>NC_091983.1:176200663-178768757 GCF_044704955.1 Pristiophorus japonicus | reverse complement strand
GACACTGGGGGCGGAGGGGGCCCATCCCAGCATACTGTTGGAGGGCTCCCGGTGCTGCACTCGGTGAGTAGAAACTTAATTTTTTTATTTATTGATTGATTTTTTAAATTATTTTTTTAAAATATTTTTTGATTGATTCATTTATCATTTATTATTGATGATGGCTCTTTATTTGTAAAAGTGAAGTGTTTAATGTTTGTAAACCCCCCTTTTGGTCACCTTACTTAAGGAAGGATATACTAGCTTTGGAAGGGGTACAGAGACGATTCACTAGGCTGATTCCGGAGATGAGGGGGTTACCTTATTATGATAGATTGAGTAGACTGGGTCTTTACTCGGAGTTCAGAAGGATGAGGGGTGATCTTATAGAGACATTTAAAATAATGAATGGATAGACAGGATAGAGGCAGAGAGGTTGTTTCCATTGGTCGGGGAGACTCGAACTAGGGGGCACAGCCTCAAAATACGGGGGAGCCAATTTAAAACCGAGTTGAGAAGGAATTTCTTCTCCCAGAGGGTTGTGAATCTGTGGAATTCTCTGCCAAAGGAAGCAGTTGAGGCTAGCTCATTGAATGTATTCAAATCACAGATAGATAGATTTTTAACCAATAAGGGAATTAAGGGTTATGGGGAGCGGGCGGGTAAGTGGAGCTGAGTCCACGGCCAGATCAGCCATGATCTTATTGAATGGCGGAGCAGGCTCGAGGGGCTAGATGGCCTACTCCTGTTCCTAATTCTTATGTTCTTATTATGTTCTTGCACCCCACCCCCATCTCTCGTTCTCTACGCCTAATTTGTAAGTGTAGGCAAAGTTTTTCTGAGCGTACAAAAATCTACACTTACTCCATTCTAAGTTAGTTTGGAGTAAGTTTTCACTGCCTAAACTTGCAAACAGGCAAGTGGCCGGACACGCCTCCTTTTGAAAAAAAAAAATCTGTTCTAAAATGGAACTGTTCTAACTCACTAGAACTGGAGCAAACTACATGCTGAGAATTGCAATTTCTAAGATGCTCCATTCTAAACTAGTTGCTCCAAAAAAATAGGAGCAACTCAGGCCGAAACTTGAGCCATAAATTCCCATATTGGACTGTACAGCCAGCTAGGGAATGGAAGACCAGCAGGAAGAGTAGTGCAAGGAAGGTAGTGCAGGGGTCCCCTGTGGTCATCCCCCTGCAAAACAGATACACTGTTTTGAGTACTGTTGAGGGGGATGACTCATCAGGGGAGGGCAGCAGCAGCCAAGTTCATGGCACCGTGGCTGGCTCTGCTGCACAGGAGGGCAAGAAAAAGAGTGGGACAGCAATAGTGATAGGGGATTCAATGGTGAGGGGAATAGATAGGCGTTTCTGCGGCCGCGACCGAGACTCCAGGATGGTATGTTGCCTCCCTGGTGCAAGGGTCAAGGATGTCTCGGAGCGGGTGCAGGACATTCTGAAATGGGAGGGAGAACAGCCAGTTGTCGTGGTGCACATTGGTACCAACAACATAGGTAAAAAAAGTGATGAGGTCCTACGAAACGAATTTAAGGAGCTAGGAGCTAAATTAAAAAGTAGGACCTCAAAAGTAGTAATCTCGGGATTGCTACCAGTGCCACGTGATAGTCAGAGTAGGAATCGCAGGATAGCGCAGATGAATACGTGGCTTGAGCAGTGGTGCAGCAGGGAGGGATTCAAATTCCTGGGGCATTGGGACCGGTTCTGGGGGAGGTGGGACCAGTACAAACCAGACGGTCTGCACCTGGGCAGGACCGGAACCAATGTCCTAGGGGGAGTGTTTGCTAGTGCTGTTGGGGAGGATTTAAACTAATATGGCAGGGGGATGGGAACCAATGCAGGGAGACAGAGGGAAACAAAAAGGAGGCAAAAGCAAAAGACAGAAAGGAGATGAGGAAAAGTGGAGGGCGGAGAAACCCAAGGCAAAGAACAAAAAGGGCCACTGTACAGCAAAATTCTAAAAGGACAAAGGGTGTTAAAAAAACAAGCCTGAAGGCTTTGTATCTTAATGCAAGGAGTATCCGCAATAAGGTGGATGAATTAATTGTGCAAATAGATGTTAATAAATATGATGTGATTGGGATTACGGAGACGTGGCTCCAGGATGATCAGGGCTGGGAACTCAACATTCAGGGGTATTCAACATTCAGGAAGGATAGAATAAAAGGAAAAGGAGGTGGGGTAGCATTGTTGGTTAAAGAGGAGATTAATGCAATAGTTAGGAAAGACATTAGCTTGGATGATGTGGAATCTATATGGGTAGAGCTGCAGAACACCAAAGGGCAAAAAACGTTAGTAGGAGTTGTGGACAGACCTCTAAACAGTAATAGGGATGTTGGGGAGGGCATCAAACAGGAAATTAGGGGTGCATGCAATAAAGGTGTAGCAGTTATAATGGGTGACTTTAATATGCACATAGATTGGGCTAGCCAAACTGGAAGCAATACGGTGGAGGAGGATTTCCTGGAGTGCATAAGGGATGGTTTTCTAGACCAATATGTTGAGGAACCAACTAGGGGGGAGGCCATCTTAGACTGGGTGTTGTGTAATGAGAGAGGATTAATTAGCAATCTCATTGTGCGAGGCCCCTTGGGGAAGAGTGACCATAATATGGTGGAATTCTGCATTAGGATGGAGAATGAAACAGTAAATTCAGAGACCATGGTCCAGAACTTAAAGAAGGGTAACTTTGAAGGTATGAGGCGTGAATTAGCTAGGATAGATTGGCGAATGATACTTAGGGGGTTGACTGTGGATGGGCAATGGCAGACATTTAGAGACCGCATGGATGAATTACAACAATTGTACATTCCTGTCTGGCGTAAAAATAAAAAAGGGAAGGTGGCTCAACCGTGGCTATCAAGGGAAATCGGGGATCGTATTAAAGCCAAGGAAGTGGCATACAAATTGGCCAGAAATAGCAGCGAACCTGGGGACTGGGAGAAATTTAGAACTCAGCAGAGGAGGACAAAGGGTTTGATTAGGGCAGGGAAAATGGAGTACGAGAAGAAGCTTGCAGGGAACATTAAGGTGGATTGCAAAAGTTTCTATAGGTATGTAAAGAGAAAAAGGTTAGTAAAGACAAACGTAGGTCCCCTGCAGTCAGAATCAGGGGAAGTCATAACTGGGAACAAAGAAATGGCAGACCAATTGAACAAGTACTTTGGTTCGGTATTCACTAAGGAGGATACAAACAACCTTCCGGATATAAAAGGGGTCAGAGGGTCTAGTAAGGAGGGGGAACTGAGGGAAATCTTTATTAGTCGGGAAATTGTGTTGGGGAAATTGATGGGATTGAAGGCCGATAAATCCCCAGGGCCTGATGGACTGCATCCCAGAGTACTTAAGGAGATGACTCTGGACCAGTTCCTATGGAGTGGAGGGTAGCCAATGTAACCCCACTTTTTAAAAAAGGAGGGCGAGAGAAAACAGGGAATTATAGACCGGTCAGCCTGATCTCAGTAGTGGGTAAAATGATGGAATCAATTATTAAGGATGTCATAGCAGTGCATCTGGAAAATGGTGACATGATAGGTCCAAGTCAGCATGGATTTGTGAAAGGGAAATCATGCTTGACAAATCTTCTGGAATTTTTTGAGGATGTTTCCAGTAAAGTGGACAAAGGAGAACCAGTTGATGTGGTATATTTGGACTTTCAGAAGGCTTTCGACAAGGTCCCACACAAGAGATTAATGTGCAAAGTTAAAGCACATGGGATTGGGGGTAGTGTGCTGACGTGGATTGAGAACTGGTTGTCAGACAGGAAGCAAAGAGTAGGAGTAAACGGGTACTTTTCAGAATGGCAGGCAGTGACTAGTGGGGTGCCGCAAGGTTCTGTGCTGGGGCCCCAGCTGTTTACATTGTACATTAATGATTTAGACGAGGGGATTAAATGCAGTATCTCCAAATTTGCGGATGACACTAAGTTGGGTGGCAGTGTGAACTGCGAGGAGGATGCTATTAGGCTGCAGAGTGACTTGGATAGGTTAGGTGAGTGGGCAAATGCATGGCAGATGAAGTATAATGTGGATAAATGTGAGGTTATCCACTTTGGTGGTAAAAACAGAGAGACAGACTATTATCTGAATGGTGACAGATTAGGAAAAGGGAAGGTGCAACGAGACCTGGGTGTCATGGTACATCAGTCATTGAAGGTTGGCATGCAGGTACAGCAGGCGGTTAAGAAAGCAAATGGCATGTTGGCCTTCATAGCGAGGGGATTTGAATACAGGGGCAGGGAGGTGTTGCTACAGTTGTACAGGGCCTTGGTGAGGCCACACCTGGAGTATTGTGTACAGATTTGATCTCCTAACTTGAGGAAGGACATTCTTGCTATTGAGGGAGTGCAGCGAAGATTCACCAGACTGATTCCCGGGATGGCGGGACTGACCTATCAAGAAAGACTGGATCAACTGGGCTTGTATTCACTGGAGTTCAGAAGAATGAGAGGGGACCTCATAGAAACGTTTAAAATTCTGACGGGTTTAGACAGGTTAGATGCAGGAAGAATGTTCCCAATGTTGGGGAAGTCCAGAACCAGGGGTCACAGTCTAAGGATAAGGGGTAAGCCATTTAGGACCGAGATGAGGGGAAACTTCTTCACCCAGAGAGTGGTGAACCTGTGGAATTCTCTACCACAGAAAGTAGTTGAGGCCAATTCACTAAATATATTCAAAAGGGAGTTAGATGAAGTCCTTACTACTCGGGGGATCAAGGGTTGTGGCGAGAAAGCAGGAATGGGGTACTGAAGTTTCATGTTCAGCCATGAACTCATTGAATGGCGGTGCAGGCTAGAAGGGCTGAATGGCCTGCTCCTGCACCTATTTTCTATGTTTCCTCGATTTCGAGGGACTGCCTATGATGATGATGACTATCTAACCTGGATCAATAGTGCCATTGAGTGGCAAAATTGGAAAAGTTCTATTCCTAGCAGTAACATCCCTCACTTTGATGAGAACAAATAAAATCACCAAAGATGATAATTAACAAAAACTGAAATCAATTAAATTCAGACCTATCAAAAATGCATGAAGGCAAACGCAATCCTTAATGAAAACCAGCTACCAGAGGTGAAAAGATAACGGGCTAGATTTTACACTTTTGTGCAGATCACCCAAAAATGGGTGGTATTTCTTACGTGGGCGGTAAAAATGGATTTTCAGATCGCCGGCTTCTCACCCATTCTCAAAGTCCCTAGTCTCCATTTTTGAAATTGGGCATTACCACGAGCAATATGAAATGGGAGGTAGTGTTAAATCTCTCTGACATTCTGCCGTAAAGTGTCGCCGTCCTTAGCAACAGCATGGCAACGCTTGATTCCCGCGATTCAGGAGGTCAAGGGTCATCATGACATGCGCAGAGGAGGAGACAGCGAGAGAGAGAGCTGAGAGGGATTGAAGGCGTGTGTGGGTGTGGTGTGGCTGCTTTGGGAGGAGGAAAGGAGAGTTTAGAGCAGACAGATATTTGCCCGAATTTGGCCTATAATGGAGGGAGAGGAGGAGCCGTCACAGCAAGCTGTGGAGACTGATGCTGGCAAGAGCAGTGAGCTGGGAGAGGAGCACATTGGAGGGCGCAAAAGAGCGAGGAGGTTCTCGGACGATGCAAATGCCTCCCTCCTGCAGGAGGTCGAGTTACGCTGGGGTGATTTGACACAGGGAGAAGCCCATCCCAAAGGCCTACCAGAAGATATGGGCCGAGATAGCAGAAGTGGTCTCGTCGGTGACCAACGAAGTGCGTCAGGGCAACCAATGCCGCAAACGATGGAATGACCTTGTGGGATCCGCAAGAGTGAGTATTACATTTATTTACATGTACTTATGTATTTATATAATTTGATTTGTAACAGTCATGAGTGACTATCAGCAGATGTGAGATCTTTCACTTTTACCGGGAATGTTGTAGTCAAAGCCTGCGGTGACGGTGCACGTCTTTAGGAAAAGAATGATATTTATCATCATAATCATTATTACTTCTGACGATTATGTGTTGTATCAGTCTCTGTGACAGTACCTAGCAATGATATCACGCAATGATCTCATGCCATGTCATCCTGTCACCTTTTACAGAAGGAACTATCGACGATGAGGTCTGTGCAGAGGCAAACGGGTGCAGGGGGCCACCAGTCCCCAGCGACATCACTGACATGGAGGAGCGGGTCCTCACACTCGTGGGGAAGCACCCCCGGACAGCCACGCAAGCATCTGCAGACCCTGAAGTGAAGCGACGTGAGTAAAGTTTACACCATTGCGTCTTGTAAAGTCATATGATTGTTCGGATAAACTCATATCCTAACAATCATATATGATCGATGATTTCTAAAATTGTCCAAGAAATAATGCTGGCCTAATGAAAATCATTGCGATGCACCATGTGTTGATGGTAATGAAATGTGATGTCTGTGATGATCTTGATAGCGGTGGTGCTTTTGCCGTGTATATGCTGTGTACCGCGCTGGAATCATCTTGTGACCCTAGCACCCACTTCCCCTCTAATGACCTCATTTGTGTTCTGCAGCTCAGCCAGCAGCGCGGCCCCAGGCAAGACCACAGAGGCCAGAATGTCGGGGCACACGGCCGGACTCACCGGATGATCCTACATCTGGTGCTGAGGAGCTCCGATTCTCGCCCGTCAATCCGCTGGGTCTGTTCTCTACGGATGAGAGCGCGGACTTCGAAGAACCTGCATCGCCACACTCCAGAAGCCATTCCACCCCAAGGCCATCTAGTGGTCCTCCGGTCATTCCCGCCTCCACTCTGGTCCCCAAGCACCTCACCACAGGGCACCCCATTTGTCCCCAGGACAGCACCGACCCCGCGGAGGTTTCGTGGACGCGGCAGGTCTGGTCCACGAGCGCCACATGAGAGCGGAGAGATGGTACAGTTGTCCAGGAACGCTGTAGACATTGGTGACTAGCTCCTCGAAGCATTGGGGAGTATATCTCGACAGCTTGCCACCATGACTGAGTACGTTCCGCGGATGGCGGAAGCCCTGGAGGCAATAGCCAGGAACACTGCTGGCACAGGCCTCAGTGGTGCCAGAGCGCGGCACTCCTCCCCTAGGTTTTGCACCACCACTGCGAATGAGAGTTGAGAGGCAGGACCAAGATCCTGTTTCTGGATCAGAGAATGTTCCCCCCTCGGCATCCCCCACTCCCGTATCCGTACAACCACCGCCTCTGCCTTCATCCCCCCCCGCCCCCCCAATGAGGCACCGCCTGAGGAGCTCTTCGGCCAGGCGGCATGAAGCGAGGAGGGGAAGGGGGTAGAGGTGGGGAGAAGAAGGAGATGGGGGAAGGAAAGTGAGGTGCATGTCCACAGGTGATGGCTGTGTTATATCTCCATCTGGGTGTATGCAATTTGTTGTAATGTATGGGGGGAGGGGACCACTCTCCTGCTTTACATTTGTATTCTGTGTCGCTGGACATGTTGAACATTTGATTGATGTCAATGGTGGAAAAAGTGGGGTGTGGGCAGGGGTTGGATGTTTTTGCCCGTGGTACTTATGATTTCAGACCAGTGTTGATATAAAATTTTGTTTATTGAACATAACCTTGTTGCATCTTGTCTTAGATAGCTGGACCGTTACACACTGGTGATTCCTTAACATGAAAGGGTTAAATAAAACTTGACTTCAATCTACGTAAAGTTTAACTAACACCAAGATGATGGGCACCATTGATGTCTGAGCTACACACACACAGCAGTGTGTCAGCGTTGTCACTCACAGCAACGTTCTTTCAGGCAAATCGTTCAGATATCAGCTCCTCACGTAAGAGTCTTGCAGCTATGTAGCCACCACGGGCCCTTTCCTGAGGTCTGGAGGAGGTCGTGGGCATGGTTGCATAGCCAGCCTGATTGTGTGGCCCTCAGTCAGCGTCCAGCCCCTCGTTGTCCTCTTCCTCTCTCTCCTGAGGTGGAGCATCAGTCCCTTTTGGCAATTCTTAGCCCCTCCTGATAGCCAGGTTGTGCAACATGGAGCGCACAACCACGAATTTACCTACCTGCTCAGGGTTGTATTGTCGTTTCCCTCCTGAGTAGTCCAGACATCTGAAGTGCTACTTAAGCACAGTTATTGTTTTCTGGACCACATTGTGTATGTCTCTGTGGCTCTCGGTGTCGCTTATCGGCCTTGGTGTAGGTGTCACGCAGCGGGGTCATCAGTCAAGTGGCTAGGCCATATCGGTTATCACCAAGCATCCAGCATTGTCCTTGTAGCTGACTCTTAAACATGTCAGAGACAGCGCTCTCACGCAGGATGTAAGCCTCATCGAAGCTGGCCGGACATTTGGCATTCACTGCCATTATGATCTGGTTGTGGACCTTCAGGGAGTGAAATCCTTTTCTGTTATGAAAAAGCTCTGGGTCCTGAGAAGGTGCCCGCATGGCGATGTGAGTGCACTATATTGCTCCCTGCACCCTGGGGAACTTAGCAATGCGGTAGAATGCTCCAGCCCTGTCAGTCTGAGCCTCCGTGGTCATGGGGAAGCTGGTAAAGTCCATCCTTCGCGCATATAGGGCCTCAGTGACCTGTCTAATGCAGCGATGAGTGGCATGGTGAGACAGAGGGGACATCTTGACCGCGGAGGCCCGAAAGGAACCGGACACGTAGAAAGTCAGTGCCACGGTGACCTTGACCTCGACCGACACTGATGCCCTGATGGCAGGCTGCATATGTGGCCCGATGGGCTCACATAATTCATTGATCACCACCTTGTGGACGCGCAGTCTCCGAAGGCAGGTGTGCTCGGACACGTCGGGGTAAGACCTCTTTTCCCTCTACGTGCGGGATGTGTATGGTCTGGCCCTCCTCCTCATTCTTGCATGTCTTAAATTGGGCACATAATGATGTGCATCACACATTGGGCTATCTGCACTCTGCAGCATCTGCGTATTAATCAATGAAGGCTGAGAAATGGCTGGCCCCATTGCAATGAAAGTATAATAGCAATTGATCAGAAGCAATAATTTCCTCACTAAAATATACCTAGCGTAAACCCCCAATAGTCCAGAGTATGAAAATATGTCTGTTGAGATGGTCACTTCACCTGAAGAACTCCAGAGTCAATTCAAACTCCCCCGAAGTTGAAGTAGCCTTTTGAATGAAGCGACCTGCGATTTTAAAAATGGCAGCCACACCACTGTGATTAGTTCAGAACAGTCCCATGTTTTCCGGGCGAGCGATATTGTGGGCGATATGTGTGTGAGGTGGTGAAAGTGATGCTGGGCGATCTCCTGGGCGTTCATTTCGGCAAATGTGATCTTTACGACAATAAAAAGTGGGCGGTCGGTATTATTGAATCTCTGTGTTAATTCTGTGTGGAAAGTAATGCTGGGCGATTTAATGGGCGTTGATTTCACCCATTCTGATGAATCTGCCCAAAAAAAGTGGGCGGGCGGTATTTTTTTCCCGGCGTTACGCATATGGGGAAAGTAACGCTCGGCAATAAGTTTCCGAAAAATGCCCGTCAGTTTCCATTTTGTGGCTAAATGGGCGATATCTGGGTGTTATACATTATTTCAGTGGTAAAATGGATGTTAAGTGGGCGTTAAATATGCAAAAAAAAATGGAAAATCTAGCCCAACATACTGACACACTCTGCTATTTTGTTAAAGTTTTTTTCTTTATGTGGCAGGCTTTCCTGAAACTGAATAATGGGAAAACATAGTGAACAATTAGATTTTAATGATACCGGTAAGGTTTTGAAACTTTACTGTATGGCCCAGCATTCACTTTTGGCTCACCTTCCACTTGCTTGTGGCCCTCAACAGACCCACTGCTGCTGCTCGTTTCTTAGCCTCAAATTAATTGGTAGCTCTGGACTGTTTCTGGGAGCCGGGAGCTGGATCAGGCCCGAATTCTTGGTAGCTTGGGGCAGACAGGTGCTCAAGATGTGCTTCTTGGGGCCCCATGCCAATTCGATGCCGCCCCCAACACTACATTCTCTGACTGAATATAAGAAATAGGAGCAGGAGTAGTCCATTTGGCCTCTCGAGCCTGCTCCTCCATTCAATAACATCATGGCCGATCTGATCATGGACTCAGCTCCACTTCCTTGCCCGCTCCCCATATTCTTTTACTCCCTTATCGTTCAAAAATCTGTCTATCTTCACCTTAAATATATTCAATGACCCAGCCTCTACAGCTCTCTGGGGCAGGGAGTTCCATAGATTTACAACCCTCTGAGAAAAGAAATTTCTCCTCATCTCAGTTTTAAATGGCTAAGACTATGGCTTTAGTTTTAGTTTCCCCTCTGAGTGGAAATATCCTCTGTGCATCCACCTTGTCGAGCCCCCCCATTATCTTATATGTTTCAATAAAATCACCTCTCATTCTTCTGAACTCCAATGAGTAGAGATCCAACCTACTCAACCTATCCTCATAAGTCAATCCCCTCATCTCCAGAAACAACCTAGTGAACCTTCTCTGAACAGTCTCCAATGCAAGTATCTCCTTCCTTAAATACGGAGACCAAAACTGTACACAGCACTCCAGGTGCGGCCTCACCGATACTCTGTACAGTTGTAGCAGGACTTCTCTGCTTTTATACTCTATCCCCCTTGAAATAAAGACCAACATTCCACTTGCCTTCCTGATTACTTGCTGTACCTGCATACTAACCTTTTGTGTTTCATGCACAAGGATCCCCAGGTCTCTACTGCAGCACTTTGCAATTTTTCTGCATTTAAATTATAATTTGCTTTTCTATTATTTTATTTCTGCCAAAGTGGATAACCTCACATTGTCCCACATTGTACTTCATCTGCCCAATTTTTGCCCACTCACTTAGCCTGTCTATATCCCTTTGCAGATTTTTTTTGTCCTCCTCACAATTTGCTTTCCCATCCATCTTTGTATCATCAGCAAACTTGGCAACATTACATTCGGTCCCTTCATCCAAGTCATTACTATAGATTGTAAATAGTTGCGAACCAAGCACCAATCGCTGCGGCACTCCACTAGTCACTGTTTGCCAACCGGAAAATGACCCATTTATCCCGACTCTCTGTTTTCTGTTAGTTAGCCCATCCTCTATCCATGCTAATATATTACTCCAACCCCGTGAGCTTTTATCTTGTGCAGTAACCTCTTATGTGGCACCTTATTGAATGCCTTCTGGAAATCAAAATACACCACATCCACTGGTTCCTCCTTATCCACCCTGCTCATTAGATCCTCAAAGAACTCCAGCAAATTTGTTAAACATGATTTCCCTTTCATAAAACCATGCTGACTCTGCTTGATTGAATCATACTTTCCCAAATGTCCCGCTACTGCTTCCTTAATAATGGACTCCAGCATTTTCCCAACGACAGATGTTAAGCTAACTGGTCTATAGTTTCCTGCTTTTTGTCTGCCTCCTTTTTTAAATAGGGGAGTTACATTTGTGGTTTTCCAATCTGCTGGGACCGCCCCAGAATCCAGGGAATTTTGGTAGATTACAACCAATACATCCACTATCTCTGCAGCCACTTCTCTTAAGACCCCAGGATGTAAGGCATCAGGTCTAGGGGACTTGTCCGCCTTTAGTCCCATTATTTTACCTAGTACTAATTCATTAGTGATAGTGATTAAGTCAATCATTTCATGCAGCAGATCACTAAAGGTGCAATCCTGGCATAAGAGCTGGGATCACGCCCTGTGGAATTTCGGGATAACTACTTTACACAAAGGATGGCGATCATCTGGAATGGACTGGCAGTGAAGGCAGTATAGTGTGGACAAATTTAATGGCGAATTGGATAGATATTTGAGGGACTGAGTGATTGAAAAATATTTGTGTGATCGGCCAGATGTAGTGCTATCTCTTTTCAGTCCTGTACTTTCCTATGTTACAACAGTAAAAGACAAGAAAAGCAGGGTGACTCTAGGATAAGGTGAACTGTAGTATTAATACAACACTGATGTGAAAAGTGATCCGTGCTGTGTATTAGAGTGAAACAACAGATTTACAAGGATATATTTTGTTTGTCAATTTTACTTAATATCCTGTTCTTTACGTTGAAGATAAATTGCAGGAAAAATTAGACTAGAATAATATGGGAGCCTGATTTTATACCTTTGGTGTATTATGTAAAAGCGTAATGATTTCTGTCTATGCAATATAACTCTTGGCTGCAAATCTGTTTTATCACCTCTTTCATACCATATGAAGTAATATAGTATTATAAGTACACTTTAAGAGCAAATATGAAATATTTGTTTCGCTTTAAAATGAAGCTGTCAATTAATCGCAGTTAATTTTTTTGGCAATTAATTTTTTAACACATTAATAGCAGAAGCTATGGAAATCATAGCCGTTTCAAAAATAGGAACCATGTTGTTCAAAACTTTGTTTTCAAATGCCGCCTAACCTTCCTCTCATGTTTTCAAATTAAAAATATAAAATTATTTCAGTTTACTGGACATTGTCGTTACTGCTTCCCAATCCATCCAGTCCCTAATGGTAGGAACAGGTGATAAGAAAAAAAATTAAAGAGGCTGTAGGTCAGGGAGTAGTGCTTGCCACTTAATGTTGGGTGACTGGGCGGGGGAGTGTCTTTCCGGGTTGGGTGGTCACTCTAGACTCGACTGTTGCAATGCTCTGCTGGCTGGCCTGCCACCTTGCACCTTCCGTAAACTTGAGTTCATCCAAAACTCTGCTGCCCATGTCCTAACTCGCACCTAGTTCCGTTCGCCAATCAACCTTGTGCTTGTTGACCTACTGGATTGTTGTAAAAACCCAACTGATTCAGTAATGTCCTTTCAGGAAGGAAATCTGCCATCCTTACCCGATTCTGGCGTACATGTGACTCCTGACCACAGCAATGTGGTTGACTCTTAACTGCCCTCTGAAATGGCCTAGCAAGCCACTTAGTTATACCAAACCACTACTACAAAGTCAGCACTGTGGGAGTACCTTCATCCCACAGACTGCAGCAGTTCAAAAAGATGGCTTACCACCACCTTCTTGAAGGCAATTAGGGATGGGCAATAAATGTTGGCCTTGACAGTGACGCCGACATCCCATAAACGAATAATGTGTTATAATAATCGCGTAAGTAATGAAGCAAACTTGAATGAGGTGGATGCAGTAATTATATCAATTAAATATGCAATTAAATCAAGATTAACTGAATACATTTTTAATTGAGATTAATCATAATTATATTTT
The DNA here is from genome assembly GCF_044704955.1 of Pristiophorus japonicus. Classification (NCBI taxonomy): domain Eukaryota; kingdom Metazoa; phylum Chordata; class Chondrichthyes; family Pristiophoridae; genus Pristiophorus; species Pristiophorus japonicus. Next base: position 178,755,614 of record NC_091983.1, on the reverse strand, counting down.
TAATAGTTTGACAACCGTACATTAAAAGTAAGGGATTTATTAGTTTGGAAATAACTAGCAATATTTTGCTCAGATATTTCTTTTTTCCTTAAGACATTAATTTGTTGTTTTATTGTATCCAAAGGAGACTGTGTATCCATGAGTGGCCCACAAGGAAATTTCAAATACTCACAACTTAAAGGAATATCTGAGCTCATCCTATTGGCTGCTGGTACAGGCTTCACTCCAATGATCAAACTTATAAGCTTTACCTTGAAAATGTCTTCTTTCAGGTGAGTTTTATCAGTGTGATTTCTGTCTCCAAGTTAAACTGTAATCATTTTTCAGGTATTACAGAATCCTGCTTTAGTGCATTTAGTTTTATTCATCACAATCTTTGTCTAATTGTGAAATTAAAATGCAATGTAGCATTTTAGTACCAATATTCGATCTACCATGGTGTTGCACAGGTGGAGCTCAGACCAGTAGTGTTGAAAAGTTCATCTCCTTATTCTTAAAGAATGTGATGACAGCACCTCCAAAACAGTGGCGAACAGGAGCACTCTGTTACCTACATATTCCTGGCTCTCGTTTTCTTGCTTGCTTTTATTTTGCTCACTTGGTCACTGATTCTCTAAGTTTCTATCTCGCTCCTATTTCTTTTGCTTGCCTTCTGCTTCTCTCTTATTTCTCTTTTTTGCTTCATTGTACCCTATTTTGCTTCTGGCATTCATGTTGGGCGACAGTTTTGGATGGCTGAAGCAAGGGCTGGTAGTTTTGAATTGAACAAAGCAATTTTGAGTAATTAATTTAAAGCCATTTTGGGAAACGGAAAATGGGTTGAGGTATAAAAAATAAAATCTGTGGCCTGGAAATTCGATCAAGCCCGAAAACGGGCGGTGCCACCGCAAGCCAAGGTTAACAGCTGCCCGCCAAAAGAGTGCAGACAGCACCGCTATTTTAGTGCTGCCTGCTGATTTAAATGAGTGGAGCGCAGAATCTCCTATGTAATGCACTCTTTCCGGCGGTAACATCAACAGGAGGCCGAAGGCCGCGTCTAAAGGATCGGTGCAGTGTTCTTGGGCAGTCACCTATTAACAGTGAATGTGCTGTTTGGGATAATCTGGTGACGGTTCCTGGGTTTGGCTGGGTCAGGAGGTATCGAGTCCGCTAATGGCCCTTGTAGGGTTGCAGCACCGACTGCTGTGGCACTTTAGGAAGCATTTGTTTCTCCACGGCTCCCCTTTTACTTTCGTGAACATTTGTCTGGGTCTTGTGTGGGGTCCACAAGCGGGTACCAGACTGCCTGCTACTCCCACCATCATTGGCGGCCATAGGTCCACAGATATTTCACCCAGATATTTGCTGTGTGGAGGTTTGTGCTGCACCTTGGTGCTGGAGGGGGAGGGGAAGGCGGATGCACTGTCTTGCAGCAAGCAGTGACAGTGCACTAGCCTACATATCACATAGGGGATTCACTCCCTGGTGAGTGGGTCTTTAAGCACAGGCTCAGAACTGGAGGGACTGTGACTGGAAACACCACATAAAGACTGTAGCATAGATGTCTTTAAATGGCATGAGAAATCAATTGAAATTTTAAAAAATTTAAAAAGGAAATATGAACCTCTTGGTCATGAGTTTACTGGTGTAAATCGTGCAAAAGAGAATTCATTAAATTTTTTAACAACAGACCTTTGAAGAACTCTTGGTGAAAATATGGTGTTAAATCTTCCTTAATTTTTGGCTTTTAAAAAGACTTCAAAACTTCACACTTTATCAGTTCCTAAACTAGAAAACCCAATGTATAAAATGTAAGGAAATTCAGCTTTGATTTTTTTCCTGAGATTATTACAATTGTAGTACAGTATAGTTTATTTTAAAAGTATTTACCGTAATGCTTGACTGACCAGGGCGGGGGCATTAGGGAAGATTTGATGCATTTCAATAGAAGCAGTTTTCACTCCAATGACATTGTCTGAACTCTCCATAGTTACCAATTATCTCAAGTAGCTGTTTACTATACGGTTTATAGCTCACCGAAGCTTTCTCCCGGCTCTACGTATGGCCGTGCTTTGGCGAGGGAGGTAAAAAGAACAGCGACATCCATAATCAATGAGCGTGCATCAATTTGGCATTGCACACCGATTGATGTCACACTCCTGATAATTAAAATATTTACAGCGAGCGTGGAAGCGAAGCTGCTGCCATTTTTTCTTCAAAACCGGCCATAACGGACACCGCTAAAAGTTTGACTTTCAAGGCCAATGTTTAAAAATATATATATAATTTAAAAAAAAATAAAAGTTCTACAGACTATCAGCAGGCACGGGGTGTGGTAACCAATGGTGGCAGCCAAGAATTAGCAACCAAAGCGCCTACCGGCCTGAACGAGGACCAGTTGCAGCCATGAGCAGGCCAGCATATTAACAATATTAAATTCCAGGAATGGGCTCAGGCAGCATAGTGGTAATGAGCAGACTACAAGAGTGTTGAAGAGCACAAGCTGTAAAAAGCTGCAGAGCACCGAGTGCTGGAACTGGGGAGTAGTGTCCTGGGCTGCAGCCTAAGAATGGCTTGGCAGCTAGGCAGTAAGCGATGACATTATATAAACATGTAAAACATTACTTATATATAGAAAAGAAAATTTTGAAAGTAACGATATTTAAATGTTTATTAATAACAGTTGACACCTTTTAATACTTGTCAAGTTTACGTAAGCAAAACTGATTATAAATCTGGATATAGGAGTTTATAATGGAAAAAGTTGACACAAAAAGTGTGACAACAGGAAATCAGGTGGTGCAGACAGGAAGTGCACACTAGTGGAAGACTTTTAATGCCGTAGGTGAATACTGTAATATTGAGTTAAAAGTGGGCTCATCTTAGTATATTGTCAATATTTTAATTCAACTTATTTTGGATCATTGTTAAAAGAATAAAAGCTGAATAAATTAATGGAACTTGGAATCATCAGTTTAATAAAATATTTACACAAATGTCCTAATGTAAAAGTGATTCACGTTTACTGTACAAATAGGAAATCAGGTGGTGCAGACAGGAAGTGCACACTAGTGGAAGACTTTTAATGCCGTAGGTGAATACTGTAATATTGAGTTAAAAGTGGGCTCATCTTAGTATATTGTCAATATTTTAATTCAACTTATTTTGGATCATTGTTAAAAGAATAAAAGCTGAATAAATTAATGGAACTTGGAATCATCAGTTTAATAAAATATTTACACAAATGTCCTAATGTAAAAGTGATTCACGTTTACTGTACAAATAGGAAATCAGGTGGTGCAGACAGGAAGTGCACACTAGTGGAAGACTTTTAATGCCGTAGGTGAATACTGTAATATTGAGTTAAAAGTGGGCTCATCTTAGTATATTGTCAATATTTTAATTCAACTTATTTTGGATCATTGTTAAAAGAATAAAAGCTGAATAAATTAATGGAACTTGGAATCATCAGTTTAATAAAATATTTACACAAATGTCCTAATGTAAAAGTGATTCACGTTTACTGTACAAATAGGAAATCAGGTGGTGCAGACAGGAAGTGCACACTAGTGGAAGACTTTTAATGCCGTAGGTGAATACTGTAATATTGAGTTAAAAGTGGGCTCATCTTAGTATATTGTCAATATTTTAATTCAACTTATTTTGGATCATTGTTAAAAGAATAAAAGCTGAATAAATTAATGGAACTTGGAATCATCAGTTTAATAAAATATTTACACAAATGTCCTAATGTAAAAGTGATTCACGTTTACTGTACAAATATAATATACTTGCACTTTTTCTTAAGAGAATCTTGAAAAACTTGATAGAAAGTAGGATATTGAGCTATAATTATAAAATATTTAAGGCTAACTTATAATATGGTCTTTTCAGATATTAGAGATGATTGCTTCGTTACTTTCATTATTTCCTATTATGCAAAATGGTAATTGAACACAATGGGGATTTTGGCATCAGTGTCTTTTCTTTGAGCTATGATTTAGAATATCAGCCCGTTAATGTTATTCCTGTGGGAACAGTACTTGAACACATCAGGAAAGGTTGTCACTCTCTTGGATCAATTCAGCACAGTTTTCAAAAACTGAAACAAATGAGTTTAACACACAAACCATTAAGGCTGCTGCTTATTCAATATAAAAAAATTATATTTTTGAAAATAATACAAATTCTAGTTTTAAATAGTAAATAATTAATCCAAATAATGTTCTTCCCATGTCACTGACTATTGCCTGAAGTGTTACAGAAGCAGACGTGGTCCTCGAAGGAGGGGCAGAATTACAAAGAAAAAATATATATATAGATAAATTTAAAAGCAAAATACTGAAGATGCTGGACATCTGAAATGAAACCATAAAATGCAGGAAACACTCAGCAAGTATCTGTGGTGAGGGGAAGATAGGGTTAACATTTTAGATTGATGACCTTTCATCAAAACCTGTGTTATTTCAGAATTTTAATAAAAATTGGGTAGTTTAGGCAAGGAATATTTTTTTTAAACTCATGGTTGCAGCACCATCTCACCCAACTACAGGCTTTTCTGATGTGTTCAAGTACTTTCCCACAGGAATAATATTAACGGGCTGATATTCTAAGTCATAGCTCAAAGAAAAGTCACTGTTGCCAAAATTCCCATTATGTTCAATTACCATTTTGCATAATAGGAGATAATGAAAGTATCTAAGCAATCATCTCCAATATCTGAAAAGACCATATTATGTTACTTAAAAGGCTAATCTATCTTGGACTTTTAAAATATGTTCTCGAAACCCTTATATGCAATTGTCAGAGATGGGTTTTACCATATTGCAGATATATGGAAATGGTCCTGATATTTTCAAGTGGCTCCCTGTGGAATCAAACAGCCACTTTTGTCTTTTTCCACACACCATCCTTCCCCTGGCTATTCTGGAATAGCTTTATTACTTAAAGTATTGTTAAAATTATATTACTAAATTACACACAATTTTACTTAAAACAAATGAACACTTTGGCGAGAATTTTAAAAACAGGTGGGCTGGGATTGGGTGGGAAGTTAATGTTAAAAAATTGTATTCCGACCAGAACCCACCTCCAACCTGCCCACTTCCAGTTTTAACGGAAGCAGGATGTGGACGTCGGCAGCCAACCAGCTCCCAGGAGGTGGGTCATACCATTTAAATATTATAATGAGGCTGCTATGCCTCAGATTCAACCTGCATTTCAAATTTAACTGTGACTGGTTGGGTTTTCAGGCCTCGGGAAACCCGACAGCTAATGGAAGGCGAGGACTGCTGGATCCAGGAGGCAAGTGCCTTTACTTACTGGATCCAGTGTCTCTTTCTAAACCACCCCCATGATCAGAGATGCCTCTACTAGATCAACAAGAACAGTCAAGAGTGACTCTCCCTTCTGTGTGCCATCCCTCCATGCAGGGAAACATGTGGCTTCTCAGTGCCTTCCTCTTGCAGAAACTACAACTTGCCTTATGGAGCATTGCATCCTGCAGTGGACTACTATTATTTAAACTATTCTTTTAGATTTTAAAGCTATTCTTTCAATGAAACAACATTTAGTAAAATGAAGTTTAGAATAAGATACACAAGATGACAGCTTTAATGTCACTTTTGTTTTGTTTCAGGAGAGTTCGATTGATGTTCTTCAACAAGGAAGAAAAGGATATTTTGTGGAGGGATCAATTAGACCAGTTGTCCTCAAAAGATAAAAGGTAATGCATGTTCACGAAGTAAGTGCAGGGTCTTTGTCAGTCAAGCTATGGTGATGAATTTGCACATTTCCATGGATATGGAATCAAATGAATGGTCAGCACCTGTGATTTTCTGTTACTTTGATGGCATACAATTTATCAACAAATATTGGGAACCAGTTTTTGTGAGGTTCCCTAAACATCTCGGCTGACTGTCACCTGTACCAGACTAGGCATCACGGATCTCTCAAAGACAGCCACATTATTAAACTCTTGTGTGTTTCTTCTTGTTCTTGCTGAGTGAAAACATGGGCCGTAATCATATTGCAAGCATGCTTAAGATGCCTGGTTTAACATGGCAACATGAGATTTCGGGGGCCATGGCAATATTCAGGCCACCCTGGCGGCCACCAAAAACAGCCATTGTTACCTACGTTACAACAGTGACTACACTTCAAAAGTACTTCATTGGCTGTAAAGCATTTTGGGACTGAGTGCTATATAAATACAAGTTCTTTCTTTCTTGGGGCCCCTATGAGGGGCCTAACACATGTTTATTGCCTCCCGTCCGAAATTGGTGAGAGACTGGCCGGAATTTGCCTGCTGCTGTGCATGCGGGATTGGAGGCGGGTAGAGAGTGAAAATGGAAATAAATCGGTGCGGATCAGGATCTCGCCTCCACATGCCTTTAACACGGACGCGTTTGCCATTGTGGCAGCAACCCGAACGGCAGAGGCAAACCAATTTAGGTAATGATTAGCTTGTTGTAACACCCTTAAACGTCTTTTTTAACCAGACATTTGTAATTTCACTGCGTGATCGTTGGAATCACGCAGCTCGGGAACCACGTCTGTCAAGCTCAGGCGAAAGTTCAGTGGCAACTGATGCAGCTCATTAAGGCACAGCATGGAAAGCATAATTAATGCTGACACCTGCTTTCCGAAGAGAAATGCTGTTACTGAGTGCAATCTCAGCACAGATTTAGGGTTATACAGGTTCCAAGTGTTTTCACCACTGTCACCTCATTATCACACCATTGACAGATTGCTTCTCTCATCTCTATTTGACATAAGAACATAAGAATTAGGAACAGGAGTCGGCCATCTAGCACCTCGAGCCTGCTCCGCTATTCAAGAAGATCATGGCTGATCTGGCCGTGGACTCAGCTCCACTTACCCGCCCGCTCACCGTAACCCTTAATTCCCTTATTGGTTAAAAATCTATCTATCTGTGATTTGAATACATTCAATGAGCTAGCCTCAACTGCTTCCTTGGGCAGAGAATTCCACAGATTCACAACCCTCTGGGAGAAGAAATTCCTTCTCAACTCAGTTTTAAATTGGCTCCCCCGTATTTTGAGGCTGTGCCCCCTAGTTCTAGTCTCCCCAACCAGTGGAAACAACCTCTCTGCCTCTATCTTGTCTATCCCTTTCATTATTTTAAATGTTTCTATAAGATCACCCCTCATCCTTCTGAACTCCAACGAGTAAAGACCCAGTCTACTCAATCTATCATCATAAGGTAACCCCCTCATCTCCGGAATCAGCCTAGTGAATCATCTCTGTACCCACTCCAATGCTAGTATATCCTTCCTTAAGTAAGGTGACCAAAACTGCACGCAGTACTCCAGGTGTGGCCTCACCAATACCCTGTACAGTTGCAGCAGGACCTCCCTGCTATTGTACTCCATTCCTCTCGCAATGAAGGCCAACATTCCATTCGCCTTCCTGATTACCTGCTGCACCTGCAAACTAACTTTTTTGGATTCATGCACAAGGACCCCCAGGTCCCTCTGCACCGCAGCATGTTGTAATTTCTCCCCATTCAAATAATATTCCCTTTTACTGTTTTTTTTCCCCCAAGGTGGATGACCTCACATTTTCCGACATTGTATTCCATCTGCCAAACCTTAGCCCATTCGCTTAACCTATCTAAATCTCTTTGCAGCCTCTCTGTGTCCTCTACACAACCCACTTTCCCACTAATCTTTGTGACTTCTGCAAATTTTGTTACACTACATTCTGTCCCCTCTTCCAGGTCGTCTATGTATATTGTAAACAGTTGTGGTCCCAGCACCGATCCCTGTGGCACACCACTAACCACCGATTTCCAACCCGAAAAGGACCCATTTATTCCGACTCTCTGCTTTCTGTTAGCCAGCCAATTCTCTATCCATGCTAATACATTTCCTCTGACTCCACGTACCTTTATCTTCTGCAGTAACCTTTGTGTGGCACCTTATCGAATGCCTTTTGGAAATCTAAATACACCACATCCATCGGTACACCTCTATCCACCATGCTCGTTATATCCTCAAAGAATTCCAGTAAATTAGTTAAACATGATTTCCCCTTCATGAATCCATGTTGACCTGTCATCTATTACATCAGCATGGGTGCCGTTTATACTGTCTCACTTTGGTCCTCAGAATCGGACCATGAACACCACCAACCTTTTCCTCAATGACCTGATCCTCCACCGGACAGAAGGCATTAGCGCAGGGCTGCACCGCACCGGAGCGATAACCCCACACAGGATGTACAGGCAAAGGATGAGCTTCCTCAACATGACTGAGTAGCAGTGCCAAAGGAGGCTCAGGCTATCACGCCAGGTCATCACAGACATTTGCCACTTGCTGAAACAAGAGCTACACCAGAGGACCTGGTGGACACTCCTTACCAGTAACTGTCAAAGTCACCAGTGCCCTTAACTTCTTCGCCTCAGGCTCCTTCCAGGGATGTGCAGCAGACATTTGCGGCATCTCGCAGTCGGTTGCCCACAGATGCATCACACAGGTCACCGATGCCCTGTTTGTCAAGTCAGCCAATTATTATCAACTTTGCCACTGATGATGTCCGTGTTACTGAGCAGGCGCTGGGCTTTGCCACTATGGCTGGCATCCCACAGGTGCAGGGCATCATCGACTGCACACATGTGGCCATCAGGGCACCCCATCATCACCTAGGAGTGTTTGTCAACCGCAAGGGCTTCCACTCCCTCAATGTGCAGCTGGTCTGCAACCATATGAAGATTATCATGCATGTGTGTGCCAAATTCTCTGGTAGCTGTCATGACTCTTTTGTCCTGCGTCAGCCCATTCTCCCTCAGGTCTTCCCACCTCCAAACAGACTTTGCGGCTGGCTGCTTGGAGACGAGGGCTATCCACTGAGGATGCGGCTCATGCCACCCCTGAGGAGAACAAGCAAGTACAGAGGCCCAGGAGAGATATCATGAAAGCCACATTTCCACCAGATGTGTCATAGAGCAGACAATAGGCATGCTGGACATGCACTTCATTTGCAGACATCGCGGTCGCAAAACCTGTCAGAGCCTCCTGCACTTCTTCTTGTATCTCCAGGATCGCTTTCTTTCTCGATGGCCCCCGAGGCTGTGCGTCTGCATGCAGCTGAGCAGAGCTAGGTCCATCCAGTACCCTCCGGCGAGGAGTCCCCAATGCTGTCCCTGCTGTCTCCACCATCTGCTCTTGCTCACTTGTGACTTGTGAGACACCAGGTGAAAACACTACTCTATCTCGTGTAGAACCCACCAAGGCGTGTATATCTGCGCTGCGTCCTCAGAGGCTGGCAGCTCCTCTGAGGAGCCGTCTTCCTCTTCCTCCTGGACAGTGAAGGGGTTTGGAGGGGCTCTTGATGGATCTGTGGGAGAGTAGAGAGATGATTTTGAAATGTCATATCAAGAATGGGTAACGATACCATTAAACTCAGTGAACATTCACTGGCTGCTGACATCAGTCGCCATACGAGTCACTCCCTCCTCCCCTCACACTCGGGATCCCTTAAAGGCGGCGGGAGGCAGCGAACCGGGAGATACCGCCTCCTCCTCCCCCTCCCGGTCCAACAGCAGCTTCTCACCAACCGGGGGAAAAAAAACAATAATAAAAGGGACGGAATGGCGGCAAATATGTACAGGGTTGGAGGTAGGTGGTGGATTGTGTTTGTTTATTGATTGAAATGGGCAGCGGGAGGTGATCAGTTTGTGAAGTGGTCAAAGACCCGGGACCTCGCCGGCGTTATTGTCGATTTTTTTTCTCTTGTGGAACTGCAGCTCTAAATAATAACAACACGTTTTAAAAAAATAAATAAAATAAAAACAATAAATTGGGAAAGTTCATCGTCAGGACTCACTTGGTCAACATATATCTATATATATCCCCCACCCTCCCCCAAAAACTACTCTTAATATTTAACAAAGTTGTTTGAAGTGGTTGCTGACTTTGTTGGGGAGTAGTTGGTGTGCGAGGCGGCGGGGTTCAGTGACTGGGATTGAACCCAGTTATCAGCAGGGTGGAAAATGGCGAAGTGACACTTGCTCACCTTCGGTGCAAGGCCTGCACCTTAAAACCAGCCGGGGTGCACTGCCACCGCTCCTCGCTCCCTTTTACAGGTAGCACAACAGCCATCCATTCCGAAATAATTGCCCTCTTTCATCCACAATCCAGTAGTGATCAAGGTGTAAACTCAAAATAAAGACAAATGCATTTTTATTTTTAGGAGGAAAGATGCCATCTTTTTTGATGTACATTTATAAAAAAATGATATATACATAAAGGAATAAACATGGCTGCAACATCACTGGGCAGATGATCTGCATTAGCAGCCGCCAGTTTCTGTTAACCTTTCAGATGCCGGCTACCTCTTCCCTCTCGGGGGAGAATTTCAGACAGCCATTTATTACCAGCTCGTGTGAGAAACTTCGTGTGATGGTGAAGGATAAATTGCTGTACTTTGCGAATAGTGACCCAACTACATGGGCTGATGGCTACAGTTAATTTTCAGCAAAGGAAATGTTCATTTTTTTTGCATCAATAATGGAATTTTAAATTTGTTGTGTTCAATTTCAAATGAAATGATTAGAAATATTTTGTCAATTCACCTCTCTTCCCAAAGCCATTGATGTGAGAGTGTAATTCCTTTGGCACCATTTACCCTCTGATACCTCACCCAAATAAATGCTGCTTGTGTGTAAGCCTAGATAGGAACATTAAGACCAGGAGAAGGCCGTTTTCCCCCTCGAGCCTAGTTTGCCATTCAGTTCGCTCATGGTTGAGCGGCGAGTGTTTGTGGCAAGATGTGGTGAATGTTTATGGCAGATGAGCGGTGAGAGATTGTGGTGGAGGTGCAACAGATGAGGTTATGGGGCCCAAAAGAGCCGAGGGCCCAGGGGCAGCACGGGTTGCCCACACTGCGATATGTGTGCGCGCTAGGTCCGTGCAGCAGAGCAGGTCTCCAGTCGTCCTGGTTAACCCTTGCCACTGGATAAAGGCCTAGCTCTGTCAAGCCTGTGTGGTGGCTGGTGTGCAACGGTCACCACACGTTAAAAAAATTCATGCACAGGCATCTTCCACCCCCTCAATTGGAGTTCAGGACTGGAACATCGGGTCCTTCATCGAAACACCTGTGAACTCGTGGAAGCAAGTCATCCTCGTTCGAGGGACCGCCCATGATGATGATGATGTATGCCATGTGGATGTATGAGATGTCATTCTGTCACCAGGTTGCTGAGATGCCCCCTCTCTCCATCTCCCACTGAGTGAGAGTGATGGAGTGAGTGTAAGGAATGGATGGGTTACATCTGTAGAGGGTGACTATGAGGGGAATGTGGTGGCGATTTTAAACAATCTCCTTGTGTATGATTGCATTAGGATGAGTGTGAGGGGTGATTGGCAATGGGGATGTGATAATGTAGACAGCGAGAGGGATGGGTGGACAGGCAAGGGCAAGGTATGTTGGTGTGAGTAATGATGTGTTGGGAAGGCAGAGTGATGGGGATGTGATGAGAGATACAGCAGGATGAAGTTGAATGTGGCTTTGCACTCACTTTTCCTGAACTAATTGAAGCGCTTCCGACACTGCACCCAAGCCCTCCTCACAACATTTCTGCTGTTCACCTCCTCTGCTATCTCAGCCTGCTGGAGATGACTCTTGCGGCCATCAAAAGGGACGAGGACCTCCCTGCATGCTCTGACTCTCTCCACAGGCATATGGAGGGAGTCATCTGAGAATGTGGATGCAGTTCTCTGTCTCTGTGCAGTCATGTGTTCAATGCTTAGCAACACCCAAATGATAAAATATAGTGCACGCACACTCCTAGATGAACCTTCAAATCCAATGTTGCCAGTGTTCCTTTAATTATCCCGGCTGGAATGAGTTGTAGATGGCATCATCAGACCTGCACCACTTAACAGAGCTAGGTAACGTGCAGGCCTGCCTTAATAGGCGTCATTAAGGAAAAGTCATTCTGAGGAGCGGCATGAAATGAGGAACAGGGTCCTAGCCTGCCACGCCGGCCACCTGCACCCGACCCACCCAGGTAAAGAAAATTCCGGCCACTGAGTGAAGCCGACAGTGCAATTCACAGTTCCTTCTGCGGCCTGATTAGTGGTCCTTAAAGGGAGGACACCAACATAAAGGTAATTTTTTAAAAAATTTGTCTTAAAGAAGAGCCAGGAGGAGCAGGGCACTTCTTCTGGCTCCATAGCACTACATCTGTTTGGCCCTCTCCTGTTCACTTGTGTCCCCCCACCTTGCAAAACGTACTTGAGGGCAGTTGTCGACAACACAGCTGGTCCAGAGGAACAGTGAGCTGCCTCAGGAGATCCTACAGGCACCTGCAGCTCACCAGAATTATTCAGATGGGGCGAAGGCCCAATTTCACATGAATCCCCAGCTTCTGAAGCGCACTGCAAGCATGACAGCCATTTCAGGCCTGAACATGCTCTTAAACAAATTTCTTTCCCACTCTCACTTTTATAAATGTACAGGCACTTCTGCACCCTATGTCATGCACACAGTATACACTAAACCTAACACACTGATGAAGAAGAAGTGTTTCGATGGGTTTTAGCTGAGAATTAATATCAAGAGAGCAGAGATTTTATTTTACTTTAATCAATTATTTTGAACTAATGCACCATTACTTTTCAGTCTAAGTGGCGTAAATCCAAGAAATTTGCAGTTCCCATTGACTTAACTGTGGAGCAGAGCTTTGGTAATCAATTACGCACAGTGTCTTCCAGGGTATTGGAGTGGCGTGAATGTCCCGGAAAATTATGGCATAGTGTAAATAATGCCATAATTTCCCCAAGAAAATTCTAGGCTAATATATACTGGAGGGAGAGGATAATTGAGTTCAGGAGTGCAGATTTCAATTGTAAAAATTCTGATCCAAACTAATCACTGCGGTCTGCATCTGCAACTTTTTGCTTTTTGTTCCACTACAGTGGTCACTGTAAAGTACTATTATAACCATATCGAGATGAACCTAAGTCCTGTGTTGATAATGGAGCGCTCCAGCAGGAAAGCTGTATACCCTGATGTTACTTTGTGTATGGAGATTAAGGTCCATTTTGTCTTCTGACAGAAAATCCGTGATTGCCAAATCTTTCTTGTAACAAATAAGCTTAAACCTATGCAGGTTTGTCAAAAGACAGGGCAAAAATATGTGGCTCATAAGATTTTGATGTGACTGCACTTGTCAACAGAAAATGTCATATTGTAGTCTGCATACTCCAGTGTAGATATCAGTTTGCCAGAGAAACGTGCTTGGCCCATGACACACAATTAAAAGATGATTACCCTATTGCTCTACTATAGATCTGGTTGCTGCTTACTGCCTCGTAAAAATAAAATTAGGTTCATTGCTTGGAGACAGAATGCAGGAGCTAATTCTGAACTGCAGATAAAAAAAAAAGGTCTTCTAACCAAAAGTAACTCTATATAAAAACAGTGACTCATTGCCAGAATCATTGGACTGGCAGAACCCATCTTTCATATTGTATAAAATGGTGAGAATTGTGTAAACCAATCAATGCTTGTTTATTCCAGCATAGAAATTAGTGTAGTAAATTGCAGTAAATGTATAAGGTTCCTCCCTCTGTCTCTGTCTGAGTTCCTCTCCCTCTGTCTCTGTCTCCCTCTCTCTCTCTCTCTCCCTCTCTATTCATCTCCCTTTCTCTCTATCTATCTCCCTTTCTGTCTCCGTCTCTCTCTCTCATGCACCCTCTCACCCCCTCTCCATCCCCCTCACCATCCCCTCACTAATGTTCCTTGTAAGCTGTGCTTTCTTCTGCGCAGCCTGTTTTTTTTAATGCGTGGTCCCTTTAAATTTCTGCGCATATGCAGTACTGTATTAACAATGTAAAAGCTGGTGAGCGGTCTGCGCGGGTCATTTCAGATTACGGCCGCGCATACACGCACCTTAGCAGGAACATTTCTCCTCCCCCTCTCTCTCTTTCTACATGTCAACAATTCTGCACATCACCCCAATGCTATGTGTCAGCCATGCAGGATATTGGCCCAGTTCTTGCTTTTTCATTATTTGAACGCGAGTCAGCAAATCATGCAATGGCTAGGGCCGGGCCACCGCACGCAGAAGGCCGGGACCGCGCCGATTTCTGGGTCCCGGCCTACAAGGCCATCAGCAGGCCGTGGCCATTAGAGGGAGCAGCGTGCGTTGGCCCGGCCTAGAAATCAGCACAGTCCCGGCTTGCAAGACCATCAGCAGGCCGGGACTATTAAAGGGAGCAGCATGTGGCGGCATGCCCCTTCAGGGAGCAGCGCATGCTGCTGCAGAAGGGCAACAGCTGATTGCAGTGCGGGCAGGTACAGCAGGAGCGGTGAGGTCGGGACGAAGGAGCGGCAAGAGTTCGTAGAGGGATGTGATCGGAGCCCAGAAGAGGCGAGGGCCCAGGGGCAGCACGGGCCAGCCCACACTGCGATATGTGTGTGCACTAGGTCCGTGCAGCAGAGCTGGTCTCCAGTCGTCTTGGTTAATCCTTGCTATTGGACCATAGAAACATAGAAAATAGGTGCAGGAGTAGGCCGTTCGGCCCTACGAGCCTGCACCACCGTTCAATATGATCATAGCTGATCATTTTTGCAACTTTAGTACCCCATTCCTGCTTTCTCTCCATACCCCTTGATCCCTTTAGCCGTAAGGGCCACATCTAACTCCCTTTTGAATATGTCTAATGAACTGGCCTCAACAACTTTTTGGGGTAGAGAATTCCACAGGTTCACAATTCTCTGAGTGAAGAAGTTTCTCCTCATCTCAGTCCTAAATGGCTTACCCTTTACCCTTAGATTGTGACCCCTGGTTCTGGACTTCTCCAACATCGGGAACATTCTTTCTGCATCTAACCTGTCCAATCCCGTCAGAATTTTATATGTTTCTGTGAGATCCCCTCTCATTCTTCTAAATTCCAATGAATATAAGCCTAGTCGATCCAGTCTTTCTTCATATGTCAGTCCTGCCATCCCGGGAATCAGTCTGGTGAACCTTTGCTGCACTCCTTCAATAGCAAGAATGTCCTTCCTCAGATTAGGATACCAAAACTGTACACAATATTCAAGGTGTGGCCTCACCAAGGCCCTGTACAACTGCAGTAAGACCTCCCTGCTTCTCGCTATGAAAGCCAACATGCCATTTGCCTTCTTCACCTGTACCTGTATGCCAACTTTCAATGACTGATGTACCATGACACCCAGGTCTCGTTGCACCTCCCCTTTTCCTAATCTGTCACCATTCAGATAATATTCTGCCTTCCTGTTTTTGCCACCAAAGTGGATAACCTCACATCTATCTACATTATACTGCATCTGCCATGCATTTGCCCACTCACCTAACCTGTCCAAGTCACCCTGCAGCCTCTTAGCGTCCTCCTCACAGCTCACACTGCCACCCAGCTTAATGTCATCTGCAAACTTGGAGATATTACATACAATTCCTTCGTCTAAATCATTAATGTATATTGTAAATAGCTGGGGTCCCAGCACTGAACCTTGTGGTACCCCACTAGTCAATGGCTGCCATTCGGAAAAGGACTCATTTATTCCGACTCTTTGCTTCCTGTCTGCCAACCAGTTCTCTATCCACGTCAATACATTACCCCCAATATCATGTGCTTTAATTTTGCACACTAATCTCTTGTGTGGGACCTTGTTAGAAGCCTTTTGAAAGTCCAAATACACCACATCCACTGGTTCTCCCTTGTCCACTCTACTAGTTACATCCTCAAAAACTTCTAGAAGATTTGTCAAGCATGATTTCATAAATCCATGCTGATTTGGACCGATCCAGTCACTGCTTTCCAAATGCGCTGCTGTTCCATCTTTAATAATTGATTACAATATTTTCCCCACTACCGATGTCAGGCTAACTGGTCTATAATTCCCTGTTTGCTGTCTCCCTTTTTTAAAAAAGTGGGGTTACATTAGCTACCCTCCAATCCATCGGAACAGATCCAGAGTCTATAGAATGTTGGAAAATGACCACCAATGCATCCACTATTTCTAGGGCTACCTCCTTAAGTACTCTGGGGTACAGACTATCAGGCCCTGGGGATTTATCAGCCTTCAGTCCCAGCAATTTCCCTAAAACAGTTTCCTGACTCATAAGGATTTCCTTCAGTTCCTCCTTCTCGCTAGACCCTTGGTCCCCTAGTATTTCCGGAAAGACCGAGCTCTGTCAAGCCCGTGTGATGGCTGGGGTGCAACGGCCACCACACGTTAAAAAAATCCACGCACAGGTGTCTTCCACCCTTCAGGATGTAGTTTGGGATCCGAAATAGAATTGAAACACCTGTGCAAAAGAACCAGAGGGGAGATATATACTTGAAAAGGAAAACTTTGCAGGACTTTGGGGAAAGAGCAGGGGAGTGAGACTAATCGGGTAGCTCTTTCAAAGAGCCAGTCAGATACAATGTGCCGAATGACCTCCTTCTGTGCTGAATGATTCTATGCGTTTTCTCCGCAGTACATGATTGGGGGGAGAATATGAGAAGCCCAGGATTTATACTAGGAGGTGCAAGTATTCCTTTCTCCAGCATATTGAACAAATATAGCAGAAGTACATACATATTGTAGAATTTAATTTAATTTCTGTAAATATTCAAAAAATAGTCGAGTTAAAGAACTATTTTATGTTGGGGCACATAAATGCTGTTAACATTATGCCGGTATAATAATAATAAAACTCTGATCATTTCTTCCCTTTTAAATACCTATTTGCTTCCTTACACTTTTCCCACTTTTCTCATGCACTTCTCTCTTTTTCCTGTTTTATCTTTTTGCCGTATGTCATATAACCCCTGTTAACATACCATCTGTAAGGATATTTCTAATGAATCCAATTGGAAAATCTGTACCTAGGAGTTTGTTTCCCCATCAGTATCTCACTTGACTAACACAAGAAAAAATATATAACCTGAGAAATTACTGTTTGCATTATTAGTATACAAACTCTTATTGTTCAAATTTTAATGCTATTTTTGCTGAGGCATTAAATAATTGAAAATGGGTTGATGCCTCCAATAAAAGAGCTAACAGAGTAATAGTCATATGTATGTTTTAACTGTTCATGTGCTAATGTCGCAAACTAGACTCTAGTATTTAATAGCTAGTTTAAACCCTAACATATTAATCCTTTGTGTGCCACTAGAAGCTAAAGGTTTTTTTATGAGATTACTACTGTCTAGTCATTAATTTCAGCTAACTTTGAATCAAATTTAAGCTTCATCATTTCATTGGCAATGGGGATACTTCCTTTCATGTGTTTCAGTGCAGGTGAGATGGAATTTGCTGCATAACTTTAACAAAAATCACCAGTTTTTCTACTTAATCGACGATGAAGGCCCCCCACACACTTACACAGTTGGGATCCTTTTATGAGTCGGCAGTGCTGGCAGGGAGCCTTGCCCGCTAACACCACATGCAGGAAATTTAGGCCCGCACTGCCCACAATTTTCAGACCATTAAATGAATGGTCTGAATATCATGAGCAACATGCACCTGAATTTGCGATATACATTGTTGGCATAATAGGCTCTCTGTCAGCATCACAATAGCCGCAACACTGTAATTCTTACCTTGCTATAGAAACCGGAATCCCACACAATTAGGGTATAATTTTTACCCTGCTGAATAAGGTGTTGCTTACTTTCACGTTCAGTTCAGTTTTGCACAACACAAGCTGAGGTGCAGAGCCAGTTGAAAAAATCTATAACGGTGAATTCATTAAATTTGTGAATTTTGTTGGTTATTATGGGTTCAATTTTGGCCATGACTTGCCCCAATAAACTTGCTCCAGAGTAAATCAGTTAGGTGCATGATTTTTTTTTCAAAAATGGCGTTCCCAGACACTTACGCCAGTTTTGGCCATTTATGCCACTTTGGCCAGCTAAAACGTACTCCAAATCAACTTAGGTCAGCGAATGTGGCCAGCTCTGAAAAACCTTGCAGGCAGTTAAGAAAGCGGCGCACATTAGTACTTCGGCGGATATTAGGCCAGGGATAGGGGAGGGAAGGGAACCGGAGAGGACCTGAAACTAAACAACTAAGCACCAAACATTGCAAGGAAAAGCTCAAACAATTAAAATACTAATAGAAATCAAGTAAATCCTACCTTAACCTTTAAAGTCGGCCTGGGAAGGCAGCGGGCCAGCCTGTGCGTGAGCCTGTGCGTGAGGCCATTGGGCCTGGGATAGGGGCGGCAAGACGCGCACCGGGAGTCCAGTCGTCCAGGGCTAGGGGCGACTGCAAATGAAAGGGGTGGGGTGGGGAGTGGAGGCAGAGCAACCGAACGCAGCATCGGGGGGGGGGGCGGGGAGAGCGAGAGATGCTGACCTCGATATCAACGGGGGGGTGGGGGGGAAGCAGAGCGACCGAACGTGTCATGCGGGGGGGGCGGGGGGGAAGAGAGAGATGCTGCCCGAGTGCCAAGTTTCGGCGCTACTGAGCATGTGCGTACAACAGACCCGACACCACTGTGCATGCGGGCAACTGCCCGCACTGTTTTCGGTGCAGGGCTGTAGCTCCACCCCCCCCCCCCCCCCCCCCCCCCCCCCCGTTATATTGCACTATATACGCCGCGCCAGGACCCGGGACACTCGGCAGAGCGGCCAGGATGGGTCCACATTTTTTCCGCGACGTTTCCAGCACACAACGTCGTCGCATCTAGCATAAGTGCGCCGATAAAAGGGGTTGGTGAAAATTGAGCCCAAAATTTGTGAAATAGGAAACTATATTGTAACCATCCAAATTATTGTGGTGAGTTTTAAGAATCACTGATGGTATGGAAAGTTGCTGTTTTCTGCTGAGTATTGTATGATGTAAATTTAGTATGTTACTGCAATACTGCTAGTAGAAACTACAGTAGGACCTGACTAGATGAGACATTAGATGACAGAACATATACATTTTCTTATACATTAGGCAGTGTGTGTGTATATATTTTATTATAATGTGATCAATGTTTTTGAAGATACATAAAGGTAACAGTAATCCCTTAGATGTTGGCGCAAGTGATCAAGCAGCTCACTTTCTGCTTTTTTTTTTAAACAGGTAAACCAATTTCAAATAAACAATTCAAATTATGAAGCCACACATTCGTAAAACGAACAGATATGACAGAGAAGTAGTTGCTGGTCTTTCTGTTGCTACCAATTTATTTTAAGGATGCGTCTGTGCGCAATGGAGGATGCGATCTCCAGTGCACCGGTCTCCAGACAATGTAGGAAAGTGGAGGGTATAATTGGCCACTAGTCACCCAACATTCTGCCTAGAATGTGTAATCTGTTTCAGTCTGTGGCAGTCAGGCTGGAGGCAAGCAATGCAGCCTTCAAGTGCTATTTGACAATGTGGAGATAGTGTATAGTGCCACTGCAGGTATAACCCCTCAGAGTTCAGACAACGCATAGTGCTAACACTCTTCACAGCTCAGACAATGTACAGCGCTAACTCCCCACAGCTCAGCTAACATGCAGCGCTAATACCCCTCAAAACTGACCTCAACTTCAGGATTTAGCGCATGCTCAGATAAACGTGGAAATCCTGAAGTTGCGGTTGGTCATTCCCTGCTCTGTCACAGGCTGCGCTGTGAAACTCCCCTTAGCCGCAAATCAGTTGAACTGATGAAAACATAAGTTTTTCCGCTGAAATATTGCTGTTAAACACCCCATAAAAAGTTAAACCTTTTGGAATAGGTATAACTAGAGTTTTAACAGTGTATTGACTACTGAACAACCGTTCTGGCCTTGAAAAAACTGTTTTATATTTGTGGAATGTCAAATTTCTCCATTATGATAAAAATTACTAGATTTTTAATAAAATAAGTGTTTTAATTTTCTTTTAAATTTGTTTATTTCACCTTCTACCTTAACCATGTGTATGTCCCAATCTTTAATTTGCTCACTGTGAAAAGGGAATTTAAAAGTGAAATGATGATCAGAGTTTTTTATTTCCTGGTTTTCTGTCTGTGAGAATTACTTAGACAGCTTAATGACATCACTGTTGCTCTGCACAGGGAATACCCTTTTGACAGCGCTACAATCAAATTAACGTTGAAAAAGCTAACCTTTTTACCACAGAGATCACAAGATCATTGCGGGCAGCATTCTGCGAGGTCAGCGGCGATCGCTGTCACTTCGCCGCTCCGGGCCAGTTAGTTCCAGTGTCCTCCATCTGAGCTTAAGCTTCCTTGTGGTCAGCATTTGCTGATGAACTGTACATGTTGTGCATCAGCAAAATCAGAAAAACCATCCCTCATATTTGACCTAACTGCTGGACTCTTTGGAGATTAGACTCCATTTAAATTGAATCATTTTGCACCCTGATCTTAATCTGAATCAGTAAGATTTCCATTACAGTGAGAATAGTCCACATTCCCTCCATGGTGCTCAGTAGTACACCAGTGCTAGTGATTCACTAGGTTTTAGAAGTAAAGGTTTCTCTTTATCTGTTCTAATATTTGATATGTTAGTGATGGGTATATGACTGGTTTGTGGTGTAGCATTACTCTGCCTCGATAGGATACCAAAGAGAAGATGGCCAGATTTTCCTGGAGTTGCACCTTGTAATGGGGCTTGATTTACAGTCCAAAAGTCCCAGGAAATTATGGTGCAAGTGAAATGCGCCACTCCATAACTTCCTGGCTCTCTGCCACTACTTTTGGGGGGGGAAAAAAAGTGAAAAACAGGATTTCCGCATTGAGCAGGCTAAATCCTGAAGTTGCGGTCAGCCCCATTAAAATGAATGCCGAACAAGATTTTGCTGATGGTCTACAATAGGTATTGTAAAAGGATTTGTCACAGCAGTTCATTAATGAATATTTTGGCTCACGCAAATGAGAACTGAAAATAGCATCTAATTATCTCATTAAAATCAGCAGAAATCAATACAACAGCTTAGTTTTCATGCATGTATAACATCAGATGATGTCTTTTTACTGAGTTTTGGTTTCGGACATACTAGCTGACCAGAAAGTTTCCTGTTAAATGGAGTTTAACTTTTAAAGCCATTTAATGTTTGTATCAATTCACTCATCTCTTGTCCCTTAAAGGTGTCAATTGCTAATTTTAACATAGAATATTAATCCAAATATACGTTTTTTTTAAACTTATATTGATTAATACATTTGATTCCACATTAGTGGGACACAGCATCAGTAAGTATTTTACATAAGAACATAAGAAATAGGAACAGGAGTAGGCCATACGGCCCCTCGAGCCTGCTCCGCCATTCAATAAGATCGTGGCTGATCTGATCATGGACTCAGCTCCACTTCCCTGCCCGCTCCCCGTAACCCCTTATCCCCTTATCGTTCAAGAAACTTCTGTCTTAAATTTATTCAATGTCCCAGCTTTCACAGCTCTCTGAGGCAGCAAATTCCACCGATTTACTACTCTCTGAGAGAAGAAATTCCTCCTCATCTCTGTTTTAAATTGCGGCCCCTTATTCTAAGATCACGCCCTCTAGTTCTAGTTTCCCATCAGTGAAAACATCCTCTCTGCATCCACCTTGTCAAGCCCCCTCAACCTACTCAACCTTTCCTCATAAGTCAACCCCCTCATCCCCGTAATCAACCTAGTGAACCTTCTCTGAACTGCCTCCAAAGCAAGTATATCTTTTCGTAAATATGGAAACCAAAACTGTATGCAGTATTCCAGGTGTGGCCTCACCAATACCTTATATAGCTGTATTAAGACTTCCCCACTTTTATACTCCATCCCCTTTGCAATAAAGGCCAAGATACCATTGGCCTTCCTGATCACTTGCTGTACCTGCATGCTATCCTTTTGTGTTTCATGCACAAGTACCCCCAGGTCCTGCTGTACTGCGGCACTTTACAATCTTTCCCCATTCAAATAATAACTTGCTCTTTAATTTTTTTCTGCCAACGTGCAGGACCTCACGCTTTCCAATATTATATTCCATCTGCCAAATTTTTGTCCACTCACAACCTGTTTATGGCCTTTGCAGATTTTTTGTGTCCTCCTCACACATTGCTTTTCCTCCCATCTTTGTATTGTCAGCAAAATTGGCTACGTTACACTCAGTCCCTTCTTCCAAGTCGTTAGTATAGATTGTAAATAGTTGGGGTCCCAGCACTGATTCCTGCGCACCCCACTAGTTACTGGTTGCCAACCAGAGAATGAACCATTTATCCCGACTCTCTGTTCTCTGTTAGTTAGCCAATCCTCTATCCATGCTAATATATTACCCCCAACCCCGTGAACTTTTATCTTGTGCAGGAAATAAATGTGAAATTAGCCTATATAAAGAGTTAAGCTGGCTATTAGAGATCATGCAGCTCTAAATTTAAATGCAAGGATATCTGAAAAATGTATTTTAAATAATTATTTCTTGCTGATCTTGCATTGAGTTTTAAATATTTCCCCTGCAAAACACAGGATGAAATTATTTTGCCTACCAGCATCTGAAAACGATTGCAACCTTCAATTAGCTCGGATACCCATGGCTGCACATGTTGCCCATATTCTACCCAGGAATTATATTTCCACTACAGATTTGTGGTAACTTTGCGAAATTGAGTCTTAGGGGTCGAATATGCACTTTTGTAATCCAGAATAAAATGTTATCATTAAGTGGATGAATAATGCTGTACTGTTTAAGTGAACGAAATGGGAATTGATAGTGAGTATCTGTCAATGGATATTGGCTGTGCCACTTTCGATTCATCGCTATACTCTCTGCAATGTATTCTAATTTCAAAAGACAGGAAAATATCGAGTACTTTATCAACAGCAAAATTGGCGCGCTAGACGGCAAAATCTATGGTCTATGTCACCCATCTCTATTGCAGGAAAATCTAGGCCAGTGTGTCCCATTCAAAAGTATTGCTGTGTTTAGGTACAGCAAAGCAGAAAATATTGTACCTAAAGCTACAGTGTCGGAGGCTAGGGGAAGGGGTGTGGTGAGTCGAATAGAAATATTAAAAATTATGAAAGGAGTTGAGCGGGTAAACGGTGAAAACATTCTTTCCACTGATGAGTGAATCAGTAACAAAAGGATTACTTCTGGATGCATAAAGATTCAAAGGAATTATTTAAAAGAGACATTTGAATATGAAATGTATTATTGTAGGTGGTTATTGAAACCGAGTTAATCACCATATTTGAGGGGAAATTATATGAACAATTGAAGCTATTAAGGTTACAGGGAAAGAGCTGGCAAGAGAAGATAAACAGATTATTTAGCCTGAACTTTTGTGAAGCACAGAATTTGAATTTATAAAATTCACACACTTTGGGCAACGTTACAGATTACAATTCACACCTCCTCACAGATTACAATTCACACCTCCTCACAGAATAACACATGTAGTTAATTCTGGGTCAGTGATATCTTTAAAATGAAAGTGATTCAGTTGACTTCTGACCTCCTCCTCTACCAAAATTTCAATGACGAGTGCTTTGAAATTTTACGGTTCAAACACACAACTCATTCATTTAAAATTCCTTGGTCTGTCATTTTGATGGGCACACTGACCATTTATTTTAAACAGGCTATTGCTTCTGTAAAAGTAGTGGATCAAGCAATTTTCCATAAGCACTGATTTTCGGCTCGCTTGCGCCTCTGTTAGCACCCCGGAGGAGCAAAAACTTACCGCCCCACTCTCCAGTTTCACTGAGATCATAACGTCAGTCATCCTGCAACGCTCCGCTAGCGCCCTGGATACAAAGTTAGATCCTAACGCCTCATTATACGCCCCAGGAAACGTCTGAAAAACCAGGTGTTCCCAGGGTGCAGCAGGGGGTATTGGCGTTGTATTTAAATGAAGGGATGGTGATCCAACATCGCAGGTCACATTGACTCTAACGGTTGCGCACATCACGCTGCAAGAAGCTCCGACTTGTAAGCGGTAGTTTTGTCTGCCACTACAGTGTCCTTGCATCTTCACTGAAATAATTTAATGGGGGCATTACTCGTTCGCCAGCGTATCATAAGAACGTAAGAATTAGGAACAGGAGTAGGCCATCTAGCCCCTCAAGCCTGCTCCGCCATTCAACAAGATCATGGCTGATCTGGCCGTGGACTCAGCTCCACTTACCCGCCCGCTCCCCGTAACCCTTAATTACCTTATTGGTTAAAAATCTATCTATCTGTGATTTGAATATATTCAATGAGCTAGCCTCAACTGCTTCCTTGGACAGAGAATTCCACAGATTCACAACCCTCTGGGAGAAGAAATTCCTTCTCAACTCGGTTTTAAATTGGCTCCCCCGTATTTTGAGGCTGTGCCCCCTAGTTCTAGTCTCCCCGACCAATGGAAACAACCTCTCTGCCTCTATCTTGTCTATCCCTTTCATGATTTTAAATGTTTCTATAAGATCACCCCTCATCCTTCTGAACTCCAACGAGTAAGGACCCAGTCTACTCAATCTATCATCATAAGGTAACCCCCTCATCTCCGGAATCAGCCTAGTGAATCGTCTCTGTACCCCCTCCAAAGCTAGTATATCCTTCCTTAAGTAAGGTGACCAAAACTACATGCAGTACTCCAGGTGCGGCCTCACCAATACCCTGTACGGTTGCAGCAGGACCTCCCTGCTTTTGTACTCCATCCCTCTCGCAATGAAGGCCAACATTCCATTCGCCTTCCTGATTACCTGCTGCACCTGCAAACTAACTTTTTGGGATTCATGCACAATGACCCCCAGGTCCCGCTGCACCGCAGCATGTTGTAATTTCTCCCCATTCAAATAATATTCCCTTTTACTGTTTTTTTTTCCAAGGTGGATGACCTCACATTTTCCGACATTGTATTCCATCTGCCAAACCTTAGCCCATTCGCTTAACCTATCTAAATCTCTCTGCAGCCTCTTTGTGTCCTCTACACAATCCGCTTTCCCACTAATCTTTGTGACATCTGCAAATTTTGTTACACTATAATCTGTCCCCTCTTCTAGGTCATCTATGTATATTGTAAACAGTTGTGGTCCCAGCACCGATCCCTGTGGCACACCACTAACCACCGATTTCCAACCCGAAATGTTCAGCCATGAACTCATTGAATGGCGGTGCAGGCTAGAAGGGCCGAATGGCCTACTCCTGCACCTATTTTCTATGTTTCTATGTTTCTAAAAGGACTCATTTATCCCGACTCTCTGCTTTCTGTTCGCTAGCCAATTCTCTATCCATGCTAATACATTTCCTCTGACTCCGCGTACCTTGGTTATCCCTTTTCTTACCGTCCTTCTTTTTCACTGGAATATATTTTTGTTGAGCACTGTGAAAGAGCTCCTTAAAAGTCCTCCACTGTTCCTCAATTGTGCCACCGTTTAGTCTGTGTTTCCAGTCTACTTTAGCCAACTCTGCCTTCATCCCACTGTAGTCCCCTTTGTTTAAGCATAGTACGCTCGTTTCAGACACTACTTCCTCACCCTCAATCTGTATTACAAATTCAACCAAACTGTGATCTCTCATTCCGAGAGGATCTTTTACTAGGAGATCGTTTATTATTCCTGTCTCCTTACACAGGACCAGATAGCTTGCTCCCTTGTAGGTTCTGTAACATACTGTTCTAAGAAACAATCCCGTATGCATTCTATGAATTCCTCCTCAAGGCTACCCCGTGCGATTTGATTTAACCAATCGATATGTAGATTAAAACCCCTCATGATTACTGCCGTTCCTTTTTCACATGCCTCCATTATTCCCTTGATTATTGCCCGCCCCACCGTGAAGTTATTATTTGGGGGCTATAAACTGCGCCCACCAGTGACTTTTTCCCCTTACTATCTCTAATCTCCACCCACAATGATTCAACATTTTGTTCATGAGAGCCAATATCGTCTCTCGCAACTGCCCCTGATATCATCCTTCATTAACAGAGCTACCCCACCTCCTTTCCCTTCTTGACTATCTTTCCGAATTGTCAGATACACCTGTATGTTTAATTCCCAGTCTTGGCCACCCTGCACCAAGTTTCTGTAATGGCCACCAAATCATACCCATTTGTAATGATTTGTACCGTCAACTCATTTACTTTATTTCGAATGCTGCGTGCGTTTAGGTAGAGTGTTTTAATACTAATTTTTTACCCATGATTTTTAGTTTTGACCCCTCCTGCAGCCCCTTTATATTCATACATATTGTCCCTTCCTATCACCTTGTGGTTTACACTTACCCCAGTGCTACTCTGCTCTGTTGCCTCCTGCCTTTTGCATTCTTTCTTGGGGTCCTGTTCATCTGAGCTCTCACCCACTCTAACTAGCTCAGAGCCCTCTCCTGGGTTCCGAATACTCCTTGCATTGAGGTATCGAGCTTTCATGCTTGCCTTTTTATTACACTTTGACCCTTTAGAATTTTGCTGTACAGTGGCCCTCCATGCTATTGCTAGGTGGCATCAGGATACAACAAGGGCTCTTGTCTATGTCAGCCCGTGGATGAGGAGAGGCTGAAAACGTCTGGGGAGGAGGGCTTACCCCCCACGGGTTTACAGGCACCAACACTCATACTTCCAACTCTCTGAGGAGCAGTGTGTGAGAAAGCTGTGCTTCCGAAAGGAAGTGCTGACAGATATGCCATCTCCTACAGGCAGACCGATGCCTGGACTGCTCTGGAGGCAGCCTTCCATACTTCCCTCACCAGGTATCCATCATTGTTGTGTGCTACATGTTGCACAACTTGGCCATTAAAAGAGGCCAGGCTTTGCCAGTGGGGATTGCATGCCCACCTCTGGAGAAGAAGGACGAGGCCCCCATTCGATAGCTACACCATCCACAGGGGAGGCAACGTGGAGATGCTGCCGGAGCAAGAATTGCACATCACCAGCTCATAATGTACCGGTTCTCCTAAATGGAGGAAACCGAGGGATACATTATGTGCCCCCATAAAAGCACATGTCCGGTGAACGTTGGAATGATACACAAGACACCAATGGCAAAGGATGAATCATAAATTTTACTGCAACAAGTAACAAAAACTCCCCCAACCAAAAAAACACATACTATAGACAATGTTGTGTTGCAGGGCACTGAGCAACAATGAAGTTCTTTAAATCAACAAAACCTTTTTAACGCCACGATTTTCGGCTGGGGCGCAATAACGTCCTTGTGTAACGCTTGATTTTGCACCTCCAATCATGGAACCTAATTTTTTGCTGAATTTTGCAGATGAGGGGCCAAACTTTTGCAGGCGGTATCAGGACCATCCCGCTGCCATTACCGCCCCGATATCTCAAAAGTTTAAGTGATCATATAATAGCCTGCAGCAGCAGTTGGAAAATGGGCTACAATTTCTGTACTACAGTATGTAAACTAGAAAGAGAAAAATTAGTTAAACACTGCATTGTAGTGAAATCTCACTGAATTACATTGTCTAAATATTTATTTTTATTTGCCTATTTAGGTTTGAGGTTGAATATATCCTGTCACAGCCTCATCCTGAATGGGCAGGGAAACGAGGAAGGATTGAAATGTCACTTTGTTCGGAATTTTTGACTGTGAGAACTGAAGAGTTGAAAACACTTGTATGTGTTTGTGGTCCAACCTCCTTCACGGAGCAAGCTGTTGGGTATGTACTGTAGTATTCAAAACTCCACAGGATGATATTCTGCTTCTTCAAACCAAATTTTCAGTCTGTCTTTACTTCGAACCAGACACCATGGTTTACTTTATTTTCACATTTTTTAGTTGACTCTGTATAGTTTTATATAGTCTTATTTATTGTCTTGTGTGTGGTTTCTTTACGGATGACTTCATGCCTACTTTGGCCACTGTCTCAGGCGCAACCAGATTGTTCACATCTCGGCATCATATTCAACACTGATCTCATCCCATATCCTGTCTTTTCCAGCACAAAGACTACCTACTTCCACCTCTGCAACATCACCCCACTGCGGCCCATCTGCCGCTGAACCCCTCATCCATGCCTTTATCATTTCCAAATTTGACCATTCAAATGCTGTTTAGCCAGCCTTCCATCCTTCAGCTCATAAATTTCAACTCATCCATAACATTGCAGTCTATAATCTATCCAGCAACAAGTCTTACTTGCTTATCCCCCCCCCCAGTCCTCGCTTATCTAAGTTGGTTCCCAGTCCCTCATCGCCTCCTTGATTTAACACAAACTGATTTTTAAGAGTTGCTAGCAAAGCATTTCAATTTTGTACTGTACAAAAAATATAGTTGGAATAGTGGTGGTTCCTTTAGTTGCTATAAACATGTTACTATTCAAGATACTAGATACATATTTGACCAGAATTTGTTGCTGTTTTATTAATATTTGATTTATTGTTTTACTGGAGTATTTTATTATAAAGTCTGTGGACTTATTTTACCTTGATCTTTCTTAATTTCCTTTGTAATTTCACACTTAATTTTTTTGTGTTTGTGCCTGATTTTTTTTACATTTCCATTTTTTTCGTTTTCTGATTACCTCCCAAGTCTTCGGGGCCAAAATTGCCCCTTTTTAAAAAGCCATTACCACCTCAACAAAGCGGCAACGGGTCGGTAAGGACTCACCGCTCGGTCGGCGTCGACGGGCCGACATTTTCTGAATTGCCCAACTTTATTTTTGGAGCGGTGTACATGACCGCCCCGGCCGTCTTCACGCCCCGTTGGGCACGCAGCGACCCCTTACCGACTGGCACCGACCCCCCTTCCACCTCGCGTGGGAAACTGCCCTGCAGGAAATTGCCCCGCAGGAGTGGATCGCCGCCACTTGGTGCCCCTAGCAGCTTTCCCCAGCGGGAAGCTCTTAAAAGGGATGGCGCACTGCTGCGGCCGCCATTTTATTTTAATTGTCGGCCGACTCCAAAGTCGGGCTGGCAATGGCGGCCACAGGTTCGGCTGGGCCGCCAACAGGCAGCCTGGCAGCCTCTCTCGGGTACCGGCCCCTAGCCCAGCCAAAACCCTCCCTGGTGGTCCAGTGAGTGTCACTAAAGTGGCTGTAGAGCTCGCAGCAGCCCTCCCCTTTAACAGAAGGGGAGGGACATTGTGACGCGTCAGCGCGTCGCGGCACGTCTACGTCGCGCTGACGTCATAAGTGCCATGCTGAGATGGTCAGCGCAGCGCTCACGAGACCACCGGCATCTACCCCTCTCACCCCCGACTTCCGCCCTGCCACAGCCACACTTTACCGCATGCCGGACAAAAAGAAAAGAGGGCGAAATCCCTTGAACCACCGCCCCGACGATTGGGGCGGTAAATCACCCAAAAAAATCAGTGGGTATGGCCCGTTTCGGGAGTAGGGCAATTTCGGCCCCTTCAAGTCCTGCAATTGGTGTTTAGTATTGATTCTGAGTTTGGGTGCAGTGTGATACATGGAACAGATGCTGAGCAAATACTGCGGAGTTGTAAATCATACATCTTTCAACCTTTAGAAGGTGGTGTTTGCGGGGTGGGGGGGTGGGGGCGGCAAGGAGAGATATGTTGCAAATATGACCAAATGTCAATCACAACCATTTATTTATGTCTTAATTAAAGTTACATCTGATTCCACAATAATTTTTAAAAGACACCTGAATAGCTTAGTCCTAGACTTTAGTGGCATAATCAAATTAAATGATGCAGTTTTGAAAGGTTGATCGAATTTCCTTGTTTTTATTTTCTTGGTTTTTGTTTGACTGATGCGTCAAACAAAACATGTAAAGTCTCACGGTATTATCTGATCTAGAGTACGTATGTGCTTTATGCCATTGGGATTGTTCAATGGGCCCCATTCAGTGGTAATCTCTCACCTTTGAGTAAAAAGGTCGTGGGTTCATTACCAATCCAGGGCGTGAGCACATCATTTAGCTTGACACTTCAGTACAGTGCTGAGAGGGTGCTGCACTGTTGGAGCTGTCTTTCAGATGAGACGTTAAATCAAGGTTCCGTCTGCCTCTCCGGTAAACCCTATCCAAAAGATCGTATGACCCTATTTGAAGGAGAGCATGGGAATTGTCCTAAATGTCCTGGCCAATATATATCCCTCAACAAACATCACTAAATCAAAATCCTGGAACTTGCTCCCTAATAACACTGTGGGAATACCTTCACCACGCGGACTGCAGCAGTTCAAGAAGGCGGCTCACACCACCTTCTCAAGCACAGTTAGCTAAGGGCAATAAATGCTGGCCTTACCAGTGTTGCCCACATCCCCGAATGAATAAAAAAAAGATGATTTGGTCATTTAATCTCATGGTTGTATGTGATCCTTGCTGTATGTAAATTGGCTGCCAGTGATCATGCTTCAAAATGCTTCATTGGCTGTTCTTTCCTCCTTTTCTTTTCTTTCATTTCCTCCTTTTTTTGCCTGCTGAAAATTTACTGAAATAAATATTTGGCATTTCTTTTAATATTCCCTGCTAGCCTACTCTCATCTTTTAGTTTAGCTCCCCTAATAAGTTCCGTAACCTCCTTTACTTTATTTTTATATTCATCCTGGTCCATTATGCTAACCAAAGCTTTGTATTTTTGGAATCATAGAATTATAAAGCACAGAAGGAGGCCATTTAGCCCATCATGCCCATGCTGACTCTTTGAAAAAGCTGTTCAATTAGTCCCACTGCCCTGCTCTTTCCCCATAGTCCTGCAAATGTTTCCTTTTTTAAGTATATATCTAATTATCTTTTGAAAGTTACTTTTGAATCTGCTTCCATCACTCTTGCAGGCAGTGCATTCCTGAGCATTAAAACTCGCTGATTACAAAAACAATTTTATCTCTCCTCTGGTTCTTTTGCCAGTTACCTTAAATCTGTGTCCTCTGGTTACCGATCCTCCTGCCAGTGGAAACACTTCTCTTTATTTACTCTATCAAAACCTTTTTATAATTTTGAACACCTCTATTAAATCTCCTCAGGCGGCTCACACCACCTTCTCAAGGAGAACAATCCCAGCTTCTCTAGTCTCTCCACATAACTGAAGTCCTTATTCCTGGTAACATTCTAGTAAGTCTCCTCTGCACTTTCTCCATAGTTTTGCCATCCTTCCTAAAGTGTGGTGCTGTAAAGCATAGAAAGTCCCAAGTGAAGGATATACTAAAATAACTAGTTACAGCAAGAGTGGTAAATAAGAAAAGTGTTAAGTTGAAACGATGCACGATAAACAGAATGAGGGAAGAAGGACATGTTAGGGTCTCTTGCCCAAATAAGAGTTTTATATACTAACACATGGAGTACAAGAAATAAATTGTATGAATTAAAAGCTCAAATACAGCTTACAAGATATGACATGGTGGCCATTATAGAGACATAGCTGCAAACTGGTCATGATTGGGAGTTAAATACTCCAGGTTATAAGCCCTTTAGAAAGGATAGGGAAACTGGAAGAGGGAGGTAGACTTATTGATTAAAGATACTATTACAGCATTAGTAAGAGCGTATATAAGTAAGGGAAATCAATCAGCAGAGACTCTGATTATAATTGAGAAATAAGACGGGGCTTAAAACTGTAATGGGAGTTGTCAACGGGCCTCCTGATAGCAGCCGTGAAGTGGCAGAATGTATTAATTCAGAGATTAGAGGCTTGTAGCAAAAGCAGAGTTACTTTAATGAGACTTTAATTTTCACAGATTGGGAAGAGTAGAATAGCTGAAGACAGAAAGGTAGTTTCTTGAGTTCATTCAAGATGGAGCAATATTTTCTAGAACCAGCAAAAGGGCAGACTCGACTAGATTTAATAATGAGTAATGAGCCAGACTTTTAGATAAATGTTCTCTTACTGTTAGATTAATGGTGATCATAATATGATTGCATTCAATGTTAGAGAACGTAAGAAATAGGAGCAGGAGTAGGCCATTTGGCCCTCGAGCCAGCTCCGCCAATCAATAAGATCATGGCTGATCTGATGTTGGGCTCAGCCTCATGTAAAAATAAAAAAGGGAAGGTGGCTCAACCGTGGCTATCAAGGGAAATCAGGGCTAGTATTAAAGCCAAGGAAGTGACATACAAATTGGCCAGAAATAGCAGCGAACCCGGGGACTGGGAGAAATTTAGAACTCAGCAAAGGAGGACGAAGGGTTTGATTAGGGCAGGGAAAATAGAGTACGAGAGGAAGCTTGCAGGGAACATTAAAATGGACTGCAAAAGCTTCTATAGATATGTAAAGAGAAAAAGGTTAATAAAGACAAACGTAGGTCCCCTGCAGTCAGAATCAGGGGAAGTCATAACTGGGAACAAATAAATGGCAGACCAATTGAACAAGTACTTTGGTTCGGTATTCACTAAGGAGGACACAAACAACCTTCCGGATATAAAAAGGGTCACAGGGTCTAGTAAGAAGGAGGAACTGAGGGAAATCCTTATTAATCGGGAAATTGTGTTGGGGAAATTGATGGGATTGAAACATAGAAACATAGAAAATAGGTGCAGGAGTAGGCCATTCGGCCCTTCTAGCCTGCATCACCATTCAATGAGTTCATGGCTGAACATGCAACTTCAGTACCCCATTCCTGCTTTCTCACCATACCCCTTGATTCCCCTAGTAGTAAGGACTTCATCTAACTCCTTTTTGAATATATTTAGTGAATTGGCCTCAACAACTTTCTGTGGTAGAGAATTCCACAGGTTCACCACTCTCTGGGTGAAGAAATTCCTCCTCATCTCAGTCCTAAATGGCTTCCCCCTTATCCTTAGACTGTGTCCCCTGGTTCTGGACTTCTCCAACATTGGGAACATTCTTCCTGCATCTAACCTGTCTAACCCCGTCAGAATTTTAAACGTTTCTATGAGGTCCCCTCTCATTCTTCTGAACTCCAGTGAATACAAGCCCAGTTGATCCAGTCTTTCTTGATAGGTCAGTCCCGCCATCCCGGGAATCAGTCTGGTGAACCTTCGCTGCACTCCCTCAATACCAAGAATGTCCTTCCTCAGGTTAGGAGACCAAAACTGTACACAATACTCCAGGTGTGGCCTCACCAAGGCCCTGTACAATTGTAGCAACACCTCCCTGCCCCTGTACTCAAATCCCCTCGCTATGAAGGCCAACATGCCATTTGCTTTCTTAACCGCCTGCTGTACCTGCATGCCAACCTTCAATGACTGATGTACCATGACACCCAGGTCTCTTTGCACCTCCCCTTTTCCTAATCTGTCAACCTCACATTTATCCACATTATACTTCATCTGCCATGCATTTGCCCACTCACCTAACCTATCCAAGTCGCTCTGCAGCCTCATAGCATCCTCCTCGCAGCTCACACTGCCACCCAACTTAGTGTCATCCGCAAATTTGGAGATACTACATTTAATCCCCTCGTCTAAATCATTAATGTACAGTGTAAACAGCTGGGGCCCCAGCACAGAACCTTGCGGTACCCCACTAGTCACTGCCTGCCATTCTGAAAAGTCCCCATTTACTCCTCCTCTTTGCTTCCTGTCTGACAACCAGTTCTCAATCCATGTCAACACACTACCCCCAATCCCATGTGCATTAACTTTGCACGTTAATCTCTTGTGTGGGACCTTGTCGAAAGCCTTCTGAAAGTCCAAATATACCACATCAACTGGTTCTCCCTTGTCCACTCTACTGGAAACATCCTCAAAAAATTCCTGAAGATTTGTCAAGCATGATTTCCCTTTCACAAATCCATGCTGACTTGGACCTATCATATTATCTCTTTCCAAACGCACTGCTATGACATCCTTAATAATTGATTCCATCATTTTACCCACTACCGATGTCAGGCTGACCGGTCTATAATTCCCTGTTTTCTCTCTCCCTCCTTTTTTAAAAAGTGGGGTTACATTGGCTACCCTCCACTCCATAGGAACTGATCCAGAGTCAATGGAATGTTGGAAAATGACTGTCAATGCATCCACTATTTCCAAGGCCACCTCCTTAAGTACTCTGGGATGCAGTCCATCAGGCCCTGGGGATTTATCGGCCTTCAATCCCATCAATTTCCCCAACACAATTTCCCGACTAATAAGGATTTCCCTCAGTTCCTCCTCCTTACTAGACCCTCCGACCCCTTTTATATCCGGAAGGTTGTTTGTGTCCTCCTCAGTGAATACCGAACCAAAGTACTTGTTCAATTGGTCCGCCATTTCTTTGTTCCCCGTTATGACTTCCCCTGATTCTGACTGCAGGGGACCTACGTTTGTCTTTACTAACCTTTTTCTCTTTACATATCTATAGAAACTTTTGCAGTCCATTTTAATGTTCCCTGCAAGCTTCCTCTCGTACTCTATTTTCCCTGCCCTAATCAAACCCTTTGTCCTCCTCTGCTGAGTTCTAAATTTCTCCCAGTCCCTGGGTTCGCTGCTATTTCTGGCCAATTTGTATGCCAGTTCCTTGGCTTTAATGCTATCCCTGATTTCCCTTGATAGCCACGGTTGAGCCACCTTCCCTTTTTTATTTTTACGCCAGACAGGAATGTACAATTGTTGTAGTTCATCCATGCGGTCTCTAAATGTCTGCCACTGCCCATCCACAATCAACCCCTTCAGTATCATTCGCCAATCTATCCTAGCCAATTCACGCCTCATACCTTCAAAGTTACCCTTCTTTAAGTTCTGGACCATGGTCTCTGAATTAACTGTTTCATTCTCCATCCTAATGCAGAATTCCACCATATTATGGTCACTCTTCCCCAAGGGGCCTCGCACAACGAGATTGCTAATTAATCCTCTCTCATTACACAACACCCAGTCTAAGATGGCCTCCCCCCTAGTTGGTTCCTCGACATATTGGTGTAGAAAACCATCCCTTATGCACTCCAGGAAATCCTCCTCCACCGTATTGCTTCCAGTTTGGTTAACCCAATCTATGTGCATATTAAAGTCACCCATTATAACTGCTGCACCTTTATTGCACGCACCCCTAATTTCATGTTTGATGCCCTCCCCAACATCACTACTACTGTTTGGAGGTCTGTACACAGCTCCCACTAATGTTTTTTGCCCTTTGGTATTCTGCAGCTCTACCCAGATAGATTCCACATCATCCAAGCTAATGTCCTTCCGAACTAAGGCCGATAAATCCCCAGGGCCTGATGGTCTGCATCCCAGAGTACTTCAGGATTGGCCTTGGAAATAGCGGATGCATTGACAGTCATTTTCCAACATTCCATTGTCTCTGGATCAGTTCCTATGGAGTGGAGGGTAGCCAATGTAACCCCACTTTTTAAAAAAGGAGGGAGAGAGAAAACAGGGAATTATAGACCGGTCAGCCTGACCTCAGTAGTGGGTAAAATGATGGAATCAATTATTAAGGATGTCATAGCAGCGCATTTGGAAAGAGGTGACATGATAGGTCCATGTCAGCATGGATTTGTGAAAGGGAAATAATGCTTGACAAACCTTCTGGAATTTTTTGTGGATGTTTCCAGTAAGTGGACAAGGGAGAACCAGTTGATGTGGTATATTTGGACTTTCAGAGGCTTTCGACAAGGTCCCACACAAGAGATTAATGTACAAAGTTAAAGCACATGGGATTGGGGGTAGTGTGCTGACGTGGATTGAGAACTGGTTGTCAGACAGGAAGCAAAGAGTAGGAGTAAATGGGTACTTTTCAGAATGGCAGGCAGTGACTAGTGGGGTACCGCAAGGTTTTGTGCTGGGGTTCCAGCTGTTTACATTGTACATTAATGATTTAGACGAGGGGATTAAATGTAGTATCTCCAGATTTGCAGATGATACTAAGTTGGGTGGCAGTGTGAGCTGCGAGGAGGATGCTATGAGGCTGCAGAGTGACTTGGATAGGTTAGGTGAGTGGGCAAATGC
The DNA here is from genome assembly GCF_044704955.1 of Pristiophorus japonicus. Taxonomy (NCBI): domain Eukaryota; kingdom Metazoa; phylum Chordata; class Chondrichthyes; family Pristiophoridae; genus Pristiophorus; species Pristiophorus japonicus. Next base: position 178,719,964 of record NC_091983.1, on the reverse strand, counting down.
ATGGCAGATGAAGTATAATGTGGATAAATGTGAGGTTATCCACTTTGGTGGTAAAAACAGAGAGATAGACTATTATCTGAATGGTGACAGATTCGGAAAAGGGGAGGTGCAACAAGACCTGGGTGTCATGGTACATCAGTCATTGAAGGTTGGCATGCAGGTAAAGCAGGCAGTTAAGAAAGCAAATGGCATGTTGGCCTTCATAGCGAGGGGATTTGAGTACAGGGGCAGGGAGGTGTTACTACAGTTGTACAGGGCCTTGGTGAGGCCACACCTGGAGTATTGTGTACAGTTTTGGTCTCCTAACTTGAGGAAGGACGTTCTTGCTATTGAGGGAGTACAGCGAAGGTTCACCAGACTGATTCCCAGGATGGCGGGACTGACCTATCAAGAAAGACTGGATCAACTGGGCTTGTATTCACTGGAGTTCAGAAGAATGAGAGGGGATCTCATAGAAACATTTAAAATTCTGACGGATTTAGACAGGGTAGATGCAGGAAGAATGTTCCCAATGTTGGGGAAGTCCAGAACCAGGGGTCACAGCCTAAGGATAAGGAATAAGCCATTTAGGACCGAGATGAGGAGAAACTTCTTCACCCAGAGAGTGGTGAACCTGTGGAATTCTCTACCACAGAAAGTTGTTGAGGCCAATTCACTAAATATATTCAAAAAGGAGTTAGATGTAATCCTTATTACTAGTGGGATCAAGGGGTATGGCGAGAAAGCAGGAATGGGGTACTGAAGTTGCATGTTCAGCCATGAACTCATTGAATGGCGGTGCAGGCTCGAAGGGCCGAATGGCCTACCCCTGCACGTATTTTCTATGTTTCCCGGCCCGCTCCCCATAACCCTTTACTCCCTTATCGCTCAAAAATCTGTCTATCCACCTTAAATATATTCAATGACCCAACCTCCACAGCTCTCTGGGGCAGAGAATTCCATAGATTTACAACCCTCTGAGAGAAGAAATTCCTCCTCCTCTCAGTTTTAAATGGGCGACCCCTTATTCTGAACCTAGGCCCCTAGTTTTAATTTCCCCTATTGAGTTCCTCTCTGTATCCACCTTGTCGAGCCCCCTCATGATCTTATATGTTTCAATAAGATCACCTCTCATTCTTCTGAACTCCAATGAGTATAGGTCCAACCTACTCAACATTTCGTCATAAGCCAACCCTTGCATCTCAGGAATCAACCTTCTCTGAATTGACTCCAATACAAGTATATCCCTCCTTAAATAAGGAGACCAAAACTGTACGCAGAACTCTAGGTGTGGCCTCACCAATACCCTGTACAGTTGTAGCAGGATTTCTCTGCTTTTATTCTCCATCCCCCTTGCAATAAAGGCCAAGATTTCATTTGCCTTCCTGATTACTTGTTGTACTTGCATACTCATTTTTTGTGTTTCATGCAGTGCAGAGGGACCATTTTATAATTTTTCTCCATTTAAATAATTTGCTTTTTTATTTTTTCTGCCAAAGTGGATAACCTCACACTTTCCCACGTTATACTCCATCTGCCAAATTTTTGCCCACTCACTTAGCCTATCTATATCCCTTTGCAGATTTTTTGTATCCTCCTCACAACTTGCTTTCCCACCCATCTTTGTATCATCAGCAAATTTGGCTACATTACACTCGGTCCCTTCATCCAAATCATGAATATAGATTGTAAATAGTTGAGGCCCCAGCACCGATCCCTGTGGCACCCCACTAGTTACTGTTTGCCAACCGGAAAATGACCCATTTATCCCGACACTGTTTTCTGTTAGTTAGCCAATCCATCTATCCATGCCAATATATTACCCCCAACCCCTTGAACTTTTATCTTGTACAGTAACCTTTTATGTGGCACCTTATCGAATGCCTTCTAGAAATCCAATACACCACATCCACTGGTTCCCCCTTATCCATCCTGCTAGTTACATCCTCAAAGTACTCCAGCAAATTTGTCAAACATGATTTCCCTTTCATAAACCATACTGACTCTGCCTGACTGAATAATGCTTTTCCAAATGTCCTGCTACTGCTTCTTTAATAATGGACTCCAGCATTTTCCCAACAACAGATGTTAGGCTAACTAGTCTATAGTTTCCTTCCTTCTGTCTGCCTCCTTTTTTAAATAGGGGCGTTACATTTGCGGTTTTCCAGTCAGTTGAGATCACCCAAGAATCCAGGGAATTTTAGTAGATTACTCTCTGCAACCACTTCTTTTAAGACCCTAGGATGCAAGCCATCAAGTCCAGGGGACTTGTCCACCTTTAGTTGCATTATTTTACCGAGTACTTCTTCGTTAGTGATAGTTTTAAGTTCCTCCCTCCCTATAGACCCTTGATTATCCATTATTGGGATGTTTTCTTTGGGATGTCTTCTACTGTGAAAACTGACACAAAATATTTATTCAAAGTCTCTGCCATTTCCCTGTGCCCCATTATTAAAATGTTACTCAGTTATTCAGATTCTAGATTTTGGTAAGGTTAACTTTAACAGAATGAGACAGAGACTGACAACAGCAAACTTGTCAAAACTGTTAACTACAGATGAACAGAGGGAGGTGTTCAAAAAAGAGTTTTTCTTGCCAGCTACCCATAGCTATAAAAACCTGAAATCACCTTTGTTATCCTTTGAATTCTTTCCACTGGCTCTATCTTTTTGTCTGTCCAAGGACTGAAGCTGAATACAACACTGCTCATGCAGTCTCATAAGTGTTTAAATGTCAATGTGTAAACCTTGCTCTTGCATTTTATTTGACTTTGTACATATTAATATGCCACTGACCTTTGCATCTGTTACCCTGCATTGGTGACTGATGAGACTTTTTTTAAATTTCAGAATTTCATAGATATTAAAAAAAAATCACACTGCTGTCCTAAAAGCTGAGTCTGTCAGTGGCCAGAACAAAATGACAGCCTTGTATCTCCAGAGATTTGGAATGAAACCGCCTTTATGAGACATTATTCTGTGTTTCTGGAGAAATGTAAACCACATTGCAGTGCTTTCTTGATTTTTTTTCTGGCTGCCCTTCTCCACTCTTGTTTTCATGTTTCTTTCCATGGGACTTGGTAAATATAAACTTTTGAAAAGTTGTCTCATAATATTCCTCAAAGAAACATTTTCTGGTCAGTCGTCATCTGTAGAGAAAACAGATAGATTGACGATTCGGGCGTGGACCCTTTAATTCTGGAGGTGTAGGTTTTTATTTTTCTGTTTGATCAGATTTCCAGTATCTGTAATATTTAGCATGTTACTCCTATTCCTCAATTGGTTCATATTTACACCAATTTATGTCAATTGTGTATGAATTAATTGTTGAAAATTGGCACTATGTGTGTGCTTTTACACTGGTGTTTTGGCAAAGCAACAACAAAGTGAGAAGTCACTGGAGAGCAATTGTTACTTGTAGAAAACCTTGTGATATTTTGGTTATTCTAAATGATAGCATATTCACTGTATTAATTGTTGATTACATTGTACCTCCTCTACAGCTTCTTCAAACAGTTAGGATTCAGCAGTGAAGAAATTCATGCTTTCAGTGGATAACAGCTAAGAAAATCAGCAACACTGCAGCAGCAGAAAAGTCATTTTGATGTGCAACTAAATACATCCTGCCAAGCGGGTTCTATTGAAAACAGTTTATAAAATGTTTTCGGCACATTTGTGCTCTGCATAACTCCTGCCTTAGTTTAGGTTTGTGTGGTGTATTTGATACAATTATTCTAAAGGCATTCAATTTTTTTAATGAACTTGCACATATAATTTATGCTCATGAGGATGATTGGATTGTATAGTTCAGAATTCTTGAAAGACTTAACTTTTTGTCCTGTATTATGTTGAATGTGTAGGTAGTTTTTTAAATAATTGATAGTATCTTCAGTACAGTCATACTCTGTGACCTCAGACAGATTTCTACTGTATTTGGGAAAAAGGAAACTACTGGCAACAGTAAGTTATATTTGGTGACTGGCTTATAATAGTAATGTTCCCATATCGAGACATGCTGAAGTGTGCACTGATACCTATATTTTATATTGCAGGCGGGAAAAGTGACTCAAATAACCTATTCAAATACATTATTTCTTTAAAAAAAATTATAATTTGAACATTTTTTTTTAAAAGTACAATAAAATATTTATGCAAACCTGAATGGAGTAATCTGTTGTGTCCAATAGTTTCCACAAAGGATGAATGCGCACCTTTATGCAGTCAGTAGTATATTTGTGTTTGAAACATAGTCAGTTGTATTGTAATACATATATTGTAACACATAACTGAGTGGTAGGTCATGGATTGTAATCTCAACTCCTCACATATAAATTGTTAATTTTGTTTGCACTTTCAAAGAGAACACAATGGGCTAGAAATTCTGCTCCATAGCGCTTGATTTTTGGGGCGCTTCTAGTGCCGTTTTATGTCAATTGCTGTCAGCGCCGCATGTGCACGCGTCTGGTAAAGGGCCATGCCAGATGCCATTTTGGTGAGGGCATTAGGAGCGTGCATTGGAAGTATGTAGAGTAGGCAGATCGTGATGTCAATCATGATTTGACGCCAACATTAGCATTTTCATTTTCAACGCTGGAGCAACTGTCGGGGGCTGAAATTGGCCCTTTCTATAAGGCTTCTGGCCGCCTGAAAGCAGCGGCCACAGGTAGGTGTGGAATGGCCGACGTTCACGGCATTGCCTTCATGGGTTTTTGCAGTGGTGTGTATATCCACCCCGCCCCCCCCCCACTTTCGCCCCATTCCTACAGATGCATCGTTAACGCCATGGACCTGCCCAGGAAGGTAAATTCACCTCGCATAGTCTTCCGGCCGCCTGTCGGTGCCAACGACAGGTTTTTAGGTCTGTACACAGTGCTTGCTCAAGACCACCAGCGGCCTTTAAAGGCGTGTTGCATGTAGCAGCATTCTTGTCAGTGAGATTTTCTCAGACTTTTCCAAACATTGCGAGCTGCCTTGCTGACAGCGGGATTGAGTGATAGTGGGCCAGGCTCTTCAATCTCTACAACAGAGAGCCAAGATTGTGGAGGCCATGCTTGCAGAGAAGAACTAAATGGGGTCAATGCTGGCAGTGCAACGCCTCCTGCACATTGTGCGCGGTAGGGAGACACGCAGGAGAAGGCAGCGCCGGCTCCAGCGGCTGGAGAGGCAGCGGGCAAGGGATGCAGCGCACATGGCTGAGGGACATGCAGAAGGCCATGGAGATGGCGACAGAGCTGAAGCCAGAGAGGTGCCTCAGGAAAGGCCAGCCATCAGGAGGAGGGTCAGGTACTCTGACCCCCTGCACAACAGTGGGCCAGATGGACAGGAGGCAGATGCTTGCCCAACAGCAGGCTGCAGAGGGTGAGAACCAACAAGAGCAGGAGAGAGAAGGCAATGAGGCAGCTGTGCTAGGAAAACGCCTACAAAGACATGGTGGCAGAAGCCCCTATCGACAAAGGGTCTACAGACATCAGTTCTCCTACATGGACCCTACAGAGGACATCGTCATGGAGCTGTTCAATCTCCTGCAGCCAGACCTCCAGCCTCAAAACAAGATTGAGGACAGCTCTGACCATCGCATATAAGGTGACCATCGCACTCAATTTCTACGTGACTGGATCTTTTCAAGCTGCAACAGAAGACATTTTGAATATTTCACAGTTTACCGCGTATAGCTCCATCCGTCAGGTTACAGTTGCTCTGTATAAGAGGCGGGGGGACTACATATCCTTCCCTATGACCAAGGAGAAGCTCATGGAGCGGCAGACCGGATTCGTGAGGATTGCGGGCTTCCCCAGGGTTCCGGGTGCCATAGACTGCACCCACGTGACATTGAGGGCACCGCAAAACAATCCTGAGATGTTCAGAAACCGCCAGGGATTCCACTCCCTCAATGTCCAGCTGGTGTGCCAGCACAACCACAAAATCATGGTAGTTGATGCCCAGTATCCTGGCAGCAGCCACGATGCTTTCATCCTGCGGCAAATCGGTGTGCTGGAACAAACCAAGATTGCTGCTGGCTCCTTGGAGACAAGGGCTACCCACTCTACACTTGGCAGATGACTCCCCTTCAACACCCCAGGACTGCAGTGCAGCAATTGTACAATAACTCGCATTCAGCCACCTGGTGCATCATTGAACAGTCCATTGGAATCCTTAAGCAGAGGTTCTCAGGAGGAGTGTTGCAGTACTCGTCTGAGCGGGTGTCCCTCTTCGTCATCGTCCGCTGCAAAATTCACAACCTGGCAATCATGAGGGCACAACCATTGGAGGATGAGTCAGCAGTACCACCTGAGGAGGAGGCGTAGGAGCAAGACACGCAGCAGGGAGGAGGAGGAGGAGGCACAGGAGGAGGACCAGGATGCAGGTCGTCGGCCACAAAGGAGGCGGCATCGCCATCCGGACCCTGCAAGGGAAGTCCTAAACCGTCTCATTGCTCCTCGTTTCCGCTCAGTTCATGCGCACTTTCGTCTTTAACTGTCCATCTCAATGGGCAAACCAATGAGCCCTTTAACACATCATTCCTCACAGTCAAAAGACAGACCTGCACGATAATCAAAGTCAAAATAAAGATTTATTCCACCACAAATAAGGGATCCACAAAACATACACAATTAATTCTCACCCTTGTGCATTTCCTTATAACCCCTCTTATGCATACCTATTCTGGAGCTATGCCGCAGTGTCTCCCCTGTGGCTGCATCTTGGCTCTGGGAAGGCTGCTGCGTTTCAGGTGGAGAAGCTACACATGTCCTTCTTGGGCCGGCTATCGACTGCCACATCCTCCTCGATGCCTTCAGTCGGAATTGACTGGGTGATTCCATGGTTGGCAGCAATAGCGCAGTGGCAGGTCTTGTCTCAGGACTGCTGTGATCCTGAGAAACTACATCAGGATCCTGGTCCCAGGAGCCTTGCGCCACCCACCCGGGGCAGAACCTCACCATCACCACCAATTTGATGGAGCACAGATCGGTGGGGTGGCGCAACACCGGAAGGCCCCCGGTGGACACAGACACAGTCTCGATGCCACCAGAGACGACAGCAGTAAGATGCTCCGTGGCCTGTTGCCCAGAGTGTACGAGAGCATTCTGAGCTTCCAGGGCAGTGGCCATCCTCTTCAAAGCAGCAATCAGACGTTCATTCCCTTGTGCCTGTGCTGTAATGGCAACTGCCACATCGCCCACTACACACAACATTTCAGCTGGATCCGCATGGTCACTCTGGGAGTCCACCATCATCTGCACACTGATAATGATGGGCTCCATGGTGTGTGCAGAACTCTCCACAATGCGGGAGGCAGACTCCTCCATGCTCCTCACCACTTGTGACAGGCTCTTGGGCACCCTTGCCATTGCCCCCAACATCTGGGAATGTATGGCCTTCACCCTTCTTTCATAAGCCCCAACATTGATGGGCTCATCTGAGTCCTCTGCAGAACTCGCCTACAAACTTGCCCCCCCCCCACCCCGGAGAGATTGCATCCGAGGTTGCCTTTGCCCTTGACCATGCTCCAGCCCACTAGGCCTCGCTGCATCACCCAGTGCAGACCCCTCTGCGAAGTCTAACATGGCACGTGCGAGTCTAAGTTTTACATAGAATTACACAGGATAGACAGCACAGAAAAAGGCCATTTGGCCCAACCAGTTCATGTTGGCGTGTATGCTCCACTCAAGCTTTTCCCCATCTTTCCTCATCTAAATCTATCACAACCCTCTCTTGCCTTCTCCCTCATATGCTTACAGATAGCCTAAAGGCTTTGTGTCTTAATGCAAGGAGTATCCGCAATAAGGTGGATGAATTAACTGTGCAAATAGATGTTAACAAATATGATGTGATTGGGATTACGGAGACGTGGCTCCAGGATGATCAGGGCTGGGAACTCAACATCCAGGGGTATTCAACATTCAGGAAGGATAGAATAAAAGGAAAAGGAGGTGGGTAGCATTGCTGGTTAAAGAGGAGATTAATGCAATAGTTAGGAAAGACATTAGCTTGGATGATGTGGAATCTATATGGGTAGAGCTGCAGAACACCAAAGGGCAAAAAACGTTAGTGGGAGTTGTGTACAAACCTCCAAACAGTAGGAGTGAAGTTGGGGAGGGCATCAAACAGGAAATTAGGGGTGCATGCAATAAAGGTGCAGCAGTTATAATGGGTGACTTTAATATGCACAAAGATTGGGCTAGCCAAACTGGAAGCAATACAGTGGAGGAGGATTTCCTGGAGTGCATAAGGGATGGTTTTCTAGACCAATATGTCGAGGAACCAACTAGGGGGGAGGCCATCTTAGACTGGGTGTTGTGTAATGAGAGAGGATTAATTAGCAATCTCATTGTGCGAGGCCCCTTGGGGAAGAGTGACCATAATATGGTGGAATTCTGCATTAGGATGGAGAATTAAACAGTTAATTCAGAGACCATGGTCCAGAACTTAAAGAAGGGTAACTTTGAAGGTATGAGGCGTGAATTGGCTAGGATAGATTGGCGAATGATACTGAAGGGGTTGACTGTGGATGGGCAATGGCAGACATTTAGAGACCGCATGGATGAATTACAACAATTGTACATTCCTGTCTGGCGTAAAAATAAAAAAGGGAAGGTGGCTCAACCGTGGCTATCTAGGGAAATCAGGGATAGTATTAAAGCCAAGGAAGTGGCATACAAATTGGCCAGAAATAGCAGCGAACCTGGGGACTGGGAGAAATTTAGAACTCAGCAGAGGAGGACAAAGGGTTTGATTAGGGCAGGGAAAATGGAGTACGAGAAGAAGCTTGCAGGGAACATTAAGGTGGATTGCAAAAGTTTCTATAGGTATGTAAAGAGAAAAAGGTTAGTAAAGACAAACGTAGGTCCCCTGCAGTCAGAATCAGGGGAAGTCATAATGGGGAACAAAGAAATGGCAGATCAATTGAACAAATACTTTGGTTCTATCTTCACTAAGGAGGACACAAACAACCTTCCGGATATAAAAGGGGTCAGAGGGTCTAGTAAGGAGGAGGAAATGAGGGAAATCTTTATTAGTCGGGAAATTGTGTTGGGGAAATTGATGGGATTGAAGTCCGATAAATCCCCAGGGCCTGATGGACTGCATCCCAGAGTACTTAAGGAGGTGGCCTTGGAAATAGCGAATGCATTGACAGTCATTTTCCAACATTCCATTGACTCTGGATCAGTTCCAGAGTGGAGGGTAGCCAATGTAACCCCACTTTTTAAAAAAGGAGGGAGAGAGAAAACAGGGAATTATAGACCGGTCAGCCTGACCTCAGTAGTGGGTAAAATGATGGAATCAATTATTAAGGATGTCATAGCAGCACATTTGGAAAATGGTGACATGATAGGTCCAAGTCAGCATGGATTTGTGAAAGGGAAATCATGCTTGACAAATCTTCTGGAATTTTTTGAGGATGTTTCCAGTAAAGTGGACAAAGGAGAACCAGTTGATGTGGTATATTTGGACTTTCAGAAGGCTTTCGACAAGGTCCCACACAAGAGATTAATGTGCAAAGTTAAAGCACATGGGATTGGGGGTAGTGTGCTGACGTGGATTGAGAACTGGTTGTCAGACAGGAAGCAAAGAGTAGGAGTAAATGGGTACTTTTCAGAATGGCAGACAGTGACTAGTGGGGTACCGCAAGGTTCTGTGCTGGGGACCCAGCTGTTTACATTGTACATTAATGATTTAGACGAGGGGATTACATGGCCCTGTAGAAAATAATTCACATTCCTTCAGGCAGTGACTAGTGGGGTACCGCAAGGTTCTGTGCTGGGGCCCCAGCTGTTTACATTGTACATTAATGATTTAGACGAGGGGATTACATGGCCCTGTAGAAAATAATTCACATTCCTTCAGGCAGTGACTAGTGGGGTACCGCAAGGTTCTGTGCTGGGGCCCCAGCTGTTTACATTAATGATTTAGACAAGGGGATTAAATGTAGTATCTCCAAATTTGCGGATGACACTAAGTTAGGTGGCAGTGTGAGCTGCGAGGAGGATGCTATGAGGCTGCAGAGTGACTTGGATAGGTTCGGTGAGTGGGCAAATGAATGGCAGATGAAGTATAATGTGGATAAATGTGAGGTTATCCACTTTGGTGGTAAAAACAGAGAGACAGACTATTATCTGAATGGTGACAGATTAGGAAAAGGGAAGGTGCAACGAGACCTGGGTGTCATGGTACATCAGTCATTGAAGTTTGGCATGCAGGTACAGCAGGCGGTTAAGAAAGCAAATGGCATGTTGGCCTTCATCGCGAGGGGATTTGAGTACAGGGGCAGGGAGGTGTTGCTACAGTTGTACAGGGCCTTGGTGAGGCCACACCTGGAGTATTGTGTACAGTTTTGGTCTCCTAACTTGAGGAAGGACATTCTTGCTATTGAGGGAGTGCAGCGAAGATTCACCAGACTGATTCCCGGGATGGTGGGACTGATCTATCAAGAAAGACTGGATCAACTGGGCTTGTATTCACAGGAGTTCAGAAGAATGAGAGGGGACCTCATAGAAACGTTTAAAATTCTGACGGGTTTAGACAGGTTAGATGCAGGAAGAATGTTCCCAATGTTGGGGAAGTCCAGAACCAGGGGTCACAGTCTTTGGATAAGGGGTAAGCCATTTGGGACCAAGATGAGGAGAAACTTCTTCACCCAGAGAGTGGTGAACCTGTGGAATTCTCTACCACAGAAAGTAGTTGAGGCCAAATCACTAAATATATTCAAAAGGGAGTTAGATGAAGTCCTTACTACTCGGGGGATCAAGGGGTATGGCGAGAAAGCAGGAAGGGGCTACTGAAGTTTCATGTTCAGCCATGAACTCATTGAATGGCGGTGCAGGCTAGAAGAGCTGAATGGCCTGCTCCTGCACCTATTTTCTATGTTTCTATGTTTCTATAGGTATATAAAAAGGAAAAGAGTGGCTAAAGTAAATGTTGGTCCCTTCGAGGACAAGACTGGGGAATTAGTAATGGGGAACATGGAGATGGCAGAAATTCTGAACAAATATTTTGTATCAGTCTTTACAGTAGAGGACACTAACAATATCCCAACAGTGGATAATCAAGGGGCTGTGGGGGGAGGAACTTAACACAATCACAATCACTAAGGAGGTGGTACTCAGTAAGATAATGGACTAAAGGCGGATAAATCCTCGAGACCTGAAGGCTTGCACCCGAGGGTCTTAAGGGAAGTAGCGGCAGGGATTGTGGATGCATTGGTTATAATTTACCAAAATTCTCTGGATTCTGGGGAGGTCCCAGCAGATTGGAAAACCGCAAATGTAACGCCCCTATTTAAAAAAGGAGGCAAACAAAAAGCAGGAAACTATAGACCGGTTAGCCTAACATCTGTGGTTGGGAAAATGTTGAAGTCCATTATTAAAGAAGCAGTAGCAGGACTTTGGAAAAACATAATTCAGTCTGGCAGAATCAGCATGGATTTATGAAAAGGAAGTCATGTTTGACAAGTTTGCTGGAATTTTTTGAGGATGTAACAGACAGGGTGGATAAAGGGGAACCAGTGGATGTGGTGTATTTGGACTTCCAGGAGACATTTGACAAGGTGCCACATAAAAGGTTACTTCACAAGATAAAAGTTCACGGGGTTTCTGGGTAATTATATTAGCATGGATAGAGGATTGGCTAACTAACAGAAAACAGAGAGTCGGGATAAATGGATCATTCTTGGGATAGCAATCAGTAACTAGTGGAGTACCTCACGGATCAGTGCTAGGTGCCCAACTATTTACAATCTATATTAATGACTTGGAAGAAGGGACCGAGTGTAACGTAGCCAAGTTTGCTGATGATACAAAGATGGGACGAAAAGCAATGTGTTAGGAGGATACAGAAAATCTGCAAAAGGACATAGACAGGCTAAGTGAGTGGGTAGAAATTTGGCAGATGGAGTATAATGTTGGAAAGTGAGGTTATACACTTTGGCTGAAAAAATCAGAGCAAGTTGTTATTTAAATGGAGAAAACATGCAAAGTGCTGCAGTATAGCAGGACCTGGGGGTACTTGTGCATGAAACACAAAAGGATAGCATGCAGGTACAGTAAGTGATTAGGAAGGCCAATGGAATCTTGGCCTTTATTGCAAAGGGGATAGAGAATGAAAGCCGGGAAATCTTGCCTCAGTTATACAGGGTATTGGTGAGGCCACACCTGGAATACTGTGTACAGTTTTGGTTTCCATATTTAAAGGATATACTTGCTTTGGAGACAGTTCAGAAAAGGTTCACCAGGTTGATTCCGTAGATGAGGGGGTTGACTTATGAGGAAAGGTTAAGTAGGTTGGGCCTCTACTCATTGGAATTCAGAAGAATGAGAGGTGAGCTTATTGAAACATATAAGATTATGAGGGGGCTTGACAAGGTGGATGCAGAGAGGATGTTTCCACTGATAGAGGAGAATAGAACTAGGGGGCATAGTCTTAGAATAAGGGGCCGCCCATTTAAAACTGAGATGAGGAGGAATTTCTTCTCTGAGGGTTGTTAATCTGTGGAATTGGCTGCCTCAGAGAGTTGTGGAAACTGGGTCATTGAATACATTTAAGAAAGAGATAGACAGTTTCTTAACCGATAAGGGGTTATGGGGAGCGAGCAGGTAAGTGGACCTGAGTCCATGATCGGATCAGCCATGATCATATTAACTGGTGGAGCAGGCTCGGGGGGCTGTATGGCCTACTCCTGCTCCTATTTCTTATGTTCTTATAGCATCTCCTTAAATGCATTTATACTATTTGACTCAACTACTCCCTGTGGTAGTGAGTTCCACATTCTCACCACCCTCTGGGTAAAGAAGTTTCTTCAGAATTCCCTATTTGATATGTTGGTGACTATCTTGTATTGATGGCCTCTAGTTATGCTCTTCCCCTCAAGTGGAAATACTCTATCAGACCTCTATTAGGTCACTCCTTAGCCTTTTTTCAAGCAAAAAGAGACCCAGCTTGTCCATCCTTTCCTGATAGGTATACCCTCGCATTTCTGGTATCATCCTTGTAAATCTTCTCTGTACCACCCTCTTCAGTGTCTCGATATCCTTTCTAAAATATGACAACCAGAATTGTACGCAGTACTCCAAGTGTGGTCTAACCAAGGTTCTATCCAATTTTATCATAACCTCACTACTTTTCAATTCTAGCCCTCAGAAATAAACCCTAGTGCTTGGTTTGCTTTTTTTACGGCCTTGTTAACCTGGTCGCTATGTTTAGTGATTTGTGAATTTGTACTCCGAGATCCCTTTGTTCCTGTACCCCACCCAGACTCACAACCTCCAACTAATAAATGACCTCCCTATTCTTCCTACCAAAATGTAATACCTGTGTTGAAATTCACTTGTAGAAGTGTTTGGTGCTTTCCAAAGTTGTTTTAAATCGGTGAGGTGACAGGATGTGATGTTGCAAGTGGAGAATTCAGAATTGGTTCTGAATTCAAGGGTCCTGGTCAGACCACTTGCTCGCAGTCATGGGTGCTAAAGTTCCCCCCCCCCCCCCCCCCCCCCTTGGCCTGCAGCATGACAGGGAGATAGAGCAGAGGCAGCAAAGATACTCACAGAGGGAGGAGGAAGTGGAGGAAGGGAGGAGGCAACCAGCACATCCATTCTCCAGCCAGGGCTGTCCATGATCAATTCATTCACCCCAAATCCCCATTGTACAACAGGCACACACTTTACCATCCCTCTGTTCTGGACCATCACAGCCACAATACTGAAATAAAAGCCACCACAAAAGAAACATTCCAAACCAACTTTACATATCAATCCATCCAATAGTTCATCATAAAGTCAACTAATTACCCTTGTGCATTTCCTTAGCACCTGTCTTCTGTGTGCCTTCGAAGTGCTCCTACGAAGGGCTACCCCAGTGGCTGCAGCATGGCTGGTGGAAGGCCGCTGACTTTCAGTGGAGGAGACTGCAGAAGGACGACCTTGAGCAGCTCTGGGCCTAGAAGGCATAGCTGCAGACTGCACCACCTCAGCATGAGGGGCTGGCTGGCTGAGAGGTGGCAGTTCTTGGCTATCTGAAAGGAAAAATGCACAAGGGCAGGGTTGTGATGAGGGAGGTGGGGAAAGCAAGAGCTGCATGCTTATACCATGTGCAGCTTGTAAATCAAAAGAAATTGTGGGATGAGGGGAAGTGGGAGATGAGAAGGAGGATTATGTTTGAGGATATCGGCATCTTGGATTATTTCAGCCCCACCGCTGGCCACGGACTCAGCGATGGCCCTCCCAATAATAGCCAGCACCGTCTCCTCTATCGGGGTAAGTTAATGCAGACGCACCTGTCCCCCACCGGTTAGGGTATGCTGCCTACGGTTGTGAGCGACCTTGTCCTGCAAAATAAAGGGTAGTGTGTCAATGAGTGTTTGCCTGTCATGGTTGAATAGCAGGCCGTATGTGCAAACTGTGAGATATGGGTGTGAGGCTTGCAGCAGTAGTAACTTCACCTCACAGATTGCAGCGGTTGAAGAAGTCTCACCACTACCTTCTCAAGGGCAATTAGGGATGGGCAATAAATGCTGGCCTTACCAGCGATGCCTGCATCTTTTTTAAGTGTGTGAGGTATGAATAATGTTTGGTAGAGATTGTTGGTAGTTGAGTGATGGGCTTGTGGTGTATTGAGCAGTATGTGGGGCTAGTGGGACAGATGGTGGGATACGTCATGTTGAAGATGAATTCATTGACTTTAACCGCTCATGTGAGGTCATTAAACGTCTTTCTGTACTGCATCCAGGTCCTCGGGGCTATGCTGCTGACATTGACCACAGCAGCTATCTGCTCCCATTGCCTTTTCCGCATTTACCTGGTGGTCCTCCTGGCCCCCTGTGGAAGCAGGACCTCACTCCTTGTGTTCATCTTCTGCACTAAGGCCTTCAGTGCTGCATTGGAGAAACTTGTTGCTTGCTCTCTCCCTTGTTGTGCCATCATTAATTGTCATTTTCCTCTCTTTTCCCCAGCCAGTTGAATCACCTGCTGAAGGCAGAATGCACCTCCCCTTTAAAAAGGGAAGATTGCCTTTAAGAAGTGCAGGCTAGCTTTTCCGTTTCTCATATAAAGGGATAAAACATTGAACGAAAGTTAGGTGGTTATCATTGTAATTCAAAGTGGATGGAAAGAAGAGACTGAACTAGCAGAGGTACAAATGAACCTCCTGTATAACATCAACAATACTAAATGGGTGTCTGAGTTTCCTGGTAGTTCATGTTATGTATGTAAACATTGTAACTGTGTAAGACTTGCCACCAGAGGGCGCAACTGTTGGTGGCCCAAGGGTCACCTGCACACCTCGTGCAAGGGAGTATAAAAGGTTGTCTGCCAGACTGCTTAGGCACTCTGGAGTTGTATTAAAGAGACTAAGGTCACATCAGTTTTAGCTCACAGTACTCAGTCTTGTGGAGTTCTTCCACACTTAACAATTGGCGACGAATAACAGATTATGAACTTTCACGCGGTCATGGCTGCCGTTGGTATTTTAGAGAGATGTGTAGAGGGTGATGATAGGGAAGCCTTCGTTGAGTGTCTCGACCAGTATTTCGTGGCCAACGAGCTGGATGGGGACGATAAAGCGATCAAGCGCAGGCCGATTCTGCTCACCGTGTGTGGGTCCACAATATACGGCCTCATCAAGAATCTGTTAGCACCGGAGAAACCAGCGGAGACGACATATACAGAGTTGTGTACACTGGTTTGGAACCACCTCAAGCTGAAGGAGAGCATCTTAATGGCCAGGTATCGCTTCTACACGCACTGCTGCTCCTAGGGCCAGGACATGGCGAGTTATGTCGCCGACCTGAAACGCGTTGCGGGAACTTGTGAATTTGGTGGATTTTTGGGGGAAACGCTGCGGGACGTTTTTGTGCTTGGCATCGGCCACGAGGTCATTCTTCGCAAGCTGCTGTCCGCCGAATCCCTCGACCTGAGCAAGGCCATTACAATAGCCCAGCCATTCATATCCATGAGCGATAATACCAGACAGATATCTTCCCAGCATCGAAGCTCACCGGCAAGTACTGTGCATAAAATAACATCGCTAGCAGGCAGAACTGCATATGGCAGGGTCTACATGCCTGCAGCTGCAAGACTTAGGGTGACTCGGAGTCCGCCATTGGGTGTGAATGCAAATCCATTAGCACCATGTTGACGCTGCAGGGGTAATCATCAAGCCCATCAATGTCGATAAGCACTACGTGTGCAAAGGCTGCGAAACAATGGGGCACCTCCAGCGAATGTTCAAGAGGCTCGACTCCACCATGTGGCAGAGTCGGCAGTGGGTGATTGATCCGGTGCAGATCACGCAGAACAAACAAGAGAGGCAACTCAATCCGAGGAAGAAGTGTATGGGGTACACATCTTCACCACCAAGAGCCCTCCTATTATGCTGAAAGTTAAATTGAACGGTATTCCGGTATCAATGAGCCAGAAGGCTTTTGAGAAACTGTGGGGCAACAAAGCACAAAGGCCCAAACTGAGCCCGATTCAGACAAAGCTGCGCACTTACACCAAAGAGCTCATACCAGTCATTGGCAGTGCAGCAGTTAAGGTATCATACGATGGAGCTGTGCATGATTTATCACTCTGGATTGTGCCAAGCGATGGCCCAACGCTATTCGGCAGAAGCTGACAGGGAAAGATTCGATGGAACTGGGACGACATCAAAGCACTATCTTCAGTGGATGATGCCTAATGCGCCCAAGTGCTGAGCAAGTTTCCATTGCTATTTGAACCAGGCAACGGCAACTTCACAGGCGCCAAGGTGCAGATCCATCTAGTTCCCGATGCAAGGCCTGTTCATCACAAGGCTCGAGCGGTTCCACATATGATGAAGGAGAAAGTCGAGCTCAAACTGGACAGACTTCAATGAGAGGGAATCATATCGCCAGTCGACTTCAAGGAGTGGGCCAGTCCGATTGTTCCGGTGTTGAAAGGCGATGACACAGTCAGAATTTGCAGACTACAGGATGGGCATATGCATGGCAGATGCAGTATAATGTGGATAAGTGTTAGGTTATCCACTTTGGGGGCATAAACACGAAGGCAGAATATTATCTGAATGGCGGCAGATTAGAAAAGGGGGAGGTGCAACGAGACCTGGGTATCATGGTTCATCAGTCATTGAAAGTTGGCATGCAGGTACAGCAGGTGGTGAAGAAGGCAAATGGTATGTTGGCCTTCATAACTAGGGAATTTGAGTATAGGAGCAGGTAGGTCTTACTGCAGTTGTACAGGGCCTTGGTGAGGCCTCACCTGGAATATTGTGTTCAGTTTTGGTCTCCTAATCTGAGGAAGGATGTTCTTGCTATTGATATATTGAAGAGTGCAGCGAAGGTTCACCAGACTGATTCCCGGGATGGCAGGACTGACATATGAGGAGAGACTGGATCAACTGGGCCTTTATACATTGGAGTTTAGAAGGATGAGAGGGGATCTCATAGAAACTTACGATTCTGACGGGACTGAACAATTTAGATGCGGGGAAGAATGTTTCCAATGATGGGGAAGTCCAGAACCAGGGGACACAGTCTTAGGATAAGGGGTAGGCCATTTAGGACTGAGATGAGGAGAAACTTCTTCACTCAGAGAGTTGTTAACCTGTGGAATTCCTTACCGCAGAGAGTTGTTGATGCCAGTTCATTGGATATATTGAAGAGGGAGTTAGATATGGCCCTTATGGCTAAATGGATCAAGGGGTATGGAGAGAAAGCAGGAAAGGGGTACTGAGGGAATGATCAGCCATGATCTTATTGAATGGTGGTGAAGGCTCGAAGGGCCGAATGGCCTACTCCTGCACCTATTTTCTATGTTTCTATGTTTCTATGTAACGATCAACAGAGTCTCGTTACAGGACTAGTACCTGCTACCCAAGGTTAGCAGGGGGGAAGTCAATCACCAAATTGGACCTAACCTCCGCCTACATGACAGGAGTTGGCTGAATCTTTGAAAAGATTGACGTGCATCAACACACACAAAGGACTGTTTATATACCACAGATGCCCTTTTGGGATTCGCTCGGCTGCTGCCACCTTCCAGAGGAATATGGAGAGTCTGCTGAAATCGGTTCCGCACACCGTTGTGCTTCAAGATGACATCCTGATCACCGGTCATGACACTACCGAACACCTACACAACCTGGAAGAGGTTCGAAGTCGACTAGACAGAGTGGGACTCAGGCTGAAACGCTGCAAGTGTGTTTTCCTGGCGCCAGAGGTCGAATTTTTGGGGAGAAAGATTGCGGCAAACAGCATCAGACCCACGGACTCAAAGACAGAGGCCATCAAGAATGCACCCAGACCACAGAATGTGATGGAGCTGCGTTCGTTCCTCGGACTCCTCAACTATTTTGGTAACTGTCATGTATCCTACGTGGCTATTGTTGGTACCATCACAAGGTGTGCCACCAGAGGGCACAGCAGTAGAAGACTTGTTGGTTACCTGTACAGATGTGCCTGGCCTAGTATAAAAGGCAGGCCACCAGGTGTGATCCTCACTCTGGAGTTAACAAATAAAGGACTAAGGTCACTCCAGTTCAAGTACAACATATTGCCTCATGGAGTCATTATTAGAGCATCCAAGGACATAACAATTGGCGACGAGATTACAGACTTTCAAGAGAAAATGGCTACCCTTGGTACGTTGCAGCAGTTCGCCGATGGTGATGATTGGGACGCCTTTATGGAGAGGCTCGAACATTTCTTCATAAGCAAATGACCTGGCAGGAGATGACCCGGCCACACTGGCTGATAAGCTCAGAACTATCCTGCTAACGAGTTGTGGGCCCACCGTCTATAGCCTCATCAGGGACATGCTGGCACCAGCAAAGACAATGACCAAGACATACGAGGAGCTTGTAACCCTGATCCATGAGCAACTCAAGCCCAAGGAGAGCATCCTCACAGCCAGACACCGGTTCTGCACCCACCGACGGCCCGAAGGCCAGGAAATCGCAAAATACGCCACAGACCTCAGGAGACTGACGGCACCGTGTGATTTCGGCAACCACCTGCGGGACATTTTTGTCATTGGAATTGGCCATGAGGGCCTTCTTCACAAGCTACTGTCGGCGGATACCACAGTCACACTGCAGAAGGCCATCTCTGTGAGCCAGTCATTCATGACTTCGACCTGTGGCTCTAGGCAGATGACTCACTCTCAGGACTCAAACCCGGCAGGTACTGTGCACCGAGTGGATCCTTTTAGAGGCTGGACTGTAGAACGCAAACCCTCTCAGGGGAGAGAAAACAGGCCCTCGAGTCCCTTAACTCAGAGTCTGCCAAGGGGGGCTAATCGAGTAGCTCCATGCTGGCGTTGTGGAGGGAATCACAGGGCTCACCAGTGCCGCTTTAAAAACTATGTATGCAAGGGCTGCAGCACAAAGGGCCACCTCCAGCGAATGTGTAAGAGGAATATAACTCACGGTGTCAATGAAGAGTCTGCAGATGGTCAAGAATCCAGCGTGGATTACGAAACGATAGGCAGAGAGACAGCTCAGCCCCACGATGATGTATATAGCATGTTTACCTGTACCACCGAGTGTTCCCCGTTGAGGATGGAAGTCGAGATAGATGGCGTTCCAGTCTTCAGGGAAGTGGACACGGGGGTGAGCCAGTCAGTAATGAATCAAGGAGCCTTTGAGAGGCTATGGGTCAATCAAACTGAATGACCCAAGTTGGTCCCGGTTCAGGCAAAGCTGCGCACCTACACCGATGAACTTATCCCAGTCGTTGGTAGTGCGAATGTAAAGGTACTCCATGATGGTGCAGTGCACAAGTTACCTCTGTGGATTGTTGCAGGTGATGAAGCAACGCTACTCGGAAGAAGGTGGATGGAGAAGATCCATTGGAAGTAGGAAGATTTCACCCCTCCAGCGATTGACGTCCTCTGCGCTCAGAGGCAAAGCAAGCCCTCACCTGAGGTTGGATCCGGCACCAGACAGCAGAGCAGCACGGCACCCAAGGCACACACCACCCATTATGACTGCGTGGAGATGACCCAGCTGGGACAACCCGAGCGCACCTTCCAGGCTCCAGTGGCAGGACTCCGGAGAAAGAAAATCAGATCCAGAGGCGACTTCCCAGCATCGGAGGCAGAACCCGGGGAGAAGAGGATCATCGCAGTCGACATCGTGGATGGAGGAAAGATGGTGCCCGAACCATGAGGTGATGTGCTAAAGAAAAAGATGGCGGTGGCCAGATTACGAGGTGTAGCACTGATGGAGCAACACGTGGCACCAAACGGAGAAGAGGATTGGGGTAAAGATAGCAAGGCTCTCTTAAAGGAGGCTTGCAACCCAGTACAATTAAAGGGACCGTTCCACACACTCAAACAATGTAATAGCCACTGTAAGTTAGAGATAAAATGTGTAACTGATGATTAGAGTCGTGTACATGCAATAAGCAAGGAAAAGTCGCACGATCCTGTAAAATGTGTAATTGATGGTCAGAATTGTGTACATGCAACCAGCGAGGAAAAGTCGCGCGATCGCGATCGGAGCTACAGATTATCCACCATAAGCAATGAAAAGTTGTGCGATATAGGATTTCAACTGCACGCAGCCAATGCAACGGGCAGACACCCATTGGGAGCACACAGATCCAGCAAGCTACCCAATGTTGTAGCCTGCATCCCTGGGACCACAGTTATGCATCATGGAGTGTGGCCACAAGCAGCCAATACACATGATCTGCATAGTAAGCGATCTCAGGAGGGCAACGGCACTGGTATCGATACCCTGCCCCTGATCGGCTCCACCTCTCAGGCACCCGATGGCACCAACCGCCTCGAGCCTGAAAGAGCAAACTGTGCTAAGGCGCAGCCTCCAGACCCTATCGCCACCAAGGTCATACCCGGAAACGAAGGGTCACCTGCTACAGTACCCCCAAAGGGGACGGGACCAGCCAGGATCCCAAACCAAACAACGCCCAGGCAAGTGAGTCAGCAGTTCCCTGTGCACTGCTAGATGACTGTCCCTCAGGGAACAGCAGCAACCCAGGACACAAAGAAAGGACAGGGAGGTCACAGGCATCTGTGAACTTGCCCAACGCTAGGAACCACAGCAACAGCCCCAAGAGCAGGCAACTCGAGCCAATTGGGTTCCCACTGCCAGCACTGGGCACCGCGCCACCACCAGACTGCAGGGACACCATCCAGCAGTTCTGGAACTAGTTTGTCCTTACGCACCGGTCACCGCATCGATAATGTATCTCACCAGTCTAACGTACTTGTCTCACAACGGAACCACAAACATAATGCAAACTTGTTTTTCTGAACTTAAATGTATATGAATGCAATGAGCCACCGGCATAATCTATATGTGGGGTGGGGTGGGAGCGGGGGGAGAGAATGCAGTGGTCAGGGACACACACACACAAACAGCAACCACCAGCACTCTACTGCACCAACCACCCATCCAAGATTGAAATTGTCATGTGTCTCACACCACTGTATATAACTGTATCTTACCATGCTATACATGACTGTAACTAGATATGACCTGTAACCACAAGCATACCTTACCACCAGGGGTGCACTTGCAGGAGACACTGCAAACCTGTCCCACACAGGTATATAAGGGCAGGTCTCAGGCAAGTAAGGCATTCCAGAGCTGTGAAATAAAGGTGCAGGTCCTGAGTAACCTTGGTTTCAAGATGTGCCTCGTGTAAGTCTGTACTGCAGGGTCAGGACTTTACAGTGGCAACGAGTTACGGGATCACAGAATCCACAGAATGGCTATCAACGGCTCAGATGAGAAATACAATGCTGGAGATAATTGGGAGGACTTTATAGAAAGGCCCCAGCAAAACTTTGTGACCAAAGACTGGCTGGGCGATGATAAGGCAGACAAGAGAAGAGCCCATCTCTTGACGAGCTGTGGCTCGAAAACATACGCCTTAATGAAGGACCTGCTGGCACCCGAGAAACCAGCAAGCAAGTCGTTTGAAGGGTTGAGCACACTGGTGAGAGACCACCTGAAGCCAGCGAGTAGCCTAAACATGGCCAGACACAGGTTCTACAACTACAGATGCTGTGTGGGCCAGAGCATACCCGACTTTGTGGCGGAACTTCGGAGGTTGGCTAGTTTATGTGATGAACTAAGGAGAGAAATACTGAGAGACTTTTTTATTGAAGGAATAGGCCACGCAGGCATATTCCGAAAGCTCATAGAGACCAAGAACTTGACCCTAGAGGCAGCAGCACTGATCGCACAGACATTCTTGGCAGGAGAAGAAGAAACGAGGTTGATCTATACTGCGAGTATGACAACTAACGAAACATCGGAACAAGGGATTCACAGCGTAAAACAAGCCGCTATCCCCACACAAAGACAAAGGCAGGAGAGCAAGCCTTCAACAACAGGCAGTGGCGCCAGAAGCCATCAAGGGCCACATGAACGGCCGATCACACCTCATCAACCCACAATGCGAACAATCAACTACAAACTGAGAGAAGCTCAAGAGAGATCAACCAGACGCAGCTCATCCTTTGGAAACAATGGAAACGGTCTGTGCTGGAGATGTGGGGGAAGGCACTCATCAAGAGGGTGTCAATTTCAGCATGCCGTTTGCAGAAACTGCAACTATAAATGGCATCCGGCCCACATGTGCAGAAAAACAGCAGCTCGGCTGGTATACGAATCAGAAGGGTCGGAAAGCGGACCAGAAGACGGTGGGGACAGTGCCCGGGACACCGAGGTACAGCGGGTCAACACGATCAATGTCCACTGTTCTTACAACAAGATGCCCCCAATAATGATGAGGGTCCTACTCAACGGGATACCCGTCAACATGGAACTGGACACGGGAGCGAGTCAATCTCTCATGAGCGTCCAACAATTTGAACAGCTGTGGCCGCACAAAAGCCAACAGACCAAAATTCACAAGGGTCGACACCAAACTAAGGACCTATACCAAAGAAATCATCCCAGTCCTTGGCAGCGCCATGCTCTCAGTCACACACAAAGGGATGGTGAACCAACTTCCCCTGTGGATTGTCCTCGGCGATCTCCCAGCACTGTTGGGGAGAAGCTGGCTGGCAAAACTAAATTGGAAATGGGATGATGTTCACACCATGTCGTCAGAGGAACGGACCTCCTGCTCAACAATTCTAAGTCGATTTGAACATCTCTTTCAGCCAGGTGTGGGCACCTTCAAAGGGGCTAAAGTTAAAATCCACATAACACAGGATGCTAGACCGGTCCATCACAAGGCTAGAGTTGTACCTTATGTGATGAGGGAAAAGATTGAACATGAACTGGACATTAATGCGGGAAGGCATTATCTCACCCCTGGAATTTAGCAACTGGGCAAGTCCCATCATCCCCGTCATGAAGCCTGATGGATCCGTACGAATCTGTGGGGATTACAAATCCACCATAAACAGAGTGTCCCTACAGGACAAATACCCGCTGCCCAGAGCGGAGAACCTATTTGCCACATTGGCTGGAGGAAAACTTTTCTCTAAACTAGATCTCACATCTGCGTATATGACACAAGAACTGACCAAAGAATCAAAGCTACTCACCACCATCAACACACATCGAGGTCTTTTCATGTACAATCGATGCCCATTCGGCATCAGGTCGGCAGCTGCTATATTCCAGCGCAACATGGAGAGTCTGCTCAAGTCCATCCCAGGGACGGTTGTGTTTAAAGACGACATACTCATCACGGACAGGGACACCGACTCCCATCTCCGCAATTTGGAGGAAGTACTAAAGCGATTGGATCGGGTAAGCCGAAGAGTTAAGAAATCCAAGTGTCTGTTTCTCACGCCAGAGGTTGAATTTTTGGGCAAAAGGATTGCCGCTGATGGAATCCACCCAACAGAATCTAAAACCGAAGCAATTCGTCTGGCACCCAGGCCCCGGAATGTTTCGGAACTGCGCGCCTTTCTCGGGCTACTCAATTACTTTGGGAACTTTATGCAGAACTTGAGCACGCTGCTGGACCCTCTCCACGTGCTACTCAGAAAGGGGTGTGATTGGTCTTGGGGGGACGCCAAGAACACGCCTTCAATAAGGCACGCAACCTTCTATGTTCCAACAGTGTTTTGACTTTTTTTGATCTAGGTAAAAAGCTAGTTCTTACATGTGATGCGTCAGCGTACGGGGTTGGGTGCGTTTTACAGCATGTCAATGGTGAGGGTAAATTACAACCCATTGCTTATGCCTCCAGGTCACTTTCGCGGGCGGAGCGCGGGTACGGTATGGTGGAGAAGGAGGCGCTCACGTGCGTGTACGGTGTCAAAAAGATGCACCAATACCTTTTCGGGGCCAAGTTCGCGTTAGAAACCAACCACAAACCCCTCACGTCCCTGCTGTCCGAGAGCAAGGCAATAAACGCTAACGCCTCGGCGCGCATTCAAGGGTGGGCACTCATGCTTACGACTACACAATAAGGCACAGACCAGGCACAGACAACTGTGCCAACGCACTTAGCAGGCTACCCTTGGCGACCATGGAAGGGTCCGACGAACAGGACTGTGAGATGGTCATGGCAATCAATGCCTTTGAATCCACAGGTTCGCCCATGATGGCTCGCCAAATCAGAGCCTGGATGACCAGCGACCCCACGTTATCCTTCGTCAAAAGATGTGTTTTAACTGGTGACTGGGCAGAGGCTTGCGATGCCTGCCCTGAGGAGATCAAACCTTTCCATAGGCGCATGCATGAACTATCACTACAGGCAGACTGCCTGATGTGGGACAGCCGAGTAGTCATGCCTTTGCGAGGCAGAGAGGCGTTTGTCCGGGAGCTCCACTGCGAGCACCTGGGGATCGTTCTCATGAAGGCCATAG
Organism: Pristiophorus japonicus; assembly: GCF_044704955.1. Classification (NCBI taxonomy): domain Eukaryota; kingdom Metazoa; phylum Chordata; class Chondrichthyes; family Pristiophoridae; genus Pristiophorus; species Pristiophorus japonicus. The sequence goes on along the minus strand of NC_091983.1, from coordinate 178,695,213 downwards.
CCAGATCCCACGTCTGGTGACCTGGCATTGACACGAACTTGGAGCTCTGTGTCCGACGGTGCACCATTTGTGCCCAACTCAGCAATGCCCCCAGGGAGGCCCCTCTGAGCCCATGGCAATGGCCCACCAAACCGTGGTTGCGGGTGCACGTAGACTATGCGGGCCCATTCATGGGCAAAATGTTCCTCGTAGTCATCGATGCATTTTCAAAGTGGATCGAATGCACCATTTGAAACTCGAGCACCACCTCCACCACTGTGGAGAGACTTAGAACCATGTTTGCAATGCACAGAATTCCTGACATATTGGTCAGTGATAATGGTCCGTGCTTCACCAGCGCAGAATTCCAAGATTTTATAGTTGACCACGACATAAATCACGATAAGACACACCGTTCAAGCCGGCCTCCAATGGCCAGGCGGAGCGAGCAGTGCAAATCATTAAACAAGGCATGCTTAAAATCCAAGGTCCCACACTGCAGAGCCGCCTGTCACGACTGCTGCTGGCATACAGATTTTGTCCGCATTCGTTGACTGGGGTTCCCCCCGTGCAACGATTAATGAAACAGATCTTAAAGACTAGGCTCTCGTTAATCCTCCCATGAAATTGTTGAGGCAAAGTGCCGGAAGCTAACTGAGTACCATGACCGTAATTTGAGGGGGAGATGGAATGAGATAGGGGACAAAGTGTTTGTGCTAAACTATGGCAGGGGTCCCAACTGGCTTGCAGGGACAGTAACAGGCAAGGAAGGAAACAGGCTACTGGTTGTACAAATGGACAATGGCCAAACCTGCCGGAGGCATGTAGACCAAGTAAAAAGTAGATTCACCATCAACACTGCAGAACCAGAGGCAGACGACAATGTGGAACTCACAACACACCTGTTGGACAGACAGAGGGAACAACCTGAGGAAAGGGCAGTCTCAACAGAAAGCCCAGGCGAGATACCAGCAATCATACTGAACAAAACAGACAGCCCAGGCGAGATACCAGCAATCACACCGAAAGAAAAACAGGCACCAAGGCAAACAAATGAACCACAACTAAAACGCTTCATGCAAGAGCGTAGACCACCTGAGAGACTGAATCTATAAAGACAATAAGACCTTGGGGGAGGGTGATCTCATGTATCTCACACCACTGTATATAACTGTATCTTACCATGCTATACATGACTGTAACTAGATATGACCTGTAACCACAAGCATACCTTACCACCAGGAGTGCACTTGCAGGAGACACTGCACACCTGTCCCACACAGGTATATAAAGGCAGGTCTCAGTCAAGTGAGGCATTCCAGAGCTGTGAAATAAAGGTGCAGGTTCTGAGTGACCTTGGCTTCAAGATGTGCCTCGTGTAAGTCTGTACTGCAGGGTCAGGACTTTACAGAAACGACCTGCCAAGGGTCTACCAGATAGAGCCCACATAGAGCTAAGCCCAGAGCACAGTCAATGCAGAGGCGATTTGCACTAAAGGCTCAGGGGAGAGTGATGTCATGTATTCTACATGGCTACTTTTGGTACCATCACAAGGTGTGCCACCAGAGGGCACAGCAGTGGGAGACTTGTAGGTTACCTGTACAGGTGTGCCTGGCCTAGTATAAAAGGCAGGCCACCAGGTGTGATCCTCATTCTGGAGTTAACAAATAAAGGACTAAGTTCATTACAGTTCAAGTATAACACATTGCCTCGTGGAGTCATTATTAGAGCATCCAAGGACATAACAGTAACTTTCTACCCGGGTTAAGCACATGCTGGAACCATTGCACATGTTGCTACATAAGGGTAATGACTGGGTGTGGGGTAACTCTCAAGAGACAGCCTTTGAGAAGGCCAGAAACCTACTTTGTTCTAATAAGTTACTTGTACTGTATGACCCGTGTAAACGATTAGTGGTAGCTTGTGATGCATCTTCGTACGGGGTCGGCTGTGTGTTACAGCAAACCAATGTATCGGGCGAATTTCAACCGGTTGCATATGCATCTAGAAGCTTGTCTAAGGCTGAAAGAGCCTACAGTATGGTCGGGAAAGAGGCATTAGCATGTGTATATAGGGTTAAGAAAATGCACCAATACCCATTTGGACTTTGGTTTGTGCTTGAAACCGACCACAAATCGCTCATTTCGCTGTTTTCAGAAAGCAAAGATATAAACACCAATGCTTCGTCCCGCATCCAAAGATGGGCATTAACATTGTCCGCCTATGACTATGTTATCCGCCACAAACCAGGCACGGAGAGCTGTGCTGATGCCCTCAGTCGGCTACCATTGCCCACTACCGGGATGGAAATGGCGCAGCCCGCAGACTTGCTTCTGGTCATTGATGCTCTTGAGAGCGAGGGGTCACCCGTCACTGCTCGCCAGATCAGGACCTGGACCAGCCAGGATCCTGTGCTATCACTTGTCAAAAGTTGTGTCCTCAATGGGGGCTGGTCGGCAGTTCCGAGGAAATACAAGATGAAATTAAGCCATTTCACCGACGCAAAGATGAAATGTCCATCAGTCGGATTGTCTCTTATGGGGCAATCGCGTGGTTTTGCCAAAAAATGGCAGGGAAACGTTTATACGCGACCTACACAGAACCCACCCAGGCATAGTGATGATGAAGGCGATAGCCAGGTCGCATGTTTGGTGGCCCGGCTTGTGATCATGGCCCTCCAAACCGTGGTCCAGGGTCCATGTAGATTTTGCTGGCCCCTTTCTCGGAAAGATGTTTTTAGTTTTAGTGGATGCTTACTCTAAATGGATTGAATCATGTCATCCAGCACATCCACTGCCACCGTTTAAATCCTCCGGGTTATGTTCACCACCCATGGCTTGCCCGACGTCCTTGTCAGTGACAATGGACCGTGTTTCATCAGCTCGGAATTCAACGAGTTTATGACCCGCAATGGCATCAAGCATGTCAGATCTGCCTCATTTAAGCCAACATCCAATGGTCAAGCAGAACGGGCAGTCCAAACTATCAAGCAGAGCTTGAAACGCGTGATGGAAGGCTCCTTGCAGACCCGCTTATCTCGGGTTCTGCTCAACTACCGGACGCGACCCCACTCGCTCACTGGGGTTCCCCCTGCAGGATTGTTAATGAAGAGAGCACTCAAAACTAGGCTCTCCCTAGTCCACCCGGATCTAAATGATCATGTGGAAAGCCGGCGTCACTGGCAAAACATGTACCACGATCGTGCGGCTGTATCGCGCGACATTGATGTTAACGACCCTGTGTTTGTCCTGAATTACGGTCATGGTCCTAAATGGGTTGCTGGCACTGTCTTGGCGAAGGAGGGGAATAGAGTGTTTATAGTCAAACTATTGAATGGACAAAGGTGCAGAAAGCTTTTGGATCAGACCAAACTGCGGTTCACTGACAACCAGGAACAACCTGAAGAGGACATCACCATCATCGATCCACCAACACACACCCACCCAGCAATCGACCTTACTGTCAATCAAGAAGATGAACCCACCATTCCCAACAGTCCTGTCAGACCAGCCGCGCCGCAGTGCAGCAATGGTCCGACCAACTCACCCATGCCAGAGTTTGAACTCAGACGATCAACCAGGGAGCATAGAGCCCCGGATTGTCTCAACTTGTAAATTATTTATATCAAAGACTTTGGGGGGGAAGCTGATGTTATATATGTAAACATTGTAACTGTGTAAGACTTGCCACCAGAGGGCGCAACTGTTGGAGGCCTAAGGGTCACCTGCACACCTCGTGCAAGGAAGTATAAAAGGTTGTCTGCCATGCTGCTTATGCACTCTGGAGTTGTATTAAAGAGACATCAGTTTTAGCTCATAGTATTCAGTCTTATAGAGTTCTTCCATACTTAACAGTTCAGCCATAGACACAGATAGTTACCAATATTAATTGAACACTTGGGCTAGATTATTTCCTTGTAATCCATGCACACCCATCCCACTATCCTCTAATAAAAGCAAAATACTGCCGATGCTGGAAATCTGAAATAAAACCAAAATGTTACAAACACTCAACAGGTCAGGTAGCATTGGTGGAGACAGAAGCTGAGCTAATGTTTCAGGTTGATAACCTTTCATCAGAGACAGGTCAGCAACCGGAAACGTTAACTCTTGTTTCTCTCTCCACAGATGCTGACTCTCCTGCTGAGTTTTTCCAGCTTTTTGGTTTTATTCCACCATGAGAAAGAAGTCTTAATGATTTATGGTCATTATCTAAACAGCACAGTGATACTTCTGTGTAAAAGGAAGCAATACTTGGGTACGGTAGCATCGTGGATTAGTAATCCAGAGGCCTGGAGTAATAATCTGGAGACATGAATTCAAATCCTACCACAGCAGTTGGGGAATTTAAATTCAGTTAATTTTTTTAAAATCTGGAATTGTAAAGCTAGTATCAGTAATAGTAACGATGAAATTTATCATTAAAAAAAAAAAATCTGTTTCACTAATGTCTTTAGGGAAGGAAATCTGCTATCTTTACTTGGTCTGGCCGACATGTGACTTCAGACACACAGCAATGTGGTTGACTCTTAACTGGCCTCGCAAGCCACTCAACTATAACAAACTTGCAATAAAGTCAGGACTATGGGAGTAACTTCACCACAGGACTGCAGTGTTCACCAGCACCTTCTCAAGGGTAATTAGGGATGGGCAATAAATGCCAGCCTTGCCAACCTGGTAACTAATAAATAAAGAGGCAGGTATACTGTACCAGTGGCTGCACCAAAATATAACACATCAGTTATTCAGATGCCCGAAATGAGGCCTTTTGCCTGTGAATTAGGAAGTTTTAAAAGTGCAGTGTCTTCATGGAAACTGTTGTGTATGTGTATACCCTGTACACTCAATGTGCAGTTACATAAGACCACTGAATGTATCTTCACACTGTATATACTATGCCTGTACCACCAGAGGGTGCAACTGGTGGAGACCTAGAAGTCACCTGCACACTGCAGGTAACCAAGTATAAAAGGGAGCTCACCTTACTGTACCCTCATTCAGGAGCTGCAATAAATGGACTAAGATCACAACAGTTTAAGTGAACCACCTTACCATGTGGAGTGATTACTAGAGTGCTTACAGACACAATAGAAACAAATGTTTGATACCTTTTATTTGTTTTGGAAGAGAAGAGCATGCATCATTCACATCGCCATGGTATTGTGCGCATATAATGCCACCCTGTGATTTACACCATTCACTGGAAATAAATGAAAAAAAAGTTTGCCAAATACTTATTAATGAAGTCAGTGTCCCTTTAATAGCTCGGAATTGTAATCCTTGTAGAATTGTGTGCTCCACCTTAAGACTGAAATGGATGTGACTTGTACTAATTGTTCCCCTGTTAAATAAATGTTCTATTCAAATATTTTTACTTGATGATATACATCAAGAACCATGAAAGAATTACATTGAGATTCTTCTCGTAATTCCTCTCAGTCTTTTATCATCTTCAAATAATCCCTAGAGAGTCATCACAATTCCCTACATTAATGTGCAAAGTTAAAGCACATGGGATTGGGGGTAGTGTGCTGACGTGGATTGAGAACTGGTTGTCAGACAGGAAGCAAAGAGTAGGAGTAAATGGGTACTTTTCAGAATGGCAGGCAGTGACTAGTGGGGTACCGCAAGGTTCTGTGCTGGGGCCCCAGCTGTTTACACTGTACATTAATGATTTAGACGAGGGGATTAAATGTAGTATCTCCAAATTTGCGGATGACACTAAGTTGGGTGGCAGTGTGAGCTACGAGGAGGATGCTATGAGGCTGCAGAGTGACTTGGATAGGTTAGGTGAGTGGGCAAATGCATGGCAGATGAAGTATAATGTGGATAAATATGAGGTTATCCACTTTGGTGGTAAAAATAGAGAGACAGACTATTATCTGAATGGTGACAGATTAGGAAAAGGGGAGGTGCAACGAGATCTGGGTGTCATGGTACATCAGTCATTGAAGGTTGGCATGCAGGTACAGCAGGCGGTTAAGAAAGAAAATGGCATGTTGGCCTTCATAGCGAGGGGATTTGAGTACAGGGGCAGGGAGGTGTTGCTACAGTTGTACAGGGCCTTGGTGAGGCCACACCTGGAGTATTGTGTACAGTTTTGGTCTCCTAACTTGAGGAAGGACATTCTTGCTATTGAGGGAGTGCAGCGAAGATTCACCAGACTGATTCCCGGGATGGTGGGACTGACCTATCAAGAAAGACTGGATCAACTGGGCTTTTATTCACTGGAGTTCAGAAGAATGAGAGGAGACCTCATAAAAACGTTTAAAATTCTGATGGCTTTAGACAGGTTAGATGCAGGAAGAATGTTCCCAATGTTGGGGAAGTCCAGAACCAGGGGTCACAGTCTAAGGATAAGGAGTAAGCCATTTAGGACCGAGATGAGGAGAAACTTCTTCACCCAGAGAGTGGTGAACCTGTGGAATTCTCTACCACAGAAAGTAGTTGAGGCCAATTCACTAAATATATTCAAAAGGGAATTAGATGAAGTCCTTACTACTAGGGGGATCAAGGGGTATGGTGAGAAAGCAAGAATGGGGTACTGATGTTGTATGTTCAGCCATGAACTCATTGAATGGCGGTGCAGGCTAGAAGGGCTGAATGGCCTACTCCTGCACCTATTTTCTATGTTTCTATGTTTCTAGTTCAATACCCAGTTGTATCTTGAGAATTATTTGCTATCTCTTCACTGAATCCTATGTTATGTCCAATCTATCCTTTGCCATCTTTATCCTGATATATCCACTCTCACAGTAAGTCCAATTTAACTTCTGTTCAAGTGCATTCAGCACAGGACCATGTACACAAATTTACTATAAGATGTTATTACTTTGTCTCTTATTACACTAAAATATTGAATCATAGAATGGTTACAGCACAGAAGGAGGTCATTTTTGGCCCATCAAGCCCATGCCGGCTCTCTGCAAGAGCACTTCAGCCAGTCCCACTCCCCTGGCCTTTCAAATGTTTTCCCCATCAATTGCTATTAAAATGTTAGCCAATATGGCTAAGAAATAATGTAAAATTTAAAATAAGTATAGAAAAATGGAGAATAAGAAAAAAGGCACAACACTGAGAAGTGAAGTTTCACTGCTTATAATTTGGAAAAACATAGTAATGCCGATTTTCCAACTTTTCTAGTTGGGGGTCATTTGCATTGAGTGGGCGTGCACTACGGCAACCCACTCAATGCATGATGAAGATTTGATATAAGATCATGATCATCATCATAGGCAGTCCCTCGAAATCGAGGAAGACTTGCTTCCACTCTAAAAATGAGTTCTTAGGTGACTGAACAGTCCAATACGAGAACCACAGTCACAGTCACAGGTGGCACAGACAGTCGTTGAGGGAAGGGGAGGGTGAGACTGTTTTGCCGCACGCTCTTTCTGCTGCCGGCGCTTGATTTCTGCATGCTCTTGGCAATGAGACTCGAGGTGCTCAGTGCCCTCCCGGATGCATTTCCTCCACTTAGGGTGGTCTTTGGCCAGGGACTCCCAGGTGTCGGTGGGGATGTTGCACTTTATCAGGGAGGCTTTGAGGGTGTCCTTGTAACGTTTCTTCTGCCCACCTTTGGCTCGTTTGCCGTGAAGGAGTTCCGAGTAGGGCGCTTGCTTTGCGAGTCTCCCGTCAGGCATGCGCTAAGATACAGATCTCATGTATGACATTTTGATGTAAGATACAGATGTTGTGTATAACATATGCTCATGTATGATATAGATATCATGTATGATATATTCTGCGTGATGATAATTGGTTTAATACCAGCTTCCCCTTTTATACCTTGGAGCCTTTTTTGTATTTCCTCCAATAATGTTATTTTTTCTTGATTGCACTTCACCCTTTACAGAAAATATTTCAGACCTATGTTACAAGAGTATACAGAAGAGCCAAGGTTTCTAGTTTTGTTCCCTTGTAGTTATTGGTATGTCTTGAATAAAGAGTCAGACTAGATACTGCAAGCTCAAAGTAAGTGTGACTGTAGTTCTTTATTACAGATCTCAGATCGTCTCTCCAGCCTGTGAGGCCTCCTTATATACAGGTGCTCCCAAGAGATTGTGGGATACCTTGGACTCCAGGGGATAAGCCTTCTGGTGGTTAGACATGGTAATTACAGGTTTACATAAATAACAACACTCGTCCCCAAAGTCCAATAGTGTAACTATTTAAAATGGGAGTTGATCTGGTACCTTCCTTTCCCTGATTGATCGTGTCGGTGCAAATGCTGGTGTTGGTGAGTTGTTTGTTGGGCCTTCGCTGGGCTGCTGTGCAGCCGGCCTTGCTGGACTGCTGGGGGTGATGGGTTCTGCTTCGTGGTCAACCGCTGTGTCGGTTGCCACTTGTGTGTCTGTGTTGCAGGGTTGAAAAAGGTAGAGTCTATTGTGGGTTATTGAGTCTACTGGATAGTCCGTAAATCTGAGTTTGGTTTGGTCCAAGTGTTTTCTGCAGGTGAGTCCATTGGCGAGTTTGACCACAAACACCCTACTCCCTTCTTTGGCCAAAATAGTGCCAGCAATCCACTTGGGACCTTGTCCATAGTTCAGCACAAATACAGGATCATTTACTTCAATTTCTCGTGAAACATTTGCGCGGTCATGATATGTATTCTGTTGAAGCCGCCTGCTCTCTACCTGTTCATGTAGATCAGGGTGGACTAACGAGAGCCTTGTCTTAAGTGCCCTATTCATGAGCAGTTCAGCTGGAGAGACCCCGGTGAGCAAGTGGGGTCTTGTGCGGTAACTAAGCAGGACTCGGGATAAGCGAGTCTGCAGTGAGCTTTCAGTTACCCTTTTCAAGACTTACTTAATTGTTTGAACTGCTCGTTCTGCCTGACTGTTGGATGCTGGCTTAAACGGGGCAGATGTGACATGTTTGACCCCATTGCAGGTCAAGAATTCTTTGAATTCGGCACTGGTAAAGCACGGCCCATTGTCAATTACAAGGACATCAGGCAGGCCGTGCGTGGCAAACATGGCCCGTAGGCTTTCAATGATGGCAGCGGACGTGCTTGCCGACATTATCACACATTCAATCCATTTGGAGTACGCATCTACAACCACTAAAAACATTTTTCCCAAGAATGGGCCTGCATAGTTGACATGAACCCTAGACCACGGTTTGGAGGGCCAAGACTATAAACTTAGTGGCGCCTCCCTGGGTGCATTGTTTAACTGGGAACATGTATTACATTTGTGCACATAGGACTCTAAGTCTACATCGATACCGGGCCACCATACGTGGGATCTGGCTATCGCTTTCATCATTACAATGCCTGGGTGGGTACTGTGGAGGTCAATAATGAAAGTGTCCCTGCCCTTTTTTGGCACAACTACCCGATTATCCCATAGGAGGCAGTCTGCCGTATAGACATTTCATCTTTGCGCCACTGGTACGGCTTTATTTCTTCCTGCATTTCTAACGGGACACTAGACCAACTCCCGTGGAGCACACAGTTTTTTACTTAGGACAGTAAGGGATCCTGGCTCGTCCAGGTTCTAATCTGTCGGGCGGTAACAGGTGATTGCTCACTCTCGAATGTTTCCATTACCATAACTAGATCTGCAGGCTGGTGGTGGGCAATGGTAGCCTACTGAGAGCATCGGCACAGTTTTCTGTGCCTGGCCTGTGGCAGATGGCGTAGTTGTATGCGGACAACGTGAGCGCCCATCTCTGGATGTGGGCCGATGAATTCGTATTTATCCTCTTATTTTCAGAAAAGAGGGATATAAGCAGCTTATGGTCGGTTTCCAATTCAAATTTGAGCCTGAATAGATATTGATGCATTTTCTTTACCCCGTAAACACACACTAACGCTTCATTTTGATCATACTGTAGGCCCTCTCGGCCTTAGACAGACTTCTGGATGCATAAGCAACCGGTTGCAATTTCCCAAATTCATTAGCTTGTTGCCTGTGGCGGATGGCGTAGTTGTATGCGGACGACTTGAGCGCCCATCTCTGCACACCCGACCCCTTATGATGACGCATCACATGCTAGTACCAAACGTTTACATGGATCGTACAACACAAGTAACTTGTTTGAACATAACAGCTTCCTAGCTTTCTCAAAGGCATTTTCTTGTCTTTTACCCCATACCCATTCATCTCCTTTACAAAGTAAAGAGTGCAGGGGTTCTAACAATGTGCTAAGACCCGCTAAGAAGTTAACAAAGTAGTTCAGGAGTCCTAGAAATGACCATAGCTCTGTCACATTCTGTGGTCTTGGTGCGTCTTCGAAGCGGTAGGCCTAATGCCATCAACCGCGATTCTTCTCCACAGGAACTCTACTTCAGGCGCCAGGAAAATGCACTTCGAGCGTTTTAGCCTGAGCCCCACACGATTAAGCCGACTAAGAACCTCCTCCAGGTTCTGCAGATGCTCGATGGTGTCCCGACCTGTAACCAAGATGTCGTCCTGGAAGACCACGGTGCGAGGGACCGACTTCAGCAAGCTTTTCATGTTCCTCTGGAATATCTGGTGGCCGATCGAATCTCAAACGGGCACCTGTTATAAATGAAAAGACGTTTGTGCGTCTTGATGCAGGTGAGGCTTTTTGAAGATCCCTCCAGCTCCTGCATCATTTAGGCTGAGGTCAAGTCCATCTTCGTGAACGTTTTCCCTCCCTCCAGCATCGCAAATAGGTCGTCTGCTTTTGGTAGTGGATATTGATCCTGCAGTGAGAAACAATTGATAGTTACTTTGTAATCACCACAGATTCTGACGGTGCCATCTCCCTTCAGGGCTGGAACATTCGGACTGGCCCACTCATTGAATTCGATCGGCGAAATGATGCCCTCTCGTTGCAGCCTGTCCAGCTCGATCTCCACCCTCTCTCTCATCATGTAAGGTACTGCTTTCACCTTGTGATGGATGGGTCGTGCCCCCGGATCAAATGGATCTGCACTTTTGCTCCTTGGAACTTCCCGATGCCTGGTTTGAACAGCGCCGAGAACTTGCTTAGGACCTGGGGCACATGAGGTGTCGTCGACAGATGAAAGCGCTCGGAGGTCGTCTCAGGTCCAGCATATCTTTCCCATCCAGCTCCTGCTGAACAGCGTGGGGCATCGCCCGGTACAATCCAGAGTCGTAAATCGTGCACGCTCCATCGTAGGAGACTTTTACAGTGGCACTGCCAATTACGCAAATCAGTTCCTTTGTGTACGTTCTAAGTTTGGTATGAATGGGAGTCAAGACTGGCCTTGAAGCCTTGTTGCACCACAACTTATCGAAAGTCTTTTTATTCATTATGGACTGGCTTGCGCCCGTGTCCAGCTCCATGGACACCAGGAGTCCGTTTAACCTTCAGCATTATCAGGGAACACTTTGTGGTAAATGTGTGCACTCCATATACCTCTGCCTCCTCGGTCTCAGGCTCTGGTTCTTGATGATCCACCGGGGATCTGTCCTCCTCTGCAACATGGTGGTTTGCAGGATTAGCAGGGTTTGCAGCTCACCTGCACATAAGTTGGAGATGTCACATTGTTCCACAACCCTTGCAAACGTATCCTTTGAAGTGGCATGAATGGAATCGATGATCACCCCCACAGCGCCAACAAGGTGTTAATTGCCTTGTATTTACCACCCTTGATGGCGGACTCTGAGTCATCTGCGGACGTGCAGCTACAGGCATATAAGTCCTGTCATGTGCATTTCGATTCGAAAACAACGTTACTTTGTTCACAGTACTTGCAGCAACACTAGTGTGCTAGGAAATTTGTTTGGTATTGTCACTGGTGGAGATAAATGCCTGGGCTATCGCTATGGCTTTACTCAAGGTTGGGGTCTCTACAGTCAAAAGTTTACGAAGTATTACTTCATGGCCAATGCCAAGTACAAAAAATGTCCCTGAGCATATGCTCCAAGTTTCCTTCAAATTCACAATATCCTGCAAGGCGCCTTAGCTCGGCGACATAGCTCGCCACCTTCTGGCCTTCAGACCTCTTGTATGTGTAGAACCGATACCTCGCCATCAGAACGCTTTCCTTTGGGTTTAGATGCTCCCAGACCAGTGTGCACAAATCATCGTACGACTTCTCTGTGGGTTTTGCTGGAGCGAGCAGGTTTTTCATGAGGCCATACGTTGGTGCCCCGCAAATGGTGAGGAGGATCGCCCTTCGTTTGGCAGAGTTCCCTTCTCCTTCCAGCTCATTAGTCACGAAGTATTGGTCAAGTCACTCCACGAAGGTTTCCCAATCATCCCCCTCCAAAAATTTCTCCAGGATGCCCACAGTTCTCTGCATTGTTGCATTGGGGTCATTGCCAGTTGTTATGTCTTGAATAAAGAGTCAGACTAGATACTGCAAGCTCAAAGTAAATGTGACTGTAGTCCTTTATTACAGATCTCAGAGTGTCTCTCCAGCCTGTGAGGCCTCCTTATATACAGGTGCTCCCAAGGGATTGTGGGATCTCTTGGGACTCCAGGGGATAAGCCCTCTGGTGGTTAGACATGGTAATTACTGGTTTACATGCATAACAGTTATGATCACACAAGAATAATCACTCCTTTTGACAAGGTACCAGAGGGTGCCTACGGAATCATAAGTTAGTGAGAGTCATCACCTTCAGGAATAAGGGGACGAGAGAGATTGGGAAACATTGCTTTACACCGAGGTTTGTTGCTTTGCCACGGACACTGGTTGAAGCAGAGAACGTTGCGTCTTTTAAGGAAAAATTGAATAAATATTTACAGGAGAGGAAGATACAGAATTATGAGGACAGAACAGGGCAATGGGATTTGTTTTAGATTGCTTTAACAAAGCCGCCGCAACTGTAATAGACCAAATGACTTTCTTCTGTGCGGTAAGCTCTTATGGTTCTATGATTTTTAAAAATGGAGAAAATTGAAGTCAAGCACAAATTGCAAAATCAACCATTACGTGCTAAGAAATGCTAAGACTGCCATTACATTTGCTCTGTCTGAGATAAAATAAATGGAAACATTAGATGTTAGTGAGAAAACTCAAAAGCTTCACCAAAGAGACTTGATAACAGTCATATTTTTGCTCGAAACGCAAGGGAAATAAATGTAACCTATTTTGTTGTTGAAAAAATGATTGGAAATTCTCGGAGCAAATGATTAAATTCACCAGTTAAATTCACTCGTGGATTTGCCCTTCCAGCGCTGCTGATGCAACCTGTAATGTTTCCATTTTTTTTGTACATTAAAGATAATCCTCTTTGTTTAAAATCTGTTACATCTCTAACTTTTTTCTGATCTGATGAAAGGTTATTGACCTGTAACGTTAACTCTGTTTCTCTCTCCACAGATGCTGCCTGACCTGCTGAGTATTTCCAACGTTTTCTGTTTTACTTTTAAAGATTTCCAGCATCCGCAGTATTCTGCTTTTGTAAGACCTTTGTGGATAATTGTCTCCAGGCAGGGAGTCGTAATAAATTTACCCTATTGTGTTTCCAACTAACTGAAAAAGATCTGAATAAATCAACAATGTAGGTGGAGGAGTGCCATTAAAGGCAAGAGAGGATATTTCATCCCAAGGAAGAAATTATATATGTGCCTTGGTTGATGCAGCAAAGATGAATTGAGGTCAAAGAGAGTAAAGAATAAAGATGATGTTTGATGTTTAAAATCTCACAGGATCAGAGGAAACAGTAGAAAGTATTTTTGCAAATGAAGGAGGCCTGTAAAAATGTCATTACTCATGAGAGGTGATGATTTTCCAGATGTTGAATGGAAAAAAAAAGAATAATTAGAACTGGTGCAGGATTGCTTTAATGGTTTGTCAGCCTATCATTCACATCCAATTTAATATAGGTTGTGGGTTCTCTTATGACTGTGAAGACCAATTTCCGTGGCAATGTTCTCCCACACACAGAATATCAGATGTCAGATTGACCCGAGGGCTCTCTGGATACGACGTTCATCAAGTTTTGTCATGTCATCGTGAATCCCTTTTGCTACTTTTACCTGTCACAAGCATCGTGCTCTTGCGTCAGTTGAGATGCCATATTCTTTTAGATTGGTCTTTAGGCAATCCTTGTATCATTTAAACTAACCACCATGAGAGCGTTTACCAGGCTTTAGCTCAATGTCGAATACCTTCTTGGGTAGTCTATTATCTGGCATTCGGACTAAGTGACCAGCCCACCTTAGCTGCGCCTTTACTATATTTGCATCTACGACTGGCATATTTGCTCTTCTGAGCACCTCCATGAGAATCTTGTGCCACCATCAGATTTTCATGACCTTTCTGAGACAACCAAGGTGGAAATGATTTGAGTTTTCTGATGTGGTGACTGCTAGTGGTCCAGTTATCGAATCCATACAATAAGGATATTGTAACTATTGCCTTGTAGACCTTGATTTGTTGGCAGTTCAGTGCCACTTTTATCCCATAACCTCATATGGAACCTTCCAAAAGCCCTATTGACTTTAAACCATCTGTGGCTCACCTCATCATCTAGCAGTGCATCACATGATATAGTGCTAATGTAGTCAGCGTGTGCCCTTCGATGGTAATGTTGGGTGGCACATAAGGTTTCCCGGGGACAGGCTGATAGATAACTTGCGTCTTCTTCAGACTGATAGTGAGGCCAAATTCCTTACAAGAATCTGAGAATGGCCCATGATGCATTGGAAATCCTCTTCTGTGTGGGCAACAAGGGCACAGCCATCAGAAAACAAGAGCTCAGGCAGCTGGCTGCGGAGATTGTACAATTTACCACCTGTTCTGAAGTTAATATTCGCTCCTGTATCCAAGTTAATGAAAGCATAAGTAAGGATAGAAGCAAACAAGATACTAAACAATGTGGGAGCTAAAACACAACCTTGTTTCACTCTATTAGAGTCAGGGAAGGGATTGGAAACTTAACCATCTTCCGTGGCTCTGGCTATCATGGAACTGGCAACCACCTGAATAAACTTTTAGGGACAGCCAACTTTAGTCAGTGGTATCTAGAAGCTCTCTCTGCTGACTGTAAGTAACAAAGGCCTGAGATCAATGCACGAGATCATTAAGGCTATCAATTCTCTCTCTAGTAGCAAGGCACCAGATTCTGATGCTATACCTGCTGAGATATGTCAAGCTGGAGGACACCAATTAGCTCAGTCTCAACTGAAGATTTCCAGCTGATATGGCAAAAATAAATCATCCTGCAAGATTATACAGATGCATCCATTATCCATCTATTCAGACACAGGGGCAATAGATATGTGTGTGACAATCATCAATGAATTTCCCTACTTGCAGGCAAATCCTTGCTAGGATTATCCTAAATCGTTACATGGAGCATATATTTTGCCTGAGAGCAATCGTGGATTTATAAAAGACAGAGCTACCACTGATATGGTCTTTACTGCCAGACAACTTCAGGAAAAGTGTCAAGGACAAAACTTGGACCTTTACTGTGCCTTTGTTGATCTCACAAAGGCCTTTGATACAATCAACAGACAGAGGGGCCGAAATGCAGGTGCGCAAGAAAGCTGGTGCACCTATGATTTTGTGCCTGTTTTTACTGCTGTGAGAGTGGAGGCGGCCTTCCAATCAATTTTCAGGTGATTGAAGTTTTTTTTTTGAATCGGAAACCGGTCATGAAGGGAGCTGAAGTGCGGCGGCAAGTGAGTTTGAGGGGCTGAATTTGGGGTGGGATCAGCACGCCACGCTGTCAATCAGCGGTGGAGTAGTGGTGATGTCACAGCGCGTATGCGCCACCACGCTCTCTCCCCTCCGTTAAAGGGGAGAGAATTGAGCATTTTAAACTTCGGCCCACTGGGCCACCAGGAAGGGTTTCGGCCGGGCCAGCGGTCTGGTACGCAAGAGTGGGTGCCAGGCTGCCTGTTGACGGCCCAGCCGAAACTGGGGGCACAATAGTCCGGCCAACATGGAAGTCGGCTGGCAAAGAAAAATTATATAGCGGCTGTGGCATTCGGCCCTCCCCTTTAATTTCCGCCGCAATGCCAGGGCCGAGAGAAAGGAGGCAAGGTGCACTGACAGAAAAAGCTGTCGGGGGCACTGCGTGGTGGGGCATCGATTTTTTACATGAATTTCAGTTGATGTATTTTTCAGGTGAGGGAGAGCGGAGGTGCGCGTTTTGATGATGCGCTTGCGGCGGTCTTCAGCATCGGGGCGGAATTGGGTCCCAGCCGAAAAATCCCCGATCTGAATTTCGGTCGGGGCGGCCAGCTGACTACAAAGCAGCGGCCATGGGATTCTGCCACATGGCCGCTGCAAACGGGCAGTAACGGGCCTTTCTGAGACCCTGAATTTCGGCCCCAGAGACTCTGGAAACTACTTTGATGGTTTGTCCATTGTTGTCAATTATGACAGCCTATGATTCATATCCAATTTAGTACAGGTTGTGGTTCTCATATGACTAAAGTGAGGAATGTTTTCCCACACACAGAACATTGAATGCCAGATTGACCTAAGGGCTGATTTTTCTTTGATTTCCTTTGGGCTCTCTTTAGTCCTAGTTTAGCGAACAGCCAAAGTGGTCATGTGTTATTTTGTATCGAATCTTTGTCAATGATCCAGATATGGTACATACGGCAGGGGATACACTGGGATGTCGTAATTCTAATATCAGTGGCAATGAAATGCTCATGACTGTGTAAAAAAGGCCAATCATAAAATATTGATATTTAAAAGACCAGACTTCTAAGGAATGCAAAAGGAGTTTTGAAAAAGATGAATTAGAATGTAATAATGGTTATGGAGATTTATAGTAAATACTTGACAAGCATTTAAGAAATGTTGGTATGGTTATAATCATCATTTATGCTAAAATCAAAATAGATTATAGTGTAACTGAGGCATCAAGTTAAGTAAAAATATGAGTAATATTAAGGATTAGACGATTTTTTAAATATAAAACATACAGGGAATGCAGAAGACAAAAAGATTAGGTAAAGTATAAAGTAAAGAAATAGCAAGGAGAAGCTAAGAAAAATATTGACTATGAGATTCTCGAGATTATGTCGTCATAATAAAAATATTCTAAAAAATAGAATTGATCCACTTAAAAATGATAGTGGGAGTTTGGATGATATAAATTAGGAGAACAAAGCTTGATTGATATAAGGGATTAGAAGTAATGCTGCAGCTCTGGTTAGACTACATCTGGACTACTATGTTCAGTTTTGGCACCACATCTCAGTAAGGATATACTGGCCTTAGAGGGAGTGCAGCGTAAATTTACTAGAATGATACCTGGACATCAAGCGGTAAATTACGAGGCGAGATTACACAAACTAGGGTTGTATTCCCTGGAGTTTAGAAGATCAAGAGGTGATTTGATCGAAGTTTTCAAGATATTAAGGGGAATTGATAGGGTAGATAGACAGAAACGATTTCTGCTGGTTGGGGAATCTAGGAATAGGGAACTTAGCTTAGAAATTAGAGCCAGGCCTTTCAGGAGTGAAGTTAGAAACCAATTCTACACACAAACTTGGGACCCGACACCAAGTGGCGGGGGATCTAATTCAAATTGTTAACAGCTTATTTAAAGATAGTTAAAAAGCATTTTACCAGGTAGTTACCATTTTTCCAGTTTTTTTATGAGGTTCCTAGTGCTCGGAGATCATGTCAGGTAAGTGTGTCGGACTCTCAATGACTCTCCATTGTTGTTAATAGTTGACAGCTGCAAAAACGGTATAAAAGCTACCATTTCACAGCTCTTCAATTTCCAATCTTAGAAGCTGGAGCCTTCAGGATTTGGAATACACTTTGCAGTTTTATGGAGGTTTGAAGTATTTGGAGTGAACTCTATATCCAGTGTCACTTCCTTGGAGCAACCTCTCTCACCATTGACAGATCGCTTCTGACATCTCAACCACACTTGCCATCTATTCCACCAGCATTGGTGCCCTTGAAAAAATTTCAACCTTGGTCCTCAGAATCCCACCACGATCAGCCCCAACACGAACATCACCAGGTACACCAGCATCACCAGCAACAACACTGACCTTCTCTGCAATCACCTGATGCTGCACAGGACACAGGGCATCAGCACCCGACCACATTGCTGCCCAGGGGTCCAGGGATGGCCTCACCATGGCTAGATTGACTTCACCTGATGCTGTACACCCTGTCTACCACATGATGTGCCAGGTTGGCACCACACCACACCAACACCATAAAGCATCCCACAATGCCCAAGCTATTCCTTTCACACTCATCACTATTGGGGGAGGTTTCGTTATGTCTCACCTTTCACTACAACTCACTAAGCCACTTCCATAGGTGCACACACATCTGTCCAAGAAGGCAAAGTTTTGAAAATAAAGATTTGAATGTTTGACAACACATCAACATAAACTTTACATGAACATTGGCTAAAAGACTCATGTGACTACGCTTATGTGTTGTTAGTTGGTATGATTGGACAAGGGTGAGGGTGAGTGTGAACATTCACTGAGATGTGGATGAGAGATGGTTGCAGCCTTTCTTTGCTGCTTTTGTTCTTGTTCTTGATGTAGCTGTAGTAGCATTTTTCAAATTGAAATTGGTTTGTAAGTTTTGTAACTTTACAACTTATAAGTGATCTTAGGGTTTTTAAGTGATCTTATAGTGTAAATGCTCTCACATTTTGCATCTTATTTAATTTTGCACCTAAAAAGTGATCTTGAAGTTTAAGTGATCTTAAGAGAGTAAGATTTTTCACATTGAAATTGTTTTGTAACTTTTGTAACTTTACAAGTTTATAAGTGGCTGGCTCTGCTGCACAGGAGGGCAGGAAAAAGAGTGGGAGAGCGATAGTGATAGGGGATTCAATGGTGAGGAGAATAGATAGGCATTTCTGTGGCCGCAACCGAGACTCCAGGATGGTATGTTGCCTCCCTGGTGCAAGGGTCAAGGATGTCTCGGAGCGGGTGCAGGACATTCTGAAAAGGGAGGGAGAACAGCCAGTTGTCATGGTGCACATTGGTACCAACGACATAGGTAAAAAAGGGATGAGGTCCTACGAAACAAATTTAAGGAGCTAGGAGCTAAATTAAAAAGTAGGACCTCAAAAGTAGTAATCTCGGGATTGCTACCAGTGCCACGTGCTAGTCAGAGTAGGAATCGCAGGATAGCGCAGATGAATACGTGGCTTGAGCAGTGGTGCAGCAAGGAGGGATTCAAATTCCTGGGGCATTGGAACCGGTTCTGGGGGAGGTGGGACCAGTACAAACCGGACGATCTGCACCTGGGCAGGACCGGAACCAATGTCCTAGGGGGAGTGTTTGCTAGTGCTGTTGGGGAGGAGTTAAACTAATATGGCAGGGGGATGGGCACCAATGCAGGGAGACAGAGGGAGACAAAAAGGAGGCAAAAGCAAAAGACAGAAAGGAGATGAGGAAAAGTGGAGGGCAGAGAAACCCAAGGCAAAGAACAAAAAGGGCCACTGTACAGCAAAATTCTAAAAGGACAAAGGGTGTTAAAAAAAATAAGCCTGAAGGCTTTGTGTCTTAATGCAAGGAGTATCCGCAATAAGGTAGATGAATTAACTGTGCAAATAGATGTTAACAAATATGATGTGATTGGGATTACGGAGACGTGGCTCCAGGATGATCAGGGCTGGGAACTCAACATCCAGGGGTATTCAACATTCAGGAAGGATAGAATAAAAGGAAAAGGAGGTGGGGTAGCATTTCTGGTTAAAGAGGAGATTAATGCAATAGTTAGGAAAGACATTAGCTTGGATGATGTGGAATCTATATGGGTAGAGCTGCAGAACACCAAAGGGCAAAAAACGTTAGTGGGAGTTGTGTACAGACCTCCAAACAGTAGGAGTGATGTTGGGGAGGGCATCAAACAGGAAATTAGGGGTGCATGCAATAAAGGTGCAGCAGTTATAATGGGTGACTTTAATATGCACATAGATTGGGCTAGCCAAACTGGAAGCAATACGGTGGAGGAGGATTTCCTGGAGTGCATAAGGGATGGTTTTCTAGACCAATTTGTCGAGGAACCAACTAGGGGAGAGGCCATCTTAGACTGGGTGTTGTGTAATGAGAGAGGATTAATTAGCAATCTCATTGTGCGAGGCCTCTTGGGGAAGAGTGACCATAATATGGTGGAATTCTGCATTAGGATGGAGAATGAAACAGTTAATTCAGAGACCATGGTCCAGAACTTAAAGAAGGGTAACTTTGAAGGTATGAGGCGTGAATTGGCTCGGATAGATTGGCGAATAATACTTAAGGGGTTGACTGTGGATGGGAAATGGCAGACATTTAGAGACCGCATGGATGAACTACAACAATTGTACATTCCTGTCTGGCGTAAAAATAAAAAAGGGAAGGTGGCTCAACCGTGGCTATCTAGGGAAATCAGGGATAGTATTAAAGCCAAGGAAGTGGCATACAAATTGGCCAGAAATAGCAGAGAACCCGGGGACTGGGAGAAATTTAGAACTCAGCAGAGGAGGACAAAGGGTTTGATTAGGGCAGGGAAAATGGAGTACGAGAAGAAGCTTGCAGGGAACATTAAGGCGGATTGCAAAAGTTTCTATAGATATGTAAAGAGAAAAAGGTTAGTAAAGATAAACGTAGGTCCCCTGCAGTCAGAATCAGGGGAAGTCATAATGGGGAACAAAGTAATGGCAGACCAATTGAACAAGTACTTTGGTTCAGTATTCACTAAGGAGGACACAAACAACCTTCCAGATATAAAAGGGGTCAGAGATTCTAGTAAGGAGGAGGAACTGAGGGAAATCTTTATTAGTCGGGAAATTGTGTTGGGAAATTGATGGGAATGAAGGCCGATAAATCCCCAGGGCCTGATGGACTGCATCCCAGAGTACTTAAGGAGGTGGCCTTGGAAATAGCGGATGCATTGACAGTCATTTTCCAACATTCCATTGACTCTGGATCAGTTCCTATCGAGTGGAACCCCACTTTTTAAAAAAGGAGGGAGAGAGAAAACAGGGAATTATAGACCGGTCAGCCTGACCTCAGTAGTGGGTAAACTGATGGAATCAATTATTAAGGATGTCATAGTAGCGCATTTGGAAAATGGTGACATGATAGGTCCAAGTCAGCATGGATTTGTGAAAAGGAAATCATGCTTGACAAATCTTCTGTAATTTTTTGAGGATGTTTTCAGTAAAGTGGACAAAGGAGAACCAGTTGATGTGGTATATTTAGACTTTCAGAAGGCTTTCGACAAGGTCCCACACAAGAGATTAATGTGCAAAGTTAAAGCACATGGGATTGGGGATAGTGTGCTGACGTGGATTGAGAACTGGTTGTCAGACAGGAAGCAAAGAGTAGGAGTAAATGGGTACTTTTCAGAATGGCAGGCAGTGACTAGTGGGGTACCGCAAGGTTCTGTGCTGGGGCCCCAGCTGCTTACATTGTACATTAATGATTTAGACGAGGGGATTAAATATAGTATCTCCAAATTTGCAGATGACACTAAGTTGGGTGGCAGTGTGAGCTGCGAGGAGGATGCTATGAGGCTGCAGAGTGACTTGGATAGGTTAGGTGAGTGGGCAAATGCATGGCAGATGAAGTATAATGTGGATAAATGTGAGGTTATCCACTTTGGTGGTAAAAACAGAGAGACAAACTATTATCTGAATGGTGACAGATTAGGAAAAGGGGAGGTGCAACGAGACCTGGGTGTCATGGTACATCAGTCATTGAAGGTTAGCATGCAGGTACAGCAGGTGGTTAAGAAAGCAAATGGCATGTTGGCCTTCATAGCGAGGGGATTTGAGTACAGGGGCAGGGAGCTGTTGCTACAGTTGTACAGGGCCTTGGTGAGGCCACACCTGGAATATTATGTACAGTTTTGGTCTCCTAACTTGAGGAAGGACATTCTTGCTATTGAGGGAGTGCAGCGAAGATTCACCAGACTGATTTCCGGGATGGTGGGACTGACCTATCAAGAAAGACTGGATCAACTGGGTTTGCATTCACTGGAGTTCAGAAGAATGAGAGGGGACCTCATCGAAACGTTTAAAATTCTGACGGGTTTAGACAGGTTAGATGCAGGAAGAATGTTCCCAATGTTGGGGAAGTCCAGATCGAGGGGTCACAGTCTAAGGATAAGGGGTAAGCCATTTAGGACCGAGATGAGGAGAAACTTCTTCACCCAGAGAGTGGTGAACCTGTGGAATTCTCTACCACAGAAAGTAGTTGAGGCCAATTCACTAAATATATTCAAAAGGGAGTTAGATGAAGTCCTTACTACTCGGGGGATCAAGGGGTATGGCGAGAAAGCAGGAAGAGGGTACTGAAGTTGCATGTTCAGCCATGAACTCATTGAATGGCGGTGCAGGCTAGAAGGGCTGAATGGCCTACTCCTGCACCTATTTTCTATGTTTTTATGTTTCTATGTTTCTATGTAAAGTTTTTAAGTGCTTTTTATGGGTCATATTAAAAAGTAAAGTTGGATACAATAAATATTTTATTACAGTGATGTTAACTTTTCAATAAAATATATTTTCATTAAAACTGAATCATGTTCCATTAACACAACACAACGTAGGAACAACTCCAAAAAATAAACATGTCCATGCACAACAGTGGTCACAGAGCCCTCAGGCATCAGTAATTGAAGCGTTCACGGATAAGCTGCTGGCACAGGGCTCAAGCAATCGTTAAAGGAGCACGATGGACGGCCCTCGTCCGACCTCGTACTCCGGCATCAGGCACTTGCATGCTTTCCTGATTGTCATCATCATCCTCATCCTGTTCTTCCAAATTACTGTCATCAGGCACTGGCCCCTCATGTGGGTCTTCTGGTTCCACTACCAGCTCCTGCTGCCTCATGATGGCTAAGTTATGGAGCATGCAGCACACAACAGTGAAGTGACCGACAATCTGAGGAGAGTATTGCATGTGGCCTCCGGAATGGTCCAGGCATCGGAAACGCTGTTTCAATATGCCAATGGTCCTCTCTATGATGCTGTGCATCGCAATGTGCGCCATGTTGTATTGACAGTCAGCTTCCGTCCGTGTCATGTGTAGGGGCGTCATGAGCCAGGTGGCCAGGCCATACCCTTTGTCTCCCAATAGCCAGCTCTGCCCTTCTGGCTGCTGCTCAAACATGTCAGATATAACGCTGTTGCATAGGATGAATGCATCGTGGGTGCTGCCAGGGTATCTTGCATCGACTGACACGATGCGTTGCTTGTCGTCACACACGAGCTGCACATTGATAGAGTGGAAACCTTTTCTATTCCTGTACTGCTCCGAATCCTCCACAGGTGCTCGCAAGGCGATGTCGGTACAATCAATGCAGCCCTGTACCTTTGGGAAGCCAGCAATCCTGAAGAAGCCCACAGCCCTCTCATGGATCGCTTGTGTGGTCATTGGGAACTTGATGAAGTTATTCCTCCGTGCATACAGTGCAGCTGTGCCCTGGTAAATGCAGGCATGTATTGCACGTTGAGAGATGGCGCACACATCTCCAGTTGTAGCCTGAAACGATCATGAGGCATCGAAGGCAAGTGCAGCTGTTACCTTCACTTCAACAGACAAGGCAGTTGGCATTTGGCTTCTGGGCTGCAAATCTGCTCTCAGCATATCACAGATCACAACTACAACTTCTCTGCGGAAACACAGCCTTTTGACACAATCAGCCTCGCTCATGTCCAGCTATGAACGCCTGGCTCGATATTGCCGACGTGGGTAAGGTCTCCTGTCCATCAGCCTACAGGCTATGACATTCCTGGTGCGGTGAGTGCTAATCAATTCTCTCCTATGCAGTGAATTGCTGGAGAACCGTTGCATAATCCGTGGTGTTGACAATGCAGCACCCATTCTGCAATTACAAATGTAACTTTTAAACTGGCTAGCTGGCTGCCTCTCCCTCCCGGTGCTTTGCACGCCTACCCTGTCCCCCGGCCGAATGGCCTCAGCCTCCTTCGCAGCTCGAAGGCTGCTTGCTGTTTCTTCAGCTGCTGTCGATCCACTGCCGCCGCTCCTGTCTCCTACATGGAAGGCCTGCCTGAAGCACCACAGCTCGAAGGCTGCTGCTTCACACAGGTAGGATTATTCAATATTTTGTATTTGCTTTGTTTAGCATTTTTTATTCAGGATGGCTCTTTATTTGTATAAGTGAGACTGTTGAATGCTTGTAGAATTTAATTACTTCCTTTCCGCACCCCCCCTCCCCTCGTTCCCTACGCCTGATTTCTAAAGTGTAGGCAAGGTTTTTTCGAGCGTACAAAAATCTACACTTACTCCATTCTAAGTTAGTTTGGAGTAAGTTTTTACTGCCTAAACTTGCAAAACAGGCGTAAGTGGCTGGACACGCCCCCTTTTGAAAAAGAAATCTGTTCCAAAATGAAACTGTTCCAACTGACTAGAACTGGAGCAAACTAAATGGCGAGAATTGCAATTTCTAAGATACTCCATTCTAAACCAGTTACTCCAAAAAAATAGAAGCAACTCAGGCCAGATACTTGACCCCATAGGAACAGAAGTAGACCATTTAGCCCCTCGAGCCTGCTCTACCATTCAATAAGATCATGGCTGATCTTTGATCTCAACTCTACTTTCCTGCTCGATCCCCATATCCCTTGATTCCCTTAGAGTCCAAAAATCTATCTAGCTCAGCCTTGACTATACTCAATGGGCCCAGGTTTGCCCCCAGGGTTAGAACTGCGCATCTCCGTGTGGTGCGCCGACTTTTTAGAACAGAAACAGCACCTATTATTTACCACGGTATTCTCCCCTCCGTCCTGTCGATCTAGGCCCTTGGCGCAGCGCAGCAGAACGCGTGGAGGGCGGAGCCAGGTCACGGCGCTGAAAACAGTGCCGGGACCTCTGCACATGCACGCTAGAGAGTGCGCGCATGTGCAGTAGTTCCAGGCCCCCGAGGCTGTGTGGGAGGGGCCCGAAGCACGCCGCGCCTAGCCCTGGCCGAATGGGCTGCCAGGGCGAAGATCAGACTCAGACCTCCTTCCCTCCCTCATGTTTAGCTCCCGCTCTCCCCTGCCCCGTTTAGCTCCCGCTCCCCCGCCAACCCGCCGTTTAACTCCCACTCCTCCCCCCTGCCTCCGCCGTTTAGCTCCCGCTCCCCCCTCACCCTCGTTGGCGACGGTGGGACCTGTCCGCCTTCCCGGCATCTTGCTGGGGGCAGCCCCACCCGAAGTCTTCGGCGGCCCGGCCCGGCTTCTACGTCCTAAGCGGGGCCCACCTGCCCCGCCCGAAGTCTTCGGCGCAGCCCATTCAGCCTCCCTCTCCCCCCTCTCCTCTCCTCCTCCTCCTCTCCCTCCCCCTCCTCTCCCCCTCCCCCTCTCTCCTTCCCTCCCTCCCCCCTGTCTCCCCCTCTCTCCCTCCTCTCTCCCCCTTGCCCTCTCCCTCTCCGTCTCCCTTCCCCTCATCTCCCCCTCCCTTCCCCTCCTCTACCCCCTCCCCCTCTCTCCCCCTCTCCCCATCCCCCCTTTCTCCCTTCCTCCCCCTCCTCTCCCTCCCCCACTCTCCCTGCCTCCCCCTCTCTCCCTCTCGTCCCCCTCTCTCCCTTCCCCCTCTCTCCCACCCTCCCCTCCACTTCCTCCCTCCTCTCCCTCCCCCACTCTCCCTCCCTCCCCCTCCACTTCCTCCCTCTTCTCCCTCCCCCTTCTCTCCCCCTCCTCTCCCCCTCCTCTTCCCTCCTCCTCTCTCACTCCTCCTCCTCTGCCCCTCCTCCTCTCCCCCTCCTCCTCCTCTCCCCTCCCTCCCCCCTCCTTTCCCCCCTCTCCCCCTCCCCCTCCTCCCTCCCCCTCACTGTCAGAAACACAGAGAGACACTGACAGAGCGAGAGAGACACTGACAGAGAGAGAGAGAGAGACACTGACAGAAAGAAAGACACTTGATTTTTATTATTTTTAATTTTTTAATTTTTTTTGATTTTATTGGTTGATTTATTGATTTATTTAGCATTTATTATTGATGATGGCTCTTTATTTGTAAAAGTGAAGTGTTTAATGTTTGTAAAAACCCCTCGCCCCACCTCCCCATCTCTCGTTCCCTACGCCTGATTTATAAGTTTATGCAAGGTTTTTCTGAGTGTACAAAAATCTACACTTACTCCATTCTAAGTTAGTTTGGAGTAAGTTTTCGCTGCCTAAACTTGCAAAACAGGCGTAAGTGGCCGGACATGCCCCCTTTTGAAAAAAAAATCCGTTCTACATGAAATTATTCTAATTGACTAGAACTGGAGCAAACTAAATGACGAGAATTACAATTTCGAAGATGCTCCATTCTAAACTAGTTGCTCAAAAAAAATAGGAGCAACTCAGGCCGAAACTTGAGCCCAATGACTCAGCATTCACAGCCCTTTCAGGGAGAGATTTCCAAAGAGTCACAACCCTCTGATGAAGAAATGACTCCTCATTCAGTCTTAAATGGCTGACCCCTTATTCTTCTATTCTTCCTACCAATGTGAATAACCTTGCAATTTACTCTATCTGCCATCTTATTGCCCATTCACTTAACCTGACTATATCTCTTTGCAGGCTCTGTGCTCTCCTTACAATTTTCTTTCTAACCTAGTTTTGTATCATCAGCAAACTTGGATATAATGCACTCCAAGTCATTAATATAGATTGTAAATTGCTGAGGCCTTGCGGCACCCCACTAGTTACAGCCTGCCAACCAGAAAATGACCCGTTTATCCCTACTATCTGTTTTCTGTCCGTTAACCAATCCTCCATCCATGCAAATGTATTATCCCCAACCCATGAGCCCTTATCTCGCATAGCAACCTCTTATGAGGCACCTTATCGAATGCCTTTTGGAAATCCAATGATACTACATCTTCTGGTTCCCCTTTATCTACCCTGATAGTTACATCCTCAAAAAACTCTAATAACTTTGTTAAACACGATTTCCCTTTCATAATACCATGTTGACTCTGCCTAATCATATTATGATTTTCTAAGTGCCCTGTTATCACTTCCTTAATAATGGATTCCAGCATTTCTGTCTTTGCCCCATATCCCTTAATACCTTTGATTGACAGAAATCTATCAATCTTATATTTAAAATAACAATTGGCCCAGCATCAACTGCTGTTTACTGAAGAGAGTTCAGACACAGACCTGACACTTGGGTAACTGACATGGCGGCAGTTCAGAGTGGACTTCTGCCCCTGCCATTTTGTCAGCTGACCCGCCTTCAAATTCACACTTGCGGCGTAGGTAAAACTCCGGCCCCAGAGAGGAGCAGCGCTCCTGGGAAGTGTATCTTGGGAAATTGTGGGTGCGCAACCTGTGATTTTCCATCCATTGAAAATGATGGACTACCTGCCCACAATTTCCCAACCTGCACTTGCAGTGAGCACTGCTCCCTACCAGGAGTGTCCAGCTATGGAAACAATCCTGTTATTACTGCAGATCAAGAAATAATCTGCAGTTGATTATGAGGAAATTCTCAGTAGAATATATTCTACAATTGTTTAAGGAAAATGTTTTAAATTAGCCCTAAAATGTAGAATTTTACGATGTGGTGAGGTGCATGATTTCTTCCAATACTGCATAAGGCACAATGGTTTATATCCTTTTCAGGAAAAAGAAAGAACAAAGTGGAATTATATGGCATTTTATCAGGACATCCAAAAGCATTTCATAACCAATTAGTTAATGAAGTATGATGGCTCTTACTATGTAGAGAAATTCAGTAGCCATTTGGTTCACAGGAAAGTCCCACATGGATGGAAGTTGCAGTGGATCCCATTTGTGGTGGCGTTTCTGACCCGTTTTTCAATTCCTGGTGTTTCCTGTGGGAAGTGGAAGTGGCTCTTTTATCTGCACTCCACCTCCCCCTTTTTCAAATGAGATCAGAGAATCATAGATTCATAGCATCATAAAATGATTACGGCACAGAAGGAGGCTGCTCAGCCCGTTGAGCTCGTGCCAGTTCTCTGCAAGAGCATTTCAGCTAGTCCCACTCCCCACCCTTTCCCCAGTGCCCTGCAATTATTTTTCCTTCAGGTACTCATCCAATTCCCTTTTGAAAGCCATGATTGAACGTGCCTCCACCACACTCTCAGGCAGTGCATTCCAGATCCTAACCACTCGCTGCGTAAAAAGGTTTTTCCTCATGTCGCCAATTACCTTAAATCTGTGTCCTCTGGTTCTCGACCCTTCCAACAATGGGACGTTTCTCCCTATCTACTCTGTCTAGACTCTTCATGAGAAGGAGAGAAGACTGCTGGGACGATGCAATCCAACAAAATTGCTGCCAGTCCCATCTCTGGTGCCAGCACAAAGAAGGCAAATAATAGTTTAAAGCTAATGGAAGTGGAGCCCATCCAATTCAGAAAGGCCAGTTTCCCTGCAGCAAGTTGTTACAATGCAATTGACTGTTGTAAAAAAAGTGACCCTCCAAGAATAGAACATAAGAAATAGGAGCAGGAGTAGGCCATTTGGTTCCTCAAGCCTGCTCCACCATTCAATAAGATCATAGCTGATCTGATGTTGGCCTCAACTCCACTTCCCTGCCCGCTCCCCATAACCCTTCACTCCCATTCTTGATGGGTCCTTGATTCTTCAGCTGGCACTCAGCTCCAGTACAACAATATCCACACCTAGAGGACTTCCCAATTGCACCACTACAGGACCGAGCACTCACCCACCCACTTTATGGAGATGCCCCTGACCCCAGGAATTCCAGTGGTGTCAGCGGTTTAACTGGCCAATGCAGGGGATGTCCCGGCTGCCATTATTATGGCGGCGGACCGGGATTGCAGATTTTCAGGACTACATTCTCCAGTCAAATCGAAGGCTCAAACCTCACTGAAAAGTTTGTTATGATCAGAGGAAGCAGAGAGCACAAAATGTTATGCTCAGAGGAAGTAGAGAGCACAAAAAAGAGATACACAGCTAAAAGAAGTCAGGAAAAGAGTCTGAAAGCAAAAAGAAGAAAGGGAGATGACGTATTATGGTTTTCCCCGCTATGTCTTCAATAGAGGTTGAGACTAACTTTATTTTGACATGCCTGCCAGTCAGAAATGTTTGAGTGATCATGCCTTTTAGCCCAATCATATCACCTAACCCCCCCACTCTCCGCCGCCCCCAAAAAACATTGGGATGTTTTACTACATTAAAATTGCCATATAAATGTTAGTTATTGTTGCAGCAACTGATCCATATCCCCATGGTAATCACTACTGTGGAATGGCAGAAAATCTCTTGATAATGGAGAGCATTGAGTTATCAACTACTTGCTGCCACCACAATCATTACAAGAATTCGTGATCACTAACAATGATGAAAAAGCATTCATTGGAAATCCAACAACCAAAGCAGCTTTCTCAGATTGCCTTCAAACGTAAGCCACAAATTCAATATTTCAGGAATTTTATATTTCTAAAATGTTTAAATCTAAACAATTATACTGTTGCCAATCATGTTAATGATAACTCATGGTTCAATATAAATCTTATTACCTCAGAAATCTCTCTGTTAATGGATAAATAAATTGACTTATTTCCTTGTCTACAGTGTTCCCCTTGGGGAGAGATATATATCAACTGTAGAAATGCCATTAGCTTCTTTTAATAGCATGATGAAAGAATCAGCAATGAAAGTTTCAACATAAAATATTTCATTAGCTTTCTATCACTATTTTTCATCTATCAGCCTTAAAGCCATTCTTCTGCAATTTTCAAGGAAATGGATTACTTAATAGGTAATTAATGTTTCTGGGCTGTACTTCAATTATTGCAGCAAAACTATTGCTGCCTGTTTCTAAACTGGCTTGCAGTATAACATACTGTACTGTTCCTGAATTCTGGTGAAATTTGTGTTATGATTTCCAGTCACGGTGCCATGTCAATAGACTTGAAAAGCTTAAACATGGCAGCTTTGCACCAAAATATGTAGACTTATACATGTAGACCAAAGGCTGGATTGTTTGGAAAAATTCAAGCTGACAATTGATGTGAAATTGCTTTTCACACTTTACACTTGCAGTATGATCTGAAAAAAGACTTGTTATAGTGAAAGCTGCAACATTTGAGTGAATACCTCACCTCTTGCTGTGTAACACTATATGGTTCTCAGTAATACTATATTGCAATATTATACTGCGGCATCAGCGTCACTCTGACAATCTAAATGGAGCAAAGTGGGAGTAAATTAAAATGAGCAAAATTCAAACCTTTCCCAATTTCAATTTCTCTGCACTCCTATAGAAGGCTCCTGTGCTGTTTTCACTGGGTAAATACATTGCCTGGTGGGATACTGATATATACAGGCCGTGAAGGAGCAAAGTCTTTGCTGCCTGGGCTGTTCCCAGCTGCGGAAGTACATAAGAACATAAGAACTAGGAGCAGGAGTAGGCCATCTAGCTCTTCGATCCTGCTCTGCCATTTAATATAATCATGGCTGATCCGATCATGGACTTGGGTCCACTTCCCCGCCCAATCCCCATTACCCCTTATTTCCTTATCGGTTAAGAAACTGTCTATCTCTGTCTTAAATTTAGTTAATGACCCAGCTTCCACAGCTCTCTGAGACAGTGAATTCCACAGATTTACAATCCTCTGAGAGAAGAAATTTCTCTTCATTTCAGTTTTAAATGGGTGGCCCCTTATTCTAAGATTATGCCCCTAGTTCTAGTCTTCCCTATCAGTGGAAACAGCCTCTCTGCATCCACCTTGTCAAGCCCTCTCATAATCTTATATGATTCGATAAGATCACCTCTCATTCTTCTGAATTCCAATGAGTAAAGGCCCAACCTACTCAACCTTTCCTCATAAGTCAACCTCCTCACCCCCGCAATCAACCTGGTGAACCTTCTCTGAACTGCCTCCATATTCGTAAATATGGAGAAAGAAAGGCAGGTAATAGGGGTGCTACAGTTGGTCTTGGTGTTCCTGAGTTAAGAAGGGAAAAAACAATTATATTTCCAGCTCCTAATTACTGGGTGGCCTTGCTGGAAACTAAATATGTGTGCATCAAGAGAGGACAGAATCAGGTTAGGCATCAAAGTCTCTCACAGTGTTTTGGGGTATATGTGTCTTATTCACATCGAGACACATTGTGTCTATGTATCCACGTCTTTTCTGACCATTCCTTTCTGCTCCATTAGCAGTCTTATTAAATTTAAACTACACACTTGAATTTTTGACCCTCCAAATCTGGTCCAAGTTCTTACAAATATTCATCCCTACCTAGTTCAACAATCAATAGATCAGATAAAAAAATTGTACATAAACACATGGAAGATTGGAGATTTTATTTTCTAAGATATTTAAGACAGAGATAGACAGTTTCTTAACCGATAAGGGAATAAGGGGTTATGTGGAGCGGGCGGGGAAGTGGACCTGAGTCCATGATCGGATTAGCCATGATCTTATTGAATGGCGGAGCAGGCTCGAGAGGCTGTATGGCCTACTCCTGCTCCTAGTTCTTATGTTCTTATGTTCTTATGTACTTCCGTATCTGGGAACAGCCCAATCAGCAAAGACTTTGCTCCTTCACGACCTGTATATATCAGTACCCAACCGGGCAATGTATTTACCCAGTGAAAACAGCACGGGAGCCTTCTATAGGAGTGCAGAGAAATTGAAATTGGGAAAGGTTTGAATTTTGCTCATTTTAATTTACTCCCACTTCGCTCCATTTAGATTGTCAGAGTGACACTGATGCCGCAGTATAATATTGCAATATAGTATTTTTGAGAACCATATAGTGTTACACAGCGAGAGATGAGGTATTCACTCAAATGTTGCAGCTTTCACTGTAACAAGTCTTATTTCAGATCATACTGCAAGTGTAAAGTGTGAAAAGCAATTTCACATCAATTGTCAGCTTGAATTTTTCCAAACAATCCAGCCTTTGGTCTATATGTATAAGTCTACATATTTTAGTACAAAGCTGCCATGTTTAAGCTCTGTGAGTTGTGTAGTTTGACCAATCCAATCTTCATTGATACCATTGCATTTGCTTTGATTT
The DNA here is from genome assembly GCF_044704955.1 of Pristiophorus japonicus. NCBI lineage: Eukaryota > Metazoa > Chordata > Chondrichthyes > Pristiophoridae > Pristiophorus > Pristiophorus japonicus. The sequence goes on along the minus strand of NC_091983.1, from coordinate 178,663,397 downwards.
GACAATGCAGAGTTGAAAATGCTAGTGAAGAGTGAAAGAACACAAGATAATTCCAGATGAGGAAGGCTGTTTGGCCCATCATACTTCATCCATGCAGAAAGTCAAAATATTATCTAGAATATTGATTAGAAATTTGCTTTACAGGGCAAAATCGAGAGTGAGGCATATTTTTCCTCAAGTACAACATATAAAGACAAGCTGATTTAGATCATAATCTCCTCGCAGTGATGATAAGGTGGATGAAGTATGGGATACAGTAGGGCAAGTCTTGTGAGGCCTCGTGCTATCAGCTGCACCTCAGAAAATTGGCCCTAATATTACAACTGAAGAATACTGCAAATTTCCAGTGCTTGGAAAATCTCTTCTGCTGTTGACTATTTGTGTGAACCTGCTTTCTGTATCATGAGGAAAACGGAGGTGGATACTAGAATATCCTTAGTAACAATGAAACAACAAATCAGACGGATACAGTTGTCTACTTGGAACAAAATAGTTGGGACTGTTTCTGGAAAAATCAGCCTTTAGGAGCTTAATTATAATGGCAAAAAGTCATCTAAGGAAGAGATATCCAATGCAGAGTTTAATCTATGAATATTACTCTGACACAGCAAAGAAAAAAACACTGGATCAACCATCTGTTATACATCACTCCCAGTTTTCAATTGCATTGACTTCAATAGAAATTAACTACAACGGCGGCTGAACCTATAATCGCCCATTTTACACCAATATGCCAAAGTCAAAATAATCCACTGAAGGAATTGCGCTGCATGAGGTCAGTAAGACATTTTTGGTGGTTATATATGCAAATAGTAGATTGCACAGTGTTGTATCCAGCAAAGCAATTTATGTCCAATGGTATATTAATAAAACAAATTAAAAAATGCTTTCATGATTTAACAAGAGCGAAATTAACCCCCTGATACTAATAAGTTAATGAGCAGCACCTGAAATTGCTAAAATTATAGAAAACAAATGAAGGAAGCCACAATTTACAGAAGAAAATGGGATATAAATCCGTATAGGCTTGCAGCGCAACACAAATTTATACTCCTAGGTCTAACTATAGGTGCAAAAACGGAAAATGCTGGAAACATTCAGCAGGCCAGGCAGCATCCATGACCCTTCGTCTCAGACCTGAAACGTTAACTGTTTCTTTCACCACGGATGCTGTCTGGTCTGCTGAGTGTTTCCAGCATTTTCCGTTTTTGTTTCGGATTCCAGCATCCGCAGCATTTTGCTATCTAACTATAGGTAGGTGGGTATTGACCCATGGAGACGGCAGGCTGAATGGCCATGCAGGACCCCTACATCCCTGTGTTGGTGGAGGACCTAAGTTGGTGGTCAACCAAGTCGTGCAGAGCCAACAGAGTGGATCATCATCTTTGCTACAGTTCCATTAGATCTTCAGCGATGCAACCCTGAACAAGGCTGATTTCCCAGGATCAAGCTTACTTTAATGAGTGGGCAGGTTCCACTATTGTTTCCAGTGGATCGAGTGTGGGGAAGAAAATAGCTGCTGCGTGAACCAGGTGATGCTGACCGGAAAATTTAAAAAAAAATCTTATTTACACTTTTGAATCCCCCATTTGACTAGGTATAGTGGCCTTCAACATTTAAATTTTATCCTATGGTTTATAACAACCCTGTCACACACTGGCTGTTGGGGTAAGAATTAGTGGATGCATAGTTTTAAGAATGGAATGATGGGAAAATATGTCAAGTAAGCTAAATGTAAGACACAAAGGCAGATTAAACGAATGCCTTAGGTAAATAAGTCTGTTGAAAACAGACTGGTCAGCGAGGAAGGATCCACAGCTACACCAGAGAAAAGCTTGTGGAGTGATCTTCACTGATTGTGTAGAGATCATCATCATAGGCAGTCCCTCAAAACGAGAATGCCAAAAAGGGATGAGTTCACAGGTGTTTCAATGAAGGGCCTAATATTCCAGATCCCGAACTAGATCTTGAAGGGGGAAAGATGCCTGTGCGTGGAGTTATTTAACGTGTGGTGGCCGTTGCACACCAGCCACCACACGGGCTTGACAGAGCTAGGTCTTGGTCCAGTGGCAAAGGTTACCCAAGATGACTGTAGATCAGCTCTGCTGCACGGGCCTAGTGCGCACACATAATCGCAGTGTGCTACTCAAGGGCCCTCGCCTCTTCTGGCCCCGAACTCACGTCTCTCCCGGGCCCCGACCACATCCCTCTACATTCTCTCGCCGCTCCTTCGCCCCGACCTCGCCGCTGTACCTGCCCACGCTCCAATCACCAACCTGGACCTTGATGACGTCACTCTTCGTTGCCATTGCCCTCCTGCACCAGCTTGCGCTGTACCTTGAAGTGGTATGCTGCCACGCTGTCCAGGGGCCACTTGCCATTCCTTTTATGGCCCCGACCTTTGTGTAGAGAAACCGGCTGCTAAATGCATTACAATTAAATAAATGAGGCAGTTAGGAAAAGCCTAGGAAAGGAGACATGCACAGACAGGGAGAACAGATAACACAACTTGTGATAAAAATTGGAGGGAGACTTTCATTGTGCAGGGAAACCAGCGAATAGACCCCTGATTACAGGGCCCATGTACCATCAAAGTCATTGTGTGCACCATAAACTTATTAACTGAAAGACAGTATCTGTATGCACATGAAACCTCCCGGAACAAACACAATGTAATCCCTATATAACTGGTCGCAGAATTGTACGTGATTGAAAAGATGGTGGTAGACAACCATACCTCTCCCATGATTATGCTCGAGAAATAAAGACCTGGGGCTAGATTTTCCATTATTTTTGCATGCATACCGCCCACTTAACATCCATTTTAACGTTGAAATGAGGCGTAACGCCAAAATATCGCCCATTTAGGCACAGAATGGAAACTGACGCCCATTTCTCGGTCACTTATCACCAAACATTACTTTTGGTATGTGCGTAACGCCGAGAAAAAATAATACCACCCACCCACCTTTTTTTGGGCGGAATCATCAGAATGGGCGAACCCAACGCCCATAATGTCGCCCAGCGTTACTTTCAGCACGTAATTAACGCTGAAATTTAATAATACCAACTGCCCACTGTTTTTTGTCGTAAAGATCACATTTGCCGAAACTAACGCACAATATATCGCCCATCCTTACTTTCGGCACCTCGCACACATCTCGCCGACAATATCGTTCGCCGAAAAAAACCGCTGTGATAAAGTTGAACTAACCGGAATTACTCACAGAGGTATGGATGTCATGTTCTAAATCGCAGGTCGCTTCATTTAAAAGGCTGCTCTGCTTGAACCTCGGGGGAGTTCGGATGTACTCTGGAGGTGTTTGGAGGTGATGTGAACACCTGAACAAATATCTTATTATACTGTGGACGATTGGAATTTACTAGGTGTCTTAGTGGATATTATGTATGCAACCCTATGTAACCTGTATCATACTGCCACTAGAGCCTGTTGGCTTATCTGTTGGAGTCCCAAGGGATCCCAGCATCCCTTGGGAGCACTGTATATAAGCAGGCCTCCCATGCTGTACTAACACTCTGGAGTTTGAATAAAGGAACTAAGATCACACTTACTCATTGTCTACAATACTCAGTTAGATTACTTTATTATGAGCATAACAACTGGCGACGAGATAATGAACAATCACGCGAAAATGCTGAGAACTGTTGGTATCCTGGAGAAATTCTCAGAAGGGGATGATTGGGAGGCCTTCGTGGAGCGACTCGACCAATACTTCATGGCCAACGAGCTGGAAGGGGACGAGAATGCTGCAAAACAAAAGGCGATCCTCCTCACCGTCTGTAGGGCAACAACCTATGGCCTCATGAAGAATCTTCTAGCTCCGGTGAAACCAACAACCAAATCGTATGAAGAACTGTGTACACTAGTCCGGGAGCACCGAAATCTGAAGGAAAGTGTTCTGATGGCAAGGTATCGATTTTACACGTGTCAATGGTCTGAAGGTCAGGAAGTGGCGAGCTACGCCGCCAAACTAAGACGCCTTGCAGGACATTGCGAATTCGATAGAATCCTTGAGCAAATGCAAAGAGACTTCTTTGTGCTTGGCATTGGCCATGAGGTTATCTTTCGCAAACTATTGACTGTTGAAACACCGAACCTGAGCAAAGCCATAATGATAGCCCAGGCATTTATGTCCACCAGCGATAACACCAAACAAATTTTGCAGCATAAAGAGGTTTCGGCAAGTACTGTACACAAAGTAACGTTGTTTTCAGGCAGGAATGCATATGGCAGCTGCACGACCTCAGATGACCCATAGTCCGCCATCAAACGTTAATGCGAGGCAGTTAACACCTTGTTGGCGCTGCGGAGGTGATCATCGAGCCCTTCAATGCCGCTTCAAACATTATGTGTCCAAAGGCTGTGGAACAATGGGACACCTCCAGCGAATGAGCAGATGAGCTGCAAACCCTGCAAACCACCATGTTGCAGAGGAGGATCGATCCATGGCAGATCAGGCTGAACTAGAGACTCGAACCGAGGAGACAGAAGTCTATGGGGTACACACCTTCACCACGAAATGCCCACCGATCATGCTAAAAGTCGAACTGGACGGAATTCCAGTATCCATGGAACTGGACATGGGTGCGAGTCAGTCTATCATGAGCAAAAAGGCCTTCGACAGGCTGTGGTGCAACAAGGCACACAGGCCCAAGCTTAGCCCCATTCACACCAAGCTAAGGACTTACACTAAAGAGCTGATCCCTTAATTGGCAGTGCAGCAGTAAAAGTCTCCTATGATGGAGCAGTGCACAAACTACCACTATGGATTGTACCAGGAGATGCCCCCCCACTGTTCGGCAGAAGCTGGCTGGGAAAAATCCGCTGGAACTGGGACGACAAGGCACAGTCGGTGCCATATATGATGTGAGAGAAAGTGGAAATTGAGCTGGACAGGCTGCAGCGAGAAGGCATCATCGCGCCGGTGGAGTTCAACGAGTGGGCCAGTCCGATTGTTCCGGTTCTCAAAGGCGATGGCACGGTCAGAATTTGTGGGGACTATAAAGTAACGATTAACCGTTTTTCGTTACAGGACCAGTACCCGCTACCCAAGACAGACGACCTATTTGCGACCCTGGCTGGAGGAAAGACATCCACCAAGTTGGACCTGACCTCGGCCTACATGACGCAGGAGCTGGCGGAATCTTCGAAAGGCCTCACCTGCATCAACACGCACAAAGGTCTGTTCATCTATAATAGATACCCGTTTGGGATTCGATCAGCCACGGCAATTTTTCAAAGGAACATGGAGAGTCTGCTAAAGTTGGTTCTGCACACCGTGATTTTCCAGGACGATATACTGGTCACAAGTTGGGACACAATCGAACACGTGAAGAACCTGGAAGAGGTTCTGTGTTGGCTAGATCGCGTGGAACTCAGGTTGAAACGCTCGAAGTGTGCTTTACTGGTGCCAGAGGTCGTGTTCTTAGGGAGAAGAATCACGGCAGATGGTATCAGACCTACCGATGCCAAGACAGCGGCCATCAAGAACGCGCCGAGACCACAAAACATGACGGAGCTGCAGTCGTTCCTGGGATTACTCAAATATTTCGGTAATTTCCTACCCACGTTAATCACCTTGCTAGAACCCCTACATGTGCTGCTACACAAGGGAGATGACTGGGTATGGGGGAAATCACAAGAAGGTGCTTTTGAGAAGGCCAGAAATCTGTTATGTTCCAACAAACTGCTTGTGCTGTATAACCCATGTAAAAGTTTAGTGCTAGCTTGCGATGCGTCTTCGTACGGGGTCGGGTGTGTGTTACAACAAGCTAACGAATCGGGAACATTGCAACCGGTCGCTTATGCGTCCAGGAGTTTGTCCAAGGCCGAAAGGGCCAACAGTATGATTGAAAAAGAAGCTCTGGCATGCGTTTACGGGGTGGAAAATTGCACCAGTATCTATTTGGTCTCAAGTCTGAGTTAGCAACTGATCATAAGCCACTCATATTGCTATTCTCAGAGCAAAGGTATTAATACCAACGCCTCTGCCCGCATTCAAAGATGGGCGCTCACGCTGTCTGCATATAACTATGTAATCCGCCACAGACCGAGCACAGAGAACTGCGCAGATGATTATCATGTATCTTACATTATTATATATAACTGTATCCTAACATGCTATACATGACTGTAATAAGATATGACCTGTAACCACCAGCATACCTTACCACCAGGGGTGCACTTGCAAGAGACAGGTATATAAGCGCAGGTCTTAGGCAAGTGCAGCATTCCAGAGCTGTGAAATAAAGGTGCAGGGTCCAGAGTGACCTTGACTTCACTATATGCCTCGTATGAATCAGTACTGAGGGGACAGGACTTTACAATGGCGACGAGTTACGGGATTACAGAATCCACAGAATGGCGAACAACGGATCAGATGAAAAGTACAATGCGGGAGACAATTGGGAGGACTTTATAGAAAGGCTCCAGCAAAGCTTTGTAATCAAAGACTGGTTAGGCGACGATAATGCAGACAGGAGAAGAGCCCATCTCTTGACCAGCTGTGGCTCGAAAACATACACTTTAATGAAGGATCTGTTGGCACCCGAGAAACCAGCAAGCAAGTCGTTTGAAGAATTGAGCACACTGGTAAGAGACCACCTGAAGCCAGTGAGCAGCCTACACATGGCCAGACACAGGTTCTACAACTACAGATACTGTGTGGGCCAGAGCATACCCGACTTCGTGGCGGAACTTCGGAGGTTGGCTAGTTTATGTGAGTTCTCCGATGAACTGAGGAGAGAAATGCTGAGAGACTTTTTCATTGAAGGAATAGGCCACGCAGGCACATTCTGAAAGCTCATAGAGACCAAGAACCTGACCTTAGAGGCAGCAGCACTGGTTGCACAGACATTCTTGGTAGGGGAAGAAGAAACGAGGTTGATTTACAATGCAGGTACGACAACTAACGAAATATCGGAACAAGAAGTTCATAGCACTAAACAAGCTGCTACCCCCACACACAGACAAAACTGGGAGAACAGGCTCTCGACAGCAGGCAGAAGCCATCAAGGGCCACAGGAACGGCCGTTCACACCTCATCAACCCACAATGCGAGCAATCAACTACAAACTGAGAGAAGCTCAAAAGAGATCAGCCAGACGCAGCTCATTCTTTGGGAACACTTTGAACAATGGAACAGGTCTGTGCTGGAGGTGTGGGGGTGGGCACTCGTCAAGGGGATGTCGATTTCAGCAGGCTGTTTGCAGAAATTGTGAATATACAGGGCATTTGGGCCGCACGTGCAAAAAAACAGCAGCTCGGCTGGTATACAAATCGGATGGGTCGGAAAGCGGACCAGAAGATGGTGGGGACAGTACCTGGGACACCGATGTACAGCGGGTCAACACGATCAATGGCCGCTGCTGCTACAACAGGACGCCTCCTATAATGATGAGGGTCCTACTCAACGGGATATCTGTCAACATGGAGCTGGATACGGGAGTGAGTCAATCTCTCATGGACACTCAACAATTTGAACAACTGTGGCCGCATAAAAGAGACAGACCAAAACTCACAAGGGTCGACACCAAACTAAGGACCTATACCAAAGAAATAGTACCAGTCCTCGGCAGCGCCATGCTCCCTGTCACACACAAAGGGATAGTGAACCGACTTCCCCTGTGGATTGTCCCCGGAGACCCCTCAGCACTGCTGGGGAGAAGCTGGCTGCCATAACTAAACTGGAAATTGGATGATGTCCATGCCATGTCATTAGAGGAACGGACCTCCTGTTCAACAGTTATAAAGTGATTTGAACATCTCTTTCAGCCAGGTGTGGGCACTTTCAATGAGGCCAAAGTCAAAATCTACATCACACAGGATGCTAGACCGGTCCATCACAAGGCCAGAGCTGTACCCTATGTGATGAGGGAAAAGATTGAACATGAACTAGACAGGCTTCTGTGGGAAGGCATTATATCACCTGTGGAATTTAGCGACTGGGCAAGTCCCATCGTCCCAGTCATGAAGCCTGATGGATCCGTACGAATCTGTGGGGACTACAAATCTACCATAAGCAGAGTCTTCCTACAGGACCAGTACCCGCTGCCCAGAGCGGAGGACTTATTTGCCACATTGGCTGGAGGTAAACTTTTCTCAAAATTAGACCTCACATCTGCGTATATGACCAAGGAATCCAAGCTACTCACCACCCTCAACACACATCGAAGCCTTTTCATGTACAATCGATGCCCATTCGGCATCAGGTCGGCAGCTGCCATATTCCAGCGCAACATGGAGAGTCTACTCAAGTCCATCCCGGGGACGGTTGTATTTCAAGACGACATACTTATCACGGGCAGAGGCACCGACTCCCATCTCCGTAATTTGGAGGAAGTACTAAAGCGGTTGGATCGGGTAGGCCTATGAGTCAAGAAATCCAAGTGCCTGTTTCTCACGCCCGAGGTTGAATTTTTGGGCAGAAGGATTGCTGCTGATGGAATCCGCCCAACAGAGTCCAAAACAGAAGCAATTTGCCTGGCACCCAGGCCCCGGAATGTCTCAGAACTGCGCGCCTTTCTCGGGCTACTCAAGTACTTTGGGAACTTTATGCAGAACTTAAGCACGCTGCTGGAGCCTTTCCACGTGCTACTCAGGAAGGGGTGCGATTGGTTTTGGGGGGACGCCCAGGAACGCACCTTCAATAAGGCAGCAACCTTCTGTATTCCAACAGTGTTTTGACTTTCTTTGACCCAGGTAAAAAGCTAGTTCTCACATGCGATGCGTCAGCGTATGGGGTCGGGTGCGTTTTGCAACATGTCAATAGTGCGGGCAAATTACAACCCATAGCTTATGCCTCCAGGTCACTTTCGCGGGCAGAGCGCGGGTACGGAATGGTAGAGAAGGAGGTGCTCGCGTGCGTGTACGGTGTCAAAAGGATGTACCAATACCTTTTCGGGGCCAAGTTCGCGTTAGAAACCAACTACAAGCCCCTCATGTCCCTCCTATCCGCGAGCAAGGCAATAAACGCCAATGCATCGGCGCGAATTCAACGGTGGGCACTCATGCTGGCGTCCTACGACTATACCATAAGGCACAGACCAGGCTCAGACAACTGTGCCGACGTGCTCAGCAGGCTACCCCTGGCAACCACGGAAGGGTCTGACGAACAGGACTGTGAGATAGTCATGGCAATCAGTGCCTTTGAGTCCACAAGTTCGCCCATGACGGCTCGCCAAATCAGAACCTGGACGGCCAGCGACCCCATTATCCTTAGTAAAAAGATGTGTCCTAACCGGTGACTGGGCGGAGGCTCGCGATGCCTGCCCCGAGGAATTTAAACCCTTTCACAGGCACATGCGTGAGCTATCACTACAAGCAGACTGCCTGATGTGGGGCAGTCGAGTAGTCATGCCTCTGCGAGGCAGAGAGGCATTTGTCCGGGAGCTCCACCACGAGCACTCGGGGATCATTCCCATGAAGGCCATAGCCAGATCCCACGTCTGGTGGCCTGGTATTGACGTGGACTTGGAGCTCTGTGTCCGAAGGTGCACCATTTGTGCCCAACTCAGCAATGCCCCCAGGGAGGCTCCACTGAGCCCCTGGCCCTGGCCTACCAAACCGTGGTCGCGGGTGCACGTAGACTATGCGGGCCCATTCATGGGCAAAATGTTCCTCTTAGTTGTAGATGCATTTTCAAAGTGGATCGAATGCACCATTTTAAACTCGAACACAACCTCCACCACTGTGGAGAGCCTCGCAACCATGTTTTCAACGCACAGAATCCCTGACATATTGGTCAGTGACAATGGTCCGTGCTTCACCAGTGCAGAATTCCAAGACTTTATAATTGACCACGGCATAAATCACATCAAGACGGCACCGTTCAAGCCGGCCTCCAATGGCCTGGCGGAGAGAGCAGTGCAAATCATTAAACAAGGCATGCTTAAAATCCAAGGTCCCACACTGCAGAGTCGCCTGTCGCGACTGCTGCTGGCATACAGATCTCGTCCGCACTCATTGACTGGGATCCCCCCTGCGCAACTGTTGATAAAAAGGACTTTAAAAACAAGGCTCTCATTAATCCTCCCAGACATGCACAAAATCATTGAGGCAAAGTGCCGTAAGCTGACTGAGTACCGTGACAGAAATTCGAGGGGGAGATGGAATGAGATAAGGGACAAAGTGTTTGTACTAAACTATGGCAGGGGTCCCAAATGGCTTGCAGGGACTGTAATGGGCAAGGAAGGAAACAGGCTACTGGTAGTACAAATGGACAATGGCAAAACGTGCCGGAGGCATGTAGACCAAGTCAAAAGCAGATTTACCAACAACACTGCAGAACCAGAGGCAGACTACAATGTGGAACTCGCACCACACCTGGTGGATGGACAGAGGGAACAACCTGAAGAAAGGGCAATCCCAACAGGACAGCCTAGGCGAGTCAACAACAACCACACCAATCGAAACAGACAGCCCAGGCGAGATACCAGCAACCACACCCAAAGAAAAACAGACACCAAGGCAAACAACTGAACCACAACTCAGACGCTCCACGCGAGAGCGTAGACCACCTGAGAGACTGAACCTATAAAGACAATAAGACCTTGGGGGAGTGTGATGTCATGTATCTTACATTATTATATATAACTGTATCCTAACATGCTATACATGACTGTAATAAGATATGACCTGTAACCACCAGCATACCTTACCACCAGGGGTGCACTTGCAATGGACAGGTTTATAAGGACAGGTCTCAGGCAAGTGCAGCATTCCAGAGCTGTGAAATAAAGGTGCAGGTCCAGAGTGACCTTGACTTCACTATATGCCTCGTGTGAATCTGTACTGAGGGGACAGGACTTTACAATAATCTCAGTTCGCTACCATTGCCCACCACCGGGGTGGAAATGGCACAGCCTGCAGACTTGCTCTTGGTGATGGATGCATTTGAAAACAAAAGTCACCTGTTATGGCCCGCCAGATCAGGACCTGGACCAGCCAGGATCCTTTACTGTCTCTTGTAAAACTCTGTGTCCTCCATGGGAGCAGGTCCAGCGTCCCAGCGGAGATGCATAAAGAGATCAAGCCATTCCAGCGGCGCAAAGACGAAATGTCCATACAGGCGGACTGTCTTTTGTGGGGCAATTGCGTGGCCCAAGAAAGGCAGGGAAACATTCATATGTGATCTACACAGTACCCACCCAGGCATAGTAATGATGAAAGCTATAGCCAGATCCTATGTGTGGTGGCCCGGCATCGACTCAGATTTGGAGTCATGCATACGCCAATGCAACACTTGCTCTCAATTGAACAATGCACCTAGAGAGGCACCGCTAAGTCTGTGGTCATGGCCCTCCAAATCGTAGTCTAGGATCTACGTTGACTTTGCAGGCCCGTTTCTCGGCAAAATGTTTTTGATTGTGGTGGATGCTTATTCAAAATGGATTGCGTGTATGTAAGCACGTCCACTGCCACCATCGAAAGCCTACGAGCCATGATTTCCACGTACGGTCTGCCTGATGTCCTTGTCAGCGACAATGGGCCATGTTTCACCAGCGCTGAATTCAAGGAATTCATGACCCGCAATGAGATCAAGCACGTCACATCTGCCCTGTTCAAGCCCGCATCCAACGGCCAGGCAGAACAGACAGTCCAAACCATCAAGCAAAGCTTGAAACGTGTGTCGAAAGGCTCCTTGCAGACCCGCCTGTCCCGAGTCCTGCTCAGCTACCGCACCAGACCCCACTCGCTCACCGGGGTACCCCCAGCCGTGCTGCTCATGAAAAGGGCGCTCAAAACAAGGCTCTCTCTTGTCCACCCTGATCTCCACGATCACGTCAGACGGCATCAACAAAGCATGTACCATGATCGCGCAAACTTGTCACACTATATTGAAGTCAATGACCCTGTATTTGTACTCAACTATGGACATGGTCCCAAATGGCTTGCTGGCACCGTCATAGCCAAAGAAGGGAGTAGGGTGTTTCAGGTCACCTTGCTAATGGACTAACTTGCAGAAAGCATTTAGACCAAAGCAAAGTGCGATTCACAAAGAGCCACAAGCAACCTGAAGAGGACACCACCAACTTCGATCCTCCAACACATACACAAGTGGCAACCAACATCACGGTTGGCCACGAAGCTGAACTCACCATCCCCAGCAGCCCGGCAAGGCCAGTTGCCCAGCAGCCCAGCGAAGAAGCAACCAACTCACCCACACCTGCATTTGTACCAAGACGATCGACAAGGGAGCGAAAAGCCCCAAATCGTCTCGCCCTGTAAATAAGTGTATTATTGACTTTGGGAGGGAGTGATGTTATATATGCAACCCTAGGTAACCTGTATCATACCGCCACCAGAGGGTATACCTGTTGGAGTCCCAAGGGATCGCAGCATCCTTTGTATATAAGCAGGCCTCCCATGCTGTACCAACACTATGGAGTTTGAATAAAGGAGCTAAGGTCAAACTTAATGGTGCCTCCCTGGGTGCATTGCTCAGTTGAGGGCAAGTGTTGCATTGGTGCACGTAAGACTCCAAATCTGAGTCGATGCCGGGCCACCACACATGGGATCTGGCTATAGCTTTCATCATTACTGTGCCTGGGTGGGTGCTGTGTAGGTCGCGTATGAACGTTTCCCTGCCTTTCTTGGGCAAAACTACGTGATTACCCACAAAAGACAGTCCGCCTGTATGGACATTTAGTCTTTGCGCCGCTGGAACGGCTTGATCTCTTCATGTATCTCCGCTGGGATGCTGGACCAGCTCCCATGGAGGACACAGTTTTTTACAAGGGACAGTAAAGGATCCTGGCTGGTCCAGGTCCTGATCTGATGGGCCATAACAGGTGGCTTTTCATTTTCAAATGCATCCATCACCAAGAGCAAGTTTGCAGGCTGTGCCATTTCCACCCCGGTGGTGGGCAATGGTAGCCGACTGAGAGCATCAGCGCAGTTCTCTGTGCCTGGCCTGTGGCGAATTACACAGTTATATGCAGACAACGTGAGAGCCCATCTTTCGTATCAATACCTTTGCTCTCTGAGAATAGTGATATGAGCGGCTTATGGTCAGTTTCTAACGCGAACTTAAGCCCAAACAGATACTGGTGCATTTTTTTTACCCCGTAAACGCATGCCAGAGCTTCTTTTTCAATCATGCTGTAGGCCCTTTCGGCCTTGGACAAACTCCTGGACGCATAAGCGACCGGTTGCAATGTTCCCGATTCGTTTGCTTGTTGTAACACACACCCGACCCCGTACGAAGACGCATCGCAAGCTAGCACTAAACGTTTACATGGGTCATACAGAACAAGCAGTTTGTTGGAACATAACAGATTACTGGCTTTCTCAAAAGCAGTCTCTTGTGCTCTTGTGATTTCCCCCATACCCAGTCATCTCCCTTGTGTAGAGGTTCTAGCAAGGAGCTTAACCCGGGTAGGAAATTACCAAAATAATTGAGGAGTCCCAGGAACGACCGCAGCTCCGTCACATTCTGTGGTCTCAGCCTCTGTCTTGGCATTGGTGGGTCTGATGCCATCTGCCGCGATTCTTCTCCCTAAGAATTCGACCTCTGGTGCCAGGAAAATACACTTCGAACATTTCACCTGAGTCCCACACGATCTAGCCGACTTAGAACCTCTTTGAGGTTCTGCAAATGTTCGATGGCGTCCCGACCTGTGATCAATATTTCATCCTGGAAAACCACGGTGCACGGAATCGACTTTATCAGACTCTCCATGTTCCTTTGAAGAATAGCCGCGGCCAATCGAATCCTAAATGGGCATCTATTGTAGATGAATAGACCTTTGTGCGTGTTGATGCAGGTGAGGCCTTTCGAAGATTCCGCCAGCTCCTGCGTCATGTAGGCCGAGGTCAGGTCCAACTTGGTGAACGTCTTTCCTCCTGCCAGCGTCACAAATAGGTCGTCTGCCTTGGGTAGTGGTTACTGGTCCTGCAGCAAAATATGGTTAATCGTTACTTTATAGTCCCCACAAATTCTGACCGTGCCATCGCCCTTGAGAACCGGAAGATTCGGACTGGCCCACTCGTTGAACTCCACCGGTGCGATGATGCCCTCTCGTTGTAGCCTGTCCAGCTCGATCTCCACTTTCTCTTGAATCATGTATGGCACCCCACGTGCCTTGTAGTGGATGGGTCATGTACGGGAAATCAAGTGGATCTGCATCTTCACCCCAAGGAAATTTCCAATGCCTGGCTCAAGCAGCGACGGAAACTTGCTTAGAACCTGGGCACATGAGGTGTTGTCGCTTGGATGCTGTCCCAGTTCCAGCAGATTTTTCCCAGCCAGCTTCTGTCGAACAGTGTGGGGCCATCTCCTGGTATAATCCATAGTGGGAGTTCGTGCACTGCTCCATCATAGGAGACTTTTACTGCTGCGCTGCCAATAACAGGGATCAGCTCTTTAGTGTAAGTTCTCAGCTTGGTATGAATGGGGCTCAGCTTGGGCCTGTGTGCCTTGTTGCACCTCAGCCTTTCAAAGGTCTTTTTGCTCATGATGTACTGACTCGCGCCCGTGTCCAATTCTATGGATACTGGAATTCCGTTCAGTTCAACTTTTAATATGATCGGTGGGCATTTCGTGGTGAAGGTATGTACCCCATACACTTCTGCCTCCTCGGTTTGAGTCGCTAGTTCAGTTTGAACTGCCATGGATCGGTCTTCCTCTGCAACGTGGTGGTTTGCAGCTCGTCTGCACATTCGCTGGAGGTGTCCCATTGTTCCACAGCCTTTGCACGCATAGTGTTTGAAGCGGCATTAATAGGCTCAATGATCACCTCCGCAGCGCCAACAAGGTGTTAATTGCCTCCCATTCACACTTGATGGCGGACTCTGAGTCATCTGAGGTCGTGCGGCTGCAGGCGTGTACATTCTGCCATATGCATTCCTGCCTGAAAACGACGTTACTTTGTGTACAGTACTTGCCGAAGCATCTTTATGCTGCAAAATTTGTTTGGTGTTATCGCTGGTGGACATAAATGCCTGGACTATCGTTATGGCTTTGCTCAGGTTTGGTGTTTCAACAGTCAATAGTTTGTGAAGGATAACCTCATGGCCAATGCCAAGCACAAAAAAGTCTCTTAGCATTTGCTCCAGAAATCCATCGAATTTGCAATGTCCTGCAAGGTGCCTTAGTTTGGCGATGTAGCTCGACACTTCCTGGCCTTCAGACCGTTGACATGTATAAAATTGATACCTTGCCATCAGAATGCTCTCTTTCAGATTTAGGTGCTCCCGGACCAGCGTACACAGTTCTTCATACGATTTAGTTGTTGGTTTCACCGGAGCAAGAAGATTCTTCATGAGTCTATAGGTTGTTGCCCCATAGACTGTGAGGAGGATCAGCCTTCATTTGGCAGCGTTCACACTCCCTTGCAGCTCATTGGCCACGAAGTATTGGTCGAGTTGCTCCACGAAGGCCTCCCAATCATTCCCTCCTGAGAATTTCTCCAGGATACCAACAGTTCTCTGCATTTTCGCTTGATGGTTCGTTATCTCGTCGCCAGTTTTTATGTCTCGAATAAAGCAATGTGAATGAGTACTGTAGATGTGAGTAAGTGTGACCTTAGTCTCTTTATTCTAACTCCAGAGTACTGGTACAGCATGGGAGGCCTGCTTATATACAGTGCTCCCAAGGGATGCTGGGATCCCTTGGGACTCCAACAGATACGCCCTCTGGTGGCGGTAGAATGCTGGTGACATAATGTTGCATACATAACACTGTGGCCAGGGAGGCTCAGAATGAGAGGGCTCTAGGACTCTACCGAATTGCTAACTTCCCCAAGGTGCAGGAGCAATAGACTGTAGGCACATTGCGATGCGGGCACCTTTTCAGGATGCAGAGTTTTTCAGGAACTGCAAGGGATTCCACTCCCTGAATGTGCAACTCGTTGTCGACCACCAGCAAATTATTATGGCAGTGAATGCTAAATTTCCGGGCAGCATCCATGATGCTCACATCCTGCGTGAGAGCACTGTATCTGACTTGTTTAACAATCAGCCACATGGTCAATGCTGGATGCTTGGGGACAAAGGAGAGGGCCTCGCCACCTGACTGATGACCCTCCTGCGTGATACCCACACTGAAGCCAAGAAGCGATACAACGAGAGCCACAGATCCACTCGCAATATCATCGAGAAAACCATTGGAGTGCTTAAGCAGCGCTTTAGATGCCTGGACCACACAGGAGGTGAGCTACAATACCACCCTGAGCAGGTAGCTCAATTCGTGGTAGTGTGCTGCATGCTGCACAGCTTGGCTATCAGGAGAGGAGAAGAATTGTCTGAAGGGTCTGATGGTCCACCTCAGGAGAGAGAGAAAGAGGAGGATGAGGAGGTGGATGCTGACATCGGGCCAGACAATCAGGCTGACGCTGAAACCATGCCCCTGCCCTTCTCTAGACTGCATGAAAGGGCCCGTGGTGACATCATAGCTGCAAGACTCTTACGACAGCAGCTCATAAATGAGCGCTTTGCTTGAAAGAACATTGGTGGTATTTACAAAGCTGAAACACTGCTGGGTGTGCAGGTCATACATCAATGGTTTGCATCACCTTGGTGACAGTTAAAGTTTAAGTTGATTCAAGTTAAATGTAATTATACCCTTTATTGTAAGAAATCACCAGTGTGTAACGGTGCAACTATCTGAGCCAATGCGCAACAAGGTTATGTTAAATAGAAAATGTAATCCGACCATTTGTCTGAAATCATAAGTATATCTATAAAAAACACCCCACCCCACTCCTGCCGCAGCCCACAAAAAATTTATCACATTTACATCATCACAATGGTCCCCATTTCCCACAAAACAGAACATAAATGCAAACCAACAAGGTAGCCCCCTCGCCCCTTGCCCCGACTTTCCCACCAAAATAGCAGCAGCCGCCTAAAAATATGGCCCAGACAACACCTGTGGCCATGCACCTCACTTTCCTTGCACTCCCCCCTCCACTTCTCCTCCCCACCTCTACCCCTTCCCCTTCCCCTCCTGACTCCAAGCCGCCTGGCCGAGGAGCTCCTCAGGCAATGCTTCATTGGTGGGGGATTACGGCAGAGCCACTGCTTGGACGGATATGGGAGAGGCCAGTCCCAAGGTGGTAACGTGCTCCGAGCCAGAAGCAAGATGTTCCTCCTGGCTCTCGTGTCGTTGGCAATGGGTGTGCGGCACCTTGGGGTGCAGTGCTGCACTCCAGGACGACTGGGAGTCCTCTGTCACTAGTGTTCCTGGCTAACAGCTCCAGGGCCTCCTCCATCCCTTCCATGTTATCTATTATTTGTTGGACAAAAACTCGGTGCCAACTATGTTCTTGGTGCTTAGTCGGCTTTTTGCTGCTGGTGAATCTCCCTCATGCCTTCCACAACCGCCAAACAAGCACACACCACACCCACACAGTCCATCTCTGCTCCCTCTCTCTCCATCTCCTCTTCTGCACATGTAATGATGACCCCTGACCTCCTGAATCGCGGGAAACGAGCATTGCCATGCCGTTGCTAAGGACGGCGGCACTTTACTGCAGAAGGTCAGGGAGATTTAGCGCTAACGCCCATTTCAGATCGCTCTCGGTAACGCCCGATTTTTAAAATGGAGATTAGGGGCTTTGAAAATGGGCAACAAACCGCCGATCTGAAACACCATTTTTACCACCGTCGCTGGAAGTAACAAAAGTGCAAAATCGAGCCCCTGATGTTAAATTAAGATCGACCCGACTTGACTCATTAGAAGAACCAGAGGTGGTCTCGACTGAAAAGCAACTGAGACAGCGCGGGCGCATTTCACCCAGACGAGGTCTAGTCTTTGAAATGTGACCTTAACACTAGTGTTGCTTGCAACCAGCATAGCTATGGAGCAAATGATGTCTGTATCACATCTTTCCGTCATTACCATCTAATTACAACATGCTTCCCCATACATATTTGGCTGGATACTATGGCCAGAATCTTGCCTACCTGGGCGGGTCCAGTGCGGGCAGAGGCCATGGATGGTCGTGACCTCGCTGCTGGCTCCATCCGCTGCTGAAAATGACTTTCTCTTAATCGGCCAATTAAGCCCGCCCTATGCGTTACCCGGCCCAATTAAATGGTGCAGGCCTCGTGATGTCATCAATTAACTGTTCTCAGCCCGGCTCTTTAAAGGGGCCATTGCCACATTGGATTTGAATGACAATGTAACATAGTGCTGTCAGTGCACTGCAGAATTGAAGTGCTGCACACACTGATAATGACTGCACAGAGACAGAGGGCTACACCCAGGTTCTCCAGAGTGGATTTACTCTGGAGCATCCACGATGCTGAGAATGACGTGAGTAGCACATGTAGCGAGTTGGTCTTACCGCAGGTGAAAGGTCCACAGCCAGCTAGGGAATGGAAGACCAGCAGGAAGAGCAGTGCAAGGAAGATAGTGTTGGGGTCCCCTGCAGTCATCCCCCTGCAAAACAGATACACCGCTTTGAGTACTGTTGAGCGGGATGACTCATCAGGGGAGGGCAGCAGCAGCCAAGTTTATGGCACCGTGGCTGGCTCTGCTGCACAGGAGGGCAGGAAAAAGAGTGGGAAAAAGAGTGATAGTAATAGGGGATTCAATGGTAAGGGGAATAGATAGGCGTTTCTGCGGCCGCAACCGAGACTCCAGGATGGTATGTTGACTCCCTGGTGCAAGGGTCAAGGATTGTCTCGGAGCGGGTGCAGGATATTCTGAAAAGGGAGGGTGAACAGCCAGTTGTCGTGGTGCACATTGGTACCAACGATATAGGTAAAAAAAGGGATGAGGTCCTACGAGACGAATTTAAGGAGCTAGGAGCTAAATTAAAACATAGGACCTCAAAAATAGTAATTTCAGGATTGCTACCAGTGCCACAAGCTAGTCAGAGTAGGAATCACAGGATAGCTCAGATGAATACGTGGCTTGAGCAGTGGTGCAGCAGGGAAGGATTCAAATTCCTGGGGCATTGGAACCGGTTCTGGGGGAGGTGGGACCAGTAAAAACTGGACGGTCTGCACCTGGGCAGGACCAGAACCAATGTCCTAAGGGGAGTGTTTGCTAGTGCTGTTGGGGAGGAGTTAAACTAATATGGCAGGGGGATGGGAACCAATGCAGGGAGACAGAGGGAAACAAAATGGAGACAAAAGCAAAAGACAGAAAGGAGATGAGTAAAAGTGGAGGGCAGAGAAACCCAAGGCAAAAAACAAAAAAGGGCCACTGTAAAGCAAAATTCTAAAGGGTCAAAGTGTAATAAAATGGCAAGCATGAAAGCTCGGTGCCTCAATGCAAGGAATATTCAGAACCCAGGAGAGGGCTCTGAGCTAGTTAGAGTGGGTGAGAGCTCAGATGAACAGGACCCCAAGAAAGAATGCAAAAGGCAGGAGGCAACAGAGCAGAGTAGCACTGGGGTAAGTGTAAACCACAAGGTGATAGGAAGGGACAATATGTATGAATATAAAGGGGCTGCAGGAGGGGTCAAAACTAAAAATCATGGTTTAAAAACTAGTATTAAAACACTCTACCTGAACGCACACAGCATTCGAAATAAAGTAAATGAGTTGACGGCACAAATCATTACAAATGGGTATTGTAATGATTGCAGGGTGGCCAAGACTGGGAATTAAACATACAGGGGTATCTGACAATTCGGAAAGATGGACAAGAAGGGAAAGGAGGTGGGGTAGCTCTGTTAATAAAGGATGATATCAGGGCAGTTGTGAGAGATGATATTGGCTCTACTGAACAAAATGTTGAATCATTGTGGGTGGAGATTAGAGATAGTAAGGGGAAAAAGTCACTGGTGGGCGTAGTTTATAGGCCCCCAAATAATAACTTCACGGTGGGGCGGGCAATAATCAAGGGAATAATGGAGGCATGTGAAAAAGGAACGGCAGTAACCATGGGAGATTTTAACCTACATATCGATTGGTCAAATCAAATCGCACGGGGTAGCCTGGAGGAGGACTTCATAGAATGTATATGGGATTGTTTCTTAGAACAGTATGTTACAGAACCTACAAGGGAGCAAGCTATCTGAGATCTAGTCCTGTGTAATGAGACAGGAATAATAAACGATCTCCAAGTAAAAGATCCTCTCGGAATGAGTGATCACAGTATGGTTGAATTTGTAATATTGGCTCTAATGAACAAAATGTTGAATCATTGGGCCCAAGTTTCCACATGATTCGCGCCTGATTTTTAGGAGCAACTGGTGGAGAACGGACTATTTTAGAAATCGCAATTCTCCACATTTTTTTTTCTGCAGTTCTAGTCAGGTAGAACAGTTCTAGTTTAGAACAGAATTTTTTCTTCAAAAGGGGGCGTGTCCGGCCACTGACGCCTGATTTTAAAGTTTCCACAGTGAAAATGTACTCCAAACTAAAGTAGAATGGCGCCAGTGAAGATTTTTGTAGAACTGAAAAAACCTGTTCTGCACATTAAAAAATCAGGCGCAGGTTACAAATTAGGCGTCCAGAACGAGGTGGGGGGAAGGGAACTCATTAAATTCGACAATAAATCCTTATTTATACTTCTACAAATATTATACAAATAAATCCAACCTGAATAAACATTTATAAGCCAAGAAAAGATTAAATAAACCATCTTCCTACCCGTGTGAAAGTGCTTCAGCCAGGGAGAATTCTGCAGCTGTTCGTGCCGCTGAACGAGAGAGGGAGGGAGAGAGAGGAGAGGGGAGAGAGGGAGGGAGAGAGAGAAGGGGAGAGAGAGAGAGAGAGAGAGAGAGAGGGAGAGAGGGAGGGGAGAGAGGGAAGGGAGGGGAGGGGAGGGTGGGGAGAGGAGGGTGGGTGGGGAGAGGGGGGGAGGGGAGGGGAGGGAGGGGAACAGAAGCGGGTGTCGGGTCGGGTCGGGGGGGGGGAGCGGGTGTCGGGTCGGGGGAGCGGGTGTCGGGGGGGGGAAGAGCGGGTCTCGGGTCTCGGTCGGGGCGGGGGGGAGCGGGTCTCGGGTCTCGGTCGGGGCGTGGTGGAGCGGGTCTCAGGTGTCGGGCCGGGGCGGGGTGGGGAGAGCGGGTGTCGGGGCGGGGGGGGGAGCGGGTCTCGGTCGGGGGGGGGAGCGGGTCTCGGGTGTCGGGGGGGGTGGAGCGGGTGTTGGGTCGGGTCTGGTCGGCGAGGGGGAGCGAGTGTCGGGTCTGGTCGTGCGGGGAGCTGGAGCTGGCCGTGGGAGGAGCCTCATTCACGCAGCCCCAGTGAGGCCATTCAGCCAGGGCTAGGGGCTGCGTGCTTCGGGCCCCTCCCACACAGTTTGGCGCCTGGAGCTACTGCACTTGCGTGCCGACTGTAGCGCGCATGTGCAGAGGTCCCGGCACTGTTTTCAGCGCAGGGACCTGGCTCCGCCCCCCCCCACAGCTCGTGCTGGCTGCGCCGAGTGCCACAGGACCTGTAAGTCGGTGGAGAATACCGAAGATTTTTTTAGGCGCCGTTTTAGGCGCGAAAAACGGGCGCCCAGCTCGGAGGGGCGCCCGTTTTTTTTCTTGTGGAAACTTGGGCCCATTGTGGGTGGAGATTAGAGATAGAAAGCGGAAAAAGTCACTGGTGGGCGTAGTTTATAGGCCCCCAAATAATAGATTGAGTGTTAGGAAGTAGTGTCTCAAACGAGCGTACTATACTTAATCAAAGGGGACTACAGTGAGATGAGGGCAGAGTTGGCTAAAGTAGACTGGAAACACAGACTAAACGGTGGCACAATTGAGGAACAGTGGAGGACTTTTAAGAAGCTCTTTCATAGTGCTCAACAAAAATATATTCCAGTGAAAAAGAAGGGCGGTAAGAGAAGGGATAACCAGCTGTGGATAACCAAGGAAATAAAGGAGAGTATCAAATTAAAAACCAATGCGTATAAGATGGCCAAGGTTAGTGGGAAACTAGAAGATTGGGAAAATTTTAAACGACAGCAAAGAATGACTAAGAAAGCAATAAAGAAAGGAAAGATAGATTACGAAAGTAAACTTGCGCAAAACATAAAAACAGATAGCTTTTACAGATATATAAACCAGAAAAGAGTGACTAAAGTAAATGTTGGTACCTTAGAAGATGAGAAGGGGGATTTAATAATGGGAAATGTGGAAATGGCTAAGACTTTAAACAATTATTTTGCTTCAGTCTTCACAGTGGAAGACACAAAAACCATGCCAAAAATTGCTGGTCACGGGAATGTGGGAAGGGAGGACCTTGAGATAATCATTATCACTAGGGGGGTAGTGCTGGATAGGCTAATGTGACTCAAGGTAGACAAGTCCCCTGGTCTGGATGAAATGCATCCCAGGGTATTAAAAGAGATGGCGGAAGTTATAGCAGATGCATTCATTATAATCTACCAAAATTCTCAGGACTCTGGGGAGGTACCAGCGGATTGGAAAGCAGCTAATGTAACGCCTCTGTTTAAAAAAGGGGGCAGACAAAAGGCAGGTAACTATAGGCCGGTTAGTTTAACATCTGTCGTGGGGAAAATGCTTTGAAGCTATCATTAAGGAAGAAATAGCGGGACATCTGGATAAGAATAGTGCAATCAAGCAGACGCAACATGGATTCATGAAGGGGAAATCATGTTTAACTAATTTACTGGAATTCTTTGAGGATATAACGAGCATGGTGGATAGAGGTGTGCCAATGGATGTGGTGTATTTAGATTTCCAAAAGGCATTCGATAAGGTGCCACACAAAAGGTTACTGCAGAAGATAAAGGTACGCGGAGTCAGAGGAAATGTATTAGCATGGATAGAGAATTGGCTGGCTAACAGAAAGCAGAGAGTCGGGATAAATGAGTCCTTTTCAGGTTGGAAATCGGTGGTTAGTGGTGTGCCACAGGGATCGGTGCTGGGACCATAACTGTTTACAATATATATAGATGACCTGGAAGAGGGGAGAGAGTGTAGTGTAACAAAATTTGCAGATGTCATAAAGATTAGTGGGAAAGCGGGTTGTGTAGAGGACACAGAGAGGCTGCAAAGAGATTGAGATAGGTTAAGCGAATGGGCTAAGGTTTGGCAGATGGAATACAATGTCGGAAAATGGGAGGTCATCCACCTTGGAAAAAAAAACAGTAAAAGGGAATATTATTTGAATGGGGAGAAATTACAACATGCTGCGGTGCAGAGGGACCTGGGGGTCCTTGTGCATGAAACTCAAACAGTTAGTTTGCAGGTGCAGCAGGTAATCAGGAAGGCGAATGGAATGTTGGCCTTCATTGTGAGAGGGATGGAGTACAAAAGCAGGGAGGTCCTGCTGCAACTGTATATGGTATTGGTGAGGCCGCACCTGGAGTACTGCATGCAGTTTTGGTCACCTTACTTAAGGAAGGATATACTAGCTTTGGAGGGGGTACAGAGATGATTCACTAGGCTGATTCCGGAGATGAGAGGGTTACCTTATGATGATAGATTGAGTAGACTGGGTCTTTACTCGTTGGAGTTCAGAAGGATAAGGGGTGATCTTATAGAATCATTTAAAATAATGAAAAGGATAGACAAGATAGAGGCAGAGAGATTGTTTCCAGTGGTCGGGGAGACTAGAACTAGGGGGCGCAGCCTCAAAATACGGGGGAGCCAATTTAAAACCGAGTTGAGAAGGAATTTCTTCTCCCAGAAGGTTGTGAATCTGTGGAATTCTCTGCCCAAGGAAGCAGTTGAGGCTAGTTCATTGAATGTATTCAAATCACAGATAGGTAGATTTTTAACCAATAAGGGAATTAAGGGTTATGGGGAGCGGGTGGGTAAGTGGAGCTGAGTCCACGGCCAGATCAGCCATGATCTTGTTGAATGGCGGAACAGGCTCGAGGGGCTAGATGGCGTACTCCTGTTCCTAATTCTTATGTTCTTATGTTCTTATGTTCTCCGATGAAGAGCACGGAGGAAGTTCCTCTTTCCTTCCAATGGGCGGAAGAGACCACCCCAGGACACCAAAACAGCCTGGTTGGAGATTGCAGAGGAGGTCACCAGCAGGGATGTGGTCAGGAAGACCTGGGTGCAATACTGCAAATATTTCAATGATCTAATTAAATCAGGCAAGGTGAGTACAAAGCCACACTCACCTTCATCCTGCTGTGCTTCTCATCATATCCACATCACTCTGCCTTTCCAACCTTACCCCTGCACATCCTTACACCAACATACCTTGCACGTCCACCCATCCCTCTCTGTCTACTACATTATCACATCCCCATCTCACTAGCCACCCCTCACATTCACCCTCATACTAGTGCAATCATCCCAACTAACAACACACAAGGAGGCCACATGGCTCTGGCACCTCACTCCATCATAGTCACCCACTAAAGATCTAACCCTTCCATTCTTTACACTCATTCCATCATTCTCACTCGACCTCTTTTTTCTCTCCTTGCAGGAAAAGAGAGTCCAAAATAATTGAGAGAAGGGGAGAACCGGTGGTGGCCCTCCAATATTTGCAAACCTTACAACAGCAGAGGAGGCTACTTTAGAACTATTTGGAGTCGCTGAGCAGCTGGAGGTGAGAGACGGAGAGGGGGAAATGTCAGTAACCTGATGACAGATTGACATCTCATACAGCTACATAGCATACAGCAGTCACTCACATGGGGACTGATGTCAGTAGCCACTGAATAGTTATCACGTACATAATGGTATCTGAATCCATATGACTAATCTAAATCATCTCTTTACTCTCCCACAGGTCCATCAAGAGACCACCCACCTCACCCCCCCTCCCGCCCACAACTGCCCAAGAGCAAGAGGAAGACGACTCCTCAGAGGAGCCTCCAGCTTCTGAGGGCGCATTGTCACCAGACATAAGTGCACCCTGCACCAGTGCAGATACACACACCGGGGTGGGTGCCAGGCGAGATAGAGTAGTGTTGTCACCTGGTATCTCACAATTCACAAGTGGTCAAGAGCAGATGGTGGAGACAGGGACAGTAGTGGAGAGGCCTCACAAACGGCGGTTTAACTGACAGCTCCTAGCTCTGCTCAACTGCATGCAGAAGCTGAGCCTCGGGGGGGCAATCAAAAAAGAGGGCAATCCTGGAGGTGCAGGAAGAATTGCAGGGGGCTGACAGGTTTTGCAGGTGAAGTCTGCAAATGTTCAGACAATGAAGGAGTTCATTTCCAATATGAGCACCACCATGTCACAGGCGATGGAGACTGTAGGCTCCGCCATAGATAGGATGGCCACCTACATGGAGCAGCTAGTGCGCCACTCACAGGAACTCATGGTCTCTATGGAGAATAGATGGCTATCTTTTTTAAAATTTATTCGTTCATGGCATGTGGGCATCATAGCAAGGCTAGCATTTATTTCACATCTCTAATTGCCCTAGAGAAGGTGGTGCTGAGTCGCCTTATACAACTAAGTAGTTTGTTTGGCCATTTCAGAGGGCAGTTAAGAGTCAATCACATTGCTGTGGGTCTGGAATCACGTGTAGGCCAGACCGGGTAAGGATGGCAGATTTCTGTTTCTGAAAGACATTAGTGAACCAGATGGGTTTTTACGACAATCCAGTAGTTTCATGGTCACCATCACTGATACTATCTTTTTATTCCAGCTTATTTGATTAGCTGAATTTAAATTCCCCAGCTGCCGCAGGGATTTTTACTCTTGTCTCCAGATCATTACTCCAGGCCTTTGGATTACTAGTCCAATTACATAACCACGATGCTACTGTACCCATGTGGAGGATAGATGGCTATGTAGAGGCTCGTAGATCTCCTCTCTAGGAGGGATGTCAGCATAAACATGGGTCCTCATGGCCCTACTGATGTGCAGCAAGGTGTTCACCAGCTCCTTGGTAGCAGGGAAGTGAGAATGTTGCCTCTAATTCTGCTAAAGCCACAGGGATAGCACCTCGTAGAAGCATGCGGAAGAGAAAGATGACACACAAGTAGATTCACAAGGTTGCCACTTGGATGTTTTATCCAATGTTTATGGAAAGTTTCTGTTAATGTGCTGTCAGACATAAAAAGCATTATTTTCAACACTTTTCAGTCTTGGATAGATTTGTGTGCAACTTTGTAAATGGCTTATTGAGTTGCAATGAATGGTGAGACACAATGGTACCTCCAGCAATGGTGGTAAGTGTGAAAGGATTGGCTTGATCATTGCAGGGATACTTTATGGTGTTACTGTGGAGTGGTGCCAACCTGGTGCATCATGTGGCAGCCATATGGGTGTACAGTGTCAAGTGAAGTGAACCTGGCCATGATGAGGCCATCCCTGGCCTCCCGGGCAACAATGTGCTTGGATGCTGATGCCCTCTGTCCTGTGCAGCATCAGGTGATTGTGGAGAAGATTGGTGGCGTTGTTGTTGGTGCTGCTGATGTGCCTGGTGCTGCTGGTGTTGGGGGTCATCGTGCTCAGATTCTGAGGACCAAGGTGAGACAGTATAAATGGCATCCATGCTGATTTAATAGATGGCAGGTGAAGTAAAGATGACAGAAGCAATCTGTCAATGGTTAGAGAGGTTCTTCCAGTGAGGTGACACTGGATGCAGACTTTGCTGGAAAGACTACAGCCTGAGGAATCTGTGCTGCAAATGCAGTGAGAAACAGCTTCTGGTGAGGAAAGTGATCATCTGTCATGTGGGAGCTTTTATAGTACTGTCAACTAATTAGCTGGAGCAATGGCCACTGAACTCCTGCCTCAGATTGACAGACGTGGTTCTCGAGCAGCGGGTTTCCTGTTGCCATCCAGTTAAATTTAAAAGCTAAGGTTAAAACAACAAGCTACTAATACTTTAAATTGGGTCACATGCCTCTGCAGGTTGGGTTGGGTCCTGACAGACACACCTGGGGGAAAGGCGTGTGGGAACGGGATGACAGTGGGTTCCTGATCCGCTTCTAAAAATAACAACTTTCCCATTCAATTCACCTCCGATGACACCTGCTACCACCCTGGAACATTCTGGCCCATGTATGTCCAACATTACTTCCAATGGAAAACCCCAGAAGTAATGGCAGGGAGCTGGAAAAAAAGTCCATTCCCAATATATTCCATTGAGAAATCAAAAACTACACAGGAAAAGTGATCCATCCGTGGCCAACTAAAGAAGTTAAGGATAGCATTACATTGAAAGAAGAGGCTTATAATGTTACAAAGATTAGTCGTAAGCCTGAGGATTGGGAGAGTTTCAGAAACCAACAAAGGATGATTAAAAAGTTGATAAAAAAGGGAAAAAATAAACTATGAGAGAAAACTAGCAAGAAATATAAAAACAGATTGTAAGAGCTAAATGTAAAAAGGAAGGGAGTAGCAAAAATAAACATTGGTCCCTTCGAGGCTGAGGCAAGAGAAATTATTATGTGGAATAAGGAAATGACAGAAATGTTAAACAAATATTTTGTTTCTGTCTTTACAGTAGAAGGTGCAACATTCTTACAGGGCTTGATAGGTTGATACAGGGAGGATGTTTACTCTGACTGGAGAGTCTAGAACCAAGGGTCACAGTCTCAGAATAAAGGACCGGCCACTTAGGACTGAGATGAGGAGAAATATCTTCACTCAGAGGGTGGTGAATCTTTGGAATTCTCTACCACAGAGGCCTGTTGAGGCTCAGTCGTTGAGTATGTTTCAATGAGATTATACCTCATTCTTCGATAATATAGGCCTAGTCTATTCAAGCTTTCATAGGACAATCACTCTTCTCCCCACCTCCCCCCCCACCCCCCCGCAAAATCCCAGGAATCAATCTGATCAACCTTCGTTGCACTCCCTCTATGACCAGTATATCCTTCCTTGGGTAAGGAGACCAAAACTGTACACAATACTCCAGGTGTGGTCTCACCCTATATAATTACAATGGGGCTTTCTCTGACCTCTCTATCCGGTCGATATGTGAATGGGAAGGTTCCCTCAGGTTGGTGCTTTCACAATCCTGAGCTTGTTCACCTGTTCCTCAGTCTACAATCCCAGTTTACTTCCAGCTGTGGACCTTCCACAGTCACTCCTCCATTCACCAGGAGATCGAGCGCTGTCCCCGCTCCTGGGGCCAGGCCCTCCCTCACCCGCTCATGGTGCTCTCTCTCTCTGTGAGAGGAATCCGCGCACCATCCCCGCTACTCGGGCAGGGACCGAGCATGCGCACTGATCCTGGGGGACTGTGGAGAAAGAGCATCAGAATCTGGGAACACCTGTCACCACCATGGCTGAGGGTTCAAACAGCGGAGAGGATCCAACTTCTTCAAAAAGAATGAGAATGGACTCGGATGTCCAGGTGATTGAAAGGCTGCATTAGGGGGAGCAGCGTGCAATGGCCCGGCCCGGAAATCGGCATGGTGCTGGCCTGCAAACCATCAGCAGGCCGGGCCATCAGGGAGCAGCGTGCGGCAGTATACCACTGCAGGAGGGCGACGGCTGTGAAGTCAGGTTGCTGATTGCAGTGCGGGCAGGCACAGCAGGAGGGTCGAAGGAGCGGCAAGAGTTTGTAGAAGGAAGTGACCGGGGCCCAGGAGAGGCATGAGTCTGGGGCCCAGAAGAGGCGAGGGCTCAGGGCAGCACGAACCAGCCCACACTGCTATATGTGTGCACGCTCGGTCCGTGCAGCAGAGCTGGTCTCCAATCATCTTGGGTAACCCTTGCCACTGGACCAAGACCTAGCTCTGTCAAGCCCGTGTGGTGGCTGGTGTGCAACGGCCACCACACGTTAAAAAAATCCACGCACAGGCATCTTCCATTCTTCACCATGTAGTTCGGGACCTGGAATATTAGGTCCTTCATTTAAACACCTGTGAACTCATTCCTTTTTGGCGTGGAAGCAAGTCATCCTCACTTCGAGGGACTGCCTATGATGATGAGAAGATGCAGAAAGCTTACCTAAATCGATGGGGAACCAAGGGTCTAGTGAGGGTGAATAACTTAATGTAATTCATATTAATACGTCCTTACTATACAGTATAAATGCACACGAGGCCCATGCTTGAGAGAAGGTCAGTCTGTGACCTGTCCTTTATTTCATAGCACTCAAGTGCAGGAAGTGGGTGGAGCTTCCCCTTTTATATCTCGAGGTCGAGGTTAGGAGTGTCTCCCACAAGTTCACCACCTAGTGGTCATTGTTCTCAGTGTACAACTTAGGTCAGTTTATACATAGGTTACAATGCTGGTTGAATACATGACACATATAAATAGAGAAAAGATACCAGAGAAACTAATGGGACTAAAAGCTGACAAATCCAACAGGGTAGATGCTGAGATGTTGTTTCCCTTGACTGGAGTGTCTATAACTAGGAGGCATTGTATCGTCTCAGGATAAGGGATGGATCATTTAAGACCGAGATGAGGAAGAGTTTCTTCACTGAGGGTTGTCAATCTTTGGAATTCTCTGCCCCTGAGGGCTGTGGATGCTGAGTCTTTTGAGTATATTCAAGGCTGAGATAGATAGATTTTTGGAGTCTAGGGGAATCGAGATATGGACATCGGGCGGGAAAGTGGAGTTGAGGTCGCTGATCAGCCATGATCTTATTGAATGGCAGAGTTGGCTCTGGGGCCCGTATGGCCTACTCCTGCTCCTATTTCTTATGTTCTTATATTATTTTCTTATATAAGTCAGCTGCAAAGTTCCTCCCTGCTCAGATTACACTGGTTTACTGGTATAAAAGGTGTGAAAATACAGCCACTATCTCTGAAATTTGGGTTTCTATTGGTTTCCCTTCCCTTCACCCATAAGAGCTACCTTGTAGATCATAGCAGGACGTAGGGGAAATTGTAACCCCAAAAATGGACAGGCGCGGGTCGAGTGGGATGTTAAAATGTTTAAAATCTGAATCCCGAACCCAATCCGCCTCCAACCCGCTCACTTTTGGTTTTAAAGGAGGCAGAATGGCAATTTCAATATTATAATGAGGCTGCGTGCCTCATATTTAACCACCATTTTAAAGTTAACCCTGGCCGGCCGAGTTTTCCAAGCCTAGGGAGGCAAGGACTGCTGGATCCAGGAGGTAAGTGCCTTTCCACTTACATGCTGGATCCAGTTTACCTGCTTCACCAATCCCCTCATGATTGGACACCCCGTGACCCTTCCGATCCCCCCTCCCCCCCCCCCACTGACTCTTCTCATCTCTTCCATGAGGCCTCTAATCTCCCCAGACTCCCGTCTCTAATCTGCGCTCTGGCCTCCGATCACCCCTCTGCTCCGGCCCCCAATCTCCCTTCTGGCCTTCTGATCTTCCCCCTGCTCCAGGTACTGATCTTCCCTCTGGTCTCCAAATTTTCACACTCTGCCCCCAACCCCCACCAGCCTTTCTGATACCCTTTTTCCTCCTTTCTGCTGCGGCCTGGTGCCGAACGCCTCATCATCATCAAAGGCAGTCCCTCGAAATCGAGGAAAACTTGCTTCCACTCTAAAAATGAGTTTGTAAGTGACTGAACAGTCCAATACGGGAAATACAGTCTCTGTCACAAGTGGGACAGACAGTTGTTGATGGAAAGGGTGGGTGGAACTGGTTTGCCGCATGCTCCTTCCGCTTCCTGTGCTTGGTTTCTGCATACTCTCGGCGATGAGATCTTAGCGTCCTCCTAGATGCACTTCTTCCACTTAGGGCGGTCTTTGGCCAGGGACTCCCAGGTGTCAGTGGGGATGCTGCATTTTATCAAGGAGGCTTTGAGGATGTCCTTGAAAAGTTTCCTCTGCCCACCTTGGGCTCGCTTGCCGTGCAGGAGTTCTGAGTAGAGCGCTTGCTTTGGGAGTCTTGTGTCAGGCATGCAGATAATGTGGCCTGCCCAGCAGCCTAGCCACTTGACAGCCAGACAGCTTCTCAATCTGGTTTGCTACAGCTGGGAAACGATGACAAAAAATGCTAATCAGCTCCTGCTGTTAAATTTGGCAGGACCTGCGGGAAGCCCCTTCTTCCGAAATTCCTAACCTCAAAGCAGCCCCACGCTCGCTCCCCACCTCCGAGTTAATATTCAGCCCATAGTTACTGGAAGCCACTGAACATTTACCTTCTTCCAGAGTATCTTAGTGAGAGCATCATCCACTACAGGCAAGTGAGCTTGGTCAGAGTTGGACAAGCCACATCTCATATTAGAGCAATGCTGATATTTTAAATTGGGACCAGCACCATGCCCAGCAAATATTGTTCACTGTTTTCAGAGAACACCCTGCAATGGCTCTTTTTTGTCTCTACCTTTCAACTTTTTTCTTTCAACTTGCTTGTCATATATTATTTGTGTAGCCTCTGTTCTGCAACATCACTCTGCCTGCACAGTTCAGATTTGTCTACCAATCTGTAAATAATCCACAGAATTAGTAAACATGAATTTGAATTCCCATGGTTCCATCTTGCATTAATAGGATAGGGAAGGGGGGAGAGTTTGAAGATATGTCCCTAAAAGGCAAGCAGCAGGGAAAGTCTTCAGGGAATCCGAATTATATGTGTGAATCAGTAAACGAGTCAGAACCCTCAGATGCAAAGAAATCTGCTGTTTTTCTGAATATCAGTGTTTTCCTGCATTAGACAGATAATATAATCTCTACTCTACAGCGAGTACATTAAGTGCAAGAGATCAAAAATTGAATTTTCTGAGGCTCTGTCAATGGTGTGGCACCTCACACAATTTACTCTATAAGCTTTCAAATTACTCTTTGTGAGTATCTCTCCAC
Organism: Pristiophorus japonicus; assembly: GCF_044704955.1. NCBI lineage: Eukaryota > Metazoa > Chordata > Chondrichthyes > Pristiophoridae > Pristiophorus > Pristiophorus japonicus. Next base: position 178,631,856 of record NC_091983.1, on the reverse strand, counting down.
TATTTAATGGAAGTGTGAATTTTAAAATGGGTCAATGACTCTGTTAAATTAGCAGACAGAATAATATCATATGTACACATGAAGCTTCATGCGCTATGTTATGTATGTATGCTTGGGGATACTAGCCATCAGAGGGCGCCACTATCGGAGGTCATTGGGCTTGTAAGGGATAAATTGTAAGGTTGCAAATAGTGGGTGAGAATTATGCTGAAGGTAGTGAAATGATAAATTGCCTATGTATGTAACACTTGCTTGTATAGGTATAGCACACTTATACACATTAAACTATAGCTTAACCTTGGTAACACTTAAACAGCCGAAGTCAGCAGTTTTGTTTAAAAGTCCCTGAGGAAGAGATAAAGAAGCCAATACAAACTGTTCTAGGTGTCGGATAGACTGGAGTAGGGGGCAAAATGAAACAAAACAATGATGAGAGATGGACAGTTGCATGTAACACTCAGAGCCCGTCTGATAAGAGTCAACAAATCAATGTAACTTCGCTGTTAACAATAGACCTATCGATGATTTTGTAGGAGGATAGCTCCTCTCCAAAACCTGTATAAATTATGCTTCAAAACTCTTGTATTTCGGAGGTTCCACGACTGAACCTTCCCTTGCAATTGCTCGTAATAAAAGCCGGTTGAACCTGGGATTTCGTGTGTTCACTTCCGTGGTCGTTATACAACAGGAGAAGGGTGAGGTGTCGATTAACTATATCAGTTAGTCCATCCTGAAGGAGAGAAGCCTCCTTTTACCCCAACAGGCGGGCAGGTGTCGATTAACTATATCAGTTAGTCCACCTTGAAGGAGGGAAGCCTCCTTTTTAATCCCTACATTTGGCATCACGAACAGGATGCAGTTCCTCTGACCTGGATGATGCGACAGCTGAATGGCAGTGAGTATGATTTTGTACCACCTGCAGCTGTAGCATTGACGAGGAAGGAGATAATCTGTACAAAGAATTAGAAGGGGTAATCTGTATAACTGAGTTATAACCAACCACAAAAGGACGAAACCCAAGGTGAAATAAGGTGTATGTCCTGAAGCGTGACATGTTACTAACACCGAGAACCTGGTATTGATCGTGCACAGCCCAAACAAGAAGGAATGCAACCTAAAAAGGAGGAGAGCACCCCAGCGATCGTTGGAGGAAAAATGGCCAGTGAAGTAAAATGACAAGGATCCCTAATATATATGCTAGCTGAGAAAATTAGAACATTTTAAAAAAAGAAAAGAAAAATTGAACGTCTAATTGGGAAAAAAAGTGTTTTGTAATGGTCTTATGTAGTTTAAATTAACAAATTCACAGAGACACAAGCCCTCTGTGTAAAATGCGACCTTGAAAGCTGCAGCTGCTAGAAAGAGAAACAAAGATGTTTAGGAAAATGGACTGGAAGAAGATCATCAAAATACAAAACCTAATTTGAAGAAAGGAGCTTTAAATTGGCTGTGAAAAAGATATTGGTTTAAATATAAAAACTTACGAGTTAAACCCGACACAGAAGTTTTGTGCCGAGAAAGAGAAACAAAGATGTTTAACTATGGACTGGAGGAAGGTCATCAAAAAAAAAATTATTAAGTTCGGATTCAAAAGAGGAAAAAAAATCTAAGTTACGCGAACTCAGCAAAGGAAGGAAAAAACTGGGAATTAGAGAATTCTTAAAAAAGGTGGAACCGGCACAGAAGTTTAGATTTTGTGCCGAGAGAGATAAAACACAAGATTTGCTCAGTGAACCGGAGTGTTAAAACAAAACGCTGGAATGTATATAGCTTGTGTGAAAATTGGATTTCAGTAAACAAAATGGCTATTAAAAATGCGTGGTCTCGTTTTAAGTCAATGAAAAAATCTTTGGCAAGTATTTGAATTGGAAGTTTAGAGAAATTGGAGTTTAATCTAAAATGCTGTCTTTCCCAATGAGAAGGTTTTATTATGACAACTTTACTAATGTTTTAACAGATTCCTAATTTCTAAGCAAGTTTTGAAAGCACAAAGACTTGGGGAAAAATTTCGGATGATTACGCGAAGTCACGTAATGACATCAGGCCTTCATCAGGAGTTAACCCTTTCCATTGACAGCTGTTTTATACTGGACATTATTAATTTGGATTTCTTAATAAAAGAAAGAAGACTCACCTGACAGAGGAAATGGTGGGATAGTCAGAATAAAAATAAAACGAAGAAAGCCTATGTAATTAAACTCGCCTGCTACAGAGGACAGATAGATACTCAAACAAAACACTTCAGAGTTAGAAGCTAAGATAAATAAGCTGGAAGAGATAAAGACAGGACCAGACAGATAGTGCAGTGCACAGCCATATCACCATCACCTATGGTAATAGAGCCAATGTACCCCACGGTGGGTAAGTGTAGTCCACAAACCTAACCTAACAGTAAACCAGACTGGGATAATGGGTGCAGAGTAACGTGGCCCCCGGCACATGATACTGACTATTTATCAGCAGCACCGCTACACACTACCACCATTCCCATCAACGGATGTAAAGCAGCCCATATTAGCTTACAGGAGGTGCCTCTCACTCACAGGAGAGACAAATTGTATTTAATAAGTTACCAACCCCTAAAGCAAAATAGTAGAAATACAGAATTCTGAGAAAAGATTGGAGTAGAATACTGAATGTGACTCAACAGGCAGGCAAAAGGGTAGGGGAGTACGGGGAACAAAAGTGGATTGAATACAAAAACCACTCTGGGGCTGATGACCCCGACAAAAATGATGCAGCATTCTTGAAAATGTTTAAAGACGGACTAGGGGAGGCACATCAAAAGATAATTAAAAGTTAGAATTTAAGATAGGAGATGATCAAGCTGAAACTTTGGAATGGGTAGAACATGTAGAGGAGTTAAAGTTAGTATCATGTATCTTACATTATTATATATAACTGTATCCTAACATGCTATACATGACTGTAATAAGATATGACCTGTAACCACCAGCATACCTTACCACCAGGGGTGCACTTGCAAGAGACAGGTATATAAGGACAGGTCTCAGGCAAGTGCAGCATTCCAGAGCTGTGAAATAAAGGTGCAGGTCCAGAGTGACCTTGACTTCACTACATGCCTCGTGTGAATCTGTACTGAGAGGACAGGACTTTACAGTGGCGACGGGTTACGGGATTACAGAATCCACAGAATGGCGAACAACGGATCAGATGAAAAGTACAATGCGGGAGACAATTGGGAGGACTTTATAGAAAGCTCCAGCAAAGCTTTGTAACCAAAGACTGGTTAGGCGACGATAAGGCAGATAAGAGAAGAGCCCATCTCTTGACCAGCTGTGGCTCGAAAACATACGCTTTAATGAAGGATCTGTTGGCACCCGAGAAACCAGCAAGCAAGTCATTTGAAGAATTGAGCACACTGGTAAGAGACTACCTGAAGCCAGTGAGCAGCCTACACATGGCCAGACACAGGTTCTACAACTACAGACGCTGTGTGGGCCAGAGCATACCCGACTTCGTGGCGGAACTTCGGAGGTTGGCTAGTTTATGTGAGTTCTCCGATGAACTGAGGAGAGAAATGCTGAGAGACTTTTTCATTGAAGGAATAGGCCATGCAGGCATATTCCGAAAGCTCATAGAGACCAAGAACCTGACCTTAGAGGCAGCAGCACTGGTTGCACAGACATTCTTGGCAGGGGAAGAAGAAACGAGGTTGATTTACAATGCAGGTACGACAACTAACGAAATATTGGAACAAGAAGTTCATAGCACTAAACAAGCTGCTACCCCCACACACAGACAAAACCGGGAGAACAGGCTCTCGACAGCAGGCAGAAGCCATCAAGGGCCACAGGAACGGCCGTTCACACCTCATCAACCCACAATGCGAGCAATCAACTACAAACTGAGAGAAGCTCAAGAGAGATCAGCCAGACGCAGCTCATTCTTTGGAAACTCTTTGAACAATGGAACAGGTCTGTGCTGGAGGTGTGGGGTTGGGCACTCGTCAAGGGGATGTCGATTTCAGCAGGCTGTTTGCAGAAATTGTGAATATACAGGGCATTTGGCCCGTATGTGCAAAAAAATGGCAGCTCGGCTGGTATACGAATCGGATGGGTCAGAAGCGGATCAGAAGATGGTGGGGACAGTACCCGGGACACTGGTGTACAGCGGGTCAACACGATCAATGGCCGCTGCTCCTACAACAGGATGCCTCCTATAATGAAGAGGGTCCTACTCAACGGAATATCTGTCAACATGGAACTGGATACGGGAGCGAGTCAATCTCTCATGGGCGCTCAACAATTTGAACAACTGTGGCTGCATAAAAGAGACGGACCAAAACTCACAAGGGTCGACACCACACTAAGGACCTATACTAAAGAAATCATACCAGTCCTCGGCAGCGCCATGCTCTCTGTCACACCCAAAGGGACAGTGAACCGACTTCCCCTGTGGATTGTCCCTGGAGACCCCCCAGCATTGCTGGGGAGAAGCTGGCTGGCAAAACTAAACTGGAAATGGGATGATGTCCATGCCATGTCATTAGAGGAACGGACATCCTGCTCAACAGTTATAAAGCGATTTGAACATCTCTTTCAGCCAGATGTGGGCACTTTCAATGGGGCCAAAGTCAAAATCTACATCACACAGGATGCAAGACCGGTCTATCACAAGGCCAGAGCTGTAACCTATGTGATGAGGGAAAAGATTGAACACGAACTAGACAGGCTTCTGCGGGAAGGCATTATATCACCTGTGGAATTTAGCGACTGGGCAAGTCCCATCGTCCCAGTCATGAAGCCTGATGGATCCGTACGAATCTGTGGGGACTACAAATCTACCATAAACAGAGTCTTCCTACAGGACCAGTAACCGCTGCCCAGAGCGGAGGTAAACTTTTCACATTGGCTGGAGGTAAACTTTTCTCAAAATTAGACCTCACATCTGCGTATATGATGCAAGAATTGATGGAGGAATCCAAGCTACTCACCACCATCAACACACATCGAGGCCTTTTCATGTACAATCAATGCCCATTCGGCATCAGGTCGGCAGCTGCCATATTCCAGCGCAACGTGGAGAGTCTACTCAAGTCCATCCCGGGGATGGTTGTATTTCAAGACGACATACTTATCACGGGCAGGGACACCGACTCCCATCTCCGTTATTTGGAGGAAGTACTAAAGCAGTTGGATCGGGTAGGCCTACGAGTCAAGAAATCCAAGTGCCTGTTTCTCGCACCCGAGGTAGAATTTTTGTGCAGAAGGATTGCCGCTGATGGAATCCGCCCAACAGAGTCCAAAACAGAAGCAATTCGCCTGGCACCGAGGCCCCGGAATGTCTCAGAACTGCGCGCCTTTCTCGGGCTACTCAAGTACTTTGGGAACTTTATGCAGAACTTAAGCACGCTGCTGGAGCCTCTCCACGTGCTACTCAGGAAGGGGTGCGATTGGTTTTGGTGGGACGCCCAGGAACGCGCCTTCAATAAGGCACGCAACCTTCTGTGTTCTAACAGTGTTTTGACTTTCTTTGATCCAGGTAAAAAGCTAGTTCTCACATGCGATACGTCAGCGTATGGGGTCGGGTGCGTTTTGCAACATTTCAATAGTGCGGGAAAATTACAACCCATAGCTTATGCCTCTAGGTCACTTTCACAAGCGGAGTGTGGGTAAGGAATGGTAGAGAAGGAGGCGCTCGCGTGTGTGTATGGTGTCAATAAGATGCACCAATACCTTTTCGGGGCCAAGTTCGCGGTAGAAACCGACCACAAGCCCCTCACGTCCCTCCTATCCGAGAGCAAGGCAATAAATGCCAACGCCTCGGCGCGAATTCAACGGTGGGCACTCATGCTGGCATCCTACGACTATACCATAAGGCACAGACCAGGCACAGACAACTGTGCCGATGCGCTCAGCAGGCTACCCCTGGCGACCACGGAAGGGTCTGACGAACAGGACTGTGAGATAGTCATGGCAATCAATGCCTTTGAGTCCACAGGTTCGCCCATGATGGCTCGCCAAATCAGAGCCTGGATGGCCAGCGACCCCACGTTATCCTTAGTAAAAAGATGTGTCCTAACCGATGACTGGGCAGAGGCTCGCGATGCCTGCCCCGAGGAATTAAAAACTTTTCACAGGCGCATGCATGAGCTATCACTACAAGCAGACTGCCTGATGTGGGGCAGCCGAGTAGTCATGCCTCTGCGAGGCAGAGAGGCATTTGTCCGGGAGCTCCACCGCGAGCACCCGGGGATCGTTCTCATGAAGGTCATAGCCAGATCCCACGTCTGGTGGCCTGGTATTGACGCGGACTTGGAGCTCTGTGTCCGAAGGTACACCATTTGTGCCCAACTCAGCAATGCCCCCAGGGAGGCTCCACTGAGCCCCTGGCCCCTTGCCTACCAAACCGTGGTCGCGGTGCACGTAGACTATGCGGGCCCATTCATGGGCAAAATGTTCCTCGTAGTTGTAGATGCATTTTCAAAGTGGATCAAATGCACCATTTTAAACTCAAGCACAACCTCCACCACTGTGGAGAGCCTCGCAACCATGTTTGCAACGCACGGAATCCCTGACATATTGGTCAGTGACAATGGTCCGTGCTTCACCAGCGCAGAATTCCAAGACTTTATAATTGACCACGGCATAAATCATGTCAAGATGGCACCATTCAAGCCGGCCTCCAACGGCCAGGCGGAGAGAGCAGTGCAAATCATTAAACAAGGCATGCTTAAAATCCAAGGTCCCACACTGCAGGGTCGCCTGTCGCAACTGCTGCTGGCATACAGATCTCGTCCGCACTCATTGACTGGGATCCCCCCCGTGCAACTGTTGATGAAAAGGACTTTAAAAACAAGGCTCTCATTAATCCTCCCAGACATGCACGAAATCGTTGAGGCAAAGTGCCGTAAGCTGACTGAGTACCATGACAGAAATTAGAGGGGGAGATGGAATGAGACAGGAGACAACGTATTTGCACTAAACTATGGCAGGGATCCCAAATGGCTTGCAGGGACAGTAACGGGCAAGGAAGGAAACAGGCTACTGGTAGTACAAATGGACAATGGCAAAACCTGCCAGAGGCATGTAGACCAAGTCAAAAGTAGAATTACCAACAACACTGCGGAACCAGAGGCAGACTACAATGTGGAACTCGCACCACACCTGCTGGACAGACAGAGGGAACAACCTGAGGAAAGGGCAATCCCAACAGACAGCCCAGGCGAGTCAACAACAATCACACCAATCGAAACAGACAGCCCAGGTAAGATACCAGCAACCACACCCAAAGAAAAACAGACACCAAGGCAAACAACTGAATCATAACTCAGACGCTCCACGTGAGAGTGTAGACCACCTGAGAGACTGAACTTATAAAGACAATAAGACCTTGGGGGAGGGTGATGTCATGTATCTTACATTATTAGATATAACTGTATCCTAACATGCTATACATGACTGTAATAAAATATGACCTGTAACCACCAGCGTACCTTACCACCAGTGGTGCACTTGCAAGAGACAGGTATATAAGGACAGGTCTCAGGCAAGTGCAGCGTTCCAGAGCTGTGAAATAAAGGTGCAGGTCCAGAGTGACCTTGACTTCACTACATGCCTCGTGTGAATCTGTACTGAGGGGACAGGACTTTACAGTTAGAACAAAGGGAGAAAATAGCAAAAATAGCAGCAACAGTGGTAGCAGCAGAGACGAAGTAGGAGGAGACACACCCCCACACAGCTCTGCTGATATGTTTTAACTGCAATCAGGAAGGCCACTTCAGTAGGGATTGCCCGCAGAAAAGGAAAAGTTACGGAAATTCTGAAGGGAAATGTCACAGTTGTGGTAAACTTGGACATTTGGCCAAAGATTGCTGGAGTAAGTGGGGAGGCACAGGAAGGCAAGGCCCACAACAGGCAAAGAAGGGACACCATTAACCAGGGAAGAGCTGATGGATATGCTCAGACAGGTACCAGCATCACTGCCACCATTGCCCCCACCTGAGGCACCCTCTAACGAGGACATTATCAACATACTCTGATTAGCCAGCACACGCTAGAGGTTGCCAGCCCCCGACGGAGGTATGGGATGGCAGCTAGAGGATCCAAGAATATTTATTAGTGCAGTGTTAGGGGGCCGGCACTGCAATATGCTAGTAGACACATGAGCGTCCATTTCCATAACCAACTTAGATTTGCCCCGGACCCACAGGACTGTAAACATACAAGGAGTGGGTGGGGGATATCAGAAAGTAACCCTAAGTGAAATGGTGTTGTTAGAAGTACAAGGAGTAATGCTACCTACTTAGTTTTGGTGCTGTCAGAATACAAAAGGTACCATATTGGGCATCGATACCTAAGGGAGATAGGGGTATTGATAGGTCTCCAGCGTAACCGGATAATTTGGGGGAATAAGCATGAAAACCGAATTGAGTTCGAACACCCGGGACACCAGCAGCAACGAGTCACTAGAATAACCCTAATCCAACCCGAGTGGGAAACAAAGTGTGTGTCAATTATATCCGACTCTGTGGCCACAATACAAGCAAGATTGTGGATTAGCAGAGACACCACCCATCAAAATTCCTGGACTCGAACACAAAGCTCATCGACGGTACCCATTGACACCAGAAGCTGAGGCAGCGGTCTGTTCGATAGTGCAGGAATTAGAGGAGCAAGGGGTAGTGAAACAGGTAATAGCCTCCACTAATTCACCTGTGTGGCCGATAAAGAAACCCGACAGGTCTTACCCACGACTGACTATCGATTATACCGCCCTGCATAGGGTGACTCCTTGAGAATACCCAAAGGTGGCAAGTCCGGCCACAATTTTTAATGGCCTGGATCCAGAACATAAGATATTCACCGTGCTGGATATAGCAAATGGATTTTGGGCCATACCCTTAGACAAAGAGTCCCAAGGAAAATTTGCCTTCAACGTAAAGGGTAAACAATACACATGGACCAGAATGCCACAGGGATTCCATAATAGCCCGAGCATATTTCATCGAATATTGTCAGGGATTTTGGAACCAGTAGACGTAGGAGAAGGGAGCACCCTTTTGCAGTATGTAGATGATGTCCTTAATGCCTCCAGCACAGAACAACAACACATACTAGCTTTAACTATAGTGTTAGGAGCCCTACAGAGCGCAGGATTAAAAATAAATCCTGGGAATGTGCAGGTGGGAAGGAGCGAAGTAACATATCTAGGATACATAATATCACAAGGGAAGAGACAGATGCCCGAGGACAGAAAGGGAGCAATTCGATCAATGCCCAGGCCAGGAACCGTGAAAGGAGTCCGGCAGGCATTAGAGCTATTCAACTACTGCAGAAAGATCAGGAAATTGCGGTTGTAAGGTTAAAACAAGCTTTCACAAGTGCTCCAGCCCTGGGATGACCCGACTAGAATAGGCCCTTTCACGTCTATACCTACCACAGTAACGATCATTATAACGTGGTAGTGACTCAATTACATGGGGACAGGCAGAGACCAGTGGCATATTACTCAGGTAAGCCGCAACCTGTAGCCGCAGGACTATCCAGGTGCATTGCTGCCCTAGACTGTGCGGCATGGGCCATCAGAGTTAGCGAATCAATAATAATGTCAGGACGCATTATTCTACATACCCAGCATACCTTAGTAGAATTGCTTAACACTGGAAGGCCAAAAGCGGTATCCGATGCACGAAGGGCAAGGTGGGAAGCAATGCTCTTACCCTCCAGTGCGACGGTAACAATAATAAAAGACAACTGTAAGAACCCTGCAGGATGGATCATTACGGAGGGAGAAGAGCATCAGTGTAGCTCAACAGGAGAAGACGAGGGAAGTAGTCAGGCAAGTGAAACCCCATTGAGGAGACAGATATGGATCTATATGTAGATGGGTCTCAGCACTATATGGGACACTATGGACGGGCTATGGTAGATAGCAGCGGACAGGTCAAAAGGGAAGGACGGTTTTGTTGTGTATGGAGAAAGAGTCAGACTGAACACTGTGAGCTCAAAGTAAAGTATGAACTTGATTATGAGATCCCTTGGGACTCCGGGGAATGAGCCATCTGGTGGCTGTACAGAGTAAATACAAGTCCACATATATAACAACATTCCCCCCAAAGTCAATAGTGTAACTATTTACAATGTGAGTTGATCTGGGGCCCTTCTTGCCCTGGTTGATCGTCTTGGTGTGAAAGCTGGTGTTGTTGGATCATTTGTTGGGCCCTCGCTGGGTTGCTGTGCAGCTGGCCTTGCTGGGCTGCCTGGTGTGTTGGGCCCTGCGGGGCTGCTGTGGATGAAGGGTTCTGCTTCGTGGTCAACCGTGGAGATGGTTGCCACTGGTGTGTATGTTGGGGGATCAAAAAAGGTAGGGTCCAAGGTGGGTTGTTCAGGATAGTCCGAGAACCTGAGTTTGATTTGGTCCAAGTGTTTCCGGTGAATGAGTCCATTTGAAAGTTTGACCCGAAACACCCTGCTCCCCTCTTTGGCCATGACAGTGCCAGGAAGCCACTTGGAACTTTGTCCATAATTTAATATAAATACAGGATCATTGATTTCAATCTCGCGTGACATATTTGCTCTATCGTGGTATGTACTTTATTGAAGCCGCCTGCTCTCTACCTGTTCATGTAGATCAGGGTGAACTAACGAGAGCTTTGTCTTAGGTGCTCTTTTCTTGAGCAGTTCAGCAGGTGGGATCCCAGTGAGTGAGTGGGGTCTCGTGCGGTAGCTAAGCAGGACTCGGGATAGGCGAGTCTGCAGTGAACCTTCGGTTACCCTCTTCAAGCCTTGCTTGATGGTTTGCACTGCTCTCTCTGCCTGACCATTGGACGCTGGTTTAAACGGGGCAGTTGTGACATGTTTGATCCCGTTACGGGTCAAGAATTCTTTGAACTCAGCACTGGTAAAACATGATCCGTTGTCGCTCACCAGGACATCGGACCGTGTGTGGCAAACATGGCCCGCAGGCTTTCAGTCGTAGCAGCGGACATGCTAGCCGACATTATCTCACATTCAATCCAATTGGAGTACATGTCTACAAGCACAAGGAACATTTTACCCAAGAACGGGCCTGCATAGTCGATGTGTACCCTAGACCACGGTTTGGAGGGCCAAGAGCATAAACTTAGCGGCGCCTCCCTGGGTACATTGCTTAACTGCGAGCATGTATTACATCTGTGAACGCAGGACTCTAAGTCCACATCAATACCGGGCCACCACACGTGGGATCTGGCTATCACTTTCATCATTACAATGGCTGGGTGGGTACTGTGGAGGTCATTGATGAAGATGTCTCTGCCCATCTTGGGGGCCACTACTCGATTGCCCCACAGAAGGCAGTCTGCCTCTATAGACATTTCATCTTTGCGCTGCTGGAACGGCTTTATCTCTTCCTGCATTTCCACTGGGACACTGGACCAGCTCCCGTGAAGCACACAGCTTTTGACTAGAGAAAATAAGGGGTACTGACTTGTCCAGGTTTTGATCTGCCGTGCAGTGATAGGTGATTGCTCACTCTCAAATGCTTCCATAACCATGGTTAGAACTGCGGGCTGCGCCATTTCCACCCCCGTGGTGGGCAATGGCAACCTACTGAGAGCACCGGTGCAGTTTTCTGTGCCGGCCTGTGGCGGATGGCATAGTTGTATGCGGACAATGTGAGTGCCCATCTCTGGATGCGGGCCGATACTTTGGTATTTATCCCTTTACTCTCGGAGATCAGGGATATAAGTGACGTATGGTCAGTTTCCAATTCGAATTTTAGCCCAAACAGGTATTGATGCATTTTCTTTACCCCATATGTAAAGTCCTTACTCTACAACATGATACCACACGAGGCACATTCTGGGGACAAGGTCACTCTGTGACCTTAACTCTTTATTTACAGGACTCCAAAGACGATGACCCCGCGTGGGACCTACCTTTTTATACCTCTGTGATCAGGTAAGGAGTGTCTCCCACAAGTTCACACCTTGTGGTCAAGATGTGCATCTAGGTTGAGTGTATACAGTAATACAGTGGTGTTACATTGTGGTTACATACATGACATCACCTCCCCCCAAAATCTTATTGGAATCATAGGTTTAGTCTTTCAGGTGGTCTATGATCCCTCGTGGAGCGCCACAGTTGGGGCTCTGGTTGTTGGACACTGACATGAGTCTCTGTCAGCTGTGGTGATTCCGGCCTGCCCGGGCTGACCGCAGGGACTGTGCATTCTTCTGATTGCTCTTGTTGCTCGTTCACTGGCGGTGTTGTGAGCTCCATCTCATGGTCTTCTTCAGGTTCCTCCGTGTCGATGCTGAACCTTTTTTTTACTTGGTCCAGATGCTTACGGTATATCTGACCATTGTTGAGTTTTATCACGATGATCCTATTCCCCTCTTTCTCAATTACAATGCCCTCAAGCCATTTGGGCCCCATGGCGTGATTGAGGACGAATACAGGATCATTTATTTCTATACATCTCCCCCTCGAATTACGGTCATGGTACTCATTTTGTGACTTGCGCTTGCCCTCAACTATGTCGGTCAGGACTGGGTGAATGAGGGACAACCGAATTTTGAGTGTCCATTTCATTAGTAGCTCTGCGGGCGGGACCCCCATGAGCGAGTGCGGTTGGGATCTATAGGACAGCAGGAGACGTGATAGGCGGCATTGTAGGGAGGGTCCTTGAATCCTGAGCATACCTTGCTTAATGATTTGGACCGCACGTTCCGCCTGGCCATTGGAAGCCAGCTTGAACGGTGCAGTCCTGACGTGGTTGATGCCATTGCCCGACATAAACTCTCGGAATTCGTAGCATGTGAAACATGGGCCATTGTCACTAACCAGGATGTCCGGCAAGCCATGGGTTGCAAAGATCCCACGCAGGCTTTCCACGGTGGTGGATGACGTGCATGAATTCAGAATGATGCACTCGATCCATGTATGCGGACAATGTGAGTGCCCATCTCTGGATGCGGGCCGATACTTTGGTATTTATCCCTTTACTCTCGGAGATCAGGGATATAAGTGACGTATGGTCAGTTTCCAATTCGAATTTTAGCCCAAACAGGTATTGATGCATTTTCTTTACCCCATATGTAAAGTCCTTACTCTACAACATGATACCACACGAGGCACATTCTGGGGACAAGGTCACTCTGTGACCTTAACTCTTTATTTACAGGACTTCAAAAACGATGATCCTGCGTGGGACCTCCCTTTTTATACCTGTGTGATCAGATAAGGAGTGTTTCCCACAAGTTCACCCCTTGTGGTCAAGATGTGCATCTAGGTTGAGTGTATACAGTAATACAGTGGTGTTACATTGTGGTTACATACATGACAAAGATGAACGGGGGGCCGGGGGGGAGACAGAAGATGAACAGGGGGGAGTGGGAAAGGTAGATGAACGGGGTGGGTGGGGGGAGACGAAGATGAACGGGGTGGGGGGAGGGGAGATACGATGATGAATGGGGGAGGGGGAGAAGCAGATGAACGGGCCCCGCTGAGGACGTCGGGCGGGGCCCGCACTCAGCAGATGCCAGGCTGCTTACGCCGATGACTCTTTGGGTGGGGTCTGCCCCCAGCGAGATGACGGGCGGGCGGGCCCCGCCGCCGTCGACGCCACCGCCGGCTCCAACAGGGGCCTTCAGGCGGGGCCCTCCCACAGCGAGAGGCCGGGTGGCTCCGCCGACGAGGCAAGATGCGACAGGATGCGCTGGGAGGGCCGGAAGCTACTGCGCATGGTCGCAGCCTCCATTGCACGTGCTGGCACTGTTTTTGGCGCAGGGCTGTAGCTCCGCCCCCAGCAGCTCCTGCTGTGCCGCGCCGAAATGGGCCTACAGCTATCGGAGAATCGCGAGGTAAGTATTCAGCGCGATTTTTGTTCTACAAATTAGGCGGGCCCCTCCTATGTGCGCCGTTCTAGCGGGAGTCCGTAACTTGAGCCCATAGGCATAGAAACATAGAAAATAGGAGCAGTAGTAGGCCATTAGGCCCTTCGAGCCTGCACCGCCATTCAATATGATCATGGATGATCCTCTATCTCAACACCATATTCCTGCTTTTTCCGCATATCCCTTGACATCTTTTGTGTCTATCCGCTTCTTAAATATATTCAGTGACTTGGCCTCCACAGCCTTCTGCAGTAGAGAATTCCACAGGTTCACCACCCTCTGAGTGAAAAAATTTCTCCTCATCTCAGTCCTAAATTTTCTACCCTGTATCCTGAGACTGTGACACCTTGTTCTAGACTTCCCAGCCAGGGCAAACATCCTCGCCACATCCAGTCTATCCAACCCAGTCAGAATGTTATACGTTTCAATGAGATCCCCTCTCATTCTTCTCAACTCAAGTGAATACAGGCTTAGTCGACCCAATTTCTCCTCATACAACAGCCCTGCCAACCCGGAATCAGTCTGGTGAACCTTCGCTGCACTCGCTCAATGGCAAGTATATCCTTTCTTAGGTAAGGAGACTAAAACTGTACACAATACTCCAGTTGTGGTCTCACCAAGGCCCTGTATAACTGCAGTTATTTTTCTTTCTGTACCTGATTTGACATTGAATTCACCCGCTCTCATTCACCCACCTTCTCACTCTGTTTATTTGCCAATCCTTCATTCTCATTGGATAAGGAGATATGTCTGTTTATTAGTGCTTGTCCCCAAAGTAATTATGGTGTGGGTAGCCCTCTCGCTTCTGAGTCAGAAGGTTATGAGTTCAAGTCCCACTCCAGAGACTTGAGCACAAAATCTAGGCTGACACTCCAGTGCAGTACTGAGGGAGCGCTGCAGTGTCAGAGGTGCCGTCTTTCTGATGAGACGTTAAACCGAGGTCCCGTCTGCTCTCTCAGGTGGACATAAAAGATCCCATGGCACTATTTCAAAGAAGAGCAGGTAATTATCTCCAGTGTCTTGGCTAATAGTTATCCCTCAACTGACATCACTAAAACAGATTGGGCTCAATTGGGCAAAAACTGACTGCAAAAGCTTCTATAGATATGTGAAGAGAAAAAGATTGGTGAAAACAAACATAGGTCCCTTGCAGTCAGACTCAGGTGAATTAATAATGGGGAACAAAGAAATGGCAGACCAATTGAACAAATATTTTGGTTCTGTCTTCACGAAGGAAGACACAAATGACCTTCCGGATGTACTAGAGGACCGAGGGTCTAGTGAGAAGGAGGAACAGAAGGATATCCTTATTAGGTGGGACATTTTGTTGGGGAAATTGATGGGATTGAAGGCTGATAAATCCCCAGGGCCTGAGTGTCTGCATCCCAGAGTACTTAAGGAGGTGGCCCTAGAAATAGTGGATGCATTGGTAATCATTTTCCAAAAATCTATCGACTCTGGATCAGTTCCTATGGACTGGAGGGTAGCTAATGTAACACCACTTTTTAAAAAAGAAGGGAGAGAAAACAGGTAATTATAGACCGGTTAACCTGACATAAGTAGTGCGGAAAATGTTGGAATCTATTATTAAGGATGAAATAGCAGCACATTTGGAAAGCGGTGATAGGATCGGTCCAAGTCAGCATGGATTTATGAAAGGGAAATCATGCTTGGCCAATCTTCTGGAATTTTTTGAGGATGTAACTAGTAGAGTGGACAAGGGAGAACCAGTGCATGTGGTGTATTTGGATTTTCAAAAGGCCTTTGACAAGGTAGCACATAAGAGATTGGTGTGCAAAATCAAAGCACGTGGTATTGGGGGTAATGTATTGGCGTGGATAGAGAATTGGCTGGCAGGCAGGAAGCAGAGAGTTGGGATAGAAACATAGAAACATAGAAACATAGAAAATAGGTGCAGGAGTAGGCCATTCGGCCCTTCTAGCCTGCACCGCCATTCAATGAGTTCATGGCTGAACATGCAACTTCAGTACCCCATTCCTGCTTTCTCGCCATACCCCTTGATCCCCCTAGTAGTAAGGACTACATCTAACTCCTTTTTGAATATATTTAGCGAATTGGCCTCAACAACTTTCTGTGGTAGAGAATTTCACAGGTTCACCACTCTCTGGGTGAAGAAGTTTCTCCTCATCTCGGTCCAAAATGGCTTACCCCTTATCCTTAGACTGTGACCCCTGGTTCTGGACTTCCCCAACATTGGGAACATCCTTCCTGCATCTAACCTGTCTAAACCCGCCAGAATTTTAAACGTTTCTATGAGATCCCTACTCATTCTTCTGAACTCCAGTGAATACAAGCCCAGTTGATCCAGTCTTTCTAGATACGTCAGTCCCGCCATCCCGGGAATCAGTCTGGTGAACCTTCGCTGCACTCCCTCAATAGCAAGAATGTCCTTCCTCAAGTTAGGAGACCAAAACTGTACACAGTACTCCAGGTGTGGCCTCACCAAGGCCCTGTACAACTGTAGTAACACCTCCCTGCCCTTGTACTCAAATCCCCTCGCTGTGAAGGCCAACATGCCATTTGCTTTCTTAACCGCCTGCTGTACCGGCATGCCAACCTACAATGACTGATGTACCATGACACCCAGGTCTCGTTGCACCTCCCCTTTTCCTAATCTGTCACCATTCAGATAATAATATGCCTTCCTGTTTTTACCACCAAAGTGGATAACCTCACAGTTATCCACATTATACTTCATCTGCCATGCATTTGCCCACTCACCTAACCTATCCAAGTCACTCTGCAACCTCATAGCATCCTCCTCGCAGCTCACACTGCCACCCAACTTAGTGTCATCCGCAAATTTGGAGATACTACATTTAATCCCCTCGTCTAAATCATTAATGTACAATGTAAACAGCTGGGGCCCTAGCACAGAACCTTGCGGTACCCCACTAGTCACTGCCTGCCATTCTGAAAAGTACCCATTTACTCCTACTCTTTGCTTCCTGTCTGACAACCAGTTCTCAATCCACGTCAGCACACTACCCCCAATCCCATGTGTTTTAACTTTTCACATTAATCTCTTGTGTGGGACCTTGTCGAAAGCCTTCTGAAAGTCCAAATACACCACATTAACTGGTTCTCCCTTGTCCACTCTACTGGAAACATCCTCAAAAAATTCCAGAAGATTTGTCAAGCATGATTTCCCTTTCAGAAATCCATGCTAACTTGGACCTATCATGTCACCTCTTTCCAAATGCACTGCTATGACATCCTTAATAATTGATTCCATCATTTTACCCACTACCGATGTCAGGCTGACCGGTCTAAAATTCCGTTTTCTCTCTCCCTCCTTTTTGAAAAAGTGGGGTTAGATTGGTTACACTCCACTCCACAGGAATTGATCCAGAGTCTATGGAATGTTGGAAAATGACTGTCAATGCACCTGCTATTTCCAAGGCCACCTCCTTAAGTACTCTGGGATGCAGACCATCAGGCCCTGGGGATTTATCGGCCTTCAATCCCATCAATTTCCCCAACACAATTTGTCGACTAATAAGGACTTCCCTCAGTTCCTCCTACTTACTAGACCCTCTGACCCCTTTTATATCCAGAAGGTTGTTTGTGTCCTCCTTAGTGAATACCGAACCAAAGTACCTGTTCAATTGGTCTGTCATTTCTTTGTCTCCAGGGTCCTTTTTGGAATGGGGGGCAGTAACTAGCAGAGTACCGCAGGGCTCAGTGCTGGGACCCCAGCTCTTCACAATATACATTAATGATTTGGATGAAGGAATTGAGGGTAATATCTCCAAGTTTGCAGATGACACTAAACTGGGTGCGGTGTGAGCTGTGAGGAGAATGCTAAGAGGCTGCAGGGTGATTTGGACAGGTTAGGAGAGTGGGCAAATGCATGGCAGATGCAGTATAATGTGGATAAATGTGAGGTTATCCACTTTGGTGGCAAAAACACTAAAGCAGAATATTATCTGAATGGCGGCAGATTAGGAAAAGGGGAGGTGCAACGAGACCTGGGTGTCATGGTTCATCAGTCATTGAAAGTTGGCATGCAGGTACAGCAGGCGGTGAAGAAGGCAATGGCATGTTGGCCTTCAGAGCTGTGGGATTTGAGTATTGGAGCAGGGCGGTCTTACTGCAGTTGTACAGGGCCTTGGTGAGGCCTCACCTGGAATATTGTGTTTAGTTTTGGTTTCCTAATCTGAGGAAGGACGTTCTTGCTATTGAGGGAGTGCAGCGAAGGTTCACCAGACTGATTGCAGGGATGGCTGGACTGACATATGAGGAGAGACTGGATCAACTGGGCCTTTATACACTGGAATTTAGAAGGATGAGGGGATCTCATAGAAACATATAAGATTCTGACGGGACGGGACAGGTTAGATGCAGGAAGAATGTTCCCGATGTTGGGGAAGTCCAGAACCAGCGGACACGGTCTTAGGATAAGGGGTAGGCCATTTAGGACTGAGATGAGGAGAAACTTCTTCACTCAGAGAGTTGTTAACCTGTGGAATTCCCTGCCGCAGAGAGTTGTTGATGCCAGTTCATTGGATATATTCAAGAGGGAGTTAGGTGTGGCCCTTACAGCTAAAGGGATCAAGGGGTATGGAGAGAAAGCGGGAAAGGGGTACTGAGGTGAATGATCAGCCATGATCATATTGAATGGTGGTGCAGGCTCGAATGGCTGAATGGCCTACTCCTGCACCTATTTTCTATGTTTCTATGTTTCTATGTTTCAATTTTCCCGGGTCATTTGCACCGTTTTTTTGGGCGCACGCCGTTTTTTTTTTGCCACATTTATTTTTTTCCAAGTTTCTCTCTGCGATCTGCGCGGCGTAACTGACTTAGTTACGATTTTTCTCGGCCAGGTTTTTTTTACATCATAGTTCCCTCATACCTGCGCCAGTTTTTATAATTTTTCACAGTTTGACCAACATTTTTTCCTCCTAGGTTGGCGTATCTGGCCGCTCCCGAAAAACCTTCTGGGCACTTAAGAAAACCAGCGCACTTTGAGAAATCGACACTGAAAGACGCCATTGTTTTTAAATCGAAGACTTTGGAGGGCGTCAAGAAAACTGTAAAAATCAATAATAAAGTTTTCTTTACCTGTCAACGTAATTAATGTAAATTAGTTGGATTTCAGTAGTTTTCTCATTTTTTTACTCGCTCACACGCCACCAACCGAATGTCTTGAAGCAGGGCTGGAGTGTCGTAGCTTTGTCCGGTACAATCGGCCCCACGCCTGGACACAGGGGCTCGGGGCTCGGCTAGAAATCAAGCCGTGGGGACGGGGGTGGTCGGGGGGGGGGGCGGGGGCGGGAGGAGGAGGGGGCGGGAGGAGGAGGAGAGAGGGAGCAAGGTGCCGATCGAAGGCTTCGAGCCCAGGGAGCGAGATGTCGATCGGAAGACTTCTGCACTGAGGCCGGGGAGCGAAGCGCCAATCGGAAGACTTCTGAAGGCTGCAATGAGTGGGGCACAGGAGGGAGAAAGAAGGGGAGAAGTCACAAGACTGCAATTAGTTAGGGGTGGGGGGGAGAGAGTCGAGAAGTTACAAGACCTTGGGGAGAGAGAGAACTGTGAACCTGTCCTGCCTGCTTTCCTGCCATTTTGAGCTTCTTTCAAAGGTTAAATTTAAGTATGGAGGCAATACTGACAATGCCATACCTTGTGCGAGCCTTCTACACCATGGTGCTACGTAGGATACAATTGATTCGATGTCATCGCATCAGGAACATCAGAGCCCGTAGGGTGCTGGACAGGAGGCCTTACCCACCTCGGGTATATCGAGACAGGTGTTCGTACCTCCACCTGAATGATGCAGACTGTGTCTGAGGTCTATGAGTTGGTGAAAGCAGACCTGCAGCCAAGAAGCATCAGGAGGACTGCTTTGTCAGTTTAATTGAAGGTTACAGCTGCACTTTCATTCTACACCTCCGGCTCATTTCAAGCTAAACTGGGGATGTGTGTGCCATCTCTCAGCATGCAATACATGTCTGCATTCGCCAGGTGATGGCTGCACTGTGTGTGTGGAGGAATGACTTCATAAAGTTCCCCATGACCGTCCAAGCATTCCATGACAGGGCTGTGGGCTTCTCAAGGATTGCTGGTTTCCCAAAGGTACAGGGCTACATTGATTGTACCCACACCGCCTTGCGAGCACTTTTGGAGAATTTCGAGATGTACAGCAACAGAAAAGGCTTCCATTCCATTAATGTGCAGCTTGTGTGTGAAGACATGCATCGCATCATGTCAGCCGATGCAAGATACCCTGGGAGCACCTATGATGCATCCATCCTATGCGACAGCATTATATCTGGCATGTTTGAGCAGCAGCCAGAAGGGCAGAGCTGGCTACTGGGAGACAAAGGATATGGCCTCGCCACCTGGCTCATGACTCCCCTACGCGTAACCGGATGGAAGCTGACCGTGACTACAACATGTCGCACATAGCGACGCACAGCGTTTCCGATGCCTGGACCATTCCAGAGGCTACTTACTGTACTCCCCTGAGACTGTCGGTCAGTGCATTGTTGTGTGTTGCATGCTGCATAACTTAGCCATCATGAGGCAGCAGCACCTGGTAGTGGAAGTTCCACCTGTGGTGAGAGTGGCTAATGATAATGATGTGGAAGGTGCAGATGATGAGCAGGAGGAGGATGATGAGGATGAGGAAACCATGCAAGTGCCTGAGGCTGGAGAACGACGGCAGAGGAGGGTGGGCTATCGTGCTCCTTTAACGATTGCTCGAGCCTTGCGTCAGCAGCTCATCCATGAACGCTTTACTGATGCCTGAAGGCTCAGCGACAACTATTCCATATGGACATGTTTACTGTTTGGAGCTGTTCCGTAATGTTGTGTTGTGTTAATGGAACATGATTCAGTTTTAATATAAAATATATTTTATTCAAAAGTTTAACAAACAGTTCTTTTGTATTTAACTTAACTTTAATAAAATTATTCTTGTATCAAAGTTGACTTTAAGATCACTCTTTAATTCACTTAAAAACTTTAAAATCACTTACAAACATTTAAACTTGTAAATTTACATAACTTACAAAAAACTTTTAATTTGAGAACAGTTACAACATTAAAAACAATAATAATAACAACAACAGCAACAGCAACAGTAAAAAAAGGCTACACCCACCCATCTCTCCTCCACCTTATTCTAAGACCATCCGCTGTGCTTTGTCTTGGACATTCCAACACCCCTGCCCGCAGGCGGCGGTGCAGTGTTTCTGGGCTTATTACCAAGCTTATTCTTTCTAAGATCCTGGGTACTACGCACCTGTTGGTGGGGGGGGGGGGGGCGAGGGACGGCGGGGTGACGGCGGGGGGGGGCGGCGGCAGGCGGCAGGCAGCAGGAGGCAGGAGGCAAGTTGGAGGGCCCGGCTTTTGGACTCTTCAGAGGCTGGTGTGGGGATTGGAGTGGGAGTGACAGTTGATTCTGTCAATGGGCGCGGGATCTGAGCATGTTCCCTTATTGCAGCAGCTAACTCCAACATTCCGTCTCTCATGCACCCCGACAGTGTCTCAAGGACCTGCAACATTCCCTCCCTCATATTGAGCAAAATTGTCTCAACTATCTGCAACATTCACTCCCTCATGGTCAGTGACGTGGTTTGCACTACCTCTGACATTCCCTCCCTCATGGTCACTATTCCCTCACTGATGGTCCCGGACGTCATTCCCAGTTCTCATGTCATTGCTGTTACTTCTCCCGACAGTCCCACTACCTCATCACTCACCCCACTGATGGCATCCAGGAGTGATTGGGTAAGGTCAATGCTCTCCGCACTCAATGACATCATCTGAACCACATCTGTTAGATCCTGCACCTCAGGAGAGGACTGTCGAGCTCTCATTCCCCTCCTCCCCATGGGTGTGCCTCGCTACATGCCACCACTGGGCCCCGCAGCCTGGGACGGTGGGGCCCTGGGTGTGCCTCACTGCACCCCACCACTTGGACCTGCAACCTCAGAAGGTGGGGCCCTGGGTGTGCCTCGCTACACCCCACCACTGGGACCCGCAGCCTCGGAAGGTGTGAAACCATGGACTGTCCCACCAGCACTCAAACCACTAGTCACGGAAGGGGCTGTCACCTCTCTGGGAGCACAAGCCCGCATTTCTGAAACGCTTTGTTTCGGCGCGGTCTGGAGATATCAAAAGGGTTCAAAGTTGGAAGATTCAAGTTTGGATTAAAACAGAATGATTGGATCAAAACAGGCTGCTCGATGATATGGAGCCATTTAGCTATTGAGATGAGTAGCTGGTCAGTTATCTGCACCTTAAGGTTTGCTAGGTTGATTCCAGGGATGAGGGGGTTGACTTCTGAGGAAAGGTTGAGTAGGTTAGGCCTCTACTCATTGGAATTCAGAAGAATGAGAGGTGATCTTACCGAAACGTATAAGATTACGAGGGGGCTTGACAAGGTGGATGCAGAGAGGATGTTTCCATTGATAGGGGAGACTAGAACAAGGGGGCATAATCTTAGAATAAGGGGCTGCCCATTTAAAACTGAGATGAGGAGAAATTTCTTCTCTCAGAGGGTTGTAAATCTGTGGAATTTGCTGCCTCAGAGAGCTGTGGAAGCTGGGACATTATTTCTGTCTAAAATTTATTCATTTATAAATTTATAAATTATAAATTTAAGACAGAAATAGATAAGGGGATAAGAGGTTATGGGGAGCGGGCAGGGAAGTGGAGCTGAGTCCATGATCAGATCAGCCATGATCTTATTGAATGTTGGAGCGGGCTATTCCTACTCCTGTTCCTATTTCTTATGTTCTTATGTTCTTATTTGAGTGTAACTTGTTACTATGTGAAAAACAATCTGATTTGTGTATAGTAATTCATGACATTGTCTGTATGTTAAGTATTTGAGTGTACCTTTTTTACTATGCGAATAATAATCTGATGACATCGTCTGTATGTTACTATGATCTGGTTTGTGTATAGTAGTTCAGAAAGCAATTAGCCGTGATTTCAGGACAATGCCATTTTGATTCTACATCGTCTGCATGTTAATTGTCTAAATGTACTATACAAAGTTCAAAGGCTTTTTTGGTATAAAGATGAGAGTTTGATACGCACACACATTAGACACTAGACACTGGACATTCGGAAGGTGTGTGCCTCACAAGTAGACATTGGAAATCGTAGAAAGCAGAAAGCTGGTTTGTGAAGTGTTTGTGTCTCAGTAGCATTCATACTGGGTTTGTTTAGTATGAATGTTTAAATAAAAGACCTGATCCTGCCATTACTACAACTGAGTGTGTGTGTAATTCGACGTTTAAAGCAACGAAGCAACAAGAGCAAGAAAGCTGTACAACAACCTCAATGAGCGGCACAAAGTCAGTACAACAATGGGAGCTTCATCCAGCTCCATCCCCTCCCCGTCCCCCTCACCCCCATGTTCTTGGTCTGGAGGGTTGGATAGGAAGATGTTCTCTTCAGGCTCGTCCGCATCTGAATCTTCTTCTGTATTGTCAGGGTTGGCCTCGAGTTCTGCAAAATATAACGGAACAGTCAAATGGTTAGCAGCAGAGGAGGGGGCAGGATGGGTGGCATGAGTAGGCTCACACATAGCAGGCCAGGCAGCAGGTTGATTTGAAGGACCACAATGAATTTGCAGGACTAACCCTCTCTCTCGAGTGTGGGCCCAGCTTGTGCAGTACTGATTGCTTTTCTCCAAGCAGGACCCATCAAAGCAGCAGCCCTCTCTTCCAAGGGTGTCAGTGGATGCATATTTGCCAGGCCTTCTCCTGTTTGAGTTCTTTCCCTTTTATTATGTGCCACCTTCCTCGCCAAAGATGAAAATGCAGCTTTTTAAAGAGGGTGTCTTTCTGCGGGTGGGACATACAGATGGTCACATTTACAATTGCAATTACATTGACTAAATGAAAATATTACTTACACTAACTACTTGACCAAGATGCTGCCATTTCTTTTTACGGCATCCAGATCTCGTGGTGGTCACCACTGCGCAGTAATCTTCTGCAACTTGGTTCCAGCATTTCTTCATTTCTTTTAGTGGAACTTTTATGTGACCTCTGCTGGTGTCCAGCTCCTGCCATCTGGTCTCAATCACAGTAACTAGTGCCTTCACTTCTTCCTGCAAGAAATTCTTGGTCCTTGCACCGCATTGCATCTTGTAGTGCTGCAGCTGCGATTTTTCCAATGCTCTCACACAGCACTCCTTCCCACAAACACAAATGGCTTTCTAAAAATGGGTGACTGCCAACTTGGAGCTGTACTGCGCATGCACATCCATTGCAATGACGTCAGAAATGTAACTTTTTTTTCCCGCGCATGCGCAGAAGATACGGCATGGTTTTTTGGCGCAGACAACAGGCTCCACCCCCCGAGGCAGCTGGACAGGCTGCGCCGTGCCAAATTCGAATTATACATTGGGGAAACTTTGGCAAATTATTTCCGGCATATTTCTGGCCTAGAAAAACAAGCGTAACTCTGGCAATACGCCAGAAAACGGGCTTGGGGAAAATTGAGCCCATGAACTGGTCATTATCACATTGTTGTTTGTGGGAAGTTACTATGCACAGATTGGCTGCCACGTTTCCCACATTACAACAGTAACTACACTTCAAAAAGTACTTCATTGGCTGTAAAGCACTTTAGGATGTCTGGTGGTCGTGAAAGACAGTACATAAATGCAAGTTTAAAAAAAATGAAATGCAGCTTTTAAAAAGTTTATTTTCCTCAAAAGAATTTTTCTGGGCCTTGCCCAGGTTTATTTTCTTCAATATATTTCATAGCTGCATTGTTAAAGCTAAAGATAAAGTGAATGTTTCTTGGTGTGAGCACGTTAACTGGCTTTATTTGACACTTCTTGTCAACATCTAATAGAATTGTGAAGCATTGGAAATAAAACAGTGTGCGGCATTGGAGTGTTACTGTGTTCTATTTAATTCAAAAATACTGAGATTCACACTCAACTAGAGTTAGCCCCAAGATGCCAAATCAAATGTCAAAAATGAAAATGCTCTGGGGTTTGTGAGGTGGGGGTGGGGGCTGTGGGGGGAGAGCGGTTGTGATGGGGAGGAGGGATACATGGCCCTGTCGAAAATAATTCACATTCCTTCAGGCAGTGACTAGTGGGGTACCGCAAGGTTCTGTGCTGGGGCCCCAGCTGTTTACACTGTACATTAATGATTTGGATGAGGGGATTAAATGTAGTATCTCCAAATTTGTGGATGACACTAAGTTGGGTGGCAGTGTGAGCTGCGAGAAGGATGCTATGAGGCTGCAGAGTGACTTGGATAGGTTAGGTGAGTGGGCAAATGCATGGCAGATGAAGTATAATGTGGATAAATGTGAGGTTATCCACTTTGGTGGTAAAAACAGAGAGACAGACTATTATCTGAATGGTGACAGATTAGGAAAAGGGGAGGTGCAACGAGACCTGGGTGTCATGGTACATCAGTCATTCAAGGTTGGCATGCAGGTACAGCAGGCGGTTAAGAAAGCAAATGGCATGTTGGCCTTCATAGCGAGGGGATTTGAGTTCAGGGGCAGGGAGGTGTTGCTACAGTTGTATAGGGCCTTGGTGAGGCCACACCTGGAGTATTGTGTACAGTTTTGGTCTCCTAACTTGAGGAAGGACATTCTTGCTATTGAGGGAGTGCAGCGAAGGTTCACCAGACTGATTCCCGGGATGGTGGGACTGAAATATCAAGAAAGACTGGATCAACTGGGCTTGTATTCACTGGAGTTCAGAAGAATGAGAGGGGATCTCATAGAAACGTTTAACATTCTGACAGGTTTAGACAGGTTAGATGCAGGAAGAATGTTCCCAATGTTGGGGAAGTCCAGAACCAGAGGTCACAGTCTAAGGATAAGGGGTAAGCCATTTAGGACCGAGATGAGGAGAAACTTCTTCACCCAGAGAGTGTGAACCTGTGGAATTCTCTACCACAGAAAGTTGTTGAGGCTAATTCACTAAATATATTCAAAAAGGAGTTAGATATAGTCCTTACTACTAGGGGGATCAAGGGGTATGGCGAGAAAGCAGGAATGGGGTACTGAAGTTGCATATTCAGCCATGAACTCGTTGAATGGCGGTGCAGGCTCGAGGGGCCGAATGGCCTATTCCTGCACCTATTTTCTATGTTTCTATGTTTCAGCATTCACACCCCCTTCAATAATTTGAAAATTACCATTGCTGCCAACTGAAATAAAAGTGACAGAATGTTGGATATACCAAGCAGCTCACGTTACAACAAGCTTGTGTCCCACTGGGCATTTGGACCGAGAAATCCTCGGGTCCCTGCAAGTGTGGCAGGGCAGGACTCGTGCCAGCTAAAGTCGGAGGAAATTGACCCTGACAGAAACGTCAATAAATGCTGGTGGGGCAAGGGCAGGAGTCTCACCACTAGGAGTGCCAGATATGTTGGGGGGGAAAACCTGGAAAATTTGGTGAAAAAGTGCAATATCTGTATTTAAAGGGATGCATGCTGTTAAAGGGCTGAGCATGGTCTTGGAAGAAGGGGATGAAATAACTTGTGCTAAAGATGAGGTGAAGGAGAGGATATAACTCCTGATGTGGCAGTGCTGCTGGCTCAAATTAGAAACAGGAGCCCTGCAATTGTTGGAGAAGAGACCAGGGAAGAGGCCATAATATTCACTGTTCTGTTATCCTATCTCTAGTTTGCGATATTAGTGTGTTATGTATGTAATAACTCGATAGACTGAATACTGTAAATTCATTCAGGTGCAAGCTTGGCTCAACTTTGTTTGGGCCCAAAGTGCCCACATTACATGGTGGCTTCCTTTATATACCTGGCTCGCACATACATGCGTACAGTCCAATGACCTCCGACAGTGGTGCCCTCTGGTGGCTAGTAACCCCAAGCATACACATGACAACATCCCCCTTCAAGATCTTAGTATCAGTCTTTTTACAAGTTAAGACGGTCCGGGGCTTTCCGCTCACGAATTGATCGTCTCAGTTCAACTCCAGTTCTGGACGAGCGTTCTGAGTTAATTATGACTGGAGGCTGGGTAGCCGATCTGATGGGAGTGGTAATGACCATGTCAGAGATTGAAAGTCCAGGTTCATTGATGATGGCGGAGTCCTCTGATGAATGAATATAGGTTGATTGGTCACTGATCGTATCTTCCTCAACTTGTTTCAGTTCACCTGTGTGCCACAGCTTTATCTGATCAACATGTTTCCTGCATTTTTGCCCATTCTTGAGCCTGACAATAAACACTCTGTTACCCTCCTTGGCCATAACAGTACCGACGAGCCACTTGGGACCTTGACCATAATTTAGCACATACACAGGATCTTTAACAGATCATGATGCCAATGCTGATTTTGACATCTGATTTCAACATTGTTACTGAGCTGGACGTATTTCTTTTAAATGTGTTTATTACATTTTTGTATAATTTTATTGTGTAAATTTATGGTTCAAGTCAGGATGGACGAGAGAGAGCTTGGTCTTGAGACCTCTCTTCATCAATAGATCAGCAGGGGAGACCCCAGTAAGCATGTGGGATCTTGTCCTGTAACTAACCAATATGCTTGACAAGCAAGTCTACAGTGAACCCTGAGTTACACGTTTCATACTCTGCTTGATTGTTTGGACAGCACACTCTGCTTGACCATTAGAGGCAGGTTTGAATGGTGCTGACCTCACATGTTTAATACCATTGAGTTTCATGAACTCTTGTAACTCCAGACTTGTGAAGCAAGATCTGTTGTCGCTCACAACGATGTCAGTAGCAAACATGACACAAAGGCTCTCAATGGTAGCTGTGGATGATCTGGATGACATGATTATACACTCTATCCACTAGGAATATGCTTCCACCACAACAAAAAACATCTTACCCAGGAAAGCACCTGCAAAGTCGATGTGGATCCTCGATCATGGTTTGGATGGCCACGACCACAGACTCAGTGGAGATTCCGCTGGCACTTTGCTTAGCTGCATGCAAGTGTTGCACTGATGCACACATGATTCCAGATCAGAATCAATTCCAGGCCACCATACATGAGACCTGGCAATGGCTTTCATCATGACAATACCGGGATGAGTGCTGTGTAGATCACGTACAAATTTCACTCTGCCTTTCTTAGGCATAACAACACGATTACCCCAGAGTAAACAATCTGACTGAATGGATAGTTCGTCTTTGCGATGGTTGTAAGGTTTGGTTTCATCACACATTTCCATCGGTATAGCAGACCAATAGGTATAGCACCACTAAGGACACAATGTTTTACAACCGATAATATTGGGTCCTGTCTGATCCAGGTCCTAACTTGTTGAGCAGTGACAGGGGTTCCTTCACTCTCAAAAGCATCCATAACTAACAGTATGTCTGCAGGTTGTGGCATCTCCATTTACAATGTGGGCAAAGGAGACGGCTCAGTGCATCGGCACAATTCTCGGTGCCAGGTCTATGGCGAATGACATAATCATAGGCAGATAATGTCAGCGCCCACCTCTGGATGCGAGACCATTGGTATTGATACCTTTGTTTTCCAAAAACAATGAAATGAGTGGCTTTTGATCCGTTTTGAGTTCAAAACAAAGACCAAACAGGTACTGATGCATCTTTTTAACTCCATACTCGCAGGCTAAAGCTTCATTTTCTACCATGCTGTAGGCGCTTTCCGCCTTTGACAAACTTTTCGAAGCATACGCAACAGGTTGTAGTTTGCCCGACTCATTAGCTTGTTGGAGCACGCAACCAACCCCATATGATGAAGCATCACAGGCCAATACTAGACACTTACATGGATCATAATATACCAGCAACTTGTTAGAGCAAAGCAGATTTGTAGCTTTCTTGAAAGCTCTATCTTGAGACACACCGCAAACCCAGTTGTCGCCTTTTCTGAGCAGCATGTGCAATGGCTCTAATAAAGTGCTCAATCTAGGTAAGAAATTACCGAAGTAGTTGAGTAGTCCAAGGAACGAACGCAGCTCCACCACATTCTGAGGC
Organism: Pristiophorus japonicus; assembly: GCF_044704955.1. Lineage (NCBI taxonomy): Eukaryota > Metazoa > Chordata > Chondrichthyes > Pristiophoridae > Pristiophorus > Pristiophorus japonicus. The sequence continues at coordinate 178,603,055 of NC_091983.1, read as the reverse complement.
TTGGCTGCATTTTTGATGGTCTTGGTTTTCGAGTCCATAGACCTGGTGCCATCAGCAGCAATCTTCCTCTCCAAGAATTCAACTTCCGGTGCCATGAAGACGCATTTCAAACGTTTCAGCCTGAGTCCCACTTTGTCCAGACGATTTAGAACCTCTTCAAGGTTGTTCAGGTGTTCGGCAGCGTCACGACCTGTGACCAGGATGTCATCTTGAAATACGATGGTTCTAGGGACGGACTTCAGTAGACTCTCCATGTTCCTCTGAAATATGGCTGCAGCTGAGCGAATTCCAAAAGGACACCTGTTGTAGATAAACAGTCCTTTATGAGTGTTGATGCACGTAAGTTTCTTTGACGTGTCGACGAGCTCCTGTGTCATACGACATCAGATCCAGTTTAGTGAATGACTTTCCACCTGCTAGCGTTGCAAACAGGTCATCAGCCTGCGGTAACAGGTACTGATCCTGTTTCGAAAATCGGTTGATCGTGACCTTGTCGTCTCCACAAATCCTGACAGTGCCATCACTCTTCAACACAGGAACAATGGGACTAGCCCATTCGTTAAATTTGACCAGTGATATGACCCCTTCAGGTTGGAGTCTGTCCAGCTCAATTTCGACCTTCTCCCTCATCATGTACGGAACAGCCCGAGCTTTGTGATGGATGGGTCTCGCACCTGAGTCCAGGTGAAACTGCACCTTGGCTCCCGTGAAATTGCCGATGCCCGGTTCAAACAGCGAAAGAAACTTGCTCAGCACTTGAGCACACGAGGTGTCATCCACCGATGACAATGCTTTGATATCCATTTGATTTTTTCGAGTCAATTACAGCATTGGTCCATTTCCTGGAATGATCCACAACGATAGATCATGAACCACACCATCATACGACACCTTGATTACTGCACTGCCAATCACTGGTATGAGTTCTTTGGTGTAAATACGCAATTTGGCATTGACTGGACACAGCTTAGGCTTCGCAGGCTTGGTGTCCCACAGCTTGTCGAATGTCCTTTGGCTCGTTATTGACTGACTCGCACCTGTGTCCAATTCCATCGATACCGGCACGCCATTTAGTTTCACATTAGCCATTATCGGCTGGCTCTTTGTCAGGAATGAATACAGTCCATATACTTCCTCCTCGGGTCGCATATCCAGGTCCGCGCTGGACTGATCGTCGTCATCCACGTGGTTAGTCGCTTGCTCAGTTGTGGGCACATTCGCTGAAGATGCCCCACTTTCGAACAGCCTTTACAGATATACTGTTTAAAATGACACTGATGATGCCAATGATTGCCCCCACAACACCAACAGGGTGAAAATGAATTCGTACCTGTTGGCGGACTTTGAGCAGCTACAGGTTTTGCATACGCAGTCGAGTAGGCCCTGCCATAAGCAGCTCCGCCATACAATGACACAATCTTGTTTACAGTACTTGCCGTGGAGCTCCGACTCTTCGATGATATCTGCCTTAAATTATCATCTGGCGTCATGCATGCCTGGGCAATCACGATGGCCTTGCTCAAATCCAGCGTCTGCGCAGCCATTAACTTCTGGAGGATCACCTCGTGGTTGATTCCTATTACGAAGAAATCTCGCAGCATGTCTCCCAACGCGTCTTTGAACTTACATGGCCCAGCAAGACGTCATAGGTCGGCGATGAATTCCGACACATCCTGGCCCTCAGAACGAACATGTAGAATCGATAGCGTGAGATGATGATGCCTTCTTTTGGTTTGAGATGGTCACATATCAAAGCACACAATTCCTCATAGTCCTTGTCCATTGGATGTGCAGGTGAGAGGAGATTCTTTATGAGGCCATAGATTTTTGGACTGCAAATAGTGAGGAAAACCGCCCTGCACCTAACCGCGTCAGTAGCTTCTTCCATTTTGTTGGCCAAGAAGTACTGGTCCAGGCGATCGATAAAATCCGACCAGTCCTCTCCCTCCAGAATTCCAAAGGGTGCTCATTTTTGCATGCAAAGGTTCTTGAGTTACCTCGTCGCCAAATGTTATGTATGTAATAACTCGATAGACTGAATACTATAAGCTAACACAGGTTCAAACCTGGCTCTGCTTTATTAGGGCCCAAAGTGCCTGCATTACATGGTGGCTTCCTTTATATACCTGGCCTGCACACACGTGCGTACAGCCCTATAGGGTTAAAAAGGAGGCTTCTCTCCTTCAAGGTGGACTAACTGATATAGTTAATCAACACCTGCCCATCTGTTGGGGTAAAATGAGGCATAAAAGGAGGTTTCTCTCCTTCAGGGTGGACGAACTGATATAGTTCATCGACACCTCACCCTTCTCCTGTTATATAACGACCACGGAAGTGAACACACGAAATCCCAGGTTCAACCGTCTTTTATTATGAGCAATTGCAAGGAAAGGTTCAGTCGTGGAACCTCCGAAATACAAGAGTTTTCAAGCATAATTTATACAGGTTTTGGAGAGGAGCTATTCTCCTACAAAATCATCGAAAGGTCTATTGTTAACAGCGAAGTTACATTGATTTGTTGACTCTTATCAGACAGGCTCTGAGTAGAACATGCAACTGTCCATCTCTCATCATTATTTTGTTCCATTTGCCCCCTACTGTAAGGGAGGTGGTCCAGAAGGTTCGGTTCTGACCTACTTGAGTGGTTCGAATCGCTTCCACTCCCTTGGATTCTAGACTCTGGGTTTATTTGGGGGGTGTGATAAAGTGCAAAGGACAACTGGTTTAGTGCAAAAGAACTTTGACTTTATTACAGACAAGAAAATGTAAGGTCAAACTTATAATCACTCTAATAAAGAACAATACATTGCACATTCAAAGGGGGTTACAGTAAAAATTACACCTCCCACCTCCCAATACCTAATTCTAGCTAGGTTAGATTCCAGGTTTCGGGGTTCGTTGAATTCTGTAGGTTCTGCTGACCATACTCCGAACGTCGGAGAAGACTTCTTACGGCGCAATCTTCAGTTGGGTTGAGTCCGTTGATGCGGTAAGGCGCGTTTTGGATCTATGGGGTAAGTACCCGGTTTTCTTCGTTAGAAATTGGTCCAAAGTCACTTTAGGTAATGTTTTCACCTGTTGGTAATCAGACCTTAGACTGTAGAGTGGAAACATTCGATTCTTCGGTTTCTTCCTGTTGGAGTTTTGTTTCGTTGAAACCACGTTGGCTGTGGTCAGTTGCTGCCACGATGGTGATGTTCTTTCTTCCTTCAGGACTTCAGGACTTCAAGGCTGGAGAAGTTAGTTTTCAACTGTCACGTTGGTTTCTCTCCCTGTCTTGATGACATCAGCGTGGTCTCGGTTGTATGGCAAAGTGTGTCATTCCCTCTGTTAAATCAGGGGGCCAGTTATACGATTCGAGTTGCCTTAATCTTCACGCCAAATTAGTTGAGAATTCTTTGTTTAAGTTTGGCGGGCTTGACTTTTCTTTGTAATATTTTGGCGGGCTCGTTAAAAGTTAATATGTCTTGGGTGGGTTGCATTTCTAAATCTATTTCCTGATGGAAAATATTAACTTGGTAATCACACTGTCCTTTTTTGCTTGGTTTTTCGCATGCAGGCTGTAGTGGGCCCTTTGTTCTTATTCATGTTGGAGATGGCTTTTCTCAGTTTGGTTTGATGGCTGGCCGTCTCTGAGTTATTGTTGTAATGTAAATGTCTCTTGTGGAGCAGCGTTTTCAAGTGTCCATTCCTCCAGACAAGTTAACTTAGTCCCAACACCCAGACAGTTCCAATAATCAAGTGGGCTTCTTTTGTTCCCTCGGCCCGCCCACAGGCTTGAATTTGTCTTGTAAAAGTCCAAAATCGATTAAAGTTTGTCATTTCTTCCATGAGCACTTTAGGATTTCAAACTTTTCGGTAGATAGTCCCAAATTAAATTTCCTTTCGAATGAGCCCAAACACTGGGGGAGTTCTCGTGTATTTTGCACTCTTCGGTCCCCCCCTGTTGACACTCCACACTCTTGAGTGTCAAACAACTTAAGCAAAATTCCTGATCCTGAGAGTCAACCTTCCCTGCATTTATACTAGCTAAACATTAATATGCATCCCCGTTGAAATGCAATGCAATTTACAGGTGAATACAATCATTACAATTCTGTTACAGCATAGAGGGGGTACGATGCCCCTCCTTTACTCGGTTTTCACAGTAAAATAACGGTATACAGTCAAACACAGTTTAAGTAAAGTAAAATAAAAGCACATAGTCAAACACATTCTCAAGTAACATAAAGGTCCATAGTCAAACATATTTTTAAGTAACGTCCTTATGACACTCGATATTTTGCGGTTTACAGCAAGTAAAATCAAACACAAATTAAACATGGTAGTATGGTGTCACCCCTCCCTGCGCGATTCCCAAGTTCGGCCAAGGAGTATACAGCACCCTTTGGTGCCTGACCTGACAGCCTCTGCGTTTCACTCGGCAAGTGAGACACCATAAGTAAAGAATAATCGCGAGTTGACAGATAACTAAAGTGTGGGAAGCGATTTGGATCCAGACTGGGACTTCTATATTTCTGAAACGGTCCCACCAAACCGGAATTGTGATCTCGAGAATCTTTTTCTCTATCTCAATTGTTTTCTGTTCCAGAGTGTAGAAGTGTTTTTGTGAGATAATTACAGCTTTTAGTAGAGCGGTCAGGTGTTCGGGTAGAGGGGGAATTGCATAGCCAAAATGTACAACATAATCCTGCAGGTTTGTAATGTTTTCCTTCACATTGAGGTGGACAGTGGAGGGTTCAGGAATGGGGACAATCTGTTCCTGGGCCACTTGAACTGATGCCTCAGATTTGAAGCAAAAACTGCTGTCACTTACTGGACACCAGAAGTGTCCATGTTGGTAGTGGGGCGCACTGGTGATGACAGAATACGGTTAATAGGCTGTGTGCCAGCAGCTTTAAAGCCACACTGTGACTTTGAATGGGCACTCAAGTACTGGGGACACAGTATTATGTGTGCACCCAGAGAGGTCAGTACCCACTTTATGACATAGGGTGGGACCGCTGCAAAATGAATATGTGCACCTCCCTGAATAACTCCAATGTTCTCCACCCAGTATACCGGTGCGGGTCAGGCTGTCCCACCCATGACCGGCATCCTTAGTACGATTCCCATAATGGTGTGGTTAGATTTCCCACAGTCTACTGGGACAGGGTAGGCATCAGCAGCTAGGCGGGGTTGGCACGGGCTTAATGAATTGCTGTACGGGTGGAGGGCTGCGAGGTGCTTGTTCCTGATCCAGGATGTGACTAAACCTTGTTTTAAATCCTCCAGGTTGTTGCGTCCCTCGCACACCTCGTTTTGTGCAGCCTGGTCCAAAGCGTTTCTATTCTCCCGTATGAGTGCATTCACTACCTGTGCATGTTTTTCCAGCTCTGCCACTATTTCTTTTAAATGGACTGTCATAGCCTGGTCCTCGTGTAGTTCTGAACCTACTACTGTGTTCTCTTGTTTCAGGATTTTCTCAATTGGTTCTTTAAACCGTTTATCTGTGTTTGTAGTGCTATGTCATCTCGGCTATTTATTACAGAGGATGCTGTATTGTAGGCAGTGAAAACCTTGTTTATGAGTCCCCTTCTAGGTCTCCCCGAGCCCATGGTGTCCCTAGCGTTTAGGGTGTATAGGTCTGCTTTGTCTACATTTCCAAAGTCTAACTCATAAAATTTCTTGAACATGTCTCTAAGTAGGTAGATTCTTCTTACTTCCGGGTATTACCCGGTTTCTTTTGGGCACCATGCAGGTAGGTGTACCTCGATATGGTTTAAAATTACTGAAGCTACTGCATAATGTACCCCCTGGTATAACACCTTTTCGGCCGGTACCAATACTAATCCATTCCCAGATCCCTTGGTGGTAGTAGAACACCTTTCTATTACTGTGCATATTAGTGGGGTTGTGGGCAGGGGTTTCTTAATGTGTGCTCTTAGTACGGTGGCGTTAATTGGGAGTGGGGAGTGTGGGACCGTGCATCTGTGTAGGCTAGAATCCCACCCCATCCCTTCCCCTTCATCTTGCCATTGCTTGGCGAAGACGATCGATATGCCTGCGGGACAAATATTCTCTGATCCCCACATGCAAATGTAAATTCCTTATTCGGATTCCCGCCATTTGTCCCAACACACTTTTACTCCTCCCCGTGTCCTTGTGATGGTGTGGTACGTATCATTACCGAGTCTTTCCCAGTCCGATTCCTGGTCCCATGCGTCCTTGCTGAGTTTTCTGAGCCACCACCATCTTCCCAGGGGAATGTTCCCTTTGCAAGTCAAACATACACGTTTTCCCTCTGTAACACTGACTCGGGCAGACGATGATCCGTATCCGGGGGCATGGAACTGAGGCCTCCCCGTAGGTAAAACCTTCTTGGAGTAGCAGGTAGAGTTAGATCCCAGCCACCCTGGCCATCTTCCCTCGTGGGCGTAAACGGCGAGTTCTTCCACGCCTGGGATGCCACCCCCAGCGGTTACGATCGGTGCTCTTTCTCCTGAACACCCATAGATGAAGGATTCTTCCACATCTCCTCGGTCGCCGCTGCTCATCCCTATCAGGGCGAGCAGGAACAGGATCCTTCTCATGCTGCTCTCTTTCCTGTAGGGGCACATAAATCAGATTGTCGAGCCCTGAGAGAGCTCTCTGGCTTGACAAAAATGACTGAGTTCCAAATTGGGTTCTCTTCCTTTCAGCTACAGTATAGTCTCTAATCGACTGGCTGTCTTATTCAGTTCCTTGTGGACTGATTGACTGCTTCTAACTTTTATCTCATAGCCATTTTACTTTTATCTTACCGGTGCTTCCTTAATAGCCATACCGGTAGATTCTTCTTACTCCCGGGTATAACGCGGTCTGTGCCTCTTTTAATAGCTGCACAGGTAGATTCTTTTCCTTACGCCAGTAACTAATACATATATACTTATCACTACACAGATGATCCTACACTACTCTAAATCACTCACTAAACATTCTTAAATTCATATGATACTATATATGTACATCTGCCACCCGTCTCCGGGTGGCCAGGTTGTGTCCTGCCTTCTTTTTTTCTTCTTTTGCCTCTGGGTGTCCAGCAGGGCTGTTAATAAGTCGGCCTGCATCGCCAGACCCGGAATGTCCTGACCAGAGGTACGTTCGAGTCCCACACTATTGGCGAAATGGGGGAACGTCCCCTCCGGTGCTACATCACACCATTCCTTTGGGGGTGGCTGCCTAGTTCGTTTCTTCCCCTGGGGGTTCTGCCTGGTTGAGGGCTACGGGCTGGGGACTCTTACTTGGTGGCTGGTCCACCGCTATCTCGTCTGAGGGTCCCTCGTTGCCCGAGGCTACCGGCTGGGTGTCGCTGCTCGCGGGCTGGTCTCTGACCTTAGGTACCCTTTTGCGGCTGGTCCCTTTCCCGGGGCTGAACCATTCAAATTGGAGCACTGGTGACCACGGTGTCTTTGGCCGTGGTGTGCGGGGAGTCCTTCTTAAGGCTCTGGCTACTGGGGGTGTGTCCGAGTCCCAAATGATTGGGGGGACAGCTCCTCCAGTAACACAGTTCACCGCCCCTCTAGGTGCAGTCTGTGGGTCTGCCACGTCCCCTGTGGGATTTCCACAGTTGGGGGCTGCTGGCTGGGGGTCCCTGTCTTTAGTACGGTTTACCGTTTTTGGCTGTCCCTTACGTTTAGCTGTTGCCCCTGGGTTGAAAAGTTTGAACTGATATATGTGGAACCACTTTGTTCAGTGGGGCAGTTTTATGGCATAGGCCATGGGGCTTGCCTTGTCGACAATGTGGTATGGTCCAATGTACAATGCCTCAAAGACCCCTACTCTAGCGTAGTTCCTTATCATAACCTGGTCCCCTATCTCCCACTCAAGGTGTTTGCGGGGTTCTAGCAGCATTCGGTTGCTCCGATGCTGTTTTCCCATGTTGTTAGCGGCCTGCCAGTGAATCTGTTTAAGGTGTTCAAACAGATTCCTGACAAAGCTGTCCCGGTTTGCTTCCCTAAGCTGACCTTCCGTGAGTTCCGGGGCTAATACATGGGTGGGGGGTCGCTTGGCTCTGCCAGTCATGAGCTCGTACGGGGAGTACCCCGTGCTCTTTGACTGGCTGGCCCGGATCCCCATGAGGACCAGTGGTAGGACCTCTACCCACCCTTTGGGTGAGTCCCCTGTCTCTTTGCGCAGCCTTTCTTTGATGGTACGGTTTAAACCGGATGACTGCGGGCTGTGGGCGACATGCCATTTTCCTTTCATGCCGAGCACCTTAAGGGTCTCCTGCATCACCTGCCCGGTGAAGTGACTCCCTTGGTCGGACTCCACGTATTGTGGTAGTCCCCATCGGGAGAACACTTCTCTGACCAGGATCCTAGCTGTTCCCAGGGCAGTGGCTGTTCGGCATGGGAAGGCTTCCACTCATTTGGTGAATACATCTACCAATACTAGGCAGTACTTGTAGCCTCCCTGGGCAGTGGGTAGGGGCCTGATGTAATCGATTTGGATCGACTGCCGGGGTCCCTCTACTCTCCTGATATGTCCCATAGACACCTTTCTTTTCTGGGGGTCGGGGTTGTTGGCCGCACACACCAGACAGCTAGCACAGAACTCGTGGACATCTTCCCTGAATCCTGGCCACCACCCTGCCTGTTCCACTCATTGCCAAGTGGTCTCAGGTCCAGGGTGTCCTGCTCCTGGACCCTCGTGGGCCAGCTGGAGGAATTCTCTCCGGTGTTGTTGCAGTTCTACCCATTGCTCCCCCCTGAACAGCATGCCTTCTTTAATGGCAATTGCTGCGGTGCTGTACGGGCCGTCTATTCTTTTCCCTTTAGCTAGCGTGTTCAGGACAGTTTTGAGGACGGGGTCTTGGGTCTGAACCGTCTTTAGGTCCGGGGGCAAAACTATCCCTGCCTTTCCTGCCATCCCCATCCTGCCCCTGACTGCTGCAATGGGTCCTGGGTTGTACGGATACCAGAACTTGCCCGTGTGGGCACCTTGCTTGGCCAACATGTCAGCCTGCTGGTTTCCCTTGCTATGGTGTTCGGTGGTGGAATGTGCCTTCACCTTGTGTATATAGATATTCCCTTTCTCCTCTACGGCTTTCATGATCTTTTCCAATAGGGGCTGAATTGCCAAGGGTCTCCCGTCTGCGGGACCAAATAGCCAGGTACTCCATACACGAATTGCATATGGACATACTGTCCGAGCAAATCGTATATGGGGTAGGGAATTTTTCAGGGTGTGTGACTACGTACACCACCGCAGACAGTTCATCGTGCTGGGCACTCATAGTCCAGGGGAGTCTAATCGCCAGGGCAATGCCTGCCTCGGGGTCATAAACTCCGCAGCCTGTGATACTGTGCTTGAACCGTCCACATAGATCTCTCGGCCTGTGGGGTGTAACCCATCCTGAAAGCCTATGTTAATTTCCCATACCCCTTCTACGGAACACCGGTGGGCTGTCCCTGGATAGATCATGTTGGCTGCGAGTCTTGGCTCGCAGAGACCCTTTACCCTTAGGTCCATTTGAGAGAGGAGCAGGGTCCAGTGAGCAATGCGTGCACTTGATTCTCCCGTCCAGGAGCATTTGAGTGGGTGTATGGTGGGTAAGGAGTGTGATAGGGGACCCCCTCTGTGAAGATTAGTGATCGTTTCACAGCCCAGTGAGTGGCTAGGAGGTGCCGTTCACAGTTGTAGTATCCATTCTCCAAGTCCATGAGTATCCTGGAGGAGTAACATCTGTAGTGGGGAAAATGCTTGAAGCTATCATTAAGGAAGAAATAGCGGGACATCTAGATAGGAATCATGCAATCAAGCAGACGCAACATGGATTCATGAAGGGGAAATCATGTTTAACTAATTTACTGGAATTCTTTGAGGATATAACGAGCATTGTGGATAGAGGTGTACCGATGGATGTGGTGTATTTAGATTTCCAAAAGGCATTCGATAAGGTGCCACACAAAAGGTTACTGCTGAAGATAAAGATATGCGTAGTCAGAGGAAATGTATTAGCATGGATAGAGAATTGGCTAACTAACAGAAAGCAGAGAGTCGGGATAAATGGGTCCTTTTCAGGTTGGAAATCAGTGGTTAGTGGTGTGCCACAGGGATCGGTGCTGGGACCACAACTGTTTACAATATACATAGATGACCTGGAAGAGGGGACAGAGTGCAGTGTAACAAAATTTGCAGATGACACAAATATTAGTGGGAAAGCGGGTTGTGTAGAGGACACAGAGAGGCTGCAAAGAGATTTAGATCGGTTAAGCGAATGGGCTAAGATTTGGCAGATGGAATACAATGTCGGAAAATGTGAGGTCATCCACCTTGGGAAAAAAAACAGTAAAAGGGAATATTATTTGAATGGGGAGAAATTACAACATGCTGCGGTGCAGAGGGACCTGGGGGTCCTTTTGCATGAATCCCAAAAAGTTAGTTTGCAGGTGCAGCAGGTAATCAGGAAGGCGAATGGAATGTTGGCCATCATTGCAAGAGGGATGGAGTACAAAAGCAGGGAGGTCCTGCTGCAACTGTATAGGGTATTGGTGAGGCTGCACCTGGAGTACTGCGTGCAGTTTTGGTCACCTTACTTAAGGAAGGATATACTAGCTTTGGAGGGGATACAGAGACGATTCACTAGGCTGATTCCGGAGATGAGGGGGTTACCTTATGATGATAGATTGAGTAGACTGGGTCTTTACTCATTGGAGTTCAGAAGAATGAGGGGTGATCTAATAGAAACATTTAAAATAACGAAAGGGATAGACAAGATAGAGGCAGAGAGGTTGTTTCCACTGGTCGGGGAGACTAGAACTAGGGGGCACAGCCTCAAAATACGGGGGAGCCAATTTAAAACCGAGTTGAGAAGGAATTTCTTCTCACAGAGGGTTGTGAATCTGTGGAATTCTCTGCCCAAGAAAGCAGTTGAGGCTAGCTCATTGAATGTATTCAAATCACAGACAGATAGATTTTTAAACAATAAGGGAATTAAGGGTTATGGGGAGCGGGCGGGTAAGTGGAGCTGAGTCCACGGCCAGATCAGCCATGATCTTATTGAATGGCAGAGCAGGCTCGAGGGGCTAGATGGCCTACTCCTGTACCTAATTCTTATGTTCTTATGTTCTTATGACCACTGGCCTCAACCGGCCGTGCCGCTCTTGGAGCAGTACTGCACTCAGGCTGTCCTAACTGGCTGCTACCTCCAGGAAAAACTCTTTACCCCCATCGGTGGCCCTTAGAGCTGGCGCGGTCTGCAGGTCTTTCTTGAGTTGGATAAATGTTGCCTCGCAACCTTTGTCCCATTCCCACTCCACTCCCTTGTGTAGGATTCGAAGCAGAGGGGCTGTGGTGGCTGCATAATCCTCAATGAAATCCCTGCAGTACCCGGTTAGCCCTCGAAAAGATCTTACTCCCGTCACTATGTTGGGGGCGGGTAACTTCTGTACTGCTTCCTGTCATGTATTTCACCATCTTGCAATGACTATAAATATGTAACTGTAACTCATGCATACTGTACCTGTACCCTTGTAATGCACACCCTGACCACAGGGAGTGAGCTCCTCACCTGGGCTTCCAGGTATAAAAGGGGAGGTCCCACCCAGGATCAGCACTCTTTAGTCCTGGGAATAAAGTGAAGGTCACAGAGTGACCGTGTCTGATGTATCCATGCCTCGTGTGAGTTTGTAACAAGGTGCAGAGACACCACATCTGGCGACGAGAAACGGGAATCACCGAACCACGAGGATGGCCACCGGCAGCACAGAGGAACGCTACTGTGTGGGTGAGGAATAGGACAACTTTGTGGAAAGACTCCAGCAGAGCTTTGTCACAAAGGACTGGCTGGAAGAGGCAGCGGCTGACAAGCGCAGGGCACATCTACTGACCAGCTGTGGTCCACAGACGTATGCACTGATGAAAGACCTGCTCCCACCCCAAAAGCCAGCGGATAAGTCCTTCGAAGAGCTCAGCCAGCTGATCGGTGAGCATCTCAAGCCGACAAGTAGCGTACACATGGCCCGGTACCGGTTCTACTCTCACCGGCATCGGGAGGGTTAAAACATCTCGGACTTCGTGGCGGAACTGCGGCGTTTGGCCAGTCTCTGTAAGTTCTCCGATGCCTGCAGGGGGGAGATGTGAAGCGACTTTTTCATCGAGGGCATTAATCATGCCGGCATTTTCAGGAAGCTCATAAAGACTAAGGATTTGACTTTAGAAGGGGCAGCGTTGATAGATCAGGCCTTTATGTCAGGGGAAGAAGAGACCAAGCTAATCTACGCACACAGCCCTGGTTTTAAAGTTGCGTTGAACCAGGGAATCAATGTTATAAAAATGACACAGAACCCCACAGGCAGGCAAGGGCAATTTGACACCGTCCAGGCAGGCAGGCAAGGGCAATTCGACAACACCCAGGTAGCAACAAGCTCCTGGCAACAGGGACAATGGAAAGGGGATCGGCAATTCATGCCATCACGAGGAACAATACATCCTGTGATGGGACAATTAACATCCCCCATCAGAGTGCTTAGAAGCAGCCAAAAGGGCCATCAGAGAGGAGTAGTTCTTTTGTTAATAGCAATCTCAGCTCATGTTGGAGATGTGGGAGCAGACACACTGCAAAAATCTGCAGGTTCCAACTTTACACCTGTAGGATTTGTAATGTCAAGGGACACCTGGCCAGGATGTGCAAAAAGGCAGTAGCGAGGCTAGTCTGCGAGACAGAGGAACCAGATGAAGGGTCTGAAATGCAGGATGAGGCCTGGGGAACAACGATGGATGCTGAAGTTCAGAGAGTTCATGTGGCATACGTCCACAGCTCATACACCAAAACGCCACCCATGATGATGAAAGTCTTACTGAATGACATCCCGGTGCACATGGAGCTGGATACTGGAGCTAGCCAGTCACTCATGAGCGCCCAACAATTTGAGAAACTATGGCCACACAGAGCTAGCAGGCCCAAATTGGAACGCATTGAGACGCAGCTACGTACGTACACCAAAGAGATCATCCCAGTGTTGGGAAGTGCAAATTTGGTGGTAACGCATAATGGATCACAGAACCGGTTGCCACTCTGGATTGTTCCGGGAAATGGCCCCGCGCTCTTAGGGAGGAGTTGGCTAGCTGAGATGAATTGGAAATGGGGGGATGTGCATGCCATTTCATCCGTGGAGCGAAGTTCATGCTCGCAGGTATTGCAAAAATTCGAGTCACTCTTTCAACCTGGTGTCGGAACGTTCAAGGACGCCAATGTAGTGATACATATCACTCCGGATGCCAGACCAGTGCACCACAAAGCCAGAGCGGTGCCGTACGTGATGCGTGAAAAAATTGAAAGTGAACTGGACAGGCTGCTCAGAGAGGGCATAATTTCGCCTGTTGAATTCAGCGACTGGGTAAGTCCCATTGTTCCCGTCCTCAAAGCAGATGGCTCGGTTAGGATTTGTGGCGACTACAAAGCCATCATCAACCGAGTGTCGCTGCAAGACCAATACCCGCTCCCGAGAGTGGAGGACCTTTTTGCCACACTGGTAGGTGGTAAGCTGTTCACGAAGCTAGACCTCACTTCGGCCTACATGATTCAGGAACCGGCTGAAGAATCCAAGTTTCTGACCACCATCATAACACACAAAGGATTATTTGTTTACAATAGGTGCCCATTTGGCATTCGTTCGGCAGCGGCTTTCTTTCAGCGAAACATGGAAAGCTTGCTCAAGTCCATCCCTGGAATGATCGTGTTCCAAGACGACATCCTTATAACGGGTCAAGACACTGAGGAACACCTCCGCAACCTGGAGGAGGTGCTACGCCGATTGGAACGGGTAGGCCTGCGGCTGAAAAAGGCCAAGTGCATGTTTTTGGCCCCAGAGGTCGAGTTCCTGGGCAGGAGGGTTGCCGCAGACGGGATCCGGCCCACTGAATCAAAAATGGAGGCGATTCGCCGGGCGCCCAGGCCCGGCAACATGTCGGAGTTGCGATCATTCCTGGTACTCTTGAACTATTTTGGGAACTTCCTGCCGAACTTAAGCACATTGTTGGAACCGTTACACATGCTCCTCCGTAAAGGTTGTGAATGGTCTTTAGGGGATTGTCAAGAACGGGCTTTCAATAAGGCGAGGAACCTGCTGTGTTCCAACAAACTGTTGACTTTGTATGACCCCTGTAAAAAACTGGTTTTAACATGCGATGCATCATCCTACGGGGTTGGGTGTGTGTTGCAGCAGGGTAACGATGACGGCCGACTCCAACCGGTGGCTTACGCCTCCAGGTCGCTCTCCCAGGCAGAGCATGGATACGGCATGGTCGAGAAGGAGGCACTCGCGCGTGTGTGTGTACAGTGTGAAAAAGATGCACCAGTACTGAGCTAGAGACGGACCACAAGCCGTTGGAAATATCCAGCACCGTGAAGGTGGTCGCGGAGGCTGGAATACTTCCAATGAGGTCGGCGACAGCAGCAACGGTGGGTGTACAGGCGGGGATGTTACGGTTGAGTACCCGATAATCCACCGTGGCTGTCCAGGAATTGTCCGGTTTCTTATCCGGTCACAATAGAGAGTTCACATGGGTAGCTATTGGTCTCAATACCCCCTGTTTAACAAGCGAACCCAAGGCTGTTTCCATGTCTGCCTCCGCCTCCTGGGGAAGTTGTACTGTTTCTGTGGTCGGGTCATGGGGCTCCCATCTATGCTAACCTCGACCCCATTTATACTCCCACAGTCGTGTTTGTGAGTGGCAAAAGCTGCAAGGATTTTCCTCACATATTCTTGGCATTCTATCGGAATGTTACTGACCAGTGATTCAAGGTCGTAACCCTCCTTTGGCTTCAGGGTGCACACCGTCCCTTTTTCCTGTTTTCCTGGGATAACCATCACCTCACTCTCCTGTCCCGTACAGACTGAACCCCAAAGACAGTGGTTTCTTAAATCCACTAAGATCCCGTGGCCTAGGATGAAGTCATCCCCCAGGATCCCTCTCCCTTCCTGTTCCCACTTCATCAGGACACAAGTCCACTTAGTGTGGAGTGTTCCTAAATGAATGGAGAGCGGAACGGAGAATGAGCCAGTCTGTTCAGTGCCTGTGAAACCCACCAAGCTGTAGGGGACCCTGTTAGACAGAGGTGAGGCGGCGGGGTTAGCTGCATAGACAAGAGTGCTTGAGGCACCGGTGTCCAGCAGGTAAGTCCCTTTCACCTTTTCCACTTCCATCTGAACGGTCGATCTCCCCCACACATCGTACTCGAGGGCACACAGGTGGACAGGCTGTGCCTGTCCTAATCACGGTTTTGGTTGAGATGGGGCAGATGGGATTTCGGTATCGGTGGCGGTGGCTATCTTCCGAGGGCCATCTAACATGGTCTGGCGTGCGGTTAGAAAGGTATCGAATGAGTGGGAAGGGACTGGCTTATTGGTCTCGGCCTTTTTGGATGGGGCTGGAGAACTCTTTTCTGCGCTACTCTTCCAGGGATTTCTACAATCCTTTCTCCAGTGCCCATTTTTTCCGCACCCGAAGCAGGTACGTTTTGTATCGGAGGAGTTGCCCCCCTCGTGGCGCCATTCCCTTTTATCCTGGCTAGGTAAGATTTCGTGGACCCTTCCCTTTTGTGGGAACTCTTCCGTCCCTCTGCCGTTCCGATAAGCTAGGGTCAGTTGCCTGACCACTCCCTGTTCAGTGGCTTGGGGATCTCTTGGGTCGAACCAGTCCTCAGCCTTAGTTCTTATTCTGGGTAAACTATTAGCTACTAGGCCTCGGAGCCAGTGGGCTAACTCATCCGGGCTTAAGTTATCTCGGTCGATGTCCCCACTACAGGCGTTCTGATACACAGGCCACAGTCGGTCTGCGAAAGCCTGTGGGGATCCCCTGTGAGCTGCACTGGAGAAGGGACTCCCGTCATTGCAGCCCATGGCTTCTAAAATGTCTTTCTGGACGGCAGCAAGTGTTTTCTGTCCCCTTTTGCTCTCAGTAGAGAGGGACTGGTACAGCTTGCTGTCCAGGGATAGGAGGAGCATCTTTGCCATTTCTGCATCATCGCACCCATTAATATCCCCTGCCTGTTCTACCTCCATAAAGTGAACCGAGGGTTCCCTCTTTGGAGTTAGCTTTCCCAGGTGGCTTATTATAGCCCTAAGCTGTTGGGGAGTGTGGGGACTACAAACTGACTTTCCAGGGGCCCTGGACCCCCGGCAATGGTGGATGGGCCAAACTTCTGTTGCCGGACCGGGCACATTGGCCCAGGTTCTGGCTCTCCCTGTTCTGGCTCGCCGACCCCTCCTCCCTGCGGCCAGACCGAGCTGAAACTCAGTGCCACAGGTGGTGGTGGTTTGCTATCCCTGTCTGCCCCACAGCTCATTCGCCCCTCCTGCTGCTGCACTGGTGTAGTCACCAGTGCCACAGGTGGTGTCTGAACAATTTCTTCCTTCTCTTCCAGGTTTACCTGGGGTGTACCTGAGCTTATTAGGCATACCATGCCTCTTGCCTTGGACAGAGCAAGGTTTAAACTTTTAATTTGTTGCTGGCAGGGACTGTGTTTTCCCGATTCAAACCCATTCGTGCTAGCTACTTTATACGCTGCCTGCACATCTTTTAATTTTTCCTGGAGCTCTTTTACTTGTAGGGTGAGGCGAGTGCTTTCCTTCCGCAGTGACTTTTCATTATTTTTGGCCTCGCTAACCTGACGTTGAAAATAGTCCTGACTGTTTTTAAACCTTTCCATTATCTGGGTCCTTTCCTGTTTTAGCTTACGGAGTTCTCCCCATAACCTCTCTTCTGCCATAACCCTTTCCTGATAGTTCTCTGTGCATTCCCATAACTCTGCCTGTAGTGTCTCGTTGGTTTTATCTAGGAGTTGGACCTGTCGTTGTAGACAAACCAACCAAATTGCCTTCTCTACTGCTATTTTGTGATCCTTGCTTGCCGTCCACTGGGCTGCAGCGTCAGCTGGACGCTCAGCGCGCAACAGACCAAGCACCCATTCTTTAGTGACATTGACCTTCTTATACACATAGGAGGAACTCCTCTCTTCCATCTTGGTCCTTTGCCCCAAACCAGCACTATCCGCATCACACCCTTTGTACCAGAGTCCTGCCGGGGTCACCATTTTGTAAGGGATGGTGCCGGGGGTCAGGTTCACTTCTGACCTACTTGAGCGGTTCAAATTGCTCTCACTCCCTTGGGTTCTAGACTCTGGGTTTATTTAGAGGGTGTGATAAAGTGCAAAGGACAACTGGTTTGGTGCAAAAGAACTTTGACTTTATTACAGACAAGAAAATACAAGGTCAAACTTATAATCACTCTAATAAAGAACAATGCATTACACTATTCAAAGGGGGTTACAGTAAAAATTGCACCTCCCACGTCCCAATACCTAATTCCAGCTAGGTTAGACTCCAGGGCAGGCAGGGACTATGCTTACCAATCCTTTCTGGTCAGTTAGCGGCAGTTCCTGTTTTCGGGGTTCGTTGAATTCTGTAGGTTCTGCTTACCATACCCCGAATGTCAGAGAAGACTTCTTACTGTGCAATCTTCAGTTGGGTTGAGTCTGCTGATGCGGTAAGGCGCGTTTTGGATCTATGGGGTAAGTACTGGTTTTCTTCGTTAGAAATAGGTCCAAAGTCTCTTTAGGTAATGTTTTCACCTGTTGGTAGTCAGGCCTTAGATTGTAGAGTGGAAACTTTCGATTCTTCGGTTTCTTCCTGTTCGAGTTTTGTTTCGAGTTTGGTCGATCGCGGTGGTTTTTCGTTGGTACCACGTTGGCTGTGGTCGGTTGCTGCCACGATGGTATTATTCTTTCTTCCTTCAGGACTTCGAGGCTGGAGAAGTTAGTTTTCAACTGTCGCATTGATTTCTTTCCCTGTCTTGATAACAACAGCGTGGTCTCGGTTGTATGGCAAAGTGTGTCATCCCCTGTTAAAACAGGGGTCCAGTTATACGATTCGAGTTGCCTTAATCGTCACACCAAATCAGTTCAGAATTCTTTGTTTAAATTTGGCGGGCTTGACTTTTCTTTGTAATATTTTGGCGGGCTCGTTAAAAGTTAATATGTCTTGGGTGGGTTGCATTTCTAAATCTATTTCCTGATGGAAAATATTAGCTTGGTAATCGCACAGTCCTTTTGTGCTTGGTTTTTTGCATACAGGCTGTAGTGGGCCCTTTGTTCTTATTCATGTTGGAGATGGCTTTTCTCAATTTGGTTTGATGGCTGGCCATCTATGAGTTATTGTTGTAATGTAAATGTCTCTTGTGGAGAAGGGTTTTTGAATGTCCATTCCTCCAGACAAGTTAACTTAGTCCCAACACCCAGACAGTTCCAATAATCAAGTGGGCTTCTTTTGTTCCCTACACCCACCCACAGGCTTGAATTTGCCTTGTAAAAGTCCAAAATTTGATTAAAGTTCGTAGTTTCTTCCATAAGCACTTTAGGATTTCAAACTTTTCGGTAGATAGTCCCAAATTAAATTTCCTTTCGAATGAGCCCAAACACTGGGGGGGTTCTCGTGAATTTTGTACCCTTCACTACCCCAGTCTATCCGACGCCTAGGGTGGTTTGTACTGGGTTCTTTATCTCTTCCTCGGGGACTCTTAAACAAAACTGCTGACTTCGGCTGTTTAAGTGTTACTAAGGTTAAGCTATAGTTTAATGTGTATAAGTGTGCTATATCTATACAAGCAAGTGTTACATAGATAGGCACTTTATCAGTTCACTACCTTCAGCATAATTCTGACCCCCTATTTGCAACCTTACAATTTATCCCTTACACTCCCTAATGGCCCTTGGCTATATGCTCAAGATAGGCCATTTCCCAATTAATACCTCACGGGTGAGCTTCCAGGGTCGTCCCTTCGCTTGGGTAGTGCTACTTCCCGAGCTGCAGGATCTACCTGTTGGCTTTCCCATCAAGGTTATACTAAGTAAGTCCTTTTTGCTGGACTGTCCAATTTCCCTTTATTCAATGTTTTAACTATAGTACGGGGTAGGGCCTGCCTCTTACGTTGGTTACACCTTTTTACAGGATAATACTAGCAAGATGAGTTCCCTTGCACTACAACCAGTACATTGGGTCCAGCATAGTTTGCATATAAGTCCTTTTTAGCCAACATTTTCTCGGTGTTCGAATTATGCCCCGCCTGGGTTTCTTCTATCTTTCCTCCACTTGAGGTCTTCTCTATTCTGCCAAATTTCTGCCCCACCTGGGGTATCCTCTATGTTGTCGAATGGTGTCCAATTCAGTTGAGTTTGTTGCTCTTTCAGTTCGAGTATCGGTTTTCCTTGCGGCCCGATGGCCTTCGCATAACCTCCTCAGGTAATGTCCATCATTGTCCCATCGACCTTTCCTCCTTAAGCTCAGGGGTTATAATAAACCCGTTTACATCTGTCTCGTCAAGCGGAGTAAAACAGAAGTCAATATCCAGAATGGTGTATGAGGTGTTCCTATCTTCATTTCAGTTGCCGTGGTCTTCACACATCAATCTCCATTTCCTCATGGAACAGCGATAATTTAGTAATCCTGTGTTAGTGGGGTGATACTCAAGGTGCACCCGTCCACTTGGTTATATCCACAGTCATCTTTGATCATTTGTAGTGAATCTTGACATAAAGCAACTTGGTTATTTTTATAACAATCATCTAGGCTGAGACTCTTAGTACTGTCGTTCTCTTCAGTTACATTTCTGGTTTGTCATGGTGCCACACGCGAGTTTGATTTCTTATTTCTCCTACATTGTTTGGTATAGAGGATCTCCCTTTGTCACATCATACTGTGGTATAGATAATACAAAACCTATTATATTTAAATGTCTGGTTAAACATCTGGCCTTTGGGACCCAAGCATGACTGTTTCTCTGCACCTCGCAGGCATGCGTCATGTTTTTGTCCAAGGTCCAGTTGTTAAATACAACAAGTGTTATCCAATCCGGCACCTTTCCATTCTGAAGCTGCTCGAGGTTATGCTGTATTCCATTGAGCAACCATGCTCCATATCCTGTACATACTAGATCTGTCTGAATGGTTTTACTTAAGTTCCGTTCTGTTCTATTCATCGAATTTATAGTTCTGGCGTGGTCTCGCAACATGTGCTCCACTTGTAATAATTCCCTTTCTGCACTATTACCCAGTTGTGCCTGTATCTTTTCATTATCCTCATCCCTTTTCAGCAATCCCTGTAAGGTTCGTGTTAGAGCGTTAACTCAATTATCTATCATAGGTCTATAGTGTTTACCGTCGCAACAGCCGCTATGTATCCCGCCGCGTATCCTGCCGTGTATCCCGCCGCGTACCATTTCTAGTATCCCTCTTTTGCCCCCGATCCCATTTTTTTACCTGACCCTCATTCCACAATAAAGTTCATGGCTTTGATTCAGGGCCTTTAAGTGCTCGCAGGGTCAGGTTTCTATACAGGCTTATAGTGTTTAACCCACAGAAGTTGGGGGTGGTTATAGTGTTTAAATTTAGGTATACAGTAATTATTTGCTGATGTACCCCGTAGTGTATCTTATCCTTGGTCTGCCTTATCAATCCCCCTTTTGCCCCAGCATTCATAGTTGGACACGTTTGTGGCGCTGGGGGTGTGATGGTCGGGGCCCTGGTAGTGCTCACTAAAGTAGTGGGTGGGGCCGTGGTGATGTGTCTATCTCGGGAGATATCCCTCCACCACCATTCATAGATGTTGAGTGAAATCTACACCCCCTTCCGCCGGTGCAGTATTTCTGTCCCTCCTGATTATAAAACACACCGCGGTCTTATTCCCACTAATTATTGGTCCCGTATTACTGACCCATCCCCAATGTTTCATTTTGTTGTTACATTGTTTCATGCCCGTTATTTAAGTCTACTGTTGCTCTGTCCATCACCATCAGTGTTTTTGATTCTTTATTAAACTAATGTCGCCCGAGTCCCTAAAATACAGGCCTTGCCATCCCTCGCCTTGCCTTGATATGAGGCTGCGTGACCCCACGTTGTTTCCATGAGCACTAGAGTCCTGCAAAAAACAATATTTCCCTGTCGTCACCGGTTAGTTAGTGACCATGCTTTTTTAACTGGGTCCGGTGTTTCATCTTGCCTATACCCCTTATAACTACCATAACTTACCATGATTACCTGATAGGGTCTGGTCCATTTGGGTGCGAGCCCGGACCTCTCTGGAGTAATCACCTGACTGTCTATTTGGGGTGTTTGGACCTTCTGTTCCTTAGTGTCGTTTTCTAAGTCCTTGATTAAACTAATGTCTAGCCTGTGCCTTTAAATCATGTACCTGCTTACAGAGTTCCATTACAAATTTCCGTATTCTGTCTTTATATGGTCCTACATACTCGCTTTCTGAAACCAAGATTTATGGCAGTCTCCTTGCCCTTCTAGTCATTAGTTCAAAGGGTGTCAGTCCTGTTGTCCGACTAGGGGTTGCCCTGAGCTTCATTAGTACTCGGGTAACACCTCAACCCACCCTTTTCCAGTTTCCTCGATTGTTTTAGCTCGGGCTGTTTTTAAGGTCCTATTCATTAATCCCTAGTAAAGCGCAGGCATGTTTTATCACCTTCCCTGTGAAGTGTGTACCTTGATCTGAGTCCAGCTACAGTGGCATTCCCCATCGGGGTATTATTTCTTCTGCTAGGATCCTGGCCACGGTTTCTGCTGAACAATTTCTAGTGGCGAAAGCTTATACCCATTTCATAAACTGGTCTATTATAACTAAGCCATATGTCTTCCCCTGGGTAAAGGTCCAGTAAAATCTATCTGTAAGTTTTCTCAGGGTCCTTTCGGTCGGGGCTGATGTCCCATTCTGACCTTTACTTTCCCCCCTGGGTTGTATTTTACGCATATCACGCACCTTCTACAGTGGTCCTCTATATCTCTACCTATTTCCTTCCACCACCAGCATCTGGACATCGAGCTTATCATGTTGGTTCTACCTGTATGGACATACCCATGGTATACATTTAATAGGCTTCCCTGGATGCATTCTGGGGCCACCACATTCCCATTAGTTCTTCCATATCCTGTCGGTCCCTTGTTGGGCCCCTCTTTGCTTCCACCCCTCCTTTCCCTATGGAGTGGCTTCTCCCTGTACCTTAAGCATGTTTACTTCCTCAGGCCTGATTGTACATACTCCGACTTGGGCTTCCCCGGCCAGTGTACCTGTCTCTGCCACTCGATTGGCTGCTTCTTCTGCCCATACATTCCCCTGTTGATGTCGATCACAAACTCTGCAACCCCGTCTGCTCCAGGCTATCATATAATCATGCATTACTCCAAAAGCATATCGACTGTCTGTATAGATGTTTACTCCGTTTCCCCTAGCCATCCTCAGAACTTCAGTGAGAGCCATTAATTCAGCCACTAAAGCTGATTGACCTCCTTCAAACCTGTTATATATGTAAACTTGTATTTACTCTGTACAGCCACCAGAGGGCTCATCCCCTGGAGTCCCAAGGGATCCCACAATCCCTTGGGAGCACATGTATTTAAGGAGGCTTCACAGGTTGGAGAGTCACTCTGGAGACCTGCAATAAAAGACTAAGGTCACACTTTACTTTGAGCTCACAGTGTTCAGTCTGACTCTTTCTCCATGCACAACAACTGGTGATGAGATACAGTTAGTGAACCTATAGATGCAGAGAACAGTGGGCATCCTGCAGAAATTTTCAGAGGGAGATGATTGGGAAACTTTTGTGGAGTGACTCGACCAATACTTCGTGGGAAACTAAATGGACTCCAGGTGTCAATGGAGCTGGACACAGGCGCGAGACAGTCCATCTTGGGCAAAAAGACTTTCGAAAGGTTATGGTGCAACAAGGCCTCAAGGCCAGTCTTAACTCCAGTTCGCACGAATCTAAGAACTTACACAAAAGAACTGATTCCTGTAATCGGCAGTGCTACCGTAAAGGTCTCCTGCAATGGAGTGGTGCACAAGCTACCACTCTGGGTGGTCCCACGCTGCTCGGCAGGAGTTGGCTGGGAAAGATACGCTGGAACTGGGACGACGTCCAAGCATTATCGCCCGCTGATGATACTTTGTGTGCCCAGGTCTTAAACAAATTTCCTTCGCTGTTCGAATCAGGCATCGGGAAATTCCAAGGAGCAAAAGTGCAGATCCACCTAATTCCGGGAGCGCGACCCATCTATCACGGCAAGAACAGTACCGTACATGATGAGAGAAAGGGTAGAGATCTAGCTAGAAAGGCTGCAAAGAGAGGGCATCATTTCCCCGATCAAATTCAATGAGTGGGCCAGTACGATCATTCCAGTCCTCAAGGGAGACAGCACCGTCAGAATCTATGGCAATTACAAAGTATCTATCAATCATTTCTCCCTGCAGGACCAATACCCACTACCAAAGGCTGACGACCTCTTTGCAATGCTGGCGGGAGTAAAGACATTCACGAAGCTGGATCTGACTTCAGCCTACATGACGCAGGAAATGGAGGAATCATCGAAGGGCCTCACCTACATCAACACGCACAAAGGTCTCTTCATTTATAATAGATGCCCATTTGGAATTCGATTGGCTGCGGCGATATTCCAGAGAAACATAGAAACATAGAAACATAGAAAATAGGTGCAGGAGTAGGCCATTCGGCCCTTCTAGCCTGCACCGCCATTCAATGAGTTCATGGCTGAACATTCAACTTCAGTACCCCATTCCTGCTTTCTCGCCATACCCCTTGATCCCCCGAGCAGTAAGGACCTCATCTAACTCCTTTTTGAATATATTTAGTGAATTGGCCTCAACAACTTTCTGTGGTAGAGAATTCCACAGGTTCACCACTCACTGGGTGAAGAAGTTCCTCCGCATCTCGGTCCTAAATGGCTTACCCCTTATCCTTAGACTGTGACCCCTGGTTCTGGACTTCCCCAACATTGGGAACATTCTTCCTGCATCTAACCTGTCTAACCCCGTCAGAATTTTATATGTTTCTATGAGGTACCCTCTCATTCTTCTGAACTCCAGTGAATACAAGCCCAGTTGATCCAGTCTTTCTTGATAGGTCAGTCCCGCCATCCCGGGAATCAGTCTGGTGAACCTTCGCTGCACTCCCTCAATAGCAAGAATGTCCTTCCTCAGGTTAGGAGACCAAAACTGTACACAATGCTCCAGGTGTGGCCTCACCAATGCCCTGTACAACTGTAGCAACACCTCCCTGCCCCTGTACTCAAATCCCCTTGCTATGAAGGCCAACATGCCATTTGCTTTCTTAACCGCCTGCTGCACCTGCATGCCAACCTTCAATGACTGATGTACCATGACACCCAGGTCTCTTTGCACCTCCCCTTTTCCTAATCTGTCACCATTCAGATAATAGTCTGTCTCTCTGTTTTTACCACCAAAGTGGATAACCTCACATTTATCCACATTATACTTCATCTGCCATGCATTTGCCCACTCACCTAACCTATCCAAGTCGCTCTGCAGCCTCACAGCATCCTCCTCGCAGCTCACACTGCCACCCAACTTAGTGTCATCCGCAAATTTGGAGATACTACATTTAATCCCCTCATCTAAATCATTAATGTACAGTGTAAACAGCTGGGGCCCCAGCACAGAACCTTGCGGTACCCCACTAGTCACTGCCTGCCATTCTGAAAAGTACCCATTTACTCCTACTCTTTGCTTCCTGTCTGACAACCAGTTCTCAATCCATGTCAGTACACTACCCCCAATCCCATGTGCTCTAACTTTGCACATCAATCTCTTGTGTGGGACCTTGTCGAACGCCTTCTGAAAGTCCAAATATACCACATCAACTGGTTCTCCCTTATCCACTCTACTGGAAACATCCTCAAAAAATTCCAGAAGATTTGTCAAGCATGATTTCCCTTTCACAAATCCATGCTGACTTGGACCTATCATGTCACCTCTTTCCAAATGCACTGCTATGACATCCTTAATAATTGATTCCATCATTTTACCCACGACCGATGTCAGGCTGACCGGTCTATAATTCCCTGTTTTCTCTCTCCCTCCTTTTTTAAAAAGTGGGGTTACATTGGCTACCCTCAACTCCATAGGAACTGATCCAGAGTCAATGGAATGTTGGAAAATGACTGTCAACGCATCCACTATTTCCAAGGCCACCTCCTTAAGTACTCTGTGATGCAGTCCATCAGGCCCTGGGGATTTATCGGCCTTCAATCCCATCAATTTCCCCAACACAATTTCCCGGCTAATAAGGATTTCCCTCAGTTCCTCCTCCTTACTAGACCCCCCGACCCCTTTTATAACCGGAAGGTTGTTCGTATCCTCCTTCGTGAATACCGAACCAAAGTACTTGTTCAATTGGTCCGCCATTTCTTTGTTCCCCGTTATGACTTCCCCTGATTCTGACTGCAGGGGACCTACATTTGTCTTTACTAACCTTTTTCTCTTTACATATCTATAGAAACTTTTGCAATCCGTCTTAATGTTCCCTGCAAGCTTCTTCTCATACTCCATTTTCCCTGCCCTAATCAAACCCTTTGTCCTCCTCTGCTGAGTTCTAAATTTCTCCCAGTCCCCAGGTTCGCTGCTATTTCTGGCCAATTTGTATGCCACTTCCTTGGCTTTAATACTATCCCTGATTTCCCTTGATAGCCACGGTTGAGCCACCTTCCCTTTTTTATTTCTATGCCAGACAGGAATGTACAATTGTTGTAGTTCATCCATGCGGTCTCTAAATGTCTGCCATTGCCCATCCACAGTCAACCCCTTAAGTATCATTCGCCAATCCATCTCAGCCAATTCACGCCTCATACCTTCAAAGTTAGCCTTCTTTAAGTTCTGGACCATGGTCTCTGAATTAACTGTTTCATTCTCCATCCTAATGCAGAATTCCACCATATTATGGTCACTCTTCCCCAAGGGGCCTCGCACAACGAGATTGCTAATTAATCCTTTCTCATTACATAACACCCAGTCTAAGATGGCCTCCCCCCTAGTTGGTTCCTCGACATATTGGTCTAAAAAACCATCCCTTATGCACTCCAGAAAATCCTCCTCCACCGTATTGCTTCCAGTTTGGTTAGCCCAATCTATGTGCATATTAAAGTCACCCATTATAACATGGAAAACTTACTAAAGTCAGTCCCGCAAACCGTGGTCTTCCAGGACGATATCTTGGTCATAGGTTGGAACACAGTCGAGCATCTGCAGAACCTGGAGGAGGTTCTTAATCGACACAACCGTGTGGGGCTCAGGTTAAAACACTCAAAGTGCATTTTCCTGGCGCCTAAAGTGGAGTTCCTGGGAACGAGGATTGCGGCGGACGGCATCAGGCCCACCAACACGAAGATGGAAGCAATCGAGAATGCACCAAGGCCACAGAACGTGACAGAGCTGCGGCCGTTTCTGGGACTCCTGAACTACTTTGATAACTTCTTACCGGATCTCAGCACACTGTTAGAACCACTACCTGTCTTACTATGAAAAGGGGATGAATGGGTTTGGGACAAAAGCCAAGAAAATGCCTTTGTAAAAGCGAGAAAATTGTTATGTTCAAACAAATTGCTTGTGTTATATGATCCATGTAAGCGTTTGGTGCTAGCATGTGATGCGTTATCATATGGCGTCAGGTGTGTATTGCAACAAGCTAATGATTTTGGGAAACTGCAACCGGTTGCTTAAGCATCCAGGAGTCTGTCTCAGGCTGAGAGAGCCGACAGCATGATTGAGAAAGAAGCGTTAGTGTGTGTCTATGGTGTCATGTATGTAACCACAATGTAACACCACTATATTACTGTATACACTCAACCTAGATGCACATCTTGACCACAAGGAGTGAACTTGTGGGAGACACTCCTTACCTGATCACACACTATAAAAAGGGAGGTCCCACACAGGATCATCGTCTTTGGAATCCTGTAAATAAAGAGTTAAGGTCACAGAGAGAACTTGTCCCCAGAATGTGCCTCGTGTGGTTTCATGTTGTAGAGCAAGGACTTTACATTGGCAACGAGAAACGGGAATTCATGACTCATGAGAATGGACACCGGTAGCACAGAGGAACTGTACTGTGTTGGGGAAGACTGGGTTGATTTTGTCGAGAGACTTCAGCAAAGCTTCATTCCGAAAGAATGGCTTGGGGGTGCAGCGGCCGACAAGCTAAGGGCTCATCTTTTGACCAGCTGTGGACCAAAGACTTACGCGCTCAAGAAGGACTTACTACATCCGAAGAGCCGGCGGACAAAACCTTTGAAGAACTTAGCAAATTTAGCACCTCAAACCGGCGAGCAGCATACATATGGCCCGACACAGATTTTACACCCAACGACGTCGTGAAGGAGAGAGCATACCGGACTTCGTAGCGGACCTCCGGCGTTTGGCCAGCCTCTGTAAGTTCACAGATGCCTGCAGCGGGGAGATGCTAAGGGATTTCTTTCTCGAGGGCATTGGTCATGCGGGAATTTTCTGCAAATTAATTGAAAACAAGGATTTTGACCCTGGAAGCGGCGGCGTTGATGGTTCAAACTTTCATGGCGCGGGAGGAAGAGACGAAAATAATATATGCGCGCAATTCTGTCTCTAACGCGGCGATGGATCAGGGAGTCAACATCATCAATACGACTCAGAGCCCCGCAGGCAGGCAGGGGCAG
Source organism: Pristiophorus japonicus (assembly GCF_044704955.1). Taxonomy (NCBI): domain Eukaryota; kingdom Metazoa; phylum Chordata; class Chondrichthyes; family Pristiophoridae; genus Pristiophorus; species Pristiophorus japonicus. Next base: position 178,575,535 of record NC_091983.1, on the reverse strand, counting down.
TCCGACACCCCCCAGGCAGCAATAGACCCCAGAGTAGGACTTCAACAGAGACAATGGCAGGCTGAACGGACATTCACGCCATCACAGTGGACAATGCGGCCCGGGATGGGGCCATTGACATCCACTAATAGGGTACTCAAGAGCAGTCAAAGGGACAGTCAGTGCGGCCATAGTCCCTTTGTTCCCAACAATGGAAACTTTAACTCATGCTGGTGGTGTGGGGGAAAACACTCAGCTAGATCTTGCAGATTTCAACAGTTTGTCTGCAGGAACTGCAATCTCAGTGACCACTTAGCTCGAATGTGCAGGAAGCCTGCAACCAGACTAATATATGAGGTGAATGGACCATAAGAGGGTTCTTTGAGGCAGGATGACTTGTGGGGCAAATCGTTGGAAGCTGAGGTTCAGCGGGTCCATGTGGCGAATATTCACAGTTCATACACCAAAACACCACCAATGATGATGAGGGTTTTATTAAATGGTATCCCAGTACGCATGGAGCTGGACACTGGGGCCAGCCAGTCACTCATGGGCGTTCAGCAATTTGAGAAACTATGGCCACTTAAAGCCAGTAGACCCAAATTAGCATGTATTGAGACACAATTACGGACTTACACTAAAGAAATCATTCTGGTGCTAGGCAGTGCAATGTTGGCTGTCACACACAATGTGGTAGTGAATCGGCTGCCGCTCTGGATTGTCCCAGGCAATGATCCCGCACTGTTGGGGAGGAGCTAGCTAGCCGAGATGAACTGGAAATGGGGGGATGTTCATGCAATGCCATCTGTGGAGCGAGGTTTGTGCTCACAAATCCTACAACAATTTGATTCACTATTCCAACCTGGCGTCGGGACTTTCAAAGGCACTAAAGTAGTGATGCACATCACCCGGGATGCCAGGCCAGTGCACCACAAAGCCAGAGCGGTGCCGTATGTGATGCGGGAAAAGATAGAGAGCGAATTGGACCAGCTGTTGAGAGAGGGCATCATCTCGCCTGTTGAATTCAGCGACTGGGCAAGCCCCATCGTTCCCATCCTAAAAGCGGATGGCTCTGTCAGGATCTGTGGCGACTACAAGGCCACCATCAATCAGGTGTCCCTACAAGATCAATACCCACTCCCGAGAGCGGAGGACCTCTTCGCCACGCTATTTACCAAGTTTGACCTCACTTCAGCCTATATGACCCAGGAACTGGCCGACGAATCTAAACTACTGACCACCATCACCACGCACAAGGGACTGTTCGTTTATAACAGGTGCCCGTTTGGCATTCGATCAGCGGCCGCGATCTTTCAAAGAAACATGGAAAGCCTGCTTAAATCCATTCCTGGAACGATCGTATTCCAGGACGACATCCTCATTACGGGTCGAGATGCCGAGGAATACCTCCACAACTTGGAGGAGGTGCTACGCCGAATGGACCGGGTAGGCCTGCGACTCAAGAAGTCTAATTGTGTGTTCTTAGCTCCTGAGGTTGAGTTTCTGGGCAGGAGGGTTGATGCAGATGGGATTCGGCCCACCGAATCCAAAACAGAGGCGATTCGACGAGCACCCAGGCCCTGCAACACATCGGAGTTGCGTTCATTCCTGGGACTGTTGAACTATTTTGGGAACTTTCTGCTGAACTTGAGCACGTTGTTGGAGCCGCTACATGTGCTCCTGTGAAAGGGGTGCGAATGGTTTTGGGGGGACTGTCAGGAACGGGCTTTTGATCGGGCGCGAAACCTACTTTGTTCAAACAAGTTGTTGACCCTGTATGACCCCTGTAAAAAATTGGTTCTGACATGTGATGCATCGTCCTATGGAGTTGGGTTCATGTTGCAGCAGGGCACCGCTGAGGGTCAACTACAACCTGTAGCTTATGCCTCCAGGTCGCTCTCTCAAGCAGGACGGGGATATGGGATGGTTGAGAAGGAAGCACTTGCATGTGTCTATGGTGTAAAAAAAATGCATCAGTACCTCTTTGGTAGGAAGTTTGAATTAGAGACGGACCACAAGCCACTAACATCCCTGTTGTCAGACAGCAAGGCTATCAATGCCAACGCATCTGCTCGCTTACAGCGATGGGCTCTCACGCTGGCTGCTTATGACTACTCCATCCGGCACCGGCCTGGCACTGAAAATTGCGCTGATGCACTCAGCAGGTTTCCACTAGCCACCACTGAGGGGGCAGCAGAGCAAAGCGCCGAGATGGTCATGGCTGTCGATGCCTTTGACAGCTCAGGCTCCCCCATCACAGCCCGCCAGATCAAAATCTGAACAAACAGAGATCCCCTTATATCCCTGATTAAGAAATGTGTCCTGACTGGGGATTGGGCACCCACACACAGAGCATGCCCTGAGGAGGTCAGACCGTTCCACAGACGGATGGATGAGCTCTCCATCCAAGCCGACTGCCTACTATGGGGCAGCTGGGTAATTATGCCCCAGAAGGGCAGGGAGGCATTCATCAGGGAACTCCACAGCGAGCACCCAGGCATTGTGCTGATGAAGGCCATTGCCCGGTCACACATGTGGTGGCCTGGAATTGATTCAGACCTGGAACACTGTGTTCGCAGGTGCAAGCGCAAGTCACAAAATGAGTACCATGACCGTAATTCGAGGGGGAGATGCCTAGAAATAAATGATCCTGTATTCGTCCTCAATCACACCATGGGGCCCAAAAGACTTGAGGGTACTGTAATTGACAAAGAGGGGAATAGGGTCGTCGTCGTAAAACTCAACAATGGTCAGATATGCCGTAAGCATCTGGACCAAGTAAAAAAAAGGTTCAGCATCGACATGGAAGAACCTGAAAAAGACGATGAGATGGAGCTCACAACACCGCCAGTGAACAAGCAACAAGAGCAAGCAGAAGAATGCACAGTCCCTGCGGTCAGCCCGGAAAGGCCGGAATCACAGGTGACAGACACTCACGTCAGTGTCCAACAACCAGAGCCCCAACTGCGGTGCTCCACGAGGGAGCGTAGACCACCTGAAAGACTAAACCTATGATCCCAATAAGACTTTGGGGGGGGGAGGTGATGTCATGTATGTAACCACAATGTAACACCACTGTATTACTGTATACACTCAACCTAGATGCACACCTTGACCACAAGGGGTGTACTTGTGGGAGACACTCCTTACCTGATCTCACAGGTATAAAAAGGGAGGTCCCACGCAGGGTCATCGTCTTTGGAGTCCTGTGAATAAAGAGTTAAGGTCACAGAGTGACCTTGTCCCCAGAATGTGCCTCGTGTGATTTCATATTGTAGAGTAAGGACTTTACAATCTTCCTCTCCCAGCCCCTCCCCCGTTCATCTTCCTCTCTCCCCCCCACCCCGTTCATCTTCCTCTCCACCTCCCCCGTTCAGCTTCCTCCTCCCCCCCGCCCCATTCATCTTCTTCTCCCCCCCCGTTCATCGTCTCCCCCACCTCTTCTCCCGTCGTCTCTTCTCCCCCCCTCTTCTCCCCCCTCTTCTCCCCCCTCTCTTCTCCCCCCCTCTCTTCCACCCCTCTTCTCCACCCTCTCTTCTTCCCCCCATCTTCTCCCCCCTCTCTCCCTCTCTCTTCTCCACCCTCCCCCTCTCTTCTCCCCGGTGCTGCAGTAGGTGAGTAGAAATATTTTTTTATTTATTGAGTGTTTTTTTTTTATTTTTAATTTTTAAAATATTTTTGATTCATTTATTGGTTGATTTATTGATTTATTTATCATTTATTATTGATGATGGCTCTTTATTTGTAAAAGTGAAGTGTTTAATATTTGTAAACACCCCTTCTCCACCACCCCCCCCCCCCACATCTCTCGATCCCTACGCCTGATTTCTAAGTGTAGGCAAGGTTTTTCTGAGCGTACAAAAATCTGCATTTATTCCATTCTAAGTTAGTTTGGAGTAAGTTTTCACTGCCTAAACTTGCAAAACAGGCGTAAGTGGCTGGACATGCCCCCTTTTGAAAAAGAAAATCTGTTCTACAATGAAACTGTTCTAACTCACTGGAACTGGAGCAAACTACATGCTGAGAATTGCAATTTCTAAGATGCTCCATTCTAAATTAGTTGCTCCAAAAAAATAGGAGCAACTCAGGCCGAAACTTGAGACATATGTTTCTAAAGAGAGGGAATGAAAAAGACAGAAAGTAAAAGTAAGAACAAATATGCTGGTACTCTTCTCATTTCCTTTAGTTCATGCTGGCACTGCAAACACTCTCCTTCCTCCCTCACCCCAAAGCACATCCCCCAGTTTCTTCTATTTCCTATCCTCTTCTTTCACCCCTTCATTGTTCTGCATTTCTCTCTCTTTCTCCCCTCAATGCCACTACTACACAAGTCCTGCTGCTAAATGAAAGTAATACAGTAGGCAGGAATTCCTGTTCTTGCAAGAAATCCTGACTGCAATATGCAGTGGCCATATTTACATGATGGATAGGAACAGCACTATAGGCCACACAGATTTTCGCCAGTAAAGGCTGACACGTGAATTAAGCCACCAAAACAAAAACAGTTGGCATGTATGGACAGCGTCTTCAGAGACAAAGACACCTTAGGAGCTAATAGTGCTCTCTGACCCTAGCCTACAGACTAGGCTGCTTTTACCCAGAGGTCAGATGAGGCCTCTATCAAATGCCTTCACTTCACCAAAGAGTAAGTTACCAAGCTATGTCATAGAAACATAGAAACATAGAAAATAGGTACAGGAGTAGGCCATTTGGCCTTTCGAGCCTTCACCAACATTCAATATGATCATGGCTGATCATACAACTTTTAGTACTCCATTCCTGCTTTCTCTCCATATCCCTTGATCCCTTTAGCTGAAAGGGCCACATCTAACTCCCTTTTGAATATATCTAAGGAACTGGCCTCAACAACTTTCTGTGGTCGAGAATTCCACAGGTTCACAATTCTCTGAGTGAAGAAGTTTCTCCTCATCTCGGTCCTAAATTGCAAACCCCTTATCCTTAGACTGTGACCCCTGGTTCTGGACTTCCCCAACATGGGGAACATTCTTCCTGCATCTAACCTGTCCAATCCCATCAGAATTTTATATGTTTCTATGAGATCCCCTCTCATTCTTCTAAATTCCAGTGAATATAAGCCTAGTTGATCCAGTCTTTCTTCATATGTCAGTCCTGCCATCCCAAGAATCAGTCTGGTGAACCTTTGCTGCACATCTTCAATAGCAAAAAGGTACTTCCTCAGATTAGGAGACCAAAACTGTACACAATATTCAAGGTGTGGCCTCACCAAGGCCCTGTACAACTGCAGTAAGTCCTCCCTGCTCCTGTACTCAAATCCTCTCGCTATGAAGGCCAACATGCCATTTGCCTTCTTCACTGCCTGCTGTACCTGCATGCCAACTTTCAATGACTGATGTACCATGACACCCAGGTCTCGTTGCACCTCCCCTTTTCCTAATCTGCCGCCATTCTGATAATATTCTGCCTTAGTGTTTTTGCTACCAAAGTGGATAACCTCACATTTATCCACATTATACCGCATCTGCCATGCATTTGCCCACTCACATAACCTGTCCAAGTCACCCTGCAGCCTCTTAGTGTCCTCCTCACAGCTCACACCACCACCCAGCTTGGTGTCATCTGCAAACTTGGAGATATTATACTCAATTCCTTTATCTAAATCATTAATGTATATTGTAAATAGCTGAGGTTCTAGCACTGAACCCACTAGTTACTGCCTGGCATTCTGAAAATGGCCTGTTTATCCCGACTCTCTGCTTCCTGTCTGCCAACCAGTTCTCTATCCACGTCAGCACATTACCACCAATACCATGTACTTTAATTTTTCACACCAATCTCTTGTGTGGGACCTTGTAAAAACCGTTATGAAAGTCCAAATACACCACATCTACTGGTTCTCCCTTGTCCACTCTACTAGTTACATCCCAAAAAAATTCCAGGAGATTTGTCATAAATCCATGCTGACTCACTGCTTTCCAAATGCGCTGCTATTTCATCTTTAATAATTCATTCCAACATTTTCCCCAGTACTGATGTCAGGCTAACCAGTCTATAATTACCCATTTTCTCTCTCCCTCCTTTTTTAAAAAGTGGTGCTACATTAGCTACCCTCCAGTCCATAGGAACTGATCCAGAGTCGATAGTCTGTTGGAAAATGATCTCCAATGTATCCATTATTTCTAGGGCCATTTCTTTAAGTACTCTAGGATGCAGACTATCAGGCCCTGGGGATTTATCGGCCTTAATTCCCATCAATTTCCCTAACACAATTTCCTGACTAATAAGGATTTCCTTCAGTTCTTCCTTCTCACTCGGCCCTCGATCCCCTAGTATTTCCGGAAGGTTATTTGTGTTTTCCTTCGTGAAGACAGAACCAAAGTATTTGTTCAACTGGTCTGCCATTTCTTTGTTCCCCATTATAAATTCACCTGAATCTGACTGCAAGGGACCTATATTTGTCTTCACTAATCTTTTTCTCTTCACATATCTATAGAAACTTTTGCAGTCAGTTTTTATGCTCCCAGCAAGCTTCCTCTCATACTCTATTTCCCCCCTCCTAATTAAACCCTTTGTCCTCCTCTGCTGAATTCTAAATTTCTCCCAGTCTTCAGGTTTGTTGCTTTTTCTGGCCAATTTATATGCCTCTTCCTTGGATTTAACACTATCCTTAATTTCCCTTGTTAGCCATGGTTGAGGCACCTTCCCCGTTTTACTTTTACTCCAGACAGGGATGTACAATTGTTGAAGTTGATCCATGTGATCTTTAAATGTTTGCCATTGCCTATCCACCGTCAACCCTTTAAGTATCATTCGCTAGTCTATTCTAGCCAATTCATGTCTCATACCATCGAAGTTACCTTTCCTTAAATTCAGGACCCTAGTCTCTGAATTAACTGTCTCACTCTCCATCTTAATAAAGAATTCTACCATATTATGGTCACTCTTCTCCAAGGGACCTCGCACAATAAGATTGCTAATTAGTCCTTTCTCTTTACACATCACCCAGTCTAGGATGGCCAGCCCTCTAGTTGGTTCCTCGACATATTGGTCTCGAAAACCATTCCTAATACACTCCAGTAAATCCTTCTCCACCGCATTGCTACCAGTTTGGTTAGCCCAATCTATATGTAAATTAAAGTCACCCATGATAACTGCTGTACTTTTATTGCAGGCATCCCTAATTTCTTGTTTGATGCTGTCCCCAACCTCACTACTACTGTTTGGTGGTCTGTACACAACTTCCACTAGTGTTTTCTGCCCTTTGGTATTGCGTAGCTCCACCCATACAGATTCCACATCATCCAAGCTAATCTCCTTCCTTACTATTGCATTAATTTCCTCTTTAACCAGCAACGCTACACCACCTCCTTTTCCTCTCTGTCTCTCCTTCCTGAATGTTGAATACCCCTGGATGTTGAGTTCCCAGCCTTGTTCAACCTGGAGCCATGTCTCCGTGATGCAAATTATATCATATTCATTAATTGCTGCCTGTGCAGCTAATTCATCCATCTTATTACGAATACTCCTCGCATTGAGGCACTGAGTCTTCAGACTTTTCTTTTTAACACACTTTGCCCCTTTAGAATTTTGCTGTAATGTGGTCCTTTTTGGTTTTTGCCTTGGGTTTTTCTGCACTCCACTTTTACTTTTCTTCTTTCTATCTTTTGCTTCTGCCCCCATTCTACTTCCCTCTGTCTCCCTGCATAGGTTCCCATCCCCCTGCCATATTAGTTTAACCCCTCCCCAACAGCACTAGCAAACACTCCCCCTCGGACTTTGGTGTTGGGAGGTATTAGGATGTTTGGGAGGTGTTGAAGAAGAAGTCTTGGCAAGTTGCTGCAGTGCATCTTGTAGAGGGTACACACTGCAGCCGTGGTGTGCCAGTGGTGGAGGGATAGAATGTTTAAGGTGGTAGTTGGGGTGCTAATCAAGCGGGCTGCTTTGTTGAATGTTATTGGAGCTGCACTCATCCAGGCAAGTGGAGATATTCCATCACACTTGTGCCTTGCAGGTGGTGGAAAGACTTCAGGAAGTCAGGAGATGAGTCACTCATTGCAGAATCCCCAGCCTCCGACTTGCTCTTGTAGACACAGTATTTATGTGGCTGGTCCAGTTAAGTTTCTGGTCAATGGTGACCCCCAGGATGTTGACAGTGAGGGATTCTGTTATGGTAATGCCACTGAATGTCAAAGGTTAGACTTAGTTGTAAAGTTGATAACGGCATGAAAATGTTATGATATAGAATTCTTCCACACCACCACATTACACATCAGCTGTGCACAGATGAATAAAACAAATCACAGAGGTAAATATCTTCATTACTTTCAGAGTGGAACGGACCCAGCCACAGAAGAGGGCCCAGAATTCTGATTGCTATGAGTCCAGGGCATCACTGATGGTACCCATGTAAGAACAAAAGAATTAGAAGCAGGAGTAGGCCATACCACCCTTCAAAACTACTCCAGCATTCAGTTAGATCATGGCTGATCTTCGACCTCAACTCTACTTTCCTCAAGAGCCACATATTCCTTGGATTCCCCTAGAGTCCAAAAAACTATCGATCTCAGCTTGAATATATTCAGAGACTCAGCATCCACAGCCGTATGTAGCAGATAATTCCAAAGATTCACAATTCTCTGAGCGAAGAAATTCCTCCTCATCTCTGTCTTAAATGGCCAATCCCTTATCCTGAGACTATGCCCCCTAGTTCTAGACTCTCCAGCCAGGGGAAACAACCTCCCAGCAACTACCCTGTCAATTTCCCTCAGTATCTTATATGTTTCAATGAGATCACAACTCATTCTTTGAAACTCCAGAGAGCATAGCCCCAATCTACTCAATCTTTCCTCGGGCAACCTTCTCATCCCAGGGATCAAATTATTGAAGCTTTGAAATGATTAATGTTCCCTCCAAACAAATTGAATCAGAATGTATGATGTACTCTCCACCCTTTTTATGTCGTTTGCAGACGAGTATCTTCTGTATTATTAAAAGCAGATACAACTGGAATTTTTCCAAATAGAAAATTACACCAGAAAATTATGCCTGATAGCTTAGCAGCAGCAATTAATTATAGACAAAGCACACAGTAAGATTTTATTGCACTTTTTAATTTATCAAAGCGCTAAGTTATGAAAACACATGAATGTAATATCAATAGTATTTCATATATTTTTAGTAATAATAACATTATTTTTATGAGTTATCAGTGCTCCTGGGTAGTGAGCATTGGCATTATTTATATTCTCATTTTCTCCCCAACCCTTCTCTTGTCCTATCAGCTTCATGCACTATTCATAGCCAAAAACACTGGCAGAGGTCTTACTCCCATGTCTGTGACAACGGTGCTTTGTAAACAGCTGTTTGGAGATTTTGAAAGTAGTCTCGGTTGGCCGTACCTGTGGAGAAGTCTGTAACCCATCATATCACTCCTTAAATTTTGGACACAAAGACGGGTTTAAATATTTTGCAGCACAGTGCATAAAATTCCATAATTACTGCATTACTGAAAAAACTAGGCCTGGCTGGTGTGAGAATTTGTGACACATCCTTGAGAGGAGGAGCCTTCTTCTGATCCTTCTGCCATGCCCATGGTGCTGGCTCACCCCCAGTAGGATGTCGTGCAATCTGGTTGTGAGTAATCCATAGGGTGTCTCTCGCATGGGTGAATCCCATACTCACGCTGATTCCAAGCGATTATCCAGTGTCGGAAACCCAGCAGTCACAGGCTACTCTAACTAACCATCTACAGTCTCAATGGTCCCAATCACAGCATTCCAAGGGAGAACACTGTTCTGTGCTTGAGGGCCTCACCACAGAGGCCCGCAAAGATGCCTCAAGCTCCATGATCCTCTGATTGCTGACATACCTTCAGCAATGTCCTCTACAGCTGTAGAGGGCTAATGCCATCACATCAAAAGAGACGAGGTATTTCATTAATGCTGGCCTTTCTCCAGCCCTAGTTCTTTCATGATGGCTTGGAATTTATGAAGAGGGTATCAGATGAATCAGCATTGTTAAGCCCTGAGGATTTGCCTCTCTGGCACTGATTACTATATCAGAATATTAGGCTCATGCATAATACAAATCATACAGATAGTCATTAATGTACAATTAATTATTCATAAATTCATCATAATATTCTGATCCATCTCCGCATTTCTCAGACACTGGTATGGTTGGCATGGTTTGCAACACATTACTGGTACTTACAAGTTTCACTCCCAAGGGATAAAATTCCACATATCAGAAATTAGACCTACTTTCCATCAAATATGAAGACTTTTTGAACATGTCAAAATGCTAAAGTTTCTTGTCAGCATCCCCATGCTGATACTATTCATCAGGCTCATCAAATTGATTTGAAAGCAATCAGAGCAGAACAGCAATGATTCAGAATGTGTCCCCTTAATAAGCAGGAACTTTGGGCTAGAAATTCAGTTTTTGTCATTATTTGGTTTTTAACATCATTTTTGGGAAAAAAAAAATTAAAATGTCGCCATTTTTTAAGGGGGTAAAATTGGCACAAAAATATGCGTCGATAAAAATCGGCGATGCACGAGGATTCGCGGTGGAAACTGCGATCTCGCCAACTTTAGGCCGAGGCTGATCAACGCCAAAAATACACGCCCTGGGAGGGGAGAAAACACAAAAAAAATTGCAAAAATTAAAAAAACTAAAAATCAGAAAACATTCCCACTACGCTTAAGTAATGAATTGCTGAAAAAGAATTAAAAGGTAAAAACTTCAACTTACCTTTTTTGTAGGTCTTCCTACTTACCAACATTTCTGAGGCTGCAACACCTGCTTTTCTCATGTGTTGTTTTTTCACCCGAGTACGGGTTCGCCGAACAGCCAAATTTAAACGGTGAGGTTTTTTTTCGCGTTGCACCTTGGCCCCCTGCTTTTCGGCGATATTTCGAAACCGCCATTCTTAACCTTTGGGGAATTTTGTGAAGTTTCTTTTAGTGACAAAAAAAACACTTTTAACACGAAAAAATTGCATTATTCTCTTAGCAAAATTTCACCAATGCAATGCACTGAGTTTTCTTTTTATTCATTCCTGGGATGAGGGTGTTGCTGGCAAGGGCAGTATTTATTGCCCATAATTGCCCTTGAGAAGGTGGTGGTGAGCTGCCTTCGTGAACTGCTGCAGTTCATGAGCTGAAGGTACTCCCATAGTGCTGTTAGGGAGGGATTTCTAGCATTTTGACCCAGTGATGATGAAGGAATGGTGATATATTTCCAAGTCGGGATGGTGTGTAACTTGTAGGGGAACTCGGAGGTGATGGTGTTCCCATGGACCTGTTATCCTGTCCTTCTAAGCGGTAGGGGTTGCGGGTTTGGGAGATGGTACATATTGCAGCCATGGTACGCCGGAGATGAAGGGAGTGAATGTTTAAGGTGGTGGTATAAGTAGTTTTGGCCTTCGTGGTTTCGAATCACCCCTCTTACAACAGGTCTAGACCCGGAATTATAGTGCTGAACAGAATTCTCAGTTTTAGACAGATCTTTCGGTCTCAACCGTCACAAAGCTTTTATTCAAATTAAAGCACACACCTGCACCCAGTAAAACACACCTTGGTGGTAGAAAACAAAAAAAAACACAGGACAACACACAACACTGGCCCATCTGAACAGACCCCTATTGCGAAGTACCCATGACTAAAATGCCCCTGCTTGGATCAATAGGGCACCACCAAATCTGTCCAACACTTTGTGCGTACGCCTATGATCCACGCAGAAACCTCCCCACTAAACCCCTCAGGCTTTGTTGGGACACACGACACTCCTTCACACTATGCAGTGGTCTTAAGGATCATGGGCTGGGATAATGCTCACCAGTTACTCCTCTGGCTTACTCGCTGCTTCTCCTGATGAGCGAGGCTCTCTTTGCTCATAGATGATGGTTTCTTCTCTCCGTCCCAGACAGAGTGCTCAGTCCTTGAGTGCATTGAATGAAGCAAGCAAGCATAGAAGAGGGGAGAGAGAGAGATGGCTGCAAACTGCTGTCTCTTTTACCTGAAAAATGCTTCTGAATTCTCACACCAAAAACCAGTCCTTTGCCTGAGGCAGTCCAACTAAAAGCAATGAATCACAACTTCGGCCTGTGTCTTTGCTACTGGGCTGTTCCTGGGGATAAAGTCTCCAACAAGTCTGGGTGGCCAAATAGCTTCCTTTGTCATGAGGTTCCTGAGCTCCGGAGCTCCCAGTCATTTTGATGGCTTGAGCACTGACCAGTTTACCTGATCTCTCACTGATGGATTCCCATTACATGACAAAGGTTCCTCCATCTGCCACCTTCCTGCGATTTCAGCCATTGACCCATCCCCACCCACCTGACATGTATTCCTGTGGAACATGTCTGGACCTATCCTAGTCCGCTGTCTGCTCTTCTGCAGTAACACAAAATATGGTAAAGCAATGTCCAAAACTTAAAGTCCAAAATGTTTCCGCTGATGCTGTCGATGTTTTGCCGACTCTTACAGTGGATGGGGTGCCAATGAAGCAGGCTGCTTTGTTGAGCTTCTTGAATGTTGTTGGAGCTGCACTCATCCAGGCAAGTGGAGATATTCCATCACACTTGTGCTTTGTAGATGGTGGAAAGGCTTCAGGGAGTCAGGAGATGAGTCACTCATCACAGAATCCCCAGCCTCTCTTGTAGTCACAGTATTTATGTAGCTGGTCCAGTTACGTTTCTGGTCAATGATGTCTCCCAGGATGTTCATGCTGGGAGATTCAACGATGCTAATGCCAGATGGTAGTTGTAAAGTTGACAACGGCACGACCACAATACACATCAGCTAAATCAGCCAGTTTGTCATGCACAAATGAATAAAACAAGTCACAGAGATAAATATTTTCATACTTTCCCAATGGAATGGACCCAGCAACTGAAGAGGGCCCAGATTTCTGATTGCTATGAGTCCTGTGCATCACTGATGGTACCCATGTAAGAATATAAGAATTAGAAGCAGGAGTAATCCATACTGCCCTTCAAGCCAACTCTGCCATTCAATAAGATCATGGTTGATCTTTGACCTCAACTTCACTTTCCCTCCCGATCCCCATATCCCTTGGGTTCCCCTAGAGTCCAAAAATCTATTGATCTCAGCTTGAATATACTCAATGACTTCGCATCCACAGCACTTTGGAGCAAAGAATTCCAAAGATTCACAACCCTCTGAGTGAAGAAATTCCTTCTCACCTCAGTCTTAAATGCTCAACCCCTTATCCTGAGACTATGCCCCCTAGTTCTAGACTCTCCAGCCAGGGGAAACAACCTCTCAGCATCTACTCTGTCAATCTCCCTCAGTATCTTATATGTTTCAATGAGATCACCTCTCATTCTTGTAAACTCCAGAGAGTATAGCCCCAATCTACTCAAACCTTCCTTATAGGATAACCCTCTCATCTCAGGGATCGATCTAGTGAAGCTTTGTTTTACCATCTCCAAGATATGTATATACTTTCTCAGATAAGGAGACCAAAACTGTGCCCAGTCCTTGTATGAAGGAATAGTTGTGATGTGTGCAAAGATGCCGGGGCTGAAATTACCCCTTTAAGGGCTGTGGCCACCTGGAAGCGGCAGCCATGGATCGGAGCGGACTGGCCGTTGAATTGCGGCAGATTGACCGATGCTCGCGGCATTAACCTGATGGATGTTTCCGGCAGCGTAGGTATCCGCCACGCTCCCCTTACCCCCCCCCGCTCCTGTGCATGTGTCAGTGATGACATCATCAGAGTGCGAACCTCCTCGGACCTGCCCCGGCAGCTAAATTGCCCTTAAAATGTCTTCCTGCCGCTTGTCAGTGCCAACAGCAGGTTTTTGGGTCGATTCACACTGCGTGCTGAAGACCGCCAGTGGCATTTAAAGGCGCAGTGTGGCTCCCACCATTCTTGTCTGCCAGATTATTACGGACGGTTTAAATCATTGAAAGTTGCCTTCTTGCCACCGGATTTGAGGAGTAGTGGGCTAGCCTCTTGATACTCAGCAACAGAGCATGCTGATTGAGGAGGCCGGGCTTGAGGAGGATTACTAAATGGGGTCAGTGCTGGCAGCGGAGCACCTCCTGCACATTGTGTGCGGCAGGGAGGCACGCAGGAGAAGGCGGCGCCGGCTCCAGCAGTTGAAGAGGCAGCGGGCAAGAGACGCAGCACACATGGCTGAGGAAGATGCAGAAGGCCATGGAGATGGCAACAGAGCTAAGTCCAGGGAGGTGCCCCAGGAAAAACCTCAGGAAGAGCCAGCCAGCAGGAGGAGGGTCACGTACACAGACCCCCAGCACAACATAGTGGCCCAGATGCACAGGAGGCAGCGTGCACAGGAAGCAAATGCTTGCCAGCACCAGGCTGCAGAGGATGAGGACCAACAACAGCAAGAGGGAGAAGGCAATGAGGCAGCTTCAGAGGAAGATGCCTACACAGACGTGGTGGCAGAAAGCCCGAGCGACAAAGGGTCTACCGACAGCAGTTCTCCTACATGGACCTCATTGATGACCAGTGTCTCCGAAAACTGTGATTCCGCAAGAACCTTGTCACGGAGCTGTGCAATCTCCTGCAGCCAGACCTGTCGCCTCAAACAAGTTTGAGGACAGCTCTGACCGTCGCATCAAATGTCACCATCGCCCTCAATTTCCATGCGACTGAATCTTTTCGAGCTGCAACAGCAGACATTTCGAACATTTCACAGTTTGCCATGCATAGCTCCATCTGTCAGGTGACAGATGCTCTGTATAAGAGGAGGAGGGACTACAAATCCTTCCCTATGAGCAGGGAGAAGCAGTTGGAGTGGCAGACCGGATTCGTGAGGATTGCGGGCTTTCCCAGGGTTCAGGGCGTCAAAGAATGCACCCATGTCACTATGAGGGCGCCACAGGACAATCCCAAGGTCTTCCGTAACAGCCAGGGATTCCAATCCCTCAACGCCCAGCTGGTGTGCGACCACAACCACAAAATCATGGCAGTTGATGTCCGGTATCCTGTCAGCAGCCACGATGCTTTCATTCTGCGGCAGACCGGCGTGTCAGGTGTGTTTACCGGGCCAAACCAAGATTGCGGCTGGCTCCTTGAAGACAAGGGCTACCCACTCTGCACTTGGCTGCTGAATCCCCTTCGCCACCCCAGGACTGCTGCACACCAATCATACAATGTCTTTCATTCAGCCACCAGATGCATCATTGAGCAGACCATCGGAATCCTTAAACGATGCCTGGATCGGTCAGGGAGAGTGCTGCAGTACTCGCCTGAGTGAGTCTCCTGATTCATGGTCGCCTGCTGCATGCTTCACAACCTGGCAGTCATGAGGGCACAACCGTTGGAGGACAAGGCAGCAGTGCCACCTGAGAAGGAGGACCAGGAGGAGGAGGCGCAGGAGCTCGATGTACAACAGGAGGAGGAGGAGAAGGAGGAGGACCAGGATGTGGGTCACCAGCTACACAGGAGGCGATGTCACCATCCAAACCCTGCAAGGGAAGTTCTAAACCGTCTCATTGCTGCTCATTTCCGCTGAGTTCATCCGCACTTTAGCCGTCATCTGTGCATCTCCATGTGCAAACCAATGAGCACATCATTCCCCACAGTCAAATGAGAGACCTGCACAGATATTCAAACCCAAAATAAAGATTTATTACACAAGAAATAATGGTTCAAATAAACATACACATTATCAATTCTCATCTTCATGCATTTCCTGATAACCCCTCTTACGCATACCTATTCTGGAACTACACCGCAGTGTCTCCCCTGTGGCTGCATCATGCCTCTGGGAAGGCTACTGTGTGTCTGTAGAGGAAGCTACACATGTCCTTCTCGGAAGCCCTCAACCAGTCATATACCTTCTAGTACCCCACTATAAGGCAGAGAGTCCTTCACAGTAACTGATCAACACATTCCTTACCCTGATAATCCACGATTCAGGAATGCTATCAATCACTACACTATTCCGCAAGAACAGTATGGCGGTCTAAAATCAGACAAGATATAGTTCACTTTATTGCACAGGTACAACGTCCCGAATCCGAAATTCCGAAAACCAGACATTTTTGAGGCGGCCAAGATGGCGACATCGGGTGTCGAAGGACAAGGAAACCAGTAAAAAATGCAGCGCCAGGGGGCCACGGGCAGTGAGAATCGGCAGGTGATGAGGAACGGCGGGCGGCGAGCAGCGCCAACAGCAAAATCCAAAATCCGGCAAAACCCAAAAACCGGCACGGACTCAGACCCAAGATTGACAGATTCAGAAGTTGTACCTGTACTGCCACAAGTCACAGAGGGCAGAATCACAGGGCCATTCTTAGAAAGTAAGGAGTAATTACATGACTTGCTAGGAAGGGAAACACAAAATAATGCAGTAGGCACATTTCACTTATGCAAAAATTGCATAAGATTTGTTTATATCTCGATATTTACTTGTGCCTCCTATATTGCATACATTTACATTAGGTACAGAGTTACACTGAGTTTACATCATGATTGTTGTGTATGGAGAAAGAGTCAGACTGAACACTGTGAGCTCAAAGTAAAGTTTTATTGCAGGTCTCCAGAGTGCCTCTCCAACCTATGAAGCCTCCTTAAATACCTGTGCTCCCAAGGGATTATGGGATCCCTTGGGACTCCAGGTGATGAGTCCTCTGGTGGCTGTACAGAGTAAATACAAGTCCACATATGTAACAACACTTCCCCCCCCCCCTCCAAAGTCAATAGTGTAACTATTTACAATGTGAGTCGAGCAGCTGGGGCCCTTCTTGCCCTGGTTGATTGTCTCAGTGTGAAAGCTCGTGTTGTTGAATCATTTGTTGGGTCCTCGCTGGGCTGCTGTGCAGCTGGCCTTGCTGGGCTGCCTGGTGTGTTGGGCCCTGCTGGGCTGCTGTGGATGATGGATTCTGCTTTGTGGTCAACCGTGGTGCCGGTTGCCACTGGTGTGTATTTTGGGGGATCAAAAAAGGTCGGGTCCAAGGTGGGTTGCTCAGGATAGTCCGTGAATCTGAGTTTGATTTGGTCCAAGTGTTTCCGGTGAATGAGTCCATTTGAAAGTTTGACCCGAAACATACTGCTCCCCTCTTTGGCCACGACAGTGCCGGGTAACCACTTGGGACCTTGTCCATAATTTAATACAAATACAGGATCATTGATTTCAATCTCGCGTGACACATTTGCGCTATCATTGTATACACTTTGTTGAAGCCGCCTGCTCTTTACCTGTTCATGTAGATCAGGGTGAACTAACGGGA
This sequence comes from Pristiophorus japonicus, assembly GCF_044704955.1. Taxonomy (NCBI): domain Eukaryota; kingdom Metazoa; phylum Chordata; class Chondrichthyes; family Pristiophoridae; genus Pristiophorus; species Pristiophorus japonicus. The sequence goes on along the minus strand of NC_091983.1, from coordinate 178,558,346 downwards.
GCCTTGTCTTAAGTGCTCTTTTCATGAACAGTTCAGCAGGTGGGATCCCAGTGAATGAGTGGGGTCTCGTGCGGTAGCTAAGCAGGACTCGGGATAGGCGAGTCTGCAGTGAGCCTTGCTTGATGGTTTGCACTGCTCTCTCTGCCTGACCATTGGATGCTGGTTTAAACGGGGCAGATGAGACATGTTTAATCCTGTTATGGGTCATGAATTCTTTGAACTCAGCACTGGTAAAACATGGCCTGTTGTCGCTCAGCAGGACATCGGGTAAGCCGTGAGTGGCAAACATGGCCCGTAGGCTTTCAGTACTGGCAGCGGATGTGCTAGCTGACATTATTTCACATTCAATCCACTTGGAGTACACGTCTACAACCACAAGGAACATTTTACCCAAGAACGGGCCTGCATAGTCGACATGTACCCTAGACCACAGTTTGGAGGGCCAAGACCATTAACTTAGCGGCGCCTCCCTGGATGCATTGCTTAACTGCGAGCATGCATTACATCTGTGAATGCAGGACTCTAAGTCCGCATCGATACCGGGCCACCACACGTGGGATCTGGCTATCGCTTTCATCATTACCATGCCTGGGTGGGTACTGTGGAGGTCATTGATAAAGGTGTCTCTGTCCTTCTTGGGGACCACTACTCAATTGCCCCACAGAAGGCAGTCTGCCTGTTTAGATATTTCATCTTTGCACCGCTGGAACAGCTTTATCTCTTCCTGCATTTCCACTGGGACATGGGACCAGCTCCCGTGAAGCACACAGCTTTTGACTAGAGATAATAAGGGGTCTTGGCTTGTCCAGCTTTTGATCTGCCGGGCAGTGATGGATGATTGCTTACTCTCAAATGCTTCCATAACCATGGCTAGAGTAAATACAAGTCCACATATATAACAATGATGGTTACTAGTGTGACCAAAGAGATTCAGTAATGGCTGATGTTTTATTGTAGGCTGCAATTATAAAGTACAGATTTGTAATATTTCCCCATAGATGTTATGCTGCTTTGCCAAGGGTAATTCCATGATCCATATGTTCTTAGTGTACAGCAGCACTCACGGAGAGCATGGGCTGGACACAGGCCAACTCCGCTCACCCTCCACCCCTCCTCCACGATCACAGCATCCCACTGGAGGAGTGGGAATATAGAATCCCCACTCATAAGTTCATTTGTGTGATAGCGATATGAGCAGCTCATTTCTAAAGCTGCAAACAGGGGTTCTGAACTTGTATGTTCCATCCCCAGTGGACGATGCTAGTACATTTCATGCTGTCTCAGCTCAGAGCCATCATGACGCATGCATCTCAAACGCTGCATGTGTTGTGTTCATACTCTATTTGTTTGTTGCAGGACACTAGACAGGCATTAGGACCCTGCGGGAGCTATTCACACACTGCTGTAAACATTCTGGTTCATGCTGGTTTTGGGACACCTTTTTGGGGAGTTGCTATAAAGGACACAGTTAGTTACATTACTCCTGTTTCAGTTAGTCTGTTTATTTACGTACACAACAGCATGCATCTGCATCCGAGTGAGCTGATCTTGCCCAAGGATACGAGATCAGCCCATTTAAATACTTCTGTGGCAATTATTCAATGCTCAGGGAGCACCACAGGGGTCAGGGCCAGAATGTTAGGCTCCAGCAGTTACTGAAGGGTTGTTGGCTGCCCATCAAACACCATCACCTTTAAAAAAAATACCAAAGGGACCAGTGTTCTCTCTCAACATTTGTCCACTGGAGGCCAAGTAAAAGTTGGAGCAGAAGGTAAGGCCCTATACGAAGGAAAGACCAATCAACAAGCAAACCTTTACACTTACTATGTGGGCTTTCCTGAAGCAGCCACTGGAGACAGGCGCTTGGCATCTGGTGTACTCCTATGGGGCTTCAGCTGCATTCTGGGATGGGCTCTTAAATTTCATAGTCTCCGGGTCTGTGATGAACTTCGTGTAGAGCTGTTGCTCGGGTTCTTAGTGTCATTGGCACTTTGCTCCCGCACTTCCCTGTATTTACCTCCTCAAATGTGCACTAAGCCTTAGGCCTCTGCTTCCAATAATACATAGCCATGGGCCCCAATTGCTTTGGATGCTGTGGCCCACATTATCTGCCCTATTGGTCCATGGAGTACAACTGTTACAGTATTTTTGCAGGTGTCCTTCTACTGATGGAAAAGTTTTTGACACCATGGGGTGGGAGTTCAGCCTGTTGCCACCTCTGTTCGCACCCTGGAGGGGCGGTAATGGCGGCGTATTTGATTTCTGGGCAGGCGGCCAGCTTCCAGCTTCCGCCGGGATATTTGGTGCCGAGTTTGCAGGGGCGCGGAGCAGTGCCACCCGGGAGAGGCAAGTCGGTGTTCAATGCCTAGGTTGCGACACCGTTCTTAAATTAGTTTTCTGGCGATCCGAAGCATTGTGTAGCATGCCCCAGTGGGACCAGTTGGGAAAGCGGGTGGTCCGAGCTGTTCCGGCTGCGGTGAGGGAAGAAATGAATACCTGAGGTAAGTGTGATTGGTACTTTTTGCGGAGTTATGTTTATATAGGGTGAGCAAGATATTGGGAATGTTTTTGGTGTTGTTTTGCTGATTTTCTTTTTCACAGGGAAGCCTCTCTTAGAGCGCTCCAAGGCCAGCTCTAGCTCGGGACTTTCAGTTGCTCAGCCGGCCTGGCACCCTAAGAGAGGTGTGGAACACATCCCTTAGCGCTCCATTTCACACTCAGGGCTCGGTTGATGAATTTTGTGGCTGCAGGAGCAAACCATTTCCCGGCGCAAAACTTACCGCCCTGCCGCCATTAGCAACCTTGTTAGCCTCCAACTGAGTTTCCACTCCATAGAATTTTGCCTCTTTTATGATTGAGCTTCGAGTCACAGTGTTACTTAAAATGAATTCAGGTCAATTTTCAGTCAGTCATTGTTCAGATAAACTGATACAACCCTTGAGCTTAGTCACTTTAATTAAAAGTACTTCCACATCTGTGTTTTTGGCAGAAACACTTTTTGCAATGTCTGGTCAATTGTTAACAAGAGTTGAAGTTGAAATTTGCTCTGCATTGTCTCATTAAAACACAAAATAGGGTAGATTGATTCTGTTAACACTTCAATGAATCATTGCTAGGCACCACTGCATCAATATAAAGCAGCTTGTCTTTTTAATAGTCAGAAAAATGAGACCATTGCAGAATCTCAATCATTTCATCGTCTAAATTATCTGTAATCGTATTTTTATTTCGGACAGTGGCTCCTGGTAATGTTCTGCTGTAACAATTTATACCATCCTCTGGACCCCTCTTTTGTTTCTTTACATATCCCATTACTACCATCTTTTTGGCTTGCACTATTGTCCCTTTTGTCATTTAATCACTCCTGACCTCCACTCTTTCACACCACTTCCCCCTTGTTCTTTCCTTCCCACCCCACCCACGCCACCCCCCCCCAAACCCCCCCCCTTCTTGGCTCTTTACCTGCGCTCTTTTTTTAAGCCTACTGCTTAAAAACTGTTAAATCTCCCACTTCTGATGAAAAGTCATTGACCTGAAACTTTAACTTGGTTTCTTTCTCCACAGATGTTGTCTGACCTGCTGAGTGTTTCCAGCATTTTATGTTTAAATTTTGACTTTCTTTCTTGTCTTTTAAAAAAACAATTTTGAAGATGGAAGGTTTCTTCTAAATTGGCATTATGTCTGTTCCGGTTTTTGTTTTTGTTCCAATATCATATGTGTTTTCTGTTCCAGTAAACTGAGATTTCTGAACGTGCTTTAACAGTAAGTTCAACATTCATCGGGCTCAAAATTGCCCAGGAATTGCTCCGTTTTTTTTTGAGCAACTTGATTTTTCTGGAGTATCTTAAAAATCCCCATTTTGTACATTCAATTTGCGCCAGTGTAAGTTAGTTAGTTAGGATTTTTTAGTTTAGTTTAGTTTTTTTCAAAAGGGGGCGTTACCAGCCACCTATGCCCATTTTGGCCATTTAGGCCACTTTGGACAACTAATAGTTACTCCAAACTAACTTAGGCCAGCGTATGTGACCACTTGTGGCCACACAGAAAACCCTTGCAGAAAGTTAAGAAATCAGCGCAGGTAGGTACATCGGAGGCCAGCAGGACTTAATGACTTGACTAAAGAATGTGATTAGGATACAAACAGCTATACAGGATGTTAGATCTCTTAATTTCCAATGAAATACGAACTCCGATGGTAGTTTTAACTTCTTTATTTTGGCAGAGAGCAACAAGCTGCTGGCTGATTGCCAGTTCCTTTGTCTTACTGAGACACATGGTCAAAATGGCTGTATTTATACCGGGTTCAATTTACAGAAAAGAACTCGCCTTCTTTGACCTTATTGGCTCAACTAATAGACTTTTAACCTTTTAATTGGCTCGCTACCCAAGGTCCGAAAATGTCAAGTTGATTGATGAGTTAATGTAACATGCCGAACGGCACGTAGTAGCTTTGACTTTGGGGTCTGTGAATTTTCAAAACCTGTCTAAATGAGCCTGTTTGAATATTCTATCAATCCCCCCTTTGATTCTTTCACAAACTGAATCATAAAACTTCAGGTATCACTGGTTAAACATTCTACAAAATAATTTCATACATGTTAATAGAGTTTCCTTCTAAAATTTGTTGATGTGTTTTGCCACATGTCCGAACTAGTAGCTTCCACACAAATTTACACCAACCCGAGTTCCATCGTGGCCACAATGGAAGTCTGGTTTTAATAGGTTAATTAACCTTATTCCAATATAATCCAAATCAATATCTTAATTCAACCAGTATACAACCTTCCCTTAAGCATAACATACCCCTGTGCCACGTACAGACGGTATGCTGGGACCTGCAAGGTGTCTCACATGCGGGACAGCAGCTACAGCCGCCTGGTCGCAACAACATTTAATCAACATAAACAAACAATATAAAAGTAAAACAATTACAACAAATAGAATTAAACCTTCCACCAATGAAGTTCCTATTGAACCTAGCCATTCAGTGACTCCGCTCCACAAATGATGGGGGTTGCTTAAGTTTTTCTACCTCCTTTTGGATATGCTCCGCTAAGTGGGTAATTTCTTCGGAGCTATCTGGGATATATGTGCAACACTCAGTTCCGAGTAGGGTGCAAGTACCTCCCTTTTCAGCCAGGATGTAATCAAGGGCCAGTCTATTCTGTAGGGCTACTGTGCGGATTGCTACCATTTCTGCATTGATTTTAACTAGGGCCTCTGAGGTATCATTGGCTACTCGTTCCACAACGGATGCCATGTTAATGGATTCCCTTGCCAGTTTGGCGGTCCCATACCCAGGGATCAGAATGGCAAAGAACCTCTCTGTTTCTGTGATAGCTCTCTTAGGATGGTGTAAATGTTCCGACAGTGACTTTATATGATACATATAAGGCACAATGTAGGCTAAATAGCAGGACCCCATCCAATTCTGGGACAGCCAAGGGTAGGCCTTGTGGCCACACACCCAATAGGTGTCATTATATGCAATGAATGTTAGCTGTTTTATTTTGATTAATTATCCACTCAGCCATTTCCGAGATATTTAAGGGAACTGGCCTCAAGGGAATCCCTCCCTTTGAGTGAATAGGAATATGCGCACACACCCAACAACTAGAAATGTTACCTTGTTTGGCAGAAATGTATGACATACATAAAAAGGTATTTACATGTAATTCCCTTGCTACCCTACTATTTCCCTTTGGTGCAGAAGGTCGGCTAGTAAGAAGTAGGCCTATGCCTAGAATACCTACAATCAATAATACAGTACATTTATACATTTTCGCAAAAAGTAATTGTCCTTATTAGCTTTCAGCTTCAGTTACGGGTGCTCGTTTAATGTGTGAAGCATGGATCCAGGCTTTCTTTCCTTGGACTTTAACAGCTGCCTGGGTGGTCAATAACACTTGATAAGGTCCCTCCCACTTGGCACCCAAAGGTTCTTTATGCAACTTTTTCACATACACCCAGACTCCCGGGATGATGTCGTGTCCTCCTTCGGGTGGATTACCCCAAGCTGCCGATACCTGTCGGGAAACAGAACTAATAGCATTGGTTAAGTTCTGACAGTATGATAAAAAAGTGTCACACATTAAGTGAACATCAGCTTTCCGTAAATCGATAGTTCCTGGCAGCGACAGGGGTCTTCCTGTTATAATTTCAAATGGGCTTAGACCTGTAGTTCTGTTCGGGGTTGCCCTAATGCTACATAGCACTATTGGTAGTGCCTGGGGCCATGGTGTTCCTTCTTGGTGATATTTGGCAAGCCGTTGTTTCAAAGTTCGATTCATTCATTCTACTTGTCCTGATGATTGTGGATGATAAGGACAGTGTAAATCCCACGTAATGTTCAGTAACCTACAGACTTCTTGGCAGACAGCACCTGTGAAGTGTGTTCCCTGATCTGAGTCAATGCTACTTGGGACTCCCCATCGGGGAATGTAATCCTTACACAAGACCTTTGCAGTGTGATTGGCTGTGGCTCTTTTAGTTGGGACAGCTTCTACCCATCTAGAGAATCTGTCGACCATGACAAGAATGTTAGTGTATCCTTGGCATGAAGGAAGAGATATATAATCAACCTGCAGATGCTGGAATGGTCCGACAGGGGCAGGGGGCCTCAGTTGGGGCATTACCGTGATGGGTCCAGAATTATTTTTCTGGCAGACCACACAGCGGTCTGTTACCAGCTGGGCATGTTTTTTAAATCCCCGACCCCACCAGCTTTTCTGGAACCGTGCCGTCATCTGTTGTGAGGCCAAGTGTCCCCACGAGTGGATCTGTTGGGCTAAAAAAGGCATAAGCGCTTGTGGCGCGACTGGCTTGTCAGTAACTCTTTGTCTCCAGACACCATCTTCACATAGCTTAATTCCTGCCTCAATCCATGTCCATTTTTCCTCTCGGGAGCACTCGCCTTGCATTGTTTGAAGGTCTCGTGTCAGAGTCCTGAGTGCTTTCAATCTGCACATCTGTGTTGGTTCTTCTGGAGGAACGCCCTGTGAGGCGGCATCTTTAGCTGCCTGGTCGGCTAGGGCATTTCCCTGTGCTTCTGTGGTATTTTCTTTGATATGGGCCTTACACTTCAGGATGGGCACTTCCTGAAGTAATTGTATGACCTCCAGTAAGTCTCGGACTTCTTTTCCATTTCGGATAGGTGTACCAGCAGCAGTGAGGAATCCTCTTTTCCGCCATAACATACCAAAGTCGTGAGCGACTCCAAAAGCATAACGCGAATCTGTGTAGACATTAGCTGTCTGTCCTTCTGCTATTCGACATGCTTCTGACAGGCCCCGTAACTTGGCCTGTTGTGCTGACGTTCCTGAGGGTAAACATCCTTTTGCCACTACCTCATATAAGGTTGTAACTGCCCATCCTGCTTTTCTGGTACCATTATAACAAAGGAGGAACCATCTGTAAACAGGATGAGGTCTGGGTTGTGCAGAGGCTCCTCTGCTGCTAAGGCTGCTTCTTCTGTTTCTTTTAAAATCTCCACGCAGTCATGCTCTTCACATTCTCCCCCCTCTTGCTCCCTCGATTCTGACATCGGGAGCATAGTTGCGGGATTAACCGGGCTGGCCCGGACGATATGGAGATTAGGAGCTTCCAAAACTGCTGTCCAGCGGGTCCATCTAGCTGCCGTCACCTGAGACATTCTATTCATAGACAGCAAAGCATGTACAGTGTGGGGACACTTGACAATCAGCTTTTGGTCGAGGACTAGACCCGCAGTGGTCATTACCGCTCGACATGTAGCTTCCATGGCCCTTAGGCAACTTCCCCATCCGAGAGCTACCGCATCCAGTTTTGCCGAATAATAGCCAATAGGTCTTTGCCAATCCCCATGTTCTTGTGTCAGTATAGCTGTCATATATCCTTCTTTCTCATGGACAAACAGGGTAAATGGCTTACCACTGTCGGGGATTCCCAGAGCCGGTGCCGAACACAAAGCCTTTTTCAAACTCAGGAAGACCTCTTGCTGTTCTTTAGTGAGGGTGATGGCTTCTTTAGAGGCACGTTTCCCCTTTAAAATATCATTCAGTGGCTGAGCAAGTTGTGTGAAGGAGTCAATCCAATTTCTGTTAAAGTTACACAATCCCAAAAAAGACCTTAGTTCCTGAATAGTGGTGTTTTTTTTTAGCAGCCCGAATGGTTGCAGTTCTATCCTGGGTAAGTTCTCTCTTTCCTTGTGAAATCTTTTGTCCCAGGTATACAACCTCTTCTAGGGATATTTGTGCTTTGTCGATGCTGGCTTTATGTCCTTTCAGCCAAAGGTGGTCCAGCAAAGCTCGTAAATCTTGTTCATGCTGTTCTTCCGTGTTTGAAGCTAGCAGGATATCGTCTACATATTGGATGACTGTGGATGACAGGGGAGGTAATTCTCGCAAATGGCTTTGTAAAGCCATGTGGAATACCGTAGGGCTGTTGTGGAAACTCTGCGGTAACTGGGTCCAAGTATACTGTTGTCCTTGGACAGTGAAAGCAAACCACTGTCGAACCTCCGGTGCCAGAGGCACCGACCCAAAATCCGTTGGCCATATCTATAACCGAGAAATATTTATGTTCCGGTTTGAGGGCATTAAAAATGGTGGAGGGATCTGCGACCAAAGGAGCTTTTTGATCAATACACTGGTTAGCTTTCCTATAATCGACAGTCAAACGCCAAGTCTCATTAGATTTCTGTACCGGCCACACGGGGCTATTGGAGGAGCTATGCGTTTTAATAAGCACCCCTTGTTTCTCCAATTGCTGAATAACCGGTAAGATTCCCGCGATGGCAGTTGGACTGATGGGATACTGTTTAGTACATGGAGGCTTGGTCCCTGTAAATGATGCAGATTCCATCTGGAGTAGGCCACAATCGTTCTTATCTTTAGCCCATATCGGGTGTTCCTTCAATTCTTCTTTCTTCAAAGTTCTAATTGACCATGTCACCCGACCATCCTCAAAATGCAACGATGAATCTACTTGGATTAGAACGTCCATTCCCAAAAGGGGTTGATCTACTGGGCCTATCCAGACCGGCGTGGTTAGTTCATGTGGACCCAGCCCTATAAGTACCGGTGTTGTCCTTTTAATTTCCATTTTATGGCCCCCAACTCCATAGGCTGTACGTGCCCTACCATCCAACGGCAAAAAGTCTCCATATTGTAGGGGTAAGCATGTTAATTCCGCCCCTGTGTCTAAAAGACAGTCCACATCCTTATCGCCCACCCTCACAGTTATATATAGCCCATCTCCCCTTTGTTGTATTAGTGCGAGGAGGGGGGCCAGGGTGGGCTCTAACCGTTTTTTGCTATCCCAAGTAACTCCTTCTGTTGTTGTATTGTCAGTCGCTTAAATGCTTCTATGAGGTCGTTATCTTGTGACAAGCCTGGTTTGTTGGTTGAATTGTATCCCTGGCTGCGTCCTCTTCCCCAGCCACGACCTTTCTGTTTGGCCCTGCACGTCTTGGCCCAGTGACCTTCTTTCCCACAATAATGACATTTTCCGGGTAATTTTCCTAATGACTGTTTATCGGAATCCTGGGATTTCTATCCTATAGCCTGTACAGCTCGGACTTTAGCTCCCATATCCCGATCTAATTGGTTACATCGATCCACCAATGCTGCAAAGGTAGTTCCTCTACCTTCCCAGTCCGGTAACACTACCTTAAGCATTTTGGACAGTTCTGGCTTTAGACCTGCCACGAAAGCTGCTTTCAGGGGTCCAAACACTTGTTCATCCATTTCCTCATCCGTATTATTCATACCCGAATGTTCTAGCCACGTGCATCTAAACCGCTCGTCATACTCCAGGACCTTCTCTGTTCCTTTCTGTTGGCAGGCTGCAATTTTTCCCCAGTCTGTCTTAGCTGGACTGAAGGCTTGCAGCCAGTGTTTAATCACCTCCCATCCTGTGTCTAATTCTTGCTCATTCTGCCCCAAAGCTTCATCTACCTTGTCGTGCAATTTTCTTCCCTGTGTTTTTGGCACCATTATGGTCAAAATTTGCACTCCGTCCCAGGGATGAAGTTGATATATATTTCTTAAGCGGTCCAATTGGTCCCACGTTTTTACTCCCCCTTTCTTTGGATTGGACAATTCCTTGGACCATTTATCAATTTTCTCTGGGTCTGCCGGAGCATGAACTAAGTATTCTTCGTACACCCTTCTCTTTGTTTTTTTGGTTCTGCCCTCATCCGCTTTCTCTTCTGATTTGACTACAACTCGTCTTTTTTTTTAAACGGGGCAAAGTGCACCCCTAATTCGTCATCCTCCGACACTGTATTGTCGGAGGATTCAGAATCCGTATCTATTCCTCGGTCGTGTCTTCGGGTTTGCGCTTTTAATTTATCCAAACATGGGTACCCTGGGAATTGATCAATACATTTTCCTTTTCCTATTACTGTCTCTTGACCTAATGATTTTTTCCATTCTTTAATTTCACCTTTAAGATCTTTAACTTCCGCTTCCAGCTGTTCAAGTTCACATTTTTTCTGTCGCAGCCGCGCACAAACTGTTTGCAATTGATCCTTTGTACTGGTCAGTTCTCGATCATGTTGGGAACGCATTATAATTTCATTCGGTTTCGGATCTTTCCCATAACCGCTAGGGACCATCTAGTTCGCTCCTTATTTTTCATACGGGTCGTTTTTCCCCAGACCTTTTTAATCTCGTCCAAGGACCATTGTCCTTTGGAGGTTCCGTACTTTTGTTCGATCTTAATACAGGTTTTAGATAAGTTGAATTGTTGCTCTATGTATTCTTTCAACTGTTCGAGAATTAAATCTAGCGAAACTTCAGGTAGTGTTTGCCCACCTTTAACAGTTGTAGGCAATTCTTTGCTCTTATCTCCTGCTGCCATAATTTCTTTACTGGGGTCTCGAGCCGTAGGCTTTCTAGCCGATCAATAGGTCGGTGATTAATTAACTAACACACCGCTGAAGTTTAGACGTCTATGGGACCTCGAGCCGACTACCAACCGGAGGGTTCGCAAACCGGAGGCTTTTGGAATCGCGTAGAAGGAGAGGCAAATTTAGACTTTTGACCGAGGACTTTTTAAAAAGAGGAGTCCTTACCTCAATATGTAGGTCCGATGTCCAAAATTCAGTTTATTTCCTCAGCGATCCTGTTCGTGACGCCAAAATTGTTAGATCTCTTAATTTCCAATGAAATACGAACTCCGATGGTAGTTTTAACTTCTTTATTTTGGCAGAGAGCAACAAGCTGCTGGCTGATTGCCAGTTCCTTTGTCTTACTGAGACACATAGTCAAAATGGCTGTATTTATACCGGGTTCAATTTACAGAAAAGAACTCGCCTTCTTTGACCTTATTGGCTCAACTAATAGACTTTTAACCTTTTAATTGGCTCGCTACCCAAGGTCCAAAAATGTCAAGTTGATTGATGAGTTAATGTAACATGCCAAACGGCACGTAGTAGCTTTGACTTCGGGGTCTGTGAATTTTCAAAGCCTGTCTAAATGAGCCTGTTTGAATACTCAGGACATCATATGACAAACTTCGCAAAGTTAATTTACTATACAACAGAAGCATTCATGGAAGCTTAAACTACAAAAATAAAAGAAGTAAAGAGATAAAACATATTTACATAATTTTTTCAAAATATCCAAATAAAAAATAGAAGTACCTCCTGCTCGTAATTCTTATGTTCTTATGTTCTCCCAGCCACCTAAGCTCACCCACCATCATAGTAATATTTTATACCATATAGCCAGGAAATTTATTGTTTGTTTTATGCTTTTAAATATTTTGAAAACTCAAGCAAAATTATTCCACCAAATCTAATGTCCAAGAATTGATTATGATATATTTGAAAGTATTTTCTATTAACTTGGTTAGGAAAGTATTTTCATCAACAGGGTTAAGGAAAGTCTTGAGTAAGCTCATTAAAATTACTGGCTACACCCCCTCCCCGCCCCGGGATCAAACCCCACCCCCCCCCCCAACCCCCCGGATCAAAACTCCCCCCCGGATCAAAACTCCCCCCCGATCAAAACTCCCCCCCCCCATCAAAACTCTTCTCCCTGAGGAAAAATGTAATTGAGTGTGTGGAAAATTAAACTGGCAACCTAATGACGTTTATAATTGCTTTTTTACAAAAATACCTGGATATAACTTTTGAGATGGATTTCAAAATAGACAATTCTACCTTAACCTTTGCATGGCAATGTCCTCAAGTCTTCAAGTTGTGTATAGAATATTGACATAAAGTGGCAGCCAACAGAAGAACCAAGTGCTTTGGAAGAAGGCAGGCTTCTTTATCAAAGTCTAGTTACTGTGCAGCAGGCCACACGGCCCAGGATAGGGGCGGGCGCATCGGGTCCCACGCTGCAGCACGTACACAGAGGCTGGGGGCAGGAGCTACTGCGCATGCGCGTACACTCCAACACGCATGTGGAGAGCTGCCGGCACTGTTTCTGGCGCAGGGCCCTAGCTCCGCCCCCCAATCGACTGGCCACGCTGCGCCAAGCCCCGGGCAAGGTAACACAGGGGCCAGAATCGGGGGAGATTTTTTAGGTGCCGTTTTCAGCCCACAAAGTCGGCGCATCTCTGGTGAATGCGCCGAAAAAAGGGGTGGGCCAAATTTGAGCCCAATATAATTAGTATTTCTGTGACTGGCTTTGAGTGGCTGATTTATTTTGCCGAATGAACAGATGCTTTTATACTATTGCATTGCTGACGTCTGTGCTGTGCTCCTTACTGTCCCTGGAGTCTGGACTGAGCTCCTTCAGGTCCCCAGACTCTGGACCGAGTATTACTTAAGTAGATCTTGGCTCGCTGGCAGCAAATCTACAACAACTAGGAACTCAAGTGAGAAAATTCCACGTTTTGTGACATGACTACACTTCACAAAAGAAGCTTTTGACATTGCCACGGGTGATCTCAGTAATTCTGCATGTTCTGCTCTCTGTACTTTCACAAGGAGTTCAGAGGGGTTGATTTACATTTACACAGTTGAAATGGAAAGAAGCATAGATTTGAAATAGTCAGTGACTTTGGGCCCAAGTTTCCACAAGAAAAAAAACGGGCGCCCCTCCGAGCTGGGCGCCCGTTTTTCGCGCCTAAAACGGCGCCTAAAAAAATCCTCGGTATTCTCCACCTACTTACAGGTCCTCTGGCCCTCGGCGCAGCCAGCACGAGCTGTGGGGGGGGCGGAGCCAGGTCCCGGCGCTGAAAACAGTGCCGGGACCTCTGCACATGCGCACTACAGTGGGCACGCAAGTGCAGTAGCTCCAGGCGCCGAACTGTGTGGGAGGGGCCCGAAGCACGCAACCCCTAGCCCTGGCTCAATGGCCTCACTGGGGCTGCGTGAATAAGGCTCCTCCCACGGCCAGCTCCTGCTCCCCCCCAACCCCCCGCCCCCGACCGGACCCAACACCCGCTGCCCCCTGCCTCCGGACCAGACCCGACACCCGCTCCCCCCCACCCCCGCCGACCAGACCCGACCCGACACCCGCTCCTCCCACTCTCTCCCTCCCCCTCTCTCTCTCTCCCTCCCCCTCTCTCCCTCCCTCCCCCTCTCTCTCTCTCCCTCCCCCTCTCTCCCTCCCTCCCCCTCTCTCTCTCTCCATCCCTCCCCCTCTCTCTCTCCCTCCCTTCCTCTCTCTCTCTCTCTCCCTCTCCCTCCCGTTCAGCGGCACGAACGGCTGCAGAATTCTCCCTGGCTGAAGCACTTTCACACAGGTAGGAAGATGGTTCATTTAATCTTTTCTTGGCTTATAAATGTTTATTCAGGTTGGATTTATTTGTATAATATTTGTAGAAGTATAAATAAGGATTTATTGTCGAATTTAATGAGTTCCCTTCCCCCCCCCCCCCCACCTCGTTCTGGGCGCCTAATTTGTAACCTGCGCCTGATTTTTTAATGTGTAGAACAGGTTTTTTCAGTTCTACAAAAATCTTCACTGGCTCCATTCTAAGTTAGTTTGGAGTACATTTTCACTGTGGAAACTTTCAAATCAGGCGTCAGTGGCCAGACACGCCCCCTTTTGAAGAAAAAATTCTGTTCTAAAGTAGAACTGTTCTACCTGACTAGAACTGCAGCAAATAAAATGTGGAGAATTGCGATTTCTAAAATAGTCCGTTCTTCACCAGTTGCTCCTAAAAATCAGGCGCGAATCATGTGGAAACTTGGGCCCTTTGTATCAAAACAGACTAGAAAGGCATGTACCAGTCAATAAAATTTGGCGTCATCCTTTGCAGGGCATGAAATGATACTCAGCCAGAGTGCAACAGATACTGTTGTTCAGATTAATCTCCAGGGCACTGCTGCCAGCTACTAGGGAGAAAAATCATCAGGGCATTAAAAGCAAAATGTGTTTTTTTTTCATTTTCTTTTGAACTCTTTTGTTTATTAGTTCTAACAATATCAGAGACTGGAAAAAAGGCTGTTTGACTGAGAGTCAAGAATCATCCAATCGGGTAATGAAGAGTCTGTCCGTTTCCCAATTACCGTGGGCAGGCGGACGTGTCGGGCAACCAATGGCAGATGCGAGGGAGCGGGGCAGTTGGATAATCCAGAACTAAAGTGGATATCTCAGTACTCAGAAAAAAGCTCGAGTCATGGCCTTTGATAGGCTGTACTCTGGAATACCACGGGGTGAGCATGCCTCAAACAGAATCCTACACATCCGCCTTAGAAGGGCAGCTCTGAAGCAAGTTGGTTCCTGACATTGCAAACCAAGACCATTGCCATTTCCTCTCCACTTGACACATTAAATGCAACCTGTACTTGATACTCTACCATTCGCTAGGTGCTGAAAAGTGGAGTGCATTACCTCCCATCCAACTGGTTCATTTACCAAACTCCATGGAGCTGGATTCTTACTGTGGCCTGTTGGATCAGATGCCAACCCACTAGGGTGCACTCTCTATTTTATTCATGATTGTATGGTCTATCTATTCCTCAGAATCAATAAAGTTCTCAAAACATTAAGATCAACCGTTCGCATATTTATTAAGTATAAAGTACTTACAATAGTACTTAAGCATACACAATCATACAGTACTTACAATCACATCTAATGATTGGGGAATTCAGGTTGATCAAACCCTTTGAATCCAAATGACAATCAGCATGTCACTACATTGTATCGTTATACCAAAGGTTAAAAACTACCCCATATAAGGATAAACTAATAAGAAACTTATTCCTTAACAATATAAAGAAAGAAAAACTTGCATTTATATAGAGCCTTTCATGACCACCGGACGTCTCAAAGCACTTTACAGCCAATGAAGTACTTTTGAAATGTAGTCACTGTTGTAATGTGGGAAGCTGAATTCCTGACTAACCAGCTCCTTAGCCATGAGCTATCAAGGCCGGTATAACTCCTCAGTATTGTCTTATCACACATTTCTTTCCTGTGACATTTAATTGCTGTTCAACATGTGAATCTGTTGCTTTGAATGTGCACCCCCACAGCACCAACCTGATACTCCCATCCCACACAAACTTTAATTAAAAAGAATGCTTTCACAGTCGCTTTCCTTTTGCAGGATTAACTAATATCCTTACAGCCATATATCAGTGATTACAATTCCTTCAAGCTCAGGAATCAGTACATGCTAATTAGCTTATCCCATTATGGCACATTCTCAATCAGTTGATTACACACAAGCATATTCAAACTGTGGTGCTGTAAGAGCTAGCTCTCAGTACAAAAGTTCAGTGGTCACCATCTTAGAATTGCTGTGCAGCTGTACAAATGTAGCATCAATTAGTTATTTTAAGACATTATGGGGGTCCATTTTCCTCTTTGTCAATTTTTGGTGCCCAGGAGGATGTAGGGCCAATTTTTTTGTGTCCATTTGCGCCGAGAAAAAAAAACAATTTTCGCCAAAGTAAAATTTAATTTTAGCGCTGCGGTACCCGAAGTTAAATCTGGAAACATAGAAACATAGAAAATAGGTGCAGGAGCAGGCCATTCAGCCCTTCTAGCCTGCACCGCCATTCAATGAGTTCATGGCTGAACATGAAACTTCAGTACCCCCTTCCTGCTTTCTCGCCATAACCCTTGATCCCCCGAGTAGTAATGACTTCATCTAACTCCCTTTTGAATATATTTAGTGAATTGGCCTCAACTACTTTCTGTGGTAGAGAATTCCACAGGTTCACCACTCTCTGGGTGAAGAAGTTTCTCCTCATCTCGGTCCTAAATGGCTTACCCCTTATCCTCAGACTGTGACCCCTGGTTCTGGACTTCCCCAACATTGGGAACATTCTTCCTGCATCTAACCTGTCTAAACCCGTCAGAATTTTAAACGTTTCTATGAGGTCCCCTCTCATTCTTCTGAACTCCAGTGAATACAAGCCCAGTTGATCCAGTCTTTCTTGATAGGTCAGTCCCGCCATCCCGGGAATCAGTCTGGTGAATCTTCGCTGCACTCCCTCAATAGCAAGAATGTCCTTCCTCAAGTTAGGAGACCAAAACTGTACACAATACTCCAGGTGTGGCCTCACCAAGGCCCTGTACAACTGTAGCAACACCTCCCTGCCCCTGTATTCAAATCCCCTCGCTATGAAGGCCAACATGCCATTTGCTTTCTTAACCGCCTGCTGTACCTGCATGCTAACCTTCAATGACTGATGTACCATGACACCCAGATCTCGTTGCACCTCCCCTTTTCCTAATCTGTCACCATTCAGATAATAGTCTGTCTCTCTGTTTTTACCACCAAAGTGGATAACCTCACATTTATCCACATTATACTTCATCTGCCATGCATTTGCCCACTCACCTAACCTATCCAAGTCACTCTGCAGCCTCATAGCATCCTTCTCGCAGCTCACACTGCCACCCAACTTAGTGTCATCCGCAAATTTGGAGATACTGCATTTAATCCCCTCGTCTAAATCATTAATGTACAATGTAAACAGCTGGAACTTCAAGTGAAAAGTTAGTGATATGTCCTTACTATACAGTATAAATGCACATGAGGCCCATACTTGAGAGAAGGTCACTCTGTGACCAGTTATTGTTATTACCAAGACCTCAAGAGACTGAAGGTGGGTGGAGCTTCCCCTTTGATACCAGAAAATCCAGTTTAGGAGTGCTCCCACAAGTTCACCCCCTGTGGTCAATGTTCTCAAGGTGTACAACTTAGGTCAGCTAAAATATGGGTTACAATGACAGTTGAATACATGACAGTTAGTGAGCATGCGCCGGAAAAAAAACTTTTTCCACATGACAGGTGTGTCCGCGCATCCACAGTGAACTCCCTGGTCTGGATCAGCAGCTTGTGAGAACCCATTCGGATCGGAGTTGTAGCTGGACATTTAAATTTTAGCTGCAAAAGATGGATACAGGGGAAGCGGAAGGAGAAGAACAAGGACACGGACAAGGATAAGGAGACGGGGAAGGGAAAAGGGCCAAGAGATTTCTAGCAGAAGAAATTGAGCCCCTGGCAGACATCATTGAGAGGAGATGGGATGTGCTGAGAGAACAAAGGAAGAATAGGACAAAAGAAACTGAAACCCCCTCTACCAGCAAAACTTTGGAAACAAGTGGCAGAAGAGTTTAATGCAGAGGCCATGACCCTGAAGAGTATGGGTGCAGGTCAAAAAGCAGTGGCAGGACCTTGGCCAAGCAGTTACTGTAAGTATTTATGCACTACAATTACATTTGTAAATGTGACTAATATGTGTGTGTGGCCACCACAGCAGAAGGACTCTCTCTTAAAATGTTCTATTTTCTTCTTTGTAGAGGAAGGTGTCACAGATCAACCGAGAAAGGTCAAAAACTGGAGGAGTTGCGTCAAGTAGGCTGCAACTAACAGCCGTGGAACAGAGGATCGCTGATATGATTCAATCTCACAAAAGAAGATCAACCACCAATGTGGACGCTGGGCCCAGGTTATCGAGAGAGGGTAAACCCTGCCACATACTCATGTCACACTGCCCCCTCTGCCCCCTTCCCTGCTGCTAACCAAACATCTGCTCTGTTATGTTTTGCAGATGTTGCACATCAGGAAGAGACAGAAGCTGAAGCAGAACATCAGGAAGCCGTCAATCCAGATATTCTTCATCAACTTCAGGACGAGGATGAGCTGGATAATAAAGAGCAGCAGGAAGACCAATGATGAGATGGTTACATTGCAACTGGAGACGGTGAACACCCTGAGGATACCAAGCCCATTGCTGAGCGATATAACCGATGCGACATTTCGTGGGGTAGAGTCTGAGGCTGCGGGTCTCAGTGGTTTTCAGCAAACCACACCTGGGAGACGGCCGAGGAGGGTGGGAAGGAGAGCTCAACCTGAAATGCAGGATGCAGGGGGCATAGGACAGATCATGGGAATGAGTAGGGAGAGCATTAAGCTAACCAGATCACTCCTGGACACCATGGATTGAATGAGAGTGGGATTAGGGGGACTTTCAGTAGAAGTAGCAACTCTGGAGGAATGGGAGCAGCGTCAGGACAGATGCGGGAAGGGATGTCGGAGATGAGGGAGGGGATGTCGGAGATTGGGAAGGGAATGTCGGAGATTAGGGAGGGACTGTCGGAGGCAACTAGTGCAGTGTCGGGACAGATTAGGACGGGAATGTCGGAGATCACTCCAAGACAACTTGACAAATTCTGCTTTTAGTCTGATTAACCCTTTCCTTACATCTCCAGCCTCTGAGGATACCTTCATGGCTGTTGGGAAGCATCAGACTTGTCAATCATTGGTACTAGCACAGAGGAATTCTTTATCATGTGAATGATGATAGAGTTTAATCAATGGAAAAATGATTTAGGATCATTTTAGTGTAATTGTAAGTCCTTAGAACTGAATACAGCCCATTGATTTCACTTCACCTTCTTGATGTCTCCCCTGGCCTCACGATGAACTACTTCATAATTTACGGCTACTACAGCTCTTGATTGCTTCAAAGCGATTTTAACTACCACTTTAAAGGGCTGCTGATTTTCACCTAACAGCTCGTCTTCCCTTTGCAATCACAGGGTACTGCTTAGTGGATGAGCAAGTAGGTTCCACTCTCAGTCATTTATGATTTCAGCAGCCAAGGCACAACATCTACAATTGAGTCAGCCCTATCACCAATCACACACAGTCTTCATGGAAATATAGAAACATAGAAAATAGATGCAGGAGCAGGCCATTCAGCCCTTCGAGCCTGCACTACCATTCAATATGATCATGGCTGATCAGGTAACTTCAGTACCCCTTTCCTGCTTTCTCTCCATACCCGCTGCTCCCTTTAGCAGTAAGGGCCACATCTAACTCCCTTTTGAATATATCGAACGAACTGGCCTCAACTACTTTCTGTGGTAGAGAATTCCACAGGTTCACAATTCGCTGGGTGAAAAGTTTCTCCTCATCTCAGTCCTAGATGGCTTACCCCTTATCCTTAGACTGTGACACCTGGCTCTGGACTTCCCCAACATTGGGAACATTCTTCCTGGATTTAATCTGTCCAATCCCATCAGAATTTTATATGTTCCTATGAGATCCCCTCTCATTCTTCTAAATTCCAGTGAATAAAAGCCGAATCGATCCAATCTTTCTTCATATGTCAGTTCTGCCATTCCAGGAATCAGTCTAGTGAACCTTCACTGCACTCCCTCAATAGCAAGAATGTCCTTCCTCAGATTAGGAGACCAAAACTGAACACAATACTCAACGTGTGGTCTCACCAAGGCCCTGTACAATTGCAGTAAGATCTCCCTGCTCCTATACTCAAATCCTCTCCATTGAAGATCAACATACCATTTGCTTTCTTTACTGCCTGCTGTACTTGCATGCCTACTTTCAATGACTGATGTACCATGACACCCAGGTCTCGTTGCACCTCCCCTTTTACTAATCTGTCACCATTCAGATAATAATTTTCCTTCCTGTTTTTGCCACCAAAGTGGATAACCTCACATTTATCCACATTATACTGCATCTGCCATGCATTTTCCCACTCACCTAACCTGTCCAAGTCACCCTGCAGCCTCTTAGCATCCTCCTCACAGCTCACACTGCCACCCAGCTTAGTGTCATCTGCAAACTTGGAGATATCACATTCAATTCCTTCGTCTAAATCATTAATATATATTGTAAATAGCTTGCGGTACCCCACTAGTCACTGCCTGCCATTCTGAAAAGGACCCGTTTATTCCCACTCTTTGCTTCCTGTCTGCCAACCAGTTCTCTATGCATGTCAATATATTACCCCCAATATCATGTGCCTTAATTTTGCAGACTAATGGATGGCAGTATTCTTCTAAGGGTAAGCGCCTTAGCGTAAATACTCATTCACCCTATGAGGCCGAAATTGGTCGGCGGTATGTCGGTGGTATACCCTTGTATATCCTTGTATACCACCGGGTACCCCTGGGGGGGGGACTGTGCGCTATTTTCCTGACTTTTTTCTCGAGGTATGCTGACCGGAGTGTAGCCAGCGGTGTGCGGGCGGTGAGTCCTTTTCACTCGGGAATCTTCGACTCCCGAGTTGTGCGCACGCGCCTGCTGCTGCGAAGTTCCATCCCCCAAGAGGCACCGACGAGAGTCCACAGCGACTGCCGGCCTGATCACTGCGGGGGCGGCCTGAGATCGCTGTGGAGGTATGTACACTATTCCTTTGTACAAAATAGCACTTATTTATTTTGATTGGAGGTTTTATTTACTTGTACTTTTAAATGAGGTTTAGTTTTGTTTCTTCAGATGTTTTTTCAATATATATATATACACAGTGGGGAATGTAATGGGGGGGTGGAGAGATCTGTGCGGGGAGAGGATCGCTGTGGGGGGGAGATCGCTGTGGGGGGAGGGAGATCACTACTGGGGGAGATTGCTGCTGTGGAGAGAGATCGCGACTGTGGGGGGAGGAAGAGAGTGGGGGTTGAGAGAGATTGCGGGGTGAGAGACAGCATTTTTCTTTTACAGCTAAAGATGCATACCGCCGACTGAAGAACGACTTAAAACCACCTTTTCCAGGCGGTCTGCCTGGTCCACGGTATGTCGGTGGTAAGTGACGAATTTTGCAATTTTGGGCGGTATGTCGGCAGTGTGCATGGGCGGACAGTATGCATACTGCCGGCAGTATGTCACTGATGAATTTTCTGCCGGGTGCTTTGTGGCCGATATGTAGCTATTTTTTTGATGAATTTTGTGATTTTGGGTGGTATGTCAGTGGTCCGCGGGCAGTGTGCGGCGGTATGTCGACCAATTTCGGGCCCTATGTCTCAAGGCCAGCAACTTGCCTGAGACTGTAATATAGTTCCACCTTATGGGCTACTGCTCCACCTATTGGACTACTGTGGTAATGCAGCCATTGCTGTTGATAAGAATAAACAGGTCAGGTCACGTAACAAGTTTCTAGTTAAGAGCCATCTTGTGACATTGTAAAGAATATACCAAATTGGCAATGAAGAATAGGATTTCTGGATTCCTCAGCTGAAATTTTTGTTGATGATGATTCCAGCCAAACAACAGAGAGACTAGAGAGGTCCTTTGTTTGCAGAACAGCTAAAAATCCAAGGTTAATTACAAGCACATTTGGCTGAACTGCCAGAGTCCAGATGACTGCGCCTATGGGAATAATAGGGTGCTTAGGTAAATTCCATCATGACTGTGAGACTTTCGGAGTGTATGTGGAGCAGCTAGAAATGTTTTTCACCGCAAATAGTATAATCGATGTCCCTGATGATAAAAACTGTAACCAGGTGGTTTTGGAAAGAAAACGGTATATTTTCCTAATTGAAGCAGGTCCTGAGGTGTATGAAACCTTGAAATATTTGATTTTTCCCATCAAGCCAAAGGACACATCACTTACGGAGATTCTAAGGCAGTTAGAACAGCACTACAGTCCTGAGCACCTGGAAATTGCTGAAAGTTATCATTTTGGAACACGAGATCAGTTAATTGAAGAAAATATCAGTGAGCACATTCTAGCATTAAAGAAGCTATCCAATCACTGTCATTTTGGAAACTTTCAGGACCGAGCATTGCGTGATCGCTTTGTTTGTGGGATGAAAAATAAAATGATCAGAAGAAAGTTGTTGACAACTCCTAACTTGACTTTTGATTTAACTTGTCAGACAGCTATGTTGATGGACATGGCCGACCAATATTCCCAAGAATTTCATATAATTTCCAGTCGTCAGACAACCGAGGTGAATCGCCTGCGGGTTAAAAGTAAAAGGTCCCAAGGCCTCAACAACTGGCCAAGGTAACAATACATTGAAGTCATGCTATTGTTGCCTGGGACAACACATTGGTCAAAGTTCTCCATATGTGAAAGCAGAGTGCTTCTTCGGCAGAAAAACTGGGCATCGTGCGAAAGCATGCCGACTGAAGAGTAAACCAACTTTCAAGGTTATAAGTAGAAATCCCCAAAGACTACATAGCATGGAAGAAAAGCAAAAGGATGAATAGGTAAACGTCATCAGGAGCATGAGAGTATTTAACAGAGATTTGAAAAGTATCTTCATCCAAGTAGATGTTGCAGGAACCAAAGGGCTAGACTTTCCACTTTGCTGGCTATCGCCCAAAAAATGGGCAATGTGTCAGCCTTCATGCTCGCTGGAACATCGGCCATTTTTTGGATCACGACTTTCGGCTCAGTGATAGCCCAGCGATGTGAAACAGGCCCAGTGATAGCCCAGCCATGAGGAAGGCAAAGCTTCCCTAGCAACATCCTTCTGCATAAGGGTTTTTTTTTGGTAATCAGGTTTTCCCACATTTCGGGAGGTCAGGGGTCAACCACACATGTGCAGAAGGCAAAGGGAGGGTAGAGTGAGAGAGAGAGTGCTGCAGGGCTCAGTGCTGGGACCCCAGCTCTTTACAATATACATTAATGATTTGGATGAAGGAATTGAGTGTAATATCTCCAAGTTTGCAGATGACACTAAACTGGGTGGTGGTGTGAGCTGTAAGGGGGATGCTAAGAGGCTGCAGGGTGACTTGGACATGTTAGGTGAGTGGGCAAACGCATGGCAGATGCAATATAATGTGGATAAAATGTGAGGTTATCCACTTTGGGGGCAAAAACGCAAAGACAGAATATTATCTGAATGGTGACAGATTAGGAAAAGGGACCTGGGTATCATGGTTCCTCAGTCTTTGAAAGTTGGCATATAGGTACAGCAGGCGGTGAAGAAGGCAAATGGTATGTTGGCCTTCATAACTAGTGGATTTGAGTATAGGAGCAGGGAGATCTTACTGCAGTTGTACAGGGCCTTGGTGAGGCCTCACCTGAAATATTGTGTTCAGTTTTGGTCTCCTAATCTGAGGAAGGACGTTCTTGCTATTGAGGGAGTGAAGCGAAGATTTACCAGACTGATTACCGGGATGGTTGGACTGACATATGAGGAGAGACTGGATCAACTGGGCCTTTATACATTGGAGTTTAGAAGGATGAGAGGGGATCTCATAGAAACATACAAGATTCTGACGGGACGGGACAGGTTAGATGCAGGTAGATTGTTCCCGATGTTGGGGAAGTCCAGAACCAGGGGACACAGTCTTAGGATAAGGGGTGAGGACTGAGATGAGGAGAAACT
Organism: Pristiophorus japonicus; assembly: GCF_044704955.1. Taxonomy (NCBI): domain Eukaryota; kingdom Metazoa; phylum Chordata; class Chondrichthyes; family Pristiophoridae; genus Pristiophorus; species Pristiophorus japonicus. The sequence goes on along the minus strand of NC_091983.1, from coordinate 178,534,851 downwards.
TCTTCACTCAGAGAGTTGTTAACCTATGGAATTCCCTGCCGCAGAGAGTTGTTGATGTCAGTTCATTGGATATATTCAAGAGGGAGTTTGATATGGCCCTTAAGGCTAAGGGGACCAAGGGGTATAGAGAGAATGCAGGAAAGGGGTACTGAGGGAATGATCAGCCATGATCTTATTAAATGGTGGTGCAGGCTCGAAGGACCGAATGGGGTACTCCTGCACCTATTTTCTATGTTTCTATGTTTCTAAACACGCCGATCTTTATTATAACCATGCATCAATTGTGGATACAAACCCTATTAGCATGTAACGTTGGAAACTGTTGTCTTTCCATGATATTACCTAGTCAGTTAGCTTATGCCATGCTCTTTTCACGTTTGCAGAGGAAGATATCTAACGACCGCTCAAAGCAGAAGTTCACCGTAGGGGGCCCTGCCCAGCTATCTCAACTAACTGACCTCGATGAACATGCTGCGGCACTTGTGGGCACCCACAGTCGCTAGGCACCCACCCGTGCTGTTGCAGAAACCTCCTATGCATTTTGTGAGTCATGTGTCAAGCAGTGTTAATGTAATGTAACGTCAATTTAATTTATAATATAATATACGAATGACATCATGTTATGCTTGCAGCCTCTCTGCTACTCTCAGGTTGACAACATAAGAGCAGGGGAAGGTCATGTGGCCATCTGTCCCCTTCTCTATCCGCACTTCATAAACCCTCGCTCCCTTATCATTCTGTCTATCTCCGACTGATCCAGCCTCCACAGCTCTCTGGGGCAGTGAATTCCACATAGATGTACTACCATATGTACGATCATATGATGCATTAATATGTAATGTCTGTTGGTCACATTTATTGCAGTAGTGCTGCTCCTCCTACATATGCCAGTGCAGTGCAAGAATCCATTCTGTTCTAATCAGCTTAATAAGCTTAATTGTGTTTTGCAGGTCAACCAGCTCCAGAGCTGCAAAGGAAGGTTCCACCTGCACCTGCACCATTGCAGGTGTCATTCACCACGGGTGGTGAAGAGGAGGAGACTACCGACCCAGAGGAGGAAGATGTTATGGAAATGGAGAACGATGCCCCTTTCATCTCTTCGACAGTGGAACCTGTGGCCACTTCGTCGATTTTGACAGAAGGGGTAGCTGGGCCAAGCCAAGGAGTTTTACTGTGCACACGCTGACCCCACGGAGGTTGGGTCAGGGAATTCAGCACATGCCTCCTCTGGCCGATCGGATAGAGGGCTTGATCATGCAGCAACATCTTGCTTCTGGCTTGGAGCATGTTCCCACCTCAGAACCATCCTCTCCCCTATCCGTCCAAGCAGCGCTTCGGCCATCACCTCCCCCACCCCCAATGAAGCATCGCCTGAGGACCTCCTCGGCCAGGCGGCTTGGAGTCAGGAGGGGAAGGGGAAGAGGTAGAGGTGGGGAGGAGAAGCGGGGCAGGGTGGGGGGGGGGGAAGGATTGGTTTGCACAGAAACACTAATGATTTCAGTCTAATGTTCGGTTTAAATGTTTTTTATTTAACAAAACCTTGTAGCACATTGGCTCAGATAGCTGCACCATTACATGCTGGTGATTCCTTAACATCAAAGGGTACAATCACACTTAACTTCAATTAACTTAAACTTTAACTGTCACCAAGGTGATGCCCACCATTGATGTATGACCTGCACACCCAGCAGTGTGTCAGCCTTGTAAATAACACTAATGTTCTTTCAGGCAAAGCGATCATTGATGAGCTCCTGATGTAAGGCTCTTGCAGCTATCATGCCACCATGGGCCCTTTCATGCGGTCTACAGGGAGGTGGGAGCATGGCTTCAGTGTCAGCCTGATTGTTTGGGCCAATGTCAGCGTCTGCCTCCTCCTCTTCCTCTCTATGGTGAGGTGGACCGTCAGACTCATCAGGCAATTCTTGTCCCCTCCTGATAGTCAAGTTGTGTAGCATGGAGCACACCACCACGAATTGAGCTACCTGCTCAGGGTGGTATTGGAGCTCGCCTCCTGAGTGGTCCAGGCATCTAAAGCGCTGCTTCAGCATTCCAATGGTTTTCTCCACGATATTGCGAGTTGCTCTGTGGCTCTCGTTGTATCGCCTCTCGGCCTTGGTGTGGGTGTCACACAGGGTGTCATCTGCCAGGTGGCGAGGCCATATCCTTTGTCACCAAGTATCCAGCATTGACCTTGTGGCTCATTGTAAACAAGTCAGATACAGTGCTCTCACGCAGGATGTGAGCATCATGGATGCTGCCCGGAAATTGCGCATTCACTGCCAGTATAACTTGCTGGTGGTCGACAACCAGTTGGACATTCAGGGAGTGGAATCCCTTGCGGTTCCTGAAAACCTCAGCATCCTGAAAAGGTGCCCGCACAGTCTATTGCTACCTGCACCTTGGGGAAGTTTGCAATTCTGGAGAATCCTAGAGCCCTCTCACTCTGTGCCTCCCTGGTCATAGGGAAGCTGATCAAGTCCCTCCTGCATGCGTACAGGGCTTCAGTGACCTGTCTAATGCAGCGATGTGTGGCATGCTGAGAAATTCCACAAATGATGCCAGCTGTGGCCTGAAAAAAACCCGAGGCGTAGAACAACAGTGCCACGGGGACTTTGACCTCGACGGACAGTGCAGTACTGATGGTGCTGGCAGGCTGCAGATCTGCCCTTATCAGCTGGCATACTTCAGTGATAATCTCTTTGTGGAATTGCAGTCTCCGAAGGCAGGTGGTGTCGGGAAAGTCGAGGTAAGAATGCTTCTCCTTGTACTTGTGGGGGGTGTAAATTCTGGTCCTCCTCATCTGTCTGTCACTTCTTACATTGGGCACATAATGCAGTGCAGCGTTCCTTTCGCGATGTCGAGTCTGCTACATGTATTTGGTCACCAAGAGAGAGTGAGAAAGGACAGGCCCCATTGCAGTAGCTCTCTGTTTTCCATCGCTTGGTCACAAACAAGGAATGTCCCGATGAAGACACCTCTTTAATTCCAATCGGTCACAGGATGATCAAGATGTTTTCACAGATGTTCACATCAACTCCAACAACCTGCAGAGTATATCCGAACTCCACCCAGATTGAAGCACAGCAGCCTTTTAAAGGACGCGACATGTGATCTAGAACATGGCGTCCATAAGGCTGTGATTAGTTCCGGTTAGTTCCACTTTTTGTGGGCGGTTTTTTGGGTGAACGATATTGTGGGCGATATGTGTGTGAGGTGGTGAAATTGACAATGGGCAATCTCATGGCTGCTAGTTTCAGTAAATATGCTCTTTACGACAGGCGTTAATATTGAATCTCGGCGTTAAATCCAAGTGGAAAGCAATGCTGGCCGATATTATGGGCATGAATTCGCCCATTCTGCTGATTCCACCCAAAAAAAGTGGGCAGGCGTTAATATTTTTTCTCGGTGTTAAGCACATGGGGAAAGTAACGCTCAGCGATAAGTTTCCTAAAAATGCCCGCCAGTTTCCATTTTGTGTCAAAATGGGCGATTTATTGGCATTATACATAATTTCAGCTTAAAATGGGCGTTAAGTGGGTGTTAAGCATCAAAAAAAGGTGGAGATTCTAGCCCATTGAATGAAGTGCTCAAATGGCTAGAGAAACACAGAGTATGTGAGTTATTTTAAAACTCAGTGGAGTACTTAGGGCACAGAGTAGACAAATATGGTTTACATCGAACCAAGGGAAACCTGGATGCAATTAGAAATGCACCCACTCCCAAGAATGTCACGGAACTTGGATCATTTTTGGGTCTTTTAAATTATTATGGGAAATTCCTACCAAATTTGGCTACAGTGTTACATCCACCGAATGAGCTGTTGAAAAAACCAGGTCCATTGGAAGTGATCAGAAGAATGTGATGCAGCATTCAAGGAGTGTAAAAGCCAGTTAGTAGAGAACACCATGCTAGTTAACTATGATGTATCTAAAGCGAATCATGATAGAGGTAGAGCAAGAGAGAGAAGTGTGAAATTAAATCAGAAGGTTAGAGTGAAGAGCCATCACCACGAATGGTTAAAGTAGTTACCAGGAAGAGTGGTGAAAATATGTGGTCCTTGCACATATTTGGTCAAAATGTTTGATCATGGACAGGTTAGGTTTGTTCACATTGATCATATTTTACTGACAGACGTAAAAGCAGTTGAAAGTTAGAATGATTCAATTATTTCTGATGAATCAGATAGTCTTATTACAAGTACAGTAGAAACATAGAAACATAGAAAATAGGTGCAGGAGTAGGCCATTCAGCCCTTCTAGCCTGCACCGCCATTCAATGAGTTCATGGCTGAACATGCAACTTCAGTACCCCATTCCTGCTTTCTCGCCATACCCCTTGATCCCCCGAGTAGTAAGGACTTCATCTAACTCCTTTTGAATATATTTAGTGAATTGGCCTCAACAACTTTCTGTGGTAGAGAATTCCACAGGTTCACCACTCTCTGGGTGAAGAGGTTTCTCCTCATCTCGGTCCTAAATGGCTTACCCCTTATCCTTAGACTGTGACCCCTGGTTCTGGACTTCCCCAACATTGGGAACATTCTTCCTGCATCTAACCTGTCTAACCCCGTCAGAATTTTAAACGTTTCTATGAGGTCCCCTCTCATTCTTCTGAACTCCAGTGAATACAAGCCCAGTTGATCCAGTCTTTCTTGATAGGTCAGTCCCGCCATCCCGGGAATCAGTCTGGTGAACCTTCGCTGCACTCCCTCAATAGCAAGAATGTCCTTCCTCAGGTTAGGAGACCAAAACTGTACACAATACTCCAGATGTGGCCTCACCAAGGCCCTGTACAACTGTAGCAACGCCTCCTTGCCCCTGTACTCAAATCCCCTCGCTATGAAGGCCAACATGCCATTTGCTTTCTTAACCGCCTGCTGTACCTGCATGCCAACCTTCAATGACTGATGTACCATGACACCCAGGTCTCATTGCACGTCCCCTTTTCCTAATCTGTCACCATTCAGATAATAGTCTGTCTCTTTGTTTTTACCACCAAAGTGGATAACCTCACATTTATCCACATTATACTTCATCTGCCATGCATTTGCCCACTCACCTAACCTATCCAAGTCGCTCTGCAGCCTCATAGCATCCTCCTCACAGCTCACACTGCCACCCAACTTAGTGTCATCCGCAAATTTGGAGATACTACATTTAACCCCCTGGTCTAAATCATTAATGTACAGTGTAAACAGCTGGGGCCCCAGCACAGAACCTTGCGATACCCCACTAGTCACTGCCTGCCAATAGCATATCCTATATCAAATGTACTAGAAACAAGTCCAAGAGAAAATCAGAATTTAAGTCTGAGTCTGAGTCAGGCAGACAAACAGTCTGAAGCTGAAGAGAGTTCAAGTATAGATCAAGGGCATCCCTTGGAGACAAATTATCATCAGGATCAGCCAAGAATGAGTCTAAGTTTGACACCATATTTAGAAAGTTCTGTTCGAGAGCGAAGGTATCCTCTTTGAAACAGAAAACCAGTGGTTAAGTTTGATTTATAAATATAGCAAAATAAGTCCATCACTTTTATTATGTATAGCTATGCAAGTTATGTATGATGATTATTTTGTTGTAATTACTTCTTCAGTAAGGAGGGAGAAGTGTAATATAGTTCCACCTTCTGGACTACTGCTCCACCTAGTGAACTACTGTGGTAATGCAGCATTTGCTGTTTACAAGAATAAACGGGACAGGTCACTTGACAAGTTCCTGAGTTAAGAGCCATCTTGGAGTCTGTGAGTTTGTGATGTCATAAAGAATATACCACATTCATCTAAGAGTCGCCGTCATGATGACAAAGTTAACTGGCCGATTGACCATAGTTTGGAAATAAGGGAAATGCCATACTCACCATTATATGATCAATTGCTGTGCTGCTCTCTACTCCATGCTAATGCCATTTAATTGGTGAAGGAAGCAGAGCGCAGCACTGCCAGAGGGATTTGCACCACCACTGAAGCTCAAGGCCTGACGTATTCCTGATGCCAATAGTTACTAATAATGTTGCTCCCCCAATGTCAGCTCCTGCAGCTACTTGTTTTGTCACTCTTTCATACAGTTCTTTCCATACAGAGTCCCACATATCAGATCTGGTCTTCGGTGCAGCCATTTCATAGCCGGGATTGATTTCTTCTGATTTTGAGAATACTAATTTTCAGCTATATGGCATACATGCTATGCCCTTGCTATCACCTTGCCAGAACTTGCATTGAAGCCACTTCACATCATCTCTGATCACCCTTTAGTGATGGACATTCTATTCTCCTAGCTCAAGGCCAATATGCTGTTTGCACAAGGTGCTTCAAATGTATTGCATATATGCTTTAGTCAGGGTCCAACTATCAGCACCATACAGGAGTGTTGGTTGGACACTAGTCTTATACACAGATTGCCACAACCTATTCTGTATCTCTCCTCCTCCAGAGTGATTTTCACAGTCAGTCAAAAAACACTTTCAGAGAAATGGTCCGTAAATTGCTGATAAAAAAATGGCACGTGAATGATCCATTAATGTGCAAAACTGTGAGGAATTTAAGGGGATAAGAGGTATAGCATGAGTTATCAATCTCCGGAATTTGCTGGTCGATTTACGATGCTCCGCCATTTGTTTCACCCTTGGGCTCCCCGTTATTTTTAAGAACCTGCTGGATTGGCACATTAATTGCCCATTAAACTCGCTGCAGAATGTTAAGTCTAGTAATTAATAGCATAAGTATCCTTTTAACAACGTGATAATTGTTAATGACTGCCAATCAACCTTTCTGGCCTGGAAAATTAACAATTTAAACTCTCAATCTTTCAGGTAGTAAGTTATTTTGGGAGGTGTTAAAAATGTCAAATTTTTATTTATTTTTTCTTACTTTTCCTTTTAAAATGAAATAACACTTAAAAGTATGAATATTGTAGGCCATGCAAATATTCGAGAAATCAGATTAGAGCAATATTCAGAGCACAATGTAACTTTCTCATATAGCATGGAAAATGCAGTAAAATGTCAATTTGCTCTTCTCCAGCTGCATTTTTGTGGTTTTAAAACATGTTTTAAATTTAAATAGAAAGACAGACAGACAGAAAGGCATGCATTTCTATAACGCCTTCCATGACCTCAGAATGTCCCAAAGCACTTTGTAACCAATGAAGTACTTTTGAAGCCAATTTGCACCTAGCATGGTCCCACAAACAGCAATGAAATAAATGACCAGATCGTCTGTTTTGGTCAGGCCACTGGGAGAACTCACCAACTCCTCTTCGAATTGTGCCATGGGATCTTTAAAATTCTAGAAATTATGAGGATCATCTGTTCAAATTCCTGATGTACATTCTCGATTTGCATTGGGAGCACACTTTTATAAAATTGTCCTGGTTATTTCGAGGCACACTGATGCTTTTAGCAAAAACAGCTGCATAATAATAACAGAGAAACCACAGGAGTAAAAAGAAGAATCCAATTTACCATAATTTACAATTAGGATAATTACCTGACTCCTGAAATCCTGTACATGAGCAGAATTAGATTCAGTAGACAGCTCTCACTTAAAAATGTGACAAATCACAGATTCAGCTTAAAGTACTCAATTTGTAACTGGTTACCATGAACGAGACAGTGGCCAGGAACATACGAACATATGAAAATGTCGGGCAGGAAAAGGCCCAAGGAGGGGTTCATCTAGCCTGTCCCATACAGTCATGAAACCCAATGCATTACAATACAGACATTCCCTACCCACCCAGAGCCATGGAATCCCCTGGCAAAGATGAAAATACCAAGCCAATTAGGGGGGAAAAAATCCCCAAATTCCTCTGCGAAACTAGTCCGGGAGACCAATTGATCCTGACTTACCTATCACTTCTACGACATGATCTTCACTCCAGCCAGATTTCAGTGCAACTATTGTTACCAGAATTATGGGGCGATCAGTTGGTCTGATTCAATTGTGTGCAGAAGGTCACAGACATATTGTTCAAGATGCACTGTGGGATTGAAACTGTCATGTATCCAAACATGCTTACTGCTTGTATTATTACAAATGATGTGCCACCAGAGGGCACTACCATGGGAAACTTGTACACCAGCTGTATGGTCACTAAGGTGTGCCACCAGAGGGCACTGCAGTGGGAGACTTGTAGGTTACCTGTACAGGTGTGCCAGGGCTTGTATAAAACGCAGGCCACCAAGTGTGATACTCACTCTGGAGTTACATTAAATGGACTAAGGTCACCACAGTTCAAGTACAATATATTGCCTCGTGGAGTCATTATCAGAGCATCTAAAGACATAACAATTGGCGACGAGATGACGGACTTTCATGCGAAAATGGCTAACCTTGGTACATTGCAGCAGTTCGCCGATGGTGATGATTGGGACGCCTTTGTGGAGAGGCTCGACCATTTCTTACAGCAAAAGACCTGGCAGGCAATAATCCACACTGGCTGATAAGCGCAGAGCTATCCTGCTAACCAGTTGTGGGATGACCGTCTATGGCCTAGTCAGGGACTTGCTGGCACCAGTGAAGACAACGACCAAGACATACGAGGAGCTTGTAACACTGATCCAAGAACAACTCAAGCCCAAAGAGAGCATCCTCACAGCCAGACACCGGATTTATACACACCGACGGCCCGAAGGCCAGGAAATTGCGAAATATGCTGCAGACCGCAGGAGGCCGGCAGCACTGTGTGATTTCGGCGACCACCTCACCGAAGCGCTGTGGGATATCTTTGTTATTGGAATCGGCCACAAGGGCCTTCTTCACAGACTACTATCTGTGGATACCACAGTCACACTGCAGAAGGCCATCACCATGAGCCAGGCATTCATGACCTCGACCTGCGGCTCTAGGCGGATAACTCATCCTCAGGACTCAAACCCGGCAAGTACTGTGCACAGGATGGCGCCTTTTAGAGGCTGGACTGTAGTACGTGAATCTCCTCAGGGGAGAGAGAACAGGCCCCCAAGTCCCTTAACTCAGAGTCCGCCGAGCGGGGCTAACCGAGTAGCTCCATGCTGGTGTTGCGGAGGGAATCACAGGGCTCACCAATACCGTTTTAAAGACTATGTGTGTAAAGTCTGCCGCACAAAGGGCCACCTCCAGCGAATGTGTAAAAGAAATATGACTCACTCTGTTGATGAAGAGTCTGCAGATGGCCATGAATCCAGCACGGATTATGAAGTGATAGTCAAAGAGACAGCTCAGCCCCACGATGAGGTGTATGGCGTGTTTACCTGCACCACAGAATGTTCCCTGTTGAAGATGGAAGTCGAGATAAACGGCGTTCCACTCTTCATGGAAGTGGACACAGGGGTGAGCCAGTCAGTAATGAATCAAGAAGCCTTTGAGAGGCTATGGGACAATCAAGCTGAATGACCCAAGATGGTCCCAGTTCGGGCAAAGCTGCACACTACACCAATGAATTTATTCCAGTCATTGGTAATGCGGATGTAAAAGTACTCCATGATGGCGCAGTGCACAAGTTACCTCTGTGGATTGTGCAGGTGATGGACCAACACTACTTGGAAGAAGGTGGATGGAGAAGATCCATTGGAGCTGGGAAGATTTCATCCCTCCAGCGATCGACATCCCCCGCACTCAGAGACAAAGCAAGCCCTCACCTGAGGTTGGATCCGGCACCAGAGAGCAAACCAGCACAGCACCCGAGACATAGACCGCTCAGCACGACTGCGTGGAGATGATCCAGCTGAGACGACCCGAACGCACCTTCCAGGCTCCAGTGGCAGGACTCCGGAGGAAGAAAATCGGATCCAAAGGCAACCTCCCAGCCTCGGTGGCAGAACCCAGGGAGAAGAGGATCAGAGCAGTCGACTTCATGGATGGAGGAAAGATGGCGCCCAAATCACGAGGTGAAGCACTGAAGAAAAAGATGGCGGCGGCCAGACCACGAGGTGCAGCGCTGATGGAGCAACACGTGGCACCAAACGGAGAAGAGGATTGGAGTAAAGATGGCTCTCTTAAACGAGGCCAGCAACCCACCACACTTAAAGGGACAGGTCCACATTCTCAATCAAAGTAATAGCAACTGTGAGTTAAATGTAAAGCTTGTAATTGATGATCAGAGTTTTATACATGTAATAAGCAAAGAAAAGTCGTGCGATTGCGATCGGAGCCATAGCTTATCCACAATGAGTAATGAAACGTTATGCAATGTAGGATTTCAACTGCATTCAGTTAATGTAGCGGGCAAACACCCATCAGGAGCACACAGGTCCAGCGAGCTACCCAATGCTGTAGCCTGCATCCCTGGGACCAGAGTGATGCACCACGGAGTGTGGTCACAAACAGCTAAAATAGACAAGCTGCAGAGCAAGCGGTCTCAGGGGGCAACGGCATCGGTATCGATACCCTGTCCCTGATCGGCTCCACCTCTCGGGCATCCGATGGCACCAACCGCCATGAGCCTGAAAGAGCAAACCACGCTAAGGCGCAGCCCACAGACCCTATCGCCACCAAGGCTACACCCGAGAATGAAAGGTCACCCGCAACAATTCTCCCAAATGGGACCGGGACCAGCCAGGATCCCAAACCAAATAATGCCCAGGCAAGCAAGTCAGCAGTTCCCTGTGCACTGCTAGATGACTGCTCCTTCGGGAGCAGCAGCAACCCGGGGCACAAGGAAAGGACGGGGAGGTCACAGGCATCTGTGAACCTGCCTGATGCTAGGAGCGACGGCAAAAACCCCGAGAGCAGGCAACTTGAGCCAATCAGGTTCTCACTGCCAGCAGTGGACACTGCGCTGCCACCAGACTACTTGGACACCATCCAACAGTCTGGTACTAGTTTGTCCTCACGCACCGGTACTGACACCAGCACTGATTCCAAGTATGTATCAAGTATGTACCTCACCAGTCAAATGTATTTGCCTCAAAACTGTACCACAAATGTAATGATGTAAAAGCAACATTTTTTCTGAACTTGAATGTATATGAATGTAATGAGCCACCGGCATAATCTATCTGTGGGGGGGGAGCGGGGGGGGAAGAGAATGGAGTGGTCATGCATGCACAATCAGAAACCACCAGCACCTCTACTGCCAACAAAACACTACCTACTCACCCAAAGTGAAAACGACCCTCCATGGCTCAACCAGATAGAGCTAAGCCCAGGGCACAGTCAATGCATGAAGGCGATTTACACTAAGGATTGGGGGAGAGTGATGTCATGTATCCAAACATGCTTACTGCTTGTACTATTACACCAGCGGGCACTACCATGGGAACTTGTACACCAGCTGTATGGTCACTAAGGTGTGCCACCAGAGGGCACTGCAGTGGGAGACTTGTAGGTTACCTCTACAGGTGTGCCAGGCCTAGTATAAAAGGCAGGCCACCATGTGTGATACTCACTCTGGAGTTACATTAAATGGACCAAGGTCACTACAGTTCAAGTACAATACATTGCCTCATGGAGTCATTATCAGAGCATCTAAAGATGTAACAGAAACCTTTCTAAAATGTACAGTCGTAGCATAGAAACATAGAAAATAGGTGCAGGAGTAGGCCATTCGGCCCTTCGAGCCTGCACCATCATTCAATAAGATCATGGCTGATCAGGTAACTTCAGTACCCCATTCCTGCTTTCTCTCCATACCCCTTGATCCCTTTAGCCATAACGGCCACATCTAACTCCCTTTTGAATATATCTAATGAACTGGCCTCAACAGCTTTCTGCGTAGAGAATTCCACAATTCGCTGAGTGAAGATGTTTCTCCTCATCTCGGTCCTAAATGGGTTACTCCTTATTCTTAGACTGTGACCCCAGATTCTGGACTTCCCCAACATCGGGAACACTCTTCCTGCATCTAACCTGTCCAATCCCATCAGAATTTTATATGTTTCTATGAGATCCCCTCTCATTCTTCTAAATTCCAGTGAATATAAGCCGAGTCGATCCAGTCTTTCTTCATATGTCAGTCCCGCCATCCCAAGAATCAGTCTGGTGAACCTTCTCTGCACTCCCTCAATAGCAAGATTAGGAGATTAGGAGACCAAAACTGAACACAATATTCAAGGTGTGGCCTCACCAAAGCCCTGTACAACTGCAGTAAGACCTCCCTGCTCCTGTACTCAAATCCTTTCGTTATGAAGGCCAACATGCCATTTGCCTTCTTCAACGCCTGCTGTACTTGCATGCCAACTTTCAATGACTGATGTACCATGACACCCAGGTCTCGTTGCACCTCCCCTTTTCCTAATCTGCCGCCATTCAGATAATATTCTGCCTGAGTGTTTTTATACCAAAGTGGATAACCTCACATTTATCCACATTATACTGCATCTGCCATGCATTTGCCCACTCACATAACCTGTCCAAGTCACCCTGCAGCCTCTTAGCATCCTCCTCACAGCTCACACCACCACCCAGCTTAGTGTCATCTGCAAACTTGGAGATATTATACTCAATTCCTTTGTCTAAATCATTAATGTATATTGTAAATAGCTGGGGTCCCAGCACTGAATCTTGCAGTACCCCATTAGTCACTGCCTGCCATTCTGTAAAGGACCCATTTATTCCTACTCTTTGCTTCCTGTCTGCCAAACAGTTCTCTATCCATGTCAATACATTACCCCCAATACCATGTGCTTTAATTTTGCACACTAATCTCTTGTGTGAGACCTTTTCAAAAGCCTTTTGAAAGTCCAAATACACCACATCCACTGGTTCTCCCTTGTCCACTCTACTAGTTGCATCCTCAAAAAATTCGAGATTTGTCAAGCATGATTTCCCTTTCATAAACCCATGCTGACTTGGACCGATCCTGTCACTGCTTTCCAAATGCGCTGCTATTACATCTTTAATAATTGATTCCAACATTTTCCCCACTACAGATATCAGGCTAACCGGTCTATAATTCACTGTTTTCTCTCTTCCTCCTTTTTTAAAAAGTGGGGTTACATGAGCTACCCTCCAATCCTTAGGAACTAATCCAGAGTCTATATAACGTTGGAAAATGATCACCAATGCATCCACTATTTCTAGGGCCACTTCCTTAAGTACTCTGGGATGCAGACTATCAGGCCCTGGGGATTTATTGGCCTTCAATCCCATCAATTTCCCTAACACAATTTCCTGACTAATAAGGATTTCGTTCAGTTCCTCCTTCTCACTAGACCCTCGGTCCCCTAGTATTTCCAGAAGGTTATTTGTGTCTTCCTTAGTGAAGACAGAACCAAAGTATTTGTTCAATTGGTCTGCCATTTCTTTGTTCCCCATTATAAATTCACCTGATTCTGACTGCAAGGGACCTACATTAGTCTTCACTAATCTTTTTCTCTTCACATATCTATTAAAGCTTTTGCAGTCAGTTTTTATGTTCCCTGCAAGCTTACTCTCATACTCTATTTTCCCTCTCCTAATTAAACCCTTTGTCCTCCTCTGCTGAATTCTAAAGTTCTCCCAGTCCTCAGGTTTGCTGCTTTTTCTGGCCAATTTATATGCCTCTTCCTTGGATTTAACACTATCCCTAATTTCCCTTGTTAGCCACGGTTGAGCCACATTCCCCATTTTATTTTTACGCCAGACAGGGATGTACAATTGTTGAAGTTCATCCATGTGATCTTTAAATGTCTGCCATTGCCTCTCCACCGTCAACCCTTTGAATATCATTCGCCAGTCTATCCTAGCCAATTAACGTCTCATACCTTCAAAGTTACCTTTCTTTAAGTTCAGGACCCGAGTCTCTGAATTAACTGTGTCACTCTCCATCTTAATGAAGAATGTTACCATATTATGGTCACTCTTCCCCAAGGGGCCTTGCACAACAAGATTACTAATTAATCCTCTCTCATTACACAACACCCAGTCTTGGATGGCCAGCTCACTAGTTGGTACCTCGACATATTGGTCTAGAAAACCATCCCTTATACACTCCAGGAAATCCTGCTCCACCGTATTGCTACCAGTTTGGTTAGCCCAATCTATATGTAGATTAAAGTCACCCATGATAACTTGTGTCTTTATTGCACGCATCCCTAATTTCCTGTTTGATGCAATTCCCAACCTCACTACTACTGTTTGGTAGTCTGTACACAACTCCCACGAGCATTTTCTGCCCTTTGGTATTCCGCAGCTCTACCCATACAAATTCCACATCACCCAAACTAATGTCCTTCCTTATGATTGCGTTAATCTCCTCTTTAACCAGTAACGCTTCCCCAGCTCCTTTTCCTTTCTGTCTCTCCTTCCTGATTATTGAATACCCCAGAATGTTGAGTTCCCCGCCTTGGTCACCCTGGAGCTATGTCTCCATAATCCCATTTACATCATATCCGTTAAAAGCTATCTGCGCAGTTAATTCATCCACCTTATTATGAATGCTCCTCGCATTGAGGCACAGAGCCTTCAGGTTTGTTTTTTTTTACACTCTTTGTCCTTTTAGAATTATGTTGTAATGTGGCCCTTTTTGATTTTTGCCTTTGATTTCTCTGCCTTCCACTTTAGCTTATCCCCTTTCTACCTTTTGCTTCCGCCCCCATTTTACTTTACTCTGTCGCCCTGCATAGATTCCCATCCCCCTGCCATATTAGTTTAAACCCTCCCCAACAGCACTAGCAAACACTCCTCCTCGGACATCGGTGAGCAGTTGAAGGAGCAGCAACAGTTCAGTGCTATTTCCTGCTCTCCAAGCGTTCTTTTAATAACTGTTAACAGAAACACCAAGTCTAGGTAAGGACACTTTTCTATAATGTGAATTAATTCTAGTCCATGAATATCAGAGGAACAATAACAGGAAAAGCTGAAAGAAACAATGGATGAGTCAGCATCTCTAAAGAGAAACGATGTGTCACGTCTTCCATCAGAACTGAAGAAAAATAGGCATTTTTTGTAAGATTGAAAAAGAATGGATAAAATGGGGAGGGGAGAGATCAACAGAGATGGAGTTAAATGGCCTATTGTCAAAAGTGAAAATCAGCCCTTGAGAGAGAAAAACAAAACAAAGCTGTTGTTTTTGTATAAAACAAAAAATGATATTACCGAGGTTCTGCAATTTCAGACTTAAGTTAATTTCAATTTTAATTGAAATTGCAACATAATTACAATGTAGAAGAACACATTGAAATAGTATCACATCAAACCTGGAGTAGATTCGGTTGAAGACATGACAGTACTGATTGATGTCACGACATAATTCTATAACTGCGTTGCTTGTTTTGTATTGTGTGCATTTCTCAGGGAATGCAAGACAGGAAGTAACGAGTAAAATAATTTAGAGAAATTGTTAAGTATCAAATAACTCCACGAGGCTAAGTACGGTGAGCTAGTTCAGGCATGACCTTACTCCAGTTTATTTATTCTCAAAGAGAGGATTCAACATGGCTGCCAACATTATATACACGGCTTGCACGTATCTGCCAGTGACCATTAGGACTCCGACAGTCGAGCCCTCCAGTGGCAGGTAAAACCCAGTTAATATACATAACATCATTCCCCCCAAAGTTCTTGGTACAGGTTGTATTTACAAGTTGAGACAGTCCGGGGCCTTCCACTCCCTGGTTGATCCCAAGCTTGGGTGAGTTAGTAGGAGCATTGCTGCATTGCAGGGCAGTCGGTCTGACAGGACTGTCGGAATGGTAGATTCGTCTTTATGAATGACACAAGGGTCAACTAATGGTTGGATGTGTGTTGGTTGGTCGATGATGATGTCATCTTCAATTTGTTCTGGGTTGTCTGTGAATCGCAGTTTGGTTTGGTCGATGTGCTTCTTGCATGTTTGGCCATTTAACAGTTTGACTTGGCCATGGTGTGGTTGTCATGCAGGGGGGTCATCAGGCAGGTGGCTAGGCCATATCGGTTATCACCAAGCATCCAGCATTGTCCTTGTGGCTGACTCTTAAACATGTCAGAGACAGCGCTCTCACGCAGGATGTGAGCCTCATCGAAGCTGGCCCAACATTTGGCATTCACTGCCATTATGATCTGGTTGTGGTCGACAACTAATTGGACCTTCAGGGAGTGAAATCCTTTTCTGTTACGAAAAAGCTCTGGGTCCTGAGAAGGTGCCCGCATGGCGATGTGAGTGCATTATATTGCTCCCTGCACCCTGGGGAACTTAGCAATGCAGTAGAATGCTCCAGCCCTGTCAGTCTGAGCCTCCGTAGTCATGGGGAAGCTGATCAAGTCTATCCTTCGCATGTACAGGGCCTCCGTGACCTGTCTAATGCAGCGATGGGTGGCATGGTGAGACAGAGGGGAAATCTCGACCGCAGAGGCCCGAAGATGTAGAAAGACAGTGCCGCAGTGACCTTGACCTCGACCGACACTGATGTCCTGATGGCAGGCTGCATATGTGGCCGGATTTACTCACATATTTCATTGATCACCATCTTGTGGAAGCACAGTCTCCGAAAGCAGGTGTGCTCGGATATGTTGAGATAAGACCTCTTCTCCCTGTAAGTGCGGGATGTCTATGGTCTGGACCTCCTCCTCATTCTTGCACATCTTAAATAGGGCACATAATGATGTGCATCGCACATTGAGTCATCTGCACTCTGCAGCATCTGCGTATCAATCGATGCAGGCTGAGAAATGGCTGGCCCCATTGCAATGAAAGTATAATAGCGGTTGATCAGAAGCAATAATTTCCTCACGAAAATACACCTACAGTAAACCCCCAATAGTCCAGAGTCTGAAAATATGTCTGTTGAGATGGTCACTTCACCTGAGAAGAACTCCAGGGTCAATGCAAACTCCCCCGAAGTTGAAGCAGCCTTTTGAATGAAGCGACCTGCGATTATAAAAATGGCAGCCACACCGCTGTGATTAGTTCAGAACAGTTCCACTTTTTCCGGGCGTTTTTTTGGGCGAGCAATATTGTGGGCGATATGTGTGCGAGGTGATGAAAGTGACATTGGGCGATCTCCTGGGTGTTCGTTTCAGCAAATGTGATCTATATGACAGAAAAAAGTGGGTGAGATTATTGAAGTCTGTGTGGAAACTAATACTGGGCGATATTATGGGCGTTGATTTCACCCATTCTGATGATTTCGCCCCAAAAAAGTGGCCGGGCAGTATTATTTTTTTTCCCGGCGTTACGCACATGGAGAAAGTAACACTTTGCGATAAGTTTCCGACAAGTGCCCGTCAGTTTCCATTTTGTGGCTAAATGGGCGATATATGGGCATTATACGTCATTTCAGTGGTAAAACGGACGCTAAGTGGGCGTTAAGCTTGAAAAAAAAGTGGAAAATCTAGCACCAGGGGTCTTTTAAAGCTTAGGAGTTGGAAAAAATCCAATCCAAGAACAGTTAAACTAGATGGAGTTGATTAAAAAAAAATAAAAACAGCATTAACCCAAAAATCCAAAAATGTCATTCTAGTTCCTGTGCAGTAGAAACCTGTAATAGCAGACCTATGGACCAACGTTTCTGTTCCCTCTGTGTCTGGGCACTAGACAGGCAGGTGGAGTGCATGCGAGTGTGCTCGTCTGTAACAACCGGAACTCATTTTTATCTCTGAGTTCAGATCACCATCCTACTCCCAATGTGCCCTTGAATGTAGACCTGACCTCGGCAGAGCCTTAAAATAACAACAACTTGCATTTATATAACACCTTTAATGTAGTAAAACATCCCAAGGTGCTTTGCAGGAGCATCATCACACAAAATTTTACATCTAGCAACATAAAGAGATATTAGAGCAGGTGACCAAAGCTTGGTCAAAGAGGTAGGTTTGAAGGAGTGTCTTAAAGGAGGAGAGAGAGGTAAAGAGGGGGAGATGTTTAGGGAAAAAATTCAAGAGCTTGGGGCCTCGGCAGCTGAAAACACAGCCGGCAACAGTGGAGCGAAGAAAATTGGGGATGCCCAAGAGGTCAGAATTGGAGGAATGCAAAAGAAAAATAAAGACTTGCATTTATATAGCGCCTTTCACGACCATTGGACATCTCAAAGCGCTTTACAGCCAATGAAGTACAGAGATCTTGTAGGGCTGGAGAAGGTTAAAAATGGGGTCACAATTACAGCCATTGCTATAGATCTGAGAGGCTTCTACCAGCGGGAATGGCCCCTGGCTTATGAGACTTCTCGCTGTTGTTTTTGGAC
The DNA here is from genome assembly GCF_044704955.1 of Pristiophorus japonicus. Lineage (NCBI taxonomy): Eukaryota > Metazoa > Chordata > Chondrichthyes > Pristiophoridae > Pristiophorus > Pristiophorus japonicus. The sequence continues at coordinate 178,516,797 of NC_091983.1, read as the reverse complement.
AGAAGGCCTCCAGACATAAAAATCTCAGGAAAGGCTTAAAACAGATTCCATTTACCTTTTTAGGTCTCCCTTGGCTTGCTGCTTGTGCTCTTCAGATCCTCCAATTTGAAAAGGTCCAGGCGCAATAGCTTTTGCCAACTTTTTATGAGACCCATATTCTCGGGCAAGCTTCTAATGAATCTGAAGGAAAATACGGAGGGCAGGAGAGAATGTCAAGAGCGACCCCTCAATTCTCATACCTGAACCTACCCTGTGCTTTGCTGTTGCAAATGCAGGTGTTCTGTGTCTCCTTAGGGAAAGCCCCGGAACTCATGGGACAATCATCATAGACAGTCCCGTGTATCGAGGATGACTTGCTTGATAAGGGATGAGTTCACAGGTGTTTCAATGAAGGACCTAATATTCCTGGACCTGAACTACATGTTGAAGTGTGGAAGATGCCGATGCATGGATTTTTTAACGTGTGGTGACCATTGCACACCAGCCACCACACGGGCTTGACAGAGCTAGGTCTTGGTCCATTGGCAAGGGTTAACCAAAGATGACTGGAGACCTGCTCTGCTGCACGGATCTAGTGCGCTCACATTTTGCAGTGTGGGCTGGCCCATGCTGCCCCTGGGCCCTCGCCTCTTCTGGGTCCTGAACTCATGCCTCTGCAAAGGGGGCAGAGACCCTTGGCACTGTGTCGCCTTCCTTATTCCCACCCTTCCCTTTACCACTCCTCAGGTTCACAGCAAGATAATTCATCCACCCTCTCTCATACATTCATAACAGGATACCTTACACACAACACTGAATAGATTAATCCGAGTCAAATTTTTGTGCAAAATACAATTTTTATTTATTGATGGGAACAATTGGTAAACCTAGATGTATTTCCTCTCTTGTTTGTGACCATCTTCATTCAACTGAATGCACATGAGGCTTGACTAGATGTGGCACTTAGGCAGCAGGAAGAAGTGTACTGCTAAATAGAAATAGAACAGCAAATGGTGATGCTGGTGCCGTTTACTGACAGCAGTCTGGAAATCATACCCTGTGCTACAGGTGTTAGCCCTTCAAAGGACAATTTATTTATAGCTGGATAGCAATCACAACCTTACCACACATTCACTAGTTATTAGATCCTGAGTAGGCACAGCAAATGGAAATTCCCAGAGAGCTGTTGTAAATCCTAGAATAAATACATGGCTTGACTCAAAATTATTGCTTTATAGACACGATCAAAAAAACTCTGAAGCAACCAGATGTGCTTTGAAAAAAGAATGATCGAACGATGAATGGAAAAATACACAACCATTACTGTGACTATAGGTATATGTTTATCACTGCTTATACACCAAACTCCCCAGCGTGGTAAAGCAATTCTGATAAGCAGCCACACCCGCTGCACATATTAGAAAATCATCAGCAGTGCACCTAAAGTGCCCTGATATGCACGGTCTGGCATTGCTCCCCAAAAGTAGTGCAAATCTGGTAAATCGCCCCCCTTAATGCTCACGCCCTCTTCATTATTGCCTATTGTGGCTCAGTGAGTGGCACACTCATCTCTGAGTCAGAAAGTTGAGCACATAAATCTAGGGTGACGCTCCAGTGCAGTGCTGAGGGAGTGCTATATTTCGGATGAGATGTTAAACCGAGGCCCCATCTGTCCTCTCAGGCGGGCGTAAAAGATCCCACAGCACTATTTTGAAGAAGGGCAGTGGAGTTATCCCCAGTGTCCTGGCTGATATTTATCCCTCAATCAACATAACAAAAACAGATTATCTGGTCATTATCACATTGTTGTTTGTGGGAGTTTGTTGCCGTGCAAGTTGGCTGTCGTGTTTCCTACATTACAACAGTGACTACACTGAGAAGATAGATTATGAGAGTAAACTAGCAAGAAATATAAAAACAGACAGTAATATAAAAAGGAAGAGAATAGCTTAAGTAAACATTGGTCCTTTAAAGGATGGGACTGGGGACTTAATAATGGGAAACAGGGAAATGGCGGAGGCTTTGAACAAACATTTTGTATCGGTCTTCACAGTAGAAGACACTAAAAGCAATCCAATAATTGATAATCAAAGGGCTATTGTGAAGGGGGAAATTAAAACAATCACTATCACTAGAGAAAAAGTACGGGGCAAACTAATAGGACCAAAGGGAGACAAATCCCCTGGGCCTGATGGCCTACATCTTAGGGTCTAAAAAGAGGTGGCTGCAGAGATAGTGGATGCATTGGTTGTAATCGACCAAAATTCCCTGGTTTATGGAGAGGTCCCAGTGGATTGGAAAACCGCAAATGTAATGTCCTTATTTAAGAAAGGAGGGAGACAGAAAGCAGGAAACTATAGACCAGTTAGCCTAACATCTGTCATTGGTAAAATGCTGGAGTCCATTATTAAGGAAGTAGTAGCAGGACATTTAGAAAATCATAATACACTCAAGCAGAGTCAGCAAGGGAAATCATGTTTGACAAATTTGCTGGCATTTTTATGAGGATGTAACAAGCAGGGTGGATAAAGGGGAGCCAGTGGACATGGTGTATTTGGATTTCCAGAAAGCATTCGATAAGGTGCCACATAAGAGGTTACTGCACAAGATAAGTGGCTGGATTTTCGGCTTTGCCGTTGTCGGGGCGAAAACGGAGGCGGGGCGGGAAATTTACTGCACAATTAACGTTAGCGAATAATTGCTTAACTTTCGTCATTTGGACCTTGTGCCGGGGGCGCAGCACAAAGAGAGGTGTTGATCCACTTTCGCGGCGCAAAAACGGGAACCTCAGTGCGGGGCTGAGAGAGGCCTTGGGAGGGGAAAAAAAAAATCAAAAAACATTCAAAAAACATTGCAAACCCCCTTAGCTCACAAATCTTTGCAAAAATATAAAAAAATAAAAACTGGAACTTACCTTTTTTGCAGTTTATCAAACTCACCGCTGCCGGCAGGGCTGCACCGCACTGTTTTCCCTGGCGGTCATCACGGGGCGGTTTTCACGGTGTACAGTCAGGTGAGACTTGAAACTCGCAGCGATGTTGCAATGCGAGCCTGTGCAAACCGGGTGCAGCTAGAAGCACTACCACAAAAACAGACCCGAGGATCGCGACCGGGTGAAAACAGCTGACCGCTTCATTTTTCGCTGCAGAGGGTCAAAACCCAGCAAAAACCGGTCGCAAGTGACCCAAAAATCCAGCCCAAGAGCTCACAGGGTTGCGGGTAATATATTAGCATGGATAGAAAGTTGGCTAACTAAGAGAAAACAGAGAGTCGGGATAAATGGGTCATTTTCAGGTTGGCAAACTGTAACTAGTGGGGTGCTGCAGGGATCAGTGCTGGGGCCTCAACTATTTACAATCTATATTAATGACTTGGATGAAGGGACCGAGTGTAATGTAGCCAAATTTGCAGATGATACAAAGATAGGTGGGAAACCAAGTTGTGAGGAGGACGCAAAGAATCTGCAAAGGGATATAGATAGGCTAAGTGAGTGGGCAAAAATTTGGCATATGGAGTATAATGTAGAAAAATGTGAGGTTATCCACTTTGGTAGGAAAAATAAAAAAGCAAATTATAATTTAAATGGGGAGAGATTACAAAATGCTGCAGTACAGAGGGATCTGAGGGTCCTTGTACATGAACACAAAAATTTAGCATGCAGTAACAGCAAGTAATTAGGAAGGCAAACAGAATGCTGGCCTTTATTGCAAGGGGGATGGAGTATAAAAGTAGTGAAATCCTGCTACAACTGTACAGGATGTTGGTGAGACCCCACCTGGAGTACTGCATACAGTTTTGGTCTCCTTATTTAAGGAAGGATATACTTGCATTGGAGGCAGTTCAAAGAAGGTTCACGAGGTTGATTCCTAAGATGGGGAGAGATTACAAAATGCTGCAGTACAGAGGGATCTGGGGATCCTTGTACATGATTTATGAAGGGGAAGACATGTTTGACAAATTTGCTGGAGTTCTTCGAGGATGTAACAAACAGGATGGATAAAGGGGACCCAGTGGATGTGGTGTATTTGGACTTCCAGAAGGTATTTGGCAAGGTGCCACATCAAAGGTTACTGCACAAAATAAAAGTTCACGGGGTTGGGGGTAATATATTAGCATGGATAGAGGATTGGCTAACTAACAGAAAACAGAGAGTCGGGATAAATGGTTCATTCTCTGGTTGGCAACCAGTAACTGGGGTGCCGCAGGGATCAGTGCTGGGACACCAATTATTTACAATCTATATTAATGACTTGGAAGAAGGGACTGAGTGCAACGTAGCCAAGTTTGCTGACGATACAAAGATGGGAGGAAAAGCAATGTGTGAGGAGGACACAAAAAATCTGCAAAAGAACATAGACAGGCTAAGTGAGTGGCAAAAATTTGGCAGATGGAGTATAATATTGGAAAGTGTGAGGTCATGCACTTTGGCAGAAACAATCAAATAGCAAGTTATTATTTAAATGGAGAAAGATTGCAAAGTGCCGCAGTACAGCGGGATCTGGGGATACTTGTGCATGAAATGCAAAAGGATAGTATGCAGGTACAGCAAGTGATCAGGAAGGCCAATGGTATCTTGGCCATTATTGCAAAGGGGATGGAGTATAAAAGCAGGGAAGTCTTGCTACAGCTATATAAGGTATTGGTGAGGCCACACCTGGAATACTACGTGCAGTTTTGGTTTCCATATTTATGAAAAGATATACTTGCTTTGGAGGCAGTTCAGAGAAGGTTCACTAGGTTGATTCCGGGGATGAGGGGGTTAACTTATGAGGAAAGGTTGAATAGGTTGGGCCTCTACTCATTGGAATTCAGAAGAATGAGAGGTGATCTTATCGAAACATATAAGATTATGAGAGGGCTTGATAAGGTGGATGCGGAGAGGATGTTTCCACTGATGGGGGAGACCAGAACTAGAGGGCATGATCTTAGAATAAGGGGCCGCCAATTTAAAACAGAGACGAGGAGAAATTTCTTCTCTTAGAGGGTTGTAAATCTGCAGAATTCGCTGCCTCAGAGAGCTGTGGAAGCTGGGACATTGAATAAATTTAAGATATAAATAGACAGTTTCTTAAACGATAAGGGGATAAGGGGTTATGGGGAGCGGGCGAGGAAGTGGAACTGAGTCCATGATCAGATCAGCCATGATCTTATTGAATGGCGGAGCAGGCTCGAGGGGCCTTATGGCCTACTCCTGTTCCTGTTTCTTATGTTCTTCAGAATAAGGGATCGTCCATTTAAAACAGAAAAGATGATGAATTTCTTCTCTCAGAGGGTCATGAATCTTTGTAATTCTCTACTCCAGAGAGCTGTGGAGGCTGAGTCAGTGAATGTATTTAAGGTGGCGATAGACAGATTTTTGAATGATAAGGGATTCAAGGGTTATGGGGAGTGGGCTGGGAAGTGGAGTTGAGGCCAAGATCAGTTCACCCATGATCTTATTGAATGGCGGAGCAGGCTCGAGGGGCTAAAAGGCCTACTCCTGCTCCTATTTTTTCTGTTCTTATGTTCTTATGATCATATGTTCAAAAGTACTTAATTGACAGTAAAGCACTTTGAAACGTCCGTTGGTCGTGAAAGGCGCTATATAAATCCAAGTCTTTCTTTCTTTCAACTATTTCACGTTGTGAGAAAACTCCAATATCGAGGGGCTGAAAATCCGCAGTGGGTTCTACTCATCGCACTGATAGAGGAGTAGTGGACACCACCCCCTCCCCAGGGAAACAGTGAAAATTGTCATTTTATAGCAACTTTTTCCTGGGGTTCCACTACTCTGGGACCTCCGGTGAAATTTCAACCCCTAGGCATCTACAAGTGGCTTTTTATGTGTGTAATTTCTTTGCACAATTCATTTAAACAAATTTTCAAAACTATTTTATCAGGTAAAACTCGTCACTCCAACATCACTTACCTATAACCCATACACTGGAGTTTTCAGTGTGCAGATCAAAAATGAGTTGAATGTTAAGGTGCCACTTTTTTTCCTTCCTATTTATGCACTTTTGAGTTTTCTCAGGCTGGATATTAATGGGGAAGGCAGGTTGAGGCGGGAGGGGGGTGACGGGTCCGATGCGGGCGGCAAACTAGGGAGAACGGGTTTCCTACAGGCACTGCCAGCTTTAACGGCAGGGCCTGATTTGCATCTGAAGCCTGTGTTTCCCATCTGCAGCCAGCCAGGTGGGCACTAGGTCGCACAGAGGAGGGAGGGTGGGATCGGGTAGGGGCCGGCCTCCGGAGCATCACAGGTGTGGGGGGACAAGGAAGATCAGGGCTTCTAGAGGATTGGGAATGGGGGGGGGGGGGGGGAACAACGAAGACTGGAGCTCCAGGGGATCGGGAGGGGAGGAAGATCGGGACCGGCCACCAAAGGAGTGTGGCCGGCCTCAGAATCATTGGTTGGGGGGACGAGTGGTCTGGGAACAAGAGGCTTCCAGCCTCATTTTAATATTTAAATTGACATCCCGCCTCCTGGCAACAGGTTGGCTGCCCATCACCATCCCACCCACCCCCGTTAAAACCGGAAGTGGGCAGGGTTGGAGGTGGTTTCAGGCCGGGATTCCAATTTTTAATAATTTAACTACCCTACACTCCAAACTCATCCTTTTTTGTAGATTAAAATTTCCCCCCCGATGCATGAGTTGAGAAGCTGAGACAACCAACTGATAGGAGTTCTTTAAGAGTGCCCCAGAGTGACACTCCCTTTATTTTTCCTTTCCTCATGACTGAGATTGGAAACTCACTAATCGATTTCCTACCACTCCATTGTACAGTACATGCTAACAGTTACAACAACAAAACATGTGTTTATATAGCACCATCCCTTTTGAAACAGTGAAACATAGAAAATAGGTGCAGGAGCAGGCCATTCGGCCCTTCGAGCCTGCACCACCATTCAATATGATCATGGCTGATCATGCAACTTCAGTACCCTATTCCTGCTTTCTCTCCGTACCCCTTGATCCCTTTAGCCGTAAGGGCCACATCTAACTCCCTTTTGAATATATCTAACGAACTGGCCTCAACAAATTTCTGTGGTAGAGAATTCCACAGGTTCACAATTCTGAGTGAAGGAAGTTTTTCCTCATCTCGGTCCTAAATGGCTTACCCCTTATCCTTAGACTGTGACCCCTGGTTCTGGACCTCCCCAACATCGGGAACATTCTTCCTGCATCTAACCTGTCCAATCCCGTCAGAATTTTATATGTTTTTATGAGATCCTCTCTCATTCTTCTAAATTCCAGTGAATATAAGCCTGAATAATGATATAGGAGCCAAAAGATCCACAGGCCTGCTGACATACTTCCATAATCCCAGTAGGAGTATGTCACAAAGGTTGCAAATTAGGCTATGGCCTAGGTGTGCTGGATCACATCCTTACTTCTGTGGGACATCTCAAACAGGGCCAACAGAGTAAGCAGACATGGGGCAGAGAATCCCACCTCTGGGAGTTCCCTTTCAGCCCTCACGCTCTCCTCTTCCCACTTTTCTCTTTCTCTTTCTCCTCACCTCCTCCCTCGTTTCCATGTCATTCCTCTCCTCCTCTCCCCGTCCCTCCCTCTCACCCTTCCACTCCCACCATCACCTCATCCTCTCCCCCTCACTACTGCCACTGTCACCACCTCTAACCCTCCTCTCCTTTAACCCTTTCACTTGATCTCTCTGCTCCCCTCCTCCCTATCTTCTCCTGCCCCCTCCCCCTCCTTGCCATCACTCCCCTTCCACTCTGCCTCTCTCCTCTCTTCTCCTCTCCACCTCATCTAATCATGTCCCCATTCCCATTCTCACCCTCGCTCCTCTTTTCTACCCTCTCCCCTCCTTTCCCACTCTTTTTCTCCTCTCCATTCCCTATCCTCTTCATCTTGTCTCCTCTTCTCTCCACTTACTCTCCTCTCCCTCTCATCCTGCCCCAATCCCCTCGTCGCCTTCACTATCTCCCTATCACCTCCTTTTCTATTTACCTTTCTCTCCTCCCTCCACTCTCCTAGGTTCAATTATACTCGCGCCCTCTAAGCCTGCTTGACTTGAAAACTCCCCTCGCTCTTTACTTCACATGGGAGATCAACTAGTGATTTTGAAAACTTCTATTAGTTCTATCGCAGCTGTTTCTGTTCCAATGAAAAGAATTAGGGGGAAAAATTGCCCCTTTATTAGAGGCCCGTTAGTGCCTCCGGAGATGCAAATGGAACGGATTAAATTTTTACTCAGGGGTGGGGCACTATCGGCTTTTTCAGTGCCAAGCTGCAGGCCCGGTTCTATGCTGCCCTGGTGGCCTAGTGGAGACCATCAGAGGCCTTTCAGAGTGCACAGCGGCCCTCCCCTTTAAGCAAAGAGGAGGGGCGTTGAAGTGTGTCAGCGCTACGAAGAGCATCCGGAGAGCGCTTCACGCCCCGCCCCAGTAGCACCCTGGGACCCGCCTCTAAAGGAAGTGGAGTGCATGAGATTGAGCTCCACTTCCTTTGAGGGGCGGTAAGCCCAATTCAGCGGCGGGAGCAGGACTTCCCGTCCGCAACTGGTTACCGCCCCCAATCGGGGCACAGGGCAATGTCGTCCCCTTAGTTTTTGAACCTTTCTTCATAACTATACCTTTCATTCCTGGTATCCTATTGATTTGTGCCACTGTGTCATTATTAAGAAGTTTCTTTAAAAATAAGCACTTTCATACTACTATTTACATCTCAGATGAACTCTTAGTAAAGGTCACAATAAAGAGCATTTTACAGTGACTTTATTCATAAGAACATAAGGACATAAGAAATAGGAGCAGGAGTAGGCATTTGGCTCCTCAAGCCTGCTCCGCCATTCAATAAGATCATGGCTCATCTGATCTTGGCCTCAACTCCACTTCCCTTCCAGCTCCCCATAAACCTTGACTCCCTTATCGTTAAGTGTCATCTTTTTTTTAAACAGATTCTCAGAATGTAGTGAAGCCTTTGCACTCCGCAGCCAATTACTTGTTTCTGCCAGCAAAGTATTTCCTTGGTCTTTCTTTATTGTAGTGATTCCATTGACCTTATTGCCAGTCAAAGTGTGCCAGAGCAGCATTTATCCACACTAATTTATAGAAAAACTGCCGCAGTGAATAGAACATAAGCGGAGATTTTCCAGGGTCTGCGTCTGGGTGTATTGGATCACCTGGGATCCAATAATGGAACATTGGAAAAATGTGTGGCTCAGAGCAGTAACCTGTAAAGAAACCAACCAAATTCCCTCCATTTGAATTAATAAAAGGAAATCAAGCAGTTTCCTTTATTGGAGTGTGCTCCAAACGTTTAATTTTCGAATATTTTCTGCACCCAGGCAAGCCAGTACATGTGGGTACAGGTCCACGAAGATCTCCCTTTATATTCATTATAATTTCAACCTAAGGGCATCAGTAATTGATCTTCCATCATCACCACTGGTCACGTTGTTATGAACTGGCATAACTGATATGGGATCGATAAATTGCCTGTGAGGAGAGTTCTCAAAGCTGAATTGGTTTCAAATGGTGCACAGTACCATTTTTGAAACCTCTGCCACATCTATCAAGAAGTTTATACTATTATTGCAATGTGGTAGCAGTAGTAACCACAGTCTCTTTCTGACTCATTCTAAACAAACCCTTTTCCACCCAAAAGTCATCAAACAGCTACATTTTATTGGAGTTTCTGAAATCCCGGTGAGGGATGAGTTGAAGTGGACTCACACAAATTATATTCTCATTCCTGTGTGACTAAATGTCAGCCCTTTTACTGCTCTCCACAGTCTGATTGTGAACTTGTCTCCAACAGTCTTCTCACAAAATAGTTACAGATGAGGGAGGCCATTTAACCCATTTGAGAAATCCTAATGTTCCCCCATTCTCCCCACTGTAGCATCCAATTGATTCTGAAATGATTCCAGTGTTTTTGCCTTTACTACTCTATCTGGATGTCAATACCACATTTTGACCATTCTTTGTGTGAAGATGAATTTCCTGATATCAGTCCTAAAATGACCTTGTACTAGTTTGAACCCATCTCTCCTTGTTCTACTCCTGCAGTCCATTTTGATGTAATATTCTGAGTTTTCATTTTCTTAACCATCTTTTATACATCTATACGATCCCACCTCAGATGCCTCCTTTCGAGGTTGAAAAGCCCAAATTTCTCTGATCTTTCCTGGTAATTCAGAGCCCTGACACTCGAGATCAGCCTGTGGCTCTTCTCTGCACTGCCTCCAGTCCTTGAATATCTCTCTTGTTTCTTGGTGACCACAACTCCACAGTATTCAAGGTGCGGTGTGACCAGAGCACAAGATAGTTTGATCATTATCTCCTCTCACTTGTATTCTATTGTTTTGCAATCTAGTCCAGTATAAAATTGAACAGGCAATATGGTGCTAACCTTCTTGTCTGCTGAAAGGTGATCTTTCATGGAGAGGTGAATAGTGAATAAGATGGATAGCAATATATTTTCGATTAAATGATTGATTGAACACAAATTACACAAAAAAACACTTTTCTTGCTAAACTGTTGAGCCAACAATGTGCCTTAAAAATCACATTGGCCCATAATTTGCGGTCAGCTGCAAAGCGACGGTGATCACCACTGACCGAGAAGAAAGCTGCTGCTTCCTTGACATGTAATTGATTGTGAAAAAGGGATTCCTAGCATAATGCAACAATGATATCATCAAGCTGTCTAAGCAGCCAAGCACAGACAGCAAACCAGGAAATAAAAAGTGCTGAGTATCTGCACTTTAAAAAATGTTACAGAGAGCGAAATAAAGATTGGGACATACACATAGGGTTAAGGTCAAAGCTGAAATATCATGAATAAACTTAAAAAAATGTTTTTTTAATTAAATTTAGTAATTTATATCATAATGGAGAAATTTGACATTCCACAAATATATTCCACAAAGGGCCAGAATGATTGTGTTTAGCAGCCAATACGCAGTTTAAAGCCCAGTTACACAAGCTTTAACATTTAATGGGATGTTGAACACCAATATTAGTGTGGAAAAGCTTATGTTTTCCTCGGTTCCACTGATTTCACTGATTGCCGGCTGTGGGGGCTCCACTGCATAGCCTGTGTCGGAGCAACTTCAAGATTCCGCATTTGGCTACACATGCGCTAAATCCTGAAGTTGCGATCAGTTTCAATGGGGTAATGACGGTGAACACGAACAGTTAGCTGTCATTACCCACCGCAAAATCCCGGCCATTTATTTTGGTAATGCCGCTGCATCTCCTAACAGCTGCTTTAGATGCACTAATTCCTGCTGCTGTGTGGATTCAGTATTCTAATTTTGTATTTTCAGTCCATCCACACCACCCCCCCCCGATAAAGAGACCCTTTTTCGATTTTATATCTTTGAATCGGTTTTTTCTTTAATTAAATTCTGGTGCTAATAAGTTGTAAAAGGGCCTGTGCAGCCACTGACTGTATAATATTACTGCAGTAAATCAAATGTTTTGTATTGACTGAGGATTTATTTTGTCAATCAGCAATAAATGTACAGATGCTGTAAACACCAACACAGTTTGGGTCGTGCACAGTGTGTGTTGTCGACCCTCTCCCCGACTGCACGGTGAAGGAGCAGAAAACCATCAACACCCGGCTACTGAAACTGAATAATTCCAGATGCGGGCGGGATCTCCAGTTTTGGAAATCTCGGAGAGTGAATTTCCCCAGCAACCCCGAGGAGGCGAATCTCACTCTCAATGACCTGCTGCCTGATCACGAACGCGCCGGATAATTTATCGAGAGAGGCAGAGAGAGAGAGAGAGAGGTTCGCTCTGTGGTCAGACTCTCCCTGCAGTGCCTGGGATTGAGCCTCAGTCATGGTGTGACAGCAGTAATCCCAGCGAGAGCCCGGGATCAGCGGCTGGGGGAGTGAGCGGTCCGAGTACCCGGGGCAGACTGATCGCACCGCGGGCTGGAGGGCAGCTGGCGACAGGGCGAGGGCCGGCGACACCGATCAACTTTCGTGCACTGGCCGCCTAGGCTCTCCTTGGCCGTAAGTCCGCAGCTCCCGCCGGGTAGCGGAATTTCGCTTGTTTTCCAGAGAAGATGATCGATTCTCGGAAGTTTTGCTTAAACATTGCGGGGAGGGTTAAAACTGGGATTTCAAATATATATATATGTATTAAAAGTTCTTATGTTCCAGAGTAAGGATAAACTAAAGGACATGTTAAAAATATTGCGGTAGAAACTTTGCAATAACAAAACCGGGTGCTTGTAAAGGTTTGAAAAGCAAAAGCATTAAAAGAACGCGCCTCTGTGTTATGGGATGCGGTCGAAACGATTGTGTTTGTGATACGAGCTTTGTTGAAAACGTGAGCTCGGTTTGTTCTTTTCTGATTGATCTGGGAAAGGATTTCTGTATCGACGCGGTCGAGTCCGTGAACCAGGGGCAGGGTTCGGGCTCTTCTTCTCTGAACGGTGGGATGTAATGTTGAGAATAAAATGTGTCACCTGGGAATATATTCTGAGTGCTGCAGTGGAGAAGTGGACTGGGCTGTCAGCAACACGTTTTTCATCCCTATCGCATTTCTGCTGCTGGGCAATTGCCGGGCAATTTTCAACAAAGCTCCCAAATATTTTTGCGCCTCAAATTGCTGGAAGTGCCAGTTGGTAACGGCGCGCCGAGGGCAATGGGCATGTGGTGAACGACAGGACTAATAGTTTATCTCCTTAGCTAATTATATGTAACGATACAGAAAGAAACAGCGAACGACGGAGAAGGAAGTATAGTGAATTAGAGTCAAAATAGATACAGAAAGAAATGGGAAAGAAATATTGGATTAAGAGAAAACAAGAGATGGAAAGGAAAAGTAAGAAAAAACTTAATTTTAAAAAGCCTCAAAGAACAATTTACTACCTGCAGGAGTGAGACGCCACGGTTTCGCTTGTTTCCTTTCTTGGTCTCTAAGATTGAGTGGCATTGCAGGAACATAAATCACCCCATTAACAGGGTGCGATCGCCGTGAAGTAACAGCCCTAACTTTCTGCGACGAATTTCACTCGTATTTGCAGCGCAATCCAGCAATTTGCGGTTCTGGTGAGGTCCTGGTTTTGCAAGGCGAGCGCTGGAACAGCACAATTTATCCAGCAACGTGTGGCAATTCGCAACTCACGGCATATCTCTTCCTCGCCACAAATTGCTGCTTTTTATGCACTAATAACGGGGTTATTTTACCAGCAAATTCTTGGCTAATGGACTGAAAACTTCCATTTCAGTAATGGCCCATCTACAGCAACGCCATTATTATGGCACAGAAATTGCAGAAAATTATGCGTAGTGACTTATGCCATTAAGTACGCCACGCCATACTTTCCTGGGACTTTTGCATTGCTCCACAGAGACCTGAACATGTTGAACAGCGAATGATCATAGCCCCAAAATCAATGGCGAGATCGAGTTTGCTGGATAATGCTACCGTGATTATCACAGCTACATGGGCTATTCTAAAAGGGCACTGGATGGCTCAAAATCAATAAAATATTCAATCGCTCAGCAGGTTGCTTACAAGTATGACTTGTTCTAGGAACCATTGAAGTCTTAAACCTCAAGTAATAAATGAAGTGTTTTGCGAGATGTTCTGATTTTCCCCAAGTAATTATTATTTGTATATTAATTGCCTGGATTGTGTAGTCAGTGGTGAAGGGTCAGTGGTGAAGGGACAGCGCTCACCATTGACCTCGAGAAAAGCTTCCCACAAAGACTTAAAGACCCCTTTATTTGTACTGTAAAAATAGTCTCTGATTGGTCCCTTTGGAGGATAAGCCACACCTGGAATGTGTAACTGGAACCGCCCAGCCAAGTTCTCACTGACTTCACAAATTGTAACTCACCCACTTTGACTTCCAGAAGCCACAGAGAATAGATCTCCCCAGAAGCCACCAAGTGCCAGCCAAAGTCCCTTACACCAGCGCAAGTGCGTCCCTCCCCCAGCCAAAGTCTCTTGCCCTAGCGCAAGTCCATGACCCCTCTACCCCCCGCCACCCCCCCCAGATGGGGCATTGTGTGTGGATTGTTAACAGGTTTATTGGGCATGAAGTGAATAGTGACAGTGTCGTGACTTCTGCATTGGAAGAACCTCTCTCCCCTCCGATCCAACACCATGTCACTCCTCTCTCCCCCCACCCCGTCTCTAACCGCCCCCCCACCTCTCTCTTCCACAGCTCTCTCTTCCCCCCCACCCCCAAGCTCTCTCTTTCTCCCCCCGAAGCTCTCTCTCTCTCCTCCCCAAGCTCTCTTCCCTCCCAGCTCTCTCTCTCTCTCTTCACCCCCAAGCTCTGCCCCCCTCAAGCTCTCTTCCCCCCCCTCAAGCTCTCTCTCTCTCTCCTCCCAGCTCTCTCTCTCCCTCCCAGCTCTCTCTCTCCCTCCCTCCCCACCCAAGGTCTGCCCCCCTCAAGTTCTCTCTCACTCCCTCCTCCAAGCTCCCTCCCACCCCCCCAAGCTCTCTTTCCCTCTCTCCCCCAAAGCTCTCTCTCCCTCTCCTCCCCCCCCCAAGCTCTCTCTCCCTCTCCCCCTTGAAGCTCTCTATCTCTCACCCCCCCGAAGCGCTCTCTCCGCCATTCCCCCCCCCACCCCAAGCTCTCCCTCACCCCGCTTTGCCGACTGCCACGGTCACGTCTCAGCTCCCTCCCCGCCCGGCCATTTCTTTCCCCGCCCAGCCGCATGAGGATCAGCAGGCTCGGCAGTGGAGGATCGGCAGGCTCAGTCTGTCGGCAGGCTCTCGGAGGATCAGTAGCACAGGTGGTCAGACTGATTCCGGTTCGGGGCCTCACTTCCGGTTCCGGCATTTCCAGTTCGGGTGGGGACGCGGCCGGGCGGGAGGATCGGGGGCAGGGTCTTGACAGAAAAAGCACAGTACAAATAGTCACTTTGAAGATTTAACGAGCTCTAGAGGGTGACTTTCTTAATTTCCAACGTGACTTTGAATTTGATGCCATCTACAGGGGATGTGTGGTGTCCAGCAACAGGGCACGCAGAGCATGGACACGGAGAAATTCTCACAGACAGCACAGCAGGAAATATAATTGTACAGGGAGTGAAATAGACATTGGGACATACACATGGGATTAAGGGCGAAGCTTAAATGTAATAAATGTTTAAAAAATTTAAATACAGTTTTTTAAAATCTGCAATATTTAAATGTACTTCTGGGGGAATGAGATTCAACACTTGTAAAATTAGTTGTTCTGGGCCCGTTTTCCTGGTGCGGCGTGCACGCGCCAACCCCTTACCTACTAGTGACGGCCCCTTCCCAAAATTTCCCCACAGGAAATATCCTTTTTGAGAATTGCCCCATGGAAGTGGCACCACCTTCAGCCGGTGTCCCTGACAGCTTTTTGCATCGATGAACTACTTATTGGTTGGCAGCCTGGCCGCCTTTACAGGGGAGGTGGCGCTGCCGGCAATGCCATTTTATTTTTTATTATCGGCCGACTGCCAGGTGGCTCACTTAAAAATGTGCAGAGCTCACAGTGGCTCGCCCCTTTAACTCCCCTTTGACATCATTAGCGCGGAGCTGATGAGCGAGCGGGGTGGCCGACCCACTGCAAGGGCATTTCCGCCCCTCAGCCACAACTGTACCTGCCCCCAGCAAAAAAAACTTCCAAGTGCTGAATATCGACACCACCTCCGCCGCAACTCATGCGTCGGAGAAAAACATCAAAAAACGGAAGGTGCGCCACGATGCGGGCGGAGGTGAATTTCTACCCCAGTTACTCCTCATTGAACAAGGCTTAACATTTTCATTGTTTTTTTCAGTGAGAATAGTGCATAAATTAGGGATATGGAAGCATAGTGGTAGTGATACAGGACTAGTAATCCAGAGGCCTGGACTGATAATCTGGAGACGTGAATTCAAATCCCACCATGGCAGCTGTGGAATTTAAATAAACAACAACAACAACTTTTATTTATATAGCACCTTTAATGTAGTAAAACGTCCCAAGGCGCTTCACAGCAGTGTTATAAGACAAAACAAATAAATTTGACACCGAGTCACATAAGAAGAAATTACGGCAGATGACCAAAAGCTTGGTCAAAGAGGTTGGTTTTAAGGAACGTCTTAAAGGAGGAAAGAGAGGCAGAGAGGCGGAGAGGTTTAGGGAGCATGTTCCTGAGTTGGAAATAAATCTGGAAATAAAAAGGCTAGTATCAGTAATGGTGATCATGAAACTACCGGATTGTCGTAAAAACCCATCTGGTTCACTAATGTCCTTTAGGGAAGGAAATCTGCCGTCCTTACCCTCTTTGACCTATAAGTGACTTCAGACCAACAGCAATGTGGATGACTCTTAACTGCCCATCTGAAATAGCCTTGCAAGTAACTCAGCTGTATTCAAGAAGGCGACTCACCACCACCTTCTCGAGGGCAATTTGGGATGGCCAATAAATGCTGGCATTGCCAGCAATGCCCACATCCAGTAAATGTATAAATAAAAGTTGAAGTTCACGTCATATTAATGATTCTGTGTTGATTGCATCTGCAAAGACTGCAACAGTGCATTCTGAGGATCACTGTGGATTGCTGTCAGGGTATCACTGACAGCAACTTCCTGATTTCAATGTTTAATGGCGCTTGTATGGACACCAGAAGTTGCTGTCAGTTTTACCCAGTAATGACGGTGAATGCTGACAATTTCGGCATCATTATAACCGCAAATTCTGGGCCAATATTTATTTGAGCTTGGCGCTAAGCATGGATTGCAATTGGTAATAAAATATGGTATGCAGTTAGGGAGATAAAGCCTATGTGTATGGGTCCCTTCTTAATGCCAAATGATGTATTTATACTGTTTCAGTACAAACTCAAATCAATCAAATTAAGCCCGACCTGAACGTTTGGTTCATACATACTGCGACCCATCTCCATGTTAATGCTCCTAAATGGGTCACTGGTAAATAATCTGTCGTTCCATTCTGTGTCAGGTCCCTGGTACCCTGGATGTGTATCAGACAGTGGCTGTGCCAACAATTCTTCGCTATTTTCGCTGTGGCGTATTCTATTTATTTCCCCATAAAATTGTAGTATCAATTCGCCCCAGTGGATTGAAGAGCACAGTAAGTCTAACTTATGATGCTCATCACCAATATCGTTATTGCAGCCTTTGTACTTTATGACTTAGAAAGTTAGATGAACATTATGTAATTATATTATGCAATTTAAGTAGGATCCTGTTTCTTGCTTCACACATGCTGGTAGACCTGTTGAGTATATTCAGCACTTTTTTATCTCAGTAGAGAATGTGCTGCATCTGTGTAATTCAATAACTAAACAGCAGTATTGGAGGTTTCAATAGATGTTGCAGGGGGAGGGGAGAAACAGACAAATTATGCAGACATACATCATTTACTGCTTTCTGAATCCTTTTCTACATCTATTTCTCTCTCACATAAACATATTTATGTTCTCATATTCCACTATTGATTTCTTTGTGCATTTCTCATTACTTCTGTTGCTTGTCTTTTCTGTAATGGTTTTTCTTGTATTCTAATTCTTTAATTTTATTCTTATTTACTTCTTTCAGCCAGGAAGATGTAAAAGGGACAATAAAACATACTGCAGGCTTTAACAGGCAGTGGTAGCACGAGGGAGAGAGCTGAGAGAGGCTGAGACAAACAGTGCAGTGAGAGCCCAAGGGAAAGTGGGAGGATATAATAAGGGAAGCAACAGAATCTGTGAAAGAGTGCAGAGATGCTGAACGAAGCAGCATATTTATCAAGGAAAATAGCAACTAATGAAGCAAGAGGGAAGTAGTGGAATAACAGGGAAATAGCAGACAGTTCTACACCAAAGCAAAATCTTATATCAAAATGCAGGAAATACACAACCGGTCAGCGTTTGTTAAGTGGATTGGAGGTGCTCATTGCCTGGCACTTGTGTAGCACAAATGTTACTTGCCACTTATCAGCCCAAGCGTGAATGTCGTCCAGGTCTTGCTGCATGCGGGCATGGACTGCTTCATTATGTGAGGAGTTGCGAATGGAACTGAACACTGTGTAATCATCAACGAACATCCCCACTTCTGGCTTTATGGTGTAGGGAAGGTCATTGATGAAGCAGCTGAAGATGGTTAGGCCTAGGACACTTCTCTGAGGAACTCCTACAGCGATGTCCTGGGACTGAGATGATTGGCCTCCAACAACCACAACCATCTTCCTTTCATGGAAGTACGACTCAGCCAGTTTTAAGGTGTCACACTCCTTTTATACTCACATCATCTAATGCTTGAGATGTACTGAGGTTGGCTGTTGCAACATGGCTTTCTTTGTGAAACTGTCAGGTACAATTACAAAAATAACGTCTGTTTGAAAGAGTACATGACTCAGCCTTCTCTTTATGTGTTACTTGGTGATTGAAGAATAACCGAGTTAAATTCTCAGCAAAACCACAGTCACTGTGTGAAAAATGGAAACGTGATTGAGTCAGGGGAGACTAGTATAGAGGATTCCAAATAAGGATACTCTGCTAGTAAGAGTGTTTGGCTTTTGATATATCAGGACTGTATGGAAAACAAAATCCCAGTGTAAAGTCTGATGAACAGTGGAATATTGTTTCAATCTGAGGACCTTTCAGATCAGTTAACCCGAGTACTACAGCAGCATTTTCTTGTTAACCCAACAGAAGCTCTGTGCTAAATGACTCTACTTCTCCATCTTAGAATAATGAAGAATGAAGAATGAATGATTATTGGCAGGAAATAAGTGACTGAAAAAAGTCCTAAGAAGTGCTATTACACAATAATTTAATATGCAGTTTTGTGCATGGGGATAGGACTTCTCAAAGCAACAGAGATAATTTGATAAAATAAAGAGAGTTAAAACATTTTATAACTGGCAATTATGCATTTGGCAGAGTATCATTTGAGCAAATTGTCCAATGTGTCTGTAGGACAAAAAGCATGTTTTTACTGAATGTGAAATTTAAGCCAAAAAACAACTATAAAACACCCAAAAGTGCACATACTGCAGTTCAATATTTTCTTACAAAAGGAAACCAATCAACTAAAATTGCATAGAATCTACAGCACAGAAACATTCCAACAAGCCTATGCTTATGCTTATACTCCACACGAGCCTCCTTTCATTCTTATTATCAAAGAGTTTGTACAGCTTTATTGCAGCAACTCACCAAGGCTCTTCGGCAGCACCTCCCAAACCCACGCCCTATACCACCTAGAATGACAAGGCCAGCAGGCGCATGGAACACCACCACCTCCAAGTTCCCCTCCAAGTCACACACCATCCTGATTTGGAAGTATATCGCCATTCCTTCATCGTCACTGGGGAAAAATCCTGGAACCCCCCCACCCCCGAACAGCACAGTGGGAGTACCTTCACCACAAGGACTGCTGCAGTTCAAGAAGGTGGCTCACCACCGCCTTCTCAAGGGCAATTAGGGATGGGCAATAAATGCTGGCCTTGCCAGCAATGCCTGCATCCCAGGAACGAATAAAAAAATAGATGCTATTGAGGCAAACATTTGAAAGAGAATTGGACAGGTATTTGAAAGGGAAGGATATATAATAACATGGGGAAAGGGCTGGGAAATGATATTACAGTAGATACCTTCAACAACAACTAAGATCTAGAGCACCAGAGAAAAGGACTGCAGCCGAGGAGAAGTGGATTTCTGAACCAGGATCCACAGCAGCAAAAAATAAAGCTGAGAAACCATCGGAAGTACAGTTTAGAAGCTCAGCAGTTACAGCAGCTAGGGGAATGGCTAGTTGCACAGGTCTTCGGATGACTAGTCGGGATGTTGTCAGGGCCCTTAACCTTTGCTGTGTCCAGTGCATAGCTGCTTCTTAATGTCATGTGAAATGAACTGAATTGATTGGACACTGGCATCTATGCTGGTGGGGAGCTCGGGAGGAGGCCGAGTAGGATCATGTAATCGATACGTTAGGTTGAAGTTACGAGCCTTGTTCTTTGCACTCATGCTGGGTGCCACTATTATTGTGGGTGCGGATGTTCATGGAGCCTCCTCTTCCTGGCTGTCCACTATCATTTTTCATTGGATGTGGTTGGGCTACAGAGCTTTGCTTAGTCTATAGCGTGTTGCTTTTGGAGTTTAGCATGCAGCGAGTGGAAGCCCTGAGAGCGGCAGCAAATCCGAGACTGATAAATGGAGGGCCCGAGAGCAGGAGCAGAGCGGCAGTGACGAGGGCGGGGGGAAACAGAAGGATTGACATCACAGGATAGCTGGTAACTGTTAGGTTCCAGGTTCGAGGCCGGTGAGTAATAGTTTTTCTGCCTGTTTGTCTTGTAGTCTTTAACTAACGGCAGAGAAGTATACTAAAACTTTAGTTAATTAATCTAGTAAATAGAGGCATAGCAGGGCAGCTCAGTCCCGTGAAATGCACATCCTGTGCCATGTGGAAAGTCCTGGACACTTCTTGTGGCATTGATGACTAAATGTGCAGGAAGTGTCACCAGCTAAGGCAGCTCGAGCTCCGTATTTCGGAGCTTGTGCAGCAGCTGGAGTCACTGCAGTGCATCTGCGAGGCTGAGAACTTTGTGGACAGCATATTTGTAGAGGTGGTCACCCCGCATCTTAAGAGTGTGCAGGCAGAGATGGAATGGGTGACCACCGGACAGAAGAGGAGGACTACGCAGGTAGTACAGAAGTCCACTGGGTGCATCTTGCTCTCCTGGGAAAGCAAGTTATGAGGAGGATGCAAAGAATCTACAAAGGGATATAGATAGGCCAAGTAAGTGGGCAAATATTTAGCAGACGAAGTATAATGTGGGAAAATGTGAGATTATCCACTTTGGTAGGAAAATTAAAAAAGCTAATTATAATATAAATGGTGAGAGATTACAAAATGCAGTGGTACAGAGGGATCTGGGGGTCCTTGTACATGAAACACAAAAAGTTAGCATGCAGGTACAGCAAGTAATGACTCCAGGATGGTATGTTGCCTCTTTGGTGCCAGGGTCAAGGATGTCACTGAGCGGCTGCAGGGCATTCTGAGAGGGGAAGATGAACAACCAGAGGTCGTGGTCCATATCGGTACCAATGACATCGTTAGAAAGAGGGATGAGGTCCTGCAGGCAGATTTTACAGGGCTAGAAGAGAGATTAAAAAGCAGGGCCTCAAAAGGTAGTAATCTCCGGATTACTCCCGGTGCCACAAGCTAGTGAGTAAGGAAATAGGAGGATAGAGCAGATAAATACGTGGCTGGAGAGATGATGCAGGAGGGAGGGCTTTAGATGCATAAGAAACCTAAGAAATCGGAGCAGGAGTAGGCCATTTGGCCCCTCAAGCCTGCTCCGCCATTTAATAAGATCATGGCTGTTCTGATCAGCTCCACTTCCCCGCCCGCTCCCCATACCCCTTTATTCCCTGCCTTAAATATGTTCAGTGACCCAGCCTCCACAGCTCTCTGGGGCAGAGAATTTCACAGATTTATAACCCTCTGATAGAAGAAATTCCTCTTCATCTGAGTTTTAAATGGACGGCCCTTTATTCTGAAACTATGCCCCCTAGTTTTAGTTTCCTCTATGAGCAGAAATATCCTCTCTGCATCCACCTTGTGAGGCTCCCTCATTATCTTATGTATTTCGATAAGATCACCTCTCCTTCTTCTGAACTCCAATGAGTATAGGCCCAACATACTCAACCTATCTTCATAAATCAACCCCCACATCTCCAGAATCAACCAAGTGAGCCTTCTCTGAACAGCTTCCAATGCATGTAAATTCTTCCTTAAATACAGAGACCAAAACTGTAGGCAGTACTCCAGGTGTGGCCTCACCAATATCCTGTTCAGTTGTAGCAGGACTTCCCTGCTTTTATACTCTATCCCCCTTGCAATAAAGGCTAACATTCTATTTGTTTTCCTGATTACTTGCTGTACCTGCATACCAACTTTCTGTGTTTCATACACAAGGACCCCCAAATCTCTCTCTACTGCAGCACTTTTCAAATTTTCTTCATTTAAATTCTATTTTTTTCTGCCAATGTGGATAACTTCACATTTTCCCACATGATACTCCATCTGTCAATTTTTTGCCCACTCACTTAGCCTGTCTATATCCCTTTGCAGATTTTTTTGTGTCCTCACAATTCGTTTTCCCACTCATCTTTGTATCACCAGCAAACTTGGTTACATTACACTCGGTCCCCTCATCCAAGTCATTAATATAGATTGTAAATCGTTGAGGCCCCAGCATCGATCCCTGCAGCACCTCACTAGTTACAGTTTGCCAACCAGAAAATGACCCATTTATCCCGACTCTCTGTTTTCTGTTAGTTAGCCAATCCTCTATCCATGCTAATATATTACCCCCAACTCTATGAACTTTTATCTTGTGCAGTAACCTTTTATGTGGCACCTTATCCACGAGGCCTTCTGAAAATCTAAATACACTACATCCACTGATTCCCTCTTATCCACCCTGCTCATTACATCCTCAAAGAACTCCAGCAAATTTGTCAAACATGATTTCCTTTTCATAAAATTATGCTGACTCGGCTTGACTGAATTATGCTTTTCCAAATGTCTTGCTACTGCTTCCTTAATAATGGACTCCAGCATTTTCCCAATGACAGATGTTAGGCTAGCTGGTCTATAGTTTCCTGCTTTCTGTCTGCCTCCTTTTTTAAATGGGGCATTACATTTGCGGTTTTCCAATCTGCTGGGACCTCCCCAGAATCCAAGGAATTTTGGTAGATTACAATCAATGCATCCACTATCTCTGCAGCCACTTCTTTTAAGACTCTAGGATGCAAGCCATCAGGTCCACGGGACTTGTTCACCTTTAGTCCCATTATTTTACTGAGTACTACTTCTTTAGTGATAGTGATTGTCTTAATTTGCTCCCTCCCTATAGCCCCTTGATTATCCACTATTGGGATGTTTTTAACATCTTCTACCGTGAAGACCGATACAAAATATTTGTTCAAAGTTTCTGCCATTTCCCTGTGCCCCATTATTAATTCCCCAGTCTCATCCTCTAAGGAACCAACATTTACTTTAGACACTCTTTTCCTTTTTATGTACTTGTAGAAACTCTTACTATCTGTTTTTATATTTTGTGCTAGTTTACTTTCATAATCTATCTTCGCTCTCTTTATTATTTTTTTAGTCGTTCTTTGCTGGCTTTTAAAATTTTTACAATCCTCTGGCCTCCCACTAGTCTTGGCCACTTTATATGCTCTTGTTTTCAATTTGATATCATCCCTTATTTCCTTAGTTAACCACGGATGGTTATCCCTTCTCTTAAAGTCTTTCCTTCCCATTGGAATTTATTTTTGTTATATTCCTGAGGCATTAGGACCATTTCTTAGGGAGATGGGACCGGTACAAGCCAGAGGATTGCACCTCAACAGAGCAGAAAGCAATATCTTCTTGTGGGGGTGGGGGTTTGCTAGTGCTGTTGCGGAGGGCTTAAACTAGCTTGGCAGGGGGATGGGGACCTGAGAGTAGATTCAGAAGAGGGAAAGCAAAGCTGGAATTAGAAAGCAGAAGATTAGAAAGTGAATTTGGACGGCAGGAAACAAAGGCTAGAAAATAGACAACAAGGGAGTTTGGCAGTGTTAAATGGTATATATTTGAATGCAAGAAGTCTAGGGAATAAGGCAGATGAGCTGAGAGCACAGATAGACACTTGGGTGTATGATATTATAGCTATTATTGAGACATGGCTTAAAGAAGAGCAGGTATGACAGCTTAACATTCTTGGTTACAGGGTTTTCAGACGGGATAGAGAGTGGGGGTAAAGAAAGAGCAGGGCCGCAGAATTGATTAAAGAAACAATTACAGCTGTGAGAAGGGATGATATGTTAGAAGGATCATCAAATGAGCCCATATGGGTTGAATTTAAGAACAAAAAAGGGGCGATCACACTGCTGGGAGTACCACAGGGAAAGTTATCGCAAGAATCCTCCTCAGCCGCCTTCTCCCTGTGGCTGACGAGCTCCTCCCAGAGTCGCAATGTGGATTCCACCCACTAAGGGGCACGATGGACATGATCTTCACCGAGTGACAAATTCTAGAGAAATGCAAGGAACAACACCAACCTCAGTATATGGCCTTCTTTGACCCGACAAAGGCCTTCGAAACTGTCAGCCATGAGGGATTATGGAGCATCCTCTTCAAATTCGGCTGTCCTCAAAAATTTATCACCATCCTCCGTTTGTTTCATGAGGACATGCAAGCTGTGATCCTGACCAATGGATCCACCATGGACCCAATTCATGTACGAACCGGGGTGAAGCAAGGCTGTGTCATTGCACCAACACTCTTCTCGATCTTCCTTGCTGCAATCCACCATCTCACCATCAGTAAGCTTCCCGCTGGAGTGGAGTTAATCTATAGAACAAACAGGAAACTGTTCAACCTCCATCGCCTCCAGACCAGATTCATAGTCATCCCATCCTCTATCATCAAATTACAATATGCAGATGACGCTTGCGTCTGTGCTCAATCGGAGGACGAACTTCAAAACATCGTTAACATTTTCACCGTAGCGTACGAGAGCATGGGTCTTACACTAAGCATCCGTAAAACAAAGGTCCTCTACCAACCTGCACCCACCACACAGCACTGCCTCCCGATTATCAAAATCCATGATGAGGCCTTAGACAATATGGATCATTTTTCATAGCTCGGGAGCCTACTGTCAACAAGGGCAGACGTCGATAATGAGGTGCAACACCGCCTTCAGTGTGCCAGTGCAGTCTTCAGTCTCCTGAGGAAGAGAGTGTTTGAAGATACAACCTTAAAACCGGCACAAAGCTCATGGTCTACAGAGCAGTAGTGATACCTGCCCTCTTATATATTTCAGAGACATGGGGCTAGAACCTTTACATTTTTTGCATGCTTAACGCCCACTTAACGGCCATTTTACTGCTGAAATGACGTATAACGCCCATATAGCACCCATTTTGGCACAAAATGGAAACTGACGGGCATTTTTAGGAAACTTATCGCCGAGCGTTACTTTCCCCATATGCTTAACAGCGGGAAAATATATTACCGCCTGCCCACTTTTTTAGGGGCGGAATCAGCAGAATGGGCGAAATCAACGCCCCTAATATCGCCCAGTGTTACTTTCCGCACAGAATTAACGCCAAGATTCAATATTAACGCCCACCCACTGTTTTGTCGTAAAGTGCATATTTGCCCAAACTAACAGCCATGAGATCGCCCAGCGTCAATTTCACCACCTCGCACACATATCGCCCACAATATCGCTCGCCCAAAAAAACACCCACAAAAAGTGGAACTAACTGGAACGAACGTCAGCGGTGTGGCTGGCATTTGTTAAATCCCACTCTTACGTGAGGAGCTGATATCTGAAAGATTTGCCTGAAAGTGCGCTGATGTGAGTGACAACGCTGACACACTGCTGTGTGTGTGCAGCACACACATCAGACATCAATGGTGCCCATCACCTTGGTGACAGTTAAAGTTTACGTTGATGTTAAGTTGTATTTAACTCGTTCATGGTAAGGAATCACCAGTATGTAATGGTCCAGCTATCTGAGACAATGTGTAACAAGGTTATGTTTAATAACAAAAATTTAATACCATCATTGGTCTGAAATCATAAGTATCACAGCCAATAACACCCCACTTTTTCCACCATTGACATAAATCACATGTTCAACATGTCCAGCAACACAGAATTCAAAGTCAAAGCAGGAGCGTGGTCCCCAGCCCCCATACATTGCAACAAATTGCATACACCCAGATGGAGATATAACACAGCCGTCACCTGCACACATGCACCTCGCTTTCCTTCCTCCCTCTCCTTATTCTCCCCGCCTCTACCCCTTCCCCTCCTCAGGTAGTGCCTCATTGGAGGGCGTATGAAGGCAAATGCAGTCGTTGCACAGGTACAGAAGTACAGGCGGAGTGGGCAACATTCTCTGATGCAGAAGCAGGATCTTGGTCCTTGCTCTCATCTGTCGTTCGCAGTGGTGGTGCGGAACCTAGGGGTGGTGTGCCGCGCTCGGTGACCACTGGGAAGCCTGTGGCAGCAGTTTTCCTGGCTATCGCATCCAGGGCCTCCGCCATGTGTGGAATGTACTCGGTCATGGTGGCCAGCTGTCGGGATATGCCCCCCAATGCTTCGATGAGCTGGTCACCAATGTCTACAGTCCTCCTGGACAACTGTACCATCTCACCGCTCTCATGTCACGCTTGTGGAATAGACCTGCCATGTCCACGAGGCCTCTGTGGGTTCGGTGCTGCCTGGGGACAAATGGGGTGCCCTGTGGTGAGTGCTTGGGGCCGGTACCTCCAGAGTGGAGGCAGGAATGACCAGAGGAGCACTAGATGGCCTTGGGGTGGAATGGCTTCTGGAGTGTGGCGATGCAGGTTCTTCGAAGTCCGCGCCCTCATCCATGGAGAACAGATCCAACGGATTGACGGGCGAGAATCGGAGCTCCTCTGCATCAGATGTAGTAGGATCGTCCGCTGAGTCCTGTCCCACGCCCCCACCTTCTGGCCTCTGTGGTCTTGCCTGGGACTGCACTGCTGACTAAGCTGCAAAACACAAATGAGGCTATTAGAGGAGAAGGGGGTGCTAGGGTGACAAGGTGAGTCCAGCGCTACGCATAGCATATGCACGACAAAAGCACCACCGCTATCAAAATCATCGTAGACATCACATTTCATGACCATCAACACATTATGCATTGCAATGATTTTCATTAGGCCAGCATTATTTCTATGACAATTTTAGAAATCACCTATCATAAATGATTGTTCGGATATGAGTGGGTGTGGCATCTATTGACTTTACATTGCTCAATGATGTAAGCTTTACTCACGTGGCATCACTTCAGGGTCTGCAGATGCGTCCGTGGCTGTCCGGGGGTGCTTCCCCACGAGTGCGAGCAGACACTGCTCCATGTCAGTGATGTCGCTGGGGACTGGTGGCCCCACACCCGTTCCCCTCTGCATGGACCTCATCATTGATAGCTTCTTCTGTAAAAGGTGACAGGACGACATGGCATGAGATCCTTGCGTGATTTCATTGCTAGGTACTGTCACAGAGACTGAGACAACACATAACCGACAGATGTAATCATGATTATTATGGTAATTATTATTCTTTACCTTAAGACATACACCGTGACCGCAGGCTTTGAGTAAAACGTTCCCGGTAAAAGTGCAAGACCTCACATCTGCTGATAGTCACTCATGACTGTTACAAATCAAATTATATAAATACATATGTACATGTAAATCAATGTAATACTTACTCTTGCGGATCCCACAAGGTCGTTCCATCGTTTGCGACATTGATTGCCCTCACGCACCTCATTGGTCGCCAACGAGACCACCTCTGCTATCTCGGTCCATATCCTCTGGTAGGCCTTTGGGGTGGGCTTCCCACGCCCTCGCTGTGTCAAATCACCCCAGCGTAACTCGACCTCCTGCCTCGTCAGAGAACCTCCTTGCTCTTTTGCGCCCTCCAATGTGCTCCTGTCCCAGCTCACTGCTCTCTCCAGCATCAGTCTCCACAGCGTGCTGTGATGCCTCCTCCTCTCTCTCCATTATAGGCCAAATTCGGTCAAATGTTTGCCTACTTGCTGTGAAGCTCTAAAGTCTCCCTCCTTCCTCCCAAAACAGCTACACCACACCCAGCCACACCTTCAGTCCCTCTGAGCTCCCTCTCGCTCCGTCTCCTTTTCTGCGCATGTCATGGTGACCCTTGACCTCCAGAATTGCGGGAATCGAGCGTGGTCATGCCGTTGCCAAGGACGGCCACACTTTACGGCAGAAGGTCAAAAAAATTTAACGCTACTGCCCATTTTACATCGCTCGCTGTAACGCCCATTTTCAAAAGTTGAGACTAGGTGGTTTGAGAATGGGCGAGGAGCCGGCGATCTGAAAACCCTTTTTTACCACCCACGCCGGAAATATCGGCCAACCACAAAAGTGGAGGGTCTAGCCCATGGACTATATACAGCAGGTACATCAAAGCACTGGAGAAGTACCACCAACGCTGCCTCCAGAAGATCCTGCAAATCCATTGGCAGGATAGGCGCACCAACATCAATGTTCTCGCTCAGGCCAACAACCTCAGCGTTGAAGCATTGGCAATACTCGATCAGCTCCGATGGACGGGCCACATCGTCCGCTTGCCCGATATGAGACGCCCAAACCAAGTGCGCTATTTGGAGCTCCAACACGGTAAATGAGCCCCAGATGGGCAGAGGAAACGCTTCAAGGACACCCTCAAGGCCTCCTTGAAGAAGTACAATATCCCCACCGACACCTGGGAATCCGTGGCCCAAGATCGCTCAAAGTGGAAGAGAATAATCCGGGAAGGCGCCGTATACCTTGAGTCTCTTTGCTGGGAGAAAGCGGAGACCAAGTGCAAATGTTGGAAAGAGCACATGACAACCCAAGCACTCCAAACAATGGGCCCTTCAACCAACGTCCCTTCAACCCAACCTGTGACAGAGACTGTAGTTCCCGCATTGGACTCATCAGTCACCTGAGAACTCATTTTTAGTGTGGAAGCAAGTCATCCTAGACTCCGAGGGACTGCCTAAGAAGAAGAAGGAAGTGTACTATGGACCCTCAAACAGTCAGAGGGAGATAGAACAGCAAATATTTAGGCAAATTTATGAGAAGTTCAAAAAATATAGGGCAGTAATAGTAAAGGATTTCAACTATCCCAATATTAACTGGGATAGAATTAGTGTGAAAGGTACAGAATTCCTAAAATGCATTCAGGAGAACGTTTTTAGCCAGTCTGTAGCAACAAGGGAGGGGGCGGTTCTGGACTTAGTTTTAGGGAATGAAGCTGTGCAGTTGGAAGGGGTATCAGTGGGAGAGCATTTTGGTGCTAGTGACCATAATTTAGATTTAGGATAGTTATGGAAAAGGACAAAGATAGACCAGGAATAAAAGTTCTCAACTGGGGAAAGCCAATTTTACTAAGCTGAGATGTGATTTAGCCAAAGTTGACTGGAAACAGCTACTTGAAGGTAAATCAGTGTCAAAGAAGTGGGAGGAAATCAAGGAGGAGATCTTGAGGGTTAAAGAAAAAGGGTGGGACTAACAAATCTAGAGCACCCTAGATGTCAAGGCGCATACAGGGTAGAATAAAGAAAAAAAAGGGAGGCTTATGACAAATACCAAGGGCTCAATACTGCAGAAACCCTATAGGAGTATAGAAAGTGCAGGGGTGACATTAAAAAGAAAATTAGGAAAGGAAAGAGAGACCATGAAAAAAATTTGGCAATAAAATCAAGGAAAATCCAAAGATGTTTTATAAATACATTAAGAGCAAGAGGATAACTAAAGAAAGAGTAGGGCCTATTAGAAACCATAAAGGTAACCTGTGTGTGGAGGCAGAAGTACGTGAGTATGGTTCTTAATAATTACTTTGCGTCTGTTTTCACAAAAGAGAGAGGCGATGCAGACATTGCAATCAGGGAACAAGAGTGTGAAATATTGGATGAAATAACAATAGTGAGAGAGGAAGTATTAAGGGCCTTAGCAGCTTTGAAAGTGGATAATTCCCCAGCCCCAGATGAAATGTATCCCAGGCTGTTAACAAAAGAGGAAATATCACAGACTCTGACCATCATTTTCCAATCCTCTCTGCCTACAGGTGTAGTGGTGGATAACTGGAGGACTGCTAATGTTGTACCTTAGTTTAAAAAAGGAGAAAGGGATAGTGGTGGGAAAATTACTGGAAAAAATTCTGAGTGACAGGATAAATCTTCATTTAGAAAGACATGGATTAATCAAGGACAGTCAGCATGGATTTGTTAAGGGAAGGTTGTATCTGACTAACTTGATTGAATTTTTTGAGGAGGTAACAAAGAGGGTCAATGAGGGTAGTGTGTTTGATGTAGTGTATATGGATTTTAGCAAGGTTTTTGATAAGGTCCCACATGATAGACTCGTCATGAAAGTAAAAGCCCATGGAATCCAAGGAAAAGTGGCAAGTTGGATCCAAAATTGGCTCAGAGGCAGGAAGAGTAATAGTTGATGGGTGTTTTTGTGACTGGAAGGCTGTTTCGAATGGGTTCCTGCAGGGCTCAGTACCAGGTCCCATCTTTGAACGATAAGGGAATGAAGGGTTATGGGGAACGGGCAGGGAAGTGGAGTTGAGCCCAAGATCAGATCAGCCATGGTCTTATTAAATGGCGCAGCAGGTTCGAGGGGCCAATGGCCTACTCCTGCTCTTATTTTTTATGTTCTTATGTCCCTTGCTTTTTGCGGTATATATCAGTGATTTAGATCTGAATGTAGGGGGTATGATTAAGAAGTTTGCAGATGATACAAAAATTGGCTGTGTAGTTGATAATGAAGACGAAAGCTGTAGGCTGTAGGAAGATATCAGTTAACTGGTCAGATGGGCAGAACCGTGGCAAATGGAATTCAATCTGGAGATGTGTGAGGTAATGCTTTTGGGGTGGATAAACAAGGCAAGGGAATACACATTAAATGGTAGGACACTGAGAAGTGTAGAGGAACAAAGGAACCTTGGAGTGCAGGTCCACTGATCCCTGAAAGTAGCAGGCCAAGTAGATAAGATGGTTAAGAAGGCATACGGAATACTTGCCTTTATTAGCTGAGGCTTAGAATGCAAGAGCAGGGAAGTTATGCTTGAACTCTATAAAACATTAGTTAAGCCATAGCTAGAGTACTGCATGCAGTTCTGGTCACCACATTACAGGAAAGATGTGATTGCACTAGAGAGGGTACAGAGGAGATTTACGAGGATGTTGACTGGACTGGGGAATTTTAGCTATGAGGAAAGATTAGATAGGCATTAGTTGTTTCCCTTGGAACAGAGGAGGCTGAGGGGAGATTTAATTAAAGTGTATAAAATTATGAGGGGCCTAAATAGAGTGGATAGGAAAGCCCTATTTCCCTTAGCAGAGGGGTTAACAACCAGGGGACACAGATTTAAGGTAATTGGTAGAAAGTTTAGAGGGGATTTGAGGGGAAATCGTTTCATCTAGAGGGTAGTGGCGGTCTGGAACTCACTGCCTGAAAGGGTAGAGGAAGAAACCCTCACAACATTTAAAAATACTTGGATGTGCACTTGAAGTACCATAACTTACAAGGCTACAGACCAAAAGCTGGAAAGCGGGATGAGGCTGGATAGCTCTTTGTCGGCCAGGGCGGATACGATGGGCCGAAATGGCCTCCTTTTGTGCTGTGAATTTCTATGATTCTATACCCCTGTGTAGTTGCTTCACTAGGTTATTAACTCATTCTAAGTTGTGCTCGGTACTAGTCCTCGCACACCCTTCTATGTTCCACATTGAATCAGAGTTGGCCCCAGACTTAATGGTAATCAAAGAGTGGTGGATGTGCTCGGCCATCAGGTTACAGATTGAGGTGATATTTAATTCTGCTGATGGCCCACAGCCCTCATGGATGCCCAATTTTGGACTGCTAGATCTGACCTTAGTCTGTCCCTATTTAAAATGGGTCGATTCCTCTGCTTAAACAGTGGACAGAGAAATGGCATACAAGCATATTAAGTGTTAATCCACTGGTATTGCTAACAGTAGGCTTGTTACCGTCACCCACTGTCATCTCCTTATTTAATCAGTTAGGATACAGTCTGAAACCCTCGTGTTCCTTTTTAGTTCAACAGTTTTGAATGATTAAAAATCTTCCGAAGTTCCTTTGGGATATGGCCAAGATGGTCAGGTGGAAAAGAAGTCGTCGGCAGATGAAAGCTGGGAGACCCCCAACTGTTTTGGTTTGATATGACAATGTGGTGATGACTAGAATTCAAATAGATTTTTGTCAGGAGATGAATAATCTGATTGCAACTAAGCATTAAATGTATTTGAAAATATGTCTCTATATTAAAATCTAATTAGTCATTAAATATGCACTTTGGATTTTCATTTTAGTCATTAAATATGCACTTTGGATTTTCATTTTAGAATATGCTTTCATTTGATTATAAGATTTAATTAATTCAAAAAAGCAAAAATTAAAGTCAGTGCCATTATTCTTACTTGCAGGTGTGAAATGTCTGAAGATAATCCAGTTGCAAACAAGACCACTGTATCCAACAGTGATTATATCTGGGGCTTTGAGTATTACGACTATGAGCCAGTTTCCTTTGAAGGACTGAAAGCACACAGATGTAAGTTATTATCATGGACGTATTTTATCTCCCAATGTGACTCAAATATAACAAGTGGCAAGTTGCAAATAAACTTTAATATTCAGGCAAGGGACATGACATAAACTGATTGAACTGCACCCCAGAGAGAAACATTTCCTCCATAAGAGTAAGTCCATTGTGATTAGAACTAATTCTCACTCTCCCATCATTTTAATGATCTGGCTTATTCAGGTATCTTAACATGAGCAGTATCAGGTTTGATTCAGTGCTCCTGCTGCAGAACTTCACAGAGAGTGCATACTGGGAATTCAGGTGCAGAGGTCAGCATCATTTACCATTCAGTAAAAGTGAAACTCTCTGATGGGAAAATGAAACCATAAAATTTGTCCCTCAGGACCAACCTGCTCCCAAGTGTTTGTCAAGCCCCTGTTCAACTTTAAGTGGATTTACCGAAATACTATGGACAGTATTTCAGCTAGGCTCAAATATATGGCATGGGGAAATTCAAGAGAGAGGCAAAAGCTGTAAATATATTACTATAGATAAGGTGCAATTAGACAGCCAAGAAAGAATAGAAGCACCAGAGTTTGAATGTTGCATAGAGAAAAGTGAATTTGTTTGTATTTGTGATTACTGAAAAAAGCTGGAACATGACTCAGCAGTATATTATCTATATTATCTAACTCTGCTGTATTGAACAACCTCTCACAGTGTAATTTAAAAAAATAATAATTCCAGCAAAGCCAAATCAGACATTTCCTTTTTGAATTCTAATCAATTTATAATGTCGGATTTTGAAGACCAATGATCCCTTTTGAAGAACTTTCTAGTTGGAAGATCCCTTCATTTGAAACTGTTTCCACACACAACTCAAGAGTCATTGGGATCATTAGTCTTCAAAAGGTGAATTGCTCTGAGCTGTCAGTTTGCCACAGAACTTCCTCGCAGAGAACCAGCACTTCATAGAACACGACATAAAGAGAAACCTGGAAACATAGAAAATAGGTGCAGGAGTAGGCCATTCGGCCCTTCTAGCCTGCACCGCCATTCAATGAGTTCATGGCTGAACATTCAACTTCAGTACCCCATTCCTGCTTTCTCGCCATACCCCTTGATCCCAGCTTTTATCATTGATACCACTATAGGGAAAGGTATTTTTTCTACCAGTGTGGCAAGTGTAACAATAAATCTTAGTACTGCACACTGGTGCTGCACAGCATGGCAGGACCTTCTGTAACTTTCCCTAATTCATGTACAGTGAGCTTTTCAATCTCAGCAGTGCAAGAGGAGGAAAGCCGCTTACCCAGATGCTAGGGCTGGGGGTGGGGTGGAGGAAGATCCTACAAATCCCCTGGGAGGACAGACACACCAACATTAGCGTCCTCGACCAGGCCAACATCCCCAGCATTGAAGCACTGACCACACTTGATCAGCTCCGCTGGGCAGGCCAAATTGTTCACATGCCAGACACGAGACTCCCAAAGCAAGCGCTCGACTCAGAACTCCTTCACGGCAAACGAGCCAAAGATGGGCAGAGGAAACATTACAAGGACACCCTCAAAGCCTCCCTGATAAAGTGCAACATCCCCACTGACACCTGGGAGTCCCTGGCCAAAGACCGCCTCAAGTGGAGGAAGTGCATCCGGGAGGGCGCTGAGCACCTCAAGTCTCATCGCCGAATGCATGCAGAAATCAAGCGCAGGCAGCGGAAAGAGCGTGCGGCAAACCAGTCCCACCTTCCCTTTCCCTCAACGACTATCTGTCCCACCTGTGACAGGAACTGTGGTTCTCGTATTGGACTGTTCAGCCACCTAAGGACTCATTTTTAGAGTGGAAGCAAGTCTTCCTCGATTCCGAGGGACTGCCTGTGATGATGGGGGAAGTGGGGTGGAAATTAGAAGAGAGTCACTCAGGGTCGATGCCCTACACTTTCCAGTCCAGCCAGTCACAGAATGGCATAGGCAGAGGTCCAGGCATATGTTTTCTTCCCATCCTCTCAACCAGGTTTGCTGTGTGGTGCAGAGATATCAGAAAGAAAAAAGGATGAGGAATTTTTTTAAATTAGGTAATATTCTGCAAATTGCAGATAATAAAGTCCAGAACACAACATGCAAAAGGTAGCCAAACTATGCGAATGTGCTCCTTCCATCGGGCCCTGACAGCCTCGGTGTCCTTGATGAGTGTTTCCCAGTTCTTGGCCAGGAGTGGGGTGGGGCCTTGGGAGTTTGGACCATAGGTGGCCTTGACTGCAGTGAAGAATCCTCGCATATCATGGCTGTCGGCCAGTTGTTGTATTTCCTGTGCTTTCCCATCCACCACCTGTTCTTTAGGTCCCGGGTTTTTTGTTGGACCTGAGCCTTAAGCCGTCTGTAATGTTGTTTTGCAGCTCCTGAGTTGGGTTGTTGATTGAGGCTCAGGAATGCTTTGCACTTGCGATCTATTAGTTCTTCGATCTCCTGATCATTTTCATCAAACCAGTCCTGATGTTTCCTGGTTGAGTGACCAAGTGTCTCTTCACAAGCACTGGTTAGGAGAGGCCTGGAGGGCAGACCAAGCGCAATGGGGATTCAGTATCTTAGGGTCATCAAGGCACGCCAGATTGGCTGTGAGGCACTGGCTGTATAGGGCTCTCTTAGCTGGGTCTCTAAGTGCCCCGGCAATAACTTATTTGCGGAACTCTTTCTGCTTTGAGGCAATGTTAATGTTGATGATGGATTGGATTAGGCGGTGGTCCGTCCAGCAGTCGTCAGCTCCTGTCATGGCACGGGTGATGCGCACATCCTTGCGATCCCTGGCTCGGACGATGACATAGCCAAGCAAGTGCCAGTGTTTGGAGCGAGGGTGTTGCCATGATGCCTTGTATTTGTCCCTTGTATTGGTCCCTTGTATTGATGCGGAGATTCAACATCACCTCCAGTTCGCCAGTGCAGCCTTCTGTCATCTGAGGAAAAGATTGTTTGAAGACCAGGCCCTCAAATCTACCATCAAGCTCATGGTCTACAGGGCTGTAGTAATACCCATCCTCCTGCATGGATCTGAGGCATGGACGATGTATAGAAGGCACCTCAAGTCGCTGGAGATATATCAGCAACGATGTCTCCGCAAGATCCTGCAAATCCCCTGGGAGGACAGGTACACCAACATCAGTGTCCTCGACCAGGCTAACATCCCCAGTATTGAAGCACTGACCACACTCGATCAGCTTCGCTGGGCAGGCCACATAGTTTGCATGCCAGATACGAGACTCCCGATGCAAATGCTTTATGCGGAGCTCCTTCATGGTAAACGAGCCAAAGGAGGGCAGCGGAAACGTTATAAGGACACCCTCAAAGCCTCCCTGGTAAAGTGCAACATCACCACTGACACCTGGCCGAAGACCGCCCGAGGTGGAGAAAGTCCATCCGGGAGGGCGTTGAACTCTTCAAGTCTCAACACAAAGAGCATGAAGAGGCCAGGCAGCGGAAGGAGCGTGCGGCAAACCAGCCCCACCGACCCCTTCCCTCGACGAATGTCTGTCCCACTGTAACAGGGTCTGTAGCTCTCGTATCAGACTATTCAGCCATCAAAGAACTCACTTTGGGAGTGGAAGCAAGTCTTCCTCGATTCCGAGGGACTGCCTATGATGATGATGATGCGAATGTCCAGCACATTAGGGGAGATATTCAGCTCCCTTGCACTTGCCTGCCATGGAAAATCGGGAGGCAAATATCTTCAGACCAAGTAGCACTGGAGGCTCAAGAGGCCCGTGCATCTGGCTTGCGTGAGCATTAAAAAAGGACCCCAAAATATGTAAATTAGTGTGGCATATTTCTGCCCCACATTTCATGCTTGCTTGCGCCTCTGACGCTGCATCAGAAAACAGGCTCTCTTGGAAACGGACTTCCCAGTCTTCAGAAGTAAATTGTTTAAAGGTGTAATGCCCCTTGTTATTGAATCATAGAATAGTTACAGCACGGCAGGAGGCTATTCGGCCTATCGAGACCATGCCAGCTCTCTGCAAGAGCACTTCAGCTAGTCCAACTCCCTTTCCCTGTAGCACTGCAATTTTTTTTCCTTTTGAAAGCCACAGTTGAGTCTGCCTCCACCACCCTTTCAGGCAGTGCATTCCAGATCCTATCCACTCGCTGTTAAAAAATGCTTTTCCTCATGTTGTCTTTGGTTCTTTTGTCAATCACCATAAATCTGTGCCTTCTGGGTCTTGATCTTTGCGTCAATGGGAACAGTTTCTCTCTATCTATTCTGTCCAGACCCCTCATGATTTTGAATACCTCTATCAAATCTCCTCTCAAACTTCCCTGCTCTAAGGAGAACAACACTAGCTTCTCCAGTCTGTCCAGGTAACTGAAGTCCCTTATCTTTAGAACCATTCTTGTAAATCTTTTCTGCACCCTCTCTAAAGCCTTCACATCCGTCCTAAAGTGCAGTGCCCAGAATTGGACACAATACTCCAGCTGAGGCCGAACCAGTGTTTTATACAGGTTCATCATAACTTCCTTGTTTTTGTACTCTATGTCTCTATTTATAAAGCCCAGGATACCATATGCATTTTTAACCGCTTTCTCAACCTGCACTGCCACCTTCAACAATTTGTGCACATGTACCCACAGGTCTCTCTGTTCATGTACCCTGTTACACTCATAATAAATGGTGAGACAGAGTACTGTGTGTAATGAGCAAGTGTGACCTTAGCTCCTTTATTCAAGTTCCAGAGTGCAGGTAACTCGTGGTTGGCCTGCTTATATACTGTGCTCCCAAGGGATACTGGGATCCCTTGGGACTCCAACAGGTAGGCCCTCTGGTGGTCAGGTGTGATGCAGGTTACAAAGGGTTAAATACATAACATCACTCCCCTGTGAAATCAACAGTACACTTATTTACAAGGTGAGACGATCTGGGGCTTTGCGCTCCCTTGTCGATCGTCTCAGTACAAATACTGGCGTGGGTGGGTTGGTTAGTTGTTCACTGGGCTGTTGGGCAGCCGGCCTTGCCGGGTTGCTGGGGATGATGAGTTTGGTTTCGTGGTCAACTATGATGTCAGTTGCCACTTGTATGTGTTGGAAGGTCAAAGTTGGTGGTGTCCCCTTCGAGTTGTTCGTAGCTGTTGGTGAACCGCAATTTGATTTGGTCCAAATGTTTTCTGTGCGTTTGTCCATTGGTCAGTTTGACCTGAAACACCCTACTCCCCTCTTTGGCTGTGACCGTGCCAGCGAGCCATTTGGGACCATGTCCATAATTGAGCACAAACACAGGATTATTGATCTCAATATCGCGTGACAAATTTGCACGGTCATGGTACATACTTTGTTGATGCCGCTTGCCCTCCACTTGATCATGGAGATCAGGGTGGACACGACAGAGCCTTGTTTTAAGTGCCCTTTTCATGAGCAGCTCAGCTGGGGTAATCCCAGTGAGTGGGGTCTGGTACGGTAGATGAGCAGCACTCGGGACAACCGGGTCTGCAGGGAGCCTTCCGACACACGTTTCAAGCTTTACTTGATGATCTGAACTGCCCGTTCTGCCTGGCCATTGGATGCGGGCTTGAACGGGGCAGATGTGACATGTTTGATCCCGTTGCGGGTCATGAATTTCTTGAATTCAGCACTGGTGAAACACGGCCCATTGTCACTGACTAGGACATCAGGCAAGCCGTGTGTGACAAACATGGCTCGTAGGCTTTCTCTGGTGGTCGTGGATGTGCTTACAGACATTATTGCACATTCTCCATTTTGAGTAAGCATCCACGACAACCAAAAACATTTTGCCTAGGAATGGGCCCAAATAGTCTACATGGATCGTCGACCATGGTTTGGATGGCCACGACCACAAATTTAGCGGAGCCTCTCTAGGTGCATTGCTCAACTGAGAGCAAGTGTTGCACTGGCGCATGCATGACTCTAAATCTGAGTCGATGCCAGGCCACCACATGTGAGATCTGGCAATTGGCTTTCACCATTACGATGCCTGGGTGGGTGTTGTGCAGTTTGCAAATAAATGTGCCGCTGTCTTTCTTGGGCAAGACCACGCGATTGTCCCACAAAAGACAGTCCGCCTGCAAGGACAACTCATCTTTGCATCTGTGGAATGGCTTAATTGCTTCCTTCATCTCCACTGGGACACTGGACCAGCTCCCATGGAGGACACAGTTTTTTTTACCAATGACAGTAAAGGATCCTGGCTGGTCCAGGTCCTGATCTGGCGGGCCGTAACGGGGGACTTCTCATTCTCAAATGCCTCCATGACCATGAGCAAGTCCGCTGGCTGTGCCATTTCCACCCCGGTGGTGGGCAATGGTTGTCGACTGAGAGCATCTGTGCAGTTCTCTGTGCCCGGTCTGTGGCAGATTACTACATCATCATCATCATCATCATAGGCAGTTCCTCAAAGCAAGGATGACTTGTTTTCACGCCAAAAAGGAATGATTTGACAGGTGTTTCAATGAAGGACCTAATATTCCAGATCCCGAACTACAGCTTGGAATTTTTAACATGTGGTGGCCGTTGCACACCACACGGGCTTGACAGAGCTAGGTTTTGGTCCAGTGGCAAGGATTAACCAGGACGACTGGAGACCAGCTCTGCTGCACGGACCGAGCGCGCACACATATAGCAGTGTGGGCTGGCCTGTGCTGCTCCTGGGCCCTCGCCTCTTCTGGGACTTAGACTCACGCCTCTCCTGGGTCCCGGTCACTTCCTTCTACAATCTCTCGCCGCTCCTTCGCCCCTCCTGCTGTGCCTGCCTGCACTGCAATTAGCACTGCTGATGGTCTTGCAGGTCGGGACCGTGCCAATTTCCGGGCTGGACCGGGCTAATGCACCCTCTAATGCAGCCTTTCAATCACAGACAACATAGTTGTATGCCGACAGAGTGAGCGCCCATCTTTGGATGCGGGCAGAGGCATTGGTATTAATCCCTTTGCTCTCAGAACAGCGATATGAGTGGCTTGTGGTCAGTTTCAAGCTCGAACTTGTGGCCAAATAAGTCTGGTGCATTTTTTTTATCCTGTAAACGCACACCAGAGCCTCTTTCAACCATGCTGCAGGCCCTTTCAGCCTTGGACAAACTCCTGGATGCATATGCAACCGGTTGCAAAATCCCCGAATCATTAGCCTGTTGTAACACACATCCGACCCCATATGATGATGTATCGCAAGCTAACACTAATCGTTTACATGGATTATACAGGACAAGTAGTTTGTTAGAACACAATAAATTTCTGGAAGCCTCTTGTGAATTCCCCTATACCCAGTCATCTCCCTTGTACAGGAGCGCATGTAGGAGTTCCAGCAGGGTGCTTAACCCAGGTAGGAAATTATCGAAATAGTTAAGGAGTCCCAGGAATGACCACAGCTCCGTCACATTCTGTTGTCGCGGCACGTTCTTGATGGCCTCCGTCTTGGCGTCGGTGAGTCTGATGCCATCTGCTGCGATTCTCCTTCCTAAGAATTCAACGTACTGTGCCAGGAAAACACACTTTGAGCGTTTCAACTTGAGACCCACGCGATCCAACCGATTAGGAACATCCTCCAGATTCTTTAAGTGCTCCATGGTGTCCCGACCTGCAACCAATATGTCATCCTGGAAGACCACTGTGCAAGGAACCGACTTTAGCAGGCTTTCCATGTTCCGCTGGAAGATCGTTATGGCCGACTGAATCCCGAATGGGCACCGGTTGTAGATAAACAGACCTTTCTGCATGTTGATGCAGGTGAGGTCTTTCGACGACTCCTCCAGCTCCTGCATCATGTAGGCAGAGGTCAGGTCCAGCTTGGTGAACGTCTTCCCTCCTGCCAGAGTCACAAATAGGTCATCTGCCTTGGGTAGCGGGTACTGGTCCTGCAGCAAAAAACGGTTAATCGTTACTTTATAGTAAGCCATTCAGCGCTTTGAGCCTGCACCACCATTCAATAAGATTATGGCTGATCATTCAACCTCAGTACCCCTTTCCTGCTGTCTCTCCATATCCCTTGATTTCTTTGAATATATCTAACAAACTGGCCTCAACAACTTTCTGCGATAGAGAATTCCACAGGTTCACAATTCTCTGAGTGAAGAAGTTTCTCCTCATCTCAGTCCTAAATGGCTTACCCCTTATCCTTAGACTGTGACCCCCGGTTCTGGACTTCCCCAACATCGGGAACAGTCTTCCTGCATCAAACCTGTCCAGTCCCGTCAGAATTTTACATGTTTCTATGAGATGAGTTTCTATGAGCGGCAGTCGGCGAGAGGCGGGAGCAGTGCGGTGAGGCCTATAAAAGGCCGGGAGAAAAAGCAGAAAAGAAGTAGAAAGGAATCAAAAGGTGACGTCACACCCAAAGGGGTAAGTGATTGGCTGGTGATTGGTGAGTAGTTTTTCTTTTTCTTTTTTATATCAGTAAGTAACCTGTTAACAGTGTTGTCACCAATTTAAGTTAATCTAAGGGTTAAGTCATGGCAGGAGAGCTCGGTCACGTGATATGCTCCACCTGTACCATGTGGGAACTCAGGGACGCCTCTGGTGTCCCTGACGACTACGTGTGCGGGAAGCGTATCCGCCTTCAGCTCCTGACGGACCGCGTTGCGGAATTGGAGCTGAGGATGGATTCACTCTGGAGCATCCACGATGCTGAGAATGATGTGAGTAGCATGTGTAACGAGTTGGTCTTACCGCAGGTGAAGGGTCCACAGCCAGCTAGGGAATGGAAGACCAGCAGGAAGAGCAGTGCAAGGAAGGTAGTGCAGGGGTCCCCTGCGGTCATCCCCCTGCAAAACAGATACACTGCTTTGAGTACTGTTGAGGGGGATGACTCACCAGGGGAGGGCAGCAGCAGCCAAGTTCATGGCACCGTGGCTGGCTCTGTTGCACAGGAGGGCAGGAAAAAGAGTGGGCGAGTGATAGTGATAGGGGATTCAATTGTAAGGGGAATAGATAGGCGTTTCTGCGGCCACAGCCGAGACTCCAGGATGGTATGTTGCCTCCCTGGTGCAAGGGTCAAGGATGTCTCGGAGCGGGTGCAGGACATTCTAAAAAGGAAGGGAGAACAGCCAGTTGTCGTGGTGCACATTGGTACCAACGACATAGGTAAAAAAAAAAAGGGATGAGGTCCTACGAGATGAATTTAAGGAGTTAGGAGCTAAATTAAAAAGTAGGACCTCAAAAGTAGTAATCTCGGGATTGCTACCAGAGCCACGTGCTAGTCAGAGTAGGAATCGCAGGATAGTGCAGATGAATAGGTGGCTTGAGCAGTGGTGCAGCAGGGAGGGATTCAAATTCCTGGGGCATTGGAACCGGTTCTGTGGGAGGTGGGAC
Organism: Pristiophorus japonicus; assembly: GCF_044704955.1. NCBI lineage: Eukaryota > Metazoa > Chordata > Chondrichthyes > Pristiophoridae > Pristiophorus > Pristiophorus japonicus. The sequence goes on along the minus strand of NC_091983.1, from coordinate 178,475,471 downwards.
CAGTACAAACCGGACGCTCTGCACCTGGGCAGGACCGGAACCAATGTCCTAGGGGGAGTGTTTGCTAGTGCTGTTGGGGAGGAGTTAAACTAATATGGCAGGGGGATGGGAACCAATGCAGGGAGACAGAGGGAAACAAAATGGAGACAGAAGCAAAGAACAGAGAGGAGATGAGTAAAAGTGGAGGGCAGAGAAACCCAAGGCAAAAAACAAAAAGGGCCAATGTACAGCAAAATTCTAAAGGGTCAAAGTGTAATAAAAAGGCAAGCCTGAAAGCTTGCAGCCTCAATGCGAGGAGTATTCGGAACCCAGGAGAGGGCTCTGAGCTAGTTAGAGTGGGTGAGAGCGCAGATGAACAGAACCCCAAGAAAGAATGCAAAAGGCAGGAGGCAACAGAGCAGAGTAGCACTGGGGTAAGTGTAAACCACAAGGTGATAGGAAGGGACAATATGTATGAAGATAAAGGGGCTGCAGGAGGGGTCAAAACTAAAAATCATGGTTTAAAAGGTAGTATTAAAACACTCTACACCTAAACGCACGCAGCATTTGAAATAAAGTAAATGAGTTGACGGCACAAATCATTACAAATGGGTAGGATTTGGTGGCCATTACAGAAACGTGGTTGCAGGGTGGCCAAGACTGGGAATTAAACATACAGGGGTATCTGACAATTCGGAAGGATAGACAAGAAGGGAAAGGAGGTGGGGTACCCTTGTTAATAAAGGATGATATCAGGGCAGTTGTGAGAGATGATATTGGCTCTAATGAACAAAATGTTGAATCATTGTGGGTGGAGATTAGAGATAGTAAGGGGAAAAAGTCACTGGTGGGCGTAGTTTATAGGCCCCCAAATAATAACTTCACGGTGGGGCGGACAATAATCAAGGGAATAATAGAGGCATGTGAAAAAGGAATGGCAGTAATCATGGGGGATTTTAACCTACATATCGATTGGTCAAATCAAATCGCACGGGGTAGCCTGGAGGAGGAATTCATAGAATGCATACAGGATTGTTTCTTAGAACAGTATGTTACAGAACCTACAAGGGAGCAAGCTATCTTAGATCTGGTCCTGTGTAATGAGACAGGAATAATAAACGATCTCCTCGTAAAAGATCCTTTCGGACTGAGTGATCACAGTATGGTTGAATTTGTAATACAGACTGAGGGTGAGGAAGTAGTGTCTCAAACGAGCATACTATGCTTAAACAAAGGGGACTACAGTCGGATGAGGGCAGAGTTAGCTAAAGTAGACTGGGAACATAGACTAAACGGTGGCACAATTGAGAAACAGTGGAGGACTTTTAAGGAGCTCTTTCATAGTGCTCAACAAAAATATATTCCAGTGAAAAAGAAGGGTGGTAAGAGAAGGGATAACCAAGGAAATAAAGGAGAATATCAAATTAAAAACTAATGCGTATAAGGTGGCCAAGGTTAGTGGGAAACTAGCAGATTGGGAAAATTTTAAACGACAGCAAAGTATGACTAAGAAAGCAATAAAGAAAGGAAAGATAGATTACGAAAATAAACTTGCGCAAAACATAAAAAAAGATAGTAAAAGCTTTTATCGATACATAAAAAGGAAAAGAGTGACTAAAGTAAATGTTGGTCCTTTAGAAGATGAGAAGGGGGATTTAATAATGGGAAATGTGGAAATGGCTGAGACCTTAAACAATTATTTTGCTTCGGTCTTCACAGTGGAAGACACAAAAACCATGCCAAGAATTGCTGGTCACGGGAATGTGGGAAGGGAGGACCTTGAGACAATCACTATCACGAGGGAGTTAGTGCTGGACAGGCTAATGGGACTCAAGGTAGACAAGTCCCCTGGTCCTGATGAAATGCATCCCAGGGTATTAAAAGAGATGGCGGAGGTTATAGCAGATGCATTCGTTATAATCTACCAAACTTCTCTGGACTCTGAGGAGGTACCAACGGATTGGAAAGCAATTAATGGAACGCCTCTGTTTAAAAAAGGGGGCAGACAAAAGGCAGGTAACTATAGGCCGGTTAGTTTAACATCTGTAGTGGGGAAAATGCTTGAAGCTATCATTAAGGAAGAAATAGCGGGACATCTAGATAGGAATAGTGCAATCAAGCAGACGCAACATGGATTCATGAAGGGGAAATCATGTTTAACTAATTTACTGGAATTCTTTGAGGATACAACGAGCATGGTGGATAGAGGTGTACCGATGGATGTGGTGTATTTAGATTTCCAAAAGGCATTCGATAAGGTGCCACACAAAAGGTTACTGTAGAAGATAAAGGTACGCGGAGTCAGCGGAAATGTATTAGCATGGATAGAGAATTGGCTGGCTAACAGAAAGCAGAGAGTCGGAATAAATGGGTCTTTTTCAGGTTGGAAATTGGTGGTTAGTGGTGTGCCACAGGGATCGGTGCTGGGACCACAACTGTTAAAATATATATAGATGACCTGGAGGAGGGGACAGAGTGTAGTGTAACAAAATTTGCAGATGACACAAAGATTAGTGGGAAAGCGGGTTGTGTAGAGGACACAGAGAGGCTGCAAAGAGATTTGGATAGGTTAAGCGAATGGGCTAAGGTTTGGCAGATGGAATACAATGTCCGAAAATGTGAGGTCATCCACCTTGGAGAAAAAAAACAGTAAAAGGGAATATTATTTGAATGGGGAGAAATTACAACATGCTGCAGTGCAGAGGGACCTGGGGGTCCTTGTGCATGAATCCCAAAAAGGTAGTTTGCAGGTACAGCAGGTAATCAGGAAGGCGAATGGAATGTTGGCCTTCATTGCAAGAGGGATGGAGTACAAAAGCAGGGAGGTCCTGCTGCAACTGTACACGGTATTGGTGAGGCCGCACCTGGAGTACTGCGTGCAGTATTGGTCACCTTACTTAAGGAAGGATATACTAGCCTTGGAGGGGGTACAGAGACGATTCACTAGGCTGATTCCGGAGATGAGGGTGTTACCTTATGATGATAGATTGAGTAGACTGGGTCTTTACTCATTGGAGTTCAGAAGGATGAGGGGTGATTTTATAGAAACATTTAAAATAATGAAAGGGATAGACAAGATAGAGGCAGAGAGGTTGTTTCCACTGGTCGGGGAGACTAGAACTAGGGGGCACAGCCTCAAAATACAGGGGAGCCAATTTAAAACCGAGTTGAGAAGGAATTTCTTCTCCCAGAGGGTTGTGAATCTGTGGAATTCTCTGCCCAAGGAAGCAGTTGAGGCTAGCTCATTGAATGTATTCAAATCACAGATATCGTTTTTTAACCAATAAGGGAATTAAGGGTTATGGTGAGCGGGCGGGTAAGTGGAGCTGAGTCCACGGCCAGATCAGCCATGATCTTTTTAAATGGCGGAGCAGGCTCGAGGGGCTAGATGGCCTACTCCTGTTCCTAATTCTTATGTTCTTATGTTCTTATGTTCTTATGTTCTTATGTTCTTATGTTCTTAAGAGATCCCCTCTCATCCTTCGAAACTCCAGTGAATACAGGCCCAGTCGATCCAGACTCTCCTCATATGTCAGTCCTGCCATCCCGGGAATCAGTCTGGTGAACCTTCGCTGCACTCCCTCAATAGCAAGAATGTCCTTCCTCAGGTTAGGAGACCAAAACTGAACACAATATTCTAGGCAGGCCTCACTAAGGTCCTGTAGAACTACAGTCGCCGCAAATTCTAATTGTACCGTCCTACTTGAGTACCGGGACAACCGGACTGGCCCAGTCGTTGAATTCCACCGGCGCGATGATGCCTTCACGTTGCAGCCTGTCCAGTTCAATTTCCAGTTTTTCATGCATCATGTACGGTACCGCCCGAGCCTTGTGGTGGATGGGTCGCGTACCGGGAACCAAATGGATCTGCACTTTCACCCCCGAGAAGCTTCCAATGCCTGGCTTGAATAACGATGGGAACTTGCTTAGAACCTGGGTACATGAAGCATCGTCGACGGACGAAAGCACTCGGATGTCATCCCAGTTCCAGCGGATTTTCCCCAGCCAACTTCTGCCAAACAACGTGGGCCCATCCCCTGGCACAATCCACAGAGGGAGTTCGTGTACTGCTCCATCACAGGAGACTTTGACTTCTACACTGCCAGTTATAGGGTTTAGCTCCTTGGTGTAAGTCCTTAGTTTAGTGTGAATGGGGCTGAGCTTGGGCTTGTGTGCCTTCTTTCCCCACAGCCTGTCAAAGGCCTTTTTACTCATTATGGACTATTTTGCCCCAGTGTCCAGCTCCATAGATACTGGAATGCCATTCAGTTCAACTTTCATTATTGGTGGGCATTTCGTTGTCAACGTGTGTACCCCGTACGAGTTTCCAACTCAATTTGATCCACTGTAGATCGATCTTCCTCTGCAACGTGGTGATTTGCAGCGTTTGCAGGGTTTGCAGGGTTTGCAGCTCGCCTGCACATTCGTTGGAGATGTCCCATTGTTCTGCAACCATTGCATTTAATTATGGGAATTAAGGGTTACGGGGAGCGGGCGGGTAAGTGGAGCTGAGTCCATGGCCAGATCAGCCATGATCTTGTTGAATGGCGAAGCAGGCTCGAGGGGCTAGATGGCCTACTCCTGTTCCTAATTCTTATGTTCTTATGTTCTTATATTCTTATTGCATGCATAGTGCTTAAAGCGGCATTGATGGGGCTGATGATCGCCTCTGCAGCGCCAACAAGGTGTTAACTGCCTCGTATTAACAGATGATGGCGGACTCTGGGTCAATTGAGGTCGGGCCACAGCAGCCGGCGTGTACGTTCTGCCATGTACATTTCTGCTCAAAACCAACGTTACTTTATGCACAGTACTGGCCGAAACTTCTTTGTTCTGCGAAATCTGCTTGGTGTTGTCGCTGGTGGACATAAATGCCTGGGCTATCGTTATGGGTTTACTCAGATTTGGAGGTTCTACAGTCAACAGTTTGCGAAAGATTGTCTCATGTCTGATGCCTAGTACAAAAAAGTCTCTGAGCATTTGTTCTAGGAATCCCTCAAACTCACAATGTCCTGCGAGGCGCTTTAGTTCGGTGACGTAGCTCGCCACTTCCTGGCCCTCCGATCGTTGACACGTGTAGAACCGATATCTCGCCATCAAAATGCTTTCCTTAGGCTTTATGTGCTCCCGGACTAGCGTACACAATTCTTCGTAGGATTTCTCTGTTGGTTTTGCCTTGGCCAGGAGATTGTTCATGAGGCCATAGGTTGTTGCCCCACAGACAGTTAGGAGGATCGCCCTTCGTTTGGTGGTGTTCTTGTCCCCTTCCAGCTTGTTGGCCACAAAGTATTGGTCTAGTCTCTCCACGAAGGCCTCCCAATCGTCCCCTTCTGAGAACTTCTCCAGGATGCCGACTGTTCTTTGCATTTTCGTGCAGTTGTTCGTTACCTCGTCGCCAATTGTTACACTCATAATAAATGGTGAGACTGAATACTGTGTGTAATGAGCAAGTGTGACCATAGCTCCTTTTTTAAGGTTCCAGAATGCAGGTACCTCGTGGGTGGCCTGCTTGTATACTATACTCCGAAGGGATGCTGGGATCCCTTGGGACTCCAACAGGTGGGCCCTCTGGTGGTCAGGTGTAATGCAAGTTACAAAGAGTTAAATACATAACATACCCCCTTTAGAATTTTACCCTTGAGTTTATATTGCCATTCCTTGTTCTTCCTACCAAAATGTATCACTTCACACTTTTCTGCATTAAATTTCATCTGCAACGCGTCCGCCCATTCCATCAGCCTATCTATGTCATCTTGATGTCTATCACTATCGTCCCTCCTCTCTGTTCACTATACTTTCAAGTTTTGTGTCATCTGACAATTTGGAAATTGTACCCTGTACATCCAAGTCCAAGTCATTAATATATATCAAGAAAAGCAGTGGTCCTAGTATCGACCCCTGGGGAACACCACTGTATACCTTCCTCCAATCTGAAAAACAACCATTCACCATTACTCTCTGTTTCTTTCCCTTACCCAATTTCGTATCTATGCTGCCACTGTCCCTTTTATTCCATGGGCTTCAACTATTATGGTGCACTTTATCAAACGCCTTTAGGAAGTCCATGCACACCACATCAATCGCTTTACCCTCATCAATCCTGTCTATTACCTTATCAAAAAACTCAATCAAGTTAGTTGAACTTAAGAACATAAGAAATAGGAGCAGAAGTATGCCACCTGACCCCTCGAGCCTGCTCCATCATTCAATAAGTTTATGGCTGATCTGATCTTGGCCTCAACTCCACTTCCCTGCCCTCTCCCCATAACCCTTGACTCCATTATCTCTCAAAAATCCGACTAACTCCATCTTAAATATATTCAATGACCCAGCCTCTACCGCTTTCTGGGGTAGAGAATTCCAAAGACTCACAACTCTCCGAGAGAAGAAATTCCTCCTCATTTCCGTTTTAAATGAGTGACCCCTTATTCTGAGACTATGCCCCCTCGAGTTAGATTCCCCCAGGAGAGGAAACATCCTCTCAGCATCTACCCTGTCAAGCCCCCTCAGAATCATGTACGCTTCTTTTGACAGATCTGTGCTGGCTTTCCTTAATGAATCCACACGTGTCCAAGTGACTGCTAATTTTGTCCGGATTATAGTTTCTAAAAGCTTCCCCACTACCGAGGTTAAACTAACTGTTCTGTAGTTACTGGGTTTATCTTTTGCCCTTTTTTGAACATTTTCAATTCTCCAGGCCTCTGGCACCACCCCCATATCCAAGGAGGATTGGAAGATTATGGCCAGTACCTCTGCAATTTCCACCCTTACCTCCCTCAACATCCTAGGATGCATCCCATACAGTCCTGGTGACTTATCTACTTTAAGTACAGACAGCCTTTCTAGTACATCCTCCTTATCAATTTTTATCCCATTCAGTATCTCAACTACCTCCTCTTTCACTATGATTGGCAGTGTCTTCTTTCTTGGTAAAGACAAATGCAAAGTAGTCATTTAGTACCTCAGCCCTGCCCTCTGCCTCCATGCGTAGGTCTGCTTTTTGGTGCCTAATCGGCCCCACCCCTCCTCTGACTACCTATTTATTATTTCTATGCCTACTGAAGACTTTTGGATTCTCTTTTATGTTAGCTGCCAGTCTATTCTTATACTCTCTCTTTTCCCCTCTTATTTCCTTTTTCACTTTCCCTCTGAACTTTCTATACTCAGCCTGGTTCTCACTTGTATTCTCAACCTGACATCTGTCATACAGCCCCTTTTTCTGCTTCATCTTACTCTATCTCTTTCATCATCCAGGGAGCTCTGGCTTTGGTTGCCCTACCTTTCCCCCTCGTGGGAATGTACCTTGACTGTACCCAAACTATTTCCTCTTTAAAGGCCGGGCCAGGTCCGTTTTCAACCCACTGAAATTGGTCCTCCTTCAATTAAGTATGTTTTACTCTAGATTGCTCTTTGTCCTTTTCCATAGCTAATCTAAACCTTATGATGCTATGATCGCTGTTCCCTAAATGTTCCCCTACTGTCACTTTCTCCACTTGACCCACCTCATTCCCCAGAACCAGATGCAACAATGCCTCCTTCCTCGTTGGGCCGAAAACGTACTGAAAGTTCTGTTGAACACACTTCAGAATTTTTTCCCCCTCTCTGCCTTTTACACTATTACTATCCCAGTCTATATTAGGATAATTGAAGTCCCCCATTATCACTACTCTATAGTTCTTGTATTTCTCTGTAATTTCAACGCAAATATGCTCCTCTATAACCTTCCCACTAGTTCGTGGCCTATAGAATACACCCCAGTAGTGTAATGGCACCTCTATTGTTTCTTAACACTAACCAAATAGATTCTGTCCTTGACCACTCCAGGATCTCGTCTCTCTCCAGCACTGTAATATTCTCCTTAATCAATACTGCCAAACCACCTCCTTTCTTTCCTTCCCTATCGTTCCTGAACATTTTATATCCAGTAATATTTAGTACTTGCCCTTTTGTGAGCCAGGTCTCCTTTATCGCCACAACACGATGGGGCCAAGTTTCGGCCTGAGGTGCTCCTGTTTTTTTGGAACAACTGGTTTAGAATGGAGTATCTTAGAAATTTGAATTCTCGGTATTTAGTTTGCTCCAGTTCTAGTCAGTTAGAACAGTTTCACTTTGGAACAGAATTTTTTTTTCCAAAAGGGGGCGTGTCCGGCCACTTACGCCTGTTTTCAAAGTTTAGGCAGTGAAAACTTACTCCAAACTAACTTAGAATGGAGTAAGTGAAGATTTTTGTACGTTCGAAAAAACCTTGTCTACACTTTAGAAAATCGGGCGTAGGTTACAAATTAGGCATAGGGAATGGGGGGGGGGGGGGGGCGGCGGTTTAAAAGGGAAGTTTACAAACATTAAACACTTCAGTTTTACAAATAAAGAGCCATCATCAATAATAAGTGATAAATACATCAATAAATCAACCAATAAATCAATCAAAAAAAATTAATAAAAAATAAATAAAATTTAAAAAAATCAATAAATAAAACATTTTCTACTTACCGACTGCAACACCAGGAGTCCTCCAATAGTGTGCTGGGACAGCCCCCCCAGTGTGTCTCTGTCAGTGTCACTATCTCTCTGTCTGTCTGTGTCTGTGTTTCTGACAGCGAGGGGAGGGGGAGAAGGGGAAGGGGAGGGGGGAGAAGGGAGGGGGGAGGGGGGGGCAGGAGGAGAGGAGGGGCGAGGAGAAGGGGGGAGGAGGAGAGGGGGAGAAGGGGGAAAGAGGAGGAGAAGGGGGGAGGAGGAGGAGGAGAAGGGGGGTGTCGAAATCTCGACCTCCGAAAAGAATGACTCCGACACTTACAGCTCCGATGGAAGTTTCCCTTTTAATTTACTTGCTCGCAAGGGGTAAGTTTCACTCAGTCAAGGGCCAAATGAAACCTCCCCAATGGTACAGCTTCACAAGATATTTATACAGTAAAACCCAAGTTCTGGCCTCTCCCTGTGTATTGCTCTGTCTCACAGTCAGTGAATACAGATAAAGAGTTAATTACTATATCCTGGTACTGAAATGGTGTCAAGATATTCCCTTTTGTCAGGGTTATCAGAAAGCCAAACGGCCATTACTCCATGAGTCATAGGTAATGGGCTATCACCTGTCTTGTATTGTATCAGGATTATCCAATTTCCTGGTCAGTTTACCTGTTTGCTTCAAATGGATGAGGTAAAGGAAAGAGATAATGGCTAGAAGATAAGGGTGGGGTGACATGGAACTCCTGTAGTGTAGACAATAGGAGAGCACCATGGGGGGGTTACTTGTCTCAGCATGACTTGTCTCCTAGCTGTCTGATAACCATCAGCCATCTAACAGCAGGTTTAGCTGTTCATAATAAGCTGGCTGCTAAAATGCAGAAAGTTCTGGAAGGGCCAGGACTCCATTTTAATCAAATGGCACACAAATACCGTATGGTATCAGCTTAGATAAAAATACATTTCCACATTCCCCCATTTTGTCCTTCACAAGGACAACTCAATCCATTCTGATCTTGTACAGTCTTTCCATTTCCATTTCTTTTAGTTTCATTACTCACTAGGCATATTATACCCTCAGGATTTCCTATTCTGGGAGTAATGCTTAGGAAGGGAGGCTGATGGTTATTATCATAATTGGGCTGGTACCATCCCTGGAAGGCTGTAAGTTTATACCCTGCCGACCTCCATTCTGTTTGCTCCTTTGTTTCTGGCCCCTTAGTTAGTTTTGTCTTGTTTTGCACTGTCAACCATTCTACCATTTCTGATTCGTTAAAGGGGACAGATCTCAGGGGAATACCCCCCCTGGAGTGGACAGGTACATGGGAACATATCCAGCAACTCGACAAGTTTCTTTCTTGAGCATACCTATGACTCAGTGCCATAAATACGTTTACGTGCAATTCCCATTCGGTGGTGGGTCTGTACCCCTGGTGTAATCAATAATGCGAAGTAAAACCCTGTCAAGCCCAGCACCATCAGTCCCCATAGTCCATACAGTTCTTTATTCAGTCTTCCTTTTTCTGTTCCTCTGATTCCTTCGTCCCTTCCTCCTGGTCGGGTGCCCGTTTGCAATGGGATGCGTGGATCCATGTTGGTCTTTCCTTTACCTTGATTGCAGTATTGGTCGCCAGCAGGACCTGGTATGGTCCTTCGAATCTTGGCTGTAGACTGCTTTTCCTTTTAAAAATCTTGATGTAAACGAATTCCCCTGGCTCCAGGTTATGACACTTCCCTTCCGCTGGCGTGACTTGGGCTTCCTTTACCTGTGAATGAAAGCTGGAAATACATTTGGTTAGTGCAATACAATAATTCAACATATTTTCCTCCATTTTGTGGATGTCCATCGGTTTTGCAGTAAATGGTGCTGTAAAAGGTAGTCGTTGGGGACGTCCCATAACTATCTCATGTGGTGACAAGCCTGTTGTTCTGTTGGTTGCAGATCGCATTACCATCAAAGCTAAGGGCAGCAGTTCTGTCCATTTCAGTCCAGTGTCATTGCATAGTTTTGCCAGCTTATTTTTAAGCATTCCATTATATCTTTCAACAAGTCCAGCTGATTGTGGATGATAACTGCAATGAAAACGTTGATTAATCTGTAAAGCTTTACACATTTCTCTTATGACAGTTCCCGTGAAATGTGACCCGTTATCACTGGAAAGCTTAGCAGGGATTCCGAAGCGCGGTACAATTTCTTTTAACAAACATTTAGCAACAGTAGTGGCATCGGCCTTTTTACATGGAAAGGCTTCAATCCATCTAGAGAACACATCTACAATAACTACTACATACTTGGATCCCATACACATAGGTAATTCAATAAAATCCATTTGTAAATGTACAAAAGGCCCGACTGGATTTGGGTGGGAGGCAGATTCTACTTTTTCCGTCTTACCCGGATTCATTGTCTGACAGGTAACACAATTTTCACAGATTTGTTTTGCAATTGCCAAAATACCTGGTGCATACCAAGTTGCCAAAATATAATCTGCCAATCCCCCTTTGCCTGCATGTGTGAATGTATGAACACATCGGGCAATCCATGGAAGTAAGGATCTAGGGGCCACCATGCGGCCGTCATGGTGAACCCATATTCCTTCTGGATTTTTATAACATTGATCCTTCGTCCAGGTCACCACCTCCTCCGTACTGGCCTGTGTCTGAAAGGCCAGCACGTCATTAATAGTGGGTGGCGGGTCTGAGCAATTATTTTTCCTTAGTGGGAACAATGACACCTGCATCCCCCCTTTCGACAGAGCTGCTGACTTAGCTGCATTATCAGCTCTGGCATTCCCAAGTGCCACCTCATTCGACTGGCCTGTATGTGCTTGGCATTTGATAATGGCAAGTTTTAAGGGGCATTGAATGGCTCACAGGAGATTTTCCACTTGTTCTGCATTTTTGATAGGGGTTCCTGAAGAAGTCAGGTACCCGCGAATCTTCCAAATTTGTCCATAGTCATGTGATACCCCAAAAGCATACCTGGAGTCAGTGTAGATATTAACTGTGTGTCCTTCAGCCAGAATACAGGCTCGAGTTAACGCAAACAATTCGGCTTGTTGGGCTGAAAAGGAGTCTGGAAGAGAGGCTGTTTCGACAACATTAAACTGAGTTACAATTGCATAAGCCGCTCTAGGTTGGCCCCTATCATTTCGTAAGGCTGATCCGTCAACATAGTACACTAGATCAGGGTTACACATTGGTACATCTGTTAGATTGATACGTGGTTTAGTCACTAATTCGGTTACCATTTCACATGAATGGGGTTCGCCGTCGTCTTCCGTGGGGAGTAGAGTGGCTGGATTTAAGGTAGTACATCTTTTGATGACAAGGTTCGGATTTGATAACAGTTCGACCTCGTATTTGGTGGTTCTTGCGGAGGTTAGGTGTTGGGTGGCACATTTAGTAAGTAAAATCTCGACAGAGTGTGGGATATATAAAATGGTCTGATGATTTAGAGTTATTGTCTGAGCCTGTTGCATAGCATAATAAGCTGCTGCCAACGAAGGAAGACATCCTGGTAGTCCGCGTGCCACTGGGTCTAGTTGGGTACTGAAATACGCTACCGGTCGCTGCCTGTCCCCATGTAACTGAGTCAAAACAGATTGTGCAAAACCCGACTTGTGATGCACAAATAAGTTGAATAGCTTAGTGTAATCTGGTAATCCCAAGGCAGGTGCTGAAGTGAGGGACTGTTTAAGGTTCTGAAAAGCATTCCGGATACCTCATTCCAAATCAACTTCTCTGGTAGTGCAGGCATGGACATGTCTAACAGTGGTCTAACAATCTCGGAATAACTCATAACCCATTGCCGGCAGTATCCTGTCATGCCGAGGAGGTGTTTCATTTCTCTCTTGGTTACTGGTAGTGGGGCAGAGCAGATTGCTTTTACTCGGTCTTGTGTCAATTGTCTCGTATCCCTGACCAATTCGTGCCCTAGATACCGAACCTTTTCTGAGACAAATTGTAACTTTGCCTTTGACACCTTGTGTCCTTTCGAGGCCAGAGCTTTTAATAACACAAGGGAGTCCGCTTCGCAGGCCAATTTGGAGGGTGAGGCGAGCAATAAGTCATCAACATACTGCACAAGTGTAGAACCTGCTGGTAAAATTACATCTTCCAGATCCCTCTTTAGGCACTGTGAGAATATGGTAGGGCTCTCGGTAAATCCCTGCGGGAGTCTTGTCCACGTATATTGGCGTCCTTTATACGTGAAGGCAAACAGGAATTGAGACTCTGGGTGAATAGGTATTGAGAAAAATGCTGAACACAGATCAACTACTGTGTAATACGTTGATGATGCCGGAATACTGGCAAGTATAATTGCCGGGTTGGGTACCACTGATAAGTTGGGAATACCGAATGATTCACGGCTCGTAGGTCTTGGACAAATCTCCATTTGTCACTATTGGGCTTCTGCACCGGAAAGATCGGTGTGTTACATGGACTTCTAGTTGGAACGATTACTCCCTGGGCCAGCAGGGACTTAATGACTGGCTCAATACCTTGTTCTGCGGCTAGGGACAAGGGGTATTGGGGCTTCTTGGGGAGCGGGGCGGTTGAATTGATTGCTACCTTATAGGGTTGTGCAGTAAGCATCCTCCCTACTTCATTAGCGTGTGTAGACCATAGTTGTTCTGGAACTTTAGCAAGAAGCTCTGCTGTGCTTTGTCGTACTGGGAAGCTAGTGGCTGAGAGCATCCTTTCTTCTAAGACAGCATCGAAGTATACTTTCCCATTCAACTTGACAGAATAGCCTCCCCCCTTCTCATGTTGCCCCAAAGTTCCATTACGTGTGTGCCATTCCTCTTGTACTGGGGATCCTTGCATTCTTTTAACCATCTGTCCTAAATCCTGGGGTTTATGTGTGCCTGCAACCGCAAGGGTGCAGTGTGGAACGCTCCCTTTAACCCTAAACAAGCTCTGACTGTGGGAGGATAATTCAACCCCTGCCGCTATCCCTTCGGGTCCGATAAAGATTTTTTCGATCATCAATTGATGTTTCTGGTGCAGGAATGGTTGATAAAAGATTTGTGCTGCAGCGTCTGATCCCGTTTTGTCACAATATGCTGTGCAGTGTAATGTTTCGTACCACTTGCCCAAGGTTTGAGATTTGAGGTAGTCTGTGATTAACCTTGTTACACACCAATATGAACCAACCAAATAGGATAGGGTTTTGCTTAGTGTGGGGTCCAAATTTTCCCAGGCATACAATATGGGAGTTGTGGGTTGAAGTAGTGGATATGCGCCACATTTATCTATGGGGACTCGAACCTCCAGACTAGCTGGGGAACAGAGGATCGTGGCATTCATTTTACATAACAGGTCACGTCCACACAGATTCACTGGAACCTCTTTAGACAGTAGGAATGAATGACTATCTTCGTAATCCTCTATTTGTACATTGATAGGGTTGGAGAAAAACATTTGCTGTGCGTGTCCAGATAGTCCAATCACTGAGGTTTGATTAGTGGAAGTGGGAATTCCCCTCGTATCCTCCCTTGAAAGGACCGAATAGGTGGCACCAGTATCCACTAGGAATGGGACATCCTTTCCTTGTATTCGTATTTTTACTTCAGGTTCTCCTATGGCATTTAACGAAACGACAGGCAGCTGTTTGTTCGCAGCAGTCGGGTCTGGGATTGGGCGTCATTGATCATTATACGGGCAATTTGGTGGTTGGCCCAATTGCTTTTGATTCTGTGATCCAAATGGATCTTGCACAGAGAAATTAGTCTGAGGTCTAGCATGTACCTGGACTTGGGTCGCATACTGGTTGGGTTCTGAAGTGGGAGGGTGTGCTCTATTACCTGCCTGTTGAGTCCAATCATGATTTGGTTGTTGCTGTTTTGCCCGGCAAGTTCTAGCCCAGTGTCCAATCTGTCCACAATTGTGACAGGTATAATATTGTTCCTGCCCTGCACCTCCTCTCCCTCTTCCCCTGTAATATCCTCCTCTGGCTCGCCCTCTTCCTCTACCCTGGGGTGGGGCGTAGGACGGTGTCACCGGGGTGGGTGTCATTGGAGCTGCTTGTCCTACAAACATGGTGACCTTGCTTTTAGATTCTCTATTTCGCTCTTGTATGTTCTTTAACATAGATACAACCTTGGATAGCGATTCCTGTCGCCATCCGAGACAAACTAGTTTAAAGGGATCTCTGAGTTCGGGCCGTAGCCCGTTTACCACGGCGCTGATCATAGGAGCCTCTACCTCCTCCATTTTCATGCCTGAACATTGGTTCATGATCTCTCGCACTCTTTCTACATAATCCTCAACATCCTCCTCCTTTCTTTGTGTAGTTTCCATAATTTGGACCAATTCGTTTTCCTCGGGAACACCGAATGTAAGGCTTCCCAACATCTTCCCCAGAACCCCTCTCCTGGCTTCGTGCTGGGATCTGCATCCGGAGCCTCTTGATGGGTTTTAAAATCTTTGAATTTTATCTCAAGTTCGGCAAATTTTGTGTCCTTTAACCATGCTTTCAGTAAGATTTGACCATCTAATATACTGGGTTCGTGGCACAAGATGATTACTTTTAACTGGTCTATGGCCTTTTCAATGTTGGTTTTGGGGTCTGCCAATCCTTCCACAATTATTCTTAATTCACTTGGTGACCATGGTCGATAAATAGGGACCGGAGCCCCCCCCGAGAGTGGACTGGGAAAAAGTCTTACTGGGTATACTGATGATGATGGCTCCAGGGCACTGGGCTCTGGTCCACGGGTATGACTTCGTGTGCCCCCTGCAGGGCCGTCACGGTATTGATTCCCTTGTGACTGACTTATATTTCCTGCAGCCTCACCTGTATTGTTGGGAGCGGGTGTTACCCCGTTTCCCTGTACTCCGGCCCGAGGATCATCTCCTCCTTGGCCTGGAGCACCCCCCGGGGATGGAACATACGGCGGTGGTCGATGGCTGTAGGGAGTCCAATCCTCATCCCAGTCCTCATCCTCATCCTTATCCCAACCCTCCGGAGCCGGAGGTGAGTGTGCCTTTGTCTCTTTAGCAACCATAACGGATGGGTGTTTGTTATGTCGAGGGCGATTCACCTGCTCTACTCGTTCATCCCCCTGCTTTCTCCCTCTAGTACACTGCTTGCTAACTCTTAGGCTCTTCTCGTGTCGTTCCTCAGCTTCCCTTTTCCAATCTCCAAACGCTGACCAATTCACTTTTTTTTTCCTCTTCTACCTGGGTCTCTGTCTATAAGGCATTCTTCTAGACAGGTTATTCTCTCTAAATTGAATGAACCATCGGGTGGAAATGGCCTGTTTTCACCCTTAGTCCATTTTACCCATTCTCTTAGGTGGTCAATTGAAGACTGACCACAATTCTGGAGCATAAAATGGGCTGGGGTCCCTTTTGGTGGTGGTTTACTTGCTCCAGCCCCCATTCTGGATGATTTAAGATTTTACCACAGTTTCTGATCTCACAATCCTTTCGGCCAACCGAGTTCTCTACGCCCACTTCTCCTGGCCGTTACGTGGCCTGAAAAGGCTCTTAATTCGGGCTCAGTCTGGGTGTGTGAGATATGTTGGCATGAACCAATCGTAGTTGATCAATCAGTTACTGTTTCTTTTCTTAATCAATCCTTGTGGTTTTTTTTCCCGAATCACAATTTTCCCTAGTGACTCTTCCCGTTTCTCTAATGGCAATGACTCACAAAGGTATTGCACACAACAGTAATACAAGGACAACAAACAATATTCCCGTGAGTACACAAATCATAACCTCTAAACAAATTCTCAGTCTGCGTTGTACGCCACTACAGACCGAGTCCTTAACTTATCCTAATAACAGCTGATAAAACTTAAGGTTCCGTACCCAAACTCTTTGATCGATTGCGCTCTTTTTTTTTTTAATAGTCTTATCACATAAGAACCCCTTCCGAATTAAAAACAATAAAAATCTTATCACATAAGAACCTTCGATCGATTATTAGCGCTTTCTTTTTTCTTTTCTTTTAATAGTCTTATCACATAAGAACCCCTTCCGAATTAAAAACAATAAAAATCTTATCATATAAGAACCTGGAACCCTTTTCGATCGACTAGCGCTTCCTTACCTACTGAAACCTTCCCCGGGCTGTCTCGAGATTTTTTCCAGAACCTGTTCTCTTCTGCTGGCGAGCTGAGAAAGAAATGGTTATAAAAAAAATACCTTTAACTTTTAAATGCCGAGTCTTGTAGATGCAGTACCTCAGCTGTGGACAACAGATTACATCTGCGATTCAACAGTGAAGAAACCTCTTGTGAGCAAAGGCTCACCTTGTTTGGCCACTGAAGCCTTTCACTGGAGAGGCACTATGCCTGTATCCGTTTTACTCACAGAACAGAGAGTATGCATCTCGGTGGAACCTCCAATAACTGTCGAAATCTCGACCTCCGAAAAGAATGACTCCGACACTTACAGCTCCGATGGAAGTTTCCCTTTTAATTTACTTGCTCGCAAGGGGTAAGTTTCACTCAGTCAAGGGCCAAATGAAACCTCCCCAATGGTACAGCTTCACAAGATATTTATACAGTAAAACCCAAGTTCTGGCCTCTCCCTGTGTATTGCTCTGTCTCACAGTCAGTGAATACAGATAAAGAGTTAATTACTATATCCTGGTACTGAAATGGTGTCAAGATATTCCCTTTTGTCAGGGTTATCAGAAAGCCAAACGGCCATTACTCCATGAGTCATAGGTAATGGGCTATCACCTGTCTTGTATTGTATCAGGATTATCCAATTTCCTGGTCAGTTTACCTGTTTGCTTCAAATGGATGAGGTAAAGGAAAGAGATAATGGCTAGAAGATAAGGGTGGGGTGACATGGAACTCCTGTAGTGTAGACAATAGGAGAGCACCATGGGGGGGTTACTTGTCTCAGCATGACTTGTCTCCTAGCTGTCTGATAACCATCAGCCATCTAACAGCAGGTTTAGCTGTTCATAATAAGCTGGCTGCTAAAATGCAGAAAGTTCTGGAAGGGCCAGGACTCCATTTTAATCAAATGGCACACAAATACCGTATGGTATCAGCTTAGATAAAAATACATTTCCACAGGGGAAGAGGAAGAGAAGGGGGGAAGAGGAGGAGAAGGGGGGAAGAGGAGGAGAAGGGAGAGAGGAGGGAAGGAGAGAGGAGGGAGGGAGGGAGGGAGGGAGGGGAGGAGGGAGGGGCTGAGGAGGAGAAGGAAGGAGAGAGGAGGAGAGGGAGGGAAGGAGGAGAGGGAGGGAAGGAGAGAGGAGGAGAGGGAAGGAGAGAGGAGGGAGGGAGGGAAGGAGAGAGGAGGGAGGGAGGGAAGGAGAGAGGAGGGAGGGAGGGAAGGAGAGAGGAGGGAGGGAGGGAAGGAGAGAGGAGGGAGGGAGGGAAGGAGAGAGGGGGGGAGGGAAGGGAGAGAAGGAGGCTGAATGGCCGGGCCCAAGACCTCGGGCTGGATTTAACAGGTAGGTGGCGTCGGGTCACGGGGGGGGGGGGGGGGGGAGGAGAGTCGCAGAGGTCCGGGGGCGGGGGGGGGGGGGGGGGGGAAGAGATTCGCGGAGGTCGGGGGGGAGAGAGTCAGGGAGGTCCGGTGGGGGGGGGGGGGAGGGGAAAAGAGTCGCGGAGGTCTGGGGAGGAGGAGAGCGGGGGTCGGGTCGGGTCAGGTGGGAGGAGCCTTATTCACGCAGCCCCAGTGAGTCCATTCGGCCAGGGCTAGGGGCTGTGTGCTTCGGGCCCCTCCCACAGTTTTGGGCGCCTGGAGCTACTGCACATGCGCGGCCACTATAGCGCGCATGTGCAGAGGTCCCGGCACTGTTTTCAGCGCAGTGACCTGGCTCCGCCCCCAACAGCTTGTGCTGCGCCGCGCCCAGCTCCATAGGACGTGCAGGGAGCCGGAGAATAGGTAAGTTTTTTTTAGGCGCACTTTCTGGCGCGAAAAATGGGTGTCCAGGTCCGGGCTGCGCCGTTTCAGGCGCGGCCTGAAACTTGGGCCCGATATTCCCATCTGGCTATTGGCGCCTGCAGTTCACCAATCTTATTACCACACTCCATGCATTTATACACATGCACTGTAAACCTATCTTAGACCTTCTTGTATTCCCTATTAGTCTGACCCCACCTAATACCGTACTATTTCTTACTCCAGTGCTATCTGTCTCTCTATCCTTTGTGCACCTTATTTCTCCTCTCTAATGCTATATCATGGTGCCCATTCCCCTTGATTACTGCCCATTTCACTCAAATTAACTTTCTGGTTGAGATTAGTGTCGATGTTGGAAGCCTCCTTCTGAAGCAGGTACAAGACGTATCATATAATTAAAAATAGGGAATGGAAGATCAGTGTTAAACTTCCAAGTGACAGGCATTCTGGACATCAAGTCTTAAACTGAAGGTCATTTAAAGGACACAGATTTCAAAGCTAAGTGTTTTTTGGTGATCTCAGGGGTTTTTTCCCCCTGCTGCCACGTGTGCTTTCATAAGTATCTCCACAGGCTTCCTGTTGTAATTAATACATTTATTTTGCCACGATTCCTTTTACTGGCGGCAATATGTTTCCCAGTGGGAGTCCGCGAAGCTAACATGTTTGGAAGGAGGTCCTACAAGAGGGATGCTGGGAGATCCTTGCCTTCCCACCAGCGCTTGCACCAGCAGAGAGACATGAAATTGCCTCATTCCTTTTCCCAGGCGATGCTACACCAGACCCGCAGGAACATAGGAACAGGAGTAGGCCATTTAGCCCCTCGAGCCTGTTGCGCCATTCAGTGAGATCATGGCTGATCTGCGCCCTAACTCCATATACCCGATAGCTTCACTACATTATGTGAAAGGCTGAATAACTACTATGTTAATTTATTTTTCTGAAAGCATACTAATCACAGCATGTTATGCTTTAGGTGCTCCTGCATGAAATAAGGTATGTCAGAGTGATTAAGAGACATTAATGTCTGATTGGGTGAAACTGTCAAGATGCCACCAACTATTTCCGCAGACTTTCGCATACCTACCTAGGAATAAAACATAGAATCATAAGTGAATGGTTACAGCACAGGAAGAGGCTATTCGGTCCGTCGAGCCCATGCCTGCTAGATTGTACCTCCCTGCAACCATATTGCAATGCTGAACATATGGAGGTGGTACCATGGATGGGCAAAGAGGGCAGCCCTCCTTGCAATCATTTCATGGAACACAATCTTGACTTCAGTAGTGATCAAACAGGGATTGCTGGCTTCTTTGCCAATTGTCTATAGGCCCTGCTTGCAACTGGGGTTCCTTTCCTCTTTGTATTGTCTCTCCGCAGTGCAATTTCCTGTCTTTTCAGCCATGGTAAAGGCTGTTCATGGGTTAAGGTCCTTTTTGAGGCTCTCCAGAAGCTTTCAGATTTTTGGCCCCTATTTTAAAAGTCTCCTTTAATTGCCCCCATCCTTTTAAATTTGACTTGTATGCAATTGTCCTCGTCCGCCATTAGTGTCCTTCCTAAACATGTCTGAGTCTGCACCACATGCTGTGCACCACGCGAATGTGCTTACCGAAGAATTGATTGCCATTGGCACAGCAAGCCTTTTTTCTTTACATAGCTCCACCCCACCTACCTGCCTTTTCAATATTTCCCTGAATCCTTTCATCCTCCAGAAACACAACCGATTTTCTCTAGAATCCACATAAGGATACATTTTCACCTTTACCACCAAGGCAGTAAGCATTACCTGGGTGGAGTGCAGGAAGGACACCTGGAAGGAAGCACCGCTTGCCCTGTTAGTCTATTACATTCAACATAAACAAATTCTGCTGGGTTCTGCAAGGAGCTTGTGATCCTCCCCATCAGATTTTCCTTTCTGCACTCCATCCAGGTGATACTTAAAAAAATCTACACCATTATATCCACTTCAGTGTCACCCTGTTAATGACTCACTATTTGGGCTGCTGCTGGGCCAGATCTTAATGATGGATCTTGATGAGCCCAACTATTCCAGTCAGCAGCTGGCTTTTTCCTCCCAGATGTCCCTATGGATTTCAAAAAGCTTCTTTAGCTGTCTAAACGTGTGCCTGACACTGGAAGCATTGGCGCTTGTGCCTATGGCCTTTACCATACTTCAACAATCCACAATACTGAAACAACCTTGTTCAGCTTTACCAACCTGATCTTTGCACCTTGCATCCTACTTCCTCACCTCATCCAACCTCTCCCTGTTTCCCTGCAAAGCTTCCTCTTTGTGCACAACTGTTCATGTTTGGTTCGTCCTCCAGTTGCAGTTCTTTAGTGCTGGTTATGCACTATCTTTTCCTTTGCAAAGAGAGAGGCTTCTGATCGTCTTTCACATTTCTATTCACTCGGGTGTCTGCATCCATCCTGGTATATATGTGGACTTGTATTTACTCTGTACAGCCACCAGAGGGCTCATTCCCCGGAGTCCCAAGGGATCCCATAAGCCCTTGGGAGCACAGGTATTTAAGAAGGCTTCACAGGTTGGAGAGGCACTCTGGAGACCTGCAATAAAAAACTAAGGTCACACTTTACTTTGAGCTCAGTGTTCAGTCTGACTCTTTCTCCATACACAACAACTGGTGACGAAATACAGATAGCGAACCCAAAGATGCAGGGAACAGTGGGCATCCTGCAGAAATTTTCAGAGGGAGATGATTGGGAAATTTTTGTGGAGCGACTCAACCAATACTTCGTGGCCAATGAGCTAAATGGGGAAGAGAGCGCTGCCAAACATAGAGCGATCCTCCTCACCGTCTGTGGGGCACCAATGTATGGCCTCATGAAGAATCTGCTCACTCCAGTGAAACCCAGAGAGAAATCATGTGACGATTTGTGCACACTGGTCTGAGAGCATTTGAACCCGAAGGAAAGCGTTCTGATGGCGAGGAACCGGTTCTGCACCTACAAAAGATCTGAAGGCCAGGAAGTGGCGAGTTATGTCGCCGAGCTGAGACGCCTTGCAGGACATTGCGAATTTGAAGGACATTTGGAGCACATGCTCAGAGACTTTTTCGAACTTGGCATTGGCCACGAAACCATACTTCGCAAGCTTTTGACTGTAGCGACCCCAACCTTGAGTAAGGCCATAGCGATAGCCCAGGCGTTCATTGCCACCAGTGACAATACTAAGCAAATCTCTCAGCACACAAGTGCTGCTACAAGTACTGTGAACAAAGTGATGTTGTTTTTGAATCATAACATACAGGGCAGGTCATACATACCTGCAGCTACAAGTCCGGAGATGTCTCAGAGTGCACCATCAAGGGTGATGAATGCAAAGCCATTAACACCTTGTTGGTGCTGTGGGGGTGATCATCGTTTCCATTAATGCCGATTCAAAGGATACATTTGCAAGGGCTGTGGAACAATGGGACACCTCCAACGAGTGTGCAGGCGAGCTGCTAAGCCTGTTAAACCTGCAAACCACCACGTTGCAGAGGAGGACAGATCCACGGAGGATCACCACGAACTAGAGCCTCAGATAGAGGAGGCAGAGGTACATGGAGTGCACACATTCACCACGAATTGTCCCCGGATAATGCTGAATGTTGAACTAAATAGACTCCTGGTGTCAATGGAGCTGGACATGGGCGCAAGACAGTCCATCATGTGCAAAAAGACTTTCGAAAGGTTGTGGTGCAGCAAGACCTCAAGGCCAATCTTAACTCCAGTTCGCACGAGACTAAGAACTTACACAAAAGAACTGATTCCTGTAATCGGCAGTGCTACCATAAAGGTCTCCTACAATGGAGCAGTGCACAAGCTACCACTCTGGGTGGTACCGGACGATGGTCCCACGCTGCTCCGCAGGAGCTGGCTGGGAAAAATATGCTGGAACTAGGACAACGTCCGAGTGCTATCGCCCCGCTGACGACACTTTGTGTGCCCAGGTTTTAAACATATTTCCTTCGCTGGTCGAACCAGGCATCGAGAAATTCCAAAGAACAAAAGTGCAGATCCACCTAATTCCGGGGGCATGACCCATCCATCACAAGGCGAGAGCAGTATTGTACATGATGAGAGAAAGGGTAGAGATCGAGCTAGACGTGCAACGAGAGGGCCTCATTTCACCAATTGAGTTCAGCGAGTGGGCCAGTCCTATTGTCCCAGTCCTCAAGGGAGACGGCACCATCAGAATCTGTGGCAGTTACAAAGTAACAATCAATTGTTTCTCCCTGTAGGACCAATACCTACTACCAAAAGCCGACGACCTCTTTGCAACGAAAGGAAAGACATTCACAAAGCTGGATCTGACTTCAGCCTACATGATGCAGGAACTGGAGGAATCATCGAAGGCCCTCACCTGCATCAACACACACAAAGGTCTTTTTTGTTTATAACAGATGCCCGTTTGGAATCCGATCAGTGGCGGCGATATTCCAGAGAAACA
Organism: Pristiophorus japonicus; assembly: GCF_044704955.1. Classification (NCBI taxonomy): domain Eukaryota; kingdom Metazoa; phylum Chordata; class Chondrichthyes; family Pristiophoridae; genus Pristiophorus; species Pristiophorus japonicus. Next base: position 178,452,697 of record NC_091983.1, on the reverse strand, counting down.
GGGAAAATTTACTGAAGTCGATCCCTTACACCGTGGTCTTCCAGGACAACATCTTGGTCACAGGTCGGAACACAGTCGAGCACCTGCAGAACCTGGAGGAGGTTCTTAGTCGACTCAACCACGTGGGGCTCTGGTTAAAACGCTCGAAGTGCGTTTTCCTGGCGCCTGAAGTGGAGTTCCTGGGAAGGAGGATTGCGGCAAATGGCATCAGGCCCACCAAGGCGAAGACGGAGGCAACAGAATGTGACGGAGCTGTGGTCGTTTCTGGGACTCGAACTACTTTGGTAATTTCTTACCGGGTCTCAGCACCCTGCTAGAAACACTACATGTCTGACTACGAAAATGGGGTGAATGGATTTGTGGCAAAAGCCAAGAAAATGCCTTTGTAAAAGCGAGAAAATTGTTATGCTCAAACAAACTGCTTGTGTTGTATGATCCATGTAAACATTTGGTACTAGCATGTGATGCGTCGTCATATGGTGTATTGCAACAAGCTAATGATTTCGGGAAACTGCAACCGGATGCTTATGCGTCCAGGAGTCTGTCTAAGGCCGAGAGAGCCTTCAGCATGATTGAAAAAAAAGCGTTAACGTGTGTCTATGGGGTATAGAAAATGCATTAATACCTGTTGGGCTAAAATTCGAATTGGAAACGGACATTAAGCCACTTATATTCCTGTTTTCCGAGAGTAAAGCGATAAATACCAACGCATCAGCCCACATCCAGAGATGGGCGCTCATGTTGTCCGCATACAACCACGCCATCTGCCACAGGCCAGGCACAGAAAACTGCGCAGATGCTCTCAGTTGGCTGGAATTGCCCACCACGGGCGTGGAAATGGCGCAGCCCGCAGATCTAGCCATGGTTATGGAAGCATTTGAGAGTGAGCAATCACCCGTCACTGCCCAGCAGGTCAAAACCTGAACAAGCCAGGACCCTTTTTTATCTCTAGTCAAAAGCTGTGTGCTTCACAGGAGCTGGTCCTGTGTCCCAGTGGAAATGCAGGAAGAGATAAAGCCATTCCAGCGCTGCAAAGATGAAGTATCTATACAGACAGACTGCCTTCCGTGGGGCAATCGAGTAGTGGTCCCCAAGAAGGGCAGAGACACCTTCATCAAGGACCTCCACAGTACCCAACCAGACATCGTAATGATGAAAGCGATAGCCAGATCCCACGTGTGGTGGCCTGGTATCGATGCGGACTTAGAATCCTGCGTTCACAGATGTAATACATGCTCACAGTTAAGGAATGTACCCAAGGAGGCGCCGCTAAGTTTATGGTCTTGGCTCTCCAAACCGTGGTCTAGGGTACACGTCGACTATGCAGGCCCGTTCTTGGGTAAAATGTTCTTTGTGGTTGTAGACGTGTACTCCAAGTGGATTGAATGTGAGATAATGTCGGTTAACACGTCTGCTGCCACTACTGAAAGCCTGCGTTCCATGTTTGCCACTCATGGCTTACCCGATGTTCTGGTGAGCGACAACGGGCCATGTTTTACCAGTGCTGAGTTCAAAGAATTCATGACCCGTAACGGGATCAAACATGTCACATCTGCCCCGTTTAAACCAGCGTCCAGAGAGAGCAGTGCAAACCATCAAGCAGAGCTTGAAGAGGGTAACTGAAGGCTCACTGCAGACTTACCTATCCCGAGTCCTGCTTAGCTACTGCATGAGGCCCCACTCACTCACTGGGATCCTACCTGCTGAACGGCTCATGAAAAGAGCACTTAAGACAAGGCTCTCGTTAGTTCACCCTGATCTACATGAACAGGGAGAGAGCAGGCAGCTTCAACAAAATGCATACCATGATAGCGCAAATGTGTCATGCGAGATTGAAGTCAATGATCCTGTATTTGTATTAAATTATGGACAAGGTCCCAAGTAGCTTCCCGGCACTGTCGTGGCCAAAGAGGGGAGCAGGGTGTTTCAGGTCAAACTTTCAAATGGACTCATTCACCGGAAACACTTGGACCAAATCAAACTCAGATTCACGGACTACCCTGAGCAACCCACCTTGGACCCTACCTTTTTTGATCCCCCAACATACACACCAGTGGCACCGACACCACAATTGACCACGAAGCAGAACCCATCATCCACAGCAGCCCTGCAGGACCCAACACACCAGGCAGCCCAGCAAGGCCAGCTACACAGCAGCCCAGTAAAAGCCCAATAAGTGATTCAACAACACCAGCTTTCACACCGAGATGATCAGCCAGGGCAAGAAGGGCCCCAGATCGACTCACATTGTAAATAGTTACACTATTGACTTTGGGGGAGAATGTTGTTATATATGTGGACTTGTATTTATTCTGTACAGCCACCAGAGGGCTCATTCCCTGAAGTTCCAAGGGATCCCATAATCCCTTGGGAGCACAGGTATTTAAGGAAGCTTCACAGGTTGGAGAGGCACTCTGGAGACCTGCAATAAAAGACTACGGTCACACTTTACTTTGAGCTCACAGTGTACAGTCTGACTCTTTCTCCATACACAACACATCCCATGATGATGCTTGCAGGTGCTGGCTCCTTTAAACGCTTTCCTTTCCAGAGTCACACTACCACCTCATGGCAAGCGGTTTAAACACTTCTCCTGTATTCCCCCATGCCCCCCCCCCACCCCGTTGTCCCCGCACACCACATCACATAATTAATTAGGCTCTTCTCCAGAAACTTGAGCGGTAGACTCACTGGTGCGTAGGTAGGTGGAGATCTGGACCCACTGATAACCTGCCAATGGGAGAAGAGTTCACCCCCGCATGTTATTTCTGGACTGATTGGGGGGTAGCCTTACACTCTAACCTCAATTCCCGCCACAGGTTTCTGGAATAATTGCTATCTACTGGATGCTCCATAATTTTGGGCTGAAAATGGCATTGTTATGTTTGTTCTTGACCAGGACAGCAGACTTGGAGGGTGAAAATACCAATGAGGAATTCGCAGCAGTACCAGCAATGCAGTGTGGGAAGGGCAGGGGGGAACTGGTGCTCCTTCTAAGGAGTGCCACAGCTATACCATTTCTTAAAGGGAAAAATGCATTTGCTAAGTAACCAAATAAATATTCAGTATACAGTCAAGTCAACTTCAAGGGAATCATTTCCTTTATTATGCCATGGGTGAATGTTGGTAGCTTAGTGCTGCCACATGTGCTTTGTTTCAGAGGTGTGACACCGAACCTGCCACTCCCAAGTGATTTGTTGGCCAGTGGCAGGGTTTCGCTGACAGCCAGTTAGAAATCTGGTGGTGCTAGCCCTCTGTAGGCTGGGCATTGCAAGGGTCCACATGTCAACCAGTCATGTCTGAGACAGTGGTGGCTGGCTGGTGTTACAAGATTTAAGAAATTTCCACCTGTTGTACCAAGTGCTTCAGGAGAAGGAGCTGTCTATTGGTACTTTAAAGGGTATAATCTTCTCTCCCTGAATCTTTACAGAAGGGTTTCTCAGCCCCTGGACTGTAAAACTGGTTTTCATCATTTATTAATAGCATTTCTGACCTGCTCATTATTTGATTAGAAATCTACAAGATTGTTCTTTTGAAGCAAATATTCCAACTGTGTTAATGTTAGATTCCAGCAACTAAAAACAAAATCCTGTTTTTCAGATTCCATTGTGATTGGATTTTGGGTGGGTCTGGCAGTCTTTGTCATTTTTATGTTTTTCGTGTTGACGTTGCTGACAAAGGCAGGAGCACCCCATCAAGAGTAAGTTGGGCTGTTGCAGCACATTTTATTTTAAAGGTATCAGGAAGAAAGTTACAGGTATAGTATAAGACTTACCTCACAAAAGTTACATATGAGCAGGAGCTGGAGAATCACCCGGGGGCAGGGAATAATGTAAAATTGGCGAATCAATGCAAGCGTACTCGAAAAGGGCACAGATCCAGGAAAGTCTCCCCTGAAATAGCCACAATTGTATATTTTAAGAATATTCACAGGAGATAATAAAAGAATTATGAGGTGTTTTGATAGAGTAAACAAGGATAAATTGTTCCCACCAGCAGGTGGGTCAATAACCAGAGGACACAGAATTAAGGTAATTGGCAAAAGAACCAGAGGCGAGGTGAGAATTTTTTATGCAGTGAATTGTTATGATCTGGAGTGCACAGCCTGAAATTATGGTGGAGACAGATTCACTAATAACGTTCAAAAGGGAGTTGAAAAGGAAACATTGCCAGGGCTACGGGGAAAGAGCAGGACTAATTGGATGGCTCTTTCACAGGCACGATGGGCTATATTTACTAGGCTGAAAAGTGATTTAGCAAAAGTGGACTGGAAAATTTATTTGAAGGTAAATCAGTGCCAGAGCAGTGGGAGACATTCAAGAAGGAGGTACATGGAGTTCAGGGTAAACATGTTCCCACAAAGAAAAAGGGTAGAACTGCCAAATGTAGAGCCCCCTGGATGACAAGGTACATACAAAGTAAATAAGATAAGGCAAAAAAGGAAGCCAAAATCAGATATCGTGAGCTCAATACTGCAGAAAGCCTAGAAGAGTATAGAAAGTGCAGGGTTGAAATTAAGAAGGAAATTAGGAAGCAAAAAGAGGGCATGAAAAAATACTGGCAAGTAGAATCAAAGAAAACCCAAATATATTTCACAATTACATAAAGAGCAAGAGGATAATGAAGGAACGAGTAGGGCCTATTAGGGACCAAAATGGTGATCTATGTGTGGAGGCGGAGGATGTGGGTATGGTAGTAAATTAATACTTTGTGACTGTCTTCACAAAAGAGGGGGACGATGCCGACGTTAAAGTTCAGGAGGAAGAAAGTGAAATATTGGACGGGATAAACATAGTAAGAGAGGAAGTTTTAAGGGGTTTAGCATCCTTGAAAGTAGATAAATCATTAGGATTTATATCTGAGGCTACTAAAAGAAGCAAGGGAGGAAATTGCAGAGGCTCTGACCACCATTTTCCAATCCTCCCTGGCGATAGGAGTGGTGCCAGAGGATTGGAGGACTGCTAACATTGTACCATGGTTTAAAAAAGGTGGAAGGGATAAACCGAGCAATTACAGGCCAGTTAGTTTAACCTCGGTGGTGGGTAAATTATTGGAATCAATTCTGAGGGACCGTCATTTAGAAAGACAGATCAATCAAGGTCAGTCAGCGTGGACTTGTTAAGGGAAGGTCATGTCTGACTAACCTGATTGAGTTCTTTGAGGAGATAACAAGGAGGATCGATGAGGGCAGTGTGTTTGATGTAGTTTACACGGATTTTAGCAAGGCTTTTGACAAGGTCCTACCTGGTAGGCTGATCAAAAAAGTAAAAAGCCCATGGGATCCAAGGGTTAGAGTGGCAAATTGGATACACAATTTGCTCAGTGGCAGGAAGCAAAAGATAATGGTTGTGGGGAGCTTTTGTGAGAGGAAGGTCGTTTCCAGTAGGGTTCCACAGTATTTGGTCCTTTTTTGTAGTATATATTAATGATATAAATGTAAATGTAGGGGCATGATAAAGAAATTTTCAGATGATACAAAAATTAGCTGTGTGGTTGACAGTGAGGAGGAAAGCTCCAAACTGCAGGGCGATATCGATGAACTGTTCAGTTGGGCAGGAAAGTGGCAAATGGAATTCAATCCAGCAAAATGTGAGGTAATGCATTTGGGGAGCAGCAACAAGGCAAGGGAATACACAATAAATGGGAGGACACAGAGGTGTGGAGGAACAGAGGAGTACATGTCCACAGATCCTTAAAGGTGGCAGGACAGGTCGATAAGGTAGTTAAAAAGGCATACAGAATGCTTTCCTTTATTAGCTGAGGTATAGAATACAAGAGCAAGGAGGTTATGCTAGAACTGTATACAACATTAGTTAGGACATAGCATGAGTACTGCGTGCAGTTCTGGTCATCACATTAAAGAAAGGATGTGAATGTACTCGAAAGGGTGCAGAGGAGATTTAAGAGGATGTTGCCAGGACTGGAAAACTTTAGCTATGAGGAAAGATTGGATAGGCTGGGGTTGTTTACCTTGGAACAGAGGGCGCTGAGGGGAGATTTAATTGAGGTGTATAAAATTATGAGGGGTTCCAGATAGAGTTGATAGGAAGGATCGATTTCCCTTAGCAGAGGGGTCAATAACCAGGGGGCATAGATTTAAAGTAGTTAGTAGAAGGATTAGAGGGGAGATAAGGAAACATTTCTTCACCCAGAAGGTGGTGGGGGTCTGGAACTCACTGCCTGAAAGGGTGATAGAGGCAGAAAACACTCATCACATTTAAAAGGTACTTGGATATGCATTTAAAGTGACGTAACCTACAGGACTACGGAGCAAGTGCTGGAAGGTGGGATTGGCTGGGTAACACTTTTTCCACTGGCATAGACACGATGGGCCAAATAGCCTCCTTCTGTACCGTAATTTTCTATGACAACTTCTTAAAACCTACCTCTTTCACCATAGAAACTTAGAAAATAGGTGCAGGAGTAGGCCATTTGGCCCTTCTAGCCTGCACCACCATTCAATATGATCATGGCTGATCATGCAACTTCAGTACCCCATTCCTGCTTTCTCTCCATACCCCTTGATCCCTGTAGCCGTAAGGGCCACATCTAACTCCCTTTTGAATATATCTAATGAACTGGCCTCAACAATTTTCTGTGGTAGAGAATTCCACATGCTCACAATTCTACAGAGTGAAGAAGTTTCTCCTCATCTCGGCCCTAAATGGGGTACCCCTTATTCTTAGACTGTGACCCCTGGTTCTGGACTTCCCCAACATCGGGAACATTCTTCCTGCACCTAACCTGTCCAATCCTGTCAGAATTTTATATGTTTCTATGAGATCCTCTCTCATTCTTCTAAATTCCAGTGAATATAAGCCCAGTTGATTCTGTCTTTCTTCATATGACAGTCCTGGCATCCCAGGAATCAGTCTGGTGAACCTTCGCTGCACTCCCTCAATAGCAAGAATGGCCTTCCTCAGATTAGGAGACCAAAACTACACACAATATTCAAGGTGTGGCCTCACCAAGGCCCTGTACAACTACAGTAAGACCTCCCTGCTCCTATACTCAAATCCTCTTGCTATGAAGGCCAACATGCCATTTGCCTTCTTCAACGCCTGCTGTCCCTGCATGCCAACTTTCAATGACTGATGTACCATGACACCCAGGTCTCGTTGCGCCTCCGCTTTTACTAATCTGTCACCATTCAGATAATATTCTGCCTTCCTGTTTTTGCCATCAAAGTGGATAACCTCACATTCATCTACATTATACTGCATCTGCCATGCATTTGCCCACTCACCTAACTTGTCCAAATCACCCTGCAGCCTCTTAGCATCCTCCTCACAGCGTACACTGCCACCCAGCTTAATGTCATCTGCAAACATGGAGATATTACATTCAATTCCTTTGTCTAAATTGTTAATTTATATTGTAAATAGCTGGGATCCCAGCACTGAACCTTGTAGTACCCCACTAGTCACTGCCTGCCATTCTGAAAAGGACCCGTTTATTCCTACTCTTTGCTTCCTGTCTGCCAACCAGTTCTCTATCCACGTCAATACATTACCCCCAATACCATGTGCTTTAATTTTGCACACTAATCTCTTGTGTGGGACCTTGTCAAAAGCCTTTTGAAAGTCCAAATACACCACATCCACTGGTTCTCCCTTGTCCACTTTACTAGTAACACCCTCAAAAAATTCTAGAAGATTTGTCAAGCATGACTTCCCTTTCATAAATCCATGCTGACATGAACCGATCTTGTCACTGCTTTCCAAATGCACTGCTATTACATCTTTAATAACTGATTCCAACGTTTTCCCGATGTCAGGCTAACCGGTCTATAATTCCCTGTTTTCTCCCTCCCTCCTTTTTTAAAAAGTGCAATTATATTAGCTACCCTCCAATCCATAGGAACTGATCCAGAATCTATAGAATGTTGGAAAATGACCACCAATGCATCCACTATTTCTAGGGCCACTTCCTTAAGTACTCTGGGATGCAGACTATCAGGCCCTGGAGATTGAACAGCCTTCAATCCCATCAATTGCCCCAACACAATTTCCTGACTAACAAGGATTTCTTTCAGTTCCTCCTTCTCGCTAGACCCTTGGTCCTCTAGTATTTCCGTAAGGTTATTTGTGTCTTCCTTAGTGAAGATAGAACCAAAGTATTTGTTCAATTGGTCTGCCATTTCTTTGTTCCCCATTATAAATTCACCTGATTCTGACTATAAGGAACCAATATTTGTCTTCACTAATCTTTTTCGCTTTATATATCTATAGAAGCTTTTGCAGTCAGTTTTTATGTTCCCTGCAAGCTTACTCTCATACTTTATTTCCCCCCTCCTAATTAAAACTAGCTTGTGGTCAGTATGTCCAATGAAAGGAAGCATATACCAGTCACTTCAATGGTGTATCGGGGCCCAGAAGAGCCGAGGGCCCGGGGGCAGCATGGGTCAGCCCACACTGTGATATGTGTGCACACTAGGTCCATGCAGCATAGCAGGTCTCCAGTCGTCCTGGTTAATCCTTGCCACTGGATAAAGGCATAGCTCTGTCAAGCCCGCGTGGTGGCTGATATGCAATGGTCACCACACGTTGAAAAAATTCATGCACAGGCATCTTCCACCCCCTCAACTGGAGTTCAGGAGTGGAACATTGAGTCATTCATTGAAACATCTGTGAACTCTCGTGGAAACAAGTCATCCTCATTTGAGGGACCGCCTATGATGATGATGATGATTTCTATGATTCTATGATTATGGCCTCCTGCACTGTAAGATTGTTTGATAATTGATGCTTTTGACCAAGTGCAGATGGTTATCTAAAACATCAGGAATTGCTGGTTGCACAGCTCAACTGCTCTACACAGATAATTAATTGTCTTTCAAAGCATTAGAAGTTGTTAACATTGTGCACTACTAATGACAGATTACATAGAAACATCGAAATATCGAAATTTACAGTGCAGGAGGCCGCCATTTTGGCCCATTGTGCCCGCGCCAGCCGACAAAGAGCCACGCAGCCTTTGGTCAGCAGCCCTAAAGGTTACCTATAAACATATGAACAATGACGGAATGGCAAAGAGCATCCAGCCCAATCAGTCCACCCCACACAAAAGCGACACCCCTTATACTGAAACATTCTACACACCACTCCAACCGGAGCCATGTGATCTCCTGGGAGAGGCAAAAACCAGATAAAAACCCAGGCCAATTTAGGGAGAAAAAAATCTGGGAAAATTCCTCTCCGACCCATCCAGGCGATCGAAACTAGTCCAGATCATCACCCTGGCTATATTCTATTCCCTGCCGTACTTACCATTATATCTGCGCCGTCCAACAAAATGTCATCCAGTCTAATTCCAATTACCAGCTCTAGGTCCGTAACTGTGCAGGTTACCGCACTTTAAGTGCCCATCCAACCATCTCTTAAAAGCGGTGAGGGTTTCTGCATCCACCACTCTTCCAGGCAGCGAGTTCCAGATCCCCACAACTCTCTGTGCAAAGAAGCCCCCCTCAAATACCCTCTAAACTTGCCACCAACCACCTTAAAACTATGCCCCCTCGTAATAGACCCTTACTATCCACTATGTCCAGGCCCCTTAATATTTTGTACACCTCAATGAGGTCTCCTCTCAACCTCCTCTGTTCCAATGATCTAATCTGTCCTCATAACTAAGATTCTCCATTCCAGGCAGCATCCTAGTAATTCTCCTCTGCACCCTCTCCAGTGCAATCACGTCCTTCCTATAATACGGCGACCAGAACTGCAGCTGTGGCCTTTTTTTAAAGCATAACCTCCCTGCTGTTCTATTCCTCAGCCAATAAAGGCAAGCATTCCATATGCCTTCTTAACCACCTTATCTGCTACTTTCAGGGATCTGTGGAGAAGCACTCCAAGGTACCTTTGTTCATCTACACTATTAAGTGGCCACCGCTTAATTTGTATACCCTTTCCTTACTAGCCCTCCCAAACTGCATCATCTCACACTTCTCTGAATTAAATTCCATTTGCCACTGCTCTGCCCACCTGACCAGTAGATTGATATCCTCCTGCAGCCCATGACATTCCTCTTTATTATCAACCACACAGCCAATTTTGTACAATAATTCAGGTTGTACAATAAGAACTATACATTCATTGTGTTTAGCATTGAACAATTGCGTTTACTACTTGAATCATGCAAAGCAAACCCGAGTGTAGTAAGTGTTTTTTCTACTGTTGTTTATGGAGAATATTCTTCAGTATTGTTGTGGAATACTATTTAAGTACTCGACAGAGATACTTGAGTTCTGTACAGCTTTATTCGAGCATATGCACGGAGAGCCTCTCTCGCCCACACGAGGTGGAGCACTCTGCAGAATACAGAAATAGAAACATAGAAACATAGAAAATAGGTGCAGGAGTAGGCCATTCGGCCCTTCGAGCCTGCACCACCATTCTATATGATCATGGCTGATCATTCACCTCAGTACCCCTTTCCCGCTTTCTCTCCATACCCCTTGATCCCTTTAACCGTAAGGGCCACATCTAACTCCCTCTTAAATATATCCAATGAACTGGCATCAACAACTCTCTGCGGCAGGGAATTCCACAGGTTAACAACTCTCTGAGTGAAGAAGTTTCTCCTCATCTCGGTCCTAAATGGCCTACCCCTTATCCTAAGACTGAGTCCACTGGTTCTGGACTTCCCCAACATCGGGAACATTCTTCCCACATCTAACCTGTCCTGTCCTGTCAGAATCTTATACGTTTCTATGAGATCCCCTCTCATCCTTCTAAACTCCAGTGTATAAAGGCCCAGTTGATCCAGGCTCTCCTCTTATGTCAGTCCAGCCATCCCTGGAATCTGTTTGGTGAACCTTTGCTGCACTCCCTCAATAGCAAGAACGTCCTTCCTCAGATTAGGAGACCAAAACTGAACACAATATTCCAGGTGAGGCCTCACCAAGGCCTTGTACAACTGCAGTAAGACCTCCCTGCTCCTATACTTAAATCCCCTAGCTATGAAGGCCAACATGCCATTTGCCTTCTTCACCGCCTGCTGTAGGTATAGTTACATTCTTATACTTTTCTTGGTCCCTGTCCATATGCTCCTGAAGGTAGTCCCCAGGGCGTGGCTCACATTCTCTTTGATTATATTATAATTGCATATCTATCGATAGTCGAAGGTTCTCATCTTGCTTTTAATCCATTTAGTACGTGTAGCTTATTTATCTTGTTTGCCCACCTGACTCCACATTCTTGAGCCGTTACCTTAGAAATAGCCACAATGGCAGTTAGTTAACTAGATCAGCATCCTGTCTGCGTCCTGTAATTGGATCAGTATTTCCCTGACAACATTCTTGATTGAATTTCCATCATGCTATTTTCCTACAACAATTATTGTATCTTCAGAAAAGAAATTGTCAGTACGGAAAGAAAATAAGAAGTACTTTATTTTCATTTACAACTGCAATGTATTTCTTTGGTTGAACAGTTTTTGGCTGATATTTTCAGACTCTGGGTAGATTTTCATCTTCACTGTTTGGGCAGTAATCTGGTGGGGTAGCTTTTCTGCCTTTTATAGAACCCACTAGTCCATTGATGAAAATCATATGGGTTCTACAACAGTTGGGCGATCCGATCCACCAGATTACTTCCCAAGGGGAGAGGATGAAAAGCTACCTCTCAATGCTTTACTTAAATGCAGAGGCCTCGAAAATCCTTGGCCATTACTTCAATGTAATTTCACTGGAACGGCTGGAAAGTAGGCCTGGATTCAGACCCACCAGGCCCTGGCTTTGTGGCCAAATTTCCAGATGAGCTTGTTGCAGGTAATGCCTTCACCAACTCCTTACAAAACAATCGTCATAAAGGGTGTGGACTCCAAACCTTGGAGTTTCTGGATCATTATTGGATTATACATTATAGGATATACGGCACAGAAACAGGCCCAACCAGTCTATGCCGGCGTTTATGCTCCACTCGAGCCTCCTCCCCTCTTTCCTCATCTAAATCCATCAGCATACCCCTCTATTCCCTTCTCCCTCATACGCTTGTCCAGCCTCCCCTTAAATGCATTTATATCATTGGCTTCAACCACTCTCTGTGGTTGATGCGTCCTTACTATACAGATATGTCCTTACTATACAGTATAAATGCACATGAGGCCCATACTTGAGAGAAGGTCACTCTGTGACCAGTTACCTTTATTACCAAGACCTCAAGTGATGAAGGTGGGTGGAGCTTCCCCTTTTATACCTGAAAGTCCAGGTTAGGAGTGTCTCCCACAAGTTCACCCCCTTGTGGTCAATGTTCTCAAGGTGTACAACTTAGGTCAGCTTATACATGGGTTACAATGATAGTTGAATACATGACATTGGTAGCGAGTTCCACATTCTTACCACTCTTTACCCAAAGAAGTTTCTACTGAATTCCCTATTGGATTTCGTGGTGACTATCTTATATTGATGGCCTCTAGTTATGCTCTTCCCCGTAAGTGGAAACACTCTCTATGTATCTACTCTATCAAAACCTTTCATAATTTTAAAGACCTCTATTAGGTCACCCTCAGCTTTTTTTCAATAGAAAAGAGATGCAGCCTGTTCATCCTTTCCCGATATATATACCCTCACATTTCTGGTATCCTTGTAAATTTTCTCTGCACCCTCTCCAGCACCTCTATATCCTTTTTATAATCTGGCAACCAGAACTGTATGCAGTGTAAGTGTGCTCTAAGGTTCGATACAGGTTTAACATAACTTCCCTACTTTTCAATTCTATACCCCAGTGCTTGGTTTGCTTTTTGATAGCCTTGCTAACCTGTATTTCAACTTTTAGTGATTTGTGTATTTTGTACTCCCCAGATCCCTTTGTTCCTCTACCCCACCTGGACTCGCACCCTCCAAGTAATAAGTGACCTCCCTATTCTTCCTACTAAAATGTAATACCTCACATTTATCTGTGTTAAACTTCATTTGCCAATCATATGCCCATTTTGCAAGTTTATTAATGTCCTCCTGTAATCTGTTGCAGTCCTCCTCAGTATTGACTATCCCCCCCCACAATTTGGTGTCATGCACAAATTTAGGAATTGTGTTTTATGATTCCAAAGTCTAAATCGTTAATATAAATTGTGAACAGTGGCCCCAGCACTGATCCTCGTGGATACCACTACCCACCTTCTGCCACTGTGAATAGCTACCTTTTACCCCTATTCTCTGCTTTCTGTCTTGAAGCCAAACGCGCTATCCATTCTGCTACTTGTCCTGTACCTCCGTATTCTCTGACCTTGTTCATCAGTTGTTATGTGGTGCCTTATCGAACACCTTTTGAAAATCTAGATAAACTGCATCTACTGCATTACCATTGTCTACTCTCTCTGTTACTTCTTCAAAAAATTCAATGAGGTTGGTTAAGCAAGACTTTCCCTTTTGAAATCCATTATGACGATTGATTATTATATTTTTGGTTTCTGGATGTTCTATTTTCTCCTTTAGTAGGGATTCCATTATCTTTCCTATTACCAATGTTAAGCTGACTGGTCTATAATTCCCTGGACATGTTCTATCCCCCTTCTTAAATATAGGTATTACGTTCGCTATCCGCCAGTCCTCTGGCACTACACCTTTTTCGAATGAATTATTAAATATGTATAGTAATACTTCTGCTACCTCCTCCCTAGATTCTTTTAAAATGCGTGGATGCAATCTATCCGGACCAGGGGTTTTATCCTCCGAGTTTGATTAGTTTATTTAATATATCCCCTCTTTTTATTTTAAATGCACTTATCTCATTACTAATCTCATCATCCAATGTCATGTCGACGTGTTCAATCTCCCTGGTAAATACTAAAATGAAATAATTATTTAATATTTCTGCCATCTCTCTATCGTTACCTGTGGTATTATCCTGTCTATCCCTTAAATGACCCTATTCCCATTCCAACCTTCCTTTTTTATTGACGTGCCTGTAAAACATTTTACTATTTGTTTTATGTTCCTTGATAATTTCATTTCATAGTTCCTCTGGGACTCTGTGTATGTTTGCCTCACATAGACCTGGTCAGCCCAGTCATATCAGCCGAGCCACTGGCGATTATGAGGCCCACCGAGGGGGTCCTGGCCAGATTGAGGACTGGATCTGCAAACATTTCCAAATGAATTTCTTTTCATTTTGAAAGCACCCTCTTTTGCAAAGTGTCTATATGGGCACCTACACGTTTCTTCCAGGAGTTGGGGGGGGCGGTGGGGGGGTGGGAGGCGACCCAATGGCCCTTTGGCTCAGTACTCTTTCATTGGACTTTCTTGCTTCTTTGGTGAAAGGAGGGAACCTAAATGCACCCCAGCCACAAAGGCACATAAAATGTGGTAGCTCTCCCGACACAATGAACCATTGGCAGGGTCAGCAGTTGGCGTCTGGGCACTTGTGCTGTGATGTGCTGCCACAGGGATTTTTGGGACCAGAATATTTGGTTTTCAAGAGTTTTCTTTCTGTTGCCTTACTATCCAGTGTACTCTTTGTTGTGGAGAGATTGCTGTACAACCTTGGAGTCGCCAGATCAGCCTCGATTTTAAAATGAGTTTCCTTGTTTTCAAATCCCTCCATGACCTCGCCCCTCCCTATCTCTGTAATCACCTCCAGCCCTACAACCCTGAGATCTCGGCGCTCCTCCAATTCTGGCCTTTTGCACATCCATGATTTTCATCATTCCACCACTGCTGGCTGTGCCTTTTGCTGCCGAGGCCAGAATGTCTGGAATGTCCTCCTTAAACCCATCCACCTGTCTTTCCACCTTTAAGATGCTCTTTGAAACCTGTATCTTTGACCAAGCTTTTTGTTACCTGTTGTAATATCTACTTACTGGCTTAGTGTCAAATTAACGATAACACTCCTCTGAAGCATCTTGAGACATTTACTACGTTAAAAGTGCTATATAAATGCAAGTTGTTGTTCCTCTACTTAAATAAGTATATATTTCCACCACAAAGCTTTAATTATTGTAACGTAAATAGCCTTCAAGAATAACCACTTCACCCTTCAAGGCTGTTAAATATTGTTCAATCAATTCAGTTATGCTTTAACTAGGTAATGAGTATCAGCACTCCAGCTTCCTTTAGGTTTAATTATGGCTGACCAAATGGATTTATTAACTTACGTATTATAAGATAATTGCTTTTTGTGCACCTTCATGTAGACAGGACAATTTTTTTGAAAACTTATGCATATAGGCACAGCCTCAAAATACGGGGGAGCCAATTTAAAACCGAGTTGAGAAGGAATTTCTTCTCCCAGAGGGTTGTAAATCTGTGGAATTCTCTGCCCAAGGAAGCAGTTGAGGCTAGCTCATTGAATGTATTCAAATCACAGATAGATAGATTTTTAACCAATAAGGGAATTAAGGGTTACGGGGAGCGGGCGGGTAAGTGGAGCTGAGTCCACGGCCAGATCAGCCATGATCTTATTGAATGGTGGAGCAGGCTCGAGGGGCTAGATGGCCTACTCCTGTTCCTAATTCTTATCTTCTTATGTTCTTACATAAATTAAATCCTGAATGGCCAATGTGGCTATTATATGAAACTTTACTTTGGCTAGAAATTATTTGGAATTATAGATAAAATGAAATACAGTTAGTTAGTTATCCAGCAGAAAAATTATGCCGGAAGTGGAAATTGCTCGTAGCAAGTCATTATCTGCACTCAGCTGGAACATCATTGGGTAATGGATCGACTTTGATCATTATTTTTAAAAACTACTTGCCACCTGCAATTTTCAATTTCAGCAGTATGGACAAATAACTAACTGGTATTTCAGTTTATTTACAATTAATGTCTAGCCAAAGTAAAGTTTCTTTAGTATGTTACATTCATCTGAGAAATGTTTGTTCTAAAGTTGCAATTTCTTTTAGCAGGAATATGGACCTTCCTACAAAGCAACACAGAATGAACAACTTTGCTGTTAATTATGTCATGTCCAAAACAGACAAAGCCTTTTCCCACCCTGCAAGTGAAGAGTCCCGGTCTCTCTTTCATTGCTATGTTACTGAGGTTGGAATATTGGAAAGGCAACAATTGGTGAGCAAAGCATCTGGACCAGGGAACAGTGACCTTCCCGCTCAAGAAAGAGGTGGAAAAAGTGACAACTCAGATGATTCTGTGAACTGCCTGAGAAAATTCGACATCCCAAACTTTGTGAGCTCAGATCAAAGCTTCTCCCTGACTGAAGATGATCTATTGATGTGTGAGCAGCCAATTATTCTTGAAAATAAGCCAGATAGACTGCAGGTTATACATCAAATCTCTGACTAATTCTTGAGTTAACACTGGAACTACCCAAATGCAGAAATTCTTTCATTCAAATAGATTTGGGGCAAATTGCTTTGTGTTCTAACTTACTAAAAACCAACAGTAACCAATATAGAATTATTGAAAAGTAATGTCTATTGTTGCCTGTGCCTATGTTGTCACTTCTTTTGAATATGGGCACCATATAGCCTGTTTCCAACATCCTGCTATCATCCTTGTGCCCACTGACACCATCTTAATTATTGTCAGTGCCTCACAAATCTCCCTGGTAACTCTCAGCATACTGGAATAAATACCATCTATCCCTGGGGATATATTTGTTTCAAGCCCATTTAGTCTGTCTAAAACATCCTTTTCATATATAGAAACGTCATTGGCTATACATGGGATATTTTTGTTTGGAGAGAGCATCATAGGCAGTCCCTCGAAACGAGGATGACTTGCTTCCACACCCCAAAAAAGGATGAGTTCACAGGTGTTTCGAAAGAAGAACCCAAACTATATCCGCAAGGATGGAAGATCCCTGTCGTGAATTTTTATTAACGCGTGGTGGCCATTGCACACCAGCAACCACACGGGCTTGGTCCAGTGGCAAGGATTACCCAAGACAACTGGAGACCTGCTCTGCTGCACGAACCCAGTGCGCACACATATCACAGTGTGGGCTGGCCCCTGCTGCCCCTGGGCCCGAACTCACGCCTCCTCTGGGCCCCGATCACATCCCTCCACAGTCTCTCACAGCTCCTGCTGCATCTGCCCATGCGCCAATCACCGACCTGGACCTTGCTGACGTCACTCTTCGCTGCCGTTGCCCTCCTGCACCAGCTCATGCTGTACCTTGTAGTGGCATGCCTCCATGCTGCACCCAGGCCGCCGTTCACCGCTCCTTTTATGGCCCCGACCTGCTGATGGCCTCTTGCAGGTTGGGGCCTCCACATTGCTCCCAGGCCGCTGTTCGCCGCACCTTTTATGGCCCCGACCTGCCGCTGATGGTCTCTCGTAGGTTGGGGCCTCCATGCTGCATGTTGCTCATGTCTTCCTTTGTGAATACTTGGAAGAAGTAAAATATTTACTAATTTTGCTTATCCTCAGATTCAAGTCCATTTTATTTTTTTATGGATGCCATCTCCTCTCTGACTGCCCGACTGGTACTGAAAGAATGTTTTTCTGTTATCCTTCAGCTCAACTGCTCAGATGTTTTTTTTAGGCCACTGCCCCATTTTTTTTACATTTCTGACCAGCACTTAGAAAGTAAGAACATGCATTTATATACAACCTTATCACATCTTTGAGAAGCATCTCAAAGCACTTATTAAAATAAATTAAATTACTTTCCGATTAGTGTTGGCCTATTTACTTTAAAGGCCCTCTTCATCAAGGTGTACTGCACCTCCATTATACATAGCTCCATTGCTCTGGAGGACTTCAATGTGAACTGTGAATAACCTGCAGCACCAGCTTGCTGTTTTTCAAAAAATATTAAGGTTAGTTAATTTGGTTGTTTAGCAGTTTCATGTAGTTTAATTTAGTACACTGTTTAATACTATTGTTAATAGATAATTTTTATTGAATCCAACTTATTTGTTTTATTTTTTTCCTGAGGAATGGAATGTGTTTAAATGGTAATTTTATCTTTTTTGTATGTTGCTGAGTTTTTCCCAAATTAACATTGCTATGTATACTTTTTGAGACTATTAATATTGCATTACAATTATGGTTCAATTAAAGCTTATTATAATTGAAGTCACATTTTTAGTGGTATTTTTATACTTTACATTTTTAATGTAGAAATTAGTTTAGCAACACTTAATGTGCCTGATGCAGAATCTACATTTTCATGCCACAGAGTTTTGGTGGAGTTGCTGCAGACCCAGTTTACAGTCAAAAGGTTTAAAAACAATAATTATGATAAAGCATCACTATTTTACACATAGCACATTAAATAGGTCGTGAAGCTGCAAAGCCAATTGCTATCAACACCAATGCTTTAAATTACCTCAAATCACAGTCAAGTTATGTCATTATGTTGTGCAAATATGTGATTTTGAATTGACTAAGTGACTTATTTAGATTCCATCTGCTGTTGCCTGTTTTTATTCTTTTGGATTTTGGACAACAATTCAAAGCAAATCAAGCACTCAATAACAAATTCATTAGTGTTCAAAAGATTGTAGCTGAGCAGCCAAGTTTCCCACCGATGGTTACAGTCAAATGATCTGCTACTGGAAAGTGCCCTTGTGCAAATATTGGATGAGATAGGGCTGAGTTGTGCTGTTTTCACCTCAGTGATTGAACAGTCACTAGCAGTCACTGCTCAGGCTCATCCATAAAGAATGGTCAATTGGATGAGATATTAGGGCCCAGAGACATTGTAGATAGCAAATTTAGAAGAAGATAATGTGCATTTCAGCGGGAGGAGAATGGCAAAGAACATTTTCTATCCGAACATTTAGAATTTTACATCAACAATGGCACATACCCATTAAGTTAAAGGCACTTCCTTCACAATTGATAGATTAATTAGGTAAAAGATATTTATGGAAAAAAATTAGAAATTTGGATTTATCCATATTCAAAATAACAATCTGACCTTCACTTCTCCAAAAGTGATTTGAACAGTTATGCGACTGCCAGGATGGCCGAAGGTGAACTAGATGGACCTTGGTCATTTTTCATCTAGCAGTTCCTATGTTCATAAAGAAAGAAAATTGGAAGTAAGAGGAAATGGGATTAGAAATGGCCTAACTCTTACCATTACTGCAAAACATGCATTTTAAGTCATTACTATAGGAGAAATGTTCCAAAGAATATTCCTTATTTTAAGTGAGTTAATCCCTGCCTTAAACAATACTGGCATGAATTTGGAAAGAGTACCAAAAGATTGTACATCTGAAAATGTCCCCTTAAATGCAGTTGAAACAATAATCTTAGTCTGGCTTCATCACAAAATTAAATTACCCTTTTCATAGAATGGTTACAGCACAGTAGGAGACCTTTTGCCTCGTCCAACCCGTGCCGGCTCTCTGTAAGACCATTTCAGCTAGTACCACTCCCCTGCCCTTTCTCCGTATCCCTGCAAATCTTTTTCCTTCAGGTACTTATCGAATTCCCTTTTGAAAGCCACAATTGAATCTGCCTCCACCACCCTTTCAAGCAGTGCATTCCAGATTATAATCACTCACTGCGCAAAAAAAATGTGTGTCATATCGCCTTTGGTTCTTCTGACAATCACCTTAAATCTGTGTCCTCCGGTTCTCGATCCTTCCCAAAATGGAGGTTTCTCTCTATCTGCTCTTTCTAGACCCCTCATGATTTTGAACACCTCGATCAAATCTCCTCTTGACCTTCTCTGCTTCAACGAGAACAACCCCAGCTTCTCCAGTCTATCCACATAACTGAAGTCCCTCATCCCTGGAACCATTCTTGTAAATCTTTCCTGCACCCTCTCTAAGGCCTTCACATCCTTCTTAAAGTGTGGTGCCCAGAATTGGACACAATACTCCAGTTGAGGCCGAACCCAGTGTTTTATAAAGGTTCATCATAACTGCCTTGCATTTGTACTCTATGCCACTATTTATGAAGCCCAGGATCCCGTTTGCTTTTTTTAAAACCACTTTCTCGACCTGCCCTGCCACCTTCAACGATTTGTGCACATATACCTCCAGGTCTTTCTGTTCATGCACCCCCCTTTAGGATTGTACACTTCAGTTTATATTGCTTCTACCCGTTCTTCCTACCAAAATGTATCACTTCGCACTTTTCTGCGTTAAATTTCATCTGCACGTGTCCGCCTATTCCACCAGACTGTCCATGTCCTCTTGAAGTCTATCACTATCCTCCCCACTGTTCACTATACTTTCAAGTTTTGTGTCATCTGCCAATTTTGAAATTCTATCCTGTACATCCTAGTATTGACTCCTGGGGAACACCACTGTATACCTTCCTGCAGTCTAAAAAAACGACCAACCACCACTACTCTGTTTCTTATCACTTAGCCAATTTCGTATCCATGCAGTCACTGCCCCTTTTATTCCATGGGCTTCAACTTTGCTGGCAAGCCTATTATGTGGCACTTCTTCAAATGCCTTTTGGAAGTCTATTTACACCAGGTAAACTGCATCGCCCTCATCAACCCTCTCTGTTACCTCATCAAAAAACTCAATCAAGGTAGTTGAACATGATTTTCCTTTGACAAATCCGTGCTGGCTTTCCTTAATTAATCCATACTTGTCCAAGTCCCGGATTATCATTTAATTTCACTGACCATCTTAACAACCTCGGTAAAGTCTGAGGGAATAAGATCAGCCTGACATGTTAAGAGTCAATTTTTGGATTACAGATAAAGGATAAATTGCACTCCTTTGACAATCTTGTGTTACATTTGAAAGCTGTCATCATTACAAAGTGGAAGTTGGTACTTTGTCCTCCATGAATGCTGGAACACTCCTTCAATTAAATTACTGGTCCCTGGGCTTTTCTGTTCTTAAAGGGTGATGTTATCCTATTAGTACTCTTTTGTGTGATGTGGGGGAGATGGCGGTGAAGGGTTTGAACTGATCAAAAATAGCCTCAAAAAACCTCATTATAAGAGGCCATCTTTTGTAGCCATGGATACCGCTTGTCAAAATATGACTTTTCTTTCTTTAGCCTTATGTCTAACCAGGCCATGGAGCTTCAACTGCAAATCTGCATTTGCAGCATCTCTTTAAAAAAAAAACCAATGTTGGCATTTCATTCTCTGGAGACACAGCACAGCAGTATCTGACAGTGCTAAGTGATTCAGTTAGCAGCCCTGCGGTTGTTGATGCATGTTATCTGTCTTTTCAGCAGTTCTGATTCTCGATGCTTTCAGGAGACATCAGTGATCCCTGGGGCCATTGTTGTCAGATAAATGTAGAATATGGATGGTTGTGTGGAAAATATAAGACAGTAATACAATTGAGGGATTTAGATGATGTCAAGTTAAACAATTAGTTCTAGTCACAAGAACCCTAGGATTGGATTACTCCAGTTATCTCCCTTGCTCTAGCCTATCATTTTTGATCATACACACAATTGCAGTTTTAGTTGTGCAAGTTCAAAAGTTTGGATGCCTTAATACTAGAGCTGGCTCAAATCTTGGTGTTATGTAAAAGGTAACTGAACTCAACAATACTGGGTTTCATTTCACTGCACAGTATAGGAAAATAGCTTACCATACTTGGACATGAGTTAACAGTGTGTAAACCAATCAAAGGGTACAGTGACTGTTTTAAACAGGACAGGATGGTGAATTATATTTATGCGGCATCCATACCTCAAGATTATTTTAATAAAGCATTGCGATCACTATTGTGTTATTTTATATATTGTAATTTTGTTAACGTTAGTTTTTTTGTTACAATTTTACAATTTTGGTTTCTGAACGTTAATCAGTATCCATTAATTGCTATTGTAATTTTTGCCGTCATTGCAAATTTACTCGTGATTCAGAATAGAATAACGGTGGACCTGAAATTGCGGTCGGAGGCTTCCGTGGGCGAATACCTCCGATCCACAAGAAAAGTACGCACCTACTTTGGATTCTTGAAGTTCGTGGCCTTCACGCGTATGCCTGTGTAAAGGCCCACATATCCCAGGGACGCATGCGGTTCGCAAGCGTCTCTGGGATCATGTGAGCCGGCCCAACCAATCAAAAAGGGGGAAATCCCATTATGCTTATGGGATGCTATTAACATACGGAATCCCCATAAGCATAATAGGAATGACATAAAAAACACTTTCACATGACCAAAATAAAAATAAATCATGTTTAAAATTAATAAAAATACAATTTAATTAAACATTTAAAATAAAAATACAAACATTTTTAAAGGGGCCAAAAATAACCTAAACTAATTTTAAAGATTTTTGTATGTTTAAATGATTTTTAAAAAGTTATTTTAATATTTATTTTCACCCTTATGCTGGCAAAAGGTGGTCCTAGTCTTGC
Organism: Pristiophorus japonicus; assembly: GCF_044704955.1. Lineage (NCBI taxonomy): Eukaryota > Metazoa > Chordata > Chondrichthyes > Pristiophoridae > Pristiophorus > Pristiophorus japonicus. Next base: position 178,430,489 of record NC_091983.1, on the reverse strand, counting down.
TTTTACCAGCCTTAAGGGTTTTGTGGGCATTGGCTAGGCAGTAGTTGGGCAAACAACTCTCTGCCAGCGAATGTCCATTTCCTGCACGTGCGGATGATCTGTCAAGCTGCAACTTGACAGATCACAAGTTCAGGATTTTCGCGCATGCTCAGCGCATGTGGAAACCCGGAAATTGCAGGGCACTTATGACCACTACCCTGTCATAGGCCCCGTAATATACAGGCCAGTGTTTTTTGTAATAGAAATGGAGGCTGGTCATTCTACTAGGATATTTTATAGTGATTATGAACAGCTCACTACCTTGTTTGTTATTCTGTTTTAGCAACATTTACTGGGGTCATGGATTTGCTTCTTATTGAAGGCATTCTCTGTATGCACAATTTTCTTTGTGAAAGTGCCCTATTTCTATTATGACAATAGCTATATAGTGTAGGTTATTATATTGTAATAACATAAATATCTATGCGTCTTTTGCAGGAATACATAAACCAGCTTTTTAAAAATTATGTTGTCAATAAGATTCATACAGGGTATACTTAATACAACATAAAGTAGATGTTTTGTGGGCAGAGCTATATATCAGCACAAGAGAAAATAATAACCTTAATGGACATATAAGATAATTATATTTGGTAGAATGTGACAAAGAAAATATCCTGTGCTTTTGTCACAATTTAAAATAGCTTCAGTGTTCCATTTTACATAGAAACATAGAAAATAGGTGCAGGAGCAGGCCATTCAGCCCTTCTAGCCTGCACCGCCATTCAATGAGTTCATGGCTGAACATGAAACTTCAGTAGCCCCTTCCTGCTTTCTCGCCATAACCCTATCCCCCGAGTAGTAAGGCCTTCATCTAACTCCCTTTTGAATATATTTAGTGAATTGGCCTCAACTACTTTCTGTGGTAGAGAATTCCACAGGTTCACCACTCTCTGGGTGAAGAAGTTTCTCCTCATCTCGGTCCTAAATGGCTTACCCCTTATCCTCAGACTGTGACCCCTGGTTCTGGACTTCCCCAACATTGGGAACATTCTTCCTGCATCTAACCTGTCTAAAGCCGTCAGAATTTTAAACGTTTTTATGAGGTCCCCTCTCATTCTTCTGAACTCCAGTGAATACAAGCCCAGTTGATCCAGTCTTTCTTGATAGGTCAGTCCCACCATCCCGGGAATCAGTCTGGTGAATCTTCGCTGCACTCCCTCAATAGCAAGAATGTCCTTCCTCAAGTTAGGAGACCAAAACTGTACACAATACTCCAGGTGTGACCTCACCAAGGCCCTGTACAACTGTAGCAACACCTCCCTGCCCCTGTATTCAAATCCCCTCGCTATGAAGGCCAACATGCCATTTGCTTTCTTAACCGCCTGCTGTACCTGCATGCTAACCTTCAATGACTGATGTACCATGACACCCAGGTCTCGTTGCACCTTCCCTTTTCCTAATCTGTCACCATTCAGATAATAGTCTGTCTCTCTGTTTTTACCACCAAAGTGGATAACCTCACATTTATCCACATTATACTTCATCTGCCATGCATTTGCCCACTCACCTAACCTATCCAAGTCACTCTGCAGCCTAATAGCATCCTCCTCGCAGCTCACACTGCCACCCAACTTAGTGTCATCCGCAAATTTGGAGATACTGCATTTAATCCCCTCGTCTAAATCATTAATGTACAATGTAAACAGCTGGGGCCCCAGCACAGAACCTTGCGGCACCCCACTAGTCACTGCCTGCCATTCTGAAAAGTACCCGTTTACTCCTACTCTTTGCTTCCTGTCTGACAACCAGTTCTCAATCCACGTCAGCACACTACCCCCAATCCCATGTGCTTTAACTTTGCACATTAATCTCTTGTGTGGGACCTTGTCGAAAGCCTTCTGAAAGTTCAAATATACCACATCAACTGGTTCTCCTTTGTCCACTTTACTGGAAACATCCTCAAAAAATTCCAGAAGATTTGTCAAGCATGATTTCCCTTTCACAAATCCATGCTGACTTGGACCTATCATGTCACCATTTTCCAGATGCACTGCTATGACATCCTTAATAATTGATTCCATCATTTTACCCACTACTGAGGTCAGGCTGACCGGTCTATAATTCCCTGTTTTCTCTCTCCCTCCTTTTTTAAAAAGTGGGGTTACATTGGCTACCCTCCACTCCATAGGAACTGATCCAGAGTCAATGGAATGTTGGAAAATGACTGTCAATGCATCCGCTATTTCCAAGGCCACCTCCTTAAGTACTCTGGGATGCAGTCCATCAGGCCCTGCGGATTTATCGGCCTTCAATCCCATCAATTTCCCCAACACAATTTCCCGACTAATAAAGATTTCCTTCAGTTCCCCCTCCTTACTAGACCCTCTGACCCCTTTTATATCCGGAAGGTTGTTTGTATCCTCCTTAGTGAATACCGAACCAAAGTACTTGTTCAATTGGTCTGCCATTTCTTTGTTCCCCGTTATGACTTCCCCTGATTCTGACTGCAGGGGACCTACGTTTGTCTTTACTAACCTTTTTCTCTTTACATACCGTTAGAAACTTTTGCAATCCACCTTAATGTTCCCTGCAAGCTTCTTCTCGTACTCCATTTTCCCTGCCCTAATCAAACCCTTTGTCCTCCTCTGCTGAGTTCTAAATTTCTCCCAGTCCCCAGGTTCGCTGCTATTTCTGGCCAATTTGTATGCCACTTCCTTGGCTTTAATACTATCCCTGATTTCCCTTGATAGCCACGGTTGAGCCACCTTCCCTTTTTTATTTTTACGCCAGACAGGAATGTACAATTGTTGTAATTCATCCATGCGGTCTCTAAATGTCTGCCATTGCCCATCCACAGTCAACCCCCTAAGTATCATTCGCCAATCTATCCTAGCCAATTCACGCCTCATACCTTCAAAGTTACCCTTCTTTAAGTTCTGGACCATGGTCTCTGAATTTACTGTTTCATTCTCCATCCTAATGCAGAATTCCACCATATTATGGTCACTCTTCCCCAAGAGGCCTCGCACAATGAGATTGCTAATTAATCCTCTCTCATTACACAACACCCAGTCTAAGATGGCCTCCCCCCTAGTTGGTTCCTCAACATATTGGTCTAGAAAACCATCCCTTATGCACTCCAGGAAATCCTCCTCCACCGTATTGCTTCCAGTTTGGCTAGCCCAATCTATGTGCATATTAAAGTCACCCATTATAACTGCTACACCTTTATTGCATGCACCCCTAATTTCCTGTTTGATGCCCTCCCCAACATCCCTATTACTGTTTGGAAGTCTGTACACAACTCCTACTAACGTTTTTTGCCCTTTGGTGTTCTGCAGCTCTACCCATATAGATTCCATATAATCCAAGCTAATGTCTTTCCTAACTATTCCATTAATCTCCTCTTTAACCAACAATGCTACCCCACCTCCTTTTCCTTTTATTCTATCCTTCCTGAATGTTGAATACCCCTGAATGTTGAGTTCCCAGCCCTGATCATCCTGGAGCCACGTCTCCGTAATCCCAATCACATCATATTTATTAACATCTATTTGCACAATTAATTCATCCACTTTATTGCGGATACTCCTTGCATTAAGACACAAAGCCTTCAGGCTTGTTTTTTTAACACCCTTTGTCCTTTTAGAATTTTGCTGTACAGTGGCCCTTTTTGTTCTTTGCCTTGGGTTTCTCCGCCCTCCACTTTTCCTCATCTCCTTTCTGTCTTTTGCTTTTGCCTCCTTTTTGTTTCCCTCTGTCTCCCTGCATTGGTTCCCATCCCCCTGCCATATTAGTTTAAATCCTCCCCAACAGCACTAGCAAACACTCCCCCTAGGACATTGGTTCCGGTCCTGCCCAGGTGCAGACCGTCCGGTTTGTACTGGTCCCACCTCCCCCAGAACCGGTCCCAATGCCCCAGGAATTTGAATCCCTCCCTGCTGCACCACTGCTCAAGCCACGTATTCATCTGCGCTATCCTGCGATTCCTACTCTGACTATCACGTGGCACTGGTAGCAATCCCGAGATTACTACTTTTGAGGTCCTACTTTTTAATTTAGCTCCTAGCTCCTTAAATTCGTTTCGTAGGACCTCATCCCTTTTTTTACCTATGTCGTTGGTACCAATGTGCACCACGACAACTGGCTGTTCTCCCTCCCATTTCAGAATGTCCTGCACCCGCTCCGAGACATCCTTGACCCTTGCACCAGGGAGGCAACATACCATCCTGGAGTCTCGGTCGCGGCCGCAGAAACATCTATCTATTCCCCTCACCATTGAATCCCGTATCACTATCGCTGTCCCACTCTTTTTCTTGCCCTCCTGTGCAGCAGAGCCAGCCACGGTGCCATGAACTTGGCTGCTGCTGCCCTCCCCTGATGAGTCATCCCCCTCAACAGTAACTCAAAACAGTGTATCTGTTTTGCAGGGGGATGACCACAGGGGACCCCTGCACTACCTTCCTTGCACTACTCTTCCTGCTGGTCTTCCATTCCCTAGCTGGCTGTGGACCCTTTCCCTGCGGTAAGACCAACTCACTACACGTGATACTCACGTCATTCTCAGCATCGTGGATGCTCCAGAGCGAATCCACCCTCAGCTCCAACTCCGCAACGCGGACAGTCAGTAGCTGGAGGTGGATACACTTCCTGCAAATATAGTCGTCAGGGACACCGGAAGTGTCCCCGAGTTCCCACATGGTACAGGAGGAGCATAACACCCGACCGAGCTCTCCTGCCATGACTGAACCCTTAAATACACTTAAATTGGCAACAACAATGTTAAAAGTTACTCACTGATATAAGAAGAAAGAGAAAAACTACTCACCAATCAGCAGCCAATCACTTACCCCCTAGGCTGTGACGTCACCTTTGTTTCTTTCTTTGCCTTCTCCCTGTAGCTGCACCGGCACGCCTCTCGCCGACCCCGGACTCGCGCTGCTCCGAGCTCCCACCTCCTCGACTGACTGCTCGAACTGCTCGACTCCCGTTGGCCTTTATAGGCCTCTCGCCGACCCCGGACTCGCGCTGCTCCGAGCTCCCGCCTCCTCCCCTTCCGTGAACCACTTAGGTGACTAACAATTAATGAAAAATCGAAGGACCCCCACTGCTGAAAGATCTTTAAGTAACATGAGAGTACTGCAGCTTATGAAAGATATTTTACATGCCCACATTCAGAAAACACTTGCAGGGATTCTGCTCATCTGCCATAACTTTGGCGAAAGGGCCACAGAAACCCTGGAAAAATGAAACGAACAGCATTCATGCTCTTTTTCCTCGGGTTTCAAAGCTCTTCTGCTTAAGTTACAACAGATGATCATGAGAATCCCCATGAGAATTTATCCCACTAATTGTATGTTACTTAAACCAAGGGCATCCAATTTGTGGCCCGAGCCCTTGCAATCCACTCATCAAGGTCCAGATAACTCAATCTTATTTGCACTTCGATTTCTTACTGCTTTAATCTTGTGTTGGTCGTAGGCTTTGGAAAGGGTTGTTTTTAGAACTGTTGGTTCAGAGGTGGATAAATTCTACATGAGGACACGGAGATCTGTTGGTAACAGTGACTTAAGATATATGCAAAATAATAGGAACATGATTTAACTTTTAGAAATGGGCCCTGATGCACCATGGTACATACCTATCTGATAATACCTAGCTACGACCCCACACCCTCAACAAACTCAAAGCCCAGCACACCATTTGATATGCTAATTGTATGGAGTTTTCATTTATTCAACAGAATAAATTTTAATCTGGAAACTAAGGAAGCCAATTGCTATGTAGAGTTCCAATTTTCTGATGTTTCATTTCAATATTACTGCATATTTATAAAGTAGAGCATGCACCTAAAAAGTTAATACTGTTCTAAAAATCCTTGCTGCAGTTTATGCCATTTTATATAGTATGTAAAAATCTAATTCAGTGTTTTAAAAAAAATTAATTCTTAGTACATTGAGACCCAATTTGTGCTTTTTTTTTCCATTAATATGCTGAACACTATTGAAACATGTTCAGTTTTTAAGATGGATTGGACAAACATAAGCAACATCAAAACACCATTTGAAGATTTCCAATTGTCTCCACTGTCCCGAAAGTGATGACACCAGGAGTCGGGGCCGGTGCGGGGTGGGGGGGGGGGGGGGGGGGAGATGGTGGGGGTAATTTTGGTCAAATACTTTAGGCACTAAAGAGATAAAGAGGTGGCCAAGATGGGGTCTTAAGCTGCAATGCCGGTTTAGCCCATGTTTAGTGCAAGACGCCATCTTAGTAAAGGAGTTGAAGCCAGCAATAATGGCTGCCTGAAAGATCATTAAGGGGCTGATTGACAATTAAATTGCCTGTTGGTGCTCATTAAAGAAGTTGCACAACATTTTGGTGGACAACACTTCATTTAACAACCTCTCCTAATAGCGACCAGCTGAGCAGGAGTAAACAAGGCATTGCTGAGAGAGCCACTCAAAGGTATACCATTTACTGTTCACTTACTGCTGGAGATTTGAAGAGGACTTTTGAAACACAGTAGCAGACTTTCAAAGCAGCAAAGAGTGAGTGCTGAGCTACTCTATCTTATAGGAGTCACCAGGAGAAAGGGAGTGCTTGGTCACCGGCATCTTGCTAGGGGTTCCCCATGGTCTGCAGGAGTAATGGGACAAGATGAAGCCAGGCAGAGCAGCACCAGCTGCTGCAGGAGAAAGGGACAGAAGAGTGAGGTGGACTCCTTACCTCTTGTGGGTACAGGACATCCCACCTCCTTCACCAGGACCTCCAATGCTGCATCCGAGAATCTGTGCATCCTCTCACTCAGTCCCTGAGCCATCCTGAAACCTGTGTGTGTGTGTTGCCCAGCCCACTCACACCTTCAGTGGAAGTGGGTGTGTGGAGCCCACATATACTGCTCCAGTACTTATCAGCACTTGAGTACTAAACCTGTAGGTATCTGATTTAGAGCTTCCGGGCAAGTTCATATTGCAGTAATCAATAATTAGGACCAGAATTACGTGCTAATATCAAACTTTCAAACAGGTTTGTCTTATTAGCATAGCACTCACTTACTGCCTGTTTTCACCCTTTCACCAAAATAACCACCGATTGTTCGCCAGGTAGTGATAGCTCTCCAGAGAGAAAGAATGATATGTATATTAAATTAGTATTTTGTGTTTGTCTTTCCAAAACAAGTTGAACACTTCCACTGTTACCTTATTGCTTCATCGTCCAAGCCAGGGATCGCAAGGATGTGCGCATCAGCCATGCCATGACAGGAGCTGATGACTGCTGGATGGACCACTGCCTAATCCGATCCATCATCAACATTAACATAGCCCCAAAGCAGAGGGGACAGCAGAAGCAGTGCCGCAAAAAAGTTAATGTCGGGGCACTGAGAGACCAAGCTAAGAGAGCCTTATACAGCCAGCACCTCAGTCAATTTGGCATGCCTTGATGACCCTGAGATGCTGAATGCCCATAGTGCTTGGTCTGCCCTCCAGGCCTCTATAACTAGTGCCTGTGATGAGACACTTGGTCACTCAAACAGAAAACATCAGGACTGGTTTGATGAAAATGATCAAGAGATCGAAGAACTAATCGATTGTAAGCGCAAAGCATTCCTGAGCATCAAGCAACAGCCCAACTCAGGAGCTGCAAAACAATATTATAGATGGCTCAAGGCTCAGGTCCAACAAAAAACCAGGGACCTAAAGAACAGATGGTGGATGGAGAAAGCACAGGAGATACAACAACTGGCTGACAACCATGATATGCGAGGACTCTTCATCGCAGTCAAAGTCACCTACGGTCCAAACTCCCAAGGCCCCACCCCACTCCTGGCCAAGAACGGGGAAACACTCATCAAGGACACCAAGGCCGTCAGGGCCCGATGGAAGGAGCACTTTGAAGATCTCCTCAATCCAGACTCTGCCTTTGACTTGAGTGTTCTCGACTCCATCCCGCAGCATGCGACCTGCCACCAACTCAGTGAAACTCCAATGTTGCACAAGGTAGGCAAAGCTATAAAACAGCTCAAGAATAACGAGGCTAGGGTGCGGATGGAATCCCTACTGAGACGCTAAAGTATGGCGGAGAGGCACTGTTGGCGCGGATACATGACATCATCTCTCTCATCTGGAGGGAGGAGAGCATGCCGGGAGATCTCAGAGATGCAGTGATTGAGACCATTTTTAAAGAAGGGCACATGTCCGACTGTGGCAACTACAGGGGAATCTCCCTGCTATCAGCCACTGGGAAGGTTGTTGCTAGAGTTCTCCTCAACCATCTTCTCCCTGTGGTAGAGGAGCTCCTCCCGGAATCACAATGCGGATTTTGTCCCGTACAGGGCACAACTGACATGATCTTTGCAGTGCGACAGCTGCAGGAAAAATGCAGGGAGCAGCGTCAGCCCTTATATATGGCCGCCTTCGATGTTACAAAGGCCTTTGACACTGTCAACCGTGAGGGTCTATGGAGTGTCCTCCTCCATTTCAGATGCCCCCCAAATTTTGTCAACATCCTTCACGACGACATGCAGGCAGTGATCCTTACCAACGGATCCATTACCGACCCAATTCACGTCTGGACCAGGGTCAAACAGGGCTGCGTCATCGCTTCAATCCTCTTCTCAGTCTTCCTCGCCACCTCACAATCAACAAGCTCCCCGCTGGAGTGAAACTAAACTACAGAACCAGTGGAAGCTGTTTAACCTACGCCGCCTCCAGGCCAGGTCCAAGATCACCCCAACCTCTGTCATTGAGCTGCAGTATGCGGACAATGCCTGTGTCTGCGCACATTCTGAGGCTGAACTCCAGGAGATAGTTAATGTTATATATGAATAAAGAGTCTGACTGGATACTGTGAGCTCAAAGTGTGACTTTAGTCTTTTATTGCAGGTCTCCAGAGAGCCTCTCCAGCCTGTGAGGCCTCCTTAAGTACCTGTGCTCCCAAGGGATTGTGGGATCCCTTGGGACTCCAGGGGGTGAGCTCTCTGGTGGCTATACAAGGTATATCCAATTTACATACATAACAGTCAATGTATTCACTGAGGCATATGAAAGCATAGGCCTTACGCTCAACATCCGTAAGACAATGGTCCTCCACCAGCCTGTCCCCGCCGCACAGCACGGCCCTCCAATCATCAAGATTCACGCGCGGCCCTCGACAACATGGACCATTTCCCATATCTCAGGAGCCTCTTATCAACCAAGGCTGACATTAAGCAGAGATTCAACATCGCCTCCAGTGCACTAGTGCAGCCGTCGGCCATCTGAGGAATGGAGTGTTTGAAGACCAGGCCCGCAAATCTACCACCAAGCTCATGGTCGACAGGGCTGTAGTAATACCCGCCCTCCTGTATGCATCTGAGGCATGGACGATGTATAGAAGGCACCTCAACTTGCTGGAGATATATCACCAACGATGTCTCCGCAAGATCCTGCAAAGCTCCTGGGAGGACAGGTGCACCAACGTCAGTGTCTTTGTCCAGGCTAACATCCCCAGCATTGAACCACTGACCACACTCGATCAGCTTCGCTGGGCAGGCCACATAGTACGCATGCCAGATACAATAATCCCGAAGCAAATGCTTTACGCGCAGCTCCTTCATGGTAAACGAGCCAAAGGTGGGCAGCGGAAGCGTGACAAGGACACCATCAAAGCCTCCTTGGTAAAGTGCAACATCACCACTGACACCTGGGAGACCCTGGCCGAAAATCACCCGAGGTGGAGAAAGTGCATCGGGGCGGGTGTTGAGTTCTTTGAGTCTCAACGCAAAGAGCGTGAAGCGGTCAGGCGCAGAGAGCGGAAGGAGCGTGCGGCAAACCAGCCCCACCCACCCCTTCCCTCGACGAATGTCTGTCCCACCTGGAACAGAGTTGTGGCTCTCGTATTAGACTGTTTAGGCACCAGAGAACTCACTTTGGGAGTGGAAGCAACTCTTACTCGATTCCGAGGGACTGCCGATGATGATGATGATCATAGAACATTTTAGGGGCAAGAGCATCGTCGATGGTACTTCATGATTGGCTGGCCAGGAGCACACTTAAGCTGGCTGAGGCAAGCACGAACTTATTATCCCTCAGCATCAAGCCATTCAAATGACCATAGTGCCGCATTGCAATAGGACCAAGAGACAGTAAAATCCACCAAACTGGATTAATTCAAACCTCAAAGAACATTTTGCGACAAAGCACAACTTGGAGGCCATTCTGAAGGCAGGGAGGCAAATATGCTATTAACACAACATTGCACGAAGAACCAAACTGGCATAAATGTTTTGTTAACTACAAGGAAAGATCAGACTTCAGGCTGGTGATTGGCAAGTAGTTTTTCTTTTTGATATCAGTAAGCAAATTACGTAACTCTAAGGGTTAAGTCATGGCAGGACAGCTCGGACACGTGTTATGCTCCTCCTGTACTATGTGGGAAGTCAGGGACGCTTCCAGTGTCCCTGAGGACTACATGTGCGGGAAGTGTATCCGCCTCCAGCTCCTGACGGACCGCATTGCAGCACTGGAGCTGCGGGTGGATTCACTCTGGAGCATCTACGATGCCGAGAATGACGTGAATACCACATTTAGAGTTGGCCTCACCGCAGGTAAAGGGTACACAGCCAGATAGTTAATGGGTGACCAGCAGGCAGAGCAGTGCAAGGAAGTTAGTGCATGGGTCCCCTGCGGTCATCCCCCTGCAAAACAGATACACCGCTTTGGGTACTTTGAGGGGGATGACTCATCAGGGGAGGGCAGCAGCAGCCAAGTTCATGCAACTGTGGGTGGCTCTGCTGCACAGGAGGGCAGGAAAAAGAGTGGGAGAGCAATAGTGATAGGGGATTCGATTGTAAGGGGAATAGATAGGCGTTTCTGCGGCTGCAATCGAGATTCCAGGATGGTATGTTGCCTCCCTGGTGCAAGGGTCAAGGATGTCTCGGAGCGGGTGCAGGACATTCTGAAAAGGGAGGGTGAACATCCAGTTGTTGTGGTGCATATGGGTACCAACGATATAGGTAAAAAACGGGATGAGGTCCTAAGAGACGAATTTAGGGAGCTAGGAGCTAAATTTAAAAGTAGGACCTCAAAGGTAGTAATCTCAGGATTGCTACCAGTGCCACGTGCTAGTCAGAGTAGGAATCGCAGGATAGCTCAGCTGAATACATGGCTTGAGGAGTGGTGCAAGAGGGAGGGATTCAAATTCCTGGGACATTGGAACCGGTTCTGGGGGAGGTGGGACGAGTACAAACTGGACGGTCTGCATCTGGGCAGGACCGGAACCAATGTCCTAGGGGGAGTGCTTGCTAGTGTTGTTGGGAAGGAGTTAAACTAACATGGCAGGGGGATGGGAACCTATGCAGGGAGACAGAGGGAAATAAAATGGAGGCAGAAGCAAAAGATAGAAAGGAGAATAGTAAAAGTGGAGAGCAGAGAAACCCAAGGCAAAAAAAAGGGCCGCATTACAGAAAAATTCTAAAGGGGCAAAGTGTGATAAAAAGATAAGCCTGAAGGCTCTGTGCCTCAATGTGAGGAGTATTTGGAATAAGGTGGATGAATTAACTGCGCAGATAGCAGTTAATGGATTTGATGTAATTGGCATCACTGAGACAAGGCTCCAGGGTGACCAAGGCTGAGAACTCAACATCCAGGGGTATTCAACATTTAGGAAGGATAGGCAGAGAGGAAAAGGAGGCGGGGTGGCATTGCTGGTTAAAGAGGAAATTAATGCAATAGTAAGGAGGGACATTAGCCTGGATGATGTGGAATCGGTATGGGTGGAGCTGCGGAATTCCAAAGGGCAGAAAACGTTAGTGGGAGTTGTGTACAGACCACCAAACAGTAGTAGTTGGGGACAGCATCAAACAAGAAATAAGGGATTGTGCAATAAAGGTACAGCAGTTATCATGGGCTACTTTAATCTACATAATGATTGGGCTAACCAAACTGGTAGTAATGCGGTGGCGGAGGATTTCCTGGAGTGTATTAGGGATGGTTTTCTAGACCAATATGTCGAGGAACCAACTAGAGAGCTGGCCATCCTAGACTGGGTGATGTGTAATGAGAAGGGACTAATTAGCAATCTTGTTGTGCGAGACCCCTTGGGGAAGAGTGACCATAATATGGTAGAATTCTTTATTAAGATGGAGAGTGACACAGTTAATTCAGAAACTAGGGTCCTGAACTTAAGGAAAGGTAACTTCGACGGTATGAAGCATGAATTGGCTAGAATAGACTGGCAAAGGATACTTAAAGGGTTGATGGTGGATAAGCAATGGCAGACATTTAAAGATCACATGGATGAACTTCAGCAATTGTACATCCCTGTCTGGAGTAAAAATAAAATGGGGAAGGTGGCTCAACCATGGCTAATGAGGGAAATTAAGGTAGTGTTAAAACCAAGGAAGAGGCATATAAATTGGCTGGAAAAGCAACAAACCTGAGGACTGGGAGAAATTTAAAATTCAACAGAGGAGAACTAAGGGTTTAATTAAGAGGGGGAAAATAGAGTACGAGAGGAAGCTTGCAGGGAACATAAAAACTGACTGCAAAAGCTTCTGTAAATATGTGAAGAGAAAAAGATTAGTGAAGACAAACGTAGGTCCTTTGCAGTCGGATTCAGGTGAATTTAAAATGGGGAACAATTGAATAAATACTTTGGTTCTGTCTTCACGAAGGAAGACACAAATAAACTTCCGAATGTACTTGGGGACCGAGGGTCTAGTGAGAAGGAGGAACTGAAGGATATCCTTATTAGGTGGGAAATTGTGTTAGGGAAATTGATGGGATTGAAGGCCGATAAATCCCCGGGGCCTGATAGTCTGCATCCCAGAGTACTTAAGGAAGTGGCCCTAGAAATAGTGGATGCATTGGTGATCATTTTCCAACAGTCTATTGATTCTGGATCAGTTCCTATGGACTGGAGGGTAGCTAATGTAACACCACTTTTATAAAAAAAAAAAGGAGGGAGAGAGAAAGCGGGTAATTATAGACTGGTTAGCCTGACATCAGTAGTGGGGAAAATGTTGGAATCAATCATTAAGGATGAAATAGCAGCGCATTTGGAAAGCAGTGACAGGATCGGACCAAGTCAGCATGGATTTATGAAAGGGAAATTGTGCTTGACGAATCTTCTGGAATTTTTTGAGGATGTAACTAGTAGTGGACAAGGGAGAACCAGTGGATGTGGTGTATTTGAACTTTCAAAAAGCTTTTGACAAGGTCCCACACAACAGATTGGTGTGCAAAATCAAAGCACATGGTATTGGGGGTAATATACTGACGTGTATAGAGAACTGGTTGGCAGACAGGAAGCAGAGTCGGGATAAACGGGTCCTTTTCAGAATGGCAGGCAGTGATTAATGAAGTGCCGCAGGGCTCAGTGCTGGGACCCCAGCTTTTTACAATATACATTAACGATTTAGATGAAGGAATTGAGTGTAATATCTCCAAGCTTGCGGATGACACTAAACTGGATGGCGGTGTGAGCTGTGAGGAGGACGCTAAGAGGCTGCAGGGTGACTTGGACAGGTTAGGTGAGTGGGCAAATGCATGGCAGATGCAGTATAAATGTGAGGTTATCCATTTTGGGGGAAAAAACACAAAGACAGATTATCTGAATGGCGGCAGATTAGGAAAAGGGTAGTTGCAACGAGACCTGGGTGTCATGGTTCATCAGTCACTGAAAGTGGGCATGCAGGTACAGCAGGCGGTGAAGAAGGCAAATGGTATGTTGGTCTTCATAGCTACGGGATTTGAATATAGGAGCAGGGAGGTGTTACTGCAGTTGTACAGGGCCTGAGTGAGGCCTCACCTTGAATATTGTGTAGTTTTGGTCTCCTAATCTGAGGAAGGACGTTCTTGCTATTGAGGGAGTGCAGCGAAGGTTCACTAGACTGATTCCAGGGATGGCTGGACTGTCATATAAGGAGAGACTGGATCAACTGGGCCTTTATTCACTGGAGTTTAGAAAGATGAGAGGGGATCTCATAGAAACGTATAAGATTCTGACGGGACTGGACAGGTTAAGATGCGGGAAGAATGTTCCCGATGTTTGGGGAAGTCCAGAACCAGGGGACATAGTCTTAGGATAAGGGGTAGGCCATTTAGGACTAAGATGAGGAGAAACTTCTTCACTCAGAGTTGTTAACCTATGGAATTCCCTGCCGCAGAGAGTTGTTAATGCCAGTTCATTGGATGTATTCAAGAAGGAGTTAGATATGGCCCTTACGGCTAAGGGGATCAAGGGGTTTGGAGAGAAAGCAGGAAAGGGGTACTGAGGGAATGATCAGCCATGATCTTCTTGAATGGCGGTGCAGGCTCAAATAACCTATTCCTGCACCTATTTTTCTATGTTTTTATGTTTCAAGGGGACAATTGGAGCAGTCTCAGGAGTTGGTATATTCCTAATAAGCCTGTTCTGTCTCCATTTAATCAAATAATGCAACCAGTATTGAGTCCTTGTTGAAAGCTCACAAAAGAACTTTTGAAAAAAATGACAATTACCAGGATATTCTTAGCAATGCATTAGTGAACAGGACTTTTTTTATGCGCAATTTGGAGAAAGCAAACAAATACCAGGTGTAAAGTGCTGTGTACAAAAAACTGGCTCCGTCTAAATGCAGTCAATAACTGCTGCATAGCAACATAATGATATTTGAGAAATAGAAGACCATTCATCTATTTGGCTGACCCTTTCAGAACCACATATGTGAACTGTCAAGTGTTTCACAGTGGCAGTTGACATTTAGTAGCCAAGTCTGCATGTTGGAGTTAGCTGAAAAAAAACAGTATGCCCCCCCCCCCTTGATTGCCATTCATACCTGTTCTGCTGCAAAATAATTCCTGCTGCTGAAAATCGTAGGTGGGAATTCTTGTGGAAATATCCTGCCGACATAGCAGGACTTGAGCCAAAATGGCTTAGAGCAGAAAAGAGGAGTGGGGTAATGGATGACATTGAGAGAGGAAAGAGGGCAGAAGCTGGGAGAAGGATTTGGGAGTAATAGAGGAAGAGTTGCAGCATTAACTGTGGGATGCAGTTATTTGCACTGTGTTTTGGCTGATTGCCGATTGGTCCCTTTGGAGGACAAGCCACACCCAGAAGTTTCTGTGGAATGTGTACTTGCAACCGTCCAGCCCAAGTTCTGAGTGATTTGCAAAGTGGAATTCGAGCCATTCTGACTTCAGAACTCCCCTGCAAGCAGTCCGAGAGGATAGAGCTCCACAAACCCAGCAAAAGCCTCCCAAGCCCCTGACCCCAGCCCAAGTGCATGCCTCCCCAGCCAAAGTTTCTGCCACCCTCACCCCACCCCCCCACCAGCCCAAATTCCTGACCTTACCCCACCCCCTTGCCATAGATTGGGCATTGTGTGGGTCACAGCTTGTTAACAGGTTTATTGGGTGTGAACTGAATAGTGACAGTGCCGTGACTTCCGGATTTCATCCAATCCAATGATGTGCCTTGTAACACACGTTACATGTTTTTGTGTTTTATGCACAAGGACCTCCAGGTCCCTCTGTACTGCAGCACTTTGCAATTTTTCTCAATTTTAAATTATAATTTGCTTTTCTATTATTTCTGCCAAAGTGGATAAACTCACATTTTCCCACATTATACTCCATCTGCCCAATTTTTGCCCACTCATTTAGCCTGTCTATATCCCTTTGTAGATTTTTTGTGTCCTCCTCACAATTTGCTTTCCAACCCATTTTTGTATCATCAGTAAACTTGGCTACATTACACTCAGTCCCTTCTTCCAAGTCATTAATATAGATTGTAAATAATTGAGGACCCAGCACCGATCCCCGTGACACCCCACTAGTCCCTGTTTGCCAACCGGAAAATGACCCATTTATCCCGACTCTCTGTTTTCTGTTAGTTAGCCAATCCTCTACCAATGCTAATATATTACCCCCAACCCCGTGAACTTTTATCTTGTGCAGTAACCTTTTATGTGGCACCTTATTGAATGCCTTCTGGAAATCCAAATACACCACATCCACTGGTTCCCCCATATCCACCCTACTCGTTACATCTTCAAAGAACTCCAGCAAATTTGTCAAACATGATTTCCCTTTCATAAAACCATGCTGACTCTGCTTGATTGAATTGTGCTTTTCTAAATGTCCCGCTACTGCTTCCTTAATAATGGACTTCAGCATTTTCCCAATAACTGATGTTAGGCTATAACTGGTCTATAGTTTACTGCTTTTTGTCTGCCTCCTTTTTTAAATAGGGGCATTACATTTGTGGTTTTCTAATCTGCTGGGACCACCCCAGAATCAAGGGAATTTTGGTAGATTGCAACCAATGCATCCACTATCTCTGTAGTCACTTCTTTTAAGATCCTAGGATGTAAGCCATCAGGTCCAGGGGACTTGTCCGCCTTTAGTCCTATTATTTTGTCAAGTACTACTTCATTAGTGATAGTGATTATATTAATTTCCTCCCTCCCTATAGCCCCTTGATTATCCACTATTGGGATATTTTTAGTGTCTTCTACTATGAAGACTGATAGAAAATATTTGTTCAACATCTCTGTCATGTCCCTGTTCTCCATTATTAATTCCCCAGTCTCATCTTCAAGGAGACCAATATTTACTTTAGCCACATTTTTCCTTTTTATGTACCTATAGAAATGGTCTGTTTTTATATTTTGTGCTAGTTTACTTTCATAATTTATCTTCACTTTCTATTATTTTTTTTTTTAAGTCGTTCTTTGCTGGCGTTTAAAAGTTTCACAATCCTCTGGCTTCCCACTAGTCTTGGCCACATTATATGCCTTTGTTTTCAACAATTTGATTCCATCCCTTATTTCCTTAGTTAGCCACAGATGGTTATCCCTTCTCTTACAGTCTTTCCTTCTCATTGGGATATATTTTTGTTGAGTTACAAAATATCTCCTTAAATGTCTGCCACTGCTCATCAACCATGCCATACTTTAATCTATTTTCCCAGTCCACTTAACCAACTCTGCCTTCATATACCTTTGTATTCTCCTAAATTTAAGCTTAGGACACTGATTTGAGAATCAACTTTCTCACCCTCCAACTGAATTTGAAATTCAACCATGTTATGATCACTCATTCCTGGAGGATACTTTATTATGAGATCATTTATTAATCCTGTCTCATTACACAGTACCAGATCTAAGATAGTCTGCTCCCTGATTGGTTCCCCAACGTACTGTTCAAGGAAACTATCCTGGGTACACTTTATGAACTCTTTCTCAAGGCTACCCCGGCCAATTTGCTTTGTCCAATCAATATGAAGGTTAAAATTGCCCATGATTATTGCCAATCTTTTATTACAAGCCTCTATTTCTTGATCTATACTCAGTCCAACAGTGTAGCTACTGTTCGGGGGCCTATAAAACAGTGCAAATCGTCACAGTGTTAACTGTGGGAGAGAAGGGGAGGAAAGAGTGTCAGCATGAATGGATAGGACTGGAGGTGGAATTAATGAGAGCTTCAACAGACTGGGCTGGGTAGATGAGTTCCAACATCAAGGGAAAAGAAAGAAATTGTGCCAGATGGAATGGGTATTGCAAAACTACCAGTTCAAACTGGATTGGAGGAGAATGTGAGTACCAGGTTAAATTGAGGAGCAGCAGAGATTTTTTGGCATAAATGCAAGGCGATAAAGGCAAGAGTGTTAGGTAGAATTGAGGAGAGAGGAGAATAGTGCTAGTCGGAACTGGGAGGGATGGAAAATAAAATTGTATTAAAGGGTGGGGTGTTGGATTGGCTAGCACTTCTGAACAGGATTCAGAGGGGATGGAGTGCTTCTGAACTGGAGCTGGGAATAGAGGTAGATTAGTGACTGCAGAAGTGGAGTGATGCAAACAGTACTGAGCCATGATTTCATTAATTTATGGGGAAGTGATTACCTGACTAGTCTGTACAAAATCCTAATGCTTTTCCCTTTTTTGTAATTAAAAATATACCAATTATGAAGTGTAAAAGTGCTTATGACACTTGAATTTTCCCACCAAATCTTTGCTGGCTCATGTATGTGTATGGTGGCTTTGTTAAAATTGTACAAAATGCAATTTCAACATTGGAAATCTGAAATTTTAAATACTTTAATAAATAGAAATTTGCAGCCCGAGTGCTGTAGACTTTATGTATTTATTTATATTCTTTAGGACTGTTTCTCAATTTAAAGTGAAGCAGATTCATCTTACTGAAACTACAAATCTCCAAAATATCAACAAACTCAAATTCGAAGCAAAAATTTAGGAATGAGAGAAGTCTATTTACCTTGCTTTATTGTCCAGATCCTGTTTGAACACCCAATCTGGCCATTTAACTTTTCCCCATCCTAAACCCTTTACTGCCTTGGTGGATGAGGAAATTGATACAACTCCCTTTTCAGCACTTTGTATTAATACTTTCTGAGCTAGATGGCCATCTAATCTGGCATGTTAATAGCTGTAATCATGGAGTTATCATTAACCTACAAGCATTAGACAGGATTATTCATCTAGGTGTTGTAATCAGAAAAATGAATAGCATTCAGTATAAATAGCACATCTACAAGAATTACCATTGCTGTATTCTCCTTGAAATATCAAAACACCCAAGACACATCAGATGAGCTACTTCTCAACATAAAATTGATCCTTGAAACATATGATCCTTTTGTGTGGCAAAATGATAGCATAGAGTCAGTGATGAGTACTCTGTCTCTTTGCTGGGCCGAGGTGGATTGCTGACTGAGACAAAGTCAGCCAACAATATACTAATCACAATCCTTTGAAAATATATCAGAACAAAGGTCTATAAAAACTGAATCTTGACTGCTATTTGCTGTATTCAAACACAGGCCATGCTTGGGGCCACACCTGGGCTTCCTAGGGAGCAAAAGTTTCAAATCAAATGTCAATTATTTAAATATATGAACATGATCAAGCCATCTAGCTTCATGAGCCCTTATTTGTCGCATCACTGTGGATCCAGTGTATGACACACATCAGCCA
Source organism: Pristiophorus japonicus (assembly GCF_044704955.1). Lineage (NCBI taxonomy): Eukaryota > Metazoa > Chordata > Chondrichthyes > Pristiophoridae > Pristiophorus > Pristiophorus japonicus. Next base: position 178,411,552 of record NC_091983.1, on the reverse strand, counting down.
GCAGGGATTCAATCTGCAGCTGAACTTAGTTTTAACCCTAAACACCATAACAAAAGGAAAAAAAATGAATACAGCATCCCAGACAAAACTACACACATTTTGCCACATCAATGAGCTCTTCCTGATTTTGTCACAATGTGATATCTATGATGTGAGCATATGAATCTTCAGATTCTAGGCTTCATAACTAGCCTTTATATATAGCTTTCAGACAATTAAACAATTTTCAAAAAAGTGGTTTCCACATCCAAAATAGACAGTGAAAGCAGAAGAATAAACATTCAGTTAAAATAAACAGCAAAAAGGTTGGAATAAGTCAGAAAAATTCAATTGTCTTTAAACTTAAAATAGTTAAGCTGCTGTACTGAAGAAATGACATTTGAAGAATGAAATAATTTTGAACTAAGTTTACTTTTTCCCCCTTCACATATGGAAGTAGCCATGTAGGTTTGGGAGGAATCATGATCCAGAAATTGCTGCAATGGCAGGTGTGGTGGCGAAAGATGTTAATTGGACTTTTATACTCCATTATATTTGCGCACTATGTTGTGGCGGAACTTACTGGAACGTCGATCCAATAACAGCGCAGCAATGTCAATGTCACACCTGAGACCTTGTGAGTGTCGTACTCAATGCCTCATCTTAACCAATGAAAGAAAAGGATAAAGAGTGAAAGATGGAGAAGCGAGAGTCAAATTAGAGACAGAAAAAGGAACAAAGAGAGACAGAGAGAAAAGAGACAAAGGAAAAGAAACAAAATTGAAAAAAAATAGCAGATGTAACCAAGTTGTTTGGGAATTGCTGTATTTGACCTTGAGAAGTTAATGAGTGAATGGCAGGGTAGGTGTGCAAAATGTAGAAACATTCTTGCCCCATGAAGTTTAGAACCAGAGGCCCTGTTGATCATACAGGGAACACCCAATGATTGCATTCTGACACGAACAGCAGTGTGGATGACAAGTCTGGCACAAAACTACTGCCAAGGCAATTAAAAAGATTTTAAAAGCTTCTAGGAACAATTCACTACCTGCTGGAGTGAGAGTCCACAGCTTCATTGGTCCCCAAGGTTGAGTGTTATGTCAGGGCCATAAATCACGTCAATAAAAGGGTTCTCTACAAGACTAATTACAAGCCCTAAATGGCTGTAGAAGAAATAATTCATAACATAATTACAGCAATTTCATAATCGGCATTATATTTAATGGGGAGTCTCATGGCAAGAACAAACTTTTATCGGTTTTGGTGAGGCCAATGGTGGAGCATCTAGCAAATTGAGGAGAATCGGAACATGACATCTCTTTTATTCCATACTGGAATTTTTAACTAATTAATAAAGGACAGCGCCATAACTGTGTCATTCTAAGGATGTGACATCGCAGCAATTTCTGTCCCCATTACTTTTAAAGCATTCTCTACGTGGTTACATTCCGGATTTTTGTTGCACAACATATACTGGCTTTTACTGTGCAAATTGCATCCAAACTTCTTCCCCTTTATTCAGGGATTGGAGGAGAATAAATAATATTAAAACCTAAGTTGAAGCATCTTTGTAAAATCCACTTTCTCGAACATCGAAACACACTGAATGCACAGGTATTAGTTTATCTCAAGTCCGATTTGAGAAGTGCCACAGAAATTGATGCATATGTACTAATACTGCTCGAACTGAAAGGCAATGCAAAGACAGAATTGAGCACTTCAAGACTGAACCACAATATTTTGCTGACCAAATAACATGATTTTTGGTCTTCTTCTCTTAGGAAGGATATACTTGCCTTAGAGGCAGTGCAGCAAAGGTTCACTAGATTGATTCCTGGGATGAGAGGGTTGTCCTATGAGGAGAGATTGAGTAGATTGGGTTTATACTCTCTGGAGTTTAGAAGAATGAGAGGCAATCTCATTAAAACATACAAGACTCTGAGGGGCATTGACAAGGTAGATGCTGAACGGTTGTTTCCTCTGGCTTGAGAGTCTAGAACTAGGGAGCATAGTCTCATAGGTCGCCCATTTAAGACTGAGATGAAGAGGGATTTCTTCACTCAGAGGTTTGTGAATCTTTGGAATTCTCTACCCAAAAGGGCCGTGGATGCTGACCCGTTGGAGTATATTCAAGCCTGAGATAAGATGGCTTTTTGGAGTCTAGGGAAATCAAGGGATATGGAGATCGGGCGGGAAAGTGGAGGTTGAAAATCAGCCCTAATCTTACTGAATGGCGGAGCAGGTTTGAGAGGCGGTATGGCCTACTAATTCTTATGTTCTTATGTTTACTCCAATTTGGACATTGCCAAAATATATATTTAAAAAAATTTATCTACAAATTGTTGTGCATTTCCAAATGGAAATTTAAATTCCATAGGAATAACTTAATCTTGTAAGATAGTGCACCAACAACTTTAGAGTTAAAGAACACACCAAAGAATGGTTAAGATCTTGTTATCAAAAGAATATGTACAGTTGTAAGTGGAGATCAATGGATATCAGAGTTACAAGAAAACAATATTTTATAACTTTGATCTCTGTCCTTGTAAATCATGTTTGGCTCATTTTTGCTTTTCCCTTCAGTCTGGACATAACCTATTTTTGAATAACTATTTGAAGATGCCCTTCTTTCTTGGCATTCAGTCATAAATTACAAGAGCAAAAATAACTGCTTCAACTTAATTGCTGTTGCATACCAAATGCACAGTTTTACTTACACTGGCCCTGAAATTAGACTGTGGGATATTCATCATCATAGGCGGTCCTTCGAACGAGGATGACTTGCTTCCACATGAGTTCACAGGTTTCAATGAAGGACTCGATGTTCCAGTCCTGAACTCCAACTGAAGGGGTAGAAGGTGCCTGTGCGTGGATTGTTTTTTTAACGTGGGGTGACTGTTGCACATCAGCCACCACATGGGCTTGACAGAGCTAGGTCTTTATCCAGTGGCAAGGGTTAACCAGGACTGGAGACCTGCTCTGCTGCATGGACCTAGTGCACACACATATGTAGTGTGGGCTGGCCCGTGCTGCCCTGGACTCTTCTGGGCCCCGTACCCTCATTTGCCGCACCTCCGCCATGATCTCTCGGCGCTCCTCTGCCACAAAACACTTGCCGCACCTCCTCCACAATCTCCTGCCGCACCAAACATTCGCCGGACCTCCGCCACGATCACCCACCGAATCTGAGCCATGATCCCTCATCGTTCCTCCGCCTCAGTCACTCGCCGCATCTCCGCTACGTCCTTCCCGCTCCTCTGCTTTACCAGGGCCCCGCCGATGCTCCAAACAGCGACCTGGGTCCTGATGACGTCACCCAATCGCCCACCTCGAAGCTGTCGCACACTTGGAGCAGCTCGCACTGGAAGTCGTAGTGGCGCAGGTCGGGAAGTAAGAGCTGGAGCAGCGGGCCCTGGAGAATCGTGGGCCCCTGACCTGCGAGAGAACACCTCTGCAGGTTGGGAAGTATAAGAGCTGGAGCCGCATACCACTACAACTGTGGGATACTAGCGTATGAATGACTAACATGTTTGTCTGAAAATCCTCTTTAATATGTTTGCAGAGACATTAACCTGTTTAAAATAAATGGGCTAATATAGCAAAAAAAGTTTCAGACAGACATGTTGGCGTTTGTATACTTACATTCTATTCTTCTGTTTTCAGGTAATTGTATTGGGATAGCCGTCTTTGTGCTCCATGTATTTACTGTGCAATGAGAGTTAAATACAACATGATATTACATAAAATGTATTAATGAGATTTATTATGCAGTGATATACCAGGATACTCAATATAGAGGGTTCTGACTGAATAAATTTAAAAAAGCAAATTAACTGTGCTCCAATAAGATTCTCTTAATAGGTTCAGTCAATCGACGGCTTTAAAACTAAGGAGCTTAAAACAAGCCAAATCAGGAGCAAGCTGAGGTAAACACATTTCTTCCAAACAATTTACTAAATTTACAAAAAAAAAGAACTAGCCTTTTATGAACAAGCATCATCATGGCACAGCTTCATAGGCTGCATGTTTGAATACACATTCCAGTAAGGAATTCCATAACATAATAAAGGTGAATCATTTTTGTAGTATTACAATTGTCTGGTAAATGTTGAGATAGTTTGTCTTGTGGAACAAGGAGCTGGAATAACAACCCCTTGTCTTTGCAGCTCACGGAGAACATCCAGTATGGAGTCCAGTTCTGTTCTGAAATGTTCCAGTTCATGATTTTTAAACTGTGCCAGCTTCTTCCACTTCTCGACTTCCTGAATTTGTTCTGCATCAGCACTGTGCCGAGCTTGCTGAATTACCTATTGGCACATTAAACAAAAAAGTTACTTGAAACTTGATAACTAATCAACAATCATTCCTTTCATGAAAAAACTGATTTACAGAAATACACTAATTAAGGACCAATGCTATAGCAGAAAATAGTATTAACCAAGAGGCAAAAAGTAGAGACTATAAAGAATATCAATTCAGTTTTCTATTATTAGCTTAGTGTACAAAGGAATGTTTAATTTTGACATCTGTGCATGTTACTTATAATGAAAAATTGTATTGTATTTCATACCAGAGATAATGTGCCTAATTCTCCAGATAAACGTGGGCTTAGAATATAAAGCTATTCCACTGCACTTCACCCGCACTCCCAATTATCAGCAAGAGCCTCCTGGGATTTGCTTGATTGTCTTTCATGAGTTAGAGGGGCATTTTTGGCACAGGATTCCTGAATTGACTACATTGCCTTTTGAAGGATGTGCAGAGGTGGGGGTAAAAGGGTAGGTACATGTGGATGAGACCAGCAAAATAAATATAGCAAGTTGTGCGCTGATTACCTTTTTTTATCCTAAGTACTAAGTACATGACAAAAGCTTGAGTTGGAAATGTCAGCATTTTCATTTTACTTTGAAGAATGGTCCTTCTGCTCGGTATAAATCGCGGTAGAGCTGATAACTTTAAAACCAATAGATAGCATGCTCATTTAAACGCACTATTCACTGGGCAGAAGCACATATAAACATGCAGGACCTGAATTAATTTTAAAATTAAGCAGCTCCACTAACTTTGTTGTAGGGGAGTGCTAACTGGCTAGAAGAAAGAACTTGCATTGATATAGTGTCTTTCACATCCTCAGGACATCCCAAAGCACTTCACAGCCAATGAATTACTTTTAAAGTCTGCATGTGGTTGATATCAGGGAAGTGTTCTCTCAGGCCAGTGGCAAGCCTGCAGTCACAATGGGTACATGAGACAGCACCAAGCTGATTGGTCAGCTGTTGTAGTGCAAAGTAATTTTGTCAGTGTGCTGCTAGAGAGGACAGCGGTGGATGGGGGAAGGCAATTTTTGTTCTCTGAATTATTTGCCAATTTTTTACCATCTTCAGGGTAATCCCCTCCATTATGTTGGATAATTGACGTTCCTTCTTTTTTAATTTAAAGAAAGGATCTGCAAAATGCTTTACTACATCAAACAAAAATAATGCATTTTACACTACTGAAAGACGTAAAGGTCTCAGAAAGGGCAGAAAGAGATTTACCAGAATGTCACCAGGGATGAAGGACTTCAGTTATGAGGTGAGAGGTTGGAAAAGTTAGGACTGTTCTCCTTGGAACAGAGAAGGTTAAGAGGTGACACAAGAGGTTTTTCTGATGATGAGGTTATGATAGAGAAGATGGAAAAAAACTATTCCCTCTTGCGAGTAGGTCAATAACCAGAGGTTCTAGATTTAAAATTGATTGACAAAAGATCAAGTGGGGAGAGGAGGGGAAATGTTTTCACTCAGAGTTGGCGGGATCTGGAACGCTCTACTGACATGGTGGTGGAAACTGATTCCATAAATAATTTTAAAAGGGAGTTGGATAGGTACTTGAGGATGAGGAACCTACAGCGTTACAGCCAAAAAGCGGGGGTGTGGGACTAAGGGTGACTGACTGCTCTTTCAACGAGCCAGCAGAGGCATGACAGACCAAATGGCCTCCTTCTGTGCTGTAAATTTTTAGGATTCTGGTCTATTATCACCATAGATCTTATTGTTATCCAGTCAGGCTTAAGTTAAATATTTTTCTCTTAAATCATTTTATTTTTTGTGTTATTTATGCCTCAGAGCTGTCATTTCCTAATTTTCTGTGTGGTTATCATATGATATGGATTGTACAATTTGGGTACTATGGGCTCAAGTTTCGGCCTGAGTTGCTCATATTTTTTTTGAGCAGCTAGTTTAGAATGGAGCATCTTCGAAATTGCAATTCTCGGCATTTAGTTAGCTCCAGTTCTAGTGAGCTAGAATAGTTTCATTGTGGAACAGATGTTTTTTTCTCCAAAAGGGGGCGTGTCCAGCCACTTACGCCTGTTTTGCAAGTATTGGGGGGGGGGGGGAAGGGGGAGGGGGTGGAAGAAGAGGGAGGAGGGTGAGAGGGGGGGAGAGGAGGGTGAGAGGGGGGGGAGAGGAGGGTGAGAGAGGAGGGTGAGATGGGGGGAGAGGAGGGTGAGAGGGGGGGGAGAGGAGGGTGAGAGGGGGGGAGAGGAGGGTGAGAGGGGGGGAGAGGAGGGTGAGGAGGGGGAGAGGAGGGTGAGAGGGGGGAGAGGGGGGGGAGAGGAGGGTGAGGAGGGGGGGAGAGGAGGGTGAGAGGGGGGGAAGAGGGGGGGGAGAGGAGGGTGAGAGGGGGGGAAGAGGGGGGGGAGAGGAGGGTGAGAGGGGGGAGAGGAGGGTGAGGAGGGGGAGAGGAGGGTGAGAGGGGGGAGAGGAGGGTGAGAGGAGGGTGAGAGGAGGGTGAGAGGAGGGGAGAGGAGGGTGAGAGGGGGGGAGAGGAGGGTGAGAGGGGGGAGAGGAGGGTGAGAGGAGGGTGAGAGGGGGGGAGAGGAGGGTGAGAGGGGGGGGGAAGAGGAGGGTGAGAGGGGGGGAGAGGAGGGTGAGAGGGGGGAGAGGAGGGTGAGAGGGGGGTGAGAGGAGGGTGTGGGGGGGGAGAGGAGGGTGTGGGGGGGGGGAAGAGGAGGGTGTGGGGGGGGGAAGAGGAGGGTGTGGGGGGGGAGAGGAAGGTGTGGGGGGGGAGAGGAGGGTGTGGGGGGGGGGGAGAGGAGGGTGTGGGGGGGGGGGGGGAGAGGAGGGTGTGGGGGGGGGAGAGGAGGGTGTGGGGGGGGAGAGGAGGGTGTGGGGGGGGGAGAGGAGGGTGTGGGGGGGGGAGAGGAGGGTGTGGGGGGGGGGAAGAGGAGGGTGTGGGGGGGGGGAAGAGGAGGGTGTGGGGGGGGAAGAGGAGGGTGTGGGGGGGAGAGGAGGGTGTGGGGGGGGAGAGGAGGGTGTGGGAGGGGGGAGAGTAAAGGGGATGGGGGAGAGTAAAGGGGATGGGGGAGAGTAAAGGGGATGGGGGAGAGTAAAGGGGATGGGGGAGAGTAAAGGGGATGGGGGAGAGTAAAGGGGATGGGGGAGAGTAAAGGGGATGGGGGAGAGTAAAGGGGATGGGGGAGAGTAAAGGGGATGGGGGAGAGTAAAGGGGATGGGGGAGAGTAAAGGGGAGGGGGGAAGAGTAAAGGGGATGGAAAGGGGGATAGTAGAAGGGGAGAGTAAAGGGGGAGGGGGGAGAGTAAAGGGGGAGGGGGGAGAGTAAAGGGGGAGGGGGAGAGTAAAGGGGGAGGGGGAGAGTAAAGGGGGAGGGGGAGAGTAAAGGGGGAGGGGGGAGAGTAAAGGGGGAGAGGGGAGAGTAAAGGGGGAGGGGGGAGAGTAAAGGGGGAGGGGGGAGAGTAAAGGGGAGGGGGAGAGTAAAGGGGGAGGGGGGGAGAGTAAAGGGGGAGGGGGAGAGTAAAGGGGAGGGGGAGAGTAAAGGGGGAGGGGGGAGAGTAAGGGAGGGGGAGAGTAAAGGGGGAGGGGGGGAGAGTAAAGGGGAGGGGAGAGTAAAGGGGGAGGGGGGAGAGTAAAGGGGGAGGGGGAGAGTAAAGGGGGAGGGGGAGAGTAAAGGGGGAGGGGGGAGAGTAAAGGGGGAGGGGGGAGAGTAAAGGGGGAGGGGGGAGAGTAAAGGGGGAGGGGAGAGTAAAGGGGGAGGGGAGAGTAAAGGGGGAGGGGAGAGTAAAGGGGAGGGGAGAGAGTAAAGGGGGAGGGGAGAGAGTAAAGGGGGAGGGGGAGAGTAAAGGGGAGGGGGGAGAGTAAAGGGGGAGGAGGAAAGGGGGGGAGGAGTAAAGGGAGGGAGGGGGAAGAGAGAGGAGTGGGGGGGGAAGAGAGAGGAAGGAGTGGGAGGGGGGGGAAAGAGAGGAGTGGGGGGGGAGAGAGGAGTGGGGGGGGGGGAGAGAGGAGTGGGGGGGGGGAAGAGAGGAGTGGGGGGGGGAAGAGAGGTGGGGGGGGGAGAGAGGAGTGGGGGGGGGGGAGAGAGGAGTGGGGGGGGGGAGAGAGGAGTGGGGGGGGAGGAGAGAGAGAGAGAGAGAGAGAGAGAGAGAGAGAGAGAGAGAGAGGAGGAGAAGGGGGGGAGGGACAGAGGAGGGGAGGAGGGAGGGAAAAGAGGAGTGGGGGGGGGGGGGGGGGGAGAGGGAGGGAGGCTGAACGGGCCGCGCTGAAGACTTTGGGTGGGGTGGGTAGGCCCCGCCGAGGATGTAGAAACCGGGCCAGGCAGCCAAAGACTTCGGGCGGGGCCCGCCCCCAGCAAGATGCCGGGCGGGTGGGTGGTCCCCGCCGCTGCCGACGTGGGGGCCTGGAGCTACTGCACATGTGCGCACACTCTAGCGCGCATGTAGAGAGGTCCCGGCACTGTTTTCAGCACCGGGACCTGGCTCTGCCTCCACGCGTTCTGCTGCGGTGCACCAAGGGCCTGGATCCACCGGACGGAGGGGAGAATACCGAGGTAAATAATAGGCGCCGTTTCTGTTCTAAAAAGTCGCCGCATCACACAGAAATGCGCCGTTCTAACCCTGGGGGCAAACTTGGCCCTATATTTCCACAACAGGGTGAAGATTACTACCATCACAATGCACTTTTCCCTCACACATACAGAATTTGCCCATTGGAGCTCAGAACTCTTTTGGGAGGAAACTAAAACATTAATTCTTAAATCGTGTCCCCCCGATCTGGGGGGCACACCAAACATTTACAAGGCCCTTTTTTTGTGTTTTTTTGGATTTTTTTTTGTGCCATTGGAGCTCAGAATTCCCAGCACCAATGCCCAGGTGAAATTTCAAATTCAGGCTCCAGATAAAAGGGCAAAGATTCTTGCAGGTATTTTGATCATTTTTGCATTAGTCACACTTGAGCTAATCAGCAGAACAAACAGCTGTTGGTTATTTGAACCAATCAATTTTTGTCATATGGATGAATGGTGCTTTTGAGGTGCATCACTTTTGATGTGCATCACTTTTGAGGCGTGATGTCTGAATCATATACACTTTTTATTCAAATGATTAAAATTACACAGTATCTCGTTCCCGTTCTGTAATTACTTTACTGCCCTTCTTGCACCACTTAGGAACTGATTATACAGTACCTGTTGGAATTCTTGCTCTCTCTGAGCATACTTGAACTCCATCTTCTGAATCTTCCTTTCCAGGGCCAAGAAGTGCCTCATCTCTGGACTGTGATTCTCTTTGGCTTCCCTGAGTTCTTCTAAAAGCTTGGCCATCTAGGAGTTGAAATTTAATTACATGCAGATCAGTTTTTTTTTTACAAAAGAGTGTATTATAAAAAGCATGTACATAGGATTATGCCAACAGAGAAGGAAAGATAAACATTAATATAATGGCCCGGAATTTGCAGTCAGCAACAAAGCAAAGGTGCTTGCTGCTGGCCCCAAAGTACACTCTGCACAAGGATCACTCAATCCCTGTGTCGAGAAATTCTTGTTTTCCAACTGTCAATTCAATTCAACGGACTGTAGTGGGGATCCCCTTGTGCGAACTGCTGATGTCAACAGGCTGTCTAAGCAGCCAATCAAAACGCACAATTATCACAAATGGGGAACAAAGAAAAGAGTAAGCTCTTAAAATTCTAACTTTTTAAAATAGTTAGAGAGCAAAAGAAAGATTGGGACTCTCACATGGGGAAAAGGCAAACCTGAAATAAAGATGGACAAACTTAAAACATTTTTTTTTTGGAAAAGTTTCTTAAAATTTTAATTTTTATTAAAGTGAACAAATTTCACAGCACAAAATTAAAATTAGTTTTCTAGAACTTTAACATTTGTTTAGCTGTTAAAATCCCAGTTACACCTTATCCCTTTGGGTCTAACTTTTAGTGGGGAATTTAACAGTGTACTTACTGCGGAAGTGCCATGATTTTCATCAGTTTCAACGATTGACAAGATTTACAAGTTTCGGTGTTGTCATTGACAGAGTGCAACTTCGGGATTTCCACATGCGTCTGCGTCAAATACCGAAGTTGTGTAAGTTTCCTGCGGTCAACTGTGTCACCTTTGACACGGTTTTATCATTCCATCCTTCTCCAACACCTCTCCACTGTCGTCCAGCTGGGTGGGACTGCACTCGCCTGGTTCCATTCTTATCTAATCATAGCCAGAAAATCACCTTCAATGGCTTCACTTCCCGCTGCCCGCATCATTACCTCGGTGTACCCCACCTCCCCCAAGGATTTATCCTTAGCCCCCTCTTATTTCTCATCTACATGTTGCCCCCCTTAGCGACATTACGTGAAAATACAGCATCAGTTTCCACATGTACGCTGATGACACCCAGCTCTACCTCACCTCCACTTCTCTTGACCCCGCCACGGTCTCTACATTGTCAAACTGCTTGTCCGACATCCAGTTCTGGATGAGCAGAAATTTTCTCCAATGAAATATTGGGAAGATCAAAGCCAGTGTTTTTGGTCCCTGCCATAAACTCCATCCCCCGCTTCCTAACATCTGTCTGAGGCTGAACAACCTTGGTGTCATATTTGACCCTGAAATGAGCTTCCGACCACATATCCACAGCATAACAAAGACCGCCTATTTCCACCTCCGTAACATCGCCCGTCTCCGTTCATCTGCTGCTGAAACCCTCATCCATGCCTTTGTTACCTCTAGACTTAACTATTCTAATGCACCCCTGGCTGGCCTCTCACATTCTACACTATGTAAACTTTAGGTCATCAAAAACTCAGTTGCCCATGTCCTAACTTGCACCAAGTCCCATTCACCCTTCACCCCTGTGCTCGCTGACCTCCATTGACTCCCGGTTAAGCAATGTCTCAGTTTGAAAATTCTCATCCTTGTTTTCAAATCCCTCAATGGCCTCACCCCTCCCTATCTCTGTAATCTCCTTCAGGCCCCCCCCACCCCCCGAGATATTTGTATTCCTCTAATTCTGCCCTCTCGAGCATCCCTGATAATAATCGCTCAACCTTCTGTTGCGTAGACCCTAAGCTCTGGAATTCCCTCTGTAAACCTCTCCGTCTCTACTCTCTTTCCTCCTTTAAGACACTCCTTAAAATCTACGGGGTCGAAATTTGGATGATAACGCCAACTCTTTGCTGCCCCTCTCCGGCGCTAAGGAACGTTGGCGGTGAGTGGGTTCCTGGCCTCTGGAGAAATTTAGTGGGGGCGGTGCCAAGAGGTATGGCTGCGTGCTCCATGGCCACCCACGTGATGATGTCATAGAGCATGCAACGCTCCCTTGGCACTGCGGTTGCAAACTAGGTAGGCGTTTGCACAGCCTGGAAAAGCTGCTGGTACATCGGGGATCCTGGGCCGGTATCGTCCGGAGATCAAGGTAAGTTGTTTTCTTAAATTTTTTCAGGATTTATGCATTAATGGTACCAGTGGGGAAGTGTGGGTCAGAGAAGTTTTTGGAAACTTTTTTTTCTCCATTTTTTTCAACTTGCATGGCGGCAGTCTACTGTCGGGAAATTTAGTAGGCCTCCTGAGCTACCGCTCCGTTGGCACCCGAGTATAAGTGTGCAACGCCACTTTTAGTGCTGCTGTCTCACCTTTGGGCGGAAAAATTTAATTTGGTAGTTTGAGGTGGTGATTATCACCTGGTGGTAAAGGCACCCTTCAGGCAGTGTCACCGCCTCAAAAACAGCAGTAACGAATTTTGACCCCTATGTCTTTAACCAAGCTTTTCGTCACCTACCCTAATTTCTCCTTATGTGGCTCGGTGTCAAATCTTTTGTCTTATAATACTCCTGTGAAGCGCCATGGGATGTTTTACGACGTTAAAGGCGATCTAAATACAAGTTGCTGTTGTTTCAAAGACAGAATGTCGGCGAACGCTGCCAGTTTGCTGTCATCGAGACCCCAAATTCCGGGCTAATGTCTTACCAGAAATATCAAATGCTGCATACAAGATGAATTATTTGGTGCAGTAATCACTACATAGGCAAACGTGGCAGCTGTTTTTGTGCATGACAGCATCGATAGACGCATTGGTTAATCTAATTTTGGTAGTGCATATTAAGAAAGGAATGTTAGCCAGTGAGTGTGTAAGTTAATGATGATGTTAATGCAATGTATCATTTGGTACTAGTGGCAGGCACAGTATTGAATCAGCAGTGAAGACATTCTTTTGAAACAGGCATGCAATCTCGTCATGGAGCAGCTGGCACCAAAATATCTACAGCGGTTTTTCTTTCAATACATAAATACACTACTAGACCAGATTATTGAAAAGTGAAATTCTTATTAACTTGGCAAAATAGAACATGGATTACCAATTTCCTCAGCTATACTAACAATATTTAGTGCAGGCCTGAGTTGAATGAACTCTAAATGGGATTTGAATGAGTTCAGGAACATTGTTGGGACAAAGAAGCTGTCTCTCTCCGACGATATAGATTCTCTGCCCACTTTATATATTAAAAAAAAATAGCTAGGATGGTGGCTATTTGCTTACAGTTTTAAAATGGGAGACAAGATACATGCTATTGATAAGAAATTGGAAAAGCTCTACATCAAGAAATTAGTTCAGATAAGGGTTCTTTTTCCAGGTGCAAATGGAATTGTACTCTGCAAAGGTATTTGCGATCTAGATAATCTTGGGCTGAAATCCCTTGACCCTTGCGGCATACTCCCGCCATAACTTCAGTGGGAAGGCTCGAAAATAGGCTGGAACCTCGATACCCTGGCCTGTGCTGAGTGTTCCTCCTCACCCTTACAAGGCTAGTGATACGGGATAGGGCCAGGAACTTCCTATGGTACTAGTGGCAGGCACAGTGACCTTGGTTTTGCATACAAGTGTATAGACTATAGTGGTTGTGTTACTGGACTAGTAATCCAGAAGCCTCAAGCAATAATAGAGAATTTGAATTTGGTTAAAAAACCTAGGAATAAAAAGCTAGCATCAGTAAAAGTAACCGTGAAGCTGTCGGATTATTGTGAAAACCCAACTGGCTCACTAACATCCTTCACCCTTCATGGTCATACTTACCATGTCTAGCCTATTTGTGATTCAACTGGCCTCTAAAGCCACTCAGTTGTACAATAAATAATGCAAATAAAACCGGACCAAACAATTCATCTGCTGCCTAGGCCATATAATCGCGTTTATTTATCATCGCTGGGCTAAAACTCCTTACTTAATTCTTCTTCTTAGGCGGTCCCTTGTATCGAGCATGACTTGGTTCGACTTCGATGAGTTCACAGGTGTTTAAATGAAGGACCGGATATTCCAGGTCCCAAACTACATATTGAAGGGTGGAAGATGCCTGTGCGTGGAATTTTTTAACGTGTGGTGGCCGTTGCAATCCAGCCACCACAAGGACTTGACAGCTTGGTCTTGGTCCAGTGGCAAGGATTAACCAAGACGACTGGAGACCAGCACTGTGGGTGCACCTTCACCACAGGGACTGCAACTGTTCAAGAAGGCGGCCTACCACCACCTTCTCAGGGCAACTAATGATGAGCAATAAATGACAGTCTTGCCAGTGACACCCACATCTCAAGAAGGAATTATAAAAAAAGAAAGCGATAGATCTTTGAAGGCGAGATGAAAGAGGTGCAATGGCAAATCTGGGGCCCAACTTGAATTTTTTTTTCCTGTTTAATATGGCTGCTAGATACAAAACGTAACTGTTTGAGGGGCTATTATATCTCCCAAGTGGAAAACCAATAGGATGCCAGTCCGATAGAGGCCTGGCCAATATTAATGGTCGGGCTTCATTCATATCCTACCAGCTAGCTGCCTGCCCGAAAGAACATTTAGGAACACAGAAACATAGGAACAGGAGTAGGCCATTCAGCCCCTCGAGCCTGCTACGCCATTCAATGAGATCATGGCTGATCCGCGGCCTAACTCCATATACCTGTCTTTGGCCCATATCATAAGAACATAAGAAATAGGAGCAGGAGTAGGCCATTTGGCCCCTCGAGCCTGCTCCACCATTGAATAAGATCATGGCTGATCTGATCATGGACTCAGCTCCACCTCCCTGCCCGCTCCCCATAAACCTTTACTCCCTTATTGCTCAAATATCTGTCTATCTCCACCTTAAATATATTCAATGACCCAGCCTTCATAGCTCTCTGGGGCAGAGAATTCCATAGATTTACAACCTTCAGAGAAGAAATTTCTCATCTCAATTTTAAATGGGCAACCCCTTATTCTAAGATTATGTCTCCTAGTTTAAGTTTCCCCTATGAGTGGAAATATCCTCTCTGCATCCACCTTGCCGAGCCCCCTCATTATCTTATATGTTTCAATAAGATCACCTCTCATCCTTCTGAACTCCAATTAGTATTGGCCCAACCTACTCAACCTATCCTCATAAGTCAATCCCCTCATCTCCGGAATCAACCCAGTGAACCTTCTCTAAACAGCCTCCAATGCAAGTATATCCTTCCTTAAATACAGAGACCAAAATTGTACGCAGTACTCCAGGTGTGGCCTCACTAATACCCTGTACAGTTGTAGCAGGACTTCTCCATTTTATACTCTATCCCCCTTGCAATAAAGGCAAACATTCAATTTGTCTTCCTGATTACTTGCTGTACCTGCATACTAACTTTTTGTGTTTCATGCACAAGGACCCCCAGGTCTCTCTGTACTGCAGCACTTTGCATTTTTCTCCATTTAAATTATAATTTGCTTTTCTATTATTTCTGCCCAAGTGGATAACCTCACATTTTCCCACATTATACTCCTTCTGCCCAATGTTTGCCCATTCACTTAGCCTGTCTATATCCCTTTGCAGATTTTTTTTGTGTCCTCCTCACAATTTGCTTTCCGATCCATCTTTGTAACATCAGCAAACTTGGCTACATTACACTCGGTCCTTTCATCTAAGTCATCAATATAAATTGTACATAGTTGAGAACCCAGCACCGATCCCTGCGGCACCCCATTAGTCACTGTTTGCCAACCGGAAAATGACACCTTTATCCCGACTCTCTGTTTTCTGTTCGTTAGCCAATCCTCTATCCCCGCTAATATATTACCCCCAACCCCATGAACTTTAGTAACCTTTTATGTCGCACCTTATCGAATGTCTTTTGGAAATCCAAATTCACCACATGCACTAGTTCCCCCTTATCCACCCTGCTCGTTACATCCTTAAAGAACTCCAGCAAATTTGTCAAACTTGATTTCCCTTTCATAAAACCATGCTGACTCTGCCTGATTGAATCATGCTTTTCCAAATGTCCCGCTACTGTTTCCTTAATAATGGACTCCAGCGCTGACACCTGGGAGCCCCTGACCAAAGACCGCCCTAAGTGGAGGAAGTGCATCCGGCAGGGCAGTGAGCACCTCGAATCTCGTTGCCGAGAGCATGCAGAAATCGAGCACAGGCAGCGGAAAGAGGGTGCGGCAAACCTGTCCCACCCAGCCCTTCCCTCAATGACAATTTGTCCCACCTGTGACAGAGACTGTGGTTCTTGTATTGGACTGTACAGCCACCTAAGAACTCATGTTAAGAATGGAAGCAAGTCTTCCTCGATTCCGAGGGACTGCCTATGATGACTGGACTCCAGCATTTTCCTACGACAGATGTTAGGCTAACTGATCTATAGTTTCCTGCTTTTTGTCTGCCTCCCTTTTATAAATAGGGGCGTTACATTTGCGGTTATCCAATTTTCTGGGACCGCCCCAGAATCTTTTAATACCTTTGGTTAACAGAGAGCTAGCAATCTCCGATTTAAAATTAACAATTGATCTAGCATCAATTGGCATTTGCGGATGAGAGTTCCTATCTTCTATCACCATTTGTGTGTAGAAGTGTTTCCTAATTTCATTCCTGAGCCTATGCCCCCAGTCCTAGAATCCCCAACCAGTGGAAATAGTTTCTCTCTATCTACCCTATCTGTTCCACTTAATATCTTGATAACTTCGATCAGATCATCCCTTAACCATCTAAATTCTAGGGAATACAACCCTAATTTGTGTAATCTTTCCTTGTAACTTAATCCTTGAAGTCCGGGTATCATTCTAATAAACCTACGCTGCACTCCCTCCAAGATCAATATGTCCTTCCCCAGAACTGCTCACAGTACTCCAGATGTGGTCTAACCAGGGTTTTGTACAGCTGCAGTATAACTTCTATGCCCTTTTATTCTAGTCTTCTAGATATAAAGGCCAGCATCCCATTAGCCTTTTTGATTATTTTCCGTATCTGTTCATGACATTTTAATGTATGGACCCCCAAGTCTCTTCCGGCTTCCACTGTTTTAACCTTTCACCATTTAGAAAGTACCCTGTTCTAGCCCTTTTAGGTCCAAAGTGGATGATCTCACATTTGCCTAGATTGAAATCAATTTGCCACAGTTTTGCCCATTCATTTAATCTGCTGATATCCCATTGTAATTTTATGCACCCATCAACACTCCCTACAAATCCAGCTTTGTGTCATTGGAAAATTTGGATATGTGACTTTCTATGTCATCATCCAAGTTGTTAACACTGTGAATAGTTGAGGCCCCAAAACAGATCCCTGCAGGACACCACTAGTCACCTCCTGCCAATTTGAGTACCTACCCATTATCCCTACTGCCGGTCTCTTGCCGCTCAGCCAATTTCCTAACCAAGTCAATAATTTGCCCTCAAATCTGTGGGCTTCTACCTTAATTAACAGTCTCTTATGTGGGACTTAATCAAATGGCTTCCAGAAGTCCATATAAATAACATCCATAGAGACATTCCCCTGTCCACTACTTTAGTCACCTCTTTGAGAAATTAATTCAGGTTTGTTAGGCATGATCTACCTTTCACAAATCTATGCTGGCTCTCTCTAATCAATTAAAAATGTTCGAGGTGTTCAGTCACCCTATCTTTAATTATAGACTCTATAGCAATTTCCCGACAACAGATGTTAGGCTAACTGGTCTATAATTCCCTCAGTTCCCCTCTCACCATTTTTAAATAGCGGAGCGATATGCGCAATTTTCCAATCTAAAGGAACGGTTCCTGAATCGAGAGAACTTTGGAAGATTATAGTTAGGTTCTCTGCAATATACTCACCTACTTCCTTTAAAACCCTGGGATGGAGACCACCTGGTCTTGGGAGTTTGTCACTCTTTAGTGCCATTATTTTATCCATTACTATTATTTTACTTGCATTAATTTTATTGAGTCCCTGATTTAGTTTCCTTGGGATTTCTGGCCACCCTCCAGGCACTCAAGTAAGTCATAAGAGAGCGGTGGGGGGGGCGGCAGGGGGTTGACAGGGTCTTGCAGTTGGTAAGTGGGAGAGCCCAGGTCAGCAGAGGTCCAGATTTTCCTCTTGGTACTTGGAGGAATCCTGCTCCACTCGGTGACAATGTGCTGCCATCACCCAGCTTTATCACTTCCTTTGATTCCGGAACCATCCCTGTGCATAAAATTGTCTGCCTAACATTGCATTATGGTTAAGCCAGAATTTCATCACATTGATTAGGAAAACCAAAGCTATTGTTTTCGGACCCAACCTTTGCCACGGACTTCATCTCCTTCTCTGGTTTATCTCTTGAGCTGAATTAAGACTACACAACGTTGACATTCTGTTTAACCCAGAGCTGAACTTCAAACATACCCTATTGATCACAAAGACTGCTTAGTTTTACCTTTAAAAAATTGCCTCTCTCAATCTTCACCATCAAATCTCTTCTCCAGAGTATCACCACCTCTGGTCTTGATTTTTCCATTGCCCTCTTTTTTGGCCTCCACCCTGCATAAACTCAGTATCGTTGAAATCTCTGCCGCCCACATCCTGGCTTGCACAAGCTCCACTTTCTCATAATGCCTGTCTTCCCTGAATATAATGGCCCCTTGTCCCTTTTAGCATCAAAATTTGTCTCCTTACATACAAATCCTCTTTGGTTTTGCAACGTACCTTGCAGCCTTACATTCCCGTTCATACCCTTCAATCCTCTGACTTTGGCCCTCTAAGTATCCATCTCCCTCTCGCGTGCTTTGGTGGTACAACTTTCAGCTCTGTTTTCTGGTACTCACTCCTGAAACCTGCCTCTAATAGCTCCCTTCTCACACCTTTAGAAACCCCCTCAACCTTAATCTTTTCGACTGAGCTTTTGGTTAACTCTTCTAAACTCCTTCAAAGGCTGGACATTTGTTTATCCTCCTCTGTAAGCTTTGCAGATTGTTCTACAAAAAAGGCACCATATAAATGCAAGCTGATGTTGTATTGTGACTAATCATGTCAGTGTGTTATTCTGCATAAATACATTTGTTACAGTAAAATTCAATGTATGTGGAGGCTAAACAGAGGAAGGGAAGGATGTGCAATTCAGATATAAAACTGTAGTAAGCAGCTCACAATCCTGCTGAGCCATGTCCCTGCTGTAAATCTTCCATTCGTCTCTCTGTATTTTTCTATTATCTCAGAGAGCGAGAGAGAGGCAAAGCGATACAGACATGCATATTCAAAGGGAGATTTTCCTCTACTGGTATCCAGTGTGCATCATGTGAGGACAGCTTTTTAGATGCCTTTCATTGCAGCGCTGACTGAGTAAACTTACAAGGGAATGCCTCCTTCTGCCTCAAAGTCCCAACACTTGGCCTGTGCCTACTGCAGGTGCAAGCCCAGTTATATTTCTTGGAAAAGCTCCAGAAAATGCTGGTGTAGTGTCATAGGAATGGGAACATGACACAATGGGCCTCTGTCTCTTTTCCTCCACCCTGCATCTAGGGATTGCCCATTCCCTAGGTACAGGGCAGAGGAATATCTATCCTTCAATCTCCAGAGTTCCCTGACCAAGTAACCATTAATTTCAGAAGGATCTGAAACTTTGTTCACTTAATAATGAGACTTTTATGGTCTTAAAGATGCACAGATCCACCTCAGCAGTGTAGTGTATGGAGAAAGAGTCAGACTGAACACTGTGAGCTCAAAGTAAAGTGTGACCGTAGTCTTTTATTGCAGGTCTGCAGAGTGTCTCTCCAACCTGTGAAGCCTTCTTAAATACCTGTGCTCCCAAGGGCTTATGGGATCCCTTGGGACTCCGGGGAATGAGCCCTCTGGTGGCTGTACAGAGTAAATACAAGTCCACATATATAACAAGTAGAACAATATGTTATTCATTACAAAGGACTCCTGTCCTTATAGAATAGCACATCATCCAATTTACCATAAGCAATGGAGCTCTACTAGTTTTAAATAAACATTGTAAGCAAACATGTGAATGACATTCAATTCAGTTCTACTAAAATGCCTCTAAAGTGATAAATGTACAGGACCATAGTGTTTTTTGGTAATCGTTTAAGTCTGCATCATTTGATTTACTGCAATAAATTGCTTATGCTCCCTGCAAAGCCATTCTTCAGCGTGCACTAAATTTTCCAATTTATAAACTTCAGAAAATCAGCAAATCAAATTCTAGGCTTGTACATCAAAGCAAATGTGAAATTTAGTATTCTGTCGTGCTCATATCTATAATTGGGCAATAAAGTTCTCAAGGATCAGAGTATGGGATTGCTAAATTTCCTGGAATTTGTTTTGATAATTCAGTTTTATTGGATTTTAGTTTAGGTATTGTAGAATGTTTACAAATATCTTTTAACTCAATCTTAACCAAATAAATACTTGCATTCATAACCCTGAATAACTCTTCTCTGTCTCAATTAATATGGTCAAATGATATCTTTTAGTGTCAGTGAGAAATTCGAGCATAGTCTCCAAAAGACCTCTGAATGGTAAAAATGAACAGACACCTTAGACAGATACATCAGATTCTCCGGTTCAGTGCCAATTTTACCAGTTGTTGCTCTGGTGATTTTTACTTTTACAATAAAGCACATTTTAACCATTGTTGTCATATATATGACAAGTCATGTTGCTCTGTCTCTCCGGTTTTTTGGTTGTCCTTGCAACCGGCTTGAAAATCTCCTAAAATATGACTGGTTTCTGGCCTGATACCCTGTATATCTGAGACTTTTTTAACTATTAAAAACACAAGATATTATTATAGTTCACGTCATACATTATGAAAACATTAAATGCAAAATTCACAAAATTGAACAATCTGTTAAAATCACTCTTTATAACATATCTATTTTTAGCAGTTTCTAAAAAATCTTAAACATTTTGAGTTGATGAGGTTCCAGTTAGTTCAATATGCCCAATTATCTCTGAAATTTATTTTTGAAACTGGATGGATTTACTGTTGGCTACTTTTTTCCCCCGCATGAGAGTTTAGAACCCTCTTTTATTTTTCACTTGGACTTTGCTGCAATTAAATTTTTTCCACATATGAATTTACATTACTGTGAATGCAGGATTAAATCAACACATAAAGAATGTTAATATCTGATTCATAAGCACCTGAGTCTCCAGGGTTTCTTCATGGAGTTTTGCAAAAGAAAGAGCCTCCCGGTCTTTCTGGAGCTCATTAACCTGTTCTCGAAGGTGCTGCATCATAACCTTTAAAAAGTGAGGGGAATAGATAATGCACAAGTATGTTTCAGTGCCTTTCAAAAACCTTCATTTCTATAATATCTTTCATGTACCAAAGCATCATAAGGTGCTCCACAGTTGACAGTCAGACGTGAGGAAGAGGAGCAGGATGGAAATTGGGGAATTTGGCTGAATGCATTACGAAAGAAGTAGGCTTTAAGCAGACTTTTAAGGTGGAAGAGTTTAGGGAAAAGCTCCAAAGTGATAGGGTGAGACAATTGAAGACTGTGCCACCAATGGTAGTGCAGAGAAAGTTTAGGGAGCATAGCAGACCAGCTTCAAAGAGTGGAGGGTACAAGTTGGGAGATAGGGCTGGACGAATTTACAAATGTAGGGCGGAGCAAGGCTGTGGAATGATTTTCAGATAAAAATAAGGAATTTGAAGTTGATGTGTTCAAGGGTGGAGCAACAATTGAAGTTAGTGAAGACTGGAAAGATTGGTGACCAGGACTTCGTATAGGATAGGATGCAGTCAGTGGAGCTTTCAATGAATTGGAGTTTATTTAGAGTGGCGCTTGGGAGGCCAACACAGATGTTGTGTCTGAAGGTGAATAATGGCATGGATTATGGTTTCAACTGCAGTGAGGGTGAGGCAGGACCTGCAATACTTTAGAGATGTGATTAAGCAGTTTTGTCGATTCACTGGATGTGCAGATTGAAGCTCAGTTTAGTCAAGGCACCGTTGAGTTCAGCTTGAGTGGGCATCTAGGAAGGGGAGATGGGACCAGGTGTTAAAGTGGAGGGTTTCTGGCAGAGACTGAACAGGATAGCTTTGATTTTGCCAGTGTTAAGCTGCAAAACATCTCACCTATCCATGTCAGATTGACAGCTGGGACAGTACAGTGATAGTGGTAGAATAAAGAGGAGTGGTGGACAGGAAACATCGTGTAACATCAGCATATATACTTATAGATAATGTCACCGAGGGGCAGCATATAGATGAAGAACAGCTGGAGCCCATCTATAATCAGACTTTGAAGTATGCCAAACCCTTGGTGTCATATTTGACCCTGAAATGAGTTTTCACGGCATAACTAAAACCGCCTTTTTCCACCTCCATAACATTGCCCGCCTCCACCCCTGCCTCAGCTCTTCTACTGCTGAAGCCCTCATTCATGCCTTTGTTACCTCTAGACTTGATTACTCCAACTCAATCCTGGCCTGCCTCCCACATTCTGCACTATGTAAACCTGAGGTTATCCAAAACTCAGCAGCTCATGTACTAACTTGCACCAAGTCACAATCACCCATCATCCCTGTGCTTTCTGACCTACATTGGCTCCCGGTAAAACAACGCTTCGATTTCAAAATTCTGGCCTCTTGATCATCCCTAATTATAACTGCTCACTCATCGGTGGCCGTGCCTTTGCTGTTTGGGCCCCAAGCTCTAGAACTCCCTCCCTAAACCTTTCCGCCTCCCTTTCCTCCTTTAAGACGTCCTTAAACAAGCTTTTGGTCAACTGCCTTAATTTCTTCTTTTGTGGCTCGGTGTCAAATTTATCTTTTTTGTATTGTAACACTGTTGTGAAGCGCCTTGGGACATTTTACTACGTTAAAGGCACTATATAAATAAAAGTTATTATTATTAGTAAAGCTGATTGTTTATAATGGTTTCTCGTCCTGTTCTATACAATGGGCTATCTGTGGTGGGATGGGTAGAATGGAATTATGAGAAAGCAGTGTTATGGAGGTGGATCAGATAGAGGTGGTGGAGACAAATGGTACGATTGGTCATGTTGAAAGCTGCAGTGATGTCTAAGAGAATTAAGAGGAATAACGCAACGTGATCAGTCACACAAATGTCATTGGTGTCTTTGACTTGGGCAGTCTCAGTGGAGTGGATAGGATAGAAGCTTGATTGAAGGGATTTAAATGGTGTAGTAGAAGAGGTGGACATAGAGCTGGGTGGTGATCAATGTTCCCTCTAATCTTCTTTTGGCCTGCGTGGCCACTTTAACAAGCTGAAACATTGGTGGGGACTACACTCCACGTTATAGACAGAGCTGTAGCTGGAGAATATGGAAAGATTAAGGGTAGACTTTTAAGGAGTGGGAAATTATGGCAGTTTTGAAAAGGGAGAAAACAGTGGCTGAGATGAGGAAGCATTTGACGATGTGTAGCATATTCAAATGAGCAGTTCTCGTGGAGGAGGAGGCAACTTTTGAGGGCAGTGTGTAAAGGGGTGGGAGAGGCTATGGAATGTTATTAGGTCAGAGCTAAAGTAGGAGATAATCCAAGAGTATTCAGTTATTGAGAGCAGAGTGGCTCGAGGAAACAAGCAGTTGACCAGATAGCCTCAATTTTGAAGACCAAGAAATCCATGAAGTTCTTGCAACTGGCGTCAAGTTATCTTTTCCCTCAATTCCCCATCTCTCTCCAAACCTCACCTCATTCCATGCTAGATGACCACTTGGGCTACTGTTGTGTAAAAATGGATTGGACTGCTGATCTTTCCCATGGCTGCAGTCAGAGTGCAACTATTTAATGCAAATGCTCGATTACAAGCTTGTTCAGAGTGTCCTAATTATCAAAATCCACCACAACTGATAAATCAGTAAAGGGAAAAAAATATATATATCTGAGCCCTATCCTGTCCTCATCTCGTTCCCCACTCATGCACTTGCTAAAAGCAGGAGCCCTGGCTGATTTTTCCACTCTCTAGAGTAATGGAGATCTCTTGTAGCACCCCTATTTCTGCTCTATTAAATATATGAATTAAAAATACAACTACAAATGCTGGAAATCAGAAATAAAAACAGCAATTCTGGTTTCTGTACTTTAAACAGCGTTCCTCTTTTTCAAATGCTGATGGACTGCTGTGTATTTCCAGCAGTTTTGTTTTCAGTGAATAAAATTATGATTCCAAAAAGGACTTAGCAAAGACCAGTGATCAAATCTGGAACCTTCCTGTTTTCTCTAACTTAGTACCACATCAAGATGTAAATGATATCTGGCCTTTCAAAAAGTTTACAAAACACTTTTCTGAAGAGTGCACCTCTTTAATTTTCTGTAACTCAGCTATAATCTAAAAATCCACCAGGAAAAATTAACTAAGATTAAACTCTAACCCATTTACAGCACAGAAACAGGCAATTCGGCTCAGTCTATGCTTCACAAGAGTCACCTCTTACCTCACTTCATTTCATGCTATTGACATATCTTTCTATTTCTTTCCCCCTCATGTACTAATCTTCTTCCAACATAAAAATGCCAGATAACACTGTTGCGTCAAAAGGTAATAATATAGCATCACGGTTTTGAGGCAATGCCGGCTTGGCTTTTTTAATGGACTCCAGTTGAAATTAGCAGAGAATGACACTACTAATGCACAAAATTAATTTCAACAGCTGATGACTGGGTCTTCCATTGTAGAGCAAAGTGTTTGTCTGCATCTGATTTACTGATCTGCATTTCCCAATGCTCATTACATTAAGCATCATAAAGTGAGTCACCCTCCCAGAGAAGGGGAACTATACCATGGTATGTTATAGGAAAATATAAATACTCTAGAAAACAAAAAAACCTAGCAAATACGTAACAGATAGGGTTTCGAACAACGTATGTGGAGAAGATCCTACTTTGGAATCATAATTTCACATGCAAAATAAAACAGCTGGAAATACACAGCAATTCCATCAACATGTGATAAAAAGAAAAGGTATTTCAAATGCTCAGATTTGCTCTGTATGATCATATTTTCTATTTTCAATTTAGATCTTCAGCATTGGCAGTTTAAAAAAAAAATTCATATTTTGAAATTTTGGCCAAATCTTAATAACATTTCTTGCCTTTGTCATGTGTGTGGAGCCAGTACTGTATGTTATGACTGTCTGTGAATGTTCTTTCTCATTGGTTAAGTGTTTCATCCTTTCTAAATGAATATGTTCTACTTTTGTGATTCCTCAATTATATGGTGCAAAACCTTCATCCCCAATTTCAATTTTGTTTTTAATCACAATTCACCAAAAGTAATTCTACAAAATCCACCTATTATATGTGAAAAATGCTGACTGGGTCCCGACATTCTATTCCAAAATCCATAAATCACACTATGGATAGAAACATTCTAAATGTGTCAACGTGTACCTGAAATAACAGTTACACCTGTAGGTGTCACTAAAAATAGCAGAATTCCATTTTAAATCTGTCGCAGTGATGGTAGGTGGACAAGTAGGATTTAACAGTGTAAAGCAGCTGTTGTGAAATGTCCTGCATTTCCAAACGGTGCCAACTTGGAAGCTCTGCATCTTCCTTTTATTTCCAATCATACAGGTTAGGAAACCCAAAAATGAAGTGACCTTCCTGTCAGGACCTCAGCATAATTAACAGTCACATAAATATATAGATGCTACTACTACCCCACTCCCACAACCACTCCCTGCCTCCCCCAATTCTGAGATGGCCAACACTCCACAGAAATCTCAGATCAACTTTTAATAACATCTCATCAAGGAAAAATCTTTTCAAATATATATTTTCTGTAGTGGCCTTTTTGGTCTTCTTCCACTGTCTCCCCCACCCAGCAGTGACTACACTGCCAGTGTGACACTGCAAGCATGCCCAAAAGAATCAGTCTTCTGATTGTACTGTTAATGCAAAGGCACACCCTAAAATATATTTTTCGATCTGAATTTTTTGATAAAGTACCCAGAGCTTTGGGAGGACCAGTCTCAACTCCTCTCCCCTTCCCAGAGAGGATTTCCAAGCTCTGGATAGCAAGGAAGTTGGGAGGATATGTTTACTCCCACAATCTTCCCCTTCTGGCATCTTCCTCCTACTCCTCTCCCTTCCTCCTCTTAACAATCCCCCTCCCTCCCTCCCTCCACCCTCTGCCTGTGTTAAACTAGCCTCGCCCTCTAATCCTGCTTGACCTGAATACTGCACTTGGTCCCAATTCACCATTTGCATCACTACAAAAGTGTGACTTGCTGGATCAAAAAATTGCACACAATTATATTCCATTAAAAAAAAATTCTGCACAATACAATGCCAGTTCCTTGCCCACCTCACTATTCCCCCTCTGAAAAGAAAAAAAAAATCCCATAAAAAGCACACACAAAATTAATTACATTTTTTAAATCCTCACTGTTTATGAAATTCTAAATCCATTATCTATGCCTCGAAACACTCCTGAACAACAAATGCAAAAAAAAAAATGCTTTAAGTGATGCTACAGGGGAATTAAATTTCCTGTACCTCTTGGGTAGAGATTTTATTTGACAATTCAGCCACTTTGGAGGAGGAGTGTTCCAGTGCATGCTGAGTCAATATCCGTTCTACTTCTTGCTGATGAGCTGCTTTTAATGCTGCAACATGCTCAGAAACACCTCCTTGTGCTCTGCAGTATAGAGAAAAACATTGAAATGTGCTGCTTTTACATGAACAACTATATCAAACAGCAACCAAAAACGAGCACAGGTAAACATTAAAAAAATATCCAGCAACGTATTTATGACCATAATTTCTCACTATTTTTCACCAGATGCAAGTTTGACTCAATTGGTAGCACCCTCACCCAAGTCAAGTTGTGGGTGCAAGCCCTCACTCCAGGGCTTGAGTACATCACTTAGGTTGACACTTCAGTGAAGTACTAAGGAGGTTCCATTCTTCATGTGAGATGTTAAATGGAGGCCCTGTCTGTCCATTCCTGTGGTTCTGGTGGACATTAAATATCCCAAAGAGCCATTTAAAAATAGTAGAGATATTCTTCACATGGCCTGGCTATTGCCTTCCACTGATAACTCAACCAACACCATCAAATGCAAAGTAACTGTGGGATCTTGCTGTAGAAAATGGGTGTCATGTTTGTTTACACAACAGTCACTTCTCTTCAAAGGGAGTAATCTCTGGATTGCTACCAGTGCCACGTGCTAATCAGAGAAGCGGAAGCAAGATAGTTAGAAAAAATATGTGGCTTGAGCAGTGGTGCAAGAGGGAGGGATTCAAATTCCTGGGACATTGGAACCAGTTCTGGGGAAAGTGGGATCTGTACAAAAGGGACGGTTTGCACTTGGGCAGGATTGGAACTGATGTCCTGGGGGTAACATTTGCTAATGCAGTTCGGGAGTGTTTAAACTAATATGGCAGGGGGATGGGAATCTATGCAGCGAGAGAGGGCGAAGTAATATGGAGTCAGAAACAGATGGTAGAAAGGTAAAAGCAATAGTGGAAGGCTGAGTAAACAAAGGCAAGAAGCAAAATGGGCCACATTACATCATAATTCTAAAAGGAAAAAGGGTGTTAAAAAAAAAAACAAGCCTGAAGGCTTTGTGTCTTAATGCAAGGAGTATCCGTAATGAGGTGGATGAATTAACTGTGCAAATAGATGTTAACAGATATGATGTGATTGGGATTACAGAGACGTGGCTCCAAGATGATCAGGGCTGGGAACTCAACATTCAAGGGTATTCAACATTCAGGAAGGATAGAATAAAAGGAAAAGAAAGTGGGGTAGCATTGCTGGTTAAAGAGGAGATTAATGCAACAGTTAGAAAGGACATTAGCTTGGATGATGTGGAATCTATATGGGTAGAGCTGCAGAACACCAAAGGGCAAAAAACGTTAGTGGAAGTTGTGTACAGGCCTCCAAACAGTAGTAATGTTGGGGAGGGCATCAAACAGGAAATTAGGGGTGCATGCAATAAAGGTGCAGCAGTTATCATGGGCGACTTTAATAGGCATATAGATTGGGCTAACCAAACTGGAAGCAATACAATGGAGGAGGATTTCCTGGAGTGCATAAGGGATGGTTTTCTACACCAATATGTCAAGGAACCAACGAGAGGAGAGGCCATTTTAGACTGGGTGTTGTGTAATGAGAGAGGATTAATTAGCAATCTCGTTGTGCGAGGCCCCTTGGGGAAGAGTGACCATAATATGGTGGAATTCTGCATTAGGATGGAGAATGAAACAGTTAATTCAGAGACCATGGTCCAGAACTTAAAGAAGGGTAACTTTGAAGGTATGAGGCGTGAATTGGCTAGGATAGATTGGCGAAAGATACTTAACGGGTTGACAGTGGATGGGCAATGGCAGACATTTAGAGACCGCATGGATGAACTACAACAATTGTACATCCTTGTCTGGCGTAAAAATAAAAAAGGGAAGGTGGCTCAACCGTGGCTATCAAGGGAAATCAGGGATAGTATTAAAGCCAAGGAAGTGGCATACAAATTGGCCAGAAATAGCAGCGAACCTGGGAACTGGGAGAAATTTAGAACTCAGCAGAGGAGGACAAAGGGTTTGATTAGGGCAGGGAAAATAGAGTACGAGAGGAAGTTTGCAGGGAACATTAAAACGGACTGCAAACACTTCTATAGATACGTAAAGAGAAAAAGGTTAGTAAAGACAAATGTAGGTCCCCTCCAGTCAGAATCAGGGGAAGTCATAATGGGGAACAAAGAAATGGCAGACCAATTGAACAAGTACTTTGGTTCGGTATTCACTAAGGAGGACACAAACAACCTTCCGGATATAAAAGGGGTCAGAGGGTCTCGTAAGGAGGAGGAACTGAGGGAAATCCTTATTAGTCGGGAAATTGTGCTGGAGAAATTGATGGGATTGAAGGCCGATAAATCCCTAGGGCCCGATGGACTGCATCCCAGAGTACTTAAGGAGGTGGCCTTGGAAATAGCGGATGCATTGACAGTCATTTTCCAACATTCCATAGATTCTGGATCAGTTCCTAGGGAGTGGAGGGTAGCCAATGTAAACCCACTTTTTAAAAAAGGAGGGAGAGAGAAAACAGGGAATTATGGACTGGTCAGCCTGACATCGGTAGTGGGTAAAATGATGGAATCAATTATTAAGGATGTCATAGCAGCACATTTGGAAAGAGGTGACATGATAGGTCCAAGTCAGCATGGATTTGTGAAAGGGAAATCATGCTCGACAAATCTTCTGGAATTTTTTGAGGATGTTTCCAGTAGAGTGGACAAGGGAGAACCAGTTGATGTGGTGTATTTGGACTTTCAGAAGGCTTTCGACAAGGTCCCACACAGGAGATTAATGTGCAAAGTTAAAGCACATGGGATTGGGGGTAGTGTGCTGACATGGATTGAGAACTGGTTGTCAGACAGGAAGCAAAGAGTAGGAGTAAATGGGTACTTTTCAGAATGGCAGGCAGTGACTCGTGGGGTACCGCAAGGTTGTGTGCTGGGGCCCCAGCTGTTTACATTGTACATTAATGATTTAGACCAGGGGATTAAATGTAGTATCTCCAAATTTGCGGATGACACTAAGTTGGGTGGCAGTGTGAGCTGCGAGGAGGCTGCAGAGTGACTTGGATAGGTTAGGTGAGTGGGTTAATGCATGGCAGATGAAGTATAATGTGGATAAATGTGAGGTTATCTACTTTGGTGGTAAAAACAGAGAGACAGACTATTATCTGAATGGTGACAGATTAGGAAAAGGGGAGGTGCAACGAGACCTGGGTGTCATGGTACATCAGTCGTTGAAGGTTGGTATGCAGGTACAGCAGGCGGTCAAGAAAGCAAATGGGCATGTTGGCCTTCATAGCGAGGGGATTTGAGTACAGGGGCAGGGAGGTGTTACTACAGTTGTACAGGGCCTTGGTGAGGCCACACCTGGAGTATTGTGTACAGTTTTGGTCTCCTAACTTCAGGATGGACATTCTTGCTATTGATGGAGTGCAGCGAAGGTTCACCAGACTGATTCCCGGGATGGCGGGACTGACATATCAAGAAAGATTGGATCAACTGGGCTTGTATTCACTGAAGTTCAGAAGAATGAGAGGGGATCTCATAGAAACGTTTAAAATTCTGACGGGTTTAGACAGGTTAGATGCAGGAAGAATGTTCCCAATGTTGGGGAAGTCCAGAACCAGGGGTCACAGTCTAAGGATAAGGGGTAAGCCATTTAGGACCGAGATGAGGAGAAACTTCTTCACCCAGAGTGGTGAACCTGTGGAATTCTCTACCACAGAAAGTTGTTGAGACCAATTCACTAAATATATTCAAAGGAGTTAGATGTAGTCCTTGCTACTAGGGGGATCAAGGGGTATGGCGAGAAAGCAGGAATGGGGTACTGAAGTTGCATGTTCAGCCATGAACTCATTGAATGGCGGTGCAGGCTCGAAGGGCCGAATGGCCTATTCCTGCACCTATTTTCTATGTTTCTATGTTTCAAAGTAATTCAAAATGTACATGAAGCCCTTTGATATATTTTTGAAAGGTATAAGATACTACAGCCCCTAGAAATTCAGATGCAACTGAATAGTGAGGTCTGAGTGCCCCTGGGCCGACTTTACCTCGAGGCAATGAGCTGCCAAGAGCAACAGGCATCTTACAGGTGATGCACAATTAAAGATCGAGCTGCTACTCGTATGAGAGAGGCCTTCAGGTAAGTGAGGACAACTAGGTCAGGAGGTAGCAGTGGCAATCGGGAGGGGGTGTTGATGGCTTGAACCTTCCTCATGTGCATGCCTCTGTACACCACATACTGCATTTACTGACCAAGTACAATGAACTCAAATTGCAGTTTCTAGAAACAAATTAAAAAATAGTTTAAACCCAGCTTTACCTCCTTGCTTCATTTTCAAATTGGGCTAAGTTTACTCGTTGCTGGTCCATTTCCAAAGACAATCTTTCCATGTTGTTCTTCAGCATGTCATTTTCTTTCAGAACCTCTGATATATGAGAACCAGAAAAGTCATTTGGCTGATAAATTTTTTTATCTAAAGTTGCTGGGAAAGGTTCTGTAGACTCTTTGTCCTTTTTGGACTTCTTGGTTGATTTCTGTCGAGCATCATATTTGTCAGCCAGTGTTTTGGTATTAAGGAGCACCCTCCTCTCTCTCTGGAGGCGTTCCAATGTCTTTGAAAGCTCTTGTATTTCTCGGTTTTTAGCAGCCAGTTCTAAATTAAGTTTCTCGATCTTGGCTTGCTGATATGTATGTTGCATAAGTTGGTCAACCATTCTAAGGGAGCTTTCTTCTCTGTCCATTAACTTCAATTCTGCTTGATAAAGTTCGTTTTTCAGCACCTCAATGTCACTCCTGAGACGATTTTCCTTGGACTTGTGGGCCTCTTTTAACTTGAGAATTTCCTCTTCCATTATCTTCATTTTTGGATCATGGTCATCTAATTTTTCTGTTTCATGAATTAGCTTGCGTACTAAAAGTTGTTCAAGTTCTGAGACTCTCTGTTCATACTGAATCTGGACAACATAAAAAGCATAATAAACTATTATTTTGTGTGATAAGGATAAGAATGATGGGTAAGCAGGACTCAGTGTGTGATATGAAATGGGTAGCAGAATTTTAGATGAGCTGAAGTGTTAGGAATGCTCACAGGAATTTATTAATGAATCTATTTTATGCTCAGGACTTCATTTTGTGGTTAAAGTAAGTTTTTCGTTGAATCTGTTGAAGCAAGTGATATCTGTAGAATGTCACAAGACTGCTCAAATCATGAAGGCTGCTTTGCAAGACTGTACCACCTGTCATTATATCAGGTAGCCTTATATAGCTCTAATGAACTAATAGATACATCTATCGATTTGACAATTATATATTTTCCTTTTCTGCATATGAAAGGACAGCTATTGTTATGAGATCCACTCTCTGGAATACTGAACTGATGTAAGTTAGTGTAAACCAACTATAAAGGTCATGGCGGAGACATGATGTAATGGCCTTTTAGCGGAGGATAAAAGCGAGACTATTAGAACATAACATAAGAAATAGGAGCAAGAGTGGGCCATTTGGCTACTCGAACCTGCTCTGCCATTCAGTAAGATCATGGCTGATCTGATCTGGACTCAGCTACATTTCCCTACCCGCTCCCCAAAACCTTTTACTCCTTTATCGCTCAAAAATCTGTCTATCTCCGCCTTAAATATATTCAATGACCCAGCCTCCACAGCTCTCTGGGCAGAGAATTCCATGGATTTACAACTCTCAGAAAAAATTTCTCCTCAGCTCAGTTTTAAATGGGCGACCGCTTATTCTGAGACTATGTCCCCTAGGAGTGGAAATATCCTCTTTGCATCCAACTTGTCGAGCCTCTTTATTATCTTGTATGTTTCAATAAGATCACCTCTCATTCTTCTGAACTCCAATGTATATGGCCCAACCTATCCTCATAAGTCAACCCCCTCATCTCTGAAATCAACCTAGTGAACCTTCTCTGAACAGCCTCCAATGCAAGTATATCATTCCTTAAATATGGAGACCAAAACTGTACACAGTACTCCAGGTGTGACCTTACCAATACCCTGTACAATGGGAGCAGGACTTCTCTGCTTTTATACTCTATCCCCCTTGCAATAAAGGCCAACATTCCGTTTGCCTTCCTGATTACTTGCTGTACCTGCATACTAACTTTTTGTATTTCATGCACAAGGACCCCCAGGTCCCTCTGTACTTCTTCTCCATTTAAATTATAATTTGCTTTTCTATTATTTTTGCCAAAGTGGATAACCTCACATTTTCCCACATTATACACTCCAGCTGCCAAATTTTGGTCCACTCACTTAGCCTGTCTATATCCCTTTGCAGATTTTTTCTGTCCTCCTTACAATTTGCTTTCCCACCTATCTTTGTATCTTCAGCAAACGTGGCTACATTACACTCGGTCCCTTCATCCAAGTCATTAATATAGACTGTAAATAGTTGAGGACCCAGCAACGAGCCCTGTGGCACCCCACTAGTCACTGTTTGCCAACTGGAAAATGACCCATTTATCCCGTTTTCTGTTAGTTAGCCAACCTTCTATCCATGCTAATATATTACCACCAACCCGTGAACTTTTATCTTGTGCAGTAACCTCTTATGTCATCATCATCATAGACAGTCCCTCAAAATCAAGGAAGACTTGCCTCCACTCTTAGGTGGTACCTTATCGAATGCCTTTTGGAAATCCAAATACACCACATTCACTGGTTCCCCCTTATCCACCCTGCTCGTTACATCCTCAAAGATCTCCAGTAAATTTGTCAAACATGATTTCTCTTTCATAAAACCATGCTGACTTTGCTTGATTGTATTATACTTTTGCAAATGTCCCGCTACTGCTTCCTTAATAATGGACTCCAGCATTTTCCCCAACGACAGATGTTAGGCTAACTGGTCTATAGTTTCCTGCTTTTTGTCTGCCTCCTTTTTTTAAATAGGGACGTTACATTTGCAGTTTTCCAATCCACTGGGACCGCTCCAGAATCCAGGGAATTTTGGTAGATTACAACCAATGTATCCACTATCTCTGCAGCCACTTCTTTTAGGACCCTAGGATGCAAGCCATCAGGTCCAGGGGACTTGTCCGCCTTTAGTCTCATTATTTTACCGAGTGCTGCTTCTTTAGTGATCGTGATTGTATTAAGTTCCTCCCTCCCGATAGCCCCTTGATTATCCACTATTGGGATGTTTTTAGAGTCTTCTAATATAAAAGAAATAGGGAAGAACCGGGGTGAATCACCCTGTGACTGAGCTCAACAACTGTTTCGCGAGGTCTCTTGCAATCTTCACATCGCTTTGTGCGTTGTCTGGGAGTATCATTTTCTCCAATAAAATCCATAAGCAAAGACTGTGTTGAGAACTTCCAATCCTGGCACAAACACAACAGCTCCAAGCTGGTCTCTCTTGTATTAGTAATCAACAGAAGCTTATGGAGGGTGAAAGATGAGATAGGGTGACTGAACACCTTGAACATTTTCAGTTGATCAGAGAGAGCCAGCATGGATTTGTGAAAGGTAGGTCATGCCTGACAAACCTGATTGAATTTGAGGAGGTGACTAAAGTTATTTCTATGGACTTCCAGAAGGCATTTGATAAAGTGCTACAAAAGAGACTAAAAAAAAATTCCAGGATGTGGGCATCGTTGGCAAGGCCAGCATTTATTGCCCATCCTTAATTGGCCTCGAGAAAGTGGTGGTGAGCTGCCTTCTTGAACCGCTGCAGTCCTTGTGGTACTTCCAGTGCGGTTAGGGAGGGAGTTCCAGGATTTTGACCCAGCGACAATGAAGGAATGGCAATATATTTCCAAGTCTCGATCGAGCCTACCTTAGAAATGAACTTGGAAGAGATAGTGTCCCCATGCGCCTGCTACCCTTGTCCTTCTGTCACGGGTTTGCGAGATGCTGCTGAAGAAGCCTTGGCGAGTTGCTGCAGTGCATCTGAAAGATGGTACACACTGCAGCCAGTGCACCGGTGGTGGAGGAAGTGAATGTTGAAGGTGGTAGATGGGGTGCCAATTAAGCGGGCTGCTTTGTCCTGGATAGTGTCGAGCGTTTTGAGTGTTGTTGGAGCTGCACACATCCAGGCAAGTGGAGAGTATTCCATCACACTCCTGATTTGTGCCTTGGAGTAGGTGGAATAGCTCTGGGGAGTCAGGAAGAGAGACACTCGCCGCATAATACCCAGCCTCTGACCCGCTCTTATTGCCATTGTATTTATGTGGCTGGTGCAGTTAGCTTTCAAGTCAATGGTGACCCCCAGGAAGTTGATTGTGGGAGATTTGGTGATGGTAAAGCTGTTGAATGTCAAGGGAAAACATAGAAATTTACAGCGCAGAAGGAGGCCATTTCGGCCCATCGTGTCCGCGCCGGCTGACAACGAGTAGCACAGCCCTCGGAGAGCAGCCCTGAAGGTTACATATGAACAATGGCAGAAAGGTAAAGAGCATCCAGCCCAACCAGTCCACCCCACACAACTGTGACACCCCTTACAGTGAACCATTCTAAACTCCACCCCAACCGGAGCCATGTGATCTCCTGGGAGAGGCAAAAAGCAGATAAAAACCCAGGCCAATTTGGGGGAAAAAATCTGCGAAAATTCCTCTCTGTCCCACCCAGGCGATCAAAACTAGTCCAGATCACCCTGGCCATATTCGATTCCCTGCAGTACTTACTATCATATCTGCGCCGGCCAACGAGGTTATCCAGTCTAGTCCCAATTACCAGCTCTAGGTCCGTAACCCTGCAGGTTACAGTACTTTAAGTGCCTATCCAACCATCTTTTAAATGTGGTGAGGTGGTTATACTCTCATTTGTTGGAGATAGTCATTCCCTGGCTGTTAACTAAGGTAGAAGCCCATGGAATTGAGGGCAAATCATTGACCTGCTTAGGAAATTGGCTGAGCAGCAGAAGACAGGCAGTAGGGATAATGGGTAGGTACTCAAATTGGCAGGATGTGACTAGTGGTGTCCTGCAGGGATCTGTCTTGGGGCCTCAACTATTCACAGTATTTATTGACAACTTAGATGATATAGAAAGTCATATATCCAAATTTGCCGATGTCGCAAAGATAGGCAGCATTGTAGATGAAAGCATAAAATTACAAAGCAATATCGACAGATTAAGTGAATGGCCAAAACTGTGGCAAATGAATTTCAATGTAGGCAAATGTGAGGTAATCCACTTTGGACCTAAAAAGGATAGAACAGGGTACTTTCTAAATGGTGAAAAGCTAAAAGCAGTGGAGGTCCAAAGAGACGTGGGGTTCAGGTAAATAGATTATTACAATGTCATGAGCAAGTACAGAAAATAATCAAAAAGGTTCATAGAATGCTGGCCTTTATATCTAGAGGACTAGAATATAAAGGGGTAGAAGTTATGCTGCAGCTATACAAAACCGTGGTTAGCCCACAGCTGGAGTACTGTGAGCAGCTCTGGGCATCACATCTCAGGAAGGATATATTGATCTTGGAGGGAGTGCCGCGTAGCTTTACCAGAATGATACCCCAACTTCAAGGGTTAAGTTACAAGGAAAGATTACACAAATTAGGGTTGTATTCTCGAGAATTTAGATGGTTAAGGGGTGATCTGATCGAAGTTATCAAGATATTAAGTGGAACAGATAGGGTAGATAGAGAGAAACTATTTCCGCTGGTTGGGGATTCTAGGTCTAGAGAGCATAGTCTAAAAATTAGAGCCAGATCTTTCAGGAGTGAAATTAGGAAACACTTCTACACACATATGGTGGTAGAAGTTTGGAACTATCTTTCGCAAATGGCAATTGATGCTCGTCAATTGTTAATTTTAAATAGGAGATTGATAGATTTTTGTTAACTAAAGATATTAAGGGATATGGGCCAAAGTCTTGATCTGACTGAATGGCGGAACAGGCTCGAAGGGCTCAATGACCTACTCCTGTTCCGATGTTGCTTTAAGAGGCAGACCAGGAAGAAAATAGAGTAACCAAGTCTTGAGGTGACAAAGGCACAAATGAGAGTTTCAGTGGCAGATGGCCTAAGGTAGGGGTGGAGGCAGGCAGTGCTACAAGGTAGGCCGTTTTTGTGATAGACAGGGTATGGGGTCAGTAAGCTCAGCTTGGAGTTGACTAGGATGCTGAGGTTGCAAACAGTCTGGTTCAGTCCGAGACAGGGAAATGGGGTTGAGTCAATAGCAAACGTACTGAGCTTGTGATAGAGGTTGAAGACAACAACTTCAATCATTCCAATATTAAACTGGATGAAATTACAGCTTGTAGGATAAGCAGTCTGACAGCAGAGAGACAGTGTAGCGATCGAGAAAGGTAGAGTTTGTCTTCTTAGCATACATGTGGAAGCTGACCCCTTGACTGCAGATGATGTAGTCAAGGTGCTGCATATATGCAAGAAGGAGGATGTGACCAAGGACGAATACTTGGTGGACTCTGATGGTAACGGTGTGGGGATAGAAAGGGAAGCCATTTCTGGAGATTTTTGTAATGTAGAAATCTTAGTTGCTTTTTGTTTTAGTTACCCCATTATCTTTTGGCAGTTTTAGCATACTTTTAGAGGTTTTCAGTATTTAGAGGCTTTCAGTGTCCCTGAAAGACATTCATACCAGCAGATATGGGGACCTATGTGTGGAAGCTGGGCAAGTGAGGAGAATTTTTCTTTTATAAATGTGTGATACAGCCTGCTGACTTTTATCTAGGCCGTGCGGCCCCTCGAGCCTGCTCCGCCATTTAATACGATCATGGCTGATCTGATCATGGACTCAGGTCCACTTCCTTGCCCGCTCCCCATAACCCCTTATTCCCTTATCGGTTAAGAAACTGTCTGTTTTAAATAGGCGGCCTCGTATTCTAAGATTATGCCCCATAAGTTCTAGTCTCCCCTATCAGTGGAAACATCCTCTCTGCATCTACCTTGTCAAACCCCCTCATAATCTTATACGTTTCGATAAGATCACCTCTCATTCTTCTAAATTCCAATGAGTAGAGGCCCAACCTACTCAACCTTTCCTCCTAAGTCAACCCCCTTATCTCCGGAATCAACCTAGTCAACCTTCGTTGAACTGCCACCAAAGCAAGTATATCCTTTCGTAAATATGAAAACCAAAACGATGCAGTATTCCAGGTGTGGCCTCACCAATACCCTGTATAACTGTAGCAAGACTTCCCTGCTTTTATACTCCATCCCATTTGCAATAAAGGCCAAGATTCCATTGGCCGTCCTGATCGCTTGCTGTACCTGCATACTAACTTTTTGCGTTTCATGCACTGGGACCTCCCAGGTCCCGCTGTCTGCAGCACTTTGCAATTTTTCTTCATTTAAATAATAACTTGCTCTTCGATTTTTTCTGCCGAAGTGCATAACCTCACACTTTCCAACATTATACTCCATCTGCCAAATTTTTGCCTATTCACTTAACCTGCCTATGTCCTTTGCAGATTTCTTGTGTACTCACAAATTGCTTTTCCTCCCATCTTTGTATCG
Organism: Pristiophorus japonicus; assembly: GCF_044704955.1. NCBI lineage: Eukaryota > Metazoa > Chordata > Chondrichthyes > Pristiophoridae > Pristiophorus > Pristiophorus japonicus. The sequence continues at coordinate 178,374,126 of NC_091983.1, read as the reverse complement.
TCCGCAAACTTGGCTACGTTACACTCAGTCCCTTCTTCCAAGTCGTTAAGAGATTGTAAATAGTTGGGATCCCAGCACTGATCCCTGCGGCACCATCGCCTATCTCTGCCCCTACCTCAGCCCATCTGCTGTCAAAACCTTTATCCATGATCCAGAATCGACTATTACAATGCTCTCCTGGCCAACCTACTCTGCTCCACCCTTCATATACTGCAGCTCATCCACACCTCAGCTGCCCATATCCTATCCTACACCAAGTTCCCCTCACCCATCACCTCTGTGATCACTGATAAACAATGGGCCCCAATCCAGCAAAGTCTCAAATTTACATTTTTAATCTTTGTATTCAAATCCTTGTTCTTCTTCAAAATAGTGCCATGGGACCAGAGAGAGCAGACATAACGTTTCATCCAAAACATAGAAATTTACAGCGCAGAAGGAGGCCATTTCAGTCCATCATGTCCGCGCCGGCCAACAAAGAGCCGCATGGCCCTTGGTCAGCAGCCCTAAAGGTTACATATAAACCTATGAACAATGACGGAAAGGCAAGGAACACCCAGCCCAACCAGCCCGCCTCACACAACTGTGACATCCCTTGTACTGAAACATTCTACACTCCACCCAACCGGAGCCATGTGATCTCCTGGGAGAGGCAAAAACCAGATAAAAACCCAGGCCAATTTAGGGAGAAAACAATCTGGAAAAATTCCACTCTGATCCATCCAAGCGATCGAAACTAGTCCAGGAGATGACCCTGGCCGTATTCTATTCCCTGCAGTACTTATTATATCTGCGCCATCCAACAAAAGGTCATCCAGTCTAATCCCAATTACCAGCTCTCGGTCCATAACCATGCAGGTTACTGCACTTTAAGTGCCCATCCAACCATCTCTCAAACGTGGTGAGGGTTCTGTATCCACCACTCTTCCAGGCAGCGAGTTCCAGATCCCCACAACCATCTGCGTAAAGAATCTCCCCTCAAATCCTCTCTAACCTAAGGATCAGGGGTAAGCCATTTAGGACCAAGATGAGGAAAAACTTCTTCACCCAGAGAGTGGTGAATCTGTGGAATTCTCTACCAGAGAAAGTTGTTGAGGCCAATTCACTAAATATATTCAAAAAGGAGTTAGATGCAGTCCTTACTACTAGGGGGATCAAGGGGTATGGCGAGAAAGCAGGAATGGGGTACTGAAGTTGCATGTTCAGCTGTGAACTCATTGAATGGCGGTGCAGGCTTGAAGGGCTGAATGGCCTACTCCTGCACCTATTTTCTATGTTTCTATGTAATCCTTCCACCAACCACCTTAAAACTATGCCCCCTCGTAATAGACCCCTCCACCAATGGAAATAGACCTTTACTATCCACTATGTCTAGGCCCATCAATATTTTGTACACCTCAATGAGGTCTCCTCTCAATCTTCTCAGTTCCAATGAGAACGAACCCAGCCTATCCAATCTGTCCTCATAACTAAGATTCTCCATTCCAGGCAGCATCCTAGTAAATCTCCTCTGCAATCTCTCTAGTGCAATCATGTCCTTCCGACAATACGGCGACCAGAACTGCACGCAGTACTCCAGCTGTGACCTAACCAAAGTATTATACAATTTAAGCATAACCTCCTTGCTCTTATATTCTATACCTCGGCCAATAAAGGCAAGCATTCCGTATGTCTTCTTAATCACCTTATCCACCTGGTCTGCTACTTTGGGGGATCTGTGGAGAAGCACTCCAAGGCCCCTTTGTTTATCTACACTATTAAGTGGCCTACCGCTGAATGTGTATACCCTTTCCTTATTAGCCCTCCCAAAGTGCATCACCTCACACTTCTGAATTAAATTCCATTTAGCACTGCTCTGCCCACCTGACTAGTAGATTGATATGCAGCCCATGACTTTCCTTTTCATTATCAACCACACATCCAATTTTAGTGTCTTCTGCAAACTTCTTAATCATACACCCTCTATTCAAATCTAAATCGTTGATATGTTCCGCAAAAAGCAAGGGACCCAGTACTGAGACTTGTGGAACCCCACTGGAAACATCCTTCTAATCACAAAAACATCCATCAATCATTACCCTTTGCTTCCTTCCTCCAAGCCAATTTTGGATCCAACTTGCAACTTTGCCCTGTATCCCATGGGCTTTAACCTTCATGACCAGTCTACCATGTGGGACCTTATCAAAAGCCTTGCTAAAGTCCATTTATACTACATCATACGCACTATCCTTATCGACTCTCTTGGTTACCCCTCAAAAAATTCAATCAGGTTAGTCAAACACGATCTTCCTTTAACAAATCTGTGCTGACTGTCCCTGATTAATCCTTGCCTTTCCAAATGCAGATTTATCCTGTCTTTCAGGATTTTTTCCAATAATTTTCCCACCATTGAGGTTAGGCTGACAGGCCTGTAATTACTCGGCCTATCCCTTTTTCCCTTCTTAAAGAAGGGTACTACGTTAGCAGTCCTCCAATCCTCCGGCACCATGCCCAGATCCAAAGAGGACTGGAAAATGATGGGCAAGGCCTCTGCTATTTCCTTTTTTACTTTGCTCAACAGCCTGGGATGCATTTCATCCGGGCCTGGGGACTTATCTACTTTCAAAGCTGCTAAACCCCTTAATACTTCCTCTCTCACTATATGTATTTCATCCAGAATATCACACTCCTCCTCGATAGCAGTATCTGCATTACCCTTTTCCTTTGTGAAAACAGACGCAAAGTATTTGTTAAGAACCCTACCAACATTTTCCACCTCCACACAAAGATTACCCTCATGATCTTTAATAGGCCCTACCCTTTCTTTAATTACCCTCTTATTCTTAATATATTTATCGAACATCTTAAGGGTTTTCCTTAATTTTACTGGTCATTTTCTCGTGCTCTCATTTAGCATTCCTAATATCCTTTTGATGACACCTTAAGAGTGTAGCATTCCCTCAGTACGGCACTGGAGATCAGCCTAGATTTTGTGCTCAAAGGTCATCGATCTGAAACGTTAATTATGTTTCTTTCTCCACAGATGCTGCCGAAAGTACTATCCAATGTGCACATAGAAAATCAACCATGCCCTGGAGGTGGGACTTGAACCCACAACCTTCTGGTCCAGAGGCATGAGCGCTACTGCTGAGCTATGTCAGACACATAAAAAGCATAAGGAAGTGCATTTTGTAGCACAGTAAGCAAACTGCATGTGAAAAGGGATTTGAAACTTAAAGCTAAAGCTAATGTTGGAAATCTGAAATTGAGAGAGAAAATGTTGGAAACATCCAGCAGGTCAGGCAGCATCTGTAGAGAGAGAAACAAGAGTCAACATTTCAGGCTGATGACCTTTCATCAGACTTAAATCTGCCGAGAAGAGTTTTATCTTGGCAAGGATTTGCAGCGTTACTTTATTTCTATCTTCAGGTAAACTACTTTGGAACAACTGTGACCATCAGAGTGCTGAATGGTGTGAAACAAAATATGAAATGTCCCCTACGGTTTGGTGCTACACCAAATTCAATAATGCTTACTTGTATAAGTAATAACAGAATTAGAGCATGGTTAATTATCAGTAGATTATTCAAATGGATAAGATTTGATTGGTTAAAACCAGCAGGGACTAGTCTGTGGCAAATGCTCATGTTCTCGGAGTACTTGAAGATCAAATGTAGTATATTATACAAAAGGTTTATGACTTCTTCTCGAAGAAAGACTACGTTAATTTTAGAAAATGCACAGTCTACATTGCAGTGGGCTCCAAAGGTTATTTTAAACTTAAAAGTTGTTTTCACTGCAGCTTCAAAAAGGTTTTAAGCAATGGCAGCAATGAACATTTCCATCATTTTATACTGGAACAATCATGTTAAAACAGGATACACAGTTCATGCTTCCTCCCTTTTAGCTTAAAACCTTCTAGAACATTCATTGTTGCAGAATGAGCATGGTTGATTTTCTATGTGCATGTTAGGTAGTACCTTCGGCAGCATCTGTGGAGAGAGAAACAGAATTAACGTTTCAGATCGATGACCTTTCATCAAAACTGGAAACGTTAACTCTGTTTCTCTCTCCACAGGTGCTGCCTGACCTGCTGAGTATTGTCAGTATTTTCTGTTTTTATTTCAAATTTCCAGCATCCGCAGTATTTTGCTTTTGTAATAGGTCGTACCTTGTTACAGCATTTCTTTATTGAATATATACTAATTTCTGTTGATCTACATAAACCACTTCACTGCTCCTTACAGAGAAATACATTGCTTTTATATAGTGCCTTTCATATCCTTAGGATGTTCCAAGCAATTTTCAAACAGTGGATTATACTTGAAGTGCTGTCACAATTGTTTTGTAAAGAAACATGGTTGCTGATTTTGCACACTGCAAGATCTCACCAACAGCAAATGCAATGAATAGCCAAAATAATTTGTTGGTTGAGGAAAAAATGCTGGCCAGGTGACTGGGAGAACTCCCTGTTCTTATTTGAATAGTGTTATGGGAGCTTTTGTGTCTATCCAAATAGGCAGACGTGGGCACCTCAGTTTAATGCCTCATCCAAAAGATGAGTATAGATTAAGCAACATAACTTTAATTACAATAGGAGTGATATAATATTTAGTTACATGCAGTACATTTTTTTCTCGAATATAAATAGAGATCCATTGAATCAGTGTTAATTGTGAATAAGCTTTGCCATACTTAATACCATACCAAGGTGCTTTGGTTTATAGAACAAGGCAAAACTTCAAAATAATTTTCTTCAGCAACATTGTTTTTTAAAAATCTTTTCCGTTTAAACTTTTATTCAATAAGGACAAAAAAATTGTAATTCCTTAAGAACATTAAAATCACCATAATAATTTACTTACGTTATATCTTGGAAGACCCAAGCCATCCTGCAGGTGGCATAGGCAGGTAGCTGAATGAGGTGGTTACCATAGTGATACTTTGTGACATCAACCATATGTCATTGAATTTGATACCAAGTTGGGTGGAAAGCACAGTGTTCCAAGGAGAATGAAATGTTTCAAAATATCTAATGCTTATTAATTGCGCAGGTGAGAAATGGTGGAGGACCTGGCAAGTCAAATATTTTAGCCCTTATGTATATTTGTAGCATATTATAACATAAGTATTCATAATGAGTGACCTATCATTAAACAAAGTACTACAGGAGGAAAAAATAGTATGTATGTTGACTAAACGTTGAAAGAAATGAACATAAGAAACAGGAGCAGGAGTAGGCCATTCAGCCCCTTATGCCTGCTCCGTCATTCAATAAGATCATGGCTGATCTTCTATCTCAACTCCACTTTCCCGACCTATCCCCATATTCCTTGATTCCCTTAATTTCCAAAAATCTATCAATATCTGTCTTGAATATACTCAATGACTGAGCATCCACAGCCCTCTGGGATAGAGAATTCCAAAGATTCACCACCCTCAAGTGAAGAAATGTCTCCTCATCTCAGTCCTAAATAGCTGACCCCTTATTCTGGGACTGTGACCCCTGGTTCTAGACCCCAGCCAGGGGAAACATCTTCCCTGAATCTACCCTGTCAAGCTCTGTAAGAATTTTGTATATTTCAATGAGGATCACCTCTCATTCTTCCAAACTGTAGAGAATATAGGCCTAGTCTACCCAATCTATCATAAGAACATAAGGAGTAGGAGCAGGAGTCGGCCATACAGCCCCTCGAGCCTGCTCCGCCATTTAATACGATCATGGCTGATCCAATCATGGACTCAGCTCCACTTCCCCGCCCGCTCCCCATAACCCCTTATCGGTTAAGAAACTGTCTATCTCTGTCTTAAATTTATTCAATGTCCAGGCTTCCACAGCTCTCTGAGGCAGCAAATTCCACAGATTTACAATCTTCTGAGAGAAGAAATTTCTCCTCATCTCAGTTTTAAATGGGCGTCCCCTTATTCTAAGATTATGCCCCCTAGTTCTAGTCTCCCCTATGAGTCTCTCCCTCTTTGCATCCACCTTGTCAAGCCCCCTCATAATCTTATACGTTTCGATAAGATCACCTCTCATTCTTCTGAATTCCAATGAGTAGAAGCCCAACCTACGCAACCTTTCCTCATAAGTCAACCCCCTCATCCCCGGAATCAACCTAGTGAACCTTCTCTGAACTGCCTCCAAAGCAAGTATATCCTTACATAAATATGGAAACCAAAACTGTACGCAGTATTCCAGGCGAGGCCTCACCAATACCCTCCTTATAGGACAATTCCCCCATCCCAGAAATCAGTCTGGTGAACCACCGTTGCACTCCCTTTATGGCAAGTATATCCTTCCTTAGGTAAGGAGACCAAAACTGTACATAATACTCCAGGTGTGGTCTCACCAGTGTACTATATAGTTGCAGTAAGATGTTTTTATTCATACTCAAATCCTCTTGTAATAAAGGCCAACATACCATTTGCTTTCTTAATTGCTTGCTGTACCTGCATGTTAACTTTCAATGATTCAAGTACAGATCCCCCTGAACACCAACGTTTCCCAATCACTCACCATTTAAAAAATACTCGTCTTTTCTATTTTTCCGACCAAAGTGAATAATTTTACATTTCTCCACATTATATTCCATTTTTCATGTTCTTGCCCACTCACTTAGCCTGTCTATATACCTTTGAAGCCTCTTTGAATCCTCCTCACAACTTACATTCCCACCTAGCTTTGTATGGCAGATGCAGTATAATGTGGATAAATATGAGGTTATCCACTTTGGGGGGTAAAAACACGAAGGCAGATTATCTGAATGGTGGCAGATTAGGAAAAGGGGAGGTGCAACGAGACCTGGGTGTCATGGTTCTATGTTTCTATGTACATCAGTCATTGAAAGTTGGCATGCAGGTACAGCAGGCGGTGAAGAAGGCACATGGTATTTTGGCCTTCATAGCAAGGGGATTTGCGTCTAGGAGCAGGGAGGTCTTACTGCAGTTGTACAGGGTCTTGGTGAGGCCTCATTTGGAATATTGTGTGATCTCCTAATCTGAGGAAGGACGTTCTTGCTATTGAGGGAGTGCAGCGAAGGTTCACCAGAGTGACTCTCGGGATAGCAGGACTGACATATGAGGAGAGACTGGATCGACTGGGCCTGTATTCACTGGAGTTTAGAAGGATGAGAGGGGATCTCATAGAAACATAAAATTCTGACGTGACTGGACAGGTTAGATGCAGGAAGAATATTCCCGATGTTGGGGAAGTCCAGAACCAGGAGACACAGTCCAAGGATAAGGGGTAAGCCATTTAGGACTGAGATGAGGAGAAACTTCTTCACTCAAGAGTTGTTAACCTGTGGAATTCTCTACCGCAGAGAGTGGTTGATGCAAGTTCGTTTGATATATTCAAGAGGGAGTTAGATATGGCCCTTATGGCTAAAGGGATCAAGTGGTATGGAGAGAAAGCAGGAAAGGAGTACTGAGGTGAATGATCAGCCATGATCTTATTTAATGGTGGTGCAGGCTCGAAGGGCTGAATGGCCTACTCCTGCACCTATTTTCTATGTTTCTATGTATCATCAGCAAACTTTGATATGTTACATTTGGTCCCCTCATCTAAATCATTGATATAGATTATGAATAGCTAAGGCCCAAGCACTGATCCTTGCGGCACCCCACTAGTTACAGCTTGCCAACCCGAAAATGATGCGTTTATTTTTACTCTCTATTTTCTATCCGTTAACCAATCCTCAATCTATGCTAGTATATTATTCCCAATTCGATGAGTATGTGGTACCTTATCAAATGCCTTCTGAAAATCCAAATACACCACATCCACTGGTTCCCTCTCATCTATTCTGCTAGTTACAACCTCAAAAAACTCTAACAAATTCATCAAACACCATTTCCCTATCATTAATCTGTGTTGACTCTGCCCAATTCTGTTATTATTTTCTAAGTGCCCTATTACCACGTCCTTAAATAATAGATTCTTCTACATTTTCCGTACGACTGATGTCAGAAAAGAAGAATAAATTAAGAGGTTAACTGGGAAGTGTTGCCGAAGGGTATCAGAATTGAGGGAAAATGGAGTATTTTTAAAACTATAATAATGAAAATTCAAAATAAAGATTTACCCAAGAAAAATAAATATATATCAAGTAGCAGTGCCAAGATGGGTAAAACAAGGTAATTAAAATAGGAAGAAGAAAGTGTACAAGGAAAAATGAAATTATGAGAGAGGGTCTAGAAATTTTCTAAAACTTACTTCTGGTATTGTATTAGGAAGTTGGATTCTGAAAGATGAAAAATTGATACTGAAACCAAAGATGATAAAATAGTTAAAAAGAATATTTCCTGGAAGCATTCACCAAACCTAACCTGCTGCCCAATTACTGAAATATACTCAAATAGCCTAGCATTTTATGAGGTCAGAATGGCAGAGACTTATGACTAAAAATTTCCTAGACCAGATGTCTATCTCCTAAGGCTTTGAAGGAGACGAGAAAGGAATATTTTGGATTACAGGCTATTGTTGGGCATTGCTGAAGTTCTGCAAGGCTTGAGGCAAGGTAATGGGCTGGAAATCTCGGCCTCCCCGGGTCCGCACTGAGTGTCTACGGACCCGGGAAGGCATCGCAAAAGCCGGTTTTCAGCGCACAATGCACATATGCTGAAAACCGGCTTTACCGATCTGTCAAGCTGGAGCTTGACAGATCCAATGCATATCGGGTGTGAGGACATTTTCATGTGGGATTTACCCATATCTTGCCCAGCAAATGTCCTCAAAATTCTTGCGCCTGTTAAAAGCAGGCGTATAGCCTACTTTTACAGGCGCAAGAGTTTAAAAACATACAAAAATAAAATTAAATTTAAAAAACACATTTTTTTAAAACTCTGCCCACTACGTTACATTTATTTTTAACCATAATTTTAAAAAACTTTAAAAAAAACTCAGAAGTGTTTTTTCTTCCAAGATATTTATTAACTTTAATTTTAATATTGTGAGGTGTGTTTTTTATTTTTTATTATATCTGTTTAGTGTTTGTTTTTTTTCTCATTAATAGCAATGAGAACTTGTAGATACGGAGTTCTCATTGCTATCGAGAAAGCTGTGGAATACTGTACCTGATTGGCTGAGCAGTCACACGTGACGTGACTGCACCTTCTGCGTAGGAACCTCGAGGACGGGAGCGCGTTTCGCAGTGCGGGAAGAGAAGGCCTCCCCAATGGAATCGCACGCTCCTCCTGGACTGCCAGTTAATTCGTAGAAATGTTTCAGGTCGGAGGCAATTGCCTATGGGAAGCCTCTGACTGCAATTTCAGCCCCAATTTAATGCATATTTTTAAAAAACAGCAAATTTGATCAAGAGAGCTACAGGACCATTAATTTATCATTAATGGGTAAAATAATGGCAACTATTCCTAGGTGAAGGATAGAAGAGTACCTGTGTAATAATAACTTAAACCAAATCAGCAAATATTATTTTAGAAAAGGAAGATCCTAGCTGACAAATTTGATTGACTCTTTATTAAGATGCTGTTCTCCCTATATAGCTTAACTGGACTTTGAGAGAGTTTTGGCAAAGTTACACATGAAGGATTTCTATTAAACTGAAAGCTACAGGAATCTAGGCTAGAAATGAAGATGTTAAAACGAAACTGAGAGCATCAAGAGGACTAATACCAGAATTGGGATGGCGGGGGCGGGAAAAGAGGTGGTGATTAGAGTTGAGTGGGGCCTTACAGTGGAAAGTGCTTGGACCCATTACTTCTAACCTACATATATGACCTAGATATAGAAATTAAATGTAAACTTGTCAAATTTGCTGAAGCAACTAAAGTAGGGAGAACAGTAAAGATGATTCAGCAAAACAGTGACAGAATGATTTAGATAAGTTATGCAATTCCGTGAACAAATAAAATTCAACATGGATCACAAAAATGTGCATTATAAGTATACTGAATTGTAATTGATTAACAGAAGGAGTCTTAGCAATGGGCCTAGGAGTTATGGTCAACTCATCACTTTCCATATCTGGACAATGTGGAGTAGGAATTCAAAAATCATCTAAAATTATAGGTGTCTAGAGATTGCGTTGGGCTTTACGGGACACTGGTCAGATAACACGAGTATTCTGCTTGATTAAGATCAGCAGTCGAGGAGCAACACTTAAATAGGTGTAGCAAAAAGCAACAAGAGTGATTCCAAGTACAAAAGGGATGGGGAGCTATGAGGAGCTAGAGAAGATAAAGCTCTACCATTTAGAAAGAAAATTAGGTGGGGCATTGTTGAGACACTCAGAGTCTCAGAGAGACCCGTTAATGCCCGTTTGTGGTGGCCATTCGTCAAAATCGAATGGCTGCCGCTTTGGGGTCAACTGGCCGACCCGACCCAAATTCAGGTCGGGGATTTTTCAACCTGGACCCCGCCACAAGTGAGTCATCAGTTACTGCTCCGCCGCTTTTAATTACAATAAAAATTTACCAACCTAAATTCAGCTCGATCAGTCGATCCCCTGTCGTGCGGCGCCCCGACGGGTTTTTCTGCCGTTGCACCTTCTCCGCACTGAGTGTGGCCCGGCAGCACAGCGGCCCTGAAAGGGGAGGGCCCACCGCCGCAGCCGGCATCTATTAATATTTGTTGGCCGACTTCCCAACGGGCAGCCTGGCACCGCGACCCGGCCGAAACCCTCCCTGGTGGCCCAGTGGCCAAAGATAAAAAAATGACTGAATCGCTCCCCTTTAATGCGTGGTGATGCCACCACTACTCCACCGCTGATTGACAGCGGCGGAGTCCCAGTCTGACCTATATTCAGCCACTCAGCCTGGCTTTGAGTCTATGGCCTGCCCCCATTATGACACATTTCCTCTGGGACTGACTCTGAAAAAATTTCAAGTCCTGAAAATGGCTCTTCCAACCGCATCAAGGATCCATGCGGTAAGTACAAAGAAAAAAATCATAGGTGCGCCAGCTTTCTTGCGCTGCTGAATATCGGCCCCACAAACTATTAAATAGTACAGAAAGGGTAAACCTGGTACATTAATTCAAATTAAGTCCAAAAAATAGAAGATATCAATTTAAATATGAGAGAAATAGTTTTAAAACAGACTCGTAAGAAATTACTTTATTCAAAGAGTAATAAATCTTTGGAACAAACTGCTAGGTGTGGTAGTAAAAACAAAAACATTGGAGACATTCAAAATATCCAATTGAGTTTGGTGCTATCAATGGTAGAGTTAGGGTGCTGGAGTGATGAACTTCGATGAGCCAAGTAGCCTCTTACCCTTTACTTGTCATATATTTTTGTGTAAATAGTCATGTAAAATTAAAAGTTCAGAGAATCTATAAATCAAGACATCACAATACTGACTGATAAAATGATAATCATAATGTTACAATATTGCATTTGCAAATTGGATTTTTCCCTAAATTCCCTCGAAATTAAAGTTATCTGTAAAAGTTTAGCATTAAATGATGAGATATACCTTTATTTTTTGAAATTGTTGTTCCATTACTCTTAAACTCTTCTTTGCTTCGTCATCTTTTCCTTCCAGATCAGTTTCGAGCTTCTTTATTCTGTTTTCTAGAAAAGCTCTTGAATGGAGTTTACCTGCAGTTTCAGAATCTGCATAAGGTACAGAGGCAGCTGCATAAATAAGAGCAGGCAAGGAATTTGGATAGCGCCTTCGAATTATTTCCTCCATTTCCTTTACCTGCCAGAATTAGAATGAGAAATAAGCAAGTTTTGTACTTACACATGTAGTCATCAACATGAAATAACCCTATTTTGTTTTGTTATTTTTCTTTAAGCATTATCTTAGAATTAATGGGTTATTATTGCGACAAAGGTATTACAACAGATTGCTATAAAATTGCTTCTCTTCAGTTGTGATAAAGCTGTCTTGGCCAACCCAGTGAATTGCTATTTATTTTTTCTGGATGGAGTGCATTGCTTCTGTTTGCTGGAGGAAACAATGTGCTGATCACCCATTTAAAACAATCATCATGACAATGCAGTGTAAGGTTTACACATTTTCACAAAAAGGCACAGGAAGAGGCGACAAACTAAAAATGGTTTAAAACAAACTTTTGGGACTGATTGGGCAGGAGGAAAAAAGGCGCCAGCCTGGGGCAGGTGGTGACTCATCACCGATTAAAAACAATCTCTGCAGTCAGGTGCTAGACTTGCTTATGCATCAAAATAAGGAGATTGATACAATCTAACCAAGGAGCCCCTGGATTGATTGGCCGGAGGGGAAAAAACAGTTCCCTGTAGAGACTACGGGCCCAAATTTCGAGCCGCGCCTAGAACGGCGCAGTCCCGACCTGGACGCCCGTTTTTCGCGCCACAAAGTGCGCCTAAAAAAAACTTCCAGATTCTCCGGCTCCCTGCAGGTCGTTTGCAGCTCGGCGCAGCGCAGCAGGAGCTGTAGGGGGCGGAGCCAGATGCCTGCGCTGAAAACAGTGCCGGGACCTCTGCACATGCGCTGCAGTAGACGCGCATGTGCAGTAGCTCCAGGCGCCCGAAACTGTGTGGGAGGGGCCCGAAGCACGCAGCCCCTAGCCCTGGCCGAATGGCCTCACTGGGGCTGCGTGAATAAGGCTCCTCCCACGGCCAGCTCCTGCTTCCTCCCGACCCGACTCGACTCCCGCTTCCCGCCCCCGGAGCGGACCCGACACCGACCCCGACCCCCCCCCCCCGCGCCGCTCCTGGACCCGACCCAACCCCAACCCCCCGGACTGGACCCGACCAGACTCCCGCTTCCCCCCCCGCGACTAGACCCGACCTGACCTCCCTCTCCCTCCCTCCCTCCCCCCAACCCGACCCGAACTCCCTCCCACCACCCCCCCCCCCCCGACCCGACCCAACGCCACCTACCTGTAAATCTGGTGCTGGGGACGGGCCCTGCCCGAAGTCTTATGCCCTGCCTGAAGTCTCGGGCCCGGTCTGTTCAGCCTCCCTCCCCCTTCTCCTTTCCCCCACCCCCCGCCATCTCCTTTTCTCCCCCCCCTATATCCTTTCCCCCCCCTTCCTTCTCCCCCCCCTCCCCTCGATGTCAGAAACACAGACACTGACAGACAGAGAGATAGAGACACTGACAGAGACACACTGGGGGGGGGGCATCCCAGCACGCTATTGGAGGGCTCCCGGTGCTGCAGTCGGTAAGTAGCAAATGTTTTATTTATTGATTTTTAAAAAAAAATTATTTATTATAAATTTTTTTTGATTGATTTATTGGTTGGTTTTTTCAAACGTACAAAAATCTTCACTTACTCCATTCTAAGTTAGTTTGGAGTAAGTTTTCACTGACGAAACTTTGAAAACAGGCGTAAGTGGCCGGACACGCCCCCTTTTGAAAAAAAAATTCTGTTCCAAAGTGAAACTGTTCTCACTGACTAGAACTGGAGCAAACTAAATGGCGAGAATTCCAATTTATAAGATACTCCGTTCTACACCAGTTTCTCCTAAAAATCAGGAGCAAATCATGTCAAAACTTGGGACCATAAAGTCTGCAAGAAACCAGGACAACAAAGGATCCCACAAGGAGTGCATTTTTGGATAACGGGGCACTAAAGAAAAGGAGTTATCTTTTGCCCTGTTGACTCCGTATTCAAATTGTGGACATCCAGACCCATCACCGCAGCACGGATCACCACAAACAACAAAACCGATCCAGACGCATTAACGGAAAACCCAGCCCAGCTGGACATTTATTCATAAAATGGATATATATGTAAGAGCTGGAGGCAGCTCAGAAGGAAAGAAGGGAATGGAAGGAAGAAAACAACGGAACGAGCAGAATGGAGCAGACCAGAAGGACAAGCAGGACGAGAAAGAGGGAACATTGGAGAGGAACAACTGGTCACGGAACCAACGACCACGAGCCTAAATCGACGATAACAGCAATTAACTGGACAGGTGATTGTATGTCTTCGGCCAATTCTCTCTGAAGTCTTGTTCTGTTATTTTTAGTTGTTTTTTGCGTAATAAAACTAACGGTTGGATTAAGTCTAAACTTTGCGTTAAGTGTAGGCCTTTCCTGTAATTCCCAAGGTCTACGAATCAAGGTAGAGTGTAAAACGAACACCCTATAGCAGGCACATGGTGCTGCATATGGTCTCCATAAAGTTGTGCTCTGTCATATGTGCTCTGTCACATAAAATTCCAGGATTTGTACCACTGCATCAGTCTGTGTTAACTTGAAACAAACTAACCACTTATCACTGATGACGCCTGTGGCAACAGATGGGTGGAATTGAGATGTGGGGAGGATACATATATTTGAAGAATAAAGATCCTACAAAAGAAGTAATCTATCTATCTTCTACATTCTGCAAGGAATAAACTAAAATATTATGGGCTGAATTTTCGAGGAGATTGCGACCGTGTTTTTGCTGTGCTTTGATCCTCCACGGTGAAAACCCGGTCGCAAAGCCCAGGTGGGATCCTTGGTTCCTTGTTTGCGGCAGCAATGGGAAGTACTGCCAGGGAGAGGTGCGGCAGATGTGTAATGACACAGGTTGCGTTACCGGCTGAGTTTCGGCATTCTACTGACTGGTACACAGCGCCCAGAATAGCAACAGGTAAAACCTGTCGGTGCAACCATGCCAGCAGCGGTAAGTTAGAAAACCTGCAAAAAAGATAAGTTAAAGTTTTAATTTATTTATTTTTCCAGCGATTTGGTAGTTGAGGGTTTTGGTAATGTTGTTTGAATGTTTTGAATTTTTTTCCCCCTCCCAAGGCCTCTATCGCAGTGCAAATGACCCCACACTAAAGTTGGCGGGGATCATGTTTTGCACCGTGAATGATTGGGCTCAGTAAGGAAGGCTTTGCACAAATGATGAAAGTTCGGCCTAAAATTGGTAACACAGTGCAAACGGTAATTTTTAGGTATCGCTACTGTTTTCGCCCCAAAACCCGAAAATCCAGCCCTATAGATTTAGGAGGGCTATGCATGCGACCCACAACATCTAATGCCAAGACTGATCTTTACGAAGCGTTGCTGCATTTAGGTCAGGACAATAATATTCATTAAGCATGTGACGATTGGTCCACATAACAGCCTTACATATGCTAACAGTGGGAACCTGAATGAGATTCCAGTGAAGCAACCATCGAATAGCTCTTAATGTGTCCCTGACCTTCTCAACTCCAACATGATAGTACTGTAGGATGCACTCAAATACCAGTTTAGTTAAATGCTGCTCAGTCATTGGTCTGGCTTGGGTCCTTGAACAATTAAAAAAAATATATTTTGACTGTTTAGATTCCTCTGTGCGAGATGTAAAATGACTTGGGCTCTGCAAACACCTAAACAGTGGAAACAACATTTCAGTACTGATTTGTGTGATAATACAAAAAACAATGTGACAAATTTCTTGAGTTAAATGAAATTTGGAAATGACCTTAATTAGGATTTGGGAGCCATCCAGATGCTTTTACTCATGCTCAATGAAAAGCACCATACCCACTGGCAGGCTCAGGCTGCCTATGAACTAAAACATGACCTCAGTGTGAATCTGGGAGGTAGCAGGCCTGGGACAAACCATAAAACACTTCTGCTACCAATGAGCTTACTGTGAACAGTAACTCTGGATCTGTCCAATTGATAGACAAATAACACTTAAGGCAGTGTACATCTCCAGCTAATTCCATTTATTAATAGAAACCAATAGTTGACTGGCTGCAAAAAATTAAACGATAGTGGTTTATTTGATTTACAATACCTGTTTCAAATTAACAAATCACAATCTATATTGTCACAAATCGAGATTCTCACTCTTATGCTCTTCACCACAAAGACTACTTACTTCCGTAACATTGCCGATCTTCACCTCAACCTTAGCTCATCTGCCGCAGAAAACCTTATACAAGCTGCAGTAACTCCAGACTCAATTACTTCAATGCTCTCCTTACCAGTCTCTCATACTTCACTCTATAAACTCCAGCTAGTTTCTATCCTATTCTGCACAAGATGACTCCTGTTTTTGCTGACCTATATTGGTTCCTCAATGCCTCAAATTTAAAATCCTTATATTTAATTCCCTTCATTATCTTACCCCTCCATATCTGTGTAACCTCCTCCAGTCCTACAACTTCCTAAACATTCCACTCCTTTGACTCCGGCCTCGTGCATTCCTCACCATTAGCAGCAGTGCCTTCAGCTGCCTAGGTCCACTCCCTGGGACTCCATCCCTAAAAACCTCGAGCTCTATACCTCTTACTCCTCCTTTAACACTCTTCTTTGATCAAACCTTTGACCACTTTTCTAAGCTCTCCTCCTTTAAGCTCGGGGTCTTATCCTAATTTCTCCGTGAAGCAACAAGAGGTTTTTCTCTGATAGATACTCTATAAATGCAGTTGTTATTGTTAGAATTTGGAAAATACGTCAGAGAAAGAATTACGTGAATTAGACGATTCAAAGTTTTTTGTTTTGACAAGAACTGAACCGAGTGATCTGGGAGAAGGCTCCAATTTATATCGGTTAGGTAGACTCTGAAAGAAAGCAGGTAAGGACTTTCCTCTCATGACCTCAGTACATCCCAAAGAGTTTTACAGCTAATGAAGTACTTTTGAAGTCGAGTCACTGTTCTAATGTAGGAAAGGCGGCAGTAGCAAATATGCACACAGCAAGGTCCCACAAACAGCAATGTGATAATCACCAGATAATCTGTTGGTTGACGGATAAATATTGCCCAGGATACTGAGAGAACTGCCACCTGCTCTTCTTCAACATAGTGCCATGGGATCTTAAATGTAAACCCGAGAGGGCTTAATTCCTCATCTGAAAGATGGCACCTCTGGCCATCCCTTCGTACTGCAGTGAAGTGTCAGCCTAGATTTTGTATGCACGTCTCTGGAGTGGGACTTAACCCACAACCTTCTGACTCAGAGGCATGGATCCATTAATCAAAACCATTTCCAGACACCTATTTCTGAATTTTCCACTCATGCATGCCCATTGTAGTGACATAATCAAGCAGCGGCAGTTGAAAATGAAGGAGAATTTCATTTTCCTGGAACACCACCAACCTCATTCTCTAATGCCATTCCCATCAGGCAGGGGAGTGCGTGCCCATTCTTGGACAGCTCCTTGCAAGGGAAGCAGTAATGACATGGTGGTTCCCAACTGTATAAAACAGAGATCCAGGGTATTGCAGAAAAGGCAGAGTGAATTTGAAGAGCCCATCAGTTATTGTAGAATTTCCAGATACCTTGTCTCAATTGACTTTTATGGCTTTTATTTTGTATTGTTAATTACTTTCTCATCTGGTTTTGTACCATTTAGTCCTCCCCGATTTCAGACATGGCACAGTGAGTTTCCCATTGGGAATTGCTCTTTATCTTTGCCTTTTGAAAGGAGAAAAGGAGCAGATGATTCCTTGCCTTTTAAATTGCTACAGGTCATGAAATTCTGCGGTAGGACGACATGCCCCAAAAGGAAAGCTCCCAACCAGAGGAGTAAAGCAAGAAGCAAGACTTGCATTTTTATAGCACCTTTCACGACCATCGGATGTCCCAAAGCGCTTTACAGCCAATGAAGTACTTATTGAAGTGTAATCACTGTTGTAATGTGTTTCCAATACTCCAGGAGCTTGCCGTCATTATTTAAGTAAGGCCAACTCTGAAAATTACGATTGGCTGAGTACTTGTAATAATGTTGGGTGGACGCCATTCCTCCTCTGCCACACTTCCAGCAGAGACCACGGCTCGTCAAAGAATCCTGGCCCCGGCAGAAAGAACAGGCGCAGCAGACTCATACTCCCTGGCGGCTTAACAACCTTAAAGAAATAGCACAGACGTCTTCTTGTAGACTGGTAATCAATTTTAAAAAAAAGAAAAAGAATTACATCTTTTTGAACAGAGACAGCATGTGCGTAACCTGATAAGTCCTTTATCCCTTAACTGATAAATTGCCAGATGAAACAGTTGCACCAGAGAATGGCAACAACCTGTGAAGTATAACACGAGAAAACAACATCCTCACATATCCAGTATGAGGGTAGAGTTTTGTCTTTACTGCCTCGGTGGAGAGGCAGAGAGAGAAATTGGTCGTGGAAGACACATGCAGGTTATTGAACCCACCAGATATTACTTCCTTTAATTTAAATGGCAGGAAAATTAGGCAGTTTCTGTTACGGCGTACAATCCCCTCAGCCAGATTTTCCTCATTAAGTCTTCTCTCAGGTGATGTTGCATGCCCAAGCAGTAAAGACGGACATCTACCCCATAGTTTCTTTAAATGAAATAAAAATATTGGATAAGAAATGGAACTCGATATGCGTGGGTATGAGCCACAGATGTGTATATTCTAACTGATCAGTCTGTACATGCAGAGTAGGAAGAAAACCAACCTCCCATAAGGAAATATTATGAGATACAGATAAACAGATATAAACAAACATATATAGACAGAGATATAGATAATACCCTTTTATGAAATGAGATGACAGATCGCTGGCTTTGGGTAAAAACTCTGGGTGAATCTTAAAGACTACCCTGTCTGAATGCCAAATAAAATAAGGCTGACCTACCATAATGGTTTGTCATTTCTAAGAACATAAGAAATAGGAACAGGTGTAGGCCATACGCTCCTCGAGCCTGCTCCGCCATTCAATAAGATCATGGCTGATCTGATCATGGACTCAGCTCCACTTCCCTGCCCGCTCCCCATAACTCCTTATCCCCTTATCGTTGATGAAACTGTCTAATTATGTCTTTAATGTATTCAATGTCCCAGCTTCCATCGCTCTCTGAGGCAGCGAATTCCACAGATTTACAACTCAGAAGAAATTTCTCCTCATCTCTGTTTTAAATGGGTGGCCCCTTATTTTAAAATCATGCCCTCCAGTTCTAGTCACCCAATCAGTGGAAACATCCTCTCTGCATCCACCTTGTCAAGCCCCCTCATAATCTTATACGTTTCGTTAAGATCACCTCTCATTCTTCTGAATTCCAATGAGTAGAGGCCCAACCTACTCAACCTTTCCTCATAAGTCAACCTCCTCACCCCCGGAATCAACCCAGTGCACTTTCTCTGAACTGCCTCCAAAGCAAGTATATCCTTTCGTAAATATGGAAACCAAAACTGCACGCAGTATTCCAGGTGTGGCCTCACCAATATCTTATATAGCTGTAGCAAGACTTTTTTGCTTTTATACTCAATCCCCTTTGCAATAAAGGCTAAGATTCCATTGGCCATCCTGATCACTTGCTGTACCTGCATATTATCCTTTTGTGTTTCATGCACAAGTACCCCCAGGTCCCGCTGTACTGCAGCACTTTGCAATCTTTCACCATTTAAATAATAACTGCTCTTCGATTTTTTTCTGCCAAAGTGATTGATCTCACAGTTTCCAACATTATACTCCATCTGCCACATTTTTTCCCACTCACTGAGCCTGTCTGTGTCCTTTTGCAGATTTTTTGTGTCCTCCTCACACATTGCTTTTCCTCCCATCTTTGTATTGTCAGCAAACTTGGCTACGTTACACTCCGTTCCTTCTTCCAAGTCATTAATATAGATTGTAAATAGTTGGGCTCCCAGCACTGATCCCTGCGGCACCTCACTAGTTATTGGTTGCCAACCAGAGAATGAACCATTTATCCCTACTCACTATGAGACAAAACGAATGCTAACAATATGGTTTTTCATGCAGAAAAAAATCTACTCACAACAGATTTGAATAGTGGATATTTAACTTGAGAAATACCAACAATTTAAGATCCCAATCAGAACCAGTAACAGCCTAACAGTGCACAATTTCCAAAGCACACACAAAACAGGATGCTCCGAGCAATCCAAATACAAACGGATTTTGAAAAATTGGAAACCTCCACAACATTATTCTAAATTAAATTAATTTTGAAATGAATGACTGTGTTACTCCAGAATATGTGGGACATGACAGCTAAAGTACTGTGTGCAGCTCTGGTCACCACATTACAGGAAAGATGTGATTGCATTACAGAGGGTATAGAGGAGATTTACGAGGATGTTGCCTGGACTGGAGAACTTTAGCAATGAGGAAAGATTGGATAGGCTGTGTTTGTTTTCCTTGGAACAGAGGAGGTGGAGGGGAGACCTTATTGAGGTGTATAAAATTATAAGGGGCCCAGATATAGTGGATAGAGAGGACCTATTTCCCTTAGCAGAGGGGGCAAAAATCAGGGGGTATAGATTTAAAGTAATTGGTAGAAGGTTTAGAGGGGATTTAAGGGGAAATGTCTTCACCCAGAGGGTTGTGGGAGTCTGGAACTCATTGCCTAAAAGGGTGGTAGAGGCAGAAACCCTCGCCACATTTAAAAAGTACTTGGATGTGCACGTGAAGTGCTGTAACCTACAGGGCTACGGACCAAGAGCTGGAAAGTGGGATTAGGCTGGATAGCTCTTTGTTGGCCGGCACAGACACGATGGGCCGAATGGCCCCCTGCCGTGCTGTAAACTTCTATGATTCACAGGATCAATATGCTTAATACTGCTATATGTCAAGAACATTTAAAATCCAGAGTTAAAAAACAATACATACCTGCCGTTCAAGGTCTTGAATTCGCTTGGCTTCAAGAGCTCTCCCCTTTTCACGCTTCTCAGGAGGTGAATTTCTGTTTCTGGAATCAGCTGTAAGTTTTTCTACCTGAAGAAATAATGTTAAAATTACAAATTCACTGATTTGTGCACTAAAAACAAAGGTCTGAGTGATGCAGGAATGTTTTTTTTTAAATACAATAATAATTACAATTAGAAACTGAAGTAATAGGGTGCATTCTATGAATTATATAAAGAAAGAATAAATGTAGATATATCTACCATGGCATTGTTGTGTCAGGAATTATGTGGTTGCAAAAGGTGCTGAGGTGAGGGAGTGAGGTAAGCGCACGAGGCCACTGAAAGGATTTGGAAAGAAGATGGAGGACGATATCTACTCATAGACAATGGAGTAAAATTTTTTTTAAATTGGACCCAGAAAAGTTGAACCAACTAGAATCCTCTGTGCGACACACAATGGCACTTTCATATCAGAGCAGAGCTCCCATGGTGCAGCTCAAGATGTGTCAGAGGATACACAGTTGCAAAGAAGTTTGTATTAGCTCTCTCCTGACACAATTAAGTCTTTTTAGAAACATAGAAAATAGGTGCAGGAGTAGGCCATCCGGCCCTTCGAGCCTGCACCACCATTCAATAAGATCATGGTTGATCATTCCTTCAGTACCCCGTTCCTGCTTTCTCTCCATACCCCTTGATCCCTTTAGCCGCAAGGGCCATATCTAACTTCCTCTTGAATATATCTAACGAACTGGCATCAACAACTCTCTGCGGTAGGGAATTCCATAGGTTAACAACTCTCTGAGTGAAGAAGTTCCTCCTCATCTCGGTCCTAAATGGCTTACCCCTTATCCTAAGACTATGTCCCCTGGTTCTGGACTTCCCCAACATCGGGAGCATTCTTCCTGCATCTAACCTGTCCAGTCCCGCCAGAATTTTATACGTTTCTGTGAGATCCCCTCTCATCCTTCTAAACTCCAGTGAATACAGTCGATCCAGTCTCTCCTCATATGACAGTCCTGCCATCCCAGGAATCAGTCTGGTGAACCTTCGCTGTGCTCCCTCAATAGCAAGAACGTCCTTCCTCAGATTAGGAGACCAAAACTGAACACAATATTCCAGGTAGGGCCTCACCAAGGCCCTGTACAACTGCAGTAAGACCTCCCTGCTCCTATACTCAAATCCCCTTGCTATGAAGGCCAACATACCATTTGCCTTCTTCACTGCCTGCTGTACCTGCATGCCAACCTTCAATGACTGATGAATCATGAAATCCAGGTCTCGCTGCAACTTCCCTTTTCCTAATCTGGTGCCATTCAGATAATATTCTGCCTTCGTGTTTTTGCCCCCAAAGTGGATAACCTCACATTTATTCACATTATACTGCATCTGCCATGTATTTGCCCACTCGCCTAACCTGTCCAAATCACCCTGCAGCCTCTTAGCGTCCTCCTCACAGCTCACACCGCCACCCAGTTTAGTGTCATCTGCAAACTTGGAGATATTACACTCAATTCTATCATCCAAATCATAATATATATTGTAAAGAGCTGGGGTCCCAGCACTGAGCCCTGCGGCACTCCACTAGTCACTGCCTGCCATTCTAAAAAGGACCCGTTAATCCCGACTCTCTGCTTCCTGTCTGCCAACCAGTTCTCTATCCACGTCAGTACATTACCCCCAATACCATGTGCTTTGATTTTGCACACCAATCTCTTGTGTGGGACCTTGTCAAAAGCCTTTTGAAAGTCCAAATACACCACATCCACTGGTTCTCCCTTGTCCACTCTACTGGTTACATCCTCAAAAAATTCCAGAAGATTTGTCAAGCATGATTTCCCCTTCATAAATCCATGCTGACTTGGACCAATCCTATCACTGCTTTCCAAATGTGTTGCTATTTCATCCTTAATGATTGATTCCAACATTTTCCCCACTACTGATGTCAGGCTAACTGGTCTATAATTACCCGTTTTCTCTCTCCCTCCTTTTTTAAAAAGTGGTGTTACATTAACAACCCTCCAGTCCATAGGAACTGATCCAGAGTCGATAGACTGTTGGAAAATTATCACCAATGCATCCACTATCCTTGAGTCACTTCCTTTAGTACTCTGTGATGTAAGACTATCAGGCCCTGGGGATTTATCGGCCTTCAATCCTGTCAATTTCCCTAACACAATTTCCCGCCTAATAAGGATATCCTTCAGTTCCTCCTGCTCACTAGACCTTCGGACCCCTAGTACATCAGGAAGGCTATTTGTGTCTTCCTTTGTGAAGACAGAACCAAAGTACTTGTTCAATTGGTTTGCCATTTCTTTGCTCCCCATTATAAATTCATCCGAATCCGACTGCAAGGGACCAACGTATGTCTTCACTAATCTTTTTCTCTTCACATATCTATAGAAGCTTTTGCAGTCATTTTTTATGTTTCCGGCAAGCTTCCTCTCGTACTTTTTTTTTTTGAGTAGTTCCTGGAAAATAATAAGTAAGTTATACTTTTCTTGCAAATAAATCTCTGCATGAAATGGGAAAGCAGTTCTTTACTGTTTACCCATTTATATAAACATGTATTTTCAGGTTTTCAGTCAAAAGACAATTCCTGTAACCCTTTCATAGAATGATGCAGCGCAGGAGGCACCATTCAGCCCATCGAGCTTGTACGGACTCTTTAAAAGAGCAATCCAATTAGTCCCACTCTCCTGCTCTTTCCCCAACACCCTGTGAATTTTCCCCCTTCAAGTATTTATCCAATTCCCTTTTGAAAGTTATTATTGAATCTGCTTCCACCACCCTTTCAGGCAGTGCATTCCAGATCATAACAACTCACTGCGTAAAAGAATGTTTCCTCATGTCGTCTCTGGTTCTTTTGCCAATTACCTTAAATCTGTGTACTCTCTTTCATCCCCGGTACCATTCTCGTAAAACTCCTTTGAATCCTCTCCAAGGCCTTGACATCCTTCCTAAAATGTGGTGCCCAGAATTGACCACAATACTCCAGCTGGGGCCTAACCAGTAGTGTTATAAAGGTTTAGCATCACTTCTTTGTTTTTGTACTCTTATGGGGTAGAGTTTATGCTTTGGGCACAATCGGCAATCCGGACACAAATTGCACTCAAAACTCTGCTAATTTTCGGAGTTGAATTTTTTGCTCACGTTTCGGCTCAATCATATTTGCATACTGCCAAATGTAAAATCTGCCACGAACTAGCTCAATTTAACAAAACAATTAACAAAAAATTGTATTAATAAATAGATCAAGGAATATTTTTAACAGCTGAAAATGGGTTTATCACAAAAAATAAGCATTTTTAACCAGAGTACCTAGTCCACCACCTACGAGTAACCCATGTTAATTTTAAAAAACTATACAGAACTATTTGCTAGTTATATTTGCTAGGTGTACAGTAGTCAGTTTCTTAGGGCTCAATTTTCCCCAAAGCTTTCTTTTGGCGTACTTGAAGAGTTATGCACGTGGGGCACCAAGTACTCCAAAAAAAAAATTCTAAGTTTCCCCGTTGGATTTCTTCATTTTGGCGTGGTCTAACCCGACCTTTAGTTTTGGGGGTGGAGCCTTGATCTGCGCCAAAAAGATCAGGCTGCCATGGTAACCAGGGACACAATGTGAGCTGAGGCTGCAAAATGAAACATACAACCAGCTCGCAATACATAGGGCCCAAGTTTTGGCCTCAGTTGCTCCTGATTTTTTGGAGCAACTGGTGTAGAACGGAGTATCTTAGAAAATCAAATTCTCGTCATTTAGTTTGCTCCAGTTCTAGTCAGTGAGAACAGTTTCACTTTGGAACAGAATTTTTTTTTCAAAAGGGGGCATGTCCGGCCACTTACGCCTGTTTTCAAAGTTTCAGCAGTGAAAACTTACTCCAAACTAACTTAGAATGGAGTAAGTGAAGATTTTTGTATGTTCGAAAAAACCTTGTCTACACTTTAGAAAATCAGGTGTGGGTTACAAATTAGGCGTAGGGAATGAGGTGGGGATGGGGGGGGTTAAAGGGAAGTTTACAAACATTAAACACTTCTGTTTTACAAATAAAGAGCCATCATCAATAATAAATTATAAATACATCAATAAATCAATCAAAAAAAATTAAAAAATAATTTTTTTTCAAAAAATCAATAAATAAAACATTTTCTACTTACTGACTGCAGCACCAAGAGTCCTCCAACAGCGTGCTAGGATGGTCCCCCCAGTGTGTCCCTCTGTCTGTCAGTGTCTGTGTTTCTGACAGCGAGGGGAGGGGGAGGGCGGAGAGAGAGAAGGGGGGGACGGGGAGAAGGGGGGGGGGAGGGGGAGAAGGGGGAGGAGGTCGGGAGAAGGGAGGTGGGGGAGAAAGGAGGTGGGGGAGAAGGGACAGAGGGGGAGAGGAAGGTGGGGGGAGGAGGGAGGGAAGGAGGCTGAACGGCCGGGCCCAAGACCTCGGGCTTGATTTACAGGTAGGTGGCGTTGGGTCTCGGGTGGGGGGGGGGTCGCGGAGGTCCGGGGGGGGGGGAAAGCGAGAGTGAGTCGTGGAGGTCGGGTCGGCGGGGGGGGGAAGAGTGGGGGTCGAGTCTGGTCGGGAGGAAGCAGGAGCTGGGCGTGGGAGGAGCCTTATTCACGCAGCCCCAGTGAGGCCATTCGACCAGGGCTAGGGGCTGCGTGCTTCGGGCCCCACCCACACAGTTTTGGGCGCCTGGAGCTACTGCACATGCGCGCCCATTGTAGCGCGCATGTGCAGAGGTCCCGGCACTGTTTTCAGCTCGGGGACCTGGCTCCGCCCCCAATAGCTCGTGCTGTGCTGCGCCCGGCTGCAGAAACATAGAAAATAGGTGCAGGAGTAGGCCATTCAGCCCTTCTAGCCTGCACCGCCATTCAATGAGTTCATGGCTGAACATGCAACTTCAGTACCCCCTTCCTGCTTTCTCGCCATACCCCTTGAAGACCTGCAGGGAGCAGGAGAATACGGAAGTTTTTTTTAGGCGCACTTTCTGACGTGAAAAACGGGCGTCCAGGTCCGGGCTGCGCCGTTTTAGGCGCGTCCCGAAACTTGGGCCCAATAACTCTCTCTCTCTCCCGCTCTCCTGCCCGGGCATCTGCTGCGCTGATTTACTTACCTGCGCCGATTTTCTTAACTCTCCAGAGGCCACATACGCTGGCTTAAGCAGAACTGGAGTAACTCTCAGCTGGCCAAACTTGCCTATATGGCCAGAATTGGCATGGGTGGCAGGTTACGGCCCCTTTGGCTGAAAAAAAACAAACTTAAAAAAAATCGGAACTAACTGAGTTATGCTGGTGCAAATTGATTGGGGATTTTGTTTTAAACTTAGGCCAAAAAGAAAAGCAGCCTACTCCAAAAAAACAGCACAAATCATTAGGGAAAATTGAGCCCATAGTAAATTTTAAAAAGTGTAAAAGCTTTTAGAAGGAGCCTATTAATGCCATTGAATCTTAAAAAAAACGCTTAATTTTAAGAGTCTCCTTGAAGGCCCACAAATGGGTGCAATTGGTGAAAACTCACCATGATGATTCATTCGATCTGGGGACGTGGCCAGTTTTGTGGACGGGGACATCTTGCAGCACAATGTTTTTTAAACAAGTGCAAAAGATCACAGAAACTTGATTTGCACTGGACGCAATTTGAGCTTCAAATTGCTCCGTCTTTTGCGATGGTTTGGCTGATTTTGGGCAACTTGCACTGGAAATACCAGCACAATCTAGCGGAAGCTCCATTCCTATGCCTCTATTTATAAAACTAAGAATCCCGTATGCCTTTTTAACAGCCTTAAGAACTTGTCCTACATGTTTAAAATACATTGCAGAAAGATTCCACTTTGATCATTTAAAGTTTCATTTGCCACACATTTAACAAGCTATACACAACCTTAAATAGTTACCCAATTATTTCAAAAAAAAAATACCTCAGAAAAAGTTGTTTCCCCTCATCTTTGAGGTTTTATATAAAAAAAGACATTCTAGTTATTTTTACTGCCCTAAAATGATTTTGTTCGAGTTTAAAAAAAATGTCCATCGGAGGGATCAGTGCATCCACAGTGAAGTTGTGGAATGCTCATGTTGTCGAATGGCCCGTCTTGTTGCAATAATTAAACCAGAGAATGTGAATTTAAATCTGTTTGAGACAATCTGAACTTTTAAACATCTATAAATAAAAAGCTGGCATCAGTGAAAGTAACCATGAAGTAACCGATTTGTCGTAAAAATCAACTGGTTTACTAATATACTTTAGGGAAGGAACCGTTGTCCTAACTCGGTCTGGTCTATGTGTGACTCCAGTCCTACTCCAATGTGATTGACTCAATTGCCCTCTGAAGTGGCCTAGCAAACCATTCAGTTATGCGTAAACCAAATCGTTATGCGTTTTAAGAATGTGTGCCCTCCCCCCCCCCATCATCACCTTCTCATGGCAACTAGAGATGGGCAATAAATACCGGCCTTGCCAGTGACACCCACATCCCAAGAAGGAATAAGAACAATCTCCTCAGCTAACATTTGATTCTGAGAATCTGGATGAACTCAAAGCCCAGGTTTCTTGTATAGGATTAAGCCTCAGATGGAAATCATTGTTAAAGACATGAGCAAATGCAATCATTTTCTTTCAATTTCTCAGAATGCAGAGAAATGCAGTCAATGCTTTTTGCTCATTTCTAGATCATCCCGAAAGCAAGGTCTGTATACTGAACTAGGGTCTGTGCCAGTCCTGCTCAGCTCACACTACCAGGAATTCAGCATGCTCAGTGGTTGATTCCTAGCTTTCATTATGCTCAGAGTGTATAGAAACATAGAAACATAGAAAATAGGTGCAGGAGTAGGCCATTCGGCCCTTCTAGCCTGCACCGTCATTCAATGAGTTCATGGCTGAACATTCAACTTCAGTACCCCATTCCTGCTTTCTCGCCATACCCCTTGATCCCCCTATTAGTAAGGACCTCATCTAACTCCTTTTTGAATATATTTAGTGAATTGGCCTCAACAACTTTCTGTGGTAGAGAATTCCACAGGTTCACCACTCTCTGGGTGAAGAAGTTCCTCCGCATCTCGGTCCTAAATGGCTTACCCCTTATCCTTAGACTGTGACCTCTGGTTCTGGACTTCCCCAACATTGGGAACATTCTTCCTGCATCTAACCTGTCTAACCCCGTCAGAATTTTATATGTTTCTATGAGGTCCCCTCTCATTCTTCTGAACTCCAGTGAATACAAGCCCAGTTGATCCAGTCTTTCTTGATAGGTCAGTCCCGCCATCCCGGGAATCAGTCTGGTGAACCTTCGCTGCACTCCCTCAATAGCAAGAATGTCCTTCCTCAGGTTAGGAGACCAAAACTGTACACAATACTCCAGGTGTGGCCTCACCAATGCCCTGTACAACTGTAGCAACACCTCCCTGCCCCTGTACTCAAATCCCCTTGCTATGAAGGCCAACATGCCATTTGCTTTCTTAACCGCCTGCTGCACCTGCATGCCAACCTTCAATGACTGATGTACCATGACACCCAGGTCTCTTTGCACCTCCCCTTTTCCTAATCTGTCACCATTCAGATAATAGTCTGTCTCTCTGTTTTTACCACCAAAGTGGATAACCTCACATTTATCCACATTATACTTCATCTGCCATGCATTTGCCCACTCACCTAACCTATCCAAGTCGCTCTGCAGCCTCACAGCATCCTCCTCGCAGCTCACACTGCCACCCAACTTAGTGTCATCCGCAAATTTGGAGATACTACATTTAATCCCCTCATCTAAATCATTAATGTACAGTGTAAACAGCTGGGGCCCCAGCAAAGAACCTTGCGGTACCCCACTAGTCACTGCCTGCCATTCTGAAAAGTACCCATTTACTCCTATACTCCTACTCTTTGCTTCCTGTCTGACAACCAGTTCTCAATCCATGTCAGCACACTACCCCCAATCCCATGTGCTCTAACTTTGCACATCAATCTCTTGTGTGGGACCTTGTCGAACGCCTTCTGAAAGTCCAAATATACCACATCAACTGGTTCTCCCTTATCCACTCTACTGGAAACATCCTCAAAAAATTCCAGAAGATTTGTCAAGCATGATTTCCCTTTCACAAATCCATGCTGACTTGGACCTATCATGTCACCTCTTTCCAAATGCACTGCTATGACATCCTTAATAATTGATTCCATCATTTTACCCACTACCGATGTCAGGCTGACCGGTCTATAATTCCCTGTTTTCTCTCTCCCTCCTTTTTTTAAAAAAGTGGAGTTACATTGGCTACCCTCCACTCCATAGGAACTGATCCAGAGTCAATGGAATGTTGGAAAATGACTGTCAACGCATCCACTATTTCCAAGGCCACCTCCTTAAGTACTCTGGGATGCAGTCCATCAGGCCCTGGGGATTTATCGGCCTTCAATCCCATCAATTTCCCCAACACAATTTCCCGGCTAATAAGGATTTCCCTCAGTTCCTCCTCCTTACTAGACCCCCCGACCCCTTTTATAACCGGAAGGTTGTTCGTGTCCTCCTTCGTGAATACCGAACCAAAGTACTTGTTCAATTGGTCCGCCATTTCTTTGTTCCCCGTTATGACTTCCCCTGATTCTGACTGCAGGGGACCTACGTTTGTCTTTACTAACCTTTTTCTCTTTACATATCTATAGAAACTTTTGCAATCCGTCTTAATGTTCCCTGCAAGCTTCTTCTCATACTCCATTTTCCCTGCCCTAATCAAACCCTTTGTCCTCCTCTGCTGAGTTCTAAATTTCTCCCAGTCCCCAGGTTCGCTGCTATTTCTGGCCAATTTGTATGCCACTTCCTTGGCTTTAATACTATCCCTGATTTCCCTTGATAGCCACGGTTGAGCCACCCTCCCTTTTTTATTTTTATGCCAGACAGGAATGTACAATTGTTGTAGTTCATCCATGCGGTCTCTAAATGTCTGCCATTGCCCATCCACAGTCAACCCCTTAAGTATCATTCGCCAATCCATCCCAGCCAATTCACACCTCATACCTTCAAAGTTAGCCTTCTTTAAGTTCTGGACCATGGTCTCTGAATTAACTGTTTCATTCTCCATCCCAATGCAGAATTCCACCATATTATGGTCACTCTTCCCCAAGGGGCCTCGCACAACGAGATTGCTAATTAATCCTCTCTCATTGCATAACACCCAGTCTAAGATGGCCTCCCCCCTAGTTGGTTCCTCGACATATTGGTCTAAAAAACCATCCCTTATGCACTCCAGGAAATCCTCCTCCACCGTATTGCTTCCAGTTTGGTTATCCCAATCTATGTGCATATTAAAGTCACCCATTATAACTGCTGCACCTTTATTGCACGCACCCCTAATTTCCTGTTTGATGCCCTCCCCAACATCACTACTACTGTTTGGAGGTCTGTACACAACTCCCACTAACGTTTTTTGCCCTTTGGTGTTCTGCAGCTCTACCCATATAGATTCCACATCATCCAAGCTAATGTCCTTCCTAACTATTGCCTTAATCTCCTCCTTAACCAGCAATGCTACCCCACCTCCTTTTCCTTTTATTCTATCCTTCCTGAATGTTGAATACCCCTAAATGTTGAGTTCCCAGCCCTGATCATCCTGGAGCCACGTCTCAGTAATCCCAATCACATCATATTTGTTAACATCTATTTGCACAGTTAATTCATCCACCTTATTGCGGATACTCCTTGCATTAAGACACAAAGCCTTTAGGCTTGTTTTTTTAACACCCTCTGTCCTTTTAGAATTTTGCTGTACAATGGCCCTTTTTGTTCTTTGCCTTGGGTTTCTCTGCCCTCCACTTTTCCTCATCTCCTTTCTGTCTTTTGTTTTTGCCTCCTTTTTGTTTCCCTCTATCTCCCTGCATTGGTTCCCATCCCCCTGCCATATTAGTTTAACTCCTCCCCAACAGCACTAGCAAACACTCCCCCGAGGACATTGGTTCCGATTCTGCCCAGGTGCAGACCGTCCGGATTGTACTGGTCCCACCTCCCCCAGAACCGGTTCCAATGCCCCAGGAATTTGAATCCCTCCCTGCTGCACCATTGCTCAAGCCACGTATTCATCTGAGCTATCCTGCGATTCCTACTCTGACTATCACGTGGCACTGGTAGCAATCCCGAGATTACTATTTTTGAGGTCCTACTTTTTAATTTAGCTCCTAGCTCCTTAAATTCATTTCGTAGGAACTCATCCCTTTTTTTACCTATGTCATTGGTACCAACGTGCACCACGACAACTGGCTGTTCTCCCTCCCTTTTTAGAATGTCCTGCACCCGCTCCGAGACATCCTTGACCCTTGCACCAGGGAGGCAACATACCATCCTGGAGTCTCGGTTGCGGCCGCAGAAACGCCTATCTATTCCCCTTAAAATTGAATCCCCTATCACTATCGCTCGCCCACTCTTTTTCCTGCCCTCCTGTGCAACAGAGCCAGCCACGGTGCCATGAACTTGGCTGCTGCTGCCCTCTCCTGATGAGTCATCCCCCTCAACAGCACTCAAAGCAGTGTATCTGTTTTGCAGTGGGATGACCACAGGGGACCCCTGCACTACCTTCCTTGCACTACTCTTCCTGCTGGTCTTCCATTCCCTCGCTGGCTGTGGACCCTTCTCCTGCGGTAAGACCAACTCGCTACACGTGATACTCACGTCATTCTCAGCATTGTGGATGCTCCAGAGTAAATCCACCCTCAGCTCCAACTCCGCAACGCGGACAGTCAGGAGCCGGAGGTGGGCACACTTCCCGCACATGTAGTCGTCAGGGACACTGGTGTTGTCCCCGTGTTCCCACATGGTACAGGAGGAGCATATCACGTGACCGAGCTGTCCTGCCATGACTTAACCCTTAGATACACTTAAATTGCCGACAACAATGTTAAAAGTTACTGACTAATAAAGAAAAAGAAAAACTACTCACCAATCAGCAGCCAATCACTTACCACGTTGGCTGTGACGTCACCTTTTGATTTCTTTCTACTTCTTTTTTGACTTCTCTCAGCTGGAGCTGCACAAGTACGCCTCTCTCGACTCCCGCCTCTCTCGACGCTCCCCGGACGGCTGAGCCTTTTATAGGCCGCTGCCTCTCTCGACTCCCGCCTCTCTCGACGCTCCCCGGACGGCTGAGCCTTTTATAGGCCGCTGCCTCTCTCGACGCTCCCCGGACGGCTGAGCCTTTTATAGGCCGCTGCCTCTCTCGACTCCCGCCTCTCTCGACGCTCCCCGGACGGCTGAGCCTTTTATAGGCCGCTGCAAGTTTATATGCAGCAAGTCTCCTCTCTCCAGAAGGTCTGGTCCCTTAGCTGTACTGTGTCTGTGTAGGTTAGGCTCCATTTTCCAGCCTCAGCTTTCTTCCAATTAACTGCTCAGATTAACATGTGCAAAAGGCACAATAATTGGTTCAGGTCTCAAGGGGGAACAACAGTTTCTATATTCTTTTGGTGCTTTTTGTCATGTCCATTATAATAGTACATTAAAGGAATTGTGGATTTACAATTCTTTAGCAGCAATAACCTTTTGCAGTCAGCTCAAATTGTCAGGATGTGGCATATTTGTTAAATAACTACAACGAGTAGTTTTTTATTCATAAATAACTAGCACAAATCAGAGAATCATAGAAGTTTACAGCACAGAAGGCCATTTTGGCCCATCATGTCCGTGCCGGCCAACAAGAGGCTATCCAGCCTAATCCAACTTTCCAGCTCTAGGTCCGTAACCCTGCATGTTACGGCACTTCAAGTGCACATCCAAGTATTTTTTAAATGTGGTGTAATACAAGGCGAGGTTTTTAAAAAAAAATTTGGTCCTGGGATGTGGGCATCGCTGACAAGGCCAGCATTTATTGCCCATCCCTAATTGCCCTTGAGAAGCTGGTGATGAGCCGCCTTCTTGAACCGCTGCAGTGCACGTGGTTCACTTCAGAGGGCAGTTAAGAGTCAACCACACTGCTGTGGGTCTGGAGTCACATATAGGCCAGACCAGGCAAGGACAGCAGATTTCTTTTCCTAAAGGACATTAGTGAACCATTACTGATACTAGCATTTTAAAATTCCAGATTTATTTAATTGAATTCAAATTCCACAGCTGCTGGGGTGGGATTTGAACTCATGTCTCTGAATTATTGGTCTAGGCCTCTGGATTACTAGTCCAGTAACATAACCACTATGCTACTGTTCCCGGTAGTCTTGGGTGGGACTATAATTCAATTTGGTGCTTACATGCATACTTGCGGCTGTGAAGGTACTAGCTATACCAACACAGACTCTATACCCGAGTGATTCAACAATAACCATTCAACACTCAAGTCAAATTGTTTGGAGAAAAGGCTCAAGTAGGTCTAGACTGCTAGTCCATCAACATTTATCTCAAATATATAAAGTTGCACGTTATTCTGTCACGGACATTCTGTACCTGCTCCTTCAGCTTCTCAATCTCTACATTTGCTGCTTTAAGCCGTGCTGCATCCTTATCCAGCATCTCCTGGTTTTCAGCATACCACTGTAACCTCTTGGTGACACGATGGATTTCTTGCTTGTACTGTTCTTCCATTATTTTCATCTCAAATTCTTTATCACCTGGATAAAAAAAAATTTTAAATCACGAATATGACTTGTGATAAAAATAAATGCACAAGCTAACTACAGATGAGGAAAGCCATTCTACCCTTAATTCATTCACCCAGCCACATCTTCAAGTATCCTCACTGTAGTATCCAATTGTTTCCTCAATGAATTCAGGATTTTCACCTTCACTATTTTATTTGGGTCTCTTCCACATTCCATTCTTTGCCTCTACACCATCCTCCCCTCCTTTTAGACCCTTCTTACAACCCACTTCTTTGACCATGCTTTAGGTCACCTCTCCCAACATCCCCATCTTTGGTTCATTTGGCAATCATTTTTTTGATTCTGTCTTTGAGAAGCGCCTACAGATTTTTTTTTAAAATAAAGGCGCTATTTGAATACAAATAGTTGTTGTTGAATGGGTTAGATGCAAGTTTTAGACAGACTCGAATGGAATTGTCCAGTTTGCACTCACTTTTCTGAAGTCAGCTTATAAGCATAGGTCCAGTTGGAGATTTAAAGGCCGCAGAGAGCACACTCGTGGCGAGAGCAGATAATTACCTACAAATGAACCTTAAAGGGATTCCACCTCTTAAAGGGAAGTAGCAGAAGGAAGAAATACATTCTGAAAGCCTTGATATCAGTGGAAATGAAAATCAGACGGTTTCTTTAATGGGCAGCCAATCCGCAACATCAGTTTTACATCCAAAGGGCAAGTTGAAAATCTAACCGCAATCTTTAATTCAATCTGCAGGAGGTATGGAGAATATAGATCATGAAAAGTTCTATCTGCCACCAAATTTGAGGACCAAGGGAACTCAGTTTAAAATTAAGATGGTCAAAAGAAAATTGGTTATTTAAGCAACATATTAGAGGATGCTAGAATTGTGAAACCGATTACCAATGGGAGAACAAAAAACTATATCAAGTTTTATAAAAAGGATTAGATGAATGCCCATTAGAAAAGGTTGTAGAAGGCCTCCTCGTAGAACTGCTCCTGGGCATGGCCAAAGTGCCCATTAACTGGTCCAGGCAGCGGGCAGTCGATGGGGTCGTTCAGCCCAACTACCTGCCTCTCTTCTGCAGTTACATTTAAGCCAGGGTGTTCCTGGAGATGGAGCACGCGGTGTCCACTGGTACGCTTGCGGCCTTTCGCAAGAGGTGTGTGCCGGAGGGACTGGAGTGCATCATCACCCCCGGCAACCAAATTTTAATTTGAACCATTATTGTAAAAGGTTCATTGGTTTATTGTGTTGGTTTTAGTGCCCCTTTAACAAGGGGGCACTTGATTTATTGTTTCAACGTAAAATAGTTGTAAAGGGCCATTAGTTCCAGAATAAGAGTAAGAAAACTGTTTTGGAAGGATAGGCTAAATGGACCAATGTTCTTCTCCTGCTATGGTAGGGTAGTCTCAAAATGTAGATAAGAGTGTCTTTACATTGTTGCAAAATTCTGATATAAAACTACTGACATCATACAATATACTAAAATTAATTATGGTTTACTCGGCTTCCTATAATCCGTTTATCCTTTATTTAGCTTTGATAATGCATTATACCCAAGAACCACCTGAGAGCTTCTACATGATCTAAATTGTCCTGAAGGGATTAAACGGTACAACCGAGAACTTGCCTGAAGTATAAGTAAGTTGTACTTTAGCCATATTACACTCTTTCTTCGTCTTTTCTAGGTCCACCTCTAATGCTTGCTTCTCTTGTTTAAGTTTTTTAATCTCTTCTGTACGTTTAATCTCTTCTTTCTGAAAGGCGAGAATCAAATAAAACAAAGGTAGAGCATTAAGCTCCTGCTCAGAAGATCTGCTTGAAACTCAGCCTCTAGCCAGGGTCGATTATGGATACAATTTGTGGAAGCATGCTGCTTCATCCTGGAGGGTAGGAAAAGCTAGAACTTTCACTGTTCTGCAATATAAAAGAACTGCCAAATGGCAGATTACAGAACAGCACTGGCAGCCAAGAAGATCTCTATGGTACAGACTACCCTGTACACCTTCTAAGAGAACAAGCACAACATTGTAAGGTAGAAATTTGCTTCTAACCAAGGGACTGTAGTACAAACTCAAAAAAACGTACAATCATTTATCAATTCAAAATGATCTTTCAGAAATGTAAAAAATTGACCAATTTGGGAAGTTGATGTCAATTTTTGTTCATTAGGTAACATGACTTTCACCTGGGTTTGAGGTTAACAGATATCCCCTAGTTTGCTTCTTTTAAACTATAATGAAAATAAAAGATAGAACTTAATACTGAAGCCAATCATGGACAGTAAACTATGAGTGGGGTGAAGTAGAAAATGGAGCGATAAACACAAGAGTTTGTGTAGTTTTGCTTTTTGATGCAGTATTAAAGAGACAAAATAGCATAGCAAAGAAAAAACTTTAGGGGAACAGAGAATCTGAAACTGTCCACTGCATGCATAACAGGAAACAAGTAGGTTGTTAAAAGATAAAAGGGCTGGATTTTCAGTTCTGCTCATTTCGGGGCAGTAATGGCGGTGGGATGATAAAGTTTGTGCCCGTGAACAGTTTGCGCCTTAGTCATCAAACTTCGGCAGCTGGGCCCAGAGTATGGGGCGGAGCGCTAAGGGAGGCATTACACACCTCTCTTAGGGCGCTAGGCTGGCTGAGCAAGTGAAAATCCTGAGCTAAACAGCTGGCCTCGGAGCGCTCAGAGGTCTGTGGGGGGGAAAAAACCCCACTAAAAACATTCCCAATAAATAACTCACGGCACCACAACATAAATCGCAAAAAAATAAAATAATCACTTACCTGAGGTCAACATTACTTACCTCACTGCAGCCGTTACAGCTGGGGCCGCCAGATTTCACAGGCGGTCCCAGCAGGGCACTCTATGGAGCGCGACGGATTAGGCGGCAGCCAAAAATTGAGTCGGTGTCGCCTCTTCCAGGCGGTAATACTCTGCACCCCGTCAAAACCGGCACCGAAAGTCCCGGCGCGGTGCTGGAAGCTGGCCGCCTGCCTGGAAGAACTTACCGCCGCCATTGCCGCTCATCCGTGGAGAAAACTGGGGCAGCAGGCGGAAAATCCAACCCATTGGAGTGGAATAATGATGAGCTTTTAAATGATTTTCTGACACAGAAATACAACATTACTAAATGAATAGTAGGTAGAATTTGGATGTGGTGCCAGAATATTTTTTATTCAACTTCAGTTAGTTGGAAAATGGCTAATTTGATATTACAGAAAGGTTATAAGCAGAAGCCTAAGAACTATACACCTGTGCAGTTCATTAATTATTGGGAAATACTTGATCTATTTCAAAGGAAGCAATTCAAGAGCACTTAGCAAAAGTAATGTAAATGAATTCAAGTAGCAACTTGGCTAGTTAGAGGCTACCTTATCTCTTGTCAATCATTTCAGACCATTAAAGACAATTCCAATGATCCTTTGGATATTTTGTGTGCAAGATCCCATTTATTCTTTGGCAATTATGTATAGTGCTCAATGTAATCACATAATCTTGTCATCCATAATTGTCTCCATCACATTTACAAACTGTTCGACTATAACAGCAGATGAATGCTGTCTGGGACTTGGATTATCGGGATGTCGGCGATTAGGTAGGCCCGGAGGTCGGCGAGTCGGTAAGACCCTGTGAGGTCGGCGAGTTGGTAGGTCCTGTGAGATCAACGAGTCAGGAGTTCGGAGACCGGGAGTTCGGAGGCCTTGGAGGTCGGTGAGGCGAGTTGGTAAGTAGCTCTCTTTTCTCTATTTCTTTTAGGTTGAGAGTTCGGAGGCCGAGAGGTCGGGAGGCCACAGAGATCGGTGAGTTCAGGAGGCCACTGAGGTCGGTGAGGTGAGGTGGTGAATAGCTCTCTTTTCTCTATTTCTTTTAAAGTAGATTTTAAACTAGATAATGCTAACTAGAGGGATGGCAGTGCAGCTCAGTCCCGTGGAGTGCACATCCTGCGGCATGTGGGAAGTCCTGGACGTTTCGCGCGGCCTAGACAACCATGTGTGCAGGAGGTGTTTCCAGCTTCAACTGCTTGAGCTCCGCGTTCGGAGCTGGAGCAGCAGGTGGAGTCAATAAGGTGCATCCGCGAGGCTGAGAACTACATGGATAGCACGTTTCAGGAGGTGGTCACCCCGCAGCTTAAAGGCGTGCAGGTAGAGGGGAAGAGAGTGACCACCAGACGTAGTAAGTGAGCTAGGCAGGTAGCGCAGGAGTCCCCCAGTGAGTCCATCTCGCTTTCAAACCAATATTCACTTCTGAGTATTGGTAAGGACGATGGTGTCTCTGGGGAGTGCAGCCAGAGCCAATTCCAAGGCACCACGGGTGGCTCAGCTGCACAGGGGGGAGGGACGAAGAATAAAAGGGCCCTAGTGATCGGGGATTCTATAGTTAGGGGAACAGACAGGCGTTTCTGCGGCTGTAGACGTGACTCCCGAATGGTTTTGTGCCTCCCTGGTGCCAGGGTCAAGGGTGTCACAGAGCGGGCGCAGGGCATCCTGGGGAGGGGAGGGTAAATAGCTAGAGGTCGTGGTCCATATCGGGACCAACGTCATAGGTAAAATAAGGGATGAGGTCCTACAGGAAGAATTCAGGGAGCTAGGAAGAAAATTAAAGGGTAGGACCTCAAAAGGTAGTAATCTCCGGGTTACTACCAGTGCCACGTGCTAATGAGTATAAGAATAGAAGGATAGAGAGGATGAACACATGACTGGAAAGCTGGTGTAGGAGGGAGGGCTTTAAATTCTTGAGGCATTGGGACCGCTGCTGGGGGAGATAGGACCTGTACAAACCGGAGTAGTGATGTTGGGGAGGGCATCAAACAGGAAATTAGGGGTGCGTGCAATAAAGGTGCAGCAGTTATAATGGGTGACTTTAATATGCACATAGATTGGGCTAACCAAACTGGAAGCAATACGGTGGAGGAGGATTTTCTGGAGTGCATAAGGGATGGTTTTTTAGACCAATATGTCGAGGAACCAACTAGGGGGGAGGCCATCTTAGACTGGGTGTTATGTAATGAGAAAGGATTAATTAGCAATCTCGTTGTGCGAGGCCCCTTGGAGAAGAGTGACCATAATATGGTGGAATTCTGCATTAGGATGGAGAATGAAACAGTTAATTCAGAGACTATGGTCCAGAACTTAAAGAAGGCTAACTTTGAAGGTATGAAGCGTGAATTGGCTGAGATGGATTGGCGAATGATACTTAAGGGGTTGACTGTGGATGGGCAATGGCAGACATTTAGAGACCGCATGGATGAACTACAACAATTGTACATTCCTGTCTGGCATAGAAATAAAAAAGGGAAGGTGGCTCAACCGTGGCTATCAAGGGAAATCAGGGATAGTATTAAAGCCAAGGAAGTGGCATACAAATTGGCCAGAAATAGCAGCGAACCTGGGGACTGGGAGAAATTTAGAACTCAGCAGAGGAGGACAAAGGGTTTGATTAGGGCAGGGAAAATGGAGTATGAGAAGAAGCTTGCAGGGAACATTAAGACGGATTGCAAAAGTTTCTATAGATATGTAAAGAGAAAAAGGTTAGTAAAGACAAATGTAGGTCCCCTGCAGTCAGAATCAGGGGAAGTCATAACGGGGAACAAAGAAATGGCGGACCAATTGAACAAGTACTTTGGTTCGGTATTCACGAAGGAGGACACGAACAACCTTCCGGTTATAAAAGGGGTCGGGGGGTCTAGTAAGGAGGAGGAACTGAGGGAAATCCTTATTAGCCGGGAAATTGTGTTGGGGAAATTGATGGGATTGAAGGCCGATAAATCCCCAGGGCCTGATGGACTGCATCCCAGAGTACTTAAGGAGGTGGCCTTGGAAATAGTGGATGCGTTGACAGTCATTTTCCAACATTCCATTGACTCTGGATCAGTTCCTATGGAGTGGAGGGTAGCCAATGTAACCCCACTTTTTAAAAAAGGAGGGAGAGAGAAAACAGGGAATTATAGACCGGTCAGCCTGACATCGGTAGTGGGTAAAATGATGGAATCAATTATTAAGGATGTCATAGCAGTGCATTTGGAAAGAGGTGACATGATAGGTCCAAGTCAGCATGGATTTGTGAAAGGGAAATCATGCTTGACAAATCTTCTGGAATTTTTTGAGGATGTTTCCAGTAGAGTGGATAAGGGAGAACCAGTTGATGTGGTATATTTGGACTTTCAGAAGGCGTTCGACAAGGTCCCACACAAGAGATTGATGTGCAAAGTTAGAGCACATGGGATTGGGGGTAGTGTACTGACATGGATTGAGAACTGGTTGTCAGACAGGAAGCAAAGAGTAGGAGTAAATGGGTACTTTTCAGAATGGCAGGCAGTGACTAGTGGGGTACCGCAAGGTTCTGTGCTGGGGCCCCAGCTGTTTACACTGTACATTAATGATTTAGATGAGGGGATTAAATGTAGTATCTCCACATTTGCGGATGACACTAAGTTGGGTGGCAGTGTGAGCTGCGAGGAGGATGCTGTGAGGCTGCAGAGCGACTTGGATAGGTTAGGTGAGTGGGCAAATGCATGGCAGATGAAGTATAATGTGGATAAATGTGAGGTTATCCACTTTGGTGGTAAAAACAGAGAGACAGACTATTATCTGAATGGTGACAGATTAGGAAAAGGGGAGGTGCAAAGAGACCTGGGTGTCATGGTACATCAGTCATTGAAGGTTGGCATGCAGGTGCAGCAGGCGGTTAAGAAAGCAAATGGCATGTTGGCCTTCATAGCAAGGGGATTTGAGTACAGGGGCAGGGAGGTGTTGCTACAGTTGTACAGGGCATTGGTGAGGCCACACCTGGAGTATTGTGTACAGTTTTGGTCTCCTAACCTGAGGAAGGACATTCTTGCTATTGAGGGAGTGCAGCGAAGGTTCACCAGACTGATTCCCGGGATGGCGGGACTGACCTATCAAGAAAGACTGGATCAACTGGGCTTGTATTCACTGGAGTTCAGAAGAATGAGAGGGGACCTCATAGAAACATATAAAATTCTGACGGGGTTAGACAGGTTAGATGCAGGAAGAATGTTCCCAATGTTGGGGAAGTCCAGAACCAGGGGTCACAGTCTAAGGATAAGGGGTAAGCCATTTAGGACCGAGATGCGGAGGAACTTCTTCACCCAGAGAGTGGTGAACCTGTGGAATTCTCTACCACAGAAAGTTGTTGAGGCCAATTCACTAAATATATTCAAAAAGGAGTTAGATGAGGTCCTTACTGCTAGGGGGATCAAGGGGTATGGCGAGAAAGCAGGAATGGGGTACTGAAGTTGAATGTTCAGCCATGAACTCATTGAATGGCGGTGCAGGCTAGAAGGGCCGAATGGCCTACTCCTGCACCTATTTTCTATGTTTCTATGTTTCTATCTCAACAGCGCCGGGACCAATATCCTCGCGGGGAGTTTTGCTAGTGCTGTTGGGGAGAGTTTAAACTAGCTTGGGGCAAGGGGATGAGAACCTGAGAACTAATTCAAAAGGGAAGGAAGTAAAGCTGAAATTGGATAGCAAGAATCTAGAAAGCAAATCTGTAAGACAGAGGAAACAGGGTTTAATATGTTGTAAGCAAGGAGGTCTTCCTGTGCTGAATGGTATATACTTTAATGCAAGGAGTATAGCGAATAAGGCAGATGAGCTAAGAGCACAGGTAGACACTTGGGAGTATGCCATTACAGAAACATGGTTGAAAGAGGGGCAGGATTGGCAGATCAATATTCCTGGCTACAGGATTTTTAGACAAGATAGAGAGTGGGGGGGGGGGGGTGTTGCGGAAATGATTAAAGAAAATATTACAGTGGTGAGGAGGGATGATATGTTAGAGGGATCATCAAATGAGGCCATATGGGGCGAACTGAAAAATAAAAAAGGGAGGATCACACTGCTGGGCGTGTATTAAGTGGGAGGGAGATAGAGGAGCAAATATGTAGGCAAATTGCTGTGCAGTCCAAAAACCATAGGGTAGTAATAGTAGAGGATTTTAACTATCCAAATATTGATTGGGACAAATATAGTGTGAAGGGTATAGAGGTGCAGAATTCTTGAAATGCATTCAAGAGAACTTTTTTAGTCAGCATGTAGCAACACGAGAGGGGATGGTCTTGGATTTAGTTTTGGGGAATGATGCTGGGCAGGTTGAAGGCATATTAGTGGGAGAGCACTTGGGTGCCAGTGACCATAATTCAGTCAGATTCAAGTTGGTTATGGATAAGAACTGGTGCAAGGGTCAAGGATGTCTCCGAGCGAGTGCAGGACATTCTGAAAAGGGAGGGAGAACAGCCAGTTGTCGTGGTGCACATTGGTACCAACGACATAGGTAAAAAAAGGGATAAGGTCCTACGATACAAATTTAAGGAGCTAGGCGTTAAATTAAAAAGTAGGACCTCAAAAGTAGTAATCTCGGGATTGCTACCAGTGCCACGTACTAGTCAGAGTAGGAATCGCAGGATAGCACAGATGAATACGTGGCTTGAGCAGTGGTGCAGCAGGGAGGGATTCAAATTCGTGGGGCATTGGAACAGTTTCTGGGGGAGGTGGGACCAGTACAAACCGGACAGTCTGCACTTGGGCAGGAACGGAACCAATGTCCTAGGGGGAGTGTTTGCTAGTGCTGTTGGTGAGGAGTTAAACTAATATGGCAGGGGGATGGGAACCAATACAGGGAGACACAGGGAAACAAAAAGGAGACAAAAACAAAAGACAGAAAGGAGATGAATAAAAGTGAAGGGCAGCGAAACCAAAGGCAAGAAACAAAAAGGGCCACTGAATATAAAAGGGCTGCAGGAGGGGTCAAAACTAAAAATCATGGTTTAAAAACTAGGATGAAAACACTCTACCTAAATGCACGCAGCATTCGAAATAACGTAAATGAGTTGACGGCACAAATCATTACAAATGGGTATGATTTGGTGGCCATTACAGAAACATGGTTGCAGGGTGGCCAAGACTGGGAATTAAACATATTCAGAAAGATAGGCAAGAAGGGAAAGGAGGTGGGGTAGCTCTGTTAATAAA
Organism: Pristiophorus japonicus; assembly: GCF_044704955.1. Lineage (NCBI taxonomy): Eukaryota > Metazoa > Chordata > Chondrichthyes > Pristiophoridae > Pristiophorus > Pristiophorus japonicus. The sequence goes on along the minus strand of NC_091983.1, from coordinate 178,332,108 downwards.
GGATGATATCAGGGCCGTTATGAGGGATGATATTGGCTCTAATGAACAAAATGTTGAATCATTGTGGGTGGAGATTAGAGATAGTAAGGGGAAAAAGTTACTGGTCGGCGTAGTTTATAGGCCCCCAAATAATAACTTCATGGTGGGGCGGGCAATAATCGAGGGAATAATGGAGGCATGTGAAAAAGGAACGGCAGTCATTATGGGAGATTTTAACCTACATATCGATTGGTCAAATCAAATCGCAGGGTGTAGCCTGGAGGAGGAATTCATAGAATGCATAAGGGATTGTTTCTTAGAACAGTATGTAACAGAGCCTACAAGGGAGCAAGCCATTTTGGATCTGGTCCTGTGTAACGAGACAGGAAAAATAAACGATCTCCTCGTAAAAGATCCTCTCGGAATGAGTGATCACAATATGGTTGAATTTGTAATACAGATTGAGGATGAGGAAGTTGTGTCAGAAACGAGCGTACTATGCTTAAACAAAGGGGACTACAGTGGGATGAGGGCAGAGTTGGCTAAAGTAGACTGGAAACAAGGACTAAATGGTGGCACAATTGAGGAACAGTGGAGGACTTTTAAGGAGCTCTTTCATAATGCGCAACAAAAATATATTCCAGTGAAAAAGAAGGGCGGCAAGAGAAGAACCAGCCGTGGATAACCAAGGAAATAAAGGAAAGTATCAAATCAAAGACCAATGCGTATAAGGTGGCCAAGGTTAGTGGGAAACTAGAGGATTGGGAAAATTTTAAGCAACAGCAAAGAATGACTAAAATAGCAATAAAGAAAGGGAAGATAGATTACGAAGGTAAACTTGCGCAAAGCATAAAAACAGATAGTAAAAGCTTTTACAGATATATAAAACGAAAAAGAGTGACTAAAGTAAATGTTGGTCCCTTAGAAGATGAAAAGGGGGATTTAATAATGGGAAATGTGGAAATGGCCGAGACCTTAAACAATTATTTTGCTTCCGTCTTCACAGTGGAAGGTACAAAAACCATGCCAAAAATTGCTGGTCATAGGAATGTGGGAAGGGAGGACCTTGAGATGATCACTATCACTAGGGAGGTAGTGCTGGACAGGCTAATGGGACTGAAGGTAGACAAGTCCCCTGGTCCTGATGAAATGCATCCCAGGGTATTAAAAGAGATGGTGGAAGTTATAGCAGATGCATTTGTTATAATCTACCAAAATTTTCTGGACTCTGGCGTTCCATTAACTGCTTTCCAATCCACTGGTACCTCCCCAGAGTCCAGGCCTATTGTTCTTCATAAGAACATAAGAACATGGATGAAATAAATATGAGAGGGGAAGTATTAAGGGGTTTATCAGTTTTGAAAGTAGATAAGTCCCCAGGCCCGGATGAAATGCATCCCAGGCTGTTGAGCGAAGTAAAAGAAGAAATAGCAGAGGCCTTGACCATCATTTTCCAGTCCTCTTTGGATCTGGGCATGGTGCCGGAGGATTGGAGGACTGCTAATGTATTACCCTTGTTTAAGAAGGGAGAAAGGGACAGGCTGAGTAATTACAGGCCTAACAGCCTAACCTCAGTGGTGGGAAAATTATTGGAAAAAAATCCTGAAAGACAGGCTGAATCTGCATTTGGAAAGGCAAGGATTAATTAAGGCCAAGTCAGCATGGATTTGTTAAGGGAAGATCGTGTCTGACTAACCTGATTGAATTTTTTTGAGGAGGTAACCAAGAGGGTCGAAGAGGGTAGTGCGTACGATGTAGTATAAATGGACTTTAGCAAAGCTTTTGATAAGGTCCCATATGATAGACTGGTCATAAAGGTTAAAGCCCATGGGACACAGGGCAAAGTATCAAGTTGGTTCCAAAATTAGCTTGGAAATAGGAAGCAAAGGGTAATGATTGATGGATATTTTTGTGACTGGAAGGATGTTTCCAGTGGGGTTCCGCATGGCTCAGTACTGGGACCCTTGCTTTTTGTGGTATCTATCAGCAATTTAGATTTGAATATAGGAGTATGATTACGAAGTTTGCAGACGACCCTAAAATTGGCTGTGTGGCTGATAATGAAGAGGAAAGACATGGGCTGCAGGAGGATATCAATCTACTGGTCAGTTGGGCAGAGAAGTGGCAAATGGAATTTAATTCAGAGAAGTGTGAGGTGATGCACTTTGGGAAGGCTAATAAGGAAAGGGTATACACATTAAGCGGTAGGCCACTTAATAGGAGTAGATTAACAAAGGGACCTTGGAGTGCTTGTCCACAGATCCCCCAAAGTAGCAGGCCAGGTGGATAAGGTGGTTAAGAAGGCATACGGAATGCTTGCCTTTATTGGCCGAGGCATAGAACATAAGAGCATGGAGGTTATGCTTAAATTGTATAATACTTTGGTTAGACCACAGCTGGAGTATTGCATGCAGTTCTGATCGCCGTATTATAAGAAGGACATGATTGCACTAGAGAGGGTGCAGAGGAGATTTACTAGGATGCTGCCTGGAATGGAGAATCTTAGTTATGAGGACAGATTAGATAGGCTGGGTTTGTTCTCATTGGAACAGAGGAGGTTGAGAGTAGACCTCATTGAGGTGTACAAAATATTGAGGGACCTGGACATAGTGGATAGTAAGGGTCTATTTGCATTGGTGGAAGGGTCTATTACGAGGGGGCATAGTTTTAAGGTGGTTGGTGGAAGGTTTAGAGGGGATTTGAGGGCGGGCTTCTTTACGCAGATGGTTGTGGCGATCTGGAACTCGCTGCCTGGAAGAGTGGTGGATGCAGAAACCCTCAGCACTTTTAAGAGATGGTTGGATGGATACTTAAAGTGCGGTAACCTGCAGGGTTACGGACCTAGAGCTGGTAATTGGGATTAGACTGGATGACCTTTTGTTGGACGGAATAGATATAATGGTAAGCACTGCAGGGAATAGAATATGGCCAGGGTGATCTCCTGGACTAGTTTCGATCGCCTGGATGGGTCGGAGAGGAATTTTCTCAGATTTTTTCTCCCTAAATTGGCCTGGGTTTTTAAATCTGGTTTTTGCCTCTCCCAGGAGATCACATGGCTCTGGTTGGGGTGGAGTGTAAAATGTTTTAGTATAAGGGGTGTCGCAGTTGTGGTGAGCTGGATTGGTTGGGCCGGGTGCTCTTTGTCTTTCCGTCATTGTTCATAGGTTTATATGTAACCTTTAGGGCTGCTGACCAAGGGCCGTGTGGCTCTTTGTCGGCCGGCGCGGACGCGATTGGCTGGAATGGCCTCCTTCTGCGCTGTAAATTTCTATGTTTCTATTTCATAATGGTGCTTTTCACACAATTTTCCCTCATTCACGGCCCCTTGCGACACCTTGTAAAATTCACCTTATAAAAGTCAGATAAATATGATGTAAGGCCCAAAATTGCTCCCCTCCTTAAGCTCCATTACCACCTCTAAGAGGCGGCAATGAAGCCGATAGACCTCACCGACCGGGTTCAGGCGGATGGGCCAGGAGCGGCGGGCCCGAGTTTCCAAGCCACCCATGCTGCCAGCCACACTGACCGGCAGCAACCCCCTTACCGACCCCAGTGGGAAATTGGCCCATGGGAGCGGCGGTGCCGCCGGTCGGTACCACTGACAGATTCCCCCTGCGGGAAGCTGTGTGTGTGTGCCTGGGCGGTGAGTCTGCTCTTACAGGGGAGGGCGCACTGCCGACTCCTCCATTTTATTTTAATTGTCGGTCCGACTCAGGTTAGCCCGACAATGGTGGCCACGGGTTCGGCCGGGCCACCAACAGGCAGCCCGGCACCCCCTCTTGGTTGCCAGGCCGCTGGCTCGGCAGAAACCCTCCCTGGTGTGGGCCAAACTAAACTTCTTGCAGAGCTCGCAGCGACCCTTTAACTGAAGGTTATCAGCGATGTGCTGACGTCAGCAGTGCAGGTTGGACCTGACCGAAGGGCACTTCTGCCCCGACCGGAAATTGACGACAAAGTGCCGAATATTGGGCCAAGATTTGCCCCAGTCATATCAGTAAGTACGCCTACTCTTAGTCAGGGGGCAATTTCGGCCCCGTAGTGTTTCTTGTTTTTAAACTAGTAATTTTCATGATTATATCTAGTACACAGTTGGATGGCTTGCATATTAATGCCGCAGTAAACTATCATTCATGTTCAAAAGTAGTAAATCATCTGTTAGGAGTTTGGTAGTTACTGGCTCTTAAATACTCTCCATTTGCCACCGTAACACCTTTGGTGTTATACTGCCAGCTGCACACTAAAAAGTGAGACTGCCAACTCCCCTCCCAGGGGTTATTCCACCTCCTGTGTAAATGTGCTCAAAGGATAGATTATGTTATACAGTACTTCTATTTTTGAGTTGCTGTAATGCAGAAACTGCCTCTCATCAATGCTAAAGTGGCAGTAAAACTGCAGTAACAGTGTGATTCATGCGTGGTTTTCGTTTTCTGCATTCACTTTTATATAATTGAAACTAGGCAATTTTATATATTCACACAAAATCAATTTGCCCTTGTTCTTCACAAGATTCTTTTTATTTAATGCCTACTATTATAATTTATATTTCAACCGCAACAGCATTTTCCAGCACAAAAGGATAAACCTAAATAACAAAGAAAAAAGGAGAGAAATCACAGTTACCAGAAGAAGAAAAGATTGTCCAGAAAGAAGACAGCCTTGTCTTGCATAATCAGAACATACAAAGATTAGTTTCACACTGTTTCTACCTCTTAACCATTCAGAGCAGTGCTTATTACAGTGTAGTCAGTGACCCCAAATATTTGTGGCCTCTTTGGTTCACTCTGCAACTTTGGCAGGAGTCCACAAGAAGGGCCAGAAATTAGCCCAGGTTCTGACTTTGCACTGGGTTTGCTGGGAGTAGAACCTCTGCCTAACCCAAATAAGTCCACTGGTATAAAAGGTGGCAGGGCCAAGGGTGAGGACTCCTTATTTCAGCAGTTACCACTTTCGCAGACCTCAGTTGGTCCTGGCAGAGGTACACCTGCCGAAACCTGACGCATCTGCCTGCTAAACAGTGGAGGTAGAGCCCACTTGTGGGATTTAGTTCAGAATTGTGACATAGACTCACAAAGAAAAATAAAAAATATATATATATTTTATAAAATTGCGTCCCACAGGCACCAAAACTTATTCCCCCCAATGCCCCCCACCCACCCCACTGGAAGAAACCAGCAGCCGTAACTGAGTTTCTAGTCTTTCTACCATGGTTTGCGTCCCAACTGGCTCAGGAGCCCTCCACTGGAATGATAAAGTGGTCTTCCCTGAGCCCCACGACCTTTGATGGCACATCTTTACATTTATGCCAGTATGCACCTGCCCCCATGGTTATTCGGGGCCATTATAACAATGGCCTTTTCAAATGTTCTGATATAGAAATTACAAAGCTATTAACACATTACCTAATGCTTTTTGTACATTACAAATAAAACACTTTCCATACTTGTCTGTGGAAATGTACATCATGTTTTGAGATAGGTACTTGCCTGTGTTATTTTCAGCTGTGAAAGCAGGTCATTAATATTCTGATTTTTTATTTGCTCAGATAACTGTACGTCATGGACTGATGCTTGCTTCATATTATTCTTGTTCGACTGCTCCCTAATGAGGAAATTGGCAAAATATTACCTTTCTTTTCCAAATGCACTGTCAAAAATGAAATCACAACTTGTTCTCGAAAACACAAGAAATAGGAGTAGGAGTAGGCCATTTGACTCCTCGAGCCTGCTCCGCATTTAATAAGACTATGGCTGATCTGATCATGGACTCAGTTCCACTTCCCTGCCCGCTTCCCATAACTCTGTATTCCCCATTGCTCAAAATTCTGTCTATCTCTGCCTTAAATATATTCAATGACCCAGCCTCCACAGCTCTCTGGGGCAGATAATTCCACAGATTTACAACCCTCTGAGAAGAAAATTCCTCCTTATCTCAGTTCTAAATGGGCGGTCCCTTATTCTGAGAATGTGCCCCCTCGTTTTAGTTTCCCCGATGAGTGGAAATATTCTCTCTGCATCCAACTTGTCCAGCCCTCTCATTGGCCCCAAGTTTCCACATGATTTGCTCCTGATTTTTAGGAGCAACTGGTGGAGAACGGAGTATCTTAGAAATCGCAATTCTCCACATTTAAGTTTTCTGCAGTTCTAGTCAGTTAGAACAGTTTCACTTTTGAACAGAATTTTTTTTTCAAAAGGGGGCGTGTCCGGCCACTGACGCCTGATTTGAAAGTTTCCACAGTGAAAACGTACTCCAAACTAACTTAGAATGGAGCAAGAGAAGATTTTTGTAGGCCTGAAAAAACCTTGTCTACACATTAAAAAATCAGGCGCAGGTTACAAATTAGGCGTCCGGAACGAGGTGGGGGGGGGGGAGGGGGGGGAAAAGAGAAGGGAAGTCATTACATTCTACAATAAATCCTTAGTTATACTTATACAAATATTATACAAATAATTCCAACCTGAATAAAAATTTATAAGCAAAGAAAAGATTAAATAAACCATGTTCCTACCTGTGTGAAAGTGCTTCAGGCAGGGAGAAGGCTGCAGGAAGCCTCAAGTTGAGGCAGCCATTCCCGACGGCGGGGGGGGGGGGGAGGAGGCAGTAAGGGCCCGACCGACCGCAGCGGGGGGGAGGCAGGGAGAAGGCAGCCGTTCCCGACGGCATGGGGAGGGGGGGGGGGGGGAGGCAGTAAGGGCCCGACCGACTGCAGCGGGGGGCAGGCAGGGAGGAGGCTGCAGGAAGCCTCAGAAGTTGAGGCAGCCATTCCCGACGGCAGGGGGGGGGAGGGAGGCCCCCCTGCCGTCGGTCGGGCACGTCGGGAAAAGGCTGCCTCAACTTCTGAGGCTTCCTGCAGCCTTCTCGCTGCTGCAAGAAGCCTCAGTGCTGATCATGGAAGGGCAATGTGGTTTTATTAAAAAATGTTAAAAATTGAACAGCTACAAAGAACTACAAAAATGGTCGAGTGCCAATGTTTCCTTCATACTGCGCGTGCGCGAACGCTCCAACGCGCACGGTTGCCGGCATGAAAAAAACTCATTTAAATGGTACCCGCCCCCTCCTACTTACAAAATCGGCGCGAGTGGTAGGCTCCGCCCCCCTGGGCGCCGCGCCAAGCTGACATCGCGCTGCAAAGTGCTCGAGAATAGCGCGTTTTTTTTCAGGCGCCGTTTTCGGCGCGAAAAACGGGCGCCCAGCTCGGAGGGGTGCCTGTTTTGTCGTGTGGAAACTTGGGGCCATTATCTTATATGTTTCGGTAAGGTCGCCTCTCATTCTTCTGAACTCCAATGAGTATAGTCCCAACCTACCCTCATAAGTCAACCCCACCTCATGTCCGGAATCAACCTAGTGAACCTTCTCTGAACAGCCTCCAATGCAAGTATATTGTTCCTTAAATACAGAGACCAAAACTGCATGCAGTCCTCCAGGTGTGGCCTCACCTATACTCTGTACAGTTGTAACAGGACATCTCTGCTTTTATACTCTATCCCCCTTGCAATAAAGGCCAATATTCCATTTACCTTTCTGATTACTTGTAACTGCATACGAACGTTGCGTGTTTCAGGCACAAGGACCCCCAGGTCCCTCTTGTACTGAAGCACTTTGCAATTTTTCTCCATTTAAATTATAATTTGCTTTTCGATTTTTTTCTGCCGAAGTGGATAATCTTACATTTTCCTACATTATACTCCATCTGCCAAATTTGGAGAGCCTGTCTATATCCCTTTACAGATTTTTTTGTGGTCCTCTTCACAATTTGTTTTCCCACCCATCTTTGTATCATCAGTAAACTTGGCCACATTACACTTAGTCCCTTCATCCAAGTCATTAATATAGATTGTAAATAGTTGAGGCCCGAGCACCGATCCCTGCAGCACCCCACTAGTTACTGTTTGCCAACCGGAAAATGACCAGTTTATCTCGACTCTGTTTTCTGTTAGCCAATCCTTAATCCATGCTAATATATTACCCCCAACCCAGTGAACTTTTATCTTGTGCAGTAACCTACTGGGCCCAAGTTTTGACTGACCCGTAGAACAGCGCACCTCCGAGAGGTCCACTGACTTTCTAGAACGAAAAGCGCGCCTAATATTTACCTCGATATTCTCCACCATGATCAGGTCTGCTTTGGATTCGGCGCAGCGCAGCAGAAGCAGCAGGGGGTGGAGCTACAGCCCTGCGCCGGAAAGAGCGCCGGCAGTTGCACGCATGCGCAGTGGAATCTGCGCATGTGCGCAGTAGCTCCTGGCCCTCCCAGCACATCCTGTCTCCGGGCGACCCTATTCCTGGCCGAAGGGATGACGTGATGTTCGCAGCCCCGATCCCAGGCCTGTTGCACAGGCCGGCCGCTGCCTTCCCGTGCTCCCTGAACAGTTCCCATGGCTACACGGCCATGTGGAGCACGTACACAGGGAGATTTAAGCCACTTTGTTTGCAGTGCTAAGGAAATAATGGTGGCAGTCTATATAATATACTCCAGTGCAAAAATTTAATTACTTTGAGCATACATATATGACATATTTACCTAGCACTCTTCAGGAGGCAGGACCATTTGTTCTTGGATTGGCAGCCCTGCCAGAACTTACCCCTTTGATGTCTATGTATCTCAAATAGTATCAGCATTTTACACAATGACTAAATATGTTGCAGTAGGTGAGGTAGGAACTTAAAATTTTTTATTTATTGATTGATTGATTTATTTATAATTTATTATTGTTGATGGTTGCTTATTTTTAAAAGTGAAGTGTTTAATGCTTTGGAAAATCCTCTAACTTCCCTCCCGCCCAGCCCCTATCTCTGGCTACCTGCGCCTGATTTCTAAAGTGTCCGCAAGGTTTTTCAGAACGTACAAAAGTGGACACTTACTCTGGCCTAAGTTAGTATGGAGCAACTATTTGCTGGCCAAACTCGCTTAAATGGCCAAACCAGGCGTAAGTGACTGGGAACGCCCCCTTTTGAAAAAAAAACGAAACTAAAAAAAATCCTAACTAATCACTTCCACTGGTGCAAATTAAATGGCTAGAATTGCAACTAAAAAGAAACTCCAGAAAAATCAAGTTGCTCCAAAAAAAGAGCAACTCCTGGGGAAATTTGGACCCTTTATGTGGCACCTTATTGAATGTCTTCTGAAAATCCAAATACACCACATCTACTAAGGTTCTCCCTCATCCACCCTGCTCATTATATCCTCAAAGAACTCCAGCAAATTTGTCAAACATGATTTCCCCTTCATAAAACAATGCTGACTCTGCTTGATTGAATTATGCTTTTCCAAATGTCCTGCTACTCCAGCATTTTCCCAATGACAGATGTTAGGCTAACTGGTCTATAGTGTCTTGCCTTCTGTCTGCCTCCTTTTTTTAAATACGGGCATTACATTTGCAGTTTTCCAATCCACTGGGACCTCCCCAGAGTCCAGAGAATTTTGGCAGGTTACAACCAATGCATCCACTATCTCTGCAGCCACTTCTTTTAGGATCCTAGGATGCAAGCCGTCCAGGGGACTTGTCCGCCTTTCGTCCTATTATTTTTCCGAGTACTACTTCCTTAGGATTTGTTTTAAATACAGTTAAACACCTCTTTATTCTTGATTAAACAATCAGCCAATTTGTTCACATATCTAGTGACTCTTTAGAATTTAGTGGTACATTCCAGGTGATACAGAAAGGGATGGAATCCACCAATAGTGGAGTCCCTTCCTTCAGGATGTCAGCCTTGGCTCAGTTGTTACCCTTTCGCCTCTCAGTCAGAATATCATGGGTTCAAACCCCAGTCCAGCACTGGAGCACATAATTTAGGTCGACACTGCAGTGCAGTATTGAGGGAGTGCTGTCTTTTGGATAAGAGGGTAAATCAAGTCTGCTCTCTCGGGTGAATACAAAAGATCTCATGGCACTATTCGAAGAACAGAGGAGTTGACCAACATTTATCCTTCAACCAACATAAACAGATTGGGCAGAAAACTGCGGCCTAGCCAGGTGGATACGAAGTGCGGATGGACCTGGCGAAGCCTCGCAAGAGCTGGTTTTCGGGTTACGATGTGCACGCGCCAAAAACTGGCTTTTCTGATCTGTCAAAATTTCTTTCAACAGATTCTACGCATCCCTGCAGGAAGGACGTCTGCGCGGCAGAGATTAGGCTATTTGCCCAACTCATGCCCATCGAATGTTCTTCAAACTTTTACGCCTGGTAAAGGCAGGCGGCATAGCTTACTTTTACCAGCCTAACATTTTTAAAACATAGAAAAATTAAATTTAATCATTCATTTTTTTGTTAAAAACCCTGTCCATTAAGATAAGTTTATTTTTAACCCTATTAAAACACAGTAAAAAAAGAATTCCAAAAAATGTTTTTTTTTCTAATATATTTAATTACAATTAATTTTAAATGTGTGAGGTGTTTTTAAATTGATTGTGCTGTGTTTCTCATTTTAGGGGCTTATTCTCATTGATAGTAATGGGACCTCGTACAAACGGAGTTCCTATTTTTATTAATGAGAATACTAGTTAGTGATTGGTGGTCCAGGCCCATGTGATTGCAACATAGACATCCATACGTGGAAGATAGATTCCTGTATGCTGCGCAGCGAATGGAGGCCTCAGACCAGAATCCTATGTTTCTTCAGGATCAATAGGTAGTTTCGCTGATTTTTTTCGGGTCAGATGCATCGTATGAAGGAAGCCTCCTGTATTTTATAGACTCTTGAACACTCTTAGTTCAACTTAGCTCTATTTATTTGGGAGATCTCAGACAGCCATGTGGAGCTTTAAGATGATGTCCCTTCACAGACCCTCTCTCTGAATACAGCTCTTTATGCATCCTAGCTAGAGGGTGCTATAGATTATATTGATACCTCCTAGCTAAAGAGCGCTATACATTATCTCGTTACACCTTTCCTTTCATAAGAAATAAAAATGAATTAAAGTTAGCTTCAATATAAACTGGTAATTAACCCCTTATGAATACATGTAGCAAACAACTACAAGTTTAAAAAACACCAACAAAACATTGTTTTATTGATTCTTTATCCTAGTGTTGCATGTTTCACACTTTGAAACAGTCCTGGCCAGTAAACGGATTCTCTGGCACATAGAAGAGTGCTCTCGACGGCAGTGTGAGCAGCATGAAGTCGCTGACAAATGTCGGATCTCAGAGATTTTGGTATGACACAGCAATAGCCTTTGAAGACTATGCCATCCTGTGTTGTCAGTTCGTCACGAACTTTGAAGTATGCATGCGTTTCAGGCGGGCATTCATGTGTCGTTTCTGGCCATCCCATTGTGATTTGTTGTATGATCAGTTGTAAGTGGAGTCGCTTGCAGTTGTGCATTGTATGGTAATCAGTCCTTGTTTGGAGAGTGGGAGAAAGTCCACCATGTGGATGCATTGCACTGCAATTTCTGTCGGTGATCTCTCCACGTTTTCAAGGTATGCGCGTGAGAGGGTGTCTGCTAGGTACATTTCTTTTCCTGGTTGTTACTTTATTTCAACGTCCTATTGGTTGAGCTGAATGAGCAGACGTTGTAGTTGCTTGGATGCTGCAGATAACGGCTTGCGTTGTATAGCAACCAAAGGCTTATGATCTTGCGAACATATACATATTGATGGTTTTGTTCCATTCCGAAGACTTGAGCAAGCAGCTCCTTTTCGATTTGGGAGTATCGCGTTTCTGCTGGAGTGAGCGCTCGGCTCACGTATGCAATTGGTGGTGCCTGTTGCAGAAGGACGAACTCAAGACCCTTGCTCGAAGCATCTCCTTCACCTTCGGTTGCGAATTTGTGGTTAAAGTACCTGAGCCCCGGAGAATATGTCACGTGTTGTTTGATAGCTTCAAACGCTTTGTCTTGTTCTTCAGTCCATTTCCAGACCGTGTCTTATGAGTAAGCCGTTGCAGAGGCTCACTGAGGTCTGAAAGATCTGGCAAGAATTTTGTGAGGTACTTTGTCATGCCGACAAGTCATTGTACACCTGCATCATCCTGCGGTTTCTGCACTTCGTTGATTGCGACCACTTTGCTTGGGTCGGTTTTGAGTCCATCACTGGACAGTATGTGTCCCATGTATTTTACTTGGGAGCTCTTGTATTCAAACTTATCGAAGTTAAGTTTTATGTTTTGCTCTCTGCATGAATTTGCGCAAGTTTGCTTCATGATCATGATTGGCCTCTAAGTGTCTCATCACGTCCAGTGATCAAGATATCATCTGCAATCTTGTAGACTCCATCTAGACGCTAGAGATTCTGGTCTAGCTTCTGCTGGAAGATTTCCGGGGCAGGACTGATGCCAAATGGCATTCTATTATATCGATATCGTCCCCATGGAGTCTGGAAGGTAGTGAGGTAGGAGGACTCTGTGTCTAGTTCACATTGCAAGAAACCCTCCTTGCAATCTGCTTTAGTGAAGACCTTTACATTTGACATCTGTGGCAAGATGTCATCGATCACAGGGAGTGGATAGTGTCCACATTTCAAGCATTGTTCAGATGTTCAGATGAGGGTCGATACATACTCGTGTCTTTCCATTTGTCTTTTGTACTAGACTGGATGCCTAGTCCGTTGGTTCAACCACTTTCGTGATTTGTCGATTTTCCAAACAATCGAGTTCCTCGTTTAGCATTGTTTGATTGCCATTGGCACCCGTTTTGGTGGCATTACAGCTGGCATAGCTGATTCATTAAGTTCAAGGTGAACTGTCCCTGGCATGTGTCCAAGTCCTTTAAACACATCCAGATATGCATTGCTGACATCAGTTTTTGATACTAGCGAGATGTTTGCCTTGTTCGTAGTTTGCGATTCGCGTGGTTCATTTACTAACACGATGTTCTGATGCCGCACTTTTATCAGTTGTAGCTGTTGAGCAGTGTGTGAGCCAATCAGTGGTGCACTTTGGCCCTCAATGATCACAAAAGGCACAATGTACTTTTGCTTGTTCTTTGTATTTTCCAGTGGCACATTACAAGTCCCTACCACTGGAATGGTTGCATGGTTGTCATATAGAGACAGTATTATCTTAGATTCTTTTATCTTTATGCCTTTAGGTAAGTATCTAAGAGGTAGCTCATTGCATGTGGCCCCAACAATCTATTTGCATTTTTACCATTTGACCTTTAATGGAGAAGGTAGCCATAATCTTGTTAGGATACTTTGTCAGCTTTGTCCTTGATTGTGCGATCAACTTTACCAAGCATCTTTACAGTCATGTCTTCAAAATCAGAATCATAATTGTCTTCATATAGTGCATGAACTTTTGGTTTGCCCTTATATTTAGGGTTATGTGTAGACTTCTGCCTCGATTCATTCTGCCTACACTTTTGATAAAATGTGATTTAGTTTGCCGCAACTTGTGCAGGTCTTCTCATATGCTGGGCATTTAGTTTTTGACAGCTCATGTCTTTTGCCACAATATCTGCAATTGTTCGTAAAGTCTTTGTCTGTGAATTCTTTCTTTGTGGGTTGGGGTTTCTGTCCGACAGCTTTGATATTGTCAGAGTCTGTTTTAGTGAGCTTCATGGATTTCATTTGTGCAACTGTGGCCTCTGTAGCTTTACAGAGCATCACACATTTATAGAGCGTTAGGCTTGATTCTTGCAACAGCCTCTTAAGCAGAGTGTTGTCAGATATTTTGCAGACTATGCGGTCTCGAATGCAATCATCCCTCAAATTGCCGAAATCACATGACAACGCTAGCATAAGGGCTATCAAATGTCATAATAGATGAACATTTCCACCATGCTCTGCAGCTACTTTCAATCCAATATTCATGTCTCCATTATTTTTTGTAGCACCGGTGAGGACGAGGAGCCGACTAGATCGGAGTTACACTGGAGCGGTGAGAATTCTGGGCATGGCCTGTAACCATTAAGAATACAGCCAAACTAGACTGCCACCACGGAATCATTTGTGGGCTGGGTGGGTGTCACAAAAAAAACTTGCGGGACCAGAAAAGGAGCAGAGGGAGCAGCATGGAGGCCCCGACCTGTGTGAGAACACCAGCGGCAGGTCGGGGCCATTAAAGGAGCGGAGGTGCGGTAGCCCAGGAGCAGTGTGGAGGCCACTTCAGGGAGCATCGCGAGCTGGTGCAGGAGGGCGACAGCAGCGAAGAGTGACATCATCAAGGTCCAGGTTGGTTATTGGAGCGTGGGCAGATACAGCAGGAGCGGCGAGAGACTTGAGGGATGTGATGGGGCCCAGGAGAGGCGTGAGTTCGGGTCCAGGGGCAGCACGGGCCAGTCAGCACAGCAGGTCTCCAGTCGTCTTGGATAACCCTTGCCACTGGACCAAGACCTAGCTCGGTCAAACCTGTGTGGTGGTTGGTGTGAAACGGCCACCACACGTTAAAAAAATCCATGCACAGACATCTTCCACCCTTCAGGATGTAGTTCAGGACCTGGAATATTAGGTCCTTCATTGACACACCTGTGAACTCATCCTTTTTTGGCGTGGAAGCAAGTCATCCTCGTTTCGAGGGACTGCCTATGATGATGATGAATAGAAACATGTGAAGCAATACAAATATAATGCACATCTCCCAAACAGTGAAGTGAGAAACAGCTTGCAATAGCTTTCAGGGGGAATTATGCCACTTTCAAGGACTCCATTGCAGTGATAAAAGTACTTTTGCTGATATTGTTGAATACGACTGTATGGCACTTAAAGGTATTTGGCATTATTGCTTTAAACAAACAAAAACAGTCATTTAGGAATTGAGACCATCAATGCACACATGAATTTTTAAAGAGAGAAAATTTAAAGCCTTACTTTAGTCTACGCATTTCAGCCATTAAGTACTGAGTCTCTGCGAACATTTTCTCTTCATTTCTTTTATTAAGGACCTGAAGCTCTTTCACCTGTGTGTAAAGTTTTTCATTTTCCTGAAATAATAAATGTTCTTCAATGCACTAATAGAAGATATTCTTGTTACATCAAATAATCGTTACTTATAAATCCAAGAATACCTTTGAAAGTAAAGTACTGGTCCTAAAAACAAAACACTGCTTTCCAGTTAACACTTGAATTACTACCCATCATGAGAAAGAGGAGCACACATTTAAGTCAAAAGCAATATACTGCTGACACTGGAAACATTCAGCAGGTCAGACAGCATTTGTGGAGAGTGAAACAGAGTTAACGTTTCAGGCCGATGGCCTTTTATCAGAACTGGAAGATATTAGAAATAAACAGCCCTTAAGCAAGTTCAGAGCCAGAGAAACTGGGGGCTAGAAAGGAACAAAAGGGAGAGGCCTGTGAAAAGCTGGAGGGCAGGAATGATTACACGACAAAAGAGATGATGATGCAAGGCAAAAGGAGGCTAATGAGACAAATATAGAAACAAAAGATGGGTCCAGAGGAGGTGTACATGGTTACAGCAGAATAGCAGAGCGGTAAGGAAGCGTGGAAAATATGGCCAAGAGAGGGCTGATGTAGCCCGTGAATGTGAGGGAAGAAAGGCAGATAGAGCTCAGGGGTGCGGAATGTCCTGCCGGCAGTGTACGGATATTGGATCCCCACCCCTAGCACCAGTCCACACCCCATGGCTCCGGTGCAGTCTTCTTCCATTAGTAGCACCTGCTGTCTGAGAGAAAATGGGATTAATATCTAATGTTGTTCAACTCTTTCTCCGAGGCACTTTACAGCCTTCCAGCCTCAACAGTGAGTGACCATTACAACCACTTCCCGATACTTCTGGTTGTCCATGGAGAAAGTGATGAAAGTATTTCATTTAGCAAACATGGCTTTAGTAACTAATGCAAGCATGAATTCCTAGTAATTCTATGTCCCAAAGAGCTGTGGATGCTCAGTCGTTGAGCATATTCAAAGCTGAGATAGATAGATTTCTGGACTCTTGAGGAATCAAGGAATATGGGGATAGGACAGGAAAGTGGAGTTGAGATCGAAGATCAGCCATGATCTTATTGAATAGCAGAACAGGCTCGAGGGGCCATATAGCCTACTCCTGCTCCGAATTCCTATGTTCTTATGAACTGCAGACTGATTTATGTTACTGATTACCCTATGGCAGTCTGAAAAATACCAGAGGCAAAAAAGTCGGAGGCTGCAATTATCTTGACTGCAACAGGCAATGGAATACCAGCTGTGGTAGTTGGTGTCAAGTCCTGTTGCAGGTGAGAACTCTGCATCAACCTCCCTGGAGAAACTCAAGGCTTCTTATGCACTGGTCCTCAGAGAACTGCAGGTATGTTGTCCTGCCCAACTACACTGTACTGGGAGGATAAAGATTCCATCAAGCACGAATACCTGTACAAATGAATTATTCCAAAATTACAAATGATAAAAACACCCAATACTCGAGGTCAGTAGTTTTAATGAGGTGCGGCAAGTTGTGCTGAGGCATTCAAAGAAAAGGGATGGATAAGATTCCAATTAATGTTTTTTTATTTGTTTGTTATGCGAGAAATGTTATTTTTCCAGGAACATAATGGGGTGGGTCAGTAACCTTGGAGGTTTATTAAAATAAATCTCGACAGTGATGAAATAGGACTGGAAGAAATTTGAAACTGGGGACTAAGGTTTTGTGCAGTATGATTCAAGAATAATGAAAACTGAAAATAGGCAATTAGAAAGAATAAAAACAGAGGTGTAACTATTTAGAAAGAAGAAAAATAACACAAGCCGTGAGAAAGAAGAAAATTGTCAGGCAAGCTTGGTGGTTGAAACATAGACAACATACTCCATGCACAAGGCAGATACAAGAAATTTCCTTATCTAATTTTTTCACATAATAACCAAAATAAAACAATGATAGACAAACTAACAGCTTTGTTCCAATACCTGATGGTAGCCTTGAATAAGGGTTTCTTGCTCATTAACTTCCTTCTCAATTAACTTGAGCTTTTCTTCAGTCACAGGGTCCAATGTTCCTCCAAATATCAATTTCTTCCTGCTTGTCTCCAGGCTACACAGCTTTGAGAAAAACATTTTTACCATTAAAAAAAGTTTTTTAAAAAAGTAGTGGCATTAATCACAGGGGTTGATAGCCCTGGCTACAGAATTGAGTCAAAGTATGTGCATCATGGCTTTAGAGTAGGCTGGGAACAATTGTGGAGGTTAACGAGTGGGATTGGGTTGGGAGCAATGCTAAATTGGGCCATTTCAGCTGAGAACACGCATGTCAGAATTCCAAAATTCTGATCATAATCTAGCGACTCCTAGAAACATAGAAAATAGGTGCAGGAGTAGGCCATTTGGCCCTTCGAGCCTGCACCACCATTCAATAAGATCATGGCTGATCATTCACCTCAGTACCCCTTGCCTGCTTTCTCTCCATACCCCTTGATCCCTTTAGTCGCAAGGGCCATATCTAACTTCCTCTTGAATATATCTAACGAACTAGCATCAACAACTCTCTGCGGTAGAGAATTCCACAGATTAACAATTCTGAGTGAAGAAGTTTTTCCTCATCTCAGTCCTAAATGGCTTACCCCTTATCCTTAGACTGTGACCCCTGGTTCTGGACTTCCCTTCCATCGGGAACATTCTTCCTGCATCCAACCTGTCCAGTCCCGTCAGAATTTTATATGTTTCTATGAGATCCCCTCTCATTCTTCTAAACTCCAGTGAATACAGGCCCAGTCGATCCAGTCTCCCCTCATATGTCAGTCCTGCCATCCAGGGAATCAGTCTGGTGAACCTTTGCTACACTCCCTCAATAGCAAGAACGTTCTTCCTCAGATCAGGAAACCAAAACTGAACATAATATTCCAGGTGAGGCCTCATGCAAGGCCCTGTACAACTACAGTAAGACCTCACTGCTCCTTCTTCACCTTCTGCTGCACCTGCATGCCAACCTTCAATGACTGATGTACCATGACATCCAAGTCTCGTTGCTAATCTGCCTAATCTGCCGCCATTCAGATAAATAGACTGCCTTCATGTTTTTGCCACCAAAGTGGATAATCTCACATTTATCCACATGATACTGCTTCTGCAATGCATTTGCCCACTCACCTAACCTGTCAAGGTCACCCTGCAGCCTCTTAGCATCCTCCTCACAGCTCACACCACCACCCAGCTTAGTGTTATCTGCAAACTTGGAGATATTACTCTCAATTCCTTCATCTAAATCATTGATGTATATTGTAAATAGCTGGGGTCTCCGCACTGAGCCCTGCTGCACCCCACTAGTCACTGCCTGCCATTCTGAAAAGGACCCATTTATCCCGACTCTCTGCTTCCTGTCTGCCAGCCAGTTCTCTATCCACGTCAATACATTACCCCCAAGACCATGTGCTTTAATTTTACACACCAATCTCTTGTGTGGGATCTTGTCAAAAGCCTTTTGAAAGTCCAAGTACACCACATCCACTGGTTCTCCCTTGTCCACTCTTCTAGTTACATCGTCAAAAAATTCCAGAAGATTTGTCAAGCATGATTTCCCTTTCATAAATCCATGCCGATTTGGACCGATCCTGTCACTGCTTTCCAAATGTGCTATTATTTCATCTTTAATTATTGATTCCAACATTTTCCCCACTACTGATGTCAGGCTAACCGGTCTATAATACCCCGTTTTCTCTCTCCCTCCTTTTTAAAAAAGTGGTGTTACATTAGCTACCCTCCAGTCCATTGGAACCGATCCAGAGTCGATAGACTGTTGGAAAATGATCTCCAATGTAGCCACTATTTCTAGGGCCACTTCCTTAAGTACTCTGGGATGCAGACTATCAGGCCCTGGGGATTTATCGTCCTTCAATCCCATCAATTTCACGAACACAATTTCCTGACTAATAAGGATTTCCTTCAGTTCCTCCTTCTCTCTAGACCCTCGGTCCCCTAGTATTTCCGGAAGTTTATTTGTGTCTTCCTTAGTGAAGACAAAATCAAAGTATTCTGTCTTCACGAAGGAAGACACTTGGTCTGCCATTTCTTTGTTCCCCATTATAAATTCACCTGATTCTGACTGCAAGGGACCTACGTTTGTCTTCACTGATCTTTTTCTCTTCACATATCTATAGAAACTTTTGCAGTCAGTTTTTATGTTCCCAGCAAGCTTCCTCTCATACTCTATTTTCCCCCTCCTAATTAAACCCTTTGTCCTCCCTCTGCTGAATTCTAAATTTCTCCCAGTCCTCAGGTTTGCTGCTTTTTCTGGGCAATTTATATGCCTCTTCCTTGGATTTAACACTATCCCTAATTTCCCTTGTTAGCCACGGTTGAGCCACCTTCCCCGTTTTATTTTTACACCAGACAGGGATGTACAATTGTTGAAGTTCCTCCATGTGATCTTTAAATGTTTGCCATTGCCTATCCACTGTCAACCCTAAGTATCATTCGCCATTCCATTCTAGCCAATTCACGTCTCATACCATTGAAGTTACATTTCCTTAAGTTCAGGACCCAAGTGTCTGAATTAACTGTGTCACTCTCCATCTTAATAAAGAATTCTACCATATTATGGTCACTCTTCCCCAAGGGGCCTCGCATAACAAGATTGCTCATTAGTCCTTTCTCATTTCACATCACCCAGTCGAGGATGGCCAGCCCTCTAGTTGGTTCCTCGACATATTGGTCTAGAAAGCCATTCCTAATACAGGAAATCCTGCTCCACCGTATTGCTACCAGTTTGGTTAGCCCAATCTATATGTAGATTAAAGTCACCCATGATAACTGCTGTACCTTTATTGCAGGCATCCCTAATTTCTTGTTTGATGCTGTCCCCAACCTCACTACTACTGTTTGGTGGTCTGTACACAACTCCCACTAGCGTTTTCTGCCCTTTGGTACTCCACAGCTCTACCCATACAGATTCCACATCATCCAAGCTAATGTCCTTCCTTACTATTGCGTTAATTTCCTCTTTAACCAGCAAGGCTACCCCTCCTTCTTTTCCTTTCTGTCTATCCTTCCTGAATGTTGAATACCCCTGAATGTTGAGTTCCCAGCCTTGGTCACCCTGGAGCCATGTCTCCGTGATGCCAATTATATCATGTTCGATAATATTTGCCTGCGCAGTTAATTCGTCCACCTTATTCCGAATACTCCTCGCATTGAGGCACAGAGCCTTCAGGCTTATCTTTTTAACACCCTTTGCCCCTTTAGAGTTTTGCTGTAACGTGGCCCTTTTTGTTTTTTGCCTTGGGTTTCTCTGCCCTCCACTTTTACTTTTCTTCTTTCTATCTTTTGCTTCTGCCCCCATTTTACTTCCCTCTGTCTCCCTGCATAGGTTCCCATCCTACTGCCTTTTTAGCTTAACCCCTCCCCCAACAGCACTAGCAAACACTCTCCCTAGGACATTGGTTCCGGTCCTGCCCAGGTGCAGACCGTCCCGTTTGTATTGGTCCCACCTCCCCCAGAATCAGTTCCAATGTCCCAGGAATTTGAATCCCTCTCTCCTGCACCACTCCTGAAGCCATGTATTCATCTTAGCTATCCTGCAATTCCTACTCTGACGAGCACATGGCACTGGTAGCAATCCTGAGATTACGACCTTTGAGGTCCTGCTTTTTAATTTAACTGCGAGCTCCCTAAATTCAGCTTGTAGGACCTCATCCCGTTTTTTATCTATATCGTTGGTAGCTATATGCACCACGACAACTGGCTAGTCACCCTCCCCCTCCAAAATGTCCTGCAGCCGCTCCGAGACATCCTTGACCCTTGCACCAGGGAGGCAACATACCATCCTGGAGTCTCGATTGCAGCCGCAGAAACGCATATCTATCCCCCTTACAATAGAATCGTCTACCACTATAGCTCTCCCATTCTTTTTCCTGCCCTCCTGTGCAGTAGAGCCACCCATGGTGCCATGAACTTGGCTGCTGCTGCCCTCCCCTGATAAGTTATCCCCTCCCCGCAACAGTACCCAAGGCGGTGTATCTGTTTTGGAGGGGGATGACCCCAGAGGACCCCTGCACAACCTTTCTTCCACTGCTCTGCCTGATGGTCACCCATTCCTTATCTGCCTGAGTAACCTTTAGCTGTGGTGTGACCAAATCCATCAAATCTAAAGTGGCCCAAGCTGTGTGCACAAGTTCTCAGATGAAAGCTTGGCAAGGTGGGCTAAATGTTGCAAAAAAGTAGATGCTTTTGTGCATTCCTCAGCAACTAAGCTTTGCTACAATCTCCCCATTGGGATATCCTTTAAGCAAGACCAAATTTAAAATTGTATGGCAGCAGTTATGCTATTATATTTGCAGTTGGTGAGAGTTTTCTTCTGCAAAGTTGGATTATTTGCATATTCATACACAGAAGGAATTACATTATTCATGAGACTCAAGAATCTACTGCATCAACTTTAGTGAAATCCAAAATAGATCTGATTAATGCTACAATAGGAACCACACTACTGATCTGCAGGCTGTGATCTAACCTCAGACAAGTTCTGAACATCATGATTCACAGTAGGGGATAATTTAATTATAATTATAGAGTTAATTTCCTTCAATTAGTACAGATGCAACGTACTGAATCTGGAACTCCGAAAACCGGAATTGTCCAAAAACTGGACATGTTGTGCATAGCTGATGGAGTCGTCCGGAATTATTGTCCGAAAACCGAACATTTTTGAGGCAAAACCCAAAATCCAGCACGGATTCGGTCAACAATACCGGATTTCAGACTAGAAAATTAAGTCTGAAATCCAAATCCTCGCACGACTTTTGAGTTTTGCCGGATTTTGGAACTTCCCACCCAAAACCCAGCACGGATTCAGATTCCGGATTTCAGACTATTGATTTTGTCTGAAATCCGGAAAAACCCAAAAACCAGAATGGAATCAGTCCCGAGGATTCTGGATATTGTACCTGCACAATAACATTTTTTAAAAGCTAGAAATCTGAAACAAAAATAGGGATGACCAGCTTTTTTCAGAGGTGCAGATCCCCACTATTCGGCCATCATTTGCTCTTTTAATTTGAAATCTGAGCTGCAGGCTTCCTGTATTTTCAATTTGACCCACCTCTCACCTTTTCCGTGTGCGTGCCTCTCGCTGTCTTAGGTACACACACATTCTTTGTTTCTCTAATATCTTTAATGCTCCTTTCCATTGCCTGACGATAGGTCATTTCCGTCATGCAACAATGTCCTATTTTTTTCTTAAGCCGGTCATTTCATGAATGCTTCCCGACTTGTATTTTTCCCCCCTCCCCTTCTATTAGTTCTGATTCTACAACAAAACTTGTTTATCTTTCATTTTTCAGTTCTGAATGCTCTCTGGTCTGTTCTCTTCACAAATGCTGACTGGCCTGCTGTATGTTTCCAACAGTTTGTTTTTGTTTCCTTTCAAATAATGTTTGTGCCACAATACGAGAATGTGCTTGAACTGTACTAACAGGAGGATGACTAAACTGATACACATCCAAACAGTTTATAGATCAGCAGTGCATCTCATGCTGAAATTCATCAAACATTCCAGCTAAATAAGAATTATGGTAATGTGCATAATTGGGAGTAGCGAGACATTCCAAATGGAAAGTAAATTCCTTAAAAGGCCTTTTTTCTACAGCCTCAACAATCCATTCCTGAATTGTTTGTCCTTCGCAAAAAGGGTGCGACTGTATGGAGGAAATTTAAATTATGATCAATTTGTAACTACTTATAGCAAACTGAACTGCACAAGCAATACGTTAAATAACCAGTTAATCTATTTTTGAAGGTGTTGATTGAGGGAATAATGTTTCCCAAACACTGGGAGAACTTCCTGCTTTTCAATAAATGTGGCACAACTATGTTGTTTTTTTTAAATTCAATAGGGCTGATCTTATGAATGCATGTTCCTATGTTGGAGCCTCATCTGCCAGGCACACATATTGGGAAAATCATAGGCGCACTCTCACGATTCCCCGTGTTAAAAATGAATATAGTAACACATTGTAATACATTACAACAGTCAGTCCACTTCAAAAGTACTCAAATGGCTTTACTCAAAGTGCTTTCAAACATCCTGAGGATGTGAAAAGTGCTATATAAATGCAAGTTTTTTTTTAATGGAAGGACTCCCCACCAGAAGCATGATTTCATAAATTTGGTCTACACACATCAATGACCCCAGTAAACATGGGCTGGATTTTCTGCTCTTTTGTGCCTCGTCCCGGATGTAAAATTCGGCCCTCACGCCTCATTTAATGATCGCAACAGGAAAAGTCTGAAAAAAATGGCGTTCCCGGGGTGCTATGAGGCTGCAGAGTGACTTGGATAGGTTAGGTGAGTGGGTTAATGCATGGCAGATGAAGTATAATGTGGATAAATGTGAGGTTATCCACTTTGGTGGTAAAAACAGAGAGACAGACTATTATCTGAATGGTGACAGATTAGGAAAAGGGAAGGTGCAAAGAGACCTGGGTGTCATGGTACATCAGTCATTGAAGGTTAGCATTCAGGTACAGCAGGCGGTTAAGAAAGCAAATGGCATGTTGGTCTTCATAGCGAGGGGATTTGAGTACAGGGGCAGGGAGGTGTTACTACAGTTGTACTGGGCCTTGGTGAGGCCACACCTGGAGTATTGTGTACAGTTTTGGTCTCCTAACCTGAGGAAGGACATTCTTGCTATTGAGGGAGTGCAGTGAAGGTTCACCAGACTGATTCCCAGGATGGCGGGACTGACCTATCAAGAAAGACTGGATCAACTGGGCTTGTATTCACTGGAGTTCAGAAGAATGAGAGGGGACCTCATAGAAACGTTTAAAATTCTGATGGGTTTAGACAGATTAGATGCAGGAAGAATGTTCCCAATGTTGGGGAAGTCCAGAACCAGGGGTCACAGTCTAAGGATAAGGGGTAAGATTTAGGACCGAGATGAGGAGAAACTTCTTCACCCAGAGAGTGGTGAACCTGTGGAATTCTCTACCACAGAAAGTTGTTGAGGCCAATTCACTAAATATATTCAAAAAGGAGTTAGATGAAGTCCTTACTACTAGGGGGATCAAGGGGTATGGCGAGAAAGCAGGAATGGGGTACTGAAGTTGCATGTTCAGCCATGAACTCATTGAATGGCGGTGCAGGCTAGAAGGGCCGAATGGCCTACTCCTGCACCTATTTTCTATGTTTCTATGTATCGCAGGACACATTGACTGCAACGGTTGCGCACAGGACACTGCGTGAAGCTCCGATTTGCAAATGGCACTTTTATCTGCCATAACAGTGTCCTTACAACATAAGTGAGAGAATTTAATGCGGACATTGCTAGTTTGCCAGCTTACATGCTGGTTGCTATTGCCAGGCAGCGTCAAGCTAGAAGGGCGGCTGCTGGGCATGTCGGGCCATGGATGAGAAGAGTCTGGGGAGGAGGGCTTACTCACCACGGGTTTACAGGGACCAATTCTCATACCTCCCGCTCTCTGAGGAGCAGTACGTGAGAAGGCTGCGCTGCTAAAGGAAGTGCTGACAGAAATATGCCAGCTTCTACAGGCTGACCTATAGCCTTCCAGTGCCAACACTACTGCGCTGCCCGTTGCAGTGAAGGTGACGGGAGAGGCAATGAGGGCAGACACCCATTCCTCCACATCGGTTCGGTCAAGGATCTGAGGCGGACCCCCGCCTATCTGGCACTGTTCATGCCTGTTATGTGACAGCTTTGCCTGCAATGAGAAAAATAGGAAAGGTTCAGAAGGGGTACACCTCCTGTTGTACCACATTGTGCCTACCATAGTTCAATAGCTGAGACTGTGTGAGTGTGCAAATGTCTTCACTTCAACCTGTGTGGATGTTGTATGAGCTTTGTGAGCGATTGGTAGAAGGCGAGAGGGAGATAGCATAGGGGCTGCAGGTGATCTTTAGGAAACCCATATCAGCAGTGGGAGTGTATTGCGAGGAAGGTTCTCAATGATTAGGGAACAAGAGGGTATGTGTATCCTTAATTAAGAGGCAATGATTGGAGAAGTCAGCTTTCAGCTTTCTGATGCATTGTGAAACCCACACCACAGGCTGCAAGAATTTGAGAATAGACAGATACATGAAAGACTTCACATAGTGTCTAACATTCATGTTGGAAGGATAGCAGGCAAACATAAATGTGACTGATACTCACTCTGACGAGCCTGGTGAGGTCGTTGAACTTTTTGCGACATTGGGTGAAAGTTCTGGCAACTGTGTCTGCTGCAGATACCTCCTGGGCAATTTCACACCAAATTCGTTTAAATACACCTGGCAGCGGTCTCGCTCCCCCAGCCAGATAGAATGATGGCCACCTCCTCTCCACTGCGTGGACTAAGGTCTCAGCAGCCTCTATTGAGAAATGCTTGGCACGCTGCCTGCCACCCCCTGCTGCTCCATCTCTGCAGAAGTGCTAGAAGTCGGGCGGGTCATCTGCACATTCGCAGAGGAAGCTGCCGCGCCCTGAAATAACGTCTGCGCCCGGGAAAACAAAAACGCGAATGCGCATGCACAAAATGGCTACCTTGTTTAACGGCTCGGGCTCACAAAGTCCGTTGTGTAACGCCTGATTCAATGCCTCAGATTATGGATCCTCATTTTTTTGCTGAAATTTCCGGTTGAAGGCGCAAACTTTTTTCAGGCGGTATCGGGACCGCCCCATCACGATTAATGCCCCGAAAATCAGGAAAGCCAAAAATCCAGCCCGTGGTTCCTTTAAATGTGGATATGGTAGTGCAAGGATTATGGGCTCAAATTTCCCCAGAAGTTGCCACGTTTTTTTTTGGAGTATGTAGCTTTTTTTGGAGTAACTTAAAAATTGCAAATTTCCCCATTTAACTTGCTCCAGTGTAAGTCAGTTAGTTAGGTTTTTTTCTAGTTTCATTTTTTCTCTCCAAAAGGAGGCATGACAAGCCACCGACGCCTCTTTTAGCCATAGAAGCAAATTTGGCCAGCTAAAAGTTACTCCAAACTAACTTCGGCCAGTGTATGTGGCTACTTTTGCAGGCACAAAAAAACCTTACCTACATTTAAGAAATCAGCATAGGTAGCCAGAGATGGGAGGAGGGGAAAGTGAGTTAGAGGATTCTAAAGCACTAAACACCTTCGCAACAGCACAACATCACAACATCTTCAGCACAACAGCTGCACAACATCATCAAAAATAAATGAAAGATACATCAGCTACTGAAAATAGAGCAGTCCTACCTTGCCGACTGCAGAATGCACCGGCTAGCCCTCCCGCCAGGCGAGGGGCGGCAGACACGCATGACTGTAGGGTGAGGGATTTTTACTTTTTACAGTTGTTCCTAAATGTTGTGTGGTCCTAATAGAACATGATTCAGTTTTAATGCAAAATATCTTTTATTGGATATTTTACAATGCACTTCAACAACAGCAAAGAAAGGCTGCACCTATCCCTCACCCACATCTCGGGGAAAGTGCACATTCTCAGTGTCGGTGATGGTGGTGGGGGGGGGGGGGGGGGGGGGAGGAGGGGTTGGGGGCCCGGCTTGGGGTCTCACCGGTGACTGGTGCGTGGATTGAAGTGGGAGTGGCATTTGAGTATCCGGCCTTTGTGCCCTTATTGCAGCAGCTAGCTCTCTCATGGCATCTGCCATCATTTGCACACCCTCTGAAATGCCCGTCCTCAGTTCCCGTCTCAGTGCTGATATTTCTCCCGACAGTGTCGCTACCTCATCACGCACCCCACTGACGGTCGCCATGAGTGATCTTGTAAGTGCATTGGTCTCCTCACCCAATGACAAAACCTGATTAACATCTGATGAAGGCTGCATCTCAGGAGAGACTGATCGGCTTCTCCTTCCCCTTGCCGTGGGTGTGCCTAGTGGCACCCTTCCAGTGAGAGGCGCAGGCTGGGACAGTGGGCACTGGGTGTTCCAACATGCATTTCACCACGGCCACTGGGACCCGCGACCTCGGAAGGTGTGAAACCATGGAATGTCGTCGCGAAGCTCATGGAGGTTTCTGGCAGTGTGATGCCCTGTACTATGGACTGATCCATATCATGATCTGCATTCTCCCGTGAACAAATTTCCATGGACCACTCCTCCCCTCACCCGCCTTTGTCTGGAGCGCACGCATCTGGAACTTCTGGTGGATCTTCAGGATGTTCAGGATTGTCTTCTTTTTCTGCAAAATACAACAGAGCAGTCAAATGGTTAGCAGCACAGGAGGGGGCAGGATGGGTGGTATGAGCAGTCTCACGAGTAGCAGGCCAGTCAGCAAGTTGTTTTGAAGAGCGACGATGCATTTAATGACTCACCCTCACGTGTGGGTCCAGCTTGTGCAGATCTGATTCTTTTTCTGCCGGTGCGACTCAGCAAGGCAGCAACCCTCTGTTCCAGGGGTGATAGTTGGTGCAGATTTGGCGGTTTTCCTCCTGTTCTAAGTCTTTCCCTTTTGTTGTGGGCCAATTTCTTCTGCAAAGATGAAAATAGAACTTTTCACACATGGTGCGCTTCTGATGGGTGGGACATACACAGATTGCAATTCCATTTAAAGATGAAAATATTACTTACACTCACTACTTGACCAACGTCCTGCCATTTCTTTTTACACTGGCTTCCAGATCTTGCGGTATTCACCCCTGCGGAGTATTCTTCTGCAACTAGGTTCCATCGTCTTCTCATTTCTTTGGGTGGAACTTTTGTGGGACCACTCTTACTGATATCCAGCTCCAGCCATTTGTCCTCAATGACAATGACTAGTTTCTCCACTTCCTCATGGAGGAAATTCTTTGTTCTTGTTGCGCGCTCTTGCGTCATTGGTGTATTGGACTTACACTCAGGTAATCTTGAAAAATCACAGTTCTCACCTTTCTTCCACTTATGCTGCACTCCTTTCCACTCCCTCAGCTACCCAAAAATCACTATTCACACCGTACCTTTATATATGGTCCATTGCCAATGCTACTGAGGCACTGAAGACGCTCGCCCTTTAATTGGCCGTTTGCCAAGCTTCCTGCTCCATTACACATGCACGCACACTGAAACGCGCATTGCGCATGCGCTGAAATGGACATGCGTCCCCCTGCCGGCACTCGAGGAGACGCTGGGCCCAAGCCCCCCTCCCGGCTGCGCTGAGCAAATGCGGCCGAAGCTTCCCCCCCTCCCCTCCCCCACAGGCTCTGCAGCGCCACGCCACGGGACCAGAACAAAGAAGGAGCGGCCAAATTAAGAGGCAAATTTTCGGCGCGTTTTTTGCCCCACAAAGTCGGTGTGCCATGGCTAACTATGCCGCTCTAGGCGGCTGGGGAAATTTGGGCCCTATGCTACTGAACTAGTATTCCAGAGCCCTAGATTAATAATCCAAAGACCATGAGCTCAAATTAATTAAAAAATATCTGGAAATAATAATCAGTAAAAGTGACCATTAAGCTGTCGGAGTGTCATAAAAACCCAACCGATTCACTAATGTCCTTACCCAGTCTGGCATATATGTGACTTTAGTCGCACACCAACATGGTTCACTCTTAACTGCCCTCTGAAATAGCTTGCAGCGGTTCAAGAAGGCGGCCCACCACCACTTTCTCAGGACAACTGGGGATGGGCAGTAAATGCTAGTGAAGTCCACATTTTGAGAATGAACATTAAAAAAAAGTGATAAGGCTAGCATCCATCATAGCTAGGGACTACAGTGTGATCTGTTTAAGAATATTGGGCAAACAAAGAATGAGGAAGAATTCAAAGAAATGAACTGTGAAAGGTATCAGTTGAGGAAAATAGGGTAATATTAAATTTGCAAGATAAATATATATCCAATAAAAGTATGTCTTCTCAAAAATACATGAAAAGGGAAATTAAAAAGAAACAATACAATGCATATAGTACTAAAGAAATGATAAAAAGTTCCCAACACAGATTAAAGAGTATCAGAAGCGGAAAGAGAGGGCCTGAAATCACGGCCTTCAGGGGTGCATACGATGTGCACACGATGTGCACACATGCCCATAGATGCCCGCAAGTTTGGGTTTAGGCGTGCATTGCTCATGCGCCGAGACAGATCGCGTGCATCCCCAGGAGAAAGGCCTTCATGAGCGGAGATTTGGGCTATTTGCCCAACTCCTGCCCAGAGAATGTCCTTAAAACTCTTACACTGGTAAAAGCAGGCCTTATGACAGCCGTAAGAGTTTTAAAAGATAGTAAAAATAACATTTCAATAATTTTTATATTAAAAACCTTGTCCAATAATGCAAGTTTATTTTTACCCTTATTAAAACATATAAAAAAAACCTCAATGTTTTTGTTCTTAAAACATTTAATTAAAATCAATTTCAATTAATTTTAAATATGTGAAGTGTTTTCTTATTTATTTAAAATGTTTATGTCTTTGAGGATATCCCCATTAATAGACATGGTGCCCTCTGTACGAACGGAACTCACCATCACTGTGAATGGGGATACACCATTTTCATTGGTTGGTCCAGCCCACATGATCCCTGGATGTGCATACACTCCTGGTATACTTGGACTCTGTACTGGGCTATGCATCAAGGCTGCGGAGCAGAGGTCTTCGTTCTTCCGGGACCACCAGATACATTCGTAAATAAGATCATGCCTGATCTGATCATGGACTCAGTTCCACTTCCCTGCCTGCTCCCCATAACCTTTTATTCCCTTATCATTCAAAAATCTGCCTATCTCCACCTTAAATATATTC
The DNA here is from genome assembly GCF_044704955.1 of Pristiophorus japonicus. Classification (NCBI taxonomy): domain Eukaryota; kingdom Metazoa; phylum Chordata; class Chondrichthyes; family Pristiophoridae; genus Pristiophorus; species Pristiophorus japonicus. Next base: position 178,302,636 of record NC_091983.1, on the reverse strand, counting down.
AATGACCCATCCTCCACAGCTCTCTGGGGCAGAGAATTCCACAGATTTACAACCTAATGAGAGAAGAAATTTCTCCTCATCTCAGTTTTAAATGGGCGACCACTTATTCGGAGACTATGCCCCCTAGTTTTAGTTTCTCCTATGAATGGAAATATACTCTCTGCATCCAACTTGTCCAGCCTTCTCATTATCTTATACGTTTTGATAAGATCACCTCTCATCCTTCTGAACACCAATGAGTATAGACCCAACTTACTCAACCTATCTTCATAAGTCAACCCTCTCATCTCCGGAATCAACCGAGTGAACCTTCTCTGAACAGCCTCCAATGCAAGGATAAAGTATGCGCTTTCTTAAATACGGAGACCAAAACTGCAAGCAGTACTCCAGGTGTGGCCTCACCAATACCCTGTACAGTTGTATCAGGACTTCTCTGCTTTTATACTCGATCCACTTTGCAATAAAGACTAATATTCCATTTTCCTTCCTGATTAGTTGCTGTACCTGCATACCAACTTTTTGTGTCTCATGCACAAGGACCCCCTGGTCCCTCTGTACTGAAGCACTTAGCAATTTTTCTCCATTTAAATTATAATCTGCTTTTCTATTTTTTCTGCCAAAGTGGATAACCTCACATTTTCTTACATTATACTCCATCTGCCAAATTTTTGCTCACTCACTTAGCCTGTCTATATCCCTTTATAGATTTTTTGTGTCCTCCTCACAATTTGCTTTCCCACCCATCTGTATCATCAGCAAACTTGGCTACATTACACTCGGTCCCTTCATCCAAGTCATTAATATAGATTGTAAATAGTTGAGGCCCCAGCACACGGTCCCTGCGGCACCCCACGAGTTACTGTTTGCCAACCAGAAAATGACCCATTTATCGCGACACTCTGTTTTCTGTTAGTTAGCCAATCCTCAATCCATGCTAATATATTGCCCCCAACCCCGTGAACTTTTATCTTGTACAGTAACCTTTTATGTGGCATCTTATCAAATGCCTTCTTGAAATCCAAATACACCACATCAACTGGTTCACCCTTATCCACCCTGCTCGTTACATCCTCAAAGAACTCCAGAAAATGTGTCAAACGTGATTTCCCTTTCATAAAATCATGCTGACTCTGCTTGATTGAATTATGCTTTGCCAAATGTCCTGCTACTGCTTCCTTAATAATGGACTCCAGCATATTCCCAACGATAGATGTTAGGCAAACCAGTCTCTAGTTTCCAGCTTTCTGTCTGCCTCTTTTTTTTTTAAATAGGGGCCTAATATTTGCGGTTTTCCAATCTGCTGGAACCTCCCCACAATCCAGGGAATTTTGGTAGATTACAACCAATGCATCTACTATCTCTGCAGCCTCTTTTTTTAGGACCCTAGGCTGTAAGCCATCAGGGTCAAGGGGAATTGTCCGCTTTTAAGAACATAAGAATTAGGAACAGGAGTAGGCCATCTAGCCCCTCGAAAGTATATCCTTCCTTAAGTAAGGTGACCAAAACTGCACGCAGTACTCCAGGTGCGGCCTTACCAATACCCTATACAGTTGCAGCAGGACCTCGGGGGGGGGGGGGAGGGGAGGGGAAATGATAACTGTGTAGCCAGCAATTTTAATGAGCTTACTCAAGGCTTTCCTTAAACCTGTTGATGAAAATACTTTCCTACATAAGAACATAAGGATTACTAGCAGGAGGTACTTCTATTTTTTATTTGGATATTTTGAAAAAATTATGTAAATATGTCTTGTCTCTTTACTTCTTTTATTTTATTTTGTAATTTAAGCTTCCATGAATGCTTCTGTTGTATAGTAAATTAACTTTGCGAAGTTTGTCATAGGATGTCCTGTATTGCTGTTTGATCCTATTCACATTCTTTAGTCAAGTCATTAGTACCGACCTGCGCTGATTTCTTAATTCTCCGCACGGGTTTTCTGTGCGGCCACAAACGCTGGCCTAAGTTAGTTTGGAGTAACTATTAGCTGTCCAAAATGGCCTAAATGGGCGTAGGTGGCTGGTAACGCCCCTTTGGAAAAAAATTAAATGAAACTAAAAAAATTCTAACTCACTTACACTAGTGCAAATTGAATGTGCAAAATGGGTATTTTTAAAGATACTCCAGAAAAATCAAGTTGCTCCAAAAAAAACGGAGCAACTCCTGGGCAATTTTGAGCCCTATGTACCTGTAGAAACTCTTACTATCTGTTTTTATATTTTGTGCTAGTTTACTTTCATAATCGATTTTCCCTCTATTATTTTTTTAATCATTCTTTGCTGGCTTTTAAAAGTTTCGGAAGCCTCTGGTCACAATTTCAGGGTCAGAATCTTGAAATGAGAATAGCTAAAAGTGGTAAATATAGTAAAAGGCTTGTCCAATCGTAAAACCATAGTTAGAGGAAATTAGAACTGTATTAGACAAGATCAAAGTGGCAGTTGAAGATAAAATAGTTGAAATATTCAAATCACTATTTCAAGTATTCATTGGAGAAGAGAATACTAACTTATTACCTCTGTAGTACAGCCATATCCTCAAGAGTTTTAAAATTGGCATGGCAAGCTTGATAAATTTTGGGTGAGTTAATACCTCTGGGCTAGATGGTACATAGCCTTGGGTACTGAACGAGAGTGCAGAGGAAATATATGTGTATCATGACTAAGCACTCGTGAGGTTCAGCAGAAACTTTATAAAGGTAACAAATCTGATGGAGGCAACTGGAAGTTCATTAAAACCAATTGGTAAAATAATGTTGTTCTCTCAGATCCAACCCCAACACTATCATTAAACCTGCTGACAAGGATGGCGCTGCTGTTATTTGGCGAACCGGCCTCTAACTTGCGGAAGCTGAACGCCAACTCTCTGACTCCTCCTCCTAGCTTCCCCTGGACCATTAACCCACTACCGAATATCAAACCATCGTTTCCAAGGCGGTCACTGGCCTTATCTCCTCTGCAGATCTTCCCTCCACGGCTTCCAACCTGTAGTCCCCCCAACTCCTCACAGCTGGCTTCTACCTCCTTCCCAAGATCCACAAAAAGGATTGCCCAGGTAGACCCATCATTTCAGCCTGTTCTTGTCACAGGGAACTGATTTCTTCCCATCTCGATTCTATTTTTGCTCCCCTTGTTCAGTCTCTTCCCACCTACATCCATGACTCTTCTAACGCCCTCTGCCACTTAGTTTCCTGGCCCGAACTACCTTATTTTCACCATGGACATCCAATCCCTCTACACCTCCATCCCCCACCAGGAAAGTCTCTTACTTGAACAGAGGGCCCAAGGACCCCATCCATCACCACCCTCCTCCACCTGGTTGAACTTGTTCTCACTTTGAACAACTTCTTTGACTCCACTCACTTCCTCCAAGTATAATGTATTGCTATGAGAATCCGCATGGGTCCTAGCTATGCCTGCCTTTTCGTGAGATTTGTGGAACATTCTTTCTTCCAATCCTGCTCAGGTTCCCTCCCTCACCTCTTTTTATGGTACGACGACTGCATCGGTGCCGTTTGCTGCTCTTGTCCCCAACTGGAAAATATCAACTTTGCTTCTGATGTCCACCCTTTCCTCACGTTCACATGGTCCATCTATGACACTTCCCTCCCCTTCCTCAACAGGAAGCAGAGAGTTGGAATAAACGGGTCCTTTTCAGAATGGCAGGCAGTGACCAGTGGGTGCCGCAGGGTTCAGTGCTGGGACACCAGCTATTTACAATATACATTAATGATTTAGATGAAGGAATTGAATGTAATATCTCCCAGTTTGCAGATGACACTAAGTTGGGTGGCGGTGTGAGCTGTGAGGAGGATGCTAAGAGGCTGCAGGGTGACTTGGACAGGTTAGGTGAGTGAGCAAATGCATGGCAGATGCAGTATAATGTGGATAAATGTGAGGTTATCCACTTTGGAGGCTAAAACAGGAAGACAGATTAGGAAAAAGGGAGGTGCAACGGGACCTGGGTGTCACGGTACATCAGTCATTGAAGTTTGGCATGCAGGGACAGCAGGCGGTGAAGGCGGCAAATGGCATATTGGCCTTCGTAGCTAGAGGATTTGAGCATAGGAGCAGTGAGGTCTTAATGCAGTTGTACAGAGTCTTGGTGAGGCCATACCTGGAATATCGTGTTCAGTTTTGGTCTCCTAATCTGAGGAAGGATGTTCTTGCAATTGAGGGAGTACAGCGAAGTTTCACCAGATTGATTCCCAGGAGGAGAGACTGGATCAACTGGGCTTGCATCCATTGGAGTTTAGATGAATGAGAGGGGATTTCATAGAAACATATAAAATTCTGACAGGATTGGATAGGTTAGAGGCAGGAAGAATGTTCCCGTTGCTGGGGAGTTCCAGAACCAGGGGTCACAGTCTAAGAATAAGGGGTAAGCCATTTAGGACCGAGATGAGGAGAAACTTCTTCACTCAGAGAGTGGTTAACCTGTGGAATTCTCTACTGCAGAAAGTTGTTGAGGCCAGTTCGTTAGAAATATTCAAAAGGGAGTTAGATATGGCCCTAACGGCCAAAGGGATCAAGGGGTATGGCGAGAAAGCAGGAAAGAGGTACTGAGGTTGAATGATCAGCCATGATCTTATTGAATGGTGGTGCAAGCTTGAGGGGCCGAATGGCCTGCTTCTGCACCTAATTTCTATGTTTCTATCTCCATTTCTGGGGAAAGGCTATCGACCAAAATCCACCAAAAGCTCACTGACTTGCAAAGCTACCTTGACTGCACTTCCTCCCATCTTGCTTCCTATCAGGACTCCTCTATTCCATTCTGCCAGTTTCTCCGTCGCCATCGCATCTGTTCTGATGATGCCACCTTCCATACCAGTGCTTCCGATGCGTCTTCCTTTATCCTCAACCAAGGATTCCCCTCCGCCAAGGTTGAGAGTCCTCAACCGTGTCTGTTCCATTTCTCGCATTTCTGCTCTGTCCCCTTCCCCTCTGTCCCAGAACCATGTAGGGTTCCCCTTGTCCTCATCTTCCATCCCACCAGCCTCCACATTCAAAGACCATCCTCTGCCATTTCCACAACCTCCAGCGTGATCCCATCACCAAACACATCTTCCCCTCCCCTCCCCTTTCAACATTATGAAGGGACCATTCCCTCCGCGACAACCTGGTCCACTTCTCAAATCATCACCAACAACCCATCCCCTTCCCAAGGCACCTTCCCGTGCAAGCACAGAAGATACAACACCTGCCCTTTTACCTCCTCCCTTTCCACCATCCAGGGCCCTAAACACTCCTTCCAGGTGAAATTTGTACTTCTTTCAATTTAGTATACTGTATTCATTGTAACATGATGCGGCCTCCTTATATGTTTTTTTTTCCGTGGATGGGATGTGGGCGTCACTGGCAATGCCAGCATTTATCGCCCATCACTAATTGCCCTCAAGAAGATGGTAGTGAGCTGCCTTCTTGAACCGCTGCAATCCGTGTGATGAATGTACTCCCACACAGTGCTGTTAGGGACGGTGTTCCAGAATTTAGACCCAGTGACGATGAAGGAACGGTGATATACTTCCAAGTCAGGATGGTGTGTGACTTGGCGGGGAAAGTGGAGGTGGTGGTGTTCCCATACGCCTACTGCTCCTTCTAGGTGGTAGAGGTCGCAGGTTTGGGAGGTGCTGCCGAGGAAGCCTTGGCAAGTTGCTGCAGTGCATCTTGTAGATGGTACACACTGCAGCTACGGTACGCCGGTGGTGGAGGAAGTAAATGTTTAAGGTGGTGAATGGGGTGCCAATCAAGTGGGCTGCTTTGTCCTGGATGGTCTCGAGCTTCTTGAGTGTTGGTGGAGCTGCACTCATCCAGGCAAATGGAGAGTATTCCCATCATACTCCTGACTTGTGCCTTGTAAATGGTGGAATGGCTTTAGGGAATCACGAGGTGAGACACTTGCCACAGAATACCCAGCCTGTGACGCGCTCTTGTTGGCACAGTATTTATGTGGCTGGTTCAATTAAGTTTCTGGTCAATGGTGACCCCCAGGATGTTGATGGTGGGGGATTCGGCAATGGTAATGTCGTTGAATGTCAAGGGGTAGTGGTTAGACTCTCGCTTGATGGAGATGGTCATTGCCTGGCACTTGTGTGGCATGAATGTTACTTGCCACTTATCAGCCCAAGCCTGAATGTTGTTCAGGTCTTACTGCATGCGGGCATGGACTGCTCCTTTATCTGAGATGTTACGAATGTCACTGAACACTGCAATCATCAGTGAACATCCCCACTTCTGACCTTATGATGGAGGGAAGATAATTGATGAAGCAACTGAAGATGGTTGGGCCTAGGACACTGCCCTGAGTAACTCCTGCAGCGATGTCCTGGAGCCGAGATGATTGACCTCCAACCACCACAAACATCTTCCTTTGTGTTAGGTATGACTGCAGCCAGTGGAGAGATTTCCCCGATCCCATTGACTTCAGTTTTACTAGGGCTGCCTTGATGTCAAGGGCAGTCACTCTCACCTCATCTCTGGAATTCAGCTCTTTTGTCCATGTTTGGACCAAGGCTGTAATGAGGTCTGGAGTCGAGTGGTCCTGGCAGACTGGGCATCGGTGAGTAGGTTATTGGTGAGTTAAGTGCAGCTTGATAGTACTGTAGACGACAACTTCCATCACTTTGCTGATGATTGAGAGTAGACTGATGGTGCGGTAATTGGCCGAATTTGATTTGTTCTGCTTTTTGTGGACAGGACATACCTGGGCAGTTTTCCACATTGTCAGATGGATGCCAGTGTTGTGGCTGTATTGGAACGGCTTGGTTAGAGGCACGGCTAATTCTGGAGCACAAGTCTTCAGCACAATATCATCATCATCATCATAGGCAGTCCCTCGAAATCGAGGAAGACTTGCTTCCACTCCAAAAGTGAGTTATCCAGTGACTGAACAGTCCATTACAGGAATTACAGTCTCTGTCGCAGGTGGGACAGAGGAAAGGGTGGGTGGAGAGTCTGGTTTGCCACATGCTCCTTCCGCTGCTTGCACTTGTTTTCTGCATGCTCTCGGTGACATGATGCGAGGTGCTCAGCGCTCTCCAGGATGCTCTTCCTCCACTTAGGGCGGTCTTTGGCCAGGGACTCCCAGGTGTTGGTGGGGATGTTGCACTTTATCAAGGAGGCTTTGAGGGTGTCCTTGAAACGTTTCCTCTGCCTACCTGGGGCTCGCTTGCCATGTAGGAGTTCGGAGTAGAGCGCTTGCTTTGGGAGTCTTGTGTCGGGCATGCGAACAATGTGGCCCGCCCAACGGAGCTGGTCGAGTGTGGTCAGTGCTTCGATGCTGGCCTGATCGAGGACACTAACGTTGGTGCGTCTGTCCTCTCAGGGAATTTGCAGGATCTTGCGGAAACATCGTTGGTGGTATTTCTCCAGCGATTTGAGGTGTCTATTGTGTATGGTCCACGTCTCTGAGCCATGCAAAGGCCATCCGTCAGCTCAAAAACAAGGCATCAGGAGCGGATGGAATCCCCGTTGGGCACAAAAATATGGCGTAAAGGCACTCTTGGCACAAATGCATGACCTTATCTCTCTCCTCTGGAAGGAGAGCATGCCTGGTAATCTCAGAGATGCAGTAACGTTACCATCTTTAAAAAAGGGGACAAGTCCGACTGCGGCAACTACAGAGGAATCTCTCATCAGCCATTGGGAAAGTCATTGCTAGAATCCTGCTCGACCATCTCCTCCCTGTGGCTGAGGAGCTTCTCCCAGAGTCACAGTACGGATTTCGTCCATTATGGGGTACAATGGACATTATCTTTATGGCACGACAACTGCAAGAGAAATGCAGGGAACAGCACTAACCTTTGTACATGGCCTTCTTTGACCTTACAAAAGGCCTTTGACACCGTTAACCGCGAGGGACTATGGAGCATCCTCCTCCGCGTCGGCTGCCCTCAAAAGCTTGTTGCCATCCTCCGCCTGCTCCATGATAACATGCAAGCCGTGATCAGCACAATATCTGGGATGCTGTCGGGGCCCATAGCCTATCCAGTGCACTCAGTCGTTTCTTGATATTATTTGAAGTGAATCAAATTGGCTGAAGACTGGTTTCTGTGATGGTGGGGACCTCAGGAGGAGGCCGATATGGATCATCCACTCGGCACTTCTGGCTGAAGATGGTTGTAAACACTTCTTTTGCATTCACGTGCTGGGCTTTGGAGTACTGTCCACAGTTTTGGTCTCCTTATCTGAGGGAGGATATACTTGCCTTAGAGGCGGTACAATGAAGGTTCATTACATTGATTCCTAGGAAGAGAGTGTTTGCTATGAGGAGAGATTGAGTAGATTGGGCCTATACTCTCTGTTGTTTCAAAGAATGAGAGGTGATCTCGTTGAAACACAAGATTCTGAGGTGGATTGACAGGATAGATGCTGAGAGATTGTTTCCCCTCGCTGGAGAGTCTAGAATTAGGGGTCATTGTTTCAGAATAAACCTTTTAAGACGGAGCTAAGGAGGAATTTCTTCACTCAGAAGGTTGTGAGTCTTTGAAATTCTCTGTCCCAAAGGGCTGTGGCTGCTTAGTAATTGAGTATATTCAAGGTTGAGATCGATAGATTTTTGGACTCTAGAGGAATCAAGTGATATGGGAATAGGGCAGGAAGGTGGAGTGGCGGTCAAAGATCAACCATGATCTTACTGAATGGCAGAGCAGGCTCGAGGGGCTGTATGGCCTACTCCTGCTCCTAATTCTTATGTTCTTGTGTTCTCTGCCCCATTTTTTTTTTGAACGGCAGCTATTGCTATTTACATCTCTTCTGGACCCATCTTTTCTTTCTTTACTTATCACATTACCACCCCCCCATCCCATCACAGACCTTTCCTTTTGTACTTTACTCCCACACCCCTTTCCCTACCTCTGTACTTGCTTAAAACCTGTTAATTCTGTAACATTTTCTAGTTCTGATGAAAGATTATAAACCTGAAATGTTAACTCTGGAGAGAGAAACAGAGATGCTGCCTCACCTGCTGAGTATTTCCAACATTTTCTGTTTTTATTTTACATTTTCAGCATCTGCAGTATTTTGCTTTGGTAAAATAATTCAATTTATTCAAAGAGATAGGCTGTAGGAGACTTATGCCAGCGCAGCCTTCAGTCGCCTGAGGAAGAGAGTGTTTAAAGACCTCAAATCCGGCATCAATCTCATGGTCTACAGAGCAGTGGTGATACCCACCCTCCTATATGGCTCAGAGATATGGACTATGTACAGCAGGCACCTCAAAACACTGAAGTACCACCAATACTGCCTCAGCAAAATCCTGCAAATCCATTGGCAGGATAGGCGCACCAACGTCACTGTTCTTGCTTAGGCCAACATCGAAGCACTGACCATGCTTGATCAGCTCCGCTGGACGGGCCACATCGTCCGCATGCCTGACATGAGACTCCCAAAACAAGCACTCTACTCGGAGCTCCGACACGGCAAGCGAGCCCCAGGTGGGCAGAGGAAATACTACAAGGACACCCTCAAGCCTCCTTGAAAAAATGTAACATCCCCACCGACACCTGGGAATCCTTGGCTCACGACCACCCCAAGTGGAGGAAAATCATCCGGGAAGACTTTGAACACTGAGTCTCTTCGCCGAGTGCGAGCTGAAGCCAAGCAGAAGGAGCATGTGGAAACCCAGGCCCCCCCACCCACCCATTCCTTCAATCACCGTCTGCCCCACCTGTGACAGAGACTGTAATCCCGCATTGGACTCTTCAGTCACCGGAGAGCTCATTTTTAGTGTGGAAGCAAGTCATCCTTGACTCCGAGAGACTGCCTATGATAATGATGGGTGTAGAAAAAGGTCACAGCTAACACTGATTTGAAGGAAAAGATCGTGCCTAACAAACCTCCTTAACTTTTTTGAGGATGATACAGATAAAAGAAGATAGTGTGTAGACTTTCAGATAGTTTTGGACAACGTTCAAAATGAAAGACAGCTAATTAAACTAAAATTAGAAGTTGTTCCCACAGAACTCAAAGTTACAAGAATTCAAGGTAGATCACGATATTCAATTTATTTTTAAAGTAGATTATAGGAAACCTATAGGATTTGAGAGATATAATATCAGACTGGGGAAGTGAAAAGTAGAGTCATGAAGACAGCAGTGATTAGGTCTGACGAAAGGTCATCGACCTGAAATGTTAACTCTGTTTCTTTCTCCACAGATGCTGCCTAACCTGTTGAGTATTTCCAGCATTTTATTTTATATTAGTGATTAGAGCCCTAGGCCTAGAAATTGGCCGAGTTTGCGCCTCCCGTTATCGCCTCTGTGGGGCAATAACGGGGTGTTAGCTGGATTGCGACCGGGCGCGGCTATAACATCAACTCCCACCATATATTCGGCAGGAGTTTTACAACGGTGGTAATGGCAATGCGTCCTGATCTCCTTTGCTCGGAGATTGTGACGTCATCGCCATGCCCATCGCCCAGGACCTGAACTTGCGCTCCGTCCCCTGCTACATCGCCAGGCAAAAACACAGGCAGTTGCAGGAGGCGTCCATCGGGAGGCCGGGCGCTTCGGGGGTGATACTTAAAAGGCGAGGTGGCCAAGGGAAGTTAAAAAAAAAGTACCCTCTCTCTTACAGGTTTTTCGCGAGTTCCTGCCCACGATCGATCAGCCCGGCACTCTGCTTAAGTGCTGGGCTGATCGGACGGGATCACGGCTGCCGTCGGAGAAGCCAAGTTATTTTTTTCTTTGCAGAGCCTGCAGCGATGGCCCTTCCCTTCAAGGGAGGGAAGGAGCCTTTCAACGCAGCAGCACTTGCATGGCCCAGTGTGCAGTGCTGCTCCACTCACCACCCCGCCTACTGCCGATTGCGCTCCAGGAAGGAAGTGGAGCACCTGATTTAGCACTCCACTTCCTTCCTGGAGCACAACTGCCGAATTTTTTTAAAGTTTGAAAACCTTAGCGCCTGGCAAACGGGCACTCCTGAATTTCTCCCCCGCTATCGTTTTCAAACTACATGTAATAAATGACCTGGTTACTGAACCCAATCATAAGCTGGTCAAATCACACAGAAATAGGCAAAGCAGTAGAAACAGGACTCATCGATACATTTGAAAGAGAATTTAGATCAGCAATAGGATCAATACATGACAAATTCAATTAATGACTGATTAAATTATTACATACTGTCTATTGAAAAAAATTTGCATCAAAAATATACAATGAATGGAATTTAATTGGCGGAGATTTAAAATTTTTTGGGTCTGTTAATTTCTGGTAAATACAGCACAAAAGAGCATGCAGAAATGAGCAATAAAGCTGATTCCAAATGTAAGTAGAGTTAGGGATGAGGTGTAATAAAAGATCAGAGAAGCACAAGTTTCATAGTCGAGAAAGAAAACAGCTTAAGAGAATCTTATTAAGATATATAAAATATTAAATGGTATCGATAACAAACCCAGAATACTACAAGTAAGAAAGTAGACTCAGAATACTTAAATTCAAATTGGTGAAAAGTACATTTAAAGCAGATTCTAGAACTCTGTGACAAAAGGAGAGTTAGGCTACTAGAAGGATGAACTTTGAAGGGCCAAATGTTTTTTCTCATTATTAATTCTTCCCATGTTCTTAAACTACATTATTTCAATTTTAAAGGTCCGGTTTTATTGCTATTTATGATTATCATGTGCACAGTTACACCGTCAAGATATTTTGCAAATGGCTGACTGATACACCATGGGCCAAAAATTGCGGTTGGAGGAGTACGCCTCCGACCTGCAAAAGTATTACGCACCTACCTGATGGCGGCAGGGCTGCCAAAATTTGCGGTCTGAGGATGTGAGGCGTAATGGCCCATGGATCCCAGGGTTACAGGCGGTGCGGAAACCTACCTGGGATCACGTGAGCCTGGCCCTCCAATCACATACTAGAATTTGATTTTAATCATTTCTGAAGGGAATCCCATAATGAGATGTAATGGAATCCTGAAATGTGATCCAATTCTAATTTACAGAATTGGAATTTAATTCATAGTTAGCTTCATTCCACCAACTTCACTGAGAAATTAATTTTTTGGTAATTTTCAACATCATTAAAACTCTAATCCAGGCCAATACTTGCAGAAGCTCATTTGATACAGTGGTTAGTCCCGCCGGTAAGCTGTCGCTCCTCCCTTTTTAAAAAAGTTTTTACCGCCGTTTCAGAAGAGGTCTCCTCTTTCGCGAAATTCACCTCTTTGTCTCCTGAATCGGCCAGGAAGTCGGTCATAAAGGGGGTGGAAATGTGGCGGTAAGTGCTGGTGAGGGGCGAAAGTGGAGGTGGGACGGATTCTCCGCCGCTATCACTCAGCAGAGAATCGGCCATCAGTCGCGATCGGAGACTGGACCGCCAGGGAGTATTTCGGCCGGGCCAACGGCCTGGAACCCAAGAGGGGGTGCCGGGCTGCCTATTGGCAGCCTGTTGGTAGCCCGGTCGAACCCGGGGCACAATAGTCTGGCCGACATGGAAATCAGCTGGCGAAAAAAATAAAGTGGCGGTCGCGGCATTGGGCCCTCGCCTTTATGGCCGCCGCACAGCCAGGCCAGAGAGGGAGCATACAAGGTGCACCGACAGGAAAAGTTGTTAGGGGCACCGCTCGGCAGCAATAAGATTTTGCTTGCTAAATTTCTGGAGATGTGGGGGGTCCCGGCAGTGCGTGCACTGATGAAGCACGCAAGGCCGGTCGGCAACGGTGGGGCAGAAGTGGGGACCGCCAGAACAACCCCCCCTCCAGAGATGAATTTAGCTTGCGGCGGCCATTTGACCAGAAATCGGTGGCCGCTCGACTTTGCCGTGTGGCCGCCACACAGGCGGTAACGGGCCTTATTGGGGAGCTGAATTTCGGCCCCAGTGTATGCGTATAATTTCCGATATGAAAATATTTCAATCATGCTTGAGGTATCCGTTACGCTGATGCAAACAGGCCCTGTGGCTGTTTGCATCAACCGTAACATTTTCGTGCACAATTGCTGGCCAGACATGAATGCTGCACCAGCAATTGCTTTTTCATGGCCGGTATGGATGTCCTGCCAACGTGTACGTTGGCATACCGCAAGTTCCGGATTTTGCGCATGTGCAATCGCAAGCGGAAATCCCAAACTTGCAGTGGATTTCAAAGGAGGCATGGTGGTGTACTCCACACAGACCGCAAAATCCTGGCTAATGTGAAGTCTTTGATGTCTGCCAAATGAGCAAAGAGCAAACTTGTCAATGTTGCATTATGCTCATGTTGCTTGCTGGCTGTGACTATTTTCTTACTTGAGTTGTTTTTTTAAATAGGGCAATTCAGAGTCTAAATATGCAAGTTAACAGTGTAATTATCCCTAAATTCTAAACCCATCCATTTCTCCTACATCATAAATAACCTTGTTAATTGGCTCTGACTGAAACTGTAGATGTGCAATGATGCAAATTTATACAAGCCATCATGCTTCGGGTATCTTTCACACAGCTTCTTCTGCTCCTATTGTAGTTTCTGAGAACTCTGAAAACCACATTTACCTTTTTTTGAAGTATATAAATCTCCTCGTTTAGTTGAGGAACTATCTTCAGCTCTTGGTCTTTGTCAACAAGTTCCCTTTCTTTCAATACCAATTTTTCTTTCAACTTCTCAACCAGGCTGTGCTCTGTGCTCCATTTCTCATATGCTTCTTCCAGTTTTTGTAGCAGGGAAAGCTCTCTATTTACATTACTGGGTTTTGGTAAACTCTGTCCATATCCTTTTGACATCTCTTCATCATCTTTTGTAATTAACTATCAAAAAAAGAATCACACTTTAGGAAATATACAGAGATTTCCTGTGGAGTAAGAGGATACACCATTTTATCCCTGGTAATATACACAATATAGTATCAGGGTGACTGATTGGCAATAATTGTATTTTATTTTAAACTCAGCAGTGTGGGAGTCTTAGCAGTGTTTTGGGTGGATTGCCATAATTAGGCATATATTTGTAAAGTGCAAATTGTAACTCAGTGGCCTTGATTATTACTATATATTCCTTTAAATACATGGTTAATTTTATTTCAACTTTAAAACAAAACAAATGTCCAAAATACAGAAGATGGAAATAAATATATTCCAGGATGCAGCGGATAAGAGGTAGGTGGTAAGTACTGCATGCAGCAATACTGGGGAGTGTGGTCAGAGCTTTGAGGTGGTCTGGGAGCACTGGGAATGGGTACAGAAATGGCAGAAATAGAGAGCATGGGGGTGGTGAGGATTCATTGGGTGTGAGAGCAATGATAAAAGGTGTAGGGGCACCGTGTTGGGGCCAGCAGTGGTGCTGGGCTGTGATGTAGGGGGAAATCTCAGGGCCAATTCACCCTGGTTGGCTCACACTCATACTTAGTGTTGGAGCACCATAAGCAGAGGCCAGGAAAGAGGAAGATTCTAGGTTTTGAACCCCAGTCTGTGCTGAATTAGCTGATCTGTTAGGATGTTGATGAGGTTACTATATCTGGCTTCACTTGGATGGTCCTTTTTTTTTTTAATCAATTTTCATCCTCCTCTTTGCCATTCACGATTATTTATTGCTTAGTGTTATGTGAAAACTTGGATATTTTCCCCTTGTTCTAAAATCCAAGTCCTCAACAACATCCAACTATTTTCCACAACCACCATTAACTCCAAGGTTATTGCTATAGTTTCTTAATCCGCTTTAATTATTAAATCATGAATGTCAAAATTACCTTCAGTTCAAAGTTGGTAAAATCAAAGTAATCCTTTTCAGCTCCTGCTAATACCGACGTGTCTATGGCCCTGAATCCGATGGCATCTTAATGTCCTGTTCAAATCAGAGCTAAGCTTCCTATTACGGAGACGTGGCTCCAGGATGATCAGGGCTGGGAACTCAACATTCAGGGGTATTCAACATTCAGGAAGGATAGAATAAAAGGAAAAGGAGGTGGGGTAGCATTGCTGGTTAAAGAGGAGATTAATGCAATAGTTAGGAAAGACATTAGCTTGGATGATGTGGAATCTATATGGGTAGAGCTGCAGAACACCAAAGGGCAAAAAACGTTAGTAGGAGTTGTGTACAGACCTCCAAACAGTAATAGGGATGTTGGGGAGGGCATCAAACAGGAAATTAGGGGTGCATGCAATAAAGGTGTAGCAGTTATAATGGGTGACTTTAATATGCACATAGATTGGGCTAGCCAAACTGGAAGCAATACGGTGGAGGAGGATTTCCTGGAGTGCATAAGGGATGGTTTTCTAGACCAATATGTTGAGGAACCAACTAGGGGGGAGGCCATCTTAGACTGGGTGTTGTGTAATGAGAGAGGATTAATTAGCAATCTCATTGTGCGAGGCCCCTTGGGGAAGAGTGACCATAATATGGTGGAATTCTGCATTAGGATGGAGAATGAAACAGTAATTTCAGAGACCATGGTCCAGAACTTAAAGAAGGGTAACTTTGAAGGTATGAGGCGTGAATTGGCTAGGATAGATTGGCGAATGATACTTAGGGGGTTGACTGTGGATGGGCAATGGCAGACATTTAGAGACCGCATGGATGAAGTACAACAATTGTACATTCCTGTCTGGCGTAAAAATAAAAAGGGGAAGGTGGCTCAACCGTGGCTATCTAGGGAAATCAGGGATAGTATTAAAGCCAAGGAAGTGGCATACAAATTGGCCAGAAATAGCAGCGAACCTGGGGACTGGGAGAAATTTAGAACTCAGCAGAGGAGGACAAAGGGTTTGATTAGGACAGGGAAAATGGAGTACGAGAAGAAGCTTGCAGGGAACATTAAGGCGGATTGCAAAAGTTTCTATAGTTATGTAAAGAGAAAAAGGTTGGTGAAGACAAACGTAGGTCCACTGCAGTCAGAATCAGGGGAAGTCATAACGGGGAACAAAGAAATGGCGGACCAATTGAACAAGTACTTTGGTTCGGTATTCACTAAGGAGGATACAAACAACCTTCCGGATATAAAAGGGGTCAGAGGGTCTAGTAAGGAGGGGGAACTGAGGGAAATCTTTATTAGTCGGGAAATTGTTTTGGGGAAATTGATGGGATTGAAGGCCGATAAATCCCCAGGGCCTGATGGATTGCATCCTAGAGTACTTAAGGAGGTGGCCTTGGAAATAGCGGATGCATTGACAGTCATTTTCCAACATTCCATTGACTCTGGATCAGTTCCTATGGAGTGGAGGGTAGCCAATGTAACCCCACTTTTTAAAAAAGGAGGGAGAGAGAAAACAGGGAATTATAGACCGGTCAGCCTGACCTCAGTAGTGGGTAAAATGATGGAATCAATTATTAAGGATGTCATAGCAGTGCATCTGGAAAATGGTGACATGATAGGTCCAAGTCAGCATGGATTTGTGAAAGGGAAATCATGCTTGACAAATCTTCTGGAATTTTTTGAGGATGTTTCCAGTAAAGTGGACAAAGGAGAACCAGTTGATGTGGTATATTTGGACTTTCAGAAGGCTTTCGACAAGGTCCCACACAAGAGATTAATGTGCAAAGTTAAAGCACATGGGATTGGGGGTAGTGTGCTGATGTGGATTGAGAACTGGTTGTCAGACAGGAAGCAAAGAGTAGGAGTAAACGGGTACTTTTCAGAATGGCAGGCAGTGACTAGTGGAGTGCCGCAAGGTTCTGTGCTGGGGCCCCAGCTGTTTACATTGTACATTAATGATTTAGACGAGGGGATTAAATGCAGTATCTCCAAATTTGCAGATGATACTAAGTTGGGTGGCAGTGTGAGCTGCGAGGAGGATGCTATTAGGCTGCAGAGTGACTTGGATAGGTTAGGTGAGTGGGCAAATGCATGGCAGATGAAGTATAATGTGGATAAATGTGAGGTTATCCACTTTGGTGGTAAAAACAGAGAGACAGACTATTATCTGAATGGTGACAGATTAGGAAAAGGGAAGGTGCAACGAGACCTGGGTGTCATGGTACATCAGTCATTGAAGGTTGGCATGCAGGTACAGCAGGCGGTTAAGAAAGCAAATGGCATGTTGGCCTTCATAGCGAGGGGATTTGAATACAGGGGCAGGGAGGTGTTGCTACAGTTGTACAGGGCCTTGGTGAGGCCACACCTGGAGTATTGTGTACAGTTTTGGTCTCCTAACTTGAGGAAGGACATTCTTGCTATTGAGGGAGTGCAGCGAAGGTTCACCAGACTGATTCCCGGGATGGCGGGACTGACCTATCAAGAAAGATTGGATCAACTGGGCTTGTATTCACTGGAGTTCAGAAGAATGAGAGGGGATCTCATAGAAACGTTTAAAATTCTGACGGGTTTAGACAGGTTAGATGCAGAAAGAATGTTCCCAATGTTGGGGAAGTCCAGAACCAGGGGTCACAGTCTGAGGATAAGGGGTAAGCCATTTAGGACCGAGATGAGGAGAAACTTCTTCACCCAGAGAGTGGTGAACCTGTGGAATTCTCTACCACAGAAAGTAGTTGAGGCCAATTCACTAAATATATTCAAAAGGGAGTTAGATGAAGTCCTTACTACTCGGGGGATCAAGGGTTATGGCGAGAAAGCAGGAAGGGGGTACTGAAGTTTCATGTTCAGCCATGAACTCATTGAATGGCGGTGCAGGCTAGAAGGGCTGAATGGCCTACTCCTGCACCTATTTTCTATGTTTCTATGTTTCTATGTTTCTATTCCTCAACTGTTCTGTCACAATATTACATTTCATCTCCAGAACAATACACACGCATATCCCGATCTACTCCACCGCTGATAAAACCCATACATTATTTCATCACCTTTCCACATTCATCTTTCACAATCAACTAATTCAAAATTCTGAGAGTCCATGTCTGTCCCCTCTTGCACACCCATTATCCCTGTTCTTGCTAAATTTCTTGTGGCCTAGCAAATAGATGTCAAGATCAAGTTCAAATCATGTCTCTCTGAATGATAGTCTTCACCCTAAGCCCCTGCTCTCGATACCTGCATGTTCTTTGTACTCTACACTCCACCACTGGAAGCTGATCACTCATTCAGTATGGGACCAAATTTTCTCCACAAACCACTAACATGCTTCTCCGATCAAGGAGGCTCTTAAAATTTCTTTGACCATGTGTTCAGTTTCCCCCACCTCTAAATTTCTTCCTTTTTCCCATTTGGTATCCCTTTTTCCACATGGATAAAATAAATGCCCGAGTGCTTACCAAAGAATACTATCTAAGTAGTTACTGTAGTCAAAGTAGATACAATACTTACTATGTACAACTGATTTAAATTTTACCTGCTCCAGCATGTGGCCACTGAGTAACTTTGCATGGTCTGGCCTACTGTTGATATGCTGCTGAAGGTATGAAGTAAATGATGGCACTGAGGTAAATAACTGACTTTCAAGGTAATTTTCAACAGATTTGTGCTTTGATGATCCGATCATCCTGGTTGCAAATAACTGCCCTGTTTGAGCAAGTGTGAAAGGTAAAGTAAAAGTTATGCAATGTGATCAAGTTATCCATTTTAGCATAAAAGAACATGGTTGAAGGTTTGAGTTGGTGTTGCTAAAGGAGGAAAAACTATAGTTGGCAAGAAAGTCAGTAATGTTGTACAAATTACAAAGAAATGACCATAATCAGACTCAAAAAAAAGATGAAAGACACTGAATCAAATGGTGCTACTTTAAAAAAAAACATCCTGTGCAGCACATCCGAAGATTATATGCAACAAATACTTCAGCAGAGGCAAACTACCAGTTAATGTTACAAAATAATGTGCCATTATAGAGTTTAAAATGACCGTGATTAAAGACATTCATTTGTTCTCAACAGTAAATATTTATTGGGCTTTCAAGAACACTAATTTTGGCCACACTGATTGATGTACATACAGGAAGGAGGTTAATGCTTGTAATTCTTGCATCTAAAAATACTGCTCCTTGAAATATTTTGACTTATATTTTAAAATAAATCTCAACTTGGTCATATATCACTATTCCTTCATCTTCGCTGGATCAAAATCCTGGAACTCCCTACATATCACATAGACTGCAGCGGTTCAAGAAGGTGGCTCACCATCTTCTTCTCAAGGACAACTAGGGATGGACAATAATTGCTGGGCTTGCTAGCGGTCATAATCCTAAGAATTAATTTTTTTAAACCACCAAAATCACCACCTCCCTCAGGTTAACAACATTTCAAAATAAATGCTACAATCCCTCTATATTATAAACATTTTACAGACTGCAAAAAAAAAAAACCCTTACCTTTTGATTTGCCTTTTGTATGATCAGACGGCGATCTGGCTTTAGTACCCTTAATTGTTAAATGAGTTGGTCTTTCACCAGCACCAAGGGATTCTTTCTTTGATGGACTAGCTTTGCCATATCCTGAACTCTTGACAGATGCATAGCTACCGCCAAAGGGCTTCCTGTTTTTAAGTTTAGGGCTTTTGGTCTTAGTAGAAATCTGTACATCAATAACAATAAGTAGGATGAAATTATCCCAAGAATGAGGAAAATGCATAAATGCCCGGAAGTGGAAATGGAGTGTTATTTGAATGCATTCATCCAGTCAACTGAGTTTTATACCTACAAGCTAATCTATTGACCGGAACATCTGGCAAGAACTAACAGTAAATTAATCTTTAGATCAAACTGTCTCAATTAATTGTGTAACTGAGTGGGCTAAGCAGATCTTACCACTTTCCTTGTATATTAAAAAAAATAGCTGAACTGTATTCTATTGGTTGCTTTGAGTGGTGCGGGGAGAGGGGAAAGACAGTTGAATCTTTTTGGTTTTCAATACTGAGAGAGATGGTAGTATTTACAAAGGGAATTTTTTTTACTCTGGGTACTTAATGTTGGCATTAAATCAATCACTGACTTTACTACAGTAGTGTTCATTTATATTTCTTCATGCTGATCATCCTTATGGCTTCTGAGAAAATCTTGGAACTTGGCATCAATTAGTACTGAATTTTGAGTAGTTTGCTGCTGTGGGCCCAGACCCATTTGGAACCAATTAATTTTTCTTAGGCACTTTACAGCTAGCAGGGAGTAAAGTAACTTGCCATAGCCTGCTCAGCCATTCATTATCATGGCTGATCTTTGACCTCAACTCCACCTTCCCGCCTGCTCCCCATGTCCCTTAATTTCCCCTAAAGTCAAAAAATCTATATCTCAGCCTTGAATATACTCAATGACTCAGCATCCACAGCCCTTTGGGGTGGAGAATTCCAAAGAATTTGAGTCCATTGTAAACCTGACATTTCAAATATGATACACATCAGTCTTAAGGTGGCATTTTATTCAGGGTAACTGCTTGCCACTATACTCAGGCAACAAAGCATGTCTCCACTCAAAATAATTGCAAAAGGCAGATACTGTCTCAGAGGTTTTGCAAACTTTAGCATTCAAAAATATTAATAGAATAATTATAATAAATACTGAAAGTGAGATGGAATATCTCCACTTGCCTGTAATTCTCACACAGATTCATGAGACCATTGCGAGATAGCAGATAAGGGGTTACAAATTACAGCCTCTGGAATCCTAGCTGGTAAATATTGTAGTTCATGTGGTACCTTTCTCAGATACTGGTATTAAGGTAAATTGTTAGAGCAGTGAATTCCATCAAACTCAATTATTATCTGCCTATGGAGAACTTGGCATGCGAACAGAGCATAGGATGGAAAAAAGAAATGTGTCTCATTCTGCAGCAGTCACTGCATGAACACAAAATATATCCAAAAAGGGACGTGTAGAAAAAAAAATAGACAAAAACAAATTACCTCATAACACATTACTGACAGAACCTAAAAACATCCAATTACTAAAATGGGTCCAAATTAAATGTCTTATAGCACATAAATTGAATCACATGTACCTGATCATCTTGGCGAGGAACAGCTTGTGATGCAGAAGCTGAGAGACTGGGTTTGGTTGCAGAATCGTATTCAACTTCATTAATTAAGGCTTCCACATGATCATCACAAATTCTACTCATGCAATTCGTGTTCTCCTTGAATGATCTTTCAGATAATTCTTTGTATGTGTTTTGTCTTTCAGAGAAATGATTGGAGTCAAGCTGTGATTCAAAAGGAACAGCATTGTTGGAGTCCTTCGATGTCAGTTTTCTGAATATTTCTGCTGTTTCACTGTCCTGCTGTGCATTTGTACTGCAAAAGGGAAGATGATGAAAATACTGATGTTTCATTTGTGTCATTTGCAAACAAACGCCTAACCAAATTTCAGTAACAATACTTGCCACTGATCTTACAGCAAAAAACAAATGCATTATTGGCTAAATAGCTTCTTTTCATGTGGACATTTTTAGATTTTATCAAACGTAACTGAAATTTAAAAAAAAACTAACATTGAAAATCTGAGTAGAAAATGCTGCAAATGCTTAGCAGACCCATTAGTATCCAAAAAAAGGAATATTACTATTTCAGGTGGAGATCTTTGCCAGTACCTGTACTCTGCAGCACATGCAGTGTTACAAAGAGATAAGATAGATCTGTCCCAATGCTAATGGTACTCCACAATTGAAGCATTGTTTTCAAGCACATAACTGAGAAAATTTAGATTTAAGAGAGTAGAGAATACATGGAAAAGATTACAAGGAGATAGTATCAGTAAATTCAAAAGGGAACCAGATAGATATTTGACAGAGAAAGCAATTGAGGGGTATGATAAATAGGAGTCATGCATGGACCTTTGGGATTGGTCAAATGGAACATAATGATCTCTTCTAGTGCTATCCTTTCCTATTTTCCTAAATTGAGTTGGACCATTCAAGGCAATAAGTGAAGCTAGCTAATTATCTACAAGCACGCAAATTTTTCAGAACCTGTGGTCAGAGCCTCTGCAGAAGGATAACGCTGACTACCAGTAGATATTTTACATTCTGGTGTAACATTTCAAAAGAGCAAGACAACGTGTGATGTATTTAAGATAATAAATTATTATTTGCAATTAGCATTGTCCAAATTACCTTTAATTCAAAATAAACATACAATACCTTACTGGATGCAAATCAAATCCTCTTGGAAATAGAGCTTCCCCTTTAATAGGTTTCATTAGTTCTTCCACAGTGAGCAAATCTGAAAAATAATGTGCAGATTACTTTGTAATCTTTGATCATTAGGAAATGGGACAAATACTACCATGTTGGTTTGTAGGTTTTGCACTTGCTTAGGCACTCTGGCATTGTGTCTCTTTTGCTCTTCTTTTTGTATTTTAATTTCTAACCCATTTCAGATACTAATATACTTTTAAGAAAGAACTTTTAAGAGGGAAACAAAAAGGAGGCAAAAGCAAAAGACAGAAAGGAGATGAGGAAAAGTGGAGGGCAGAGAAACCCAAGGCAAAGAACAAAAAGGGCCACTGTACAGCAAAATTTTAAAAGGACAAAGGGTGTTAAAAAAACAAGCCTGAAGGCTTTGTGTCTTAATGCAAGGAGTATCCGTAATAAGGTGGATGAATTAACTGTGCAAATAGATGTTAACAAATATGATGTGATTGGGATTACGGAGACGTGGCTCCAGGATGATCAGGGCTGGGAACTCAACATCCAGGGGTATTCAACATTTAGGAAGGATAGAATAAAAGGAAAAGGAGGTGGGGTAGCATTGCTGGTTAAAGAGGAGATTAATGCAATAGTTAGGAAAGACATTAGCTTGGATGATGTGGAATCTATATGGGTAGAGCTGCAGAACACCAAAGGGCAAAAAACGTTAGTAGGAGTTGTGTACAGACCTCCAAACAGTAGTAGGGATGTTGGGGAGGGCATCAAACAGGAAATTAGGGGTGCATGCAATAAAGGTGCAGCAGTTATAATGGGTGACTTTAATATGCACATAGATTGGGCTAGCCAAACTGGAAGCAATACGGTGGAGGAGGATTTCCTGGAGTGCATAAGGGATGGTTTTCTAGACCAATATGTCGAGGAACCAACTCGGGGGGAGGCCATCTTAGACTGGGTGTTGTGTAATGAGAGAGGATTAATTAGCAATCTCATTGTGCGAGGCCCCTTGGGGAAGAGTGACCATAATATGGTGGAATTCTGCATTAGGATGGAGAATGATACAGTTAATTCAGAGACCATGGTCCAGAACTTAAAGAAGGGTAACTTTGAAGGTATGAGGTGTGAATTGGCTAGGATAGATTGGCGAATGATACTTAGGGGGTTGACTGTGGATGGGCAATGGCAGACATTTAGAGACCGCATGGGTGAATTACAACAATTGTACATTCCTGTCTGGCGTAAAAATAAAAAAGGGAAGGTGGCTCATCCGTGGCTATCTAGGGAAATCAGGGACAGTATTAAAGCCAAGGAAGTGGCATACAAATTGGCCAGAAATAGCAGCGAACCCGGGGACTGGGAGAAATTTAGAACTCAGCAGAGGAGGACAAAGGGTTTGATTAGGGCAGGGAAAATGGAGTACGAGAAGAAGCTTGCAGGGAACATTAAAGCGGATTGCAAAAGTTTCTATAGGTATGTAAAGAGAAAAAGGTTAGTAAAGACAAACATAGGTCCCCTGCAGTCAGAATCAGGGGAAGTCATAACGGGGAACAAAGAAATGGCAGACCAATTGAACAAGTACTTTGGTTCGGTATTCACTGAGGAGGACACAAACAACCTTCCGGATATAAAAGGGGTCAGAGGGTCTAGTAAGGAGGGGAAACTGAGGGAAATCTTTATTAGTCGGGAAATTGTGTTGGGGAAATTGATGGGATTGAAGGCCGATAAATCCCCAGGGCCTGATGGACTGCATCCCAGAGTACTTAAGGAGGTGGCCTTGAAAATAGCGGATGCATTGACAGTCATTTTCCAACATTCCATTGACTCTGAATCAGTTCCTATCGAGTGGAGGGTAGCCAATGTAACCCCACTTTTTAAAAAAGGAGGGAGAGAGAAAACAGGGAATTATAGACCGGTCAGCCTGACCTCAGTAGTGGGTAAAATGATGGAATCAATTATTAAGGATGTCATAGTAGCGCATTTGGAAAATGGTGACATGATAGGTCCAAGTCAGCATGGATTTGTGAAAGGGAAATCATGCTTGACAAATCTTCTGGAATTTTTTGAGGATGTTTCCAGTAAAGTGGACAAAGGAGAACCAGTTGATGTGGTATATTTGGACTTTCAGAAGGCTTTCGACAAGGTCCCACACAAGAGATTAATGTGCAAAGTTAAAGCACATGGGATTGGGGGTAGTGTGCTGACGTGGATTGAGAACTGGTTGTCAGACAGGAAGAAAAGAGTAGGAGTAAATGGGTACTTTTCAGAATGGCAGGCAGTGACTAGTGGGGTGCCGCAAGGTTCTGTGCTGGGGCCCCAGCTGTTTACATTGTACATTAATGATTTAGCCGAGGGGATTAAATGCAGTATCTCCAAATTTGCGGATGACACTAAGTTGGGTGGCAGTGTGAGCTGCGAGGAGGATGCTATTAGGCTGCAGAGTGACTTGGATAGGTTAGGTGAGTGGGCAAATGCATGGCAGATGAAGTATAATGTGGATAAATGTGAGGTTATCATAGAAACATAGAAACATAGAAAATAGGTGCAGGAGCAGGCCATTCAGCCCTTCTAGCCTGCACCGCCATTCAATGAGTTCATGGCTGAACATGAAACTTCAGTACCCACTTCCTGCTTTCACGCCATACCCCTTGATCCCCCGAGTAGTAAGGACTTCATCTAACTCCCTTTTGAATATATTTAGTGAATTGGCCTCAACTACTTTCTGTGGTAGAGAATTCCACAGGTTCACCACTCTCTGGGTGAAGAAGTTTCTCCTTATCTCGGTCCTAAATGGCTTACCCCTTATCCTTAGACTGTGACCCCTGGTTCTGGACTTCCCCAACATTGGGAACATTCTTCCTGCATCCACTTTGGTGGTAAAAACAGAGAGACAGACTATTATCTGAATGGTGACAGATTAGGAAAAGGGAAGGTGCAACGAGACCTGGGTGTCATGGTACATCAGTCATTGAAGGTTGGCATGCAGGTACAGCAGGCGGTTAAGAAAGCAAATGGCATGTTGGCCTTCATAGCGAGGGGATTTGAGTACAGGGGCAGGGAGGTGTTCCTACAGTTGTACAGGGCCTTGGTGAGGCCACACCTGGAGTATTGTGTACAGTTTTGGTCTCCTAACTTGAGGAAGGACATTCTTGCTATTGAGGGAGTGCAGCGAAGATTCACCAGACTGATTCCCGGGATGGTGGGACTGACCTATCAAGAAAGACTGGATCAACTGGGCTTGTATTCACTGGAGTTCAGAAGAATGAGAGGGGACCTCATGGAAACCTTTAAAATTCTGACGGCTTTAGACAGGTTAGATGCAGGAAGAATGTTCCCAATGTTGGGGAAGTCCAGAACCAGGGGTCACAGTCTGAGGATAAGGGGTAAGCCATTTAGGACCGAGATGAGGAGAAACTTCTTCACCCAGAGAGTGGTGAACCTGTGGAATTCTCTACCACAGAAAGTAGTTGAGGCCAATTCACTAAATATATTCAAAAGGGAGTTAGATGAAGTCCTTACTACTCGGGGGATCAAGGGTTATGGCGAGAAAGCAGGAAGGGGGTACTGAAGTTTCATGTTCAGCCATGAACTCATTGAATGGCGGTGCAGGCTAGAAGGGCTGAATGGCCTGCTCCTGCACCTATTTTCTATGTTTCTATATAGCATCTTTAACCTGCTCAGGACATCCAAAAACAACTTATAGCCAATGAATTATATTTGAAGTATGATCACAGGTGTTATGTAGGTAAACAAAACAGCTAAATTGCAAGGCTACCCAACAGCAAACAAGATAAGTGACCGACCAGTTTGAGCTGTTTTTTGATGGATAAATGTTGCCAGGATACCGAGAGAATTCCATGCTCTTCTTCAAACAGTGCCATGGGATCTTTTACATCCACCTGAGCAGACAACTTCAATGGCTCATCCAAAACACAATGCAGTACCATCTCAGTACTCATCATGATAGGCGGTCCCTCGAACGAGGATGACTTGCTTCCACGAGTTCACAGATGTTTCAATGAAGGACCTGATGTTCCAGTCCTGAACTCCAATTGAGGGGGTGGAAGGTGCCTGTGTGTGGATTTTTTTTTAATGTGTGGTGACCGTTGCACACCAGCCACCACACGAGCTTGACAGAGCTAGGCCCTTATCCACTGGCAAGGGTTAACCAGGACGACTGGAGACCTACTCTGCTGCACGGACCTAGTGCGCACACGTATCGCAGTGTGGGCCGGCCCGTGCTGCCTCTGGGCCCTCGCCTCTTCTGGGCCCCACACCCTCATTCAACGCTCCTCCGCCACAAACATTCGCCATTCCTCCGCCATAAACATTCGCCGCTCTTCCACCAAACATTCGCCGCACCTCCGCCGCAATCTCACACCGCTCCTCCGCCACAATCTCTCGCTGCTCCTCCGCCACAAAAACAATCACCGCACTGCGCCATGATCTCTTGCCGCACCCAAGCCACAAACTCTCGTCGCTCATCCGCCCCGACCTTCCCACTCCTCTGTATCTGGGCCCCGCCAATGTTCCTGCTCACGCTCCAAAACGGCGACCAGGGTTTTAATGACGTCACCCAATCATCCATCTCAAAATCGTCGCACACTTGAAGCAGCTCACGCGAAGGAAGGATATACTTGCATTGGAGGCAGCAGCACCCCCTGGTGGGACCACCTGTGAAAGCGGGCGGTCTGACCTGTGATGGCCGCAGTTTAGTCAGTAGTGTCCACCTCAGGTAAGCGCGAGTGTTTTTTATTTTTTGCGATTCATGTTGTGGTGGTGTGAGTTATTTACTGGGAATGTTTTTAGAGGGTTATTTCTCTCCCCAGACGTCTCTCGGAACTCTCCCAGGCCGGCTGTTTAGCTGGGGATTTTCCTATGCTCAGCTCGCCTAGCGCCCTAAGAGAAGTATGCAACGCCTCCCCTAGCGCTCCACCCCACACTCAGGGCCCGGCGGACCAATTTTGCTGACTGAGGCGCAAACTGTACCCGCCGGGACGCAAACATTCCTGGTTTAAAGCTTCTTAGTTATCAAGATAGATATAGAGTCCCAACTCTTAACCTTCGAACAGCGTAGACTTAGGGGGGGGATATAATAGAGGTTTATTAGATAATGTAGGGAATAGACAGTGTCCCAGCTGACCATTTATTTCAATGACCACACTTGATCAGCTCCGCCGGGCAGGCCACATTGCGCGCACGCCAAACACGAGATCCCCAAAGCAAGCGCTCCACTCGGAATTCCTTCACGGCAAACGAGCCAAAGGTGGGCAGAGGAAACGCCACAAGGACACCCCCAAAACCTCCCCGACAAAGCGCAACATCCTCACCGACACCCGAGAGTCCCCGGCCAAAGACCACCCCAAGTGGAGGAAGCGCATCCGGGAGGGCGCCAAGCACCCAGAGTCCCGTCGCCGAGAGCGCGCAGAAACCAAGCGCAGGCAGCGGAAAGTGTGTGTGGCAAACCAGTTCCCTCCTTCTCCCCCCCCCCCCCACCCAAACCGTCCGTCCGTCCCACCCGCAACAGGGACCGCAGCCCTTGCACTAGACTGCCCAGCCACCTAAGGACTTACCCCAAGAGTGGAAGCAAGTCTTCCTCGATTCCGAGGGACTGCCCATGATGATGATGATGGTATTTCAATTAAATAGATCAGGCAGGTCCAGGGATCACATTTAAGTTGTACAAGGCTAGATCGAGGTTAGGTGTCAGGAGGTGGGTCTTTCCCCAGAGAATAGTGGATCTCAAACTAGCTGCCATTTCATGTGGTGGATTCAGACTCGCTGAATTCCTTCAAGCGAAAGCGGGATCTGTTTCTGGCTGGAGCGGAGATCGCCTCTTACAGAAGGGTGGGTACTGCAGGCAATTCATGGTCAGAGGGATTTCCTGGACTAGTTTCCATCGCCAAGATGGGTCAGAGAAGAATTTCACAGATTTTTTTTCCCCCAAATTGGCCCTGGGGTTTTTTGTTTATCTGCTTTTGTGCCTCTCCCCCAGGAGATCGCAGGATTTGGGGGTGGGGTAGAGAGTGTGAGTGTTGTGATACACAAGGTATCGCAACTGTGTGGGACAGGCTGGATGGACCAGGTAGTCTTTACTTGTCCATCATTGTTCGTATATTTGTATGTTCATTACCGCCCCAGTATCAGCCAAACCGAAAATCCAGCCCAAAAGTGGCCCAAGTCCAACAATTCTTCATCATAGGCAGTCCCTCGTATCGAGGATGACTTGCTTCCACGCCAAAAAGGGATGAGTTCACACGTGTTTCAATGAAGGACCTAACATTCCAGGTCCTGAACTACATTCCTGGAGAGTGGAAGATGCCTGTGTGTGTAATTTATTTACGCGTGGTAGCCATTGCACACCAGCCACCACATGGGCTTGACAGAGCTAGGCTTTGGTCCAGTGGCAAGGATTAACCAGGACGATTGGAGACCAGCTCTGCTACATGGACCTAGTGCGCGCACATATCGCAGTGTGGGCTGGCCTGTGCTGCTCCATGGCCCCTGGCCCAGAACTCACGCCTCCCCTGGACCCCGATCACATCTCTCCACAGTCTCTTGCCGCTCCTCCCGTATCTGCCCACGCTCCAATCACCGACCTGGACCTTGATGACGCCACTCGTCGCTACCGTCGCCCTCCTGCACCAGCTCGCGCTGCACCCTGAAGTAATATGCCTCCATGCTGCTCCCGGGCCACCGCACCTCCGCTCCTTTTATGGCCCCAACCTGCTGCTGGTGTTCTCATGCAGGTCGGGGCCTCCATGCTGCTCAACAATTCAACACCTTAGGAAAAGGCGGAATTGGAAAATCAAACAAATTTGCTTCTCTTAACTTGAAGGAGAGGACTTGTTTGGAGCTGAAAGCAATGTGGAACGGTGTAGAGTTGAGGGCTAATCCTGTGCCAGAACTGGACATAGTAACACGGGATTTCTGACGTGAGAACTAAAGGTATTTTGGAACCTGTGAGGGGACATTGTGGCATGAGGTTGTTATTTTTAACCGTGGCTTTCTGGAACGTTCGATCCCTGCTCCATGCTTGACAGATCCAAGAGTCAGTTGGATTGTGAGAAATTAATGATGCTAAGCTATCTCTCCCCCCACCCCCGCCACCAATGACCATCAACAACAAATAGCATTTAAATATCACCTTTTAACTTCAGTGGAGCAGGCTCGAGGGGTCAAATGGCCTACCCCTGTTCCAAATTCTTACGCAAGTCCAACAAAATTCGAACCCGAGTCACACAAGGAGATATCAGGGACAGTTGACCAAAAGCTTGTACTACAATGAAGTAAGTGTAAGCCAACATTATGGTTCAGCCATTGCTAGTTGACAACACTTTTGCCTCTGAGTCAGAAGGTTCAAGACCCACTCCAGAGATTTGAGCACATAAATATAGGCTGATACTCCAATGCAGTACTAAAGGAGTGCTGCACTGTTAGAGGTGCTGTCTTTCGGATGAGGCATTAAACCGAGGCCCTGTCTGCTTTCTCATGTGGACGTAAAAGATCCCACGGCACTACTTTGAGCAGGGGAGTTATCCCCAGTGCCCTGGCCAATATTTATCCATCAATCAACATAACAAAGACAGATTATCTGGTCATTATCACATTGCTGTTTGTGGGTGCTTGCTGTGTGCAAATTTGTTGTTGCGTTTCCCTGCATTACTTCAAACATTATTTCAGTGGCGCTTTGGGACATCGGAAGGTCGTGAAAGGCACTACATAATTGCAAGTCTGTCTTTCTTTTATGTGCTCAAGACTTGAAATCGAGCTTGAACCCTTGATCTCCTGACTCAGTGCTGAGAGTGCTACCACGTGAGCCAGACTGGCACGCAGTGTATTTTTAAATATTAAGGATCCCTACAAAAGCTAAAAAGCTTTAACTACAATTCTATTCTAAGTGCTCTGACAAGCTGTACTGACAATTTATATTTCATTAAAAAAATGCTCAAACTAAAAGCCAAACATAAAATGAGCATGGTAAACCTAACATTGCAGTCATGGTCGAGTTAATATGCCAGGCACATGAGAAGTAATAAATTAAATGTAGTACCAGATGGCCACAATGCAGATTTGGTTTTTGGCAATAAAATCTTCAACTGGATAAGTTTATGCTAATATGCTGTTTACTGGTCTAGGGCCAGGAGACAACGGCAGCCTTGACCACTCCAATTTCCCAAAGACAGCAAGGGGACAAAGCAAACAATTGAAATTAAGGTAACATAAAATAATAAAAAAAACAGCAACATGCATTTATATAGCACCTTTAACATTAAAAAAAATCCCAGGGACTGCACAGAAATGGAATTAAAAAAATATGGATGCTGAGCCCAAGAAGTGAAATTAGGGTGGGTGGACAAATGCTTGGTCAAAGAGGTAGGTTTTAAGGAGGGTCTTACGGAGAAGAGAGGGTGGTGAGGTGGAGATTTTAGGGAGGGAACTGGAGAGATGGTGGCCAACATGAGGGGAATGAACAAGAGGTAAGGGACAGAACAATGGAA
Source organism: Pristiophorus japonicus (assembly GCF_044704955.1). Classification (NCBI taxonomy): domain Eukaryota; kingdom Metazoa; phylum Chordata; class Chondrichthyes; family Pristiophoridae; genus Pristiophorus; species Pristiophorus japonicus. The sequence continues at coordinate 178,272,214 of NC_091983.1, read as the reverse complement.
AATTAGGGCGGAGGAGGATGTCAAAAGCTTATCAAAAGGGATAATGCACAAGGGTTGCAGTCACAGAGGATTTGTGACTTTGATTGGGTTTCTGCTCCCACCACAGCACCAATGAGAAATACAGACAAACAGAGTTGTGGGAAAAATGCACACGGATTTAGGAGGTGACAACACATTCAAGGAATGGATTGATAATCTGGCTCAAAGCCAATCAGAGCATGTGCATGTACTACACCCCTCTGACCTTCTCAATTCCCCTGGCCCCTATTGCCCACAGACATTTTATCTTCCCAACTCTTTTGGGTTTGTGTCAAAAGGTCAAGGGCCTTGATCGTGAGTAAACTGATATTCTGGAGGGAAATGTGCAGAGTGGCAGTGATTGTTTATACGCTTGCAGTCCAAGGAGACAGTGGTGAGTGGAATGGGAAGCAGGTTGCTGAGGTTAGCACTCAGAGGGTGATGTGGGCAAGATTGGTGAGGGAGGAGGATGGGAAAGTAGAGTCGATTGCTCGTACGCAGGCATCGATCGATAGGTGCCTCGATGGGACCTTTGGAGAAAGGTAACCATGAGCTTAATCAAGGAGTCGTCAAACCTGGAATGATGGTAGGAGAGTTGGAAATCGATGGAGTATTGATGGGTTGGGGTAGAGATTGGAGGGGGCAAAGTACCCGAGGCGGGAAGAAATGAAAGTTGGCATGAGTGGGTGCCAGGAAGTGAAGAAAACAGCTGAGAAGGACCAAGAGAAAAAAAAAATGGTAGAATAGGCTCAGGTCCAGAGTGGCAGTTAAAATGCACATGCGAAAAGACATAGAGGGAATTCAGATTACAGGGACATGGCAGAGAGTAGACGAGCCATGTCCTATAAAGGCCCAGCGGCAGTCCGGGGTCGGCAGCAGTCGGGGAGGAGCAGTCGGAGGAGCAGCAGTGGACTATAAAGACCCAGCGGCAGTCCAGGCTCAGCAGCAGTCGGGGAGGAGCAGCGGCGGCCTATAAAGGCCCAGCAGCAGTTCGGGGCTCGGCGACAGTCGGGGAGGAGCAGCCGGAGGAGCAGCTAGCTGCAGCTGCAGCTGGGTCAAAAGTAAGAAAGAAGTAAAAAGTAATCGAAGTGTGACGTCACAGCCAAGAGGGTAAGTGATTGGCTGGTTGATTGTTCAGTAGTTTTCTTTTTCTTTATCTTTTTTCTTTTTCTTTATCTTTATCTTTTTCTTAGCAGTAAGAAACCTTGTCATTGTTGCCAAATTAAGTAATTTAAGGGTTACGTTATGGAAGGAGAGCCCAGATCCGTGTCATACTCCTCCTGTGCTGTGTGGGAAATCAGGGAGGCTTCCAGTGTCCCTGACTACAATGTTTGCGGGAAGTGTATTCAGCTGCAGCTCCTGACAGACCGCATTACGGCACTGGAGCTGCGCATGGATTCACTCTGGAGCATCCGCGATGCTGAGGATGTCGTGATAGCACGTTTAGTGAGTTGGTCACACCGCAGGTAAAGGTGACACAGACAAATAGGGAATGGGTGACCATCAGGAAGAGCAGTGGAAGGAAGGTATTGCAGGGGTCCGCTGCGGTCATCTCCCTCCAAAACAGATATACGACTTTGGGTACTGTTGGGGGCGATGGCTCATCAGGGGAAGGCAGCAGCAACCAAGTTCATGGCACCATGGGAGGCTCTGCTGCGCATGAGGGCAGGAAAAAGAGTGGGAGAACTATAGTGGTAGAGGATTCTATTGTAAGGGGAATAGATAGATGTTTCTGTGGCCGCAAACAAGACTCCAGGATGCCTCCCTGGTGCAAGGATCAAGGATGTCTCGGTTCCGCTGCAGGGCATTTTGGAGGGGGAGGGTGAACAGCCAGTTGTTGTGGTGCAGAAAGGTACCAACGATATAGGTAAAAAGCGGGATGAGGTCCTACAAGCTGAATTTAGGGAGCTAGGAGTTAAATTAAAAAGTTGGACCTCAAAAGGTAGTAATCTCAGGATTGCTACCAGTGCCACATGCTAGTCAGAGTAGAAATAGCAGGATAGTTAAGATGAATACGTGGCTTGAGGAATGGTGCAAGAGCAAGGGATTCAAATTCCTGGGACATTGGAATCGGTTCTGGGGGAGGTGGGACGGTCTGCACCTGGACAGGACTGGAACCGATGTCCTAGGGGGGAGTGTTTGCTAGTGCTGTTGGGGACAACTTAAACTAATAGGGCAGGGGGATGGGAACCTATGCAGGGAGACAGAGGGAAGTAAAATGGGGTCAGAAGCAAAAGGTATAAAGGAGAAAAGTAAAAGTGGGAGGGCAGAAAAATCAAAGGCAAAAGTCAAAAAGGGCCACATTACAACATAATTCTAAAAGGACAAAGAGTGTTAAAAAAACAAGCCTGAAGGCTCTGTGTCTCAATGCGAGGAATAAGGTGGATGAATTAATTGCGCAGGTAGCTGTTAACGGATAGGATGTAATAGGGATTATGGAGACATGGCTCCAGGGTGACCAAGGCTGGGAACTCAACATCCAAGGGTATTCAATATTCAGGAAAGATAGACTGAAAGGAAAAGGAGGTGGGATAGCGTGGCTGGTTAAAGAGGAAATTAATGCAATAGTAAGGAAGGACATTATCATGGATGAGGTGGAATCTGTATGGGTAGAGCTGTGGAACACCAAAAGGCAGAAACCAAAAGTTGTGTACAGACCACTAAACAGTCATAGTGAGGTTGGAAATGGCATCAAACAGGAAATTAGGGATGCGTGCAATAAAGGTACAGCAGTTATCATGGGTGACTTTAATTTACATATAGATTGGGCGAAACAAACTGGTAGCAATACGGCGGAGGAGGATTTTCTGGAATGTGGAAGGGATGGTTTTCTGAACCAATATGTCGAGGAACCAACTAGAGAGCTGGCCATCCTAGATTGGGTGTTGTGTAATGAGAGAGGATTAATTGGCAATCTTGTTGTGCGAGGCCCCTTGGGAAGAGTGACCATAATATGGTAGAATTCTTCATTAAGATGGAGAGTGACACAATAAATTCAGAGACTAGAGTCCTGAACTTAAAGAAAGGAAACTTCGACAGTATGAAATGTGAATTGGCTAGGATAGACTGGCGAATGATACTTAAAAGGGTTGACGGTGGATAGGCAATGGCAGACATTTAAAGATCACATGGATGAACTTCAACAATTGTACATCCCTGTCTGGTGTAAAAATAAAACGGGGAAGGTGGCTCAACCGTGGCTTACAAGGGAAATTATTGGTAGTGTTAAATCCAAGGAAGAGGCATATAAATTGGCCAAAAAAAGCAGCAAACCTGAGTACTGGGAGACATTTGGAATTCAGCAGAGGAGGACAAAGGGTTTAATTAGGAGAGGGACAATAGAATATGAGAGTAAGCTGCCAGGGAACATAAAAACTGACTGCAAAAGCTTCTACAGATACGTAAAGAGAAAAAGATTAGTGAAGACAAATGTAGGTCCCTTATAGTCAGAATCAGGTGAACTTATAATGGTGAACAAAGAAATGGCAGACCAATTGAACAAATACTTTGGTTCTGTCTTCACTAAGGAAGACACAGATAACCTTCCAGAAATACCAGGGGACCGAGGGTCTAGCGAGAAGAAGGAACTGAAGGAAATCCTTATTAGTCAGCAAATTGTGTTACGGAAATTGATGGGATTGAAGGCCAATAAATCCCCAGGGCCTGATAGTCTGCATCCCAGAGTACTTAAGGAAGTGGCCCTAGAAATAGTGGATGCATTGGTGGTCATTTTCCAACATTCTATTGACTCTGGATCAGTTCCAATGGACTGGAGAGTAGCTAATGTAACCCCACTTTTTTAAAAAAAAGGGAGAGAAAACTGAATTATAGACCAGTCAGCCTGACATCAATAGTGGGGAAAATGTTGGAATCAATTATTAAGGATATAATAGCAGTGCATTTAGAAAGCAGTGACAGGATCGGTCCAAGTCAGCATGGATTTATGAAAGGGAAATCATGCTTGACAAATCTTCTGGAATTTTTTTGAGGATGTAACTAGTAAAGTGGACAAGGGGGAGCCAGTAGATTTGGTGTATTTAGACTTTCAAAAGGCTTTTGACAAGGTCCCACACAAGAGATTAGTGTGCAAAATTAAAGCACATGGTATTGGGGGTAATGTACTGACGTAGATAGAGAACTGGTTGGCAGACAGGAAGCAAAGAGTAGGAATAAACGGATCCTTTTCAGTGACTAGTGGGGTACTGCAAGGTTCAGTGCTGGGACCCCAGCTCTTTACAATATACATTAATGATTTAGACAAAGGAATTGAATGTAATATCTCCAAGTTTGCAGATGATACTAAGCTGGGTGGCAGTGTGAGCTGTGAGGAGGATATTAAGAGGCTGCAGGGCGACTTGGACAGGTTAGGTGAGTGGGCAATTGCATGGCAGATGCAGTATAATGTAGATAAATGTGAGGTTATCCATTTTGGTGATAAAAACAGGAAGACAGATTATTATCTGAATGGTGACATATTAGTAAAAGGGGAGGTGCAAGGAGACCTGGGTGTCATGGTACATTAAATATTGAAAGTTGGCATACAGGTACAGCAGGCGGTAAAGAAGGCAAATGACATGTTGGCCTTCATAGCAAGAGGATTTGCGTATAGGAGCAGGGAGGTCTTACTGCAATTGTACAGGGCCTTGGTGAGGCCACACCTTGAATATTGTGTACAGTTTTGGTCTCCTAATCTGAGGAAGGATACTCTTGCTATTGAGGGAGTGCAGCGAAGGTTCACCAGACTGATTCCCAGGATAACAGGACTGACATATGAAGAAAGACTGGATCGACGAGGCTTATATTCAATGGAATTTAGAAGAATGAGAGGGGATCTCATAGAAATATATAAAATTCTGACAGGATTGGACAGGTTAGATGCAGGAAGAACGTTCCCGATGTTGGGGAACACCAGAACCAGGGGTCAGAGTCTAATGATAAGGGATAAGCCATTGAGGACCAAGATGAGGAGAAACTTCTTCACTCAGAGAGTTGTGAGCATGTGGAATTCTCTACCACAGAAAGTTGTTGAGGCCAGTTCGTTAGATATATTCAAAAGGGAGTTAGATGTGGCCCTTACGGCTAAAGGGATCAAGGGGTATGGAGAGAAAGCAGGAATGGGTACTGAAGTGCATGATCAGCCATGATCATATTGAATGGTGGTGCAGGCTCGAAGGGCCGAATGGCCTAGTCCTGCACCTATTTTCTATGTTTCTATGTTCATAAACAGCAGACAGGGTGGAGACAATATGAAAGAGTCCAAAGTTCATGTCTGAGATCTGCGTTGGGATAAAATTGATTTGGAGTCAATTTGGAATGAAACTCAAAAAAGTCCAAGAGCAGAGATGTTCAAGGAGCCACAGAACGGTGAAAGATAAATTACTGTAAATAAAGGGGCTGGTCCAAGGAACAGCAATAGGAAGGTGAGGACTCCACAAGATCAGCGCAGCAGCAAGAACTTAAGGAGCCAGTCCAATGAAGGGCGATGGATGAGCTCTGAATGATGAGTGGAGCAGAGCAGAGGCAATGTCCATGGGAAGTAAAGGGAGTAGCAAAGTAGGAACTATGTGAGCAGAATCCAGAGCATGATGGAAAACAAGAGGAATAAATCAGTGCTAGCTCAGGAGCGAGAGAATGATAAGTCCCAGCAAAGAGCAGAAAATTAGCTTGCAAAAGCAGGTTAGGTAGTGGAAAAGAGGCAGTTCTACAGAGAATACATTCTGAATAGAAAGAGGTGGTAAATGTTGAGGTCACATTAAAGCCCAGAAGCGGATTTCTTTCCAGGATCCAATACAACAGCAGAGTAAAACTGGAAAGTCAGAAGTGCACGAAAGTACAGTCCCTCAAGTAACAGCAGCAGGTGGGGAACAGGCACTGTAGATTGGATGTACCCATAAAAGAATAGTCAGTTATATTTACAGGTACTTCATACAACAACTCATTCACTTGGAAAGAACTTAATGGCCCTAAAATTGCGGCCTCTCCAGGTGCGTACATGCCCGAAGAGGCCTCGCAAAATCAGAACACTTGTGAACTGTCAAAATCTTGTTTGACAGATCCAACGCATATGAAAGTAAAGGCATCCGCGGGCAGCGATTTGGGCTATTTGCAAAGTTGATGGATGACGAAAGTCCAGGAAACATTGTCCACTTATACTTTCAAAAAGCTTTTGAAAAGGTACCACACAAACGACTTCTCTGGAAGATTGAAACCTCTGGTATTGGTGATAATATATTGAGCTGGATTGAGAACTGGCTGGTAGTATGTAGGCAAGAAGTAGTTATAGATGGATTTGGATCTGTTTGGAGACCGGTCACCAGTGGAGCCCAGCAGGGATCAGTGCTGGGACCATTGCTCTTTCCTATTTTTATTAACATAGAAACATACAAAATAGGTGGAGTCGGCCATTTGGCCCTTCGAGCGTGCACCGCCATTCAATAAGATCATGGCCCATCATTCCCTCAGTACCCCTTTCCTGCTTTCTCTCCATACTCCTTGATCCCCTTAGCCGTAAGGGCCATATCTAACTCCCTCTTGAATGAACTGGCATCAACAACTCTGCGGCAGGGAATTCCACAGGTTAACAACTCTCTGAATGAAGAAGTTTCTCCTCATCTCAGTTCTAAATGGCATACCCCTTATCCTAAGACGATGTCCCCTGGTTCTGGACTTTCCCAACATCGGGAACATTCTTCCCGCATCTAACCTGTCCAGTCCCGTCAGAATCTTATACATTTCGATGAGATCCCCTCTCATCCTTTTAAACTCCAGTGAATAAAGGCCCAGTTGATCCAGTCTCTCCTCATGACAGTCCAGCCATCCCTGGAATCAGTCTGGTGAACCTTCGCTGCACTCCCTCTGAGCAAGAATGTCTTTCCTCAGGTTAGGAGACCAAAACTGAACACAATATTCCAGGTGAGGCCTCACCAAGGCCCTGTGCAACTGCAGCAAGACCTCCCTGCTCCTATACTCAAATCTACTAGCTATCAAGGCCAACATACCATTTGCCTTCTTCACTGCCTGCTGTACCTGCATGCCAACTTTCAATAACTGATGAACCATGACACCCAGGTCTCGTTGCACCTCCCCTTTTACTAATCTGCCACCATTCAGATAATATTCTGCCTTCGTGTTTTTGCCCCAAAGTGGATAACCTCACATTTATCCACATTATACTGCATCTGCCATGCATTTACCCACTCACCTAACCTGTCCAAGTCACCCTGCAGCCTCTTAGCGTCCTCCTCACAGCTCACACTGCCACTCAGTTTAGTGGCATCTGCAAACTTCAGATATTACACTCAATTCCTTCATCTAAATCATTAATGTATATTGTAAAGAGCTGGGGTCCCAGCACTGAGCCCTGCGGCACTCCACTAGTCACTGCCTGCCATTCTGAAAAGGACCCATTTATCCCGACTCTCTGCTTCCTGTCTGCCAACCAGTTCTCTATCCAAGTCAGTACATTACCCCCAATATCATGCGCTTTGAGTTTGCACACCAATCTCTTGTGCGGGACCTTGTCAAAAGCCTTTTGAAAGTCCAAATACACCACATCCACTGGTCCACTCTGCTAGTTACATCCTCAAAAAATTCCAGAAGATTTGTCAAGCATGATTTCCCTTTCATAAATCCATGCTGACTTGGACCGATCCGGTCACAGCTTTCCAAATGCGCTGCTATTTCATCCTTAACGATTGATTCCAACATTTTCCCCACTACTGATGTCAGGCTAACCAGTCTATAATTACCTGTTTTCACTCCCTCCTTTTTTAAAAAATGTTACATTAGCTACCCTCCAGTCCATCGGAACTGATCCAGAGTTGATAAACTGTTGGAAAATGATCACCAATGCATCCACTATTTCTAGGGCCACTTCCTTAAGTACTCTGGGATGCAGATATCAGGCCCCGGGGACTTATCGGCCTTCTATCCCATCAATTTCCCGAACACAATTTCCCGCCAAATAAGGATATCCTTCAGTTCCTCCTTCTCACTATACCCACTGTCCCCTAGTACATTCGGAAGGTTATTTGTGTCTTCCTTTGTGAACTCAGAGCCGGAGTATTTGTTCAATTGGTCTGCCATTTCTTTGTTCCCCATTATAAATTCACTTGAATCTGACTGCAAGGGACCTACGTTTGTCTTCACTAATCTTCTTCTCTTCACAAATCTTTTTCTCTTCACATATTTATAGAGGCTTTTGCAGTCAGTTTTTATGTTCCCTGCAAACTTCCTCTCGTTCTCTAGTTTCCCTCTGTTAATTAAACCCTTCGTCCTCCTCTGTTGAATTCTAAATTTCTCCCAGTCCTCAGGTTTTTTTGCTTTTTCTACCCAATTTATATGCCTCTTCCTTGGTTTTAACACTATCCTTAACTTCCCTTGTTAGCCACGGTTGAGCCACCTTCCCTGTTTTATTTTTACTCCAGACAGGGATGTACAATTGCTGAAGTTCATGCACGTGACCTTTAAATGTTTGCCATTGCTTATCCACCATCAACCCTTTAAGTATCCTTTGCCAGTCTATTCTAGCCAATTCACCCCTCAAATCGTCGAAGTTTCCTTAAGTTCAGGACCCTAGTTTCCGAATTAACTGTGTCACTCTCCATCTTAATAAAGAATTCTACCATATTATGGTCACTCTTCCCCAAAGGGCCTCGCACAACAAGATTGCTAATTAGTCCCTTCTCATTACACATCACCCAGTCTAGGATGGCCAGCTCTCTAGCTGGTTCCTCGACATATTGGTCTAGAAAACCATCTCTAATACAATCCAGGAAATCCTCCTCCAGCGCATTGCTGCCAGTTTGGTTAGCCCAATCAATATGTAGATTCAAGTCGCCCATGATAACTGCTGTACCTTTATTGCACACATCCCTTGTTTCTTGTTTGATGCTGTCCCCAACCTCACTATTACTGTTTGGTGGTCTGTACACAACTCCCACTTGCATTTTCTGCCCTTTGTATTTCCGCAGCTCCACCCATACCGATTCCACATCATCCAGGCTAATGTCCCCCCTTACTATTGCATTAATTTCCTCTTTAACCAGCAATGCCACTCCGCCGCCTTTTCCTCTCTGCCTATCCTTCCTAAATGTTGAATACCCCTGGATGTTGAGTTCCCAGCCTTGGTCACCCTGGAGCCATGTCTCTGTGATGCCAATTAAATCATATCTGTTAATTGCTGTCTGCGCAGTTAATTCGTCCAAACTTATTCCGAATACTCCTCGCATTGAGGCACAGAGCCTTCAGGCTTGTCTTTTTAACACACTTTGCCCCTTTAGAATTTTGCTGTAATGTGGCCCTTTTTGTTTTTTGCCTTGGGTTTCTCTGCCCTCCACTTTTACCATTCTCCTTTCTATCTTTTGCTTCTGCCTCCATTTTATTTCCCTCTGTCTCCCTGCATAGGTTCCCATCCCCGTGCCATGTTAAACTAACTCCTCCCCAACAGCACTAGCAAACATTCCCCCTAGGACATTGGTTCCAGTCCTGACCAGGTGCAGACCGTCCGGTTTGTACTGGTCCCACCTCCCCCAGAACTGGTTCCAATGTCCCAGGAATTTGAATCCCTCCCTTTTGCACCACTCCTCAAGCCACATATTCATCTGAGCTATCCTGCGATTCCTACTCTGACGAGCACATGGCACTGGTAGCAATCCTGAGATTATTACTTTTGAGGTCCTACTTTTTAAATTTAGCTCCTAGTTCCCTAAATTCGTCTTGTAGAACTTCATCCCATTTTTTAACCTATGTTGTTGCTACTTATATGCACCACGACAACTGGCTGTTTACCCTCCCTTTTCAGAATGTCCTGCACCCGCTCCGTGACATCATTGACCCTTGCACCAGGGAGGCAACATTCCATCCTGGAGTCTTGGTTGCGGCCGCAGAAACGTCTATCTATTCCCCTTACAATCGAATCCACTATCACTACAGCTCTCCCACTCTTTTTCCTGCCCTCCTGTGCAGCAGAGCCACCCACAGTGCCATGAACTTGGCTGCTGCTGCTCCTCCATGATGAGTCATCCCCCTCAGCAGTACCCAAAGCGGTGTATCTGTTTTGCAGGGGGATGACCGCAGGGGACCCTTGCACTACCTTCCTTGCACTGCTCTTCCTGTTGGTCACCCATTTACTATCTGGCGGTGTACCCTTTACCTGCGGTAAGACCAACAATGATCTGGATATAGGTGTTGGGGACACGATCTGCAAATTTGTAGATGATGCTAAGATCTGTGTGAGCGTTTGGACTGTAGACGATGCTTGTCTGCTGCAGGTGGATCTTAATGTGTTCAGAGATTGGGCTCATGATGATGTATAGCTTGGATAAGTGCAGTGTTATGCATGTCAGCAGGACAAATGCTCAACATTCATACACCCTTCAGAGAAAAGCATTAAAGAAGGTCGAGACAGAAAGGGATTTGGGCATTCTAGTGCATACATCTCTAAAAGGTACATCAGCAATGCCGTTAAGCGATAGCTAGAGGGAGAGTGTTGGGGTGTATTCATAGGACAATTGAGTACAAGACGGGGCATACTATTTTGTCCTTGTACAAGAAGTAAAGGGAGATTGACTGCCCTTAACATCAAGGCAGCATGTGACTGAGCTGGCATCAAGGAGCCCGAGTAAAATTGAAGTCAATGGGATTCAGGGGGAAAACTCTTTACTGGCTGGAGTCATACCCAGCACAAAAAAGATGGTTGTGATTGTTGGAGGTCAATCATCCCAGCCCCAGGACATCACTGCAGGAGTTCCTCAGGACAATGTTCTCGGCCCAACCATCTTCAGCTACTTCATCAATTACCTTCCCTCCATCAGAAGTGGGGATGTTCGTTGATGATTGCACAGTGTTCAGTTCCATTCCCAATTCCTCAGAAAATTAAGCAGTCCATGTCCGCATGCAGCAAGACCTGGACGACATTCAGGCTTGGGGTGATAAGTGGCAAGTAACATTCGCGCCACACAAGTGCCAGGCAATAAGCATCTCCAAAAAACGAGAGTTTAACCACCTCCCCGTGATATTCAATGACATTGCCATCGCCGAATCCCCCAGCATCAACATTTGGGGGTCACCATTGACCAGAAACTGGACCAGCCGCATAAATACTGTGGCAACAAGAGCGGATCAGAGGCTGGTTATTCTGCGGTAACTGTCTCACCACCTGACGCCCCAAAACCTTTCCACCACCTACAAGGCACAAGTCAGGAGTGTGATGGAATACTCTCCACTTGCTTGGATGAGTGCAGCTCCAACAACACTCAAGAGGCTCGACACCATCCAGGACAAAGCAGCCTGCCTGAGTGGCACCCCATCCACCACTTTCAACATTCACTCCCTCCACTATCGATGCACTGTGGCTGCAGTGTGCACCCTCTATAAAATACACTACAGCAACTCGGCACGGCTTCTTCAACAGCACCTCTTAAACCCGCAATCTCTACTGCCTAGAAGGACAAGGGCAGCAGGCGCATGGGAGCTCCATCACCTGCTAGTTCCCTTGCAAGTTACACACCACCCTGCCGTGGAAATATATCGCCGTTCCTTCATCGTCGCTGTCAAAATTCTAGAACTCGCTCCATAACAGCACTGTGGGAGTACTTTCACCACAAGGACTGCAGCGGTTCAAGAAAGCGTCTCACCATCACCTTTTCAAGGGCAATTAGGGATGGGCAATAAATGCTGACCTTGTCAGCAATGCCAACATCTCAGAACGAATTAAAAAAAGAACATGTTCAGGCCGCACTTGGAATGCTGTGTCCGGTTTTGGTCTCCTCACATGATGGGTGATATTGAGGCTTCAGAAAGGGTACAGAGGAGGGCCACTAGACTAATTCCCAGTTTAAGGCATCTTAATTATCAAGATAGGCTCAGAGTTGGGACTCTACATTTTAGAAAAGTGTAGACTTAGAGGTGTCTGACTGAGATTTTTAAAGGTAATGATTAGATTGTGTTCCAGTTGACAGTTTGTTCAAATTAAATAGGTTAGGGAGGTCCAAGGGTCACAAATTTAAGTTGTATACGGCTAGATCTAGTTTAGAAACATAGAAATGAGGTGCAGGAGTAGGCCATTCGGCCCTTCGAGCCTGCACCGAAATTCAATAAGATCACGGCTGATCATTCAACCTCAGTGTCCATTTCCTGCTTTCTCTCCATACCCCTTGATCCCTTTGGCCGTAAGGGCCATATCTAACTCCCTTTTGAATATATCTAACAAACTGGCCTCAACAACTTTCTGCGGTAGAGAATTCCACAGGTTAACCACTCAATGAAGAAGTTTCTCCTCATCTCGGTCCTAAATGGCTTACCCCTTATTCTTAGAATGTGATCCTTGGTTCTGGAACTCCCCAGCAACGGGAACATTCTTCCTGCCTCTAACCTGTCCAATCCAGTCAGAATTTTATATGTTTCTATGAGATCCCCTCTCATTCTTCTAAACTCCAGTGGATACAAGCCCAGCTGATCCAGTCTCTCCTCATATGTCAGTGCTGCCATCCGGGAATCAGTCTGGTGAACCTTCGCTGCACTCCCTCAATAGCAAGAATGTCCTTCCTCAGATTACGAGACCAAAACTGAACACAATATTCTAGGTGTGGCCTCACCAAGGCTCTGTACAACTGCAATAAGACTTCCCTGCTCCTTTACTCAAATCCGCTAGTTATGAAGGCCAACATGCCATTTGCCTTCTTCACCGCCTGCTGTACCTGCATGCCAACCTTCAATGACTGATGTACCATGACACCCAGGTCTCGTTGCACCTCCCCTTTTCCTAATCTGTCGCCATTCAAATAATATTCTGTTTTCCTGTTTTTGCCACCAAAGTGGATAACCTCACATTTATCCACATTATACTGCATCTGCAATGCATTTGCCCACTCACCTAACCTGTCCAAGTCACCCTGCAGCCTCTTAGCATCCTCCTCACATCTCACACTACCACCCAGCTTAGGATCATCTGCAAACTTGGAGATATTAGATTCAATTCCTTCATCTAAATCATTGATGCATATTGTAAATAGTTGGGGTCCCAGCACTGAACCCTGCAGCACCCCACTGGTCACTGCCTGCCATTCTGAAAAGGACCCGTTTATTCCGACTCTCTGCTTCCTGTCTGCCAATCAGTTTTCTATCCAAGTCAATACATTACCCCCAATACCATGTGTTTTAATTTTGCCCACTAATCTCGTGTGGGACCTTGTCAAAAGCCTTTTGAAAGTCCAAATACACCACATCCGCTGGTTCTCCCTTGTCCACTCTACTAGTTACATCCTCAAAAAATTCTAGAAGATTTGTCAAGCATGATTTCCCTTTCATGCTGACTTGGACCGATCCTGTCACTGCTTTCCAAATGCGCTGCTATTTCATCCTTAATGATTGATTCCAACATTTTCCCCACTACTGATGTCAGGCTAACCAGTCTATAATTACCAGTTTTCTCTCTCCCTCCTTTTTTAAAAAGTGGTGTTACATTAGCTACCCTCCAGTCCATAGGAACTGATCTAGTGTCAATAGAATGTTGGAAAATGACGACCAATGCATCCACTATTTCTAGGGCCACTTCCTTAAGTACTCTGGGACGCAGCCCATCAGGCCCTGGGGATTTATCGGCCTTCAATCCCATCAATTTCCCTAACACAATTTCCTGACTAATAAGGATATCCTTCAGTTCCTCTTTTTCGCTAGACCGTCGAACCCCTAGTATTTCCGGAAGGTTATTTGTGTCTTCCTTAGTGAAGGCAGATCCAAAGTATTTGTTCAATTAGTTTAGGAGGTAGTTCTTTTCCAAGAGAATAGTGTGCTCTGAAACAGGCTGCTGCTCGTGCAATGGATGCAGATTCGCGAATTCCTTCAAACAAGACCTGGACCTGTTTCTGGCTGGGGCGGAGATCACCTCTTACAGAAGCTAGGTACTGCAGGGAATTCAGGGCCAGAGTTTCCGTCGCCGAGATGGGTCGGAGAGGAATTTCCTACATTTTTCCCCTCAAATTGGCCTGTTTTTAAAAAAAAAATCTATTTTTTTTTGTCTTTACTAGGATTGGGTGGGGTGGAGAGTGTATATATAAGATATCACAATTGTGTGGGACAGGCTCGGTGGACCAGAAGGTCTTCACTAGTCCGTCATTGTTTGTATGAGTAATCATCGAAAGAACCCAACTGCATTTTATCCACGTGATTATATTTACTACTTATGAATCAACTCAATTAGCATGTGATTTCACAGCTCAAATTCCAACTCCATTTTGTGCTTACCAGATTCTGCAGTAGAAACATTCTTTGTCGAGTCCTTAACATGGCTCTGAAGACCTAGAACGAAGTTGGTGCTTTTCCCATTTAATGTACCTTGCCCTACATCTGTGCCTTCCAGAGATTGATCAATATTCCGATATGCCTGATGCAAGGCCTCAATATCACTATTAGTTTGCCCGTAGGAAATACCTGAAAAGAGAGAACATAAAAATTATTGCTTTCCAAATCTGATGCAGTAATGTTTATATTGATTTCAAAAGATAATGGTATATTGATTACTCTACTTAAAATTGCTGTTATCAAATAATCTATTATCTAAGCATATATTTCTTTCAAAGTCTATGCAACTAAATACTTTCTAATAGATAAGCTTTTCCACTTCTAAGTAATTTTTTTGTTTCCAGCTGTACTATGACCTTCTGTTTTCCTACCTGTCCCATTAATCAACCATTGACAGGCTATGTAACAAAAGAAGCTGATGTGCCATTTTACAAAATACAGTGTTACATCCATGGCGTATAATTTTTTTGTTGGTCTGTCATAAAAACATATGGTAACTTTGGGGTTAAAACCAGGATGATTTAAAGAAAATAATTTAATTTGTTTAGTGCACAATTTCCCACAAAGCAGGAGTAAATTACTCTCGCAGGTATAGAGAGCCATTAATATGTAAATATTTTAAATTGCATCCTTCTTTACTTGTTATTAATTCTGTTTTTGTGTTTCAATAGGTAGATTTTAATATTACTGAGTTTGTTACTTTTTATGAAAATGTAGAAAAAGATGTTTGAAACATTGATTGCATCTGGATTACACACCCAGATCCTTTGCAATATTGTAATGCTCAAACTCCAACTGCCTTACAGCACTCAGCAAAAATAATCAATTTGTGTCTTTTTTTTTTGCAATCCTTTAGTAAAGAAATTTGCCTGAACTTCCCAATACTTTAGTAGGTTTAAGCAGAACAAGGTATAGACCGACACTGGTCAGGAGGCCCCAGATTTAATTCTTTGGCCACGAGTTTCGGCTTTGGGTGCAATCGACGATCCGAAAGCAACTGCGCTCAAAATTGTGCTAGTTTTGAGAAGTGTTCCCCCCAAGTTTCCGCTGAAACTCATTTGCATATTATAGAATGTAAAATCTGCCATGATCCAGCTCAATCAGACAGCGTTTTAGAATATAATACTGCATTTAAAAATATTCCTTCATATGTATAAGAGTGGTATCCTTGAACCTAAAAATAACAGCTTCATTTTAAGAGCCTCCTCGAAGGCCCACAAACAGACACAGTTAGCGGAAACTCGCAATGGTGATTCATTTGATCTGGTTGTGTGGCCGGTTTTGTGGGTGGGACTGGCTTTTACTGCAATGTTTGTTAAACTAGCGCAAAAGACTGCGGAATCTTGATTTGTGCTGAACATAATTTGCACTTAAAATTCACTTCGAATTCATCAATCTTTTTGCACTGGTTTGGACAATTTCAGATGAATTAAGCGCAACTGAGCGGAAACTCCTGCCCTTTGTCTATGTTGCATTAGTTGACTATAATGAGGGCAGCAAAAGTGCTGGTTTCAATTTCATTGGGTTAGGCCGGCTTGCAACACTATAATGGACTGAATGGCTTCATTCCACGTATTATTTTTAAGATACTGTACATATTAGCCAGAATCCTTTCGCATGAATACAATCTGATATCTTCTAGAAAGTATATACAAATGGACATCAATGGGTATATACACATGTAAAATTAAGCAAACATTCTCTTACTTTTGCGAAGTTGATAATAGGTTAATAATTGCCTTTGTTGTGCAGACAGACACAGTGGCAGACCAGATCTTTTACTTACTAGTGGCATACATTTGAGATCCTGTATCTTGCTGTCCATGTTTTTCATCCGTTGTATTTTTTTTCATAGATCTGTCATCTCCAGATTGTAATAACTTTTGTGTATCCAGTGTTGAATCTAGTGAATCTAGCAGTACAACTACAAATGAGAAGAACAGATATTTACTACTCTGATTAAAGAGAAACTGGTTTTAAAACAAAATCTAAGCAAATTCAAATCATTTTAATTGTAAAATACATTCTCACATTCAGTGAAATGTTTTCAAACAAAATCTTTTCTTGCCAACAACATACACACATAAAATATGGCTTCAAACAAGAACCCAGACTGCAGTATGAAAATGTAATGTGATTAGAACAGACCTCGGATGCAGCCGTGGTCTCTGCTGCTGTTGTCTTTAAGATATTAATAGCTGGGTAAAGTCTTTCTTCACTCAGACTCTGTAAGTAATGTATTCTATAGCCTGCTAAAGAGAGAAGCTTCCTTATACCAATCTCAGGTTGCAGTGGGGCTCTATAAGAACTTTCCCACACTCATGCTCTGGTTGATCGGTAGGTAATCAATCTAAATAAGAATGCATTGCATAGAAACTGAGGAGGAGAAATTACCAATATCAAACAAGAATTAGAAGATAGTGGTGGATTTTTATTCAGATTACAAGTGATGCGCATGCAGGTTGAACCTCCCTTATCCAGAACTCGCTTATCTGGAACCACCCCTCATCCAGAACCATTCCCGGCCACCAGGTGGCGCATGTGCAGAACTCCGACATGAACAAATTAAAGTCCTTCCTCGCTGCCGACTCCCGCAAATCGCTGGCCTGACCCTGCGATCCACCCGCCCCCCCCCCCAATCTCTCTGCCGCACTCCCAGCCGCAAACCAGCCAGCCCAGATATCCCCTTGCTCAGTACCTGTACCATCCAATTTAACATGACCACCCCTCGTCCGGAAAAATCCCTTATCCAGAACAAGCCAGGTCCCAAGGGTTCCGGATAAGGGAGGTTCAACATAGAAACATTGAAAATAGGTGCAAGAGTAGGACATTCGGCCCTTCGAGCCTCCATCGCCATTCAATAATATCCTGGCTGATCACTCCCTCAGTACCCCTTTCCTGCTTTCTCTACATACCCCTTGATCCCCTTAGCCGTAAGGGCCATATCTAACTCCCTCTTGAATATATCCAATGAACTGGCATCAACAACTCTCTGCAGCAGGGAATTCCACAGGTTAACAACCCTCTGAGTGAAGAAGTTTCTGCTCATCTGAGTCCTAAATGGCCTACCCCTTATCCTAAAACTATGTCCCCTGGTTCTGGAATCCACCAACATCGGGAACATTCTTCCCGTATCTAACCTGTCCAGTCCCGTCAGAATCTTATACGTTTCTATGAGATTCCCTCTCATCCTTCTAAACTTCAGTGAATAAAGGCCCAATTGATCCAGTCTCTCCTCGTATGTCAGTCCAGCCATCCCTGGAATCAGTCTGGTGAACCTTTGCTGCATTCCCTCAATAGCAAGAACGTCCTTCCTCAGGTTAGGAGACCAAAACTGAACACAATATTCTAGGTGAGGCCTCACTAAGGCCCTGTACAACTGCAGTAAGACCTCCTTGCTCCTATACTCAATTTCCCTAGCTATGAAGGCCAACATACTATTTGCCTTCTTCACCGCCTGCTGTACCTGCATGCCAACTTTCAATAACTGATGAACCATGACACCCAGATCTCGTTGCACCTCCCCTTTTACTAATCTGCCACCATTCAGATAATATTCTGCCTTTGTGTTTTTGCCCCAAAATGGATAACCTCACATTTATCCACATTATACTGCATCTGCCATGCATTTTCCCACTCACCTAACCTGTCCAAGTCACCCTGCAGCCTCTTAGCGTCCTCCTCACAGCTCACACCGCCACCCAGTATAGTGTCATCTGCAAACTTGAGATATTACACTCAATTCCTTCATCTAAATCGTTAATGTATATTGTAAAGAGCTGGGGTCCCAGCACTGAGCCCTGCGGCACTCCACTAGTCACTGCCTGCCATTCTGAAAAGGACCCGTTTATCCCAACTCTCTGCTTCCTGTCTGCCAACCTGTTCTCTATCCACGTTAGTACATTATCCCAATAAAAAGCGTTTTGAAAGTCCCAATATACCACATCCACTGGTTCTCCCTTGTCCACTCTGCTAGTTACATCCTCAAAAAATTCCAGAAGGTTCGTCAAGCATGATTTCCCTTTCATAAATCCATGCTGACTTGGACCAATCCTGTCACTGCTTTCCAAATGCACTGCTATTTCATCCTTAATGATTGATTCCAACATTTACCCCACTACTGATGTCAGGCTAACCGGTCAAAAATTACCCGCTTTTTCTCTCCCTCTTTTTTAAAAAGTGGTGTTACATTAGGTATCCTCCAGTCCATAGGAACTGATCCAGAGTTGATAGACTGTTGGAAAATGATCATCAATGCATCCACTATTTTTAGGGCCACTTCCTTAAGTACTCTGGGATGCAGACAATCAGGCCCCGGGGATTTATCAGCCTTCATTCCCATCAATTTCCCCAATACAATTTCCCATCTAATAAGGATATCCTTCAGTTCCTCCTTCTCACGAGACCCACTATCCCCTCGTACATTCGGAAGGTTATTTGTGTCGTCCCTCGTAAAGACAGAACCGAAGTATTTGTTCAATTGGTCTGCCATTTCTTTGTTCCCCATTATAAATTCACCTGAATCCGACTGCAAGGAACCTATGTTTGTCTTGACTAATCTTTTTCTCTTCACATATTTATAGAAGCTTTTGCAGTCAGTTTTTATGTTCCCTCAAGCTTCCTCTCGTACTCAATTTTACCGCTCTTAATTAAACCCTTAGTCTTCCTCTGTTGAATTCTAAATTTCTCCCAGGTTTGTTGCTTTTTCGAGCCAATTTATATGCCTCTTCATTGGTTTGAACACTATCCTTAATTTCCCTTGTTCGCCACGGTTGAGCCACCTTCCCCGTTTTATTTTTACTCCAGACAGGGATATACAATTGCTGAAGTTCATCCATGTAATCTTTAAATGTTTGCCATTGTTTATCCACCGTTAACCCTTTAAGTATCATTTGCCAGTTTATTCTAGCCAATTCACGTCTCATACCGTCGAAGTTACCTTTCCTTAAGTTCAGGACCCTAGTTTCCGAATTAACTGTGTCACTCTGCATCTTCAAGAATTCTACCATATTATGGTCTCTCTTCCCCAAGGGACCTCGCACAACAAGATTGCTAATTAGTCCCTTCTCATTACACATCACCCAGTCTAGGATGGCCAGCTCTCTAGTTGGTTCCTCGACATACTGGTCTTGAGAACCATCCCTAATACACTCCAGGAAATCCTCCTCCACCGCATTGCTACCAGTTTGGTTAGTCCAATCAATATGTAGATTAAAGTCGTCCATGATAACTGATGTATCTTTATTGCATGCATTCCTTATTTCTTGTTTGATGCTGTCCCCAACCTCACTACAACTGTTTGGTGGCCTTTACACAACTCCCACTAGCGTTTTCTGCCCTTTGGTATTCCGCAGCTCCACCCATACCGATTCCACATCATCCAAGCTAATGTCCCTCCTTACTATTGCATTAATTTCCTCTTTAACCAGCAATGCCACCCCAGCTCCTTTTCCTCTCTGCCTATCCTTTCTAAATGTTGAATACTCCTGGATGTTGAGTTCCCAGCCTTGGTCACCCTGGAGCCATGTCTCCGTGATGCCAATTACATCATATCCGTTAACCTGTACTTTGAGTTAATTAGCCATAGAATGAAGACTGTTGAACATGGAAGAAGTGTGATCACCCATTCTAGTTGTTGCAGACGGACATGAGGATTGTTTAAATTGATTCTCAATTGTATTGATTTGCCTGGTCAGATCCGGCAGCATGTAATTGTCTCAAAACAGTGAAGGTTTTATGAAACATTTAGTCAAGCTCCATGATACTGGGTTATTTTAGTTCGGGGTCCATTCTCCCTTGGGGAGGAGTTGGGATCTCACACAGATGTCAATCTAGAAAATCAAGATTGTTTCCATCGGATTAATCTCAGGAAGAGGGGAAAGTGCTACCAGCTCAGGAATTGTCGTTTACCAGCACTGCAGATCAATCAACCTCCAAATTCCTTTGGCTTTATCTGTTGGCAAGCCTCCCTGCTGATCTGTTCACTGTCTTTTTAAAGCTGGTGGATTCTAAGAACTTTGCCAGCATCTTCTGTTTCTATTTGAAATCTGATCCCTCTTATTTTTGTATTTTTCTAAGACCACCTTAATTATTCACATGTCCTTTGTTTGTTTAATGTCTTATTTCTTTAATCTCTATTATTTAACTGATATGATCTGTAACATCATCGACCAATAATTCAACTGATGCTTGTTAGTAGGCTTGTTTTATTTTTCTCTCTCCTCTCCTCTTTTTCTGATCCTAATATGCTCATCTGTCTCTTATTCTTCAGTTCTGAAGGACAGTAAGAAACTAAAACATTGACTGGCTGTCCTCTCCACAGATGCTGATTGACATGTGGTGTGTTTCCAGCCTTTCTGTTCTTGTTTCAGATTTCTGGTATTTTACTTTTTATCCCTTTTCTGTTCAATCTGCCTCCCTTCTCGCTCTCCCCATCTGCTGAACATAAATGCAAAGATCAATTTATACTCCAGAATTGGTTCTAGCCCAGCTGTAGAATCAATCTCCTGTCAGACAATTTTCACTATTGGGCATGGAAAACATCTAATTTTAAAAGTTGCAAAGAAAGCATAGATTATCAAGCTAAATATGAAATTAATATTGCCTCCTGAAGGGGATCAGCATACAGCATCATTATTGTAAAAATGATCCCAATGCACTTCACAAATGGAAATAGACACAGAAATTGATAACAATCCATAGGACGACAGATTAGGAGGGGGGACTGAACAACTGGTCAAAAAGTTTTTTTTCCAAAGGTCTCGAAAGGTTGAGAGAAAAGGAGAGAAGTGGAGGAGTATCAAGAGGAAATTCCAGACAGTAAGCACAATCAACTGGGGAGCAAGGGGGGATGCACCAAAGGCCATTCAGAGTTGGTAGCAGTGGGATGGAATATAAGAGTGGAGGAATGCGCATGAAGGGATTTAAAGACATGGACAAGTTTAAAATTCAGGGACACAGTGCAGGTCAGCAAAGACAGGGGTTATGGGTAAGCGGGCACAACAGTTTCGGAAAAGTTTGAATTTGTGGAGGATAAGAGGCCACCAAGAAGTTGCAGTAATCGAGTTTAGAAGAGCGAAAGAATGAAGAAAGATTTCAACAGCGGAGAGACTGTAGTAGTGGGTGGAGGTGATCAATGTTGCGCATGCGAAAATAGCAGACCTCTGATGAATAGCATACTATGGTTTTGTAGTCTGGTTCAGCTCGAGTGAGCAGCTGGAGGAGATGTATTAGTGGTGAGGGAATGGAAGCAATAGCAGAAAGTGAAAACGATAGCTTTGGTCTTTCATAAGTTCTGTTGGAAGAAATTCTAACATCACAGTAAGATGACAATCTTAGAATTTGAGCTATAGCAAAGAATAATCCTTTGTGGAACCAGTACAAACCGGACGATCTGCACCAGGGCAGGACCAGAACCAATGTTCGAGGGGGAGTGTTTGCTAGTCCTGTTGGGGAGGAGTTAAACTAATATGGCAGGGGGATGGGAACTTATGCAGGGAGACAGAGGCGAAAGATAGAAAGGAGAATAGTAAAAGTGGAGGGCAGAGAAACCCAAGGCAAAAAATAAAAAGGGCCACATTGCAGCAAAATTCTAAAGGGGCAAAGTGTGTTAAAAAGACAAGCCTAAAGGTTCTGTGCCTCAATGCGAGGAGTATTCAGAATAAGGTGGAAGAATTAACTGCACAGATAGCAGTTAATGGATATGATGTAATTGGCATCACAGAGACATGGCTCCAGGGTGACCAAGGGTGGGAACTCAACATCCAGGGGTATTCAACATTTAGGAAGGATAGACAGAAAGGAAAAGGAGGTGGAGTGGCGTTACTGGTTAAAGAGGAAATTAATGCAACAGTAAGGAAGGACATTGGCTTGGATGATGTGAAATCAGTATGGGTGGAGCTACAGAATACCAAAGTGCAGAAAACGCTAGTGGGAGTTGTGTACAGACCACCAAACAGTAGTAGTGAGGTTGGGGACAACATCAAACAAAAAATAAGGGATGTGTGCAATAAAGGTACAGCAGTTATCATGGGAGACTTTAATTTACATATAGATTGGGCGAACCAAACTGGTAGCAATGCAGTGGAGGAGGATTTCCTGGAGTGTATTAGGGACGGTTTTCTTGACCAATATGTCGAGGAACCAACTAGAGAGCTGGCCATCCTAGACTGGGTGATGTGTAATGAGAAGGGACTAATTAGCAATCTTGTTGTGCGAGGCCCCTTGGGGAAGAGTGACCATAATGTAGTAGAATTCTTTATTAAGATGGAGAGTGACACAGTTAATCCAGAAACTAGGGTCCTGAACTTAAGGAAAGCTAACTTCGACGGCAAGAGGCGTCAATTGGCTAGAATAGATTGGCAAATGATACTTAAAGGGTTGACGGTGGATAGGCAATGGCAAACATTTATAGGTCACATGGATGAACTTCAATAATTGTACATCCCTGTCCGGAGTAAAAATAAAACAGGGAAGGTGGCTCAACCGTGGCTAACAAGGGAAATTAAGGATAGTGTTAGATCCAAGGAAGAGGCGCATAAATTGGCCAAAAAAAGCAGCAAACCTGAGGACTGGGAGAAATTTAGAATTCAGCAGAGGAGGACAAAGGGTTTGATTAGGAGGGGGGAAATAGAGTACGAGAGGAAGCTTGCCGGGAACATAAAAACTGACTGACTTCGATAGATATATGAAGAGAAAAAGACTAGCGAAGACAAACGTAGATCCCTTGCAGTCGGACTCAGGTGAATTTATATTGGGGAACGAAGAAATGGCAGACCAATTGAACAAATATTTTGGTTCTGTCTTTGTGAAGGAAGACACAAATAACCTTCCGCATGTACTCGGGGACCGAGGGTCTAGAGAGAAGGAGGAACTGAAGGATATCCTTATTAGGCTGGAAATTGTGTTGGAGAAATTGATGGGATTGAAGGCCGATAAATCCCCGGGGCCTGATTGTCTGCATCCCAGGGTGCTTAAGGAAGTGGCCCGAGAAATAGTGGATGCATTTGTGATCATTTTCCAACAGTCTATCAACTCGGGATCAGTTCTTATGGACTGGAGGGTAGCTAATGTAACACCACTTTTTAAAAAAGGAGGGAGAGAAAACAGGTAATTATTAGACCGGTTAGCCTGTCATCAGTCGTGGGGAAAATGTTGGAAGCAATTATTAAGGATGAAATAGATAGAAAGCTGTGATAGGATCGGTCCAAGTCAGCATGGCTTTATGAAGGGGAAATCATGCTTGACAAATCTTCTGGAATTTTTGAGGATGTAACTGGTAGAGTGGACAAGGGAGAACCAGTGGATGTGGTGTATTTGGACTTTCAAAACGCCTTTGACAAGGTCCCACATAAGAGATTGGTGTGCAAAATCAAAGCACATTGTATTGGGGGTAATGTACTGGCGTGGATCGAGAATTGGTTGGCAGACAGGAAGCAGAGAGTCGGGATAAACGGGCCCTTTTCGGAATGGGAGGCAGTGACTCGTGGAGTGCCACAGGGCTCAGTGCTGGGACCCCAGCTCTTTACAATATGCATTAATGATTTGGATGAAGGAATTGAATGTAATATCTCAAGTTTGCAGATGACACTAAACTGAGTGGCGGTGTGAGCTGTGAGGAGGACGCTAAGAGGCTGCAGGGTGATTTAGACAGGTTAGGTGAGTGGGCAAATGCATGGCAGATGCAGTATAATATGGATAAATGTGAGGTTATCCACTTTGGAGGCAATAACACGAAGGCAGAATATTATCTGAATGGGGGCAGATTAGGAAAAGGGGAGGTGCAACGAGAACAGGGTGTCACGGTTCATCAGTCATTGAAAGTTGATATGCAGGTACAGAAGGCAGTGAAGGTGGCAAATGGCATGTTGGCCTTCATAGCTAGGGGACTTGAGTATAGGAGCAGGGAGGTCTTACTGCAATTGTACAGGGCCTTGGTGAGGCCTCACCTGGAATATTGTGTTCAGTTTTGGAAGGACGTTCTTGCTATTGAGGGAGTGCAGCAAAGGTTCACCAGACTGATTCCAGGGATGGCTGGACTGACATATGTGGAGAGGCTGGATCAACTAGGCCTTTATTCACTGGGGTTTAGAAGGATGAGAGGGGATCTCATAGAAACGTATAAGGTTCTGACGGGACGGGACAGGTTAGATGCGGGAAGAATGTTCCTGATGTTGGGGAAGTCCAGAACCAGTGGACACAGTCATAGGATAAGGGGTACGCCATTTAGGACTGAGATGAGGAGAAACTTCTTCAGTCAGAGAGTTGTTAACCTGTGGAATTCCCTGCCGCAGAGAGTTGTTGATGCCAGTTCATTAGATATATTCAAGAGGGAGTTAGATATGGCCCTTACGGCTAAAGGGATCGAGGGGTATGGAGAGAAAGCAGGAAAGGGGTACTGAGGTGATGATCAGCCATGATCTTATTGAATGATGGTGCAGGCTCGAAGGGCCGAATAGCCGACTCCTGCACCTATTTTCTATGTTTCTATGTTTCTCCACATAAAGGGCTTGATGCCGCGTCGGGAGAGGCGGATAACATTGGGTGCAGATTCCAATGCCGCTGCTTTCTCCATATCGGTTTCCCCCATGACTTTCCCCTGATTGGGCTTGTGTAGCCCGCCCTGTGAGGTCCCCGGCCAATTAAAAGGAAGCCGGTCTGATTATGTCATTTGATGATGCATCATCAGCCGGTTTCCTTAAAGGGACCATGTCCACATTCATTTTGACATTTGTGCTGACAGTGTTCGACAGCACTGAGGTGCTGCAAACACTGACAAGCACTGCACAGAAGTGCACGGCTGCACCCAGGCTCTCCCACGATTCCTTCCATAGGGAGTCACAGCATGCAGGGATATTCTCTTCCCTTCCTATGGGCAGAATAGTCCTCTCCAGGACACCAGCGCAGCCCGGTTGCACATTGTACAGGAGGGCACAAGCAGGGATGTCGTCAGGAGGACCAAGCTGCAGTGAGTGGCACAAACCTTTCAATGATCTCAGTAAGTCATGAAACGTTACTGCAAAGCCACACTCAACCTCATCCTACTGTGCAACTCATCACATTCCCATCACTCTGCCTTCCCCATCCTACTCCTGCACATCTTTATTCACATCAACTTACCTTACACCTCCACCCATCCCTCTCCCCCATCTACATTATCACATCCCCATCTCACTAGCCACCCCTCACACTCACCCTCATCTTTGCCCAATCATAGCAACAAATAACACACAAGGGTAGGCACTTGGGTCTTTTAGCCAATGTTCATGTCAAGTTTCTGTTAATATGGTGTCAAACATTGAAACCTTTATTTTCAACACTTTGCCTCTTGGACAGATTTGTGTACTCCTTTGGAAGTGGCTTAGTGAGTTGTAGTGAATGGTGAGACATAATGGTAGCTCCCCTGCAATAGTGATGAGTGTGAAAGGAATGGCTTGGGCATTGTGGGGATGCTTTCTGTTGTTGGTGCAGGGTGGTGCCAACCTGGTGCATCATGTGGCAACCAGGGCATACAATGTAAAGTTAAGTCAATCTAGCCATGATGAGGCCTCCCTGGCAGCAATGTGGTCATGTGCTGATGCCCTGTATCCTGTCCAGCATCAGATGATTGCGGAGAAGGTTGGTGCTGTTGTTGATGATGCTGGTGTTGGGGCTGATCGTGGTGGGATTCTGAAGACCGAGGTGAGATTTTTTCAAGGGCACCGATGCTGATGAAATAGATGGCAGCTGAAGTTGAGATGATAAAAACAATCTGTCAATGGTGAGATAGGTTGTTCCAAAGAGTTGACAGTGGAGAGAGAGTATACTCCAAACACTTCCAAACACTCCAAACACTGCATAAAGCTCAAAAGTGTATTCCAAATCCTGGAGACTCCAGCTTCTAACATTAGAAAGTGAACAGCTGTGAAATGGTAGCTTTTAGATCACTTTTGCAGCTGTCACCTATTCAAAGCAATGGAGAGTCACAAAAAAGCCACTGAGCAACAGGAACTTCATGAAAAAGTTGAAAAAATGGGTAGTGGATGGTAAAATGCTGTTAAACTACCTTTAAAGACACTCTTAACTATCTCAATTGGCTCACCCACGCTTAGTGCTGGTTCTGCAAAGCGCAGGCAGACCAGGCACTTGGGAAACTTGCAAGGAGGCAGGTTCAGAGCGGGATACCGCCCCGCTATCAATTTTTTAGATTTTGAAACCCGCCTCCAAACCCATAAGAACATAAGAATTAGGAACAGGAGTAGGCCATCTAGCCCCTTGGGCCTGCTCCGCCATTCAATAAGACCATGGCTGATCTGGCCGTGGACTCAGCTCCACCAATCCGCTCTCTCCCCGTAACCCTTAATTCCCTTATTGGTTAAAAATCTATCTATCCGTGACTTGAATACATTCAATGAGCTAGCCTCAACTGCTTCCTTGGGCAGAGAATTCCACAGATTCACAACCCTCTGGGAGAAGAAATTCCTTCTCAACTCGGTTTTAAATTGGCTCCCCTGTATTTTGAGGCTGTGCCCCCTAGTTCTAGTCTCCCCTACCAGTGGAAACAACCTCTCTGCCTCTATCTTGTCTATCCCTTTCATGATTTTAAATGTTTCTATAAGATCACCCCTCATCCTTCTGAACTCCAACGAGTAAAGACCCAGTCTACTCAATCTATCATCATAAGGTAACACCCTCATCTCCGGAATCAGCCTAGTGAATCATCTCTGAACCCCCTCCAAAGCCAGTATATCCTTCCTTAAGTAAGGTGACCAAAACTGCACGCAGTACTCCAGGTGCGGCCTTACCAATACCCTATACAGTTGCAGCAGGACCTCCCTGCTTTTGTACTCCATCCCTCTCGCAATGAAGGCCAACATTCCATTTGCCTTCCTGATTACCTGCTGCACCTGCAAACTAACTTTTTGGGATTCATGCACAAAGACCCCCAGGTCCCTCTGCATCTCAGCATGTTGTAATTTCTCCCCATTCAAATAATATTCCCTTTTACTGTTTTTTTCCCCCCAAGGTGGATGACTTCACACTTTCCGACATTGTATTCCATGTGCCAAACCTTAGCCCATTCGCTTAACCTATCCAAATCTCTTTGCAGCTTCTCTGTGTCCTCTACACAACCCGTTTTCCCACTAATCTTAGTGTCATCTGCAAATTTTGTTACACTACACTCTGTCCCCTCTTCCAGGTCATCTATGTATATTGTAAACAGCTGTGGTTTCAGCACCGATCCCTGTGACACACCACTAACCACCGATTTCCAACCCGAAAAGGACAAATTTATCCCGACTCTCTGCTTTCTTTTCGGCAGCCAATTCTCTATCCATGCTAATACATTTCCTCTGACTCCGCATACCTCTATCTTCTGCAGTAACCTTTTGTGTGGCACCTTATCGAATGCCTTTTGGAAATCTAAATACACCACATCCATCGGTAGAACTCTATCCACCATGCTCGTTATATCCTCAAAGAATACCAGTAAATTAGTTAAACATGATTTCCCCTTCATGAATCCATGCTGCGTCTGCTTGATTGCACTATTCCTATTTAGATGTCCCGCTATTTCTTCCTTAATGATAGCTTCAAGCATTTTCCCCACTACAGATGTTAAACTAACCGGCCTATAGTTACCCGCCTTTTGTCTGCCCCCTTTTTTAAACAGAGGCGTTACATTAGCTACTTTCCAATCCGCTGGTAACTCCCCAGAGTCCAGAGAATTTTGGTAGATTATAACGAATGCATCTGCTAGAACTTCCGCCATCTCTTTTAATATCCTGGGATGTATTTCATCAGGACCAGGGGAATTGTCTACCTTGAGTCCCATTAGCCTGTCCAGCACTACCTCCCTCGTGATAGTGATTGTCTCAAGGTCCTCCCTTCCCACATTCCCGTGACCAGCAATTTTTGGCATGGTTTTTGTGTCTTCCACTGTGAAGACCGAAGCAAAATAATTGTTTAAGGTCTCAGCCATTTCCACATTTCCCATTATTAAATCCCCCTTCTCATCTTCTAAGGGATCAACATTTACTTTAGTCACTCTTTTCCGTTTTATATATCTGTAAAAGCTTTTACGATCTGTTTTTATGTTTTGCGCAAGTTTACCTTCGAAATGTATCTTTCCTTTCTTTATTGCTTTGTTAGTCATTCTTTGCTGTTGTTTAAAATTTTTCCAATCCTCTAGTTTCCCACTAACCTTGGCCACCTTATACGCATTGGTCTTTGATTTGATACTTTCCTTTATTTCCTTGGTTATCCACGGCTGGTTATCCCTTCTTTTTCACTGGAATATATTTTTGTTGCGCACTATGAAAGAGCTCCTTAAAAGTCCTCCACTGTTCCTCAATTGTGCCACCGTTTAGTCTGAGTTTCCAGTCTACTTTAGCCAACTCTGCCCTCATCCCACTGTAGTCCCCTTTGTTTAAGCATAGTACGCTCGTTTCTGACACAACTTCCTCACCCTCAATCTGTATTGCAAATTCAACCATACTGTGATCACTCATTCCGAGAGGATCTTTTACGAGGAGATTGTTTATTTTTTCTGTCTCATTACACAGGACCAGATCTAAGATAGCTTGCTCTCTTGTAGGTTCTGTTACATACTATTCTAAGAAACAATCACGTATGCATTCTATGAATTCCTCCTCCAGGCTACCCCGTGCGATTTGAGTTGACCAATCGATTGTAGGTTAAAATCCCCCATGACTACTGCCATTCCTTTTTCACATGCCTCCATTATTCCCTTGATTATTGCCCGCCCCACCGTGAAGTTATTATTTGGGGGCCTATAAACTACGCCCACCAGTGACTTTTTCCCCTTACTATCTCTAATCTCCACCCATAATGATTCAACATTTTGTTCATTGGAGCCAATATCGTCTCTCACAACTGCCCTGATATCATCCTTTATTAACAGAGCTACCCCACCTCCTTTCCCTTCTTGTCTATCTTTCCGAATCGTCAGATACCCCTGTATGTTTAATTCCCAGTCTTGGCCACCCTGCAACCACGTTTCTGTAATGGCCACCAAATCATACCCATTAGTAATGATTTGTGCCGTCAACTCATTTACTTTATTTCGAATGCTGCGTGCATTTAGGTAGAGTGTTTTAATCCTGGTTTTTAAACCATGATTTTTAGTTTTGACCCCTCCTGTAGCCCCTTTATATTCAGTGGCCCTTTTTGTTTTTTGCCTTGGGTTTCTCTGCCCTCCACTTTTACTCATCTCCTTTCTGTCTTTTGCTTTTGTTTCCTTTGTGTTTCCCTCTGTCTCCCTGCATTGGTTCCCATCCCCCTGCCATATTAGTTTAACTCCTCCCCAACAGCACTAGCAAACACTCCCCCTAGGACATTGGTTCCGGTCCTGCCCAGGTGCAGACCGTCCGGTTTGTACTGGTCCCACCTCCCCCAGAACCTGTTCCAATGCCCCAGGAATTTGAATCCCTCCCTGCTGCACCACTGCTCAAGCCACGTATTCATCTGCGCTATCCTGCGATTCCTACTCTGACTAGCACGTGGCACTGGTAGCAATCCCGAGATTACTACTTTTGAGGTCCTACTTTTTAAATTTAGCTCCTAGCTCCTTAAATTCATCTCGTAGGACCTCATCCCTTTTTTTAACCTATGTCGCTGGCAAAATCCAGCCCAAATTGTGGAACACACTGCCTAAAAGTCCATAGAAGCAAAGTCAACTTCGGTATTTGAAAGGAGATAAATTACTTGGGAAGTAAAGGTATTAAGGACAAGGAGAAAAGGAAGAAGATTGGGATTAAAAAAGCTACCATACAGAGAAAAAAGAGAAAACAAGCTCAATGGGCTAAATGTTCCTGTAACCCAGCTCGGATCTTCCTTTGATATGAGGGATGCTCAAATGGAAATGAAAGTATGATTACCTACTTGTGGTTGCTTAATCATTCTTCGAATGATAGCAACCATCACACACCACAATTCCTCCCACACATGTCCTTCTGGAGTTGTTATTGTTTTATAGTAAGAGTTTTGAAAGAAGTTGTCCTCAGGAGACGCAGATCATAAAGATTTGAAATATCATACAGAACCTGGGCCTTTACACAGGCTGAGAATCAGGGGCAAGTCCCAATGACACTCGGTCAGAAATAACATGCAATTTCCCAAAAACAATTAAAATTGGAAAAGTTCTTAGTCTGTGAAAATTGCTATCATTTAAAGAATTCGAAATGTTCTACAAGTTAGGCAAACAAATGGCTTCTTAAATCAGTAAACATTAAAAAGACTATAGTAAGAATTGAAACAGTTCGGTCAGGCCTAAATGATTCTTCAAACAGATGAACAGAGATAGTACTTACCTTTTGCTAGCATACCAGGCTCGGCTTCCTAAAATAAAAACATAGCAGATGAATTGGATTATTCCAAACAGCATTTAGTCTTTTAAAATACAATATTAATTTTGAAAACTTTAATTCTAGGCCTAGCTTTCAATAGACTCTGAATATACTTTCTGGTAATTAGCTTAGAGGCGTGTGGAAGATATAAAGGATGTCTACTTCGCCCTAAAGAGTCATGCATGATCAGAGGAGATGTAATGATGTGTGGGTAGGGGAATGACTAATTTGAAAATTCAACAGCACAACAAATCTTTACAATTCAAGACATTCCTTGTGTTTGCTTTTATTTTAGGTGTACATGCTATGTTTAAGAATTTTCACTTTGTCCTTTCCACCTTCTCATTGATTGAAAGATGCTTCACAAATCCAAGTTACCACTCTAAAGCATTCAAATTAAAACTGTGGAGACTCAATAAAAAACAGTGTAGCTTGTGGATTAAAGTCAGACCAATCTGCTATCTGAATCCCTGACCACCCATTTATGAAAGTGCCTTATTCAAAATTTAAACCACAAGGATCCAAACTCTATCTGCAATCTATATTTGAGTGATGAACTCTGGCTTTCTGGCTAGTGAAGCGACATTAACACCTCTGCTGTCTCATCCGACTCCAGCACTGTTGACTGTTGAATCTATGTCCTATTCCATTATCATGGCAATACAGTACAGGTACAACGCCTCAAATCTGGAACTCCAAAAAAGGGAATTGTCTGAAAACCGGACATTTTGTGCATCGTGGATGGAGTTGTCCGGAATTATTCTCCGAAAACCGGACATTTTCAGGCGGCCAAGGTAGAGTTGTCCGGAATCTGGAATTATTCTCCAAAAACTGGACATTTTGAGGTGGCCAAGATGGTGACATCGGGCAGCGAGGGACAAGGAAACAAAAAAGCGCAGCGCCGGGGGACCATGGGAATCGTCGAGGTGAGGCGTGAATGTAAGGTGTAGAGATGAGTGAGTGATAGAAATTCAGCATCTCATCCATCCTCTGTGTGACACCCCACCAACAGTCAGCACTCACCCAGGGACCGAGAAACATAGAAACATAGAAAATAGGTGCAGGAGCAGGCCATTCAGCCCCTCCAGCCTGCAACGCCATTCAACGAGTTCATGGCCGAACATGAAACTTCAGTAGCCCCCTCCTGCTTTCTCGCCATACCCCTTGATCCCCCGAGTAGTAAGGACTTCACCTAACTCCCTTTTGAATACATTTAGTCAATTGGCCTCAACTACTTTCTATGGTAGAGAATTCCACAGGTTCACCACTCTCTGGGTGAAGAAGTTTCTCCTCATCTCGGTCCTAAATGGCTTACCCCTTATCCTTAGACTGTGACCCCTGGTTCTGGACTTCCCCAACATCGGGAACATTCTTCCTGCATCTAACTTGTCTAAACCCATCAGAATTTTAAACGTTTCTATGAGGTCCCCTCTCATTTTTCTGAACTCCAGTGAATACAAGCCCAGTTGATCCAGTCTTTCTTGATAGGTCAGTCCCACCATCCCGGGAATCAGTCTGGTGAATCTTCGCTGCACTCCCTCAATAGCAAGAATGTCCTTCCTCAAGTTAGGAGACCAAAACTGTACACAATACTCCAGGTGTGGCCTCACCAAGGCCCTGTACAACTGTAGCAACACCTCCCTGCCCCTGTACTCAAATCCCCTCGCTATGAAGGCCAACATGCCATTTGCTTTCTTAACCGCCTGCTGTACCTGCATGCCAACCTTCAATGACTGATGTACCATGACACCCAAGTCTCGTTGCACCTTCCCTTTTCCTAATCTGTCACCATTCAGATAATAGTCTGTCTCTCTGTTTTTACCACCAAAGTGGATAACCTCACATTTATCCACATTATACTTCATCTGCCACGCATTTGCCCACTAACCTAACTCACTCTGCAGCCTCAAAGCATCCTCCTCGCAGCTCACACTGCCACCCAACTTAGTGTCATCCGCAAATTTGGAGATACTACATTTAATCCCCTCGTCTAAATCATTAATGTACAATGTAAACAGCTGGGGCCCCAGCACAGAACCTTGCGGTACCCCACTAGTCACTGCCTGCCATTCTGAAAAGTACCCATTTACTCCTACTCTTTGCTTCCTGTCTGACAACCAGTTCTCAATCCACGTCAGCACACTACCCCCAATCCCATGTGCTTTAACTTTGCACATTAATCTCTTGTGTGGGACCTTGTCGAAAGCCTTTTGAAAGTCCAAATATACCACATCAACTGGTTCTCCTTTGTCCACTTTACTGGAAACATCCTCAAAAAATTCCAGAAGATTTGTCAAGCATGATTTCCCTTTCACAAATCCATGCTGACTTGGACCTATCATGTCACCATTTTCCAAATGCGCTGCTATGACATCCTTAATAATTGATTCCATCATTTTACCCACTACTGAGGGCAGGCTGACCGGTCTATAATTCCCTGTTTTCTCTCTCCCTCCTTTTTTAAAAAGTGGGGTTACATTGGCTACCCTCCACTCGATAGGAACTGATCCAGAGTCAATGGAATGTTGGAAAATGACTGTCAATGCATCCGCTATTTCCAAGGCCACCTCCTTAAGTACTCTGGGATGCAGTCCATCAGGCCCTGGGGATTTATCGGCCTTCAATCCCATCAATTTCCCCAACACAATTTCCCGACTAATAAAGATTTCCCTCAGTTCCTCCTCCTTACTAGACCCTCTGACCCCTTTTATATCCGGAAGGTTGTTTGTGTCCTCCTTAGTGAATACTGAACCAAAGTACTTGTTCAATTGGTCTGCCATTTCTTTGTTCCCCGTTATGACTTCCCCTGATTCTGACCTACGTTTGTCTTTACTAACCTTTTTCTCTTTACATACCTATAGAAACTTTTGCAATCCGCCTTAATGTTCCCTGCATGCTTCTTCTCGTACTCCATTTTCCCTGCCCTAATCAAACCCTTTCTCCTCCTCTGCTGAGTTCTAACTTTCTCCCAGTCCCCAGGATCGCTGCTATTTCTGGCCAATTTGTATGCCACTTCCTTGGCTTTAATACTATCCCTGATTTCCCTAGATAGCCACGGTTGAGACACCTTTCCTTTTTTATTTTTACGCCAGACAGGAATGTACAATTGTTGTAATTCATCCATGCGGTCTCTACATTTCTGCCATTGCCCATCCACAGTCAAGCCCTTAAGTATCATTCGCCAATCTATCCTAGCCAATTCACGCCTCATACCTTCAAAGTTACCCTTCTTTAAGTTCTGGACCATGGTCTCTGAATTAACTGTATCATTCTCCATTCTAATGCAGAATTCCACCATATTATGGTCACTCTTCCCCAAGGGGCCTCGCACAATGAGATTGCTAATTAGTCCTCTCTCATTACACAACACCCAGTCTAAGATGGCCTCCCCCCGAGTTGGTTCCTCGACATATTGGTCTAGAAAACCATCCTTTATGCACTCCAGGAAATCCTCCTCCACCGTATTGCTTCCAGTTTGGCTAGCCCAATCTATGTGCATATTAAAGTCACCCATTATAACTGCTGCACCTTTATTGCATGCACCCCTAATTTCCTGTTTGGTGCCCTCCCCAACATCACTACTACTGTTTGGAGGTCTGTCCAAAACTCCCACTAATGTTTTTTGCCCTTTGGTGTTCTGCAGCTCTACCCATATTGATTCCACATCATCCAAGCTAATGTCTTTCCTAACTATTGCATTAATCTCCTCTTTAACCAGCAATGCTACCCCACCTCCTTTTCCTTTTATTCTATCCTTCCTGAATGTTGAATACCCCTGGATGTTGTGTTCCCAGCCCTGAAAATCCTGGAGCCACGTCTCCGTAAACCCAATCACATCATATTTGTTAACATCTATTTGCACAGTTAATTCATCCACCTTATTACGGATACTCCTTGCATTAAGACACAAAGCCTTCAGGCTTGTTTTTTTAACACCCTTTGTCCTTTTTGAATTTTGCTGTACAATGGCCCTTTTTGTTCTTTGCCTTGGGTTTCTCTGTCCTCCACTTTTCCTCATCTCCTTTCTGTCTTTTGTTTTTGCCTCCTTTTTGTCTCCCTCTGTCTCCCTGCATTGGTTCCCATCCCCCTGCCATATTAGTTTAACTCCTCCCCAACAGCACTAGCAAACACTCCCCCTAGGACATTGGTTCCGGTCCTGCCCAGGTGCAGACCGTCCGGTTTGTACTGGTCCCACCTCCCCCAGAACCTGTTCCAATGCCCCAGGAATTTGAATCCCTCCCTGTTGCACCACTGCTCAAGCCACGTATTCATCTGCGCTATCCTGCGATTCCTACTCTGACTAGCACATGTCACTGGTAGCAATCCCGAGATTACTACTTTTGAGGTCCTACTTTTTAATTTAGCTCCTAGCTCCTTAAATTTGTTTCGTAGGACCTCATCCCTTTTTTTAACCTATGTCGTTGGTACCAATGTGCACCACGACAACTGGCTGTTCTCCCTCCCATTTCAAAATGTCCTGCACTCGCTCCGAGACATCCTTGACCCTTGCACCAGGGAGGCAACATACCATCCTGGAGTCTCGGTTGCGGCCACAGAAACGCCTATCTATGCCCCTCACCATTGAATCCCCTATCACTATCGCGCTCCCACTCTTTTTCTTGCCCTCCTGTGCAGCAGAGCCAGCCACGGTGCCATGAACTTGGCTGCTGCTGTCCTCCCCTGATGAGTCATCCCCCCCAACAGTACTCAAAGCGGTGTATCTGTTTTGCAGGGGGATGACCACAGGGGACCCCTGCACTACCTTCCTTGCACTGCTCTTCCTGCTGGTCTTCCATTCCCTATCTGGCTGTGGACCCTTCTCCTGCGGTCAGACCAACTCACTACACGTGATACTCACGTCATTCTCAGCATCGTGGATGCTCCAGAGAGAATCCACCCTCAGCTCCAATTCCGCAACGCGGACCGTCAGGAGCTCGAGGCGGATACACTTCTCACACATGTAGTCCTCTGGGACACCGGAAGTGTCCCTGAGTTCCCACATGGTACAGGAGGAGCATATCACGTGACCGAGCTCTCCTGCCATGCCTTAACCCTTAGATACCCTTAAATTGGTAATAACAATGTTACAGTTCACTTACTGATATAAAAAATAAAAAGAAAAGCTACTCACCAATCACCAGCCAATCACTTACCCCATTGGCTGTGACGTCACCTTTTGATTCCTTTCTACTTCTATTTTGCTTTCTCTCCTGCTGTAGCTGCACAAGCCCCGCCTTTTATAGGCCGCTCCCGCCTCTCACCAACTGCCGCTGGCTCTCGATCTCCCACTGGGCCTTTTATAGGCCGCTCCCGCCTCTCACCAACTGCCGCTGGCTCTCGATCTCCCGCCGGGCCTTTTATCGGCCGCTCCCCTCTCACCAACTGCCGCTGGCTCTCGATCTCCCGCTGGTCCTTTTATAGGCCGCTCCCACCTCTCACCAACTGCCGCTGGCTCTCGATCTCTCGCTGGTCCTTTTATAGGCCGCTCCCCTCTCACCAACTGCCGCTGGCTCTCGATCTCCCGCTGGGCCTTTTATAGGCCGCTCCCGCCTCTCAGCAACTGCCGCTGGCTCTCGATCTCCCGCTGGGCCTTTTATAGGCCGCTCCCGCCTCTCACCAACTTGCTCATCGATGACCAGCCACCGGGCTCACTGACCCTACGTGGAGGAGTTGAGCCATCACTGGGGTCGGGAATCCTTCCCTTCGGCTTCAGATAGCCCTGAGCATCAGTGCGAGCGGAGAGGTCCAAAATCCGGCAAAACCCGACACAGATTCAGTCGAGGATTCTGGATTTCAGACTCTATTTTCTCGTCTGAAATCCAGAAAACCCCAAAAACCGGAACGGATTAGGTCGAGGATTCTGGATTTCAGACTATTGTCTGAAATTCAGAAAAACCCCAAATCCGGCATGGACTTAGTTCTGAGGATTCTGGATGTTATACCTGTACCTAATTTTTAAGGATGTATATCATTTATGCCACTGGATTTGCCGGCTTGATTTTGGCAGGTCTGGCAATTTGGGATGGTGTGCCATCTGTGCCACTCTCTCATAGGTGGATTGCATCTCACTTGTGCTATGGGTCACAAGACTGCAGTATTTTTATCTTATTGATCGATGTTTCCAGCTCAATTGGTAGTATTCACCTCTAATTCAGAAGGTGTGGGTTGTTGCTCCACTCCCAAGATTTGAGGACAGAATCTAAACAGATAGTACTGAGGGAGTGCTGTGTTTTTGGATGAGGGATTAAACTGCGCTTGGGACTTCTTTACTCTAGCTATTTTTGGCTTCTGTGTTTTTCTAGTTTCCTATGTCCCAGGAAACTGTTTTCACTTGCCCAGCTAGCTAGATAAATAGAGTGTGGCCAGGATTGAACAAAGTACATTCTTCAGTTTATAACAGGGCTGGCTTTATCATGTCATTCATATCTTCAGAAGGGAGAATAATAACACTACACTAGATATTTATTTAGGCTTTAACAGTCAAATTCTTAACAGTAAAATAAGTGAACAGCAGCAGTCACACATGTAATTTTACAATAATTATTAAGCTGCTTCTCGTATAGTAGTAGTAAACGGTGGTAGCTACAAGTAATATTTTTACATCACAGCACTTTGCCTTTTCTTACAATCTACAGGTTACCTTGTTTGACTATCCCACTTTGAAGGCCAAACAGACTTGGATTTGAAATAGACAGGCTAATACATCCCTTGACTGGGACTGAACAAATTTAAATAAGTTTGTTTTATTTTAAAGCTGCCAAATATATTTGAATAAATCCCAAAAGATGTTTTTATTTGAATTGAATAACTTTGTTCCCTCCCACAGACACCTGTCTTAGACAAGCCAACTGACCGTTGCAACAAGTTCGACTGGAATATCATTTCTATGAGTGAAGCTTCTCTTTAACCCATTCTGTGCTATATTAGAATTAAAGAAGCAATACCAAGGCAAATGCTTGAATTTTGTTACATCAGATGAACATAAAAGATCCCAATGGTATTATTTGAAGAACAGGAAGCTCTGCTAGTATCCTGACCAATATTCCTCCCTCAACCAACATAATCAAAGAGTGTCTTTGGTCATTCATCTCGTTTACTGTGTATGGAATTATTGCTCATCACTGTGAACAAACTGTGTTCGTCTACATAACAACAGTGACTGCACATCAGAAAGCAAGTCATTAGATGTAAAGCACTCTGGAACGTCTCAAGAGCATGATAACGTACCAAATAAATTAACTTTCTCTTTTCCTTTTCATTCTTCTACTCATGGCTGCACACATGATTACAGAATGCTCCTAAGACCTAGAGCTACAACAGCAAAATCACATCCTACCAGTTTTAACTAATCACATCCAAAAATTACTCGAGAAGAAATTAGTTGTAGAGCTGGATATTTCAACTAATTCAATGATGCATAACTAAGATGCATGATGTATCTAATATAAAGTTTGAACTTAATCCTGAATGATCAGGTTTGTTTTTATTTCAGTTGCTGGCTGGAATCACTTTCTTGCCAGACAGTTGGCTAGACAGGTTGTTGCAATTTTATTTGTAACTTAGCTTGAGGGGAAGTACTTATTTAATTAGTATACAATTAGTTTAATTTCATCATTTTAAATGGCTATTTCGGTGCAAGGTGATTGTTAGGTGCAATGTATGCACCTTACAGGTTTATAGAGCTGTTGACTGCGTGGAGGGGATTCCGTGCAATACGTTTTTAAGTCGGTTCACGGACTCCCAGTCCGCCTGCATTTTCTGCAGTCTAGAAGAGTTCCTGTTCCACGTGTATGTTAGTGTGTGAGGTTGCAGCCTCTCTTCCATTATGTGAAGGGGCTACGCCTCGATTTCTGGCTGCATTTCAGCCCCACACTCCTGATCTTTGGGCACCGGGTGCGGAGGGGGGCGGGCAGGTCGGAGAGCCTCCTCGACCGCCCGCGGCCTGGCCAAGGTGGCCTTTAACTGGTCCAGCCAGCGGGCAGTCGAGGGGGTCGTTCAGCCTGACTGCCTACCTTTCTTCCGTGGCTACATTCGCGCCAGGGTGTTCCTGGAGATGGAGCACGCGGTGTACACCGGTACGCTCGCGACCTTATGCGAGAGGTGACCTCCGAAGGGACTGGAGTGCATCATCACCCCTGGGAACAGAATTTTAGTTTTATTTGGTAGGGTTCCCAGTTGATTTGTAAATTTGTGGGTTCTATTTGCCCTTACCAAAAGGGGCACTTGGCGTAAAGTTATTTTAAAATAGTTGTAGAGCTGTTGAGTTGGGAGTAGCTTAGTTAGTCACATGATGTTTACAAGACTCAATAAAACCCCAGCCAGTTGGGTTTAGGGGATCCACGATGAGGCGTGTGATTGTGAGCTGGTGGATGAACTGGTAATGTGATTGTTAAACCTTTGCTAATAAACCAACTAGTTCTTAATAGCAATGTGTTGTTATGAATTCTTAAGCAAAGAACCCGTGAAGCAAATACATTACATTAGGAACAGAGGGTCAGATAAGAGATTTACTCAATGACAAAGGGATTTACTCTGTTTAGGTGTGGCTTGCGGGACTCAATGTACAAATAAGTGGCCCATTAAGATAAAAGGTTTGGACACTTGTGGATTAAGCAACATTACATTTTCTAAATAATCCTAATGATTATTTCTCACATTCACGTCTTGTTCAGTTTCTGCTTTACAGTTGCTATGAACAAACCCAAACATAAAGAATGCTTACTACCAAAAGGAGAAAAACAACCAGGCAAAATCCCAGGATTTATATATGCCCGAATGAGGGAAATTCAAGACTGTTACTGGTAAAGGGACAGTGTTCCTATTTCTCACACATACACCCCAAGTGCCTTAAATTAAATTGGACAACGTGCAAACAAGTCAAAAGTATACTCTTAATATTCCAATTAGAAGTAAACTAAGAAAAGGCAGAGACAAATGGTCAATTAAGCTCATTGAAGCTCATTATTCTAGTATCCTAACTCTCCATCAACCTCAAGTAATTTCCATTCCTTTACCAAGTCTGGCAGATTATTCCAAACATTTATCACGTTGAGAAACATAGAAATATAGAAAATAGGTGCAGGAGGAGGCCATTCGGCTCTTCGAGCCTGCACCACCATTCAATAAGATCATGGCTGATCATTCACCTCAGTCCCCTTTCCTGCTTTCTCTCCATACCCCTTGATCCCTTTAGTCGTAAGGGCCATATCCATCTCCCTCTTGAATATATCCAATGAACTGGCATCAACAACTCTCTGCGGTAGGGAATTCCACAGGTTAACAACTCTCTGATTGAAGAAGTTTCTCCTCATCTCAGTTCTAAATGGCAATCCCCTTATCCTTAGACTATGTCCTCTGGTTCTGGACTTCCCCAACATCAGGAACATTCTTCCTGCATCTAACCTGTCCAGTCCCATCAGAATTTTATATGTTTCTATGAGATCCCCTCTCATCCTTCTAAACTCCAGTGAATACAGGCCCAGTCGATCCAGTCTCTCCTCATATGTCAGTCCTGCCATCCCGGGAATCAGTCTAGTGAACCTTCACTGCACTCCCTCAATAGCAAGAACGTCCTTCCTCAGGTTAGGAGACCAAAACTGTACACAATATTCCAGGTGAGGCCTCACCAAAGCCCCGGACAACTGCAGTAAGACCTCCCTGCTCCTATACTCAAATCCCCTAGCTATGAAGGCCAACATACCATTTGCCTTCTTCACCGCCTGCTGTACCTGCATGTCAACTTTCAATGACTGATGTACCATGACACACAGATCTCGTTGCACCTCCCCTTTTCCTAATCTGCCGCCATTCAGATAATATTCTGCCTGTGTGTTTTTGCCACCAAAGTGGATAACCTCACATTTATCCACAATATACTGCATCTGCCATGCAGTTGCCCACTCACCTAACCTGTCCAAATCACCCTACAGCCTCTTTGCATCCTCCTCACAGCTCACACCACCACCCAGTTTAGTGTCATCTGCAAACTTGGAGATAAGACACTCAATTCCTTCAACTAAATTATTAATGTATATTGTAAATAGCTGGGGTCCCAGCCCGGAGCCCTGCGGCACTTCACTAGTCACTGCCTGCCATTCTGAAAAGGACCCGTTTATCCCGAATCTCTGCTTCCTGTCTGCCAACCAGTTCTCTATCCACATCAGTACATTACCCCCAATACCATGTGTTTTAATTTTGCACACCAATCTCTTGTGTGGGACCTTGTCAAAAGCCTTTTGAAAAGTCCAAATACACCACATCCACTGGTTCTCCCTTATCCACTCTACTAGTTACATCCTCAAAAAATTCCAGAAGATTTGTCAAGCATGATTTCCCTTTCATAAATCCATGCTGACTTGGACCGATCCTGTCACTGCTTTCCAAATGCGCTGCTATTTCATCTTTAATAATTGATTCCAACATTTTCCCCACCACTGATGTCAGGCTAACCGGTCTATAATTCCCCGTTTTCTCTCTCCCTCCCTTTTTAAAAAGTGGTGTTACATTAGCTACCCTCCAGTCGATAGAAACTGATCCAGAGTCGATAGACTGTTGGAAAATGATCACCAATGCATCCACTATTGCTAGGGCCACTTCCTTAAGTACTCTGGGATGCAGACGATCAGGCCCCGTGGATTTATCAGCCTTCAATCCCATCAATTTCCCTAACACAATTTCCAGCCTAATAAGGATTTCCTTCAGTTCCTCCTTTTCACTAGACCCTCGGTCCCCTAGTATTTCCAGGTTATTTGTGTCTTCCTTCGTGAAGACAGAACCAAAGTATTTGTTCAACTGGTCTGCCATTTCGTTGTTCCCCATTATAAATTCACCTGAATCTGACTGCAAGAGACCTACGTTTGTCTTCACTAATCTTTTTCTCTTCACATATTTATAGAAGCTTTTGCAGTCAGTTTTTATGTTCCTGGCAAGCTTCTTCTCGTACACTATTTTCCCCCTCCTAATTCAACATTTTGTCCTCCTCTGTTGAATTCTAAATTTCTCCCAGTCCTCAGGTTTGCTGCTTTTTCTAGCCAATTTATATGCCTCTTCCTTGGATTTAACACTACCCTAATTTCCCTTGTTAGCCACGGTTGAGCCATCTTCTGCGTTTTATGTTGAAGTTCCTCCATGTGAGCTTTAAATGTTTGCCATTGCCTATCTACCGCCAACCCTTTAAGTATCATTTGCCAGTCTATTCTGGCCAATTCAAGTCTCATACCATCGAAGTTACCTTTCTTTAAGTTCAGAACCCTAGTCTCTGAATTAACTGTGTCCATCTTAATAAAGAATTCTACCATATTATGGTCACTCTTCCCCAAGGGGCCTCGCACAACAAGATTGCTAATTAGTCCTTTCTCATTACACATCACCCAGTCTAAGGTGGCCAGCCCTCTAGTTGGTTCCTCGACATATTGGTCTCGAAAACCATCCCTAATACACTCCAGGAAATCCTCCTCCACCGTATTGCTGAGTGAGAAAGTTCTGATATCTGTCTGAAATTTCTTCGTCAATTATTTCCATTTATGTCCCCTACTGCTGTGTTACGTCCACTTGGGTCATTTTCACCATTGGTATCAGTCTGGTTCTTCTCTACACGCTTTTCAAAGAAATTGTGGTGTGGTGGCCAAAACTGGAAACACTGGTCGGTGGTCTGACTGTGCCCTTTAAAGCTCCAGCATGCTTTACCTTGGCTCTAATTGGCTGGTTCTTTCTGTGTGATCTCTGGTCATCTCAGGTACATTATTACATCACCTGCCTCCCATAAGATACCTGAGGCCTTTGCTTAAATTTGCTGGCTTCCTGATCCTCAGCCATTAAGTATTTAACCACCTGGGTCTATCTGCTTTTTTTCTTCAGCTGATCGCCCCATGGGTTTCTCTCAAAATTTCCTCTATGGTCTTAGACTGGCCTGTCTTGCTTACTTTGTTCTTCAATTGCCTGACCTGCCCACACACTTCCAATCTTGATCCGAGGCTCTCTCGTATTTTTGTTTGGCTGCCTAAACTCGTCAGCACAGTGAGCAGCCTTTAAACATATATGGGGGCTGGGTGAGAATTGAGTAACACCATTTGCAAAAATTTAAATTCCCCCTCAAACTTTTCAGAGTCTCTTCTCCATATTGTTTATTTTCAGATAAGTTGAAATGTTGAAATGACCAGATAGCAACGTTCCCACTAAGTCACGCAGCGGTCTGGAGATCACGCGCAGGCCACTCACCATCTTTTACAGTGAAGAAACCGTGAACGCGCGAACATTTGAAGGGTTGCACAGCCAGTTAAAGGGCCCAAGCAGGGAATTAAAAAAAATAGTAGGAACAATTTATAGAGAGCACCTAAAACACTATTTCCTAACAACCTGTAATTGTATTGTTTTCCTGCTTTCTCTCAAACTGAAGTATGTAGGCATATTATACCAAATAACTGAAACACAGTACTGTGGATTTGGGGTTAATAAAATGTGTATCAGAAAGGAAGCATATTGTGAAACTCCACCGTATTTATAGCTGGTGTCTTCGCACATTACAAAAACATTGTAATTACAAGGGATAAAACATAGTACAAAGCCCATCCATCAATCAGAGAGTATCCAGTACAACTGAATCTAGTAGAAGTGGCTCAGTGACTGTCCATAGAAAAAGAATGCAACACTCAAAAGATACCCAGGACTATTAATATTTTGCTAAATGTTTCCATTTTGTAATATACAAAATTTCCTATGAACATCACAAACAGGTTCGATTTCCAAAATCCGGAGTTCCGGAATCCAGAATGTTCCGGAATCCGGACCGATTGGTGGCAGGGTCGTCCGGAATCCGTAAAATGTTCCGGAATCCAGACACCCTGTCAAACCGTTTCCGCTGCCAGCCGGGCCTAGTGAAAAGTCAAAAAATGAATTCCAACTACTGTACAGTTAATAACATTGCAAGAATAAAAACACCAATCCTAACTGTTCCAGGCCAGGTCTTCACAGTCACCGTACTGCTGTTCCTGGGTCTGCAGCAACTATGCAAAGCACATAGACCCTTCAGCCAGAATCAACTGTGCACAGCACACAAACCCTTCGGCCAG
This sequence comes from Pristiophorus japonicus, assembly GCF_044704955.1. Taxonomy (NCBI): domain Eukaryota; kingdom Metazoa; phylum Chordata; class Chondrichthyes; family Pristiophoridae; genus Pristiophorus; species Pristiophorus japonicus. The sequence continues at coordinate 178,228,482 of NC_091983.1, read as the reverse complement.
AATCAACTCTGCACAGCACACAGACTCTTTGGCCAGAATCAAATCTGCACAGCACACAGACTCTTCGGCCAGAATCAACCAAGCTCCTGCGCCTAAGTCCCCTCCCGCCCGCACAAGTTCCCTCCCGCTCGCGCAAGTCCCTGGCCAGAAACAACTGCACAGCACACAGAGCTTTTGGCTAGAATCAAGTCTGCACAGCACACAGACCCTTCGGCCAGAATTAACCATGCTCCCGCGCGCAAATCCCCTCCCACCCGCGCGCACGTCCCCTCCCGCCCGTGCGCAAGTTCCCGGCCAGAATCAAATGCACAGCACACTGCAGCTCCCCAAAGCAGCAACTGCGCGATCAGATCGCCACGCCCCATGACTCCAAGTGGAGCTGACCCGACCTCACCCGAGCTGACCCGACCTCACCACGATTTTAAGTTTGCACATCTGTACATGTACCTGTAATAAAAAATACTACCTGCACCTGTACTGTACATGCAATTGTAAATTCAGCATTTAAAAATAAAATTAGTGGCATTAAACATTATAGGGCTACCCCAGCTGACCCACCTAGACCCCATGATCAGACCCCACCCAACCTGACTCCATTGCTGTGGTGTTTTGCCCAATTTATAGGTCTGCACAGGTAAAGATTATGAATTTGTGTTGTCATTGCAAACATGTCAAAATGGCCAACAGATACAGGTACCTGTACCTGTACCCCAATGGGTTCAGATAAAGGAAAGAGGAAGCATAGTTCACTTGCAATTGCCAAGAAAGTTGTTACTTCAGAGATTAGATAGAGGTGCTTCAGTGAGAAGATTGAGTGAGTAGTATGATGTTGGACTCTCTACCATCTATGATATTAGAAAACAAAGAACAGCTCGAAGTTTTATGCAGAAAGTGATGTTCATAAGGAAATGAGTAATAGAAAAAGTATGCATAAGCTGAAATGTGATGATTTGGATCGAGCAGTGATGGAATGGTGGCGACAGAGGCGAAGTGAAAAGGATCCTTTGTCTGGCCCAATCAAACTAAAATATTCCATGCACAACTGGGGATTGAAACTCCATGCGAGTACTCTTCTGGTTGGCTAGCCAAATTTAAAAGACGCCATGACATCAGGCAATTGAAAGTATGTGGTGAGAGAGCCTCAGCCGATCATGAGGCAGCTGAAAATTATATTGATACGTTCATCAAACTAATTGCTGATAAAAACATTTCACCTGAGCAAATGTACAATGTTGACGAGATAGCACTGTTTTGGCACTACTTACCGCGAAAGACATTAAGCAGCAGCAGAAGAAACGCAGCCAGCAGGTGTAAAAGACGCCAAGGATAGGTTGACTGTGCTTGCTGCTGCAAATGCGGCTTGGACACATAAGTGTAAGTTTATGGTCATTGGGAGAAGCCAGCGTCCAAGATGTTTCAAGGGTTTGAGTGTATTGCCAGTGCATTATTATGCCAATAAGAAACCAGGGTAATCTTTCTGAACTGGTTTGAGAAGAATTTTGTCCCTCAGGAGCGTGCTCATTGCACGGAAGCTGGCCTTGAGGAAAACTGAAAAATATACTTGCTCAGCACATACCAATGCTGAGCTTCTGGTAAAGAATAATGTTCATGGAAACTACTTACCTCCAAATGTTACATCACTGATACAGCCAATGGACCAAGGAATTTTGAGATCGATGAAGTGTCTCTACAAAAACGTATTTATGAAGTGTTTGCTTAATGCTGTGAACACAGGCATAGGAATAAAAGCATTCTCAAAAGCTTTCTCTATCAAGGATACCATATGGGCAGCTGCGGATGCATGGAACTTGGTAACTGCAGAGACATAGAAACATAGAAAATAGGTGCAGGAGCAGGCCATTCAGCCCTTCTAGCCTGCACCGCCATTCAATGAGTTCATGGCTGAACATGAAACTTCAGTACCCCCTTCCTGCTTTCACGCCATACCCCTTGATCCCCCGAGTAGTAAGGACTTCATCTAACTCCTTTTTGAATATATTTAGTGAATTGGCCTCAACTACTTTCTGTGGTAGAGAATTCCACAGGTTCACCACTCTCTGGGTGAAGAAGTTTCTCCTTATCTCGGTCCTAAATGGCTTACCCCTTATCCTTAGACTGTGACCCCTGGTTCTGGACTTCCCCAACATTGGGAACATTCTTCCTGCATCCAACCTGTCCAAACCCGTCAGAATTTTAAACGTTTCTATGAGGTCCTCTCTCACTCTTCTGAACTCCAGTGAATACAAGCCCAGTTGATCCAGTCTTTCTTGATAGGTCAGTCCCACCATCCCGGGAATCAGTCTGGTGAATCTTCGCTGCACTCCCTCAATAGCAAGAATGTCCTTCCTCAAGTTAGGAGACCAAAACTGTACACAATACTCCAGGTGTGGCCTCACCAAGGCCCTGTACAACTGTAGCAACATCTCCCTGTCCCTGTACTCAAATCCCCTCGCTATTTAGGCCAACATGCCATTTGCTTTCTTAACCGCCTGCTGTACCTGCATGCCAACCTTCAATGACTGATGTACCATGACACCCAGGTCTCGTTGCACCTTCCCTTTTCCTAATCTGTCACCATTCAGATAATAGTCTGTCTCTCTGTTTTTACCACCAAAGTGGATAACCTCACATTTATCCACATTATACTTCATCTGCCACGCATTTGCCCACTCACCTAACCTATCCAAGTCACTCTGCAGCCTCATAGCATCCTCCTCGCAGCTCACACTGCCACCCAACTTAGTGTCATCCGCAAATTTGGAGATACTACATTTAATCCCCTCGTCTAAATCATTAATGTACAATGTAAACAGCTGGGGCCCCAGCACAGAACCCTGCGGTACCCCACTAGTCACTGCCTGCCATTCCGAAAAGTACCCATTTACTCCTACTCTTTGCTTCCTGTCTGACAACCAGTTCTCAATCCATGTCAGCACACTACCCCCAATCCCATGTGCTTTAACTTTGCACATTAATCTCCTGTGTGGGACCTTGTCGAAAGCCTTCTGAAAGTCCAAATATACCATATCAACTGGTACTCCTTTGTCCACTTTATTGGAAACATCCTCAAAAAATTCCAGAAGATTTGTCAAGCATGGTCTCCCTTTCACAAATCCATGCTGACTTGGACCTATCATGTCACCATTTTCCAAATGCGCTGCTATGACATCCTTAATAATTGATTCCATCATTTTACCCACTACTGAGGTCAGGCTGACTGGTCTATAATTCCCTGCTTTCTCTCTCCCTCCTTTTTTAAAAAGTGGGGTTACATTGGCTACCCTCCACTCGATTGGAACTGATCCAGAGTCAATGGAATGTTGGAAAATGACTGTCAATGCATCCGCTATTTCCAAGGCCACCTCCTTAAGTACTCTGGGATGCAGTCCATCAGGCCCTGGGGATTTATCGGCCTTCAATCCCATCAATTTCCCCAACACAATTTCCCGACTAATAAAGATTTCCCTCAGTTCCTCCTCCTTACTAGACCCTCTGACCCCTTTTATATCCGGAAGGTTGTTTGTGTTCTCCTTAGTGAATACTGAACCAAAGTACTTGTTCAATTGGTCTGCCATTTCTTTGTTACCCGTTATGACTTCCCCTGTTTCTGACTGCAGGGGACCTACGTTTGTCTTTACTAACCTTTTTCTCTTTACATACCTATAGAAACTTTTGCAATCTGCCTTAATGTTCCCTGCAAGCTTCTTCTCGTACTCCATTTTCCCTGCCCTAATCAAACCCTTTGTCCTCCTCTGCTGAGTTCTAAATTTCTCCCAGTCCCCAGGTTCGCTGCTATTTCTGGCCAATTTGTATGCCATTTCCTTGGCTTTAATACTATCCCTGATTTCCCTAGATAGCCACGGTTGAGCCACCTTCCCTTTTTTATTTTTACGCCAAACAGGAATGTACAATTGTTGTAATTCATCCATGCGGTCTCTAAATGTCTGCCATTGCCCATCCACAGTCAACCCCTTAAGTATCATTAGCCAATCTATCTTAGCCAATTCATGCCTCATACCTTCAAAGTTACCCTTCGTTAAGTTCTGGACCATGGTCTCTGAATTAACTGTTTCATTCTCCATCCTAATGCAGAATTCCACCATATTATGGTCACTCTTCCCCAAGGGGCCTCGCACAATGAGATTGCTAATTAATCCTCCCTCATTACACAACACCCAGTCTAAGATGGCCTCCTCCCTAGTTGGTTCCTCGACATATTGGTCTAGAAAACCATCCCTTATGCACTCCAGGAAATCCTCCTCCACCGGACTGCTTCCAGTTTGGCTAGCCCAATCTATGTGCATATTAAAGTCACCCATTATAACTGCTGCACCTTTATTGCATGCACTCCTAATTTCCTGTTTGATGCCCTCCCCAACATCACTCCTACTGTTTGGAGGTCTGTACACAACTCCCACCAACGATTTTTGCCCTTTAGTGTTCTGCAGCTCTACCCATATAGACCTTGGTCAATGCTTGGCATAACAACTGCGTTTGCTGACTATGATGCTGATGATGCTCCTCAGGACTTTCAAGGCTTTCATGTGTCCAAGGAGAAAGCAATGATTGCTCAACTTTTAGATTATGCAAGAGGGCTGACTTGCTAAGCTGCGCAGGAATTGAATGAGGACAATGTCACAGAAGTCATGGACATAGACAACGATGCTCCCATTGTGCATGCAGTGACAGATGAAGAAATCATGCAGAAGGTTTTGCATCCAGAAGAAAAGGATGAAAGCAGTGAGGATGATGATGCCTGTGATCAAGTCGAAAAAGTGCCGATTGACAAAGCAATCAATCTTTGTCAAGAATTAATTTACGCCTAAGAGCAACGAAGCTTCATAAGTGAAGAAGAAATACTGCAGGTCTACAGAATTCGGGAAAGATTAGTGAAAGAAAAGCCCAAATTATTTAAACAATCAACAATATTAAATATCTTTCTAAAGAGGTCGCAACAGAAGGCCCAAGACCTACAGCATGCAACTACACCAGTAGTTTCCACATTTGATAATCCTATTGCTGGCCCATTATCAGCCCCACACATCATAGCTCATAGCTGAGCCCTCTACCTCAAGCACAACCTCCAGCCAATTGTAACTGTACCTGTTTATTTTCACCCTGTTTAACAAAAGCCTTCATTTACTGATTTATACTGTATTTCATAACTTAAAAGTTTTACAAATAAAAACCATTATATTTCATGCTTTGAGTACTGTACATTCCTTTTCAAATTTGAAGATGGTAGCAAAAGATACAGGCCGGGAAGCTCACATTAAGTACAGTTACAAAGTACAGGTGACTGCGTTGCAAAAGCAAGGGAGGGAGACTTACCATGCGTTGCGAAGAAACGAGGACTACAAGGCCCGAGAGAAGAACTACAAAATGACGTCCAAAAACCGGAAATATCGCAACCTAGGCCCGGGCATTTCCGGACTCGGGACACGCTTCTGACATTCCAAAATCAGGAAATACTCGAACCTGGGCTCGGGCGTTTCCCATCTTCAGAACATCAGAAACATGTTCCGAAGTCCGGAAAAACCAGAAAACCGGCTCGGCCTTGGTCCAGAGATTGCCGTATTCGGGAGGTCGAACCTGTACTCTCATTCGAGCATCACCATTCTGTCAGGTGGCAGCTTGATAAGATTTTCCCCAGCTACCAGTCATATAGCACACCTACAGCTGCACACTTCTACTATTAGATGCAGCTTCAGCAAGCTGCAGATTCTACCTACACCTGCAGCATCACTAAATGCACAATGAGGGAAATTCACTTTGTTCTGACTTTAAAAATGATGCCTGTACCAACATGAATATACTTGAAAGAGAATCATAGAATAGAATCATAGAATGGTTACAGCACAGAAGGAGGACATTCGGACCATCAAGCATGTGCCGACTCTCTGCAAGGGCACTGCAGCCAGTCCCACACATCCGCCTTTCCCTGTAGCCCTGCAATTTAATTTTCCTTTAGGCAATTATCCAACTCCCTTTTGAAAGCCACGATTGAATCTGCCTCCACCACCTTTTCAGGCAGTGCATTCCAGATCATAACCACTCGCTGCGCAAAAAGGTTTTTCCTCATGTCGCCTTTGGTTCTTCTACCAATCACCTTAAATCTGTGTCCTCTGGTTCTTGACCCTTCCACCAATGGGCACAGTTTTTCCCCATCTACTCTGTCTACACCCCTCATGATTTTGAACACCTCGATCAGATCTCCTCTCAACCTTCTCTGCTCCAAGGAGAACGTCCCCAGCTTCTCCAGTCAATCACATAACTGAAGTCCCTCATCCCTGAAACCATTCTTGTAAATCTTTTCTGCACCCTCTTTAAGGCCTTCACATCCTTCCTAAAATGCAGTGTCCAGAGTTGGACACAATATTCCAGTTGCGCCGAACCAGTGTTTTATAAAGGTTCCGCATAACTCCCTTGCTTTTGTACTCTGTGCTTCTATTTATGAAGCCCAGGATCTCGTACGGTTTCTCAACCTGCCACGCCATCTTCAACTATTTGTGCACATATACCCCCAGGTCTATCTGTTCATGCACCCCCTTTAGGATTGTACCCTTTAGTTTATATTGCCTCTCCTCATTCTGCTTATCAAAATGTATCACTTCATACTTTGATGCATTAAATTTCATCTGCCACGTGTTCGCCCATTCCACCAGCCTGTCTATGTCCTCTTGAAGTCGATCACTATCCTCCTCACTGTTCAATGTATTTCCAAATTTTGTGTCATCTGTAAATTTTGAAATTGTGCCCTGTTCACCGAAGTCTAAGTCATTAATATGTATCAAGAAAAGAAGTGGTCCTAGTACCGACCCCTGGGGAACACCACTGTGTACTTTCCTCCAGTCCGAAAAACAACTGTTCACCAATACTCTCTATTTCCTGTCACTTAGCCAATTTCGTATTCATGGTACCAATGTCTCTTTTATTCCATGGGCTCAACTTTTCTGGCAAGCCTATTGGGCCCAAGTTTTGGATCCCCGGTAGAACGGCGCACCTCGGAGAGGCCTGCCCAATTTGTAGAACTGAAAAAGCGGCAAATACTTACCTCGCGATTCTCCGATATCTGTAGGCCTGTTTGCAGCTCAGCTTGGCGCATCAGGAGCTGTTGGGGGTGGAGCTACAGCCCTGCACCAAAAAGAGTGCCGGCAGCTGCGCCCGTGCACAGTAGCTCCTGGCCCTCCCAGCGCGTTCTGTCTCCGGAAGACGACCCTATCCCTGGCCGAAGGGATGTCGCCCCCTATCCCGGGCCGAGTGGCCTGCCTACCCTTACCTCTTCGGCAGCGGGGCCCGTCCAACCAGCATCTTGGGAGTGGGCTCCGCCCGAACTCCTCTTCAGCGGTGGGGCACGCCCAACCGGCATCTCGGGGGCGAGCCCCGCCTGAACTCCTCTTCGGCGGCGGGGTCCACCCGGCCAGCTCTTCAGCAGGCTGTTGGAGGGCTCCCGGTGCTGCATTAGGTGAGTAGAAACTTTTAATTTTTTATTTATTGATTGATTTTTTTTATTACTTTATTATTTTTAATTTTTTTGATTGGTTGATTTATTGATTTATTTGGTAAAAGTGAAGTGTTTAATGCTTTGTAAAATCCTCTAACTTCCCTTCCCCCCCACATCTCTCGCTACCTGTGCCTAATTTATAAAGTGTAGGCAAGGTTTTTCTGAGCGTACAAAAATCGACACTTACTCCGTTCTAAGTTAGTTTTGGAGTAACTTTTCACTACTTAAACTTGCAACACAAGCGTAAGTGGCTGGTAACACCCCCTTTTGAAAAAAACAACTGTACTAAAACAAAACTATTCTAACTAACTAGAACAAACTAAATGGCGAGAATTGCAATTTCTAAGATACTCCATACTAAACTAGTTGCTCCAAAAAAAATAGGAGCAACTCGAGCCGAAACTTGAGCCCGTTATGTGGCACTTTACCAAACACCTTTTGGAAGTCCATGTACACCACATCAACCGCATTGCCCGGAGCAACCCTCTCTGTTACCTCATCAAAAATCTCAATCAAGTTAGTTCAATACGATTTGCCTTTAACAAATCCATGCTGGCTTTCCTTAATTAATCTACACTTGTCCAAGTGACTGTTCATTTTGTTCTGGATTAGCCTAACATCTGTGGTTGGGAAAATGTAGGAGTCCATTATTAAAGAAGCAATAGCAGGACATTTGGAAAAGCAAAATTTGGTCAGGCAGAGTCAGCATGGATTTATGAAGGGGAAGTCATGTTTGACAAATTTGCTGGAGTTCTTTGAGGATGTTATGAACAGGGTGGATAAAGGGGAACCAGTGGATGTGGTGTATTTGGACTTCCAGAAGGCATTTGACAAGGTGCCACATAAAAGATTACTGCACAAGAGAAAAGTTCACGGGGTTGGGGGTAATATATTAGCATGGATAGAGGGTTGGCTAACTAAGAGAACAGAGAATCGGGATAAATGGTTCATTCTCGAATTAGCAATCAGTAACTGGTGGGGTGCCGCAGGGATCAGTGCTGGGACCCCAACGATTTACAATCTGTATTAACGACTTGGAAGAAGGGACTGAGTGTAACGTAGCCATGTTTGCTGATGATACAAAGTGGGAGGGAAAGCAGTGTGTGAGGACACAAAAAAATCTGAAAAAGGTCATAGACGGGCTAAGTGAGTGGGACGCATGACCGTTTGAGCAAATGCGCGTTAAAGCGTGCGTGCATGTGCAATGGGGCAGAAACCTTGGCAATCGGCCATTTAAAGGTAAGGAGTGATTAGTGTGATTAGTGATTTTTGGGTGGTTGAGGGAGTGGAAAGGAATGCTGCATAAGAGAATGTAAGGTGAGGACTGTGTCTTTTCAAGATTACCCGAGTGTAAATCCGATACACCAATGACGCAAGAGTGTGCAACAAGAACGAAGAACTTCTTGCATGAAGAAGTGGAGAAACTAGTCATTGTCATTGAGGACAGATGACAGGAGCTGGATATCAGTAAGAGTGGTCCCACAAAAATTCCACCCAAAGAAATGAGGAGACGCTGGAACCTAGATGGCAGAAGAATACTCCGCAGGGGTGAATACCACAAGATCTGGAAGCCAGTGTAAAAAGAAATGGCAGGACGTTGGTCAAGTAGTGCAAGTAATATATTCATTTTTAAATAGAATTGCAATTGTAACTGTGACCATCTGTATATGTCCCACCCATCAGAAGCGCACCATGTGTCACAAGTTATATTTTCATCTTTGAAGAAGAAATTGGCCCACAACAAAAGGGCAAGAATTAGAACAGGGGAAGGGCCGCCAAATCTGCACCAACTAACACCCCTAAAACAGAGGGTCGCTGCCTTGCTGAGTCGTACCTGCAGAAAAGAATCAGTTCTGCACAAGCTGGACCCACACACGAGGATGAGGTTCAGTCATGAAAATGCATCTTCGCCCTTCAAATCAACCTGCTGACTGGCCTGCTACGCGTGAGACTACTCATGCCACCCATCCTGCCTCCTCAGTGCTGCTAACCATTTGACTGTTCTGTTGTATTTTGCAGAAGGCGGCGACAACCCTGAAGATCCACAAGAAGATCCAGATGTGTGCGCTCCAGACCAAGGCGGGTGGGGGAGGAGGGGTCCATGGATATGTGTTCATGGGAGAATGCTGATTGTGATATGGACCATTTTGCCAGACACCTCCATGAACTCTGCTACGACATTCCATGGTTTCACACCTTCCGAGGTTGCGGGTCTCAGTGGCGGTGGTGAAATGCAGGTTAGAACACCCAGGGCCCCACCGTCCCAGCCTGCACTTCGTACTGGAGGGGTGCCGCTAGGCAGACCCATGGCAAGGGGAAGGAGAAGCCGACCAGGCCCTCCTGAGATGAAGCCTTCATCAGATGTTCATCAGGTTGTGTCATTGGGTGAGGAGACCAATGCCCTGACCCGATCACTCGTGGCCACCATCAGTGGGGTGCGCGATGAGGTAGCGACACAGTCGGGAGAAATATCAGCACTGAGACGGGAACTGAGGGTGGGCATGTCAGAGGGAGTGAAATCGATGGCAGAGGCCATGAGGGAGCTAGCTGCTGCAATAAGGGCACACAGCCCGGACAATTAAATGCCACTCCCACTACAATCCCCACACCAGCCTCCGTTGAGACCAAAGCCGGGCCCCCAACCCCGCCCACCACCATCACCATCCCTATGAGGAAGTGCACATTCCCCAATATGTGGGTGAGAGATGGGTGCAGCCTTTCTTTGCTGTTGTTGTTCTTCTTGTTGTGGAAGTGCATTGTAAATTTTCCAATAAAAGATATTTTGCATTAAAACTGAATCATGTTCCATTAGCACCACAACACATTTATTTATAAAAAGAAAACATCCATCACCCCTACAGTTATGCGAGCCTGCCGCCCCTAGACCTAGCCGAAGGGCTAGCCGGTGCGTTCTGCAGGTGGCAAGGCAGGACTGTTCCATTTTCAGTAGCTGATTTTTCTTTCATTTATTTTTGATGATGTTGTGATGTTGTGCTGATGCTGCGAAGGTGTTTAGTGCTTTATCATCCTCGAACTCACCTTCCCCCCCCCGCCCATCTCTGGCTACCTGCACTGATTTCTTAAATGTAGGTAAGGTTTTTCTGTGCCTACAAAAGTGGCCACATACACTGGCCCAAGTTAGTTTGGAGTAACTTTTAGCTGGCCAAATTTGCTTCTACGGCCAAAAAAGGCGCAAGTGGCTGGTAACGCCCCTTGGAGGAAAAAAAAAACAAAACTAAAAAAAAAACTTACACAGGAGCAACTTAAATGGGGAAATTTGCAATTTTTAAGTTATTCCCAAAAAAGCTACTTGCTCAAAAAAAGCGGGCAACTCCTGGGGAAATTTGAACCCTATATTAGGTAGTTGAAGTCCCCCATTATCACTACTCTATAGTTCTTGCATCTCTCTAATTTCCTTGCAAATTTGCTCCTTTATATCCTTCCCACTCGTTGGCGGCCTATAGAATACAGCTAGTAATGTAATGGTACCTCCATTATTTCTCAACACTAAGCAAATAAATTCTGTCCTTGACCCCTCCACGACATCCTCTCTCTCTAGCACTGTAATATGCTCCTTAACCAATACTGACAAGATGACTCAACTGTAAGTACCCAGTTTCAAGGACCCCTGGCCTCCATGAATTTTGTTTTGTAATAACTTTAATTAATAGGGCTTCTATACATGGAACTGACTAATTATTTTGTTTAACTTATTTTCACTGCACTGAAAAAGATAGAGAGGGGATATAATGCTGGCCCTGAAAAGGAGGAGAGACAAGCAAGGAGGTTATTTTGTTTAGTGATCAGAGAGGAAATAAGTACAAAAAGTACTTGTTTCCCTACAGTGCAATGTATTTTTGGAACAAATTCCCAGAAAAGCAGTTAATGGTGTCCTGATTATTTCCTTTAAAAAACAACCTACTGGTTAAATACAGGATTAAAGATTCTAATAATGAACAGAGACAAATTTCTCAATGTTTCCTTTGCTACTGAGTCCATGGTTGAATCATCGGTGCAATGTAACTAGTCAGGGGTTGTAAGGTTGGATTAATATCCTGAAACTTTACTTGATTACCTTCAGGAATCATGGAGAAACATCAGTGATTTAAGTTCAAAACATAGGGCTCAATTTTCCCCAAAGCATTTTTTTGGCGTACTTGAAGAGTTACACCCGATTTTTTGGGGCCCCAAGAACGGCAGAAGTATTCTAAGTTTCCCCATTGGATCTCTTTATTTTGGCGTGGCCTAACCTGACCTTTAGTTTTGGGGGTGGAGCCTTGATCTGCGCCAAAAAGATCGGGCTGCCATGGTAACCAGGGACACAATGCGAGCAGAGGCTGCAAAGAGAAGCATACAGCCACCTACAAACACATTAAAAGAATTGAAAAACACATAGCACCAACTTGCCTCCAACCCCGCCCGAAGGTTGTCCGGTCTTCTCAGTCGCCAGTTTGTGTGTCTCTCTCTCTTCTCTCCCCCACCCCCTCTCCACCTCCCTCCCACCCCGCCCCTCCCCTCCCACCCCCCCCTTCTCCACCTCCAACCCGCACCCCCATCACCCCACCCCGAACCAGGGACCGGACTGTGTGTGAACCAGGGACCGAGAATGGGACCAGACAGCCTTCGTGCAGGGTTGGAGGTAAGTTGCTGCTATGGGTTTTTCAATTCTTTCAGTGTGTCCGGGCATCTGCTGCGCCGCTTTCCTTGCCTGCACCGATTTCCTTAACTCTAGGGAAGGTTTTTCAGGACAGCCCACATACACTGGCCTAATCAGAACTGGAGTAACTCTCAGCTGGACAAACTTCCCTAAATGGTCAGAAATGGCATAGGTGGCTGGTTACACCCTCTTTGGCTGAAACAAAAAACTGACTTAAAAAATTCGTAACGGAGTTAAGCTGGTGCAAATTGATTGGGGAAACTGGGGATTTTTAAGTTAGGCCAAAAAAAGCAGCCTGCTCAAAAAAAACCGGCACAAATACTGGGGAAAATTGAGCCCAATTGAAACAGCAGTAGGCCATTAAGTCTCTTGAACCGGTTCTGCCATTCAATTAGATCTTGGAACTTTTACGGGTTTGTTGTCTCCCTTAGGAAATCTAGTGCATTGGATAAAGGTTCACAACAGGAATTGTACAGCGTGTATGTTGAAAGCTGGACGAATGAGCCATAGGGTCTTCTCTTACGCCATATTTTATATGTTCTTAGGAAGCAATGGAGAGCATGCATACTGGAGTGGCATCAGCCCAAGGATCCTTCGTTGAGCTACCTGTTTCACAGAAGAGGAATCTTGCTATACTGGGCTAAAGCCTGGCCATTGATAAATTGAGTCTTTCATTTCCAAGCAGATTTGTTCTTAAAAAAGGCTTACGCCCGACATAAATCAAATTATATTACTATTCTTCATAACAAGAGTCAAATTTACTCAATGATTACCTGTTCTTTGATCTCCTTTTCATCTTCGTGTTCTAGAATATACTTAGTCTTGTCATTGTCATTATCTGATCCAAATTCTTCACCTCCAAACTTATCAGAATCATCTTCAAAATCTTCACTGTAGTGTCTTGAAGCTGAATTCCAAAGTTTAACACAATATTAATTCTGTAGGCACCTTTCAATACAGATATATATTGCACATACATCTGAAAACAAATTTAGAACAATCAAGATGTTTTACAATTAAAGGATTTGTAGAACCACAGAATAGTACCCAATTTACATGGTTGAAAAAAAACAGTATCCTTGAAATGTAGCCAGCTGAATATCCTAACCTGAAATCTGGAACATTCCAAAACATTTACATTTCCAATAGCCACAAAATGCTATAATCTTCTAGTTCTGGAGAAACTCCAATTTCCTTTTATTGCAAAAATATTTAATGCAAGCAACTTATAAACAAGCTACAGTATTCTCTGAAAAATTAACTTACAATTGAGACTGTGCATTCAGCAGTTTGTACTTCTAAGGTGACCACGTACGTCACATTGAAGAATTACATAAACAACTCAGAATCTGAACATGTTGTTCAGAATGGCAATGCATTTCATTTTCCTGCTAAGTCCTGGCCAAATTCGTGAATTTATTCGCTATGCAACAATGTAGATGTAACAGACCCCTCACCCCAGTCCAAACTAGTCCTAAACGTAGATTTTGCTTTTCATGTTTTCTACTGCATTCCTGGTCTAGGTGTCCTTCTCTGCCTGTCTACGACAGTGCAAAGATATATATATATATATATGTACAGTATTAAACAGTATATCTGCCAGCAATATGAAATCAACCCCGCACTGTAAACAAGACAGATTTCCAAAGTTCGGTAAGCCCAGCACATTGCAGAACCATTTCAAGTAGCACTTATGCAATGTAAAAGAGACATTATAGTTACTGTTGAAAATTACTGGGATTTCTACAGTTTGTATAAACTTTGATTTCATAGAACCTTGCAGCCACAAAAGCAAGCCATTTGTTTCATTGCCCCTGTGCCACCTCTGAAAGAACTATCCATTTTGTTTCATTCACCTGCTCTTTCTTGACAACTTTTAATTTTTTCTTTAAAAAATATTTATCCATTTCTATTCCTAACGCTGCTTCATGTCCTAACAACTTTCTGCATTAAAAAATCTCCTAACCTCTACCTTTGTTCTTTTGGTGATTATCTTAAATTTATGCTTTCTGACCAGTGAAAATAGCATTTTCCTATTTACCTAAACTAAATCCTTATAATTTTCAGATCTTGCCTTAACTTTCTCTGTTCTAGTGAAAAGAGCCCAGTTATATTACTATTGAACAATGAAATTCGAACGTGTGTTTTTTTAATGAAAAGAACAAAAATATACATTGATTTCAGAAGCAATTAGCAAAAAACAAGAAATTTGTTTGTAGTTGTTGCAAAGAAGTTTCAGTCACATGTGGCATATGTGCCTTATTCTTGCCCAAAGCTGTTAATAACATTACCTGTGACACTTTTAGGTCTTGACTCATCCTCCTCATTTGTCTCCTTACCCTCTAACGCTTCGAGCCTGTCTTCATTTCTAGAAATAAAATCAAAAGGTAAAATGCTACTCCTGCATATGTCTATCCTCTCAAAATTGGAAACAAACATCTACCACATCATCAATATTTCATCAATGCCTTGTACTGATACTATTTGAATGCTTATATCATTGAACTTCTCTGTGCATTTGTCCACATCAGTTCATGGTTCTAATAGAAATTTGCATTGTTCTATTATCACAGATTCACTTATTTTTTTTAAACTAAAGTTTAGTAAGAGCCTTGGTGTAGTGGTTTAGTCAGTTGCATCTTACCGTGTACAGGATAGAATCAGATATCCACAACATGGTAAAAAAAAACAAAATCAGATTTAAAACAAACATTCTCAAGATTCCTTTTAAAATGAATACACACCAATGGATTTTTGTAAGCAACTAATTTTAGCGCAACTGAATCCTTAAAACTGAAACGTTAGTATTCAGTGATTTAAAAAGTCATTTTACAATTCTGAACAGGGAGTCTCTCACCCCCAGCAACACATTTCAGAAATTTGGACTCACTCTGCCCACCATAGAATAGAATGGTTACAGCACAGAAGGAGGCCTTTCAGCCCATGTCGACTCTCTGCAAGAGCACTTGAACTCATCCCACTCCCCCACCCTTTCCCCGTAGCCCTGCATTTTTTTTTCCCCTTCCTATTCCCTTTTGAAAGCCACGATTGAATCTGCCTCCACCACCCTTTCACGCAATACATTCCAGATCCTAACCACTCGCTGCGCAAAAAAAGTTTTTCCTCATGTCATCTTTGGTTCTTCTGCCAATCACCTTAAATCTGTGTCCTCTGGTTCTTGACTATTCTTCCAGTTTCTCTGTATCTAATCTGTTTAGACCGCTCATGAATTTGAACATCTTTATCAAATCTCCTCTCAAACTTTTCTGTTAAAAGGAGAACAACCATAACCTCTCCAGTTTATCCACATAACTGAAGTCCCTCATCCCTGGAACTATTCTTGCAAATCTTTTCTGCACTCTCTCGAAGGCCTTCACTTCTTTCCTATGTGCAGTGCCCACAATTGGACACAATACTCCAGTTGAGGCCGTACCAATGCTTTATAAAGGTTTATCATAACTTTTGCACTCTGCAATGAATGTAATGACTCAAAAGACTTGTTACTGTAAACTGCCTCAGGTGTAAACCTGATCCAACTTTATTTGCGGCCCAAGTAACCCGCATGACATGGTACCCGCGCTTCTATACCAGTGACCGCATACACGCGCATACAGCCCGAAGACCTCAAAAGTGGCGCCCCCCTGGTGTCTGGTGCCCCCACGCATAAATACATAACAACATCCTCTTTCAAGATCTTAATATCAGTCTTTTTTAAATTAAGACGGTCTGGGACTTTCCGCTCATGCGTTGAATGTCTCAGTTCAACTTCAGTTCTAGGCGAGAATTCTGAGTCAGTTGTGACTGAAGGCTGAATAATTGATCTGATGGGAGTGGTAATGACCACATTAGGGACTGGAAGTCCAGTTTCAATAATGACAGCAAAGTCCTCTGATGAATGAACATTGGTTGGTTGGTCACTGACTGCATCTTCCTCATCCGTGTGCCACAGTTTTATCTGATCAATATTTTTCCTGCATGTTTGCCCATTCTTGAGAACGACAACAAACATTCTGTTGCCCTCCTTGGCTGTAACAGTAGCGGCAATCCACTTTGGACCTTGACCATAGTTCAGTACATAAACCGGATCGTTGTCAGAGATGTGACGTGACACAGCAGCACGATCTTGATACTCTTGCTGACTTTGACGTCTGTTTTCAACATGATCATTCAAATCGGGATGAAGAGAGAGCTTGGTCTTGAGACTTCTCTTCATCAATATTTCAGCAGGGGAGACCCCAGTAAGCGTATGAGGTAACTGAGCAGTATACAGGACAAGCAAGTCTGCAGCGAATCCCGAGTTACACGTTTCATACTCTGTTTGATCGTTTGAAGCATCGTTTGAACAGCACGCTCTGCTTGACCATTAGAAGCAGGTTTGAATGGGGCTGACCTCACATGTTTAATACCATTGAGTTTCATGAACTCTTGAAACTCCAGACTTGTGAAGCAAGATCCGTTGTCGCTCACAACAATGTCAGGCAAATCATGAGTAGCAACCATGACACAAAGGCTCTCAATAGTAGTTGGAGACGTAGTGGATGACATAATAATATTCTATCCACTTTGAATATGCATCCACCACGACAAAAAACATCTTTCCCAGGAAAGGGCCCGCAAAATCGATGTGGATCCTCGACCATAGTTTAGATGGCCACGACCAAAGACTCAACGGAGATTCTGCTGCATGCAAGTATTAGCCCTAGCAATGGCTTTCATCATGACAATATGAGTGCTATGTAGTTCACGTACAAATTTTTGTCTGCCTTCCTTAGGCATAACAACGTGATTACCCCAAAGCAAACAATCTGACTGAATGGACATGTTCATATTTGCGATGGTTGTAAGGTTTGGTCTCATCACACATTTCCATAGGTATTGCAGACCAATCACCACTGAGGACACAACGTTTCACAATCAATAAAATAGGGTCATGGCTGGTCCTGATCCTAACTTGTTTAGCAGTGACAGGTGTTCTTTCACTCTCAAAAGCATCTATTACTAACAGTAGATCTTCAGGTTGAGGAGTCTCCACCTCAGCTGTGGGCAACGGCAGACGACACAGTGCATCGGCACAATTCTCAGTGCCAGGTCTATGACGAATAACATGACGACGGTCGTCGTCGTCGTCATCATAGGCAGTCCCTCGAATGGAGGATGACTTGCTTCCATGCCAAAAAAGGATAGAGTTCACAGGTGTTTCAATGAAGGACCTAATATTCCAGATCCCAAACTACTTCCTGAAGGGTGGAAGATGCCTGTGCGTGGATTTTTTTAACGTGGGGTGATCGTTGCACACCAGCCACCACACGCGCTTGACAGAGTTAGGTCTTGGTCCAGTGGCAAGGATTAACCAGGACGACTGGAGACCAGCTCTGCTGCACAGACCTAGTGTTCACACATATCGCAGTGTGGGTTGGCCCGTGCTGCCCCTGGGCCCTCGCCTCTTCTGGGCCCCGAACTCATGCCTCTCCCGGGTCCCGATCGTATCTCTCTACAATCTCTCGCCATTCCTGCTGTACCTTCCCACGCTCCAATCACCGACCCACAGCAAGATGGGTACCTCTTAACCGCCCCGCTGAAAGATGGCCTGACTGCGATGCTGTAAAGCAGTGGCTCAGGGGGCAACACTCTCGCCTCTGAGTCAGAAAGTTAGGAGTTCCAAGTCCCCACTCCAGAGATTTGATTACAAAAATCCAGGCTGACACTTCCAGGGGAGTGCTGCACTGTCAAAGGTCAGTCTTTCGGATGAGATGTTAAACAAAGGCCCCGTCTGCTAGGCAGACAATGTCAACGCCCACCTCTGGATATGGGACGATGCATTGGTATTAATCCCTTTGTTTTCCAAAAACAATGAAATGAGTGGTTTGTGATCCGTTTTGAGTTCAAAACAAAGACCAAACAGATATTGATGCATCTTTTATACACCGGCCAAAGCTTCTTTTTCTACCATGCTGTAAGCTCTTTCTGCCTTTGACAAATTTCTCGAAACATACGCAACAGGTTGTAGCTTACCCGATTCATTTGCTTGTTGGAGTACACAGCCAACCCCATATGATGAAGCATCACAGGCCAATATAAGATGCTTACACGGACCATAATGAACAAGCAACTTGTTTGAACAGAGCAGATTCTTAGCTTTCTCAAAGGCTCTACCTTGAGACACCCCAGATCCAGTTGTCGCCTTTTCTGAGTAGCATGTGCAGTGGCTCTAACAAAGTGCTTTATCTGGGTAAGAAATTACCAAAAGTAGTTGAGTAGCCCAAGGAATGAACGCAGCTCCGTCACATTCTGAGGCCTGGGTGCATTTTTGATGGCCTTGGTTTTCGAATCAGTAGGCCTGAGGCCATCGCAGCAATCTTCCTCCCCAGAAATTCAACTTCAGGTACCATGAAGACACACTTTGAACGTTTCAGCCCGAGTCCCATTTTGTCCAGACGATGTAGGACTTCAAGATTGTTCAGATGTTCAGTAGTGTCAATACCTATGACCAGAATGTCATCTTGAAACATGACAGTTCTAGGAACGGACTTCAGTCGACTCTCCATATTCCTCTGAAATATGGCTACAGCCAAACGAATTCCAAAAGGACACCTGTTGTCGACAAACAGTCCTTTTATGGGTGCTGATGCAGGTGAATTTCTGCGAAGTGTTGACAAGCTCCTGTGTCATATAGGCCGACATCAGATCCAATTTAGTGAACAACTTTCCACCAGCTAGCATGGTGAACAGGTCATCAGCCTCCGTAATGGGTACTGATCCCGTTTCGAAAATCGGTTCATCGTAACCTTGTAGTCTCCACAAATCCCGACAGTGCCATCACTCTTCAACATAGGAACAATAGGACTGGCCCACTCGTTAAACTTGACCGGTGATATGACCCCTTCACGTTGGAGTCTGTCAAGCTCAATTTCAACCTTCTTCCTCATCATATAGAGAACAGATCGAGCCTTATGACAGGCCTTGCATCAGAATCCAGGTGAATCTGCACCAGTAAAATTGCCAATGCCCGGTTCAAACGAAGAAGGAAACTTCTTCAACACTAGAGCACACGAGTGTCATCCACCGATGACAACACGTTGATATCATTCCAATTCCACTTGATTTTCTCGAGCCAATTCCTGCCGAACAGCGTTGGACCATTACCTGGGACAATCCATAATGGTAGATCATGAACCACACCATCATATGACACCTTGACTACTGCACTGCCAATCACCAGTACGAGTTCCTTAGTGTAAGTACGTAACTTGGCAATGACTGGACTCAGCTTAGGCTTCGCAGCTTCAGTGTCCCACAGCCTGTCGAATGTCCTTTGGCTCATTATCGACTGACGCATACCTGTCTCCAGCCCCATTGATACAGGCATGCCATTCAGCTTCACATTAACGATTATCGGCTTGCTCCTTTCCACAAATGAATAAAGACCATACACTTCCTCCTCGGGTTGTGTATCTGGGCCAGCACTGGACTGGTCATCATCAGCAATGTGATGAACGGCAGCATGCCTGCTCAGTTGTGGGCACATTCTCTGAAGATGCCCCACTTTCAAACAGCCATTACAGGAATACTGTTTAAACCGACACTGATGAGGCCGATGATTGCCCCCACAATGCCAACAGGGTGAAAATCGGATTTGCACCAGTTGGCGGACTTTGAGCAGCTACAGGTTTCACATAAGCAGTCGAGTCAGCCCTGCCATATGCAGCTCTGCCAAACGACGACACAATCTTGTTTACAGTACTTGCCGTGGAGCTCCGACTCTTCAATATCTGCCTCAAATTATCATCAGTCGTCATGCATGCCTGGGCAGTCGCGATGGCCTTGCTCAAATCCAGCTTCTCTTTGGCCAATAACTTCCGAAGAATCACATCATGGTTAATGCCTATCACGAAGAAAACTCGCAGCATTTCTTCCAACACGTTCCCGAACTTACCTGGCTCAGCAAGATGTCGCAGGTCGGCAATGAATCCCGACACATCCTGGCCCTTAGCATGAACATGCATGTAGAAGCGACAGCGTGAGATGATCCCCTCTTTTGGGTTAAGATGTTCACGCACCAAAGCACACAAATCCCCATATTCTTTGTCCGTTGAACATAAAGGCGAGAGAAGATTCTTCATAAGGCCATAAATTTTCAGACCACAAACGGTGAGGAAAACCACCCTGCGCCGAACTAAGTCAGCCTCTCCCTCCATTTTGTTGGCCACAAAATACTGATCCAGGCGGTCGCTAAAATCCGCCTAATCCTCACCATTCGCGAATCTCTCCAAAATTCCAATAGTGCCCATTGTACATGCGAAGGTTCTTAAGTTACCTCGTCGCCAAATGTAATGACTCAAAAGACTTGTTACTGTAAACTGCCTCGAGTGTAAACCTGATCCAACTTTATTCACACCCAAAGTAACCCGTGTGACATGGTACCCGCGCTTATATACCAGGCCACATGCGTGCAGCCCGATGACCTCAGACAGTGGCGCCCCCTGGTATCTGGTGATAAATACATACCACACTCTATGAGGAAAATTTTCCGGGAGCTCAGTGAACACAATCGGTGGCAGCTCGGTGGGAAAGATTTTGTTTTGACAGTGACAGATTTTGTTTTGGCAGGACCCCGCTATCAACCCGCTGCCATTCGCCTTTCCCAAATGTTAGGTCTGTCAACGCTGAACAGACCCAACACGCAGCAGCAGGGGACGCAATTCAGGTCAAAGTCACTCGTGCCCTCAACTTTTTTTTGCATCATGCTCCTTCCAGGCAACTGCAGCAGAGATTTGCGGCATCTCGCAGTCAGCCGCCCACAGATGCCCTCTTTGTAAAGTCCACCAATTATATCAACTTTCCCACTGATGAAGCCAGTGTTACTCAGCATGCACTCGGACTGGCTTCCCATGAGTGCAGGGCGTCATTGACTGCACACATGTGGCCATCAGGGCACCCCATCACAACCCAGCAGTCTTTGTCAATCGCAAGTGCTTCTATGCCCTCAATGTGCAGCTTGTCTGCAACCATAGGAAGATCACGATGCATGTGTGCGCCAAGTTCTCTGGCAGCTGCCATGACTTATATCCTGTGCCTGTCCACCGTCCCTCAGCTCTTCGCACTCCAGTCTTTCTGTCTGGCTGCTTGGATACAAAGGCTATCCACTGAAGACGGGGCTCAAGACGCCTTTGAGGAGGCCAACAATGAGGCTGAGGAACATTACAATCAAAGCCACATCTCCACGTGAAGTGTCATAGAGCAGACAACAGGGTTGCTCAAAATGCGCTTCAGATGCCTGGACAGATCTGGAGTAGCCCTTCAGTACGCACCAGCCAAGGTCTCCAGAACAGTCGTGGTCTGCTGCGCCCTGCACAACAGAGCGCAGCACGAGGATTAGCGCTGCATGAGGAACAAGGCACAAAGCGCACACCCTCTTCAGAGGAGGAAGAGGAGGATGAGGAAGACCTGGAGGGGAGAGCGATCGAAATGCCACCATTACGCGACCACATTGCTGCCTGCGAGGCCAGGATGTTCTCACCATGGCCAGGTTTAATTAACTTTATGCAGCACAGCCATGTGGCTGGCACATGCGTAGCCAGGTAGGTATTACCCCACAGCAACACCATGAAGCATCCCTAAATGACCAGTCCATTTTTTTCACTGTCACCACTATTACTAGAGAAATTAATCCTGACCCTGGGTGACTATTTATGTAGCATCTTTCTTTTCCGTGTGCTTCTACGTGGTGCTACCCCTGTGGCTTCAACAGTTCCCTGCAGCGGCTGATTAGACACCTATGGCAGTTGTCCTCTGGGTTTGGAGCCTGTGAGAGCCCCGCCAAAGTCTGCTCCTCCTGCGACCGTGTAGGGGTAGACTCAGCCATCGCTGTCCGAGGAGGCAACTGGGGCTCTGACCGAGGGGTTGGCAAAGGGGAAGTGTGATCACTTGGCGAGGAGCCCCCACTTCCATTTCCCCTCCCACCATCATCCCTCTTATGGGCCACCCGAACATCCCTGCTAGCACATAGCTGGAGAGGAGTTGCTGCACATCAGTGGGGCCATGAGGACCCACGTCTAGACTGACATCCCTCCTAGAAAGGACATGTATGAGCCTCTGGTTTCTATCCTCCATAGATGCCCGCCTATTCACCATAGTGGCCCAACTATTTTGCAGAGACCATGTGCTCGTGCGACTGGCGCATTAGGTCCTCCATTAAAGTGACCATCCTATCCATGGAGGAAGCTACAGTCGCGAGTGTGTGCGTCACGGTGGTGCTCATGTTAGAAATGGACTCATCCATTCTCTGAGCACTCGCAGTCATCGCGGTTGCAAAACCAGTCAGCCTCCTGCACTTGTTCCTGCAGCTCCAGAATCGTCTTCTTCCTGGATGGCCCCCGAGGTTCAGCGTCTGCATCCAGCTGAGCAGAGCTAGGAGACTCCTGCACCCTCCGATGAGGAGTCTCCACTGCTGACCCTGTCTCCACCATCTACTGTCGCTCACATGTGCTGTGAGACATCAGGTGACAACACTTCTCCATCTTGCGATGGCCCCAGCGAGGTGTGCGTATCTGCGCTGGTGCTGGCTTGCCTCGTCTGAGGTGACGCTGCACCCTCAAGAGGCGGGAGGCTCCTCTGAGGAGTCCTCCCGGTCTTTCCCCTGGACAGTGGGGGGGGGGGGGGGGGGGAGGTGAGGTCTTGATGGACCTGGGAGAGTAAAGAGATCAGTTAGATATATCATATGCCGATTGCATACAGATGCCATTATGTACACGATGAGCATTCAATCTCTCGTGACATCAGTTCCCATACGAGTGACTGATGAATGCCATGTAGCTGTATGGAAACTGATTCTATCACCAGGTTGTTCTGATAAGTTCCTGTCTCCATCCCCCATTTCCGGTTAGTCCACCGCTCCACTAATGCCCAGGGCTGCCTCCTCTGCATTCGTCAGTATTGACATCGATTCAGGGCCAGCTCCTGTTCTCTCTCTCTTTTCCTGCAAGGAGGGAAAGAGAAGATTGAGTGGGAGTGATGGAATGAGTGTAAGGAATGGATCGGTTAGATCTTTAGAGGGAGACTATGATGGAGTGGGGTGGCAATATCAAGTTGCCTCCTTGTGTGTTGTTAGTTGGTATGATTGCATTAGGATGAGGGGTGAGGGGTGCTTAGTAAGATGGGGTTGTGAAAATGTAGATAAGAGAAGGATGAGTGAAGGTGCAAGTGATGTTGGGTTGAGTAAAGATATGCAAGAGTAGGGTTGGGAATGCAGAGTGATGGGGATGCGATGAGAGGCACAGCAGCATGAAGTTATGTGTGACTTTATACTCACTTTTCCTGATCTTAGAAGATCATTGAAGCGCTTGCGGCACTGCACCCAGGTGTGCATCACCACTGACCTGCTAGTAACCTCCTCTGATATCTGCAGTCAGGCTACCTGGGTCTCCTGGGGCTGTCTCTTCCGCCCACTGGCAGGGAAGGGAACCTCCCTGCATACTCTGACTCCCTCCACAAACACATGGAGGGAGTCATTTCAGAAGTGACGAGCAGCCCTCTCCCTCTGAGAAATCATCTGCCACACAAACAAGGACTGTCGGTAATCTAAAGTCTCCAAACCAGGAGTGAAAACAAATGGGGCCATGGCCCTTTAAATATACCAGCGTCAAACGCGTCAGCACTGACGTCACCAGACCTGTACTTTTTAAATTGGCCCAGGTAACACGCAGGATGGGCTTAACAAGCCCCATTACAGTAAAATCTTTTCTTGCAGTGGTTGAAGGCAGCAATGGCCCGCCACAGACCTCTTCCTCCACGGACCCACCTAGGTAGGGGAAATCGTGACCTATGCCTCTATATGAAGCCCAGGATCCTGAGTGCTTTTTATAAAATTGCTTTCTCAACCTGTCCTGCCATCTTCAACGATTTGCCCACATATACCCCTATGTCTCTCTGTTCATGCACCCCCTTTAGTTTATATTTCCTTTTCTCATTCTTTCTAACAAAATGTATCACTTCACTTTCCTGCGTCAAATTTCATCTGCCACGTGTCCACCCGTTCCACCAGACTGTCTATGTCCTCCTGAAGTCTATCACTATCATCCTCGCGGTTCACTATACTTCCAAGTTTTGCGCCATCTGCAAATGTTTTAATTGTGCCCTGTACACCCAAGCCTAAGTTATTAGTATATATCGAAAAGCAGTGGTCCTAGTACTTACCCCTGGGGAACACCATGGTATATCTTCCTCCAGTCCGAAAAACAATCATTTACCACTACTCTCTGTTTCCTGTCACTTAGCCAATTTCGTATCTATGCTGCCACTTTTATTCCATGGGTTTCAACTTTGCGGGCAAGCCTATTATGTGGCAATTTATCAAACGTTTTTTCAAAGTCCATCTGCACCACTTCAACTGCATTGCCCTCATCAACCCTCCCTGTTATCTTATCAAAAAATTCAATTGTTAGTTAAACATGATTTGCCTTTAATAAATCCATGCTGGCTTTCCTTAATTAATCCACACTTGTCCAAGTGACTGTTAGCTTTGTGAAACGATAATCCGGGACAAAATTTTCCCACTACCAAGGTTAAACTAACTGGCCTGTAGCTGCTTGGTTTATACTTACATTCTTTTTTGAACAAGGGTGTAACATTTGCAATTCTCCAGTCCTCTGGCATCACCCTCATATCCAAGGAGGATTAGAAGATTATGGCCAGTACCTCTGCCATTTCACCTTTTGAACCATAATAGTTGGGAAGTTGTGGCCAGTACATGCTTGATTCATTAAAATGTGTTGCCAACAGGCGAGGTGGCCTCTGAATTTCTCTCATAAATTATGCTTATAACATTCTGCAGCTGGATTAACTGAATTACCACATATTAGTCTTGTAGGAAAAAAAACTGGACCAATAACTATATATGCAATAACAAGGGAAAGCACCATTAAGCAGTAATGTTACTGCAAAATCTGGTACATGTCACATCGTCATGCATGTCCTCTAAATAGATAGGAGACATTTGTACTCCAGTTTTCCCCCTTTTACAAGTGAAAGGACACAGAGAACACTCCAAATACTGAATTTCATGAGAATTTTTGCAATTCTTCCTGGATAATTATCTTACTGATTCAAAGCAGTCAGAAGTGTTGAGTCTGTGGATTCCAGTTCTTTGTTTAGCCTGGAATAGTCGATAGTAGAGGAGGCTCCCTTTTCGAGATTAGCAAAGAATTGTTCTTTCTCCTCTTCTTCTTCGAGTGTATCTAGTCCAGCTCCTGGAGTATTTTGCCCAGGGCCTGATGCCATGACAAAGTCTAAGAATGAATAAAACCATATATGTTAGCTTTGAAGAGTACTTTATAATGTGGATCCTACTAAACATTTACATAGGATTACATAGGATGTACAGCACAGAAGCAGGCCATTTGGCCCAACCAGTTTATGCCGGCGTTTATGCTCCATTCGAGTCTCCTCCAGTCGAGCCTCCTCCACTCTTTCCTCATCTAAATCTATCAGCATAACCCTCTATTCCCTTCTCCCACATATGATTGACAGATAAATTTTTAACCAATAAGGGAATTAAGGGGTATGGGGAGCAGGTGGGTAAGTGGAGCTGAGTCCACGGCCAGATCAGCCATGATCTTTTTGAATGGCAGAGCAGGCTCGAGGGGCTAGATAGCCTACTCCTGTTCCTAATTCTTATGTTATTATGTTCTTATGATTGTCTAGCCACCCCTTAATATTGACGGCCTCTAGTTATGCTCTTCCAAACAAGTGGAAACATTCTCTCTGTATCCGCTCTATCAAAACCTTTCAATTTTAAAGACCTCCATTAGGTCACCCCTCAGCCTTCTTTTTCAAGAGAAAAAAAAAAGAGACCCAGCCTATTCATCCTTTCCTGATATGTATACCCTCCCATTTCTGGTATCATCCTTGTAAATCTTCTCTGCACCCTTTCCAGTGTCTCTGTATCTTTTTTATAATATAGCGATCAGAATAGTATGCAGTACTCCAAGTGTGGTCTAACCCAGGTTCGATACAGGTTTAACCTAACTTCACGACTTATCGATTCTATACCTCGAGAAATAACCAGTGCTTGGTTTGCTTTTTTTTTTAAATACAGGCTCGCTAACCTGTTGCAACTTTTAGTGATTTGTGTATTTGTACTCAGATCCCCATGTTCCTCTACCCCAAACTAGACTCGCACCCTCCAAGTAATAAGTGGCCTCCTTATTCTTCCTACCCAAATGTAATACCTCATTTGCCAATTATATGCCCATTCTGCAAGTTTACTGATGTCCTCCTATAATTTGTTGCAGTCCTTCTCAGTATTGACTATCGCCTCCAATTTGGTGTCATCCGCAAATTTAGAAATTGCGTTTTTGATTCTAAAGTCTAAATCGTTAACATAAATTGTGAACAGCACTGATGATTGTGGAACACCACCTTCTGCCACCTTTACTCCTACTCTGCTTTCTGTCTTGAAGTCAGCTAACTATCCATTCTGCTGCTTGTCCCGACTCCATACTCTCTGACTTTGTTCATCAGTCTATTATGGGTACCTTATCGAACGCCTTTTGAAAATCTAGATAAATTACATATACTGCATTACCATTGTCTACTCTCTCCGATACCTCTTCAACAAATTCAATGAGGTTAGTCATGTAAGACTTTCCCTTCTGAAATCCATGTTGACCATTTATTATATTTTTGGTTCTTCTCTTGTCTCCTTTAGTAGAGTGTCCATTATTTTTCCAACCACCGATGTTAAGCTGACTGGTCTATAATTCCCTGGATATGTTCTATCCCCCTTCTTAAATATAGGTATTACATTAGCTATCTGCCAGACCTCTGGCACTACATCTTTTTCTAAAGAATTATTAAACTTATGTAATAATTTATTCAACTTGCAAATCACAGATACAAACTAATTAGTTATGTATCGCAATTAGTTCAGCAAAAGACAAACTATATAATATTTCTTCAGTCTATTGTCACTTTTTCATCAGTATAGAGCAGTCATCACTTCGTAGCAACACAAAAATGGCAGCATAACATACAGTCAGGTCTGTGTTGGGGAGGAATACATATATAGTGCACATAATATATTATACATATAAAACTGTTTTCCCTATCAACAGACGTGTACTAGATCAATTCATTTATCACAACACTGTTTCATTTACTTTTTTATTTTAATCTTGTTTTGTTTTGAGCACAGCAAAAATCAATGTTGTCTATACATGAAATGCAACATTTTCCATTTGAAATTGCCAA
This sequence comes from Pristiophorus japonicus, assembly GCF_044704955.1. Taxonomy (NCBI): domain Eukaryota; kingdom Metazoa; phylum Chordata; class Chondrichthyes; family Pristiophoridae; genus Pristiophorus; species Pristiophorus japonicus. Next base: position 178,201,075 of record NC_091983.1, on the reverse strand, counting down.
ATCTAGGCATTTAAAACAGTAATTCATAAGCTTTTTAAACTGAAAGTAACCCTCCTCTTGCCATTAGAGGTAATGAAGCACACTGCTTCGATGATTTTCTCTTGCACCTAATGTAGGTACAGGTGCAGCGTCCAGAATCCGGAACCCTCGGGACCGAGGCCGTTCCGGATTCCGCGTTTTTCCGGACTTTGGATCGTCTTTCTGACGTCATGAATCCGGAAACACCCGAGCCCAGGTTTGGGTATTTCCGGATGTCGGAATTTCAGAAAGTGGGGGCCCCCGCCGAGGAGCTGTTCAGGCCACTGACTCCGATGAGGAGGCGTTTGGGCGGGGTCCCGCCAACGAGGAGGTGTTCGGGCGGGCCGGCGAGGAGGCCCCGAGGTAAGGGGAGCGGCGGCGAAGTGAGGGTTGGTGAGGCAAGGCCTGAGGTTAGGCAGCAGTGGGACCTAGAGGTCGACAGGGTCGGCGGGTCCGGATTACAGAACATTTTACTGATTCCGGACGACCCTGCCACCGATCAGTCCGGATTCTGGAACATTCCAGATCTCCGGATTTTGGACGCTGCACCTACATATTTATTTAAATGCTGCAGCTAATTAAATGCATTTCATTCAAAGGCAAAAGTAGTAAATGCCATTCTAGGACTGCAGAATGAATGAACACTTTCTCCTTTTTCCAATTTCAATTCTTTTTACAAAATTCACAAAATATTTGATACCATTTGGTTCCAAACTGTCTCTGCTGATAGACAGAGACGTCCTCTCGCCTTCCTGAACCAGAATCTTATCCTCTTGTTGCTCTTCTTCAATCTCTGCAATGGACCGGGAGAACCTCTGGGGTTTGAGAAAGCTCCTATTGGTTCCCAGCAGGTCTGCCATTTATCAAGCAAGGTGAAAATAAAGTAGGTTTAGTATTAAATGGGTGTATTTCTTCAGTATATTAACATTGCAGACATTACCTATGTAGTACAGTAAAATTTCTAAAGAGACTAGAAGCATGTACACAAATCACTAAAAGCTAATGCACAGGTAGAAAAGGTCATCAATAAGGCTAATGGAAGGTTAGCCTTTACCTCAAGGGGGTCAGAATACAAAGGTAAGGAAGTGATGCTTCTGTTGCACAGAGCCTTAAGACCTCATCTATAATAGTGCATTCAGTTTTCAGTACCTCAAGAAAGATATATTGGCCTTGATGGGGCTACAGTGCAGAGTCACCAGAATGATATTGGGACATAGAGGGTAAAATTATGAAGGCAGGTTGCAAAAACTTGGCATGTATTCCCTTGAGTTTAGAAGGTTGAGGAGTGATCTAATTGAGGTTTGTTCTACCTTTGCTCCATATTCCTTGATATGATGCACAATTAAAATCTATTGATGCCAGTTTCGAAAATTTCAATTGGTCCAGCATCCACAGCCTTTTGGGAATGGAGTTCCAGATTTCTATTACCCTTTTGTGTGGAAAAGGACCTCTTGATTTCATTCCTAAACTGCCTAGCTCTAATTTTATAATAATGCTCCCTTGTTCTGAATTTCTCTCACCAGAGGAAATAGTTTCACTGCATCTACCCTATCAAATCCCTTAATCATTTTAAACACAAAAATAAAAAAAGTCAAAGAGAGGGAAAAAAACTGATAAAATAAAAAGGAAGGGGTGGTTTAAATAACTAAATGTTGAACTTTTATCCCCCTTTAAAGAATTCCTACAAAGACAGATTTAATCACATGTAACTGAAGTAGCAAGATATAGATTTACACCACAGATTTTCCACACGTTGAATTATTGATCTATATTATTCCAACAGAGACTTGTATTAAGAAACTAGGTGGTTCTGTACGGGAAGGGAAGTATTTTTTAAATATAAAGCAGGAAAGTCTACCCAGACTACTCTCAAACTATTGGACCCACTTGAAGAGCAACATTTTGTGGACCTGACAGTAAATTACTTGGCTACCTACTCATCCAAAAATTGAAGTCATTTAAATGAACTTTATTGTTCCTTCGTAATTCATTGGCTGTGTAGCACTTTGGAACATCCTGAGGATGTGAAAGTTGCTATGTAAATGCAAGGTCTATCAGGGTCACAGTCTAAGGATAAGGGGTAAGCCATTTAGGACCGAGATGAGGAGAAACTTCTTCACCCAGAGTGGTGAACCTGTGGAATTCTCTACCACAGAAAGTAGTTGAGGCCAATTCACTAAATATATTCAAAAGGGAGTTAGATGAAGTCCTTACTACTCGGGGGATCAAGGGGTATGGCGTGAAAGCAGGAAGGGGGTACTGAAGTTTCATGTTCAGCCATGAACTCATTGAGTGGCGGTGCAGGCTAGAAGGGCTGAATGGCCTGCTCCTGCACCTATTTTCTATGTTTCTATGTTTCTTGCTTTCTCAATAAACCTTTGTCTATAAATTGCTGCAAGCTTCTGTTTCTGGACAAGTATAGTTAAGTCACTGTTGTGAGAACTTGGAGCTTAGTGCTCACCTACTTTACAGTAAACTCTCATTATTATGTAAAAGAAATACCCTCCTGGGAACCTGAACCATCACTCTCGCCACCAATTTCTTTCTTCAGTGTTTCAATGCCAGCATCAACGACTGCTGGCTGTCTTTTCAGTTTGGAAAACCTCCTCAGCGGGGGTTCTTAGATGAAGAAGTTAAGAAACGTGCCAAGACGTGCAAATAACACAAAAGAAAAGCAGACAAAAGTAAATTAAAAGATAAGCAATAGGAAAACAGAAAGACCAAATTTTGACAGTTTCAGTGCCATGAAATAGAAAACGTAAAAGAAAAAAGTAGAACACATACAGATTGATGCATTCGATATATTAGAGTAAAGCATTTAAAGGCTTCCATGTTGTGATGATTTGCTACCCTCCTGTGGCCAACTTTCATGGAATAGATGCCATGCTGTGGCTGAACAAAGACAAAACAGATACTTACGTCCTTCATCAGAATCATCATCATTAATCCACCATGGTTTTGCATTTTCGATGATTTCCTTCTTCTGATGGTGCCCCAATGAACTCAGAACACAGGTTTTTGGTGAATTTCCCAAATCAACAGATTCATCTGAAACAGACTGCAATATGTGCACAAAGTAATCAGAACAAAAAACAGAGGTTGGACTGAAAAATTAGTTATTTTTCACACTCAAAATGGTAGAATAATGCTACACATTACACAGACAATTTGTAGCTTACTGAGAGGTACGCGGAGTCAGAGGAAATGTATTAGCATGGATAGAGAATTGGCTGGCGAACAGAAAGCAGAGAGTCGGGATAAATGGGTCCTTTTCGGGTTGGAAATCGGTGGTTAGTGGTGCGCCACAGGGATCGGTGCTGGGACCACAACTGTTTACAATATACAAAGATGACCTGGAAGAGGGGAGAGAGTGTAGTGTAACAAAATTTGCAGATGACACAAAGGTTAGTGGGAAAGCAGGTTGTGTAGAGGACACAGAGAAGCTGCAAAGAGATTTGGATAGGTTAAGCGAATGGGCGAAGGTTTGGCAGATGGAATAAAATGTCGGAAAGTGTGAGGTCATCGACCTTGGGGAAAAAAAAAAACAGTAAAAGGGAATATTATTTGAATGGGGAGAAACTACAACATGCTGCGATGCAGAGGGACCTGGGGGTCCTTGTGCATGAATCCCAAAAAGTTAGTTTGCAGGTGCAGCAGGTAATCAGGAATGCGAATGGAATGTTGGCCTTCATTGCGAGAGGGAAGGAGTACAAAAGCAGGGAGGTCCTGATGCAACTGTATAGGGTATTGGTAAGGCCGCACCTGGAGTACTGCGTGCAGTTTTGGTCACCTTACTTAAGGAAGGATATACTGGCTTTGGAGGGGGTACAGAGACGATTCACTAGGCTGATTCCGGAGATGAGGCGGTTACCTTATGATGATAGATTGAGTAGACTGGGTCTTTACTTGTTGGAGTTCAGAAGGATGAGGGGTGATCTTATAGAAACATTTAAAATCATGAAAGGGATAGACAAGATAGAGGCAGAGAGGTTGTTTCCACTGGTAGGGGAGGTTAGAACTAGGGGGCACAGCCTCAAAATACGGGGGAGCCAATTTAAAACCGAGTTGAGAAGGAATTTCTTCTCCCAGAGGGTTGTGAATCTGTGGAATTCTCTGCCCACGGAAGCAGTTGAGGCTAGCTCATTGAATGTATTCAAGTCACAGATAGATAGATTTTTAATCAATAAGGGAATTAAGGGTTACGGGGAGAGGGTGGGTAAGTGGAGCTGAGTCCACGGCCAGATCAGCCATGATTTTATTGAATGGCGGAGCAGGCTCGAGGGGCTAGATGGCCTACTCCTGTTCCTAATTCTTATGTTATGTTATGTTATGTGATGGTACTTTTCACTCTAAAAGGGCAATAATGTTTCAATATGTCATATCTATTTTTAACAGAAACACAAAGATTGATCAAGGTTTGGTAAAAATCTTATAAATTTTAAAAGTTAAAACCATTGAGGGCATATCAATATTTCCAATCATGGAAGGAGTCTTCTAGAATTTCCCCCAATACCAACTTTTGAAAGAAATTCAAAATTTGTTTGAAGAAAATCACTTGAAATGTGTTTAAAATATGAAACTATTTAAAAGAAAATTGAATTATCTGTAGCAAGACAAAAACTGCTGCAGGATAAATTGCAGCCCCTTCTACTTCAAATAATTATGGTTTTACAATATTTGAGCACCTAATGTCCTAAACAGAGATGACGCAAGATAATTTTCAACTGTAGTAGGCAACAAAATAACAGCCTGGATTTTGGGTTAATAAGGGTGAGGCTATTGCTCACCATTATTATGGAGTAAATTGGACAGCAACTTACGGAGTATGCACAGTTAAACATGCAAATCAGAAGCTACCCTGCTCCTACAGGCTGCGCTACAACAGCACCTCGCCGATAGACTCGGCATTAAAATTCATGTAAGGGCATGAAGCTGCAGTACTTGCCCACGAAATGGTAGAAAAAGCTAGCGCTGGTGCATTCAGGAGTAAGTGAATTTTTAACGGCACGGTAAGTGATAATTACTGCCAAACAACTTTTATGACCCTGAAAATTTAATTTTACAAGTGTGGAGTCTCATTCCTTCAGAATTTAATTAGTGTTGGAGATTTAAAAATCTCTCTCTTAACCCCATCTTTTTCCCAGTCTTTATTTTGCTTCCTGTACATGATTTAAATCTAATTTATACTTCCTGATTTAGAATCTGCATGTCTCAGTGAGGATTCTTCAATCTGATTGGTTGAAGAGCCTCGTTGTTTCTTTCGCTGCACAGACGCCCCTATAGAGGGCATTAGACTTGATCAGACGCTCGATGAAAGCAAATCTATACTCAAAAGCTCGTGCAAAATCTGGGCAGATGTCAGCGCATGAATGGCAAGCACCGTTCCTTCGCCACTGACCGCAAAATCCGAGATAACTACTTTGGCACTTGAAATCAGGTGATTTGATTATGAAAGCCTATCATTCAACATGTCATGGCACCCACCGAAGGCAAAAGAAACCTCGACCAAAACACTTGCATGTGCCATCATGTGAGCCACTGGTTTGAATTACTGCCTTGTAACTCATTGCAAGCCAGTCCATTATTTATTTTAGTCACAAATTCTCCCTATTTTATATACTTGCTGCAGTCTTTGTAATTACATCATTTTAATGCAAGCCAGCCCACATCAGTGTCAGTACTTTATACCAGTGGTCAGCATTTAAAAATCAAAGCAGAAGCAAAAATAAACTGCAAAGCAAGTGTATACAAGTAATAAATTTAGTATCTGGAATATGAACTGTAAAGGTACATTAAAAATCTTACATCTGCGACACCTTTTCTATTATAAATTCCTTATCCCCATTGATAATGGAAAATGCCTATGCAACGTTGCGTAGCTGTAACCAGTCTTTTAGATGAGACGTCAGACCAAGGTCCCGTCTGCCCTCTCGGGTTGATGTAAAAGTTGCCATGGCACTATTCAAATACGAGCAAGGGAAGTCTACTGGTGACCTGACCAATATTTATCCTTCAACCACCATCACTAAAACAGATTTTCTGGTCATTTAACTCACTGCTGCGTGTGGGACTTTGCTATATGCAAATTGGCTGCCTGCATAACAGTGACTATACTTCAGAAATAATTCAATGGCGCCATATAAATGCAAGTTCTTACTTTTCTTCTTTCTTTAATTACACCCTCCTGCCAGTGGTGGCACTACAGTTCCTCTACAGGCAGGAGAGTGTAATCATAGGCTTACTAATTGACAGACAGGTTTGCTTATAAATACAGACGTGGGAATTTATAATGGAAATATAAAAATAAAGACAGGAATGTATGGCTTTAAAATGAAAACTGAATTACATCAGAGCTCTGGTCCAATTACAACCCCCCCACCCCACCACCATGTATTTAGATTAAGAGAAAATATAGTTATTAATAGCCAGCACGGATTTCAAAACTGGATGACCGTGCTCGACAAACCTCAGAATCCTTTGAAGAGGTAACGGACATGGTAGATGGGGGAACTACAGTGGATACAATGTACTACGGCTTTAGAAAGCCTTTGACAATGTACCACATAGGAGATTACTACAGAAGATTGAGGTCTATGGAATTAGGCAGAGGATAGCAAACTAGATTAAAAATTGATTAGATAGCCGGAGTTAACGTGGTTAAAAGTGAGTAGTGGTGTCCCATAGAGTTCAGTTCCGAGGCCACCACTGTTCAATCTGTACATTGATGATTCTGATATAGGCCTTGATGGAGTGCCGTTGAAATTTGCAGATGATACCAAAATAGCAAATATAGTTAATTCTTTAAAAGACTAAAGGAAGCAGTGAAAGGATATTGATAAGGTGAGGGAATGTGCTAGCTCATGGCAATGTAATTCAATGCCTGCAAGTATGAGGTGATGAAATTTGCTTTAAAAAAAAACAACATTAAGGGTGTTGTAGAATAGAAGAGGAAATGGAAGTACAAGTTCATAGAACATTATAAGTAGCACCTCAGATTGATACTCCTGTAAAAACAGCTAATGGAATTCTAGGTTTTATCACAAGAGGTATACTGGGGCTAAACTTTTGGGTTTTTACTGTTCAATTACTGCTTGATTTAGTGCCCGTTTTATCGTTTTTAAAAAGGACTTCGCGCCCGTTTTTAGGTTCATATGCAAATTTTCACCCTATAAATCGCCCGAATACCGTCGGCAGTATTTTCGGCTTCAAATCACCGCCGGCGGTATTTTCAGTCGCCCACCCAGCAGATGGCATCAATTTTCCATCAACAATGTCGTGCACTGTCTGATTACCACTCGCAAGATCGCCCAGCATTATTTTCCAAATTTTTCTTAAAAATCGCCCAGAATATCGCCTGCTATCAACATCCCCGTGTAAAGGGTGCACTTAAGTGCCCCTGACCCAGCAATGTGGACGCCCTTTTGAAATCAGAGCTGCAGCTTTATTACACAGCAGTTTTAACTTCAATCGTTTTTTTGAGCATTTTCCACAAAAGGAGGCCTAGATAGAGTGGATAGGAAGAAACTATTTCCCTTAGCAAAGGCGTCAATAACCAGGGGACATAGATTTAAAGCAATTGGTAGAAGGTTTAGAGGGGATTTGAGGGGAAATGTTTTCACCCAGAGGGTTGTGGGCGTCTGGAACTCACTGCCTGAAAGGGTGGTAGAGGCAGAAACCCTCACCACATTTAAAAAGTGCTTGGATGTGCACCTGAAGTGCCGTAATCTACAGTGTTACGGACCAAGGGCTGGAAAGTGGGATTAGGCTGGATAGCTTTTGTCGGCTGGCGCGGACACGATGGGCCAAAATGGCCTCCTTTTGTGTTGTAAATTTCTATGATTATCATCTGTTTGAATAATAAGCTTCACTAAGAGTCCCAAAACCCCAATATTCACCTCCTCTACTAAAACTGAGTTGAATTACTTGGTTACTATCTCTGCCATTCCCTCACTCATCACTACATCTTGCCTCCATCGCTTAAAGTTGTGGCACTGTAATTAAATGATTTAATGTAAGAAATACTATCAAAAGAACATTTAATTTTAGGAAGTGCTTGTAAACTTTTGTTTAATACCATGCCACAGCTTTTAAAAAAAAAATGATTCTTGAAGTTTGCCATATTCTATGCCAAAAAGAGATTTTATTTCCTTTCACTTCAAAAATGTACTAGCAGTGAATTTTGCACTTAGTTAAGAACAAACATACCAGGGAACACACAGGATCATTTTTGCCATAAAGGATCATCATTTGAATGTCAGCTGTGGCTCAGTGGATAGCACACTAGCCTCTGAGTCAGAGGTTTGTGTGTTTAAGTCTCACTTCAGGGACTTGAACACATAAATCTAGGTTGACACTCCAGTGCAGTGCTGAGGGAGTGCTGCATGGTCGGAGGTGCCGTCTTTCGGTTGAGACGTTAAACTTAGGCCCCTTCTGCTCTCTCAGCTGGACGTAAAAGATCCGCTGGCACTATTTCAAAGAGCAGGGGAGGTATCCCTGGGTCCTTGCCAATATTTATCCCTCAATCAGCATAACAAAAACAGATTATCTGATCATTATCACATTGCTGTTTGTGGGAGCTTGCGGCGTGCAAATTGGCTGCTGGGTTTCCTACATTGCAGCAGTGACTACACTCCAAAAGTACTACATTGACTGTAAAACACTTTGTGATGTCCAGTGGTCGTGAAAGGCACTATATAAATGCAAGTCTTTCTTACTGTTAAGCATTCCCAACCCAGGTAAAGCATCAGTAGTTTGGGGCTGTGAATTCATGTCCACGAGGAACTGGGTTGAGACTCACTTTGGTTTTGGCTCTTTCATGTAGGAGAGAGAGAGAAGTTGTCATCCAGGTCATCCATGGTTTCAAACCATGTTTTGGAGGTAAATTAGAGAGTGTTCTAATACACTACCAAACTGCTTTCTGTGCCCTCTGACATGCATTTCATAACTGTTCAAAAGTAGTATCCTAATTACATTTTGTGAGCACTGCTGCAATTTACAGCAACTATTAAAATTATAGATCATATAAGCAAACCACTAGAGGTCACCTCTAAGTAAATTAATGTTAAACTCAGAAATATATTTGCTGGAAACAGCTCTACAAGAGCAAAAAATAACATACCTCTTTCAAGAATTGCTCAAACTGTTCCTCTATCTCCTCCTTGGTGAGTCTATGACTCATGATTTCAATGTGTTACAAACTGATTCGTTAGAATAGCACTCTAGAATAAAAACACAGGATAGGATATCAATCCAAGAAAGTAAGAAAGATTTGCAGATCAGCAGACAGGTTGATCTCAATTTCTGCTCTGGCCCTCTACACATTTATCATCTTAGCCCATTCTACAAGAGGTATCTACATATTTTCGATATGTTGAGGCACAGATTTCAGTGCATCTGGTGCACAACTGGATTAGCTATAAGAACATAAGAATTAGGAACAGGTGTAGGCCATCTAGTCCCTCGAGCCTGCTCCGCCATTCAACAAGATCATGGCTGATCTGGCCGTGGACCCGCCCTCTCCCCATAACCCTTAATTCCCTTATTGGTTAAAAATCTATCTATCTGTGACTTGAATACATTCAATGAGCTAGCCTCAAAAGCTTCCTTGGGCAGAGAATTCCACAGATTCACAACCCTCTGGGAGAAGAAATTCCTTCTCAACTCGGTTTTAAATTGGCTCCCCTGTATTTTGAGGCTGTGCCCCCTAGTTCTAGTCTCCCCTACCAGTGGAAACAACCTCTCTGCTTCTATCTTGTCTATCCCTTTCATTATTTTAAATGTTTCTATAAGATCACCCCTCATCCTTCTGAACTCCAACCAATAAAGACCCAGTCTACTCAATCTATCATCATAAGGTAACCCTCTCATCTCTAGAATCAGCCTAGTGAATCGTCTCTGTACCCCCTCCAAAGCTAGTATATCCTTCCTTAAGTAAGGTGACCAAAACTGCATGCAGTACTCCAGGTGCGGCCTCACCAATACCCTATACAGTTGCAGAAGGACCTCCCTGCTTTTGTACTCCATCCCTCTCGCAATGAAGGCCAACATTCCATTTGCCTTCCTGATTACCTGCTGCACCTGCAAACTAACTCAAAAGAGTTTCATGAGTTTCATGCACAAGGACCCCCAGGTCCCTCTGCACCGCAGCATGTTGTAATTTCTCCCCATTCAAATAATATTCCCTTTTACTGTTTTTTTTCCCCCAAGGTGGATGACCTCACATTTTCCGACATTGTATTCCATTAGCCAAACCTTAGCCCATTCGCTTAACCTATCCAAATCTCTTTGCAGCTTCTCTGTGTCCTCTATACAACCCGCTTTCCCACTAATCTTTGTGTCATCTGCAAATTTTGTTACACTACACTCTGTCCCCTCTTCCAGGTCATCTATGTATATTGTAAACAGTTGTGGTCCCAGCACCGATCCCTGTGGCACATCACTCACCACCGATTTTCAACCCGAAAAAGGACCCATTTATTCCGACACTCTGCTTTCTGTTCGCCAGCCAATTCTCTATCCATGCAAATACATTTCCTCTGACTCCGCGTACCTTTATCTTCTGCAGTAACCTTTTGTGTGGCACCTTATCGAATGTCTTTTGGAAATCTAAATACACCACATCCATCGGTACACCTCTATCCACCATGCTAGTGAAATCCTCAAAGAATTCTAGTAAATTAGTTAAACATGATTTCCCCTTCATGAATCCATGTTGCATCTGCTTGATTGCACTATTCCTATCTAGTTGTCCCGCTATTTCTTCCTTAATGATAGCTTCAAGCATTTTCCCCACTACAGATGTTAAACTAACCGGCCTATCCTTCACCAGATCTGGCAGGTTCACATGGGACACTAGCAGGGGCCTCGCTCTCCTCTGCCAAAACCACTTGTTACTCCAGGATCATCCTGGACAGCAAAAATCTCCAATCCCAACTGCCTCCCTGCACCCTTCTCCCCTGCCCAAAACCCTCACCTCCAAGTGCAAGGAGCTCATGAACTTTATTACCGAAACTGAGAACATTCGTTCTGCTGCCTCTGCAACTTTTCCTCCTTCATCTTGTCCAACAAGGCAACTCAACCCCCAGCTTTAACCTTCCTGTCTAGCTTCTCTCCAATCTCCTCTTATGGCATGTTTTCTTTAAATCATCTAGTCAATGAAAACACTTCCGACTCCCTAACCGCCGTCCACTCAACTTACCTTTCTGGACCCCATGCTAGCAGGCATTGTAAATGTTTCCCTCTCCTCAGAAACAGTCATCCACCATCATTAACTCTCCTCCTCAAAAAGTCTCACCCTTGAACCCCTTGTCCTAGCAAACTACCTTCTTATCTCCAGCCTCCCTTTCCCTTCCAAAGTTCTTGAATGTTTTCATCTCTCGAATACACACCTGTCTTTCCCACAATTTCTTGTCTGAATCTCTCCAATCAGGTTTCTGCCCCTTCCACAGCACCGAACAGGCTTAACCAAATTCTCTGTGACTGTGGTGCACTCTCTCCTCATCCTCCTCGACATCTCTGCAGCTGAATACGCAGGCAAACAGTATGGTCGACCAACCTCTCCTCCACTGTCCAGCTCAGTGGGACTGCTATCACTTGAATCCACTGTTACCTACATGATCATAGCCCCCATTCCCCCCCCCTCCCCCCCAACCACCCACCCCAGGATCTATCCTTATCCTGCTCTTACTCTACATCTAAATGCTGCTTCTTCTTAGGCAGTCCCTCGGAGTCAAGGATGACTTGTTTCCACAGTGACATGAGTTCTAAGGTGGCTGATGAGTCCAATGTGGGATCTAAAGACTGTGTCACAGGTGGGGCAGGCGGTGGTTGAAGAGACGGGTGGGTGGGTTTCTTGGTTTGTCATTTGCTCCTTCCACTGTATGTACTTGACTGCCGCGTGCTCTAGATCATTGAGACGCCTTCCCGAATGCTTCTTCCCCACTTTGGAATCCCTGGCCCATGACCGCTCAAAGAGTCATTGGGGATGTTACATTTTTTCAAGGAGGCTTTGAGGGTGTGCTTAAAGCATTTTCTCTGCCCTCCTGGGGCTCATTTGCCATTACGGAACTCGGAGTAGAGTACCTGTTTCGGGAGTCTTCTAGCTGTCATGCAGACTACGTGGCCCGCCCATCGGAGCTGATAGAGTGTGGTCAATGCGTCGATGCTGGGGATGTTGAACAGAGGAGAACGCGGACGTTGGTGCGCCTATCCTGCCAATGGATTTGCAGGATTTTGCAGAGGCAGCATTGGTGATACTTCTCCAGTGCTTTGAGGTGCCAATTGTACATTGTCCATGTCTCTGGAGCATAAAGGAGGGCGGGAATCACTACTGCTCCGTAGACCATGAGCTTGGTGCTGGGTTTGAGATCTTGGTCTTCAAACACTTTTCCTCAAGTGACCGAAGGCTGCACTGGCACACTGAAGGCAGTGTTGGGTTTCGTCATCAATGTCTGCCCTCCCTGACGGGAGGCTCCCAATGTATGGAAAGTGGTCCGCGCTGTCCAAGGTCTTGTCGTGGATCTTGATGATGGGGGGAGGGGGCGGGGGCGGGGGCAGTACTGTGAGGCAGGGCCAGGTTGGTAGAGAACCTTTGTCTTACAGATGTTTAATGTAAGGCCCAGGCTCTCGTCCACTTCAGTGAAGGTGTCAACGATGGTTTGGAGCTCGGCTTCGGAATGTGCGCAAACGCAAGCATTGTCTGCATACTGTAATTCAATGACAGAGCTTGGGACAACCTTGGTACTCGACAATTTCCCGTTCATCCTGTAGATTAGCTCCACTCCAGCTGGAGATGAAGCATTGCAGTGAGAAAGATTGAGGAGCGTTGTTGCATTGACACAGCCTTGCTTGAGCCTGATCTGCACTTGTATTGAGTCTGTGGTGGATCCGTTGTTAAGAATCGCGGCTTGCATGTCATCGTGAAGCAGGCGGAGTTTGGCAAATTTTACGAGGACACTCCATAATCCCTCTTGGTTGACAGAGTCGAAGGCCTTTGTAAGGTCAAAGGAGGCCATGTACAGAGGTTGGTGCTGCTCCCTACATTTTTCTTGGATTTGTCGCGTGGTGAAGATCATGTCCGTTGTGCCTCGAAGTGGGCGAAATCCATATTGCGACTCTGGGAGGAGCTCTTCAGCCACTGGGAGGAGGTGACCGAGGAGGATTCTTGCAATAATTTTCTGTGGCAGCCAGCAGGGAGACTCCTCTGTAATTACCGCAATCGGTCTTGTCACTTTTCTTGACAATGGTGGTTTAGCACATCTGAATGCATCCTCTTGATATTACCTACAAAAGCTGGTGCACGTGGGCGATGGCTGTGAAGAGTGACGTCATCAAGATCCAGGTCAGTGATTGGAGTGTGGGCAGAGACAGCAGGAGCAGTGAGGTCGGGGCGAAGGAGTGCGAGAGACTGTGGAGGGACATGATCGGGGCTCAGGGGAGGCGCGAGTTCAGGGTCAGGGGCAGCACAGACCAGCCCACACTGCAATACATGGTGTGGAGGTCCCGACCTACGAGGGAACATCAGCGGCAGATCGGGGCCATAAAAGGAGCGGTGAGCGGCGACCATGGGCAGCGTGGAGGCATGCCACTACAAGATACAGTGCGAGCTGGTGCAGGAGGGTGATGGCTGTGAAGAGTGATGTCATCAAGATCCAGGTTGGTGATTGGAGCGTGGGCAGATACAGCAGGAGCAGTGAAGTCGGGGCGAAGGAGCGGCGAGAGACTGTGGAGGGACATGACCGGGGCCCAGGGGAGGCGCGATTTCAGGGCCAGGGGCCCCGGGCCAGCCCACACTGCGATACGTGCGCACTAGGTCCGTGCAGCAGAGCTGGTCTCCAGTTGTCTTGGGTAATCCTTGCAACTGGACCAAGACTTACCCTTTCAAGCCCATGTGGTGGTTGGCGTGCAATGTCCACCCTACGTTAAAAAAAATTCACGCACAGGCATCTTCCATCCTTCAGGATGTAGCTCGGTTCCTTATTTGAAACACCCGTCCTTTTTTTGGCATGGAAGCAAGTCATCCTCGTTTCGAGGGACCGCCTATAATGATGATACAGTAATTATTCCACCTTCCAAATAAAGAACATCCTAGTAGTTAAAACAGAAATATGTAAAGCAGCAGCTCTAACTTATACAGCACGAGAGAGATAGGAGACAGGTGCCCTCCCAAGAACCTTCTTTCCATCCCCTTCCTCAACTGCAAGTCGGCAATCCTGCTGTGGTATTATTGCGACCAGAGAAAGAAAACCAAGAACCAAAAACACAAAAATAACAAAAAGAAATTTCCCCCTCTGGGGTACCATATAAGCAACAGCAACTGCATTACCCACCCTAAGAAAGGGTGACCCTCCTCCCAGTCCTGTGAAAAATAGAAATTAGTGAATAATTAAATCCTTAAATATTAATTGTGCATGTATGATAGAACAAGTCACGATCAATGTGATCTCCTGCACTAGTTTTGATTGCCTAAAGAAGTCAGAGAGAAATGGTTCAGATTTAGCCCCCTAATTGACCTGGTGGTTATCTGGTTTTACGCAACTCCCAAGGAGATTGATTGCATGGCTCCGGGTGGGTAGGGAGTGTCAGCTTCATGATGCACAAGACATTACAACTAAACAAGCTGCATGGACTGGTGGGCCTTTTCCCCTCTGTCATTTTCATATGTTTGAATGTTAATACCCTAAAAGCAAAATACTGCAGGTGCTGGAAATCTGAAAGGTTATCAACCTGAAACGTTAACTTGGTTTCTCTCTCCACAGATCTGTTGAGTATTTCCAGCATTTTTAGTTTTTATTATACAATATATAATCTTGGTGTTCTGTTTGAGTCTAGGCTGAGCTTTCAATCCCACATCCAGTCCATTACCAAGACCACAAAATTGCACCTCCAAAACATCACCCATATCTGCCCCACTTTCCATCCACTCTCACTTCATTCACCCTATTGAACTTCTGGACTCATCTTTTCTTGTTCCTGTACCCTCCTCGTTGGCCTCCTGAGCTCCATTTCATCGAGAACTCCAGGGCCACTTGGTCTCCCAGCACAATCCTTGCCAACCTTCAGTGGCTCCTTGTCCATTAACACACTCATTTCAGAATTCTCAACTTCACACCTGCCTACATGCTCTGTTGCATTGAAACTTGTACTATTCTCTTGTATTATTCGTGGCAAAGACTTCACCCAGCCAGCCCTCTTGCCCTCAGACTCCAGAACTCCCCCTCCCTGTACCACTTCATTTTGCTGCACCTCTCCAGCAGATTGAAAAGCCTCTTCAACCTACCTCTTGGGCAGGACAGTGAAGCACCTCGCCAAACCTCCCATATCCCATCATCTCCGAGTTTTGCTCGGCTCTGATCCCCAACTGAGACATTTTGCTGTTAAATGCACCAACGACTCATTCATGTCTGCAGGCTTTTAAGGGGTGGGTGGGTCTCTCTCTCTCTCTCTCTCTCTCTCGCGCGCGCGCTTTTTACAGCATTGAAGTCCTGCACCTTCACCCGTGTTGCCACACAGGCTGCCCACTACTCTTCCTGCAAGCTCAGCTTCTGCTGATTGGCTCCACTGCTGTCCGCGCGCTCTGCCCGCCGCTGACGTCACAAATAAAGTGATTGATTGCAGCTTCCAAAGAAAAGAAGGCGGCAACGCGACATTGATTGACGGGGACGGGCAGCCACTCGGCATCGCGGGTTGTCCGGCATGCGGCCGCTCTGCACCAATCGCCGTGAAACGAAGACGGGATTTTCCCCGTTCGCAATCCCCGACCAGGTAATCGCGTTTTCGCGGAACCCGTTCTTTCAGTGAGCGTCAAAAATCTTCAGTCCCACGCTACATTGAAAGAGGATTCTTCTGCTTACCTCATATGCGGCTTTCCGGTATGAAAACTGAAGGCTCCGGCCCATACGCAGCCGTGGGCGATCCTCCGCCGGCCTGCAGTCCGTTCGCGTTGCAAGGCAACGGGACGCCGCGAGCTCCAAACGTTTGCTCAGGGCGACGGAACCAGCTCGCGGTCAAATTCTGTTGACGGGCGCTGTTCAGCGATTCAGTTCGAAACGGCAGCGCTCGAACCAGGGAGCTGGGACACGTCACAAGGTCATCTGTTTAAATTGTGATGTCATCTGCAGACTCCACACATCACCACGTGTGTTATATGTATTCCTAACTATAAGACAACAACCACATCTTGTATTTATATAGCGCCTTCAATATAGTAAAACGTCCTAAGGCGCTTTACAGAAGTGTTATGCGATAAAAATTTGACACCAAGCCGCATAAGTAGAAATTAACGCAGATGGTCACAGAGATCGGTTTTAAGGAGCGTCTTGAAGGAGGAAAGAGGTTTCGGCAGGGAGTTCCAGAACTTGGGGCTGAGGCACCAGAAGGACGCGGCCACTACTGGTTGAACGATTATAATCAGTGATGCTCAGGAGGGCAGAATTAGAGGAGTGCAGACATCCTACAAAAGAATTGCAGGACTGCCAAGGGCGCATATTTAGTATTTCTTTGTAGCCTTCACTTATTTGTGTCATTTTGCTTTTATTCTCTCCACCTTTTCTATAATAATTCTTTTCTATAATAATTTTCCTTAAAAAATAAATCACAAACCAAAACAATTTATTTTAAATTCCAACAGGTAGTTTTTTTTTGGCTAATATTTGCACGCAGTGGTGTCAGCACCAGCACGTTGCTCTACGACAGAAAAAGCGTGGGCTAACCATCAGCAGCATCAGCCCCTTGTCCATAGATAAGCAGTTTGGACCTGTGAAATGTGCAGGGACGTTTACTGCTCCATATTGACTTTAATAGTCATCAGTGCCGTTATCAAGATTGATTCGATTTTCAACAAGGTTTGTCCAGGAGAGATTTTTGCAGTCACTAAAACCAGTGCACAGGATCAAAACAAGCATTGGGTATCTGGAAAATCTGGCTCAGGTCCAACATGCTGTAAGAACATAAGAAATAGGAACAGGAGTAGGCGGCAGTCAGAGGAGCAGCGGCCGGAGGAGGAGCAGCGGTGGCCTATAAAGGCCCAGCGGCAGTCCGGGGTCGGCGGCAGTTGGGGAGCAGCATGTGCAGGAAGTGTATCCAGCTGCAGCTCCTGACAGACCGCATTGCGGCACTGGAGCTGCGCATGGATTCACTCTGGAGCATCCGCGATGCTGAGGATGTCGTGAATAGCACGTTTAGTGAGTTGATCACACCGCAGGTAAAGGTTACACAGGCAGATAGGGAATGGGTGACCGTCAGGAAGAGCAGTGGAAGGAAGGCATTTCCCTCCAAAACAGATACACCACCTTGGGTACTGTTGGGGGAGATGACTCATCAGGGGAAGGCAGCAGCAGCCAAGTCCATGGCACCAGGGGTGGCTCTGCTGCACAGGAGGGCAGGAAAAAGTTTGGGAGAGCTATAGTGATAGAGGATTCTATTGCAAGGGGAATAGATAGGCTTCTCTGCGGCCGCAAACGAGACTTTAGGATATTATGTTGCCTGCCTGGTGCAAGGATCAAGGATGCCTCGGAGCAGTTGCAGCGCATTCTGTAGGGAGAGTGAACAGCCAGCTGTCGTGGTACATATAGGTACCAACGATATAGGTAAAAAATGGGTTGAGGTCCTACAAGCTGAATTTAGGGAGCTAGGAGTTAAATTAAAAAGTAGGACCTCAAAGGTAGTAATCTCAGGATTGCTACCAGTGCCACATGCTAGACAGAGTAGGAATTGCAGGATAGCTCAGCTAATTACGTGGCTTGAGGAATGGTGCAAGGGGAAGGGATTCAAATTCCTGGGACATTGGAACCAGTTCTGGGGGAGGTGGGACCAGTACAAACCGGACGGTCTGCACCTGGGCAGGACCGGAACCGATGTCCTCGGCGGTGTGTTTGCTCGTGCTGTTGGGGAGGGTTTAAACTAACAAGGCAGGGGGATGGGAATCTATGCAGGGAGGCAGAGGGAAGTAAAAAGGGGACAGAAGCAAAAGGTAGGAAGGAGAAAAGCAAGAGTGGAGGGCAGAGAAATCAAGGGCAAAAATCAAAAACATAATTCTAAAAGGACAAAGCGTGTTAAAAAAACAAGCCTGATGGTTCTGAGTCTCAATGCGAGGAGCATTCGTAATAAGGTGGATGAATTGACTCCGCAGATAGCTGTTAACGGATATGATGTAATTGGGATTATGGAGACATGGCTCCAAGGTAACCAAGGCTGGGAACTCAACATTCAGGGGTATTCAATATTCAGGAAGACAGACAGGAAGGAAAAGGAGGTGGGGTAGCGTTACTGGTTCAAGAGGAGATTAATGCAATAGTAAGAAAGGACATTAGCGTGGATGATGTGGAATCTATATAGGTAGAGCTGCGAAACACCAAAGGGCAGAAAACATTAGTGGGAGTTATGTACAGACCACCAAACAGTAGTAGGGAGGTTGGGGATGGCATCAAACAGGAAATTAGGGATGCGTGCAATAAGGGTACAGCAGTTATCATGGGTGACTTTAATCTGCATATTGATTGGGCTAACCAAACTGGTAGCAATACTATGGAGGAGGATTTCCTGGAATGTATAAGGGATGGTTTTCTAGATCAATATGTCGAGGAACCAACGAGAGAGCAGGCCATCCTAGACTGGGTCTTGTGTAATGAGAGAGGATTAATTAGCAACCTGGTTGTGCGGGGCCCCTTGGGGAAGAGTGACCATAATATGGTTGATTTCTTCATTCAGATGGAGAGTGACACAGTTAATTCAGAGACTAGCGTCCTGAACCTAAAGAAAGGAAACTTCGACGGTATGAGATGTGAATTGGCTAGGATAAACTGGAGAATGATACTTAAAGGGTTGATGGTGGATCGGCAATGGAAGACATTTAAATATCACATGGATGAACTACAACAATTGAACATCCCTGTGTGGCATAAGAATAAAAAAGGGAAGGTGGCTGAACCGTGGCTAACAGGGAAATTAGGGAAAGTGTTAAATCCAAGGAAGAGGCATATAAATTGTACAGAAAAAGCAGCAAACCTGAGGAGTGGGAGAAATTTAGAATTCAGCAGAAGAGGACTAAGGGTTTAATTAGGAGGGGGAAAATAGAGTATGAGAGTAAGCTTGCAGGGAACATAAAAACTGAAAGCAAAAGCAAAAAAAAATATGTTTGGAGAAAAAGATTAGTGAGGACTCTTGTAGTTCCCTTGCAGTCAGAATCAGGGGAATTCATAATGGGGAACAAGGAAATGGCAGACCAATTCAACAAATACTTTGGTTCTGTCTTCACTAAGGAAGACACGAATAACCTCCCGAAAATACTAGGGGACCGAGGGTCTAACGAGTAGGGGGAACTGAGGGAAATCCTTATTAGTCAGGAAATGATGTTAGGGAAATTGAAGGGACTGAAGGCAGATAAATCCCTAGGGCCTGATAGTCTGCACCCCAGAGTATTTAAGGAAGTGGCCCTAGAAATAGTGGATGCATTGGTAATCATTTTCCAACATTCTATAGATTCTGGTTCAGTTCCTATGGATTGGAGGGTAGCTAAAGTAACCCCACTTTTAAAAAAAGCAGGGAGAGAGAAAACAGAATTATAGACTAGCTAGCCTGACATCGGTAGTGGGGAAAATGTAGGAATCAATTATTAAAGATGTAATAGCAGCGCATTTGGAAAGCAGTGACAGGATTGGTCCAAGTCAGCATGGATTTATGAAAGTGAAGTCAGTTTTTTGAGGATGTAACTAGTAGAGTGGATAAGGGAGAACCAGTGGATGTGGTGTATTTGGATTTTCAAAAGGCTTTTGACAAGGTCCCACACAAGAGATTAGTGTGCAAAATAAAGGCACATGGTATTGGGGGTAATGTGTGGACGTGGATAGAGAACTGGTTGGCAGACAGGAAGCAAAGAATGGGAATAAATGGGTCCTTTTCAGAATGGCAGGCAGTGACTAGTGGGGTACGGCAGGGTTCAGTGCTGGGACCCCAGCTATTTACAATATACATTAATGATTTAGACGAAGGAATTGAATGTAATATCTCCAAGTTTGCAGATGACACTAAGCTGGGTGGCAGTGCGAGCTGCGTGGAGGATGCTAGGAGGCTGCAGGGGGACTTGGACAGGTTAGGTGAATGGGCAAATGTATGGCAGATGCAGTATAATGTGGATAAGTGTGAGGTTATCCACTTTGGTTGCAAAAACAGGAAGGTAGATTATTATCTGAATGGTGGCAGATTAGGAAAAGGAGAGATGCAACGAGACCTGGGTGTCATGGTACATCAGTCATTGAAGGTAGGCATGCAGGTATAACAGGCAGTAAAGAAGGCAAATGGCATGCTAGCCTTTATAGCAAGGGGATTTGAGTATAGGAGCAGGGAGGTCTTACTGCAGTTGTACCACACCTTGCATATTGTGTGCAGTTTTGGTCTCTTAATCTGAGGAAGGACATTTTTGCTATCGATTGAGTGCAGTGAAGATTCACCAGACTGATTCCCGGGATGGTAGGACTGACATATGAAGAAAGACTGGATCGACTATGCTTATATTCACTGGAATTTAGAAGAATGAGAGGGGATCTCATAGAAACATATAAAATTCTGATGGGATTGGACAGGTTAGTTGCAGGAAGAATTTTCCCGATGTTGCGGAAGTCCAGATCCAGGGGTCACAGTCTAAGGATAAGGGGTAAGCCATTTCGGACTGAGATGAGGAGAAACGTCTTCACTCAGAGAATTGTAAACCTGTGGCATTCTCTACCACAGAAGGTTGTTGAGGCCAGTTCGTTAGATATATTCAAAAGGGAGTTAGATGTGGCCCTTACAGCTAAAGGGATCAAGGGGTATGAAGAGAAAGCAGGAATGGGGTACTGAAGTTGCATGATCAGCCATGATCATATTGAATGGTGGTGCAGGCTCGAAGGGCCGAATGGCCTGCTCCTGCACCTATTTTCTATATTTCTATGTTTCTATGTTTCATAGCTGATCACTTTCCTAAGGCAGATGTTTTTGACTGCATTGTCAGCACAGATTTAGCTTTCTAGAGATTTACAAGAGTTTCCAGCAAAGTCAGCATCCAGTGTTACCTTATTGGTAGAACCCATCACACCATTGACAGATTGATTCTGTCATTTCGACTTGACCTGCCATCTATTCCATCAGAATGGATGCCGTTTATACTGTCTCGCCAAAGCCAGCAGCACCAGGCACACCAGCAGCACTAATAACAACACCAATCTTCTCCTCAACCACCTGATGCTGCACAGAACAGAGGATATCAGCGCAGGGCTGCACCGTGCCGGAGACGATACCCCCAACATAGGGTATATAGGCAGAATATGAGCTTCCTCAACATGACGGAGCAGCAGTGCCAAAGGAGGCTCAGGCTATTGCGCCAGGTTGTCGCAGGCATTTGCACATTGCTGGAGGAAGACCTGCAGCCCAGAGGAGCGGGTGGACACGCCTTATCAGTGACTGTCACCAACACCCTCAACATGTTTGCCTCAGGCTCCTTCCAGAGATCTGCAGCAGACCTTTGTGGCATCTCGCAGTCGGCCGCCCAAGGATACATCACACAGGTCACCAATGACCTGTTTGTGAAGTCAGCCAATTATATTAATTTTGCCACTAATGAAGACAGTGTTACTGAGCGGGTGCTCAACTTTGCCATACTGGCTGGCTTCCAATGGGTGCAGGGCACACATGTGGCTATCAGTGCACCCATCATCACCCAGGAGTGTTTGTCAACTGCAAGGGCTTCCATTCAATGTGCAGCTCGTCTGCAACCATAGGAAGATCTTCCTGCATGTGTACGCAAAATTCCCTGGCAGCTGTCATGAATCTTTCATCCTGCGTCAGCCCACCCTCCCTCAGCTCTTCGCTTCTCCAAACAGACTTTCCGACTGGCTGATTGGAGACAAGGGCTATCCACTGAGGACGTGGCTCACGATACCCTTCAGGAGGCCAAATACTGAGGCCAGGGAGAGCTTTAATAAAAGCCACATTTCCACCAGATGTGTCATACAGCAGAAAATAGGCATGCTGGAAAGGCACTTCAGATGCCTGGACAGATCTGGAGGAGCTCTTCAGTACGCACCAGCCAGGTCTCCAGAATCATTGTGGTCTGCCGTGTCCTGCACAACATAGTGCAGTAGCGAGGATTAGCGCTGCATGTGGAGCAAGGCTCTGAGCACATAGCATCTTCAGAAGAGGAGGAGGAGGAGATGGAGAAGGGAGAGGAGCATCAGCTGGAAGATGAGGAGGAGAAGGAGCAGTTGGAACCTGAGGTCCAAATCCCACCAGCACCCGAGCATATTGCCA
The DNA here is from genome assembly GCF_044704955.1 of Pristiophorus japonicus. NCBI lineage: Eukaryota > Metazoa > Chordata > Chondrichthyes > Pristiophoridae > Pristiophorus > Pristiophorus japonicus. The sequence continues at coordinate 178,178,779 of NC_091983.1, read as the reverse complement.
CCTGGGAGGCCAGGGATTGCCTCATCGTGGTCAGATTTACTTTACACCTATATGGCTGCCACATGCTGTGTCAGATTATCACCATCCCACAGCAACACCATAAAGCATCTCTACAATGAGCAATCCATTCCTTTCACACTGACCATCATTGCTGGAGGTAATATTATGTCTCAGCATTAAGCCACTTCCAAAGGAGCACACAAATTTGTCCATGACCAGAAAGTGGTGAAAATAAAGATTTTTTTATCTGTGGCATCGCAGTAACGGAAACTTTACAGGAATATTTAATAAAACACCCAAGTGGCTACCCTTGTGAATCTACTTGTGTTTGATTTTTCTCTTACACATGCTTCTATGAAGTGCTACCCCTGTGGCTTCAGCAGAGATAGAGGCAGCCTGCTCACTTCCCTGCTCTGACTGCATCGACCCTTTTGGCAGACTACCTCTGGGTTTTGGAGCCTGCGATGGTCCGACCAAAGTCTGCTCCTCCTGTGATTGTGCAGGGGCAGACTCGGCCATCGCAATCGAAGGAGGCTTTGGGGCTCTGACTCAGGGAGGGGGACAATGGGGGAGAAGTGTGAGCACTTTGAGAGGAGCCCCACTTCCATGTACCTCACACCATTATCCCTCTCATGGGCTACTCGCACTTCCCTGCTAGCAAGGAGCTGGAGAGCACTTTGCTGCACAGCAGTGGGGCCAGGAGGACCTACTTCTACATTGGGATCGCTGCTAGAGAGGACGTCTATGAGCCTCTGCCATCCATTCGCCATAGATAGCCATCTATTCCCAATAGAGACCCTGTGCCCATGTCAGTGGCACATTAGCTGTTCTATGTAGGTGGCCATCCTATCAATGGAAGAGCCAACAGTCGCCATCACCTGCAACACGGTGGTGCTCATGTTGGAGATGGACTCCTCCAATCTCTGGACATTTGCAGACATCGTGGTCGCAAAACCTGTCAGAGCCTCCTGCACTCTTGCTGCCCCTCCACGAGCGCAAACTTTCTGGATGGCCCCCGAGGCTCAGCATCTCCATGCAGCTGAGCAGAGCCGGGAGCATCCTGTGCCCTCCGGCAAAGAGTCTCCACTGCTGTTCCTATCTCCACCATCTCCCCTTGCTCATTTGTCACTTGTGAGACACCAGGTGACAACACTACTCTATCTCGCGTGAGACCCACCGAGGTGTGCGTTTCTGCACTGGTGCTGGGTTTGCTTATGCCTGGTGACAGTGCATCCTTAGAGGCTGGAAGCTGCTCTGAGGAGTGGTCTTCCTCTTCCTCCTGGACAGTTGGAGGTGGGGTGGCTGTTGATGGATTGTGGGAGAGTAAAGAGATGAGTTAGATATGCCATATAATGAATGGGTACAGATACCATTATGCACTTGATCAACATCCAGTGGCTGCTGACATTAGTCCGCATATGAGTGACTGTTGTATGCCATGTAGCTATATGATATGTAATGCTGTCACTAGCTCTCCCTCTACCTCTTATTGTGGGCTTTCTTTTCCTGCAAGGAAGGAAGGAAAAGAAGGTTAAGTGAGAGTTATGCAATGAGTGTAGGGAATGAATGGGTTACCCTATGATGGAGTGGGGTGGCAATGTGAAGTAGCCTCCTTGTGTGTTGTCAGTTGGTATGATTGCATAAGGATGAGGGTGAGTGTGAGGGGTGGCTAGTCAGATTGGAGATGTTATAATGTAGATAGAGAGAGAGGGATGGGTGGGTATGCAAGGTATGTTAGTGTGAGTAAGGATGTGCAGGAGCAGGGTTGAGAAGGCAGAGTGATCAGAATGTGATGAGAAGCACAGCAGGACCCCGTACCCTCATTCGCCGCACCTCCGCCAACAATGTTCCGGGGCCTGGCGCTCCAGTCTATTTATAGCCCCGACCTGCGGTGGTGATCTCACACAGGTCAGGGCAGCCCATGATGTTTCAGGGCCTGGTGCTCCAGCTCTATTTATAGCCCCGACCTGCGGTGGTGTTCTCTCACAGGTCGGGGCAGCCCATGATGTTCCAGGGCCTGGCGCTCCAGCTCTATTTATAGCCCCGACCTGCGATGGTGTCTCCCACAGGTCGGGGCAGCCCATGATGTTCCAGGGCCTGGCGCTCCAGCTCTATTTATAGCCCTGACCTGCGGTGGTGTTCTCTCACAGGTCGGGGCAGCCCATGATGTTCCAGGGCCTGGTGCTCCAGCTCTCTTTATAGCCCCAACCTGCGGTGGTGTTCTCACACAGGTCAGGGCAGCCCATGATGTCCCTGCTGTTGACTTCCTCTGCTATTTGGAGCCTGGGCCCTTTTGTCTCTTGGGGAGGTCTCTTGCACCCATTAGAAGGAAAGAGGACCTCCCTGCATGCTGTCACTCCCTCCACAAGAATAGAGAGGAGGTCATCGGAGCATGTGGGTGCAGCCCTCTGTCTCAGTGCAGTCATGTTTGGCATTCTTTGTAGCAGTCCAGTTGTGCAGTGTGCTGCCTGCACTATCCTAAATTAACATTCAAATGCAACGTGGCCATGTCTCCTTTAAATATTCCGGCTAAAAATATGTCATCGTTGACGTCATTAGACCTGCACCATTTAATAGGGCCGGGTAATGTGCAGGGCAGTCTTAGTAGGCCCTATTAATGGAAAGTCAATCTCAGGAGCGGCATGGTGTGATGAACGGGGTTGCAACTCACCATGGCAACTACCCGCACCCATCCTGGCCAGGTACAGAAAATTCCGGCCTACATGTATGTGACTTCAACTAAGCCGGTATATTCAAACCACTAGAGGGAGCTCCATGCAAGCTGTCAGCTTCTCCAAAGGTCATCAGACCATTTAAAATTGCCACAGTGGAAGTCTTCTGAAACATCAATTACTGACACACAAAATAAATTCTTCTTAATTATAAGTTTAAGCTATTGTTTAAACTAATAACCTAATTGGATGGTTTAATGGAATAAAGCAATGCTATTCCATCTCTGGCGATGTCCAGCGAGATCAATGGGATGAAAGGTCCTCCCTTACCTGGCTGTAAGTGTCCCGAATGAATAGTGTTTCTCCAGTTCCAGTCCACTCCTGCACGGTACGAATTTTTGGCACACAGTTCCTCAGCACTGAAATACAAATTAAGCAATCCCATTCAGAGGGGATACTGTGAGAGATTAAAATGTCACACTGCCCACTCTGAGGTCAGTGCAAGCGTGTATTGTTTAGGCAGCGTGGAGGGAGTGTTTGCAATGATCATTCAATACAAATAGTGCACAGTGTTTCACTGTCTGGCCTGATCTAGATATCTTTCAACTTGTTGAGCATAGAATTCACCCAACAATCAAAATTAAATCAATATATTTTTGTTGACCTGTGTTAAAGTATATGAGCTGTTTAAAACCTGCCCAGCTGAATATTTATTCCTTTTTTGATTAGCCATGTTGAGGTAAGATAGTGATCGAATTTATTTTTCATTTTTTGGATATATTTCTCTCTGTTTATAAAGTTTGAGTAAAGTTAAAAATAAATAATTTTTCTGAGTTGTCTTTATAAACAAATTTCAGCATCTTTTATTAACATTACACAGAGAAAAACATATCCCAAAATGTCACACTTGCCCATCATTTTTGTAAACTTTAGTTTGCAAGTATTGGATAGCTTTCCTGGATACTCCAGGATAATCCGGGAGAGTTCGAAACCCTAGGTTTGGAGAGGGGTGGGGGGGGTGGGGGAGGCGGGGGGGGAAGAGGATCCAGGATGGGTCTCAAACGGGCTGGCAAGGAGCCAGAGTTTTCTTGGGGAGCCAGGAGGAGCAAAATGCGCAGTGCAAGTTCCGCACATTTGTACCTGACATTCTGAATTCCTACAACCCTGATTTGCAGAGAAAGCCTGTTTCAGGTGGGCAGGCTGCTCGTCCATTTACAATCTTGCCTAAATCTGTCATCAGGCGAGTCTTGGGTTTTAAGGCAGCGGTGGAGGTTCTCCACCCTCACCCTCCCCTCATGACTTGCAACTCCTGGACACCAGTTTTTCAGGTGTATGCTGAATTTCTCACCCTAAATGTTTTGACCAACTTATTACATTTATTATGGATCGAAAGAATAACTGAATTCTGGAAATGTGCAACAAAAATAGAAAATGCAGGAGATAACCAAAGAAAGAGTAGGGCCTATCAGAGACCAAAAATGAACCTTGTGTGGGGAGGTGGAAGACTTGGGTATGGCTCTTAATGAATACTTTGCATCTGTCTTCACAAAAGAGAGGGACATGGCAGACATTGTAATTGAGGAGGTGTGTGAAATATTAGATAAGATAAACATAGTGAGAGAGGAAGTATTAAGGGGTTTAGTTTCTTTGAAAGTAGATAAATCACAAGGCCTGGATGAAATGTATCCCAGGTTGTTAAGAGAGGCAAGGGAGGAAATAGCTCTGATCATCATTTTTCAATCCTATCTGATTACAGGTGTGATGCCAGAGGACTGGAGGACTGCTAACGTTGTACTGATGTTTAAAAAGGGAGAAAGTGATAGACCGAGTAATTACAGGCCAGTCAGCCTAACCTCAGTGGTGGGCAAATTGTTGGAAAATATTCTGAGGGACAGTATTAATCGTCATTTAGAAAGGCATTTAGAAAATCAAGGACAGTCAGCAGTTAAGGGAAGGTCGTATCTGACTAACTTGATTGAATTTTTTTAAGGAGGTAACAAAGAGGGTTGATGAGGGTACTGCGTTTGATGTAGTCTACATGGATTTTAGCAAGGCTTTTGACAAGGTCCCACATGGCAGATTGGTCAGAAAAGTAAAAGCCCTTGGGATCCAAGTTGGATCCAAAATTGGCTCAGTGGCAGGAACCAAAGGGTAATGGTCGATGGATGTTTTTGTGACTGGTAAGCTGTTTCCAGTGGGGTTCCGCAGGGCTCAGTACTAGGTCCCTTGCTTTTTGTGGTATACATCAATGATTTAAACTTCAATTTAAGGGACATAATTAAGAAGTTTGCAGATGATACAAAAATTGGCCTTGTGGTTGATAATGAGGTAGAAAGTTATAGACTTCAGGAAGATAGCATTGGACTGGTCAGGTGGGTAGTAAAGTGGCAAATGGAATTCAATCCTGAGAAGAGTGAGGTAATGTATTTGGTGAACAAGAAAGGAGAATACACAATAAATGGTAGGATACTGAGAAGTGTAGAGGAACAGAGGGACCTTGGAGTGCATGTCCACAGATCCCTGAAGGTAGCAGGACAGGTAGATAAGGTGGTTAAGAAGGCATACGGAATACTTGCCTTTATTAGCCGAGGCATAGAATACAAGAGCAGGGAGGTTATACTTGAACTATAAAACACTAGTTAGGCCACAGCTAGTGTACTGCGTGAAGTTCTGGTCACCACCTTACAGGAAAGATGTGATTGCACTTGAGACGGTACAGAGGAGATTTACGAGGATGTTGCCTGGACTGGAGAATTTTAGCAATGAGGAAAGATTCGATAGGCTGGGTTGTTTTCTTTGGAACAGAGGAGGCTGAGGGGGACATGATTGAGGTGTATAAGATTATGAGGGGTCTAGATAGAATGGATAGGAAGGACCTATTACCCCTAGCAGAGAGGTCAATAACTATGGGGCATAAATTTAAAGTAATTGGTAGAAGGATTAGAGGGGAGTTGAGGAGAGCCTTTTTCAACCAGAGGGTGGTGGGGGTCTGGAATGTTCTGCCTAAAAGGTTGGTAGAGGCAGAAACATTCATCACATTTAAAAAGTACTTGAATATGCACTTGAAGTGTCGTAACCTACAAGGCTACGGACCAAGAGCTGGAAAGTGGTATTAGGCTGGAAAGCGTTTTTTCGGCTGGCACAGACACGATGGATCAAATGGCTACCTTCTGTGCCCTAAATATCTATGATTCCATGAGATGCACAACGAGCCAGTCACCAACTGAAAGGGAAATGGAGCTCCCAGGGCACAGAGCTGCCTCAGACAATCAGAGATATACACTTTATTTTTCAGGTATATGTTTTTACATGAAGTAACTTTATTTGAGAAAACCTTTGAGAGATCATTCGGCCTATCAATACCATGGAAGACACGTTGGAAGTGAATTTCCAGAGGACTTCTCCCGCTCTGTCACCGCAACTTCAGGGGAATTTCCATGAAATGTTTTTTACCTGCGTTAATGGATTTTCTGCCGATCTTCCACCAAAGTTGCAGCAGTGGAGAGGGAGCAGCCCTGAGCAAATTCACCCCCATTCTATCCATATAATAGTATTCTATTTGTAAACAGAAAACATTACGTCTAATGGCTTATGTCGCACAGCACTGAGTTATTGGCAGTGAGCAATTTGAGCAGTTCTGAAAGGATAGCTATACAGGGTATATGAAATCCTGATAAAATCTTCAGCTTTTAGAGTTCTGCAAAAATAAAGTAAAAAAAAGAAAATCTTGCATTTATATAGCATTTTTCACAACCACAAGCTATCCCAAAGTCAATTAAGTACTTTGAAGTGTAGTCACTGTTGTAAGTATTGGAAAGAAAGACCAAAGCCAGTGGGTTGAAAATTCTGGCCTCGCTGCATCTGCATCTGTATGAAGTGCGCATGGACCTGGCGAGGCCTCGCAAAAGCCAATTTTCGGGACGCGATGTGCATGCACCAAACACCAGTTTTTCCGATCTGTCAAGATTTCTCTTGCCAGATCCTCCGCATCCCTGGGAGAAGGACATCCGCGTGGGAGAGATCGGGCTATTTGCCCAACTCATGGCTTACTTTTGCCAGCGTAAGAGTTTTAAAACATAAAAATTAAATTTAAACACTCATGTTTATATTAAAAACCCTGCCCATTAAGGTAAGTTTATTTTTAACACTATTAAAACACATTAAAAAAATTCCAAAAAATATATATATTTTTTTAAAACATTCAATAACATTTAATTTCAATTAATTTTAAATATGAGGTGTTTTATTTATTTATTATGCTGTGTTTTGGTGTTTTAGGTGTTTTTCTCATTGATAGTAATGGGAACTCGGACAAACAGAGTTCCCATTTTTATCAATGAGAATACTGCATAGTGATTGGTGGTCCAGGCCCACATGATTCCAGCATGTACATACGTACCTGAAAGACATCTTTCCATGCGCTGCGCAGCAAATCTAGACCTCTGACCGGGATCCTACGTTCCTCCATACCACCAAGTACTTTCATAGATTTTTTTCGGGTCAGAGGCGTTCGTACGGAGGAAGCCTCCAACCGCAATTTTCCCCCCATTGTTTTCAGCCCCCGCTGTTCCCTAGCCATCAACTCCATTCCTCTCCCTGGCAACTGTCTGAGGCAGAACCAGACTATTCAGAACCTTGGTGTCATATTTGACCCTCAGATGAGTTTCCGACCACATATCCACCCCATCTATAAGACCGCCTATTTACACCTTCATAACATTGCCCGTCTCCGCAACTGCCTCAGCTTATCTGCCACTGAAACCCTCATCCATGCCTTTGTTACCTCTAGGCTTGAATATTCCAATTCAATCCTAGCTAGCCTCCCACTTTCTACCCTCCATAAACTTGAGGTCATCGAAAACTCATCTACCCATGTCTGAACTCGTACCAAGTCCCGTTTACCTATCATCCTGTGCTAACTGACCAACATTGGCTCCCAGTTAAGCAATGCTTCAATATAAAAATTCTCATCCTTGTTTTGAAATCCCTCCATGGCCTCGCCTCTCCCTATCTCTGTAATCTCCTCCAGCCCTACAAACCTCCGAGATATCTGCGCTTCTTCAATTCTAGCCTCTTGCGTATCCCCGATTTTTATCGCCCCACCATTGGCGGCCGTGCCTTCAGCTGCCAAGGCCCGAAGCTCTGGAATTCCCTCCTTAAACCCCTACACCTTTCTACCTCTCTTTCCTTCTTTAAGATGCTCCATAAACCCCGCTTCTTTGTCTGTCCTAATATATCCTGATGTGGCTCAGTGTTAAATATTGTTTGATAAGGCTTCTAGGAAGTGCCTTGGGATATTTTACTACATTAAAGGGGCTACATAAATGCAAATTTCTGTTGTTGTTAATATAGAAAGTACAGCGGAAAATTCAGGCACAGTTTGGTCTCAAAATCGGCAGTGCAATAATAACCAGATAATCTGTTTTTAATGATTTTTTTGAGGGATAAATTTTGGCCTGAACACCAGAGAGAACTCCTCAGCTCTTCTTTGAATAGTATCATGGGATATTTTACGTCAACCTGAGAGGACAGGTTTGATCTTAGCTGTGATGCTATCACTCCTGATCGAATGGTCTGATTAAGCTTATATTTGAAGAATGGCAGCTTGGACAAGGTACCAGCCATTTGTTGATGGTCAAGGAATCTTCAGAAATAGTGGGGTACAAATTGCTCCCCGCCCGAAATGGGGCGCTCCCACTCCATTTCGGTGTTTTTTTACCGGAGTTGTGGTTCAGGTCGACTCTTTTGCAAAATTGCGCTCTTTGTTTTTTTTTGTTTTGATCCGGAAGTCGGTCATAATGGGGGTGGTGACAACACCTGAGTGGCAAAAACATGGCGGTGACAGCAACTGAGGGGCGGAAGTTGGGGGCTGTGCGAAGCAGCCGCCGCGATGGCGTCACCAGGGCTCTCCCCTTCACTTAGAAGGGGAGAGTCTCCGCGCTTTTAAAACTTCGGCCCACTGGGCTACCAGGGAGTGTCTCGGCCAAGCCAGCAACCTGGCACCCATGAGAGGATGCCAGGCTGCCTGTTGGCAGCCCGGCCGGACCTGGGGGCATAATTGTCGGGCCGACCTGGCAGTCGATTGACAAAAAAAACCATGGCGGCAGCAGCAGTAAGCCCTCCCCTTTAAGGGAAGCCACACCACCTCTGTCGAAGGCCACAGCCTCACTGGACCACCGGGTGAAAGCTTGTTTTGGCACCGCCGGGCGGGCCGAAGATTTTCAGAGGGAAAAAGTCGCCGTCAGGGGGGTTAGATCGGCGGTGCGCATGGTGATGACATGCATACCGTGAATCAGCAGCAGCGGAGTGATAAGGGGGGTATTGGGGCATCGCCGGGAAAGCTCGGGAGGGCAACTGGGCTATCAGTAGCTTTTCCACCAAAAGTCGGCAGCCATTCCACTCTGCAGCGTGGCCGCTGATTTGTGGTGGTAACAGGCTTTAAGGAAAAGGACAATTTCGGCCCCAGTGCCTTCAGGAGTGGAGGGGATGAAAGCAAACCCCTTCCAAAATATAGTGAGATGAAGTGAATGCCATGTTGTACCAACCTGTGGCCGGTATTATAATTATATTGGCCTGGAATTTGCGGTCAGTGCCGAAGCAAAGACGTTTGTCGCTGGTCCCAAAGTAAGCTCCTAAAATTCTAACTTTTAAAAAATGTTAGAGAGAGCAAAACAAAGATTGGGCTCTCACATGGACAAAAGGTAAACCTGAAATAAAGATGAACAAACTTTTAAAAATTGTAACTTTTATTCAAATGGATAAATTTGACACTGCACAAAATTAAAATGAGTTTTTCAGGGCCACAACCTTCGTTTAGCAGTCAATATACTGTTAAAACCCCAGTTACAACTAATCCAACAGGCTCTAACTTTTAATGGGGCCTGGACAATGTAGATTGAGAGAAACGGTTTCCATTGGCAGAGGGTCAAGAACCAGAGAACACAAATTTAAGATGATTGGCAAAAGAACCAAAGGTGACGTAAGAAAATACTTTTTTACACAGTGAGTAGTTACGATCTGGAATGCACTGTCTGAAAGGGTGGTGGAGGCAGACTCAATCTTATCTTACAAAAGGGAATTGGATAAGTATCTGAAGGAGAAAAAATTGCAGGGCTACAGGGAAAGGACAGGGGAGTGGGACTAGCTGAGAGTCGGCACGGGTTCGACGGGCCGACTGGCCTTCTTCCGTGCTGTAACCTTTCTATGATTCTATTAACAGTGCAAATACTGCAGAAGAGCGAAAGTTTTCATCGGTTTCCTTGATTTTGAGAGATTACATTGATTGCCTGCTCTGGGTTGGGCACAACTCAGCCTGTGGAGGAGCAGTGAATGACAGACTGCAACTTCAGGATTTCTGCATTAGGCTGAGCATGTGCTGAATCTTGAAGTTGCGGTCAGTTGCAAAGGTGAAATGATGGCGAATGCTGCCAGTTCACCGCCATCAGGACAGCAAATTCCTGACCAACAGGAACACATGTCCACTCGGATCTGGATTGAGACTGCATCAACTTATTTCTATAGAATACATACTGTTAGCATAAAAAGGGAACTAATGTTTTGCCTGTAAATTTGTTTATAATTAAACCAATGGAAGGACACTAACAAAATGTACAATAATTTCTTGCTATGGTCCTAAATCAATTTGAAAAATAATGACCATATTTATACAATAATATATATATTATTTACTTTTTTTTGTCTTGCCATTGTCTTAATTCCGTAATAGTTTTATGTCTCTGCTGTTTCTTAATTCCGTCCCCCCCTCTCTGTTTTGTTTCTTTACAGTATAATGTTAACTTACGGCTTAAGTAAGAGTTATAACCTCATTATGAACTTAATCACCCTGGGTTGCATTTTCGGTCCATTGCCGCCTCTGTTTTCACCCTAGAGGGGCGGTAAAGGCGGCGGAGAGCCTTACCGGGCTGGCGGCCAGCTTCCAGCATCCCGCCGAGACATTCAGTGCCAGATTTGCGGGGGCACGGAGCAATACCACCTGGGAGAGGCGAGCTGGTGTGCAAAGCCCCTGGTTGCGACACTGGCTCGAAATTTGAAACTCGCCGATAGGTAGCGCTCCGCAGCGCGCCCTAGTGGGACCGCCTGTGAAAGCTGGCAGTTCCAGCTGTATAGCGACCGCAGTGAGGGAAGGAATGTCTACCTAAGGTAAGTGTGATTGTTTTTTATTTTTTATTTTTTTGCGATTCAGGTGAATGTGGCATTAGGAAAGTATTGGGAACGTTTTTGGTGTTTTTGTTTTCACGGAAGCCTCTCTTAAGATGCTCGAAGGCCAGCTGATTACCTTGGGATTTTCATTTGCTCTGCTGGCCTAGCGCCCTAAAAGAGGTGTGGAACGCCTCCCTTAGCGTTCCGCTCCACACTCAGGGCCCAGCTGGTAAATTTTGCGGCTGGAAACGCAAACCATTTCCCAGCGCAGGATTTACCGCTCCGCCTGAGTTAACATCGCAACAGAAGCGCGACCGAATTTCCACCCCTGACTTTTGTGCCCCCTCCACACCTTATGGGGTGAATCACCAATAGGGTGGGACTTCTTCCTGCCCCAGAAATAATCTGCTAATTCCATCTGCATTTCCGACTATAAGATCATTTACATGTAGGAAGCAGGCTCCCTGGGGACAGAATGGTGTGGCGGAATCAGGGGCTGAAAAGGTGGCCATGAGAGTCGCCTGATTTTAACCATTTTTTCAAATTTGATTTAACTTAATGTTGCCTGTGTGTGGTCACACTCTGAGGGCACTTGCACAGGACCCTCCTCTCTCTTTGACAAGTGATTTTCAAGTGCGGTTCATTGAAAAATAATCTGCCATTGAGACGAAATTAAGTTCCTCATGTCTGGGGTAACACCAACTGCCAGGTTTTTATGGTAAACCTCATTCACCATTGTTTTTCCTTGGTTTAAAAGCCTCAGCTCACTTTTCTTCGGTGTATTTTAGGAACATAAAAAAAAGACAGGTTTTTTTTTAACTGAAGTGGGACATGTCAACTATCAGATGCGCAGATATTTATTTTAAACCACTGCTATTTTATATAGTTCCCAGTGCAAACCTTGGAGAAAGAAACATATGGATTTATTTTAGAAATATCAAAATGGTTGCTAAAGTAGCTTGTAATGGATAACTAACCGATAATGTGATCCCTTATATGTATATTTATTTTGGGAGAATATAGGATGTCATAAAACTCTTCAATTATCGGATCCAGGTCATTTACATTAATCTCCTATTTCAGATTCCGTTGCTGTGCAAAATGAAACTCTTCCATATCAGTGAGGAACACATTTTTATACAGGATGCGTAAGAACATAAGAATATAAGAACTAGGAGCAGGAGTAGGCCACATGACCCTTCGAGTCGTATAAGAAAATTTAAAAATAATTTTGAAATCAATTTTCACCACTTGTATTGGATTAATGTAGGTTGAAACTTTGTCAAATAATTGACACAATTTATTTATTTTGCAATATTTTTATTTTCCCTTCAGGTGTCCATATATCTTATATCAAACACCCTTTCTTTTCACTTTGTGACAGTACACATTGGAGCACTAGAATTTGATAACACTTCTGGGATCTGTTTTCACTGTCTGGGGTAGATTGATCTAGACTTCCTATTCTGAACCTACGTACCACCTTGCAGCAACCCATTAGCCTTCCTTAACTTGTTTCGACATGAACTCCCACTTTTAAAACATCTATAGCCCTAACTCGCCAATATAAGGCCTGGGCCATATTACCATATTCCAGGCCTGACTCCTGCCAAAGCCCAGTGAGAATGATGTGGCGGTCAGCAGGGTGAGCACGCCATGTAGCTGCTGCTGGGAATGATCGGCAGCATTCAGGTAAGTGCGTCGACGGAGGGGCCGGACACAAGGGGAGAGGCCCAAGGTTTCCTGTGGCCAGGACTGAAGGATGGAAGGAAGTAAGGAAGGTAAAACATTTATATAGCGCCTGTCATGTATGGAACCTCTATGTAACATCACTGCAATTCTGTATATACTTAAGCAATGCACACCTTGACCACAGGGGGTGAACTTGTGGGAGACACTCCTTATCTGGTCATCCAGGTATATAAAGGGAGGTCCCACGCAGGGTCATCACCTCTTGGTCCTGTGTATAAAGGTTCAGGTCATAGAATGACCTTGTCCATAGAATGTGCCTCGTGTGGGTTTTGTGCCATTGAGTAGGGACATTACATTGGCGACGAGAAACAGGAATCAACGACCCACGAGAATGGCCACCGGTAGCACAGAGGAACGGTACTGTGTTGGTGAGGACTGGGATTATTTCATTGAGAGGCTCCAGCAAAGCTTTGTCATGAAAGAATGGCTGGGAGATGCAGCAGCCGACAAGCGAAGGGCCCATCTGCTGACCAGCTACAGACCTAAGACTTACGCGCTCATGAAGGACCTACTAGCACCCGAAAAGCCGGCGGACAAAACCTTTGAAAAGTTCAACAAACTAATCGGTGAGCACCCCAAACCGGCGAGCAGCATACACATGGCCCGACACAGATTCTATACCCACCGACGTCGTGAAAGACAGAGCATACCGGACTTGGTTGCAGACCTCTGGCATTTGGCCAGCCTCTGTAAGTTCACAGACACCTGCAGGGGGGAGATGTTAAGGGACTTCTTTATTGAGGGCATCGTTCATGCGGAGATTTTCCGAAAGTTGTTTGAGACCAAGGACTTGAATTTGGAAGCGGTGGTGTTGATGGCTCAGACTTTCATGGCGGGGGAGGAGGAAACCAAAATAATATACGCGCGCAATTATGCCTCCAACGCGGCGGGGGATCAGGGAATCAATATCATAAACGCGACTCAGAGCCCCACAGGCAGGCAAGGGCAGTTTGACACACCACAGGCAGCAATAGATCCCAAAGTAGGTTTTCAACAGAGATAATGGCAGGCTGAACGGACATTTACGCCATCACAGTGGACAATGCGGTCCAGGATGGGGCCATTGACACCCACTAACAGGGTACTCAAGAGCAGTCAAAGGGACAATCAGCGAGGAATTCTGGGTCATAGCTCCTTTGTTCACAACAATGGGAATCTCAGCTCATGCTGGAGATGTGGGGGCAAATACTCTGCCAGGACTTGCAGGTTTTAACAATTTGTCTGCAGAAATTGCAACCTCAGAGGCCATTTAGCTCGAATGTGGAGGAAGCCTGTAACCAGGCTAATTTACGAGGCAGATGGATCAGAAGAGGGTTCTGTGAGGCAGGGTGACTCTTGGGGCAAATCAATGGACGCTGAAGTTCAGTGGGTTCATGTGGCAAACATTCACAGCTCATATACCAAAACGCCACCAATGATGATGAAGGTTTTATTAAACGGAGCTGGACACGGGCTGGCCCCCATGTCCAGCTCCATGTACGCATGGAGCTGGACACGGGGGCCAGCCAGTCACTCATGAGCGTTCAACAATTTGAAAAGCTATGGCCACTCAAAGCCAGTAGACCCAAACTAGAACGCATTGAGACACAGCTACGGATGTATACCAAAGAAATCATTCCAGTACTAGGCAGTGCAATGTTGGCAGTCACACACAATGGATCAGTGAACCGGCTGCCACTCTGGATTGTCCCGGGCAATGGTCCCGCACTGTTGGGGAGGAGCTGGTTAGCTGAGATGAACTGGAAATGGGGGGATGTGCATTCAATGTCATCTGTGGAGCGAAGTTCGTGCTCACAAGTCCTGCAACAATTTAAGTCACTATTCCAACCTGGCGTCGGGACCAAAGTAGTGATGCGCATTACCCCGGACGTCAGACCAGTGCACCACAAAGCCAGAGCGGTGCTGTATATGATGCGGGAGAAAATTGAGAGCGAATTGGACCATTTGCTGAGAGAGGGCATCATCTCGCCCGTTGAATTCAGCGACTGGGCGAGCCCCATAGTTCCCGTCCTAAAAGCGGATGGTTCTGTCAGGATCTGTGGCGACTACAAGGCCACTATCAATCGGGTGTCCCTACAAGATCAATACCCGCTCCCGAGAGCGGAGGATCTTTTCGCCACGCTGGCAGGTGGTAAGCTGTTTACCAAGTTGGACCTCATTTCAGCCTATATGACCCAGGAACTGGCCGACAAATTTAAACTACTGACCGCCATCACTACGCACAAGGGACTGTTCGTTTACAACAGGTGCCCGTTTGGCATTCGATCAGCGGCCGCAATTTTTCAAAGAAACATTGAAAGCTTGCTCAAATCCATTTCTGAAACAATCGTATTTCAGGACGACATCCTCATCACGGGTCGTGACACCAAGGAACATCTCCACAACCTGGAGTAGGTGCTACGCCGACTGGACTGGGTAGGCCTGCGACTCAAGAAGTCTAAATGTGTGTTTTTGGTTCCTGAGGTTGAGTTCCTGGGCAGGAGGGTTGTTGCAGATGGGATTCGGCCCACTGAATCCAAAACGGAGGCAATTCGACGAGCGTCCAGGCCCGGCACCACATCGGAGTTGTGTTTATTTCTGGGTCTCTTGAACTATTTCGGGAACTTTCTGCCGAACTTAAGCACGTTGTTGGAGCCGCTTCATGTACTCCTGCATAAGGGTCGTGATTGGTTTTGGGAGGACTGTCAAGAACGGGCTTTCAATCGGGCATGGAACCTACTTTGTTCAAATAAGTTATTGACCCTGTACGACGCCTGTAAGAAATTGGTTCTGACATGTGATGCATCATCCTATGGGGTTGGGTGCATGTTGCAGCAGAGTAATGCTGAGGGCCAACTACAACCTGTGGCTTATGCTTCCAGGTCGCTCTCTCAAGAAGAACGGGGATATGGGATGGTTGAGAAGGAGACACTCGCATGTGTCGATGGTGTAAAAAAAATGCATCAGTACCTTTTTGACAGGAGGTTCGAATTAGAAACGGACCACAAGCCGTTAACATCCCTGTTGTCAGACAGCAAGGCTGTCAATGCCAACGCGTCAGCTCACATACTGCGATGGGCTCTCACGCTGGCTGCTTATGACTACTCCATCTGGCACAGGCCTGGCACCGAAAATTGCGCTAACGCGCTCAGCAGGCTTCCACTGGCCACCACAGAGGGGGCAGCAGAGCAAAGCGCTGAGATGGTCATGGCCGTTGATGCCTTTGACAGTGCAGGCTCCCCCATCACAGCCCGCCAGATCTAAATCTGGACAAACAGATCCCCTCCTTTCTCTGATTAAGAAATGTGTCCTGACTGGGGATTGGGCGCCCGCACACGAAGCATGCCCTGAGGAGGTCAGACCATTTCACAGGCGGATGACTGCCTACTATGGGGCAGCCAGGTAGTCATGCCCCAGAGGGGCAGGGAGGCATTCATCAGGGAACTTCACAGCGAGCATCCAGGCATCGTGCTGATGAAGGCCATTGCCCGGTCACATGTTTGGTGGCTGGGAATTGATTCAGACCTGGAACACTGTGTTCACAGGTACACGACGTGTGCCCAGCTGGGTAATGCCCCCAGGGAGGCCCCACTCAGCCCGTGGCCCTGGCCCACCAGGCCATGGTCACGTATTCATGTAGACTACGCGGGCCCGTTCATAGGAAAAATGTTTCTCATTGTGGTAGATGCGTACTCGAAATAGATCGAGTGCATCATTTTGAATTCGTGCACGACATCCACCACTGTGGAGAGTCTACGTACGGTCTTTGCAACCCACGGCTTGCCGGACATCCTTATTAGCGATAATGGCCCATGTTTCATGAGCTACGAATTCCAGGAGTTCATGTCGGGCAATGGCATGAACCATGTCAGGACAGCACCGTTCAAGCCAGCCTCCAATGGCCAGGCGGAACGTGCGGTCCAAATCATTAAACAAGGCATGCTCAGGATTCAAGGACCCTCCCTTCAATGCCGCCTCCTGCTGGCCTATAGGTCCCGTCCGCTGAGCTACTTATGAAACGAATACTCAAAACTCGGTTGTCCCTCATTCACCCAGTCCTGACCGACATAGTTGAGGGCAAGCGCCAGTCCCAAAATGAGTATCATGACCGAAATTCAAGGGGGAGATGTATAGAAATAAATGACCCCGTATTTGTCCTCAATCACGCCGTGGGGCCCAAATGGCTTGAGGGCACTGTAATAGACAAAGAGGGGAATAGGGTCATCATGGTTAAACTTAACAATGGGCAGATATGCCGTAAGCATCTGGATCAAGTAAAAATAAGTTTCAGCATGGATACTGAGGAACCTGAGGAAGATCATGAGATGGTATTCACACCACCGCCAGTGAACGAGCAACAAGAACATTCAGCAGCATGCACAGTCCCAGCGGTCAGCCCGGACAGGCCGGAATCACCACAGGTGACAGACACTCATGCCAAGGCTCAACAACCAGAGCCCCAACTGCAGCGCTCCATGAGGGAGCGTAGACCACCTGAAAGACTTAACCTATGATCCCAATAAGACTTTGGGGGAGGAGGTGATGTCATGTATGTAACCTCTATGTAACACCACTGCAATACTGTATATACTTAAGCAATGCACACCTTGATTACAGGGGGTGAACTTGTGGGAGACACTCCTTACCTGGTCATCCAGATATATAAAGGGAGGTCCCACGCAGGGTCATCACTTCTTGGTCCTGTGAATAAAGGTTCAGGTCATAGAGTGACCTTGACCATAGAATGTGCCTCGTGTGGGTTTTGTGCCATTGAGTAAGGACATTACAGTGTCTTTCACAATCTCAGGACATCCCAAAGTGCTTTATAGACACTGAAGTACTTTTGAAGTGTAATCACTGTTGTAATGTAGGGAAATGCGGCAGTTAGTTTGCACATGGTGATGAAATAAATGACCAATTAAACTGTTTCAGTGATGTTGGTTGAGCAATAAATATTGGCCAAGATGGCAGGAAAACTCCCCTGCTCTTCTTTGAATAGTGCCGTGAAATCTTTTATAGCCACCTGAGAGGCTAGCTGGTCGTCCGATAGTGCAGCGCTGCCTCAGTACTGTACTGTCAGCTAGGATAATGCGCTCAAAGTCCTAAGGTGGGGCTTGAACCCTTCCCTCAGAGGCTATATTACCAACGTGGTTCAACAACTGATTATTTAAACCACATTATTGAATTATAATGTTAGCATTAAAAGCCAAATAATGATCTCCCTTGATCTTCTTCTCTCTAACCCAGCACTGTGAGTTTATCCAGTGCGTAGCTGAACCATACAAATCAGATGGTCGTGGACTCCATCCCTGGACTGTTGAATTAGGTGATCTCAGTTGTGATGGTGTTAAGGGGCACAGCAATTGGTTCTTTTCCCCTGAGTCAGAGACAGGACTCAGCAGTTCTTTCTGTCTGATCCCTATATGAGGATTTAAGACTCGGCTTGGGTCAGATGTCCCTGTGGGTGAACAGCCTGCTGACACTCACTGTCAATGCTTCCACATGGAATAACCTCAATTTTGGTGAAGTACTAGAGGGCTGCTGGAGCTCATGGAGCCACTGCCCAGCAAGCAGCCCATAGAGCCACCCCCAGGAAGGAGACCATGGACCATCAATCAGCAAGTAGCCCATTCCTCAGGAAAGGAGGGGACTGGAGAATATTGGAAAGTAAATATAGATGAGCTCCATGATAGCTTCGATTTAAGTATCTATAATATAATAGGATGTGCAAAGGTCATGTAACTAAAAACGCAACAGAAGGTAATCCAAGAAATTCTAAATAATTCAAAGAGCTTTATTGGAATCTGTATCTGACAAATGAAATAAGCTTGGCAACATACTGTGTAACTGAGTGATTAGAGACTATTCATTTGAATACAAGCATATAATTGGCTGTAACAGAATCATATCATTTGTTGTAATAGAATCATGTACTTCAGAGGAAATATGTGCTCACTTAAATCATTGCAACACCTAACATGCATTTATATGTTTGTTATTCATTGTTATTCACAGAGAACATAATCATTAAAGTCTGGAAATAAAGCAGCGGAGAAGAAATAGTATTGAAGTTTTATTATGTAAATTTGTGGAAAAAAGTATTGGGCCGGAAATTGCAGCTTCTCCTATGTGCGACGTGCGCACGAACCCGAAGAGGCCTTGCAAATGCCGGTTCGCAATGCACATGTGCTGAGAACCGGCTTTTGCAATCTGTCGACATTTCTTTTGGATGTTCGTGGGCCGAGATTTGGGCTTTTTGCCCAATTCTTGCCCAGCGAATGTCCTTCAAACTTTTTACCTCCGGAACCGCCCATCTGCCCAGGTTCCGCCCGGCGTGAGATTGGTCGTGGAGGGATCCGCCGGCGTGACGTCATGCCGCCCGCCCATGCCGGATGCTGCAAATCGGCCATTTTGGTGAGGGATGCTGACCTCAGATCGACCTTCCGCCTGCCAGAAGGACCGCTCGCAAAAAGCAGGTCTGAGCTGGCCGTGAGTCGGGCGGCAGGGAGAAGGGCTCCGAGTGCTGCAGCGCTGCACATCCCGGCTATGGTGCAGATGCTGGACCATTGAGTGGGACTGCTGGAAAAAAGTTAGGTGGATGTTGCTTTACTTTATTGCTGATGGTCATGTTTAATCTGGTTGTGATAAAAGTGACTGAAATGTGTCTAGGCTGATGGAAACTTTCTTCTTTGACCTTGCTGAAAGACCTTCATTGAGAAGCCCAATGGCGAAGGCAAAATTATTATGAATAAATGAAAAGTCACATTTTGTCCATCCAAGCTGCTTAGTTAATTCTGTGACACAGTCCTTCAAGAAGTTCTCAGGGAAGCACTACATATCACATAGAGGGTGAGAGGGTTAGGGTTAGAATGATCTATTGTAAGCCTCTGACAGCTGCAGACTCCGACAACATTTGTATGGGAGGAAAAGGGTATAAAGTTACAGCTATTCGACTTTAGGGGCAGCGCGATTACAGACCAAACTGAGGAAGGACTAGAGTCAGTAGAACACAACAAGAGATAAGCGCTGCGGTGACTCAGTGGCCTACTGTTGAAGTTTGAACGACTAGACTATCACTAGCACCTTGTTAATGTGTCTTTCTTTGTACTGCAGGGAAACTACTTCATAAAATCTGTTCTGATTCAACACAAAAGACCTGTGCCCAGCGTGCCTTGTTGTGGACATAAGTCTATTCTGAGAGATGTAATTAATCTGACACTTCGAATAATCCTCACAGCACATAAAGCGATGGCCTGATGATGGTACCCATTATACAGTGCAGTCATATGTGGATGGGAAGATATTCCTGATAAAGCAGATGACCTGAGGGACAGATGTGTGTTTCTCACAAGGCACCACACATGACGTTAAAATCAGACACTCACCAAGAGAGGGTCAACAATGTGAGTGTACTTACAAGTGCACAATAACAAAGGTAACATAACATTATTACATTTACAAACATTTACACCACCAACACCTACCCCTCTACCCGGCACCACCACCTCTCTTCCCCCCCTTGAAACAATACCCAAGCTCCTCTTCCTCGCCCCGCCTACACCATGGCGTCCCGGCCCCCAGCCCCTCTCTGCCTCTGGTTGACAAGGTTGTGCAGAAGGGCAGCGGGATGTCTGCAGATGTGTGCGTCTTGGTGAGAAGGCAGGGGGCATGACCAAAGGCGCCGGGATCTCCTGCTCCTCCGGACCTGTCTACCTTGAGGGTGTGGGGTCAGGGGTTTGACCTGCACATCCAGAAGCCATCTCTTGCCTCATCGCCTCAATGGTCTCAGTTGTGCGCTCCAACACAATGATGAGCCAATCCATCTTGTCATCATGCTGCTAGGTGAAGGTAGCCATGCTGGCAGCTATCCCAGTCATGGTCTGGAGCAAATCGCGACCTACCTGCGCACTTATCCGTGATAGCTGGACCATCTCTAGGATTGCAGAGAGCT
This sequence comes from Pristiophorus japonicus, assembly GCF_044704955.1. NCBI lineage: Eukaryota > Metazoa > Chordata > Chondrichthyes > Pristiophoridae > Pristiophorus > Pristiophorus japonicus. Next base: position 178,158,265 of record NC_091983.1, on the reverse strand, counting down.
GTGGTGAATCCTCAGGTGGATGCTCGCTCCTGGTGGGTTCTGGCGCCTTGCTTGCCTTCGTGCCACGGCCTCTGCACTTGGTTGAGCTTGCCAGTGTGGAGTCCGTTTCAAACCCCAGGCTGACGCCGAGGTTCTGCTGACACCTGGCTCGCATGGCAGGAGGCTGCTGTCATCCTGTTCCTGCTCCTGGAGCTCAAGGGGCTCAAAGACGGGCAGTTCTTCCTCCTTTCCTCTTCTTCGTGGCTCAGGGTGGTGGAGGCTTGCCACGACCATCCAGGGTGAGGTCTTTGTACCTGCGCTCCACCTCCGGCACAAGCTCCTCCAATTCCTGCTCATTAAATCATGGAGCTCTGGGACTGGTTTTGCCAATCTTCATTGCTGATTTCTGGCCACTCATCGTCAATGAAGGCATGCAGGTACAGCAGGCAGTAAAGAAAGCAAATGGCATGCTGGCCTTCATAGCGAGAGGATTTGAGTATAGGAGCAGTTGTACAGGGCCTTGGTGAGGCCACACCTTGAGTATTGTGTACAGTTTTGGTCTCCTAATCTGAGGAAGGACGTGCTTGCTATTGAGGGAGTGCAGCAATGTTTCACCAGATTGATTCCCGGGATGGCAGGACTGACATATGAAGACAGACTGGATCGGCTAGGCTTATATTCACTGGAATTTAGAAGAATGAGAGGGGATCTCATAGAAACATATAAAATTCGGATGGGACTAGACTAGACTAGACTAGATGCAGGAGGAATGTTCCCGATGTTGGGGAAGTCCAGACCAGGGGTCACAGTCTAAGGATAAGTGGTAAGCCATATAGGACCGAGATGGGGAGAAACTTTTTCACCCAGGGAGTGGTGAACCTGTGGCATTCTCTACCACAGAAAGTTGTTGAGTCCAGTTCGTTGGATATATTCAAGAGGGAGTTAGATGTGGCCCTTACGGCTAAGGGGATCAGAGGGTATGGAGAGAAGGCGGGAGTGGGGTACTGAAGTTGCATGATCTGCCATGATCATATTGAATGGTGGTGCAGGCTCAAAGAGCCGAATGGCCTGCTCCTGCACTTATTTTCTATGTTTCTATGATGAAACAAATGGCTGCTCAACAGTTTGTGTGTCTCAATTTCTCTGACTGCCCCCTCTGCAACTCAAACTGCCCCCTCGCCAACCTCCAACTCTGACCTCTCCAACCTCCAATTCTCTCCTCTCAAATGCCAACTCTCTCCTCTCCCCTCTCACACTCACAGATGGCATAGAGTGCTGTATCTTTATGCGCATGCGCAGTACAGCAATCAACCTCAAACGGCCCCGAAATGACGACATGTCAGAAGACAAAAACTAGAAAAAAAAAATGGCGAAGTCTCGTGCATGCACATTGGAGGCCCTCTGAAGATCCCTGAGTGGAGAGGCCTCCAACTGCTGCACACTGATGATACCGCCCGCTCCCGCCCGGTGACTGCCACTGATGCCCACACAACGGAGCCGAAAGTGGCTCCCGACAGAACCCGCCGGCAACAGGCGGCAAAAAGGTAGGTGCTGCCCGGGGGCCACTGAGAAATTGGTGACGACCAAATTTGGCCTCAAATTTAAAATATTAAAAAATTAAATGTTATTACTTATTTTTATATTAAAAACCCTGTCGATGAAGGTAAGTTTATTTTAAACACTATTAAAACAATATTTTTCTCTGAAACATTTAATGCAATTTCTATTAATTTTAAAAAGTGAAGTGTTTTTTTATTTATGTTTGTGTTTTATTTGATTTTAGGGGTATTTTCATTGATAGTAATAGGAGGTCAGAGCTCCCATTACTATGAATGAGAATACTACATAGTGATTGGTGGTTCGGGCCCACGTGATTCCAGGATACGCATACAATTCAGGAAGACATGTTTCCTGGATGTAATCCTATGTTCCTGGGAGACCACCATGTATTTTTGTAAATTTTTTTTCGTTCGGTGGCGTTCGCCCGCAGGAAGTCTCTAACCGCAAATTCCCCCCATTAATCTCATTTTGTGTGATAAAATAATGGGAAAATCCTTGATCTTTGTGATACTCAGTCCGACTTCAGTACATGAATGACTTCTCCATCTTCTACCAGTCTCAGTCTCAGTGGCAGACATCTTTTTATTAATGAGAACCAACCAAACGCATGACTAAGCTATACTTGTCGATTGCCTGGGAATATCATCATAGGCAGTCCCTCGAAATCGAGGAAGACTTGCTTTCACTCTAAGAGTGAGTTCTCAGGTGACTGTACAGTCCAATACAGGAATTACAGTCTCTGTCACAGGTGGGACACAGTTGAAGGAAAGGGTGGGTGGGGAGTCTGGTTTGCCGCACAGTCCTTCCGCTGCCTGTGCTTGTTTTCTGCATGCTCTCGACGACGAGACTTGAGGTGCTCAGCGCCCTCCCGGGAATAAGAACGCCTGGAAATAAGAACGTTTACAACCTGATTCAATAACTTCTGTACCAAATGAAAAATTGGCTTGAAGGCATTGAAGATTCCAGACGCAAGACTGTAGACTGCATTTTGTTCCGAGATCAATCTTAATATAACATATGTTACACCATACTTTGTGTCAAGTTCCCCTACTTGGTATTAATAGAAGTACTGTGTTAGCATAATGTATTTGGAGTTATGGGATGTGTCTGTGTCTTTTTCTCGTTGCGCAAAGAGTTCTCAGTCTCACTCCTGCTATGATGCAAAATCAAATGTTTCCTCACGGGGAGGAAGGGAGAATTTGGAGGGAAAATCACACTGGGCCACTTTTTCATTATTCTAGCTGTTGGTTACAAATCATTCTTAGTAGAGTTATTGGAGGTAATCAGTTGCCTCATAACAATAGTGTCTTGCCAGAGTTTGGATTTTAAAGAAGAGAGTAAGAAAAAAAATTAAGTCTCTTTGCTTGTCATTTTTGAATTGAAGAAAACTATTGTGTATGTATAATATATGTATATACCCTGTACCCTCAATGTACAGTTACATAAGACCACTGAATGTATCTTCACACTGTATACACTATGCTTGTACCAAAAGGGAGCTCACCATACTGTACCCTCATTCAGGAGCTGCAATAAATGGACTAAAGTCACCACAGTTCAAGTGCAATACCTTACCTCGTGGAGTCATTACTAAAGTGCTTACAGACACAATAAAAACACTTCCATTTTTGTTTAAAATTACCTAGGATATTTTACACAAAACATATTGCGGAATAGATGCTTTCCAGGGAATTAATTGAAAATAAAACATTGCAAATTCCCTCGTTTGGAATAGTAATTACTGAGAGTTTCAAGATGTAATCTACTCAAGAACATTGTCATTTTTCTCTGGATCATTTTCATTTTTCTATTTATTCTAATGGAACAACTGCAATTCATTGGACCAAATTTGGCAGAAAGTAATGCAACAAACAAAATAATTTCCTGATTATCCCTGTTGTCAATAATATGGTAATGCAAGTCTAGAGAGATACATTCATAATAACCTCTCATTGTCTTCAATGTCAGATCAGTTCTATTTTTAATGAAGTTGGATCAATTGAAATGTTCAATACTGAGAAATTTTTGTGAGGTAAAGGTATCAATGGATATGGAAAGAAGGTGGTTAAATGGAGTTGAGATGCAGATCATCCATGCTCTAATAGAATGGTGGAGCAGGCTCGAGGGGCTGAATGGCCTATCCCTGTTCCTATGTATCATCATCATCATCATCATAGGCAGTCCCTCGGAATCGAGGAAGACTTGCTTCCACACTTAACATGAATTCTTAGTTGGCTGTACAGTCCAATACGAGAGCCACAGACTCTGGCACAGGTGGGACAGATAGTCGTTGAGGAAAGGGGTGGGTGGGGCTGGATTGCCGCACGTTCTTTCCGCTGTCGGCGCTTGATTTCTGCATGCTCTCGGCGATGAGACCCAAGGAGCTCAGCGCCCTCCCGGATGCACTTCCTCCACTTAGGGCGGTCTTGGACCAGGGACTCCTAGGTGTCAGTGGGGATGTTGCACTTTATCAGGGAGGCTTTGAGGGTGTCCTTGTAATGTTTCCGCTGCCCACCTTTGGCTCGTTTGCCGTGAAGAAGTTCCGGGTAGAGCGCTTGCTTTGGGAGTCTCGTGTCTGGCATGCTCAACGGAGCTGATCAAGTGTGGTCAGTGCTTCAATGTTGGGGATGTTGGTCTGGTCGCGGACGCTATCGTTGGTGCATCTGTCCTCCCAGGGGATTTGTAGGATCTTGCGGAGACATCGTTGGTGGTATTTCTCGAGCTATGTATATGCTTCTCAAAAATAACTAATTTGTTATAAAGTACTTTAAGAGGACATAATGAGATGCCATATAAATGCTGATTCTTCTTTCTTTTCTTATACAATGGATATTTCTCTAAGAATTTTAAAGACGTAGGTTTAATGTTTCATGTTAGTTTTTCTTGCAAGAGCTGTGTCCACCTGACGCATTTCTTCATTCCATGACCTGGTATGGTAAGTGACCTCACACCTGAACCTGTCTGCACTCCTTTTGTGTTGTCCTGCAGAGCAAAACAATAAATTATGAACGAGTATCATGAATATCAGAAACCTGATGAATGACATGGGTCTTCAGTTATTATTTCACTGTGAAACACGAGTCAAGTTTGTTTTTGAATTTGTGACGGGCGCTACGTCAAAAAGTCTCATATTGCTGACTGAGACATGGTCAACATAAGCACGCCTAAAGTTCATGTGCCTACTTCTGTTACAGGAGATGTTGACAGATCAATGAAAAGACACTGACGCATGTTTAGCCAATTAGTGTTTAACAAGCATTTTTCATACTGGTCAGTTCAACCTACAATCCAAATTCTTCAAACAGTATATAGCTAGGACAGGGTTATGTGGTTGCAATCTAACTGGGATGAGACATCTTGCACCACACGAGTTTTTCATGTTGGCTCTTTTTCCTTGCTAGTAGTGAGCATCATGCTGAATGCCGGCAGTAAGAGTCATGCTGAATATCGGTACCAAGTACCATGCTGAATACTGGCAGCAAGTGACATGCTGAACGTTAGTAGTGACTCTTGATGGCCAGTGCACTCAGTGCAGCTGATGTGTGATGATGTCTGTAATGTATTTGCTTCATGGGTTCTTTGCTTAAGAATTCATAGCACCACATTGCTATGAAGAACTAGTTGGTTTATTAACAAGGGTTTAACAATTACACTACACATTACCAGTTGATCCACTAGGCCCACAACTGTATACCTCATCATGGATGACCTAGATCCAACTGAGTCACTAAGCCACTCACAATGCAACAGCTCTACAAACCTGTGAGCACACATTACTCTGTCTACACTGAAAGATTAATGATCTGACATAACCATTGCAAGTTAATCGAGCGATAAACCACAATTGATTAAAAAGTAATAATGAATTGTTGAAAGGAAAGAAAACATGAATTCTGGAAATCTGAAATAAAAAAATAAACAGAAATTGCTGGTCAGTCATAATCTGCAAAAGATTAGGTTAATGTTTCTGTTGGGGCCATACACCAGCTGAAACAATGAACTAAAAAATAACAATAAAGGATCTAGAATAACTCGGCTGTTCTGGTGGACTCCACCGTAACTTTGACAGAAATCTGCTGAGATGACTGGAACCTTCACAATGACCTGGATAGGCCAAGTTCTGGCCTTGCGCTGACATTTCTGATATGGCAATGAATGTAAAGGGGGGTGGGCTGCGTCCTGGTCCTCAGTTGGGAATAGATATATCTTACCGCCAACCTATGCTATCATAGAATCATAGAAATATACAGCACAGAAGGAGGCCATTCGAGCCATCGGCCAAGATTTTACTCACCTCGGCGGGTTCGGTGCGGCCGGTGTCAGTGGTGGATTGTGGCCCAACTGTTGGCTCCAACCCGCTCTGGAAAATGAACTTTCCTTAATGGGATTTGTTAAGCCCACTCAGCATGTTTCCCAGCCCAATTAGATGGAGCAGACCTGGTGACGTCATTCATGACGCGTCTTGAGCCGTTTTCCTTAAAGGGACTATGGCCACCTTACTTTTGCCGTTTGTGCTGTCGGCATTGAATTGTGCCCAGGTTCTCCCATGACTCTCTCCATAAGCATATTGACCCTGTGGGCAAGCAGTTAAAGTTAAAAGGTAAGGTTAAAACCATTATTAAGGGTGTGTCAACAAGCCAATAATTGCTTTAATTGGGTCGACTGCCTCTGCGGATCGGGTCCAATCTGAGGTCACAGATGTGCCATTGGGAAAGGCGCATTGCAGCGGGATGAAAGCAGGTTCCCAACTTGCTGTCAAAAAAAAAAATCAAATTTCCCACCTGACTCACCACCGATCCCGCCCGCTGACCCCGCAGAAAATTCCGGACAATAGCTTCCAGGGGAATGAACAAACAGGCCTTGATTGCAGAAATTGGACAGACTGATTCACTGGACTGGGAGTTGGGTTTTTATACTAAAAATCAATACCCTGGAACTTAAAAATGATTAACCGAATTGAAGTTTTCCCTCTTCACTAACATTTCTGCAAAGAACTAAACAGAATGTATCATGTTTACACACTGCTCCTCCTGACTTGAATGATGGTACAGTCCTTCCAGGATTTTCCTCCTTTAAGTTAACCTTTACTCTGCTGTTCTGGCTTTTGTGTTTATAGATTATAAAATAAATTCATCCTCTGCCAATGACCTCGCCAAAATTCACAGGGTCTGGTGAAGGAACCATGAGAAGTGGGCCTTTGATGGATTGGGGGTCCATCTGTGAATTCCACCCCCCCACCCGCCACCCCACCAGAGATGCCAGAAATGCCACCCAAAACTTGCAATGCCAGGAGAATGCTGGATTTCCTGGAAAGGAGAAGAAACTGCCCCCAGCAGCCCTCCATGTCAGGGGATTGCTTGCAATGTTAAAGAAAAATATTACACTAATTTTCAAGTGTCCAGACCTTAATTCCTGATTTGTAGGTGGACCCAGGAGGTAACAAGGTGGTTCGATGAGGGTAGTGTATTTGATGTAGTCTACATGGATTTTAGCAAGGCTTTTTACAAAGTCCCACATGGCAGACTGGTCAGAAAAATAAACCCCATGGGATCAAAGGGAAAGTGGCAAGTTGGATCCAAAATAGGCTCAGTGGCAGGAAGCAAAGGGCAATGGTCGAGGGATGTTTTTGTGCCTGGAAAGCTGTTTCCTGTGGGGTTCCGCAGGGCTCAGTACAAGGTCCCTTGCTTTTTGTGGTATACATCAATGATTTAGACTTCAATGTGGGGGGCATGATTAAGAAGTTTTCAGATGATACAAAAATTGGCCGTATGGCTGATAATGAAGAAGAAAGCTGTAGACTGCAGAAAGATATCAATGGACTGGTCAGGTGGGCAGAAAAGTGGCAAATGGCATTCAATACGGAGAAGTGTGAGGTAATGCATTTGGGGGAGGGCTAAGGCAAGAGAATACACAATAAATGGTAGGATACTGAGAAGTGTGGAGGGACAGAGGGACCTTGGAATGCACATCCACAGATCCCTGAAGGCAGCAGGACAGATAGATAAGGTGGTTAAGAAGGCATACGGGATACTTTCCTTTATTAGCTGAGACATAGAATACAAGAGCAGGGAGTTTATGCTTGAACTGTATAAAACACTGGTAATGCCACAGCAAGAGTGCTTTGTACAGTTCTGGCCGTCACATTACAGGAAAGATGTGATTGCACGAGAGGGTACAGAGGAGATTTATGAGGATGTTGCCAGGGCTGGAGAATTTTAGCTATGAGGAAAGAACATAAGAAATAGGAGCAGAAGTAGGCCATACAGCCCATTGAGCCTGCTCCGCCATTCAATAAGGTCATGGCTGATCATCGACCTCAACTCCACTTTCCTGTCCGGTCTTCTTGCCCCCCAGAGAGTCCAAAAATCTATCTATCTCAGCCTTGAATATACTCAACAACTCAGCATTCCACAGCCCTCTGGGGCATAGAATTACAAAGATTCACAACCCTCTGAGTGAATAAATTCCTCCCCATCTCGATCTTAAATGGCCTACCCCTTATCCTGAGACTGTGCCCCCTAGTTCTAGTCACTGCATTCATGGGAAACAACCTCTCAGCACCTACCCTGTCAACCCCTTTCAGAATTGTGTATGCTTAAGATTGGATAGGTTGGGGTTATTTTCTTTGGAACAGAGGAGACTAAGGGGAGACTTGATTGAGGTGCATAAAATTATGAGGGTCCTAGATAGAGTAGATAGGAAAGATCTATTTTTCCTAGCAGTGAGGTCAATAACCAGGGGGCATAGATTTAAAGTGATTGGTAGAAGGATTAGAGTGGAATAGAGGAGAACTTTTTTCACCCAGAGTGTGGTGGGGATCTGGAACTCACTGCCTGAAAGAGTGGTAGAAGTAGAAACCCTCATCACATATAAAAAGTACTTGGATGTGCACTTGAAATGCTATAAACGACAAGGCTACGGACCAAGAGCTGGAAAGTGGAATTAGGCTGGATAACTCTTTTTCGGCATCACAGACTTGATGGCTGGAATTTTCAAGGGGGTCAGCGTGTGGGATCGGTGGCGGATCGGGTGGGAAATTTAATCTTTTTGGCTACGGGTCGGGAACCCGCTGTCATCCCGCTACAATGTGCTTTCCCAATGGTGCGTCTGTGATCTCAGATCAGACCTGACCTGCAGTGGCGGGCGACCCAGTTAAAGCAATTGTTGGCTTATTGACAGACTCTTACTAATGGTTTTAACCTTACCTTTGAACGTTAACTGCTTGCCCACAGAGTCCACGTTGCTCGGGAGTTGAATCGCCATTGAATCAGCTGATTAGTTGACGGCTTGAAATGTACTATAAAAGCTCCCACCTCACAGCTGTTCACTTTCCAAGCCCAGAAGCTGTTGCTTACTCCATTTGGGACACAGATTGAGCTTTATGCAGGCTGCAAGTGTTTGGAGCAAACTCTCTATCTAGTGTCACTTCATTGGAACAACCTCTCTCACCATTGACAGTTCGCTTCTGTCATCTCAACTTCACCTGCCATCTATTCCATCAGCATGGGTACCGTTTATACAGTTTCACCTTGGCCCTCAAAGTCTGACCACAATCATTCCTAACACCAGCAGCACCAGGCACATCAACAACAACACCCACCTTCTCCGCAATCACTTGATGCTGCTCAGGACAGAGGGAATTAGCACCCGAGCACATTGCTGCCCAGGAGGCCAGGGAATGCCTCACCATGGTCTGATTTACTTCACTTGATGCTGTACACCCTGGCTACTACATGGTGCACCGGGTTGGCCACACTCCACACCAACACCATAAAACATCGCTACAATGACCAAGCCATTCCTTCCACACTCATCACCATTGCAGAAGGTACCGTTATGTCTCACCGTTCACTGCAATTCACTAAGCCACTTCCAAAGGTGCACACAAATCTGTCCAAGAATGCAAAATGTTGAAAATAAAGGTTTCATGTTTGACAGCACATCACTGAGCAGTCGTGTCATAGGAGGCTCAAGTAATCATGCCAGGTTATTGCTCGAGCAAGACCTGCAGCCCAGAGGAGTGGTGGATATGCCTTACCAGTAGCTGTCAAAGTCACCAGTGTCCTCAACTTCTTTGTCTCAGGCTCCTTCCAGGGATCTGCAACAGATATTTGCGGCATCGCGCAGTCGTCCGCCCACTGATGCATCACACAGGTCATCGATCCCCTGTTTGACAAGTCAGCCAATTATATCAACTTTGCCACTGATGAAACCAGTGTTGCTGAGCGGGTGCACTGCTTTGCAGCTCCATCTGGCTTCCCACAGGTGCAGGGCATCATCGACTGCACACATGTGGTTATCAGGGCACCCTATCATCACCCAGGAGTCTTTGTCAACTGCAAGGACTTCCACTCCCTCAATGTGCAGCTCGCCTGCAACCATAGGAAGATCTTCATGCATGTGTACACAAAATTCACCGGCAGCTCTCATGAATCTTTCATCCTGTACCAGCCCACCCTCTGTCAGCTCTTCGTTCCTCCAAACAGACTTTCCGACTGGCTGATTGGAGACAAGAGCTATCCACTGAGGACGTGGCTCACAATACCCTTGAGGAGGCCAAATACTGAGGCCCAGGAGAGATATAATGAAAGCCACATTTCCACCAGATGTGTCATAGAGCAGACAATAGGCACATGTGAAAATGCGCTTCAGATGCCTGGATAGATCTGGAGGAGCCCTTCAGTACGCACCAGCCAGGGTTTTCAGAATCGTCATGGTCTGCTGCACCCTGCACAACATAGCACAGCAGCGAGGATTAGCGTTGCATAAGGAGCAAGGCACTGAGCACATAGCCTCTTCAGAGGAAGAGGAGGAGCATCAGCTGGAAGACGAAGAGGAGGAGGAGCAGGAGGAACCTGCGCTCCAGATCCCACCAGTTTCCGAGCACATTGCTGCCTAGGAGGCAGATTTAATTAACTTCAGGCATTACACCCCTATAGCCGCCACATGCTGTGCCAGGTTCGCCGCACCCCACAGCAACACCATAAAGTATCCCTACAATGACCAAGCCATTCCTGTCACACTGACCACCATTGCTGGAGGTAACATTATCTCTCGCCATTTACTCCAACTCACTAAGCCACTTCCAAAGTTGCAAACAGAATTGGCCATGGCCAGAAAGTGATGAAAATAATAATTTTTATCTGTGGCATTAGATTAACGAGAACTTCACACAGTTATTAAGACACTCAATGCTTATCGTTCTTCTCCTTCTTAGGCAATCCGTCAGAGTCGAGGATGACTTGCTTCCACACTAAAATGAGTTCTCAAGTGACTGATGAGTCCAATGCGGGACCTACAGTCTCTGTCACAGGTGCCGCAGATGGTGTTTGGAGGGACGGACGGGTGGGATGCTTGGATTGTTGTGCGCTCCTTCTGCTGTTTGCGCTTGGCTTCCGCGTGCTCCCGGCGAAGAGACTCGAGGTGTTCGCCGCCTTCCCGGATGCTTCTCCTCCATTTTGAGCAGTCTTGGGTCAGGGATTCCCAGGAGTCGATGGGGATGTTGCATTTTTTCAAGGTGGCTTTGAGGGTGTCCTTGAAGTGTTTCCTCTGCCCACCTGGGGCTCTCTTGTCATGTTGGAGCTCCGAGTAGAGCGCTTGTTTTGGGAGTCAAGTGTTGTGTTCATTCTCTATTTTTTGTTACAGCTCACTAGACAGGCATTAGGACCCTGCAGGAGCTATTCAGACACTGTTGTAAACATGCTGGTTTCGGGACACCATTTTGGGAGTTGCTATAAAGGATACAGTTAGTTACTTTATTCCGGGTTCAGTTATGTCTCAAATAAAGCAATGTGACTGAGTACTGTAGACTTGAGTAAGTGTGACCTTAGTCTCTTTATTCTGACTCCAGAGTCCTGGCACAGCATGGGAGGCCTGCTTATATGCAGTGCTCCCAAGGGATGCTGGGATCCCTTGGGACTCCAACAGATGCGCCATCTGGTGGCAGTAGAATGCTGGTTACAAGGTGTTACATACATAACATCACTCCCCCCAAAAGTCAATAGTACACTTATTTACAGGGTGAGATGATCTGGGGCTTTCCGCTCCCTTGTCGATCGTTTGGTACAAACACAGGTGCAGGTGAGTTGGTTGGGCCTTCGCTGGGCTGCTGTGCAGCTGGCCTTGCTGGGCTGCTGGGGATGATGAGTTCAGCTTCGTGGTCAACCGTGATGTCGGTTGCCACTTGAGGGTCGAAGTTGGTGGTGTCCTCTACAGGTTGCTCATGGTTGTCTGTGAATCGCAGTTTGCTTTGGTCCAAATGGTTTCTGCAAGTTAGTCCATTTGCAAGTTTCACCTCAAACACCCTACTCCCTTCTTTGGCTTTGACAGTGCCAGAAAGCCATTTGGGACCATGTCCATAGTTGAGTACAAATACAGGGTCATTGACTTCAATATCGCGTGACAAATTTGCACAATCATGGTACATGCTTTGCTGATGCCGCCTGCCCTCGACATGATCATGGAAATCAGGATGGACTAGAGAGAGCCTGGTTTTGAGTGCTCTTTTCATGAGTAGTTCGGCAGGGGGAACCCCGGTGAGTAAGTGGGGTCTTGTGCGGTAACTGAGCAGGACTCGGGACAGACGCGTCTACAGGGAGCCTTTCGACACACGTTTCAAGCTTTGCTTGATGGTTTGGACTGCCCGTTCTACCTGCGGGCTTGAACGAAGCAGATGTGACGTGCTTGATCCCATTGCGGGTCATGAATTCCTTGAATTCAGCGCTGGTGAAGCACGGTCCATTGTCACTGACAAGGACATCAGGCAGGCCTGCTTGGCAAACATGGCTCATAGGCTTTTGATGGTGGCAGTGGACGTGCTTACAGACATTATTACACACTCAATCCATTTTGAATAAGCATCCACAACAATCAAAAATATTTTGCCTAGAAACGGGCCAGCGAAGTCAATGTGGATCCTAGACCACGGTTTGGAGGGCCATGACCACAAACTTAGCGCTGCCTCCCTGGGTGCATTGCTCAGTTGAGAGCAAGTGTTACATTGGTGCACGCAAGACTCCAAGTCTGTTGATGCCGGACCACCACACATGGGATCTGGCTACAGCTTTCATCATTACTATGCCTGGGTGGGTGCTGTGTAGGTTGCGTATGAATGTTTCCCTGCCTTTCTTAGGCAAAACCACGCGATTACCCCACAAAAAGACAGTCCGCCTGTATGGACATTTCGTCTTTGCGCCGCTGGAATGGCTTGATCTCTTCATGCATCTCCGCTGGGATGCTGGATCAGCTCCCATGGAGGACACAGTTTTTTACAAGTGACAGTAAAGGACCCTGACTGGTCCAGGTCCTGATCTGGTGGGCCATAACGGGTGACTTTTCATTTACAAATACATCCATCACCAAGAGCAAGTCTGCAGGCTGTGCCATTTCCACCCCGGTGGTGGGCAATGGTAGCCGACTGAGAGCATCAGCGCAGTTCTCTGTGCTTAGCCTCTGGTGAATTACATAGTTATATGCAGACAGTGTGAGCGCCCATCTTTGGATGAGAGTAGGGGCATTGGTATTAATATCTTTGTTCACTGAGAATAGCGATATGAGCGGTTTATGGTCAGTTTCTAACACGAACTTAAGCCCAAACAGATACTGGTGCATTTTTTTCACCCCGTAAACGCATGCCAGAGCTTCTTTTTCAATCATGCTGTAGACCCTTTCGGCCTTGGAGAAACTCCTGGACACATAAGCGACCGGTTGCAATGTTCCCGATTCGTTTGCTTGTTGTAGCACACACCTGACCCAGTATGAAGACGCATCGCAAGCTAGCACTAAACGTTTACATGGGTCATACAGAACAAGCAGTTTGTTGGAACGTAACAGATTTCTGACTTTCTCAAAAGCAGTCTCTTGTGATTTCTCCCATATCCAATCATCTCCCTTGCATAGAAACACATGTAGAGGTTCTAGCAAGGTGCTTAACCCGGGTATAATTGAGGAGTCCCAGGAACTACCGCAGCTCCATCACGTTCTGTGGTCTCAGCGCGTTCTTGATGGCCTCCATCCTGGCGTCGGTGGATCTGATGCCGTCTGCCGTGCTTCTTCTTCTTGAATTTGACGTGCGGTGAAGATCATGTCAATTGTGCCCCTTAGTGGGCGGAATCCGCATTGCGACTCTGGGAGGAGCTCTTCAGCCACTGGGAGCAGGCGATTGAGAAGGATTCTTATGATAACTTTCTCTGTGGCAGGCAGCAGGGAAACTCTTCTGTAATTACCGCAATCGAACTTGTCACCTTTTTTGAAGATGGTCACGATTACAGTGTCTCTGAAGATTCCCTGGCATGCTCTCCTCCTTCCAAATAAGAGAAATTAGTTCATGTATTCGTGCCAGTGGTGCTTCTCCACCATGTTTTAGTGCTTCGGTGGGGATTCCATCTGCTCCTGAGGCCTTGTTCTTCATTTGTCGGGTGGCCTTTTCAACCTCATGCCGGGCTGGGATTGTGCTGAGGTGGTGGCGGGCAGCATGCTGCGGGATGAAGTCGAGGACACTCACGTTGAAACCAGAGTCTTGGTTAAGGAGATCTTTGAAGTGCTCCTTCCAGCTGCCTCTCTGTCCTTGATGAGTACCTCTCTGTTCTTGGCCCAGTGGGATACGACCTTGGGTGCTTGGGCCGTAGGTGATCTTGACGGCGCTAAAGAGTCCACGTACGTCGTGGTTGTCGGCTAGTTACTGGATCTCCTGTGCTTTTTCCACCTACCATCTGTTCTTTAGATCATGAGTTTTAGATTGGACCTTGACCTTCAGATGTCAATAGAGCTGCTTTCTTGCTCTCGAGTGGTGTTGCTGCTTCCAGTTTAAGAATGCCTTGCGTTTGCGGCTTATCATCTCCTGGATCTCCTTGTTGTTCTCGTCGAACCAGTCTTGATGTTTCCTGGTGGAGTGACCAAGCGTCTCTTCACAGGTGCTAATTGTGGAGGCCTTGAGGGCAGACCAGGCTCTGTGGACACTCTGTGGCTCCAGTTCACTGGTAGTCGTCAGGTTGGTTGTGAGAAGCTGGCTGAATAGGGCTTTCTTAGCAGGATCTTTGAGTGCACCAGTGTTGATTTTCCTGCGGCAGCATTTGTGTTGCCGCCGCTGTTTTGGGGCTACATTGATGGAAATGACAGAGCAGATTAGGCGGTGGTAGGTCCAGCAGTCATCAGCTCCTGTCTTGGCATGAGTGATGCGGATGTCCTTGTGGTCCCTTGCCTGGACGATGACATAGTCTAGCAGATGCCAGCGCTTGGAGCGAGAGTGTTGCCATGAGGCCTTGTACTTGTCTCTCTGATGGAACAAGGTGTTGGTTATGACAAGGCCATGATCTAAGCATTTTGTCAGGAGGAGGGTACCGTTGATGTTGGTTTTCCCTACCCCCTCTCTGCTGATCACACCTCCCCAGAGATCTGTGTCCATTCCAACTCTGGCGTTAACGTCACCGAGGAGGATCAGCTTGTCGCCCGGTGAGGCTGAAGTAATACAAAATTCACAAGAAACCCCCCCTATGTTTGGGCTCATTCGAAAGGAAATTTAATTTGGGACTATCTACTGAAAAGTTTGGAACTCTAAAGTGCTTATGGAAGAAACTACGAACTTTAATAGAGAATTTTGGAATTTAAAAGACAAACTCAAGGCTGAGGGCGGACCTACGGAAATAGCATGAGACAGTCTAATTAAGTGAAGCTACTGGGTGTGAGAACTGAGTTAACCTGTCTGGAAGAATGAGTATTTGAAAATCTTTCTCCAAAAGAGACATTAACATCACAAAATCACCCACAGATAGCTACCCATCAACATGGGTCTGGACAACCATTTCAGCATATACATCACAAAGAGGTTCAATCCAGCCTGTATGCGAAAGACTAAGCACAAAAGGACATTGCAATTACCAAACTAATATTTCCATCAGAAAACAGTTTTCGAACATCAACCCACCCAAGACATATCAACTTTTAACGAGCCTGACAAAATATTACAAAGAATAACCAAGCCCGTCAAAATTATACAAAGGATTTTGAACAGATTGGGTGGCAAGATTAGAACACGGAAATCATATAACTGACCCCTGTTTTCAACAGAGATTAGGTGGTTGCTAGGTAGCTACAAGGCTGCTACTACCTCAGATGACACTTTGACTGACAGACTAGTACCACACTACGCTGTGTCATCAAGACAAGGAGAGAAACCAATGCGACAATTGTAAACTAACTTCTCCAGCCTCGAAGTCCTGAAGTCCTGAAGGAAGGAAGAACATCACCATCGCAGCAGCGACCGACCACAGTCAACGTGGTATCAAGGGAAAACACAACTGCGATCTACCGTTAACTATCAAATGGGTTAGTAAGCATAGTCCCTGCATGCCCTGGAGTCTAACCTAGCTAGAATTAGGTATTGGGAGGTGGGAGGTATAATTTACTGTGAGCCCCTTTTAATGTGTAATGCATGGTTCTTTATTAGAGTGATTTGTGATTTTAAGTTTGACCTTGTACCTTTCCTTGTACTGTCCTTTATTAGAGTGATTATAAGTTTGACCTTGTACCTTTCCTTGTATTGTTCTTTATTAGAGTGATTGCAAGTTTGGCCTTGTATTTTCTTGCTGGAGTAATAAGCCTGTATTACTTTGACTGTAATAAAACCAAAGTTCTTTGCATCAAACCAGTGTCCTCTGCACTTTTGTCACACCCCCCAAATAAATCCAGAGTACAGAACCCAAGGGAGTGGGAGCGATTCGAACCGCTCAAGTTGGTCAGAAGGGAACCTGACCCCCTCATAGAGACCCCCCTGACAAATTGGCGACCGTGACAGGACTCTGGTACAAGGGGTGTGATGTGGAGAGTGCTAGTTTGGGACAAAGAACCAAAATGGAAGAGAGGATTTCCTCCTATGTGTATAAGAACGTGAATGTCACTAAAGAATGGGTGCTTAGTCTATTGCACGTTGAGCATCCAGCTGACGCTGCAGCCCAAGCAAAGATCATAAAGAAGCAGTAGAGAAGGCAATCTGGTTGGTCTGCCGACAGCGACAGGTCCAAATCCTAGACAGAATGAAGGAAACATCACAGGCAGAGTTATGGGAATGCGCAGAGAACTACCAGGAAAGGGTTATGTCAGAAGAAAGATTATCAGGAGAACTCCGTAAGCTAAAACAGGAAAGGACCCAAATAATGGAAAGGTTTAAAAACAGTCAGGAATATTTTCAATGTCAGGTTACCGAGGCCAAAAGTAATGAACAGTCACTGATGGAGGAAAGCACTCGCCTCACCCTACAAGTAAAAGAGCTCCAGGAAAGATTAAAAGATGTGCAAGCAAAAGAGGACAGAAAACACTTGCTGCCGTCCAGAAAGACAACTTAGAAGCTATGGGCTGCAATGGTGGGAGTCCCTTCTCTAGAGTAGAGAAAGCGGTGCAGTTCACAGGAGAAACCCCACAGGCTTTCGCAGACTGACTGTGGCCGGTGTACAAAAGCGCCTGTAGTGGGGACATAGACAGATATCACTTGAACCCGGACGAATTAGCACACTGGCTCTGAAGCCTAGTAGCTAACAATCTACCCAGAATAAGAACCAAGGCTCAGGCCTGGTTCAACCCCAGAGATCCCCAAGCCACAGAACAGGAGTGCTTAGGCAGCTGACCCTAGCTTACAGAAACGGCAGAGGGACAGAAGAGCATCCACAAAAGGAAAGGGTTCACGAAATTCGACCTAGCCAAGACAAGAGGGAATGCTGCCACGAGGGGGGCAACTCCTCCGATACAAAACGTACCTGCTTCGGGTGCGGAAAGAGTGGGTACTGGAGAAAGGATTGTAAAAATCCTTGGAAGAATAGCGCAGGAAAGAATTCTCCAGCCCCTGCTCAAAAGACCGAGACAGATAAGCCAGTCCCTCCCCACTCGTTTGAGACCTTTTTAACTGCGCTCCGAGCCATGTTAGATGGCCCTGGAAAGGTAGCCACCACCACCGGTACCGAAATCCCATCTGCCCCCTCCCAACCAAAACCGTGACTAGGACAGGTGTGGCCTGTCCACCTGTGTGCCCTCGAGTATGATGCGTGGGGGAGACCGACCGTACAGATGGAAGTGGAAAAGGTGAAAGGGACTCACCTGCTGGACACCGGTGCCTCAAGCACTCTTGTCTATGCAGCTATCCCCGCCGCCTCACCTCTGTCTAACGGGGTCCCCTACAGCTTGGTGAGTTTCACAGGCACTGAACAGACTGGCTCATTCTCCGTTCTGTTCTCCATTCATTTAGGTACACCACACTAAGTGGACTTGTGTCCTGATGAAGTGGGAGCAGGAAGGGAGAGGGATCCTGGCGGCTGACTTCATTCTAGGCCACGGGATCCTAGTGGATTTAAGAAACCACTGTCTTTGGGGGTCAGTCTGTACAGGACAGGAGAGTGAGGTGATGGTTATCCCGGTGTGTACCATGAAACCAAAGGAGGGTTACGACCTTGAATCACTGGTCAGTAACACCCCTGTAGAATATCAAGAGTATGTGAGGAAAAACCTTGCAGCTTTTGCCACTCACAAACACGACGGTGGGAGAATAAACGGGGTTGAGGTTAGTATAGATGGGGACCCCATGACCCGACCACAGAAACAGTACAACTTCCCCAGGGAGGCGGAGACAGACATGGAAATAGCCTTGGGTTCGCTGGTTAAACAGGGGGTATTGAGACCAATAGCTACCCATGTGAACTCTCCATTGTGGCCGGTTAAGAAACCGGACAACTGCTGGAGAGCCATGGTGGACTATCGAGTACTCAACCGTAACATCCCAGCCTGTGCACCCACCATTGCTGCTATCGCCAACCTCATTGGAAGTATCCCAGCCTCCGCGACCACCTTCACGGTGCTGGATATTTCCAACGGGTTCTGGTCCATACCTTTAAGAAGGGAAGATCAGTACAAGTTTGCTTTTACCTTTAAAGGACAGCAATATACTTGGAACTGTCTCCCTCAGGGCTTCCACAACAGCCCCAGTATTTTCCATCAGTGTATGACCAACTGTTTTCAGAGTTTCAGCAGACCCCAGCAATTAGTACAGTATGTAGACGACCTGCTCCTGTTCACCAATGAGTGGGAGGAGCATGGCCCACTGCTGGCTGAACTGCTGGAGCTGCTGAAAGAAGAGGGATTGAAAGTAAACCCCAAGAAGGCACAGATCGGCCTGAAGGAAGTAAAATTCCTGGGACTGGCTGTGCGCGCTGGGGAGAGAGCCATTGACAAAGCTAGAAGGGAAGCAGTGCAGAAGTTACCAGCCCCCAACACAGTAACAGGAGTAAGATCTTTTCTAGGGCTAACCGGGTACTGCAGAGATTTCATTGAGGATTATGCAGCCACCGCAGCCCCTTTGCTCCGACTCCTACACAAGGGAGTGGAGTGGGAATGGGACAAAGGTTGCGAGGCAGCATTTATCCAACTCAAGAAAGACCTACAGACCACGCCAGCTCTAGGGGCCACTGATGGGGGTAAAGAGTTTTTCCTGGAAGTAGCAGCCAGCGGGGACAGCCTGAGTGCAGTACTGCTCCAAGAGCAGCACGGTCGGCTGAGACCAGTGGTCTACTCCTCCAGGATACTCACGGACTTGGAGAAGGGATACTCCAACTGTGAGAGGCACCTCCTAGCCACTCACTGGGCTGTGAAAAGATCATTGATCTTCACAGGGGGGTCCCCTATCACACTCCTTACCTGCCATTCACCCACCCAAATGCTCCTGGACGGGAGAATCAAGGATGGGACAGTGAGCAGTGCCCGCATTGCTCGCTGGACCCTGTTCCTCTCTCAAATGGACCTACCGGTAAAGGGTATCTGCGAGCCAAGACTCGCAGCCAACATGATTTATCCAGGGACAGCCCACCGGTGTTCCATAGAAGGGGTATGGGAAATTAACATAGGCTTTCAGGCTGGGTTGCACCTCACAGGCCGAGAGATCTATGTGGACGGTTCAAGCACGGTATCTGCAGGTGAACGACTCACAGGCTGCGGAGTTTATGACCCCGAGGCAGGCATTGCCCTGGCGATTAAACTCCCCAGTACTATGAGCGCCCAGCATGCAGAACTGTCTGCGGTGGTGTACGTAGTCACACACCCCGAAGAATTCCCCACACCATACACGATTTGCTCGGACAGTGTGTTCACATGCAATTTGTGTGTGGAGTACCTAGCTATTTTGTCCCGCTGCGGATAAACATCCGCAGACGGGAGACCCCTGGCAATTAAGCCCCTACTGGAAAAGATCATGAAAGTCGTAGGATAGGAAGGGAATATCTATATACATAAGGTGAAGGCACATTCCACCACAGAACCCCGTAGCGATGGAAACCAGCAGGCTGACATGTTGGCCAAGCAGTGGACCCGCACAGGCAAGTTCTGGGATCTGTACAACCCAGGACCCATTGCAGCCGTCAGGGGCAGGATTGGGACGGCAGGGAAGGCAGGGATAGCTTTGCCCCTGGACCTAAAAATGGTCCAGACCCAAGACCCCATCCTCAAAACTGTCCTGAACACGCTAGCTAAAGGGAAAAGAATAGACCGCCCGTACAGCACCACAGCAATTGCCATTAAAGAAGGCATGCTGTTCAGGGGGGAACAATGGGTAGTACCGCAACAACACCGGAGAGAATTCCTCCAGCTGGCCCACGAGGGTCCAGGAGCAGGACACCCCGGACCTGAGACAATTTGGCAACGAGTGGAACAGGCAGGGTGGTGGCCAGGACTCAGGGAAGACGTCTGCGAGTTCTGTGCTAACTGTCTGGTGTGCGCGGCCAACAACCCCGACCCCCAGAAAAGAAAGGTGTCTATGGGACATATCAGGAGAGTAGAGGGACCCTGGCAGTCGATCCAAATCGATTACATCGGGCCCGTACCCACTGCCCAGGAAGGTTACAAGTACTGCCTAGTATTGGTGGATATATTCACCAAATGGGTGGAAGCCTTCCCATGCCGAACAGCCACTGCCCTGGGAACAGCCAGGATCCTGGTCAGAGAAGTGTTCTCTCGATGGGGACTACAACAATATGTGGAGTCTGACCAAGGGAGTCATTTCACCGGGCAGGTGATGCAGGAGATCCTTAAGGTGCTCGGCATGAAAGGAAAATGGCATGTCGCCCACAACCCGCAGTCATCCGGGCCTGTGGAGGGTTTAAACCTTAAAGAAAGGCTGCGCAAAGAGACAGGGGACTCATCCAAGGGGTGGGTAGAGGTCCTACCACTGGTCCTCATGGGGATCCGGTCCAGCCAGTCAAAGAGCACGGGGTACTCCCCGTACGAGCTCATGACCGGCAGAGCCATGCGAACCCCCACTCATGTATTAGCCCCGGGACTCACAGAAGGTCAGCTTAGGGAAGCGAACCGGGACAGCTGTGTCAGGAATCTGTTTGAACACCTTAAACAGATTCACTGACAGGCTGCTAACAACATGGGAAACAGCATCGGAGCATCCGACTGCTGCTAGAACCCCGCAAACACCATGAGTGGGAGATAGGGGACCAGGTTATGGTAAGGAACTACGCTAGAGTAGGGGTCTTTCAGACACTGTACATGGGACCGTACCACATTGTCGACAAGGCAAGCCCCATGGTCTATGCCATAAAATTGCCCCACCGAACAAAGTGGTTCCACATAAATCAGTGCAAACTTTTCGATCCAGGGGCAGCAACTAAACGCAAGGGACAGCAGAAATCTGTAAACCGTACTAAAGACAGGGACCCCCAGCCAATAGCCCCCAACTGTGGAGTTCCCACAGGGAATGTGGCAGACCCACAGACTGTACCTAGAGGGGCGGTGGACTGTGTTACTGGAGGAGCTGTCCTCCCAATCATTTGGGACTTGGACGCACTCCCAGCAGCCGAAGCCTTAAGAAGGACTCCCCGCACACCACAGCCAAAGACACCGTGGTCACCAGCGCTCCAATTTGAATGGTTCAGCCCCGGGAGAGGGACCAGCCGCAAAAGGGCACCTAAGGTCAGAGACCAGCCTACGGGCAACAAGGGACCCCCAGAAGAGATAGCGGTGGAACAGCCACCAAGTGAGAGTCCCCAGCCCGTAGCCCTGAGCCAGGCAGAACCCACAGGGGAAAAAACGAACCAGGCAGCCACCGCCAATGGAGCAGTGTGCTGCAGCACTGGTGGGGATGTTCCCCCGATAGTGTGGGACTCAAAGCCACGTCCGATCAGGGTACTGAGGATTAGACGGTGCGGACCGACCTATTACCTACCTTGTTGGACACCCAGCAGGAGAAGAAGAAAGAGAGAAGGCATGAATTAACCTGGCCACCCGGAGACGGGTGGCAGATGTACATATATAACGATGTGAATTTAAGGATGTTTAGCAACATGAATTTAAGTATGTTTAGTAGTAATTTAGAATAGTGTAAGTTCTGTGTAATGATAAATATATATGTATTAGTTAACTGGGGTAAGGAAAATAATCTACCTGTGCAGCTGTTAAAAGAAGCACAGGCCGGGTAATATCCGGGAGTAAGAAGAATCTATGGCTATTAAGGAAGCACTGGTAAGATAACAAGTAAAACGGCTGTGAGATAAAAGTTAAAAGCAGACATCAGTCCACAGGAAACTGAATAAGACAGCCAGTCAATTAGAGACTATGAGCCCAAATCGGAACTCAGTCACCTTTGTCAAGCCAGAGAACTTTCTCAGGACGAGACAATCTGTTTTATGTGCCCCTACAGGAAAGAGAGCAGCATGAGAAGGATCCTATTCCTGCTCGCCCTGATAGGGATGAGCAGCGGCGACCGAGGAGACGTGAAAGAATCCCTCATCTACGGGTGTTCAGGAGGGAGAGCACCGATCGTAACCACCAGGGGTGGCCTCCGAGACGTGGAAGAACTCGCCATTTACGCCCACGAGGGAAGATAGCCAGGGTGGCTGGGATCTAACTCTACCCGCTACTCCAGCCAGGAAGGTTTTACCTACGGGGAGACCTCACTTCCATGCCCCCGGATACGGATCATCGCTGCCCGGGTCAGTGTTACAGAGGGAAAACATGTATGTTTGACTTGCAAAGGGAACATTCCCCTGGGAAGATGGTGGTGGCTCAGAAAACTCAGCAAGAATGCATGGGACCAGGAATTGGATTGGGAAAGACTCGGTAATGATACGTACCGCACCATCACAGGGACACGGGGAGGAGTAAAAGTGTGTTGGGACAAATGCTGGGAATCCGAACAAGGAATTTATGTTTGCATGTGGGGATCAGAGAGTATTTGTCCCGCAGACATATCAATCGTCTTCACCAGGCAATGGCAAGATGAAGGGAAAGGGATGGGGTGGGATTCTAGCCTACACAGATGCGCGGTCCCACAGTCCCCACTCCCAATTAACGCCACCGAACTAAGAGCACACATTAAGAAACCCCTGCCCACAACCCCGCCAATACGCACAGTAATAGAAAGGTTCCTACCGCCACCAAGGGACCTGGAAATGGATTAGTATTGGTACCGGCCGAAAAGGTGTTATACCAGGGGATACATTATGCGGTAGCTTCAGTAATTTTAAACCTTACCGAGGTACACCTACCTGCATGGTGTCCGAAGGAAACAGAGCTGCTATACCAGGCCCTACTTAGAGACATGTTCAAGAAATGTTATGAGTTAGACTTTGGAAATGTAGACAAAGCAGACCTTTACACCCTAAACGCTAGGGACACAGAGGCTCAGGGAGACGTTTTCACTACCTACAATACAGCATCCTCTGTAATAAATAGCCTGGATGACATAGCACTACAAATACAGATAAACAGTTTAAAGTCCCAATTGAGAAAAATCCTGAAACAGGAGAACACAGTAGTAGGATCAGAACTACACGAGGACCAGGCTATGACTGTCCATTTAAAAGAAATAGTGGCTGACCTGGAAAAACATGCACAGACAGTGAATGCACTCATACGGGAGGATAGAAATGCCTCAGACCAGGCTGCACAGAACGAGGTGTGCGTACTGTATGGGGCATGGTTGTTGGGCGAGGGCCACAACAACCTGGAGGATTTAAAACAAGGTGTAGCCCCCTCCTGGATCAGGAACAAGCACCTCTCAGCCCTCCACCCGTACAGTAATTCACTAAGCCCGTGCCAGCTCCGCCTAGCCTCTGAAGCCTACCCTGTCCCAGTAGACTGTGGGAAATCTAACCACACCATTATGGGATAATACTAAGGATGCCAGTCACGGGTGGGACAGCCCGACCCGCACCGGTATACCGGGTGGAGACCATTGGAGTTATTCAGGGAGGTGCACACATTCATTTCGCAGCGGTCCCACTCTATGTCATAAAGTGGGAACACATTGTAACGGGTACTGACCTCTCCGGGTGCCGGAGCTGGTGTGCACACGTAATATTGTGTCCCCAGTACTTGAGTGTTCATTCAAAGTCACAGTGTGGGTTTAAAGCTGCTGGCACACAGCCTATTAACTGCACCATGGAGTACTGGAACAAGTCCATGTCCCTCCACAGGTAGCATACATAGGGGGTGGGACATACTGTGTCACCACCAGTGCACCCCACTACCAACATGGACACTTCTGATGTCCGGTAAGTGACAGCAGTTTTTGCTTCAAACCTGAGGCATCAGTTCAAGTGGCCCAGGAACGGATTGTCCCCATTCCTGAACCCTCCACTGTCCACCTCACTGTGAAGGAAAACATTACAAACCTGCAGGATTATGTTGTACATTTTGGCTATGCAATTCCCCCTCTACCCGAACACCTGATCGCTCTGCTAAAAGCTGTAATTATCTCACAAAAACACTTCTATACTCTAGAACAGAAAACCATTGAGATAGGGAAAAAGATTCTTGAGATCACAATGTTGCCTTGGTGGGACCTTTTCAGAAATATAGAGGTCCCAATTTGGATCAGAATCGCTTCCCACAATTTAATTATTTGTCAACTCGCGATTATACTTTACTTATGGTGTCTCACTTGCCGAGTGAAACACAGAGGCCATCAGGTCAGGCACCAAAGGGTGCTATATGCTCCTTGGCCGAACTTGGAAATTGCGCAGGGAGGGGTGACATCATACTACCATGTTTAATTTGTGTTTAATTTTACCTGCTGTAAACCGCAACATCGCGAGTGTTGTAAGAGTGTTACTTAAATGTTTTGACTATGTACCTTTATTTTACTGAACTTAAAACGTGTTTGACTATTTACCTTTATGCTATTTGAGAATGTGTTGCTATGTGTTCTTATTTTACTTTACTTAAAGTTGTGTATGACTGTATACTGTCATTTTACTGTGAAAACCGAGTAAAAGAGGGACATCATACTCCCTCTATGCTCTAACCGAATTGTAATGACTGTATTCGCCTGTATATTGCATTGCATTTCAACGGGGGATGTAGGGTAATGTTTAGCTAGTATAAATGCAGGGAAGGTTGACTCTCGGGAGCAGGAATTTTGCTTACCTTGATTGACACTCAAGAGTGTGGAGTTTCAACAGGGGGAAATGAAGGAATGCAAAATTCACAAGAAACCCCCTCTGTGTTTGAGCTCATTCGAAAGGAAATTTAAGTTGGGACTATCTACCGAAAAGTTTGGAACTCTAAAGTGCTTATGGAAGAAACTACGAACTTTAATAGAAGTTTGGATTTTAAAAGACAAACTCAAGACTGTGGGCAGACCTACGGAAATAGCAAGAGACAGTCTAATTAAGTGAAGCTACCTGGGTGTGAGAACTGAGTTAACCTGTCTGGAAGAATGAGTATTTGAAAATCCTTCTCCACAAGAGACATTAACATCACGAAATCACCCACAGACAGCTACCCATCAACATGGGTCTGGACAACCATTTCAGCATTTACATCACAAAGAGGCTCAATCCAGCCTGTATGCGAAAGACTAAGCACAAAAGGACATTGCAATTACTAATATTTCCATCAGGAAACAGTTTTCGAACATCAACCCACCCAAGACATATCAACTTTTAATGAGCCTGACAAAATATTACAAAGAAGAACCAAGCCCGCCAAAATTATACAAAGAATTTTGAACAGATTGGGCGGCAAGATTAGAACACTGAAATCATATAACTGACCCCTGTTTTCAACAGAGGTTAGGTGGTAGCTAGGTAGCTACAAGGCTGCTACCATCTCAGATGACACTTTGACTGACAGATTAGTACCACACTACGCTGTGTCATCAAGACAAGGAGAGAAACCAACGCGACAATTGTAAAGTAACTTCTCCAGCCTCGAAGTCCTGAAGTCCTGAAGGAAGGAAGAACATCACCAACGCAGCAGCGCCCGACCACAGTCAACATGGTATCAACGGAAAAACAACCGCGATCTACCGTTAACTATCAAAAGGGTTGGTAAGCATAGTCCCTGCATGCTCTGGAGTCTAACCGAGCTAGAATTAGGTATTGGGAGGTGGGAGGTATAATTTACTGTGAGTTCCTTTTAATGTGTAATGCATGGTTCTTTATTAGAGTGATTTGTGATTTTAAGTTTGACCTTGTACCTTTCCTTGTACTGTCCTTTATTAGAGTGATTATAAATTTGGCCTTGTACCTTTTCTTGTATTGTTCTTTATTAGAGTGATTGTAAGTTTGGCCTTGTATTTTCTTGCTGGAGTAATAAGCCTGTATTACTTTGACTGTAATAAAACCAAAGTTCTTTGCATCAAACCAGTGTCCTCTGCACTTTTGTCACACCCCCCAAATAAATCCAGAGTACAGAACCCAAGGGAGTGGGAGCGATTCGAACCGCTCAAGTTGGTCAGAAGGGAACCTGACCCCCTCATAGAGTCCCCCCCCCCTTACAGGGCTCAGGTCAGGGATTGTTCAAGACGGTGTAGAATTCCTCTTTGGTCTCTTCTATAGCTTCCAGTGTTGGGGACGTATGCGCCGATGACCGTAGCACATTGGTTCTGGGCTAGGGTGAGTTGAAGTTTCATGAGGCGTTCGTTTATCCCACAAGGGGAGTCTCTGAGATGTCCAACTAGCTCATTTTTTATGGCGACATCGACGCCATGGAGGTGGCGTTCTTCTGGGTTACCTTTTCAGAAGAAGGTGTAACCACCACCTTGTTCCTTGATCTGGCCTTTCCTTGCCCGCCGAGTCTCGCTTAGGGCGGCGATGTCTATGTCGAATCATCTGAGTTCCCTGGCAACGAAAGCAGTACAGCATTCCGGTCTGTTACTGTTGCAGTTGTAGCCATGAGGGTCCTAACGTTCCAGGTCTCGAACTTCATTTTTGAAGTGTGGAAGCTGCCTGTGAGTGACTTCTTTTAACATGGGGTGGCCGTTGCACACCAGCTACCACATGGGCTTGGCAGAGCAAGAGCTTGGTCCAGTAGCGAGGTGATCCAAAATGATTGGAGGCCAGGCTCTGCTGCATGGGCCTAGTACACACACACACACACACACACATACTCCTACTGTCCTCTTTCCTCCTTCCCACAGGTCCTCGCTCCCTCGATTTCATAGGATGCAGTGTAGGCCTCCCGACCTCGCTGTTGGCCTGTGCTGCGCCTTCCCTGCGCTCTTTGTGCATCTACGTCTGTTTCATGTTTCTCTCATGCATGCTTCTATGAGGAGAACCCCTGTGGCTTCAGCAGAGGTAGAGGCAGCCTGCTCACTTCTCTGCTGCGACTGCTTAGACAGTTTTGCTGGATATCCTCTTGGTTTTGGAGCGTCTGCCACCTGTTCTCCATGGATAGTCATCTATTCTCCATAGAGACCTGTGCCCATGTGACTGGTGCATTAGCTGCTCCATGCAGGTGGCCACCCTTTCCATGGAAGAGCCAACAGTCGCCATCATCTGCGACACGGTGGTGCCTATGTTGGAGATGGACTCCTTAATTCTCTGGACATTTTCAGACATCGCAGTCGGAAAACCTGTCAAAGCCTTCTGTACTTCTTGCTGCACCTCCAGGATCACCTTCTCTCTGGTTGGCCCCCGAGGCTCAGTGTCTGCATGCAGTTGTGCAAAGTTGGGAGTGTCTTGTGCCCTCCAGTGAGGAGTCTCCACTGCTGTCCCTGTCTCCACCATCTCCTCTTGCTTACTTATGACTTTTGAGACATCAAGTGACAACGCTACTCTATCTTGCATGTGACACACCGAGGTTTGTGTATCTGCGCTGGTGCTGGGTGCGGTTTATGTGCCTCTTGACGGTGCACCCTTGGAGGCTGGAGGCTCCTCTGAGGATTCATCTTCCTCTTGTTCCTGGACAGTGGGGTGGGGGCGGGGGGTGGGGGTGGCGGGGGGTGGACTCATGATGGTCCTGTGGGAGGGTAAAGGGATGATTTAGAAATGTCGTATCAAGATGGGTAACAATACCATTATGCACATGACGAACATTCACTGGCTGCTGATATCAGTCCCCATACAAGTGGTTGTTGCATGCCATGTGGCTGTATGAGATGTAATTCTTTCACCAGGTTGCTGAGATGTCCTTCTCTCTTCATCTCCCACCTCCAGCTGCTGTGTGACTCCTGAGACTTCCAAGGTGACCTCCTCTGCTGCACTTAAGGTGGCCAATGATGGAGGGCCACTTCCGGTTCTCTCCCTCTCCCTCTTATTGTGGGTTCTCTTCTCCTGCAAGGAAGGAAAGAAAATACATTTGAATGAGAGTGATGGAATGAGTGTAAGGAATGGGTGACTATAATGGTGTGGGGGGGTGCCAATGCCAAATGACCTCCTTGTGTGTAGTTAGTTGATGCGATTCCATTAGGATGAGGGTGAGTGTGAGGGTGATTAGTCAGATGGGGATGTGATAATGTAGATAGAGAGAGAGGGATGGGTGGATATGAAAGGTATGTTGGTGTGAGGAATGATGTACAGGAGCCGGCTTGGGAAGGCAGAGTGATGAGGATGGGATGAGAGGCACAGCAGGATGAAGTTGAGTATGGCTTTGCACTCACCTTTCCTGATCTAAGAAGATCATTGAAGCACTTCTGGCACTGCACCCAGGTCTTCCTTAGAACACCTTGTTGTTGGCCTCCTCTGCTATTTGGAGCCGGGCTCCTTTGGTCTGCGAGGGAGGTCTCTTCCGCCCATCCAAAGCTCTCATTCCCTCCACAAGCATATGGAAGGAGTCATCTGAGAATCTGGTTGCAGCCCTCTGCTTCTGTGCAGTCATGTTTCCAAGTGTTTGGAACACTCAAAAGCGTCTGCACGCTCCTATGCGTCATCGCTGACATCATCAGACCCGTACCATTTAATACGGCCCGGAAATGTGCAGGGCGGCCTTAATAGGCGCCATTAACGGAAAGTCGATCTCAGGAGCGGAATGGAATGAGGAGCGGGGTTGTGACCCTCCATGACGACCTCCTGCACCCGACCCGGCTTTCACAGAAATTTATGGCACAGAAGGAGGCCATTCGGCCCATCGTGTCTGTGCCGCTCGAAAAAGAGCTATCCAGCCTAATCCCACTTTTCAGCTCTTGGTCCGTAGTCAGAAGATTCTGGCCCATGAATCTGTTTAATATTTGTAGTACAATTAACTCTATTTAATCACTTCAGTGGCAAATAGAAGTTTTTTTTAACTACACTCAGCTTACTCCTGCTTGAGGGAGAGAGAGAGAGACTCAGAAATGAAAGTAATAAAAGCCGAAACACAAGATGGAATATCCTAGTCAGATTTGTACTGAATAGTCAAAGTACCTAATGCTTCCCTGTGGCACATGGAGTGAATGGCATCTTTGCAAACATCTTCAGGGGGATTCCAAAGCACAGATGGAATAAGCACTGAACAGCTTTTTCTCACTAACACTTTATTCTGAGTCATTGGACCCAGAGCACCCACTTACAGGCATCTTCCATTGCCTGCTTTGTCAGGCTGGGTGATCATTTAGAAAGACCAGTGACTTGGGCTTTCCGCTTATTAGAGACTGGACTTTTCTCTTGCAATTTGCAGGTCATCCAGCAGGGGTACCCAGCACTGGGGATGTGGCACAAGAAAGTTCTGACGAGGTGGAACATGCTACGTTGTCGGAAGTGGCTGCAGCTGTTGTCGTGACATCTCCTGACCCTGCATCTAGAGGTTCAAGGCCAGCATGATTCTAACAAGGCCGCATCATCCAACAGAAATTTGCCACCACAGTAGCTGCCCACTCAGGAAGCACTTCGACACAATATTAGGTTATAAGTAGGGCCAACTTGCATTATCGTATCATCAAGTGGAAGCAGGGTTTAGAGTACATGTTCATGACCAATAACTTCAAACAAATAAATAACTACACCTCAATACTAATTTAATTAACAGAAGCAGGCCAGATCCATAGCACAGTAATGTGCACATTTTATATGGTCATGGATGCCCATCATCGGTTTTAAAATTCAGGATGGTATTTAATTTCAATTATTTAAATATGCAGATCTAGGTTTGGATTGATCATAGAGCAGCCTCCATTTTTCCTCTAAAATTGCACTTTGCAAAAGTGGGTTCTCTGTGAATCCAGTGCACAGTGTAAGTGGTTTCCCTTAGGTGTTTTCGATGCACCCCCACTTTACAATAGTTCTAGCGCTTGGAATGATTACTGTATTGAACAGATGAATGAGTTAGGGACGAGTACCTTGGTCTCAACCGGCAATGCTTTTATTAAAGTTAAAACACACACCTGCACCCAGTAAAACTACACACACCCTGGTGTGTAAAACAAACAAATGCAGTACAACACACAGTCTGGCCCATCTAAACAGGCCCCTATCGCAAAGTACCCATATCTAAAACCTCCCTGAAAACCCCTAAAATATTGGTTGGGAGGACCTATGATACCCCCTCACACCGTAGCTGTGATCTTAAAAGCTGGGTGTGCAGAGATGATGCTCACCGATTCATTGGCTTACTCGCTGCTTCTCCTGATGAAAACGTGTCTCTTCTGATTTCTTCTCTCCGTCCCATATGGAGGGCTTGGTCCTTGTAGAGGCGAAGCGAGCAAGAGCAAGGGAGCGAGCTGTGGCCACCCAGCCTCTTTTATACCCCCATACTGTCCGCCCTTTCAGGCTGAATAAAGTTTGTTGTTTCGAGGCTTCCTGTGGGTGTGGCTTCTTTTTGCCCAATAAAGTTTCATTGTTTTCGAGGCTTCCTGTTTTGCCAGTGATGGGTTTTCGCTTCCGACCGGTCTGGGCTTAATGGCTTTCTATTGTTCTGGCATTTCATCCAGGTACTGACCACTGATCAGTTCACCTGATCTAACTTTGACGAGTTCACTTTGCTTAACAATGGACCCTCCATTTGCCCATCACCTGCGATGAATTGCCTTATCTTGGCCATTGTCTTCCCAGATCCCCTGCCCATCATTCTAAGTCCAACATGGAGAAGTACCTGGGCTCCTCCCACAAACAGCTTCCAGCTTTTTTCTGCAGTGAGAAAAATATGTCCAACGAATCCTTGGGGATTAAAACACAATGTCCAGATAATGTCCAATAAATCCTTGGGGATTCGATGCTTACAACAGTGTAGAGGCTTGATTTCCTGATCAATTCACTGCCGAGTAATATTGAGGCTATAAAGTGTCTTTCACATCTTCTTTCATTTGTTTGGAAATGGTGATTCATCAAAACACTTCATCAGGTTAATTGCTTGTGACATTAACTGTGATGGAAATGATATTTGCTCTCTTGTGATTCTTCTGCATCTCAAAACAAAAATGAGGCTTCCAAGACACTTTCTGACTTCTGCTAAATAAAACCCCAGGAAGTTTTAACTGCTTGATTGTGTGCACAGCATCTGAGTGCTGATATCTTCAGGCTAGTGGTAAATAGTTTCACAGGTACAAGGAGATAGAACGTATAAAGTTGCCAGAGCATAGGCAGAGGGTTAATATAAGAAGTTATACACAAGTGATGGGATCTTGGAACATAGGAACAGGAGTAGGCCATTTAGCCCCTTGAGGTTGTTCCGACATTCAATGAGATCATGGCTGATCTGTGACCAACTCCATATACCTGCCTTTGGCTCATATATCTTAACGATGTAACTATTTGTACTGCACTTTTTTTGACAGACAAGCGTCTGTCAAGCCCTGCCCCTCTATGCCCATACTGCACTTTTTGACAGACAGGCGACAAGTCCCGCCCCTGTCAAGCTCCCCCCCCCCCCACAGCCCGAATCATTCCCTCCACGTGGTGCCGAGAAGCAGGACCTGAGGCTCCGACTCTCTTCGCCCGCTCAGGCCCCGGCCCTGACCCTGGCCCTCTTCCTCACCCGTCCCCCCCCCATGACTCTCTCCCCTCCCCACCCCCCGGCTGGCTCGGGGCTGAGAGCAGTGGTTCTGGGGCCGAGATGGCCCGTGGGTGGCCAAGAACGGCGGCGGTGAATAGAGAAGCAGCGGAGGGCCGAGAGGGAGAGAGAGGTTGGAGGGAGAGTGAGAGAGGCTGGGGAGAGAGAGAGAGGCTGGGGAGAGAGAGAGATGGATGGGGGGGGGTGGGGAGAAACACGGGTGGGGGATCAGAGGGGAGAGAGGGAACTCAGGGAAGATGGATCACGTTCTTACAACACTGTCACTATTCACTTTATACCCAATAAACCTGTCAACAATCTGTATACAATGGCCCATCTATGGTGGGGGGGTGGGGCGGGGGGTTGGAGGGAGGGAAGTACTTGGACTGGGGTAAGGCACTTTGGCTTGCCCTTACTGTCTTCTGGGGAACTCTGTCCTTTGTCGCTTCAGGAAGTCTAAGTGGATCGAGTTACAATTTGCAAAGTCAGTGAGACCCTGGGATGGGCGATTCCAGTTACACATTCCTGTGAAACTTCAGGGTATGGCTTATCCTCCAAGGGGACCAATCATAGACAAAGGGTGGAGCATGGTGGCTATTTTGGCAGTACAAATAAGCACGTCCATATCTTAATACCTTTGTATGACAAAAATCTATCAATCTCAGATTTAAAATTAACAATTGATCTAGCATAATTTACTGTTTGCTGAAGAGAGTTCCAAACTTCAACCAATCCTTGTGTGTTGAAGTGTTTCCTAATTTCCCTCCTGAAAGGTCTGGCTCTAATTTTTAGACTATGCCCCCGAGTCCAAGGGGCTGAAATTGCTCCTTCCCTTAAGGCCTGCTACCGCTGGAAATCAGCAGTCACATCGCAGAGTGCAATGGCCGCCGATTTTTCGTGTAATAGCCGTCATTTAAAAAATTCCACTCCTGCGGTATCCTGACGGTGACCAGCTCCCCTCCCCCACCCCCACCCCCCGTACCATTCCACTGCTACCGATCCATCCTAAGTGCGTTATAAGAGGGCGCACCACCGATGTTAGCACTGAGAGCTCTGCACTCTGACCGTCACAATGAAAAGTTCAAATTATACTTGATTACTCAGGCAGGAAGGATCTATTACACATTCCGGACAAACTGCTGAGTGTGTCTTGTCCTCCAAGGAGACCAATCAGAAACCGGCTCTTGTCCTCCAAGGGGACTAATCAGAACTTTGGTGTTGCAAATAATTATAGCCTTTTTTCAGACTGTTGATGATTCTGCCATTCCCATTTACATCTCTTCTAGACCCATCTTTACTTGTCCCATACCTCCAGTTTTGTCTTGCACCATCATCTCTTTTGTCATTTAATCTCTCCTGTCTTCCACCCTATCCCTTTTGTTCTTTCCTCCCCTCCCCCCCACCTTTCCCTGCCTCTGTACTTGCTTAAAACCTGTTCCATCTGTAACATTTTCCAGTTCTGATGGAAGGTCATTGACCTGAAACATTAACTTTGTTTCTCTCTCCACAGATGCTGCTTGACTTGCTATTTCCAGCATTTTTTGTTTATTTTATCTTAGTCGTACAGTCCTCTTTAATTATACATTTGAAAGTGTATAAATGAAACCTGACAGCATTGGATGAGAAGCATATAAAAGAGCAAAAAGTGCAGTTCCAATTAATGGTTTTGGTAGCACCTTGTTATGTTATCAGAATCATGACTTTACATTCAATTGGGTTTTCTTGTTGTGCTAAATATTATTGCAGATTATAGGATAGAATTTCTGAGCAAGACGGTGGCAGGAGCATGCGGTGCGGCCATTGTACTGCCTGAGTCAGGCATTGCTGATCTGGATGAATCTCCAGGGTCAATCTCATTAGGAATTCAGAGCAAGCATTTAAAGGAGAATGCAATTTTGGAGGAAAAAGGTTTAACAACACTTGTTCAATACAACACAGTGTGAGAATGGAGGAGCAGCATAACAGAGCACCAAGGTTCCATGATGCAGAAGTGGAGATGATGCTGAGTTGCTCCATTTTGGCAGTCCATGACATTCTCCCCACAGGGGACATGGGTCAAAATCACAGACAAGTTTACAGACCTGGTTTTCTATAGCCAACCGTGTGAACAAGACACAGTTCTCAGGGCCACTGAACCAGTCAACACCTCATAGCATCCTGCATCACTGTTGCAAACAGTAGCACAGGAATACGACAGTTACTGTGCTTTTTGCACAACCCCAACATTAATTTCATATTAAAATATAAAAAGAACATGCTGGAAACACTCAGCAGGCCAGACAGCATCTGCAGAGAGTGAAGTGTTTCAGGTCGATGACCTTTCATCAGAACTGGAAGAAGTTAGAGATTTGACAGTTTTTAAGCAAGCACAGATACATTTAGCATAAACCTATCTGCTCGAACCCTGTTCCAAACCAGAGATTTACCCAAAGTTCAATGTGTAGCGTGTTAACTTTAAACCTGCATCTTCTAATTTGCTAAATAGCTCTACCTGAATTCAGACACATGTTCAAATATATCACAAACTCTTACAGAATATGGCTTTGATTCTGAACGATTTCCTTTCCCTTTTTTTTTGCTCTGCTGTAGTTAATCTGTTTGAAATGCTTCTGCTTCTACGGATGATGGTGCTGGGTAGTTGCTGAGCTACACTCAGGCAGAGCAATTGTTTTTCTGCTGGTAATCTTTAATTTCCCCCTGCTGTCGCAACGGTGAGCAAATTCAGGGAGGCCGCAGCCACAGAGGGAATACAAATCACTGAGCAGTAGGCAAGTAAAGACTTGTCCCTCAGGCAATGAAAGAACATACACTCTGCTGGTGCAGTCTCAAGAATCATTCTGACAATCCTCAGGCACAAAGTAAAATCAATATTGAGATGCAATTGCCGATGTATAAAATAATACTTGAAGAGTTGTCAAATTCTAGAATTTAACTTCAGTGAAATTATGGAACAAGATGGAGCGACATTAGCCCTAATCCTTACCTATTCGTTGTTGGGTTTGATACTTTCTTTGGAATAATATTTTTCTTTTTCAAGTTTAAAAGGTACATCAAAATGACAGAGTAGGTGGGATGATACAGGCAATAAATATAGTTTGTATTAGCATGGAGACATGATTGCATTTGTATCAAATCACCTTAAAGGATCAGGTGCCACAGTGCTTTAACACTTTCATATCTGGAATTTGTATGTAAATCTAAACCATACTGAATGTAAGACCACCATTTTTCCACCACCAGAACATTGCCTGACTCCGCCCCTGCCTCAGCTCATCCGCTGCTGAAACCCTCCATGCCTTTGTTACCTCCAGACTTGACTATTCCAATGCATTCCTGGCTGGCTTCTTGTTGTGTATCTGTAAAGCATGCACTCCCATGTTCCGCCACCTGAAGTCCCAAAGGATCCCAGCATCCCTTGGGAGCACTGTATATAAGCCGGCCCCTAAGGCCTGTTCCTCACTCTGGAGTGTCTTATTAAAGGCTGAGGTCACTGTTACTTGAACCTCCCTGCGTGCAGCCTCATCTGTGTTAGGAATACAATAACTGGCGACGAGAATATGAATCCAATTCAAAGATGCAGCAAACTGTGGGCATCCTGGAGAAGCTCTCGGAGAATGGACTGGGAAGCCTATGTCGAACGGCTAGACCAATACTTTGTAGCCAACGAACTGGATGGAGAAGGAAGCGCTGCAAAAAGGAGAGCGGTCCTCCTCACAGTCTGCGGGGCACACCGACCTACAGC
This sequence comes from Pristiophorus japonicus, assembly GCF_044704955.1. Taxonomy (NCBI): domain Eukaryota; kingdom Metazoa; phylum Chordata; class Chondrichthyes; family Pristiophoridae; genus Pristiophorus; species Pristiophorus japonicus. Next base: position 178,122,822 of record NC_091983.1, on the reverse strand, counting down.
CTCATGAACAATCTTCTGGCTTCGGTGATACCCACAGATAAGTCATATGAGGAGCTGTGTACACTGGTTCGGGAGCATCTTAACCCGAGGGAGAGCGTGCTGATGGTTCTACACGTGCCAGCGATCTGAAGGTCAGGAAGTGGCGAGCTACGTCGCCGAGCTAAGGCGACTTGCAGGACAATGTGAGTTTGATGGCTACCTGAAGCAAATGTTCAGAGACTTTTTTGTACTGGGCATTGGCCACGAGACCATCCTACCAAAAATTTTGACTGTAAAGACACCGACCCTCAGTAAGGCCATTGCGATAGCACAGGCGTTTATGTCCACCAGTGATAACACCAAACAAATCTCTCAGCACACAAGTGCTAGCAATGTTCATAAATTAACTGGAACTGTGTTTGTGAGCAGAAATGTACAGGGCAGAACCCATGAGTCTGCAACTGCTAGCAGCCCTCAGGTGACCCAGATGACTCAGAGTCCCCAACAAAGGATGAATGCAAGGCAATTCACACCTTGTTGGCTTTCTGGAGGCTTCCATTCAGCCTATTCATGCCGCTTCAAAGGGTATGTTTGCAAGAGCTGTGGAACAATGGGGCACCTCCAACAGGCTTGCAAATGAGCTGCAAGCTCTACAAAACCGGCTAACCAGCACGTGGCAGAGGAAGATCGGTCCATGGTGGATCAAAGCAATTTCGAGCCTCAGAGAGAGGAGGCAGGTACTGAAATACACGGGGTGCACACATTTTCGACGAATAATGCTAAACGTAAAATTGAATGGCTTACCCATAGCCATGGAACTGGACACTGGTGTTAGCCATCCATCATGAGTAAAAAGATGTTTGAGAGACTGTGGTGCAACAAGGCATTCAGACCAGCCCTGAGCCCCATCCACACGAAACTGAGAACGTACACCAAAGAGCTTATCACTGTCCTGGGCAACGCCATGGTCAAGGTCACCTATGAGGGCACAGTGCACGAACTGCCACTCTGGATTGTCCTGGGCGATGGCCCCACACTGCTTGGAAGGAGCTGGCTGGGCAAAATCCGCTGGAACTGGGATGACATCCGAGCGCTATCAGATGTCGATGAGGCCTCATGTACCCAGGTTCTTAAAAATTTCCTTCCCTTTTTGAGCCAGGTATTGGAAACTTTTCCGGGGCGAAGGTACGGATCCACTTGGTCCCAGATGCATGACCCATTCACCACAAGGCGTGAGCGGTACTTCACATAATGAGGGAGAGAGTGGAAATCAAGCTGGACAGGCTGCAACGCGAGGGCATCATCTCCCCAGTGGAATTCAGTGAGTGGGCCAGCCCGATAGTTCCAGTACTCAAAAGTGATGGCACGGTCAGGATTTGCGGCGATTATAAAGTAACTATTAATCGTTTTTCGCTACAGGATCAATACCCGCTACCTAAGGCAGACGACCTATTTGCGACGCTGGCAGGAGGCAAGATGTTCACCAAGCTCGACATGACTTCGGCCTACATGATGCAGGAGCTGGAGGAGTCTGCGAAGGGCCTCACCTGCATCAACACGCACAAGGGACTGTTCATCTACAACAGATGCCCATTTGGAATTCGGTCGGCTGTAGCGATCTTCCAGAGAAACATGGAGAGCCTACTCAAGTCGGTACCACACACCATGGTCTTTCAGGATGACATACTGGTCACAGGTCGGGACACCGCTGAGCACCTACAAAACCTGGTGGAGGTCCTCCAGCGATTGGATCGCGTAGGGTAGTGGCTGAAGAGGTTGAAATGTGTTTTAATGGCAACAGAAGTGGAGTTTTTGGGGAGAAAGATCGCGGCAGCCGACATCCGGTCCACAGACGCCAAGACAGAGGCTATCAGGAATGCGCCCAGGACACAGAATGTCATGGAGCTGCGGTCGTTCCTGGGACTCCTCAACTATTTTGGTAACTTTCTACCGGGGTTAAATACCCTTTTAGAGCCCCTACATGTGTTATTGCGCAAAGGTGCGAACTGGGTATGGGGAAAAAAAACAAGTAATTGCTTTTGAGAAAGCCAGAAACATTTTATGCTCCAACAAGCTGCTTGTATTGTATAACCCGTGTAAAAGACTTGTGCTAGCATGTGACACGTTGTCATACTGAGTCGGGTGTGTATTACAACAAGCTAACGTTGTGGGATAGTTGCAACCTGTCGCCTATGCTTCCAGGAGCTTGTCAAAGGCCGAGAGGGCCCACAGCATAATTGAGAAAGAGGTATTAGCGTGTGTGTTCAGGATAAAGAAAATGCATCAGTACCTGTTTGGCCTCAAATTTGAGCTGGAAACCGATCACAAGCCCCTCACATCCCTGTTCACTGAAAACAAGGGGATAAATACTAATGCCTCAGCCCGCATACAAAGGTGGGCACTCACGTTATCAGCGTATAACTATACCATCTGCCATAGGCCAGGCACCGAGAACTGTGCGGATGCTCTCAGTTGGCTACCATTGCCCACCACGGGGGTAGAAATGGCGCAGCCTGCAAACTTGTTGATGGTCATGGAAGCATTTGAAAATGATAAATCACCTGTGACGGCCCGCCAGATTAGGACTTGGACCAGCCAAGATCCTCTGCTGTCCCTAGTAAAAAACTGTGTACTGCATGGGAGCTGGGCCAGCATCCCCATTGAAATGCAAGAGCCTATCAAGCCATTCCAGTGGTGAAAGGACGAGTTGTCCATTCAGGCAGACTGCCTGTTGTGGGTTAACCGCGTAGTGCTACCAAAAAAGGACAGGGAGACGTTTATCTCGGATCTCCACAGCACACACCCGGGTATAGTAATGATGAAAGCGATAGCCAGATCCCACGTGTGGTGGCCAGGTATCGACTCTGACTTCGAGTCCTGTATACGGCAATGCAGCATATGTTTTCAGTTGAGCAACGCGCCCAGAGAGGCACCACTAAGTTTGTGGTCCTGGCCCTCCAGACCATGGTCGAGGATCCATGTCGACTATGTGGGCCCGGTTCTCGGTAAAATGTTCCTGGTGGTGGTGAATGCTTTTTCAAAATGGATTGAATGTGAAATAATGTCGAGAAGCACCACTACCGCCACCATTGAAAGCCTGAGGGCCATGTTTGCCACCCACGGCCTGCCTGACATACTGGTCAGTGACAACGGGCCATGTTTCACCAGTGCTGAATTTAAAGAATTCATGACCTGCAAAGGGATCAAACATGTCAACTTGGCCCCGTTTAAACCAGCCTCCAATGGGCAGGCAGAGAGGGCAGTACAAACCACCAAACAGAGCCTTAAACGAGTCACAGAAGGCTCACTCTAAACCCGCCTGTCCCGACACTGCTCAGCTACCGCACGAGATCCCACTCACTCACAGGGGTGCCCCCGGCTGAGCTACTCATGAAAAGGACACTTAAAACCAGACTCTCGCTGGTTCACCCCACTGTATGATCAGGTAGAGAGCAGGCGGCAGCAACAAAATGTAAACGATGGTCGCGCCACTGTGTCACGGGAAATTGATCTGAATGACCCTATGTATGTGCTAAACTATGGACATGGTCCCAAGTGGATCGCGGGCACGGTGATAGCTAAAGAAGGGAATAGGGTGCTTGTATTCAAACTAGACAATGGACAAATTTACAGAAAGCACCTGGACCAAACGAGGCTGCAGTTCACAGACTGCCCTGAACAACTCACAGCAGACACCACCTTTTTCGAGCCCACAACACACGCCCAAAGGATCAACGACACCACGCTGGACCAGGAAATCGAACCCATCACGCCCAACAGCCCAGCAAGGCCAGGCTAACCTTGCAGCCCTGCAGGGCCAACAACACGCCAGCCCAGCGAGGGCACAGCCAACACAGCAGTACCGAGGTGGTCCACCAGGGAAAGAAAGGCTCCCGACCGCCTCACCTTGTAAATAGTTTTCATTTTGACTTTGGGCGGGGGAGGGGAGTGATGTTGTGTATCTGTAAAGCATGCACTCCCATGTTCCTCCACCAGGGAGCTCATCCCCTGAAGTCCCAAGGGATCCCAGCATCCCTTGGGAGCACTGTATATAAGCCGGCCCCTAAGGCCTGTTCCTCACTCTGGAGTGTCTTAATAAAGACTGAGGTCACTGTTACTTTAACCTCCCTGTGTGCAGTCTCATCTGTGTTAGGAACACAATACCTCCCACATTCTACCCTCCATAAAATTGAGTTCATCCAAGGTTCTGTTGCCCATGTCCTAAATTGCACCAAGTCCCGTTCACCCATCACCCCTGTGCTTGCCGACCTACATTGGCTACATTGATTAAGCAATGTTTTGATTTTAAAATTCTCATCCTTTTTTTCAAATCTCTCCATGGCCTCGCCCCTTCCTACCTCTGTAATCTCCTCCAGCCCCACAACCCCCCACCCTGAGATATCATTGCTCCTCTAATTCAGCCCTCTTGAGCATCCCCGATTTTAATCACTCCACCATTGGTGGCCGGGCGTTCAGCTGCCATGGCCCTACGCTCTGGAATTCCGTCCATAAACCTCTCGGCCTCTCTATTTCTCTCTCTTTCTTTAAGATATTCCTTTAATCCTATCCCTTTGATCAAGCTTTTGGTCATCTGCTCTAATATCTCCTTATGTGGTTTGGTGTCAAATTTTCTTTTATAATGCTCCTGTGAAGCAACGGGGGATGTTTTATTACATTAAAGGTGCTATATAAATATAAATTGTTGTTGTTGGATCAAAGGGGTAGAAATTGGATTTCTACCAATTTAAGATATCGGACCCATTGGCCAATTTTCAGGCATCCCTGGCAGCACCTAAACAGGTTTTAGGTCCCTTACATATGTAAGTGAGCAGCCTAAAACCTGTTTTAGGCCAGGTTATAGAAATGATGCTGCAATGAACTTGCCCAAATTTAGCAAATGAGGCCTAGGCTCCATGACCGCTCCATTGGTTATTTGCCCGAAAGTGCACCATGATTAATTTCTACCCCAATGTGTCTCACATGAAATAAATTTGGGCAATCTCAACCTACTTCTAAGTAGGTGCTGATTCCACATTACAAAACTCCACTCAATGTATCATTAAATTGGTAGTGTCACTTAGAGAATGGTAAAGGAGCTGGAAAAAAACTGGGTTGTACAGTACAGGGTGCTTTTATGTAATGTATCTCCATTTATCTGTTACTAGGAGGCAACTTGAAACTTTCCTTTTGGTGTCGCCTAGGAAGGCTGATGTACCATCCAGCAAAAATATGTCCAACTTTCTTTCCCTTTCTAGCTCTGGCACCTCCCTGTCTCATAGTTCAGGTCAACAATTGAGCAGAGCAACATCATAGATAATAGAAATTACAGTACAGAAGGAAGCCAATTGGTCCATTGTGTAAGTGCTAACTCTTCCAACTGGATCTATTTACCCTAATGCCATTTCCCTGCTGTGGTGAGGGATTGAGTCTGTGATGTTCTCATTCTGTGGTGGTTCAAGTTAGTGTTCAACATGCGCTTCTATTGTACCAACCTAGAGAATTCTTCTGATTCTTGGTTAAGAAACACTGTTGGGGGCAGAGTAGAAAGATTTGACCCTCTATCTGACCTGGGAATGCTCGATGTTGACATAACCAAAAGGTTGTCTTTTTCCAGGGAAGCAACATATAGCATTTCTTTCCATCAGTTCAAAAACAGAGAGATTGTTAAGTGCTTCCACTTCCTCAGAGCTAGCTTACTGTTGAGTAAATCAACAAACAGGGGTCCCTCCCTAAAATAATGCAATTTTTTTGTAGGGTGTAGGAATCTCCGACCAGGCTCAGTACCTAATGACACAGACATTGTCAGGTCAGAAATCCTCTTGTGTGGTGTAAAATTTTTTAGAGGAAGAGTTAATCCAACTCAGGCTCAGTTTTCAAAGTACTAACTATTTTTTTCAGGGAGCAGGAAGGAGTACACATCAGCATTGGTTTACGTTATACCGAATGCTGTAGCTAAACGTGGGGAAGCACTATCATTCCCTTGCATCTAATGACCTGCTTTGATTAAAAGGAAAGGAATTAGAAGGCAAATATACAAAAGATGGAGGAGACTAACTGGACACATATCATTGACTATATATAATTGCTACAGGAGGGCTCCTGCTGACATTAAAATAAATCAAATTCAATTGATTTTAAATTCTGACACGAGGCACAAAGAAAGAAAAAAAGTACATGTAGAAATAGTCCTATTGGGTAATGTGGATACAATCACTGCTGCTCTGGATTCATCATCATAGGCAATCCCTCGAAATTGAGGGAGACTTGCTTCCACTCCAAAAGTGAGTTCACAGGTGACTGAACAGTCCTGTGGCGTATGTACGCACGTTTAGTAATGACTCCACGAAGCAGGGTATGGTACTTAAACTATGCAGACCTGCAGTCCTTTATTTGCAGCTCCCGAGTGACGACAACAAGCTGTGTGTTCCCTTTTATACTGGGTTACCTGCCGTGTGCAGGCAACCCCTGGGTCTCCAGCAACAGCACCCTCTAGTGTATCGGTAAGGTGTGTACAGTACAAGGGTACATTCAATGTTGCATGACAGTGTTACAGACATCACACAGTGAACAGGCATGCCTACACAACAATACTCCCCCCTGAGCATTTTTCATATCCTTGTTGTCATGACCGGGGGAGATGATCAGTGGTGGGCTATGGGAGGTTGTGGTGAGGGTTGTGTGATTGCCCTGTGCTTGAGGCTGGCCTCGTACGTTTCTGCTCCCTCACACACAGACCAAGTGGGTGTCACTGTTGTGGGATCCCTCGAGGAGGTAGCCATGGAAGCAGTAGGTGGTGTGGGTAGTTGTGGGGTGGTGGGCAGGGTTACAAGACTGGGTGGGCTCCTTGTCCACCAATGGGGATGAGGGTCAGGTCATCCCAGGGTTTGCCAGAGAAGCTGGAGGGTATTGGCCTCATGCTCCTGGTGTTGGCCCTGATGGCCAGGGGTTGTAGGGCTGGTCTGGTGAAGGTTGCCATTGGTGGTGGCTGGGCTGCCCATTGACCACTGTCCCTGTAGTGGGTCTGCTCCCACTGCCTGTATGTGTGTCCTGCAAGGGGCATCACATTCGTTCCAAAGGTCCAGGCTACATGATCAGGTAGCCTGCTGGATCTGGGGGTCTCCCACAGGGGTATTCCATTGGCATCAGCATGGTCCCTGTAGGACCCAATGTCCTTTGGCACTGTCCTACCGGTATACATGACACCTTGACTCTGATCACACATAGTCGAGCCTGCATTATACATTCTAGCACTTGCATCACTTTTGGGTGTCCTGGTTTCAACAGACATGGTTACATTAGGCATTTCACAATCTCTATCATTATTGTTAAGCATAATAAACTTATTCTTAACCTTACTGACACCTGAATTAATCTCATTAGTCACATTAGTTAAACCAGCATCACAATGCATGGCTACATTGCATACATTTTTATACTTGCACCCTTTAATTGCATCTTTAGCTTTAAAGTCCATTTACTCAAATAGTTGGAACTTCCCCTTGAAATTTTTTTGGTTACCGGTCTCCTTTAAGGGAGCCTTCAAATCCGATTGGCCGCTCAATGTCACATGATGCTCCTCCCTGTTGACTCATGGCATGGAGGAGGCCATTTTGAGCGCAGGTCTGCTGCTTGTGGTGCTGCAGCCATTTTGTGGTCTTGCTGCAGGCAGGCTGTGGTGCTCTTTTCTTCCACAGCACCACTTCGCCTGATGTAGACCCGGTTCATCCAATTCCTGCCCAGCAGCGTGGGACCATCGCCGGCTACAATCCACAGAGGGAGTTTGTGCAACATGCCGCCCTGGGAGACCTGGACGTCCATACTGTCAATGATTTGGATTTTACCTTTGGTATAGGTGAGCAGCTTTGCCTGGACAGGAGACAGTTTTGGTCATGTGGCATGATTCCTCCAAATTTTTTCAAAGGTCTTTTTGCTCATCACAGACTGGCTCGCCCCTGTGTCGATCTCCATGGAGACTGGGACCCTATCGATGTCCACTTCCATCATCCACGGAGAACTTCCGGTGGAGCAGGTAAAGATTCCATACTCTTCTTCCAGGGTTTGAGTAGCTTCATCTTCATCTGTGTCGGAGCCCCGGTGATTAGCCAACTCATCAGAGACGCAGTGAGTACAGTCTTTTCTGCACATTCTCTGAAGGTGCCCTTTTTCTTTGCAGCCTTTGCATGCATAGTTTTTGTAGTGGCACTGGTGGGCCCTGTGGTTTCCTCCACAGCGCTAGCACGAGGCTAGCTGGTTTGCCCCATGTGGCGGACTCAGGGTTGCGGGACTCGGGGCAGCATTTCTGCCTTTAGAAGTACCCATGCAGTGGACTGCACTCGCCGGTTTAGAGTCCTGGGTCATTATTCGCTTGGAGTCGCTGGCCGAAACCATGTAGGCCTGGCTCACTTGAATTGCTTTCTGCAGGGTGACCGTGATATCAGCCGAGAGCAATTTGTGTGGGAGGCCTTTGTGGCCGATTCCGATGACAAATATGTCCCTTAGTGCTTCATTAAGGTGGTCGCCAAACTCACACGATGCAGCTAGTCTTCTTAAGTGTGCAGCATATTTGGCAATTTCTTGGCCCTCAGGTCGCCGGTAAGTGTAGAACCGGTGCCTGGCTGTGAGGATGTTTTCTTTCAGTTTTAGTTGTTCCTGTATGATTGTTACAAGTTTCCTCATAGCTCTTGGTGGTTGTCTTCTCTGGGGCTAGTAAGTCCCTGACGAGACCGTAGATGGTGGGCCCACAACTTCTAAGCAGGATGGCCCTGTGTTTGTTCAGTAGTGTGGCCGGTGTGCCCCCGTCCAGGTCGTTAGCTATAAAGAAGTGTCCCAATCTTTCCACAAAAGCGTCCCAATCCTCCACCTCCGTAAATTGCTGAAAGTTGCTGAGGTTAGACATGTTGAGCGTGTAGTTCGTGATCCCGTATTCCCGTTGCCAGCTGCAGTGTATGTAGGCACCTTTAGTAATGACTCCACGAGGCAGGGTATGGTACTTAAACTATGCAGACCTGCAATCCTTTATTTGCAGCTCCTGAGTGATGACAACAAGCTGTGTGTTCCTTTTTATACTGGGTTACCTGCCATGTGCAGACAACCCCTGGGTCTCCAGCAACAGCACCCTCTAGTGTACCGGTAAGGTGTGTACAGTACAAGGGTACATTCAATGTTGCATGACAGTGTTATAGACATCACACAGTGAACAGGCATGTCTACTCAACAAGTCCAATACGGGAATTACAGTCATTGTCACAGATGGGACAGACAGTTGTTGGAGGAAAGGGTGGGTGGGGAGTTTGGTTTGCCGCACACTCCTTCCGCTGCCTGCGCTTGATTTCTGCTTGCTCTCGGCAATGAATTTCGAGGTGCTCAGTGCTCTCCCGGATACTCTTTCCCCACTTAGGGCGGTTTTTGGCCAGGGATTCCCAGGTGTCGGTGGGGATGTTGCACTTTATTAAGGAGGCTTTGAGGGGTCCTTGAAATGTTTCCTCTGCCCATCTGAGGCTTGCCTGCCATGTAGGAATTCCAAGTAGAGCACTTGCTTTGGGAGTCTTGTATCGGGCATGCGAACAATGTGGCCCGCCCAACAGAGTTGGTCGAGTGTGGTCAGTGCTTCGATGCCTGATCGAGAACACTAACGTTGGTGTGTCTGCCCTCCCAGGGGATTTGCAGAATTTTGCGGAGATATCGTTGGTGGTATTTCTCCTGCAAACCCCAGAACCTTATCCTGTTGCTTCCCGTTGTCCAGAGGGAGGAAAGAGATTAAATATCTGCAATAGTAAACATGGTATCAGTCACCTGCTTAATGTAGACTGGCTAATATTGTCGATCTGCCCTGTTGTGGCCTTGAAGTAACTGTAGTGACCTTGACAGCAACAGGCAATGCAATGCCTATTCAGAGAAGTGCAGGCATGTTGTCCCTGGTCAGTACACTCTTGGGAACATGCCATCTTCCAGCTGGTCTCCCCTCAGCTGCAGCTCGGTATGTTCCTTCCTCCAGTTACTGCTGCTCTTCTTCCTCCTCATCCTCTAGTCAGAATGGAATTGCTGCAAGGATCCCCGTGTAGAAATAAAAGATGTTGCCAGAAGCCCCTTAAGATTTAAAAAAGATGTTTAGCCACTGCAATCATTTCAGTCATCAAAAATCCTGATAAGCGACCAACAAAATATCTTACAAACGCTTACAGTATTTTCTATGATAACAGGCAAGTATCCCTTTAAGCAGCACTGTAATGTCTATCTCCCGCAATGTACCGGCCATTGTTTCTGGGTAATTTGAAGAAATAGCAGGGCAGGGCAGATTGACTTTGGCTTTGGCATCCTGAAAATGTCAGTTGATCCCTATCAGCATGAATTTAAAAGGCTGCTTTTGACGGGAGTGCTAACTGTCTAAATTGAGGTCTACCTGAAAATTAGAATTAAGGCATCTCTCCAGTGTAGGTTAACTTTTTTTTCTCCATGATTTTCATCTCAGGATTGCCTCCATACCGGTATAAATAGAATGGTAGCAAGAAAAAAATTGCCCCCCACCCTAGTCTCAGTAACTACCTTTATTGAGGAGGGCAGAGGACAACAGCTAAATTCTGCAAAGGTGAGTCAAATTACTATTATTTGGAGGAGGGGTTGAATAGTTCTACCTTCATATCCTCAATATTTTAATGGTTCATGTTACAACTAAACAAGGTAGTTTAATTTCCCTATTTTGATTGAAGGAGCAATAACTAATCTGGACCTAACCTGGATGTCACATATTTACTTCTATCATGTCAAGACTTGCTGAGCAGTTAGTCAGTGCAACAGTGTGTCACCTCAAAAGAATGGAAAGTTTCAAACATAGACCCGATGTCGTATTGACATTCTAATTTTAATATAGTACAATTTAGAGCTGCTTTATTAATAGTCACTGAAAGTTAAATGCTCTGATTCTGTCTTTGCAGTACAGCTTTAAAGCCTGTGAAAAATGGCATGTTTGGCTCGCAAAAATAGGTTACTGCTAATATGCATCTTGCGTTGAGAGGTTAATATGGCGATGTCAATTTGCAATTGTTGTACAAACACAACTGGTTGACTAATGTTCTTTAGGGAAGGAAATCCACTGTCCCTTTCCTGGTCTGGCCTATATGTGACTCCAGTCCCACACCAACGTGGTTGACTCTTCATTTCCCTTTGAGGTGGCCTAGCAAGATGCTCAGTTGTGTCAAAATTGCTAAAAGAATAGGGAATAAGGCAGATGAGCTGAGAGCACAGATAGACACTTGGCAGTACGATATTATAGCCATTACGGAGTCATGGCTGAAAGAAGGACAGGTATGGGAGCTCAACATTCCTAGTTGCAGGATTTTCAGACAGGATAAAGAGGGGGGTAAAAAAAGCAGGGGGTGGGGGGGCGGCGGGTCACAGTATAAATTAAACACTGACAGTTGTGAGAAGGGATGATATGTTAGAGGGGTCATCAAACGAGGCCATATGGGTTGAATTGAAGAACAACAAAGGGGTGATCACACTGCTGGGAGTGTACGATAGACTCCCAAACAGTCAGAGGGAGATTGAAGAACAAATACGTGGGCAAATTGCTGCAAAGTGCAAAATCTATAGAGCTGTAATAGTGGGGGATTTCATCTTCCCTAATATTAATTGGGAAAAAGCAGTGTGAATGGTACAGGGGGTGCAGAATTCCTAAAATGCATTCAGGAGAACTTCTTTAGCCAGTATGTAACAAGCCCAACAAGGGAGGGGGTGATTCTAGACTTGGTTTTGGGGAATGAAGAGGGGCAGGAGGAAGGAGTATCAGGCGGAGAGCACTTTGGTATTAGTGATCAAAATTCAGTAAGATTTAGGGTATTTGTGGAAAAGGACAAAGGTGGACCAGGAAAAAAAGTTCTCAATTGGGGTAAAGCCAATTTTGCTGAGCTGAGATGAGATTTGGCAAAGGTTGACTGGAAACGGCTACTTGATGGTAAATCAGGTTCAGAGCAGTGGGAGGCATTCAAGGAGGAGATCCTGAGGGTACAGAGCAAGTATGCTCCTTTAAAAAAAAGGGTGAAGCTAACAAATCTAGAGCCCCCTGGATGTCAAGGGTCATACAGGGTAAGATAAAGAAAAAAGGGAAGCTTATGACAGATTCCGAGAACTCAATACTGCAGAGACTCTAGAGGCGTATAAGATCTTAGGAAAACAAATCGAGAGTACGAAAGAATGTTGGCAAGTAAAATCAGGGAAAACCCAAAGATGTTTTATAAATACATTAATAGCAAGAGGAGAACTAGAGAAAGAGTGGGGCTTATTAGAGACCACAAAGGAAATCTGTGTGTGGAGGCAGAAGATGTAGGTATGATTCTTACTGAATACTTTGCATCTGTTTCCACAAAAGAGAGGGGCGATGCAGACTTTGAACTGAGGGAGGAGAAATGTGAAATATTAGAAAGATAAACATAGTGAGAGAGGAAATATTAAAGGGCTTAGTAGCTTTGAAAGTGGATAAATCCCCAGGCCCGGATGAAATGTCTTCCAAGCTGTTAAGAGAAGCAAAAGAGGTAATAGCAGAGGCTCTGACCATCATTTCCCAGTCCTGTCTGGTTACAGGTGTGGTGCCAGAGGACTGGGGGACTGCTAATGGTGTAGCTTTGTTTAAAAAGGAAGAAAGGGATAAACCGAGTAATTATAGGCCAGTCAGCCTAACCTCAGTGGTTGGAAAATTATTGGAAAAAGTCCTGAAGGACAGGATAAATCTTCATTTGGAAAGACATGGATTAATGAAGGACAGACAGCATGGATTTGTTAAGAGAAGGTCATGTCTGACTAACTTGATTGAATTTTTCAAGGAGGTAACCAGGAGGGTCGATGAGGGCAGTGCGTAATAGGCAGTGTATTTGGATTTTAGCAAAGCTTTTGATAAGGTCCCAGAAGGCAGACTGCTTGAAAACCCCCTCATTTTGCCCAGAAGGAAAAGGGCTGTGGGATCTGTCTGTGCTGCAATGTGAATTGAAACCGAGACGGTTTGACCTTGGCAGAGCAGTGATTGGACGGGGGAGGACACTGGAGGGCCAATGGTGGGACAGAATCAGCCCAAAGCATGGGGCTTTCAAGCCAATGGGAGAGCACTTGCTCGGAAACTGTGGGACTGACTCATCGCCATTATCGGGCTATTGTCTTCCCCATGTTTACACTATGGAGGGAAATCATGCAGACCTTCAGAAAACTAGGGAACCCAAAACAAACCAAGGGCCTACACAATGGCTACAGGAGGCCAACCCAATCAACACCTACTCAAACCTTGAGTAGGTTAACATCAGTGGAAAAAACCCGCAATAATCTAAAACTGCTGCAATTTTCAAAATCACAAAGCCCACCAATGGGAAGGATCGATTTCAGCACGAGAGGCGGACTGGATAATCTGGCTATAAAAAGGGGTTTCTGACCCAGTGTGTGTGCTCTCTGCTCTCGTGATCCAACAACCAGCAAGCCTCTCGACACTGAAGGAAAAGCAGTGTCCGAAGGCACCGAAGATAGAAGAAACAAACCAGCCTGCAAAAGGCACAGTAGTGACAATAACCTCTGGTCCCCAGAACTCCCAACTCAGTTAGACCAGGAAAGGTGGGAGGTTGGGCATTGTACTGCTAAACTTGTGCAAAAAATGTCGTTGTGTCCGTTTAGTGGGATTTAGGGGGATTGTTTTGTTGGTGTATTGCTGTTTGTTGAGATACACCTTGTCAAATAAATTGGAAGCCTAAGTTCCTCTTGGAATCACCTTGTCTCAGTTCTATTGTATTACATCTCCTGATCATGAGTCTTATGTCAGAACAGTGTAAGGGAAGCTAGGAGTGCCTCGAAAATGTTCAACTGTGTGTCACAGGCTAGGGAAGAAGGGGTTAGGAGTGCTTGACACTCACAGGTGCCTCACAGGCTAGGCATAAGCTGTGGGGACGCACGAGTCTCAAAACCCCCTTCATAAGCTGTGGACACAGTCTCTCCAGGGGTGCTCTTGCAGCAGTCAGGGTACCTCACAGGCCAGGCATAAGCTGTGAGGGCAGAAGCCCAGAGAGAGACACCCAAGGCACAACAACACTCCCTGAGAAACCCCTTACAGAACATGATGACCACGTCAGGACATAAGCAAATGGGAGATATTAATATAACAGATGAGGTGATAAGAGAGGAAACTAAAATGGAGGAGAGAATTTCCTCATACATTTTTGGCAAGGTGAACCTCACCAAACCTTGGGTGCAAGCCCTCACACGGGCAGAGCACCCAGTGGATGCTGCTGCCCAGTGGACAGTAGGGAAGGACCACAATCGCAGGGTGGAAAAGGCCATCTGGCTTATCTGCTTCACCCGCCAAGTCCGAAAGCTCGACCAGCGGGTGAAGGACTTGGAACAGAGTCTTTAGAAATCAGAGGAGCTCTCTGCTATCCGGGTTGTGGTTGGGGACAACCTGCTGGCCGAATTAGCTGAGGAGCAGCAAGGGAAGAGGCTGTTGTAGGAGACCTTCCGAAATAGCCGAGACTATCTTCAGTGTCAGGTCACTGAGGCTAAGGCTAGTGAGGGGTCCCTCTGGGAACAGAACTCTCGCTACACCCAGAAAATTTTGGAACTAGAGAATAAATTAAAAGACGTACAGGCAGCCTATAAAGTGGCCAGTAGCAGTGAGTTTGCAGATCACGGTCCCTGCCAGGAGAGGATTAAAACTCTCACCCACGCTCTATCCCAGGCAAAGGGGATGGTCGCCCTGATAGGACCTGGAGGGTCCACAGGGGAAAAAGGAGAGTATTGGGGGGTAGAGGAGAATCCAAAGGCAAGAGACGCCCGACCATCTCCTGAGGCACCAGTGGTTTGTCCGGTGGGGTACCAGGAGGAACGGGGCGTGCAGTTAGTAGCATACCCAGGGCTGGGGGCAGGACCAATGTGTCCCGCTCGGCAGCAGGGATGTGAGGCTCCAGCCGAGGGTCAGGATCAGGCGACCAGGCAGTGTCTGCTGCACCGGGTATGGTGGGACAGCCGGAGGTAGAGGGACCAGCGCAGAAAGATCCTGAATCAGGGCGGATTGTGCCCGGTCAGGCAGCGCAAGTACGGTCCTCCACAGGGAGGTGGCCAAGGTCGGGGAGCGCTGGAGAGCGACTTTATTATTCCCCAATGAGTTCAATCACTCAGGGCCATGGTGGCCCATTTGGCCAAACTCACTCGCAGCGGGGACCCGTCTATCCACTTCATGGAGGTGATGCAGGCAGGGGAAATTAATGGGTGCGACGAGGAAGAGACAGCCAAGCTGCTGCTCTTCTCTCTGGACAGCAAATTGTACCAGGCCCTACCGGCAGAATGCCGGAGGGGGCAGCGCACATTTACTGAGGTACAGAGGGCTGTCCTTGAGGCTATGGGCTTCGATGACGGCAGTCCTTTCGAACGGGTCGCAGGGGAAACCCCGCAGGCATTTGCGGACAGGCTGTGGTGGTATACCACGCAGCCTGTGGGGAGCTCCTCGACTGGGCGAATCTTTCCGCGGTACAGACTGGCCGCTGGCTGAGGATGCTGGTTGGAAACTGCTTTCCCTGGCTCAAGGCCAGGGCAGATCTGTGGTTCGATTCCCGGGACCCCAACCTCACCGAGGAAGCAGTGGTCAGGCAACTGGCACTGGTCCAACGGATTGGAGGAGGGGAGGAGGAGAAAACCTCCAAAGGTCAGGTAAATGAAGTAAAACCCAACTCAATTCCCAAAAGGGAATGGCACCAGGAGGGTGGCCGCTCGTCTGATAATGAGGGAGTGTGCTACGGGTGTGGGAAAGCTGGGCATTTTAAAAGGGATTGCAGGAGCCCAGTAAAGAGATATGGGGGGAGAAGTCCTTTAGGAGCCGCCCAGATTGGGGGAAGTGGAGCGAGCTCCTCACCATCCCTTGACGAGATAGTAGCTGCAGTGAGGACAGCGCTGGAGGGGACTGGGAAGGTAGCCATGGCAACAGTCAGGGAAGCACCAGCAACCCTGCCAATACAGAGGCCGTGACTAGCCCAGACTCAGCCTGCATACCTGTGCCCACTAGAATACGACCCCTGGGGACGACCCTGGGTCAAGATGGAGGTTGAGGGTGTATTGGGTACTTACCTTTTGGACACTGGTGCTTCCAGCATGATAGTCCATTCGGAGGACCCCGCAACCTCACCTCTATCAAACAGGGTGCCATATCAACTAGTTGGGTTCACAGGAAATGAGAAGGCTGGGTTTTTCTCAGTCCCGCTCGCAGTTCGTTTAGGAGCACGCCAAACACAATGGAAGTGTTTCCTGATGAACTGGGAGCAGGTGGGAAAAGGGATCTTGGGGCCTGATTTCATCATCGCTCGCCAGATCCTAGTAGACTTGAGGAATCACTGTCTATGGGGCACAGTGGGCACGGGAGCGGAGGTAGAAGTCATGGTTATTGATAAGAAACAGGGAAAAGGGAATCTATGTACAATGAAGCCAAAAGGAGGTTACGACCTGGAGGTTCTGATCGCTAACACCCCGGCCGAATACCGGGCCTATGTGCAAGCAAATCTTGCAGCATTTGCCACCCATAAACACGATTGTGGGAGAGTCACAGGAGTGGAGTTTAGAATAGATGGGGATCCCATGTCCTGCCCGCAAAAACAGTATGGCTTTCCCCGAGAGGCAGAAGCAGACTTGGAGACAGCTTTAAGCTCGCTTGTCGAGCAGGGTGTTTTGAGACGCATAGCCACCCATGTCAACTCCCCGCTTTGGCCGGTTAGGAAACCGGACAATTCTTGGAGGGCTACAGTGGATTATAGGGTGCTCAATAAAAACATCCCAGCTTGTGCCCCCACAGTAGTGGCGGTTGCGGATCTGATCGGGGAAATCCCTGCATCCGCAATCACGTTCACAGTGTTGGACATATCCAACGGGTTCTGGTCTATCCCTGTACGGAGGGAAGACCAGTACAAGTTTGCCTTTACCTTCCGGGAACAGCAGTATACATGGAGCTGCCTCCCACAGGGCTTTCATAATAGTCCCAGCATCTTTCACCAATGCATGGCGAACTGCTTAAAAGGCTTCAGCCAACCACACAGCTGGTCCAGTATGTGGACGACCTGTTGTTGTTCACAGACAGCAGTGAGGAACATGGTCCACTGCTGGCCGAATTGCTGGTCTTACTGAAGGAAGGGGGTTTTAAAGTTAACCCCAAGAAAGCCCAGATAGGTCTAGGAGAAGTAAAATTCCTGGGCCTGACGATAAGGGCAGGAGAAAGGGCCATTGATGAGGCTAGAAGAAAGGCAGTGCAGGAACTCCCTGTCCCTAGGGATGTGTCGGGGGTAAGGTCTTTCCTGGGACTCACTGGCTACTGTAGGGACTTCATCGAGGACTATGCAGCCACTGCCGCCCCTCTGCTCAGACTCTTACACAAGGGCGTCGAGTGGGAATGGGACGAGGGCTGTGAGGCAGCATTTGTCCGTCTTAAGAGAGACCTGCAGGTAGCACCAGCCCTTGGGGCAATTGATGGGGGGGAGGAATTCTTCCTGGAGGTGGCAGCCAGTGGCGACAGCTTAAGTGTAGTGTTGCTCCAGGGGCGAAACGGTCAGCTGAGACCAGTGGTGTACTCCTCCAGGGTCCTCACGGAGGTAGAAAAGGGATACTCCAATTGTGAGAGGCACTTGCTTGCCACCCACAGGGCAGTAAAGAGAGCTCAGATCTTTACCGGAGTATCCCCCATTACACTCCTCACCCATCATACCCCGACGCAGATGCTATTGGACGGGAGGATTAAGGACGGGACAGTGAGCAGTGCTAGAATCACTAGCTGGACCCTCCTCCTCTCCCAAATGACTTTAAAGGTCAAGGGCCTCTGCGAGCCCAGGCTCGCAGCAAATTTAACCTTTCCAGGGCAGTCGCATAGATGTTCTGCGGAGGGGGTATGGGACATCAACTTTGGATTTCGGGCAGGGATACACCCCACAGGCCGCGGGATCTACGATGATGGCTCCAGTTCAGTGTCCGCGGGTACAAGACTCACGGGCTGCGGAGTTTGGGATCCCAAGGCAGGGATTGCCTTGGCTCTTAAACTCCCATGCACCCTGAGCGCCCAGCAGGCGGAACTCTCGGCGGTGATGTATGTGGTCACACACCCGGAGGAATTCCCTACCCCATACACGATTTGCTCGGACAGCATGTTCACTTGCAATTCATGTACAGAGTATCTGGCGATTTGGTCACGCCGGGGGTACACCTCTGCGGATGGGAAGCCCCTTGTGACCAAACAACTGCTAGAAAAGATCATGGCTGCAGTGGGAGAAACCGGGGATGTATATATCCATAAGGTAAAGGCCCACTCCAAAACTGAGCCACGGGGGGAAGGTAACCTGCAGGCAGACCTGCTGGCAAGGGAAGGTGCTCGTTTCGGTCACCCATGGGACCCATACGAGGCAGGCAGGATAGCAGCAGCAAGAAGCAAGCCAGGGACACAAGGGAGCGTAGGGGCGGCTGCGGCCCCGGACCTTAAAGTAGTCCAGATGCAGGAACCGGTCCTGAAGGCTGCCTTGGCTGCTATCAAAAAGGGGGAAAAGGCAGAGGGCCCATACAGTGCTGCAGATATTGCTGTGCGGGAAGGCATGTTGTTTAAAGGGGACAAATTGGTAGTGCCGCCACAACACTGGAGGGAATTCCTTCAGCTGGCCCATGAGGGTCCAGGTGCGGGACACCCCGGGCCGGAATCTACCTGGCAATGGGTAGAAAAGGCAGGGTGGTGGCCAGGCCTCCGGGAAGACGTCCGCGACTTCTGTGCGGGCTGTCTGGTTTGCGCTGCAAACAGCCCAGACCCTCAGAAAAGGAAGGTGTCTATGGGACACGTCAGGCGGGTAGAGGGGTCATGGCAGTTAATCCAGATCGACTACATCGGACCCCTACCGGCCGCCCAGGGAGGTTATAAATACTGCCTCGTCCTGGTGGATGTGTTTTCCAAGAGGGTGGAAGCCTTCCCTTGCCGAACAGCTACCACGGTGGGGACTGCAAAAATCCTGGTGAGGGAGGTGTTCTCTCGGTGGGGTCTATCTCAAATCGTGGAGTCCAACCGGGGAAGCCACTTCACCGGCCAGGTGATGCAGACCACCCTACAGGTGCTGGGGATAAGAGCCAAATAGCATGTCGCCTACAACCCTCAGTCCTCAGGTCCCGTAGAACGCCTGAACCGGACCCTAAAGGAAAGGTTGCGCAAGGAGATGGGAGACTCACCGATCAAGTGGGAGGAGGTCTTACCGTTGGTCCTCATGGGAATCCGGGCCAGTCAGTCAAAGAGCACAGGGTACTCACCCCATGAGCTGATGACTGGCCGGATCATGAGAACCCCAGTGCATGTGTTGGCGGCGGTTCTCACCGAAGGGCAGCTTCGAGAGGTGAACCGGGACCGCTTCGTCAGGAATCTGTTTGAACAGCTTCAACAGATTCACTGGCAGGCGGCCAACAACATGGATAAACAGCACCGTGCCAATCGGCTGCTGCTGGAACCCCGCAGTCACCATGATTGGGAGGCGGGCGACCAGGTGATGGTGAGAAGCTTCGCCCGGGTCGGGGTATTTGAACCACTGTATATGGGACCATACAGCATAGTCGACAAGGCTAGCCCTATGGTCTATGCAGTTCAATTGCCTCGCCGGGTGAAGTGGTATCACATTAATCAGTGTAAATTAAAAAGTAGGACCTCAAAAGTAGTAATCTCGGGATTGCTACCAGTGCCACGTGCTAGTCAGAGTAGGAATCGCAGATGAATACATGGCTTGAGCAGTGGTGCAGCAGGGAGGGATTCAAATTACTGGGGCATTGGAACCGGTTCTGGGGGAGGTGGGACCAGTACAAACCGGACGGTCTGCACCTGGGCAGGACCGGAACCAATGTCCTAGGGGGAGTGTTTGCTAGTGCTGTTGGGGAGGAGTTAAACTAATATGGCAGGGGGATGGGAACCAATGCAGGGAGACAGAGGGAGACAAAAAGGAGGCAAAAGCAAAAGACAGAAAGGAGATGAGGAAAAGTGGAGGGCAGAGAAACCCAAGGCAAAGAACAAAAAGGGCCACTGTACAGCAAAATTCTAAAAGGACAAAGGGTGTTAAAAAAACAAGCCTGAAGGCTTTGTGTCTCATTGCAAGGAGTATCCGCAATAAGGTGGATGAATTAACTGTGCAAATAGATGTTAACAAATATGATGTGATTGGGATTACGGAGACGTGGCTCCAGGATGATCAGGGCTGGGAACTCAACATCCAGGGGTATTCAACATTCAGGAAGGATAGAATAAAAGGAAAAGGAGATGGGATAGCATTGCTGGTTAAAGAGGAGATTAATGCAATAGTTAGGAAAGACATTAGCTTGGATGATGTGGAATCTATATGGGTAGAGCTGCAGAACACCAAAGGGCAAAAAACGTTAGTGGGAGTTGTGTACAGACCTCCAAACAGTAGTAGTGATGTTGGGGAGGGCATCAAACAGGAAATTAGGAGTGCATGCAATAAAGGTGCAGCAGTTATAATGGGTGACTTTAATATGCACATAGATTGGGCGAGCCAAACTGGAAGCAATCCGGTGGAGGAGGATTTCCTGGAGTGCATAAGGGATGGTTTTCTAGACCAATATGTCGAGGAACCAACTAGGGGGGAGGCCATCTTAGACTGGGTGTTGTGTAATGAGAGAGGATTAATTAGCAATCTCATTGTGTGAGGCCCCTTGGGGAAGAGTGACCATAATATGGTGGAATTCTGCATTAGGATGGAGAATGAAACAGTTAATTCAGAGACCATGGTCCAGAACTTAAAGAAGGGTAACTTTGAAGGTATGAGGCATGAATTGGCTAGGATAGATTGGCGAATGATACTTAAGGGGTTGACTGTGGATGGGCAATGGCAGACATTTAGAGACCGCATGGATGAATTACAACAATTGTACATTCCTGTCTGGCGTAAAAATAAAAAAGGGAAGGTGGCTCAACCGTGGCTATCTAGGGAAATCAGGGATAGTATTAAAGCCAAGGAAGTGGCATACAAATTGGCCAGAAATAGCAGCGAACCCGGGGACTGGGAGAAATTTAGAACTCAGCAGAGGAGGACAAAGGGTTTGATTAGGGCAGGGAAAATGGAGTACGAGAAGAAGCTTGCAGGGAACATTAAGGCGGATTGCAAAAGTTTCTATAGGTATGTAAAGAGAAAAAGGTTAGTAAAGACAAACGTAGGTCTCCTGCAGTCAGAATCAGGGGAAGTCATAACGGGGAACAAAGAAATAGCAGACCAATTGAACAAGTACTTTGGTTCGGTATTCACTAAGGAGGACACAAACAACCTTCCAGATATAAAAGGGGTCAGAGGGTCTAGTAAGGAGGAGGAACTGAGGGAAATCTTTATTAGTCGGGAAATTGTGTTGGGGAAATTGATGGGATTGAAGGCCGATAAATCCCCAGGGCCTGATGGACTGCATCCCAGAGTACTTAAGGAGGTGGCCTTGGAAATAGCGGATGCATTGACAGTCATTTTCCAACATTCCATTGACTCTGGATCAGTTCCTATCGAGTGGAGGGTAGCCAATGTAACCCCACTTTTTAAAAAAGGAGGGAGAGAGAAAACAGGGAATTATAGACCGGTCAGCCTGCCCTCAGTAGTGGGTAAAATGATGGAATCAATTATTAAGGATGAAATAGCAGCGCATTTGGAAAATGGTGACATGATAGGTCCAAGTCAGCATGGATTTGTGAAAGGGAAATCATGCTTGACAAATCTTCTGGAATTTTTTGAGGATGTTTCCAGTAAAGTGGACAAAGGAGAACCAGTTGATGTGGTATATTTGGACTTTCAGCAGGCTTTCGACAAGGTCCCACACAAGAGATTAATGTGCAAAGTTAAAGCACATGGGATTGGGGGTAGTGTGCTGACGTGGATTGAGAACTGGTTGTCAGACAGGAAGCAAAGAGTAGGAGTAAATGGGTACTTTTCAGAATGGCAGGCAGTGACTAGTGGGGTACCGCAAGGTTGTGTGCTGGGGCCCCAGCTGTTTACATTGTACATTAATGATTTAGACGAGGGGATTAAATGTAGTATCTCCAAATTTGCGGATGACACTAAGTTGGGTGGTGGTGTGAGCTGCGAGGAGGATGCTATGAGGCTGCAGAATGACTTGGATAGGTTAGGTAAGTGGGCAAATGAATGGCAGATGAAGTATAATGTGGATAAATGTGAGGTTATCCACTTTGGTGGTAAAAACAGAGAGACAGACTATTATCTGAATGGTGACAGATTAGGAAAAGGGAAGGTGCAACGAGACCTGGGTGTCATGGTACATCAGTCATTGAAGGTTGGCATGCAGGTACAGCAGGCGGTTAAGAAAGCAAATGGCATGTTGGCCTTCATAGCGAGGGGATTTGAGTACACGGGCAGGGAGGTGTTGCTACAGTTGTACAGGGCCTTGGTGAGGCCACACCTGGAGTATTGTGTACAGTTTTGGTCTCCTAACTTGAGGAAGGACATTCTTGCAATTGAGGGAGTGCAGCGAAGATTCACCAGACTGATTCCCGGGATGGTGGGACTGACCTATCAAGAAAGACTGGATCAACTGGGCTTGTATTCACTGGAGTTCAGAAGAATGAGAGGGGACCTCATTGAAACGTTTAAAATTCTGACGGGTTTAGACAGGTTAGATGCAGGAAGAATGTTCCCAATGTTGGGGAAGTCCAGAACCAGGGATCACAGTCTAAGGATAAGGGGTAAGCCATTTAGGACCGAGATGAGGAGAAACATCTTCACCCAGAGAGTGGTGAACCTGTGGAATTCTCTACCACAGAAAGTAGTTGAGGCCAATTCACTAAATATATTCAAAAGGGAGTTAGATGAAGTCCTTACTACTAGGGGGATCAACGGGTATGGCGAGAAAGCAGGAAGGGGGTACTGAAGTTTCATGTTCAGCCATGAACTCATTGAATGGCAGTGCAGGCTAGAAGGGCTGAATGGCCTGCTCCTGCACCTATTTTCTATGTTTCTATGACCCCAAAAGCAGAGAAAAACAGAGGGGACGAGCAAGGGAAGGGAATCAGGCACGGGGGGAAGAACAGGCCCTGGTGGATTTGGAGGCTTCGGAGGAGGCAGCGGGTCCCGAAGCTCTACAGCCAGGGTTGGTTCACTGTTCCTGGAAGGCTATCCCACCACTGGGTAGAGGTTCCCAGCCCATTAACAGAAGTAGGGAGAAAGGCTCTACCATTAGCAAGGTCCAAGGGGAAGCTGAACCTCCCATGGTGGATCAGCTGGGGCTAGCCCAAGAGGTGGAGGAGATGGCATTGCAGCCCATAACGTGGGACTCTGCACTGACAGTAAGGAGGAGTGACAGAGTGCCACAGCCCAGGGCGCCGTGGTCCCCTGTTTACTTAGCCCCCCGCCCCAGACCGAGAAGGCGAAAGACAACAGGGAGGGTGCTCTGTTGCGCTAGCAAGGGTCTCCCACCGATTACCCGGGGCTCGGGACGGCCTTGGAGGGCAGCACAAGACTCATTAGGGGGGACTATACGAGCCCCTCAGCGGAGGGCATCCTGGCCCCCATGATACGGTCAGCCGAGTGGTCGACGACGCCTGTACAGTGACAGGATGTAGCCTGGCCACACGGGGGCGGGTGGCGGTGTGTATATTTTCTCTTCCTGTTTTGTTACCTTGTGTTGTGTGTATATGTGTTTAGGTAAGGCAGTGACGGTTGGGTACAGCATTTTTGTGTTTGGAACATGTTACGCGGGCCGAGCCTGGAGAGGTCTCTCAAGGCAAGGCCATGTTCTTCTTGCCTTTCAGATGTCAACACCTCCCTACTGGACGTTAATGATATTGGTATCACTATGGATCTGCACCGGGCACCGAGTGGACACCGAGGACTCCCTGGTTTTCGGATGCTCCGGGGGCAGAGCGCCGACAGTGACCACAGGAGAAGGGACTCCAGCGGCGGATGGCCGGGTCACCTACTCCCACGAAGGGAGATGGCCTGGGTGGTTGGGATCGAACTCCACCAAGTACTCCAACCATAAGGACTTTACCTACGGAGAGGCCTCCACCCCGGCCCGGAGATCACTGTGGCCACTTCCAGAGTGAGAGTGACAGAAGGCAGGAAGGTATGCCTAACTTGCCAAGGGGACATACCTCTGGGACGGTGGTGGTGGCTCAGAAAGCTCAAGAGGGACGTGGGAGACCGACACTCGGACTGGGAACCATCATGGGGTCATCTGGCGGGGTCACGGTGTGCTGGGAGAAATGGTGGGCGTACGATCAAGGAATTTATTTTTGTATGTGGGGATCCACTCGCGTGTGTTCAGAGGAGGTCTCCATTGCTTTCTATAGGTGGTGGCAGGATGTCGGGGATGGGGTGGTATGGGATCGCAGCGGTGAGGCGTGTGTGACCCCCAATCCCCGGGTACCAGTAAACGCCACCGAACTTATAGTTCGGGAAAGAAAACCCCCACCCACGGCCAAGCCCACCATCCGACACGAGTGCCCGACAATAACCAGGGGGCTGGGGAATGGTTTAGTGTTGGTCCCTACCGAGAAACTACTTTATCAGGGTGTACACTACGCGGTGGCATCAGTGGTGCTAAATCTGACCGAGGTCCGCCTACCTACGTGGTGTCCCCGGGAAACCGAGCTGTTATACCAGGCTCTGCTGCGGGAGATGCTCCGGAAGTTCTATGAACTGGACTTCGGGGATGTCAAAGTGACAGACTAGTATAAACAGTGGGATAGGGCCGAACTGGGCAGGTAGAGGCGGGGCACTTTAAATGACACTTTCACGGGGTTTTTCCGCCAGAAACAGTTTGGATAACATGCAGCTGGCCCTCCAGATAAATGGGTTAAAGAATCAGCTGCGCAAAATCGTGGGGGACGAGAATACCGTAGTGGGATCCGTGCTCCACCAAGAGGTGGCAATGACAGTTCACTTAAAGGAGATTATCTCTCAATTGGAGGCACAGGCCAGGGCTGTAAACACCTTGATTCGGGAGGATAGAAACACCTCCAATCAAGCCGCCCAAAATGAGGTGTGCGTGCTCTATGTGGACTGGTTGCTGGGAGAGGGACGGAATAACCTCGAGGATCTGAGACAGGGACAGGTCCCCTCCTAGATCAGCAACCAGCACTTAGCAGCACTGCACCCTTATGATAATGTTTTGAGTCCTTGCCAACTTCGTGTAGCGTTGGAAGCCTACCCGGTATTGGTGGACTGTGGAAAGTCAAACCATACCATCATGGGTGTGGTGGTCAGGATGCCCGTAATGGGGGCGACCCCACGACCAGCACCCCTGTACTGAGTGGAGAATGTGGGAGTCATTCGTGGAGGGGTGCATGATCGATTCCAAGAGGTCCCACCTTATGTCACAATGTGGGAGCACACTGTGACAGGTACAGACCTCTCGGGTTGTCGGAGCAGGGGAGCACAGGTAATCCTGTGCCCCCAGCACTTGAACGCTTTTGCAAGGCCACAATGCGGGTTCATAACTGCTGGGGCAGAGCCTATCAATTGCACAATGGAGGTAATGGCCCCTAACCACATGCCTCCACAGGTAGCATATGTAGGCGGTGGGACATATTATGTCACCACAAGTGCCCAACGGTATGAACACGGACTGGGAAGGTGGTGTCCAATACCGTACAGCAGCTTTTGCTTTAAACCCAGGCCAGAGGTTCAAGTGGCACACACCAGAATCACACCCATCCCATAAACTTCCACGATTCACCTCACGGTACAAAACAACCTCAGCCACCTACAACAATATGTCGCCCATTTTGGCTATCCCATTGCCCCACTACCTGAGAAACTTACAGCCCTCCTCCAGGCAGTGGATTTGTCTCAAAAACATTTTTACACCTTGGAGCAGAAAACTGAAATTCTAGCAGGGGAAATTGCCCAGATTAAACCCCCAGCATGGTGGGATTTGGGGATACGGCAGACATAGCTGCGTGGTTCCAGGTGGGATCGCATGCCTTCGTAATCGGCCAACTCCTGATTGTAGCATATCTACTAGTTACAAGCTGTAAGCTGAGGAGAAAAAGAAAAAGAAAGCAGTTCCTCAGGCTACTACACAGACAGGAGAGCTGTTGCTAAACACTCAAGGCATATAAACAAAGCTTGACCGCGACACTTAGGTGGCTTTGTTATTCCCAGGGATGACTGCGTTTTCATACATGGCCCCTGGGGAGTTTACAGGGCAGGTTTCTTTGTTTTACGGTTAAGACTGAAATGAGACTCAATGTACAATTACTGCTGTAACCTGAAGTACATATATGTATATTGCGGTCGTATATTGTAACCTGTTGGATTCTGTGTTTTGTACCGTGTTAAAAGGAATTACGATATATATCGACGAGATCAGTTTAGAGTTAAACTGGGGAAAGTTGGGCAATTTGGGAGACCTCGGGTTTTCTCACCACCCTGAACTTTGACACACTCGAGTGATGTCTGACTGTGTCAGATGGGGGATTATGTAGGGGAGCACGAAAACCCCCTCATTTTACCCAGAAGGAAAAGAGCTGTGGGATCTGTCTGTGCTGCAATGTGAATTGAAACCGAGACGGTTTGACTTTGGCAGAGTAGTGATTGGACGGAGGAGGACACCGGAGGGCCAATGGTGGGACAGAGTCAGCCCGAAGCATGGGGATTTCAAGCCAATGGGAGAGCACTTGCTCGAAAACTGTGGGACTGACTCATCGCCATTATCGGGCTATTGTCTTCCCCATGTTTACACTATGGAGGGAAATTATGCAGACCTTCAGAAAACTAGGGAACCCAAGACAACCCAAGGGCCTACACAATGGCTACAGGAGGCCAACGCAATCAACACCCACTCAAATCTTGAGTAGGTTAACATCAGTGGAAAAAACCCGCAATAATCTAAAACTGCTGCAATTTTCAAAATCACAAAGCCCACCAATGGGAAGGATCGATTTCAGCACGAGAGGCGGACTGGATAATCTGGCTATAAAAAGGGGTTTCTGACCCAGTGTGTGTGCTCTCTGCTCTCGTGATCCAACAACCAGCAAGCCTCTTGACACTGAAGGAAAACCAGTGTCCGAAGACACCGAAGATAGAAGAAACAAACCACCAGACTGCAAAAGGCACAGTAGTGAGTATAACCTCTGGTCCCCAGAACTCCCAACTCAGTTAGACCAGGAAAGGTGGGAGGTTGGGCATTGTACTGCTAAACTTGTGTAAAAAATTTTGTTGTGTCCGTTTAGTGGGATTTAGGGGGATTGTTTTGTTGGTGTATTGCTGTTTGTTGAGATACACCTTGTCAAATAAATTGGAAGCCTAAGTTCCTCTTGGAATCACCTTGTCTCAGTTCTATTGTATTACATCTCCTGATCGTGAGTCTTATGTCAGAACAGTGTAAGGGAAGCTAGGAGCGCCTCGAAAACGCTCAACTGTGTGTCACAGGCTCGGGAAGAAGGGGTTAGGAGTGTTTGACACTCACAGGTGCCTCACAGGCTAGGCATAAGCTGTGGGGACGCACGAGTCTCAAAACCCCCTTCATAAGCTGTGGACACAGTCTCTCCAGGGGTGCTCTTGCAGCACTCAGGGTACGTCACAGGCCAGGCATAAGCTGTGAGGGCAGAAGTCCAGAGAGAGACACCCAAGGCACAACAACACTCCCTGAGAACCCCTTACACTGCTCATGAAAGTAAAAGCCCGTGGGATCCAGGGCAAAGTGGCAAGTTGGATCCAAAATTGGCTCAGAGGCAGGAAGCAAAGGGTAATGGTTGTGGATGTTTTTGTGACTGGAAGATGTGATATATTCTTTATGACCTCAGAAACACACAGACTTCAAGATGGCTGTTAACTCAAGGAACTTGTCTTTATTGCATTTACAGCAATGGCTACATTGCCACAGTCGTCCACTAGTTGGAGAGTAGTTCATCAGGTGGAACTATATTACTTTTCTCCCTCCTCAATGAAGAAGTAATTACAACAAACAATTATCATACATAACTTGCATAGTTATACATAACAAAAGATATGGACTTATTTTGCCATACTTACGAATCAAACTGAACCACTGGTTTTCTGTTTCGAAGAGGATACCTTCGCTTCCAAACAGAACATTCCAAACATGGTGTCGAACATAGACTCATTCTAGGTTGATCCTGAGGAAAGTTTTCCTCTAAGGGATGCCCTTGATCTACATTTGAACTCTCTGTAGCTTCAGATTGTTTGATTGCCTGATTCAGATTCAGAGTTAAATTCTGACTTTCTCTTGGACTTGTTGCTAGTTCCACATCTGTAGGTAAAAAATGATCGATGTGAACAAACCTAACCTGTCCATGATCAAACATTTTGACCAAATATGTGCGAGGACCACATATCTTCACCACTCTTCCTGGTGACCACTTTAACCATTTATGATGATGGTTCTTCACTATCTCTTCCTGATTTAATTTCACACTTCTCTCTCTTACTCTGCCTTGATCATAATTTTCTTTAGATATGTCATAGTGAACTAACATGGTGCTCTCTACCAATTGGCTTTTATACTCCTTGAATGCTGCGTCGCATTTTTCTGACCACTTCCACTGGACCTGTTTTTTCAACAGCACATTCAGTGGATGTAACATTGTAGCCAAATTTGGTAGGAATTTCCCATAATTGATCAAAAGATCCTAAAATGATCGAAGTTCATTGACATTCTTGGGAATGGGTGCATTTCTAATTGGTTGGATGTAAACCATCTTTGTCTAATCTGTGCCCTAAATACTCCACTGAGTTTTGAAATAACTCCACACTTGTGAGCAGTCACTCGTACTCTGTGCTTCTCTAATCATTTGAGCACTTCATTCAATATGTTATTATGGATTTGCCTGTTTGGTGCTGAATTTAGTATGTTATCTAAATAACATACTACCCCTTCAATACCTTGTAAAATCTGGTTCATCACCCCTTGGAATATGGCAGGGGCAGAAGACACTCCAAATGGTAGCCTATTAAATTGATATAGGCTTAGATGAGTATTTATAGTCAAGCATGATTTGGACTCCTCATCTAGTTCAAGTTGTAAGTAGGCATTTGTGAGGTCCAACTTTGAGAAGATCTGACCACCTGCCAATGTTGTGAACAAATCTTCTACATTTGGCAATATATTGGGGAGATTACCCTCTAGAACCTGGTTTACGGTTACTTTATAATCACCACAGAACCTTACCTTACCATCGGACTAAGGTACAACAACAATGGATGTAGCCCAATTGCATAGATCTATCTTAGAGAAAATGTTCTCAGTCTCTAGTCTTTTGAGTTCTTGCTCAACTTTCTCCTTGAGTGCAAATTATATGGGACGTGGCTTGCAGTAAACTGGTCTAGCGTCCTTCTGTAGCCTGACACTCGTCTTGAAGCCTTGGATCGGACTGCTTGTTTCACAGAATACCTTCGGATGTTCCTGGATGACATCATCCTTCGATGCAAATCTCGTTTCAACATGAAAAATCTCATTCCAATCCAGCTTCAGTGATCCCAACCAATTTCTATTGAGTAAGGCAGGCTTGTCTCCTGTCACTACTAAGAGAGGCAAGCTCTGAAATTGATCCTTGTATTTCACTGGTACGGTGATGCAACCTACTACAGGATTTTGCTCTCCTGAGTAGCCTCGCAGCTCTACGTTGGATTTCTCCAATGGGAAATCATGCAATTTGTCGAGGTATAGCGATTTTGGTACTGCACTCACGAATGCGCCAGTGTTGATTTCCATGGGTATCCTAGTTCCTGCAACATCTACTTAGATGATGATACTTTTCGAATCGCTGTTAGTTACCCTCGTTCTCCTGATGATGTGTATCTCTTCATCCTGTTGCTTTTCTTCCATGCTATGTACTCTCTGGGACTTTCTACTTATAGCTTTGAAAGTTGGTTTACTCTTCAGTCGGCATGCCTTTGCAAGATGCCCAGTTTTCCTGCAGAAGAAACACTCTGCCTTCACACAACTTTGAGCAATGTGTTGTACCAGGCACCAATAGCATAACTTCAATGTATTGTTACCTTGGCCAGTTGCTGAGGCCTTGGGGCCCAACTGCCTTTTACTTTTAACCTGCAGGCGATTCACCTCGGTTGTCTGACGACTGGAAATGGTCTGAAATCTTGGGAATATTGGTCGGCCACGTCCATTAACTTAGCTATCTGACAAGCAAAATCAAAAGTCAAAGTGAGGAATTGTCAACAACTTCCCTTCTGATCACTTCATTTTTCATCCCAGAAACAAAGCGGTCATGCAATGCTCAGTCCTGAAAGTTTCTGAAATGACAGAGAATAGATAGCTTCTTTAATGCTACAATGTACTCACTGTAGTACTCACTTTCATCAATTAACTGATCTTGTGTTCCAAAATGAAAACTTTCAGTAATTTACAGGGGCTCAGGACTGTAGTGTTGTTCTAACTTCCTTAGAATCTGGCTTGATGGGAACAAGCACATTTTTTAGGGTTTCATACACCTCAGGGCCTGCTTCAGTTAATAAAATAGCCCGTTTTCTTTCTAACACCACCCAGTTATGATTTTCATCATCGGGGACTTCGATGATACTATTTTCGGTGAAAAACATTGCTAGCCGTTCCACATATGCTCCAAAAGTCGCATGTCGTGATGGAATTCACCCAAGCACATTATTATTCCCATAGGCATGGCCATCTGGACTCTGGCAGTTCAGCCCAGTGTGCTTGTAATTAACCTTGGATTTTTAGCTGTTCTGCAAACAGAGGACCTATCTAGTCTCTCTAGTCTATCTAGTCTATCTAGTCTCGCTGGAATCATCTACTAACAAAAATTTCAGCTACGGTATCCAGGAATCCTATCCTTCATCACCAATCTGATATATTCTTTCCGACCTCACAAACACACAGACTCCAAGATGGCTGTTAACTCAGGAACTTGTCAGGTGACCTCTCACCTGATGTCTTTATTGCATTTATAGCAATGGCTGCATTACCACAATAGTCCACAAGGTGGAGCAGTAGTCCATCATGTGGAACTATATTACAGGAGGCTGTATGCAATTGGGTCCCGCAGGTCTCAGTGCTGGGTCCCTTGCTTTTTGTGGTACAGGTACAACGTTGAAAATCCAGAGTTCCAGAATCCGTACTGTTCTGGAATTCAGACACCGGGACGATCCATGGCGGGGTCGTATGGAATCCGGAAAATGTTGCAGAATCCGGATCCGATGTGCCCCCCCCTCATGCCCCCCCCTACCCCCCGCCCCCCCCCGCACGCTCTCCACCGCTGGACTCCTCCGCTTCGGGCCACTGCCAACCTCTCCCCTGCCTCGGGCTGCCGCCTACCTTCCCCACCTCGGGCCACTGCCGAACTCGCCCCCGCCTCAGGCCATCGCTGACCTCTCTCCCGCCTTGGGCCCTCATCGACCTCGCCCCCACCTTGTGCCCCCACCGACCTCGCCCCCACCTCAGACCTCTGCCTCGGGATTTGGGCTCTTTGTGCAAAAAAAATGTCGACTGCGCTAACCAGCGCGTCGCTGATGTGCCGTGCCATGTCTCTGAAAGGGAAGGGACAGTGCAATCAGTGCCGCCCAGTGGGCTATGAGGGAGAATGTCGGCTGTGCCAGCAGCCTGGCACCCAAGAGGGGGCCTATTGGATTGACAGCCTGGCCAAACCAGCGGCTGCCATTGTCGGGCTGACTGAAAAGATGGTGGCCGCTGTGACGGCACCTTGCCTTTAAGGGTGGCTGGGGCGCCACAGCCACCACAGCTTCTCGCTTCGAGAAGCTGTCGATAGCATCGTCCTGCGCAGACCTCACTCGCGCGAGGCAATTTGCCCTGATGTGGCAAATTGATGTGGCCACGACACCTGTGTGCTCACCTATTAGAGCTCCGGTAGCGCTGGCTGACAGCGCTAACTGGCCCTGCACAAAGGGGGAATTTCGGCCTTTTTATATCCCTGCCTCCTTGCTTCCCATTTTCTGGCACGTTTCTGTTCCCAGCTGTTAGCACACTTTGATTTCATACCTTCTATTATCAGCTCCAAAATATGATAATGGATTCGGTTTGATCACCACTGTTTTAACTTTTTCAAACTATGATCAGGGGTAACATTACGCTTATGTTATATATACCACTCAATGATATCGAACTTCTCCTTAGTATCTCCTTTATTCCTTCACTTTACTTGCAAGCACCCCTAACCTTCTCCACATTCCAATCCCCACCTCTCCAGCACCCACTTTTCCACTCTTTACTATCTTCAATGATGCACAAAATGTCCGACTCACACCCATACCTTCTGCCTTCCCGCAATTCCTCACCCAACGATCCAAATTCTAAACTATTTCATGTTGCATTCCTAAACTACTTTTTAATCCTTGAGCACCGCCACAGCAGATTAATTATATATAAACCAGTGTTCTCTCCAGTGCCTGTTCCACAGAGGTTCTCCTGATCTCCTGCTGTACCTTTGATGGGGGGGCTGCCAGAACCCCCAGGGAAACAACGTAAATGGCAGGTTTCAGCTGCTTCTCCTCCAGTTTTGCTAGTTTCCTGCTAAAGGTGCGATAGGAGATTGGGAGCACGCAATGGAATTTCTAGGTCCGAATTGTTTATCACACAGAAATTACTGAAAAAAAAAAATTACTGGAAAAATCTGTATTCCTGGGAAATTAAAGTCAGAAGGTAAAAATTTGGGTAGTTTGCGCCTCTGGTTAGTGCCCCCCCCCTCCACCCCCAGGGCCACGGCGCCGGCGATGATGACAGCATTGCTGCACAGCAACCCATTTTCACCCTGGTGAAAATTCGATAGTGCACCATGAGGCTGCCGCGGGCAATGCCAGCGACAGCTTTGTGGGGCACATACTGGGCTTTAGGCCGCTCGCAGGGCGAAAATTAATGGGGAGGTGTGGTGCTGATAATTTAAAAAATGGCCGACTTACCAGTAGCAGCCTTCTCATCTTCATATCGCGGGGTCAGTGCCGCGATGTTGCAGCCCGGCACTCTGCTTTTGTGCTGGGCTGCTGCCCTGGCACCCCTTTCCCTGATAGTCTAGTAGTGGCCCCTTCTCTCGAATGCAGATTCTGCAGTGTGCCCCCCCCTTTAATGGAAGGGGAGGGCCCTGTGTTCCTGGCAGCGCTATGCGCCTTCCTGCATAGCGCTGGAAAATTCACGTTGGTTAGCGCCCGGATCCGCCCCCCGAGAGGAAGTGGAGTGCGAGATTTTGCACTCCACTTCCTCTCAAAGGTGATAAGCCGAATTTAGCTTGCAGGGTGGGACTTCTGTGGCTGGTGCAGGAAGTCCTGCCTCGCAGCTGTTACCGCCCCGATCCGCAATTTCACACTTAAAAAAATGTCACTGTCTGAGCACATCTTGTTTTCAAATCCTTTCAATGGCCGGCCATGTGCGCCCTGCTCCACATTCCCACACATCATCTTGCAACAACATAATCTCTGACTTGTCATGAGCAGTGCCACAGGAGAACTACTGGTAAATATATACACATATTAGGAATAACATAAATGTGTTTTTTTTTTGGAACTTTTTAGGAATTCAGTACCTTTTTATAATAAATTTTTAAGATCTGTTTATTTGATATCTGATGATGTAATTTATAGAACTGTCTGTTGAGTTTCAGAACGACACATCACTCGAAGGATTCTCCTCAATTGGGAATGAAATGCTTATTAGTTACAGTAGAACTGGGTGGTACCCAGTAATCCATGAAGATTGATCTTCAAAGGACTTGAACAAGCTCTTAGTGGTTATGTCCTGGAGCCAGGAGGAGGCATGTTAGCTTCTCGCTTGTGCGATTAGCAGAGAAAAAAAAATCAGCCAACCAGCTCTGCCAACTTTTTCCAGCCAAATTACACTGTCCATTGTATTATTGTCCTACCACCATGTATCTGGGTGAGACCAGATTGTACAGCTTCCAAAGCACTTGAATTACCTGAGATAACAGGGTTAGCAAGACTTCCTCCTTTCTTCTCTAATTGGCATTGCAGGAGCCAACACTTTTCCACTGTGGATGAATGCTAGTTTGTCTTCCCTGGTAGATTTTATATCTTGTAAGGTACAACCCAGAATCGGAGAGATGCTTTCAATGGTCTTATGCCCTTTGGCTGCTTGATTAGGGTTTCAGCAGCAAATAAGTTGAGGTAATGGCAGAGACGGTCGATATTATGAAGGTGGAAATGGGCAGTCTTAATGGCAGAATGGATATGAGGTAAGACGCTCAAACCATGATCAAATATGATACCAAGGTTGTGAACTGACTTGGTCAGCCTCAGACAGTTGCCAGGGAGAGACATTGAATCAGTGGAATGGAAATGCAGACAATGGCTTCCGTCTTCCCGATATTTAATTAGAGAAAACTTCTACTTATCCAGTGCTGCATGTCGGACGAACAGTCTGATAGTGTAGAGATGGTGGAGGGTTCAAGAGGAGTGGAGGAGAGATAGAGCTGGGTATAATCAGTGTACGTGTGAAAACTCGCATTGTTTTGCAGAGACTTTTCTCATCTTGTTATATCAGTTTGTCCAATACTTTTCTTCATGGTTTCTTTCTCAAAAGGGACCGAGGGTTCTGTTAAATGATACTTCTGGGGTCACGGTGGGGACAGGGAACCTGGCCACCCCACCCCCCGTCCACCTAGTAGGCAGTACTGCAGTATGCTGCTTCCTTGGCGGGCAGATACCTTAATAGCGTAGCACCCTCGTAGCATAGCTGTATCCCAGCAGTTTTGCCATGAAGCAACAGTCACCTATTTTCAGGACAAATACTGCGAGGGGCACAGGAGTTAGCCACAAAATGCCCCAAGCATTTAAGTTTTAAGTTTTAAGAAGCTATCTGATTCAGTGGCTCTCAAACTCGTTCAGGCTGGGCCCCATTAAAAAGCTCGCTGCCTTTCATGCCCTACCTTTGGATACCAGTAGCGGTAAGTCTGCAAAAAATGTGTCTACTCCTTTATTTCTTGTTCATTTTGCTCTCATCAATGATTTAATCTGTCTCTCTTCACCTTCAATATGTTGATCTCTCGCTCTCCTTCAATATTTTGCTCCCTCCACTATTTTGTTCGCTCCCTCCACTTTCACTGTTCTGGTCATTTGCTCCACTTTCAATTTTCTGATCGCGCTCTCCTTTAATATTTTGATCTCTCTTCACCATTTTGATCTTTCCCTCCTCTTTCAATGTTCTGACTTGCCTCTTTTCTCACACTTTTTGTTTTCAAATTGTACAACTGTTAAAATGCATTTCATCTGCACAAGTAACAACATTTTGGTTGTCATCATAGTCACTTACCATCTTGCAACACTATGAAGAAGCTACTGGCAATGTTTGTTGGATGTGATGTACTGGTGCATACCAGGTATATAACTGGGATGAGAAACTTGCTTTCCTGCTTTCAGAGGCCAGCTCCCTGGCAGAATTATTTTAAAAGATTACATAAAATTTTACTTGATTGGATAATCCAAATTATCACCGCAAATTCAAACAAATAAACACAATGACTGTGGAGTGAGGCAGGTCTGCAAGGATTTAACTTCTTATAGAAACACAGTAGTAAAGGAAATTCACAGCGCTAGAAACTTTGGTTATGAGTAGCTTTACCACACATGGGGAAAGACAGTCAATCAACAAAATAAAACAATTTTCTATTTCTTCACTTCAGTTTGTTCACAGGAAAAACAAAATTAAAAATGTAGCAAAATGTGAAACTCAAGCCAGTAATAAATACAACATGGACTGCAGGTTGTTACCCTCCACTGGCTTTTTTTAATGGAGAATGACGCACTCGTTAATCTTTCCTCACTGTTCGACGTTATCTGCTTCCATGCCTCAGTTAACCTTTGTGTGTCATATGAATGGTTTCCATTCACAAACTAATTCCTTTTGACAGATTTATTTTACACCTGGAACTGCTATCAATCAACCCTTGCAAAAGTCTACTCTACCAGTCTGTTTGTGAGAGCTCGCTAATGCGCAAATGATCTTCCGCATTTCCTACATTACAACAGCGACTACATGCCAAAAAGTACTTCATTGGCTGTAAAACACTTTGAGACGTCTGGTGGTCATGCAAGGCGCTATATAAATCCAAGTCTTTCTTTCTTTTACCAGAGAGAACTTAAGTCTAAAAATTATAGTCATTCTTCAGGTAATCAGAAAAGAATTGCCAACTCGAGCTGGTTGAAACTGTAGTATCTTTCTTTGCATCTCTATTCTTTTTTCATTTCCCATTCTCTATCCTAAATATACACACATACATAAGCTAATTTTTTCTAACCCTGTTTTCCCCATTTGCCCATGGTCTCAAAATCAGGAAATGGAGTTCACATCCATTATTCTGGATCTCTGCCCACTTTTGCGACTGCCCTGTTTTTGGCAGTCAGTTCCAGCAGCCACTGACAGCACCTGCCGATTTGTAGGTGCTTACATGCAAATAAGGTGAGAATTACATTCTGTTTTCCAGCATTTCCGCCTCACTTGCACCATTTCTTCTTGCCCAAATAAAACCCACACACGGAGATTTTAACGGCTTCAGAGAAGGCAGTTTGAAATCATGAAGGGTTTAGGTAGAGTAAATAAAGATAAACTGTTTCCAATGGCTGAAAGGTCGATAACCAGAGGGCACAGATTTAAGGTGATTGGCAAAAGAGCCAGAGGCGACATGAGGAAAAACTTGTTAACGCGGCGAGTGTTTAGGTTTTGGAATGCACTACCTGATAGTGTGGTGGAGG
Source organism: Pristiophorus japonicus (assembly GCF_044704955.1). Classification (NCBI taxonomy): domain Eukaryota; kingdom Metazoa; phylum Chordata; class Chondrichthyes; family Pristiophoridae; genus Pristiophorus; species Pristiophorus japonicus. The sequence goes on along the minus strand of NC_091983.1, from coordinate 178,086,175 downwards.
TAGATTCAATAGTAGCCTTCAGAAGGTAATTGGATAAATACTTGGAGGAGAAAAAATTGCAGGGATATGGGGAAGGAGTTGGGAGAGTGGGACTAACTGGATTGCTCTTCAAAAGAGCTGGTGCAGACTTGATGGGCCGAATGCACTCCTTCTGTTCTGTACTATTCTATGATTCTAAGAGCATTTAAATATCTGAGCAGCTACATTGGTGACAGCAATAGGTGTGTAACGTTTGATCTGTTTTTGATATTTTTAAAGTTTTTTTTTGTAGACTGCCATCTGCTCATTTGCCATTTGTTGTGGGCCTACTATTTTCTCTCACCACCAGTTCACATGGATATGCACAGTAGGCATCCCATTGAAAATACGTCTGCATCTTTGCTTTATGGAAGAAAAGGAGCAATGGCTGCTCAGACAGCACTGAAGGTGCATGGTACCTTCACCAACTCCGATCCAAGCACCCTGGGGCATTAAGATAGTGAGTTTGAGGAGGAGCCAGTCATACATTGCAGTGCATAATGAAGTGTAGTGCATCATGAAGTATGTGGCAACTTCATGGCAACAAGCGGGGGCAGGGTTGTGTGAGAGGACAGAAGGACCAAGTCAGTGACCAGGCACAGTTTTTCCCATGAACACCATAGCTGGAACTTTGACACATTCGATTCAAATTTGCTGAAGTCTGTCACTGTCAGATTTGATAAGTTGGAGGGGTTGTCTTGAGAACGACACGACAGAAGACTTCACACTCCTCAGTGCTGCCCTACGGTCTGCTTTTACGCAGATCGCTACCCATTCTACACCTGGGGCATGGCAGAGGAATGGAGAGATTGGATAACTTCCACTCAGGGTGATTGCACATCTAACCATTACAGCCAGCCACTTCAAATTGAAGTGTTAGCTAGCAAACAGATGTTGGCATCCACGGCCTTCTCAGGTATGGTTCCTGTTATGTATGGAGAAAGAGTCAGTCTGAACACTGTGAGCTTAAAGTAAAGTGTGACCTTAGTCTTTTATTGCAGGTCTCCAGAGTGCCTCTCCAACCTGTGAGGCCTCCTTAAATATCTGTGCTCCCAAGGGATTATGGGATCCCTTGGGACTCTAGGGGATGAGACCTCTGGTGGCTGTACAGAGTAAATACAAGTTTACATAGATAACAATTCTAACTGCAGCCGAGTCATATTATGATTCTTCACCCAGACGTAGAAGGCAACCTCCAACCCTTTTTGCAATGAGCCTCCCACCAAATGTGTTCCTCTCACTCAGAGCACTTAGAGAGACTGGTAAGATCAGCAGTAGGAGAAGCACACCTTATAAGGGCATCAAGGACGAGCAGGAGGGCAGGTATTAGAAGTATTTCTTTCTGTAAATATCACCAACATACATTTTGTGCACTTTAATTTTTCTTACTCTGTTTTGTTGATAAGGGCCTTGTTAAGGTACATCCTGTATCAACAAATGGCAAGTTAAGGTTTGTAGATAGGAATGTACAGCATATCTTTTCTGGGTACATTGGGTTGTTCATTCATCTGCAATACTTGTGCAAGGGCTAGATTTGAGAAGTATTGGAAGTCATTATCAATGAGCAGTACTGCACTAATCTTTCTGGCTGCAGCTCTCTTTTCTCCATGTCCTCCTCCTGTTCCTCATCGCCTACTGCTGCTGTACAGTGGGCCTCTTCTTCATCCTATTGTATGTTTACTCCTCTATGTATTGCGGTTATGCTGCATGCAGACCATGATTATTTTGGTCATCTTTGCTGGTTCATCTTTGCACCCATCTGAATTTACAAAACAGTGGGATGCTTGCTTTAGCATCCAAACAGTGTGCTCCACAGTTGGTCACTCATCATATGTACATTCTACTGCTGATTGGGGTTACTCGGTGTGGTCTTAAGCCATGGCTGCAGAGGATAGCCCTGGTCTTACAACAGCCATCCATTCAATCTATCTGATGCAGGCAAAGTGGACTGCTCCATATTGAAGGAATTAAGGGTGCTTCCTGCATATTGGGCAATAACATGCATAAACATCTTTCCATGGCCAAGCACAGTCTGACCAGTCATCCAATGGAAGTTGTTTCTGTTGACATAGGTAATAGGGTTGATATGCGGAGCCCTGATGGCTGCACTGGTGCCATCTACGACACCCTGTACCCTTGAGAACCCTGTCACTAATGAAAATTCTATGCCTGTCTTTCTTTTTCTGTTAGCTAATGACTCCTTCCACAGCAAAAGTGAGGATGAAGCAGACACTTCCATTGGTCGTCCATAGGCTACTGACTGGCCGATCTGCCTAGTGTCCTCTGTGGTGGCTTAATGATCCACGTGGATAAAAGCTTATTGCTGTGGAAACCTTCACAGCTATGGGAAGAGCTGTCCCTGTTGCAGAAGTTGTCTGTAGGTCAGCCTTGAGCAGAAAGCATAGCTCAGTGACATCCTCCATTGTGAAGTAGAGGCAGCAAAGAGAAGTGTGAGAATGTCAAGATCTGTAAATGCATTTCCTGGGAACTCTCCTAGATCCTATCACTGCCTGGTACTCTGGTGGAGCATGTTGATAGCTGGTGGACATCTGTGTCTTGCTTTTAGGTAGCCCGGTACAGTTTTATACATTTCCAGCAATCAGAGACAATGAGATATTTATTCCTGTTGCCATTCTCTCTAGCTGTATGGTGCTGTTGCTGTTATAAGATACATTCATACAACATATATCATCTGCACTATTAGTGACATTTTCTTACATGGTCGAGTAATAAAATGCAGAGCAGACCGAACTTGCTACCACATTTCCTTTCTATTCACCAGCCACTTAAATGAGGATCTAATGCAAATCCATTTGCAGCAGCAAGCAACAATGCTGCAGAGACATGCGGGAGAAAAATAGTCCCATAATCACACCCAACACAGTAACTAATGTAGGGAGCAAATTCAGCTAAGTATCAATACTTAAAAAAAAATGACAACTCTAGCTTTAAGAATCTAACTACTGCAGGGCCTGCCAGTGGTTTTATTAGAATTACATAGCATTTACAGCACAGAAACATACTATTCCGCCCAACTGGTCTCTACTCCACACGAGCCTCCTCCCACCCTACTTCATCTACCCCCATCAACATACCTTTCTATTTCTTTCTCTATCTTGTACTGACCTACCATCTGTAAAGTATGTACCTGTGAATATGTTCACAGGTTTGTAGCGCTGTTGCATTCTGAGTGGCTTAGCCAGTCATGTGATGTTCACAAGATTCAATAAAACCCCAGTCAATTGAGTCTAGGTCATCCACGATGAGGTATGCAGTTGTGAGCCTAGCAGATGAACTGATAATGTGCAGTTTGATTGTTAAACCTTTGTTAATAAACTGACTAGTTCTTAATAGCAATGTGTTGCTATGAATTCTTCAGCAAAGAACCCATGAAGCAAATACATTACACCATCCTCTTAAATATATCTTATCTATGCTATCCGCCTCAACTACTCCTTGTGGTAGCGAGTTCCACATTCTAATCACTCTCTGAGTAAAGAAGTCTTTCCTGAATTCCTTATTGGATTTATTTGTGACTACTTTATATTTATGGCCCCTAATTTTGGACTCCGCTATAAGTGGATACATCTTCTCTACATCTAACCTATCAAACCCCTTCAAAATTTTAAAGACCTCCAACAGGTCACCTCTCAGTCTTCACTTTTCTTGAGAAAAGAGCCCCAGCATGTTCAGTCCTTCCTGTTAGTTATAACCTCTCAGTTAATATCATAGAATCAAAGAATGATACAGCGCAAAAGGAGGCCATGCGGCTCATTGATCAGCTCCACTGGGCAGGCCACATTATTCTCATGCCAGACACGAGACTCCCAAAGCAAGCGCTCAACTTGGAACTCCTACATGGCAAACGAGTCAAAGGTGGGCAGCGGAAATGTTACAAGGACACTTTCAAAGCCTCCCTGATAAAGTGCAACATTCCCACTGACACCTGGGAATCCCTGGCCACAGACCACCCTGAGTGGAGGAACTGCATCCGGGAGGGCGCTGAGCACCTCGAGTCTCATCGCCGAGAACATGCAGAAATCAAGCGCTGGCAGCAGAAAGAGTGTGCAGCAAACCAGTCCCATCCACCCCTTCGCTCAGCGACTATCTGTTCCACCTGTGACAGAGTCTGTGGTTCTCGTATTGGACTGTAAAGCCACCTAAGAATTCATGTTAAGCGTGGAAGCAAGTCTGCCTTGATTCTGAGGGACTGCCTATGATGATGATGATGCTTACTCTTTGGGAGAACTATCCAATTAGTCCCACTCCCTTGCTCTTTCCTCATAGTCCTGGAAATGTTTTCCCTTCAAATATTTATCCAGCTTCTGGTATCATTTGTGTAAATGTTGCAACACTGGAATGGTTACAAACCAGCAAGAGTTATAACTGACAGGCTATCATCATCATAAGCAGTCCCTTGGAATCGAGGAATACTTGCTTCCACTCTTAAAATGAGTCCTTAGGTGGCTGAACAGTCCAATACGAGAACCACAGTCCCTGTCACAGGTGGGACAGATAGTCGTTGAGGGAAAGGGAGGGTGGGACTGGTTTGCTGCACGCTCTTTCCGCTTGATTTCTGCATGCTCTCAGCGATGAGACTCGAGCGCTCTCCCGGATGCACTTCCTCCACTTAGGATGGTCTTTGGCCAGGGACTCCCAGATGTCGGTGGGGATGTTGCACTTTATCAGGGAGGCTTTGAGGGTGTCCTTGTAACGTTTACTTTGCCCACCATTGGCTCATTTGCCGTGGAAGAGTTCCTAGTAGAGCGCTTGCTTTGGGAGTCTCATGTCTGGGCTGTGGACAATGTGGCCTGCCCAGCGGAGCTGGTCAAGTGTGGTCAGTGCTTCAATGTTAGGGATGTTGACCTGGTCGAGCACACTAAGGTTGGTGCGTCTGTCCTCCCAGAGGATTTGTAGGATCTTGAGGAGACATCGTTGGTGGTATTTCTCCAGCGACTTGAGGTGTCGACTGTACATGGTCCCTGTCTCTGAGCCATACAGGAGGGCGGGTATTATTATAGCCCTGTCGACCATGAGTTTGGTGGTAGATTTGAGGACCTGGTCTTTGAACATTCTTTTCCTCAGGCAGCCGAAGGCTGCACTGGCGCACCGGAGGCGATGTTGAATTTCATCATCAATGTTTGCTCTTGCTGATAAGAGGCTCTCGAGGTATGGGAAATGGTCCACGTTGTCTAGGGCTGTGCCGTGGATCTTGATGCCTGTGGGGCATGCTCTCTGTGAGGACAGGCTGGTGGAGGACCTTTGTCTTACGGATGTTTAGCGTAAGGCCTGTGCTTTCGTACGCCTCAGTAAATACGTCGACTATGTCCTGGAGTTCAGTCTCTGTATGTGCGCAGACGCAGATGTCGTCCGCGTATTGTAGCTTGAAGACAGCGGTTGGGGTGGTCTTGGACCTAGCCTGGAGGTTGAACAGCTTCCCATTGGTTCTGTAGTTTAGTTCCACTGTCATCAAGATCCACGGCGCGGCCCTGGACAACGCGGACCATTTCCCATATCTTGCGAGCCTCCTATCAACAAGAGCAGGCATTGACGACGAGATCCAACTCCACCTCCAGTGCACCAGTGCAGCCTTTGGCCACCTGAGGAAAATAGTGTTTGAAGACCATACCCTTAAAACTGCCACCAAGCTCATGGTCTACAGGGCTGTAGTAATGCCGGCCCTCCTGTATGGCTCAGAGACATGGACCATGTACAGTAGATACCTCAAGTCACTGGAGAAATACCAACAATGGAGACACAGTCGCATCAATTCTGTACTGGATGCAATCCCCACCCGTCTCATTCGAACAGCCTGGGCTGTTATTTTTTTATACACTCAAAATACAGTCAAAATACATACAAAATCATGAAGCTATGCGCATAAGTGTTCCATTGGTTGTTTGCCACAAGTCCTCGCCCACCTACTGTGATTACATTGGTCCATACAATTTCAATGATTTCATTGTACAATTCTAATGATTTCATTGGTTCATACAATTTTAATGATTTCATTGGTACATCATTTCTGTGAATTCCTTTCCCAGGTTCATTGCCTATGTGCTGGTCATCCTTGTCAAGGTTTGTTTTTCTGTTCTCAGGCATGTGCACGATACTATCTCCTTGAGAGTTCATTGGCCTCAGCCCAACTCCTTCTGCATCCCCAACTGGAATGCAGGGCTCAGCTATTCCACCACGAACATGTGTATGTCATTTCTTTTAGCCTTCCTTGCCTAAGATTTTAACTTTACTAAAATAATTTTCCCCCTGATTAATTTGTTCTTCTACAGCTCCCATGAGGGCAGCACATGATATTCTAATTGAAAGCACTGCTGTATTAAAGTGAGAGTAAATTAACAGAAGTTGCTAATTCTTTGGGATGATTCAGGAAGGATAGACAGAAAGGAAAAGGAGGTGGGGTAGCGTTGCTGGTTAAAGAGGAAATTAACGCAATAGGAAAGAAGGACATTAGCTTGGATGATGTGGAATCGGTATGGTTGGAGCTGCGGAATACCGAAGGGCAGAAAACACTTGTGGGAGTTGTGTACAGACCACCAAACAGTAGTAGTGAGGTTGGGACAGCATCAAACAAGAAATAAGGGATGTGTGCAATAAAGGTACAGCAGTTATCATGCATGACTTTAATCTACATATAGGTTGGGCTAACCAAACTGGTAGCAATACAGTGGAGGATGATTTCCTGGAGTGTATTAGGGATGGTTTTCTAGACCAATATGTCGAGGAACCAACTAGAGGGCTGGCCATCCTAGACTGGGTGATGTGTAATGAGAAAGTACTAATTAGCAATCTTGTTGTGCGAGGCCCTTTGGGGAAGAGTGACCATAATATGGTAGAATTCTTTATTAAGATGGAGAGTGACACAGTTAATTCAGAGACTAGGGTCCTGAACTTAAGAAAAGGTAAACTCAATGGTATGAGACATGAATTGGCTAGAATAGACGAGCGAATGATACTTAAAGGGTTGACAGTGGATAGGCAATGGCAAACATTTAAATATCACATGGATGCATGGATGAACTTCAACAATTGTACATTTCTGTCTGGAGTAAAAATAAAATGGAGAAGGTGGCTCATCCGTGGCTAACAAGGGAAATTAAGGATAGTGTTAAATCCAAGGAAGAGGCATATAAATTGGCGAGAAAAAGCAGCAAAGCTGAGGACTGGGAGAAATTTAGAATTCAGCAGAGGAGGACAAAGGGTTTCATTAGGAGGGGGAAAATAGAGTATGAGAGGAAGCTTGCTGGGAACATAAAAACTGACTGCAAAAGCTTCTATAGATATGTGAAGAGAAAAAGATTAGTGAAGGCAAACGTAGGTCCCTTGCAGTCAGATTCAGGTGAATGTATAATGGGGAACAAAGAAATGGCATACCAGTTGAACAAATACGAAGGAAGACACAAATAACCTTCCGGATATACTAGGGGACTAAGGGTCTAGTGAGAAGGGGGAACTGAAGGATATCCTTATTAGGCGGGAAATTGTGTTTGGGAAATTGATGGGATTGAAGGCCGATAAATCCCCGAGGCCTGATAGTCTGCATCTCAGAGTACTTAAGGAAGTGGCCCTAGAAATAGTGGATGCATTGGTGATCATTTTTCAACAGTCTATCGACTCTGGATCAGTCCCTATGGACTGGAGAATAACTAATGTAACACCACTTTTTAAAAAAGGAGGGAGAGAGAAAGCGGGTAATTATAGACCGGTTAGCCTAACATCAGTGTGGGGAAAATGTTGGAATCAATTATTAAAGATGAAATAACAGCGCATTTGGAAAGCAGTGATAAGATTGGTCCAAATCAGCATGGATTTATGAAAGGGAAATCATGCTTGACAAATCTTCTGGAATTTTTTGAGGATGTAACTAATGTAGTGAACAAGGGAGAACCAGTGGATGTGGTGTATTTGGACTTTCAAAAGGCTTTTGACAAGGTCCCACACAAGAGATTGGTGTGCAAAATTAAAGCACATAGAATTGGGTGTAATGTACTGACGTGGATAGAGAACTGGTTGGCAGACAGGAAGCAGAGAGTCGGGATAAACGGGTCCTTTTCAGAATGGCAGGCAGTGACTAGTGGGGTGCTGCAGGGCTCAGTGCTGGGACCCCAGTTATTTACAATATACATCAATGATTTAGATGAAGGGATTGAGTGTAATATCTCCAAGTTTGCAGATCACACGAAGCTGGGTGGTGGTGTGAGCTGTGAGGAAGATGCCAAGAGGCTGCAGGGTGACTTGGCCAGGTTAGGTGAGTGGAAAAATGCATGGCAGATGCAGTATAATGTGGATAAATGTGAGGTTATCCACTTTGGGGGCAAAATATTATCTGAATGGCGGCAGATTAGAAAAAAGGGAGGTGCAACGAGACCTGGGTGTCATGGAACATCAGTCATTGAAGGTTGGCATGCAGGTACAGCAGGCGGTGAAGAAGGCAAATGGTATGTTGGCCTTCATAACTAGGGGATTTGAGTACAGGAGCAGGGAGTCTTACTGCAGTTGTGCAGGACCTTGGTGAGGCCTCACCGGGAATGTTGTGTTCAGTTTTGGTCTCCTAATCTGAGGAAGGACCTTCTTGCTATTGAGGGAGTGCAGCGAAGTTTCACCAGACTGATTCCTAGGATGACAGGACTCACATATGAGGAGAGTCTGGATCGACTGGGCCTGTATTCACTGGAGTTTAGAAGGATGAGAGGGGCTCTCACAGAAACATATAAAATTCTGATGGGACTGGACAGATTAGATGCAGGAAGAATGTTCCCGATGTTGGGGAAGTACAGAACCAGAGGTCACAGCCTAAGGATAAGGGGTAAGCCATTTAGGACTGAGATGAGGAGAAACTTCTTCACTCAGAGAGTTGTTAACCTGTGGAATTCCATACTGCAGAGCGTTGTTGATGCCAGTTTATTGGATATATTTAAGAGGGAGTTAAATACGGCCCTTACGGCTAAAGGGATCAAGGGGTATGGAGAGAAAGCAGGAAAGGGGAATTGAGGTGAATGATCAGCCATGATCTTATTGAATGGTGGTGCAGACTCGAAGGGCCGAATGGCCTACTCCTGCATCTATTTTCTATGTTTCCATATATAACTGAAGGTGGCCCCTAACAGTTTATTATTTTATGAGCACTGCCTTGAAATACTACTAAAGCTTTATTTCTGTTCTCAGGCATGTACTAGATACTATCTCCTTGAGAGGTCTTTGGCCTCAGCCCCAACTCCTTTTAATAACCTCAGCTCTTTGTCTTAGCCCTGATAGCAGCAAAATACATTCTGTTCCTAGATTAATGAGTTCAATAGGGCATCAACAGTTGGTTACTGGAATGCAGAGCTCAGCTATTCCACTATGAACATGTGTATATGTATTTTCTTTCAGCCTTTCTTGCCTAAGATTTTAACTTTACTAAATTAATTTTCCTCCTGATTAATTTGTTCTTCTACAGCTCCCATGAGGGCAGCACATGATATTCTAATTGAAAGCACTGCTGTATTAAAGTGAGAGTAAATTAAACAGAAGTTGCTAATTCTTATGGATGATTCCCAGAACTCCGGAACTAACCATATTTTTCTATTTTGTAGAACATTTACCGAAAAGGGTTGTTTTGTTTTATTTTGTTTTGCATAAGAACATAAGAACATAAGAAATAGGAGTAGGAGTCGGCCATTTGGCTCCTCAAGCCTGCTCCGTCATTTAATAAGATCATGGCTGATCTGATCATGGACTCAGCTCCACTTCCCTGCCGGCTCCCCATAACCCCTTATCCCCTTACCGCTCAAAAATCTGTCTATCTGCGCCTAAATATATTCGATGACCCAGCCTCCACAGCTCACTAGTGCAGAGAATTCCACATATTTATATCCATCTGAGAGAAGAAATTCCTCCTCATCTCAGTTTTAAATGGGTGGCTCCTTATTCTGAGACAATGTCCCCTAGTTTTAGTTTCCCCAGTGAGTGGAAGTATCCTCTCTGCATCCACCTTGACGAGCCCCCTCATTATCATATATGTTTCACCTCTCATTCTCCTGAACTCCAGTGAGTATAGGCCCAACCTACTCAACTTATTTTCATAAGTCAACCGCCTCATCTCCAGAATCAACCGAGTGAACCTTCTCTGAACTGCCTCCAATGCAAGTATATCCTTCCTTTAAATATGGAGACCAAAACTGGACGCAGTACTCTAGGTGTGGCCTCACCAATACCCTGTACAGTTGTAGCAGGACTTCACTGCTTTTATACTCTATCCCCCTTGCAATAAAGGCTAACATTCCATTTGCCTTCCTGAATACTTGCTGTCACTGCATATTAACTTTTTGTGTTTCATACACAAGGACCCAGGTCCCTCTGTACTGCAGCACTTTGCAATTTTTCTCCATTTAAATTATAATTTGCTTTTCTATTTTTCTGCCAAAGTGGATAACCTCACATTTTTATGAATGATTGCCCTAATTAAGGTGAGGGATGCATGTTTCAGGGTGAAAAATGACCATCAAATGTCGAATCCAGTTCCGTCTACTCAACCCTAACAATGGCCTTAACTCAATGTCAGCAGCATACCTTTGCTGTGCTGTTATGATTTTTCGCCCATTTCTCTAACAAGCATACTTTTGGTTATTCTGAGTGAAAATTAAAAAATGGTACCAATTTATGTCGAATTATGGGTAGATCTGTACTGTAAGTATACACCCTCTGTAAAATGGAATGATAGTACGCACATTTATTTCACATAGGATCAACCAAGCAGCAGAGAAAGACTTTTTATTTCATCATTCTGGATCTTAACCCAGGTTAGCTGGACAGTTTTTGAATGACCTGGGGTTACAGTCCTCTTGCACTAGTTTCTTTATCCCTCAATCTGCTGAAGGTTTCAGCCTTGACAGTTCGATGTCCACAAAATGTAGGACTGTCTCTATTAAGGTGATAAAGGTGAGCTTTCAATTGGCCTTCGAACTGACATTGTTCAAGTTACAGGTTATAAGTTATTCAGAAAACCTTTTGTGTGATTTGTTGATGACTTATGTGAACCTAAGAATTTATAAATGAGAAAAGAACCTCTGAAACTAACAACTTACATTTATATATAGAGCTTTTAACGTAGTAAAACCACCTAAGGTGCGTCAGAGGGCCGTTATCAAACAAAATTGGACACTATTCCATCATCCAGATTGACTTTTCTTTTCCCCAAAACACACAGAGCTACATGTTGTAAAATCAAGATTTCAACTATATTTACTGTACCAGGTTGCAATCAATTCCATAAAATGATTAACTTTGAAGGAATTATGCTGATTCCATCTCATAGTGTAGGGGAGGATGAAAACCCCCTCATTTTACCCAGAAGGAAAAGGGCTGTGGGATCTGTCTGTGCTGCAATGTGAATTGAAACCGAGACGGTTTGACTTTGACAGAGTAGTGATTGAACGGGGGAGGACACCGGAGGGCCAATGGTGGAACAGAATCAGCCCGAAGCATGGGGCTTTCAAGCCAATGGGAGAGCACTTGCTCGAAAACTGTGGGACTGACTCATCGCCATTATCGGGCTATTGTCTTCCCCATGTTTACACTATGGAGGGAAATTATGCAGACCTTCAGAAAACTAGGGAACCCAAAACAAACCAAGGACCTACACAATGGCTACAGGAGACCAACCCAATCAAGCCCGACTCAAACCTTGAGTAGATTAGAGAAAACTGAATTGGAGGGAAATTATGCAGACCTTCAGAAAACTAGGGAACCCAAAACAACTCAAGGGCCTACACACTGGCTACAGGAGGCCAACGCAATCAACACCTACTCAAACCTTGAGTCGGTTAACATCAGTGGAAAAAACCCGCAATAATCTAAAACTTCTGCATTTTCAAAATCACAAAGCCCACCAATGGTAAGGATCGATTTCAGCACGAGAGGCGGACTGGATAATCTGGTTATAAAAAGGGGTTTCTGACCCAGTGTGTGTTCTGCTCTCGTAATCCAACAACCAGTAAGCCGCTCGACACTGAAGGAAAACCAGTGTCCGAAGACACCGAAGATAGAAGAAACAAACCACCAGACTGCAAAAGGCACAGTAGTGAGTATAACCTCTGGTCCCCAGAACTCCCAACTCAGTTAGGCCAGAAAAGGTGGGAGGTTGGGCATTGTACTGCTAAACTTGTGTAAAAATTTTCGTTGTGTCCGTTTAGTGGGATTTAGGGGGATTGTTTTGTTGGTGTATTGCTGTTTGTTGAGATACACCTTGTCAAATAAATTGGAAGCCTAAGTTCCTCTTGGAATCACCTTGTCTCAGTTCTATTGTATTACATCTCCTGATCGTGAGTCTTATGTCAGAACAGTGTAAGGGAAGCTAGGAGCACCTCGAAAATGCTCAACTGTGTGTCACAGGCTCGGGAAGAAGGGGTTAGGAGTGCTTGACACTCACAGGTACCTCACAGGCTAGGCATAAGCTGTGGGGAGGCACGAGTCTCAAAACCCCCTTCATAAGCTGTGGACACAGTCTCTCCAGGGATGCTCTTGCAGCACTCAGGGTGCCTCACAGGCCAGGCATAAGCTGTGAGGGCAGAAGCCCAGAGAGAGGGACACCCAAGGCACAACAACACTCCCCGAGAACCCCTTACAATAGCTTCCTCAGTTGATGATCATGTCCTCTGGTTCTATGATGGTTTTGCACAAAACCCAGTCCCGACTCCATATTATTGATTCTCCTCATTCATTTTAATGCTTGAATCATATCGGCCTTGAAGGTTGAAATTACTCTCAATGGTATTTGGAATGGGCATGTTAACAGGTCATTGTGTTGTTTTATTGCAGTTGTTAACCCATTTAAAGAAAACAGGGTAACAAATGTATTAACATTGAGCACAGAATGTGATAATGCATTTGTTGCCAATCATCATCATCATCATCATCATAGCAGACAGTCCCTCGAAACGAGGATGACTTGCTTCCACACCAAAAAAGGATGAGTTCACAGGTGTTTCAATGAAGGACCTAATATTCCAGGTCCCGAATTACATCCTGAAAGGTGGAAGTTGCCTGTGCGTGGATTTTTTTAACATGTGGTGGCCATTGCACACCAGCCATACACGGGCTTGACAGAGCTAGGTTGTGGTCCAGTGGCAAGGATTAACCAAGACGACTGGCGACCTGCTCTGCTGCACAGACCTAGTGCGCACACATATTGCAGTGTGAGCTGGCCCGTGTTGCCCTTGGGCCCAGGCCTCTTCTGGACCCGAACTCACGCCTTTCCTGGGCTACGATCATGTCGCTCCACAATCTCTCGCCACTCCTTCGCCCTGACCTAGCCGCTCCTGCTGTACCTCCAATCACCGACCTGGACCTTGCTGACGTCCAATCCAGTTTGCTTTTCGCTGCCGTTGCCCTCTTGCACCTGCTCGCGCTGTACTTTGCAGTGGCATGGCCGCTCCAAGGGCCACTTCAGGGGCCACTCCAGGGGCCCACAGCACCACTTCTTTTATGGCCCCTACCTGCCGCTGATGTTCCCTCGCTGCTAAGCTGTTGAATGCCATGTGAATCTTTTTATCTATTTTTCTAATTTAAAGTAAAATTAAAAAGGCATTCGATAAGTTGCCACATAAAAGATTACTACACAAGATTAAAGTTCACGGGGTTGGGGGTAATATATTAGCATGGATAGAAGATTGGCTAACGAACAGAAAACAGAGAGTTGGGATAAATGGATAATTTTCTGGTTGGTCAATAGTGGCGAGTGGGATGCCGCAGGGATCGGTGCTGGGACCTCAACTATTTACAATTCATATTAATGACTTGGATGAAGGGATGGTGTTTAATGTAGCCAAGTTTGCTGATGATACAAAGATGGGTGGAAAAGCGAATTGTGAGGAGGACACAAAAAATCTGCAGATGGATATAGATATGCTAAGTGAGTGGGCAAAAATTTGGCAGATGGAGTATAATGTGGGAAAATGTGAGGTTATCCACTTTAGCGGAAAAAATAGGAATGCAAATTATAATTTAAATGGAGAAAAATTGCAAAGTGCTGCAGTACAGAGGGTACTGGGGGTCCTTGTGCATAAAACACAAAAAGTTAGTATGCAGGTACAGCAAGTACTCAGGAAGGCTAATGGAATGTTGGCCTTTATTGCAAGGGGGATAGAGTATAAATCATAATTCTAAAAGGGCAAAGGGTGTTAAAAAAACAAGCCTGAAGGCTTTGTGTCTTAATGCAAGGAGTATCCGTAATAAAGTGGATGAATTAACTGTGTAAATAGATGTGAACAGATATGATGTGATTGGGATTACAGAGACGTGGCTCCAGGATGATCAGGGCTGGGAACTCAACATCCGAGGGTATTCAACATTCAGGAAGGATAGAATAAAAGGAAAGGGAGGTGGGGTAGCATTGCTGGTTAAAGAGGAGATTAATGCAATAGTTAATAAGGACATTAGCTTGGATGGTGTGGAATGTATATGGGTAGAGCTGCAGAACACCAAAGGGCAAAAAACATTAGTGTAAGTTGTGTACAGATCTCCAAACAGTAGTAGTGATGTTGGGGAGGGCATCAAACAGGAAATTAGGGTTGCATGCAATAAAGGTGCAGCAGTTATCATGGGTGACTTGAATATGCATATAGATTGGGCTAACCAAACTGGAAGTAATACGGTGGAGGAGGATTTCCTGGAGTGCATAAGGGATGGTTTTCTAGACCAATATGTCGAGGAACCAACTAGCGGGGAGGCCATCTTAGACTGGGTGTTGTGTAATGAGAGAGGATTAATTAGCAATCTCATTGTGCGAGGCCCCTTGGGGAAGTGTGACCATAATATGGTGGAATTCTACATTAGGATGGAGAATGAAACAGTTAATTCAGAGACCATGGTCCAGAACTTAAAGAAGGGTAACTTTGAAGGTACGAGGCGTGAATTGGCTAGGATAGATTGGCGAATGATACTTAAGGGGTTGACAGTGAATGGGCAATGGCAGACATTTAGAGACCGCCTGGATGAACTACAACAATTGTACATCCCTGTCTGGCGTAAAAATAAAAAAGAGTAGGTGACTCAACCGTGGCTATCTAGGGAAATCAGGGATAGTATTAAAGCCAAGGAAGTGGCATACAAATTGGCCAGAAATAGCAGTGAACCCGGGGACTGGGAGAAATTTAGAACTCAGCAGAGGAGGGCAAAGGGTTTGATTAGGGCAGGGAAAATAGAGTACGAGAGGAAGCTTGCAGGGAACATTAAGACGGACTGCAAACGTTTCTATAGATATGTAAAGAGAAAAAGATTAGTAAAGACAAATGTAGGTCCCCTGCAGTCAGAATCAGGGGAAGTCATAACGGGGAACAAAGAAATGGCAGACCAATTGAACAAGTACTTTGGTTCGGTATTCACTAAGGAGGACACAAATAACCTTCCGGATATAAAAGGGGTCTGAGGGTCTAGTAAGAAGGAGGAACTGAGGGAAATCCTTATTAGTCAGGAAATTGTGTTGGGGAAATTGATGAGATTGCAGGCCGATAAATCCCCAGGGCCTGATGGACTGCATCCCAGAGTACTTAAGGAGGCGGCCTTGGAAATAGCTGATGCATTGACAGTCATTTTCCAACATTCCATAGACTCCGGATCAGTTCCTCTGGAGTGGAGGGTAGCCAATGTCGCCCCACTTTTTAAAAAAGGAGGGAGAGAGAAAACAGGGAATGAAAGATCAGTCAGCCTGACATCGGTAGTGGGTAAAATGATGGAATCAATTATTAAGGATGTCATAGCAGCGCATTTGGACAGAGGTGACATGATAGATCCAAGTCAGCATGGATTTGTGAAAGGGAAATCATGCTTGACAAATTTTCTGGAATTTTTTGAGGATGTTTCCAGTAGAGTGGACAAGGGAGAACCAGTTGATGTGGTGTATTTGGACTTTCAGAAGGCTTTCGACAATTTGTCGCCCGTGGGGATGCTATGAAGGCCAACATGCCATTTGCTTTCTAAACCGCCTGCTGTACCTGCATGCCAACCTTCAATGACTGATGTACCATGACACCCAGGTCTCGTTGCACCTCCCCTTTTCCTAATCTGTCACCATTCAGATAATAGTCTGCCTCTCTGTTTTTACAACCAAAGTGGACAACCTCACATTTATCCACATTATACTTCATCTGCCATGAATTTGCCCACTCACCTAACCTATCCAAGTCACTCTGCAGCCTCATAGCATCCTCCTCGCAGCTCACACTGCCACCCAACTTAGTGTCATCCGCAAATTTGGAGATACTACATTTAATCCCCTGGTCGAAATCATTAATGTACAATGTAAACAGCTGGGGCCCCAGCACAGAACCTTGCGGTACCCCATTAGTCACTGCCTGCAATAGATTAATGTCCAAAGTTAAAGCACATGGGCTTGGGGGTAATGTGCTGACATGGATTGAGAACTGGTTGTCAGACAGGAAGCAAAGAGTAGGAGTAAATGGGTACTGTTCAGAATAGCAGGCAGTGACTAATGGGGTACCGCAAGGTTCTGTGCTGGGGCCCCAGCTGTTTACACTGTACATTAATGATTTCGACCAGGGGATTAAATGTAGTATCTCCAAATTTGCGGATGACACTAAGTTGGGTGGCAGTGTGAGCTGCGAGGAGGATGCTATGAGGCTGCAGAGTGACTTGGATAGGTTAGGTGAGTGGGCAAATTCATGGCAGATGAAGTATAATGTGTATAAATGTGAGGTTATCCACTTTGGTTGTAAAAACAGAGAAACAGACTATTATCTGAATGGTGACAGATTAGGAAAAGGGGAGGTGCAACGAGACCTGGGTGTCATGGTACATCAGTCATTGAAGGTTGGCATGCAGGTACAGCAGGCGGTTAAGAAAGCAAATGGCATGTTGGCCTTCATAGCGTCCCCACGGGCGACAAATTGATCCTCCTGGGTGACGTTAATGCCGGGGTCGGCAAAGACACAGCCCTCTGGGGAGGCGTGATTGGCAGAGAGGGGTTAGGGAAAGCCAACTGCAGCGGTACCCTACTCCTGACAAAATGTCTAGAACATGAACTCTTCTTCACCAACAGCCTGTTCTGCCAGAGGGACAAATACAAGGCATCGTGGCAACACCCTCACTCCAAACACTGGCACCTGCTCGACTACGTCATTGTCCGAGCCAGGGGTCGCAAGGATGTGTGCATTACCCGTGCCGTGACAGCAGCTGACGACTGCTGAATGGACCATCGCCTAATCCAATCCATCATCAATATGAACATAGCCCCAATGCAGAGAGGACAGCAGAAGCAGTGCCGCAAAAAAGTTAATGTCGGGGCACTTAAAGACCCAGCTAATTGAGCCCTATACAGCCAGCACCTCACAGCTAACCTGGCATGCCTTGATGACCCTGAGATGCAGAATGCCCACAGTACTTGGTCTGCCCTCCATGTCTCCATAACAGTGCCTGTGAAGAGACTTAATCAGAAATGATCAGGAGATCCAAGAACTAATAGATCATAAGCGCAAAGCATTTCTGAGCCTCAAGTAACAACCCAACCTGGGTGCTGCAAAGCAACGTTACAGACCGCTCAAGGCTGAGGTTCAACAAAAAAGCCGAGCCCTAAAGAACAGGTGGTGGATGGAGAAAGCACAGGAGATACAACTGGCTGACAGCCACGATATGCGAGGATTCTTCATTGCAGTCAAGGCCACCTACGGTCCAAACTCCCAAGGCCCCACCCCACTCCTGGCCAAGAATGGGGAAACACTCATCAAGGACACCGAGGCTGTCAGGGCCCGCTTGAAGGAGCATTTTGAAGATCTCCTCTGTTATGTATGCATGTTAATGTATGTACTGTATCACTAGAACACTGAATGTACATTCACCCTGTATACACAATACTTGTACACCAGAGGGTGCTGTTGCTGGAAACCTAAGGGTCACCTGTACACTGCAGGTAACGAAGTATCAAAGGGAGCTCACCTCTTGGTGTCCTCACTCTCGGAGCTGCAATAAAGGACTAAGGTCAATACAGTTCAAGTGCTATACCCTTACCTCGTGGAGTCGTTATTCCAGAGTGCTTGCATACACAATAACAAGCGACGAGGTTACGAATTTCCATGCACAATATGTCTAACCTAAGCAACTTCCAACAATTTGCTGATGGGGAAGATTGGGATGCCTCTGTGGAAAGGCTAGAACACTTATTCATCACGAACGACTTGTCTGGGGACTCACCGATCTCGCTGGCGAATAAGCGCAGAGCCATCCTGCTCAGCAGTTGTGGGCCCACGATCCATGGCCTCGTCAGGGACCTGCTAGCCCCAGCGAAGACGACAACCAAGACCGATGTGGAGCTCGTAACTTTACTACAAGAACAACTCAAACCTAAAGAGAGCATCCTCACAGGCAGACACCGGTTCTACACCCACCGGCCAAGAAATTGCTAAATACGCTGCAGACCTGAGAAGATTGGCTGCACCATGTGATTTTGAAGACCAACTCACCGAAGCACTAAGGGACATCTTCGTTATTAGAATCGACCATGAGGGCCTCCTCCATAAACTGCTCTCTGCGGACATTACGGTCACCTTGCAGAAGGCAATCAAAGTGAGCCAGGCTTTCATGATTTCGGTCTGCAACTCTAAACGGATGATGACTCACACCCAGGACTCCAACCCGATGCATACAGTGAACAGAATGGTGACTTTCAGAGGCAAGAATGCTGTCCCGAGTCCCGCAACCCTGAGTCTGCCACATGGGGCAAACTGGCTAGTCCCGTGCTGGCGCTGTGGAGGAAACCACAGGGCCCACCAGTGCCGATACAAAGACTATACCTGCAAAGGCTGCAACACTAAGTGTCACCTTCAGCAAATGTGTCGAAAAAGTTTTATTCACCAAGTCGCTGAAGAGTTGGCCGATCACCCAGGCTCCAGCACTGATGAAGACAAAGCTGTTCGACCCCTTGAAGAGGAGTACGGAATATATACTTGCTCCACCGAGAGTTCCCCGTGGAAAATGGAAGTGGAAATCAATGGGGTTCCAGTCTCGATGTAGATCGACACAGGGGCGAGCCAGTCATTGATGAATCAGACGACCTTTGAGAAACTCTGGGACAATCCCGCCAAATGACCCAAAATATCCCCAATCCAGGCAAAGCTGCTCACTACACAAAAGGCACCATCCCAGTCGTTGGCAGCGTGGATGTCCAGGTATCCCATGGCAGTGCGATGTACAAGATCGCCTTGTGGATCATTGCCGGTGATGGTCCAACGTTGCTGGGTAGAAGATGGATGAAGCAAGTCCAAATTGGTTGGAGCGACGGCGGCCTCCGGGCCCCGGCGATCGACATCCCACCCGGCCCCAACCTTGGATCCATCGTGGCACTTGAAAATCCTAGCGTCCGATTCGACTGCGTGGCGACGACACAGACTTCACAACTCAGTGCAGAGATGATCTAACCTGAACGACCAGCCCTCACCTTCCGGCCTCCAGTCGCAGGACTCCAAGGGAAGAAGATCGGCGCAGAAGGTAGATTCCCAGCGTCTTTGGCAGAACCTGGGGAGAAATGGATCACCTCAGCCTACCTCTTGGAGAGAGAGAAGATGGCGCCCACACCACGAGGCGAAGCACCTGGAATCGAGATGGCCATGACCAGACCATGAGGGG
Source organism: Pristiophorus japonicus (assembly GCF_044704955.1). Taxonomy (NCBI): domain Eukaryota; kingdom Metazoa; phylum Chordata; class Chondrichthyes; family Pristiophoridae; genus Pristiophorus; species Pristiophorus japonicus. Next base: position 178,066,528 of record NC_091983.1, on the reverse strand, counting down.
CAGTGTTGAGGGAGCAACACATGTTACTGAGTGCCGAACTGGATTGGGGTAAAGATTGCAAGGCCCTCTTCAAGGAGACCATCAACCCAAAACAATTAAAGGGACAGTTCTACTCTAGGCACAGCGATGCCAGTGATATTAAAGATAAAAGTGTAATAAATGAATGCAGGTATACAAATGTACTGTTAAGTGGTGATGCCGGCAAGGCTAATGGGAGGAATGTAATGAATGCTTCAAAAAGTGATGTAAGTAACAAGTTTGTACTGTTGAACAGTGATGCCAGTAATGCTAAGGTGATAAATGTAACCTTGTATAGAGATACCGATACACAAGAAAGCGTTGTAAGTTACAAATGTGAAAGTGTAAAGAGATATAACAATGTCGAGTCGACTAGTCGCGATCAGAGCCAATGTGTCATGTATGCTAATGATAGAATGATAAATGATACCGGGTTCTACATGTATACTGTCAATGCCAAAGGAAACTCCCGTGGGAAACATCCAGGTCCAGTGGGCTATCTGATCATGGGACCAATGTGATGCCCCAGGAAGGGCTCACACACACCCAGTGGGACATATCCACTGCAGGGACAACGGTCAATGTGTAGCACAGCCACCACCACTGGCAACTTGCCCCAGATCAACCCTAAACCCCCCTGGCCACCAGGGCCAGCACCGGGAGCAAGAGGCCAGTACACTCCAGTTTTCCCGGTGGGAACCTGAGATGATCAGACTCCCACCATCAATGGAGGACAAGGAGGCCACACCTTCCTGTGGCCCTGCCCACCATTAAACGCCACTATCTACCCATTCTACAATGTATGTTCCTTACCCACGACAACATGTACTTGCTCCACCATTGCGGAATCCTCCAAAAGTGACACCCACATGGTCTATGAATGGGGGGATGGGAAATGGATGCGTGCATCCACGAACACAGGGATCACACCCGGCACATCCCTCACCACAACCTCCAAACGTCCACTACTAATCACCTCCCCATGTCATGGCAATAAGGACTTCGGAAAGGCTTACGGGAGTGTTGTTATGTATGCATGTTAATGAATGTACTGTAACACTAGACCACTGAATGTAACTTCACCCTATATACACAAGACCTGTACACCAGTGGGTGCTGCTGCTGAAGACCTAAGGGTCACCTGTACACTGCAGGTAACCAAGTATAAAAGGGAACTCACCTCTTGGTGTCCTCACTTTAGGAGCTGCAATAAAGGACGAAGGTCACTACAGTTCAAGTGCTATACCCTTACCTCATGGAGTCGTTACTACAGAGTGCTTGCATACACAATATCCTCAATCGAGACTCTAGTGTTCTCAACTCCGTCCCGCAGCATGCGACCCGCCACCACCTCAGTGAAACTCCAATGCTGCACGAGGTAGGCAAAGCCATAAACAGCTCAAGAATAATAAGGCTACGAGTGCGGATGAAATTCCTGCTGAGGCGCCAAAAAAAGTATGGCAAAGAGGCACTGTTGGCGCAGATACATGACCTCATCTCTCTCATTTGGAGGGAGGAGAGCATGCCGGAAGATCTCAGAGATGCAGTGATTGTGACCATCTTTAAAAAGGGGGAAAAGTCAGACTGTGGCAACTACAGGGGAATCGCCCTGCTATCAGCCACTGGGAAGGTTGTTGTTAGAGTTCTCCTCAACTGTCTTCTCCCTGTGGCCGAGGAGCTCCTCCTGGAATCACAATGTGGATTTTGTCCCCTACGGGGCACAACGGACATGATCTTTGCAGCGCGACAGCTGCAGGAAAAATGTAGGGAGTAGCGCCAGTCCTTATACATGGCCTTTTTTGATCTTACAAAGGCCTTTGACACTGTCAACCGCGAGGGTTTATGGAGCATCCTCCTTTGTTTTGGATGCCCCCAAAAGTTTGTCAACATCCTTCACCTGCTCCACGATGACATGCAGGCCGTGATCCTGACCAGCAGTTCCATTACAGACCCAATCCACGTCCGGACCGAGGTCAAACAGGGCTGCGTCATCGCTCCAACCCTCTTCTCAATCTTCCTCGCTGCCATGCTCCACCTCACAGTCAACAAGCTCCCCGCTGGAGTGGAACTAAACTACAGAACCAATGGGAAGCTGTTTAACCTACACTGCCTCCAGGCCAGGTCCACGATCACCCCAACCTCTGTCGTTAGGCTGCAGTACGTGGACGACGCCTACATCTGCGCACATTCTGAGGCTGAACTCCAGGATATAGTCGATGTATTCACCAAGGCATATGAAAGCATAGAAACATAGAAACAGAGAAAATAGGTGCAGGAGTAGGCCATTCGGCCCTTCTAGCCTGCACCGCCATTCAATGAGTTCATGGCTGAACATGCAACTTCAGTACCCCATTCTACTTTCTCGCCATACCCCTTAATCCCCCGAGTAGTAAGGACTACATCTAACTCCTTTTTGAATATATTTAGTGAATTGGCCTCAACAACTTTCTGTGGTAGAGAATTCCACAGGTTCACCACTCTCTGGGTGAAGACGTTTCTCCTCATCTCGGTCCTAAATGGCTTACCCCTTATCCTTAGACTGTGACCCCTGGTTCTGGACTTCCCCAACATTGGGAACATTCTTCCTGCATCTAACCTGTCTAACCCCGTCAGAATTTTAAACGTTTCTATGAGATCCCCTCTCATTCTTCTGAACTCCAGTGAATACAAGCCCAGTTGATCCAGTCGTTCTTGATATGTCAGTCCCGCCATCCCGGGAATCATTCTGGTGAACCTTCGCTGCACTCCCTCAATAGCAAGAATGTCCTTCCTCAAGTTAGGAGACCAAAACTGTACACAATACTCCAGGTGTGGCCTCACCAAGGCCCTGTACAACTGTAGCAACACCTCCCTGCCCCTGTACTCAAATCCCCTCGATATGAAGGCCAACATGCCATTTGCTTTCTTAACCGCCTGCTGTACCTGCATACCAACCTTCAATGACTGATGTACCATGACACCCAGGTCTCGTTGCACCTCCCCTTTTCCTAATCTGTCACCATTCAGATAATAGTCTGTCTCTCTGTTTTTACAAACAAAGTGGATAACCTCACATTTATCCACATTATACTTCATCTGCCATGAATTTGCCCACTCACCTAACCTATCCAAGTCACTCTGCAGCCTAATAGCATCCTCCTCGCAGCTCACACTGCCACCCAACTTAGTATCATCCGCAAATTTGGAGATACTGCATTTAATCCCCTCGTCTAAATCATTAATGTACAATGTAAACAGCTGGGGCCCCAGCACAGAACCTTGCGGCACTCCACTAGTCACTGCCTGCCATTCTGAAAAGTACCCGTTTACTCCTACTCTTTGCTTCCTGTCTGACAACCAGTTCTCAATCCACGTCAGCACACTACCCCCAATCCCATGTGCTTTAACTTTGCACATTAATCTCTTGTGTGGGACCTTGTCGAAAGCCTTCTGAAAGTCCAAATATACCACATCAACTGGTTCTCCTTTGTCCACTTTACTGGAAACATCCTCAAAAAATTCCAGAAGATTTGTCAAGCATGATTTCCCTTTCACAAATCCATGCTGACTTGGACCTATCATGTCACCATTTTCCAGATGCACTGCTATGACATCCTTAATAATTGATTCCATCATTTTACCCACTACTGAGGTCAGGCTGACCGGTCTATAATTCCCTGTTTTCTCTCTCCCTCCTTTTTTAAAAAGTGGGGTTACATTGGCTACCCTCCACTCCATAGGAACTGATCCAGAGTCAATGGAATGTTGGAAAATGACTGTCAATGCATCCGCTATTTCCAAGGCCACCTCCTTAAGTACTCTAGGATGCAGGCCATCAGGCCCTGGGGATTTATCTGCCTTCAATCCCATCAATTTCCCCAACACAATTTCCCGACTAATAAAGATTTCCCTCAGTTCCTCTTCCTTACTAGACCCTCTGACCCCTTTTATATCCGGAAGGTTGTTTGTATCCTCCTTAGTGAATACCGAACCAAAGTACTTGTTCAATTGATCCGCCATTTCTTTGTTCCCCGTTATGACTTCCCCTGATTCTGACTGCAGGGGACCTACGTTTGTCTTCACCAACCTTTTTCTCTTTACATACCTATAGAAACTTTTGCAATCCGCCTTAATGTTCCCTGCAAGCTTCTTCTCGTACTCCATTTTCCCTGTCCTAATCAAACCCTTTGTCCTCCTCTGCTGAGTTCTAAATTTCTCCCAGTCCCCAGGTTCGCTGCTATTTCTGGCCAATTTGTATGCCACTTCCTTGGCTTTAATACTATCCCTGATTTCCCTAGATAGCCACGGTTGAGCCACCTTCCCCTTTTTATTTTTACGCCAGACAGGAATGTACAATTGTTGTACTTCATCCATGCGGTCTCTAAATGTCTGCCATTGCCCATCCACAGTCAACCCCCTAAGTATCATTCGCCAATCTATCCTAGCCAATTCTCGCCTCATACCTTCAAAGTTACCCTTCTTTAAGTTCTGGACCATGGTCTCTGAATTTACTGTTTCATTCTCCATCCTAATGCAGAATTCCACCATATTATGGTCACTCTTCCCCAAGGGGCCTCGCACAATGAGATTGCTAATTAATCCTCTCTCATTACACAACACCCAGTCTAAGATGGCCTCCCCCCTAGTTGGTTCCTCAACATATTGGTCTAGAAAACCATCCCTTATGCACTCCAGGAAATCCTCCTCCACCGTATTGCTTCCAGTTTGGCTAGCCCAATCTATGTGCATATTAAAGTCACCCATTATAACTGCTACACCTTTATTGCATGCACCCCTAATTTCCTGTTTGATGCCCTCCCCAACATCCCTATTACTGTTTGGAGGTCTGTACACAACTCCTACTAACGTTTTTTGCCCTTTGGTGTTCTGCAGCTCTACCCATATAGATTCCACATCATCCAAGCTAATGTCTTTCCTAACTATTGCATTAATCTCCTCTTTAACCAGCAATGCTACCCCACCTCCTTTTCCTTTTATTCTATCCTTCCTGAATGTTGAATACCCCTGAATGTTGAGTTCCCAGCCCTGATCATCCTGGAGCCACGTCTCCGTAATCCCAATCACATCATATTTGTTAACATCTATTTGCACAATTAATTCATCCACCTTATTGCGGATACTCCTTGCATTAAGACACAAAGCCTTCAGGCTTGTTTTATTAACACCCTTTGTCCTTTTAGAATTTTGCTGTACAGTGGCCCTTTTTGTTCTTTGCCTTGGGTTTCTCTGCCCTACACTTTTCCTCATCTCCTTTCTGTCTTTTGCTTTTGGCTCCTTTTTGTTTCCCTCTGTCTCCCTGCATTGGTTCCCATCCCCCTGCCATATTAGTTTAAATCCTCCCCAACAGCACTAGCAAACACTCCCCCGAGGACATTGGTTCCAGTCCTGCCCAGGTGCAGACCGTCCGGTTTGTACTGGTCCCACCTCCCCCAGAACCGGTCCCAATGCCCCAGGAATTTGAATCCCTCCCTGCTGCACCACTGCTCAAGCCACGTATTCATCTGCGCTATCCTGCGATTCCTACTCTGACTATCACGTGGCACTGGTAGCAATCCCGAGATTACTACTTTTGAGGTGTTGCTACAGTTGTACAGGGCCTTGGTGAGGCCACACCTGGAGTATTGTGTACAGTTTTGGTCTCCTAACTTGAGGAAGGACATTCTTGCTATTGAGGGAGTGCAGCGAAGATTCACCAGACTGATTCCCGGGATGGCGGGACTGACCTATTAAGAACGACTGGATCAACTGGGCTTGTATTCACTGGAGTTCAGAAGAATGAGAGGGGACCTCATGGAAACGTTTAAAATTCTGATGGGTTTAGACAGGTTAGATGCAGGAAGAATGTTCCCAATGTTGGGGAAGTCCAGAACCAGGGGTCACAGTCTGAGGATAAGAGATAAGCCATTTAGGACCGAGATGAGGAGAAACTTCTTCACCCAGAGAGTGGTGAACCTGTGGAATTCTCTACCACAGAAAGTAGTTGAGGCCAATTCACTAAATATATTCAAAAGGGAGTTAGATGAAGTCCTTGCTACTCAGGGGATCAAGGGTTATGGCGAGAAAGCAGGAATGGGGTACTGAAGTTTCATGTTCAGCCATGAACTCATTGAATGGCGGTGCAGGCTAGAAGGGCTGAATGGCCTGCTCCTGCACCTATTTTCTATGTTTCTATGTTTCTATGTTTCCTCGATTCTGAGGGACTGCCTATGATGATGATGACTTGCATTGGAGGCTGTTCAGAAAAGGTCCAATAGGTTGATTTCGGAGATGAGGGGTTTGACTTATGAAGATAGGTTGAGTAGGTTGGGCCGACCCTCATTGGAGTTCAGAAGAATGAGAGGTGATCTTATCAAACATATAAGATAATGAGGAGGCTCGACAAGGTGGATGCAGAAACGATATTTCCACCCATCGGGGAAACTAAAACTAGGGGACATAGTCTCAGAATAAGGGGCAGCCCATTTACACTGAGATGAGGAGGAATTTCTTCTCTCAGAAGGTTGTAAATCTGTAGAATTCTCTGTCCCAGAGAGCTGTGGAGGCTGGGTCATTGAATATATTTAAGGCGGAGATGGACAGATTTTTGTGCAATAAGGGAGTAAAGAGTTATAGGGAGTGGGCAGGGAAGTGGAACTGAGTCCATGATCAGATCAGTCATGATTTTATTGAATGGCAGAACAGGCTTGATGTGCCAAATGGCCTAATCCTCATCCTATTTCATATGTTTTTATGTTCTTATCTTCTTATCTTCTATGATTTCTCTTCATGGCTCAATGACCTAACACCTTTGTTGCTCTTCTCTGAATCCTTTACACTGTTGGTGACCTTACTTGAACAAAATGAACAAACCCATCTCCGACTCCATGGTACCTGTGGGGTCTTGCTCCCAGTGGACAGCTATCAACAATTGCAGGTGCAATGCTCGGGATAGTCCATCCACAGTACCGTTAACAATGTCAGCTAATGGGAGCCAGAAAAGGAAGTTGGATAGTCAGCAGTATGGTGGGAATAGGTTCAAGGGAGCAGGAGGTGGGTCTCATGGACAGGATGAGCTCGGAAAGGTCATGAGAGGAGATCGGAGAGAAACTGGAGAAAGATGTGAGGTCAGGGCTAGGGCAGGGGTCTTCCTTCGAGGAAGTTTGGCCAGTGGGATAGGGGAAGGAAGGGAAGAGGCAGAGGTGGCCGAATGGATGGTCTCAATCTTCGAGACAAAGAAGTTCATGAGCTCCTCACACTTATTGTCAGAGATGAGGGTGGAGACTGGGGAGAGGGTTTTTAACAGATGGTTAGCAGTGGGAGAATAGAAATCGGGGTTTATCTTTACGTTCTAGGATGATTCTGGAATAGTGAACGATTTTGGCAGACGAGAGCAGGACCAAATAGTGCTTTATGTGATCCAGCCAGATCTGGCAGTGAATGGCTAAACCAGTTGTCCACCATAGCCATTCAAGTCTGTGTCCCTTGGACTTAAGGGAGCGAAGATCAGGGCTGTACCTGGGGAACGGCCAGGATGCGAGAGATTAATTGTTTTAACAGGAGGGAGTGAAGTCTGGGACTGCGGCAGGAGAGTAGAAAGGTCGAAGAGTAATGAAGGATTGGGGTAGGGATTTGGGAAGGCAAAGTATCCGAGAGAGGAGAGATGGAAGGAGGCATGATGAGAGGGAGAACGGTCAGGGAGGGATAAAGAGAAGAGGAAGGAGTGGGAAAAGTATTGAATGGCTCGGGTCCGGAACGGCAGCCAAAGTGTGCATGTGAATGGCTGAGGGAAAGCTCAGGTCACATAGGCCTGTGCAAATGTAGTAGTTAATGGGGTACAATAGTAGGGACACCAGGGTCAAAGTTAGAGGTCCCATGGAAGGACAAAGTCGACATGAACAGGATGGGCCAGCACGGAGCATCGACGAACCGCATTTACATTTTAAGTGCAGCTTCACACCAATGTTATGGTTTCAGTGTAAATGCACCTTAATTCATTATTCCCAAAAGCATGGGATGGATTTTCGGTTGTCTAACACCTCAGTTAGAGGCCAGAGGAGGCATTAATGGGAGTATAAGAGGTTCCCGACCGGGAGCGCAGCATTTAGTGCCCCAACCAAAAATTCAGTAGAGGCTCACCGGGGGTGCAAACCAGTAGCCCCTGGATGCTGATGACCACTCCGATCATGACGTATTCCTGGTGCAATGTCCACACTTGCGCTCCGGTCAGAAAATTAGGTGCAGCCGCCTCATTTCGCGGCCGCCAAGAACAACGTCTGGAAAAACAGTTGGTACAGGCTTGCAGAGTCTTTAACTGGTGGCTACTTAAAAGGAAGAGAGAGGGCTTCCGTCAGAGGTCACAGACTGTGCAATATTTACATACAGCACGGCGGTGAGACTCCAAGTTTGCAGCGATAGATAGAAATAAGAGTTCATCTTGAGAAAAAATTATTTTGAAAACTTTAATGGATGCATTACTATGCCACCCCTTTAAGATTCGGCTGTTCCTGGGACCTGAATCGGAGTTCAGCACAATGTATCGGTTAAATTTAATGCTGGCATTTTTGTTAGCATCCCCCCAGCTCTGTTGTGCAATGACTGATTTAGCGCCCGTCTCAGCTCTTACACCAATTCTGACGAACTTCTGGGCGGAGGACGCAAACTTTTTCAAGGCACTAAATTACCGCCCCGCCTGGGTTACCGCTCTAAATGAGGCATGACTGAATTTCTCCCCTTATGGCTTCATCTTAAATCTTCGACAGCTCCAGAGTGCATTGTTCTCATTGATTGATACTCTGTGGAGGCTCCATTTATTTCTTCTTTTTCAGTCATTGTTTGATGTTTGTTGATATTTTTGTTCACAACAGTAACATGAAGCTTCTGTAGTCAGCACTCATTGAGTTCAATCTCTTTTCACCAATTTACCAGGCTCCGGTATCTGTAAAGGAAACACTATCCAATATCACAATTTCCTGTTAATTATTTACAGGGCTTTCAGAGCTTCATCAAGTCTTAGTTTGCTGTTAAAATATTCATTCAAATGGTCTTTTTTCTGTTAAAAGAATGATGTCTGTTATAAATCAAGGACATAATTGCAGTGTCTTCTATCTCAGATACATTTCTATGCATCTGTTCTCTAACTGCTGTTTATTTTCCAATTTGTGAGTTTACATCATCTTAACAACTTGTAAACTAATTCAGTCGTTGCTATTGTAATGATGTCCCATAGAATAAGTAAATATTTGTATAACTTGCTCAACATTTTGATGTACACAATATTAACATTCTAATGTCTGAGTGCAGTTCCTTGACTTCCCATTGTCATGTTTTTGTTGCCCTTCTTGTATAATATTTTCTCCCACTATAAGTTCCAATGTCCACGTTTCCTATGAATTTTGCCTACGTAAACTCATCACTCTGACATCTGATCACTGGGTTCGCACATTGAACACAAGAACACAAGAAATAGGAGCAGGAGTAGGCCATTTGACCCCTCGAGCGTGCTACTCCATTTAATAAGATCATAGCTGATCTGATCATGGACTCAGCTCCACTTCCCTGCCCGCTCCCCGTACTCTTTATTCCCTTATCGCTCAAAAATCTGTCCATCTCCGCCTTAAATATATTCAATGACCCATCCTCCACAGCTCTCAGGGGCAGTGAATTCCACAGATTTACAATCCGCTGAGAGAAGAAATTCCTCCTCATCTCAGTTTCAAATGGGCGGCTCCTTATTCTGAGACTATGCCCCCTAGTTTTAGTTTCCCCCATGAGTGGAAATATCCTCTCTGCATCCATCTTGCCCAGCCCTCTCATTATCTTATATGTTTCGATAAAAACACCTCTCATTCTTCTGAACTCCAATGAATGTAGACCCAACCTACTCAACCTATCTTCATAAATTGCTTTTAAAATGCTTTCCGAAATTTTTTCATCCAACATTTTTTCTTTAGAAACTGAAATTTATAATATCTAAAAGAAATGTTCAAGCAAAATTAAAAACAATAAAACATTCCATATTGCAAAATAATGTGATTATGTTTATCAAATTAAATGTTCTTTTGTGTCTTTTGGTGCCTTGATGACAGTTTTTAGTTGAAGGCCTCAGTCTCTCCCAAAAGCCAACCCTTGGACTTAATGGTGCAGAAAATGTTGGCTGATGCCTCTGACCTGAAAAAAATCGCCGAACTTACCTGGTGGTCTGGGAGGTTCCGAGACTTGCGGTCCTGGGCCTCTATGTGCAGGCCTGCGTAGAAGCCCACGTATCCCAGGGACGTTGGCATTTCGCAAGCTGGGATCACGTGGGCCGGCCCAATCAATCAAAGTAGGAGTAATCCCATTCATACTTGTGGTGAATCCAATCACCATAAATATGAATGGGAATACCCCCAAAAATACACAAACACTTAAAATAAATTTTAAAAAACATCGTATATTTAAAATGAGTCAAAATGGAATTTAATTAATTATTTAAAACAAAAATTTTATTTTTTGAAAAATAAATTTACATATTTTAAAGAGTCTGAAAATAAACTTACCTTATTTTGCAGGTTTTAAAATGTTTAAATTATTGAAACAAATGTATTTTTCTGTCCTTTAAAAGACTTACATTGACAAAAGCAGGCCTTATGCCTTACGCCTGCTTTTATCAGTCGTAAGAATTTTACGGGCATTCACTGGGCAGAAGTTGGGCAAATAGCCCAACTCTCCGCCATCAAATGCCCATTTCTGTTATATTCGTACGATCTGTCAAGAGGCCAGTACATGCCTAAACCTGGAACTTGCGGGTCCCCTATGGGCGTGTGCACACCTCATACCCGTCCATCAGAGCCGCAAATTCAGCCCCATTATTTTTGCCCAGACAAGTTCTGTTGCTGGAAACTCAAAAGAAGATCTTTCCTCATCCTTGGGTGTTTGGGCAACTTCCCTGTACTGGACCCCCCCCTCCATCCCCCTACTCCCCCTGTCCCCCAACCTCCCCACTTTCTCATGGTGGTACCCATTTGCACCCTTCTGGGGGTTGGCACACTTCATCTGATTTGACACACTGGTCTGTAAAGATAGGCTAAGTCCCATTAGGGCTGGGGAAGTGGGAACTCAGCATAGAGAGTCACTGCCTCCCACTGTGGCCAGTGGCTATGTTTGGGGCAGGCAGAGGCTTTGATCCCAAACAAGATCACTAAACAATATGGCTGGAATAGCCAAATAATTTCAGTCCTGTTATATATTCATTTATACACATTTGCGTATATAAAAATATAATTTTAGTGTTATGTCTGCTTGAAAGGAAAATCAACTGCTTCTTTGGAATTTTGGAACACCGTAATTACTGCTTTCAATCAGGCCTAGGTTTCTTATTCAATAGCAAACACTTGCTTTAAATGAATTTTCTTCATTATTTCACTGCCTATCAGATTACATATAATGGCCCGGAATTTGCAGTCAGCAGCGAAGCGAAGGCGTTCACTCCTGGCCCCGAAGTATGCTTCACACAAGGATCTCGCGGTCCCTGTGGTTGAGAAGTTTGGGTTTTTCAACAGTCAATTCAAATCAACTTAATATAGTGAGGCTCCCCTTGTGCAAACTGCTGTGACATCAACCAATCAAAATGCAGAGTTCTCACAGAGTGTGAACAAGGAAATGAGTAAGCTCTTAAAATTCTAACTTTTCAAAAATGTTAGAGAGAAATAAACAAAGATTGGGGCTCTCACATGGGGAAAAGGCAATTCTGAAATAAAATGAACAAACTAAAAATGTTTTAATTTTTTTTGAAAAGTTTCTTGAAAATGTTTTTTTTTAAATAGACAAAGTTCACACTGCACAATATTAACATTAGATTTCCAGGCCTTTAACATTTGTTTAGCAGTAATAACGCTGTTAAAACACCTGTTACACCTAATCCCTTTGGGTCTAACTTTTAGTGGGGAATTTAACAGCATAATTACTGCGGAAGAGCCGAAGTTATCCTCAGTTTCCCTGATTTGGCTGATTGCACAGATTGCTGGCACAGTGTAGCCCATTTCAGAGCTGCCAAAGACAGACCGCAACTTCAGGATTTCCGTATGTGCTAAATCCCAAAGTTGTGGCCAGTCTCAAAGGCGGAATGATGACGAACACTGCCAGTTTGCTGTTATCCCGACCGCAAATTCCGGACCATTATAATACTTTCTTTATGTCCACGAGTGGATCATTCACATCACTATTCCGTGTGAATTCCTCTCGGTGATTACCTATCTCAAAGTCTATCTATTCTTTGATTGATTGTTGAAAAACCTTGTGAGGAAAGAGGTGTGGATATCATTGAGATGAGACTCATTTCCCAGACTGTTAATATATGGTTACTGTGCTTTTACATCAAAGGAAAGGCTCCAATATAATCCAGGGATTATTATATAGTGTCCAGCTCCCTATTTGAGTGTATTCTAATACGTTCAGTAGAGCCTCATGAGGAATTGTTCCCAAATAGTTCAACATTCATGACTGTATTTTCTAAACTTTGCTGAGATTAAACTGTGGAAATACTTTTTGCAAAAAGGGGAAATTCTTTGTGGACTGACTCTAGTTCTATTCACCAGGAACTTTCCTCTCAACAGGACTCGTTAATTTTGGAAGAAGATTGTTGGAAACTGTAATATCTGTAAGCTTGTAATGTTTGTAGCTCCACACTGTGGATGTGGACGTATTGTGTACTGCAAGTGCAGAGTTAATCATTAAACAGAACCAGGCAATTCCGGAGACATCCGAGAGAGCTGCCTGCCATGTTAGGAAGCTATGTGTGCTGTGCTCTGTGAATATATCACAGAAACCCTGGTTACACGTCTCTCTCGTGTTTCCATTAAAGTTACGATGGCCAATTGGAAGAACTCCCCAAAGAAATATTTTTAAGTATTTGCTGTTTCAACATCTTCCTGTGTCTTGATCCATTTGTTTTTCTCGCTAAGTTAAATTGGACAATAGCTTTAGATTGTATAATGATTTGGCAATGTGTTATTTTCTGCCTTTGGAGGAAATATTAAGGAATATACAACATTTGGGAGTTAAATGCTAGATCTGGGCACACTATCCTATTCAACAGTAAGTACGGACCCAGGCTTCAGTTCCAAAGTAACTACAGGACTACAAGACAGACCATTGGGAAAAAGCGCAAACTAATAAGGCAGACCTCCAGAGAAAGTTGTTATTTCGAATCAATTGGCCCCATTAAAAGGGAACTGGATAGATAAAAAGATGTGTGCATTGCCTGACTAATCACTTAAAAAATATCCCTTCCCCATTCCTCCAGCATAGCCCCATAAACAAGTCCAAGAGACAACACAAACTTGCATTCATATAATACCTTTAACATAGCAAACATCCCAAAGTGTTTCACAGAGGTGAAAACAAATAATGCAATAATGAGGTTGTTAAAGGCATGTTTGAAGAAGTAGGTTTTGAGGAGACGTTTGAAGGTGGCGGCAAATAGACAATCTTGATTATAGCAAAGGCTTAAGCAGAAGTTGTAAAGTGTAGAGCCAAGACAGCTGAAGGCTCTTCCACTGAAGGTGCTGTGGAAAGGGGAGAGATACAGAGTTGGAAGATCAGAAGTGCAAGTCACTACATAGGGCTGGAGGAGATTGCAAAAAGTAAGGAAAGGCAAGGCCAGGAATGGGTTTGTAAACCAGAATGATAATTTTGATTTCAATATTTTGGAGGACAGGAACCACTGGAGGTCATGAAGGATAGGACTCACCAAGGTAGCAAGATGTAGGCAACAGAGTTATAGGTGAGCTGAAGCTTATATAGGAGTGGAGCTTGGTGAAGAGTTGGTTGGAGAAATCAAACCTAGACCTAACAAAGGTTGGGATAACAGTTTCAGTGGTGTGAGGGTGAGGTAAAAGCAGCTGAAGGACGTTCCTTTTGCAGCGCAAATAGACAATCTTGGTTATAGATAAGATATCGGGTATAAAGATCAGCTGAGGGTCAAGCTAGGCACTGAGGTTATGTACCATCAGGTTTAGCCTGAAACAGCATGGAAGGGGGTTGCTGACTGGATCACCTTTAAATATTTGCACATTTATAGGTCTTCCGCGATCTGCTTGCATGCATTTGACCAAAATGCAAAAGTTTTCTGACTTTGGAAGAATTGTCATTTTCCATTCATGTTTTCTTGTCAGAACCAGAATTTGAAATCTCATGCCTTTGCTTCAAAGACGCCCGAGAAGCTATACAAAAAATTGCTAAATGAAAGATTCAAAAGAGCAACATTCAAAATAATTCTTCATTAGCTGCCACTCTAATGTTGCCATCATTTGCAATATTTATTTCTTTCCACCTTAAGACTTTCCAGTCTTTGTGATACTCTTAAGTGATCTCAACGGCCAGTAATGATGACCTGACTATTGACTGAAGCTAATCATGTGACTGACCTGATTATTCTGTGTTTGATTGACACGTTTCTGTCCGGTGCTGATAAAGATAAGGCCAGATGGGTTTTGATGGACTTCTGTTTCGACAGCAATTGGTCACTGGTCCCGAGTAATTGTTTCCATAGTTACTGTTGCTCATTGATTTTGAGTGCTGCGATTGAACTGTGAAAACAAGGCGACTGAAAAATCCCATATTTTATTGATCTGTGTTAATCAAAGCCCAATGGTCCTTTCTAGCCATGAGCCACCACAAGGAAAGCTGTCACAATGACAAAGTGAGAACATGGTGTAAATTCAACTGATTTTCCTTAAGCTACAAAGAAAACCTTGAGAAATGTACTGCCAGGATCAGAAATAGAATATAAATTGAGACAGGCTCAGCATTTTCTTTGTATATTTATTATAAAATTAATAAAGAGACATATGAGCATAGAACAGCAGTAAATACATAAATACTGTATATATATCTACTACAATACACATAATGTAGTAAGTATACTTTCTTAAATAGTTTTTACCTGTGAGTATCACCACAGGAGAGCAACAATTTTAAATTACAAAAGTCTGAATCATGCCACAGGAATAAGAAAAGTACAGATTTGCACCAAATATTCAGTTTGCCATTAAATAAAAGACTGCATCTAATATGGAATTATATCCTCAATCCTGAGTAAACAGGAAAGGAACTGCATTAAGTACATGGAAAATTCCACTTGCAGATGTAAAATACTTTAACACTGTTTACAGATTGCAAATTGTTCTTTTAACTAAAATATACACAGTTTGATTTATTAAAAAAATTATATTGATTATACTTGTTATAAGGCCTGAAACAGGCACAAATTGCTTTGGCACTCTTGTTGAGTGATTGAATCAAAGTAAAATATAGACTACAATAAATATTCATGACTATAAAAAGTACTTCAGTATTATGCCGGTCATGTCACAGTGGAATGGAATCTAATAGTTACAACAGAAGGACCTTGTTATCAAAGTGTTTCTCTTTGTGTGGCTGTTGTGAGCTTTTCATGTGCAAACATTTTAGTAATATTTGCTAATCTCTGTCACCTTATGTAAGCTCTTGTTCTAGTAATGTTACCACTGCCATTTGTAAATATATTTTGTAAACTATCTTAATACCCAACATTCGAAATATACTCTATGAACATTTTTCAGCCTGATTACTACGACAGTTTGTGTCATGGCTCAGTGGATAAACACACCTTATGGGTGATATTGGGCCACATAGACCAAGAAGGCCCCTGGTCTGTACTGAGCTTAGCTGGGATGACCCATATAAGTGAATAGCTCTCAAATGGTCACTGACCAGGCTTGCATATGAAGAATGTCAAAATAGGTGAGGTACTGGAATGCCACTCGTGCATGCAGGATTGTCACTAGTGAATTTCTTGAACATGGTTGGGGAAGACGAGAGAAATGGTGCTTTATATCTGTGGACTATTTTATATGTAGTAAGCTAAAGTTTGCCCTGCAGTTGTCTTTTTATAAATATCTCAAACCATTTTTCTTCAGAGTGCTAAGTACTAATAAAGTTTCTGGGGACAATTAACTGAACCCAATGTAAAACAGCAAAAGAACATTAAAGGCTAGAAGTTACTGTGGTGACAATAGTGGACAAACACTTAACACATTTGGATGTCAGTCCTTAGTCTGTTATTTTAAAATAATTGAATCAATGTCACAATTAAAACAGCAGACACAGGACTGTCATATAAATATGTTATTCGTTCCCCCACTATTATCGTGAACAGTCATTTAAAGTAAGTACCTGTACTTACATTTAACACTTGTCCAATTAATCTAAGGAGATTCTGTCCATTGTGCATGCCAATGAATTGAATATTGGCCTAGAGGGAGTGGTGCTGAAATTTATAGATGATATCAAAATAAGAGATGGGCTAGAAATTCGGTATTGCCGCGGTTGGGGCATTAACTTTTGAGAGCAACATAGATTAAGGGGCAATACGATAGAAGTGTTTGAAATTATGAAAGGTTGAGACAGAGTAGATAGAAGCAGATTGTCTAACAATAGTTGGGGGCGTCTAGAATCAGGGGTTATAGAAATGTAAGAAATTTAAAACAGAGAGCATGAAAAGCTTTTTTCCATAGATAACAATGAGGCTGTAGAATTCATTTTCACCATCAGTGGCAGAAACGATGCAAACTTTGCTGACAAGGGCAGCAGGTCCATGGGAACACCATCACCTCCAAGTTCTCCACCAAGTCACACACTATCCCGACTTGGACATATATCGCTGTTCCTTCAATGTCACTGGGTTAAAGTTCTGGAACTCCTTACCATTATGGATGCACATTCACTACATAAACTGCAGCGGTTCAAGAAGATTCACCGCCATCTTCTCAAGGGCAAATAGGGATGACCAATAAATTTTAGTCTTGCCAGAGATCCCAAGAGTAAGTAAGAAAAACATCCAAAATAGATTGGATAAGTGGATGAAGGAAAAGAAGATAATGGGATATGGGAACCAGTGATTGGGTCCATTTGCTCGCGTGAAGTGTAAACACCAACACTGACTGGCTGGGTCAAATAGCCTATTTGCTTGTTGCAACTTTTCTATATTTCTATGAATATCAAGAGTTGTTTAGTGATTCATTAGTCAGGCCACCTGTTCACTTTTGTGATCTTTTGTTCGCTTTTGTGGATCTTCTCCAAGAAACTGGGGAAGGTTTGCCCTATTTGGTATTTGCAGTGCAATAGTAAATTTATATAGAAAGAACTACAAATAGCCAACAATGGAAATCTTCCTCCACCTATCTACCCATTCATCCTCATGTGTCACTTTACTTACACAAAGTCTAGCCTTAGTACTTCACCTTTTTTGTCAGACTTTGACTGAAATGCAGGTGACAAAACTGGTAGATTTAAATCTGTTGGTTTCTGAGCTGCCTTAAGCTGAATGCAATTCCTTTTGAATATGTTGCCGGTGAGAGAAGTTTGTGTTTTCTCCTTGGAGTGGCGTAAGCTCTTGACTATCAGAGTCTGCTGGCGAGAAGGTGGAAAAAGGGGATGTCTCGCACCATTGACCAAAAACGGCGACGACCCATTTGTTCCATGGCGAGGCGTTCCAACCCAGGTGATTTTCTTACTGAGGTCGTCTTTGAAAATACTTTGCTTGAGTTTTGGCAATGGGGAAAGCTGAGGTGTGTCAATTACCACAAAATTGCGCCCATCTTTCTCCTTATACCTCCAGTTTGCTGTTGCTGATTGGTCTTCCATAGCTTGGAGAAGATCTTTAAACTTAGTTTCATGATGGGCTGTGGGGCTTTTGTAGTGTCCTTTGCTCTCTAGCAAGGATCTGGGTATTCCTTTACCAGGACTGCCTGTTGTTGATTTGAGATTCCCTTCTATTGCCAGTTGACTTACTGGTTGCAAACGAGCATCCTGTTTTTGTTCTTGATGACCTTGTTTTTTAGCACCGACAGTCCCATGGGTGACCTCTGATTTACCTTGAAATTCTGAACTAGCTTGGTCAGAAATGGATGAAGACTTGGGAGGTCCCAGATGCACTAGTTCTCTATTTGCAAATTTAGAAACTGTGAATGATACAAAATTAGTTGTATACTTTGTTAGTAGTTAATTAAAGCAATTTAGAGAATTTAACTTTCATCTCAATAACATAGTTAGTTGTGCATACACAATTCAGCATTCACGATCAAGAAATAATGACTAAACTGTGTCTGGGAATGGATCAGGAATAGATTATCCTTGTTCCATTCCCTGACTGACTGATTGCAGGAGATATAAAGTGAAGTTAATTTTTTTCCCCAAAGCAAAATAACATCATAATTAGTGTTCATTTAATAAAGTAAATCCTTTAGATCCTTATTAGTAGACTTTAAATGTATTAAAAATAAATGACTAAAATATGTTTGAATACAAATTAGGGCTGTCAATGATTAAAAAAGTAATAATGATTAATCTCTTGATTAAAAATGTTAATCTCAGTTCATCTTGGTGATAATTGGATATTTAATTAATACAATTACTGCATCTATCTCATTCAAATTAGTTTTATTACTGTTATTCTTATTTTTATTCTTATTACCTGATAAAATAAACTGTATATTGTGAAAAGTACTTCTGTGATACTGGAACTCAGTCTGACAGCAGATACAAGTAATTGTTTTTCTATCCAATGAACCGTCAGACAGTTTAAGAGAAATAAACTTCCCATTCCTACATAATGTTTTAGTTTACCATTACCTTATTTTCCTTTCGATTGCTTTCTGTTGAATATTGATCCACATTAACCACGATTAAATTTCATCACTTGACAGCCCTATTTTCTAGTTTTACCTCATTCTGCACATTTATCAGGCACAAAATGAGGGAAAATCTTACCAAAATCGGGTTGCGATCTCCCACGCCCAATCTGCACCCAAAGTTCAGCAGCTGCCATATTGGATTGTGCGACATGACAGTTTCCCAGGGCGCCTGCTGGAAACAGGATTTTATGTACTGATTTTAGGACCCTAATTGTAATATCGATGTACAAATGGGCAGAGTTTGTGCCGCACAAGCTCCGTCCATTTTATATTGGGTTTTACGTGGCCTTACAAGTGGTCCTTAAAAGGGACCACTGTAGGCTGTTAGGAAAAGGGTCAAAAACTTTTTTGGGTTTTGTGGAGTCAGAAGGAGCAAGAATGTTCCTCCTGGCTCTAGAAAAGAACTGTTGTTGGCCCAAGTTCACCCCTTCTCAGGATTGCTCCACCCATTGCAACAGGCCAACATTAATACAGATGGTACCTGCGAGCTTCTTCCCGACGCAAGATTGCCTCCTCGCAGCTCACAAGTTTTATGGAAATGAGGCCAGTCTAGCCCATATATTTATTGTGTCATATATAACACATCTGTTTACACTTTTTCTTTATGTCAATACAAGTTCTTTGTATCACATAACGCACACAGTTTTACACTGTTACTACAAACTATAAAATTCAGTACAGTTATTCTCTGTTGATCGTGACATCGTGGAAATGTAATTATCCAGTTCATTAGATCATTCTCAATTAGCAAAACTCATTGTACTAATTTTAAATACACTGAAAGCTAATTTATACCTGAGAAAATATCCACGCTGAAGATATGCTGCCACTAATTGCATCCTCCTAACTTGCACCATCAGTAATTAATTTAAATAACCCAGTTAGTTAATACTTGTGTACCTGTAGATCTAATGACGTTTCTGTCATGCGATTGATGAAGAACAGAAACAAGATAACAAGGTAGTTTTGACTGAAGAAAACCCTCAGCCCAACAGTCACCATCATTCAAAGAGAACCAACCTACCCTTTTCCAATTACAGTATCTAGCTGCTTCTCAATCTCGTGAAGTGTCCGAACTAAAACAATTTTAACTCTTTGCTCCAAATAGTTTCAGTGTGCATTATTTTGCAGTAATGAATGCTTTATTATGTAACATTTGTTGTTGAAAACAAAACTGCTCTTACTTTTATCAATAAACATCTTGCCAGCGAGCAATATTTGGTTGTACTATGCCTGTGTGCAGCGTTCTACTATATTGATTTTGGTTAAGTAGAACACCTCTAATTCAAATGTTAATAAAACTTCTAACACCTCTGATAACAAAAAACAATGCTCATTATAAACAAAATTCCAGGTGTACCTTCTGGGAAGCAGTTGTCCTGATTTTCTAGAGAAATTGAAATCTCTTCTTCTTTAATAACCTCTTTCATTGTAGGGGTGTACATGCACTGCTGTTCCCTCGTCTCTGAAATACTCTGATTCTCCTGATTAGTCTGTTCAGCAGTTTGCTTACTGCTATGTGATTCTGATGGGAGATTTTGGTCAGGAGTTCCTGGTTCTGCCTGTTTACTTTGCTTTACTATTGCACTTTCTCTCTATGAATTAAAAATAATCACATGACATTTGTATGAAACAATCTGCAGATTCTTACTGGAAAGAATGTTTAAATAACTAAAGGTTTGTAAGCATTCTCAGTTCTACTAAGACCATGATTCTGTTGTTTGGTACTCCCTGGTGTCTTCACCTGTTCCATAAGCAACCCCCACCGCTGTGCCAGAAAATTGAGGTGCTCTTGCCTGCGACATGTTGCTCTCCAGAAACTGTGCAGTACAGCACAGATTTTCACAGAGTTCGATGACACTTTGCTTTAAAAGGTGCCTTCATTCCTTAAATAGGCAGAGGGAACCACCAGAGGTCCCACCCTTCAATTGAGTGGTCTGCCAGTCACCATTGGAAATACATGGGCAGTCTGCCAATGAAATGTAAATGAAGCCCGACCATCAAAATGGTGCGAGCCTTAGACTAATGAGAGTAGCCCCACCCACTGCTCTCTTGAAAATTGACCTTCACATTTCAGCCACCTCCTTTCCAGGCAAAAATGTCAAAGTTTCTCCAGTCTTTGCTCATAACTCTGATCCTGCCTTGTGGCTCTTCTCTGCACTGCCACCAGTGCTTGAATGTCTTTTTTGTTGCTTGGCGACCAGAACTGGATGTAGTATTCAAGCTGTGATCCAACCAGAGCACAATATAGTTTGATCATTACCTCCACTGACATATGCTACCGTTTTGGCTATGTAGTCCAGTATCCTATTAACTTTGATGATTGCTGCACTGCGTTGGTTGGATACATTTGGCGTTGAGTCTACTAAGATTGCTAGGTCCCTTTCAGCTTCACCTTAGCTATATATACCATTCATTGTATGTTTCAGCTGTGGCTCAGTTAGTAGCACACTTGCCTCTGAGTTAGAAGGTTGTGGGTTTGAGTCCCACTCCAGAAACCTGAGCACATGAAATCTAAGCTGACACTCCAGTGCAGAGCTGAGAGAGTGCTGCACTGTTGGAGGTGCTGTCGTTTGGATGAGATGTTAAATTGAGGCCCCATCTGCTCTCTCAGGTGGATGTAAAAGATCCCATGGCACTATTTTGAAGAAGAGCAAGGGAATTATCCCTGGTGACCTGACCAATATTTATCCCTCAGTCAACATAACAAAAATAGATTTATCTAGTCATTATCACATTGCTGTTGGTGGGAGTTAGCTGTGTGCAAATTGGCTGCTGCATTTCCCACATTACAATAGTAACTACATTCCAAAAGTACTTCATTGGCTGTAAAACGCTTTGGGACATTTGGTGGTTGTGAAAGATGCTATATACAGGAATAAACCATTCAGCCCCTCTGCTATTCAATTAGATCATGGCTGATTTGTCATTCCATTCATGGAGTATGTCAGCTATTTTTCTTTCCTATGTGTAGTTCTTTACATTTATCTTCATCTGCCATTGTTCTGCCCAAGTGTATATTTTTTTCAACTCATTCTGCTATTCCTGTTCTTCCTCTTTCGATTCCACCTCCCCATCTAGTTTGGGATCATCCGCAAATTTGACCACTTTTCATTGCGTATCTGAATTTCATGTCATAACTCCTATAATAAGTACGCTATTTTTTTATCCTTCAGCCATTTTCTAATTCATTCCTGGATTTACCCTGAATTACTACAGCTTTGAGTAATTGCCGTTCTTGGGGAACTTTATCAAAAGCCTTTTGATAGTCGAGGTACACCACATTATAGAGCTGACCACAGTCCACTTGGGTTGTCACTCCCTCAAAGAAGACGAGGACGTTGGTCAGACAAGATCTTGCCCTTCTGAATCCATGCTGACTACTGTTAACCAAGTTATTGTTGTACAGGTAATCCTCAAGTTTACTGTTAATTATTGATTCTATTACTTTATATGAAATGGAAGCCAGACTGATGGGTCCGAAGTTGTCACCCTTTTTAAATAAGGGCACCACATTAAACTGTTACCAATCGACAGCTAACTCCTCAGTGTCCATTAACTCCCTCATAATGATTGCCAGCACCTCACAAATCTCCTTCCGAGTCTCCCTTGACACTCTGAGATACATATCATCTATCCCTGGGGATTTATTTGTTTTGGGCCTATTTAGCCTGTCTAAGACTTTGCTCATTTATAGTGAAGTTATTGATTATACCGGGGTGGTGGGGAAATCACAGAAAAACAGCATAATCTAAAGGATGTAAAGTTTCAGTTATGCTTGAACTGTATAAAACACTGTACGTAAGGAGTTTCAGACAAGAAGCAGAAAAAGGATAAATGTGCATCCAAATTCTGAGGCATGTTAGGGTTATCATTATTATCTTATTTGGATACCTTAATTGTTAAATTTACCTTTTAGCCATTTACTCAAGTCTTACTGGATATCATAACTCAAAAGTTATAGTTATCTCAATGAGTTAACAAATGGCACTGGCAACTTTCAAGCATCTGACATATCATTGTCTTACGAGGTAATAACATTAGAGATTCTTGTCTCAAGTTGTGACTGTAAAGGATCCAAATTGAAATGAGTTCAAGCAACAACACCATAGTACTTAGTGGGCATACTTCCACAGCACAAAACCACTCATAATTCAACATTAGTTGGCTGGCTTATTCCGAAAGGACACAATTGGAAGATCTATGCTGCATCAGGAGAAGCGCTTTTCATAGAATCATAGAAATTTACAGCATGGAAGGAGGCCATTTCGGCCCATTGTGTCCACACTGGCCAACCAAGAGCTATCCAGCCTAATCCCACTTTCCAGCTCTTGGTTCGTAGCCCTGTAGGTTACAGCACTTTAAGTGCACATCCAAGTATTTTTTAAATGTGGTGAGGGTTTCTGCCTCTACCACCCTTTCAGGCAGTGAGTTCCAGACCTCCACTATCCTGGGTGAAGAAATTTCCCCTCATATCTCCTCTAAACCTCCCCCCAGTGACTTTAAATCTATGTCCCCTGGTTGCTGACCCCTCTGCCAAGGGAAACAGGTCCTTCCTATCCACTCTATCCAGGCCCCTCATAATTTTATACACCTCAATCAGGTCTCCCCTCAGCCTCCTCTGTTCCAAAGAAAACAGACCCAGCATCTCCAATCTTTCCTCATAGCCAAAATTCACCAGTCCAGGCAACATTCTTGTAAATCTCCTCTGCACCCTTTCCAGTGCAATCACATCTTTCCTGTAATGTGGTGACCAGAACTGCACACAGTACTCCAGTTGCGGTCTAACCGGTGTTTTATACAGTTCAAGCATAACCTCCTTGCACTTGTATTCCATGCCTCGACTAATAAAGGCAAATATACCGTATGCCTTCTTAACCACCTTATCTATCTGGCCTGCTACCTTTAGGGATCTGTGGACCTGCACTCTAATGTCCTTTTGTTCCTCTACACTTTTCAGTGTCGTACCATTTAATGTGTATTCCCTTGCCTTGTTAGTCTTCCTTTTCAAACATCCAGGTTAAGGTAGATTTAGAGTTTTACTTTATGGGCACAATTTTAACCTTTACCGCCCACTTCCACCAGGCAGATGGACAGTTAAAATCACTGCGGTTATTTAACCGTCCTAGAGATGCTAAGACATGATGATTCCCAATTTTAACCTGCTCAACTGAGCATGGGGCAAGGACAGCTGCCCAAAGCAAGCCAGGTACTTTTTTTTACATAGGAATGCATGCTGGGTCCCAAATATGACATTGGGACGTGACTGTAGTTTTAATTTGGCAGTCTGAGTCGGAAGCTGCAGTGAGTCTTGTTTCCTACTTTCCCCTTCCCCCCAGGCCCACCAACGACAAAAGGATTGGGGCCAAAAGAGGCCCAACAAAGTAAGTTTCTTTTTTTATGTTTCTTTTTGTTGGGCTATTTTTTAAAAACTTTCTTTGTGGCTCCAGGAGGAACCCCCCCACTCCTCTTCCTGATCACAATGACCTCACGGGACAACCCCGGCAGCCGATCCTGCCACCTACCTGGTCATGGCAGGTGGCCTCCAGGTCGTGCAATTTTCCGCCACTTCCCACTGACATCCCGGTCTGAATGGGTGGGTAGTCAGCTGCAGGGATTTTAACGAGGCCCTGGAGTTACTATACCATGGAACTCATTTCTGGAGCAGCAGTTGAATTTCCAACTCACACTGCTACTCACACATCCCAAAACTAGCCCAGAGTTAAAATTGGGCTGTGCGTGTTTGCTGCTAACACCGATTGGATGTAGTGGGAGAGTATCCATTCCCCAGCGCTGGCATGCCTCTACTATAATAAGCACAAAAAACCCTGTAAAATTAAAAGGCGGCTAATATCAATGCACCTGTTGAGTTGGCCTTTTGTTAGGGGTGTTGTTTTCTGCTTGATCAATGCACAGAGTCTTAGATGATAAATTCCACTCACTTGACTCAATTTTCTATGCAATAAAGCAAAGAATGAAGCAATGTGGTTAGTAAATTACAACCAGATTGGAATAAACAAATACTGTTTTTCAATAAAGGAGAACAGACCAAAATGTTGAAATAACACTAAAATATGGATGAACCAATATTTTGTACCTTCTTGTTTTTTATTCCTTTTTGGTATCGTGCCAGTTTTTTCAGTAACAAATAGTAGGTTGCCATGCTGGGGGATGGCCTGTTATTGGTCAATGTGTTAATAATCTCCGCAAGCCCAAAGCCTGTTTTCTCAGTCATAAAGTTTAAAACCACTGAGTTCAGTTCATCAGAACGAAGTCTGCAAAATAAAGAAGTTATTGCACAGGTTATTACCACAATATCATTAAATGTTGTTTTTATATATCAAAGGCAGCATTTAAGAAACAGAAAACCACATACATAATGGCACTGCCACAGGTTAAGTAAGATTAAATGCTGAAAGTACTTTCTTACCTTTATAACAGTTTTGATCTATTTATCTATCATTAAACTGCTGTATATACTATCAGAAAAAAATCTATTAAAAATGTAATTCCTTAGAAATTGGATACTTATAACAGATGCTATGTCGGGTCAATATAAGTTCAGAGGTCAAAGAGCAATGCCTTGGGGAAAGAAGTATTGGGGTCTGCTTGTGGCAGGCAAATGCTGAAAGCCACAAGGATTTAAATAATTTTAAGAGTTTTTTTTTAAGTTTCCTTGTTTTTAAAATAGCTTACAGTATTTAGGGTTGGATTTTCGACTTTTAGGATTTCGGGCGTGAATGGTGGCGGGGCAGTCCTGATACCACCTTGAAAAAGATTGTGCCTCAGTCAGCAAAATTGGGCAGCTGGGCCCTGAGTGTGGGGCGGATCGGTAAGAGAGGCATTGCCATCTCTCTTAGGGCGCTAGGCTGGCTTAGCATGTGAAAATCCCAAGCTAAAGTGCCGGCCTGGGGAGAGAAAAAACCCTAAAAAAAAATAATTCCCAAAAAATACCTCACGCCACCACTACATAAATTGCAACAAAACCCAAACAATCACACTTACCCGAGGTCGACATTATTTACCTCTCAGCAGCCACTACCGATTAGGCCGCCCGTTTTGACAGGCACTCCCAGCACGGCGCTCGATGCATCACTACTGGTCGGGCGGAAGGCAAAAATCAATCCGGTGTCACAACCAGAAGTGTTGCACACTGGCTTGCCTCTTCCGGATGGTAATGCTCCATGCTGTAATATATATATATAGCTCCACCCAGTGGGCTACTATGGTAATGCAGCCATTTTATTAACTGAAGCAGAGCCTGAGTTGTATGAAACCCTGAAAAATATGCTTGTGCCTGTCAAGCCAAAAGACACATCACTTATGCAGAAGTTAGAACAGCACTACAGTCCTGATCCCCTGGAAATTGCTGAAAGTTATCATTTCATAATACGAGACCAGTTAACCAACAAAAGTATCAGTGAGTACATTGTAGTATTAAAAAATCTATCTGGTCACTGTCATTTCGGAAACTTTCAGGACCGAGCATCGCGTGACCACTTTGTTTGTGGGATAGAAAATGAAGCGATCAGAAGAAAGTTGTTGACAACTCCTAACTTGACTTTTGATTTAGTTTGTCAGAGAGCGATGCCAATAGATATGGCCGACCAATATGCCCGAGAATTTTGTACTATTTCCAGTCATCAGACAACCGCGGTGAATCACCTGCAGGTTAAAAGTAAAAGGCACTTGGGCCCCAAGGCCTCAGAAACTGGCCAAGGTAACAATACATTGAAGTCATGCTATCGGTGCCTGGGACCACACTTTGCTTAAAGTTGTCCATGTGTGAAGGCAGAGTGTTTCTTCTGCAGGAAAATTGGGCATCTTGCGAAAGCATGCCAAATGAAGAGTAAACGAACTTTCGTTTGGGATCACTGAAGCTGGATTGGAGTGAGATTTTTCGTGTTGAAACAAGATTTGCATCGAAGAATGATGTCATCCAAAAGTGTTCTGCGGTCCGATCCAAGGCTTCAAGGCGAATGTCAGGGTACAGAAGGATGCTAGACCAGTTTATTGCAAGCTACATCTTGTACCATATGCACTCAAGGAGAAAGTTGAGCAAGAATTCAAAAGACTAGAGACTGAGAACATTATCTCTAAGATAGATATATGTAATTGGGCACACCTATTGTTGTATCTAAGTCCGATGGTAAGGTAAGGTAGTGTGGTGATTATAAAGTAACCGTAAACCAGGTTCTGGAGGGTAATCTCCCCAATACTTCACTTAATGGAGAAGATTTGTTCATAACACCGACAGGTGGTCAGGTCTTCCGACTGTTGGGTCTTACAAATTTAATAGGTTACCATTTGGAATGTCTTCCGCCCCTGCCATATTCCAAGGAGTGATGAACCAGATTTTGCAAGGCATTGAAAGGGTAGTATGTTATTTAGATGACATACTAATTTCAGCAACAAACAGGCAAATTCATAATAACATATTGAATGCAGTCCTCAAATGGCTAGAGAAACACAGAGTACAATTGATTGCTCGCAAGTGTGAGTTGTTTCAAAATTCAGTGGAGTACTTAGGGCACAGAGTAGACAAAGATGGTTTACATCCAACAAAGGGTAAGCTGGATGCAATCAGAAATGCACCCACTCCCAAGAATGTCACTGAGCTTCGATCATTTTTGGGTCTTTTGAGCTATTGTGGGAAGTTCCTACCAAATTTGGTTACAGTATTACATCCACTGAATGAGCTGTTGAAAAACCAGGTCCATTGGAAGTGGTCAGAAGAATGCGACGCAGCATTCAAGGAGTGAGTACCATGTTAGTTCACTGTGACATATCTAAGAAAATCAAGCTAGCATGTGACACCTCTCCATATGGAGTTGGTGCAATGATCTCACATAGTGGGGAGGAGAGACCACTTGCTTTTGCTTCACGCACTCTCAGTGCGACTATGCGTAATTATGCGCAAATCAAAAGGGAAGCTTTGATATAAATTTTTGGGGTCAAGATGTTTCATAAATACTTGTATGATCGTAAGTTTACCATCGTTATGGACCATAAGCCCCTGACAGCAATCCTCCATCCAAAGGCCCCAGTTCCAACATTAGCTGCAGCCCAAATGCAGAGATGGGTTTTGATTTTGTCAGCATTTACATATGACATTGAGTACAGCTGATCAGCTGATCACAGTGATGTTGATGCTATGTCTGGGTTGCCTTCCCCATCATAAGTTAGGGAAGAAGTGTTCTATTTTTCATACATTGATGAACTGCCAGTCACAGCTGAAGAGATTGGTAGAGCAACCAAATGTGACCCAGTTATGTCAAAGATGTATGATTACATTGCAAAAGGCTGGCCAAACCAGGAACAGAGAAAGATATTCATCCATTCTTCATTCGTAGGAATGAACCATCAGTCGATAAAGATTGTATCATGTTGGGTGCAAGAGTGATTATATCAAATAAATTCAGGACCAAATTATTAGGAGACCTTCATGACCAGCACCTGGGAATGTGCTAGACCAAGAGTTTTGCATGCAGTTACTTATGGTGGTCAGGTCTAGATAAAGATATAGAGTACATCATCAGTCAGTGTATGACATGTCAATCGGTAAGCAAGAAATCACCATCAGTACCATTACAGCCATGGAAATAGCCTCCCAGGGTGAGGCAACGGTTACATATTGATTTTGCTGAGCTAGAAATACAGCAATTGTTCATTGTGTTTGATAGTCATTTAAATGGAAAAAGATTGCAAAGTGCCGCAGTACAGCACGACCTGGGGGTAATTGTGGATGAAACAAAAAAGGATAGTATGCAGGTACAGCAAGTGATCAGGAAGGCCAATGGTATCTTGGCCTTTATTGCAAAGGGAATGGAGTATAAAAGCAGGGAATTCTTGCTACAGCTATATAAGGTATTGGTGAGGCCACACCTGGAATACTTCATGCAGTTTTTGTTGTGTCTTGAATAAAGAGTCGGACTAGATACTGAAAGCTCAAAGTAAGGTGTGACCGAAGTCCTTTATTACTGATCTGTGAGTGCCTCACCAGCCTGTAAGGCCTCCTTATATACAGGTGCTCCCAAGGAATTGTGGGATCCCTTGGGACTCCAGGGGTTTAGCCCTCTGGTGGTTAGACATGGTATTTACAGGTGTACATACATAACAACACTCCCCCGCAAAGTCAATAGTGTAACTATTTACAATGTAAGTAAATAGGGCCTTCCTTTCCCTGGTTGATCGCCTCGGTGCAAATGCTGGTTTTGGTGAGTCGTTTGTTGGGCCCTCGCTGGGCTGCTGTACAGCTGGCCTTGCTGGGCTGCTGGGGGTGGTGAGTCCTGCTGGGCTGCTGCGGGTGATGGGTTCTGCTTCGTGGTCAACCGCTGGAGGGTCGAGAAAGGTAGAGTCTATTGTGGGTTGTTCTGGATAGTCCGTAAATCTGAGTTTGGTTTGGTCCAAGTGTTTCCTGCAGGTGAGTCTATTTGAGAGTTTGACCACAAACACCCTACTCCCTTCTTTGGCCAAAACAGTGCCAGGAAGAAACTTGGGACCTTGTTCATAGTTCAACACAAATACAGGGTCATTTATCTCAATTTCGCGTGACACATTTGCGCGATCATGATATGTATTCTGTTGAAGCTGCCTGCTCTCTACCTGTTCGTGTAGATCAGGGTGGACTAACGAGAGCCTTGTCTTAAGTGCCCTTTACATGAGCAGTTCAGCGGGAGGGACCTCAGTGAGCGAGTGGGTCTTGTGCGGTAACTAAGCAGGACTCGGGATAGGCGAGTCTGCAGTGAGCCTTCAGTTACCCTTTTCAAGCTCTGTTTGATTGTTTGAACTGATCGTTCTGCCTGACCATTGGACGCTGATTTAAATGGGGCAGATGTGACATGTTTGATCCCATTGTGGGTCATAAACTCCTTGAACTTGGCACTGGTAAAGCACGGCCCATTGTCACTTACAAGGACATCCGGTAGACCGTGCATGGCAAACATGGCCCATAGGCTTTCAGTGGTGTCAGCGGACGTGCTTGCCGACATTATCACACATTCAATCCATTTGGAGTATACATCTACAACCACTAAAAACATTTTTCCTAAGAATGGGCCTGCATAGTCGACATGGACCCTGGACCACGGTTTGGAGGGCCAGGACCATAAACTTAGTGGCGCCTCCCTGGGTGCATTGCTTAACTGTGAGCATGTATTACATTTGTGCACGCAGGATTCTAAGTCTGCATCGATACCGGGCCATCACACGTGGGATCTGGCTATCGCTTTCATCATTAGGATGTCTGGGTGGGTGCTGTGGAGATCATTAATGAAGGTGTCCCTGCCCTTTTTTGGCACCACTACCCGATTACCCCATAGGAGGCAGTCTGCCTGTATAGACATTTCATCTTTGCACCGCTGGTATGGCTTTATTTCTTCCTGTATCCCTAACGGGATACTAGACCAACTCCCGTGGAGCTCACAGTTTTTTTACTAAGGACAGTAAGGGGTCCTGGCTCGTCCAGGTTCTAATCTGTCGGATGGTAAAAGGTGATTGCTCACTCTTGAATGCTTCCATTACCATAACTAAGTCTGCGGGCTGTGCCATCTCCACCCCTGTGGTGGGCAATGGCAGCCTACTGAGAGCATCGGCACAGTTTTCTGTGCCTGGTCTGTGGCGGATGGTGTAGTTGTATGCGGACAACATGAGCGCCCATCTCTGGATGTGGGCCGATGCATTCATATTTATCCCCTTACTTTCAGAAAAGAGGGATATAAGCGGCTTATGGTCGGTTTCGAATTCAAATTTGAGCCCGAACAGATATTGATGCATTTTCTTTACCCGGTAAACACACGTTAACGCTTCTTTTTCAATCATACTGTAGGCCCTCTCAGCCTTAGACAGACTTCTGGATGCATAAGCAACCGGTTGCAATTTCCCAAATTCATTAGCTTGTTGCAATACACACCCGACACTGTCTGACAACGCATCACATGTTAGGATCAAACGCTTACATGGATCGTACAACACAAGCAATTTGTTTGAATATAACAGCTTCCTAGCTTTCTCAAAGGCATTTTCTTGGCTTTTATCCCATACCCATTCATCTCCTTTACGCAGTAAAGAGTGCAGGGGTTCTAACAATGTGCTAAGACCCGCTAAGAAGTTACTAAAGTAGTTCAGGAGTCCTAGAAACGACAGCAGCTACGTCACGTTCTGTGGTCTCGATGCGTTCTTGATTGCCTCCGTTTTCGAATCGGTGGGCCTGATGCCATCCACCGCGATTCTTCTCCCCAGGAACTCCACTTCAGGCAGCAGGAAAAGGCACTTCGAGCATTTTAGCCTGAGCCCCACACGATTAAGCCGACTAAGAACCTCCTCCAGGTTCTGCAGGTGCTTGACTGTGTCCCGACCTGTAACCAAGATGTTGTCCTGGAAGACCACGGTGCGCCGGACCGACTTCAGCAAGCTTTCCATGTTCCTCTGGAATATCGAATCCCAAACGGGCATCTGTTGTAAATGAAGAGACCTTTGTGTGTGTTGGTGCAGGTGAGGTTTTTCGATAATTCCTCCAGCTTCTGCATCATGTAGGCCGAGGTCAAGTCCAGCTTCGTAAAAGTTTTCCCTCCCGCCAGCGTCACAAATAGGTCGTCTGGCTTTGGTAGCGGGTATTGATCCTGCAGTGAGAAACGATTGATAGTTATTTTGTAATCACCACAGGTGCCATCTCCCTTGAGGACTGGAACAATCGGACTGGCCCACTCACTGAGTTCGATCGGCGAGATGATTCCCTCTCGTTGCAGCCTGTCTGTCCAGCTCGATCTCCACCCTCTCTCTCATCATGTAAGATACCGCTCTCGCCTTGTGATGGATGGGTCGCATCCCCGGAATCAAATGGATCTGTACTTTTGCTCCTTGGAACTTCCTGATGCCTGGTTCGAACAGTGAGGGGAACTTGTTTAGGTCCTGGGCACATGAAGTGTCGTCGACGGACGAAAGCGCTCGGACGTCGTCCCAGTTCCAGCGTATCTTTCCCAGCCAGCTCCTGCCAAACAGTGTGGGGCCATCGCCCGGTACCACCCAGAGTGGTAACTCGTGCACTGCTCCGTCGTAGGAGACCTTTACCATAGCACTGCCGACTACAGGAATCAGTATGAATGGGAGTCAGGACTGTCCTTGAGGCCTTGCTGCACCACTATTTATCGAAAGTCTTTTTGCTCATTATGGACTGGCTTGCACCCGTGTCCAGCTCCATGGACACCGGGAGTCCATTTAATTCAACCTTCAGCATTATCGGGTGGCACTTTGTGGTAAATGTGTGCACCCCATACACCTCTGCCTCCTCGGTCTGAGGCTCTGGTTCATCATGATCCACCGTGGATCTGTCCTCCTCTACAACATGGTGGTTTGCAGGATTAACAGGATTTGCAGCTCGCCTGCATATTCGTTGGAGGTGTCCCATTGTTCCACAGCCCTTGCAAACGTATCCTTTGAAGCGGCCTGAATGGAAATAATGATCACCCCGCAGCGCCAACAAGGTGTTAATGGCCTTGTATTCACCACTGGTGGACTCTGAGTCATCTGCGGACGTGCAGCTACAGGCGTGTAAGTCCTGCCCTGTACATTTCGATTCGAAAACAACGTTACTTTGTTTATGGTACTTGCAGCAGCACTCGTGTGCTGAGGAATTTGTTTGGTATTGTAACTGGTGGCGATAAACGCCCGGGCTATCGCTTTGGCTTTACTCAAGGTTGGGGTCTTTGCAGTCAAAAGTTTGCGAAGTATTACTTCATGGCCAATGCCAAGTACAAAGAAGTCCCTGAGCATGTGCTCCAAGAGTCCTTCAAATTCGCAGTGTCCTGCAAGGTGCCTTAGCTTGGCGACGTAGCTCACCACTTCCTGGCCTTCAGACCTCCTGTACATGTATAACCGATACCTCGCCATCAGAACGCTTTCCTTCGGGTTTAGATGCTCCCGGACCAGTGCGCACAACTCATCGTACAACTTGTCTGTGGGTTTCGCTGGAACGAGCAGATTTTTCATGAGGCCATACGTTGGTGCCCCGCAAATGGTGAGAAGGATCGCCCTTCGTTTGGCAGCGTTCGCTTCTCCTTCCAGCTCGTTGGCCACGAAGTTTTGGTCGAGTCGCTCCACGAAGGTTTCCCAATCATCTCCCTCCGAAATTTCTCCAGGATGCCCACAGTTCTCTGCATTGTTGCATTGGGATTCGTCATCCCATCTTCGTCGCCAGTTGTTGTATCTTGAATAAAGAGTTAGACTAAATACTGCAAGCTCAAAGTAAGGTGTGACCGTCATCCTTTATTACAGATCTCAGAGTGCCTCTCCAGCCTGTGAGGTCTCCTTATATACAGGTGCTCCCAAGGGATTGTGGGATTCCTTGGGATTCCAGGGGATAAGCCCTCTGGTGTTTAGACATGGTATTTACAGGTGTACATACATAACAGTTTTGGTATCTATATTTACGAAAGGATATACTTGCTTTACAGGCAGTTCAGAGAAGGTTCACTAGATTGATTCCGGGGATGAGGTGGTTGACTTATGAGGGAAGGTTGAGTAGGTTGGGCCTCTACTCATTGGAATTCGGAAGAATGAAAGGTGATCTTATCGAAATGTATAAGATTATGAGGGGCCTTGACAAGGTGGATGCAGAGAGGATGTTTCCACTGATGGAGGAGACTAGAACTAGAGGGCATAATCTTAGAACAAGGGACCACCCATTTAAAACAGAGATGAGGAGAAATTTCTTCTCTCAGAGGGATGTAAATCTTTGGAATTCGCTGACTCATAGAGCTGTGGAAGCTGGGCCATTGAATAAATTTAAGACAGAACTTGACAGTTTCTTAAACGATAAGGGGATAAGGGGTTATGGGGAGTGGGCGGGGAATTGGAGCTGAGTCCATGATCAGATCAGCCATGATCTTATTGAATGGCGGAGCAGGCTCGAGGGGCCGTATGGCCTACTCCTGTTCCTATTTCTTATGTTCTTATGAGGTGGGTCGAGGTGTTTCCAATGCGTTAAAAAACAACAAGTAAAACATTAGACATTTTGCGAAGATCATTTGGCCTCCCCCAAGAAATTGTTTCTGATACTAGACTACAATTTTGTTCAGGAGAATTTGCATAGTTCACGTGCAAAAATGGTGTGAAACATACCAAGGTTCCACCATATCACCCTGCTTCAAATGGTACAGCAGAGCGCACAGTACAAATTGTAAAATGTGCTCTCATCAAACAGATGTTGGATCCAAATCCAAAGAATCGACAACGTTGTCATTGGACCACAAATTGGCTAATTTTCTAATTACGTATCATAATACTCCTCATACAACTACTGGTAGAATACCAACAGAGTTGTTTCTCAAACAACAGCCACGAACCAGATTCTCGTTATTAAAATCAAACTTTGCACAGTCCATAAAAGAGAAACAATTAAGACAGAAAGAGAATCATGATAGAGGTAGAGTAAAAGAGAGGTGTGAAATTAAATCAGAAAGTGAGAGTGAAGAACTATCACCATAAATGGTTAAACTGGTTACCAGGAAGAGTGGTGAAGATATGTCGTCCGCGCACATATTTGGTCAAGATGTTTGATCATGGACAGGTTAGGTTTGTTCACATTGATCATATTTTACCTACAGATGTGGAAGGAGTTGAAAGTTGGAATGATTCAATTATTTCTGACTCATCAGATAGTCTTATTACAAGTACAGTACCAGTAGCATATCTTACAGCAAACGTAGTAGAAACAAATCCAAGAGAAAGTCAAAATTTAAGTCTTGAGTCCGAGTCAGGCAGACAAATAGTCTGAAGTTGTAGTGAGTTCAAATGTAAATCAAGGACATCCCTTGGAGGAACTTTCCTCAGGATCAGCCTAGAATGAGTATAAGTTCGACACCATGTTTGGGAAGTTCTGTTCAAGAGCGAAGGTATCTTCTTGAATACAGAAAACAAGTGGTTAAACTTGATTTGCAAATATGGCAAAATAAGTCCATATCTTTTGTTGTGTATACCATGCAAGTTATGTATGATGAGTGTTTGTTATAATTACTTCTTCATTAAGGAGGGAGGAGTGTAATATATATAGCTCTACCCAGTACTAATGCATACATTGCTGTTTACAACAATAAAAAGGGAACAGGTTACCTGACAGATTGCTGAAGTTATCAGCCATCTTAAAGCCTGTGTGTTTGTGAAGTCATACAGAAGAGATTACACATGCTCCAGAAACAACTGGCCGCCCACACAGAAGAGTTTACTGCTGCCATGACCGCCCCTCCGGGGTGAAAACAGAGGCGGCCAGGAGTGAAAAATCTAGCCCACAAGCTTTTTGTTAAAGTATAACTTTTCTTAAAGTTTTATTTAAAGTTTTTAAAAAGTTTATTCTTGTAGACTGGGCCTTGTGCACAAATGGAGTCTTCCTTAGCCCTCCTCTTGTTCCTTTGCTTTGGGCCAGGACAGCCATCACAGAAATGCTCTGCTGAATAGGCAGCATTGGTGTCCTCCAGCTTCTACATTGCCACCCTTTGCAGATCCAGGCGGGGTTACTTCACCATGACCCCACAGAAATGCTCGACAGAGCTACACTTCCCCAATGAAGCAATAACTGAATTGTGTCAACTGCCTGACAGCT
The DNA here is from genome assembly GCF_044704955.1 of Pristiophorus japonicus. Lineage (NCBI taxonomy): Eukaryota > Metazoa > Chordata > Chondrichthyes > Pristiophoridae > Pristiophorus > Pristiophorus japonicus. Next base: position 178,031,227 of record NC_091983.1, on the reverse strand, counting down.
GTAGGCACAGCTCATAAGGGAAACCTTCAGCTGACGAAGATCTGGTTCCACTGCCAAAATAATTCTGCCATCACAGTACCTCCGTGAGAAAAATCTCATTTGTGTGCAGATATGTGGCTTTATTCCACAGCTTCCAAAGCTCCCATTGGTATATCATTCTGCACTGCTTTCTGCAGACATTTCCCCAACTTGCCCAAATCATTCTGCACATATTCAGTTAATGACTAAAACATCTTGCTCAACACAAATTTGACAACCTTCCCACTATTTGAAATCACCATTTCTTCTTGCTGCCTATTACCATGTGCCCTTTCAGACCTAGCTTCTTACTTAAGCTTTTTTTTAAGTAGAAATATTCTTAAATTTTTAATTAATCTTAAAAAATTGTTTTTTCTTGTATTCTTGACATTGGGCACCAATGGAGTCTATCTAAGCCCTGTCAACCATGGCTCAGTTGATAGCATACTCACTTCTTGGTCAGGAGGTTGTAGGTTCAAGTCCTATGCTAGAGACTTGAGCACAAAATCTAATGCAGTACTGAGGGAGTGCTGCACTGTCGGAGGTGGTGTCTTTTGGACAAGACATTAAGCCAAGGCCCCATCTATCCTGTTAGGTGGACATAAAAGATCTCATGGCACTATTTTTGAAGAAGAGCAGGGGAGTTATCCCTGGTGACCCGACCAATAATTATCCCTCAACTAACATCACTAAAAACAGATTATTTGGTCATTATCACTTTACTGTTTGTGGGCCCTTGCTGAGCACATATTGGCTGCTGCGTTTCCTGCATTACAACAGTGACTACACTTCAAAAAGTACTTCAGTGGCTGTAAAGTGATTTGGGACATCCTAAGGTCAAAAAAGGAACTATAGAAACGCAATTTCTTTTTTTCTTACTTCTCCTACTGTGATAGGAGGTTCTGAGATGATTGGCAACAGTAGACTTGGTGTAATGAGATGATACTTAATTACATAGAAACATAGAAACATAGAAAATAGGTGCAGGAGCAGGCCATTCGGCCCTTCGAGCCTGCACCGTCATTCAATAAGATCATGGCTGATCAGTCAACCTCAGTATCCATTTCCTGCTTTCTCTCCATACCCCTTGATCCCTTTGGCTGTAAGGGCCATATCTAACTCCCTTTTGAATATATCTAACGAACTGGCCTCAACAACTTTCTGCGGTAGAGAATTCCACAGGTTAACCACTCTCTGGGTGAAGAAATTTCTCCTCATCTCGGTCCTAAATGGCTTACACAAATGGCTTGCCCCTTATTCTTAGACTGTGATGCCTGGTTCTGGAACTCCCCAGCAACGGGAACATTCTTCCTGCCTCTAACCTATCCAATCCAGTCAGAATTTTAAATGTTTCTATGAGATCCCCTCTCATTCTTCTAAACTCCAGTGGATACAAACCCAGTTGATCCAGACTCTCCTCATAGTCCTGCCATCCCAGGAATCAGTCTGGTGAACCTTCGCTGTACTCCCTCAATAGCAAGAACATCCTTCCTCAGATTAGGAGACAAAAACTGAACACAATATTCTAGGTATGGCCTCACCAAGGCCCTGTACAATTGCAGTAAGACCCCCCTCCTCATATACTCAAATCCTCTAGCTATGAAGGCCAACATGCCATTTGCCTTCTTCACCACCTGCTGTACCTGCATGCCAATCTTCAATGACTGATGTACCATGACATCCAGGTCTCGTTGCACCTCCCCTTTTCTTAATTTATCACCATTCAGATAATATTCTGTCTTCTTTTTTTTACCACCAAAGTGGATAACCTCACATTTATCCACATTATACTGCATCTGCCATGCATTTGCCACTCACCTAACCTGTCCAAGTCACCCTGCAGTCTCTTAGCATCCTTCTCACAGCTCACACGGCCACCCAGCTTAGTATCATCTACAAACTTGGAGATATTACACTCAATTCCTTCATCTAAATCATTGATGTATATTGTAAATAGCTGGGGTCCCAGCAGTGAACCCTGCGGCACCCCACTGGTCACTGCCTGCCATTCTGAAAAGGAACCGTTTATTCCGACTCTCTGCTTCCTGTCTGCCAACCAGTTTTCTATCCACATCAATACATTACCCCCAATACCATGTGCTTTAATTTTGCACACTAATCTCTTGTGTGCGACCTTGTCAAAAGCCTTTTGAAAGTCCAAATATACCACATCCACTAGTTCTCCCTGGAGTCCACTCTACTAGTTACATCCTCAAAAAATTCTATAAGATTTGCCAAGCATGATTTCCCTTTCATAAATCCATGCTAACTTGGACCGATACTGTCAGTGCTTTCCAAATGCGCTGCTATTTCATCTTTAATAATTGATTCCAACATTTTCTCCACCACCGATGTCAGGCTAACCGGTCTATAATTCCCTGTTTTCTCTCTCCCTCCTTTTTTAAAAAGTGATGTTACATTAGCTACCCTCCAGTCTATAGGAACTGATCCAGATTCAATAGAATGTTGGAAGATAATGACCAATGTAACCACTATTTCTAGGGCCACTTCCTTAATACTCTGGGATGCAGCCTATCAGGCCCTGGGGATCTATTGGCCTTCAATCCCATCAATTTCCCGAACACAATTTCCTGACTAATAAGGATTACCTTAATTGTTTTTGGTTGTGGGCTATTTACCCTTCAAGAATAAAGCAGAGTGAAGGTCCTCTGGAGGAGAAGTTGGACCTAATTTTGCAGGTTTTTGAGTATAAAGTGGGTGTGATATCGATTGACAATCACGCTGTTTGATATGCTCTGGAAGTACATTGACCACCATTTTGGTTTGGGCGGCCTTAGTTGTTCCGAACACCTGTCTGAAACATTTATGTAAGAATCCATCGCCTGTTTCAGAGTTCTTCTATAAAACTGGTATACACCAATGTCTGATTTGCTTATTTTTAAGCCGACCCAACAAATCATGAGCAGTCGGGAAGCAGGCTGCAGAAGTGCTATTTAAAGGGATCTACACTTCCATTAAGGTAAGTCTCTGGTTAGTAATTTTAGGCTGCTATGATGGTTGAGGCATTGGCAAGGGAGCAGGTCTGTTGTCATCCCAAGAAAAGATAGTATGTGTCACTTCCACTTGCGTGGGGATGTGCCTCGGCGTTTGCATTGATCCGTGGTCGAGCAGATCGCAGGCAATGAAGCCCCTATCGATGATTTCACCCAAACTTGTTTCAATGGTGGAGCCTGAACCTGAATGGCAGCAGCCGGAGCTTCATAAGAATTGCCAAAGCAGTCACCATACATTCTATAACTGAGGGCCCCAGTGTGCACAAAGCTGACAATACGCTCCATGGTTGAATGCCTTTTTGCCTTGCACGATGACCCCACACAAGTTGGAAATGAACTCTTGCACTCTGTCCAACATGGTGCGAAAGCTCCGAGCAATTGCTGGTGCACATCTATCAGTCTTCTCTTAAAAGCTGAGACCTGAAAGTCCTCATCTGTGCCCTCCATAGCAAAGCTAGGATGCGTGTTCACTCTCCAGAGAGCTCTGTCCTGTGCCATCCATTCCCCCTTCCCTTGCTCCTGGTTCATCTGTGCTCCGTGCATCAGTCAGTGCAGGTCGCTCACTTCCTACAGTTTGCAGTCTATCAATTTCCGAGCTGGTGCTTGCAAGGGTTAGAGAGAGTAGCATTGCATCTTCTGGAGGGCAGATCTCCACCTCCTCTGGTGCAGCTTGTCCCAGGACTTGTGAGGGAACTGGGAAGAGGGGAGATAGATAGGAGTTAGCATTTAGTGGCAATGAAGAGCAGTAACAGATGAGTGGCATCTCTATGCCCCGCCAGGCTGTCATGTAAATTGTGTAAGGGAGGAAGTTTAGTATAGGAGAAAAGCTGAGGATGATGACTGAACACCCTATGGGATACTTCAGTCTTGCCAGCTGCCAAGCTTTCTGTCCTCCCTCTGTCAATTACATTAATGCCACCTCCTCCATTGGCATCAGACTTACATTCCTGGAGGTACAGTGAAGTGTGCTGCTTTGATTGGAGGAGCGAGATGGGAAGTAGGGTGGAGGGAAGGCTTGTTAATGTTGAGGTTACTATCTAGTGATGCAGGGCTGTGCAGATTATAAGAACGCTGCGAATGGGAGTCTTACCTTAGCAATTCTGGTCAAGTCATTGAGTTTCTTCTGACATTACTGCCAAGTCTTTTATGTAATGCTTCTGGCATTCATGTGTTCGGCAACCTCTGCCACTGTTGCCGGGCATGCCACTCTGTGTCCGTCACTGAGGAAGAGGGCCTTCTTCCTTCTGGTTACCTCCTCCACCATGACCTCTATTGGACCATTGGAGAAATAGGGGACTCTGACAGCAGTCATTTTAAAGACAGCAACAGTACTGAAGGCAGCATTAACCAATTGCAGCAGCTCTGCCGAATTTCATGCCATTCCAATGGGTGAGCTGCCAATTATAAGTGTGAGTAGTGCTGCCAACTCACCTTCCTATGGAAATGAGGCACGCATCCTAAAATGGTATGTATCTCACAGCTTCGGGTGGCACAGTGCATGCCTTGTCCCCTTTGCACCCATATTGGGAGGACGTTGAAGATTCCCCCACCCCCAGTATCTTTAAGCAGGTTGAGAAACACCTCATGTTTGGATAAGTTAAACGGTTATACAATTAATCTTATTTATTATGCTGCATTTCTTCAATACAGAAACTGGTACAAATGAAATAACACATAGAACTTGCATTAAGGTGTATGAAAAGGCTTGCGAGGAGGTTGGGAAGCTCAGTTAGTCAGTTGGTTCAGTTAACTAGCATATGATGTCCCACTATATCTCAATGCACATGCCATGCTTAGTGTAATGATAGGTGGCCATTGGGAACAAAATCCATTTTACAGCAAAATGACCTTTTCCCCAAATTAATTTTAACACATACTGAAACATTTCTTTCACAAGAATGATTGCGGTGTTTGATGTGACAGTTCACTTTTAATAAAGTACCTGTTCTTGTAAACAACTGAATGCAGTGGTCTTCGAATAAACCCTTCGTTTAACCATTTCTCTTCCATTGCTTCTCTCACAGTGGGGCGTTTAGTTGGGTCAGGCTCGAGCAAGGAAAGCATGAAATGTACAGCTCCTGAGAGAAAAGCACAGCTGTGTGAGCTACATTCACAGGGTCATCGACAAGCCATGTAGGTGGAGACTATACATCACATATGTTTGGGTAAAGTACGAGGGGTTTAGTCAGCTCTCAGCTAAGTCACTAATAGAGTTGTCTCCACCAAAATATGGTCAGAATTCCACTTGTTTGTATCTGCTATCAGACTGCATCAAAAGTCCAGGACCACGTTGGAAATTATTTGTAGTTTTATTGGTAAAATCACCCTGCCGAAAGCATTAGCTCAAAAAGAAGGCAAAAGCCATGCAGCTCACCTGTTACTCCTTAGAGCATAACTGAAACTGTTTGGAACCAGTCAAGTAGCATTCTGACGTCTGACTCAGAAGACTGTGGGTTCAAGCCTCATTATGGAGTTGAGCACGTAATCTAGGCTGACATTTCAGTGCTACATAGTTGGAGGTGCCCTCCTTCAGACATGATGTTAGATTGCCTACCTGTTCATTTTAAAGTGTATCGATAGTGAGCAGGAGAGTGGGATTAGACTAGGTGGCTCATTGTGGAGAAAACATTTTGGATGCACTTTATAATAATAATAATAACTTTTATTTATATAGTATCTTTAACGTAGTAAAACATCCCAAGGTGCTTCACAACAGTGTTACAAGACAAAACAGATAAATTTGACACCGAGCCACAGAAAAAATTAAGGCAGTTGATCAAAAGCTTGTTTAAAGAGGTTGGTTTTAACGAGTGTCTTAAAGGAAGAAAGAGAGGTAGAGAGGTGTAGAGGTTTAGGGAGGGAGTTCCAGAGCTTAAGGCCCAGGCAGCTGAAGGCAAGTCCACCGATGGTTGTGCAATTATAATGAGGGATGCTCAAGAGGCCAGAAATTGAGGAGCACAGACATCTTGTGGGATTGTGAGGCTGAAAAAGTTTATACCGATAGGGAGGGGCAAGTCCATGGAGTGATTTGTAAACAAGGATGAGAATTTTGAAATCGAAGCGTCGTTTAACTGGGAGCCAATGTAGGTAAGAAAGCACAGGTGTGACGGGTGATCTTGACTTGGTGCAGGTTAATACACGGGCTGCTGAGTTTTGGATGACTTCACGTTTACGTAGTGTGGAATGTGGGAGGCCAGCCAGGAGTGAGTTGGAGTAGTCAAGTCTAGAGATAACAAAGGCATGGATGAGGATTTCAGCAGCAGAAGAGCTGAGGCAGGAGCGGAGGTGAGCAATGTTACAGAGGTGGTAAAAGGCGGTTTTAGTTATGCCACGGATACAAGGAAATGGTCAGAGATGGTTTTATCTTTAATTGATACAGTTGGAATAGCAAGGCCATGAGAGATTGCAAGGTCAAGGGGGTGGCTGTGAATATGGGTTGAGGAATTTACATGGAGGGAGAGATTAAGGGAGGACAGGAGGGTAGTGAACTCAGAGGAGAGAGAACAAGATGAGTTGAGATGGAGCTTGAAATCACCGAGGATGAGAAGTCGCTCGGTGCAAAGGCTGAGGGAGGAAAGCAGTGAGAATATATCCATAATAAAGTTTTTACCATGTTTGGGTGGGCGGTGGAGAACGAGAATTTTGAATGAGAGGTTAGAGGGTTGGAATAAGGTGAGATGTTCAAAAGATAAGAAAGTGCCGGAGGAGTAAGGGGACAGACCAAGGTATGATTTAGTATGAGAGCTATACCCCCACCACGGCGGTCTGGGTGGGGTATGTTGTAGAAGGTATAGCCGGGAGGGGAGGCTTCGATTAAAGGAAGTGTGTCCTTATCCCTCAGCCAAGTTTCCATTAGTGCCATGCTGTCAATGCACTCATCCATGATAAGGTCATGGATGGCAAGAGCCTTGTTTGAAAGTGAACGGACATTTTGTAAGGAGATTTTGAGAACATCCGTGATGGCTGATCTATATCAGAATATACACGGTCATTGGTTGGAGGAATGAGTTGCATGGTTTAATAATAGTAATTACTAAATAATCATGGTACATTTTCTGCTCTTTCTTTATAGCAGGCCATGACAGGATGGCCAAGAACTCTGCACTACTCAGTCTCAGCTTAAACAGATAGAACAAACAAATTGCAGAGCACTCAGCACCCATGATCAATCAGTGAGATAGGGCGACATAAAGAAAATTATCACAGCAAAATATTTCACTGTGAAAGTTTCTTATTAACAAAGTGTCCTACTAGCCATCAGAGATAATGCTCAATAAGCACCAGCATGATGCTGGAGGGAGATGGCATAAAAAAACAAAAAATGAAACTCACACTCACACTGGAAACCATAATCCGCCATTTCCGCACCTTTGCTATAACATCCAAGTGTCATGTGTCATTATTTCTGTTAGGTATTCAACATGTCTGATACCTGAGGAGATTTCTGATGGGATGGAACTAATTTCTCCGCTTATCATCTTCTGATGCAGCTGCTTGATGTTAAATGGTTCCACGGTAAACGGTAATGTACCGGTGAGCATCGCGAACATACTGACCCCACTGTGAAGACAGGACCACGTGGACTGTAAGAAGCATTGTCCATTCAACAACCACAGACATAGCTGTGATATTTGTGTTACTTCCAACATAAAGAATGGTCAACAAAATATTCTTTATCAAAAATATTCTTTATCAAACACCACCAAAGAAATAATCGATGCAAGTTGCCAGAAAGGGATAAAGCAGCAGACTTCACTGACAATATTTACAGTTCAAATGGTGCCCGAGGAGATCAGGCAGGAGAAATTCATTCTACGATGAAATAAATGCTAAAGTCAGAAATCTGAAACAAAAACAAAAAATGTCATCAGGTCAGGCAGCACCTGTGAAGCAAACAATCGTCAACATTTCAGGTGTGGCCCTTCATCAGAACTGGAAGATTTTACAACCGAACAGCTTTAAGAAGGAACAGAAAAAGGGGAAAGGGGAACACTACAAACACACACACACATATATATAAATATAGAAGGGTCTGTAATGTGCTTAAGTGGAAAACAGGATGGTTAAGTGATAGAAGCGATGCTAGCATGAGACAATAGCAGGTATAATGAGAGAAATAAAAACTAGTGTGTGAATAGCTAAAGGAGTGGGAGATAGGCAGGTAGAAAGAGAAGATTGAAAAACCAACAAACTGACCAGGCTCCAGGAAACTGGTAGAAGAAAAAAAACAGGTTGAAACGAAGGAGCATGGTGTTCCAATTGTCCCACCCCAAGCACCAACCCACTCGCACAGCACAGTCCCCCTTCCCCCCACCGTGCCCCGCCCCCATCATCAGCTCATATGAGCACCATCAGTATGAAGCTTTCTTTAAATTAGACATCTGATTGATGTTATTTTCACATCGTCACACTCTTTCCTCAGAGAAAAGTGTGAAGTAATGGAAAGATTTACAGGCTGATTAAGCATTAGACAGGCCGCGATGTGAACGCTCCTTACATAGCTGTGACCATCTTTGTATAGACACCAATAGGGTGGTTAGTCCTATATGTCAGAAAGGTATTATGGGATCCCACGCGCCATAGGTGGACAGGTGGGGCGGGGCCACACACACGTACCAGACATGAGTATCTCACCAGATGTCAACTCAGAATTCAGAGCCAGAGCTCTGGTTTCTGTTCACCAGCACTGTCTGGCGTGGGGTTTTAACCTTGCATCTTCTGACTCAGAGACAGGAATGTGACCCCAAAGCCAAAAGCTCACGCATTGGATATCTGTTGTAATGCTTGTCCAAACTGGCGAAATACACATTTGGGAAGGGGGCAGGGGGGGAAAGATAAGGAGAGAACATGCAAAATAACAGGAACTTGACACCTTTGTCCATCTATATTTGTCTACCACAGAGTTCATTACAAAGTAGATATGCAATGTAATTACCCTCAGAAGATTTGACAAAAATATTTTATCCAACCCATAATCAAAGTCAGCCTCTTCAATTAAAGCTACACTGGAAAGTATTCTCTAGTTTTCATCACCTGTATTATATTTCAAAGACTATCTGATGGTGATTCAATTCACAGAACAGCTTCAGAAGCAGTTTCATTACCCTATTAATTTACAAGTAGAGAAGCAATCGAATGTTTCTCTCAGAGTATGCCGTCATACCACCCTTGAAATGGACAGCAAGTTCGGGATTTCAATCTGTCAAGTTCTGACTTTACAGATCAGCCGTACCAACAGGGAAATCTTAATTGCTGGTGCAAATAGGCACAGGGCCTGTTTCCACAGTGTAAGTAGATATCTCCTGACAAAATGATGTCATTTTAAAAGCCAAATGAGGCCAGAAATGGAAGTGTTTTAGGATTTTGTCCATGAGAAGTATTTATTGTCGACAAAATGTTTGGAGTTAGCGGTTACTACATTGAGGGTTTTATTTATTGTTTTGCATTTATGTGGAGCATAAGCTTAAAGAAATCCATGCAGGAAATGGAGGAAGGTTAAAAACAAACCCTCATTATTAGAGCCTTTCGGGATTTAATTTGCATAAACATCTATCTATGTTATAAAAAATGAGAGACCTGTTGTTTGCTGATTGGAGCAGCTGGCCACGTGATCCCAGGTATGCTTCTACACACGGTACATCCCTGGGATCCGTGGGCCACTACGCTGCCCTCCATGACACAGCATCTGCCCGCAAGTTTTCGAAGGAGGGTCCCCATCAGCTGAGTGTGCATTCCGTTTGCCAGAATCGGTAATTATGCCACAAAATCCAAGTCTTTGTTTTTTTTTCATGTAATTTGCCAAAAGTTATGTCCTTTTATTCCTTTGGTTTACAGCTGGCATCAATTACTTTAAAAAGTATGCGGCCGGATTTCTGAGAAGTTTGCGACTGAGTTGTCACTGCGATTTGACCCTCCACGGCAAAACGCCGGTCGCAAAGCCCGGACAGGATCCTCAGGCACCTGTTTGCGGCGGCGCTTCCAAGTACCGCCGGGGAGAGCTGCGTCGACATGCAATGACGCGGATTGCGTTTGCGTCAGACTTTCGGCTCTCTCCCGACCCGTACGCCGTGCCCAGAATAGCGACAAGTCAAACCTGTCAGTGCAGCCCTGCCAGCAGCGGTAAGTATGAAAACCCGCAAAAAAAAAGTAAGTTAAAGATTTTATTTTTTACTTTTTTTTCAGCGATTCGATAGGTAAGGGACTTGGTAATATTTTTGGAATTTTTTTCCCCCCTCCCAAGGCCTCCCTCGCAGCGCTCCCGGCCCCAGTCTAAATTTGGCGAAACTCGCGTTTTTGCACCGTGAATCCTTGTGCAACGCCTCCCTTACCGATGCGCCCCTGGTGCAGACATAAAGGCCGGAAGTTCGGACTAAAAATAGCAGCGCTGCAAAAATGACAAGTTTCACATATCGCTAACGTTTTCGCCGATAAACCCCGAGCCGAAAATCCGGCCCGTAAGCCCTTAATGCTCCAGAGGATCTTTTCAATCTCTACAATACTGTAGTACACTACAAGTCTATACATACTCACATGGACTGACAAAGCAGCTTATCATGTAAAATTTTAAGCTCCTCATTAATCAAAATTGACTTTCTGTTGGAGCTAAGGGAAAAGCATCTTATAGCAGAAGCGTTAGTATAGTGAACTTTGTTAATCTCTGAGAATACATAGACTGAGGTTTGTCACTTGAAGTTCAGCTAACATATAGGTATTGAATAATGTATACATATATACTAGTACGTATTGATTTACTAATACATGCATTCAACTTTTCCCACAGATGAGGAAACATTGTGAAACTGTAAACAGATACTAGGTGACATTAATGATTTACTAGATTTAGGGAAATATTGATCACTGTAGCCTTTACCAATCCATCACTGTGATAGAAACATAGAAACATAGAAAATAGGTGCAGGAGTAGGCCATTCGGCCCTTCTAGCCTGCACCGCCATTCAATGAGTTCATGGCTGAACATTCAACTTCAGTACCCCATTCCTGCTTTCTCGCCATACCCCTTGATCCCCCTAGCAGTAAGGACCTCATCTAAATCCTCAACAATAGGATGCAGTTTTGACATTTTTATTAAAGGATTAGTGTCATCATATTGGGGAATTTTTGAATGTACTCTGTTCTTCAATTAGGGACAGCACATGCAGAACTCTCCAGAACTCACTATTTGAAGGCTTTGACTAGTTTGTCCTATGTTGGACAGCAAAGGGTAACATTTATGAGGTTGCACTCTCAGTGTGAAGCCTTGCTGAAAATGAGGCCAAGTCACAGAAATGAGCTTGGATGTCAGTATACCTGATTTGTGTCCCTCGTGATTTTTCAGGTTATTAATTTTAATGAAAAATGTGAAAGCCGTGAAATGAACATAGCGATTTCCACGCCCTCTTCTGTGCTCTGCCCTTCTGTTGGTCTAGTGCCCCACTGGGAGTGCAAACCCATCAATTGTATCTGTACATCTGCTTCAGACAGTTAAATGCTGTTATTTTAGTTTGAGGTTGAGCAGCGATGTGTCAGCACACTCTATGCCCTGCAGCACTGTGAGTTTGTAACAGCAATCCTCAACTCACCCAATCGGCATAACCTTCACAACAGAATTGTCAGAGGCATGGGAGTAGGTCATCTGCTATCTCAGTGAGATCCAGAAAGGGGAAGGAAAAATATATTTTAACAAAGTGTCTTCATATTAAATGGGAAATGCCACTGCTAAAATCCTTTTACGAAGGAGGAATTCCATATGAATGTGTTTAGCATTTGTACACCAGTATCCCAGCGTGTTATTGTAAGGCCCAAGATTATTTTAAGCTGAGGCTCTCTTTGCAAAATAATAAAGAGTTATTGTTAACTGTTCTTGCGCTTGTATCTCGGAGAATGATTTGATCGTCATAAGGATTGAATTTATGCGTGGGTTTTTCTCATCTGCAGTAACTTTGGTGGAAGAGCCGCTGAAAAACATTTTCTATGGATTTCATGGTTCTTGCACCAAAGTTACGACAGATGAGCAGGAGAACCACTGGGGAAGTTCAATCGCATAATCTTCCTTCAAACAGAAATTAAAAATAATAAGGGAGAAATTTCCCAGCACCCCGATTTGGGGCGGTAACCAACTCGGGGCAGGACTTCCTGCACCTAGCGCGGAGGTCCCGCCCTGGCTGCGGAATTGCGGTTACCGCCCCTCAGAGGAAGTGGAGCACAATCTTGCACGCTCCACTTACTCTTGGGGCGGGTTCCGGCCGACAATGGGGCATGATCGGCAGTGCTACAAGGATGATTCACGTAGCGCTGACGTGTTTCAATGCTCCTCCGCTTCGGTTAAAGGAGAGGGCCGCTGTGCACTCTGCTGTACCTCTGATGGCCTCCACTGAGCCATCAGGGTGGTGTGGTGCCGAGGCCACTGCCCGGCGCCCAAAACAATGACAGTCTGGACCACCTCAAAGGTAGTAAACTCAGGATTGCTACCAGTGCCACGTGATAGTCAGAGTAGGAATCGCAGGATAGCTCAGATGAATACGTGGCTTGAGGAGTGGTGCAGCAGGGAGGAATTCAAATTCCTGGGACATTGGAACCAGTTCTGGGGGAGGTGGGACCAGTACAATCCGGACGGTCTGCACCTGGGCAGAATCGGAACCAATGTCCTAGGGGGAGTGTTTGCTAGTGCTGTTGGGGAGGAGTTAAACTAATATGGCAGGGATGGGAACCTATGCAGGGAGACAGAGGGAAGTAAAATGGGGGCAGAAGCAAAAGATAGAAAGCAAAAGATAGAAGGAAGAAACGTAAAAGTGGAGGGCAGAGAAACCCAAGGCAAAAAACAAAAAGGGCCACATTACAGCAAAATTCTAAAGGGACAAAGTGTGTTAAAAAGACATGCCTGAAGGCTCTTTGCCTCAATGCGAGGAGTATTCATAATAAGCGGAACGAATTAACTGCGCAGGCAGCTATTAATGAATATGAAATAATTGGAATTATGGAGACATGGCTCCAGAATGACCAAGGTTGGGAACTCAATATCCAGGGGTATTCAACATTCAGGAAGGATAGAAACATAGAAACATAGAAAATAGGTGCAGGAGTAGGCCATTCAGCCCTTCGAGCCTGCACCGCCATTCAATAAGTTCATGGCTGATCATTCCCTCAGTACCCCTTTCCTGCTTTTTCTCCAAACCCCTTGATCCCCTTAGCCGAAAGGGCCATACCTAACTCCCTCTTGAATATATCCAATGAACTGGCATCAACAACTCTCTGCGGCAGGGAATTCCACGGGTTAACAAATCTCTGAGTGAAGAAGTTTCTCCTCATCTCAGTCATAAATGGCCTACCCCTTATCCTAAGACTATGTCCCCTGGTTCTGGATTTGCCCAACATCGGGAACATTCTTCCTGCATCTAACCTGTCCAGTCCCGTCAGATTTTATATGTTTCTATGAGATCCCCTCTCATCCTTCTAAACTCCAGTGAATAAAGGCTGGATAGACAGAAAGAAAAAGGAGGTGGGGTAGTGTTGCTGGTTAAAGAGGAAATTAACATAATAGTAAGGAAGGAAATTAGCTTGGATGATGTGGAATCTGTATGGGTAGAGCTGTGGAATATCAAAGGGCAGAAAATGTTAGTGGGAGTTGTGTACAGACCATCAAACAGTTGGGGACAGCATCAAACAAGAAATTAGGGATGCGTGCAATAAAGGTACAGCAGTTAACATGGGCGACTTTAATCTACATATAGATTGGGCTAACCAAACTGGTAGCAATACGGTGGAGGAGGATTTCCTGGAGTCTATTAGGGATGGTTTTCTAGACCAATATGTCGAGGAACCAACTAGAGGGCTGGCCATCTTAGACTGGGTGATGTGTAATGAGAAAGGACTAATTAGCAATCTTGTTGTGCGAGGCCCCTTGGGGAAGAGTGACCATAATATGGTAGAATTCTTTATTAAGATGGAGAGTGACACAGTTAATTCGGAAACTAGGGTCCTGAACTTAAGGAAAGATAACTTCGATGGTATGAGATGTGAATTGGTTAGAATAGACTGGCGAATGATACTTAAAGGGTTGATGGTGGATAGGCAATGGCAAACTTTTAAAGATCACATGGATGAACTTCAACAATTGTACATCCCTGTCTGGAATAAAAATAAAACTGGGAAGGTGGCTCAAGCGTGGCTAACAAGGGAAATTAGGGATAGTGTTAAATCCAAAGAAGAGGCATATAAATCGGCCAGAAAAAGCAAAAAACCTGAGGACTGGGAGAAATTTAGAATACAGCAGAGGAGGACAAAGGGTTTAATTAGGAGGGGGAAATAGAGTAGGAGAGGAAGCTTGCTGGGAACATATAAACTGACTGCAAAAGCTTCTATAGATATGTGAAGAGAAAAAGATTAGTGAAGACAAACGTGGGTCCCTTGCAGTCAGAATCAGGTGAATTTATAATGGGGAACAAAGAAATGGCAGACCAATTGAACAAATACTTTGGTTCTGTCTTCACGAAGGAAGACACATATAACCTTCCAGAAATAGTAGGGGGCCGAGGGTCTAGCGGGAAGGAGGAACTGAAGGATATCCTTATTAGTCAGGAAATTATGTTCGGGAAATTGATGGGATTGAAGGCCAATAAATCCCCAAGGCCTGATAGTCTGCATCCCAGAATACTTAAGGAAGTGGCCCTAGAAATAGTGGATGCATTGGTGATCATTTTCTAACAGTCTATCGACTCTAGATTAGTTCCTATGGACTGGAGGGTAGCTAATGTAACACCACTTTTTAAAAAAGGAGCGAGAGGGAAAAAGGGGAATTATAGACCAGTTAGCCGGACATCAGTAGTGGGGAAAATGTTGGAATCATTTATCAAAGATGAAATAGCAGCGCATTTGGAAAGCAGTGACAGGATCCATAAGTCAGCATGGATTTATGAAAGGGAAATCATGCTTGTCAAATCTTCTAGAATCTTTTGAGGATGTAACTAGTAGAGTGGACAAGGGAGAACCAGTGGAAGTGGTATATTTGGACTTTCAAAAGGCTTTTGACAAGGTCCCACACAAGAGATTAGTGTGCAAAATTAAAGCACATGGTATTGGGGATAATGTATTGACATGGATAGAGAACTGGTTGGCAGACAGGAAGCAGAAAGTCGGGATAAATGGGTCCTTCTCAGAATGGCAGGCAGTGACTAGTGGGGTGCCGCAGGGCTCAGTGCTGGGACCCCAGCTATTTACAATATACATCAATGATTTAGATGAAGGAATTGAGTGTAATATCTCCAAGTTTGTAGACGACACAAGCTGGGTGGTGGTGTGAGCTGTGAGGAGGATGCTAAGAGGCTGCAGGGTGACTTGGACAGGTTAGGTAAGGGGGCAAATGCATGGCAAATGCAGTATAATGTGGATAAATGTGAGGTTATCCACTTTAGTGGCAAAAACATGAAGGCAGAAGATTATTTGAATGGCAGCAGCTTAGGAAAAGGGGAAATGCAACAAGACCTGAGTGTCATGGTACATCAGTCATTGAAAGTTGGCGTGCAGGTACAGCAGGCGTGAAGAAGGCAAATGGCATGTTGGCCTTCATGGCGAGAGGATTTAAGTATAGGAGCAGGGAGGTCTTGCTGCAGTTGTACAGGGCCTTGGTGAGGCCTCACCTGGAATATTATATCGAGTTTTGGTCTCCTAATCTGAGGAAGGACGTTCTTGCTATTGAGGGAGTGCAGCGAAGGTTCACCAGACTGATTCCCGGGATGGCGGGACTGACGTATGAGGAGAGACTGGATCGGCTGGGCCTGTATTCACTGGAATTTAGAAGAATGAGAGGAGATCTCATAGAAACATATAAAATTCTGATGGGACTGCACAGATTCGATGCGGGAACAATGTTCCCGATATTGGGGATGTCTAGAACCAGCGGTCACAGTCGAAGGATAAGGGCTAAGCCATTTCGGACCAAGATGAGGAGAAACATCTTCACTCAGAGAGTTCTTAACCTGTGGAATTACTTGCCGCAGAGAGTTGTTGAGGCCAGTTCGTTGGATATATTCAAGAGGAAGTTAGATATGGCCCTTACGGCTAAAGGGATCAAGGGGTTTGAAGAGAAAGCAGGCAAGGGGTACTGAGGTGAATGATCAGCCATGATCTTATTGAATGGTGGTGCAGGCTCGAAGGGCATAATGGCCTACTCCTGCATTTTCTATGTTTCTATGTTTCTATGTTTCTATGTTTCTATGTTATTCTGTATCTAATTTGAATCTAATCCAACCTCCTTCTCTGTCATTCTGTTTTTTGTTTCTCAATCCTCCAATCTCATTGGTTAAGGAGATTCATTGTTGGTCCCGCCGACCACCCAGGTTGTAGATGCTCCGTTATCAGCTCGCATTTCCAGCAAATTAGGGTGCAAAATAATTTTGAGCTGAAGGCTGCAGGAAAATTCTAACTGATGGCATACACTGTGAGATGCCCCGCTCCAGCAAATTCTGGCCCAATGTTGCAGTGGGTGGGAGGAATTGAAGGAATCAGTTGGAGAAGAAATATAGCTTTATTCACATTGGGGATATGATGAGAGATGAGGGTTGATGCCACCGTTGGATATCCCAGCTTGGTGCATCAGTCACAAGGAGTGATGGTCAATGGGTTGCTGCATCTACTCAAATTACTGATGGAAAATCATGGACTTTGGTGCTGTGATTTCCTAACCATCACTTCCCATGAGCGTTAGTCGTTGCCTGGAATGCCAGATTAGGTAATTAACCCAATGGAGAGCTAGTGAAGGAGTGAAGGGCAGTCTGGTTGACAGACCTGTTAGAATAGTAATTAATATGAATGATAATAATGGATGAAAAGTTAACATTCCTCTGCCTGTTATTTTAATGCGTGGACTAAGGTCCCCGTTATAATAGGAATGTCATGGCAACACGCTAGGGTGTCTTGACCGCTGGGGTGGAAATCTGGTGGAGCGGATCGCTAGCCCAGAATAGAATCCACTTGATTTTCATTTCAATAATAGGTGGGGGATCTGCTCGGCCAGGTTGCTGTCCAAGTGATGAAGACGATAATCTACCCAGATCAGCTTTCATCCACTATCATCTCTGACAGTAATTTCTTGCCTCCAGTGTTTGGAATTGGAACAAAGCCAGGTTGTTCGTAAGAACTGGTGATGACTGGGGGCAAAAAAATAGATTTTCTTAAAGCAGAATGGCATTCCACAGAATTGTCTCACAAATGTTACAAAACTGCATAACGTTGCTCTACAATGTCTCTCACTTTGCCTTATCTTTCACAATTGCTATTTGCAGGCAGCCTAAGGGCAGACATTTTGTGTTTGACTTCCCCTAAAGTGAGATCATGAGGTTAATTATTTGACTTTGTGCTCCTGATAGGGTGGTTCAGCTTGCGACAGTGAACATTAGAAATTTGGGAGAACACTATGGTTGGAAAATTATGTGTAACTCGTGCCTGAATTTTTGGTATATGTTACTGGCAGATAAGGTTCCCTGCCGGGAGTTCAAAGTCACAATATTATCTCTGTGAGCTTTCTGTCCATTGATTGTGAATGGGAGGGTGGCAGATCTAGCCCATGGAGCGGTGTTTATTTTTAAAAGCGTGGCATACATCAAAATGTTTTACATTTTAAAACAAATGGCAGGCCTCGCTGCTGAAGGAGAACTAAGAAATTAGCAAAATGGGCCTATATTCTCTGGAGTTTAGAAGAGAGGTAACCTCATTAAAACGTATAACATTTTTAGAAGGGTTGACAGGGTAGATGCTGAGAGGCTGTTTCTCTTGGCTGGGGCATTTAGAACCAGGAGGGACAGTCTCAGGGTAAGTGGTCGGCCATTTAGGACAGAGATGAGGAGAAATTTCTTCACTGAAAGTTGTGAATCTTTGGAATCCTCTACCCCAGAGGGATGTGGATTCTCTGTCGATAATTATATTCAAGACTGCGATCGATAGATTTTTGGCCACTAAGGGAATCAAGGAGTTTGGGAATAGGGTGGGAAAGTGGTGTTGATGTAGAAGTCAGCCATGATCTTATTGAATGGCAGAGCAGGCTCAAGGGGCCGAATGGCCTACTCCTGCTCCTATTTTTATGTTCCTCTTAAATATCATGAGAGGAGTTCTGCAGGAAAATGTCTACTCCCAGCCTGCCTCTAACTAACTTTAATATGGGGAGAAACTGCTAAGTATAACAAGTTTCACTGTATAATGTCTCGGTTTCTGAGAGACTGTAAAGGGCACTTTTCCTTTAAGGTGGCAGCAAGTCAGCAAACTACGTGCTTTTACAAATAAAATCCATGAGTAATTTTTGTTTCTTTGTAGGGGGTGAAGCAGTCGAGTGATCAGGAAAACCAAATTAACTTCAAAGTCTCACCTTACTTTACCAGCATTCAAAATATCACCTTTATCATCCTTTAAATCTCCGCCAGATGATTCATTGCCATAAATTATAACTGGAAATTTGAGAAAAAATATGAATACTTATATTTATTCTTGGTTTTAAAACAAATTACGTCAGCCTGCGACAGTTGTGTTCAATTTTGGTCTCCTAATCTGAGGAAGGACGTTCTTGCTATTGAGGGAGTACAGCTAAGGTTCACCAGACTGATTCCAGGGATGGCTGGACTGACATATGAGGAGAGACTGGATCGACTGGGCCTGTATTTACTGGAGTTTAGAAGGATGAGAGGGGATCTCATAGAAACATATAAAATCTGACGGGACTGGACAGGTTAGATGCAGGAAGAATGTTCCCGATGTTGGGGAAGTCCAGAACCAGGGATCACAGTCTAAGGATAAGGGATAAGCCATTTAAGACTGAGATGAGGAGAAACTTCTTCACTCAGAGAGTTGTTAACCTGTGGAATTCCCTACTGCAGAGAGTTGTTGATGCCAGTTCATTGGATACATTCAAGAGGGAGTTAGATATGGCCCTTATGGCTAAAGGGATCAAGCGGTATGGAGAGAAAGCAGGAAAGGGGTACTGAGATGAATGATCAGCCATGATCTTATTGAATGGCGGTGCAGGCTCGAAGGGCCGAATGACTTACTCCTGCACCTATTTTCTATGTTTCTATGTTTCTCTGACAGATTAGTTTGCTGGAGCAGGTTTAGAAGGAAGTTGAATTCCAGGGAAGGCTGTCGATTCTACCCTTTGAGATAGAAATTCAGTCGCTTAGCGCCCCTGGAAAGGGTCGGAACAGGGGCGCTAAAGGCGTCAGAGCCACGAGCGCTGGCATTCACGCCGCTCAGCATAGACAGTGTGCCGGTTTTGTGGGGGTGCTGACCAGTACCTCCCGGGAGCATCGAGCTGGTGTGCACTGCCCCCATTTTCGACAGCGCTATGGTTTTTGTTTCGCGCCGACCCGGTAGCGCCCCGCAGCGTGCCGTAATGTGACCGCCTGGGAAAGGGGGCAATCCAAACTGTTCTGCCGGTTTGAAGGAAGGAATGATTGGTTTTAATTTTTTTATTTTTGTGATTTATGTTCATGTGGAGCAAAGATTTGGGAATGTTTTTTGTGTTCTTTTGGCCATTTTTTAATCCAGCGAAGCATCTCTTAAGGCACTCCGAGGCTGGCTCTTCAGCACAAGATTTTCAGTTGCTCAGCCGGCCTAGTGCCCTGAGAGAGGTGTGGAACGTCTCCCTAAGCGCTCCGCCCGACACAGGGCCCAGCTGATGAATTTTGTGGCTGCAGATGCAAAACATTCCCCGGTGCAAAATTTATCGTCCTGCTGCCATTAGCGGCCTTATTAGCCTCCAACCGAATTTCCACCCTCTTCTTCGGTAAGTTTGGCCAGAGCTCATTTCACCCAGGAGGCGAACTACTTGTCCGCTTTGCTTACCTCTGAAAACATAATTTTCAGAGCGAGTTGGTCAATGTCAACGGTGACGAGAAGGACCCTGAGAAATCCAAATGATCAGCAGAAATTTCACAGCTTTAGCTTGCGCCTGTTTCATGCTGTCTGAATCCGCTAAAACAGCAACAACACCCCTTTAGTAACAATACTTTAGCTAGATTTGTAACAGTTTTGAAATTAGGCTCGTTATTCTGTGATAAAACAAAAGCAAAATACTGCGGATGTTGGAACTCTGAAACAAAAACAGAAAATGTTGGAAGCACTCAGCCAGGTCAGGCAGTATCTGTGGAGAGAGAAACAGAGTTAATGGGGGCAATTTTAACCCAACCACCCATTGGGAAACAGGGGATTGGGTGGAACTCTGGTTTTACAACTCACCTGATTTTACCCTCCATTGAAGATAACGGAGAGTAATATTGGGTGGGCTGTAAAATCCACGCTCCACCCAATCCTGTGGGTTTCTCGCCCGTCACTTCAGGTTTAAATCCATTTCAGGTAGATGCTCTTTTATTGGCTGATTCTCAGATGAAGGGTCATCATACTGAAACGTTAGCTGTGTTTCTCTCTCCACAGATATTGTCTCAATGCTGGGTGTTTCCAGCATTTTCTGTGTTTCATTTGTAATTTTGTGTTCCCAGTGTATAGCATGGGATTAATCCATTCGTATTACATCTCTTTGTGCACAATTTTAGCACACATTAGGGCCGAAATTGATGGCCTTACCACCCACTGCCGCCGACTTCCGCCGACATTCCACCTCGAGCTGTGCCCAGAGCCAGTTACGATTTGATCTGGAGCGGGCGGGAGGGGAGAACCGCCGGGAACCGTCCGCTGAGGTCAGCGGACGGCCAAGTGGCACAACTGACCTCCCACCTGCCAAGATGCCAGATTGGTGCGGGCGGCAGTCGGTGCCAGAGCGGGGGTGGACTGCCGCGAGGAGGCTGGTCTATCCCCGACGGTGTGTATGAAGAGCTGAAAACAAAGGTCAGTAACAATTTAAAAACATTTTCTTTGCAGCGACTTACCTTGATAGGGTCCCCTGAAGATCTTCCAATGTTTTTTTTTAATGCTTTTAATTTGCAGCTCCTCGACCCTCCGTGGGCCCGACTCCATCCTCGGTGGCACTTGGGGCGGCAAGCGCCTTTGCCACCGAGATTGGGAGCTCCCACCCACTGCTACCCAGATTGACGCTATAAGTCCCTCTTTTGCTGCCGGCTGCCCTTTCAAGGACCTTTTTGCCGAAAACCCCGCCCAGAGAACCGTCAGGTATCTCGCCGGCCATCGGCGGTCCTTTGGGCGGCACTTGCTCTTCACCAATTTCGGCCCCGTTAAGTTGTTTATTTTAAGTGAGTCTGGAAACGTGTTAGAACAGTGCCTGCAGGAACGTAAAGCAAAGACAAGATTGTGCCAAAAAAACAACTGCACACTTTGGAAATACACAGCAGATCAGTCAGCACCTGCAAAGAGAAGAGACCCTAAATCAGAACAAAATTTCTTTGGAGAGCAAGATACATGAAATTGCATCAATTTGCGTCAGTGGGGATGTATGTAGATATCTTAATCCAAGAGGTAGATTTAATTATTATCTGTCGATCCTCACCCAGTACCTACATTGACCAGACATCCACCTTGGGCCCATATTTCTTATGGGCCAGGAGCTCTGGGGCAGCATAGGCCGGACTCCCACACTGTGTATTCAACAACTCCTGGCTGTCATTCTTCAGGGTGTTACTCAATCCAAAATCTACATCAAGGAGAAAACACAACAGAGAATGAATACTAAATAAATGACCTAAGAGTTCAATTGGTGCATGAGTGTCCACCCTTTATTATTCAATAATTTCTGCCAATTTTGTTCCCTCTACTCTTTTGGAGGTTTGATTTCCTTGCTGAGGTTTGGTTCCGCAGTTACCAGGCATCCTCCACATCGGAAAATTCCAAGCAATGTGCTCTGCTTTCTCATTTACAGCATGCAAGGATTTATTTTACGCGGAAGATTAAAAAGAGTGAACCAGCTGGAGTAGTGTTCCAATTGTTTTTTTAGCAGACACAGTTGACTCCTGAATCATATATGAACAGTAATATGACTTCCATGAATTTGATTAAGTTGAAGACGTTTTTCCCATTCGCACCACTTTTGAACAAACTCCAATCAATTTTACCTTTACACTTTTTTTTGTTAAACTTTGGTATATTTTTTGAATAAATTTGTATAAGGTGGTGACATTGTCATATTGAGCATCATCATCATCATCATAGGCAGTCCCTTGGAATCGAGGAAGACTTGCTTCCACTCCCAAAGTGAGTTCTTTTATGGCTGAACAGTCCGATACGAGAGCCACAGACCCTGTTACAGGTGGGACAGACATTTGTCGAGGAAAGGAGTGGGTGGGGCTGGTTTGCCACGTGCTCCTTCTGCTGCCTGCGCTCGACCTCTTCATGCTCTTTGCATTGAGACTCGAAGAGCTCAACGCCCTCCCGGATGCACTTTCTCCACCTTGGGCGGTCTGCGGCCAGGGTCTCCCAGGTGTCAGTGGTGATGTTGCACTTTACCAGTGAGGCTTTGAGGGTGTCCTTATAATGTTTCCGCTGCCCACCTTTGGCTCATTTACCATGAAGGAGCTCCACATAAAGCATTTGCTTAGGGAGTCTCGTATCTGGCATGCGAACTATGTGGCCTGTCCAGTGAAGCTGATTGAGTGTGGTCGGTGCTTCAATACTGGAGATGTTAGCGTGGACGAGGACACTGATGTTGGTGCGCCTGTCCAACTCAAATACGGCAACAGTCTATTCCAAAAATTGAGAAGCTTGAAATTAGACTCTGAATACTCAATGAGGGTCACTTTGTATTCTGATGATGGTGTAAAGCAGGCAATATTGGCTTGGCCAGCCATTAAACACCTCTCCTGATTCTTGTTTCTATTGAAGTCAATCGGGAGAGATGTTTAATGGGTGGCCAACTTGACATCGCATGTTTTCCACTATTGCTCATAGTCAGAATTACCCTTATTGTGTTTGACTTGAATTTCTTTTGCTGCTACAGGTATTATAATGGTGGTTGTAACTGGTTTCTTCTAAATGGGTTGCATTCATTACTAACTCCAATAGCACACGCGGTGCCACTAGTTTCTGATGATTACTTTATATGGTATTACACTTACCAACAATTTTGATGTTGTTATTTTCATCAAGCAGGAAGTTTTCTATTTTCAGGTCCCTTGAGAAAACAACAGCAAACACGATATATTTAAGTGCAATCATTCATTCTGACATTTAATTCAATTTAAACTGAGTATGATTGAGCTGATCTTCAATGCTCCTCTGAATGTTCCTCTCTTGATTCTTTGGAGTTGCAAATAAGGAGCCCAAACATGGGTGGGGCTGGAACAAGGGTACGGTAGCATCGTGGCTATGTTACTGGACTCGTATTCTTGAGACCTGACTTCAAATCCCACCATGGCAGCTGGGGAGCTTAAAATCAGTTAATTTAAGAAATCTGTAATTAAAAAGCTAGTATCAGTAATGGTGACATTAACAAATTTGCTGTCCTTACACAGCGATGTGCTTGACTCTTAACTGCCCTCTGAAATGGCCTAGCAAGTCACTCAGTTGTGTGAGGTGGCTCACCACCACCTTCTCAAGGGCAATTAGGGATGGCCTTGGCAGCAAAGCCCACATCCTGTGAATGAATTAAAAAAGAATCCTAGTGTAAGTGTCAGGATGTGCCCACTTGGAACCTTGTTGAACTTTTTAGGCTCAGGCTCAAGGGACTAAATGGCCTTCTCCTGTTCCGATGTTCACTCATCTGAATTTTCCTGACAAATACCTGAGAGACTATGGGAACATTTCATGAAATCCACCATTGTGGAGAAGCCAGAACAGACGGTACAGGAAAGCTGCTCTGGAGAGTGCTGTTGCCACTAATATAGAACAGTAAAATTGTCCCCTTTCATAAGGCCACCTAGCAAGCCATTCAGTTGAACATATGAACAACCACTTCAAGAAGAACAGTAAAATTGGCCCCTTTCAGGTGGACTTCACTCGGTGACCGGTGAAGCCCAGGCTCGGACCAAGGGAACACTCAACCTGGGAGACCCATCCCTCGGCCACACTCCTTCTGACGGGCCCAAATATTTGTGGGTCGTCAATCTCGGCTTGTGTTGGGATCTTCACACAGGGAACTTCTGCCATTGACCCTGCCATTGTTTCTGAAATCAGTAAGAGGTTCCCTTATTTATATATGGCTGCAAGGAGCCTGTGCCACACCTTGGACGCCCACCAGAGCAGCTGTGCAGAAGAAGTGGCCTATATACCTCCTTTCACTTAAAATAGAGGCCTCATTTATTTCCACCTGTAGTTCCACCTGAAGGTAACGGAGAGCGTTCTGCTTGAAGTGGCTGTTCATATGTTCAACTGAATGGCTTGCTAGACCACTTGAAAATGCAATGCAGTGTCAACTTCATCATGTGGACTGGACTGGGTACGGGTGGGCAACTTTCCGTCCCTGAAGGCCATTAGTGAACCAGTTGTTTTTTTTAAATAACATCTATCAGTTTTCGAGGTAATTTTTCTGGTACTGGCCACAAATGTATTCAATTCAATCTCACAATTTGCCATGGTGAGATTAAAACTCTCAGGGGGAGAAATTGCATAGCGCCCCGTTTGGGTCGATAATATTTGCGGGGGCGTAACAGTATCTACCGGGGTGCTACCCAAATCCAGCGGATGCAAACTTCCAGTTTAGTGCTTCAGGAGGGAAGTGGAGCACTAAGTCAAGTGCTGCCACTTCCCTTGGAGCAGTAAGCCACGCAGGAGGCATGGTAGCAGTGCAGTGCTGCGCAATGTCCAGTGCAGCGCTGCCGGGATCGGAGGCTCCTTCCCTCCCTTAAAGGGAAAGGCCATTGCTGCAGGCTCTGCATTAAATATATTTCCGTGGTGGCTGATGGCAACGGCGATCCGCGATGATCAGTGCCAAGCACTCGAACAAAGCGACTCCTTGAAATACCTTACAACGCCTCCTGCAGCTGCCGGTGATGACGCTCGACGATGCTGCAAGTGGCGGAACCGAAGTTCGGATCCGGGGCGCTGCGCAGCCAGATGATGTCACGATCTCTGGGGCGCAGGAGATCTGAGCGCTAGGGGTTACTGCCGCCGCAAACCTCGACAGCAAGTTCATGGGTGTCGGTACTCTCGTAGCATATAACCACTATACTATCTACACAGTCCTGAATACAACAGAAAGTCCAGATGAAATCGGGTATTGAAGTTATACTAATCAATATGATTTTAAGTAGAAGCAATGGAAGCCTACTGATAAAAATCAAGGTTCTCCCTGCTGCCATTTGTTGGGAGGATGTTCAAGGTTCTGTACTGGAGGTCAGGTGGAGGATGATTATATACTTAGAATCATATTACAGCACAGGAGGGAGCTGTTTGGCCTGTCGTGCCTGTGCCAGTTCTTGAAAAGAGCTGTCCAAGGTAATCCCACACCACCGCTTTTTGCCCATAATCCTGCAAATTAGTCCTCTTCAAATACATGTCCAACTGCTTTGTGAAAGTTCCTATGGAATCTGATTCCACCGCCCTTTCAGGTAATGCATTCCAGAACTTAACAATCCTCTGGATGAAAAATTTCTCCTCATTTCCCCTCCTTGCCAATTATTTTAAATCTATGACCTCAAGTTACCACCCCACTTGCCAGAGGAAACAATTCCTCCCGATTTGCTCTATCAAAACGCCTCACAACTTTGAATATCTCTATTTGGTCTGCCCTTAACCTTCTCTGTTCTAAGGAGAACAATCCCAGCTTCTCCAATCTTTCCACACCACTGAAGTCTCTCATCCCTGGTCCAATCCTGGTAAACCTCCCCTGTACTCTCTCCAAGGCTTTGAAATCTTTCCGAAAGTGTGATGCCCAGAATTGTACGCAATACTCCAGCTGGTGCCTAGCGAGTGCCTTGTCAACATTTTTATCTCAGAATGCTCCTATGAAGCGCCTTGGGACATTTCACTACATTAAAGGCACTGTATAAATACAAGTTGTTGTTGTTGTTGTAAAGATCGAGCATGATTTTCTTGTTTTTGTATTTAATGCTCTTATTTACAAAGCGAACTATCCTATTCGCTTTCTTATCTGCCTTGTCACCTTGCCCTGCCACCTTCAAAGATTTGTGAATATGCACCCCCAGGTCCCTCTGCTCTTCCACCGGCCTCAATATAGTACCATTTATATTATACTGCCTCTCCATGTTGTTTCTCCAAAAGTGCATCACTTCACACTTCTCTGCATTAAATAGCATCTGCCATGTGTCTGCCCATTTCACCAGTCTCGCTATGTCCTGCTGAAGTCTGTTACTATTTATTCCGTTGCAAAGTCTTGTATCATCTGCAAACTTTTGAAATTGTACTCCCTATACCCAAGTCCAGGTCATCTATATATAACAAGAAAAGCAATCTTTCTAATACCGGCCCCTGGGGAACCCCATAACATTCTTCCCTCCAGTCAGAAAAACATTCATTTACCACTAGTCTCTGCCTCCTATCCCTTAGCCAGTTATGTATCCAAGTTACCACCATCCCTTTAATGCCATGTGTTTCTATTTTCAGAATAAGTCTGTTATGTGGTACTTGAACTGACCCTATTTATATAAGTCAATTTTTACAATGTCTTTGTTGACTAGTTTGTCTTCAGTCAGCTTGCTGTTCCAGCTTGCTTATATTCTGTTGACATTTGTTGCTTAGTTTTTGGGGTTCCAAGGTTAAGGTGTAATTTGCCAATAGATGTATTTCTGAACTTTCCTGAAATCTGGTGCCTGTATGGAATGAGAACATGTAATGACTGATTTCCACCATAAGTAAAATTATCATGCTTGGTTTAGTCACTGCCTTCTATGATTGGTCAACATTACACCAATAGAAACCACTACCGTCTGTTAAAAAACCTGAACTGGTTTATTGTTTCAGAATCTGCCCCAAATGTCAACAAGCTCCGTGATCTTAATGACTGAGTAATAAATAAAACACCCTCTACCATTACACCTCAACACAGTGAATGATGCATTAGAATATCAAAGCTATTCAAAGAATGACATGTGCATCATAGCAAGGTTATGTGAATAAGATAATGATTGAATCGCTTAGGTTGCTGCCAATCATGGATGCTAAACCAACGGGCAAAGACATGAATGTACAAAGAACCATCCCTTTAACTGGCATCACGGGGGCGGCAGTGAGAGGGGAGGGGGTAGTTAAAGGTGGGAGCTAGTTAGAAATGGGAGAGTGACTGCTGAGGTAACTTTTGAGGAAGTGATGTTCTGGTTGATCTGTTAAAAAGCTAAATGTCACTTTGTTATTTTTTTTTCCAGATTAGAAATCTATCAGTGAAATATAAAAGTGCTTAACATTTACCAGAATGCATCATTTTATTGTAAAACATTAACATTTTCCATGGTGCCACCCTCACCCTGCCCCCCCCCCCACCCCCCCGCCGTCAGAAATGCGACACAAGTTGATGCATGTGTCAGAGGAACACATTTGGAAGGAGATTAATTGTCTGGGCTGAATTTAGGCTGGGCCTGTTTCGAGAGCATCTTCGGGGTGAGCATGAACAGGCAGCTCGCCCCATGAGAAACATGAATTTCAGGCCATCGCCACTTACCCTGAGCTAAGGTCAGGGAGGGGGGATTGGAGCGGGCTACAGTTCTGTGGAATCAAAGGGAATCCTGCTCTTCCTCGCTCCATGGGAAAGTTTAAAACATTTAAAAATTAAACTTACTTTTAGTTGCTGGCTGCGGGGGCAGGGGCATTGAAAAATCCTAAGTAACAAATTATGTAAAGCAGTCCTTCAACAGGCATTAAGATGTTTTTTAAGGGGCCTAGAGCTTGATTTAGACATCCACTCAGGATACTTGAACAATGGTTATGTGGTTAGACTGGAGAAGCTGGGGATGTTTTCCTTAGTGCAGGGAAGGTTGAAAGGAGATTTGTTAAAGGTGTTCAAAATCATGAGAGATCTAAACAGAATCGATAGAGAGAAACTGCTCCCATTGGTGGAAGGGTCGACAACCAGAGGGCACAGACTTAAGGCGATTGGCAAAAGCACCACAGGCAACATGTGGAAACATTTCTTTACACAGTGAGTGGTTAGGATCTGGAATGCACTGCCTGAAAGGGTGATGGAGGCAGACTCATTCATGGCTTTCAAAGGGGAATTGGATAAGTACCTGAATGAAAAAAATGCAGGGTTATGGGGAAAGGGCAGGGGAGTGGGACTGGCTGAAGCCAGTCTTGCAGAGAGCCGGCATAGGCTTGATGGGCCGAATGGCCTCCTTCTGTGCTGTAGCCATTCTATGATTCTATGATTCTACAGATCCCCACTAGTTTAGCAGTGGGACCAACACCTGCCCACAGTAGGCACAGGCTGTCCTACTGCTAAATTCGTTCGCTTTACACCCATTTTACACCCTAAAAATGTGTATAACGCATACCAGTTTCTACACTGTTGCTTAAAATTCTGCCTAGATTGATGCCATGATCGATGAGAAAGAGTTCAGTTCACTTATTTGCCTCAAGGCATTTTCTTTTAAAAAATAAATAAATAAAAACTTTTTTTCATTATTCATTTGCTTGTTGCTGCTGATAAAACATTTGAAGTTACAAAGAAAAATAATTCATCTCCAGATGCCAAATACCGAGCTGTTTTCAATAACATTAAGAACATATGAACATAAGAAATAGGAGCAGGAGTAGGCCATTTGGCCCCTTGAGCCTGCTCCGCCATTTAATAAGATCATGGCTGATCCGATCATGGGCTCAGCTCCACTTCCCTGCCTGCTCTCCATAACCCTTCATGCCATTATCGCTCAAAAATCTGCCCCATAGTTCTGGATTCCCCCATAAGTGGAAACATCCTCTCTGGATCCAACCTGTCAACACATCCACTGGTTCCCCTTTATACACCCTGTTCATTACATCCTCAAAGAACTCCAGCAAATTTGTCAAACATGATTTCTCTTTCATAAAACCATGCCGACTCTGCTTGACTGCATTATGGTTTTCTAAATGTCCTGCTAGTACTTCCTGGGATACATGTGCATTTACGAAGGTCAGGACCAACAAAATAAAATTTTTGTTTTAAATAATTAACTACATTCAATATTTATGAATTTGAAATAGGTGTTGGTATTTTTAATAGTTATTTTCAGTGTTTTTGGGGGTTTTCCCGTTCACACTTATTGTGGTTTCATATGATGGTTACATTCTGCCCAACCAGCCCATGCCGGTATTTATGCTCAACTTGAGCCACCTCCCGTCTTTCCTCATCTAACTCTATAAGCATAACATGTCAAAGGCTTATAAAAATAAACGAAAGACTTGTATTTATACAGTGCTTTTCATGACCTCAGGATGTCCCAAAGCACTTTACACCCAATGGTATACTTTTGAAGTGTAGTCACTGTTGTAATGTAGGAAGCACGGCAGCCAATCTGTGCACAGCAAGCTCCCACAAACAGCAATGTGATAATGACCAGATGATCTGTTTTTCTTGTGATGTTGGTTCAAGAGATAAATGTTGACTAAGACACTGGGGATAACTCCACCACTCTTCATCAAAATAGTGCCATGGGATCTTTATGTCCAGCTGAGAGGGCAGACGGGGCTTCAATTTAACATCTCATCTGAAAGTCGGATTTGTAACTTAAGTTACAAAGCCCACGTGATTACTTATTTCCACACGTCAAAGGCTTAGCATCAGGATCATTCTGAGTTGTTTGCATTTGAGGGCTGTATTAGCGTTCCGAAGCTTTTGCTCATTTTCTAGTTTGTATGTTTGTGCAAACCCTTCAAAAAAGAACAGGTTTAAAACTTTGGTGCACAAAGTACTAGAATAGATCTTCCCCTTTTTTTTGGAACGGAGTAAAGATCAGCTTGACTTTATAGCTAGTCAATGCTCTATGAAGTTGGAATCATTAATACCAACACAGTGTCTGAAATTAGTGCATGTTTCATTCCCACCACTAATGTGTCTCATGTTGATTTGCACAGGGAAAAAACCTT
Organism: Pristiophorus japonicus; assembly: GCF_044704955.1. NCBI lineage: Eukaryota > Metazoa > Chordata > Chondrichthyes > Pristiophoridae > Pristiophorus > Pristiophorus japonicus. The sequence continues at coordinate 178,001,303 of NC_091983.1, read as the reverse complement.
CAAAAACTTACAGCAAGTTTCATAAATTCAACACGTTAAAGATTATTTTCCAATTCTGCACTACTGGCAGAAAACATCGGAAATTCAGGAGTGTGTTGTGTGATTTTATTACCATTTAAATTACTCGTGCACAGCACACACCCAAATTTCCCTTCGGCTTCACGGAATCAGCAAACTGTTGTCTAAAGTTTGACATGACAAATAGCTCTCGACCTGTGACCACAGAAGAGCAGTAGCTGACACTGGGGATGGACAGGAAACGATTCCGTTTCTACCTGTGTACTATTGCGTGACGATGGAGATGTTCCACTGCTGACAAGATCTGCCTGGTGTATTTTCTCGCTTCTCTTTCTTCTAGCTTCTGCTTCTCGCAGATTCTGTCCATCAGGTCTCCTCCCTGGCACAGTTCCATCGCCATGTAGTAGGAGTTCTCGGTCTCGAGCGTCTCAAACAGTTGTACAATGTTTGGGTGTTTGATCATTTGGTGAATGCGGGGCTCCCTCTTCATGTTCTTCTGTACATAGGTGTCCTGCTTCGCTTTTTTCTTGTCAATCACTTTGATGGCTACCTGGTAAATAAATCAACCAAATCAAATTAGTGAATGCTTGGAGATGTTGGCCTAGCAATGCTATCGCCCTGCGCCTGTGTTACAGGTGTACAGTGGATGCCGAAGAGTCCAACGTAGCGGGTGATGTGCGTGCACTCTTTCCACGCCAAAAGTTAGCTGCCTGTCATGTTGAATCGAGCTGCTCAGTGAGTGTCCAGGGCACGCTCCGGAGGCATTTACAAGCCTCATTATAACATTTAACTAAGGACGCTTGTTGTAGGACCCTTTGGGGAAATTGGTCTGCCTCAGGGCCTTGACTCATCACGTCAAAACTTTGCTCAGCAAATCATGGTGCTAACAGTCAGCAAGGGCCCCGCAGGAGCGCTATTTAAAGGGCTCATCCTTCCATGCAGGTTAGTTACTGGTTGGTCCTCTTAGGCTGCGGGTTAACTTCTGGGCCTATTTTCTGCATTCCGTAAATTAATTCTGACTTTTGGAAACACATTTGTGTCGGTGCTGGACTGATCTTATCTGCTTTGTAAAGTGTGTTATTCCAGTCACGGGAGGTCTGGTAGTTCTGCCTTTGGGGCTTGAGGAAGAAGGGGAGCAATGAAGAAGGCAGGAGAGAGCCAGAATAGCTGGGATAAGAGAGAGGAGAATGGCATTGTTCAGGGGCCTATACCCACAGCGGGTCTTCAGGTGGCACTTCTCATACTTCTGTTTCACCAAGGAGGCGATCATGGAGCTGTGTCACCTGCTGCACCCCCAACTGGAGCGCAGAACCAGGGGCATCAACTGCATTGCCTGTTGCTGTAAAGGTCACCTTGGCCCTTAACAAATATGCCACCGACTCATTCCAGGCTGCAGGAGGTGACATTAGCAAAACTTTGCAGTTTGCTCTGCAGTGCTGTATCAGGGAGGTCACTGAGTCTCTCTACATCAGGAAGAAAACCTATATCAAATTCCCATTGGAAAGAATGAAGCAGGACAAGAGAGCACCAGGCTTGACCCATATTGTAGGCTTCCTCAGGGCCCAAGGTGTCATAGACACGCATTGCTTTGCATACTCCCCATCACCAGCCTGGCATCTTTGTCAATAGAACAGAATGAAGGAGTTTTGTGATGCTATGGAAGCCCCTGTCAAGGCTGGCTCCGAGAGCCAAGGTGGCAGCCATCTGACCCTCAATGTGAGCTGCGATAGAAGCTATCAGAGCTGGCAGGAGAGGCTCCATCATGGTGGGTACCATTGTACGTTCATGGAGTTAATCGCTTGGTCCATGTTGGACAAAAGGTTCTCCATGCTCTGTGTGTAGCTCCGATACATGTTGGAGCTGGACTCCTAGATGCTCTGAGTCATTGTGCGCTTAGTATCTGGAAGTCTTTTTATTATTTTACTGTTCAATAATTAGTTGCTACTCAGCTAATTTACACTAACAACTAATTAAACATGAAGTTAGATTCAGAAATAGGGTGAGGCAAGCTGGGAAACATTAAAGAGTTTTAATTTCACTTTGACTGCATGTTTTTATATGATATTAGGTAATGTAAATTATCTCTATAATAAATCAGTACTTGAAATCATAGAATGGTTACAGCACAGAAGGAGGCCATTGAGCCCATCGAGTCCGTGCCGGCTCTCTGAAAGAGCACTGCAGCTAGTTCCATTCCCCCGTAGCCCTTTCTCTGTAGCCCTCCAAAATTTTTTACCTTCAGGTACTTATCCAATTCCCTTTTGAAAGCCACAAATGAATCTGCCTCCACCACCCTATCAGGTAGTGAATTCCAGATCCTAACCACTCACTACATAAAAACGTTTTTCCTCATGTCGCCTTTGATTCTTCTGCCAATCACCTTAAATCTGTGTCCTCTAGTTCTCGACCCTTCCACCAATGGGAACAGTTTCTCTCTATCTACTTCTGGACCACTTACAGATCACAGGGTAGAAAGTCCTCCTTCGCATTGGTCGCCTGTTGTCCACCTCTCCCGATATTCAGCTCCACTGATGTCAGGTGTGGGTGGGACATAGAACGTGCGGCCAATGCAATTCTGCTCATTTTGCGTAACTGCCCAAGACAAATTTCTTCCCCGATATTTATTTATTTCTGGTTACATTGTTGTCAGGTTGCAGATGAGATGTGTGCATGATGGGGTCAGGTGTGGGGGCAGTTGGGCTTAGGGTGATGGCAGGCCCTGTGCTGAGATGTAAAGCGTATATGTAAATGCCAATTATCCACTTTTAGACAGCATTCAATTTGTCCATGCTCAGCTTCCCATAAAAACTCAAACTGGATCTGACCCGCCTTCATTCAAACTTCTGGGCTCCTGTGCTCCACAGAAGGATCGCCGTGAGTGACTGCCATGTGATGTCACACCCAGCCAGACAGGAACTATCGTGGCTCATGGTGGACAGGGAGGGAGCTCACGCAGCAGCAAAGCAGTAAGTACTGATCAATCTTGCGAGACATAAGCAGCATAAATGATAATTTTAAACCTGAGGAAGCACAGTAATAAGAAAATAAATGGTATAATGATGTCTGCTCCCGTGCTGATAATCTGAAAGAACAGCATGCAACAGTTGGTAGCTAAATGCAGACCAAAGAAATTACTAAAGTTTTGAGCTTTCTGCCTTTTTTGTAGTAAAGCTCCATATGTAGGCCACATAAAGATATTTAATTATATTCAGGAGATAGGGAATTAAGTAATGTATTATGAAGAAATTGAATCGCTTACAATTTCTAAATATAATTTAGTCATTAATAAATAACAGATCAGATCAAAGCTCTGCAGTCCTGCCACATCCAGTCAAGAATGGTTGTGGACAATTAAATAATTAACGGGAGGAGGAGGCTCCATGAATATCCCCACCTTCAATGATGGCGGAGCCCAGCACGCGAGTGCAGAAGACAAGGCTGAAGCATTTGCAACCATCTGCAGCAGAAGTACCGAGTGGATGATCCATATTGGCCTCCTCCTGATGTCCCCACTATCACAGAAGCCAATTCGATTCACTCCACATGATATCGAGAAACAGCTGAGCAAAGGCCCCGACAATATCCCGGTTGTCGTGCTGAAGACTTGTGCTCCAAAATTAGCTGCACCTCTAGCCAAGCTGTTCCAATTACAGCTACAACACTGACATCTACCCGACAATGTGGAAAACTGCCCAGATCTGTCCTATCTACAAAACAGGATAAATCTAATCCGCCCAATTACCGCTCTATCAGTCTACTCTCAATCATCAGCAAAGTGAAAGAAGATGTCATCAACAATGCTATCAAGCGGCACTTACTCACCAATAACCTGATCACTGATGCCCAGTTTGGGTTTCGCCAGGACCACTCATTAAGGCTTCATTAAGCCTTGGTCCAAAGGTGGACAAAAGAGCTGAATTCCAGAGGTGAGGTGAGAATGACTGCCCTTGACATCAAGACAGCATTTGACCGAGTGTGGCATCAAGGAGCCCCAGTAAAATTGAAGTCAATGAGAATCAGGGGGACAGCTCTCCACTGGCTGCAGTCATACCTAGCACAAAGGAAGCTGATTGTGGTTGTTGGCAAGCAATCATATCAGCCCCAGGGCATCGCTGCAGGAGTTCCTCAGGGCAGTGTCTTAGGCCCAACCACCTTCAGCTCCTTCATCAATGACTTTCCCTCCATCATAAGGTCAGAAGTGGGGTTGTTCGCTGATGATTGCACAGAGTTCAGTGCCATTCGCAACTCCTCAGATAATGAAGCAGTCCATGCCTGCACATAGCAAGACCTAGACGACATTCAGGCTTGGGCTGATAAGTGGCAAGTAACATTTGTGTAACACAAGTGCCAGGCAATGACTATCTTCAACAAGCGAGAGTCGAACCCCGGTCCCTTGACATTGAACAACATTATCATCACCAAATCCCCCACCATCAGCTTCCTGGGGATCACCATAAACTCGACCAGCCACATAAATACTGTGGCAACAAAAGCAGGTCAGAGGCTGGGTATTCTGTGGCAAGTGTCTCACCTCTTGACTCCCTTTCCACCATCTACAAGGCACAAGCCAGGAGTGTGATGGAATACTCTACACTTGCCTGGATGAGTGCAGCTCCAATGACTCTCAAGCAGCTCGACACTATCCAGGACAAAGCAGCCGCTTGATTGGCACCCCATCCACCTAAACATTCACTCCCTCCATCACCGGCGCACCGTGGCTGCAGTATGTACCATCTACAAGATGCACTGCAGCAACTCGCCAAGGCTTCTTCAACAGCCCCTTCCAAACCCGCGATGTCTAATACCTAGTGCATATACTTACATTGGAGGCAATTCAGAGAAGGTTCACAAGGTTGATACCTGAGATGAAGAGGTTGTCATATGAAGAAAGGTTGAGCAGGTTGGGCCAATACTCATTGGAGTTTAGAAGAATGAAAGATGATCTTATTGAAATGTACAAAATTAGGAGGGGGCTTGACAGGGTAGATGCAAAGAGGATGTTTCCCCTCGAATCTAGAACTAGGGGGCATAGTTTCAGAATAAGGGGTCACCCATTTAAATCGTAGATTAGGAGAAATTTCTTCTCTCAGAGGGTCGTGAATCTGTGGAATTCTCTACCCCAAAGAGCTCTGGATGCTGGGCCATTGAATATATTTAAAATGGAGAAAGACAGATTTTTGAACGATAAGGGAGTCAAGGGGTATGGGGAGCAAGCAGGGAAGTGGAGTTGAGGCCAAGATCAGATCAGTCATGATCTTATTGAATGGTGGAACAGGATTGAGGGGCCAAATGGCTTACTCCTGCTCCAATTTCTTATGTTCTTATGGAACACCATTACCTGCAAGTTCCCCTCCAAGTTACGCACCATCCTGACTTGGAAATATATCACCGTTCCTTCATCGTTGCTGGCTCTAAATCCTGGAAAACCTCCCTAACAGCACTGTGGGAATACTTTCATCACACGGACTGCAGCGGTTCAAGAAGGTGGCTTACCACCACCTTCTCAAGGGCAATTAGGGATGGGCAATAAATGCTGGCCTTGCCAGCGACGCCTACATCCCAGGAACAAATAATAAAAAAATATATAGTCATATTATACAATACTGATGCTTTATCACTAACAGGATGGCTGTGTTGTTGACTATGCATATTGTACACTAAAAGCATATTAAAAAATCATGTTATAATTCTTTTGAGTGCGGGTTATAATTAAAATGTAGAATGTGACAGTTCTATCAGGAGGTAAACAACATGAGCTTTTCTTAAACTACCATGGGGATTATTTTTAACATAAAACAGAATCATAGTCAGAGAGAGGCCATTTGGCCCATCATGTCTGTGTGAGTTTTCTGTAAGAGTTATCCTTTGAATACTAGTCCCTTGCCCTTTTTTCAGAGCAGTTTTTTTCCCTTTTAATGCAGCGATTATAGATTCTGCATCCACCACTGTTTCTTGTAGCACATACGATATCTTATAACAACTTTCAACATCAAAAGAAACTCCCTATCTCTCCTGTTGGTGATGATCTTAAATGTCTGCCCTCTCGTTACTGATTCACAGAACAATGGAAATAAATGTTTCCTATTTACCCCATCCAAACCCTTCATAATTCTGAACATGTCTGTCAGATCTCTTCCTAACCTTTTTGATATAATGAAAAAGGCCCAGTTTCTCAAATCTCTCCTCAGGACTAAAGCCGTGGTATCATCTTAGTGAATCTTCTGGATCCTCTCCGTGGACTTGATGTTCCGAAAAGTGCCCAAACTGGACACATGGGAGTGAATTCCCACGGGGTGGGGGTTGGGGTGGGGAGGGGGAGGGGGCGAGCGGCTGGATCTCCCACTCAGCTATTGTAACTTCAAGCTGCGGGACCCTCAGAGAGACACCACCGGCAGCAATGGTGACACTTTCCTGGGGCTTCTGGTGCCCTTCTGCTGAAATTACGGTCCTGGACTTCATTTTTTTTTAACTGTTGGATGTTTCTAGAACACTGCCCTCTGCAATCTTCCTCCAGAGTTTGAACATAATAAAGGCTGACACTTCACAGCAATATAGTTCCGAGGGAGTGTTGCATTGTTGGAGCCAGGTGCCATCCTTTGGATGATATAATGAACTGAGATGCCTATTTGAGCAGGCCTTCACAAACCCATGGCATAATCAACATTTCTCCTTCACTTAGTATTGTCTGAAAGCAGATTCATTAGTCATCCATCTCGACATAATATTGCACAGCACTGCAAAAGTATTTAATTATGTGAAGTGAAGATGTTTTGATGCAGCAGTATTGGGCTGGATCTTGCTGGAGTAGGGCATCTCGCCACGTGGCCATTAGTTAGACCGTTTCCTGCACCCTTTGTTCCCTGAACTTGCTGGCCACTTTGTACATTAGTAATGGCGTGCTTCATTCACAGACTGTTATATTGTCAGCAAGCTTTCAAAATTCTCATAAAAAGCCAGAGGTTGTCAGCATTTTTAATTTTCCTGCTGAGTGTTCACCTCTCCAGCTTCTTTTATTTGAGGATCATCATATAAATTGTTGCACCAATTTAACCAGTTCTGGGTCAGTAACCAGTAACTGCCCTCGCTCTCTCCATTTAACTCAACAAAACCCCAACAAATTAGAAGCTTGTAATAGTATTGAGAAACAGTTTTTTTTTAACATCAACAACTTGCATTCATATAGCACCTTTAACCTCGTAAAACTGCCAAGGCGCGTCACAGGACTGTTATAAAACAAAATTTGACACGAGCCGCATAAGGAGACATGAGGACAGATTGGTCAAAGCAGAAGGTTTTAAGGAGCGATTTAAGGGAGAAAAGAGAGGTAGAGATGCGGAGAGGTTTAGGCAGGGAATTCCAGAGCTTGGGGCCTTGGTCATAGAAGGCATGGCCACCAACGGTTGAGTGATTATAATCAGGGATGCTCAAGAGGGCAGAATTAGAGGAGTGCATTTTAAAAAGCACTTACCATGCTTGTACTGTAAATTGTAAAGTATAATTACTTTAAGCCCTTTAAGACAGAAAAGAACAAAGCAGGCAAGGAGCAAGATGCCTTCTGTAGCGGAATCAGGTTGGTGGCCCAAGGCCCAATGACAGAGGCCTGCGACTGGTGCTGGTCCTCAGGGACCTGATATGAAGATTTAAAAGAGATGGGGAAGCGGTTAGACGATCTGAGGCCTAGTGTTTCAAGTCCAACAAAGTGCCAGCATGTGTATTGGTTCCTTCTCAGAGGAGAGGCCAGAGGACAGCGATGAAACGGGGGGAGATTGGTGGGTGGCCCAAACCGCTGCCAGCACAAGTGTCGACTCCATCCAGGAACAAACATGATTATGTGAAGGGGGAGGTCAGAACCCAGCTGGGGATAAAAAAAAGAAGTGGGAGAGGAAGGGAGATGGGCAGGTGGTGGGAGGCCGTTCACCCAAGGCATGACATAATGGCAGCAGAAGGTTAGGATCGCAGTAACCCTGCTATGGAAAATGGAGCAGTGTACAATTCACAGGGCTGATTTTAACTACTTGCAAAGAACGGACAGGCGGCAGACAGAACCTGCCCGTATTGCTTATTGGAGGCACAAGTTATTTACTGGCCTGGACCTCATTTCTATTCTTCCAGTAAGCTGTGGTTGTCAAGAAAGTGCTCCACTGTAGCTCGCTGATTCTGGGATGGGTGGGAAATCGGCTGACTTCCATTGTGAGGCAGCCGACAGTTGGAGCTTGCTGGGGGGGTAATCCGAGAGGGGGGCCGGCGGAGGTGCACATTTTTTTCTGTAGGCCCAGGAGGAACACTCTTGTACTCCTGGGCTGTGGATGAAGTCTTTAAATTCAACAGGGTCTAAATTCGATAGCCCCCGAAAACAGGCGCGGGGATCGAGCTGCGAGATTAACCCACGCCCATTGCTTCTGATGCAGGCAGCACGCAAACTTTAAATGATTGCAGCGTTGCGGCAGCACTCAGCGCGCTGTTGAATGGCTGATTGCCTCAACAGGAGGCCCAAGTTTGTGTGAGGCTAGCACCACTTAAAGCTAGCTTATATCTTTTAAAGGGGAGGCGCAGTCTGGCTGGAGCAGGTGTTGGCAGTGGCTGGGGAAGAGATTCTGACCGACGAGAACACTGACTGAAGGTGCAACAGTGGAGAGAGCGAGTGCCAAGTTTCTCCGGTGCTGCACTGGAGGCCTTGGTGGAGGAGGTGGGTGGGAGAAGAGAGCTCCACTATCCATAGGGGGGCCAAGAAGCCCCCCAGACAAACTTTGCAAAGGCAGTGGGAGCAGGTGGCCTTGGCAATTAATGCCAGAGGTCAGGCCCCAAGGACCTGGATGCAGTGCCGCAAAAAGTTCAATGACCTCACACGTGTGATCAAGGTCAGTGAATTCTTCCTCAAATTCCATATCCCACCACTTCACCACTAGCCTCACACATTGCTGAATGCTCTGCAGCCCTGTCTCACAGTTTGCACACACAGTCAGCGATTCAGCCATGACAGGCCCATCACCCAAACACATTGCACCACACTCACTGAGCCACTTCCCTCTCTCTTGCAGGACAAGTTGGCGCATAACCGACGGCAGCAGGAGTTAACCGGTGGGGGAGGGGCATGGCTGCATGAACTTACCCCGATGGAGGAGACAGTAGTCGCCACCATTGGAACGCCCATTGCTGTGCCCGAGGCCAGGAGTCCGTTTAAGGAGAGAGAAAAAAACTGTGGAGGTTTGCGCTGCACAAGCTCCAGTGGGTTTTTGCCTAATTTGGCATCAGGCGCAAGACCCTACATTGCATATTTAAAATGTGTCTTCGCTACTTTCAGACACCGAATATTGGGCCCAGGACCTCACGCCCAGGCACGTTGCTCTCGTTTTTATGCCTGAGAAACAGGTGAAGCCCGGTGCTAATTTCTACCCTGCAGTCTATTAAAACAAAATTCATGTGAGAAACAAGATAAAGAGCGGATTGAGTGAAGAGCAACAGTAACATAAAGAAACAGGAGCAGCAATACATTTCAAAAAACGACCACCACCAATTTAGGAAGGAATCACTCACAGAAAATGTGAACCTTTTGTTCATTTAAATATGGAGGCTGGGGTGGTGTCACTTGTTATGGAGGAAAAATGCAACATAAGAGTGAATCTGAACAGGAAGCAGTCTAACACTCCTCTTGTAATGTTAGACAGCAACCAGTTTCGGGCACTCCGCACACTGGCCCACAATGAAGCAGCTAGGACTTCCGCAGAGCCACCAGCATTGTCAGTCCGTAAACATCATTGGAGTTGGTTCTGGGAAAAGACTACAGTACAAATGGAATATAAGAAAGTGGAGATAACACAAGAAAAGCACGTGTGCACACATGAATTTTAGCACATGGGAGTGAAATATTAAACATCGATAAACTCGAGCAGATTCTACTTTAGTCACTCTACAGAACTCAGATTCTGTTTCATGGTAATAATATATTTTCAGAAAATTCATTAATTTTGTTCTTCCATGTTGGACTCGGTCTGCTTTTAACCTATTTTATGTTTAAAAAAATACCTTAATCAATCATATTTTGTAAATATTAATCAATATGAGACTCTAGGATTCCTCCCGATCTTTAGTATATTTTTCATTTGCTATCTATTAAGCAGCAGCCAAGCGTAGCTCAGGGATCTGTCTTTACCTTTTCCCCTGTTGGAACGTGCAGACCTTCCATCACCTTGGCAAAGGAGCCTTTGTTGATCATCTTACCCACCAGGTAATTCCCAACCCGCTTTGTGTGAGAGAAACTTTTCACCAGGTCCTGAGGTAATGTAATAAAACACTCCGGCACTTCAGAGTCCTTGCTCGCTTCATCCCATACCGGCAGCACATGCTCTACGTCGCCGGTTTCTACAAGGACGTCTTGCAGAGCTGATCGAACCTCTGCAGGCATTGCTGGGCAGGGAGGATGAACAGAGCAGCTCCCACAAGGCTGGAGTTAACTGTGCTTTGTGCACCTCACCGGGGGAATGAACACAGAGCCCATTATCACGGGAGTCCTCCCTGAAGGATTACCTCCCAGTTAATGATTTTCCTCGAGGCATACTGGTCCGCTCAAGCACAACGATGGCATAGATAATTAACCAAGCTGATATTCACTGTTGTCAGTCACCCTCCCGGGTCATCAACAAAGGATATTCAATCCCAGCGTGGAGATTACATGAAAAGCTTTGACACAGGCAGACTTAGGAACTGAGTGTCGTGAGGTCCAATAGCCTGGTTTGTAGTGGAGCAGTTGTGCAGAGGATGGGACTGAATCAGCCATTCATTATAATAATGGGTACTCTTCAAGGAATACCAGTAGATCTGGTAGAGAGGTCTGAGAGAGTGACCCTTAGCAGGAAAGAGAATGGGATGATTGCAATAGTATTTATTTCCAAACATTACAACACATATGAAAGAGAGGTTGAGCAAGGCTCACTTTAATTTTTTTGAGATTTGACAGGCCCTGCAGTATTATCTGTTTTCAGTGAAACCTGAGGCTTTTTACAGGAGTATCATTACACATGTAATCTTCTCCTTCTTAGGTGGTCCCTCGAACCGAGGATGACTTGCTTCCAGGCCAAAAAAAGGATGAGTTCAATGAGTTCACAAGTGTTTCAATGAAGGACCTAATATTCCAGGTCCCTATTGAAGGGTGGAAGATGCCTGTTCATGGATTTTCTTAACGTGTGGTGGCAGTTGCACACCAGCCACCACACGGGCTTGACAGTGCTTGGTCTTGTCCAGTGGCAAGGGTTAACCAAGATGACTGGAGACTAGCTTTGCTGCACAGACATAGTGCGCACACATAACATAAGAAATAGGAGCAGGAGTAAGCCACCTGGCCCCTCGAGCCTGCTCCGCCATTTGATAAGATCATGGCTGAGCTGATCGTGGACATAGCTCCACTTCCCTGCCTGCTCCCCATAACCCTTTATTCCCTTATCGCTCAGAAAATCTGTCTACTCTCTGCCTTAAATATATTCGATGACCCAGCCTCCACAGCTCTCTGGGGCAGAGAATTCTATAGATTTACAATGCTTTAAGAATAGAAATTCCTCCTCATCTCAGTTTTAAATGATTGGCCCCTTATTCTGAGACTAGGTCCCCTAGTTTTAGTTTCCCCTATGTGTGGAAATATTCTCTTTGCAGCCACCTTTTCGAGCCCCCTCATTATCTTATATGTTTTGATAAGATCACCTCTCATTCTTCTGAACTCCAATGACTATAGGCCCAACCTACTCAACCTATCCTCATAAGTCCACCCCCTCATCTCCGGAATCAACCCAGTGATCCTTCCCCTGAACAGCCTCCAATGCAAGTATCACAGTGTGGCTGGCCCGTGCTGCCCCTGGGCCCATGCCTCGTCTGGGCCCCGAACTCACACCTTTCCTGGGCCCCGATCACGTGTATACATGTTACGATATACATGTAATACACCAGTAGTCTTGGCCTAAATCAACAAATTGTGTTATACTTTACAGCTTTTCGCTTCAAAATAATAAAGCAAAATGTAAGAAAATCAGCAGTATTTTTTGTAACTAAAGTGTGTGTTTAGTTTTAATTTTCACAACAATCAAGTACATCAGCAAAATAAACTGGTAACTGTAATTCAATATTATAGACTGCAATGCAGTAAGAGTGTTAATTCTCCGGCCCAGTCCCACTCTGACCTCTCTGTCCTTGGCCTCCGACATTGTTCTAACAGCACCTCATCTTTCGATTAGGCACTTCACAGCCTTCCAGACTCATCATTGAGTCCAACAATTTCAGATCAGAACCACTGCTCCCATTTTTCCGGACAGCGGCTGCTGGTAATTCTGGTTTTGTTGTTATTTATAGCTCCTCGAGGCCCATCTTTAGTTTCATTACTTGCCCCATTACCATCTCTCCTGTCTTCCACCCGATCACAGACCCTCTCTTTTGTTCTTTCCCCGCCACTTTCCCTGCCTCTGTACTTGCTTAAAACTTTTTACATCTCTACCCTTTTCCATTTCTGATGAAACGTCATCGACCTGAAACATTAAACTCTGTTTCTCTCTCCACAGTTGCTGCCTGACCCGCTGAGTATTCCCAGCATTTCTTGCTTTTAATTCAGATTTCCAACATTCGCAGCATTTTGCTTTGGTAAAAGTGTAATATATTGATCAAAGACAAGGAGGGATAACAGAAGCTGCGGAGTATAATCTCCGTCCAGGTTTAACTCTAAACATGGTTAAATTTGACAAAAAACAAAATACTGAGGATGCTGGAAATCTGAAATAAAAACAGAAAATGCTGGAAATACTCAGCAGATCACGCAGCATCTGTGGAGAGAGAAATAGGGCTAACGGTTCAGGTCGATCTTCAACTTTGACGAAAGGTCATCGACCTGAAATGTTAACCCTATGTTTCTTTCCACAGATGCTGGCTGACCTGTTGAGTGTTTCCAACATCCCATATTTATTTTGTGGTCCAAACTAGTCAAATCACCAGAATATGAGGGGCCAAAATTGATGGCCTTACCTCCCATGGCCGCCGACTGCCGCCAACATTCCTCTGCTCGAACCATCCAGTGCCACTTTTGACATGGACTGGAGCGGGCGGGAGGGGAGAGCTGCCGGGAAGCGCCTGCTGACATCAGCGGATGGCTGAGTGGCGCAACTGAGCTCCCGCCCGCCGAGATGTGATATTCATGTGGGCGGGAGTCAGCGAGACTCGGCAGCAGAAAGGAGGTGGACTGCTGGCTGGAGGCTGGTCCGTTCCCGACGGTAAGTAGGAAGATGCTGAGAAAAAGGTTGGTGAACTTTTTGTCATTTCTTTCTTTCCAGGGACCTACCTGGATGGGCTACCCTGAAGGTCTTCAGATGTCTTTTGTTGTTGGTGCTTTTCCTTTTCAGCTCTTCGACCCTCCGTGGGCCTGACTCCATCCTCAGCACACTTGGGCGGCAAGTGCCTTTGCCGCCGAGATAGGGAGCTCCCGCCGGCTGCCGCCCAGATTGGCGACCTAAGTCGCTCATTTGGCGCCCGCCGACTTTCGAGGGACCTTCGTCATGAATATCCCGCCCAAAGAACCGCCAGGGACCACGGCGGCCATCGGAGGTCCTTTGGGTGACACTTGGACAGGCGGAGGCCTTCATCAATTTCAGGCCCTATAACTTTATAAAACTAAAATGTCCCTTTTAAAATCTATGTCAGTGTCAGCTCACATTCATAATCATCATATTTAGCTAAAGGTGAATGTGACTAATTTTATAAAATATAAATAAAATTTTACTCAAGTATAGCTAGGATAAAATACAGAATGTTTGAAAATATAAATTTAGGATCCTGATTCAAGTGCAAAAACAATTCCATGATAACAGAAGCAGAAGCTTTAAAAAGGGATTACTCTGAGCAGGAGAAAGAGCTCAGAAATATTGCATCATTGTCATTGTGGCAAGATAAATATAATACTTAAAAAATGTCATCACACTGCATGTTTACTACAGTTTCCTAAAACGTGCTTGATACATTTTCTTGGATAATGAGGCCCCTTACCTTTAGTAGAATGTGTGGCACAGAATCATTTCTTTAAGAGGCCCTGAATTTAATAGTTCAAAAACTCTAAGTGACATCATACTGATCCTTATGGGGGGAGGGTGGTATCCAATGAGTTTTTGAAGTGTTTGTGAAGTGTTGACTTGTTTCAGTTACTGAAAGTTTGGAGACTTTAACCATGAGTTGTACAACCAGAAGTGATAACACAATTCATAATATTAAAAGAAAATATCCTCATGACAATAACATCAACAACATATACTACCTTTAACATAATAAAATACCCGAAGGCACTTCAGCGAAGCATAATCAGGCAAAAATTGACACTGAGCCACATAAGGAGAAAGAAGAAGTATGCAGGAGTAGGCCATACGGCCTCTTGAGCCTGCTACGCCATTCAGTAGGATCTTGGCTGATCTTCTATGTTATTACTTAGAGTTCTTGAACAATTAAATTCAGGGCCTCTTAAAGAAATGATTCTGTGCCTCACATTCTACTAAAAGTAAGGGGCCTCATCCCGACATCCCTTGATTCCCTAGGACAGCTGGCCAAATCAGGTATTAGTTCAGGCGATCAAAAGTGTGGAGCTAAAGAAGGAGAAAGAGGTAGAAAAGTGGAGATGTTTAGGGAGGAAATTCTAGAGCTTAGGGCCAATACAGCTGAAGGGACTAGGCCGCGAATAGTGGAGCGATGAAAACCTTTAGCTATGCATATGAATACAATTAAAACCACTGAAATAAGATGAAAATTTCAAACATTTCCACAAAGATCTCTTGATGAGAACAAAATATATTCTTCTAGGGCTAGAAATTGAACTCATTTGCTCCTCCTGTTAGCACCCCCGTGAGCGCTCTCGGGGGGGGGCAAATGAGTTTTCGAGCGGGCACGGCAGTGTTCATGACTCCCGCCATATTGGGCGGGATTTTTGCTTCGGCTTTGCACACTGATCTGCTGCGCCTGGAGATCGTGATATCATTGGCGCGCGCATCGCCCCGTTAGCCGTGAAATTGACTTTATCCCCCTGCAGCAGCGCCGGGCAAAGGCAATGCCGGCTGCTAGAGGCGTGTCTCAGGCGGCCGGCCGCTACCGGCTCAAAATTAAAGGTGAGGTGGCCAAGTCAAAACATACCTTTGTTTTCCCGCTCCTGATCATGTTTCTTCGTGGGACCCTGACTGCGATCGCTCAACCCGGCACCCCCGCTCCCTGGTGGTCCAGGTAAGACCCTTTTTCTTGTGCAGAGATGGCAGCATGAGGCCTTCCCTTTAAGTGAGGGAAGGGGCCCTTGAACACAGCAGGAAGGGGCGGTAACCCGAATTTCTGGAGAGGGGCAAGACGTCAGCGCTTGGTGCTAAGTCTCGCACCTCTTGAATGTTAATGCCCCGAAACAGGGCGACACTGAATTTCTCCCCAGACATGTCAGAAATAAAAGCAAGGTAAAACTCATTTCTACATTGCAATCATCAGAGATTGCTGAAATCAATTTATTTCAAAATAATCAACATCTGACAGGACAATTTGTGTAAATAATAATCTTTTAATTTCCTCCAGTTTGTTTTGTCCTTTCCTCAACATATTTTGCCATGTTAAACGCACTACCTAAATACCGTTTTGTGAATGTTCACATACATAGAAAGTTCTCAGCAAATAACAACACCTGACATTAAAATATGTTTAACTTAAAAATTGTTCCAAGGCGCATCACAAATGCAAGTAGTTAGGGAACTGAGCAGTGGAGGAGGAGATTAGGAGGAGTGGCCAAAGATTTGGTCAAAAACTTGTGTTTTGAGAAGGTTTTCAAAGTTTGAGTGAGAAGTGGAGAAGCATAGGAGGACTGCAGTTATACATGAGCCATCAGTGTGGAACCAGTACCTTCTGGGCTAGAAATTGCCCTCCACCCCAAACAGGGCGGATAATTCGAATTAAAAGAATATTCACCGCCCTGGAGGTGGAGAATAGAGCAAAACTGCCCGCTCTTTCTGTTTGAATTTGTTGCGGTGGTGTTTGGGGCGCTTAAGGGGTGGAAATGTGTCAGGAGCGGGGCAGAAGGCGGGAAATGTCATCAGCACCGTGCTGAGCACGTCAGCACGACGTGGATGTCACGTTGACGCGTAGCAACATCCCTCTCCTTCAGTTAAAGGGGAGGGCAGCTGCGAATTCTGCAGCCACTTTAGTGGCGCCCACTGGGCCACCAGGGAGGGCTTCGACCGGGCCACCGGTCCAGCACCCAAGAGTGGGTGTGGCCCGGCCGAACCCGTGGTCGCCATTGTTGGGCCGACTGCAGAGTCGCCCGACAATTAGGATAAAATGGCGGCCATGTTGGTGTGCCCTCCCCTTTAAGGGTGGATGCGCTGCCCAGCCACTGGCAGCTACACTCCGGGAAAAACTGTCAGGGGCACCAACTGGTCACTCTGCAATTTCCCTCGCGGGGCGGAAATGGGTCACTACTGGGCAGTAAAGGATCGGCGCATGCCCAATGGGGTGGGAACACGAGGCGCGGCAGAAGCCCGTTTCAGCCGCACCCGGTTCGGGGCAATTTCGGATGGGTCAGCCCCAGTCAGAAAGGCCTTAATGCTCCATTACCGCCTCTTAGAGGACCTTATGGACCTTAAAGAGAGGAGAAATTTCGGCCCTTCTGACTGTGATGTTCAGTTAGCACACTGACTACATACCGCAAACTGGCCTGAGTCTGTTAAGTGGAGCTATTTGGTGCTGTTTTCTCCAAATATAAAAATCAATCTATTTTGACTCTTGAAAGTTCCCAAAGAAATGCCTGGGCAATTTTGAAATGCGGCTTAGCTCCGGATCAAATTAATACTAGTGGTGATGAGAAGTTGAAATGTTGTGAGATAGCCTTCTGGTGGGGATTTTACGAGACTTGGCTTTAGTGTGCTTTGGTGACACTGCGACATTTCACTTCGATGCTCACGCAAAATCACTTTTCAGAGACCTGAAAGTGTCAGCAGAATTGCACGCTGACATATTCACGAATTAAATCAGCACATAACACGATAGATGCACTACATATCTGTGTGACGTATTTTATTGTCTCATGGGCAGGACCGGAACCAATGTCCTAGGGGGAGTGTTTGCTAGTGCTGTTGGGGAGGAGTTAAACTAATATGGCAGGGGGATGGGAACCTATGCAGAGAGACAGAGGGAAGTAGAATGGGGGCAGAAGCAAAAGATAGAAAGAAGAAAAGCAAAAGTGGAGGGCAGAGAAACCCAAGGCAAAAATCAAAAAGGGCTCCATTACAGCAAAATTCCAAAAGGGCAAAGTGTGTTAAAAAGACAAGCCTGAAGGCTCTGTGCCTCAATGCGAGGAGTATTCGTAATAAGTTGGACGAATTAACTGCACAGGCAGCAATTAGTGAATATGATATAAACTGCAACACGGAGACATGGCTCCAGGGTGAACAAGGCTGGGAACTCAACATCCAGGGGTATTCAACATTCAGGAAGGATAGAGAGAGAGGAAAAGGAGGTGGGGTAGCATTGCTGGTTAAACAGGAAATTAACGCAATAGTAAGGAAGGACATTAGCCTGGATGATGTGGAATCTGTATGTGTGGAGCTGCGGAATACCAAAGGGCAGAAAATGCTTGTGGGAGTTGTGTACAGACCACCAAACAGTAGTAGTGAGGTTGGGGACTGCATCAAACAAGAAACAAGGGATGTGTGCAATAAAGGTACAGCAGTTATCATGGGCGACAGTAATCTACAGATAGATTGGGCTAACCAAACTGGTAGCAATACGGTGGAGGAGGATTTCCTGGAGTGTATTAGGGATGGTTTTCTGGACCAATATGTCGAGGAACCAACTAGAGAGCTGACCATCCGAGACTGGGTGATGTGTAATGAGAAAGGACTAATTAGCAATCTTGTTGTGCGAGGCCCCTTGGGAAAGAGTGACTATAATATGGTAGAATTCTTTATTAAGATGGACACAGTTAATTCAGAGAACTTAAGGAAAGATAACTTTGATGGTATGAGGTGTGAATTGGCTAGAATAGACTGGCGAATGATACTTAAAGGGTTGACAGTGGATAAGCAATGGCAAACATTTAAAGATCACATGGATGAACTTTAATAATTGTACATCCCTGTCTGGAGTAAAAATAAAACGGGGAAGGTGGCTCAACCATGGCTAACAAGGGAAATTAAGGATAGTGTTCAATCCAAGGAAGAGGCATATAAATTGGCCAGAAAAGCAGCAAACCTGAGGACTTGGAGAAATTTAGAATTCAGCAGAGGGGAACAAAGGGTTTAATTAGGAGGGGGGAAATAGACTATGAGAGGAAGCTTGTCGGGAACACTGACTGCAAAAGCTTCGATAGATATGTGAAGAGAAAAAGATTAGTGAATACAAACGTAGGTCCCTTGCAGTCGGATTCAGATGAATTTATAATGGGGAACAAAGAAATGGCAGACCAGTTGAACAAATACTTTGGTTCTGTCTTCACGAAGGAAGACACAAATAACTAACCGGAAGTACTAGGGTACCGAGGGTCCACTGAGAAGGAGGAACTGAAGGATATCCTTATTAGGCGGGAAATTGTGTTGGAGAAATTGATGCGATTGAAGGATGATAAAACCCCGGGGCCTGATAGTCTGCATCCCAGAGTACTTAAGGAAGTGGCCATAGAAATAGTGGATGCATTGGTGATCATTTTCCAACAGTCTATCGACTCTGGATCAGTCCCTATGGACTGGAGGGTAGCTAATGTAACACCACTTTTTTTAAAAGGAGGGAGAGAGAAAACGGGCAATTATAGACCGGTTAGCCTGACATCAGTAGTGGGTAAAATGTTGGAATCAATTATTAGCGATGAAATAGCAGTGCATTTGCAAAGCAGTGGCAGGATCGGTCCAAGTCAGCATAGTTTTATGAAAGGGAAATCATGCTTGACAAATTTGGAATTTTTTGAGGATGTAACTAGTAGTGTGGACAAGGGAGAACCAGTGGATGTGGTATATTTGGACTTTCAAAAGGCTTTTGACAAGGTCCCACACAAGAGATTGGTGTGCAAAATCAAAGCACATGGTATTGGGGGTAATGTACTGACATGGATAGCGAACTGGTTGGCAGACAGGAAGCAGAGAGTCGGGATAAACGGGTCCTTTTCAGAATGGCAGGCAGTGACTAGTGGGGTACTACAAGGTTCAGTGCTGGGACCCCAGCTCTTTACAATATACATTAATGATTTAGATGAGGGAATTTAGTGTAATATCTCCAAGTTTGCAGATGACACTAAACTGGGTGGTGGTGTGAGCTGTGAGGAGAACACTAAGAGGCTGCAGGATGACTTGGATAAGTTAGGTGAGTGGGCAAATACATGGCAGATGCAGTATCATGTGGATAAATGTGAGGTTATCCACTTTGGGGGCAAAAACACGAAGGCAGAATATTATCTGAATGGCGGCAGATTAGGAAAAGGGGAGGTGCAACGAGACCTGGTTGTCTTGGTTCATCAGTCATTGAAAGTTTGCATGCAGGTACAGCAGGCGGTGAAGAAGGCAAATGGTATGTTGGCATTCATAGCTAGGGGATTTGAGTATAGGAGCAGGGAGGTCTTTACTGCAGTTGTACAGGGCCTTGGTGAGGCCTCACCTGGAATGTTGTTTTCAGTTTTGGTCTCCTAATCTGAGGAAGGACGTTCTTGCTATTGAGGGAGTGCAGCGAAGATTCACCAGACTGTTTCCCAGGATGGCTGGACTGACATATGAGGAGAGACTGGATCAACTGGGCCTTTATACACTGGAGTTTAGAAGGATGAGAGGGGATCTCATAGAAGCATATAAGATTCTGACGGGACTGGATAGTTTAGATGCGGGAAGAATGTTCCCGATGTTGGGGAAGTCCAGAACCAGGGGACACAGTCTTAGGATAATGGGTAGGCCATTTAGTACTGAGATGAGGAGGAACTTCTTCACTCAGAGAGTTGTTAACCTGTGGAATTCCCTACCACAGAGAGTTGTTGATGCCAGTTCATTGGATATATTCAAGAGGGGGTTAGATATGGCCCTGACGGCTAAAGGGATCAAGGGGTATGGAGAGAAAGCAGGAAAGGGGTACTGAGGGAATGATCAGCCATGATCTTATTGAATGGTGGTGCAGGCTCGAAGGGCCAAATGGCCTACTCTTGCCCCTATTTTCTATGTTTCTATTCAATGTGCCGCTGAAGAGTGGTGGTCAGAGAATAACGCATTGAGGGTTGCTGTTGTGTCTTAAGCATGTAGTTTCTCCACATTAGCTCCATTTGATGCAACATTTGTTGAATATAGTATTTGGCATTACTGCATATATTTTTGTTTTATAATTATTTTTCCATTTTGCACTGTGACACAAAATTTATGAACGCCGGAAATCTGAAATGAAAATTAAAACATCCTGGAAATGTGCAGCCGTTTGATCAACTTAGAACTAAGTGTAGGCTCATGTTTTTGAGGGGCAAACCTTAATCAGTACAATGCTAACATTAGTCTGTTAAATTAGAGATTTAACAATGACTGAATTGCACAGTAAATGGCATTCCACAGAATTATTACAATGCGCTTGTAGCTGAAACCTGCTTCAGTCAATATCTGAGAGATTATTAACAGTTAATTTCAACAGGAAACAGCTCTCTCATGCAGTGGATTGAATTACCTCAATGGATTATTCTTAGGACACTGATAACAGGTTTGTGTAAATCCCTGTCAGCATTGTCTTAACACAGTCATTAACCCATTCATCATCATCATAAGCAGTCCCTCGAAACGAGGATGACTTGCTACCACGTCAAAAAAGGATGAGTTCACAGGTGTTTCAATGAAGGACCTAATATCCCAGGCCCTGAACTACATGTTGAAAGGTGGAAGATGCCTGTGCATGGATTTTTTAACGTGTAGTGGCCATTGCACACCGACCACCACACGGGCTTGACAGAGCTCGGTCTTGGTTCAGTGGCAAGGATTAACCCACTAGAAATAAACAGGTTAACAACAGTGGTAAAATAGTGTAGATAGGGATTTACAAAAATGTTAACTGGTGCCTCCTTATATCCCTCACCTGCCGATGGTGTTCTCTCGCAGGTCGGGGGGTGCCATGTGATCCAGGAGCGGTGTGATCAGGGCCCAGAAGTGGCGAGGTCGGAGGTGAGGTCAGAGGCGATGTCGGAGTTGAGGAGCGGTGGGGTGGTGGCCCAGGTGCGGCGAGGTCGGAAGTGAGGTTGGAGGCGAGGTCGGAGTTGAGGTCGGAGTCGAGGAGCGGTGGGGTGGTGGCCCAGGTGCGGCGAGGTCGGAGGTGAGGTCGGAGTTGAGGAGCGGTGGGGTGGTGGTCCAGGTGCGGCGAGGCCGGAGGTGAGGTCGGAGTTGAGGAGAGGTGGGGTGGTGGTCCAGCTGCGGCGAGGTCGGAGGTCAGGTCGGAGGTGAGGTCGGAGTTGAGGAGAGGTGGGGTGGTGGTCCAGCTGCGGCGAGGTCGGAGGTGAGGTCGGAGGTGAGGTCGGAGTTGAGGAGCGGTGGGGTGGTGGCCCAGGAGCGGCGAGGTCGGAGGTGAGGTCGGAGTTGAGGAGCGGTGAGGTGGTGGCCCAGGAGCGGCGAGGTCAGAGGTGAGGTCGGAGTTGAGGAGCGGTGGGGTGGTGGCCCAGGAGCGGCGAGGTCGGAGGTGAGGTCGGAGTTGAGGAGCGGTGAGGTGGTGGCCCAGGAGCGGCGAGGTCGGAGGTGAGGTCGGAGTTGAGGAGCGGTGAGGTGGTGGCCCAGGAGCGGCGAGGTCAGAGGTGAGGTCGGAGTTGAGGAGCAGTGGGGTGGTGGCCCAGGAGCGGTGAGGTCGGAGGTGAGGTCGGAGTTGAGGAGCGGTGGGGTGGTGGCCCAGGAGCGGCGAGGTCGGAGGTGAGGTCGGAGTTGAGGAGCGGTGGGGTGGTGGCCCAGGAGCGGCGAGGTCGGAGATGAGGTCGGAGGTGAGGTTGGAGTTGAGGAGCGGCGAGGTCGGAGGCGAGGAACGGTGAGGTCAGGAGTCAAGGAGCACCGTGGTCAGAGTCGAGGAGCCCAGCAGCGAGGCAGAGGCCCAGAAGTGGCACAGCGTATAACAACAGGGGGCCCAGGGAAGGTGCAGCACGGGTCAACCCACACCGTAACCTATGAATCCCAAGGACGGTAGGATTATGTGTGAGCACTAGGTCCGTGCAGCAGAGCTTGGTCTCCAGTCATCTTGGTTAACCCTTGCCACTGGACCAAGACATTGCTCTGTCAAACCTGTGTGTTGGTTGATGTGCAACGGCCACTCCATGTTAAAAAAATTCACGCACAGACATCTTCCACCCTTCAAGATGTAGTTCAGGATCTGGAATGTCAGGTCCTTCATTGAAACACCTGTGAGCTCATCCTTTTTCCGGGTGGAAACAGGTCATCCTCGACACGAGGGACTGCCTAATGCTATACTATACTAATTGGTGCACTAAAATAGCAGAGAGGTAATTAAACCCATTGTTGTGCAGAGCTGTCAGTCTTTAGTGCAGTGTATTCATTTTAACTGCAGTCTTTTGTTGCCATTGAGTTTGTCCCTTCAGATATGATGTGTTAAAAAAATTACATCCAAAAAGTACTTCCTATTTTATCTGAATTTGCAAGTCTAAAGATAAGTCAATTTCTGACTGGGTTTACAATGTGCTTTTTTACTTCTCATTTACTGCTTTGATCTCCTTCCCTATTTTTGCACTATGAAATGGTTGAATCATTTACTATTGCCCAGGAGATAGGTAAGTCGGTTTCAGTGCTGATCAAAGAACCTTTATGTGGCTGGAAGTGTTTACACAGAGAAGTAAATGCCATTTACTGAAATATGAGCATCACCCTTACACCACTTGAGAACTTGGAAGTTCAAGCCTAAAGGCAGAACAAGCGATCATTCCTAATTCACTTGATGCTGGCTGTGTCAGTATTACCTAAAACTGCATTTCAAAAGCATCATTTCTTCATATATTATCCATTGTTAAAAACCAACTGCAGCAACAACCAACAGCAAGTTTAAAGTAGTAAAAACATCCCAAAGTCCTTCACAGAAGTGAAAACATTTTGGCGCGGATTTTGCTGTAGTAATAACACTGAGGGTATCAGTGCTCACCATTATCATAGAGTAATCTGACAGCAACCTTTGGTGTCCGAACATACACAATTAAACGCAGAAATCTAGAAGTTGCTGCCAGAGATATCCCACTCCTCCACAGGGTGCGCTGTTGCAGTTCTCGACGATAATAATATTGCCAAAAAGAGCAGTAAGCCTGAGGATTGGAAGGATTTTCGATTTTAGAATTCAGCAAAGGAGGACAAAGAAATTGATAAAGAAAGGGAAAATAGAACATGAGAGTAAACTAGCGAGAGACATAAAAACAGATTGTAAAAGCTTTTATAGGTATGTAAAAAGAAAAAGGCTAGAGTAAGTAAATGTGGCTCCCTTACAGGCTGAGACAGGAGAAATTATAATGGGGAAGAAGGAAATGACAAAGAAATTAAACAAATACTTTGTGTCTGTATTCACGGAAGAAAATGCAAAAAACTTGCTGGAAATAGTGGAGAACTAAGGATCTAGCGAGAATGAGTAACTGAAAGAAATTAGTATTAGTAAAAAAAAGGTACTAGAGAAATTTATGGGACTGAAAGCTGATAAATTCCCTGGATCTGATGGCCTACATCCTAGGGTTTTGAAAGAGGTGGCTATAGAAATAGTGGATGCATTGGTTGTCATCTTCCAAAACTCCATAGATTCTAGAATGGTTCCCTCGGATTGGAAGGTAGCAAATGTAACCCTGCTATTTAAGAAAGGATGGACAAAGAAAACAGAGAACTACAGACCAGTTAGCCTGACGTCAGTAGTAGGGAAAATGCTAGAATCCATTATTAAGGATGTGGTAACAGGGCACATAGAAAAGAATAATAAGATTGGGCAGAGTCAACATGGATTTATGAAAGGGAAATCATGTTTGACAATTTTTTTGAGGCTGTAACTAACAGAATAGATAAGGATTAACCAGTGAATGTGATTTATTTGGATTTTCAGAAGACATTCGATAAGGTGCCACACAAGAGGTTATTAAACACAATTAGGGCTCATGGAATTGGGAGTAATGTACAAGCATGGATTGAGGATTGGTTAATGGACAGAAAACAGAGATTAGGAATAAACGGCTCATTTTCAAGTTGGCAGGCCGTAACTCGAGGGGTGCCGCAAGGATTGTTGCTTGGGCCTCAGCTATTCACAATATATATCAATGATTTAGATGAGGGGACCAAATGTAATATATCCAAATTTGCTGATGATACAAAGCTAGGTGGGAATGTACATTGTGAGGAGGATGCAAAGAGGCTTCAAGGGGATATAGACAGGCTAAGTAAATGGGTAAGAAGATGGCAAATGGAAAATAATGTGGAGAAATTTGAATTTATCCATTTTGGTAGGAAAAATAGAAAAGCAGAATATTTTTTAAATGGTGAGAGATTGGGAAATGTTGGTGTTCGGAGAGACCTGGGTGTCCTTGTACACAAATCACTGAAAGTTAACAAGGCAGATACAGCAAGCAATTAGGAAAGCAAATGGTATGTTGGCCTTTATTACAAGAGGATTTGAGTATAAGTGTAAAGACATCTTACTGCAATTATAAAGGGCTCTGGTGAGACCGCACCTGGAGTATTGTGTACAGTTTCGGTGTCCTTACCTAAGGAAGGATATACAGGTTGAACCTCCCTTATCCAGAACTCCTTTATCCAGAATCTCCCCTCGTCCAGAACCATTCCCGGCTAATGGATGGCGCATGCACAGAACTCCGACATGAACAAATTGAACAAATTGAAGTCCTTCCTCGCTGCCGACTCCCACAATCACTGGCCTGACCCTGCAATCCACCTCCCCCCTCCCCCTCCCCGCCCGTGATCTCTCTACCGCACTCCCACCCCAAACCAGCCAGCCCAGATATCCCCTTGCTCAGTACCTGTACCATCCAATTTAACCTGACCACCCCGTGTCTGGAAAAATCCCTTATCCAGAACAGGCCAGGTCCCGAGGGTTCCAGAAAAGGAAGATTCAACCTGTACTTGCTATTGAGGGAGTGCATCAAAGGTTCATTCAGACACGATTCCTGGGATGGGGGATTGTCCTCTGAGGAGAGATTGAGTAGACTAGGCCTATATTCTCTAGAGTTGAGAAGAATGAGAGGTGATCTCATTGAAACATACAAAATTCCTACAGGGCTTGACAGGGTAGATGCAGGGAGAATGTGTCCCCTGGCTGAGGAGTCTAGAACCAGGGTTACAGTCTCAAAATAAGGAGTCGATCATTTAGGATTGAGATGAGGAGATATTTCTTCACTCAGTGGGTTGTAAATCTTTGGAATTCTCTACCTGGGAGGGCTGTGGAGCTTAGTTGTTGAGTATATTCAAGACAGATATCGATAGATTTTGGGATATTGAGTGAATCAAGGGTTTTGGGGATAATGCAGGCAAGTGGAGTTGAGGTAGAAGATCAGCCATGATCTCATTGAATGGCAGAGCAGGCTCGAGGGTCAAAATGGTCTACTGCTGCTCCTAATTCTTGTGATATACTCAGCATTGAAATGACTACAATGGTGTGAATTTTCTGCACTTTCCCACTAGTTCTGTACTAAAGATAGCTGAAAAAGTTAGGGCTGGTGCATTCGGGAGTAAGTGAGTTTTTAATGGCATAATAAGTGATAATTACAGCTGAACAACCACTCTGGCCAGAAAAATTAAGTTAAAAGTGTAGGGTCTCATTCCCTCAGAAGAAAACTAATGTTGAAGATTTTTTTTTAAAGTAAAATATATTTTTTTTAATTTTTCTGTCTCTCTTTTATCTGTCTCCCTTAATTGCATCTGTATTTCCCAATATTTATTTTGCTTTCTATTTGTGATTTAAGTCTAATTTATATTTCCTGCTTCATAGTTCCTGCTTTGCAGTCTTCATGTCTCAGTGAGGATTTCTCAATCTGGTTGGACTGGTCCTTTGGTCCTTGGTGGCAGATTCTTGCCACCAGAGATTGCGATCCCTCCTGCCAACTAGCCATCCAGCTGAGGCTTAGGAGTTAAAAATCATTCAGCTGCTGAGGTCAGAATGGTTTATTGACTGCTTCAGCTCCCCACCCGATTTCTGCCCTAAGTTAAACTCAAGGGCCCTGAAATTGGGATATTTACCGCTATGAGTAACCGCTGCAATCCAAAAAAATGGCGGCCACTCTAACGCCCTTCTGTGGCACAGGACTCGGCGGCCGCCATTTTGTTGAGGGCCAATAGCTGCACTGGCCCTGGAGATGCAAATATGGAAAGCGTGACATCAGTCGGCATACAATGCCGACTTAATTTCACGCTTAACAAAATTGAACCTTTGCGCTGAGTTTAGCACTGGGTTCTAAGCTCGCTCTGAAAAGCGAGTGTGCATCAGACTGACAGAGAGGCTGTCAGCACTTCTTAAAGGGACACACACACCTTTTAGGTAAATTTACATTTAAGCTTTTGGACTGAATTAAAAAAAAAATTGAATTAGTGGCTTTAACCTCAATACATGTTAAAAGTTTTTTAAGTGTGCAGGGCGTGCTGCTTGATGCTTGCAAGGCCTCGGATGGTAAAGGAAGACCTCAGCAAAGACAAAAATGCTAGAAATACTCTTCAGGTCAGGCAGCATCCATGGAGAGAGATACAGAGTTCATGTCTCAGGTCAAGCTGCTGCGTGACCTGCTGAGTATTTCCAGCATTTTATGTTTTTATTTCAGATTTACAGCATCTGCTCATAGAGGGAAGAGGAAGACGCAGAAGAGGAAGAAGCGAAAGGAAGGATGCAACCCAGACAGCCTTTTCTGGCTAGGATGTCCGAGATGGAATCATTTGCCTGTGATACCAGTGACCACAACTGCCATTCCCCTTTCAACATTTACTTTTTCTCTGATACTGACCAACACAGTGTCCTTTTGGCTACAATACTGAAATAAAAGCCACCACAAATCAAATTTTCCAATCCAACTTTTGATACACTCATAATAATGAATGAAACAGAGTACTGTGTACAATGAGCAAGCGTGACCTTAGCTCCTTTAATAAGATTTCAGAGTGCAGGTACCTTGTGGGTGGCCTGCTTATATACTGTGCTCCCAAAGGATGTTGGGATCCCTTGGGACTCCAACAGGTGAGCCCTCTGATGGTCAGGTGTAATGCAGGTTACAAAGGGTTAAATACATAACATCACTCCCCCATGAAGTCAACAGTACACTTATTTACAAGGTGAGACGATCTGGGGCTTTGCGCTCCCTTGTCGATCGTCTCAGTCCATATGCGGGTGTGGTTGGGTTGGTCAGTTCTTCACTGGGCTGTTGGGCAGCCGGCCTTGCCGGGCTGCTGGGGATGATGAGTTTGGTTTCGTGGTCAACCATGATGTCAGTTGCCATTTGTGTGTGTGTGCTAGAGGGTCAAAGTTGGTGGTGTCCTCTTTGGGTTTTCCATAGCTGTTGGTGAACCACAATTTGATTTGGTCCAAATGCTTTTTGTGCGTTTGTCCATTGGCTAATTTGACCTGAAACACCCTACTCCCCTCTTTCGCCGTGACAGTGCCAGCCAGCCATTTGGGACCATGTCCATAATTGAGCACAAACACAGGATCATTGATCTCAATATCGCGTGACAAATTTGCGCAGTCATGGTACACACTTTGTTGATGCCGCTTGCCCGCCACGTGATTATGGAGATCAGGGTGGACAAGAGAGAGCCTTGTTTTAAGCACCCTTTTCATGAGCAGCTCGGCTGGGGGAACCCTGGTGAGTGAGTGAGGTCTGGTGCGGTAGCTGAGCAGCACTCGGGACAACCGGGCCTGCAGGGAGCCTTCTGACACACGCTTTGCTTGATGGTCTGAACTGCCCGTTCTGCCTGGCTGTTGGATGCTGGCTTGGACGGGGCAGATGTGATGTGTTTGATCCCATTGCGGGTCATGAATTCCTTGAATTCAACACTGCTGAAGCACGGCCCTTTGTTGTTGACTAGGACATTAGGCAAATCGTGTATGGCAAAAATGGCTCGTAGGCTTTCAATGATGGCCGTGGATGTGCTTACAGACATTATTGTACATTCAATCCATTTTGAGTAAGAGTCCACGACAACCAAAAACATTTTGCTTAGAAATGGGCCCGTATAGTCTACATGGATCCTCGACCATGGTTTTGAGGGCCACGACCACAAGCTTAGTGGTGCCTCGCTGGTTGCATTGCTCAGCTGAGAGCAAGTGTTGCACTGCCGCATGCATGACTCTAAATCTGAGTCGATGCCAGGCCACCACACGTGGGATCTGGCGATTGGCTTTCATCATTACAATGCCTGGGTGGGTGCTGTGCAGTTCACATATGAGTGGGTCTCTGCCTTTCTTGGGCAAGACCACGCGATTGTCCCACAATAGACAGTCCGCCTGCAGGGACAACTCGTCTTTGCGTCTGTGGAAAGGCTTAATCACCTCCTGCATCTCCACTGGGATACCGGACCAGCTCCCATGGAGGACACAGTTTTTTTTACCAAAGATTCTGGCTTGTCCAGGTCCTGATCTGGCGGGGCGTACGGGGGACTTCTCATTCTCGAATGCCTCCATGACCATGAGCAAGTCCGCTGGCTGTGCCATTTCCACCCCGGTGGTGGGCAATGGCAGCTAACTGAGAGCATCTGCACAGTTCTCTGTGCCTGGTCTGTGGCGGATTACATAGTTGTATGCCAACAGCGTGAGCGCCCATCTTTGAATGTGGGCAGAGGCATTGGTATTAATCCCTTTGCTCTCAGAGAACAGCGATAGGAGCGGCTTATGGTCAGTTTCAAGCTCAAATTTGAGGCCAAATAAGTACCGGTGCATTTTTTTTACCCCATAGACTCATGCCAGAGCCTCTTTTTCAATCATGCTGTAGGCCCTTTCGGCCTTGGACAAACTCTTGGATGCGTAAGCGACCGGTTGCAAAATCCCCGATTCATTAGCCTGTTGTAACACACACCCGACCCCATCAAACAGGAAATTAGGGGTGCGTGCAATAAAGGTGCAGCAGTAATAATGGGTGACTTTAATATGCACATAGATTGGGCTAACCAAACTGGAAGCAATATGGTGGAGGAGGATTTTCTGGAGTGCATAAGGGATGGTTTTTTAGACCAATATGTCGAGGAACCAACTAGGGGGGAGGCCATCTTGGACTGGGTGTTATGTAATGAGAGAGGAATAATTAGCAATCTCGTTGTGCGAGGCCCCTTGGGGAAGAGTGACCATAATATGGTGGAATTCTGCATTGGGATGGAGAATGAAACAGTTAATTCAGAGACCATGGTCCAGAACTTAAAGAAGGCTAACTTTGAAGGTATGAGGCGTGAATTGGCTGGGATGGATTGGCGAATGATACTTAAGGGGTTGACTGTGGATGGGCAATGGCAGACATTTAGAGACCGCATGGATGAACTACAACAATTGTACATTCCTGTCTGGCATCAAAATAAAAAAGGGAAGGTGGCTCAACCGTGGCTATCAAGGGAAATCAGGGATAATATTAAAGCCAAGGAAGTGGCATACAAATTGGCCAGAAATAGCAGCGAACCTGGGGACTGGGAGAAATTTAGAACTCAGCAGAGGAGGACAAAGGGTTTGATTAGGGCAGGGAAAATGGAGTATGAGAAGAAGCTTGCAGGGAACATTAAGACGGATTGCAAAAGTTTCTATAGATATGTAAAGAGAACAAGGTTAGTAAAGACAAACGTAGGTCCCCTGCAGTCAGAATCAGGGGAAGTCATAACGTGGAACAAAGAAATGGCGGACCAATTGAACAAGTACTTTGGTTCGGTATTCACGAAGGAGGACACGAACAACCTTCCGGTTATAAAAGGGGTCGGGGGGTCTAGTAAGGAGGAGGAACTGAGGGAAATCCTTATTAGCTGGGAAATTGTGTTGGGGAAATTGATGGGATTGAAGGCCGATAAATCCCCAGGGCCTGATGGACTGCATCCCAGAGTACTTAAGGAGGTGGCCTTGGAAATAGTGGATGCATTGACAGTCATTTTCCAACATTCCATTGACTCTGGATCAGTTCCTATGGAGTGGAGGGTAGCCAATGTAACCCCACTTTTTAAAAAAGGAGGGAGAGAGAAAACAGGAAATTATAGACCGGTCAGCCTGACATCGGTAGTGGGTAAAATGATGGAATCAATTATTAAGGATGTCATAGCAGTGCATTTGGAAAGAGGTGACATGATAGGTCCAAGTCAGCATGGATTTGTGAAAGGGAAATCATGCTTGACAAATCTTCTGGAATTTTTTGAGGATGTTTCCAGTAGAGTGGATAAGGGAGAACCAGTTGATGTGGTATATTTGGACTTTCAGAAGGCGTTCGACAAGGTCCCACACAAGAGATTGATGTGCAAAGTTAGAGCACATGGGATTGGGGGTAGTGTACTGACATGGATTGAGAACTGGTTGTCAGACAGGAAGCAAAGTGTAGGAGTAAATGGGTACTTTTCAGAATGGCAGGCAGTGACTAGTGGGGTACCGCAAGGTTCTGTGCTGGGGCCCCAGCTGTTTACACTGTACATTAATGATTTAGATGAGGGGATTAAATGTAGTATCTCCAAATTTGCGGATGACACTAAGTTGGGTGGCAGTGTGAGCTGCGAGGAGGATGCTGTGAGGCTGCAGAGTGACTTGGATAGGTTAGGTGAGTGGGCAAATGCATGGCAGATGAAGTATAATGTGGATAAATGTGAGGTTATCCACTTTGGTGGTAAAAACAGAGAGACAGACTATTATCTGAATGGTGACAGATTAGGAAAAGGGGAGGTGCAAAGAGACCTGGGTGTCATGGTACATCAGTCATTGAAGGTTGGCATGCAGGTGCAGCAGGCGGTTAAGAAAGCAAATGGCATGTTGGCCTTCATAGCGAGGGGATTTGAGTACAGGGGCATGGAGGTGTTGCTACAGTTGTACAGGGCATTGGTGAGGCCACACCTGGAGTATTGTGTACAGTTTTGGTCTCCTAACCTGAGGAAGGACATTCTTGCTATTGAAGGAGTGCAGCGAAGGTTCACCAGACTGATTCCCGGGATGGCGGGACTGACCTATCAAGAAAGACTGGATCAACTGGGCTTGTATTCACTGGAGTTCAGAAGAATGAGAGGGGATCTCATAGAAACGTTTAAAATTCTGACGGGGTTAGACAGGTTAGATGCAGGAAGAATGTTCCCAATGTTGGGGAAGTCCAGAACCAGAGGTCACAGTCTAAGGATAAGGGGTAAGCCATTTAGGACCGAGATGAGGAGAAACTTCTTCACCCAGAGAGTGGTGAACCTGTGGAATTCTCTACC
The DNA here is from genome assembly GCF_044704955.1 of Pristiophorus japonicus. NCBI lineage: Eukaryota > Metazoa > Chordata > Chondrichthyes > Pristiophoridae > Pristiophorus > Pristiophorus japonicus. The sequence continues at coordinate 177,969,936 of NC_091983.1, read as the reverse complement.
ACAGAAAGTTGTTGAGGCCAATTCACTAAATATATTCAAAAAGGAGTTAGATGTAGCCCTTACTCCTAGGGGGATCAAGGAGTATGGCGAGAAAGCAGGAATGGGGTACTGAAGTTGAATGTTCAGCCATGAACTCATTGAATGGCGGTGCAGGCTAGAAGGGCCGAATGGCCTACTCCTGCACCTATTTTCTATGTTTCTATGTTTCTATATGACGACGCATCGCAAGCTAGCACTAATCGTTTACAAGGGTTGTATAAGACAAGCAGTTTGTTAGAACACAACAGATTTCTGGCTTTCTTAAAGGCAGCCTCTTGTGAATTCCCCCATACCCAGTTGTCTCCCTTGCGCAGTAGCGCATGTAGGGGTTCCAGCAGGGTGCTTAACCAGGTAGGAAATTACCGAAGTAGTTAAGGAGTCCCAGGAAGACCGCAGCTCCGTCACGTTCTGTGGTTGCGGTGCGTTTTTGATGGCCTCCGTCTCGGCGTCGGTGGGTCTGATGCCGTCTGCTGCAATTCTCCTTCCCAAGAACTCGATGTCCTGTGCCAGGAAAACACACTTCAAGTGTTTCAACCTGAGCCTCACGCGATCCAACTGACTAAGAACCTCTTCCAGATTCTTCAAGTGATTCATGTTGTCCCAACCTGTAACTAGTATGTCATCCTGGAAGACCACTGTGCAAGGAACCGACTTTAACAAGCTCTCCATGTTCTGCTGGAAGATTGCCGCAGTCGACCGAATCCCGAACGGGCACCAGTTGTAGATAAACAGACCTTTGTGCGTGTTGATGCAGGTGAGGCCTTTCAAAGACTCCTCCAGCTACTGCGTCATGTAGGCCAAGGTCAAATCCAGCTTGGTGAACGTCTTCTCTCCAGCCAGGGTCACAAATAGGTCGTCTGCCTTGGGTACTGGTCCTGCAGCGAAAAACGGTTAATCGTTACTTTATAGTCCCCACAAATTCTAACCGTGCCGTCCTCCTTAAGTATCGGAACAATCGGACTGGCCCAGTCATTGAATTCCACCGGCGCGATGATGCCTTCACATTGCAGCCTTGTGGTGGATGGGTCGCGTACCGGGAATCAAATGGAGCTGCACTTTTGCCCCTGAGAAGCTTCCGATGCCTGGCTGGAACAACGATGGGAACCTGGGTACATGAGGTGTCGTCGATGAACGAACGCGCTCGGATGTCGTCCCAGTTCCAGCGGATTTTTCCCAGCCAGCTTCTGCCAAACAACGTGGGGCCATCCCCTGGTACAATCCACAGCCAGAGTTCGTGTACTGCTCCGTCATAGGAGACTTTGACTTCTGCACTGTCAATTACAGGGATTAGTTCCTTGGTGTAAGTCCTTAGTTTGGTGTGAATGGGGTTGAGCTTGGGTCTGTGTGCCCCACAGTCTGTCGAAGGCCTTTTTACTCATTATGGACTGACTTGCCACCGTGTCCAGTTCCATAGATACTGGGATACCATTCAGTTCAACTTTCAACATTATTGGTGGACATTTCGTAGTGAACGTGTGTACCCCGTACACTTCGGCCCCCTCAGTTCGAGGCTCCAATTCAGCCTGATCCACAGTAGATCAATCTTCCTCTGCAACGTGGTGGTTTGCAGGGTTTGCAGGGTTTGCAGTTCGCCTGCACATTCGTTGGAAGTGTCCCATTGTTTTGCAACCTTTGCATGCATAATGCTTAAAGCAGCATTGATGGGACCAATGATCACCTCCGCAGCGCCAATAGGGTGTTAACTGCCTCGCATTAACAATTGATGGCGGACTCTGGGTTATCTGAAGTTGGGCCGGAGCAGTTGGCGTGTACATTCTGCCATGTACATTTCTGCTCGAGACCGACGTTACTTTATGCACAGTACTGGCCGAAACTTCTTTATTCTGCTAAATCTGTTTGGTGTTGTCGCTGGTGATCATAATGGGCCATAGTTAGATTTGGAGTTTCTACAGTCAACAGTTTGCGAAGGATTGTCTCATGTCCGATGTCCAGTACAAAAAAGTCTCTGAGCATTTGTTCTAGGAATCCCTCAAACTCACAATGTCCTGTGAGGCGCCTTAGTTCAGTGACGTAGCTCGCCATTTCCTGGCCCTCCGATCGTTGACATAGGTAGAACCGATATCTCGCCATCAAAATGCTTTCCTTAGGATTTAGGTGCTCCCGGACTAGCGTACACAATTCTTCATAGGATTTCTCTGTTGGTTTTGCAGGGGCCAGGAGATTGTTCATGAGGCCATAGGTTGTTGCCCCACAGACAGTTAAGAGGATTGACCTTCGTTTGGTAGCGTTCTCGTCCCCTTCCAGCTCATTGGCCATGAAGTATTGGTCGAATCTCTCCACAAAGGCCTCCCAATCATCCCCTTCTGAGAACTTCTCCAAGATGCCGACTGTTTCGCGCGGTTGTTCGTTACCTCGTCACCAATTAATACACTCATAATAAAGGTGGAAACTGAGTACTGTGTACAATGAGCAAGTGTGACCTTAGCTCCTTTAATAAGACTCCAGAGTGCAGGTACCTCGTGGGTGGCCTGCTTATATATTGTGCTCCCAAGGGATGCTGGAATCCCTTGGGACTCCAACAGGTGGGCCCTCTGGTGGTCAGCTGTCATGCAGGTTACAATGGGTTAAATACATAACAACTTTATTGATTTATGCATCCAATATGACATCAAGAAATCAACTAATCACCTTTGTGTATCCCTTAGTATCGTGTTTGTGCCTTTGCCTATCCTACTGATGCCACGCAGTGCTATCCCAGTGGCTGCCGTATGTCTGGTGGAAGGCTGCTGCTTTTCAGTGGGGGGCACTGCAAATGGCCTTGCTGGTCAACCTTAAGTAGCTGGTGGCTGGGAGGGTAAAATCAAGTGACGCTGTTTCTTCTTCTTCACTTTCCTCTCCCTCTTCTTGGGCAACTACTGGCTGGGCAAACTGTATTTCTTGGGTGTGTGAATTGAGGAAGGCACAAGGGTGGAGTTTTGCTGAGGAGAGGGCAGGCAAGCAAGAGGTACATGCAAGAAGGAGGATACCAGCATCATGCATCTTTTCAGCCACATTTCTGGCCAAGGACTCAGCCATGCCCCTGCCAAGAATGGCCAGCACCGTCTCCTCCAAGAGGGTGAGTTGAAGCTATGAATGGAAGGTATGCCTCATGTTTGGTATAAATTGTTTATAAGTGAGTGATTGGGAGGGGTGCATTGAGAAATATCTGAGACTGGTGTTATAGTTGGTAGAAGACAACTTTTGAAAATGCATTCTATGACATTGACCACTGATCACTGGTCTGAGGTCATGAAGCTTCTTTGGGCAGTGGAGCCGGGTTATGGGGATCACACTGCTGGCAGTGATGGCCTCGGTGATGTGGTCCCACATCCTGCTTTCTGGAGGGCCTCCTGGCCCCTGTGGGTAGAGGACCTCTCTTGCAGTGTTGACCCCCTGCACAAAGCTGGAGTGCTGCATGCGAGACCCTGGTGCCCCTTCCCTGGCTTGCTAAGCCATTTGCGTTTTTTTAGGTGCTGAAGACTGTTATTTGGGAATTATTTTTAATGTTTTTTTGTTCAGAAGGCAGATGAGCTGCAAGGGTTAAAAACTGCCTATTTTTAAATGAGGTTTTTTTTCATTTTAGAAGGTAGTTCCCCTTGAAAGGACCGACACAGCCTTAGTTAAGAGAATGCTGTTCTAGCTGCAATGACGCTATGGCCACACTACATTGGGCCTCCTGCCAAGGCTATCACCACAAAAACGGTCCTGCATAGTGAAGTTAGCACTGGGCTGATGTTAATTAACAACCAGTACCAATTCACCAGTCCTGTCAGCAGCACACGGTGGTACCGGAAGATTTTTAACAATCTCCTATTTCCAGGCCAAGGCTTTTGATTCTGATACATTTTTGAGTTTAAGTAACAAATGTGTTGATCATATAAGCAGCTCATAATTCATTCATCATTACTTTGACCTTCCTTCAGTTCTGCACAGGATCTTTCGTTAGGATTAGAATTGTTCAGTCAGTAATTCCTGTGCAGCCATTTTGATTTGTGTTTGTATCTTCTATTCAACTTTAGGCAACAGTTGTTCATTCTTCTGAGATGACCTAATGATGGCCCGAAAATTGCAGCCTCTCCGGATGTGTGTGATGTGCACACACACCTGAAGAGGCCCGGCAAATGCTGCTTCTCGGCACGCAATGCACATGCGCCTAGAACCGGCATTTGCGATCTTTCAAAATTTGACAGATCGCATGCATCCCTGAGAGAAGGACATTCACGGGGCAGAGATTTGGGCTATTTGTCCAACTCTTGCCAAGCGAATGTCCTTCAAACTCTTACGCCTGGTAAAAGCAGGTGTATAGCCTACTTTTACCTGTGTAATAGTTTTAAAACATAGAAAAATTAAATTGTATCACTAAGTTTTATATTAAAAACCCTGTCTATTAAGGTAAGTTTATTTTTTAACCCTATTAAAACATATTTTTTTTAAATTCTAAAAATAAATATTTTTTTCTAAAACATTTAATTAAATTCAATTTCAATCAATTTTAAATATGTGAGCTGTTTTTTTTATTGTGTTATGTTTCTGTGTTTTTGGGGGTATTCTCACTCATAGTAATGGGAACTCACCATGATTATCAATGAGAATGCTCCATGTTCATTGGTGGCCCAGGCCCACGTGATCCCAGGTTGCGCTTACGTTCCTGGATGCTTGAACCCATACGCTGGGCTGTGCATCTATGCCTCGGACCGCAAGTATACTTTCCTCCGGGACCACCAGGTACTTTCGGAAAAAATGTTTCGTTCGGAGGCGTCGACCCGCAGGAAGTCTCCGACTGCAATTTTTGGGCTGATGTCTCTGATGCTCAGCACATTCAATCGCTTCTTCAATGTTTGGTGTCTCTTTACAACTAAATGAAACTTCACAAGAGAAATACTTAAACGCATTGAACCCAGAGTTCCTGGAGCCCTGCTCCTCCACCAGAAGTGTGATGGCCTGGGCTTCTACCTACCAGTTTGCCTCAATCTTACTCCATCCAAGATCTCAGGGTCAGCCTTCTTCATGTGGAGTGGGTACCCACACCATTTCTTTGGTGTTGCTCAGGCATCTGCCCCACAGTAGTTCAGAGGGGGAAGGACATTCCAACTGAAAATTGGAGCCGCTTTCTTCAATTGATCACCATTAGGAAGCCGGCATTATGGGCCCCGCTTCTGCGCGGAAGCTATCCTGGCATTCAAATACACCTGCATTGTGCAGGCATACTTGTCATTGAGGATAAAGGAGATGGCACTGGAAGAATTTCTGGCCAGTACTAGCGCATCTTCTGACATTAGCATTGGGGAAGTGGGGTGGGGGCGGGGCGGGGGTGGCGGCGTCGGTGAGGGGTGGAACTGGAACAATATTTATTGTCAGGAAAAAAAGGGTGGAGATCCGGTGGAACTGGCTCCAGTCCCAATTCCTGCCCACCCCACCCAATTGCTGCAACTCCATCCCAGGACCAGCAATCTTGGGCTTCTAAATTTGAGGAACTGATTCAGACTGATTTAGGCACTTAATAAAACATGTGGTTGACTTTCCTACTTTCCAGCTACTTAACTCAAACATCTTCAGCAGTACATAAGGTCACCACCCCCCTCCGCCGTACCCCTGCCCAGGTGCCTGCCTGTCTGTTTCTAATTATGCTAATATTGTTATAGACATCAATGACCAGCACACTCCACCTCTTTAGTTCATAATAATATCCACACCAAATGATTAATTATTACTACACATTATTGAGTGACAGTCAACATTAACAGAAAATCATACGGAGAGCTTATAATTAAATTAGACAGTTATATTTCCAGAATACGGTTAGTATTTATTGTAATCATCATAGGCAGTCCCTCGGAATAAGACAGCTCTGCAAGGGATATTATGGCTGGTATTATAGATATATTAAATACCAGCCATACTATCCCTTGCATAAATCTGTTAGAAACATAGGGCCCAAGTTTCCACAAGAAAAAAAACGGCGCCCCTCCGAGCTGGGCGCCCGTTTTTCGCGCCACAAAGTGCGCCTAAAAAAATCCTCGGTATTCTCCACCTCCCTGCAGGTCCTCTGGCCCTCCGCGCAGCCAGCACGAGCTGTAGGGGGGCGGAGCCAGGTCCCTGCGCTGAAAACAGTGCCGGGATCTCTGCACATGCGCGCTACAGTCGGCACGCACGTGCAGTAGCTCCAGGCGCCGAACTGTGTGGGAGGGGCCCGAAGCACACAGCCCCTAGCCCTGGCTGAATGGCCTCACTGGGGCTGCGTGAATAAGGCTCCTCCCACGGCCAGCTCCTGCTCCCCACCCCCGACCAGACCCGACACCCGCTCCCCCGCTCCTCCCCCTGCCTCCGGACCAGACCAGACCCTACACCCGCTCCCCACTGCCTCCGGACCAGACCCGACACCCGCTCCCCCCCTGCCTCCGGACCAGACCCGACCCTACACCCGCTCCCCACTGCCTCCGGACCAGACCCGACACCCGCTCCCCGCCCCCCCTGCCTCCGGACCAGACCCTACACCCGCTCCCCGCCCCCCCTGCCTTCCGACCAGATCAGACACCCGCGCCCCGCCCCCCCCCTGCCTCCGGACCAGACCCGACACTCGCTCCCCGCCCCCCCTGCCTTCCGACCAGACCCGACACTCGCTCCCCGCCCCCCCTGCCTTCCGACCAGACCCGACACTCGCTCCCCGCCCCCCCTGCCTCCGGACCAGACCAGACATCCGCGCCCTGCCCCCCCTGCCTCCGGACCAGACCCGACACTCGCTCCCTGCCCCCCCTGCCTCCAGACCAGACCCGGCACCCGCGCCCTGCCCCCCCTGCCTCCGGACCAGACCCGGCACCCGCTCCCCGCCCCCCCCTGCCTCCGGACCAGACCCGGCACCCGCGCCCTGCCCCCCCTGCCTCCGGACCAGACCCGGCACCCGCTCCCCGCCCCCCCTGCCTCCGGACCAGACCCGACATCCGCGCCCCGCCCCCCCTGCCTCCGGACCAGACCAGACATCCGCACCCCGCCCCCCCTGCCTCCGGACCAGACCAGACACCCGCGCCCCGCCCCCCCTGCCTCCGGACCAGACCAGACACCCGCGCCCCGCCCCCCCTGCCTCCGGACCAGACCAGACACCCGCGCGCCCCCCCCCCGACTGGACCCGAACCGACTCGCGCTCCTGTTCCCGCTCCCCAACCTCCCGACTGGACCCAACCCGACCCGCGCTCCCGCCCCCCGACCCGACCCCCCCCCCACTGCACCCGACCCGACTCCCGCTCCCGGACTGGATTCGACCTTCCCTCCCCCACTCTCCCCCCCTCTCTCTCTCTCTCTCCCTGCCCCCCTCTCTCTCTCTCTCCCTCCCCCCCTCTCTCCCTCTCTCTCTCCCTCCCCCCCTCTCACCCCCTCTCTCTCTCTCCCTCTCTCCCCCCCCCCCCCCGACCCGAACCGAACCGAACCTCCCCGACCCAACCCAACGCCACCTACCTGTAAATCTGGTGCTGGGGACGGGCCCTGCCTGAAGTCTCGGGCCGGCCCGTTCAGCCTTCGGTCCCGAAAGTCCTGCCTGAAGCACTTTCACACAGGTAGGAAGATGGTTTATTTAATCTTTTCTTTGCTAATAAATGTTTATTCAGGTTGGATTTATTTGTATAATATTTGTATAAGTATAAATAAGGATTTATTATAGAATTTAATGACTTCCCTTCCCCCACCCACCTCGTTCTGGATGCCTAATTTGTAACCTGCGCCTGATTTTTTAATGTGTAGAACAGGTTTTTTCAGTTGTACAAAAATCTTCACTTGCTCCATTCTACTTTAGTTTGGAGTACGTTTTCACTGTGGAAACTTTGAAATCAGGCGTCAGTGGCCGGACACGCCCCCTTTTGAAGAAAAAATTCTGTTCCAAAGTAGAACTGTTCTACCTGACTAGAACTGCAGAAAAAAAAATGTGGAGAATTGCGATTTCTAAGATAGTCCGTTCTCCACCAGTTGCTCCTAAAAATCAGGCGCAAATCATGTGGAAACTTGGGCCCGTAGAAACATAGAAAATAGGTGCAGGAGTAGACCATTCGGCCCTTCTAGCCTGCACCGCCATTCAATGAGTTCATGGCTGAACATGCAACTTCAGTACCCCATTCCTGCTTTTTTGCCATACCCCTTGATCCCCCTAGTAGTAAGGACTATATCTAACTCCTTTTTGAATATATTTAGTGAATTGGCCTCAACAGCTTTCTGTGGTAGAGAATTCCACTGGTTCACCACTCTCTGAGTGAAGAAGTTTCTCCTCATCTCAGTCCTAAATGGCTTACCCCTTATTCTTAGACTGTGACCCCTGGTTCTGGACTTCCCCAACATTGGGAACATTCTTCCTGCATCTAACCTGTCTAAACCCGACAGAATTTTAAACGTTTCTATGAGATCCCCTCTCATTCTTCTGAATTCCAGTGAATACAAGCCCAGTTGATCCAGTCTTTCTTGATATGTCAGTCCCGCCATCCCGGGAATCAGTCTGGTGAACCTTCGCTGCACTCCCTCAATAGCAAGAATGTCCTTCCTTAAGTTAGGAGACCAAAACTGTACACAATACTCCAGGTGTGGCCTCACCAAGGCCCTGTACAACTGTAGTAACACCTCCCTGCCCCTGTGCTCAAATCCCCTCGCTATGAAGGCCAACATGTCATTTGCTTTCTTAACCGCCTGCTGTACCAGCATGCCAGCCTTCAATGACTGATGTACCATGATATCCAGATCTCGTTGCACCTCTCCTTTTCCTAATCTGTCACCATTCAGATAATAGTCTGTCTCTCTGTTTTTACCACCAAAGTGGATAACCTCACATTTATCCACATTATACTTCATCTGTTACTTTATTATGATAGATTTGAACTATAACCTGAAAATATGGTTAGCTATCATGTCCTCCGTTGGTATAAATAGATTACAAAAAAAATCATAGACTCTTAGAATCGATACAGCACAGTAGGAGGCCACTTGGCCCATCAAGCCCGTGTCGGCTATAGAATCATAGAATCATAGAATCATAGAATGATTACAGCACAGAGGAAGGCCATTCAACCCATCGAGCCTGTGCCAGCATTCTGTAAGAGCACCTCAGCTAGTCTCACTTGCCCACCCTTTCCCCATAGCCCTGCAAAAAAAAATTATTTCAGGTACTTATCCAACTCCCTTTTGAAAGCAGTGATTGAATCTGCCTCCACCACCCCTTCAGGCAGTGCATTCTAGATCCTAACCACTTGCTGGATAAAAAGGTTTTTCTTACATTGCCTTTGGTTCTTTTGCCAATCACCTTAAATCTGTATCCTCTGGTTCTCGACCCTTCTGCCAATGGGAACAGTTTCTCTCCATCTACTCTGTCCAAACTGTCATGTATCCTACATGACTACTGTTGGTACTATCACAAGGTGTGCCACCAGAGGGCAGTGGGAGCCTTGTAGGTTACCTGTACAGGTGTGCCTGGCCTAGTATAAAAGGCAGGCCACCAGGTGTGATCTCACTCTGGAGTTAACAAATAAAGGACTAAGGTCACTACAGTTCAAGTACAACACATTGCCTCGTGGAGTCATTACTAGAGCATCTAAGGACACAACAATTGGCGACGAGATTATGAACTTTCATGTGAAAATGGCTACCCTTGGTACTATGCAACAGTTCGCCGATGGTGATGATTGGGATGCCTTTGTATAGAGGCTCGAAAATCTCTTCACTGCAAACAACCTGGCAGGAGACGACCCGGCCACACTGATAACCATAGAGCTATCTTGTGGGCCCACCGTCTATGGCCTCGTCAGGTACTTGCTGGCACCAGCGAAGAAAATGACCAAGACATACAAGGAGCTCGTAACCCTGATCCATGAGCAACTCAAGCCGAAGGAGAGCATCCTCACAGCCAGATACCGGTTCTATACCTGAAGGCCAAGAAATCGCGAAGTATGCCGCAGACCTCAGGAGGCTGGCGGCACCGTGCAAGTTCGGCAACCATCTCAATGAAGTGCTGCGGGACATTTTTGTCATTGGAATTGGCCATGAGGGCCTTCTTCATCAGCTACTGTCGGCGGCTATCACAGTCACACTGCAGAAGGCCATCTTTGTGAGCCAGTCATTCATGACCTTGACCTGCAGCTCTAGGCAGATGACTCACCCTCAGGACTCAAACCTGGCAGGTACTGTGCACAGAGTGGCGTCATTTAGAGGCTGGACTGTAGTGCGTGAACCCTCTCAGGGAGGAGAGAACAGGCCCCTGAGTCCCTTAACTCAGAGTCCGCCGAGGGGGGCTAATCGAGTAATCATGCTGGCGTTGCGGAGGGGATCACAGGACTCACCAGTGCTGCTTTAAAGACTATGTATGCAAAGGTTGCAGCCCTTTAAAACAAATGTGTGAGAGAAATATGACTCACTGTGTCGATGAAGAGTCTGCAGATGGCCATGAATCCAGCGCGGATTATGAATCGATAGGCAGAGAGGCAGCCCAGACCCACGGGGAGGTATGTAGCATGTTTACCTGTACCACCGAGTGTTCTCCGCTGAAGATGGAAGTCGAGATAGATGGCTTTCCAGTCTTCATGGAAGTGGACACGTGGGCGAGCTAGTCAGTGATGAATCAAGAAGCCTTTGAGAGGCTATGGGACAATTAAGCTGAACGACCCAAGTTGGTCCCGGTTCAGGCAAAGTTGTGCACCTACACCAATGAAACTATCCCAGTCGTTGGTAGCGCAAATGTAAAGGTACTCCATGATGGCATGGTGCACAAGTTACCTCTGTGAATTGTTGCAGGTGATGGACCAACACTGCTCGCCAGAAAGTGGATGGAGAAGATCCATTAGAAGTGGGAAGACTTCACCCCTCCAGTGATTGACGTCCTCTGCGTTCAGAGGCAAAGCAAGCCCTCACCTGAGGATGGACCCAGCGCCGGCACGGCACAGACCAGCACGGCACCCGAGACACAGACCGCTCAGCGTGGAGATGATCCAGCTGAGACGACCCGAACGCACCTTCCAGGCTTCAGTGGCAGGACTCCGAAGGAAGAAAATCGGATCCAGAGGCGACTTCTCATTTTTGGAGGCAGAACCCGGGGAGAAGAGGATCACCGCAGACGACATCGTGGATGGAGGAAAGATGGCGCCCGAACCACGAGGCAAGGCACTGAAGAAAAAGATGGCTGCGGCCAGACCACGAGGTGCAGCGATGATGGAGCAACACGTGGCACCAAACGGAGAAGAGGATTGGGGTAAAGAAAGCAAGGCTCTCTTAAAGGAGGCCTGCAACCCACTACAATTAAAGGGACAGTTCCACACACTCAAACAATGTAATAGTAACTGTAAGTCAGAGACAAAATGTGTAATTGATTATGTAAAATGTGTAACTTATAATCTGAATTTTGTACATGCAACCAGTGAGGAAAAGTCGCGCGATCGCGATCAGACCCACAGAGTGTCCATCATCAGGAATGAAAAGTTGTGCGATGCAGGATTTCAACTGCATGCAGCCAAAGCAATGGGCTGACACCCATCGGGAGGATACAGGTCCAGCGAGCAACCCAATGCTGTAGCCTGTGTACCGGGGACCAGAGTCATGCACCATGGGGTGTGACCACAAGCAGCCAACACACACGAGCTGCAGAGCAAGCGACTGCAATAGGGTAACGGCACCGGTATCAATACCATGCTCCTGATCGGCTCCACCTCTTAAGCACCTGATGGCACTGACTGCCACGAGCCTGAAGGAGCAGACTGTGCTAAGGCGCAGTCCCCAGACCCCATCGCCACCAAGGCCATGCCCGTAAATAAAGGGTCACCCGCCACAGTTCCCCCAAAGGGGACCGGGACCAGCCAGGATCCCAAACCAAACAACGCCCAGGCAAGCGAGTCAGCAGTTCCCTGAGCACTGCTAGACGACAGCTCCTCAGGAAGCAGCAGCGACCCAGGTTGCAAAGAAAGGACAGGGAGGTCACAGGCATCTGTGAACCGGCCCAACGCTAGGGACCACGGCAACAGCCCCAAGAGCAGGCAACTCGAGCCAACTGGGTTCCCACTGCCAGCACTGGGTACTGAGCCACCACCAGACTGCAGGGACACAACCCAGAAGCTCTGGAACTAGTTTGTCCTCACACACCGGTCACTGCATCGATAGGGCATCTCGCCAGTCTAACGTACTTGTCTCACAACGGAACCACAAATGTAATGCAAACCTGTTTTCCTGAACTTGAATGTATATGAATGCTATGAGCCTCCGCCATAATCGATGTGGGTGGGGGGAGAATGGAGTGGTCAGGGACACACACAATCAGCAACCACCAGCATTCTACTGCACCAACCATTCACCCAAGATTGAAACGACCTGCCAAGGGTCAACCAGATAGAGCCCAGATAGAGCTAAGCCCAGAGCACAGTCAATGCAGAGGCGATTTGCACTAAAGGCTCAGGGGAGAGTGATGTCATGTATCCGACATGACTACTGTTGGTACTATCACAAGGCGTGCCACCAGAGGGCACACCAGTGGGAGACTTGTAGGTTACCTGTACAGGTGTGCCTGGCCTAGTATAAAAGGCAGGCCACCAGGTGTGATCCTCATTCTGGAGTTAACAAATAAAGGACTAAGGTCACTACAGTTCAAGTACAATACATTGCCTCGTGGAGTCATTAGTAGAGCATCTAAGGACACAACACAAACTCCTCTTGATTTTGAACACTTCTATTAAATCTCCTCTCAATCTTCCCTGCTCAAAGATGTAGGATTTGGCCGGTGCCAACGTCACTATGTATGTGGGCCGGAAGGATTTTTGGACTTTTAAAATGGATCTGTACCTTTTTAAAATGGAGACGCACATGGGCTGCGTTTCAAAATGGAATTTGGACATTTGGACTTTAAAAGGACTGATTTTTGGTTTCTGTGAAATGTAGCAGGAGCTGCCTGTCTTTTGGGTTACCATGGGACCAGTCTCAATGGTGACGTCATGAAAGGTGGAGGCCTTTTCATTTTGAACTTTGTGTGATTTGTGGAAAAACACCTTTTGTCCATGGAGCCGGTATGTCTGGATGGACAATGAGGTTTGCAGGCCAAATGTAACACCTCTGGAATCTTTCAATGAAGGAGCAGTCTAGAACTCACCAAACAGTTAGCACTTCGAGAACTGCTCATTTACAGAAATGGCCTACCATTATTTTCCTCAAGTTGACCAATCCAGGACAGAGACATCACCAGGAAGACCAACTAGCGTCTCCTGTGACCATGGTAACCAGGAATCGCCCAGCCAGTTTTGTGTATTATACGGGGTATAAAGATGCTGGACTTTGGAGGAATTCAATGGAACGGAGTTCCCTGAATGGCTACGCATCCGTCAACTCTCCAGGAATGCCCAAAGTGAGTGCCTCGACGCACTGCCTGAACGTAACTCTCTAGGCCTCATCGCATGCCTCTGTTAGATACGGTTTTGTATTTAGAGTCGAACGGACCCAGGACCGCGTGAATCAATGACAAGGGCTGGTAATTATATCCAGCATACACCTCTGGAAATTCCCAAGACTGTCAGCGTGTTTGGTTGCTGAGGAACTGCAAGTGTCCAAGACTCAGGCTAACACGTGTATGTGTGTGAGGAGGTTTCCAAGTGTGGGTTCTGACCAAACCGGAAGAGGGGTTTAATTAGAAAGGTTTCCAGTATCTAGGCTTAGATTCTGGGAAGGGGGTTCGTTCGGCGTAACTGACAGGGTGGGTATTTAGTCTAAGGTTTTAAGTTAATGTCCACAGTCACCTACTCTTCAAGCCGTAAGCGAGGGGAGTAGGGGTTGTCGTTTTGTGAGTGTAATAAAAGGAATCGATCTTTGACCAACCTGAACCATTTTGTTTTGTCTGAGTCAATTATAATCTATCCATAGTAACTCCTTGTGTCTGAACTCGGGGGTTGTGGGGTTTGTGGTTTGCGGCATAATTCGGAAATCCAACCGGGTGGCATCCGCTCACGGCCGGGTTACACAGTAATCCCGCTGGGGACGCTGCACATCGGGCATAGGAGGAGACCTATCTGACCTTGGTCTCTCTCTGTGTGGGATTACCCGCTAATCGACAGGCTAGGCAGGAACTATTGGCAAAAACTCCTGCCGTCCAAAGGGAAACAACCCAAACCGGGGGTTTTAAAATCATGGATCGACTCATAGAAACATAGAAACATAGAAAATAGGTGCAGGAGTAGGCCATTCGGCCCTTCGAGCCTGCACCGCCATTCAATGAGTTCATGGCTGAACATGCAACTTCAGTACCCCATTCCTGCTTTCTCGCCATACCCCTTGATCCCCCTAGTAGTAAGGACTTCATCTAACTCCTTTTTGAATATATTTAGTGAATTGGCCTCAACAACTTTCTGTGGTAGAGAATTCCACAGGTTCACCACTCTCTGGGTGAAGAAGTTTCTCCTCATCTCGGTCCTAAATGGCTTACCCTTTATCCTTAGACTGTGACCCCTGGTTCTGGACTTCCCCAACATTGTGAACATTCTTCCTGCATCTAACCTGTCTAAACCCGTCAGAATTTTAAACGTTTCTATGAGATCCCCTCTCATTCTTCTGAATTCCAGTGAATACAAGCCCAGTTGATCCAGTCTTTCTTGTTATGTCAGTCCCGCCATCCCGGAAATCAGTCTGGTGAACCTTCGCTGCACTCCCTCAATAGCAAGAATGTCCTTCCTCATGTTAGGAGACCAAAACTGTACACAATACTCCAGGTGTGGCCTCACCAAGGCCCTATACAACTGTAGTAACACCTCCCTGTCCCTGTACTCAAATCCACTCGCTATGAAGGCCAACATGTCATTTGCTTTCTTAACCGCCTGCTGTACCTGCATGCCAACCTTCAATGATTGATGTACCATGACACCCAGGTCTCGTTGCACCTCCCCTTTTCCTAATTTGTCACCATTCAGATAATAGTCTGTCTCTCTGTTTTTACCACCAAAGTGGATAACCTCACACTTATCCACATTATACTTCATCTGCCATGAATTTGCCCACTCACCTAACCTATCCAAGTCACTCTGCAGCCTCATAGCATCCTCCTCGCAGTTCACACTGCCACCCAACTTAGTGTGCAGGGCCCAGTATAAAAGGCTGCCCACCATGCATGTGCCTCACTCTGGAGTTACAATAAATGGGACTAAGGTCACAACAGCTCAAATACAATATGAGACCTCATGGAGCCATTCATAAGAGTGTTAAAGACATAACAACTGGCAACGAGATTATGAACTTTCATGCAAAAATGACTAACGTTGGTGCATTAGAAAAGTTCTCAGAGGGTGAAGATTGGGAAGCCTTTACTGAACGGCTCGACCAATATTTCATAGCAAACGACCTGGTAGGCGATGATCCAGATAAGCGCAGAGCTATCCTGTTGACCAGTTGTGGGCCCGCGGTCTATGGCCTCGTCAGGGACTTACTTGCACCAGAGAAAACAACGACCAAGTCATACGAGGAGCTGAAAGTGCTAATTTGGGACCAACTCAAACTGGAGGAGAGCGTCCTCACGGCCAGCCATCGATTTTATACATACCGCCGCCCCGAGGGCCAGGAAATCGTGAAGTACGCTGCCGACCTCAGCAGGCTAGCAGGCCCTTGTGAATTCGGTGCATCTCTCGCCGATGTGTTGCGGGACATCTTCGTAATTGGCATCGGTCATGAGGCTCTTCTTCACAGGCTACTGTCTGCCGAAACCACCGTCACTCTGCAGAAGACCATAAGCATCAGCCAGGCGTTCATGACCTCAAGCTGCAGCTCCAAGCAGATGATGACTCACTCTCAGGACTCAAAACCCGGCAAGTATTGTAAATAAAATGGCGCCTTTCACAGGCAGAACTGTTGAATGTGAATCTGCCCAGGGCAGAGCATACAGGCCCCTGAGTCCTTTAACTCAGAGTCCGCCGAGGGGTGCAAAAGTAGGCCGAGTAGCACCATGTTGGTGTTGCGGAGGTAGTCACAGGGCTCATAGTGTGTGGGTTCAGAGACTATATGTGCAAAGGCTGCAGCACAAAGGGCCACCTCCAGCGAATGTGCAAAAGAGCTGTGACTCACCACATGGAGAAGGAGTCAGCAGATGGCTGTGAATCCAGCGTAGATTACGAGGAGATGGCTAGAGAGGCAGCTCAGTTCCAGGACGAACTGTATGGAGTATATACCTGCACCACAGATTGTCCTCCAGTGATAATGGAAGTCGAGATCAATGGCGTTCCAGTCTTCATGGAAGTGGACACGGGGGCGAGTCAGTCAGTAATGAGCCAGGAAGCCTTTGAGAGGCTATGGAACGATTAAGCTGAACGACCCAAGCTGGTCAGGCAAAGCTGCGCACCTACACCAAGGAACTGATATCAGTTGTCGGTAGTGCGGATGTAAGTGTATCCCATGATGGCGCAGTGCACAATTTACCATTGTGGATTGTCTAAGGGAGAGTCATAGAGACACGGGCCACACAAAACACCCAACAAAGGAGAACAATCCCAGCTTCTCCAGTCTATCTACATAACTGAAGCCCTCATCCCGAGAATCATTCTCGTAAATCCTTTCTACACCCTGTCCAAAGGCTTCACATCCTTCCTAAAGTGTGGTGCCCAGAATTGGACGCAATACTTTAGTTGAGGCTGAACCAGTGTTTTATACAGGTTCATCATAATTTCCACACTTATGTACTCTATACTTCAATTCATGAAGCCCAGGATACTGCAAGCTTTTTTAACCACTTTCTCAACATGGCCTGCCACCTTCAATGATTTGTGCACATATACCCATAGGTCTCTCTGTTCATGTATCCTCTTTAGGATTGTACCATTTAGTCTATATTTCCTTTCCTCATTCTTTCTACCAAAATGTATCACTTCGCACCTTTCTGCATTAAATGTCATCTGCCACGTGTCCTGCCATTCCACCAGCCTGTCTATGTCCTCTTGAAGTCTTATCACTATCCTCCTCACTGTTCACTACACTTCCAAGTTTGTGTCATCTGTAAATATTGAAATTGTGTCCTGTCCACATCCAAGTCATTAATATATATCAAGAAAAGCAGTGGTCCCAGTACCAACCCCTGGGGAACACAACTGTATACCTTCCTCCAGTCCAAAAAACAACCGTTCACCACTACTCTCTGTTTCCTGTCACTGAGCCATAGAAACATAGAAACATAGAAAATAGCTGCAGGAGTAGATCATTTGGCCCTTCGAGCCTGCACCACCATTCAATATGATCATGGCTGATCATTCCTCAGTACCCCTTTCCTGCTTTCTCTCCATACCCCTTGATCCCTTTAGCTGTAAGGGCCATATCTAACTCCCTCTTGAAAATATCTAACAAACTGGCCTCAACAACTCTCTGCGGCAGGGAATTCCACAGGTTAACAACTCTGAGTGAAGAAGTTTCGCCTCATCTCAGTCCTAAATGGCCTACCCCTTATCCAAAGACTGTGTCCCCTGGTTGTGGACTTCACCAACATCAGGAACAACCTACCCGTATTTAACCATCCCGTCAGAATCTTATACGTTTCTATGAGATTCCCTCTCATCCTTCTAAACTCCAATGTATAAAGGCCCAGTTGATCCAGTCTCTCCTCATATGTCAGTCCAGCCATCCCTGGAATCAGTCTGATGAAACTTCACTGCACTCCCTCAATAGCAAGAACGTCCTTACTCAGATTAGGAGAACAAAATTGAACACAATATTCCAGGTGAGGCCTCACCAAGGCCCTGTACAACTGCAGTAAGACCTCCCTGCTCCTATACTCAAATCCTCGAGCTATGAAGGTGAAGGCCAACACACCATTTGCCTTCTTTACCACGTGCTGCAACTGTATGCCAACTTTCAATGACTGATGAACCATGACACCCAGGTCTCATTGCACCTCCCCTTTTCCTAATCTGCCACCATTCAGATAATATTCTGTCTTTGCGTTTTTGCCCCCCAAAGTGGATAACCTCACATTTATCCACATTATACTGCATCTGTTATGCATTTGCCGACTCACCCTGTCTAAGTCACCCTGCAGCCTCTTAGCGTCCCCCTTACAGCTCACACCACCACCTAGTTTAGTGTCATCTGCAAACTTGGAGATATTACACTCAATTCCTTCATCCAAATCATTGATGTATATGGTAAAGAGCTGGGGTCCCAGCACTGAGCCCTGCGGCATTCCACTAGTCACTGCCTGCCATTCTGAAAAGGACCCGTTTATCCCGACTCTCTGCTTCCTGTCTGCCAACCAGTTCTCTATCCACGTCAGTATATTACCCCCAATACCATGTGCTTTGATTTTGCACACCAATCTCTTATGTGGGACCTTGTCAAAGGCCTTTTGAAAGTCCAAATACACCACATCCACTGGTTCTCCCTTGTCCACTCTACTGGTTACATCCTCAAAAAATTCCAGAAGATTTGTCAAGCGTGATTTCCCCTTCATAAATCCATGCTGACTTGGACCGATCCTGTCACTGCTTTCCAAATGCGCTGCTATTTCATCCTTAATAATTGATTCCAACATTTTCCCCACTACTAATGTCAGGCTAACCGATCTATAATTACCTGCTTTCTCTCTCCCTATCTTTTTAAAAAGTGGTGTTACATTAGCTACCCTCCAGTCCATAGGAACTGATCACGAGTCGATATACTGTTGGAAAATGATCACCAATGCATCCATTATTTCTAGGGCTACTTCCTTAAGTACTCTGGGATGCAGACTATCAGGCCCCGGGGATTTATCGGCCTTCAATCCCATCAATTTCCTGAAAACAATTTCCCACCTAATAAGCATATCCTTCAGTTCCTCCTTCTCACTAGAACCTCGGTCCCCTAGTACTTTCGGAAGGTTATTTGTGTCTTCCTTCGTGAAGATAGAACCAAAGTATTTGTTCAATTGGTCTGCCATTTCTTTGTTCCCCATTATCATTCACCTGAATCTGACTGCAAGGGACCTACGTTTGTCTTCACTAATCTTTTTCTCTTCACATATCTATAGAAGCTTTTGCAGTCAGTTTTTATGTTCCCGGCAAACTTCTTCTCGTACTCTATTTCCCCCCTCTTAATTAAACCCTTTGTCCTCCTCTGCTGAATTCTAAATGTCTCCCAGTCCTCAGGTTTGCTGCTTTTTCGGGCCAATTTATATGCTCTTCCTTGGATTTAACACTATCCTTAATTTCCCTTGTTAGCCATTGTTGAGCCACCTTCCCCGTTTTATTTTTACTCCAGACAGGGATGTACAATTGCTGAAGTTCATCCATGTGATCTTTAAATGATTGCCATTGCCCATCCACCGTCAACCCTTTAAGTATCATTCGCCAGTCTATTCTAGCCAATTCACGTCTCATACCATCGAAGTTACCTTTCCTTAAGTTCAGGACCCTAGTTTCTGAATTAACAGTGTCACTCTCCATCCTAATAAAGAATTCTACCATATTATAGTCACTCTTCCCCAAGGGGTCTCACACAACAAGATTGCTAATTAGTCCTTTCTCATTACACATCACCTTGTCTAGGGTGGCCAGCTCCCTGGTTGGTTCTTCAACATATTGGTCTAGAAAACCATCCCTAATATACTCCAGGAAATCCTCCTGCACCACATTGCTACCAGTTTGGTTAGCCAATCAATATGTAGATTAAAGTCACCCATGATAACTGCTATACCTTTATTGCATGCATCCCTTATTTCTTGTTTGATGCTGTCCCCAACCTCACTACTACTGTTTGATGGTCTGTACACAACTCCCACTCGCGTTTTCTGCCCCTTGGTATTCCGCAGCTCCACCCATACCGATTCCACATCATCCAATCTAATGTCCTTTCTTACTATTGCATTAATTTCCTCTTTAACCAGCAACGCCACCCTGCCTCCTTATCCTTCCTAAATGTTGAATACCCCTGGATGTTGAGTTCCCAGCCTTGGTCACCCTGGATCCATGTCTCTGTGATGCCAATTACATCATACCCATTAACTGCCATCTACGCAGTTAATTACTCCACCTTATTCCGAATACTCCTCGCATTGAGGCACAGAGCCTTCAGGTTTGTCTTTCTAACACACTTTGCCCCTTTAGAATTTTTCTGTAATGTGGTCCTTTTTGCTTTTTGCCTTAGGTTTCTCTGCCCTCCACTTTTACTTTGCTTCTTTCTATCTTTTGCTTCTGCCCCCATTCTACTTCCCTCTCTCTCCCTGCATAGGTTCCCATTCCCCTGCCATGTTAGTTTAACTCCTCCCCAACAGCACGAGCAAACACTCCCCCCTAGGACATTGGTTCCGGTCCTACCCAGGTGCAGACCGTCCGGATTGTACTGGTCCCACCTCCCTCAGAACCGGTTCCAATGTCCCAGGAATTTGAATCCCACCCTGCTGCACCACTCCTCAAGCCACATATTCATCTGAGCTATCCTGCGATTCCTACTATGACTAGCACATGGCACTGGTAGAAATCCTGAGATTACTACTTTTGAGGTCCTACTTTTTAATTTACCTCCTAGCTCCCTAAATTCGTCTTGTAGGACCTCATCCCTTTTTTTACCTATATCGTTGGTACCTATATGCACTACGACAACTGGCTGTTCACCCTCCCTTTTCAGAATGCTCTGTACCCGCTCCGAGACATCCTTGACCCTTGCACCAGGGAGGCAACAAACCATCCTGGAGTCTCGGTTGCGGCCACAGAAACATCTATCTATTCCCCTTACAATTGAATCCCCTATCACTATCGCTCTCCCACTCTTTTTCCTGCCCTCCTCTGTAGCAGAGCCACCCATGGTGCCATGAACTTGGCTGCTGCTGCCCTCCCCTGGTGAGTCATCCCCCTCAACAGTACTCAAAGTGGTGTATCTGTTTTGTAGGGGGATGACCGCAGGGTACCCCTGCACTACCTTCCTTGTACAGCTCTTCCTGTTGGTCATCCATTCCCTATCTGTCTGAGTAACCTTTTCCTGCGGTAAGACCAACTCACTAAATGTGCTATTCACGTCATTCTCAGCATCGTGCATGCTCCAGAGTGAATCCACCCACAGCTCCAGTGCCGCAATGCGGTCCATCAGGAGCTGCAGCTGGACACACTTCCCGCACACGTAGTTGTCAGGGACACCAGAAGTGTCCCTGACTTCCCACATAGTACAGGAGGAGCATAACACATGTACGAGCTGTCCTGCCATGACTTAACCCTGAGATAAATTTAAATTGGCAAAAACAATGCTTAAGATCACTTACTGATATAGAAAAGAGGCGGAGCAGCAGCGTTGGTGAGGCCTATAAAGGCCCAGCGGGAGTCCGGGGATCGGCGGCAGTCGGAGTGGTGGAGCAGCAGCGTTGGTGAGGCCTTATAAAGGCCAGCGGGAGTCCGGGGATTGGTAGCAGTCGGAGAGGCAGAGCAGCAGCGTTGGTGAGACCTATAAAGGCCAGCGGGAGTCCGGGGATCGGCGGCAGTCGGAGTGGTGGAGCAGCAGCATTGCTGAGGTCTATAAAGGCCAGCGGGAGTCCGTGAATTGGTAGCAGTCGGAGAGGCAGAGCAGCAGCATTGCTGAGGTCTATAAAGGCCAGCGGGAGTCCGGGGATTGGTAGCAGTCGGAGAGGCAGAGCAGCAGCATTGCTGAGGTCTATAAAGGCCAGCGGGAGTCCGGGGATTCGTAGCAGTCGGAGAGGCAGAGCAGCAGCGTTGGTGAGACCTATAAAGGCCCAGCGGGAGTCCGGGGATTGGCGGCAGTCGGAGAAGTGGAGCAGCAGCGTTGGTGAGGCCTAATAAAGGCCCAGCGGGAGTCTGGGGATCGGCGGCAGTCAGAGAGGTGGAGCAGCAGCGTTGGTGAGACCTATAAAGGCCCAGCAGTGCAGCTGCAGCAGTGTGAGAATGCAAAAAGTAGTAGAAAGAAATCCATTCTGCCACTATCCCTTTTATTCCATGGGTTTCAACTTTGCTGGCAAGCCGATTATGTGGCACTTTGTCAAATGCCTTTTGAAAATCCATGTCATCCCCATTGCCCTCATCAACGCTCTCTGTTACCTCATCAAAAATCTCGATCGAGGCTAGTAATGGTTCTACACTTGTGTGACCTTCTTTGTTATGATTTTTCCCTTAATGCTAGTAAACTGCATCCCCAATTATTATCAGTGTTCGTTCATTATGAATAGGTGTACTGTACAATTTCACTTGATAGCCGAAAGTAAAGATTGTCGATGAAAGTACATGTAACTATAAGTCAAACAAGCAGCCAGGACTAGTTCAACCCAACAGGGTAAATATTCGTCCCTGTTATGCCCCACTGGCAGTGTTTAAACTGGCTGGGTTTTTAAAAAAAAATTGTGCAGAGACTGTTTCTGCTGGATCTTAGCCCATTCAGTGTACTCCAACCACTTCCAAGGAGATTGGCTCTTCACATTAATATTAAAACTTCCTGCTGATGTGCACAAGTGAGCACATTCACGAACTCCCACATTTATGCCAGAATTCTGACCTGTGCTCAGCCCATGCATATAAAATGGTGCTGCAGTCTGCTCGGTTACTGCCTGCCAACAGGAAATCAGAATTTATAGGAGAGCTGATATTTGTTAAATTTTGGGGGAATCTGAAAGTTTGAGTTATAGCTGTCATTTTTGCCAGTCTATATATTGTACAATTTGTAGTGACTTTGTATCAACAATATTGGCACTGTCATTTTCTGTTGGTGCAATTTATATTGGCACTGAATGAAGTATAATGTGGGAAAGTGTGAGGTTATCTACTTGGGTAGGAAAAATAAAAAAGAAAATTATTATTTAAATGGAGAGAGATTACAAAATGCTACAGTACAGAGGGATCTGGAGGTCCTTGTACATGAAACACAAGAAGTTAGTATGCAGATGCAGCAGGTAATTAGGAAGGTGAATGGAATGTTGGCCTTTATTGCAAGGGGGATAGAGTATAAAAGTAGGGAAGTCTTGCTACAACTGTACAGGGCATTGATGAGACCACACCTAGAGTACTGCATACAGTTTTGGGGGCTGAAATTCAGGGTCTCGGTAAGACCTGTTACTGCCTGTTTGCAGCGGCCATGCGGCGGAATTCTATGGCCACCGCTTTGTGGTCAACTTGTTGCCCCGACCCAAATTTTGGTCGGAGAATTTTTCGGCCTGTCCCCACTTCCGCTCCGCTGATGATGACCGCTGCAAGCACGTCATAAAAGCACGCACCACCGCTCTCCCTCACCTGCAGAATATTGCGCGCCAAATTCACTGCAAAAAATCATTCCCCTGCCGCGCGGTGCCCCCGACAGCTTTCTCTGTCACTGCACCTTCTCCTCACTGTGTACGGCCCAGCAGCAAGGCGAGCCTTAAGGGGAGGGCCCACTGTCGCGACCGCCATGTCTTTATTTTTGCCGGTTGACTTCTCGATCGGCCGGCAAAATAGTGCCCACGTGTTCGGCTGGGCTGCCAACGGGCAGCCAGGCACCCCCTCCTGGGTGCCAGGCCGCTGGCCCGGCCAAAACCCTCCCTGGTGGCTCAGTGGTTGAAGACAAAAAATGCTAGATTCTCTCCATTTTAATGGAGGGGAGAGAGCGTGGTGACGCACAGGCACTGTGACATCACCACCACTCTGCTGCTGATTGAGAGTGGCTTTGTCCCGATCCCGCCCCAACTTCCGTCCTTCAGCCTGCCTTACCACCTCACTTCCGTCCCGACTATGGCTGACTTCCGGTCCAACTTTAAAAAATGGCAGAGTCCCGAAAATCGACAGAAAGGCTGCCTCAATGATCCCGGCTGAAAAAATTGAAGAAAATGATAGGTCTGCCAGCTTTCTGGCGGCCCTGAATTTTGGCCACTTGATCTCCTTATTTAAGGAGGGATATACTTGCATTTGTAGGCAGTTCAGAGAAGGTTCACGAGATTGATTCCTCAGATGAAGGGGTTGTCTTATGAAGAAAGGTTGAGCAGGTAGGGCCTATACTCATTGGAGTTTAGAAGAATGAGAGGTGATTTTATTGAAATGTAGAAGATTTCGAGGGGGCTTGACAGGGTAGATGCAGAGAGGAAGTTTCCCCTTGTGGGGGAATCTAGAACTAGGGGCATAGTTTCAGAATAAGGGGTCGCCCATTTAAAATGATGAGGAGGAATTTCTTCTCTCAGAGGGTCGTGAATCTTTGGAATTCTCTACTCCAGAGAGCTGTGGAGGCTGGGTCATTGAATATATTTAAGGTGGAAATAGACAGATGTTTGAACGCTAAGGGAGTCAAGGATTGGGGGAGCTGGAAGGAAAGTGGAGTTGAGGCCAAGATCAGATAAGCCATGATCTTATTGAATGGCGGATCAGGTTCGAGGGGCCAACTGGCCTACTCTTGTTCCTATTTCTTATGTTTTTTGTTCCCGAGACTATGATTCATGAGAGAGGCAAATGCAGAGTTACATGACTTGCTGGACCTGCATTCAAATCATACGCACCCACAGTGCTGCCAGGGCGATCAAAGTCACCACAGCACTTAATACCTCAAGCTCGTTCCAAGCTGCAACAGTGAGCATAAGCAACAATCAATCAATCTGCAGTTCACAGATGTATCAAGCAAGTGATTGATGCATTGATGTAACCAATTACGCCAGTTTACCATGGACAACAGAATGAAAGATGAAAGGGCACAGCAATTTATGCAAATGGCACGATTCCCAAAATTGCAAGGTGCCATTGATGGTACCCACATCACCCAATAGTTACACTACAATAAACCACAAACTTTACCACATTTTCGGCTGTTTGTGACCATTAGCATAGGTTCCTACAGGTCAATGCCTGCTTCCTAGGTAGCAGTCATGTTGTCTTCATTTTACGACAATACGTCCTGGCCCCATGGTTAGACCACACTTTAAGTACTGCGTACAGTTCTGGTCACCATATTATAAAAAGGATGTGGAGGCACAGGAGAAGGTGCCAAAAGGATTTACAAGGATGATATCAGAATTACGAGGATATTCCTATCAGGAAAGGATGAACAGGCTGGTTCTCTTTTCTCTTGAAAAGAGAAGGCTGAGGGGTGACTTAATAGAGGTCTTTAAAATTATGATAGGTTTTGATAGCGTGGAGGCTGAGTCATTGAATATATTAAGGTGGAGTTAGACAGATTTTTGAACGATAAGAGAATGAAGGGTTATGGGGAGTGGGCAGGGAAGTGGGGCTGAGCCCAAGATCATTTAAGCCATGGTCTTATTGAATGGCGGAGCAGGCTCAAGGGGCCAAATGGCCTATTCCTGCTCCTATTTCTTATGTCTTTCTTATAGAAACATAGAAACATAGAAATTTACAGCGCAGAAGGAGGCCATTTCGGCCCATCGTGTCCACGCTGGCAAAAAAAGAGCCGCATGGCCCTTGGTCAGCAGCCCTAAAGATTACATATAAACCTGTGAACAATGACGGAAAGGCAAAGAGCACCTAGCCCAACCAGCCCGCCTCACACAACTGCGACATCCCTTATACTGAAACATTCTACACTCCACCCCAACTGGAGCCATGTGATCTCCTGGGAGAGACAAAAACCAGGAGATCACATGCAGACCAATTTAGGGAGAAAAAATCTGGGAAAATTCCTCTCCGACCCATCCAGACGATCGACACTAGTCCAGGAGATCGCCCTGGCCGTATTCTATTCCCTGCAGTACTTAGCATTATATCTGCGCTGTCCAACAAAAGGTCATCCAGTCTAATCCCAATTACCAGCTCTGGGTCCGTAACCCTGCACTTTAAGTGCCAATCCAAACATTTCTTAAAAGTGGAGAGGGTTTCTGCATCCACTCTTTCAGGCAGCAAGTTCCAGATCCCCACAATCTTCTGTGTAAAGAAGCCCACCCTCAAATCCCCTCTAAATCTTCCACCAACCACCTTAAAACTATGCCCCCTCGTAATAGACCCCTCCACCAATAGAAATAGACCCTTACTATCCACTATGTCCAGGCCCCTCAATATTTTGTACACCTCAATGAGGTCTCCTCTCAACCTCCTTTGTTCCAATGAGTCCTCATAACTAAGATTCTCCATTCCAGGCAGCATCCGAGTAAATCTCCTCTGCACCCTCTCTAGTGCAATCACGTCCTTCCTATAATACGACGACCAGAACTGCGCGCAGTACTCCTGCTGTGGCCTAACCAAAGTATTATACAATTTAAGCATAACCTCCCTGCTCTTATATTCTATGCCTTGGACAATAAAAGCAAGCATCCCGTATGCCTTCTTAATTACCTTATCCACCTGGCCTGCTACTTTCAGGGATCTGAGGACAAGCACTCCAAGGTCCCTTTGTCTTATACAGAGAGAGTGTTTCCACTTGTGGGGAAGAGCATAACTAGAGGCCATCAATATAAGACAGTCGCCCAGAAATCAAATAGGGAATTCACAAGGAATTTCTTTAGCCAAAAGTGGTGAGAATGTGGAACTTGCTACCACAGGGAGTGGGTGAAGCAAATAGTATAGTTGCATTTAAGGGGAGGCTAGGTAAACATATGAGGGAGAAGGGAATAGAGGGTTATGTGAGGAAAGACGGGAAGAAGCTCGAGTGGAGCATAAATACCGGCATGGACTGGCTTGGCCAAATGGCTTTTATATCCTATGTAATCCGATATAATCCATTATTTAACCCAAAAATAATGTTGTTCATTGGATGTGCTAAATATTACCCATGAGAAGAACCGCTGTTCTTTTTACAGAGTGACTATTTTCACTAGAATTTTCTGTGTCCTTCTGTACAGGCGCGCATTGGACTTTGCCCCTTTTTGAGCATGGGCCCTCGATTCAGTTGCGGATGCGCAGTGCGACATACGAGGATACCGGAAGTCAGAAGTGGGGCACGAGACAGAGAGACAGCCGCGTGGAGCTGCCGTTGGAGCTGCTTCTAGTTTTTGGATTATTTGGCACATTTTCGCAGCCTAATGTGGGAGAGAAAACATCGGAGGTAGTGGGAGAGAGAGAGACTGGGGGTGCGGGTGTGTGGGGGGAGAAACTGGGAGGAAGAGAGAGCGAGAGCGTGAGAGAGAGACTGGGGGGGGAGGGAGAGAGAGAGAGAGAGAGACTGGGGGGGAACGCGAGAGACTGGGGAGGGAGCGAAAGAGACATGGGGGTGTGAGAGGCAGAGACTGGGGGGAGAGAGGGGAAGCGGGAGAGGGGATCCGAGGGGAGAGAGGGAACTCAGGGAAGACAGATCACATTCTTCCAACCGCCTTTACACTCTCACCTGATTTCTCATAAAACTTGATGCATGTGTGACAAGGGACATCATTGGGGCAGATGAAATCAGGAAATCATGACACTGTCATTATTCACTTTATACTCAATAAACCTGTTAACAATCCATGACCCACACACAATGCCTCATCTATGGCGGGGCATCAGAAACTTGGGCTGGGATGTGGCAAGAACTTGGGCTGAGGGTGTCAAGAACTTTGGTTGGGGGGTAAGGAACTTTGGCTGGGGAAGGCATGAACTTAGGATGGGGGGTTAAGGAACTTTGGCTGGAGGGGCATGAGCTTAGGCTAGGGGGGCATGAACTTGGGCTAGGGGGAGTTAGGAACTTGTGTGCTGGGGTGGGGGAGCTCTGTCCTGTCTGGGGTCTGAAGTCAGAATGGCTCGAATTACACTTTGCAAAGTCATTCAGAACTTGGGCTGGGCGGTTCCAATTACACATTCCAGAGAAACTTCTGGGTGCATCTTATCCTCCAAGGGTACCAAGCAGCACAGGTCATGTGATCATGGAGAGCTAATCAGAGCACTTTGTAGTGCAAATAGCTGCGTCCTTTTTATAACGGTTTGGTACAACTGAGTGGCTTGCTAGGCCATTTCAGAGGGCAGTTAAGAATCAACCACATCGCTATGGGTCTGGAGTCACATACAGGCCAGACCAGGTAAGGGCAGCAGATTTCCTTTCTTAAAGGACATTAGTGAACCAGATAGGTTTTTATAACAATCCAGTAGATGCATGCTCACCATTACTGGTGCTGTTCAACATCATTTTGACAGATGCAATATTTCCTTTGTGGTATATTCTTCTTCTGTCTTTTTTTGTGTCGTACTTTCGGGGTTAAAACCTGATTGATTAAAGAAATAATCCAGATTGAGAGCTGAACATTTAAGTATGCTGCATATCTATTCCCAGAGACAAACTGGCTAGGGTGACACCAGATGGCTTTTACGTGTTAATAATGGTTAAATGGAACGGTTGATATCACCTGATAGCTATTGGCTTTATTCTATGGATGGTTCATTAAGACCAAAGGGATTTGAAATCAGGAGATCAATGGACTTGGATCTGATATTTAACTACATAGCCAAATAGTACAAAATGCAGCAGCAAAAAAGATCAATGTGGGCAAGAGAGAAGTACTGGGACATCATCATCATCATAGGCGGTCCCGCGAAGCGAGGATGACTTGCTTCCACGCCAAAAAGTTCACAGGTGTTTCAATGAAGGACCTAATGTTCCAGGTCCCGAACTACGTGTTGAAGGGTGGAAGATGCCTGTGTGTGGATTTTTTTAACGTGTGGTGGCCGTTGCACACCAGCCATCACACGGGCTTGACAGAGTTAGGTCCAGTGGCTAGGATTAACCAGATGACTGGAGACCAGCTCTATTGCACGGACCTAGTGCATGCACATATTGCAGTGTGGGCTGGCCTGGGCTGCCCCTGGGTCCATGTCTCTTCTGGGCCCCGAACTCATGCCTCTCCTGGGCCCCGATCACGTCCCTCTACAATCTACTGGGACAAGGAGAACAGCAACAACTTTCCTCAAATATAAAGCCATGTGGAGATCAGAAGACAGGAATCATAGAATCATAGAATCATAGAATCATAGAAAGGTTACAGCATGGAAGAAGGCCATTTGGCCCGTCGAGCCCATGCTGACTCTCAGCTAGTCTCATTCCCCTGCCTTTCCCCCGTTGCTCGTAGAATGAATATAAGATTGAAGGTAGGGAGGCTAAGAAACTAGCCAGGAGAGCCAAAATAGGCAACAAGATCAGGATTGCTGGGAATATGAAAATATTTGTATCAAACAGCTTTAAATGTAGAAAAGTGAGAGTGAGAGGGCAGTTTACATTTATTTAGTTTATGCAGAGGCTATTGAGTATATGGCCGGAGTTAAAATTGAAGTTGGCCCCAATTACATCTTCGTACCCAATCTACATATTTAAAGAAGAGAAGAAAGAGTTGCATTTATATAGCGCTTTTCACGATCACCGGACATCCCAAAGCATTTTACAGCCTATGAAGTACTTTTTGAAGTGTAGTCACTGTTGTAATGTAGGAAACGTGGTAGCCAATTTTAGCACAGCAAGCTCTCACAAACAGCAATGTGATAATGACCAGGGTTAAAATCTACCCTATTCAACTTCTCCTTCAATGCTCAATATGCTCAATTGAATCTCAGAGCCAATGACCAACAGCACCATCTGGTGTACATTTGTCAGTATTGCAACAACAGGAGACCCATACAACAAATCCCTGTTCAACAGGACAGCCAAACAAGTGGCAGCAAGTGTGAAGTGACAATGACAGGTTCAGTATTTCTCGATTACTCTATGTTGAATTTCCTCAGAACAAAAATCAAGATAAAGATTCTACTAAAAACGCCATTAAATAAGTAATTCATATTTTGCAAATAGCTTTGGTGCATTATAATAGAGATTTTAGAGGAATTGTCCATTCAAAGGGAAATATGAAGACATTTTGTGTAAAATGGAGGAAAGGAAACCTTGGCTCGGTTATAAGACAGACTGCCCACTCGCTATCACGTTTCACACGCCTGCCAAGGACCAATTTCACCACCTCAGTGTCAAGTATCGGGTAAAAGTTGAGAACTGTGGAGTTAGCTGAGATTTATGGGGCATAGTCTGACAATTATTAACAGAAATAGGTGTTCATATCACATCCTCCGGCTGCTGGTTTATAGAGGCACTAATATGTTTCAAATCCCAGTTAATGCCTCCATTAACATAGTAGATAAGTGAAAATATGAATGTGTTGGCCTTTGCAAATTGGAACTGATCGAATCAGGCCCATGTATTTAATTTTTTTATTCCCTGAGTAGCCTTATTTTCATATCTTTCGCAGCCGCTGGGCATTGCAGGCAAACGCAGTGACAGATATGTCAGGGCCATACTAAACTGCTAAATATTATTACAATCATCAGGGTCAGTGATCTGGAAGTTAATGTACTGAAGCAGACGGTGAATCAGAACATCAGCTGCCATTTTACCGCCCAGTGAGAGTCAGGCAGACTGGGGCTGAGACAGATGGGAAACTGAATATTTTAACTTCCGGGCCTCACCTGCATGGACCCCGTCAGTCGCTGGCTGGTACCTGGTGACCCGTCAGTCACTGGCTGGTACCTGGTGATCCGTCAGTCGCTGGCTGGTACCTGGTGACCCCGTCAGTCGCTGGCTGGTACCTGGTGACCCGTCAGTCGCTGGCTGGTAGCTGGTGACCCCGTCAGTCGCTGGCTGGTACCTGGTGACCCGTCAGTCGCTGGCTGGTACCTGGTGACCCGTCAGTCGCTGGCTGGTACCTGGTGACCCGTCAGTCGCTGGCTGGTACCTGGTGACCCGTCAGTCACTGGCTGGTACCTGGTGGAACGCACTAGCTGGCCGGAGGGCGGGAGTGTGATTTCAGGTGGTAGGATAACACCTCTACGATAGGTGAACTTAATATGAATGTGCCTTAGTAAGATAATGGGACTAAAGGCAGATAAATCCCCTGGACCTGATGGCTTGCATCCCAGCGTCTTAAGAGAAGTAACGGCAGGGAATGTGGATGCATTGGTTATAATTTACCAAAATTCCCTGGATTCTGGGGAGGTCCCAGCAGATTGGAAAACCTCAAATGTAACACCCCAATTTAAAAAAGGAGGCAGACAAAAAGCAGGAAACTATAAAGCAGTTAGCCTAACATCTGTGGTTGGGAAAATGTTGGAGTCCATTATTAAAGAAGCAGTAGCAGCACATTTGGAAAAGCAAAATTCGGTCAGGCAGAGTCAGCATGGATTTATGAAAGGGAAGTCATGTTTGACAAATTTGCTGGAGTTCTTTGAAGATGTAACGAATAGAGTGAATAAAGGGGAACCAGTGGATGTTGTGTATTTGGACTTCCAAAAGGCATTTGACAAGGTGCCACATAAAAGGTTACTGCACAAGATAAAAGTTCACAGGGTTGGGGGTAATACATTAGCATGGATAGAGGATTGGCTAACTAACAGAAAACAGAGAGTCAGGATAGCGAGGGGATTTGAGTACAGGGGCAGGAAGGTGTTACTACAGTTGTACAGGGCCTTGGTGATGCCACACCTGGAGTATTGTGTACAGTTTTGGTCTCCTAACCTGAGGAAGGACATTCTTGCTATTGAGGGAGTGCAGCGAAGGTTCACCAGACTGATTCCCGGGATGGCGGGACTGACCTATCAAGAAAGACTGGATCAACTGGGCTTGTATTCACTGGAGTTCAGAAGAATGAGAGGGGACCTCATAGAAACGTTTAAAATTCTGATGGGTTTAGACAGGTTAGATGCAGGAAGAATGTTCCCAATGTTGGGGAAGTCCAGAACCAGGGGTCACAGTCTAAGGATAAGGGGTAAGCCATTTAGGACCGAGATGAGGAGAAACTTCTTCACCCAGAGAGTGGTGAACCTGTGGAATTCTCTACCACAGAAAGTAGTTGAGGTCAATTCACTAAATATATTCAAAAAGGAGTTAGATGAAGTCCTTACTACTAGGGGGATCAAGGGGTATGGCGAGAAAGCAGGAATGGGGTACTGAAGTTGCATGTTCAGCCATGAGCTCATTGAATGGCGGTGCAGGCTCGAAGGGCCGAATGGCCTACTCCTGCATCTATTTTCTATGTTTCTATGTTTCTCGGATAAATGGTTCATTCCCTGGTTGGCAATCAGTAACTAGTGGGGTGCCACAGGGATCAGTGCTGGGACCCCAACTATTTACAATCTATATAAACGACTTGGAAGAAGGGACTGAGTGTAACATAGCCAAGTTTGCTGATGATACAAAGATGGGTGGAAAAGCAATGTGTGAGGGTGACACAAAAAAATCTGCAAAAGGACATAGACAGGCTAAGTGAGTGGGCAAAAATTTGGCAGATGGAGTATAATGTTGGAAAGTGTGAGGTGAGGCAGAAAAAATCAAAGAGCAAGCTATTATTTAAATTGAGAAAAATTGCAAAGTGCCGCAGTACAGCGGGACCTGGGGGTACTTGTGCATGAAACACAAAAGGATAGTATGCAGGTACAGCAAGTGATCAGGAAGGCCAATGGTATCTTGGCCTTTATTGCAAAGGGGATGGAGTATAAAACAGGGAAGTCTTGCTACAGCTATATAAGGTATTGGTGAGGCCACGCCTGCAATACTGTGCAGTTTTGATTTCCATATTTATGAAAGAACCAGTTGTGTGGTGTATTTGGACTTTCAGAAGGCTTTTGACAAGGTCCCACACAGGAGATTAATGTGCAAAGTTAAAGCACATGGGATTGGGGGTAGTGTGCTGACGTGGATTGAGAACTGGTTGGCAGACAGGAAGTAAAGAGTAGGAGTAAATGGGTACTTTCAGAAAGGCAGGCAGTGACTAGTGGGGTACCGCAAGTTTCTGTGCTGGGGCCCCAGTTGTTTACACTGTACATTAATGATTTAGACGAGGGGATTAAATGTAATATCTCCAAATTTGCGGATGACACTAAGTTGGGTGGCAGTGTGAGCTGCGAGGAGGATGCTATGAGGCTGCAGAGTGACTTGGATAGGTTAGGTGAGTGGGCAAATGCATGGCAGATGAAGTATAATGTGGAGAAATGTGAGGTTATCCACTTTGGTGGTAAAAACAGAGAAACATACTATTATCTGAATGGTGACAGATTAGGAAAAGGGGAGGTGCAACAAGACCTGGGTGTCATGGTACATCAGTCATTGAAATTTGGCATGCAGGTACAGCAGGCGGTTAAGAAAGCAAATGGCATGTTGGCCTTCATAGCGAGGGGATTTGAGTACAGGGGCAGGGAGGTGTTACTACAGTTGTATAGGGGCTTGGTGAGGCCACACCTGGAGTATTGTGTACAGTTTTGGTCTCCTAACTTGAGGAAGGATGTTCTTGCTATTGAGGGAGTGCAGCGAAGGTTCACCAGACTGATTCCCGGGATGGCGGGACTGACATATCAAGAAAGATTGGATCAACTGGGCTTGTATTCACTTGAGTTGAGACGAATGAGGGGATCTCATAGAAACGTTTAAAATTCTGACGGGTTTAGACAGGGTAGATTCAGGAAGAATGTTCCCAATGTTGGGGAAGTCCAGAACCAGGGGTCACAGTCTCAGGATAGGGGGTAAGCCATTTAGGACCGAGATGAGGAGAAACTTCTTCATCCAGAGAGTGGTGAACCTGTGGAATTCTCTACCACAGAAAGTATTTGAGGCCATTTCACTAAATATATTCAAGAAGGAGTTAGATGTAGTCCTTACTACTAGGGGGATCAAGGGGTATGGCGAGAAAGCAGGAAAGGGGTACTGAAGTTGCATGTTCAGCCATGAACTCATTGAATGGCGGTGCGGGCTCGAAGAGCCGAATGGCCTGCTCCTGCATCTATTTTCTATGTTTCTATGTTTCTATGAAAGGATATACTTGCTTTGGAAGCAGTTCAGAGAAGGTTCACTCGGTTGATTCCGGGGATGAGGGGGTTGACTTATGAGGACAAGTTGGGCCTCTACAAAAACAGAGATGAGGAGAAATTTCTTCTCTCAGAGGGTTGTTAATCTGTGGAATTCACTGCCTCAGAGAGCTGTGGAAGCTGGGACATTGAATAAATTTAAGAGAGAACTAGACAGTTTCTTAAACAATAAGGGGATAAGGGGTTATGGGGAGCGGGTGGGGAAGTGAAGCTGAGTCCATGATCAGATCAACCAAAATCTTATTAAATGGCGGAGCAGGCTCGAGGGGCTGTATGGCCTACTTAGGGTTCTTATATTCTCTAAAGACCCAAAGGAATAGTCGCTGGCATTCAGCTAAGTGGTTGAGGCAGTGGTGGTGGCAGTGGGTTGGGAAATGGCAGTGGGGGGGGGCGGGGCGGGGAGGGGCGGTCAGGAGGGAATCACACTGCTGCTCCTCCTGGCCTGTAAGGAAACAGAAAAGTAATGAAAAGTAAGTATCTTTTCTGGATCTCGACTGGTCCTGGATCCCTTTGCCACCAGGTTGGCTTGGTTAGCGGGAGAACCACCATGACTTCACTGCTCAGACCTTGGGTTCAAAGTGCAGCTGGGCCCTGGAAAAGCCATCAGAGCCCAATCTACATATTTAAGGAAATTTGCAGGGCTATGGGGAAAGAGCAGGAGATGGGACTAATTGGTAGCTCATTCAAAGATCAGGCACAAGCATGGCAGACCAAAAGGCCTCCTTCTGTGCTTTTATCATTCTATAATTCTGTTTTTCTGGCACACATTGTCGATGCTTCACATATTTTAATGCAAGACCATCTTTTTCTAAATTATCTCCCGCCTTTCCTTTCAATTGCACCACCATTGGCGGCTGTGCCTTCAGATGCCTAGGCCCTATTCTCTGGAATTCCCTCCCTAAACCTCTCCGCCTTTCTATCTCACTGTCCTCCTGTAAGACATTCATTCAAACCTACCTCTTTGACCAAGATTTTAGTCACCTGTTCTAATATCTCTTTATGCGGCTCAGTGTCAAATTAGGTTTGATAACATTCCTGTGAATCACCTTGGGACATTTTACTACATTAAAGGTATATAAATACAAGTTGTTGCTGTTGAAGAGCAAAATAAATGGATCTTAGCAACATTTTGGCCAGTCCTTGAGCAAAATGCCACAAAACAAATGGTGGACCTTTTATGTGAATGACCTGATTCCAGAACAAATGGCATAGGCAGGATTTTTTTTGAGTTTGCCGGACCAAACAAAACCACTTCAAAAGGATTACTTTAGAACTAGGAATTTCTAGATAAGGTTCAAATAGAAACATTATTACTTCCATTAATCTAACAATTTAAATAAAGAAAATGAAACGAAATAAACAATCTTGTTGGACAGGAGCTCTAAAGCACGAATCCAAGCCTCGGTTCTGCATCGCTGGTCTTTCAATAACCTCGCTGCTATTCACTGCAATATCCTGGGGAACATTTAAAAGCACACGACCCTGCCAAATGCTCCTGGCCAGAACCTGCTTATAATGTGAGGACATTCTACTTGCAAAACTGGGTATTCATTAATTTATTGGTAAATTATTGCTTCTACAATATATCATTAGCTCAATACTGCAAACTGGGGCCAATTTTCATCTTCAACGATGTCAGTTTTGATTTTGGTTAGCACTGCTTCAAGCGAGGGCTGGACCTGTTTCTGGCCGGAGTGGAGATTACCTCTTATAGAAGATACGTACTGTAGGGAATTAAGGGCCAGAGTGATCTCCTGGACTAGTTTTGATCACCTAGAAGGGTCGGAGAGGAATTTCCCAGATTTTTCCCTCAGTAGTAGTGAGGTTGGGGACAGCATCAACCAAGAAATAAGGGATGAGTGCAATAAAGGTGAAATAGTTATCATGGGCGACTTTAATTTACATATAGATTGGTAGCAATGCAGTGGAGGAAGATATCCAGGAGTGTATGAGGGATGGTTTTCTGGACCAACATGTCGAGGAACCAACTAGAGAGCTGGCCATCCTAATGAGAATGTGTAATGAGAAGGGACTAATTAGTAATCTTGTTGTGCGAGGCCCCTTGGGGAAGAGTGACCATAATAGGGTAGAATTCTTTATTAAGATGGAGAGTGACACAGTTAATTCAGAAACTAGGGTCCTGAACGTAAGGAAAGGTAACTTCGACAGCATGAGGCGTGAATTGGCTAGAATAGACTGACAAATGATACTTAAAGGGTTGATGATGGATAGGCAATGGCAAACATTTATAAATCAAATGGATGAACTTCAACAGTTGTACATCCCTGTCTGGAGTAAAAATAAAACAGGGAAGGTGGCTCAACCGTGGTTAACAAGGGCAATTAAGGATAGTGTTAGATCCAAGGAAGAGGCATATAAATTGGCCAGAAAAAGCAGCAAACCTGAGGACTGGGAGAAATTTAGAATTAAGCAGAGGAGGACAAAAGGTTTAATTAGGAAGGGGAAAATAGAGTACGAGAGGAAGCTTGCCGGGAACATAAAAACTGACTGCAAAAGCTTCTATAGATATTTGAAGAGAAAAAGATTAGTGAAGGCAAACGTAGGTCCCTTGCAGTCGGATTCAGGTGAATTTATAATGGGGAACAAAGAAATGGCAGACCAATTGAACAAATACTTTGGTTCTGTCTTCATTAAGGAAGACACAAATAACCTTCCAGAAGTACTAGGGGACCGAGGGTCTAGTGAGAAGGAGGAACTGAAGGATATCCTTATTAGGCAGGAAATTGTGTTGGAGAAATTGATGGGATTGAAGGCCGATAAATCCCCGGGGCCTGATTGTCTGCATCCCAGAGTACTTAAGGAAGTGGCCCTGGAAATAGCGGATGCATTGGTGATCATTTTCCAACAGTCTATCGACTCTGGATCAGTTCCTATGGACTGAAGGGTAGCTAATGTAAAACCACTTTTTAAAAAAGGAAGGAGAGAGAAGGTGGATAATTATTGACCGGTTAGCCTGACATCAGTAGTGGGGAAAATGTTGGAATCAATTATTAAGGATGAAATAGCAGCGCATTTGGAAAGCAGTGACAGGATCGGTCCAAGTCAGCATGGATTTATGAAAGGGAAATCATGCTTGACAAATCTTCTGGAATTTTTTGAGGATGTAACTAGTAGAGTGGACAAGGGAGAACCAGTGGTTGTGGTATATTTGGACTTTCAAAAGGCCTTTGACATGGTCCCACATAAGAGATTGGTGTGCAAAATCAAAGCACATGGTATTGGGGGTAATGTACTGGGGTGGATAGAGAACTGGTTGGCAGACAGGAAGCAGAGAGTTGGGATAAACGGGTCCTTTTTGGAATGGGAGGCAGTGACCAGTGGAGTGCCGCAGGGCTCAGTGCTGGGACCCCAGCTCTTTACAATATACATTAACGATTTGGATGAAGGAATTGAGTGTAATATCTCCAAGTTTGCAGATGACACTAAACTGGGTGGCGGTGTGAGCTGTGAGGAGGATGCTAAGAGGCTGCAGGTTGATTTAGACAGGTTTGGTGAGTGGGCAAATGCATGGCAGATGCAGTATAATGTGGATAAATGTGAGGTCATCCACTTTGGTGGCAAAAACACAGAGACAGAATATTATCTGAATGGTGGCAGATTAGGAAAAGGGGAGATGCAACGGGACCTGAGTGTCATGGTTTATCAGTGATTGAAAGTTGGCATGCAGGTACAGCAGGCGGTGAAGAAGGCAAATGGCATATTGGCCTTCATAGCTAGGGGATTTGAGTATAGGAGCAGGGAGGTCTTACTGCAATTGTACAGGGCCTTGGTGAGGCCTCACCTGGAATATTATGTTCAGTTTTGGTCTCCTAATCTGAGGAAGGGCATTCTTGCTATTGAAGGAGTGCAGTGAAGGTTCACCAGACTGGTTCCAGGGATGGCTGGACTGACATATGAGGAGAGACTGGATCAACTGGGACTTTAGAAGGATGAGAGGGGATCTCATAGAAACATACAAGATTCTGATGGGACAGGACAGGTTAGATGTGGGAAGAATGTTCCCGATGTTGGGGAAGTCTAGAACCAGGGGACACAGTCTTAGAATACGGGGTAGGCCATTTAGCACTGAGATGAGGAGAAACTTCTTCACTCAGAGAGTTGTTAACCTCTGGAATTCCCTGCCGTAGAGAGTTGTTGATGCCAGTTCATTGGATATATTCAAGAGGGAGTTAGATCTGGCCCTTACGGCTAAAGGGATCAAGGGGTATGGAGAGAAAGCAGGAAAGGGGTACTGAGGTGAATGATCAGCCATGATATTATTGAATGGTGGTGCAGGCTCGAAGGGCTGAATGGCCTACTCCTGCACCTATTTTCTATGTTTCTATGTTTCTAAATTGGCTGCTCCCAGGAGATCACATGGTTTTGGGTGGGGTGGAGAGTACATATTGTGATGCACAAGTTATCGCAATTGTGTAGAACAGGCTCAAATGGTTAGGTGTCAGACACATCTGTGGTATCCCAGGACACAAGCTGAGCATAGTTTTAATGGGATGCATGAATCCATTAAAGTAGTCACCATGTTGAGACAACACTTCAAGTGCCTAAGTAGATCTGGGAGTGTCCTGTTATAAGACAGGCTAAGGTTTCACGAAGCATGGTAACATGTTGTATGTTCCATAACTTTGCCCTGCGATGAGGAACAATCATGAAAACCCCATAGGGCAGAGGCCTGGTAGGACAAAGGCCCCTAGGCACAGCAAGGAGACCACAAAGAGGAGCAGAAGGAGCCTGAAGAGGGTGAAAAACACAACTCAACACTATCTGCAAGAGCTATAAGGCAAGCTCCCATATAGGATAGAAACATAGAAACATAGAAAATAGATGCAGGAGGAGGCCATTCGGCCCTTCGAGCCTGCATCGCCATTCAATGAGTTCATGGCTGAACATGCAACTTCAGTACCCCATTCCTGCTTTCTCGCCATACACCTTGATCCCCCTCGTAATAAGGACTACATCTAACTCCTTTTTGAATATATTTAGTGAATTGGCCTCAAATACTTTCTGTGGTAGAGAATTCCACAGGTTCACCACTCTCTGGGTGAAGATGTTTCTCCTCATCTCGGTCCTAAATGGTTTACTCCTTATCCTTCGACTGTGACCCCTGGTTCTGGACTTCCCCAACATTGGGAACATTCTTCCTGCATCTAACCTGTCTAAACCCGTCAGAATTTTAAACGTTTCTATGAGATCCCCTCTCATTCTTCTGAACTCCAGTGAATACAAGCCCAGTTGATCCAGTCTTTCTTGATAAGTCAGTCCCGCCATCCCGGGAATCAGTCTGGTGAACCTTCGCTGCACTCCCTCAATAGCAAGAATGCCCTTCCTCAAGTTAGGAGACCAAAACTGTACACAATACTCCAGGTGTGGCCTCACCAAGGCCCTGTACAACTGTAGCAACACCTCCCTGCCCCTGTACTCAAATCCCCTCGCTATGAAGGCCAACATGCCATTTGCTTTCTTAACTGCCTGCTGTACCTGCATGCCAACCTTCAATGACTGATGTACCATAACACCCAGGTCTCATAGCAACTCCCCTTTTCCTAATCTGTCACCATTCAGATAATAGTCTGTCTCTCTATTTTTACCACCAAAGTGGATAACCTCACATTTATCCACATTATACTTCATCTGCCATGCATTTGCCCACTCACTTAACCTATCCAAGTCACTCTGCAGCCTCATAGCATCCTCCTCGCAGCTCACACTGCCACCCAACTTAGTGTCATCCGCAAATTTGGAGATACTACATTTAATCCCCTCGTCTAAATCATTACTTGCTAATGTGGCCACTGCATTCACACTCATGTCTACATCGTCCCCGAGCATTCCACAAATATGCTATCATTCCAGTGCCTTAAAGTTTCCAAATATAACGGGCTGTAATTTGCGGCCCCTGTGGCCATGTATGGGATGTGCACGCACCCGTAGGGGCCACGCAAGTTTCGGGTTTAGGCGCGCAGCTCTTGCCCGAAAATCCAGAACTCGCGATCTGTCAAGAATTCCCGTGACAGATCGCACGAATCCCCGGGAAAAGGGCCTCCGTGGGCGGAGAGTTGGGCTATTTACCCAAGTTCTGCCCAGCGAATTCCTGTGAAATTCTTACGCCTGGTAAAAGCAGGTGAAAGCCCTGCTTTTACCAGTGTAAGAATTTTAAAAAACATAAAAAATATTTTTTATTAAAACACATGTACGACAAGGTAAGGTTATTTTTAGCACCTTTAAAACATTTAAATTTATTTTTCAAAAAAATTAAATTTTTGTTTTAAATGTTGAATTATATTGGGTTCTATTTTCCTCTGCCGATTTTTGCCGCATAGGAGGATGTACGGACAATTTTTTTTGTGCCTGTTTGCACAGAAAAAACATAAGATTTCCGCCAAAGTAAAATCTGGGGTGGAGCTTCAGGTGTGCGCCAAAAAGGTCAGTGAGCATGTGCCGGGAAAACATACTTTCTCCGCGTGACGGGTATGTCCGCGCATCCACAGTGAACTTTCGGGTCTGGATCAAGAGCTTATGAGAACACATTCGGAGCGGAGCTGCAAAAGATGGATCCAAGGGAAGGGGAAGGAGAAGAACAAGGACACGGACAAGGATAAGGAGAAGGGGAAGGGAAAAGGGCCAAGAGATTTATGGCAGATGAAATTGAGCCCCTGGCAGACATCATTGAGAGGAGATGGGATGTGCTGAGAGAACAAAGGAAGAATGGGTCAAAAGAAACTGAAACCCCCTCTACCAGCAAAACTTTGGGAACAAGTGGCAGAAGAGCTTAATGCAGAGGCCATGACACTGAGAAGTATGGGTGCAGGTCATAAAGCAATGGCAGGACCTTGGCCAAGCAGTTACTGTAAGTATTTATGCACTGCAATTACATTTGTAAATGTGACTAATATGTGTGTGTGGCCACCACAGAAGATGGACTCTCTTTTAAAAGTTCTGTTTTCATCTTTGTAGAGGAAGGTGTCACAGATCAACCGAGAAAGGTCAAAAACTGGAGGAGTTGCGCCAAGTAGGCTGCAACTAACAGCCGTGGAACAGAGGATCGCTGATATGATTCAATCTCACAAGAGAAGATCAACCATCAATGTGGACGCTGGGCCCAGGTTACCGAGAGAGGGTAAGCTCTGCCACATACTCATGTCACACTGCCCCCTCTGCCCCCTGCCATGCTGCTAACCAAACATCTGCTTTGTTATGTTTTGCAGATGTTACGCATCAAGAAGAGACAGAAGCTGAAGCAGAAGATCAGGAAGCCGTCAGTCTAGATATTCTCCATCAACTTCGGAACGGGGATGAGTTGGACAATGAAGGGCAGCAGGAAGACCCCAATACTAAGATGGTTACATTGCAACTACAGCCGCTAAACCCCCTGAGGATGCCAAGCCCTTTGCTGAGCGAAACAACCGACGTGACATTTCATGGGGTAGAGTCTGAGGCTGCGGATCCCAGTGGGTTGCAGCAAACCACACCTGGGAGACAGCCGAGGAGGGTGGGAAGGAGAGCTCAACCTGAAATGCAGGATGCAGTGGACAGCAAGTAATCAGGAAGTGAAATGGGGGATAGAGTATAAAAGCAAAGAGGTCCTGCTACAACCGTAAAGGGTATTGGTGAGGCCACACTTGGAGTACCGCGTACAGTTTGGGTCTCCGTATTTAAGGAAGTATATACTTGCATTGGAGGCTGTTCAGTGAAGGTTCATTAGGTTGATTCCGGAGATTAGGGGGTTGACTTATGAGGATAGATTGAGTAGGTTGGGCTTATACTCATTGGAGTTCAGAAGAATGAGAGGTGAGCTTATTGAAACTTATAAGATAATGAGGGGGCTCGACAAGATGGATGCAGAGAGGATATTTCCACACATAGGGGAAACTAAAACTAGGGGACATAGAATAAGGGGCCGCCCATTTAAAACTGAGATGAGGAGAAATTTCTTCTCAGAGGGTTGTAAATCTGTGGAATTCTCTGCCCCAGAGAGCTGGTCATTGAATATATTTAAGGCGGAGATAGACAGATTTATGAGCGATAAGGGAGTAAAGGGTTATGGGGAGCGTGCAGGGAAGTGGAGCTGAGTCCAAGATCAGATCAGCCATGATCCTATTGAATGGCGGAGCAGGCTCGAGGGGCCAAATGACCTACTCCTGCTCCTATTTCTTATGTTCTTATAGGACAGATGATGGGAATGAGTAGGGAGAGCATAGAGCCAACTAGATCGCTCCTGGCTACCATGAGTGGGGTAAGGGTAGAATTAGGGGGACTTTCAGTAGAAGTAGCAACACTGTCTAGAGGGATGGGAGCAGTGTCGGGACAGATGAAGGAGGGGTTGTCGGAGATGAGGGAGGGAATGTCGGAGATTAGGGAGGGAATGTTGGAGGCAGGTGCAGTGTCGGGACAGATTAGGGCGGGAATGTCAGAGATAGCTGCTGCAATAAGTGGACACACCCAGGCTTTCATTGTCCAACAGCAATTGGCAGCATCAACTGCTGACACTCACTTTCCAGTCCCCAGACCGACCTCAGGTAGTGAGCAGGGGTTCATCCATAGGCTGAAAAGTCCGACGATGAACCCGGGCCTTCCACAATGCTGTCTGCTAGGTCCGTCCCTGTCCAACCCCAGCAACAAGAAGTGCGCCTTCGCGCAGAAAACATAAAAAACCTTGGGGTCAGGGGGAGGAAGCAGAAGTCTGAGACAACGGACATGGTAGGGGTAGAGGCGGCAAGTGGGACAAGAGGGGCGCACAGCACTAAGGTCTTTGAATAAGGGGGAGGAGAGATGGCTGCAGCTAGAGTTTGTTTGTGTGTTGCTGCTACTTCTTGTTTTCTTCATTGAATACATTTTTTAAATTTTTTATTAAATTTAAGTAAAATTGTACAAATGTTTAATAAACCTAATTATTTTTAAAATTTAAGCAGAATCCTGCACGTTATTTTTTGAATGAAAGCAATATAACCAACACAACATTACATACATTATCATGTACATTATTTTTTGAATTAAAGCAATAGTAAACCAACACATTACATACATATGATGTACATTATTTTTTAAGACTAACAGGTGCAAAGAGTCAACACTGTCGGGCCGTTTAGCCTTCAGGCAGCAAAGCGTTCATGGATTAGCCACTGACACAAGTCTCTAGCTATGGCTGTAGGTGCACGAGGACGACGACGGAGAGGTTGAGGTGGTGGCATGGGTTCATCATCCTCCTCCTGCTGCTGGTCCTCCTCGTCTTCCTGCTACTGCTGCTCCTCCTCCTCCTCCTTGTCCTCCTCTTCCTCCCCCCCCCCCCTTCTACCCTCAGGAGGATCTTCAATGTCCAGGGCCTGGCCCGTCATGATGGCCAAGTTGTGCAACATGCAGCA
Organism: Pristiophorus japonicus; assembly: GCF_044704955.1. Lineage (NCBI taxonomy): Eukaryota > Metazoa > Chordata > Chondrichthyes > Pristiophoridae > Pristiophorus > Pristiophorus japonicus. Next base: position 177,926,891 of record NC_091983.1, on the reverse strand, counting down.
CACGACAGTGAACTGACCGACGTGGTGAGGGGCGTATTGCAGGTAGCCTCCAGAGTGGTCCAGGCATTGGAAACGCTGCTTCAGTATGCCAATTGTCCTCTCTATGATGCTCCGTGTCGTTATGTGCAACATGTTATACCGACACTCTGGCTCAGTGCAGGGATTGCATTGGGGGGGGTCATAAGTCAGTTGGAGAGCCCGTACCCTTTGTCCCCGAGCAACCAACTGTGCCCTTCTGGCAGCTCCTGAAAACATGTAGCTATAATGCTCTCGTGTACGATGAAAGCAGACGATCTGCACATTTAGGGAATGGAACCGTTTTTTGTTGATATAAACCTCAGAATCATCCAAAGATGTTCTCAAGGCGATGTGGGTACAGTCGATCACACCTTGCACCTTTGGGAAGCCAGCAATTCTGGAGAACCCCACAGCCCTGTCTCACATTGCCTGCGTGGTCATAGGGAAATTGGTGAACTGGTCCCTTTTGGCATACAGTGCAGCAGTCACCTGTCGAATGCAGCAATGTGTGGCATGCTGTGAGATGCAGCACATGTCCCCAGTTGCTGCTTGAAATGAGCCAGATGCATAGAAGGCAAGTGGTGCATCGACCTTCACTTCCACAGGTAAGGCAGTCCTCCTGCCACTTCTTGGCTGTATGTCTGCCTTGATTAGCTGGCAGATCTGTGTGATGCCCTCCATTCTGAATCGCAGCATACGAATGCAGACTGCCTCATTCAGGTATAGGTATGAGCAACTGTCCCTGTAGATTCGATCATGGTATGGCCTCCTCCCCATTAATGCCCGCGCGATCTGGTTTCTGTGATGGTGGAGTCATGTTATCCTTTACCTCTGCATGGCATGCATGTAAACCAGCCTTACTACATGAGGCATAGTAAAATGTGCACCAGTAATTATTATTCTTAACTTTGTTATTCTTGTTATTGTGAGACTTACTGAAGCATAGCACACAAACCTTTGCTGGGTGATGCCCTAGCAGAACGGACCACATCATGGTCTGTGCGCATGCACAACACTAAGCTCTGTCTCTATGGAGACGCGACGCACAGAAATTTATGACACTTTAATTACAGTTTGTGCTGAAATGCTTGTGTTTGCTGCTGTGTTGTGGCGTCTCCGATGCACAGTTCGGAGTGCATGCCGGCAGGATCGCTCCCTTAACCGGACAGAAACACAGGAACTCGGCGCTTGGATTCCACTCGCCCCACCTCGAGCTTCTTTACCAGCTGAGCCTGGGGGGTTGTAGGGTGTGGAATCCAAGTGCCGAGCTCCTGTGCTTGTGTCCGGCCAAGCGAGCGATCCTACGGCCGGACGGCACTCCTCTGACCCGTGCTTGGAGCTCCTTGAGCAGAGATTCAGTGGTATGGTGGGGTGGAATCACAATTTTCCCATTCTCAAAAACATTCTGTGGGAAAAATGAACTTTCCGAGTTCCCGCTGCAAAAATCATCATGAATTTGTGTTTTAAATTGTCTTCTTCCCTTGTTCCAAAAACTCAGAAATATACTCAGTGCCGATTTCTTTAAGTTAATGTAGGGTTTTTCTGATTGGTACTTAAGGCCACTGTGCGTCGCCCTGAAAAAAATTGTTCTTGGTGAAAATTGGTTAAAGGGCCAAAAACGACGTGGAAATCAGTTTTCAAGCAGACCTGCGGCAAAAAATCTTGCGTACAAAAAACCGCCGCTGACAGTTGCCGCCGGCATATAAACTTTGAGGAAAATTGGAAAATCATGATTGCTCCAAAAAAGTCAGCAGACGCCAAAAAAATGGCGCCCAATGGTGGCAAAACTAGAGCCCATTGTATTTAATTAATTTTAAATCTGTAATTTTTAAAAATGTATTTATTATATTAAATGTATTTTTGGGAGTATTCCCATTCATGCTTATGGGAGTTTCCGTACATACATAATCCCCATAAGCATGAATGGGGATTCCCTTCTTTGATTGGTTGGGCGGGCCCATGTGATCCCAGGGGCGTTTGTGAGGTACGCGGGCCTCTACGCAGGCCTACGCATAGAATCCCAGGAGCGCAAATCTCCATGGATCCTGAGGCTGAAGGTAAGTTTGTAGGTCTTTTGCTGACCAGAGGCTTTTTCCCTCGGGGAGACTCCAAACGCAAATTCAGCCCCAATATTCCTGGCACCGGGAGGAGAAGCTCACCTGCACTATATTGTTCAACTATTTCTGCACTGTCCCATTTCTGTTCAGGCTCAAAGCCCCCAAACAGAAAATCTAGGCAATTACCTCAAAACCTTTAGTTTTTTCAATGAATCTTTTAAATAGTACTGAGAAATCATGGTGATTTATCACCTGTGGCATCACTATTGAACACATTCCGAAAGTAGTCCTGAATTTATTTGTATGTATTTCCCTGGTGTGTATCTGAATCTGGCATTGCTAAAAGTGCACCCACTTTCCCAGTGGTCTAGAATAAGAGAGGTCCAATCTTTGCTACCTTACTGTCAGAATACATTTTCCCTGTAGCTGGTATTGTGTGTGTGGGAAGCACATTTGCAACAGATTCCCGCTTGTATAAATGTGAATATAATACTAGTAAACATAGTGGGGGAGGGCAGTGGTTGGGAATGGAACAGATGAACTGCGATTCCCGGCTGTTTACGAAGACCTTGGCTTTACTAATTACCAAATTTAGGACTGTTGAGGCTAAACCTGACGCTGGTCTCAAAGAAGTCTGGATCTGTCGCTCGACAGACATTTCATAACAAACATTATAGAGATCCCTGGAGAATGAGTAAGTTCCCTGTGCCTCTCAGTATGGATAAACACTCAGCAAAAATGAGCATAGTTGAAATGTGTTCATGCCTTGTGGACACACAAGAGACTCGGCATCAGGCCTGTGAGTTAAGGATCAGTGCAGATTCCCTGCGACAACCACGCACACCATGCTGCGAATTCCCTTTTCCATCTGATGGGCCTTTCCAGTGTTAATTAGGTTTAGAAGGATGAAGGTGCCGAGTCATTTTCGCAAATGGTGTTCCACTGTGTAATTATACAGTGAGAAACTCTTTTCAATAAATGATCAGTAAACTATACAGCTTTTTCCACTAAAAGGAATCCATTAGCCAATTCTCATGATGCTTCCATGTGGGAATGATTACAACTTCATTACAGGGCTGGCTGGAGTCCATACGTCCGGGATGTGCTTTCTCCCATGATTCTGGAGGAGAAATTAATTAAATATAATGTCAGGCTGGATGCAAATGATGCGTAAAGATTGTGTTTGCGTTAAGCGATAAGGGATGACAATTAGCTTTCGCTATTTATACAGCAATTTCAAAAAGTGCGAATAAGACGTTGGACAGCTGGCAATTTCCTGCTGGCCGCATGCTTTAATGCTTTAGGCTAAACCGCCACAGGAAGGATCTGTTGCAGCTGTGCAAAACTTACTTTCATTAAATACTGAGAGTCGAGGCCCAGCAATGAAACCAAAATACCTGGCTGCGTGGTCCCAGCATCTTTAAATCTGACTGGTCAGAAAAAGAGTGGATCGGCATTTTCTCCCCCCGCCCCCCCCGCCCCCACACTCCATACCCACTGGCAGCACACCGTACTTTGGTGTCACGACTTTCAATCCGGCCACTCTATTGCGGTTTGTGCAGTAAAGTTAATTCAATGGGTAACTGCAATTCTGTTTACTTCTCTTCCAATTTGCTTCCCTCTTCTCCTGAATGTTTTGTTTCATGCCTTCTGATTCAGCACTAGCTGCTCCTCCAGTACCTTACTCTCATGATCATCCTTCATATGTGCGCATAGAATCTGAAAGCCAACAGACTATTCAACTATGAGGGCAGCACTGCCAAGCCTAAATCTGTCCTCATTCACAATTTCCAACAGAGGCTATGGTAAAGCATCTCAATTAGGATTCTTCAGCCTTCAGCTGCCGAGGCCCTAATCTATGGAATTCCTTCCATAAACCTCTTTCCTCCTTAAAACCTGCCTCTTTGACCAAGCAGTCTTAATAGCTCCTTATTTTGATCGGTGTCAAACGTTGTTTGATAACACTCCTGTGAAGCTCCATAGGATATTTTACTACGTTAAAGGTGCTATATAAATATTAGTTGTTGATTCTTTAATGTCCTAATCCGGGGATCTTTAGGTTAGTGGGAGGAGACCAGCTAACTGAGCTCCATTTGTTAACGTGGGACCTTCCTGGTCCACATGGTTTAATCCCACACAATTTGGAGATTTGCCGCTAATGTATTGAAAGGCATTGATAATGTCTTATTAACATATTTTGCAGCTGCATGTGTTGTCACAAGAGGCAGATACTTTATTAAAAAATAGTTTGGGCAGTTCCTTGTGGAAAGCATAAAAGAGGCTGGGTTTTTCCCTCAGAGATCCTCCTACCCTGCCGTTGTAACTTTGCCAGATGGGGTGTCCGTTGCACTTCCGGAAAAGTTACGGCGGTGGAGCGGGAGCAGCTCCAGGGAAATTCCTGGCCAATGAGTGGAATTCCTACCAACTGTATAAAAGATATTGCAAAGAACACACAAATAGGTTGAAGTACTACTGGCTGAATTGTTCAATTGGATCACACCCGAATCCAGGTGCAGTCCGGGTCTAGCACTCGCTGCTTGTGGCGAAAGAGGCCAACGGCAGCACCATGGCAAATTGGGCTGCCAGTCTTATTTGTATCTTACCGGCGTTCTACGGACACTAGTCAAGGGCCCAAAGGCAGCTTGCCAGCCATGGCGGAGGGGTGGCGGAGAGACAATCAGCAGGAGGGTGAGTGTGGGCCTGCAGTTTTAAGGCCTAAACAAGAGGAACACCCCTGGATCCATATTCAGGTAAATTAAAAACAAATTAACTTGCCTTTCTTGGTGGCAGCCTCCAATGGCCCCTTGAAAGACCACTGGTTGGGCTGCTGAGCGCCTGAGAAATCTAATAGCAGCTCGCACGGTGCTTGCTGCTGTCGGTGGGGAAACCAACTTCATAAAGAGGCCTGAAATGTGTGTTGGACCCCTGATGTTTATAAACAAAGGGCCCTAACCCCAGTTTCAGGCGGGCGTGCTGGACGACCCTGAGCATGTTTGGTCCCGCAGAGGCTGTTTTCCCCCTGATTTGTGCAATCGAATTTCCAGGCTACTCTTTTCAAGTTGCAAGATGACATTGGAAAGTCAGCTGGAATGACTATCACCTCCCTTCAGAGGTCTTTGACTGTCATAATTGAAATCCAAATGCTTTTGGATTGGTTTCAGAGAATTTCAAATTCAGATCAGCTCAATCTGTATGTTGAATTTTAAAACAACACACAGTGGCTAACAGGGAAACACATTTCCTTGGTAGGCCTTAGAGCCACACCTGACAAGCCCAATTGGTGGTATTTCTTACCAATGGGTCTAAGCATAGATAAAATCTTATTATAGGACAATATTCTGACCTTTGAACTCTAAGACAAGCAAGTTTCCTTGCTTTTACTGACTGCTATTTGGCTACAGGTGCTACTTAAAATTAAATAAAATTTGAAATTCCTCAACTTACAACGAAATTGCCCCTTTCAGGAAGGCCTCTGGCTGCCTGAAGGCGGCGGCCATGCATCGGTGCGGAATGGTTGCCGAGTCTCTGCGGAGGGGCCGCCATTTTGAAAATGGCCCTTCCTCAAGTTTGGAGCGGTGTCCGGGACCGCTCCGTCCGTTTTCTCACCATGACATGCACGTGCTGACCCCTTACTGACTAGCAGGGACCCCTTCGCGAAATTGCCCCTCAGAGAATTGCCCCTTTCCCGGAAATTCCCCGCAGGAGTGGCCCACCGCCGATTGATGCCCCCGACAGCTTTTGCAGTCAGTACATTCTCTATTGTAAAATGCCTTTCAGGACAAGAAAACTTCCCCCCAGTTTGACGTGTGGATGACTCCAGCTCCATACTACATGGTTGACTCTTAATGTCCTCAGGGAAACTCAGGATCAGTATTTACCAGTACCCCTACATCCCAAGAACAAATGATAAAAAGTGGAAGTATGTGGTCTTTGTGATAGAGAGGATATGAGATCGGAAGCTCATCTCAGCGATGATTAGGAGGGTGATGGAATTGATGGCAATAGTATGGAGTTGGTGATAGGAGCCAAATGGATTCGGTATTCCCAATCATTAACTGGAGGAAATTGTGGCTGATACAAAACTAGGGTAGAATTTTCATGGGGTTTCTCCCAATCTCCTGCCGTAAACAGAATTTGGGACAGATCGGAAGATCCACCATGGAAATTCTACCCCGAATGTCAGACAAGCACAAAGGCAGTGGAGGGGTGAAGGAGCTGATAGTCTATGGATGATGTTTCAAAGGGTCATCTCACCCCATTAATATATCCTTCCATTCTTTTCTCCCTCTTTTAATTAACTAGTTTACCCTTAAATGCATCTATGCTATTTGCCTCAAATATTCGATTTGGCAGCAAGTTCCACATTCTCACCACTCTCTGAGTAAAGAAGTTACTCTTAAATTCTTTATTGGATTTATTTGGCCCTAGTTCTGGTCTCCCCTACAAGTGGAAACATCTTCTCTATGTCTACCCTATCAAACCCATTCATAATCTTAAATACCTCGATCAGTTCACCTCTAGGCCTTCTCTTTTCTAGAGGCAAGAGCCCCAGCCTGCTCAGTCTTTCCTGATAGGTATAACCTCACAGTTCATGTATCATTCTAGCAAATCTTTCTCGCACCTTTTCCAGCGCTGCTATATCCCTTTTGTAATATGATGACCAATACTGAACGCAGCACTCCAAGAGTGGTCGAACCAAGATTCTATGAAAGTTTAACACAACATCTCCACTTTTCAATTCTATCCCTCTAGAAATGAATACCAGTGTTTTGTTTGCTTTTTATTACCTTGTTAACCTGCGTTGCTACATTTAGTGATTTGCATATCTGTACCCCCAGACCCCTCTGCTCCTCGGCCCCATTTAGATACTTTTTTCCCAAGGAGTACTTGGCCTCCTTATTATTCCTACCAAAATGTACCACCTCACACTTACTAGATTGAAGTTCATTTGCCAATTACACACCCATTCTGAAAGTTTATTAATGTCTTCCTGGGGTTGAAATTACGTATCGCCCCGCTTGGGGGCGGTAGCTTTGGCGAGGAGGGACATCCTGCACCCGGCGCGGAAGTTTTGCCCCGGTAGTGAAATTGGGGTTACCGTGCTCGAGAGGAAGTGGAGCGCAATGTCGAACACTCCATTTCCTCTCGGGGGCGACTTGGGGGCACTAAGCGCGTGCAATTCGGAGTGCTACGCGGCCACTCAGCGTAGCGCTGATGTGATTCCAGGGCCCTCCCCTTCTGTCAAAGGGGAGGGCACGCTGCGAGCTCTGAAGGGTTTTTAGGAGCCTGCACCAGGCCACTGGGGATGTGGGGTGCCGTGGCCACAGCCCTGCACCGAAATGGAGTGTCGGGCGCCACGATCGCGTCGCGGACCCTGCAAAAATCCACACGGAGGCCGGACCGTAAGTCGGAGAACAACACAAAATGGCGCTGCGTACTTCCCCTTTAACTTTCACCCCACGAGCGGAGTACGGTCCTGTTCGTGACCCGCGAGTCTGGCAGTGACTTCGCCCACGGCAGCCTCATGGGGTGCTGCCCAGTTTCCGCGGGCCACCACAGGGCAAAATGGGGTCACAAACCATGCAAATTTCTCCCACCCCCCTGTATTTTGTCGCAGTCCTCTTCTGTATTAATTACACAGCCCCAATACTGTTAAACGTTCCCTGCAGCATGTTAAGAGCAGAGTCTCCACACACCCCACACATGGTCATTGATGTAGGAGGGGGCAGAGGCTGGAGCAGGGACTCCCAGTGTTGAGAGTTCCCATGTTTTTGGCCCTCAAGAGGATCTGGCATATGGTTGGAGGCAGTATGCCTCTTTAAAAGTGGGGCCCACCTGTGGGTCTAAGCTGGGGTTGTGGTCTGGACCCCTGAAGACAAAATCTTTCCACAGCGGCCCCTGTCCGTCCAGCCTCATCACGGCGCAGGCACCTAGATACACTCCTAGTGGCATGGGTGCCCTCCATTGACATGCAATCTCCTTCTGATCTCGGAAAGTCCTCCAGAGCCAATAGTGGAAGTATACAGCAGCCATATTATGCCAAAATGCGACCCATAGCAGATTCTGGAGGCGAAGATATTGCACCAAAGCTACCTTTACTGGTTTTAAAAGCAAGCTAGACACAGGTCACAAATAATCCAGTCGAATAATATTTAAAAATATCACAAACATTGGGGCCAAGAGTTTCCACTTTGGTCACAATCGGCAATCCGGGAGCAGATTGTGATTCGAGTTGTGCTTGTTTTGTAAAGTGAATTTTTTGTTCAACTTTCCGCTCATACTCATTTGCATTTCATCAAACATAAAACCTTCCATGAACCAGTGCAATCGGACGGACAGTGTTTTAGAACGTAAATTATTTTTCAAATTGGATTAAAAATATTCCTTGATATATTTAAGAGTAGTAACCTGGTGCAGTTTTATTAATACAGCTGAAAATGAGTTTATCACCAAATAATACATTTTTAATAGTGTCCAGTCCACCACATGTGTGTAACCCGATTTTAAAATTACTTTTAAAAACTGTACAGAATCATTTACTAGTTACATTGGTGCACAGGAGGCAGTTTCTCAGTAAATTAAAAAAATATTTCAAAGCTTTTAAAGGTCTCTATTAGTGACCTTGCACCTAAAAGAAAGCCTCATTTTCAGATCCTCCTCGAAGGCCCGCAAATAGGCACAATTAGTGGAAACACACCATGGCGCTTAATTCACCCCCGGGGCATGGCCAGTTTTGTGGGTGGGACTGGATTCGAGCGCGATGTTTTTTAAATGAGCACAAAAGATCGCGGAAACTCGATTTGCGCTGAATGGAATTTGTGTTTGAAATTCCTCACTCCTTTGCGTTGGTTTGGCTAATTTTGGGCGAATTCTTTCAACAATATTTTTTTTAAATCGATTTCCTCCGTATATGAGGTAAACATGTTTATGATTTATTACACCAAGTACCCAGGGCACCTTTTCCCCCATGGAAGCTATAACTGAGACCCAAAACTAAGCGTTTAAACATTACAAAGACCAGCTTTGAAAATACTTTATATTTGTAGCTGTAAAAGCTACATAAGTCTCCACTTAGGGATTAGTAGGGAAAAGGGGTGAATATCATTTTCAGGATGGAGCTTAATTAGTGGAAGTTATTCTGGTCAAATAATTGTGCGGAATAATTCTTTGTGGAAGAGTTTCAAAGACAAGATCACCACGGCAAAGCAATGACATGACATTTTGCTGTGAGTGTTGTGATGGAGGTGTGGCCATGGGCAGAGGCACTGTTAGGGGGCATGCAAAACCTATGCAGTTGCACTGGGCCCCAAGGCAATCAAAGGGTCCTGAGCAGATCCAGTGCATGGACACCTACACTCCACGGGACACGCTGATAGCACCACCGAGCACAATCGGGAGGTTTATTTCATTTTCTGCTGGTTTGTTTTCATATATTAAATAGGGAATCGAAAAAAAAAACTAAATAGGGCTCGACATTCGATGTATTTCCGCCTCCCGCTATTGCCTTCGGCAAATGCCTTACCGTCCGGGCGCGGCACTGGCAACAACTCCCAGCCATATTGGGCGGGGGTTTAGTGGCGGTGCTACAGCTTTGCGCTCAGAGATCGTGACGCCATCGACGGGCGCATTGCCCTGTTAGTGCCCCGGCTCCGAAATTGTCTTTCACCCCCTGCAGCAGCAGCGGACGATAACACCCACAGCTGCAGGAGGCACGGCATAGGCAGCGGGCCGAAAATTAAAGGCGAGCTGGCCAATGGAACTGAGAAAAAAAACTTACCTTGGTTTTCCCGCTGCTGACCCAGTTTTTTCGCGGGGCCTTGGCTGCGATCGCTCAGTCGGCACTTTGCTTGTGTGCCGGGCTGATGGCCTGGCATCCCCGCTCCATGGTGGGCCAGGTCGGTCCCTTTTTAATTTGCTAAGACGGCAGTGTGGGCCCTTCCCTTTAAGTGAGGGACGTGGTGACACTGCACGGCCCAGTGTTCAGCGCTGCTGAGGCATCAGACCCAGTGGCGCCCCAGGAAGGAAGCGGAGCACTTTAAATCGCTCCACTTCCTTCCGGGGGGCGGTAACCTGAATTTTATGAGCGGGGCGAGAATTCAGCGCCTGCCGCTAAGTCTCGCACCTCCCAACTGTTACCGCCCCCAAACGGGGTGATACTGAATTTCACCCTCTTTACATCTGGTGAAGGAAAGAGAATTACAGGCACTTGGTACCAACGGCAGAAATGATTGGAAGTCTGTCCCAGGCAGAGTCTCGGTCTCTGGGTTCGAGCCGAACTTGCGGCTAATTCCGGGGATAGATCTTTACTTTATGGCTGCTGGTACAGTACTGCCAGCGAGTGTAGGAGTCTGTCCCATTAGTGCCCCAGGAAGAAAGTAGAGTGCTTTAAAGCACTCCACTTCCTTCCGGGGGCTCCTTTAGAATGAAATGGTAAGGAGGGAGTGGGATCATGTCACTGAAATAGATCAGGAGAGAAAGAGAGGGAGAAAATCCATCTGCATCTTGAGGTCAGGGTTATAATCTCTCTCACCCCGAGGTCAGGGGTCACAATCCCATCTCATCCTGCGGTCAGGGGTTACAATCCCTCTCACCCTGAGGTCAGGGGTCACAATCCCATCTCATCCTGAGGTCAGGGGTTACAGGCACATCTCACCCTGAGGTCAGGGGTTGCAATGTTCTCACCCTGAGGTCAGGGGTTACAATCCCTCTCACCCTGAGGTCAGGGGTCACAAGCCCATCTCATCCTGAGGTCAGGGGTCACAATCCCATCTCATCCTGAGGTCAGGGGTTACAATCCCTCTCACCCTGAGGTTGGGGTATGGCTCGGATAAAGAGGCAGTTACTGAGAGAATGAGAATGAGAGTAGGAGTGAGTGAGAGAGTGCAAGAGAATGAGTGGGTGCATGAGCTTTATTATGCATGAGTGAACGAGAGTGTTGCTGGAATTTTCTCCAGGAAGGCGGGTTGTGGGTGGGGCGCCTCTGAGGTGGGCGGGAAACTCGAGAGGTCGAGTTACCTGCAGGCCCTGCCAACTTTAACAGCAAGGCCTAATTTGCATGTGAGGCCTTGGATTCCCGCTCGTTGCCAGCCAGACTGAGAGGCTGGCTGGCTGCGGATTGGTAGGCCTTCAGACCGAGAGGTCAGTCTGGGAAAGGCTTCACGAGAGGTACAGGGAGTCGGGAGTCAGGGATGGGAGGCAGGGCGGGTTCGGAGGGTCGGCAGTCAGGGATCGCGAGGAGGGGTAGGAATTGGCAGTCGGGGATCAGGGATTGTGGAGGGGGGGGCGCAATAATGAGGGTTGGCAGTGGAGGATCGGCGGAGGGGGGCGGGGTCAGCTAGGGATCAAGGATTGAGGGGGTTGGGGGTTGGAGATCAGCGGTGGGAGGTGGGGGGAGGGTGGCGGGGGAGTATGAGGATCGGGGCCAGCCACTGGAGGATTGTGGTTGGCCTTAGCATCATCAGTGGGGTGGGTGGGAGGGTGCTTCATGGTGGGGATCAGAGTCCTGGGGAGGTGATCGGAGACTTCATGTGGGGCCCTGTGATCACCAGGGTTGGGTTAGGTAAGGATCTTGGATCCAGAAGGTAGGTGTAAAGCCAGTGACCTCCTGGTAGCAGCAGTCCCCATCTCGCTTTAACTGCCAGCTTTCATGAATTGTGTGAAACCCGTCAACATGCAATTAAATTCAAAATGGAGGTGAAATAAGAGGCTTCCAGAAGTGGGCAAGTTGGAGGTGGGATCAGGTCAGGAATTCCATTTTTAACATAAGAACATAAGAACATAAGAATTAGGAACAGGAGTAGGCCATCTAGCCCCTTGAGCCTGCTCCGCCATTCAACAAGATCATGGCTGATCTGGCCGTGGACTCAGCTCCACTTACCCGCCCGCTCCCCATAACCTTTAATTCCCTTATTAGTTAAAAATCTATCTATCTGTGACTTGAATACATTCAATGAGCTAGCCTCAGCTGCTTCCTTGGGCAGAGAATTCCACAGATTCACAACCCTCTGGGAGAAGAAATTCCTTCTCAACTCGGTTTTAAATTGGCTCGCCCGTATTTTGAGGCTGTGCCCCCTAGTTCTAGTCTCCCCGACCAGTGGAAACAACCTCTCTGCCTCTATCTTGTCTATCCCTTTCATTATTTTAAATGTTTCTATAAGATCACCCCTCATCCTTCTGAACTCCAACGAGTAAAGACCCAGTCTACTCAATCTATCATAAGGTAACCCCCTCATCTCCGGAATCAGCCTAGTGAATCGTCTCTGTACCCCCCCCAAAGCCAGTATATCCTTCCTTAAGTAAGGCGACCAAAACTGCACGCAGTACTCCAGGTGCGGCCTCACCAATACCCTATATAGTTTCAGAAGGACCTCCCTGCTTTTGTACTCCATCCCTCTCGCAATGAAGGCCAACATTCCATTCGCCTTCCTGATTACCTGCTGCACCTGCAAACTAACCTTTTGGGATTCATGGACAAGGACCCCCAGGTCCCTCTGCACTGCAGCATGTTGTAATTTCTCCCCATTCAAATAGTATTCCCTTTTTTTGTTTTTTTCCCCAAGGTGGATGACCTCACACTTTCCGACATTGTATTCCATCTGCCAAACCTTAGCCCATTCGCTTAACCTATCTAAATCTCTTTGCAGCCTCTCTGTGTCCTCCAAACACCCCGCTTTCCCACTAATCTTTGTGTCATCTGCAAATTTTGTAACATTACACTCTGTCCCCTCTTCCAGGTCATCTATGTATATTGTAAACAGTTGTGGTCCCAGCACCGATCCCTGTGGCACACCACTAACCACCGATTTCCAACATGAAAAGGACCCATTTATCCTGACTCTCTGCTTTCTGTTAGCCAGCCAATTCTCTATCCATGCTAATACATTTCCACTGACCCCGCGTACCTTTATCTTCTGCAGTAACCTTTTGTGTGGCACCTTATCGAATGCCTTTTGAAAATCTAAATACACCACATCCATCGGTACACCTCTATCCACCATGCTCGTTATATCCTCAAAGAATTCCAGTAAATTAGTTGAACATGATTTCCCCTTCATGAATCCATGCTGCGTCTGCTTGATTGCTCTATTTCTATCTAGATGTTCCGCTATTTCTTTCTTAATGAGAGTTTCAAGCATTTTCCCCACTACAGATGTTAAACTAACCGGCCTATAGTTACCTGCCTTTTGTCTGCCCCCTTTTTTAAACAGAGGCGTTACATTAGCTGCTTTCCAATCCGCTGGTACCTCCCCAGAGTCCAGAGAATTTTGGTAGATTATAACGAATGCATCTGCTATAACCTCCGCCATCTCTTTTAATACCCTGGGATGCATTTCATCAGGACCAGGGGACTTGTCTACCTTGAGTCCCATTAGCCTGTCCAGCACTACCCCCCTAGTGATAGTGATTGTCTCAAGGTCCTCCCTTCCCACATTCCTGTGACCAGCAATTTCTGGCATGGTTTCTGTGTCTTCCACTGTGAAGACTGAAGCAAAATAATTGTTTAAGGTCTCAGCCATTTCCACATTTCCCATTATTAAATCCCCCTTCTCATCTTCTCATAGTCACTCTTTTCCGTTTTATATATCTGTAAAAGCTTTTACTATCTGTTTTTATGTTTTGCGCAAGTTTACCTTCGGAATCTATCTTTCTTTCTTTATTGCTTTCTTAGTCATTCTTTGCTGTCGTTTAAAATTTTCCCAATCTTCTATTTTCCCACTAACCTTGGCCACCTTATACGCATTGGTTTTTAATTTGATACTCTTGTTAATTTCCCTGGTTATCCACGGCTGGTTATCCCTTCTCTTACCACCCTTCTTTTTCATTGGAATATATTTTTGTTGAGCACTATGAAAGAGCTCCTTAAAAGTCCTCCACTGTTCCTCAATTGTGCCACCATTTAGTCTGTGTTTCCCGTTAGCCAACTCTGCCCTCATCCCACTGTAGTCCCCTTTGTTTAAGCATAGTATGCTCATTTGAGACACTACTTCCTCACCCTCAATCTGTATTACAAATTCAACCATACTGTGATCACTCATTCCGAGAGGATCTTTTACTGGGAGATCGTTTATTACTCCTATCTCATTTCACAGGATCAGATCTAAGATAGCTTGCTCCCTTGTAGGTTCTGTAACATACTGTTCTAAGAAACAATCCCGTATGCATTCTATGAATTCCTCCTCCAGGCTACCCCGTGCAATTTGATTTGACCAATCGATATGTAGGTTAAAATCCCCCATGATTACTGCTGTTCCTTTTTCACATGCCTCTATTATTTCCTTGATTATTGCCCGCCCCACCGTGAAGTTATTATTTGGGAACCTATAAACTACACCCACCAGTGACTTTTTCCCCTTACTATCTCTAATCTCCACCCACAATGATTCAACATTTTGTTCATCAGAGCCAATATCGTCTCTCACAACTGCCCTGATATCATCCTTTATTAACAGAGCTACCCCACCTCCTTTCCCTTCTTGTCTATCTTTCCGAATCGTCAGATACCCCTGTATGTTTAATTCCCAGTCTTGGCCACCCTGCAACCACATTTCTGTAATGGCCACCAAATCCTACCCATTTGTAATGATTTGTGCCGTCAATTCATTTACTTTATTTCGAATGCTGCGTGCGTTCAGGTTGAGTGTTTTAATACTAGTTTTTAATCCATGATTTTTAGTTTTGACCCCTCCTGCAGCCCCTTTACATTCAGTGGCCCTTTTTGTTTTTTGCCTTGGGTTTCTCTTCCCTCCACTTTTACTCATCTCCTTTCTGTCTTTTGCTTTTGTCTCCTTTTTGTTTCGCTCTGCCTCCCTGCATTGGTTCCCATCCCCCTGCAACATTAGTTTAACTCCTCCCCAACAGCACTAGCAAACACTCCCCCTAGGACATTGGTTCTGGTCCTGCCTAGGTGCAGACCGTCCGGTTTGTACTGGTCCCACCTCCCCCAGAACTGGTTCCAATGCCCCAGGAATTTGAATCCCTCCCTGCTGCACCACTGCTCAAGCCACGTATTCATCTGAGCTATCCTGCGATTCCCACTCTGACTAGCACGTGGCACTGGTAGCAATCCTGAGATGACTACTTTTGAGGTCCTACGATTTAATTTAGCTCCTAGCTCCTTAAATTCATCTCGTAGGACCTCATCCCTTTTTTTACATATATCGTTGGTACCAATGTGCACCACGACAACTGGCTGTTCACCCTCCCTTTTCAGAATGTCCTGCACCCGCTCCGAGACATGCTTGACCCTTGCACCAGGGAGGCAACGTACCATCCTGGAGTCTCGGTTGCGGCCACAGAAACACCTATCTATTCCCCTGACAATCGAATCCCCTATCACTATTGCTCTCCCACTCTTTTTCCTGCCCTCCTGTGCAGCAGAGCCAGCCACAGTGCCATGAACTTGGCTGCTGCTGCCCTCCCCTGATGAGTCATCCCCCTCAACAGTACTCAAAATGATGTATCTGTTTTGCAGGGGGATGACCGCAGGGGACCCCTGCACTACCTTCCTTGCACTGCTCTTCCTGCTGGTCTTCCATTCCCTAGCTGGCTGTGGACCCTTCACCTGCGGTATGACCAACTCACTAAACGTGCTATTCACGTCATTCTCAGCATCGTGGATGCTCCAGAGTGAATCCACCCTCAGCTCCAACTCCGCAACGCGGTCTGTCAGGAGCTGGAGGCAGGTACACTTCCCGCACATGTCGTCGTCAGGATCACTGGAGGCGTCCCTGACTTCCCACATGGTACAGGAGGAGCATAACATGTGACCGAGCTTTCCTGCCATGACTTAACAATTTAACTGCCCCTACGCTCCAAACCCAATCATTTTTTTCGAGGAAAATTCTGTCCAATGAGTGAGTGTGAAACTGAGCAAGAGTGACTGAGTGTGAGAGTAGGTGAATATGAGAGGGTGAATGAGTAAGAGAGTGAGAGATTAGCAGTCAAAATAACAATGAGGCTGTCAGTGTTCACCGTTTTTAAAGTGTAACTCAAAGAAAACATAGAAACATAGAAATTAGGTACAGGAGCAGGCCATTCGGCCCCTCGAGCCTGCACCACCATTCAATAAGATCAAGGCTGATCATTCACCTCAGTATCCATTTTCTGTCTTCTCTCCATGCCTCTTGATCCCTTTGGCTATAAGGGCCATATATAACTCCCTTTTGAATATATCTAATGAACTGGCCTCAACAACTTTCTGCGGTCGAGAATTCCACAGGTTAACCACTCTCTGAGTGAAGAAGTTTCTCCTCATCTCGATCCTAAATGGCTTACCCCTTATTCTTGACTGGAACTCCCCACAACGGGAACATTCTTCCTGCCTCTAACCTGTCCAATCCCATCAGAATTTAATATGTTTCTATGAGATCCCCTCTCATTCTTCTAAACTCCAGTGGATACAAGCCCAGTTGATCCCGTCTCTCTTCATATGTCAGTCCAGCCATCCCGGGAATCAATCTGGTGCACCTTCGCTGTACTCCCTCAATAGCAAGAACGTCCTTCCTCAGATTAGGAGACCAAAACTAAACACAATATTCCAGGTGTGGCCTCCCAAGGCTCTGTACAACTGCAGTAAGACCTCCCTGCTCCTATACTCAAATCCTCTAGCTATGAAGGCCAACATACTATTTGCCTTCTTCACCGCCTGCTGTACCTGAATGCCAAACTTCAATGACTGATGTACCATGACACCCAGGTCCAATTGCACCTCCCCTTTTCCTAATCTGTCACCATTCAGATAATATTCTGTCTTCCTGTTTTTGCCACCAAAGTGGATAACCTCACATGTATCCACATTATACTGCATCTGCCATTCATTTGCCCACTCACCCAACCTGTCCAATTCACCCTGCAGGCTCTTAGCATCCTCCTCACAGCTCACACCTCACACTGCCACCCAGCTTAGTGTCATCTGCAAACTTGGAGATATTACACTCAATTCCTTCATCTAAATCATTGACGTATATTGTAAATAGCTGGAGTCCCAGCACTGAACCCTGCGGCACCCCACTGATCACTGCCTGCCATTCTGAAAAGGATCCATTTATTCCGATTCTCTGCTTCCTGTCTGCCAACCAGTTCTTGATCCACATCAATACATTACCCCCAATAGCATGTGCTTTAATTTTGCACACAAATCTCTTGTGTGGGACCTTGTCAAAAGCCTTTTGAAAGTCCAAATACACCACATCCACTGGTTCTCCCTTGTCCACTCTACTAGTTACATCCTTAAAAATTCTAAAAGATTTGTCAAGCATGATTTCCCTTTCATAAATCCATGCTGACTTGGACCGATCCTGTCACTGCTTTCCAAATGCGCTGCTATTTCATCTTTATTAATTGATCCCAACATTTTCCCCACCACCAATGCCAGGCTAACCGGTCTATAATTCCCTGTATTCTCTCTCCCTCCTTTTTTAAAAAGTGGGGTTACATTAGCTACCCTCCAGTCCATAGGAACTGATCCAGAGTCGATAGAATGTTGGAAAATGATCACCAATGCATCCACTATTTCTAGGGCCACTTCCTTAAGTACTCTGGGATGCAACCCATCAGGCCCTGGGGATTTACCAGCCTTCAATCCCATCAATTTCCCTAATACAATTTCCTGACTAATAAGGATTTCCTTCAGTTACTCCTTTTTGCTAGACCCTCGAACCCCTAGTATTTCCGGAAGGTTATTTGTGTCTTCCTTAGTGAAGACAGATCCAAAGTATTTGTTCAATTGGTCTGCCATTTCTTTATCCCCATTATAAATTCACCTGATTCTGACTGCAAAGGACCTACGTTGGTCTTCACTAATCTTTTTCTCTTCACATATCTATAAAAACTTTTGCAGTCAGTTTTTATGTTCCCTGCAAGTTTCCTCTCATACTCTATTTTCCCCATCCTAATTAGACCCTTTGTCCTCCTCTGCTGAATTTTAAATTTCTCCCAGTCCTCGGGTTTGCTGCTTTTTCTGGCCAATTTATATGCCTCTTCTTTGGATTTAACACTATTCCTAATTTCCCTTGTTAGCCACGGTTGAACTACTTTCCCCTTTTAATTTTTACTCCAGACAGGGATGTACAATTGTTGAAGTTCATCCATATAATTTATAAATGTTTGCCATTGCCTATCCACTGTCAACCTTTTAAGTATCACTTGCCAGTCTATTCTAGCCAATTCACATCTCATTCCATCGAAGTTACCTTTCCTTAAGTGCAGGACCCTAGTCTCTGAATTAACACTGTCACTCTCCATCTTAGTAAAGAATTCTACCATATTATGGTCACTCTTCCCCAGGGGGCCTCGCACAACAAGATTGCTAATTAGTCCTCTCTCATTACACATCACCCAGTCTAGGATGGCCAGCTCTCTAGTTGGTTCCTCGACATATTGGTCTAGAAAGCCATCCCTAATACACTCCAGGAAATCCTCCACCACCGCATTGCTACCAGCTTGGTTAGCCCAATCAATATGTAGATTAAAGTCACCTATGATAAATGCTGTACCTTTATTGCATGCATCCCTAATTTCTTGTTTGATGCCATCCCCAACCTCACTACTACTGTTTGGTGGTCTGTACACAATTCGCACTAGCGTTTTCAACCCTTTGCGTATTCCGCAGCTCTACCCATAGGGATTCCACTCGGTCAACAACTTCCGGCAACCGCACATGTGTGGTTAAATGCTGAATTCGGGAAGTTGCTGTCCAAATTGCCCTGCTCCTGCAGAAGCTGCGCTACCCTGGTCCCTCACTCAGAGACTCGCCATTGAAACACATCGGGGGAGAAATTCAGTTGTGCCACATTTGTGTCGGTAACCCAGGCAGAGCGATAATTTTAGCACCTTGAAAAAGTTTGCGCCCTCCGCCCAGAAATTCACCTGAATCGGTCGAAGAGCCGACAGGGGCGCTCAATCAGCCGTTGCACACTACAGCTGGGGGGCTGATAATGAAAGTTTGGTCGGTAAATTTGGCGGACCCATTGAACATGCGCGGAACTCCAAGTCAAATCCCGGGAACAGCCGACTTTTAAAGGCGCGACAACTCAAGTTTGCGCATGCGCAATTCCATCTCCACAGAGTCTTCAGAGCACGAAAAAGGAGGAGCAAGGAGGACGCCAGCTTTGTACCCGCTTCTCAGCCACCGTCCTTGATGTCTTGCTGGAGGCAGTGGAGAGTCGCTGGAGTGCCCTTCAGCCTGGAGGGGGACGAATGCCAGCGCCTCGGGATTTGACAAGGCTGTGGAGGGAGGTGGCTGAGCACGTTACAGCCCAGAGTGCAGTGTCCACAACATCAACCCAATGTCGCAATATATTCAATGGCCACACTACGATCGTCAAACTGAGTACCCTTTCCATTCACCTTCCAATGCCTTCATGTGAACCTCACTGTCTCACACAATGTAAAGACAGTGTCAACCCCTTCTCTATGTCAACAGGCCATGCTCCTCCTTGCTGAAGCCAGCCTGAGACCTCTCCATCGCCTCACCAGACATACCCTGCCCATCCAAGCGTCTATCATCTTCTAGCTCCTTACTCAGCCTGAGCCCACCTACCAGCGCCTTTCAACTCTTCATGTGTGGTCACAGGCCTAAGCCTCATACTTACTGTAAAGTCCTTACTCTACAGTATGGAACCACACGAGGCACATTCTGGGGACAAGGTCACTCTGTGACCTTAACTCTTTATTCATAGGACTCCGAAGATGATGACCCTGCGTGGGACCTCCCTTTTTATACCTGTGTGATCAGGTAAGGAGTGTCTCCCACAAGTTCACCCCTTGTGGTCAAGGTGTGCATCTAGGTTGAGTGTATACAGTAATACAGTGGTGTTACATTGTGGTTACATACATGACACTTATTGGTAGTTGCTTGAGCCCCAGAACCAGTGTTCACGCATTCACTGTGTGATGCCACGCAGCATGAAATACCAATACGCACACTTCACCATTTTACTGGCGAGTACCCTACTGCAGACACATGTAGCACACCAGCACCTACACAGCCACTAACAACTTTTTGCTTTTGTCATTGCAGGTCAAACCTGTGCACAATCTGCCTGAGTTGGATGGTCAGGGAGAGAGCCAGCCCTACCTCCAGGACCTAATTGAGGTGGAGAAGTGAGTGTCCACCCTCATGAGCGCTGCAGTTGTAGTGGTGGTGGGCGGAGAGGCAGAGCCACTGCTCGACAGTGACGGTATGTAAATGAAACGGTCGTTTTGTATGAGTCCCCTTAGGCTTGAGGCCACATGCCTTATAACATGTTGCAACCAAAATAATGATGCCCCTACTTTTTGTCTTCCTGCTGAAAACCGCACTTCTGGTGCTTTGTGCTTACAGATGATGAGTCAGAACAGCGCCAGCCTGCCATCAGCTGACGTCTGCAGATGACGGGGAAGATGAGGAGGAGGAGGTGGAGAGCAGTGTGCCGGGACAGGGTGAGACGTACACAGTTGGATTGAGTGGAGAGACTACCTCGGTTGAAGAGGCCCTCTTCCTGGGGTTGGCTGAACCTGAGGCACCTGACCCCAGTGGCCTGCAGCAATGCCCAGCTCGAGGGGAAGCTCGGGGGCCAGCTCCCCGGAGGGTAAATCGGCCCATGAGTCCTGCTCATAGACAGGCAGATGAACACCTGGACTTGGAGGTTAATGTCCAGGGAGTCAATGCAGATGCACCGTGAGCTCATGGGTGCATTGGTGAGGATCCCGCCGAGCGTCGATGCACTTGCGTTGAATGTGGCGGAGGCCGCCTCAACCTTGGCATTTGCGGTTTGGGGGCCCATCGAGCCCATCCTTGGTCGATTACAATGGATGCTCGATGCCACAGTGACCATGGGGTCCAAGACATGATGGTTCAGGCCATGGCTGAAGTGGCAGTAGCCCTTGAGTGGCAGGCCGAGACCACGCAACACCTGCTTTCTGCCATGTCGTCAGTGCGTGCTGGCATCAATGTGCTGTATGCTCTGATACAGGGTCAAATTGATGCCATGCAGGTACTGACTGCTGCCATCTGTGCTCCACCAGATTGCTCGGGATGATGAGGCTCTGCAGGCCATCGGTCAAGATGGAACGTGATGTCTTCTGACATAATTTGGTCTCCAGACACTGCCATTCTGCATTTGCACCTGCCGCGGTCTGCACCCCAGCCATCCCACACTGCTGCCACCCATTCTCAGGCGGGGCTGTCAGCAGCCGGGCCTTCCAGGCTCAGAGCTGATCCATAGTGTCATGCTAGGCCATCAGTCCTGTCTCCCTCAGACACACAGCAGCCCTCAAGCGACCTTGACACTGAGGACCCATTGAGGAGGAGCAGTAGGCGAGGGAGGGGGGTGAGGCAGAGGGACGGGAAATGCCTAAGCAAAATCCACTGATGAAAGGTGAGGCCATGGGCCCTATGTAGAAAAGGTGTTATTCATCTGTTGTATTATTTAAAAGGATTGGTGCCCCATTGTGTTTTATTTGAGGGGGGGTGTAGTGAGGGTTTTGGGGTTGTTTGAGGAATGTGTTTGCAATAAAATGTAACGTTGAACGTTTCCTTCAGCCTCTGTTGACTGTTGACGTAATGGAGAGGTGGCATTATCGTGCCACAATAGAAACATAGAAACATAGAAACATAGAAAATAGGTGCAGGAGTAGGCCATTCGGCCCTTCTAGCCTGCACCGCCATTCAATGAGTTCATGGCTGAACATGCAACTTCAGTACCCCATTCCTGCTTTCTCGCCATACCCCTTGATCCCCCTAGTAGTAAGGACTTCATCTAACTCCTTTTTGAATATATTTAGTGAATTGGCCTCAACAACTTTCTGTGGTAGAGAATTCCACAGGTTCACCACTCTCTGGGTGAAGAAGCTTCTCCTCATTGCGGTCCTAAAAGGCTTACCCCTTATCCTTAGACTGTGACCCCTGGTTCTGGACTTCCCCAACAATGCGTGCTCATTATTAGCTGCAAACCTCAGCTCACTCCATTTAAATGAAGCATTCCCTTATGAGCTGCTGCTGAATAGCCCTGGCAATATTGGCAGATTGCCTTCTCCGTAGATGCTGCTGGTCCTCGTCGTGTTGCTGTTCATTCCGGGCATTGGCACGCTCCTGTTCCTCCCCTCCTCCACCTCTCCTTCCCTCCTTCTCGTCCTAATGAGGTGGTCCTGCAATACCCACTGGCAAGGCCTGGGCCCTCATGGTGACCAAGTTGTGCAGCATGCAGCACACCACAATGAATAGAGACCTGATGAGGGGAATATCGAAGGCTGCCTCCAGTAGCCGCATCTAATTTTCCGACCGGTGCACAAGCATGGGCGTTGCATTAGGACTGACGTCATGTTCGGAATGATTGTCAGCAGCCAGCCAGGCGCTACTGGTTTGCGCCTCCGGTGAGTGCCTAATGGATTTTCAGTCGGGGCACTAAACGCTGCGCTCCCTGTCGGTAACTTCTTACGCTTCCAATAGGCCCCCTCTGTCCACTGACTGAGGCATTAGGCAACTGAAAATCCAGCCCATGGAATTTTTGTTCGCAGATAGAGAAAGCATTCATTCCGTTGGTCTGGTCTAGTTTCAACCTTGTATCCCAGATGTGAAAGGATATTGTGCTAACCTATCACTAGTGTTGTGGTGAAATAAACATTCTCGAGTCTGCAAGGTCCAAGCAAGTAAAGATTTTATTCGAGCTTATGCAAAGCAGCAAGTCTCAGTTGCCTGAAATTCCTCACTCCTTGATACAATGTTTGCAGCATGTATTTATAGTACACAAATTACTGTAACTTGGTTTTTGCGACAGTCATTAATCAGTACACAAGCTATCCCAACACTTATATCACATGACGAGCTTCACAACCCAGTTAACCAATTGAGTTATTCAGGCCCCGCAGATGTTCCCTGTTCCCTCAACTTTCCAATCTTGGACCTCCCATTTCCATGGAAACTCCTGTCTGGCCTTCATTCTCCCTATCTCCTTGTTCTGAACATAACAATGAATAATGGCTCAGACATTCCAGCCTCCCCGGGTCCCTACGGAGTGTGTACGGACCCAGGAAAGCAATGCAAAAGCCGTTTTTCAGCGCACAATGCGCATACCGCTGAAAACTGGCTTTTCCGATCTGTCAAGCTGACAGATCATCCACATATCGGGAGCGAGGACATTCACAAGGGCAAGATTGCGGGATTTACCCATATCTTGCCCAGAAAATGTCCTCAAAACACTTGCGCCTGATAAAAGCAGGGGCATAGCCTACTTTTACAGGCGTAAGAGTTTTAAAAAACACTTAAAACATAAAAAGTAAAATTTTAAAAAACTTTTTATTTTTAAAAACCCTGCCACTACGTTAAATTTATTTTAAACCACGATTAAAAAAACTTTTTAAAAACTCGGAAAAATTTATTTTCTCTAACTTTATTAACATTAATTTCAATTAATTTTAATTATATGAGGTGTGTTTTTTATTTTATATTTGGTGTTATTGTGTTTAATTTTTTTTTCCTCAATTAATAGCAATGAGAACTCGGAGATATGGCGTTCCTATTGCTATTAATTGAGAATACTTTACTTGTTTGGTTGAGCAGTCACACGTGACTGCACTTTCTGCATGGGAACCTGGAGGACGGGAGCGCGCTTTGCAGCATGGGAAGAGAAAGCCTCCCCAATGGAATCCCACGTTCCTCCGGGACCACCAGGTACTTTCGGAAAAATTCTCTGGTTGGAGGCATTCGTCCGAAAGAAGTCTCCGGCCGGAATTTCAGGGCCATTGTGTTTTTCCAAAGCTTTTAACTGAGCTCACTGTCTCTAAAGATACCCTTGGTCAAATATCCCATCATGCCTATGCGAGGAACCTTTACCATTAGCTTGGTTGTCTAGTCCTATCTACAGTGTTTATTTCAAAGATATGCATTTTATTAACAATTCAAGCATTGTTATTATAATGTTAGCCCCACTCGTCCCACTTCACTAGTCATCCCCATCCATTCAATTGTAAGTTATGTCTTCATTCCTGCCAAGTATCCTTTCTCACACTGAAAATTTATTTTTACAAGTGTGGTGTCTCATTTCTTCTGATTTTAATTATTGTTCGAGATATTAAAAACATTTATTGGGCTGCTGCGACACTGTGAGATCTCTAGTGACTGTGGTGGACCCCATCTGGAAGACAGCAGTCAGACTATGTGTGATATCCAGCTGAGACTGCGTGAGAGCAGTCTGAGTTCCCATGCCAACAACCATTGTCTACATTATAGCACTAAGACGTTGAGTTGCTTCCGCCTGTGCTGCAATGGAAGCTGCCACATTGCTCATGACAGACATCATGAGGTCTGGATCCATACGGTCTCTCTGGGAGTCCACCATCATCTGCAGACTGGCAATGATGTGCTCCATGCTGTGCGTAGAGCTCTGTGCAATGCTGGATGCGGACTCCTCCACGCTCCTTACCACTGCTGAAAGGCTCTTGGGCACCCTTGCCATTGCACCTACGATGTCAGAGTGCATGTTCATTACCCTTTGTGTGAATGCCTCCCAATCGAGGTCCTCATTGGAGTCCTGTGGAACAGAACTCACTTGCGAACTCGCCCTCCGGGGAGATGGCTCCCAGGTTCCCTTTCGTCTTGGCCTTGCTGCAGCCCGCTAGGCCCCAGTGCATCACCCAGTGCAGACCCCTCTACTAATCTAACCTCTAAGGAATGCATAGTGCCAGTATCTGAGCGGTGCCTGCGAGTGAGAGAAGCAGTGATGCAGAGCTCGGCTCCTCCTCCTCCTGCTCTTTCTTCTCATCCTCTTCCTCCAGAATGTCATGGGGGGGTGAGGGGGGGCTCAGGTACAGGCTTCACATCTGCTGCCTGGTTATCTGAAAGCATAAATGGCACAAAACTCGCATTAAGGTGCGGGCAATAGGGCAGGGATGGAGCAAGGAATGCAGACAGTGCCATGAGTTGGAAAGTGATAAAGCCTTCTGCTGTGGCGTGGGGGGAAAAGTGGTATGAGAAAAGGAGAGGGGATAAAGATACTGTTGTTTTCCCCAGCAGGGTCGACGTCTCCACTGGCCATAGCACCCACCACCTGCGGGCAAATATTCAGGTTCCTCTCCTCAAGAGCTTTGCTGCTCCCTTCTATTATGTGCCATCTTGGCCTGCAAAAGAAGTGTACTTGTGTGAGTAAGAGTCCAGTTATGTATGTGGAAAATATGCCGACCACAATGTTTCTTTAGGAAGCGTGTTGATAAGAGCAGTTATTGTTTTGCTATGCTGCCATTGTTCTGCTGCCGTGGTTTAATAGCTGTGAATGTAGCAAGGTATGAGATGAGGATCTGAGTATCTGCAGATGCTTGGTGGTTGAATGGTGGGGGAGTGCTGGTTTGCGCAGTGTGCACAGACAGAGGTTGAGAGGCCGGTATGGAGGAGGTGTGGAAGCCTGTGCTCACCTTCACCACCCGACAGAGGTTGTTGAATTTTTTCCTGCACTGGGTGAGAGTTCTGTGCATCATTGTGCTGGCCGACACCTCCTGGGCCACCTCTTGCCACATGGCCCATAAAAACCTGCCTCCATCCTGATGCAAGGAGCAGCAACTCCCTCCTTGTCTCCAGTGCCCCCACCAATGCCTCCAGAGCCACATTGTTAAAAAGTGTGGCCCTCTCCCTTGAAGGGGGATTTGCAACAGCCATTTCAGAGTGTTCCTCAGTTCCACACATCACTGACCCAAGTTCAGCAATGCTCAAAATGAGCAGCAGTAGGTTTTAATCACCTCCTCTTCAAGAGCCAGATTGAGCTGGAGTCAAGGAAGCCGAAATTCAGCCTCCCGAAAAGGCCTCACCGCCGGAAAGTGGCGGCGAAGCGACGGAGTCGAGTGGCCGCTGATTTGGAGTCCAATGGAATTCACCTCGGTGCTTATTCCGGTGGTTCCCATTTCCGCCCCACTACTGCCGACCCCTCCTAAGTGCGTCAATAAAGAGCACATCTCTGATCTCCCGCACCTCCACGGAAATTCAGCTACAAAAATCTTCGGGCTTCTCGAGCGATGCCTCCGACAGCTTTTTCTGTTGGTGCACAGTCTTTGCGGCGGCCATTCAAGGGGAGGGCACCATTTTATTTTTTTTGTCGGCCGACTTCCAGGTCGGTCCGACAATTAAGCTCCCGTGTTCAGCCGGGACACCAACAGGCAGGCTGGCACCCCCTTTTGGGTAACGGGGCGCTGGTCCAGCCGAAACTCTCCCTGGTGTCCCAGTGGACCTAACTAAAAGAATCGCAGAGCTCGCAGCAGCCTCCCCTTTAAGTAAAGGGGAGAGACGTGGTGACACACAAGCGCCATGACGTCATCAGCGCTGCGCTGATAACTGATAGCGGCGGTGATTCCGTCCTGCCTCCACTTCCACCCCTCTAGAGTGCTCACCACCGCACAACCGCCCCCATTATGACCGACTTCCCATTGGGCTGCCCATTGACCACTGTCCCTGTAGTGGGTCTGCTCCCACTGCCTCTGTGTGTGTCCTGCAAGGGGCATCACATTCGTTCCAAAGGTCCAGGCTACATGGTCAGGTAGGCTGCTGGACCTGGGGGTCTCCCACAGGGGCATTCCATTGGCATGGTCCCTGTAGGACCCAATGTCCTTTGGCAGTATCCTACCAATATACATGACACCTTGGCTCTGATCACACATATTCGAGCCTGCATTATACATTCTAGCATTTGCATCACTTTTGGGTGTCCTGGTTTCAACAGACATGGTTAAATTAGGCATTTCACATTCTCTATCATTATTGTTAAGCATAATAAACTTGTTCTTAACCTTACTGACATCTGCATTCATCTCATTGGTCACATTAGTTAAACCAGCATCACAATTCATGGTTACATTGCATACATTTTCATACTTGCACCCTTTAATTGCATCTTTAGCTTTAAAGTCTGTGTACTCAAATAGTTGAAACTTCCCCTTTAAATTTTTTTGGTTACCGGTTTCCTTTAAGGGAGCCTTCAAATCCGATTGGCCACTCGATGTCACATGATGCTCCTCCATGTACACTCGTGTCATAGCAGAGGCCATTTTCATTACAGGTTCTGCTGCTTGTGGTGCTGCAGCCATTTTCTGGTCTTGCTGCAGGTAGGCTGTGGTGCTCTTTTCTTCCACATGTTTGATCCTGGAT
The DNA here is from genome assembly GCF_044704955.1 of Pristiophorus japonicus. Classification (NCBI taxonomy): domain Eukaryota; kingdom Metazoa; phylum Chordata; class Chondrichthyes; family Pristiophoridae; genus Pristiophorus; species Pristiophorus japonicus. Next base: position 177,899,711 of record NC_091983.1, on the reverse strand, counting down.
GTTGGGAATCCATTTCTTTTGTCGATGTTGGGGAAGTCCAGAACCAGGGGTCACAGTCTAAGGATAAGGGGTAAGCCATTTAGGACCGAGATGAGGAGAAACTTCTTCACCCAGAGAGTGGTGAACCTGTGGAATTCTCTACCACAGAAAGTTGTTGAGGCCAATTCACTAAATATATTCAAAAAGGAGTTAGATGAAGTCCTTACTACTAGGGGGATCAAGGGGTATGGCGAGAAAGCAGGAAGGGGGTACTGAAGTTGCATGTTCAGCCATGAACTCATTGAATGGCGGTGCAGGCTCGAAGGGCCGAATGGCCTACTCCTGCACCTATTTTCTATGTTTCTATGTTTCTTGGAATGCTGCCCAGGCCCAGAAAGTGAAGTTTGGATCCTCGGTCTCAGAGATTTTGCCGGGGTGCTGTGGGCAGTCGAGCTGGACAGTGGAACCTCCGGATGCTGCGATGGATCCATGTTCGAGATCGATTGCCGGAGCCCGGAGGCCTGGGAGCAGCTTCGCTTGGACAGGCTGCCGTTGTGATCAATTAGCAGGATTCATTCAAAGTTCTTCAAAAGTCGCTTGGCTCATCACAGACTGGCTCGCCCCTGTGTCGCTCTCCATAGAAACTGGGACCCCGTCGACGACTACTTTCATTGCCCATGGAGAACTTTCGGTGGAGCAGGTATGAGTTCCATACTCTTCTTCCGGGGGTTGAGCAACTTCACCTTCCTCTGTGTCGGAGCCCCGGTGATCAGCCAACTCATCAGAGACACGGTGAGTAAAGCTTTTTCTGTACATCTTTTGAAGGTGCCTTTTCTCTTTGCATGCATAGTCTTTGTAGCGGCACTGGTGGGCCCTGTGGTTTCCTCCACAGCGCCAGCACAGGGCTAGCCGGTTTGCCCCATGTGGTGGACTCAGGGTTGCGGGACTCAGGGCATCGTTTCTGCCCTTAGTAGTATCAATGTGGTGCACTGCTCTCATCGGTTTAGAGTCCCTTAGTGCTTCATTTAGGTGCTCACCAAACTCGCACGGTGCTGCCAGTCTTCTTAAGTGTTCCAATCTTTCTACAAAAGCGTCCCAATCTTCCCCATTGGTAAATTGCTGAAAGTTGATGAGATTCGACATGCTGAGCGTGTGGTTCGTGACCTCGTATTCCCGTCGCCAGTTGTGGTGTATGTAGGCACCTTTAGTAATGACTCCACGAGGCAGGGTATGATACTTAAACTGTGTAGACCTGTGGTCCTTTATTTGCAGCTCCTGAGTGAGGACAACAAGCTGTGAGTTCACTTTTATACTGGGTTGCCTGCAGTGTGCAGAGAACCCTTAGGTCTCCAGCAGCAGCACCCCCTGGTGTACAGGTAAGGTGTGTACAGTATAAAGGTACATTCAGTGTGGCATAACAGTGTTACAGACATCACACAGTAAACAGGCATGCATACACAACAAAGATCATGGCTGATCTCCGGGGGTTTGCTAATGGGGCACAATGCCATTTTTTCCCGGGGAGGGGGACGCTACTGCCTCCCGGGAAATTGCCCTGGAGGTTTGGAAGGCTATGATATCATCACCGTGTGCGTGAACCCGCGCCGACCCCTTTCCGCCCGGCGGGTCGCAAAGCTGGCAGATATTCGCTCCCGGGCGTTATTTAAAGGGGAGGCCTTTAGTGCCCCAGGCCACTATCTTTGTTGGTGGGCCGACTCCGCCTTCGGTGCCGGCTGCTTGCCCAGTCTCACGCGTCCCAGAGGCAGCCACCAAAGGGCCATGCAGAGTGTGCAGCAGCCCTCCCCTTCCGGGAGCACCACTCAAAGGAAACGGAGTGCCGGAGATAGCGCCCGCTTCCTTTGAGGGGTGTAAGGCCCAATTCCGCATCGGGGGTGGGAGTTCCGGGCCAGGCGATAAAAGTCCTGGCCCCAGAAGGTTACCTTCCCCAATCGGGGTGAGGGAAAATTTCACCCTCTGAGTTTTTAAACATTTCTTTGAGCACTTTCATTTATCAGTTATAAAAATATCGGAGATGGCGGGGGTGTGTGGGAAGCTGCTTTACTGGGAGGGGAAGTTGGAGGTGAGAGGTGAGAGGTCATGTGATGAAACCTCCAGGAATACAAGGTAACCCGAGGGCTATGGGGGAGGGGGGAATGAGCCCGAGCAAGCTGGCTCTAGAAACCCAGGCAACTCAGTTCTATTTTGTTTATATCTGCTGGTTTGTTCAGTTTGGTGTTGTCCGCGCTGCTCCACCTTTGGGCTCCGACCTCTCCGCTCCTCTGTGCCTTGTCCGTCCCCTTCTCTCCGCTTCCGATCTCCTGGCCAATAGCGAGGCTGTGAGGTCTTGAGGCTCACATTGCATACTATGAATTCCACGTAGAGAGAGGTCCTGTGTGAAGGAGGAAGGAAGGAGGACAGTAGGAGTATGTTTGAGGTTGTGTGCATGTATTGGCACATGCAGCGGAGCCTGGTCTCTAGTCATCTTGGGTCCCCTTGCCATGGACTAAAACCTTGCTCCGTCAAGCCCATGTGGTGGCTGGTGTGCAACGGCCACCCCACGTTAAAATAATTAACGCACAGGCATCTTCCACCATTTAAAATGAGTTCATCAATCACCTGAGTACTCATTTTTAGTGTGGAAACAAGTCATCCTCGACCCCGAGGGACTGCCTATGATGATGATGATGTTCAGTTTGAATGTTGTGCACCTGGAGCTTTGGACCGGGCTGTCCTTAGCACTGCTGCCTCATTGTTGTTTAATAAATCTCAACACCAAGGGCTCAATTTTCCCCAAAGCATTTTTTGGCGTACTTGAAGAGTTACGCCCGATTTTTTGGGGCCCAAGTACGCCAAAAAAAAAAGTTCTAAGTTTCCCCGTTGGATTTCTTCATTTTGTCGTGGCCTAACCCGACCTTTAGTTTTGGGGGTGGAGCCTTGATCTGCACGAAAAAGATCGGGCAAATCTCTCTCTCTCTCTCTCTCGGACTGTGTGTGTGAACCCGGGACTGAGAATGGGACCGGACAGCCTGGAGGTAAGTTGCTGCTATGTGTTTTTCAATTCTTTCAGTGTGTCCGGGCATCTGCTGCGCCACTTTCCTTGCCTGCACCGATTTCCTTAACTCTAGGGAAGGTTTTTCAGGACAGGCCACATACACTGGCCTAATCAGAACTGGAGTAACTCTCAGCTGGACAAACTTCCCTAAATGGTCAGAAGTGGCGTAGGTGGCTGGTTATGCACCACTTGGCTGAAAAAAAAACTGACTTAAAAAATTCGTAACTAACTGAGTTATGCTGGTGCAAATTGATTGGGGAAACTGGGGATTTTCAACCGGCAAAAAAGAGCAACCTGTCAAAAAAACTGCCGCAAATCACTGGGGAAAATTGAGCCCCAAGGCCTGTCCGTAGCAGCAACTCGAGATGTATGCAAACTAAAGGAAGCAGAGATTTAAAATATATATGTGGTTTTCACAGTATACAGCCCATGAAGGCCAAAGATTGGGCACCCCTGCTCAAGGTCGTAAGATAAGTGAATAACCTCAGCCTGGCTTTCCATTTCAGTTTAACCTCATCTGACCTCTCTCTCTTTAACTAGATCAGTACTGAACCTGGTTAATTGTGGAAGTAAAGTCTATAGCACGGATGAATACTCTCAGCTTCACTCCAGATTTTTTACAGGTGTGGCTTTCAAGTGTTCGGCACACAGAACGGTCTCTTTAAAAGATACCTGACTGGAACTGATTATGGCTCAGCTGGAGTTTGGACTGAGGGCACATCACACACTTGGGTGTTTTTAACTTTTTAGCCCAGTGCTGTGCCAAACTCTAATGGGTACAGTTTGTTAGGAAAGCTGCCTTTACGATTCTCTTTTTATCACCAATTTTCTCCCCGATTGCTCTGAAGGTGCTGATCTATAGGGAGTACGATTCCATGTCCACTGACTAACCCTCAGGTAAGTAGCTATTCTTCAAGTCTGATTCAAGACAGTGAAGGCTTAGCTATAGGATCATTATAGTTGAGCCTGAATGTGTCACCACTGTAAAGTCCTGTCCCCTCAGTACAGATTCATACGAGGCATGTAGTGAAGTCAAGGTCACTCTGGACCTGCACCTTTATTTCACAGCTCTGGAATGCTGCACTTGCCTGAGACCTGTCCTTATATACCTGTCTCTTGCAAGTGTACCCTGGTGGTAAGGTATGCTGGTGGTTACAGGTCATATCTTATTACAGTCATGTATAGCATGTTAGGATACAGTTACATATAATAATGTAAGATACATGACACCCACTTGATATCCACTTTGGTGCATTTTCCAGCATGGTAAACTGGCTAACCAGGAGAACTGAGGCTAATTCTAGTACCGGCTGTATAAACAACCTGCACAGTATGGATTAGAAGCTCTTCTTCTTAGGTGGTCCCTTGAATCAAGGATGACTTGCTTCCACGCCAAAAAGGGATGAGTTCACAGGTGTTTCAATGAAGGACTTAATATTTCAGGTCCCGAACTGCATATTGAAGGGTGGAAGATGCCTGAGCGTGGATTTTTTTAATGTATGGTGACCGTTGCACACCAGCCACCACACGGGCTTGACAGAACTAGGTCTTGGTCCAGTGTCAAGGATTAACCAAGACAACTGGAGACCAGCTCTGCGGTAGGGACCTAGTGCGCACACGTATCGCAGTGTGGGCTGGCCCACGCCTCTTCTGGGCCCCGATCACATCGCTCTGCAATCTCTCGCCGCTCCTTCGCCCCGACCTCACCGCTCTTGCTGTACCTGCCCACACTTCAATCACAGCAGCCAGGGCACCTAAGAATGAAACAATAAGAGGACCTATCCTTCTGCATTACCGCTATATTACTGTCAAAGAAAGACCTATATATAGCACCTTTCACATCTTCAGAGCATCATAAAGCATTATATAGCCAATGAATCAATTTTCAAAAGTTGTCACTGTGGTTTTGAAGGCAAATCTGCAGTCAATTTGTGCACAGCAAGGTCCCACAAATAACAATAAAATAAATGATCAGTTTTCTGGTGGTGGTGTTTGGGGGATAAATGTTGACCAAGAGACTTCCCATGCTTTTCTTCAAATAGTCCCATGGGATCTTTTGCACCCACCTGATGAAGCAGATGAGGCCTATCCTTGGCCCTCTCCTATTTCTCATCTGTATGCTGCCCCTCAGCAACTACATTAAAGGCACTATACGAAAAAATGACGGACAAGTAAAGACCATCTATAAAAATGCAAGTTGTTGTTGTCCCATCCAAAAGATAAAATTGCTGACAATATAGCACTTACAGATAGGCACATCCCCACCGCCGACATATCTTCACCAACTTTGAAGTCAGTCAAGGCTCCCACTGCAGGCAAGCGAGGATCTAATTCAAATAGAAAGGTCGTGACCTGATGACATCATCAGTGCCACGAGGTGATTTCCTCGAAGATCCGGGGAAGCCCGCCTGCTGTCAAAGCCACCAGAGAAACCTGGTGGATTGTAGCAGAGTGGTCAGAAGAGGCCAAGATAAGTAACATTTTTGAATCTACGGAGGAGCAGGAAGAAATCCTTGGGCCTCCCTTGCTCTGGCCCTCCATCTCCCTTCCCACACCAACAATTGATCCAGGGAACCCTCCTCTCCACCCCGCACTTACTTTATAACTGCCGGGTGCGCTGTCCACTTTGAGTCTTCCACGCACCGTACCTCCCACCCCTTTCCTTTATAATCGAGGCCTTAGTGTCAGTTTAGTTTATGTACTTAGCCCTTGGAATGGAGCTTGAACCCATAGCTTTCAGACAGAGAATAACAAGTGCTAACATTGGGCCAAGCTGACACACTGAAGTGATGTTAGTCTATGAAGTACTGCTAAACACTGAAGGTGTGTTACTCTGTGTATTACAATCACAGGCTAAAGGAATATTACTGCCTGTGCGTCACTACTACACACTAAAAGGATGCTACTCTCTTTAGAACTACTTTAAATAGAGAGCCCATCCTGATCCAGGAAACTGACATTTTTATTGACCAGTTTGGAAGTAATTTCCAGGTATAAAGAACATATTTCAAACTGCTGAATGACATCAGTCTTCTGGGAATCCAATAGATGGAGGAAACAGAGAAATTAGCTTTACAGTTCAATCCTGTTAAGGCAATAACCTGCTTACCATTAAAGTGAAAGAGCCACTCACCATAACAGGAATTCAACATGAAATATTAGAATACGCATCCCGCTGCAGAAAGTTCTGGCCCACTTTAAACTGTAGCAATATTTATAAAGCTTGATCCATTGGAAATCCATTTGCAAATCTGCTGTCTCCCAGAAACAGCAATTTAATAATTGGGATACTGATTCATTTAACTTTACTTTTCCCAGTCTTGCTTTTACGCAGCTGGTATCTTCTTTTTCAGTATTTCCATATCTTGAAGAGACCTTTCATGGATAGTGCATTTCATCTCTGTATTTCTCCTATTTTTTTTCTTTCTGTTTGTGACATTTTCTGCATGCACGCAAGGAAAGATAAACTAATAAGCCAGCTTATGTCTGCCACATTAATGTGTGAATACTTCATTTATTCACATTCAGAACAGCAAACAAAGAAATGCCTTTGAAACTTGTTAAGCATTCATGTGCTAATATCCCCAGCAGTCATAAAATCATATGGGCTTAAATTGCCCCTCTCCTTAAGGCCTGTTACCACCACAAAATGGTGGCCACGCTGCCGAGTGGAGTGGCCGCCGACTTTTGGTGAAATGGCCGCTGCTAGCCCAATTGCTCTCCCAAGTGTTCCCGGTGGTGCTCCGATCCCCCCCCCTTATCACTCTGTTGCTGCTGATCGGTGTTAAGCACGTCATCACCATGGCGACATTCCCCTCCGAAAATCTTCGGCCCGCCGCACGGTGCCAAAACAATCTTCTCCCCGGTGGTCCAGTGAGGCTGTGGCCTTTTGCAGCGGTGGTGCGGCTTCCCTTAAAGGGGAGAGCTCACTGCTGCTGCCGCCATGGTTTTCTTTTTGTCAGCCAACTGCCAGGTCGGCCCGACACTTATGCCCCACCGGTTCGGCTGGGCCACCAACAGGCAGCCTGGCACCACCTTTTGGCTTTATAAATAGAGGCATAGAGTAAAAAAGCAAGGAGGTTATGCTAAACCTTTATAAATCACTGGTTAGGCCTCAGCTGGAGCATTGTGGCCATTCTGAGCGCCACACTTTAGAAAGGATGTCAAGGCCTTAGAGACGGTGCAGAGGAGATTTACTAGAATGATACCAGGGACTTCAGTTATATGGAGAAATGAGAGAAACAGGGGTTGTTCTTCTCAGAGCAGAGATGATTAAGGGGAGATTTGATAGAGATGTTCAAAATCATGAAGGGTTTTGATGAGTAAATAAGGAGAAAGTATTTCCACCGGCAGGAGGGTCAATAACCAGAGGACATTGAATTGTAGCCTACACTGTGCAATATTAATATATGAATGACTAAAATCTTTCTCTCTTATTGCACAACACAATTTCTAAGCTAACATCTCTTCAACCACAATAACTATAAATATTCCCTGAGGCTCTTGGAGAAAATATTCTCCAACCTGCAGGGCTACTTACCTTTCCTACAGCAACTCATTTCTCAAGAACCATAAGGTGATAAGGTTTCTGAGAATTGGTTTTATTAATAGTTTGCAAGCAACAACAACAATCACTTGCATTTATATGGCTTCTTTGACGTAGAAAAATATCCCAAGGCACTTCCAGAGTCGAATTCAGACAGATATGGATGTCGAGACACAATCCAGCAACCAACTCCATAAGACCTTAGTTCCGTGCCTGGCTACCTTGCCCCCTCCCTCACCTCCAGGTCTTAAGTAACACGGATTGTCCTTACTGTCCAATGACTGGGTGAAACATGTATTTTCTACCAGCAACTCAAAGAATCTTGCATGCTATTTTTGTAGTTTCTCCTTTCCAGAGAAACCTCTAGATCATTCTCTGGAATTCCTAATCTGCATCCATATTGCTGTGAGAAATCCTTTGAAATATAGGTCATACCAAAAAATAGCACTGATTCTTGGGTTTTCTATTATACATGCACTAGAAAGGTTTTCCAACCAAATCATATTGAGTTAGTTAGCATGATTGATGATGTGCCAACATTACTGTAGTCAGCTGCTACCTTCAAGTAGGGAGGAACAAGTAATGACCAAATGGAGGCAGTCAGGGTCAGCACTTAACCTCTGCTTCCTTGTTTAATTCAGGAAAATAAGGGGGCATTTTTCAATACTTTTGCAGTTCCTTCTGAATCATAGCATTCTGCCACCAAGAGGCCGATCATTGCTTCAACTTGCTTGCAGAGAAGTCATTTTGCAAACTGGGCTAATTGTCCAAGTGAATGCAGTGCAGCTAAACATCCAGAGTTGTTATAACACAGCATTATATATCACCCACACAGCATGAGCAGCTCTTTTTTTTCAGCAATAGTAAATGGAAGCTAGGGCAGGAGGTGAAAGAGCACGCAATACTCACACAAATAAAACCCATACAGCAGACAGTGTATTGAAAAGAAGCTCCTAATTATCTGCAGCAGATTTACAGAAGTCATTACAAAGTGTGCCCTTACGCTCCAGTAATGCCTGGGTTATTTACTTCCTCATGTAAGCATTCATCTAATTAAACAGAATTGCCACGAAGTACCAATAAAATTATAAAAATGTAATATTGTTTCACATGGACATTTAGGCCAGTCTGCCCTGAACTCTGACTTTCACGAAAGATAAACAAAATGGGAAGAGGGCAGAAATAACACCGGGTTTTTACAGTTCTTGCCCTTGAGCCATGCAAAGAGCTGGTTTTTTTTATGAGCTACGTGAAGCACTAAAGTCTTGCAAAATCTTGCATCCGGTTTTGATTAAACAATGTCTAGCCTTAGCAAACATTGTTAATATGTATTATGTTTTAAAGATTGATTGTTTTTAGTTTATTTCCCCCTTCCTGCCAGCACCCTACAGGCACAGACGCAGCTGCTGTTCAGCGCACAAGGAATCTAATCTTCAAGCTCACTCAAACTCGTTTTCTTTCTTACTTTTTAGTTACCCGGTGCCGAAGATTTATATATTCTGCACCCATCTGCTGAAAAAAAAATGCAGCTAAATCTTGTTCATTTACAAGCGGTTTTACTTCCACATTTCTTCGAGCTTTTCGAGTGTTACTACAATGAAAATTGGGAAAACAGCAACATATTTCCCACATATCTTTCATTGAAGATAGATTCATTCCAACTTCCACAGATACTGAATCATAGACATGGCCAGCTTCAAAGAACTATAGGCCCATTTAACCGTAATGTTGTTTACATCTGTCTTTTGGGTTATCCCCTTCCCTCACACATCTACTCTTCAACCAAGAGGGCAGTGTATTTTATTTGTCAGGGTTACCTTGAGTCAGCCACTGGGGTCTGGTTGAGAAAATCAATGCATAAGAACAGAAGAAGGCATGGAATCCTTGTCCTCATATTCAAATCTCTCCCACAGCTGTGTATCTCCCTACATCTGCAACCTTCTCCAGCCATACATCCCCCGCCTCCCCCCCCTCCCCCCACATGCTTCAGTCCTCCAAATCTGGACTCAGGTGCATCTCCTCCTTTGCCCTACCGCCAGTGGTAGAGCTCTCAGTTACGTTCTAAATCCTGCCACTTCTCCACTTCTCATTTCAAATCCTTCTCAACGAAGACTTCAGGCATCTCTCCTAACTTCTTTCCCATGGCTCAGTATTCATTCCCCCTATTATTACTTTGGAAAGCATCTTGGAACATCTAGTATATTAAAAGAGCTACGCTACATAAATGATTCTTCTTCGCCTTCCTGTAATGGTAATAGTGTAACCGAAAGCCACCAGACACTGATACAATGGGCAAGCATGGCAATGCACACTGACACATGGTGTTACTCCCTCAAATCAGTCTCCAAGGTCACCTATAACACAAGCCACTCAGTAAAGAAGGATGAAAGAAAGAATTTGCATTTATATAGCGCCTTTCATGATCTCAGCACGTTACAGCCAATGAAGTACTTTTGAAGTGCAGTCACTGCTGTAATATAGGAAAAGCGAATTTATGACTCTATTAAATTCTCTTATAAAAACTCTCTTATAAAAACATACCTTATAAATTAACGTATTTTATTCTGAACACGTAGATTGTGATATAATGGCGAGCATCTTTTCTCTTTCAGATACTGACAGGTCCCTTGTGTATTTCAGCATTTCTTGTTTTTATTATTGATATCAACGGAATTCAATTAAAATCTCTTCATGTAACAACATTGGGAGAAAATGTTCTGACGAAGGGTCATCGACCCGAAATGTTAATTCTGCTTCCTCTCCACAGATGCAGCCTGACCCGCTGAGATTTCCAGCATTTTCTGTTTTTATTTCAGATTCCAACATCCGCAATATTTTGCTTTTGTATTAGGAGAAAGTGTCTTTGACACTCTATTCTAACCTACCATCTGTGGTCTGAAATGTCACCACCTCAAATAAAGAGGGTAATTTTTACTTTGGAAGGATATAAAATGGGCGACTGAATCACCAGTTTTATATTACAGGGTATCACACAAAGTCAAAATGGTCCCAAAGTTTTTAATATCTAGATCGATTTAGGAAAACATTTTTTGGTTATTTGTCATACATTTTTCAATTTATATAATTTAATGTATTTTTTCTAGATTTGCATAGTGTATGTGGCAAAGTAAAACTGTTATTCTATTTTGTACCTTCAAATTGACAAGTGTGTATCAGTTTTTAAAAGTTAATGATCCCATAAGTAAATAAAACAGTGAGATATCTTTGTGCCTGTTTTTGTTTTTCTATTAATGTTTTGAATATTTTTCAATTTCAGTGCGACCCTCTGAAGATATGTTTTTATTTTTCAGATAATAAAACTTACCTAAAGCAGGGTTTGTTCTTAATCTTAACAGATTTGTGTGTTTGGCAGCATACCTAATGTAAAGAAAAACTCGACATTCACACAAAGGCCACTTCCTGTCGTCAAGAATTTGAAAATACAGTAAATGCAACATTGCACATCAAGTCTTCACCGTCAATGTTATTAGCCATCAATTCCCTGCCCTTTATAAAATTCCTTAACATCTTACTTCCCAAATAAGAACCTTTCTCCCTTTTAAACACATCAATTGACTTTGAATCCATAACCTCTTAGGGCAGTGCACCCCACATTCTCACAATTCTTTTTTGAAGATTTTTCCCAGATTCGCTTTTAACCAGTTTAGTTTAATTCTAATATTCCATGGGGCTGTCATACCGCCTTTGAAATATACCGCAAGTTTGAGATATCCGCATGCGCTGCGCATCCGCTTCATCCCGAACTTGCGATCTGTCAAGGTACGCCTTGACAGATCCACACTGACAGGGAAACACTGATTGCTGGTGCAGAGTTGGGCTAATTGCCCACCAACTGCCCAGCAATTAAATCCGAAAATTTAACGGTTAGTGAAAGCAGGCGCAGGAGCCTGCTTCACTGTGAAAGGAACCCATTTGAGTACATCTGAAAGGATTGTTAACCATTCTGGTATCACTTCATAATAAAATATATGTACCTAGTGGCAACATATAGAAACATTAAAAATATAAAATATGATAATTACATTTAAAAATATCAATGTATTCTGTACTCCAATTGTATGATCAAGAACTGGCATTCGACACAAATCATTTATATGTCCTCCAAATGTATGAAATAAAACCATTTTGCTGTTTAAGTATTTTATATAATACATTTAAAGCTGCCGCATAGCTGGTGTGCTACGTGCACAGTAAATCGAAAGGATCATTGCCAACGCATTTCAGTGCTGTTCAATCACAATCCGTCGTAATGGACCTTTGACGGGATATTAAATGCTGGCCTTAAAAGAATAAAAAACTTACCAGATTTACATGAAATAAGTCCGAACACATCCTAAATTTTAAAAGCCGGGATGTTTGAAGTACAGCACAGGTAATTCTTTGGGCTAACAAAACACTCTACAACGCTGTATAATGCTCCTGAGTGCAAATAAGAAAAGGAACACGTTTCTTAGTATGAAATATAAATAACGTATCATTTAATACACTTCCCAAGTGATAGAAACTGTTTTAACCTCAATAGAAGGTTGAACAACTAAACAATTTATTTCACTTTAGTAAATGGTCAAAGGACGAGAATCTTTCCATTGACCTCAAACTAAACTTTTTTAATATTAAGTGGAAAACAGATGCCAAATTATTGATGGTATTTTGTTACATGATTTTAACAAAATGCTGATATATGAAATAAATCCAAATGCTAGTTTAATGAAAAGTCTTTAAAATGTAATTTCAATGAAAGAGACTGAAAATGTTTCTTTGGGCGTGGCTTAGTTTTGACAGATTTTGTGGCCGTGTCTTCCCTTACACATAAGCTGCATGCTGCGCCCCTGGCCCTCGCGATGTCATACGCTGCGCACAACTCTGCAGCCACAAACAGAAAGTCTACGTTCTGGGTCTCGCACACAGTGGAGGAAAAATTGCGGTCAGAGGCTTCCTTCGGACGAAGACCTCCTACCTGAAAAAAATCTACGAAAATACCTGGTGGTCCCGGAGGAAAGTAGGATTCTGGTTTGAGGCTTTCATTCGCTGTGCAGCCTATGGGAACCTGTCCTCAAGATACGTATCCTACAATCACGTGGGCCTGCACCACCAATCACTCTAGTAGTCTTATTCATAATAATGGGTGCTCTGTTTGTGTGACCTCCCATTACTATCAATGAGAATACCCCACTAGAACAAGAAACACAGCACAATAAATATAAAAAACAGCTCACATATTTACAACTAATTGATATTGAATGTAATTAAATGTTTTAGAAAAAAATATTTAAAAAAAAAATGTTAAATGTGTCTTAATAGGGTTAAAAATAAACTTACCTTAATGGACAGGGTTTTTAATATAAAAATGAGTGATTAACTTCAATTTTTCTATGTTTTAAAACTCTTAGGCGTAAGAGTTTGAAGGACATTCGCTGGGCAAGTTGCCCAATCTCTGCCCCGCAGATGCCCTTCTCCCGGAGATGTGTCGGATCTGTCAAAATAAATGTTTTAACAGGTTGGAAAAGCCAGTTCTCGATGCGTGCACATCGCACATCGCACCCCGAGAACCAGCATTTGCGAGGCCTCGCCAGGTGTGTGCGCACATCGTATGGACCCGGCGCACCGCAATTTTCAGCCCATTAAGTTTGTATTCTTTTTGGAAGTTGGAAGTGTACTCTGTAACTACGCCGCTGACTGCAATTTTTGGGCCCGTCTCTTTTTTGGGATGCTCTTATTACAGGATGCCCCATCTACCCTGCTAATTCCCTTCATTTTTAAAACAATCGTGAATATTTTACGAAATGCAGGAATATTGTAATGTTGCAACATTTTTTGACAGGAGAAACCAGGGTTACATCGTTGAAAGGTTGTGGACCTGAAACGTTAAAAATGCTGGGCTAGAAATTGCGTAGCAACCCATTTGGGGCGATAACTTTTGTGGGAGTGCAAAAGTATCGGCGGATGCTACACTTTTGATTCTGCCGGGAACTTCCTCTTTTGCGCTCCAAGAGGGAAGTGGAACGCTAAATCAAGCGCTACCACTTCACTTAGAGCACTAAAGTGTGTGAGAGGAGCAATAATGGCAGAGCTCTGCACAATGACCTACACAATGCTGCGGTCATTGAAGCCTAAGCCTGTGTACATTTGTCGATCGCACCTATGATACGCGCATAGCAGCCCCAAGCACTCTGAGGCCCCAAGTTTCCACATGATTTGCTCCTGATTTTTAGGAGCAACTGGTGTAGAACGGAAAATCTTAGAAATCGGAATTCTCGTCATTTAGTTTGCTCCAGTTCCAGTCAGTTAGAACAGTTTCACTTTGGAACAGAATTTTTTTTTCAAAAGGGGGCGTGTCCGGCCACTTACGCCTGTTTTCAAAGTTTCGTCAGTGAAAACTTACTCCAAACTAACTTAGAATGGAGTAAGTGAAGATTTTTGTACGCTCGAAAAAAGCTTGTCTACACTTTAGAAAATCAGGCGTAGGTTACAAATCAGCCATAGGGAATGGTGGGGGGGGGGGGGTGGGGTTTAAAGGGAAGTTTACAAACATTAAACACTTCAGTTTTACAAATAAAGAGCCATCATCAATAAATGATCAATCAACCAATAAATCAATCAAAAAAAATTAATAAGAAATAATTTTTAAAAAAATCAATAAATAAAACATTTTCTACTTACTGACTGCAGCACCGGGAGCCCTCCAACAGCGTGCTGGGATGCTCCCCCCCCACCAGTGTGTCTCTGTCAGTGTCTCTATCTCTCTGTCTGTCTGTGTGTGTCTCTCATTCTCTGTCTGTCAGTGTCTGTGTTTCTGACAGCGAGAGGAGGGGGAGGAGGGGGGTAGAGGGAGAGAGGGGGGGAGCAGAGGGAGGGAAGGGGGAGGGAAGGGGGAGAAGGGGGAGGGATGGGGGAGGGGGGAGAAGGGGATAAAGTGGAGAAGGGGGAGAAAGGAGATGGGGGAAGGAGATGGGGGGGAAAGGAGATGGGGGGAGGAAAGGAGATGGGGGGGAGGGGAAAGGAGAAGGGGGAGGGAGGCTGAATGGGCCGGGCCCGAGACTTCAGGCAGGGTCCATCCCCAGTACCAGATTTACAGGTAGGTGGCGTTGGGTCGGGTTGGGGGGGGTGGTGGGAGGGAGGTCAGTTCGGTTCGGGTCGGGGGGAGGGAGGCAGGGAGAGGGAGGTCAGGTCGGAGAGAGGGAGGTCAGGTAGGATCCAGTCCGGGGGCGGGGGGGAGCAGGAGTTGGTTCGGGTCCAGTCGGGGGGGGGGGGGGACCGGGAGTCGGGTCGGGTCCGGGGGGAGCGGGAGTTGGGTCTGGTCCAGTCGGGGGGGGTCCGGGAGTTGGGTTGGGTCGGGTCCGGGGAGTGGGGGGGGGGGAGCGGGAGTCGGGACGGGTCCAGTCGGTGGGGGGGGAACGGAAGTCGGGTCGGGTCGGGTCCGGGGGGGAGCGGGAGTCGGGTCGGGTCCAGTCGGGGGTGGGGGTGGGGGGGGGAGCGGGAGCGGGAGCCGGGTCCGGTCCGGTCCGGAGGCGGGAAGCGGGAGTCGAGTCGGGTCGGCAGGAAGCAGGAGCTGGCTGTGGGAGGAGCCTTATGCATGCAGCCCCAGTGAGGCCATTCGGCCAGGGCTAGGGGCTGCGTGCTTCAGGCCCCTCCCACACAGTTTCGGGCGCCTGGAGCTACTGAACATGCGTGCCCACTGTAGCGCGCATGTGCAGAGGTCCCGGCACTGTTTTCAGCGCAGGGACCTGGCTCCGCCCCCTACAGCTCGTGCTGACTGCACCGAGGGCCAGAGGACCTGCAGGGAGGTGGAGAATATGGAGGGGTTTTTTCGGCGCACTTTGTGAAAAACGGGCGTCCAGGTCGGGACTGCGCCGTTCTAGGCGCGGCTCGAAACTTGGGCCCTGAGAGAGCAGGGCTGAGCAACCGCAGGTTGCAAAGAAATCAAAATGCAACACACTGGGGACAGAATTAAATTTTGCCCTACCTGACCATCACAGCTTTTAATTAGCATTCATCAGCCGAGGTGACAACCTCTCCTGCAGTTGCCGCCCGGCGATGCTGCAGGGGGCGGGAGCGAATTTTCCATCCAGGGTGGTAACGGGGCACTGTGCCCCTGATGACGCCACGATTTCCGGGGCTCAAGGGACTGAGGCGATAAGTGTTAGTGCCAGCATGAACCCACCAGTGAAGTTTTTGGGGGTTGGACATTTTACCACGCCCGGTCAGTAACCCCTTGGTGCTCTGTTACCACAGAGGCGTCAAGGAGGCTAATTTCTCCCCCTCTGTTTCTCCCTTCATAGATGTTGCCTGCCCTGCCCTGGAATTTCTGAATTCCAGTGTTATGTATGCAATAACTCGATAGACTGAGTACTTAAACTAACACAGGTACAAACCTGTCTTGGCTTTATTAGGGCCCAAAGTGATTACATTACATGATGGCTTGCCTTTTATACTGGGCCACACATACGTGCGTACAGCCCAATGACCTCCGACAGTGCCACCACCTGATGGCTAGTAACCCCAAGCATACATACATGACAGTATCCCCCTTTAAGACATTAGTAACAGTCTTTTTATAAAAAGACGGTCCGGGGCTTTACGCTCCCGAGTTGATCGTCTCAGTTCAACTCCAGA
This sequence comes from Pristiophorus japonicus, assembly GCF_044704955.1. NCBI lineage: Eukaryota > Metazoa > Chordata > Chondrichthyes > Pristiophoridae > Pristiophorus > Pristiophorus japonicus. Next base: position 177,883,500 of record NC_091983.1, on the reverse strand, counting down.
ATTGGGCGAGCATTCTGAGTCTGTTATGACTGGGGGCTGGGTAGACAATCTGATGGGAGAGGCAATTGAAAGTTCAGATTCATTGACCATGTCAGGGATTGAAAGTCCAGATTCATTGATGACAGCGGAGTCCTCTGATGACTGAGGGTAGGTTGGTTGGTCACTGATTGTGTCTTCCTCAGACTGTTCATCCGTGTGCCGCAGCTTTATCTGATCAACATGTTCCCTGCATGTCTGCCCATTCTTGAGCTTGACGATAAACACTCTGTTACCCTCGTTGGCCGTAACAGTACTGGCGATCCACTTGGAACCTTGACCATAATTTAATACTTACACAGGATCGTTAACAGAAATGTCGCGTGACACTGCAGCGCGATCATGATACCACTGCTGACTTTGATGTCTGTATTCAACATGATCATTCAAGTCAGGGTGGACAAGAGAGAGCTTGGTCTTGAGACCTCTCTTCATCAATAGTTCAGCAGGGGAGACCCCGGTAAGCGTATGGGGTCTTGTCCTGTAACTAAGCAATATGCATGACAAGTGAGTCTGCAGTGAACCTTGAGTTACACATTTCATACTCTGCTTGATGGTTTGGACAGCACGCTCTGCTTGACCATTAGATGCGGGTTTGAATGGTGCTGACCTCACTTGTTTTATACCATTGAATTTCATGAACTCTTGAAACTCCAGACCAGTGAAGAAGGTCCGTTGCTACTTACAACGATGTCGGGCAGACCATGAGTGGCAAACATGACACGAAGGCTCTCAATGGTAGCTGTGGATGTACTGGATTACATGATTATACACTCTATCCACTAGCAATATGCATCCACCACAACTAAAAACATTTTTCTCAGGAAGGGACCTGCAAAGTCGATGTGGATCCTGGACCATGGTTTAGATGGCCACAACCACAGACTCAGCGGCGATTCCGCTGGTGCTTTACTAAGCTGCATGCAAGTGTTGCACTGATGCACACATGATTCCAGATCAGAGTCAATTCCAGACCTGGCAATGGCTTTCATCAAGACAATACCGGGATGAATGCTATATAGAGCATGTACAAATTTCTCTCTGCCTTTCTTAGGCATAACAACACGATTACCCCACAGTAAACAATCTGACAAAACTTTGCGACGGTTGTAAGGTTTGGTCTCATCACCCATTTGCTTGGGTATGGAAGACCAATCACCATTAAGGACACAACATTTCACAACTGATAATATCGGGTCCTGGCTGGTGCAGGTCTTAACTTGTTGAGCCATGACAGGGGTTCCTTCAATTTCAAAAGCATCCATAACTAACAGTAGGTCTGCAGGTTATGACGTCTCCACCTCCGGTGTGGGCAACGGCAAACAGCTCAATGCATCGGCACCATTCTCAGTGCCAGGTCTATGGCGAATGACATAATCATAGGCAGATAATATCAGCGCCCACCCCTGGATGCGGGACGATACATTGGTATTGATACCTTTGTTTTCCAAAAACAATGAAATGAGTGGCTTGTGATCTGTTTCCAGTTCAAACCGAAGACCAAACAGGTACCGATGCATCTTTTTAACCCCATACACACAGGCTAATGCTTCTTTTTCTACCATCCTGTCGGCTCTTTCTGCCTTTGACAAACTTTTAGAAGCATACGCAACAGGTTGTAGTTTATCCGACTCATTAGCTTGTTGGAGCATGCAATACTAGACACTTACACAAATCATAATGTACCAGCAGCTTGTTAGAGCAAAGCAGATTAGCAGCTTTCTCAAAAGCTCTATCTTAAGACGCACCCCAAACCCAGCTGTAGTCTTTTCTTAGCAGCATGTGCAGTGGCTCTAATGAAGTACTCAATCTAGGTAGGAAATTACTGAAGTAGTTGAGTAGACCAAGGAACGAATGCAGCTCCGTCACATTCTGAGGCTTGGGTGCATTTTTGATGGCCTTGGTTTTCGCGTCTGTAGGCCTGATGCCGTCAGCAGCAATTTTCCTCCCCAGGAATCGAATTCCGGTGCCATGAAGACGCACTTCGAACGTTTCAGTCTGAGTCCCACTTTGTCCAGACGATGTAGAACCTCTTCCAGGTTGTTCAGATGTTTGGCGGTGTCACGACCTGTGACCAGGATGTCATCTTGGAACACGACGGTTCTAGGGACGGATTTCAGTTCCTCTGAAATATGGCTGCAGACAAGAGAATTCTGAAAGGACACCTGTTGTAGATAAACAGTCCTTTATGAATGTTGATGCATGTAAATTTCTTCGACGTCTCGATCAGCTCTTGTGTCATGTAGACCGACGTCAGATCCAGTTTAGTGAATGACATCCCCCCCGGCTAACGTTGCAAACAGGTCATCAGCCTTCGGCAACAGGTATTGATCCTGTTTCAATCATGTGCAGAACTGCCTGAGCTTTATGATGGTGCAGATCCGAGTCCACATGGATCTGCACCTTGGCTCCCGTGAAATTGCTGATGCCTGGTTCAAACAGTGAGGGGAACTTACTCAGCACTTGAGCACATGGAGTATCATCCTCTGATGACAACGCTTTGATATCTTTCCAATTCTATTTGATTTTTTCTAGCCAATTCCTGCGGAACAGCGTTGGGCCATTGCCTGGAACAATCCATAACGGTAAATCATGAACCGCACCATCATACGACACCTTGACTACTGCTCTGCCAATCATCGTTCTGAGTTCTTTAGTGTACGTACGCAACTTGGCATTGACTGAACTCAGCTTAAGCCTCACAGCCTTAGTATCCCACAGCTTGTCAGATGTCCTCTGGCTCATTATTGATTGACTCACACCCGTGTCCAATTCCATCGGTACCAGCACACCGTTAAGTTTCACATTAATCATTGTCGGTTGGCTCTTTGTTAGGAATGAATACAGTCCATACACTTCCTCCTCTGGTATCTCGGATTGCATATCCGGATCCGTGCTATACTGGTTATCATCCTCCATGTGCTGTGTCGCAGCATGCTTGCTCAGCTGCGGACACATGTGCTGGAGATGTCCCAGTCTCGAACAGCCTTTACAAATGTACTGTTTAAACTGACACTGATGAGGCCAATGATTGCTCCCACAAAGCCAACACGGTGAAATCGGATTCATTCCCTTTGGCGGACTTTGGGCAGCCACAGGTTTTGCATATACAGTCGAGTAGGCCCTGCCATATGCAGCTCTGCCAAACGATGATACAATCTTGTTTACAGTACTTGCCTGGTTCCGATTTTTTGATGATATCTGCTTTAAATTTTTGTCCGTCATCATGCAATCGTGATGGCTTTGCTCAAATCCAACGTCTCTGCCACCAGTAGCTTATGCAGGATCACCTTGTGGTTAATGCCAATTACAAAGAAGTCCCGCAGCATGTCTCCCAACACGTTTTCGAACTTACATGGTCCAGCTAGATGTCCTAGGTCGGCAACGAATTCCGACACATCCTGGCCCTCAGAACGAACGTGCTTGTAGAATCGATATCGTGAGATGCTGATGCCTTCTTCTGGTTTGAGATGGTCACGTACTAGAGCACACAATTCCTCATAGGCCTTGTCCGTTGGACTTCCAGGCGAGAGAAGATTCTTTATGAGTCCATAGATTTTCGGACAGCAAACCGTGAGGAAGACCGCCCTGCGCCGAACTGCGTCAGTGGGTTCCTCCATTTTGTTGGCCACGAAGTACTGGTGCAGGCGAGCTACAAAATCTGCCCAGTCCTCTCCCTCCACGAATCTCTCCAGAATCCAATGGTGCTTATTTTGCATGCGAAGGTTGTTAAGTTACCTCGTTGCCAAATGTTATGTATGTAATTACTCGATAGACTGAATACTGTAAGCTAACAAGTTCCAACCTGGCTCTGCTTTATTAGGGCCCAAAGTGATTGCATTACATGATGGCTTGCCTTTTATACCTGGGCCGCACACACGTGAGTACAGCCCAATGACCTCCGACAGTGGCGCCACCTGGTAACCCCAAGCATACATACATGACATCCAGCTTCTGCAGTATTTTGCTTTTGTTTCAGGTTAACTGGTGTCTGTGTCCATGTGGAATTGTATTTTTTTAAAGAAAGCTAATTCAAACAGAGTTGTCAAGGTTTCAAACTTGATTTGGTTAGTTGGATTGGGATCCTTGATATGCAGATGAGTTCAGATTTTTATTCTGGCTGATACTAACTGAGCCACAACATAATGGTGTGGTTGAAATGATATTTAAAAATGAGTTTCTTTTCTCTCTCGTGGTTTATAATGCCATTGAAACTCATACTTAGATTAAAGCTAGTAATTCACTCCCTTTATTCTATCCTTATTGAAAGCTGATCATAAGATAAAACTTCAGCACAACTTAATAATATTTTTTAATTAAAGGGGTTTCACCGTGGAGAGTTTGTAGACAGGCTGTTCTGAAGTCTCGTTTTAAAGCTGTAAATCCCGACATTTAAAAATTTGCTCTGCCAGCTACTAATGACATAATTTTCACAGAACTATCTTAAGTTATTTTTTTCTTCTATGATCTTCTCCTTCAAGGTTCTCTTTGTCTCACTTGGTCACTGGGTTGCAGTTCCATGCTACAAGTTGCCCTCAGGCCCTGCGCTCAAGTGGCCTTAACTGTGAGTGTCAGCAGGCTATCCAACTATGGAACAGATCACAGTGGAGGCTAATCCTGGCCTCGCCTGACATTCAAACACACATACCCACATACACACAGGCCTCATACTGGCTCATACACAGACATACATGTATGCGTAGATGCACACATATGCGCAGGCTCGCACACACAAAGGCTGAACATCATGTAGCATCCGATGACTGAGGTTGCAATTTCCACTGCAGTCATAGTAACTTCCATGGAACCACAACAGCTTCCAAGCATCGACAAAATGCTGCAATGGAAGCTCAAACAGTTTCCATTGCACTAATAGCATCTTCCATGAATGCAAAGTGCTGCAGTGAAAACTCAAGCAGCTGCCATGGTGGCTCTGGGCTCCTTGGTTGAAAAGGGCTGGCTGGGTGTCTCAGCTGGCCAGAGATCTGTCCTCCAACAGATCACTGGGCTGGCTGAACAGATCCTCAAGGTAGTGGTGTGGGTGTTATGGAGCAGGAAGCTACTGGCCTCTCTCTAGACACCAGCATGCTCACTGCCTCCCCCTTGCTACACCACCATTGTCTTTGCAGTTGCCTGTCAGCCAAGTGGCCCAGACTGCTGCGGCACATGTTGAGATGGTGCAGTCTGAGGCGAGGCCATCACGGCCCACAGCCTCTCGGGGGCTTCGCAGGAGGACAACTGAACTGCCCTCTTCAGATTCTCATCCACCTTGCCTGCTGCCGCCACTCGGGAGGCGCTTCGTAGAAGCACCAGCATAGACAACAGCACTTATAGGATAGACATGAAGGGTAAGCACCGGAGTGAATATGTGTAAGTGCTGTAATATTTTCACGGTTTGTTTTTGGTGTAGATCAAGAGAGGTAATTGGGTAGTGGCGGAATCGGTGGTCTTTTTTAGTTTGTTCTTCATGGGGGAAGGGGTTGAAAGGATTGAGTGCAGATGGTGGAGTTCTTGATGGAGCCTCAGTCCTGAAAGGTAATGCATGTAGCATGCTGCTCTGAAGTCTCATGGTGAAAGATGTCTCTCAAAAGTGGTCTTCAATTAGATGGCGGCCGGCGGCCTCCCAGTTGCAGGCCATCTACCTGGAACCCTCGGCTGCTCGCCTTGGTTATCCTCCTCCTCCTCCTCTTGTGGCTCCTGGGATTGACCCTCTGGCATATTTGCTGGTGGTAATGGCTAGTCTCTCACGACCGGTGCTGCACATTGAGGGATTGGAATCCCTTCCTGCTCCTGAACACCTCTGAGTTTAAATGAGGGGCTCACATGGCCACATGTATGTAGTCAATGGCTCTCTGGACCATGGGAAATCCCGCACTCCTGTTGAATCCCGGAGCTCTTTGCTTCTTGTCTTCTCTGGCAATAGGATATGATATATAGTAATTCCTCAGAGCGTTTAGAGCCACAGAGACCTCCCTGATGCAGAAGTGTGCAGAGGATTGTGAGATGTGACTTATATCACCTGTGGCAGCCTGGGAGGTTCCAGTAGCATAAAAATTAAGTGTGATGTGACCTTGACTGCCACAGGCAATGCAGTCCTGTCTGTGCTGTGAGGCCTGAGTCTTCCCTCCACTCGGCCACAGAGCTCAGTGACGACCTCCTTGGTAAAGTGCAGCCTCCTCATGCACTGGTCTTGGGTCATGTGAATGTAGGAGTAGTGCTCTCTGAAAACCCTGGGTGGATCGGGCCTCCTGCTGAGAGCCCTTCTTGCTCGCCTCACCCTCTTGTCCCTCTTCTCCCTCTCTCTTGCAGCAACTGGTGCTGCTCTGCCTGGCCACATCTCCTCCTCTCATTCCTTCTCCAGACCAAGGAAGACCCCGAGCAAGCTCCGCATGACCAATCACTCCCTTTCTTCTGGTGACTCTCATAAGGTCTCCAAGAAGGTACAGTAGCATTGCACTGACTCTTCTTAAATGACATCTTCGGGGCCAAAATTGCCCCTTTCGATAAGGCCTCTGACTGCCTGAAAGCGGCGGCCACAGGGCAGGGCGGAATGGCCAGCGACTCTCCGTGGAGGACCCGCCATTTTGTAAATTGCCCTTCCTCAGGAGTGGAGCGATGTCCGCGACGGCTCCGCCCGTTTTCCCGCCACGGCGTGCACGCGCCGACCCCTTACTATCTGGCAGGGAACCCCTCGCAAAATTGCCCCTCTGGAAATTGCCCCGCTGGAGCGGTGCCACCGCTGGCTGGTGCCCCTGACAGCTTTTGATGTCGGTGCACTCTCTGTGAAATGGCGGCACGGCCGCCCTTGAAGAGGAGATGACGCTGCTGTCGACGACATGTTTCATTTTTTGCCGGCCGGCTGCCAGATTATGGCCGCGGGATCGGCCGGGCCGGCAACAGGCAACAGGCAGCCTGCCACCCCGTCTTGGGTGCCAGGCCGCTTGCCCGGCCGAAATCCTCCCTGGTGGCCCAGTGAAGCTAACTAAAATGAATGCAGAGTTTGCAGCGGCCCTCCCCTTTAACTGAAGGGGAGAGACGTTGTGATGCGCCAGCACGATGACTGACAGTGGCGGCCACTCCGTCCCATCCCCACTTCTTCCCCCATGATGAGGCCACTTCTGCCCCGCTGGAAAAAAACCCACAAAAGCTGAATTTTGACAGATTCCGCCGCTTCGACTACGGTGGCCAGAACACTTCAAAAACGGTAGGTGTGCCCCGTTTTGGGCGGAGTACAATTTCTACCCCGTCTGAAATTTCCAGGAAAATGTTGATAGAGTGTTGGTGAAGTCTTGACAAAGTGCCCCAGAAAGTCTCTTGATGTGCATCAAAAGTCCTCTACAAATAGAGTTGTCAGTCGGTTTCAATCAGCAAGTGAACATTGAAAGCTGAGCATGGCTTTAAGTAACACACGCAATCCTCACCAATGCTTTTCTTTACTCCTGTTCAGCTAATCGCTGTTAGGAGAGGTCGTTAATTGTAATGCTAGCCAGAAAAACGGTGTGCGGCCTCTTTAATGAGCATTATTGGCCAATTTAATTAGTAATTGTTTCCAACCATCTTCAGCCAGAAGTGCCGAGTGCATGATCCATCTCTGCCTCCTCTTGAGGGCCCCACCATCATTGATGCCAGGCTTCAGCCAATTCGCTTCATTCCATGTGATATCAAGAATTGGCTGAGCACATTGGATACAGAAAAGACTGTGGGCCCTGACAACATCCTGGCTGTCATGCTGAAGACTTGTGCTCCAGAACTAGCCGTGCTTCTAGCCAAGCTATTCCAGTACAGCTGCAACATTGGCATCTATCTGACAATGTGGAAAACTTCCCAGGTATGTCCTGTCTATAAATTAATGTGTTGTCAAACATTTAAATCTTTATTTTCAACACTTTGCCTTCTTGGACAGATCTGTGTGCTCCTTTGGAAGTGGCTTAGTGAGTTGCAATGAATGGTGAGACATAACGGTACTCCCTGCAGTGCCAACCTGGCGCTTCATGTGGCAACCAAAATGTGCAGCATCAAGTGAAGTAAATATGGCCATGGTGAGGCCATCCCTGGCCTCCCGGGCAACAATGTGGTTGGGTGCTAATGTCCTGTGTCTTGTGCAGCATCAGTTGATTGCGGAGAAGGTTGGTGTTGTTGTTGGTGCTGCTGGTGTGCCTGGTACTGCTGGTGTTGGGGGTTCATCGTGGTCAGATTCTGAGGGCCAAAGTGTCAGAGTATAAATGGTTCCCATCCTGATGGAGTAGATACCAGTTGAAGGTGAGATGACAGAAGCACTCTGTCAAAGGTGAGAGAGTTGGTGCAATGAGGTGAGCCTGGCTGGAGAGTTTGCTACAAAGATTTGCAGCCTGCATAAAGCACAATCTGTCTTTCAAGGGGAGAGACCAAAAAGTCTATGAATTTGGAAAGTGTGCAGATGTAAATTTTGAGGTTTTGCCCAAGTTTTAATGCTCCATCAATGTCCACTTAACCGCCACCTCAGATGAACGGATGGGGTCCATTAAAGGCAGCCCCTCGGAATCGAGGAAGACTTGCTTCCACCCTTAAAATAAGTCCTTAGGTGGCTGAACAGTCAAATACGAGAGCCACAGTCCCTGTCACAGGTGGGACAGATAGCCGTTGAGTGTAAGGGAGGGTGGGACAGATTTGCCGCATGCTCTTTCCGCTGCCTGCACTTGATTTCTGCATGCTCTCGGCGATGAGATTCGAGGTGCTCACCCTCCTGGATGCACTTCCTCCACTTAGGGCGGTCTTTGGCCAGGGACTCCAGGTGTCAGTGGGGATGTTGCACTTTATCAGGGAGGCTTTGAGGGTGTCCTTGTAATGTTACCTCTGCCCACCTTTGGCTCGTTTGCCGTGAAAGTGTTCCGAGTAGAGCGCTTGCTTTGGGAGCCTTGTGTCTGGCATGCGAACTATGTGGCCTGCCCAGCAGAACTGATCAAGTGTGGTCAGTGCTTCAATGCTGGGGATGTTGGCCTGGTCAAGGACGCTAATGTTGGTGCATCTGTCCTCTCAGGGGATTTGTAGGATCTTGCAGAGACATCGCTGGTGGTATTTCTCCAGCGACTTGAGGTGTCTATTGTACATGGTCCATGTCTCTGAGCCATACAGGAGGGCGGGTATTACTACAGCCCTGCAGACCATGAGTTTTGTTAAGTATCAAACAACTCCATGAGGCTAAGTACGGTGAGTTAGTTCAGGCATGACCTTACTCCAGTTTATTTATTCTCAAAGTGAGGATTCAACATGGCTGCCAACATTATATACACAGTTTGCATGTGTCTGCCAGTGACCATTAGGACTCCAACAGTCGCGCCCTCAGGTGGCAAGTAAAACCTAGTTAACATACATAACATCATTCCCCGCCCCAAAGTCCTTGGTACAGGTTGTATTTACAAGTTGAGACGGTCCGGGGCCTTCCGCTCCCTGGTTGATCTTCTCAGTTCGAACCCAAGCTTGGGTGAGTTAGTAACACCATTGCTGCATTGCGGAGAAGTCGGTCTGACAGGACTGTCGGGGATGGTAGGTTCGTCATCGTGAATGACACAAGGGTCAACTGATGGTTGGATGTGTGTTGATGTCATCTTCAATTTGTTCTGGGTTGTCTGTGAATTGCAGTTTGGTTTGGTCGATGTGCCTCTTGCATGTTTGGCCATTTAACAGTTTGACTAGAAACACCCTGTTCCCCTCTTTGGCCAAAACTGTGCCAGCAACCCACTTTGGACCATGACCATAATTCAGGACAAACACAGGGTCATGAACAGCAATGCCACGTGATACGGCCACGGATTGTGGTACCATTGCTGCCATTGCCTTCTGGTTTCGATGTGATCATTGAGATCTGGGTGTACAAGGGAGAACCCTGGTTTTGAGGCCTCTCTTCATTAACAGCTCGGCAGGAGGGACCCCGTTGAGCGAGTGGGGTCTCGTCCGGTAACTGAGCAGAATGCGGGACAAGCGGGTCTGTACGGAGCTGTGAGTCACGCGTTTTAGGCTCTGCTTAATGGTTTGGACAGCCCGCTCCGCTTGACCGTTAGACACGGGTTTGAAAGGGGCAGACCTGACATGCTTGATGCCATTACGCGTCATAAACTCGTGGAACTCCGAACTGGTGAAACACGGTCCATTATCGCTGACAAGGACGTCGGGCAGGCCATGGGTGGCAAATATGGCCCAGAGGCTTTCAATAGTGGCTGTGGATGTGCTGGATGACATGATTACTCATTCAATACATTTGGAGTAAGCATCCACTACCACTTAAAATATTATGCCGAGAAAGGGGCCGGCAAAGTCCATGTGGATCCTTGACCATGGTTTGGATGGCAATGATCACAGCGGAGCCTCCACAGGTGCGTTACTCAGTTGCATGCAAGTGTTGCACTGATGCACGCATGACTCCAAGTCCGAATCAATGCAGCGCCACCAAAGGTGAGACCAGGCAATGGCCTTCATCATGACAATGCCTGGGTGGGCACTGTGTAAATCTCGCACAAAACAGACAATCAGACTGAATAGACAATTCATCTTTGCGGTGGCTATAAGGCTTAATTTCATCCTGCATTTCCCTGGGAATGGCAGACCAATTTCCATTTAAGACACACCTTTTTACACTTGACAGTACAGGATCCTAGCTGGTCCACGTCCTAATTTGGTGAGCTGTGACGGGTGATCCCTCGCTCTCGAAGGCATCCATGACCAGCAGCAAGTCTGCGGGCTGCGGCATTTCCACCCTGGTTGTGGGCAATAGTAGCCGGCTAAGTGCATCAGCGCAGTTTTCAATGCCTGTTCTGTGGCGGATGACATAATCATAAGCAGATAATGTCAGTGCCCATCTTTGGATGTGGGACGAGGCATTGGTGTTTATACCTTTGCTCTCAGAAAACAATGAAATTAGCGGCTTGTGATCTGTTTCAAGCTCAAACCGAAGCCCAAACAGGTATTGGTGCATTTTCCTAACCCCATATACGCATGCTAAAGCATCTTTCTCTACCATACTATAGGCTCTTTCAGCCTTAGACAGACTTCCGGATGCCTTTGCAACTGGTTGGAGTTTGCCTGATACATTGGTTTGCTGGAGCACACAACCGACCCCATATGATGAGGCGTCGCAGGCCAGCACTAACCGCTTACATGAGTCATAGTGTACCAGTAATTTATTGGAACAGAGCAGGTTCCTGGCCTTCTCAAAGGCTCTGTCTTGAGATGTGCCCCAAACCCAGTCGTTACCCTTTCTCAACAACATGTGCAAGGGCTCTAGCAATGTGCTCAAACTAGGTAGAAGGTTACCGGAATAGTTGAGAAGACCCAGGAATGAACGCAGCTCCGTCACAAGGGCAGAAACTGCTAGTGGGAATTGTGTACAGACCACCAAACAGTAGTAGTGAGGTTGGGGATGGCATCAAACGAGAAATTAGGGATACGTGCAATAAAGGAACAGCAGTTATCATGGGCGACTTTAATCTACATATAGATTGGGTTAACCAAGTTGGTAGCAATGCGGTGGAGGAGGATTTCCTGGAGTGTATTAGGGATGGCTTTCTAGACCAATATGTCGAAGAACCAATTAGAGAGCTGGCCATTCTAGACTGGGTGTTGTGTATTGAGAGAGGACTAATTAACAATCTTGTTGTGTGAGGCCCCCTGGGGAAGAGTAACCATAATATGGTAGAATTCTTTATTATAATGGAGAGTGACAGTTTTAATTCAGAAACTAGGGTCCTGAACTTAAGGAAAGATAACTTTGATGGTATGAGACATGAATTGGCTAGGATAGACTGGCAAATGATACTTAAAGGGTTGACAGTGGATAGGCAATGGCAGACATTTATAGATTACAAAGATGAACTTCAACAATTGCACATCCCTGTCTGGTGTAAAAATAAAAAGGGGAAGGTGGCTCAACTGTGGCTAACAAAGGAAATTAGGGATAGTGCTAAATCCAAGGAAGAGGCATATAAATTGGCCAGAAAAAGCAGCAAACCTGAGGACTGGGAGAAATTTAGAATTCAGCAGAGGAGGACAAAGGGTTTAATTAAGAGGGGGAAAATAGAGTACGAGAATAAGCTTGCAGGGAACATAAAAACTGACTGCAAAAGTTTCTATAGATATGTGAAGAGAAAAAGATTATTGAAGACCAACGTAGGTCCTTTGCACACAGAATCAGGTGAATTTATAATGGAGAACAAAGAAATGGCAGACCAATTGAACAAATACTTTGGATATGTCTTCACTAAGGAAGACACAAATAACCTTCCGAAAATACTAGGGGTTCGAGGGTCTAGCGAAAAGAAGGAACTAAAGGAAATCCTTATAAGTCAGGAAATTATGTTAGGGAAATTGATGGGATTGAAGGCCGATAAACCCCCAGGGCCTGATAGGCTGCATCGCAGAGCACTTAAGGAAGTGGCTCTAGAAATAGTGGATGCATTGGTGATCATTTTCCAACATTCTATCGACTCTGGATCAGTTCCTATGGACTGGAGGGTAGCTAATGTAACACCACTTTTTAAAAAAGGAGAGAGAGAGAAAACGGGTAATTATAGACCGGTTAGCCTGACATCAGTGGTGGGGAAAATGTCGGAATCAATGATTAAAGATGAAATAGCAGCGCATTTGGAAAGCGGTGACAGGATCGGTTCAAGTCAGCATGGATTTATGAAAGGGGAAATCATGCTTGACAAATCTTCTGGAATTTTTTGAGGATGTAACTAGTAGAGTGGACAAGGGAGAACCAGTGGATGTGGTGTATTTGGACTTTCAAAAGGCTTTTGACAAGGTCCCACACAAGAGATTAGTGTGCAAAATTAAAGCACATGGTATTGGAGGTAATGTATTTACGTGGATAGAGAACTGGTTGGCAGACAGGAAGTAGAGAGTCGGAATAAACGGGTCCTTTTCAGAATGGCAGGCAGTGACCAGTGGAGTGCCGCAGGGTTCAGTGCTGGGACCCCAGCTATTTACAATATATATCAATGATTTAGATGAAGGAATTGAATGTAATATCTCCAAGTTGGCAGATGACACTAAGCTTGGTAGCAGTGTGAGCTGTGAGGAGGATGCTAAGAGACTGCAGGATGACTTGGACAGGTTAGGTGAATGGGCAAATGAATGGCAGATGCAGTATAATGTGGATAAATGTGAGGTTATCCACATTGGTGGCAAAAACAGGAAGACAGAATATTATCTGAATGGTGACAGATTAGGAAAAGGGGAGGTGCAGTGAGACCTGGGAGTCATGGTACATCAGTCATTGAAGTTTGGCATGCAGGTACAGCAGGCAAATGGCATGTTGGCCTTCATAGTGAGAGGATTTGAATATAGGATCAGGGAGGTCTTACTGCAGTTATACAGAGCCTTGGTGAGGCCACACCTGGAATATTGTGTTCAATTTTGGTCCCCTAATCTGAGGAAGGACGTTCTTGCTATTGAGGGAATACAGCGAAAGTTCACCAGATTGATGCCTTGGATGGCAGGTCTGACATATGAGGAGAGACTTTAGAAGAATGAGAGGGGATCTCATAGAAACACATAAAATTCTGATGGGATTGGACAGGTTAGAGGCAGGAAGGATGTTCCAGTTGCTGGGGAGTTCCAGAACCAGGGGTCACAGTCTAACAATAAGGAGTAAGCCATTTAGGACCGAGATGAGGAGAAACTTCTTCACTCAGAGAGTGGTTAACCTGTGGAATTCTCTACCGCAGAAAATAGTTGAGGCCAGTTCGTTAGATATATTCAAAAGGGAGTTAGATTTGGCCCTTACGCCCAAAGGGATCAAGGGGTGTGGAGAGAAAGCAGGAAAGGGGTACTGAGATTGAATGATCAGCCATGATCTAATTGAATGGCGGTGCAGGCTCAAAGGGCAGAATGGCCTGCTCCTGCACCTAATTTCTGTTTCTATGTTTCTATGTCACACTCTGGGGTCTGGGTGCATTCTGGATGCCCTCTGTCTTCGAGTACGTAGGCCTGGTGCCTTCTGCTGCAATCTTTCTCCCCAGGAATTCGACTTCTGGTGCCATGAAAACGCACTTGGAGAGTTTTAGCCTGAGTCCCACTCTGTCCAGACGAAGTAGAACCTCTTCTAGGTTGTGCAGGTGTTCGGTGGCATAGCGGCCAGTTATCAGGATGTCATCTTGGAATACGACGGTTCTCGGGACGGACTTCAGCAACTCTCCATGTTTCTCTGAAATATGGCTGCCACCGAGCGAATTACGAAAGGGCATCTGTGGTATATAAACAGTCCTTTGTGCGTGTTGATGCACGTCAGTTTTTTTCGAAGATTCGACCAGCTCCTGTGTCATGTAAGCGGTGGTCAGGTCCAATTTGGTGAACGACTTCCCCCCGCTAGTGTTGCAAACAGGTCATCAGCCTTGGATAATAGGTACTGATCCTATATCGAGACTCAGTTGATTGTTACCTTGTAGTCGTCGCAGATCCTGACCGTGCCATCACTTTTCAACACTGGGACAATTGGACTGGCCCATTCGCTGAACTTGACTGCTGCTATGATTCCTTCTCATTGAAGTCTGTCCAGTTCGATCTCGACCTTCTCCCTCATCATGTACGGAACCGCCCGAGCCTTGTGATGGACGGGTCTTGCATCCAGGCCTAGGTGGATCTGCACCTTGGCTCCCGTGAATTTGCCGATGCCTGGTTCGAACAACGGGGGAAACTTGCTCAGCACTTGAGCACACAAAGCATCATCCAAAATATCGTTCAAGTTTCATTTAATTTTCTCAAGCCAATTCCTGCCGAACAGCATTGGGCCATTGCCTGGAACGATCCACAACAATAAATCATGCACAGCTCCATCGTACGATACCTTTACTGCCGCGCTGCCAATGACAGGTATGAGCTCTTTGGTGTAAGAATGGAGTTTCGCATTGATTGGGCTCAGTTTGGGTCTTTTTGCCTTAATGTCCCACAGCTTTTCAAAAGCCCTCTGGCTCATTTTTGACTGACTCGAACCCATATCCAATTCCATGGATACAAGAACCCCATTTAATTTAACCTCCAGCATTATCGGAGGACTTTTGGCAAAAGAATGTACCCCATACACTTCTTCGTCCTGTACCTCGAGTTGAGTTGCCTGTGCTACTTGATCCACGCTGGATCGATCATCCACAGCACGCTTGCTCGGTTGCAGACACATTCACTGAAGGTGCCCCATTGTTGCACAGCCTTTGCACACGTATTGTTTGAATCAGCATTGATGGGCCAGATGATAGCCCCCACAATGCCAACAAGACGAGATTTGATTCACCCCCGATGGTGGACTTTGAGCCGTTACAGGTAGTAAGAACGCGGATGAGTAGGCCCTGCTGTTTGCAGCTCCGCCTGCCGACAATATTATTTTATGCACAGTACTTGCCGGTGAGTTTCGATGCTGGGAAGATATCTGTTTCGAGTCCATGGATCATGCATGCCTGGGCAATCGTGATGGCCCTGCTCAGGTCTAGAGATTCAGCAGCCAGCAGCTTTCAAAGGATGACCTTGTGGCCAATGCCAAGCACGAAAAAGTCCTGCAGCATTTCCTCCAATGCAGCTCCGAAGTTGCACGGCCCAGCGAGACATCTCAGGTCGGTGATAAATTCTGCAACGTCCTGGCACTCGGAGCTATTGTGCGTACAGAAATGATACCTCGCCATAATGATGCTTTCCTTCGGTTTAAAGTGGTTCCAAACCAGTGTACACAATTCATCGTAAGTCTTATCCATTGGTCGAGTCAGTGAGAGTAGATTCTTGATAAGGCCATACATTTTTAGCCCACTAACGGTGAGGAGAACTGCCCTGCACTTAATTACGTTATCGGTTCCTTCCAAATCGTTGGCTACGAAGTACTGGTTGAGATGATCAGTGAAATCCTCCCAGTCTTCCCCTTCTATGAATCTCTCCAAAATTCCAACAGACATGGTTGCGTGAAAGTTCATATTTTTAACTCGTCGCCAATTGTTAATATTGTGTTCCTAACACAGATGAGGCTGCACATAGGGAGATTAAGGTAACAGTGACCTCAGTCTTTAATAAGACATTCCAGAGTGCCTTAGGGGCCGGCTTATATACAGTGCTCCCAAGGGATGCTGGGATCCCTTGGGACTTCAGGGGATGAGCTCCCTGGTGGCGGAACATGGGAGTGCATGCTTTACAGATACACAACATCACTCCGCCGCCAAAGTCAAAGTGAAAACTATTTACAAGGTGAGGCGGTCGGGAGCCTTTCTTTCCCTGGTGGACATCTCGGTACAAATGTTTGTTCTGGTGTGTTGGCTGTGCCCTCGCTGGCTGGTGTATTGTTGGCTCTGCAGGGCTGGTAGGTGAGCCTGGCCTTGCTGGGCTATTGGGTGTGATGGGTTTGATTTCCTAATCCGGCGTGGTGTCATTGATCCTTTGGGTGTGTGTTGTGGGCTCGAAAAAGGTGGTGTCTGCTGTGGGTTGTTCAGGGCAGTCTGTGAACCGCAGCCTCGTTTAGTCCAGGTGCTTTCTGAAAATGTGTCCATTATCTAGTTTGACTACAAACACCCTACTCCCTTCTTTAGCTATCACCGTGCCCGTGATCCACAGGGTCATTCAGATCAATTTCCCGTGACACAGTGGCGCGACCATCGTTTACATTTTGTTGCTGCCACCTGCTCTCTCCCTGATCATGCAGGTTGGGGTGAACCAGTGAGAGTCTGGTTTTAAGTGTCCTTTTCATGGGTAGCTCAGCCGGGGGCACCCCTGTGAGCGAGTGGGGTCTTGTGCGGTAGCTGAGCAGTACTCGGGACAGGCGGGTTTGGAGTGAGCCTTCTGTGACTCGTTTAAGGCTCTGTTTGATGGTTTGTACTGCCCGCTCTGCCTGCCCATTGGAGGCTGGTTTAAACGGGGACGAGGTGACATGTTTGATCCCATTGCGGGTCATGAATTCTTTAAATTCGGCACTGGTGAAACATGGCCCGTTATCACTGACCAGTATGTCAGGCAGGCTGTGGGTGGCAAACATGGCCCTCAGGCTTTCAATGGTGGCGGTGGCGCTGCTTCCCGACATTATTTCACATTTAATCCATTTTGAAAAAGCATCCACCACCACCAGAAACATTTTACCGAGAAGCGGGCCCGCATAGTCGACATGGATCCTCGACCATGGTCTGGAGGGCCAGGACCACAAACTTAGTCGTGCCTCTCTGGGTGCGTTGCTCAACTGAGCACATATGCTGCATTGCCGTACACAGGACTCTAAGTCAGAGTCGATACCGGGCCACCACATGTGAGATCTGGCTATCGCTTTCATCATTACTATACCCGGGTGTGTGCTGTGGAGATCCGAGATGAACGTCTCCCTGCCCCTTTTTGGTAGCACTACATGGTTACTCCACAACAGGCAGTCTGTCTGAATGGACAGCTCGCCCTTTCACCACTGGAACGGCTTGATTGGCTGTTACATTTCAACATGGATGCTGGCCCAGCTCCCATGCAGTACACAGTTTTTTACTAGGGACAGCAGAGAATCTTGGCTGGTCAAAGTCCTAAACTGGCGGGCCATGACAGGTGATTTATCATTTTCAAACGCTTCCATGACCATCAACAAGTCTGCGGGCTGCGACACCATCAACATGTTTGCAGGCTGCGCCATTTCCACCCCCATGGTGGACAATGATAGCCGACTGAGAACATCCGGTGCCTGGCCTGTGGCGGATGGTATAGTTATACGCTGACAGCGTGAGTGCCCACCTTTGTATGCGGGCTGAGGCATTAGTATTTATCCCCTTGTTTTCAGCGAACAGGGATGTGAGGGGCTTGTGATCGGTTTCCAGCTCAAATTTGAGGCCAAACAGGCACTGATGCATTTTCTTTACCCCGAACACACTCGCTAATGCCTCTTTCTCAATCATGCTGTAGGCCCTCTCGGCCTTAGACAAGCTCCTGGAAGCATAGGCCACAGGTTACAACATCCCCGCAATGTTAGCTTGTTGTAATACACACCCGACTCTGTACGACGACACGTCACATGCTAGCACAAGTCTTTTACATGGGTTATACAATACAAGCAGCTTGTTGGAGCATAAAATGTTTCTGGTTTTCTCAAATGCAATTACTTGGTTTTTTCGCCATACCCAGTTCTCACCTTTGTGCAATAACACATGTAGGGGCTCTAAAAGGGTGCTTAACCCCGGTAGGAAGTTACCAAAATAGTTGAGGAGTCCCAGGAACGACCGCAGCTCCATGACATTCTGCGGCCTTGGCGCGTTCCTGATAGCTTCTGTCTTGGTGTCTGTGGGCCGAATGCCGTCCGCCGCGATCTTTCTCCCCAAAAACTCCACTTCTGTTGCCATGAAGGCGCATTTCAAGCCCTTCAGCCGCAGCCCTACGCGATCCAGTCGCTGGAGGACCTCCTCCAGGTTTTGCAGATGCTCGGCAGTGTCCCGACCCATGACCAATATGTCGTCCTGAAAAACCACCATGTGTGGTACCGACTTGAATAGGCTCTCCATGTTTCTCTGGAAGATCGCTACAGCCGACCAAATTCTAAACGGGCATCTGTTGTAGATGAACAGTCCCTTGTGCGTGTTGATGCAGGTGAGGCCCTTCGAAGACTCCTCCAGCTCCTGCGTCATGTAGGCCGAAGTCAGGTCGAGCTTAGTGAACATCTTGCCTCCTGCCAGCGTCGCAAATAGGTCGCCTGCCTTAGGTAGCGGGATTGGTCCTGTAGCGAGAAACGATTAATAGTTACTTTATAATCGCCGCAAATCCTGACCGTGCCATCACTTTTGAGTACTGGAACATGCGGGCTGGCCCACTCGCTGAATTCCACTGGGGTGATGATGCCCCCGCGTTGCAGCCTGTCCAGCTCGATTTCCACTCTCTCCCTCATCATGTGAGATACCGCTCGCGCCTTGTGGTGAATGGGTCGTGCCTCTGGGACCAAGTGGATCCGCACCTTCACCCCGGAAAAATTTCCAATGCCCGGCTCAAAAAGGGAAGGAAATTTGTGAAGAACCTGGATACATGAGGCCTCATCGACATGTGATAGCACTCGGGTGTCATCTCAGTTCCAGCGGATTTTACCCAGCCAGCTCCTTTCAAGCAGTGTGGGGCCACTGCCCGGGACAATTCAGAGTGACAGTTCATGCACCATTCCCTCGTAGGTGACCTTGACCATGTCACTGCCCAGGACAGTGATAAGCTCTTTGGTGTATGTTCTTAGTTTCATGTGGATGGGGTTCAGGGCTGGTCTGAATGCCTTGTTGCACCACAGTCTCTCAAACATCTTATGATGGATTGGCTAGCGCCACCATCCAATTCCATGGCTACGGGTAAGCCATTCAATTTTACGTTTAGCATTAAAGGTGAACATTTTGTCGAAAATGTGTGCACCCTGTGTACTTCAGCATCTTCCTCCTCTCTCTGAGGCTCAAAATTGCTTTGATCCACCATGGACCGATCTCCCTGTCACGTTGTGGTTAGCAGATTTTGCAGAGCTTGCAGCTCATTTGCAAGCTCGTTGGAGGTGCCCCATTGTTCCACAGCTCTTGCAAACATCCCCTTTGAAGCAGCATGAATAGGCTGAATGGAAGCCTCCACAACGCCAACAAGGTGTGAATTGCCTTGCGTTCATCCTTTGTTGGGGTCTCTGAGTCATCTGGGTCACCTGAGGCCTGCTGGCAGTTGCAGAATCATGGGTTCTGCCCTGAACATTTCTGCTCGCAAACAGAGTTTCAGTTAATTTATGAACATTGCTAGCACTTGTGTGCTGAGAGATTTGTTTGGTGTTATCACTGGTGGACATAAACACCTGTGCTATCGCAATGGCCTTACTGAGGGTCGGTGTCTTTACAGTCAAACGTTTTCGTAGGATGGTGTCGTTGCCAATGCCCAACACAAAAAAGTCTCTGAGCATTTGCTCCAGGTAGCCATCAAACTCACATTGTCCTGCAAGTCGCCTTAGCTCGGCGACGTAGCTCGTCACTTCCTGACCTTCAGATCGCTGGCACGTGTAGAACCGATACCTCGTCATCAGCACGCTCTCCCTCGGGTTAAGATGCTCCCGAACCAGTGTACACAACTCCTCATATGACTTATCTGTGGGTTTCAGTGGAGCCAGAAGATTCTTCATGAGGCTGTCGGTCGGTGCCCCGCAGACTGTGAGGAGGACCGCTCTCCTTTTTGCAGCATTTCCTTCTCCGTCCAGCTCGTTGGCTACAAAGTACTGGTCTAGCCATTCAACATAGGCTTCCCAGTCCTCACCCTCCGAGAACTTATCCAGGATGCCCACAGTTTGCTGCATCTTTGCACTGAATTCGTATTCTCGTCACCAGTTATTGTGTTCCTAACACAGATGAGGCTGCACATAGGGAGGTTAAGGTAATAGTGACCTCAGTCTTTCATAAGACACTCCAGAATGCGGAACAGGCCTTAGGTGCCGGCTTATATACAGTGCACCCAAGGGATGCTGGGATCCCTTGGGACTTCAGGGGATGAGCTCCCTGGTGGCGGAACATGGGGGTGCATGCTTTACAGATACACAACAGTTAAGTATTGAATAACTCTATGAGGCTAAGTACTGTGAGCTAGTTCAGGCATGACCTTACTCCAGTTTATTTATTCTCAAAGTGAGGATTCAACATGGCTGCCAACATTACATATGCGGCTTGCACATGTCTGCCAGTGACCATTAGGACTCCGACAGTCGCGCCCTCCGGTGGCAGGTAAAACCCAGTGAACATACATAACAAGCTTGGTGGCAAGTTTGAGGGCCTGGTCTTCGAACACTCTTTTCCTCAGGCGGCCGAAGGTTGCACTGGCGCACTGGAGGTGGTGTTGAATCTCGTCATCAATGTCTGCTCTTGTTGATCAGAGGCTCCCGAGGTACGGGAAATGGTCCACGTTGTCCAGGGCCGCACCGTGCTCCAGGAGCAGCGTGAAATCCGTGGGCGACCTGCTAAAGTTAAAAGGTGAGTAAACTTTCACTGTTGAGGGCTTCTAAGCAAGCTAATAATTGCCTCAATTGCCTTCCCACCACTGCCGATCGGGTTTGCAGTGCAGGCAGACCTGACATTTGGGAAAGGCACATCAGAACATAAGACATAGGAGCAGGAGTAGACCATTTGGCCCCTCGAGCCTGCTCCGCCATTCAATAAGATCATGGCTGATCTGATCATGGACTCAGCCGGGTACCGACCCGCTGTCAATCATTGTCAATTTCCAGGTTGACCCGCCCCCAGTTCCTCCCACTGAGCGCCGGCAAAATCGCGGCCTTTGTGGGAAAGAAAAGGCAAGTGTTAACTGTCTTTACTTGATGTGTCAAATTTAATTCACTGAAAGCACTGGGCCATAAGTTGTCCTTTCCTTTCCCTCACAGCTGACTGCTGGCTGTCCTATTCTCCATCCTCTCCTTCCTGTTCACCCTCCTCAGTTGTGGGGACGGAGATTCTTACCCATCGTCTTCTTCATCATCCCCTTCAACTTGTGCTCTGGAGACTTGGGTTGGGCTGTATTGTAGGGCTCCATCAGATTTATCCAAGTAGCTAAAATGAGACGTCAGCACATCTATAGTCTGCTCTGTCTCACTTTTGCAGGCCTGTGGGCTTTACAAGCCATGACTGCAGGGCATAGCCCTCAATCACAAACCATCCATATTGAGAAGGAATTTCTTCTCCCAGAGGGTTGTGAATCTGTGGAATTCTCTGCCCAAGGAAGCAGTTGAGGCTAGCTCATGAATGTATTCAAGTCACAGATAGATAGATTTTTAACCAATAAGGGAATTAAGGGTTATGGGGAGAAGGTGGGTAAGTGGAGCTGAGTCCACGGCCAGATCAGCCATGATCTTATTGAATGGCGGAGCAGGCTCGAGGGGCTAGTTGGCCTACTCCTGTTTCTAATTCTTATGTTCTTATCCTAATACCTGACTTTGAGTCATCACGGCTGGTATGGTGGATTGGCACCGTAAAAGTATCATGACAGCTTCCTGCGTAGTCGAATTAACGTGCAGCTAAGGTGATTGGCATTGAACACTAGCTTCATAATCAAATAAAACCCTTTCTTGTTCATAAAATTGAGGGGATCCTGAAATGTGGCTTAAATCGCCAAATGTCTTCTATCAATGTTATATCTATGGAAACTCTGGAGAATTGGAATGTTCACTCTCTTCCTTAAACTGGCTCCATTGAGAAGGAAATGAACTGTGCAGTTCACCCGAAGGGAGTGTCAGTAACCTTCTTTATACAATGGTGAGCTGCTGGGGTCTAATGCACCGAGGGTCAGGCTACGCAGAAGGATCCAGTTGTAAAACAATTCAAGGCTTGGACAGACTATGCTGCTCTCTTGGTAAAATTCAGCTGCAGTTCTTTAATCGTCTCCATGTGGAAATACAGCCTTCAGAGGCAGTGAAGTACAGAGAAAGCTAAGTCACACCTTCTTGGTCTGTAAACCATATGGAGTGGGCAGCTACATGTCATTAACAAGCATCTTCTGTGATTCCTCACTCTAAGTGCCTCCAACCAAACCTCTTCCATACCCTCCACCTCCTGAAAACAGCGTGAAAACTGGAAATCCACTGGACTGGGAAAGCTGTAAGAAGCAATAAAGGGATACAAATTAGAGATGCAAAAATTGAACACGAAAAAAAAAAGTTTCCAAGGTATTTCAAAGCTAACAGTAAAAGATTTTATAAATATATTAAGATAGATGGTGATTATGGGGAATGTGGGTTCATTAAAGTCAGATACAGGTGAGATTATAATGAACAATAAGGAAATGGCAGACTTGTTAAATGAGTACTTTGTATCAGTTTTCATAGTGGAGGAAGAAGACAAAATACCAGCAGTATAAGGGAACCTAAAAATAAGTCAAGGGGAGGAACTTATTGGATTTAATATAAGTTAAAAATTGGTCATGGAGAAAATAATCGGACTTAAGATAGTCGAGAACTCCTCTGCCTCCAATTTGTCCCCCAGCCAAGACCTTCAGTGAAAGATGCATTGAAATCTTCAGGGCTCTTCTGCTTCCTTTCATTTGGCTCCACCTCTTCTGGTGATGCAACAATGGGCCTGCTTGGGTTCTCCAGTTGGCTGCTGGAGGGCTCCCACTAGCTGATGGGAATCCCACCAGGAGCCTGCAACAAATATCTAATAGCCCCCGACCCAGCAAACTAGGCTGGGCTCACAGCATAGCCTAAGGTAAGAAGTCCCACCCTGACATTTTAGGGACGGGATCAGGAAAATCCAGCCCTGTGCCCTTGAACCCTCTTGTGAAGGCCGACGGTATTTGTCTGTGTAAAACCTCACTCAATAACAATAAAATGGTACAGGACTTGAGGTAAGTTTCTGAAGGGAGCGGTCACTAATAAGTTTGCACAAACATACCAAAAGGACTCCTCTAGTAACCAGTCCCCACTCAGAACCACTGCCAATAATCTTCTGTCTACAAGAATGAAACCAATTTCTTATCCAATCTGCTCAGTAAAGTGCACTTTATCAGTTAGCCCTGTAGCCAGGAACTACACTTTCTGAGTCTAAGCATAACAGTCTCCTCTTAGTTCAACAGCTCTTCACATCCCAGTGTCCATATGAAGGAGGCTCACAGAGACTCTGTGAAGGATACACAAAACCTCATGTCCAAGAAGCTCGGTAATTGAGTGAAATCTACTGCATTGATTTTCCTCTACTGTCTACTTTTAATTTGTAGTTAATAGCCTAAATCACACGATCTGATAGAGTATTTATTCTTCTGCTAGGTGAAGAATAGGAGAACAGGAGAGGGCCTCTGTCCATACAGTGAGTTAATTAGTCATGCAGGTTTTTGTTCAACCCCTGGGCATGGCTACTTTATTGCAGATGCCAGATGTGGTCACTTCCATCCACCTGCAGCGAAGTATTCACGAGTTTTTAACACTTCATTTGCACCAACGATCTGCTCCTCAGAGAGTAAGTGCTGTCGTTCATCACACCTCCAGATATACAATGCTTCATGGAGGAATATTCTGTGATTCATCCATTCACACCATCATTCAGACTTATTTCTCAAACTGGGAATTATATATTCCCTATTTTTCCTCTATATAACACTGCATACTTAACATGGAAGAGTTACTACATGTGCTTTAGTGCCGCAGGGTGAATTTTCCAATGTGCATTCAACGCCAGCAGGAATAAAGATCAGGGGCATCACAAGAGGAAACACTTTGTGGCACTTTGTGGCTCTACTGTATGGCTCAGATACAGCAGACACCTCAAATCGTTGGAGAAATACCACCAACGATGTCTCCGCAAGATCCTGCAAATCCCCTGGGAGGATAAATGCACCAATGTCAGTGTTCTCAATTAGGCCAACATCCCCAGCATCGAAGCACTGACCACACTCGACTAGCTCTGGTTGGACAGGCCACATTGTTCGCATGCCCGACAAGAGACTTCCAAAGCAAGTGCTCTACTCGGAACTCCCAGAGAGCAAGCGAGCCCCAGGTGGGCAGAGGAAACATTTCAAGGACACCCTCAAAGCCTCCTTGATAAAGTGCAACATCCCCACCGACACCTGGGAATCCCTGACCCAAGACCGCTTAAAGTGAAGGAAGAGCATCCGGGAGAGCGCTGAGCACCTTGAGTCTCATCGCCGAGACATGCAGAAACCAAGCGCAGACAGCAGAAGGAGCGTGCGGCAAACCAGACTCCCCACCCACCCTTTCCTTCAACGACTGTTTGCCCCACCTGTTACAGAGACTGTAATTGCCGTATTGGACTGTGCAGTCACCTGAGAACTCACTTTTAGAGTGGAAGCAAGTCTTGCTCGATTTCAAGGGACTGTCTATGATGATGCTGATGTCCAGGCATGGTACAGAATGAAAGAGTTGTAGTCTGTAACTGTATAACAGGTCAAGAGGAAACACTTCGTGGCACGCATACTTGGGTTATTTACTTGGTATAGGGAACGGATTGGTAGCCTACTATCTTTTGATCTACTATCTTTTGCATTTGTAACCATATCCTCTGACTCATTAACTTTGCTAGCGACCTGATATCAGGCATTCTGAGCTGCTATCCTCTGGCATGTTGCTTTGTAGTGCCAAACAGAGTAGGTCTTCCTTCACCCACTGCAGCATCTCCGCTGATACACCGATGAACCTTGAAGATCTTCCACTGGAGCACTCATGTTGCAGGCAATGAATAACTTTCCTTCAGAACTTGTTCTTCCCCAAATTTACCATAGTTTACTTAGCTTTTCAGAGGGCATTTCACAAAGTTCCTCGCTGTGAAAGAAAAGGTTGAAACTAAAGGTTATCTCGATAGATTGAAAATTGGCTTTGCAACAGAAGCTTTGTACATGTAGGATCTCACACAACCTGAAATGTTTGTCAGATAATTGCACCTTGCCTGATGTACAAAGTACAATTCATTTATTAAGACTATCTCAATCCTTGAGATATGTTGCTAGTTTGGAATATAATTTGAAGTGTGTTATTCTGAAGTCATCATAGGCAGTCCCTCAGAATCGAGGAAGGCTTGCTTCCACTCTTAAAATGAGTCCTTAGGTGGCTGTG
The DNA here is from genome assembly GCF_044704955.1 of Pristiophorus japonicus. Classification (NCBI taxonomy): domain Eukaryota; kingdom Metazoa; phylum Chordata; class Chondrichthyes; family Pristiophoridae; genus Pristiophorus; species Pristiophorus japonicus. The sequence goes on along the minus strand of NC_091983.1, from coordinate 177,857,960 downwards.
CAGTCCAATATGAGAATCACAGTCCCTGCCACAGGTGGGACAGATAGTCGTTGAGGGAAAGGGTGGGTGGGACAGATTTTCCACATGCTCTTTCCGCTGCCTGCGCTTGGTTTCTACATGCTCTCGGCGACGAGACTTTGAAGTGCTCAACGCCCTCCCAGATGCACTTTCTCCACTTAGAGCAGTCTTTGGCCAGGGACTCCCAGGTGTCAGTGGTGATGTCACACTTTATTAGGGATGTTTTGAGGGTGTCCTTGTAATTTTCCGCTGCCCACCTTTGGCTCATTTGCCATGAAGGAGTTCCAAGTAGAGCGCTTGCTTTGGGAGTCTCGTGTCTGGCATGTGGACTATGTGGCCTGCCCAGCGGAGCTGATCAAATGTGGTCAATGCTTCAATGCTGAGGATGTTGGCCTAGTCGAGGACGCTAATGTTGGTGTGTCTGTCCTCCCAGGGGTTTTGTAGGATCTTGCGGAGACATTGTTTGATGGTATTTCTCCAGCGACTTGCGATGCCTACTGTACATGTTCCATGTCTCTGAGCCATACAGGAGGGCGGGTATTACTACAACCCTGTAGACCATGAGCTTGGTGGCAGATTTGAGGGCCTGGTCTTGTCCTCAGGCGGTCGAAGGCTGCACTGGCGCACTGGACGTATTGTTGAATCTTGTCATCAATGTCTGTTCTTGTTGATAAGAGGCTCCCGAGGTATGGGAAATGGTCCACGTAGTCCAGGGCCATGCCGCGGATCTTGATGACTTGGGGGCAGTGCTGTGTAGCGAGGACAGGCTGGTGGAGGACCTTTGTCTTGCGCATGTTTCATCCGTAACATCCTCCGCCTGCTCCTCGACGACATGCAGGCCGTAATTCTTACCAACGGATCCATTACAGACCCAATCCACATCCGGACCAGGGTCAAACAGGACTGCATCATTGCCCCAACCCTCTTCTCAATCTTCCTCGCTGCCATGCTCCACCTCACAGTCAACAAGCTCCCCGCTGGAGTGGAACTAAACTACAGAACAGTAGGAACCTATTCAACCTTCGCCGTCTCCAGGCCAGGTCCAAGACCACCCCAACCTCTGTCGTCGAGCTACAGTACGTGGACGACGCCTGCGTCAGCGCACATACAGAGGCTGAACTCCAGGATATAGTCGACGTATTTATTGAGGCGTACGAAAGCATGGGCCTTACGCTATTCTGAAGTATCAGTCTTTGGTTACCGGGTTCCTTATTCTCCCACTGCAACTTAGCCAGATCTCCTGTAAAGAGCTATTTTCACCACTACTCCGGAGTTGCCACCGAGCTTTTGCCAAAGTTAAAGTGGAAAATCGGAAAATACCTGAGGAAATTCCAGGCATAAATGTTCAAATCTGTAGTGCGGCCTGAACAAGCAACCTTCCGGTTCTGAGCCAAGAAGGGTCTCAACTGAATCAAGTTGACACCGTAGTTAGAAAGTTTTTTCACGCAGAGGGTGGTGAATCTTTGGAATTCTCTACCCCAGAGGGCTGTGGAGGCTCAGTCGTTGAGTATATTCAAGACAGATATCGATAGATTTTTGGATACTAAGGGAATCAAGAGATATGGGGATAGTGCAGGAAAGTGGAGTTGAGGTCCAAGATCAGCCATGATCTTATTGAATGGCAGAGCAGGTTCAAAGGGTCGCACATATGGCCTACTCCTGGTCCTATTTCTTATGTTCTTATGTTCTTATGTTTCAATCTGCCAGAGCTTGAAGAGCCTCTCCCTCAAATCTACCGTCATCACCCCTCTCCTCATAAAACCAACCCTCGAACCCTCCGTCCTTGCAAACTACCACCCCATCTCCAACCTTCCTTTCCTCTCCAAAGTCCTTGAACGGGTTGTCGCTTCCCAAATCCGTGTGAATCTTTTCTGCAATTCAATGATTGAATCCCTCCAATCCAGTACCGAAACAGCTCTCATCAAAGTCACAAATTACATCCTTTGTGATTGTGATAAAGGCAAACTATCCCTCCTCATCCTTCTTGACCTGCCTGCAGCCTTTGATATGGTTGACCACTCCATGCTTCTTCAACGCCTCTCCACCGTCATCCAGCTGGGTGCAACTGCATTTGCCTGGTTCCATTTTTAGCTATCTAATCATAGCCAGAGAATCACCTGCAACGGCTTCTCTCCCCACCCCTACATCATTACCTCTGGTGTCCCCCAAGGATCTATCCTTGGTCCACTCATATTTCTCATCTACAAATTGGCCCTTGACGAAATCATCCAAAAACACAGCGCCAGTTTCCACATGTACGTTGATGACACCCAGCTCTACCTCACTATCACTTCCCTCCACAGTCTTTAAATTGTCAAACATCCAGTTCTGGATGAGCAGAAATTTTCTTCAATTGAATACAGGGAATACCGAAGCCATTGTTTTCGGTCACTGCCACAAACCTAACCACTGACTCCATCCCTCTCCCCAGCTCTTGTCTGAGACTGAACCAGACTGTTTGCAGCCTTGCTGTTATATTTGACCCTGAAACAAGCTTCCAGCCACAAACCCGCAGCATAACTAAGCCCGCCTATTTCCACCTCTGTAACATCGCCCGTCTCCGTCCTTGCCTCAGCTCATCTGGTGCTGAAGACCTCATCCATGCCTTTGTTACCTCTAGACTTGATTATTCCAATGCACTCCTGGCTGGCCTCCCACATTCTACCCTATTAAACTAGAGGTGATACAAAACTCAGCTGCCCGTGTCCTAATTCGCACAATGTTCCGCGCATCCAACACCCCTGCTCTTGCTGACGTACATTAGCTCCCAGTTAAGCAACGTCTCGATTTCAAAATTCTCATCCTTGTTTTCATATACCTCCATGACCTCGCCCCTCCCTATCTCTGTAATCTCGTGCAGTCCTACAACCCCCCGAGATGTCTGCGCTCCTCTAATTCTGCCCTCTTGGGTATCCCTGATTATAATCGCACAACCATTGGTGGTTGTGCTTTCTGGAATTCTCTACCTAAACCTCTCCGCCTCTCTATCTCTCTTTCCTCCTTCGAACACTCCTTAAAGCCTACCTCTTTGACCAAGCTTTTGGTCACCTGCCCAAATATCATCTTTTGTGGCTCGGTGTCAAATTTTCTGTTTCATAATACTCCTGTGAATTGCCTTGGGATGTTTCACTATGTTAAATGCGTGAAATAAATACAAATTGTTGTTGGTATTGTAGATTAATATTGTTGATAATTGTGGGAGGGAGCAGCAGCAAGTCCATGGAGAGCACCAGCAGTGTGCGAGGGAGTGACGGCAACGTGTGAGGGAGTGACAACATTGTGCGAGGGAGTGACATCATCATGCGAGGGAGTAACGACAATGTGGGAGGGAGTGACGTAATCGTGTGAGGGAGTGATGACATCGTGCGAGGGAATGACAACATCGTGCGAGGGAGTGGTGACATCGTGTGAGGGAGTGACAATTTTGTGCGAGGGAGTGACGACATCATGCGAGGGAGTAACGGCAATGTGAGAGGGAGTGACGACATCGTGTGAGGGAGTGACGACATCATGTGACGGAGTGACGACATCGTGCGAGGGAGTGATGACATCGTGTGAGGGAGTGATGACATTGTGCGAGGGAGTGACACTAAAGCAGGAGGGTTCAGCAAAAGGCTGCTGAAGATAAGCCAAAAGCTGGTCAACAATAAAAAAATATAAACTTTACTGCACTGGTAATGAGCTGGTTTGGGCAAGAATAATAATATGTTGAAGAACCACGATTAAGCAGGCACAAAAATATTTTCTTCCAATTCAATGAGTTTCAACAACCAATGAAAAATCCAACTTTGGAAATCTCATGAGAAAATGAAGAACCATTAAAATCAGAGTTTACAAGGCTCCAAGAGCCTCTATAGATGGGACGTGGGTCACAGAATTTCCCCTATAATGTTATAGGCCCCTATTTTCCACTTGCTACATTTTTGGTGCCCGTGCATGTTAACATACAATTTCTTTGTGTACGCTCGCCGCAGAAAAAAACCCAGAGATTTTCGCCAAACAAATATTTGAATTTGACGTTGCACTCTCTGAAGTTGTCCGGGGGAAGGGGGGGAGGAGTGGGGGTGCTTCAAGTCTGCACTAAAAACTGTCTGGACATGCGCAAAAAAAGAAACTTCCTGGTCTTGATCGGATCATTTTTCCTTTTATTATCAGAATATGCTGGCTGGATCTTTCTGCAATTTTGAGCATTAAAACTTGCAAAACATATCTGAGAGGGAAGTGGAAGAGGAATTCGAAGGATAAGGAGAAGGAAGGGTTGTTCGATTTCTCCCGCACGAAGTGGTATCCCTGGTAGATATCTATCATGTATGTACTTTTGGGATCACTAGCCACTAGATGGTGTCACTGTTGGAGGCCATTGGGCTGCACGCACGAATGTGCAGAGATGAGCACAATTGGATTGTTGGAGCGATTCATGGAAGGAGAAGATTGGGCAGACTTTGTGAGCCGTTTGAGCCAGTTCTTCGTGGCCAACAAAATGGAGGAGGTCGGTGACGCAAATCGGCGCCGGACAGTGTTCCTCACGGTTTGCGGTCCAAAAATTTATGATCTGATAAAGAATCTACTCCTGCCTGTGAGTGCAACAGAGAAGACGTATGAAGAATTGTGTGCACTGGTACAGGACCACTTTAAGCCAGACAAAGGCATCATCATCTCGAGATACAGATTTTACATGCGCGTTTACTCAGAGGGCCAGAATTCGCTGCCGACCTGAGACATCTAGCGAGACTGTGTAAGTTCGGGGCTGTGTTGGCCGACATCATGCGGGACTTCTTTGTGATCGGCATCAACCGTGAGGTGATCCTGCGTAAACTACTGGCAGTGGAGACGTTGGACTTGAACAGGGCCATCATGATCGCTCAGTCATGCATGATGACATAGAAGTCTAAAGCAGATATCAGTGAAAAATTGAAACTCGGCAAGTACTGTATATATGATTGATTCGGCGTTCGGCAGAGCAGCACATGGCAGAGCCTACGCGACTGCATAAGCGAAACCTGTGGCTGCCCAAAGTCCGCCAGCGGGAATGCATCCGATTTCTCTTTGTTGGTGTTGTGGGGGAAATCACTGGCACCAGCAGTGCCGATTGAAGCAATATAGTTGCAAAGGCTGTCTCAGAGTGGGGCATCTCCAGCACAAGTGTCCACAAATGAGCAAGCGTGCTGTGACACATCACGTGGAGGATGATGGTCAGACTAGCGCGGATCCAGATACGCAATCCGAGATATCAGAGGAGGTAATGTATGGACTGTACTCGTTCTTAACTAAGAGCAAACCAATAATGATCAACGTGAAATTTAATGGGGTGCCGGTATCGATGGAACTGGACATAGGGCGAGTCAATCGATAATGAGCCAGAGGGCATTCGACAAGCTGTGGGATACTAAGGCTGTGAGGCCCAGGCTGAGTCTAGTCAATGCCAAGTTGCGCACCTACACCAAGGAACTAATAACGGTGATTGGCAGTGCCACAATTAAAGTGTCGTATGACGGTGCGGTTCACAAGTTACTGCTATGGATTGTCCCAGGCAATGGCCCAACGCTGTTCGGCAGGAACTGGCTTCAAAAAATCAATTGCGATTGGAACGACATCAAGGCATTGTCGTCGGAGAAAGATACATGTGTCCAAGTACTGAGCAAGTTCCCCTCCCTGTTCGAACCAGACATCGGCAACTTCACGGGAGCCAAGGTGCAGATCCACGTGGACTCAGATGCAAGACCCGTCCATCATAAAACTCAGGCAGTTCCGTATATGATGAGGGAGAAGGTCGAAATCGAACTGGACAGACTCCAGCGTGAAGGGATCATATCACTGGTTGAATTTAATGAATGGGCCAGCCCCATTGTTCCTGTGCTGAAAAGTGATGGCACAGTCAGAATCTGTGGAGACTACAAGGCTACGATCAACAGGGTTTCGAAACAGGATCAGTACCCGTTACTGAAGGCTGATGACTTGATTGCAACACTAGCTGGGGGAAGCCGTTCAACAAACTGGACTTGACGTTGGCCTACATGACACAGGAGCTGGTTGAGACTTCGAAGAGACTTACGTGCATTAACACGCATAAAGAAACATAGAAACATAAAAAATAGGTGCAGGAGTAGGCCATTCGGCCCTTCGAGCCTGTTTATTTATCATCGGTGCCCTTTTGGAATTCGCTCGGCTGCAGCAATATTTCAGAGGAACATGTAGAGTCTACTGAAGTCCGTTCCCAGAACCGTCGTGTTCCAAGATGACATCCTGATCACAAGTCTTGTCTGCGAGGAACATCTGAACAACCTGGAAGAGTTCTACATCGTCTGGACAAAGTGGGACTCAGAGTGAAACACTCGAAGTGCGTCTTCGTGGCACCAGAGATCGAATTCCTGGGGAGGAAAATTGCTGCTGATGGCATCAGTCCCCCCGACGCGAAAACCAAGGCCATCAAGAATGCACCCAAGCCGCAGAATGTGACAGAGCTGTGTTCTTTCTTGGGTCTACTCAACTACTTCGGTAACTTCCTACCTAAATTGAGCACGTTATTAGAATCATTGCACATGCTTCTAAGAAAAGGCAACAATTGGGTGTGGGGTGCTTCACAAGACAGAGCTTTTGAGAAAGCCACTACTCTGCTTTGCTCTAACAAGCTGCTGGTACATTATGACCCATGTAAACGTTTAGTATTAGCCTGTGATGCTTCGTCATACGGAATTGGTTGCGTACTCCAACAAGCTAATGAGTCGGGTAAACTTTGACCAGTCGCGTATGCTTCAAAAATTTTGTCGAAAGCGGAAAGAGCCTAAAGAATGGTAGAGAAAGAAGCACTAGCCTGTGTGTATGGGGTTAAAAAGATGCATCAGTAACTGTTTGGTCTTCGGTTTGAACTGGAGACAGATCACGAGCCGCTTATTTCACTGTTCTCTGAAAACAAATGTATCAATACCAATGCTTCATCCCACATCCAGAGGTGGGTGCTGACATTATCCGCGTATGATTATGTCATTCACCATAGACCTGGCACCGAGAATTGGGCCGACGCTTTGAGCCGTCTGCCGTTGCCCACACCGGAAGTGGAAACGCCACAACCGGCGGACCTATTGTTAGTTATGGATGCTTTTGAAATTGAAGGAACCCCTGTCAGGGCTCAACAAGTTAAGACCTGGTCCAGCCAGGACCAGATTTTATCGGTGGTGAAGAGTTGCATCCTCAAAGGTGATTGGTCTGCCATACCCAAGCAAATGTGCGAGAAGATCAAACCTTACATTCATCGCAAAGACAAACTTTCTATTCATCGGATTGTATACTGTGGGGCAATCGTGTTGTTATGCCCAAGAAAGGGAGAGAGAAATTTGTGAGCTACATAGCACACATCCCGGCATTGTAATGATGAAAGCCATCGCCAGGTCTCATGTATGATGACCGGGAATTGACTCTGAGCTGGAATCATGTGTGCATCACTGCAACACTTGCATGCAGCTCAGCAAAGCACCAGCGGAATCGCCGCTGAGTCTATGGTCGTGGCCATCCAAACCATGGTCCAGGATCCACATAGACTTTGCAGGTCCCTTCCTGGGGAAGATGTTTTGAGTTGTGGTGGATGCATATTCGAAGTGGATAGAGTGTATAATCATGTCATCCAGCACATCCACAGCTACCATTGAGAATCTCAGTGTCATGTTCGCGACACATGGTCTGCCTGACATCGTTGTTAGCGACAACGGATCGTGCTTCACCAGTCAGGAGTTTCAAGAGTTCATGAAACTCAATGGTATCAAACATGTAAGGTCAGCACCGTTGAAACCTGCATCCAATGGGCAAGCAGAACGTGCTGTCCAAATCATAAAGCAGAGTATGAAGTGAGTAACCCAAGGGTCACTGCAGACCCACCTGTCATGCATACTGCTTAGTTACAGGGCAAGACCACACACGCTTACCGGGGTCTCGCCTGCTGAACTAATGATGAAGAGAGGTCTTAAGACCAAGCTATCGCTTGTACACCCTGACTTGAATAATCAAGTTGAACATAGAAGACAAAGTCAGCAAGGGTATCACGATCGCACAGCTGTGTCACGCGACATTTCTGTAAGTGATCCTGTGTATGTTCTGAATTATGGTCAAGGTCCCACGTGGATCGCTGGTACTGTCATGGCCAAGGAGGGCAACAGAGCATTTATTGTCAAGCTCAAAAATGGGCAAACATGCAGGAAACATATGGATCAGACAAAGCTGCGGCACACAGACGAACCGGAACAGTCGGAGGAAGAGACAATCGACGACCAACCAACCTACCCCCAGTCATCAGAGGACTCAGTGGTCATCAGTGAATCGGGACTTTCAATCACTGACATGTTCAATGAAAATGGACTTTCAATCCCTGACATGGCCATTGCCACTCCCACCAGGTCAGCCACCCAGACACCAGTCACAACAGACTCTGAACACTCACCCAAGGCTGGAGTTGAACTGAGACGGTCAACCCGGGAGCGTAAAACACTGGACGGCTCAATTTGTAAAAGACTGTGTTAATATCTCAGAAGGGGGGGGATTGTCATGTATGTACTTTTGGGATTACCAGCCATTAGATGTTGTCACTGTTGGAGGCAATTGGGCTGCACGCATGTGTGTGCAGCCCAAGTATAAAAGGCCAGCCATTTTGTATATTAGTCACTTTGGACCTTAATAAAGCCTCTTGGAGTTAAACAGTACTCAGTCTAACAGTTATTGCATACACAACAATATCATTGAGAGGAAATGGGATCTGCTGGCAATTCAGGGGGACAAGTGAAAAAAAGTAAAACCCGCTGTAATGGCTTAATGTTGGGATGATGTTGCTGTAGAGTACAATGCAGTAGCCATCATCTGAAGAATCGGCGGGCAGCTGAACAAGAGGTGGCAGGACCTAGGACAATTAGTTAAAGGAAGTATGCACTGAAATTACATTTGTAAATGTGTGTGTGAGTGTGTGTGTGTGTGTGGGTGGCCACCACAGCAGAAGGACCCTCTCTTAAAAAGTTCTATTTTAATCTTTGCAGTTGAAGAATGCAAAGATCAGGAACCACAGGAATTGTACTGGTAGAGGTCCAGCAAGTAAGCTGCAATTGAGCCAGCTGGAACAGAGGACCTCTGATTTGATTAAAGCTCACTGGAGAAGATCCACCACCAATGTGGACGCTGGGCCCAGGTCAAAGAGACGGGGTAAGCCCTGCAATTTACACTGTGGTTTGGCTAAATACTGCGTGGGCTAGCTAGGCTTTAATAGATGTTTTCGATATGTTTTACAGCAGCTGCGTGTCAGGAAGAGGCATAAGGTGATCCAGAAGGTCAAGCAGAAGGACAAGCAGAAGTAGCAACCGAAGGACATCCAGAAGAGAGTCCAGAATTGTTTCCTGATTTTGAGCAGGACAATCTGGATGAAGGCCAGCATGAAGATCCCCCCACTGATCAGATTGTAATATTGCAGCTGGTGGAGCCCATGGAAAAGGATACGGGTCCCAGTTTGGTCCAGCAATGCACACCTGTGAGGGAATGCCCAATAGAGTCGAGGAGCAAGGCGCAGGTGAGAGACAGCGAAGGAGGGTGGAAAGGATAGCTAAACCACAAGCGCAGGTAGACATGGTATAGCTCATCGGGATGAGTGGGGAGTGTATGCAGCTAACCAGGTCGCTCCTCGACACCATGGGTGAGGTGAGGCTAGAAATTGTGGGACTGTCAGGAGAAGTAGCAACACTGTCTGAAGGAATAGGACCACCACTGGCGGAGCAGATTAGGGAGGGAATGATGGATGCACTTGATGCACTGTCGGGACAGCTGAAATTGTCTGACATACGTGATGGAAATTTGCAGGTAGCTGCTGCAATAAGGGAACACACCCAGGTTGTCATTCAACAGCACGAATTAGCGGCATCAACTGCTGCCACTCAAATCATCCGCAGACCAACCTCAGGGACGGTGCCGCAGGGGATCCACAGCTTGAAAAAGAAGACGAAGACGAACCCGGGCCTACTAAGTCTGTCCCTGTCCAACCCCACCACCAAAAAACAAAAAATATAACATTGGGCTCACCGCGGGGCCGAGTAAGTCTGCTGCGCCAACAGACAGGGCTAAGGGCAGAGGCACCAGGGCAGGCAAGAGGGGCACTACACGCTAGTGGTCATTGAATAAGGGGGAGGAGAGATATTTGTATCTTGCTGTTACTTGTTTTGTTAATAGAAAAGTTTTGATAATTGAAAATGTTAAAGTTTGAGAGAAGTTTAAAGTTTGATACATGTTAATTGAAAATTTTAAAGTTTGATATTTCTGCATTGAAAAGTTAAAAGTTTGATACAAAATGTTTTATTAAATGTAAGTACAAATGTACAAATGTTTAATAAACCTATTCTTTTAATTTAATCAGAATCAATGCATTATTTAGTGAATTTAACCAACAGTATAAATTAGACCAACATAGACCAACACAACATTATTAAAAGTGCAAACAGGTGTAAACAGTCAACATGGTGACAGCCAACATGGTGCGACACTATAATCAAACATGCCACCGTTTAGTCTTCAGGCAGAAAAATGTTCACGGATTAGCCATTGACGCAAGTCTCTAGTAATTGCTATAGGTAACCTTGGTCGCCCCACCCTCCTCCGCCGTCATCCTGTGGCTTGAGGTGGTTCCTCCTCCTGCTGCTCCCACCCTCCTCCCCATCAGCCTCCTTCGAATCCTCATCCCTCCTTCTTCCCTCAGGAGGATCTTCAATGTCCAGTACCTGTCCCCTCATAATGGCCAAGTTGTGCAGCATGCAGCACATGAAAGTGACCTGAGCAATGTGGTGAGGGGAGTATTACAGGTAGCCTCCAGAGTGGTCCAGGCATCAGAAATGCTGCTTTAAAACGCCAATTATCCTCTCTATGATGCTCCGTGTGGTTATGTGGGACATATAGTACTGACGCTCTGCCTCAGTGCGGGGTTTGCGTAGGGGGGGTCATAAGCCAGGTGGCGAGCCCGTAACCTTTGTCCCCGAGCGACCAGCTCTGCCTTTCTGGCAGCTCTTGAAACATCGCAGATATAACACTCTCATGTAGGATGAAAGCATCATGGATGCTACCTGGGTATTTGGCATTCACTGCCTTGATCCACTGCAGAGCGTCGCACACCAGCTGCACATTTAGGGAGTGGAACTCTTTCCTGTTGCGGTAAACTTCGGAATCTTCCAAGGGTGCTCTCAAGGCAATGAGGGTACAGTCAATGGCATCCTGTACCTTGGGGAAGCCAGCAATTCCGGAGAACCCCACAGCCCTGTCTCTCATTGCCTGCAAGGTCATGGGGAAAGAGATGAACTGGTTCCTTTTGGCATACAGTGCAGCAGTCACCTGGCGAATGCAGCAATGGGTGACGTGTTGCGAGATCGAGCATACGTCCCCAGTTGAAGCTTGAAATTATCCCGTAGCATAGAAGGCAAGTGCCGCTGTTACCTTTACTTCTACAGTCCTCCTTCCACTTCTTGGCCGTATGTCTGCCCTGATTAATTGGCAGATCTCAGTGATGACCTCCATTCTGAATCGCAGCCTGTGAACGCAGTCTGCCTCACTCAGTTGCAGGTACGAGCACCTCCCTATAGACTCACTGAGGGTAAGGCCTGCTCCCCATCAATCTGTCTCCTCGATATCGGCATCAAATTATTCATTGCCTCTGCATGCCCTTATCACATTAGGCATGCTAAATATTGCACCCATTATTATTATGCAGATAAATGCTTAAATTAGTGACACCTTTCCTCTCCATTTTGCTCCACAAGGAGCCCTGGATTGGACCACACCCTGATCTGTGCATGCGTTTGTTTGTTTGTTTGTACAGTGATTCTCTTGGGTCACCTGAGACAAATGGTGATTTCCAGCTTGCTGCTGTGCCTGTGCACAAAACATCCCATTTCGGATGTTGACGGAGCTCGAGGTACGGGTTGAAGGAGTGCCGGCCGGGCAGGATCGCAAACTCGGACGGACACAAGCACAACAACTCGACGCTTGGCTTCAAAAGCAGCCCGAGCTCTGCTGCTTGTGTCCGGCCGAGCTTGTGATTCTGCCTGGCCGGCACTCTCCCGACCCATGCCTGGAGCCCGGTCAGCAACGATTGTGTTGGGATGGACAGTCACGATTTGGGTGAAAAAGAACCAAGCAAAGTTATTTCAGTTCCCTCCAAAAAAATTATACATTTGTTTTTTACATTGTCTCACTCCAAAAACTTGGAGCTTACTTTCTGAGTTATTTTCAGAGTACCATCCATGTATTTGTACTTTATTTTGTCTTCTTTTGCCTGGCCCCAATGTCCTTTTGTGCACCATGCCGATTTCTTTAAGTCCACAGAAGGTATTTTTGGGGGGGGGGCTTTTTGGCAGTGTGCACTGCGCTGAAAAAAATCATGGACAGCCAAAATCGCTTAACTGCCCAAAAACGGTGCTCGAGCCTGTTTTCATTCGTGTCTGTGCCAAAAATGTTTAAACTGGCATACATTGTTGGTGCCGGTGTACAAACGGTGGCGAAAGTTGGAACCAAATGGTTTCATGCCAAAAAACATTTGGATGCCAAAAAATGGCGCACAATCGTGGCGAACCTAGGGGCCTTTGTCTTATTTCCGAACACCACTCCTATTTAGCAAAGTTCCATGTCAGGGGCGGAGCTCCTCTGATAAGGAACCAGTGAAACAAGAAACTACCCACTTTATCCCGTCCATGTCAATCCAACTGAACAGGTGCTGAACTTTTAATATCTCCCTCAAAATCGCAGGTCATGTGGGGTATGCACCTGCTGCAACAGGCCGTTGATAATGTCCATGTGATTGTACAGTCTGGGACCAGAGAGATGCACATATGATGATTCTCATTAATATATATAAGTGGGGCAAACACAACTGATGGAGCAAAAGGACCCCCTAATCAATCTTTTCAACCCACTGCTGTGAAATCATCAACTCTTGGCACATTACTCTCATATGTAGCCATTCAGATATCTTCAGCGGCGGGTGTAGGATTAGTCATGACTTCACCCGTGGCTCACTATTCAAGGTATCAGTTTGTGGTGCATCCTTCAATGAGTGGGTCCACCTGAGACTTGGAATTCAATGAATGACGATAAGTCGGGTTATATAAAGGGAGAGAGAGCCACTCACCAGGTTACTGTTCAGGTGGCAAAGGTGAAAATTATTCCACATATTTTGAAATTAAATGCTCATCCAGAACGCTTCTAGATTTTGATATGTCAACGTTAGTATTTGATGAGCGTTATTTATATTTTGTATGTAAACTTTCACTGAATTATGATGATCTGGCACACACTGCACAAAGATTTATACAGATCACACATTCAGTTAAACTAATTAACCCAGATTGTAGTGGAGATAGCTACAATTAATTGCATGTATAACTTTTCTGCTCAATATTGATATTTAATGTACCTGTAATTGTCATCATACAAACTTTAACTGTACTGTCATAAATATTGGTGTGATTATCATTTACACCCTAAGATGTGTGCACCATGTAATCAGAAAATACATCATTGCTAAAGTTAGTTGGATCTGCCCCACACCAATAATTGGTTAAAAGTTATGTTTTTAAGCCAATCAAAGCTTTATCTTTGGGTTAAACCTAAGTCAGAAAATATAATTTATTTTAATACCACCCATACCTAGAAGACCATCATCTATGTGGCATAACTCACCCCTTATTTCTATTCAATTCCTCCTAAAATACGCATTGCTGACAAATTTATCATTAAATCCAAGCCAATTTAACTGGGATCAGGGATTTTTTCCACAATTTTCATTTGTGATGATTGAAGTGAATAATTATTTAACACATTACCCATTTTTTTTGTCATTCCATAATATCTCCTGACTTATTTCTATAAAACCTTTAATCGATTGAGTGCTATTGATAATTTAAAAAGGTCAAATTTCTACAGGCTATGATTCTGGCACTTGTGTAGAGATCACAGCCACTGGAGCTTGCAATTGACTGGAGTAAGTGGGCCAGGTGCTGCAGTTACAAAAGGTAAATATAGACCTTGCTAGCTTCAGGAGACCAGACTGTGATCCTGATCTGGGTTGCCATAAGTGGAGCTCAGTTCTGCCATTCAGTTATGCCTCTTCTCCCTTGGTGTAGTGGCCTCTGACCTTACAGGGTCCCTGTGAGGTGAGGGCTTGGGGAATCCCAGCTCAGGGAGTCCTTGCCCCCAGTCCAACTCTGCTGAGTGTTATCCCAAAATCACATTACAGTTTGTCTTCCAGTGACAAGACCAAATCAAAGGGTTAAATATCTGACTCATTCCAAGCAGGGAGCCTAACCTGCTAAGAGAGCATCCTGGCATTTCAGACATTATTCATAATTTTCTGATCATTATTTTAGATGCTCATATGAACGATTGATACCACTGACCCGTAAGGCAGAATCTAAACTTATAACATGTTTAAACGTGACCTTTTAGTACAACATTAAAATGACAATGATAAAGCACCTCCCGATATCTAAGTAGCCTTGTTAGGAACATAGGGACAGCAGTAAGCCATTCAGTCCCTCGTGCCTTCTCCACCATTCAATGAGATCAAAGCTGATCTGTACCTCAACTCCATTTACTCGCATTGGCAGAAACAGTGGGAAGATGGAGCGGGGAGACTTACAGCTGCCTCTCTCTGCACTGGCCTTGATATTCCTCCTCCTGCCCATGCCGGAACAGCCACTGGCCCATCCCCTGCAATTTTTCATATTCTAGAACATAAGAACATAAAAAATGAGAGCAGGAGTAGACCATATGGCCCCTCGAGCCTGCTCCACCATTTAATACGATCATGGCTGATCCGATCATGAACTCAGCTCCACTTCCCTGTCCGCTCCCCATAACCCCTTATCCCCTTATCGGGTAAGAAACTGTCTATCTCTATCTTAAATCTACTCAATGTCCCAGCTTCCACAGCTCTCTAAGGCAGCGAATTCCACAGATTCACAATTCTCTGAGAGAAGAAATTCCTCCTCATCTCAGTTTTAAATGGATGGCCCCTTATTCTAAGATTATGCCCCCTAGTTTTAGCTTCCCCTATGAGTGTAAACATCCTCTCTGCATCCACCTTTTTGTAAGTAAGATAAAGGATAATTGTAAAAGGTTTTATAAATTTATTAAGAGTAAGAGAGTGTCAAAAGGAGATGTGAGCTCATTAAAGACTGATGCAAGTGCTACTGAGAATGAGAATGCATGGAATTGCAGGTAACGTTTTGATTTTGGCTGGAAATTGGTTGGGAGGTGGTAGACAGAGAGTGGGGATAAAGGGTATGTACACAAAGTGTGACAAGTAGTATTCCCCATGGATTTGTTCTGATGCTATTTGAATTGTGGGGCGAGTCAGATTGACTGCAATTTTCTTTTCTGTCCCTCGGAACAGGGTTAGGGTTAGAGTTAGGGTTAGGGTTAGGGCGTAGGCCATTCAGCCTCTCGGGCCTGTTCCGCCATTCAATTAGATCACGACTGATCTATATCTCAACTCCATTTACCTGCCTTAGCTCCATATCCCTTGATACCCTTACCTAACACAAATCTATTGATCTCTTTCTTGAAAGCTCCAGTTGTCCCAGAATCCACAGCCTTTTGGGGGGGGGGGGAAAGAGAATTCCAGATTTCTACTCTTTGTGTGAAAAAGTGGTCCCTGGTTTGCTAAATGGCTTAAATGGTTCTGTACATTCTTTTCTATGTTCTAGCCAAGAGTGGACAACCAGCACTACAATGATAAGCAGACTTTTCTCCCCTTAAGCTAAAGTGAAAGCACTTTTACCAACCTCTGAGTTGGAGTTAGCAATAAGGCTGTGCTTGACTGACAATTATTTTTCACCATGCCGACTGAGATGGAAATCACAGTATGCCCATTTAATAAAATAACAATTGATGTAGTTAATTACTGAACTGCTGAGCAAAAGGAAAAAGAGTGGATTCTAATATTCTAGCGGGATAAAAATTCATCTAATTTACATTTCACCCAGACTTCCCATGTGTAACTCGAGAAATATGTTTCCCAGTGTTAAACAATCCTTGAAATATTCAATGTGAGACTCAGCTTCTGCTTGTCTTTCCCTCTTTTCATTTTTTTCCTCTTCTCCCCTTTTTGTGCTAAATGAACCCAGCTGATTCCTCACAACAGCTCGAAAATGAAGTGCTAACTGTTGTCGTTTTATTGAAGGGAAACAGAGTGGAACAACATACCTTTTTGTCAGGATGTAAAAGGCCTTTAGTCATGTGGTGATCCTTGGGGTAAATTCTTTATTATGAATTACAACCTGCTTACTGATGAGCTGTTAATAAAAAAAAGTAGCCCGCTGTGGCAGTAGTTTTCTTTCCACACAGAATGTGCAGGCATTATTTTTGGGGGGGTGGGGGGGAGGGGGGCGCGGTTGGTGGGGCGGAGTGTGTGTGTGAAAGTTTATTGTTAGTGCTTTGAGTGTGAATAAATCTGCTTTTAATTTGTATGTAGCATTTCTGCTTCATTCGAAAACTAAAACACAATCGCCAGATTTCAAAGCCCTGCTGCAGTGTAATAATAATACACAGGCCGAAAAAAAAATTTTTGTAAACGAGTACACAGAGAAAATGTTCTGAGGGAAGAAAAATAAACACACAGGAAAGACGACCAACCATGTGAAGGGTAAAACACAGCCGACAAAACGAGCGAACACTATTGGGGACAAAGGTTGCCAGACAACACTCACCTGCTGGCAGGTCTACACAGACCCCCCTCTCCTCCTGCTGCCCCCCTTTCAATAAAATATCTGGTGATTAGCCACAAAGTAAAGGAGAGGGAAACCAATAGGTCTTAAGCCTCAACTCATTTTAGCTGCCAGCTGGAGTTGAATATGTTCGGCAAGATGGGATAAGGGAATTGTTGGAGAAAAAAAACAAGAAACAGATGGAATCTTCTCTGACTCCACGGTTTTATTTAGGGCTGCAATTTTGGTACATTGGCATCTGTTCACACAGGGGAGTCTATACATTTTCTCATTATTACAGTTTGTCCCTGGCAATTGCACCTCTTATTTGCCAAAGAAAATTACTCAATTAACAGGGTTATGTGTTTAAATGGGAACTGTGGGTTGTACAATTAGACTTAAAAATCTAATACTTCTGCAAAACATGGTGTTAAAGAGGCACTGTCATTATCGGAATCAAAGCGTTTGTCTAAATGTTTTTCTGTCGCAATAAAAAGGGAATAAAAACTGGAAACACTAGAAATCTGAAATGAAATATATTGGAAACACACCACATTTGAAAAGGGAAAGAATGATTCAGTGTTTTGGGTGCAGATGCTCCGGGGCCTAGTTTTTTCAGTAAATGGGGATGAAGATTGGGTATAAAATAATCCACCAATTTATCTTTGAAGGCCCGCCCATTTGGATTTTCAGGCTGACCTCGATTCAGGCAGCTAATGCTCCTACTGGAAACAGGTGGGGGCCTCGTAAATATTTATAAAGAAGGGTCAACTGACATTGTCAGGACCTCCGACCCCATTTTAGTGTCAATCAGCACAGGCACAGCTACTTCGTCCACCCACCATGCACAGGTTGGCATTGCACGGGCATTATAGTGCTATTTAAAGACATTCTCATCTGCTGCATTGTAACATGCAGGAAAGGTTGGGGAGACATTGTGCTTGCAGTTTATAGTGGGTTTTTTTGCTATTTGATCATTTTAAAGTGCATGTACTGATTGTGCAACCTTCTAATATCTTAAGGAACTTTCTGGCAATGCATTTTCTTCTACTTGGAGAGCCTTCTGGTAACAAAGCACTTTGGGACGTCCTGAAGTTGTGAAAGGTGCTAAATAAATTTTCTTTTCTTTCTTTTGCTGGCAATTCCACTCTAGCTAGAGGGTCAGGAAGCAGAGGAGGAGCAGTAACAAGAGGAAGGAGCTAATAGAATTTCAGATCGAAAAAGGTGTGTTCGCAGGAATCTTTACCCTCCTGAAAGAATGTAGAGGCTCAGGTCAACACCTCTCTGAGGAGTAGTGCATAAGGAACCTGTTCTTCTACAGGGAGGCTGACCAGAGTTGTGTCACCTCTTGCAACAAGGCCTGTAACACACTGCCACGGCTAGCACTGCATTGCCTGTTGTAATCAAGGCCACTGCAGCCCTGAAATTCTTTGCTCCGGCCCCTTCCAGGCTACAACAGGGGATATCAGTAACTTCAGTCAATCTACATTAAGCAGGTGACTCATTGTAAAGCAAACAGTTTCATCACTTTTTGCAAGGATAACTGAAAACAGCAGGATAAGGCTCTGGGGGTTTGCACAGCTTGCAGGTTTTTCCAAGTTCAGAGTCATGCATATCACACTGCAGGCTCCTTTAGACAACCTCTCTACTTCCTTGAATCGAAAAGGCTTCCACTTCATTAATATGCAACTAATGCATGATCACAAGTAGAACATCCTTCAGGTCTGTGCCTGCTTTCCTGGCAGCTGCCATGATGTATTTGTTTTATGCCAATCGTCTTTGTCCCTACACAGCAAGTGAAAGGCTGACTGTTTGGGACACAGGGGCTATCCCCTGCATACTTCGCTCTTGCCTTCCCTCAGGGACCCATGCTCAGTGGCTGAACTGTGCCACAATCAGATCCATGGGTCAATTAGAGCCCTCATCGAGCAGACCATTGGAGACCTCAAGCAATGGTTCCGCTGCTTGACCAGGTTTTGGTGTCTTCTTGCGATACAGCTCACGAAGAGTTCTCTGTGTGATAGCTGTTTGCTGCATGCTGCTTAACTTTTCTCGACAATGGGAAGAACACATGGAGTCACCATTGGACAATAATCTTCAGCATGATGTCAGAGACAACATTGGTGACGTAGCCAGAGTCTTTGGCTCAAGCTCGTTGAAGAGCTTCAGCTGAACAATTCCTGCTCTCGTGCATTAACAGTCCTGTCCATCATCACTCCCAGTCTTCCATGCTCAAGTAAACTGCTTTGATCAAAGGACCAACATTCATATTCTTGTTACCTGACATTGGAGGGTCAACAGCTAATAAAGAAACATTCTGCACATAATGGGGGAGATTTTGACTTCGTCCGATGGTGTAAAATGAGTGATATAGATTCAGCTGCCCATTATATAGCTCTCTTGATTTTCATTTCCATTGAAATCAATGGAAGTTGTGAGGGCAATGCCAGGTATAGACTGTTGCAGTGCAATTACAATGTGATGCAGTGAAGTGTCCTATTGTGATTGGAGGAGGGGCTAGTGAAGTAAGGAAGGGAAAGATTCGTGGTGCTGGAGCTAAAGTCTGGTGTGTCGGTCTGTGAAGAGAGTAAGAGCAATGTAAAGAGGAGTCTTATCTAGATAATTCTGGTAAGTTCATTACATTTCTTCCTGCACTGTATCCAGGACCTAGAAACTATGTTGATTCCCAGCCACCTCTCTCTGTTGCTGCTGGCTAATTTTTCAGGGCACCCATCACCTATCTAAAGACAAGAGAACCTCCTTGTTATTCCTCACTTGCTCCACAAGGAGCTCCATGGCTGACATCACGCTTGCTCGCTCAGTAACGTGCCGTCAACTGCCCACCTTTGAAAAGTGCACCTCCCCTTTAAGAGCTGTAGGCTGCCTTTAAGTGGCAGCAGTTCCACAGAATTCCCTCCCAAATGGCAAGCAGCCTATAAGCTGGAGGGAATTCTGTGGCACTGAATAGCTGTTCTATTTAAATGCCGGCGCAATCAGGCGGGCAGAGTAGATTTCCTGTCCTGCTAAACACCACATGTGGAAATGTCTACCTTCATCTTTATACCCAAAGCATTCAGCTTTTCTTTTCCTCTTCCAGATGCCGACATGCCTGCTGTATATTTCCAAAACTTTCTCTTTTTGACTTTGTTCACGCTTACCAAAGCCTCAATAATGTAATTTGCATCAAAAGTTGTGTGAAGTCATTGGAGGAAATCCTCCACTGCCAGGAAGTGTCGATAAAAGCCATGAGGTTTGCCAGTGGAGGGAGAGGCTTTTGCAGCAGTCTCCTCTCCCTTCAGTCAGCGGCAGACACCACGAGTTGGATAGCGAATCCCACCTTTGGGTTGTTTCGCTGTCTCTTCTGGTCCTGCAGCACCTGCCCACAACAGCACCGCTGGGATGTTTATGCGCTGACACTGGCAGACACTTGGTGGCAGGAATCCCGCATATCAAAAGGTTCCCCATCCAGGAAAATAGGTCAATTTGGAGTGAGCAGAAGTCCTGTATCGCTGGAACTCTGCGCTGAAGAGAATTGCAGCAATTGTGTCTCACGTGCATGTCGTTATTGTGATGGACACTTGCAGTCATTCTGGCTGATCTCCCTCACCACATGTCACTTTAATCGCAGAAAAACAGGTTAAATAAAGGTTCACTGTGAATTAAATATTTCTTATGTTGGTGTATGTAATTGTAGGGCTGATTAGGAAAGCTATAAATGAAATACTGGGCAAACAATTGTATTTAACTTTGTAGATGTACTATTCTTTTGATAACTTTAACAAACAGATAGGCATGATTAAATAACAAAACAATGTCAATAGAAGGCAGTAACACAGTATTTAGTGCTGCTTGAGGATTCCTTTCCCAGCAAAAATCGATTAACAGACCTCAGCAAAAAGCATGAGATCAAGTTGCCTTTTGTTTATTAACTCCTGCGTTAAAGTTATTGATGATAAACTCATGCAACACTCCACAGCTGTTCCGCCAAATTGAAAAAAGAATCTGTTACTCCAGGACAGACCTAACACTATCGAGTTTAATGAATGGAAAAGGTTTGCAGTATTACCACAGTAGTGACAGAGGTGAGTAGTATACAAGAAGGTTTTTTTGGCAGACAGCATGAGTGCACTTGCCACTGGGAATACATCAAGTGGAGTAGACTGAGAGGAAGGTAGCCCAGGAACACAAAGGGCATTGAAGGCGTAAAACTCACAGCAGGTGCTACCTCAATCAGTCAGCAGCAGCAGAGAAAGCAAGCTGGGAAAAGTGGAGAAATATGAGGAGGCATAGGTTTAAAGGAGGGGATTGTGACTGAGTTGTGCCATGTTGTAGTAGGAAAACCTGCAGGCACAGTCATCTGCCATCTACCGCTAGAGGCAAACATCACTGTTGCCTTCAACTTTATCATAGAGAATTGTCTTCATGAGGTTCGTCAATCTGTCTGAATGTAATACATCGGGTATTTCATCATAGGCAGTCGCTTGGAATCGAAGAAGACTTGCTTCCACTCTTAAAATGAGTCCTTAGATGGCTGAACAGTCCAATATGAGAACCAAAGTCCCTGTCACAGGTGGGACAGATAGTCGTTGAGAGAAAGGGTGGGTGGGACTGGTTTGCCGCACGCTCTTTCCGCTGCCTGAGCTTGATTTCTGCATGCTCTCAGCGATGAGACTTGAGCTGGTCAACGTCCTCCTGGATGCACTTCCTCCACTTAGGGCGGCCTTTGGCCAGGGTCTCCCAGGTGTCAGTGGGGATGGTGCACTTTCTCAGGTAGGCTTTGAGGGTGTCCCTGTAACGTTTTCTCTGCCCACCTTTGGCTCATTTGTCGTGAAGGAATTCCGAGTACAGCGCTTACTTTGGGAGTCTTGTGTCTGGCATGTGAACGATGTGGCCTGCCCAGCAGAGCTGATCAAGTGTGGTCAGTGCTTCAATGCTGAGGATGCTGGCATGGTAGAGGACTCTAATGTTGGTGTGCAATGACCACCCCACATTAAAAGAACTCATACACAGGCATCTTCCACTCCTCTAACATGAAGTTCGGGACCTGGAACATCAGGATCCTCATGGACAACTCCAACAGTGACAGGCCGGAACGCCGCACCACCCAGGAACTTAGATGCTTTGATAGCGACAACGCCGTCCTAAGCGAGACCCGACGGGCAGGGGAAGGCCAGCTCAAGGAACAAGGTTACACCCTCTTCTGGAAAGGGAAACCAGAGAAAGAATGCTGCCTCCACGGAGTTGGCTTCGCCATCAAAAACGAGCTAGTCGACTGCCTCAAAGCCTCCCCTTCCGGGTTAACTAACGTCTCATGACTCTTCAACTCACCCGATCCTGGAATCAATGCGCCACAGTCATCAGTGCGTACGCCCCAACACTCGATTCAACAAGATGAGAC
The DNA here is from genome assembly GCF_044704955.1 of Pristiophorus japonicus. Classification (NCBI taxonomy): domain Eukaryota; kingdom Metazoa; phylum Chordata; class Chondrichthyes; family Pristiophoridae; genus Pristiophorus; species Pristiophorus japonicus. Next base: position 177,835,835 of record NC_091983.1, on the reverse strand, counting down.
CAACTTCGAAAAATCCCTGTCCCACGTCCCTGCGGAAAACAAACTGATCCTCCTCGGTGACTTCAACGCCAGGGTCGGCAAGGACACAGCCCTCTGGGGAGGCGTGATTGGCAAAGAGGGGGTAGGGAAAGCTAACTCCAGTGGTACCCTACTACTTAAAAAATGACTAGATCATGAACTTGTCATTACCAACACCTTGTTCCTCCAGAGGGACAAATAGAAACAGAAACATAGAAATTTACAGCGCAGAAGAAGGCCATTTCGGCCCATCGTGTCCACGCCGGCCGACAATGATCCGCATGGCCCTTGGTCAGCAGCCCTAAAGGTTACATATCATTATAGGCAATCCCTCGGAATTGAGGAAGACTTGCTTCTCTCCTGAAGTGAATTCTTAGGTGGCTGAACAGTCCAATACGAGAGCCACAAACTTTGTCGCAGGTGGGACAGGTAGTCGTTGAGGGAAGGGGTGGGTGGGACTGGTTTGCCGCACGCTCTTTCCGCTGCCTGCGCTTGATTTCTGCTTGCTCTTGGCATTGAGACTCGAGGTGCTCAGCGCCCTCTCGATGAACTTCCTCCACTTAGGGCGGTCTTGGGCCAGGGACGCCCAGGTGTCAGTGGGGATGTCGCACTTTATCAGGGAGGCTTTGGGGGGTGTCCTTGTAGCGTTTCCGCTGCCCACCTTTGACTTGTTTGCCGTGAGGGAGCTCCAAATAGAGCACTTGCTTTGGGAGTCTCATGTCTGGCATGCGGACTATGTGGCCTGCCCAGCGGAGCTGATCGAGTGTGGTCATTGCTTCAATGCTGGGGATGTTAGTCTGAATGAGGATGCTGATGTTGGTGTGCCTGTCCTCCCAGGGGATTTGTAGGATCTTGCGGAGACATCGTTGGTGATATTTCTCCAGCAACTTGAGGTGCCTACTGTACATGGTCCATGTCTCTGAGCCATACAGGAGGGCGGGTATTACTGCAGCCCTGTAGACCATGAGCTTGGTGGCAGTTTTGAGGGCCTGGTCTTCAAACATTATTTTCCTCAGGCGGCCGAAGGCTGCATTGGCGCACTGGAGGCAGTGTTGGATCTCATCGTCGATTCCTGCTCTTGTTGATAGGAGGCTCCCGAGATATGGGAAGTGGTCCACGGTGTCCAGGATCGTGGATCTTGTTGACTGGGGGGCAGTGCTGTGCGGTGAGGACAGGCTGGTGGAGGACCTTTGTATTACAGATGTTTAGCGTAAGGCCCATGTTTTCATACGCCTCAGTAAATACGTTGACTATGTCCTGGAGTGCCGCCTCTGTATGTACACAGGCGTCGTCCGCATACCGTAGCTCGACGACAGTGGTTGGGGTGGTCTTGGAGCTGGCCTGGAGATGGCGCAGGTTGAACAGGTTCCCACTGGCTCTGTAGTTTAGTTCCACCCCAGCGGGGAGCTTGTTGACTGTGAGGTGAGCATGGCGGCGAGAAAGATTGAGAAAAGGGTTGGTGCGATGACGCAGCCCTGTTTGACCCCGATCTGGACGTGGATTGGGTCTGTGATGGATCCGTTGGTAAGAATCGCGTCATTGTGGATCACGGCCTGGAGGTTACATATAAACCTATGAACAATGACAGAAAGGCAAAGAGCACCCAGCCCAACCAGTCCGCCTCACACAACTGCGAAACCCCTTATACTGAAACATTCTACACTCCACCCCAACCGGAGCCATGTGATCTCCTGGGAGAGGCAAGAAATAGATAAAAACCCAAGCCAATTTAGGGAGAAAAAATCTGGGAAAATTCCTCACCGACCCATCCGGGTGATCGAAACTAGTCCAGGAGATCACGCTGACCATATTCTATTCGCTGCCGTACTTACCATTATATCTGCGCCGTCCAACAAAAGGTCATCCAGTCTAATCCCAATTACCAGCTCTAGATCCGTAACCCTGCAGGTTATTGCACGTTAAGTGCCCATCCAACCATCTCTTAAAAGTGGTGAGGGTTTCTGCATCCACCACTCTTCCAGGCAGTGAGTTCCAGATCCCCACAACCCTCTGCGTAAAGAAGCCCCCCTTCAAATCCCCTCTAAACCTTTCACCAACCACCTTAAAACTATGCTCCCTTGTAATAGATCCCCCCACCAATGGAAATAGGCCCTTACACTCCACTATGTCCAGGCCCCTCAATATGTTGTACACCTCAATAAGGTCTCCTCGCAACCATCTCTGTTCCAATGAGAACAAACCCAGCCTATCCAATCTGTCCTCATAACTAAGATCCTCCATTTGAGGCAGCATCCTTGTAAATCTCCTCTGCACCCTCTCTAATGCAATTACGTCCTTCCTATAATACGGCGGCCAGAACTGCACGCTTCTCTGAATTAAATTCCATTTGCCACTGCTCTGCCCACCTAACCAGTAGATTGATATCCTCCTGCAGCCCATGACTTTCTTCTTTATTATCAACCACACAGCCAATTTTAGTGTCGTCTGCAAACTTCTAAATCATACTCCCTATATTCAAATCTAAATCATTGATATATACCACAAAAAGTGCTGAGCCCTGCAGAACCCTACTGGAAACATCCTTCCAGTCACAAAAACATCCATCAATCATTACCCTTTGCTTCCTACCTCCAAGCCAATTTTGGATCCAACTTGCCACTTTGATCTGGATCCCATGGGCTTTAACCTTCGTGATCAGACTACCATGTGGGACCTTATCAAAAGCCTTGCTAAAGTCCATATATACGACATCGTATGCACTACCATCAACCCTCTTGGTTACCTCCTCAAAAAATTCAATCAGGTTAGTCAAACACGATTTTCCCTTAACAAATCCGTGCTGACTGTCACTAATTAATCCTTGCCTTTCCAAATGCAGATTTATCTTGTCTTTCAGGAATTTTTCCAATACTTTTCCCACCACTGAGGTTAGGCTGACAGGCCTATAATTACTCGGCCTATTGCTTTTTCCCTTCTTAAACAAGGGTAGTACATTAGCAGTCCTCCAATCCTCCGGCACCATGCCCAGATCCAAAGAGAACTGAAAAATGATGGTCAAGGCCTCTGCTATTTCTTCTTTTACTTCGCTCAACAGCCTGGGATGCATTTCATCCGGGCCTGGGGACTTATCTACTTTCAAAGCTGCTAAACCCCTTAATACTTCCTTTCTCACGATATTTATTTCGTCCAGAATATCACACACCTCCTCGATAGCAGTATCTGCATTGCCCCTTTCCTTTGTGAAAACAGATGCAAAGTATTCGTTAAGAACCCTCCCAACATCTTCCGCCTCCACACAAAGATTACCCTCATGGTCTCTAATAGGTCCTACCCTTTCTTTAGTTACCCTCTTACTCTTAATAAATTTATAGAACATCTTAGGGTTTTCCTTAATTTTACTGGCCAAGAATTTCTCGTGCTCTCTCTTAGCATTTCTAATATCCTTTTTAATTTTTCCGTTTAACTTTCTATATTCCTCTAAAGATTCTATAGTATTTAGCCATTGGTATATGACGTAAGTGTCCCTTTTTTTCTTAATCCTCCCTTGTAAGTCCCAAACATCCAGGGGACTCGAGAATAATTTCCCCACCCTTTTTCTTTAAGGGCACATGTTTGGCCTGATCCTTCTGGATCTCCTCCTTGAATGCCTCCACTGTTCCAGCACTGATTTACCCACAAGTAGCTGTGGCCAAATCGTTCCTTAACTGAGCAAAATTATCTTTTCCCCAATTCGGAACTTTTATTCCAGGCCTATTCTTGTCCTTATCCATAACCAACTTGAATCTGACTGAATTATGGTCACTGGCACCCAAGTGGTCTCCCACTAATACCCTTTCAACCTGCCCAGCTTCATTCCCCAAAACTAAATCCAAGACTGCGCTCTCTCGTGTTGGGCTTGCTACATAGTGACTAAAAAAATTCTCTTGAATGCATTTCAAGAATTCTGCACCCTCTATACCCAGCTTCATTCCCCAAAACTAAATCCAAGACTGCGCTCTCTCGTGTTGGGCTTGCTACATAGTGACTAAAAAAATTCTCTTGAATGCATTTCAAGAATTCTGCACCCTCTATACCCTGTAAGGGGTGGTCTATTGGGTGGGGGGGTCAGCTTTCCCTTCTGACCTTATATGAACGGTTTCGAAACGCTCCCACACCCTTGGTTCGAGTCTCTGGAATTATGAAAGGACTGTTATAGACTTGGACAATCGGTTTCAAGGTAGGAAGCAGGTATGGCTTTATTGTGTTTAAAAGGAAGTAAAAGGCACACCTTTAATAACACACACAGATTAGTAATACCAATACACACTGAGGGGTACAACATATTGAATAAATTGTCAACATACAGCCTATGGGGAAAAGAATACTGCTTAAACTCTAAATGGGGTAAAGAGGAGAATACAGATACATTTACACAAGTTATCCCAGTCTCCCCCTCCCAATTCCCCTAACCAACTAAGTTATAGCTCTGGGGGCTTCAGGGGCTATGCTCACCAATCCCTTTTGACAGTTGCCGGTGAATCACAGTTTCAGGGTTCGCTGCACTTGGCCTTTGAGGCGAGCCATACCCCGGACGGAGGAGAGGATTTCGGACTGCGTAGTCTTCAGATGGGGTGAGTCCGTTGATGCGGTAAGTTGCGTTTTGGATGTATGGGGTAAGTACCCATTTTCTTTGGTTAGGAATAGTTTAATTAGTCCTTTTGGTAATGTCTCACCCGTTGATCATTCAGGAGTAGATTGTAGAGTGGAAATAAATGTCGATTCTTCGGTTTTTGCTGAGTTGGTTTCGGTTGGTCGTTTCGCTGGTTGTGGTGACCTGGGTTGTCAATTTGGTTGCTGACAACCTTCCGTTTCGTGGGCCTCGTGCTCGGTCGGTCCTTGATGATTTCTTGTAGTTTTCTCCACTACTCCATTTCTTCACTCCCCACCTCCGGCTGCTTGTGTTCTTTTCCTTGTAAAACTGGGAATAGATATACCCCAAAAAGGCTTCCTTATCTCCCACCAAATCTGGCCCAGCTCTTTGTTTCAAGGGAGCTGCTCATTAGTTTTGAGCTCTCTTCTTTGTCAGAATTTGTCGGGCTCGTTCAGCAGTAATTTGATTATGATGTGTTAATGTGGAAAATCACCTGTTGGCATTGTTGCAGCAGTGTTTAAACTCTTGGGCCGTTGGGCTGGGCCCGTGATTCCAAAGGTCTATTTGCACATGCATACCACTAATGGTCTCCGGTGATTAGCCTGATCGCTCTTGATGCGTTTATTGTCACTAGGGAGCGAATTTTTATGTCTCACAGTTCTTGTTAGTTATCAATCGACTCATTCTCCCAGACAGATTGAATTAGCTCCAATACCCAATTCCTGAGTGAAGTCCCACCCTCTGTTCTGGCAGTCTGTTCCAAACTTGTTCCTTTAGAGATCTTACACTTGTAAAGCTCTTAGGTATCTTCCTCAGAGTTTTTCCTCGGATACCAAAATGTTCATCGAGTTCCAAATTAAATTCCCTTTCCTATGAGTCCAAACACTGGGGCGGGGGGTGGGGGGTCTCCATGAATGCATCCCCTTTTATCCCCTGCAGGCCTCATCTGCCCCTTTAAACTCATTTGTGTCCCGAAGTTTTTCCTTCCATTTTAAAATTCCAGAAATGGATTCTTCTCCTCTGCAGGGGAAAGGTAAAAGGAATCTTTGTGAAATATTGGTAAATTCTACAACCCTTCACACTAAATTTGCCCCAATCAAAATTTGGATAGTTAAAATTCCCTACTATTACTATGGTTTTTGGACTTCACAGCAATTTGCCGACATATTTGCTCCTCTCTCTCCCTCCCACTGTTTGGGGGTCTATAATACACGCCCAGCAGTGTGGTCGCCCCTTTGTATTTTTCAATTCAACCCATATGGCCTCATTTGATGATCCCTCTAATATATCATCCCTCCTCACCGCTGAAATAGTTTCTTTAAGCAGTACCACAACCCCCCCCACCCGCCCCCCCCGCCACCCTTTTTACCTCCCTCTCTATCTTGTCTAAAAAACCTGTAGCCAGGAATATTGATCTGCCAAACCTGTCCCTCTTTTAGCCATGTTTCTGTAATGGCTATAATGTCATACTCCCAAGTATCTACCTGTGGTCTTAGCTCATCCACCTCATTCACTATGCACGTTGCATTAAAGTATATACCATTCAGCATAGGAAGACCTCCTTGCTTACTACATACTAAGCCCTGCTTCCTCTGACTCACAGATTTGCTTTCTAGATTCTTGCTATCCAATTTCTGCTTTACTTCCTTCCCTTTTGAATTTGTTCTCAGGTTCTCATCCCCCTGCGAAGTTAGTTTAAACTCTCCCAAAAGCACTAGCAAAACTCCCCACGAGGATATTGGTCCCGGCGCTGTTGAGGTGCAACCCGTCCGGTTTGTACAGGTCCCATCTCCCCCAGAGGCGGTCCCAATGCCTCAAGAATTTAAAGCCCTCCCTCCTGCACCAACTTTCCAGCCATGTGTTCATCCTCTCTATCCTTCTATTCTTATACTCATTAGCACGTGGCACCGGTAGTAACCCGAAGATTACTACCTTTGAGGTCCTACCCTTTAATTTTCTGCTAGCTCCCTGAATTCTTCCTGTAGGAACTCATCCCTCATTTTACCTATGTCGTTGGTCCTGATATGGACCACGACCTATAGCTGTTTACCCCCTACCCTTCCAGGATGCCCTGTGTCCGCTCTGTGACATCCTTGACCCTGGCACCAGGCATCGTGGCAACATCCTCATTCCAAACACTGGCACCTGCTCGACTATATTGGGTATCTATGAAGCTTCAGAAACCATCCTTATTGCTACCTCGAATGTACTCCAAACAGATTGACTCAGATTTTCCCAACAAAATAACTGGGAGGCTAATGGTGCGTACTGTTATTTAAGCAAAAATGCTACAACCACAGGTGAGGGGCAGCTGTGAGGCTGAACTCAAATATCCAAAAGTTGCTGTCCAAATTGCGCCACTCCGCCATTAGCTTCACAAAAATGGCATCTCATTGCTGGCTCACCATTGAAATGCATTAAATGGCATCTATTTGCATGGTAGATATGAACTTTTCCTTTCTGTCTCTTTTTTCTCTCTGCCTTAATACATTCTGGGGGCGAAATTGCCCCTTTTTATGGCCCCGTTAGCACCTCCAGAGGGGGTGGTGGCGCTAACTGGGCTGAGGAGATATTTTGCCTGGGGGAGGGGGGGCGAAAGGGAGGGGCATTGAAGTGCATCAGCGCTATGTGGAGCATCCACGTAGCACTTCCCTCAGAGCCCCAGTGTGCTCCGCTTCCTTTGCATGACGGTAATTCCGCGCTGGGGTGGGACTTCTGCGCCAGATGGTTACTGCTCCCAATCTGGGCGTAGGGCAATTTCACCCCTTCTTTCTTTCATTTCCTCTTTCTTTTGCCCCCTCTTTCTTTCCTTCCCATTATTTCTCTTTCTATGCCTAATTAACATTGAATAACCCACTCTAATTTACATTTCCTTCTCAGTCCTTGCACTGTTAATTTCACAATCCTTCAAACGGATTGGTTAAGGAGATACACAGTTGCTTACTCAGTTCCTAGATGCTTGGTTTCCAGCGCTGCAATGTTATCAGCTTGCACTTTCAGCAACTTGCCACACAAAAAACTTAAAAACCTAAAAATGCAAGGACATATCCAACTAAATGGAGACGTCGTTAGATGCTCTGCTACAGCAAAGCTTGGCTCTAATGCTTGTCTCACGATTTCATGTTGGAGCCTGGACCCAAAGCCTCCAAAACAGCATAAGGAGCAATCATGAAATATGTTCCCATTGGGTCAGTTTCCTGCATAACTCGGATGATGGGAAAATCCAATATTCACAATATTCCTGTGAACTTGCTGTAGGATGGATTACACCTTGGCCCTTACTCTCATCGTGTACGGCCATTCCTTCAGCTACTATGCCTCTGCATTCAGGAATTCCCTCACTAAAGCAGAAAAAATAGAAAAGAAAATTATAATTTAAATGGAGAAAAATTGCAAAGTGCTGCAGTACAGAGGGACCTAGGGGTCCTTGTGCATGAAACACAAAAAGTGAGTATGCAGGTACAACAAGTAATCAGGATGGCAAATGGAATGTTGGCCTTTATTGCAAGGGGGATAGAGTATAGAAGCAGAGAAGTCCTGCTACAATGGTACAGCGTATTGGTGAGGCCACACCTGGAGGACTGCGTGCAGTTTTGGTCTCCATATTTAAGGAGGGATGTACTTGCATTGGAGGCTGTTCAGAGAAGGTTCACTAGGTTGATTCCGGAGATGACGGGGTTGACTTATGAAGATAGGTTGAGTAGGTTGGGCCTATACACATTGGAGTTCAGAAGAACGAGAGGTGATCTTATCGAAACATATAAGATAATGAGAGGGCTCGACAAGGTGGATGCAGAGAGGATATTTCCACTCATAGGGAAAACTAAAACTAGTGGACATAGGGCTGGACTTTCCACTTAGATCACTAGGGCCCAAAAAATGGGAGATGTTCCAGCCTTAGTGATGTATCAGGTCTCAGGATCGCTGGAAGATCGTCATTTTTCGGATCGCTACTTTCGGCTTTTTGTTAGGGGGGGTGGATGATAGCCTAGCGATAGCTCAGCAATGTGAAAGGGCCCTCAGCAATGTGGAAGGCAAGGCTTCCCGAGCAACAGCCTTTTTGCGAATGCGTTTTTTTTGCAAATAAGTTTTACCGCGATTCGAAAGTTCAGGGGTCATCCAGGCATGCGCAGAAGGTAATGGGAGAGAGAGAGAGGAGAGAGAGAGAAAAAGGCATTGGAGAGTAGATAGATAGATAGGTAGAGCAAGAGAGAGAGAGAGAGGAGAGAAAGGCATTGGAGAGTAGATAGATAGCGAGAGAGACAGCGAGAGAGAGAGAAAAGTTAAAAGCAATTTGTTATTGTCAGGGCACGAGTTTGACAGTGGGCAGGAGGTGGAGTGGAGGAGGAGGGCAAAATCTTTCTTTGATGAGGTGAATGAGGCCTTAGTAAGCAAGGTCCATAGCCAGTGGGGCCAACTAACCCAGGGTGGACATGGGAAACCTTCACCCCGGGCCTACCGCAAACTGGAGCGAGATCGCCAACGTGGTCTCGGCGGCGTCCAATGAGGCAAGCGGGTTGGACAAGTGGCGTAAGCGCTGGAACAGCCTGGTTGCTTCGGCAAGAGTAAGTATTAAATATATTTTACATTGTAATGATCCACATAATATGTAAATCTCCCGGATTGAAATTAAGCTGGTTATTCTTGCATATAATCCCTGCTAAGATCTGGGCAGGGTTTGGAACCTGAGCCCTTAAGTCTTTTTAAATCTAAATTTGGCACCGTCTTCTTTTGGATTACATTGGTGGATGGGGCACAACTGAGCAATGAGGGTAACCTTTACCCAGACTGTGTCAGTCTCGCCGGCTGCTGTCACTTACACAGTGAGCCAGTCTGGACTGGGGGAGAGCTTCCCTGGCTCACTGTCTGCCCTGGGACACTTTTGGGCATTAGGTCCTGTCCTGATTAACTCTTCACACCCCCTGGGGACCCTCATGGAGATTGTAGTCGAGATGCTTTGTGTCAAGTATTAGATCCTAAACACGATCTTATGAAATATTTCATCCGAATGTAGATGTTATAACCATGCATCAATTGTGGATACATCCATATGAGTATATAACGTTGGAACCTGTTATATTTCCATGATAGTACCTTAGCTCATGCCATGCTCTTGTCACGTTTGCAGAGGAAGATATTTAACAACCGAACACACCGGAGGAGGCCCTGCTCAGTTACCGCTGCTTACGGACCTCGAGGAGCAACACTTGTGGGAACCCACAGTTGCTTGGCCATCACCCGTGATAAAAACATAGAAACATAGAAATATAGAAAATAGGTGCAGGAGTAGGTCATTCGGCCTTTCGAGCCTGCACCACCATTCAATAAGATCATGGCTGATCATTCACCTAAGTACCCCTTTCCTGCTTTCTCTCCATACCCCTTGATTTCTTTAGCTGTAAGGGCTATATCTAACTCCCTCTTGAATATATCCAACTAACTGTCATCAACAACTCTCTGCGGTAGAGAATTCCACAGGTTACCAACTCTCTGAGTGAAGAAGTTTCTCCTCATCTCGGTCCTAAATGGCTTACCCCTTATCCTGAGACTGTGACCCCTGGTTCTGGATTTCCCCAACATCGGGAACATTCTTCCTGTATCTAACCTGTCCAGTCCCATCAGAATTTTATATGTTTCTATGAGATCCCCTCTCATCCTTCTAAACTGCAGTGAATGCAGGCCCAGTCGATCCAGTCTCTCCTCATATGTCAGTCCTGCCATCCCGGGAATCAGTCTGGTGAACCTTCGCTGCACTCCCTCAATAGCAAGAACGTCTTTCCTCAGATTAAGAGACCAAAACTGAACACCATATTCCAGGTGTGACCTGACCAAGGCCCTGTACAACTGCAGTAAGACCTCCCTACTCCTATACCCAAATCCTCTCGCTATGAAGGCCAACGTGCCATTTGCTTTCTTAACCGCCTGCTGTACCTGCATGTCAACTTTCAATGACTGATGTACCATGACACCCAGGTCTCTTTGCACCTTCCCTTTTTCTAATCTGTCACCATTCAGATAATATTCTGCCTTCGTGTTACAGAGCCCTCCCTTGCAACATGTGAGCAGTATTAATGCAAAGTAATGTAACGTCATTTCATTATAATATACGAATGATGTCATGTTATGTATGCAGCTTCTGTGCTACTCTCATAAGAACATAAGAAATGGGATCAGGGGCAGGCCCCTCGAGCCTGCTTCGCCATTTGATAAGATCATTGCTGATCTGATGTAGGGCTCAGTTCAACTTCCCTGTCCACTCCCCATAAACCTTCACTCCCTTAACATTCTGTCTATCACCGACTCAAATATAGTAACTGATCCAGCCTCCACAGCTCTCTGGGGCAGTGAATTCCACATAGATGTACTACCATATGTACTATCATATGATGCATTAATACGTAACGTCTCTCGGTCACATTTACTGTAGTAGTGCTGCTCCTCCTATGTATGCCAGCGCAGCGCAAGAATCATGTGTACCCTTCTGTTCTAATAAACTCAATTGTGTTTTGCAGGTCACACAGCTCCAGAGGCACATAGGGAGGCTGCACCTGCACCTGCCCCTGCCCCTGCACCTGCACCATTGCAGGTGGTCATCACCATGGGTGGTGAGGAGGAGGAGGAGGAGGAGACCACCGAGCCAGAGGAGGAGGAAGTTATGGAAACCGAGGAAGATGCCCCTTGCACCAAATGTTGTACCTGCGGCCACTTTGTCTTCAACAGAAGAAGTAGCGGGCCCAAGTGGCTTGCAGCAGGCGACCCCACGGAGGTTGAATCAGCGAGGTCGGCACGTGCTGCGACGGGCAGATCGATACGAGGGCATGTACAGACTGTGCATGGAGAGCGTCGCGATAAGTCGCGAGCTCCTCCAGGTGTTTGGTGGGTTGACGGGAAACATTGCCAGGATGTCCATTTGCCTAACAGAGGATATGCAGCTGATGATCAGGGAAATGCTTGAAGAGACCGCCGCCATCCATGCCTTGCGGCATGTGAGACTGGCAGGAGACGACACTGCACCCCAAGGTGCCGTCCCACCAACTGCCAGCGCAGATGCGAGTCAGGAAGAAGAACTTCCTTCTGGCTTGGAAGTCGTTTCGTCAGAAACGTCTTCTCCTCCACCACCCCCGAGACAATCCTGCCACCGTCACTTCCCACCCCCCCATAACAGGAAGTCTTGAGGTTGCCTGCTGCAAGTCGTCCTGGTGCCGTTACTCAGGGATTAAACCGGGGTGTCAAGACATGGGGAGTACAGGATCTGGAGGGAAGCGTGGCCGCAGATAGGGAGAGGTTTGTTTTATTGATGTTATTGTTGTATGTTCTTATTGTTGTTGCTGTTTTATAAATTTACTGTTAGGTGATTGTTGGGGTGGGAGGGGGGGGGGTGGTGTTACAGTTGAAAAAAATAGTTAAATTGTTAAATTATTAAAACATTTCTAATAACGTAATTTCTAATGACATCTTCTAATAACGTAAAGTAAGGTACAACATGAATACAATTGTTGGAAAACAACACCGAGGCCAGGCCAGGCAAGGATGTAATGTAATGCAACTGTTGTCTTTCCGTAACTGTAACTGTAACCGTCACCAATGTAAGTTCATGCAAAGCTGCTGATGCAAGAGTTTTGCAGCTGCTTTACTCCCACAGGGCTTTTCCAGTCTAGCAGGGGGGGGGGGGGGGGGGGCGCTGCGGCGTAGGGACATGGGTTCATCGCCAGGCTGATTGTCCTCCCCGAGGTCCTCATCATCCTCTTCCTCCTCCTCGTCTGCCTCTTCTGCCTCCACTCTCTCCTGAGGTGGACCGGCAGCCCCATCTGGCAATTGTTGTCCTCTCCTTACAGCTAGGTTATGCAACATGCAGCACACCACAGTAAACTCAGCGACCTGGTCAGGGTGGTATTGTAGGCTGCCTCCAGAGTGGTTCAGGCATCTGAAGCGCTGCTGCAGCACTCCAATTGTCTTTTTGACGATATTGCATGTAGCTATATGGCTTTTGCTCTAGCGCATCTCGGCTTCCATCTGGGGATTACGCAGGTTAGATGCAGGAAGAATGTTCCCGATGTTGGGGAAGTCCAGAACCAGGGGTCACAGTCTAAGGATAAGGCGTAAGCCATTTAGGACTGAGATGAGGAGAAACTTCTTCACTCAGAGAGTTGTGAACCTGTGGAATTCTCTACCACAGAAAGTTGTTGAGGCCAGTTCGTTAGATATATTCAAAAGGGAGTTAGATGTGGCCCTTACGGCTAAAGGGATCAAGGGGTGTGGAGAGAAAGCAGGAATGGGGTACTGAAGTTGCATGATCAGCCATGATCATATTGAATGGTGGTGCAGGCTCAAAGGGCCAAATGGCCTACTCCTGCACCTATTGTCTATGTTTCTATGTCATGAGCCAGCTGGCAAGGTCATATTCATTATCCCCAGCATCCAACCGTGACCTTGTGGCTGACTGTTAAACAGGTCAGAGACAGTGCTCTCACACAAGATGTGTGCATCATAGAAGCTGCCTGGAAAATTAGCATTTACTACCATGCTTATTTGGTTGTGGTCGACAACGAGCTGCACATTCAGGGAGTGGAATCCCTTTCGGTTACGAAACACCTCCGCATCCTGTAAAGGTGCTCGCAGGGCAATGTGCGTACAGTCTATTCCTCCCTGCACCTTGGGGAAGTTTGCTATTCTCGAGAAACCCAAAGCCCTCCCTGTCTATGCCTCCCTAGTCATAGGGAAACTTATAAAGTCCGTCCTGTGAGCGTAAAGGGCTTTAGTCACCTGTCGAATGGAGCAATGTGTGGCGTGCTGAAAGAAGCCTGAAGCGTAGAAGGAAAGTGCTGCAGTAACCTTTACCTCAACAGGCAGTGCGGTCCTGATGGTGCTGGTAGGCTGCAAGTCTCCCTTAATTAGCTGGCATTTCTCACTGATGACCTCCTTTCGGAAGTGCAGCCTCCTTAGGCACGTGTTATCGGACAAGTTCAGGTATGATCGCTTATCCCTGTAAATGCGTTGGGTGTAAGGTCTCCTCCTCCGCATCAATCTGCCATTTCTTTGATTGGGCACATAATGCTCTTCAATAAACCTATCTTCGTTCTCCAGCGTGTGATTATTCATCAATAATGGTAGAGAAGTTACAGACCCCATCACTATTGCTATAAATTTTGTCCTCAATAAATAGAAATGTGAGCAGATGATTGCCAAAGAGTCAGTAAGGCCCATAAAATAACTCACAAATTATTTCTCCTGAGAAGCCCCTTCTTCAAACAGCCTCTCACTTCCTTTGATGTTCAAAATGGCGTCCGTACTGCCGTGTCCTGCTGAATAGTGCCAGTTGGGAGCAGATTTTCTCCAGCAACCTCCGGCAATCTCGGCGAGCGATCAGCCCGGCGATGTGCTGAAAGTTGCGGTGGGCGATTACCTCGGCGATGTGAAATTCTTATGTGCCGAAAGTTGGGCCGGTAATCTTTAAGCGATGTTCTGGCCCAACTTTCCACTTTTTAGGTAAATTGGGTGATAGCCTGCCGATTTGGGTGATAGATAGGCGATAGTCCAGCGATCATCAGGGGAAAGGCCAGCCCATAATCTCAGTCTTAGCTGTGAGGAGGGCGCTAAGAGGCTGCAGGGTGACTTGGACATGTTAGGTGAGTGGGCAAATGCATGGCAGATGCAGTATAATGTGGATAAATGTGAGGTTATCCATTTTGGGGGCAAAAACACGAAGGCAGAATATTATCTGAATGGCGGCAGATTAGGAAAAGGGGAGGTGCAAAGAGAACTGGGTGTCATGGTACATCAGTCATTGAAAGTTGGCATGCAGGTACAGCAGGCAGTGAAGAAGGCAAGTGGCATGTTGGCCTTCATAGCTAGGGGATTTAAGTATTGGAGTAGTGAGGTCTTACTGCAGTTGTACAGGGCCTTGGTGAGGCCTCACCTGGAATATTGTGTTCAGTTTTGGTCTCCTAATCTGAGGAAGGACGTCCTTGCTATTGAGGGAGTGCAGCGAAGGTTCACCAGACTGATTCCCGGGATGGCAGGACTGACATATGAGGAGAGACTGGATTGACTGGGCCTGTATTCAATGGAGTTTAGATGGATGAGAGGGGATCTCATAGAAACATATATAATTCTGACGGTACTGGACAGGTTAGATGCAGGAAAAATGTTCCCGATATTGGGGAAGTCCAGAACCAGGGGACACAGTCTTAGGATAAGGGATAAGCCATTTAGGACTGAGATGAGGTGAAACTTCTTCACTCAGAGAGTTGTTAACCTGTGGAATTCTCTACCACAGAGAGTTGTTGATGCCAGTTCGTTGGATGTATTCAAGAGGGAGTTAGATATGGCTAAAGGGATCAAGGGGTATGGAGGGAAAGCAGGAAAGGAGTACTGAGGTGATGATCAGCCATGATCTTATTGAATGGTGGTGCAGGCTCGAAGGGCCGAATAGCCTACTACTGAACCGATTTTCTATGTTTCTATGTTTCTATGTTTGTATAAGGGGCCGTCCATTTAAAATTGAGATGAGGAGGAATTTCTTCTCTCAGTGTGTTGTAAATCTGTGGAATTCTCTGCCTCAGAGAGCTGTGGAGGCTGGGTCATTGAATATCTTTAAGGCGGAGATAGACAGATTTTTGAGCAATAATGGAGTAAAGGGTTATGGGGAGCGGGCAGGGAAGTGGAGCTGAGTCCATGATGAGATTAGCCATGATCTTATCAAATGATGGAGCAGGCTTAAGGGGCCAGGTGGCCTACTCCTGCTCCTATTTCATGTTCTTATGTTCTTATCCAAATGCCCATTGTTTTTCAATTTTCCTCCTTACCTACAAAAGCTCCCTAAAATTGATTTTCTTTGCTATCACTTCCACCCAGATCTCTGTTCATTTTTTTTTATCTGTCCTGTTTATGGTGTCCAGTTTTCTTTCTCCTCTCTGCTGTAAAGCACCCAGAGACAATTTCCTTACACGAACAGTGCTCGAGAAAAACTTCCCAAGTCACTTCACTGAGACGTAACCATAAACAAATGCCAAGCCATCGAAGCATCTATTCGAAGGGGTGACCAAAAGCTTGGTTAAAGAGATGGATTTTAAAGGGGGCTGCTCTTAAAGGAGAAGAAGCAGGTGAAAAGGTTGAGGGGTTTCGGGAGGGAACTTTAGAGAGTAGGGGGTGAAATTTGATAAAGCTGAAAACCGGGCACAGGCTCTGCGATGCAAAAAGTGCAGCAGCACATTAATTTCATGCTACCTGCTATTTAGCATGATTGTAGCACACAGCCTAGCACGGAACACGCTGCTGATAAGCTATTTCACAACTATTTAAATGTATTACACCAAACCACTACTCCAATAAAATGCAAAGAAAGCAGTCCAAAAGCAAAAATCTAAATTTCCCTGAAAATTGTGTGTGTCCCTTTAAGAAGCGCTGGCAGCATCTCCATTGTGCTGTTGCACGCATGTTCTTCCATGAGAGCGTTATTAAGAGTGGCGATGGCCAAAATCACAGATCGCGTGTCAATTCAGGCCGATTGATGTTACGATCTGGATCATTTAAATATTTGCAATGAGCACAAGCAACGGCAGTGCTGCCAGCCAACCCAAAATGACGGCCACTGTGTTCCGCGATGGAAGCGGGTGGAAACAATGCGGCTGCCATTTTTTTTTACAAACCGGACTGAACGGCCAGCACTGAAGGCTTCAAATTTGCGACCTAGGACTTAGGTGACTGAAGTTCGTTAGCCACCAATGTTGGAACAGAATGATAGGGGATATGCACAAGAGTCAAAGGAATGGAGAGTACAATGGAGGGTCGGGGTGGGTGGAGGGGGGAAGTTACAGAGATAGGGGCAAGGTCATGGTGGGATGTAAGTACAAGGATGAGGATTTTAAATTTGAGGTGTGGGATATTGGCAGTCAATGTAGGCCAGTATGTATAGGGCTAATGTGTGACCAGGAGTTTGTGCAGGAGAGGATATGGACAGTAGAATTTGGGATGAGCTAAATTTTATGGAAGGTAGAGAATGGGAGGTCAGCCAGGAGAGCATTGGAGTAATCAGGTCTGGAGGTAACAAAGGAATGGATGAGTGTTTCAGCTTCAAGAATGTTCAAGTTTTCAAGTTTTCACTTTTATGCTTTTTAAAATTCATTCCAGGATGGCAAGCCCAGCATTTATTGCCCATCCCTAATTGCCCTTGCGAAGCTGGTGGTGAGCTGCCTTCTTGAACCGCCGCAGTCTTTGTGGTGAAGGTACTCCCACAGTATTGGTAAGGAGGAAGTTCCAGGATTTTGACCCAACAACGATGAAGGAACGGCGATATATTTCCAAGTCAGGATGGTGTGTAACTTGGATGGGAACTTGCAGGTGATGGTGTTCCCATGCTCTTGCTGCCCTTGTCTTTCTATGTTGCAGAGGTCGCGGGTTTGGGAGTTGCTGCCGAAGAAGATGTGATGAGTTGCTGCAGTGCATCTTATTGATGGTATACACTGCAGCCATGGTGCGCCGGTGGTGGAGGGAGTGAATGTAGAAGGTGGTGGCTGGGGTGCCAATCAAGCGGCTGCTTTGTCCTGGTTGGTGTCGAGCTTATTGAGTGTTGCTGGAGCTGCACTCATTCAGGCAAGTGGAGGGTATTTCATCACACTCCTGACTTGTGCCTTGTAGATGGTGGAAAGGCTTTGTGGAGTCAGGAGGTGAGACAATTGCCGTAAAAGTACCCAGCCTCTGACTCGCTCATGTTGCCACAGTATTTATGTGGCTGGTCCAGTTAAGTTTCTGGTCAATGGTGACCCTCAGGACATTGATGGTGGGGGATTCTATGATGGTAATGCCATTGAATATCAAGGGGAGGTAGTTAGACTCTCGCTTGTTTGAGATGGTCATTGCCTGGCACTTATGTGGCGCGAATGTTACTTGCCACTTATCAGCCCAAGCTTGAATGTCATCCAGGTCTTGCTGCATGTGGGCATGGACTGCTTCATGGAATAATCTGGTACCTTGGCCAAATGGCCATTCTTCATATGTTCACTCAGATAAAGATTACTCATTATTTTTTTTGATCAGGAACACATGGAACAGCAGGTCTCCTGAGTGCCCTAGTTGAGGGGAAGGTGGGCTACAAGTGACATCAGTGCCACATTATGATTTATGAGTACAGCTCACTTAACAGGAATATTGGCAGATTATCAATGAAAATGTATTCTTTGGAAAACTCTTGTGTTCTCCCAATATGCAGTACGCACGTGATAAATTATGGAATGCCCTTGGGCTGATCTGAGTTTGATTGTCTTGTGAGTCACCATTCCCGACCATGGATCCTATCTGTACTTGTTCCAACTGTGACAACTATGTTCCAGTGCGGCCATAAAAAATAAAAAAGTGAGATTTACATTTATTCTGTTATTGCCATTTACAGTTCCTCTAGCCCCATCTTTTGTTTCATTACTCATCCCATTGCCATCGCCTTTTGCCTTGCACCTTCATCCCTATTGTCATTTACTCTCTCCTGCCTTCCACCCTCACACAGACCTTCCCTTTTGTTCATTCCTCCCCTCCCCTTTCCCTGCCTCTGTACTTACTTGAAACCTGTTACATCTCTAAATGTTTCCAGTTCTGATGAAAAGTCATTGGGCCAGACTCTCCACCCTTTTCACATCAATAATGCCCACTTCACGTCCATATTAATGCTGAGATGAGGTATAATGTCCAGATATCGCCCATTTAGCAACAAAATGGAAACTAATGCCCATGTATTGCTCACTTATCGCCCAGCGTAACTTTCGGCATGTACTTAACACCGACAAATAATAATACCTCCCGCCCACTTTTTTTTGCCGTAAAGATCAGAATGGGCGAAACTAATTCCCATAATATCGGCGAGCGTTACTTTCGGCACCTCGGCCACATATCGCTGAAAATATTGCTCGCCAAAAAACCCGCTGAGAAAAAGTTGCTCTCTCCTGAATTAAACCCAGAGGTATGGACACCATTTTGTAAATCGGAGGTCGATCCATATAAAAGGCTGCTTCAACTTCTGGGGAGTTTTGATGTACTCTGGAAGTCTTTTAAGGTGAGTTGAACATCTGAACAAACATCTTATCATACTGTGGATAATTTGAAGTTATTTTAGGTGTTTTAGTAGGTAAATTTATTGTTTGTGAACAATAGGTATAATAATGATTGTGATTGCAATGGGGCCTGTAATTTCTCAGCTTGTCTTGATGACTACGCACGTGCTGCAGACTAGAGATGGCAGAAGGTATATTCAACAGCACTATGTGCCCAATCAAAGAGGTTACAGACTGCTGAAGAGGATGAGGCCTTACATCCCACGCACTTACAGAGAGAAGCGGTCTTATCTGAACTTGTCCAATAACACGTGTCTTAGGAGACTGCATTTCCGGAAAGAGGTTATCAGTGAGATATGCCAACTCATCAGGGGAGATGTGCAGTCTGCCAGCACCATCAGGACAGCACTGTCCGTTGAGGTCGTGGTCACTGCGACACTTGCCTTCTATGCATCGGGTTCCTTTCAGGTCTCAGCTGGCAACATTTGCGCTATATCGCAGCATGCCACACATTGCTGCATTCGACAGATCACTTTACGCATGCAGGATGGACTTCCCTATGACCAGGGTGGCACCGACTGAGAGGGCTCTAGGATTCTCCAAAATTGCAAACTTCCCCAAGGCGCAGGGAGCAATAGATTGTACGCACATCGCCATGGGGGCACCTTTTCAGAATGCAGAGGTTTTTCGGAACTGAAAGGGATTCCACTCCCTGAATGTGCAACTCGTTGTCGACCACCAGCAAATTATAATGGCAGTAAATGCAAAATTTCCGGGCAACATCCATGATGCTCACATCCTGCGTGAGAGCGCTGTATCTGACATGTTTACCAGTCAGCCACAAGGTTAATGCTGGGTGCTTGGTGACAAAGGATATGGCCTCGCCACCTGGCTGATGACCACCCCCCGCGTACCTCCCACACAGAAGCCGAGAAGCAATACAACGAGAGCCACAGAGCTACACGTAATATCGTCGAGAATACCATTGGCGGCTTAAGCAGCGCTTTAGTTGCCTGGACCACTCAGGAGGCGAGTTACAATACAACCCTGAGCAGGTAGCTCAATTCGTGGTGGTGTGCTGCATGCTGCACAACTTGGCTATCAGGAGGGGACAAGAATTGCCAGAAGGGACTGCTGGTCCACCTCAGGGGAGAGAGGAAGAGGAGGATGAGGAGGTGGACACTGACCTCAGGCCAGACAAACAGGCTGACAATGAAACCATGCCCCCGCCCCCCTCTAGACCGCAGGAAAGGGCCCGTGGTGGCTACATCGCTGCAAGACTCTTACGCCAGCAGCTCATAAATGAGCGCTTTGTTTGAAATAACATTGGCCGTATTTACAAAGCTGCAACACTGCTGTGTCTGCAGCTCATACATGAATGGTGTGCATTACCTTGGTGACAGTTAAAGTTTAAGTTGATTCAAGTGACGTTGAATTATCCCCTTTTATGTTAAGGAATCACCAGTGTGTAATGGTGTAGCCATCTGAGACAATGCGCAACAAGATTATGTTAAATAAAAAACAGTTAATGAGAACATTTGTATAAAATCATAATTATAACTGTAAAAAACACCCCACCCCACCCCACAACAAATTGATGACATTTATATCATTCATTAAATGTTTAACATTTCCAACACACTTCATAAACATAGAACACAAATGCAAAACAACAAGGTACACCCCTCTCCCCTTCCCCCAAACCACCCAACAAAATAGCACCAACAGCATAAAAATACTGTGACCAAGACAACACCTGCGGCCATGCACCTCACTTTCCTTCCCCCCCACCCCCGCTTCTCCTCCCCACCTCTACCCCTTCCCCTTCCCCTCCTGACTCCAAGCCGCCTGGCCGAGGAGCGTCTCAGGTGCTGCTTCATTGGGGGGGATGACGGCAGATCCGCTGGTTGGCCGGATGCGGGGTAGGATGGTCCTGAGGTGGAAATGTGCACCGAGCCAGAAGCAAGATCTTCCTCCTGGCTCTCATGTGTCATTGGCAATGGGGGTGCCGCACCTTGGGGTCCAGTGCCGTGCTCCGGGACCACTGGGAGGCCTCTGCCACCAGTGTTCCTGGCTATCACCTCCAGGGCCTCTGCCATCTGTGGCATGTACTCGCTCATGGTGGTGGACATGCTGGCCATCGATTGGGAAATGCCCCCCGTTGTCTGTAGGATCTGCTGACCTATGTCAACACTCCTCCTGGACAAGTGTACCATGTCCCCGCTCAGATCTGCCGCTCATGGAGCAGACCTGCTACGTCGAACCAACTTACGCGTGGTCGGCGCCATCCTGGAGACACATCGGGTGCCCAGCGGCAAGGTGCTTGGGCCCGGTACCTCCACGGTAGAGGAGGGAATGGCCGCAGAAGCACTAGATGTCATTGGTGTTGACTGCATTATGGAGCTTGGCGATGCAGGCTCCTCGAAGTCCACACTCTCATCCATGGAGAAGGCACCCAGCAGCTCCACAGGTGAGAATCGGGGCTCCTCAGCACCAGCTGCACGATCCGGCCCCGGACCCCCAACTCCTGGGCTCGGTGGTGTTGCATGTGGCCGTGCTGCTGGCTGACCTACAAAACATAAATGAGGTTATTAGAGGAGAAGCGGGTGCTAGGGTCACAAGGTGATTCCAACGCTACACACAGCATATGCACGACAAAAGCACCACCTCTATCAAAATCATCCCAGACATCACAATTCATGACCATGACCAAATTTTGCATTGCAATGATTCTCATGAGGCCATCATTATTTAAATAACACTTGCATCAATCATCTATAATATATTATTGGTCTGAAAGGAGTGGGTGTGACATCTATTGACTTTATATCACGCAGTGGTGGATGCTTTATTCACGTGGCATCACATCAGGTTCTGCTGCTGCATGCGTGGCCGACCGGGGGTGGCTCCCCACTAGTGCCAGCACCCGCTCCTCGATGTCGGTAAGCTCAATGATGACTGGTGGCCCGCCACCCGTTGGCCTCTGCTCGGCTCTATTCTTCAAAAACTTCTTCTGTAAGAGGTAACACCAGCACGACATGGCATGAAATCATTGCGTGATATCATTGCTAGGTACTGTCACAGAGACTGATACAACACATAACCGACAGATGTAATCATGATTATTATGATAATTATCATTCTTTACCTCAAGACATACAACCTAAACGCAGGCTTTGAGTAAAACATTCCCGGTATAAGTGCAACACATCACATCTGATTTTAATCAATCATTACACTTACAAATCACATTATATAACTACATAAGTAAATGTAAATAAATGTAATACTCTGGCGGATCTGACAAGGTAGTTTCAGCGCTTGCGGCACTGGTTGCCCTCATGCACCTCGTTGGTCGCTGATGAGACCACCTTGGCTATGTCAGCCCATATCCTCTGGTAGACCTTTGGGGTGGGCTTCCCACGCCCACCCTGGGTCAATTGACCCCAGCGTAACTCCACCTCCTGCAGATGGGAGGCATTTGCCTCGTCAGAGAATCTCCTCGCTCGTTTGCATCCTCCCAATAGTTCCTCTCCCACCTCACTACTTTTGCCAGGGTCCTCAGTCTCCACAGCGTGCTGTGTTACCTCCTCCATCCCTTCATTTTAAATATTTAATTTTCAATAAAAACTCAGTGGGGACAATGTTCTTTGTGCTCAGAAGTCTTTTTGCTGCTGGTAAATCTCCCTCCTACCTTCCAAAACAGCCAAACAAGCACACAACACACCCACACATGCTTTCAGTTCCTCTCTGCTCCCTCTCTCTCTCCTCTTCTGCGCGTGTATTGATGACCCCTGACCTCCTTAAACATGGGAAATTACCATTGCCATGCCGTTGCTATGGACGGTGACACTTTATGGCAGAAGTTCAAAATATTTTGCGCTAACGCCCATTTTATACAATGGAAAGTTGGGGTTTTGAAAATGGCCGATAATCCGCTGCTCTTAAAATCCATATTTACCACCAACGCTGGAAATTATGCCCATTTTTGGGCGATCTGCACAAAAGTGGAAAGTCTAGCCCATTGACCTGAAACATTAACTTTGCTTCGCTTTCCACAGATGCTGCCTGACTTACTAAGTATTTCCAGCATTTTCGGTTTATATTTTTATTTCAGATTTCCAGCACCCACAGTATTTTGCTTTTATATTTATATAACTCTTTTCACAACTTTAGGATGTTCCAAAGTGCTTTACAGCCAAATAAATGTTGCCATTTAGGAAGTAGAACTGCCAATTGTGCACAGCAAACTGCCACAAAGAGAAATGTGAAATTATCAGGCGTTCTAGTTTTAGTGATGTTGGTTGTGCGGTAAATATTGGCCAGGACACCAGGGAGAACTCCCCTGTTCTTTTTAAAAATAATGTTATGGTATCTTTTACGTCCATCTGACAAAGCTTGCCCTTGTGCAGTTGACTCAGATTTTTTATACCGTCTTTCACTATTACATTATTACAAATAAGAAAGTGATAGTCAACACACAACTACATAATGTATTAGGCACTGATTTCCAAAGCTTCAGACAATCGGGTGCAGGTAGGCTACATTGTTCCAAGTGATCGAGAACATGCTTGCTGTGGGCTGGACCGAGAGTAGCCATTTAGACCCTCTCACTTTAGTCTCATATGGGCTCAATTTTCCCCAAGCCCGTTTTCTGGCATATTGCCAGAGTTATGCCCGTTTTTCTAGGCCAGAAACGGGCTGGAAATAATTTGCCAAAGTTTCCCCGATGTATCATTCGAATTTGGCGCCGCGCAGCGTGTCCAGTCGCCTCGGACTGTGCAGCCTGCTGTCTGCGCCGAAAAATTATGCTGCGCCTTCTGCGCATGCGGGGGGAAAAAAATTACGTTTTTGACATCATTGCAATGGGCGCGCATGCTCAGTGCAGCTCCGAGGTGGCAATCGGACATTTTTAAAAAGCCAGTTGATTACTGTGCAATGGTGACCACCACGAGATCTGGATGCCAGTGTAAAAAGAAGTGGCAGGAC
This sequence comes from Pristiophorus japonicus, assembly GCF_044704955.1. Lineage (NCBI taxonomy): Eukaryota > Metazoa > Chordata > Chondrichthyes > Pristiophoridae > Pristiophorus > Pristiophorus japonicus. The sequence continues at coordinate 177,812,198 of NC_091983.1, read as the reverse complement.
CTTGGTCAAGTTGGTAGTGTAAGTAATATTTTCATTTATTCAATGGAATTACAATTGTAAATATGACTATCTGTATGTCCCACCCAGCAGAAAGACACCCTCTTTAAAAAGTTAGGTTTTCATCTTTGCAGAGAAAGGTCGCAGATAATAAAAGGGAAAGAATTCAAACAGGAAGAGGCCTGGCAAATCTGCACCCTCTGACACCCTTGGAAGAGAGGACCGCTGCTTTATTGGGTCCTGTCTGAAGAAAAGCAACAACCACTGCACAAGCTGGAGAGGGTAAGTCCTGCAAATTCATCGTGGTCCTTCAAATCAGCCTGCTGCCTGGCCTGCGATGTGTGAGCCTACTCATGTCATCCACCTGCCCTCACCTCTGCTGCTAACTATTTGAATGTTCTGTTATATTTTGAAGTACTTGAGGCCAACACTGACGATGCAGAAGAAGATTCAGACGCTGCCGAGCCTGAAGAAGACAACATTTTCCAATCCATCTATGGGGGTGAGGGGGAGGAGATGGAGCTGGATGAAGCTCCCACTGTTGTACTGACTTTGGAGGAGGTGCCGCTCATTGAGGTGACAGCCCCTTCCGTGACTAGTGGTTGAGTGCTGGTGAGACATTCCATGGTTTTACACCTTCCAAGATTGCGAGTCCCAGTGGTGGGGTGCAGCGAGGCACACCCAGGGCCCCACCATCCCAGGCTGAAGGTCCCAGTGGTCGGGTGCAGTGAGGCACACTCGTAGAGAGGAGGGGAAAGAGATCTTGACTCTCCTGAGGTGCAGGATCTAACAGATGTGGTTCAGATGGTGTCATTGTGTGCGGAGAGCATTGACCTCACCCGATTACTCCTGGACTCCATCAGTGGGGTAAGTGATGAGGTAGTGGGACTGTCAGGAGAAATAATAACAATGACACGAGAAATGGGAACAATATCTGGGACCATCAGTGAGGGAATAGTGACCATGAGGGAGGGAATGTCAGAGGTAGTATAAACCACGTCACTGGCCTTGAGGGAGGGTATGTTGCAGGTAGCTCAGACAATTTTGCTCAACATGAGGGAGGGAATGTTGCAAGTCATTGAGACACTGTCAGGGCTCATGAGGGACGGCATGTTGGAGTTAGCTGCTGCAATAAGGGAACACGCTCAGATCCCATTGACAGAATCAACTGTCACTCCCATTCCAATCCCCACACCAGCCTCTGAAGAGCCCAAAAGCCGGGCCCTCCAACTTGCCGCCTGACGCTGACAACGCCCACCCTCAAGAGGTGCGAGATGTTAGAAAGAATAAGCTCGGTATCAAGCCCAGAAACACTGCGCCACCGCCTGTGGGCAGGGGTGGTGGAGTGTCCAAGACAAAGTGCAGAGGGCGGCCTTAGAATAAGGTGGAGGAGAGATGGGTGGGTGCAGGCTTTCTTTGCTGTTGTTGTTGTTATTATTATTGTTGTTACTGTTGCAACTGTTTTCAAATTAAAAGATTTTTGTAAGTTATGTAAATTTACAAGTTTATAAAAGTTTGTAAGTGATCTTAAAAAGTGATCTTAAAGTAAAGTTTGATAAAAGAATAATTTTGAATAAAATATATTTTACATTAAAACTGAATCATGTTCCATTAACACAACCAACATTACAGAATAGTTCCAAACAGGAAACATGTTCATGTGAAATAGTTGTCGCTGAGCCCTCAGGCATCAGTAAAGCGTTCATGGATGAGCTGCTGGCGCAAGGCTCGAGCAATCGTTAAAGGGTACAATGGTCCGCCCTCCTCCGCCATCGTGCTCCGGTCTCAGGCACTTGCATGGCTTCCTCATCTTTATCGCCTTCCTCCTGCTCGTCATCTGAATCTTCCACATCATTATCATCAGCCACTCTCACTGCAGGTGGGTCTTCCACTACCAGGTGCTGCTGCCTCATGATGGCTAAGTTATGCAGCATGCAGCACACGACAGTGAACTGACCGACAATCTCAGAGGAGTACAGCAAGTAGCCTCCAGAATGGTCCAGGCATCAGAAACGCTGTTTCAATATGCCAATGGTAATCTCTATGATGCTGCACGTCGCAATGTGCGATATGTTGTATTCACGGTCAGCTTCCGTCCGGGTTACGCGTAGGGGCGTCATGAGCCAGGTGGCGAGGCCATATCCTTGTCTCCCAGTAGCCAGCTCTGCCCTTCTGGCTGCTGCTGTTGAAACATGGCAGATATAACGCTGTCGTGTAGGATGGACGCATCATGGGTGCTCCCAGGGTATCTTGCATCGACTAACGTGATATGATACATGTCGTCACACACGAGCTGTACGTTAATGGAGTGGAAGCCTTTTCTGTTTCTGTACATTTCGGAATCCTCCAAAGGTGCTCGCATGGCGATGTGGGTACAATCAATGCAGCCCTGTACCTTTGGGAAGCCAGCAATCCTGGAGAAGCCCACAGCCCTGTCATTGGATTGCTTGGGCGGCCATGGGGAACTTGATGAAGTCATTCCTCCACGCATACAGTACAGCCGTCACCTGCCGAATGCAGACATGTGTTGCATGTTAAGAGATGGCACACACATCCCCAGTTGTAGCTTAGAATGAAAGTGCAACTGTAACCTTCACTTCAACTGACAAAGCAGTCCTCCTCACACTTCTCGGTTGCAGATCCGTTTTGACCAATTCACAGATCTCACTTACAACAGCTTTACAGGTACGAACGCCTGTCTCAATATACCCGAGGTGGATAAGGCCTCCTGCTCAGCACCCTATAGGCTCTGATGTTCCTGATGTGATGTAGTCGAATCAATTGTCTCCTATGTAGTATCTTGATGCAGAAGGCTCGCACAAGGTATGGCATTGGCAGTATTGCCCCCATACTTAAATTTAACCTTTGAATGAAGCTCAAAATGATAGGAAAGCAGGCAGGACAGGTTCACAGTTCTCTCTCTCCCCAAGGTCTCTGTGGATGGACCACACCCAAGGTCTTGTGACTTCTCCTCTCTCCACCCCCCCCCTTAACTAATTACAGTCTTGCGACTTCTCTCCTTCTCTCTCCACCCCGTCCCCCCCCGCAACCCCCACCCCACTCATTGCAGTCTTCAGTGCAGAAGGCTTCCGATTGGCACCTCGCTCCCCGGGCTCGAAGCCTTCTGATCGGCACCTTGCTCTCTCTTTCTTCTCCCCGCCGCCACCCCCCTCTCTGCCCACGGCTTGTTTTCTAGCCGAGCTCCGAGCCCCAGTGTCTGGGTGCGGGGTCGATTCTGCTGTAAAAAAGTTTCAACCCTCCAGCCCTGCATCAAGACATTCGGTGGTGGCGAGTGAGTCAGTAAAAAAATGAGAAAACTACTGAAATCCCACAAATTTACATTAATTACGTTGACAGGTAAAAAAAAGTTGAACTTTATTATTGATTTTAGTGTTCTTGACTCCCTCCAAAATCTTCGATTTAAAAACAATGGCATCTTTCAGCGCGATTTATCAATGTGCACTGGTTTTCTTAAGTGACCAGGAGGTTTTTCGGGAGTGGCCAGATATGCTGACCTAGGAGGAAAACATGTTGGCCAAACTGCGAAAAAAAATGTTTAAACAGTGCAGACATGACGTCAAAAAAAATTGGACTAGAAAAATCATAATTAATCAGTTACGCCGGCGCTGATCACAGGAGGGAACTTGGAAATAAATAAATACGGCAAGAAAATCGGCGAGTGCCAAAAAACGACGCAAATATCCGGGGAAAATTGAACCCATTATCACATCACTGATTGATCCTGTGGCATGTTCTAATTATGCAATGGAGCACTTTGAAGTTTCAGGTTTCAGGAATTCTTTCAATGCATGTTTTAACCACTGGGCTGCCAGCTTCAAAATAAATGCTTTTATTGACGGGACCTACAATGCTCTGTCCATCTGTCTCTTATGTCACCAAAACCTCTAATTGAGACTGATTTTGTAACAGTTTCAGGTTCTTTTTGTGTGGCACACAAATGAAAGTTGTTTCATCACTCGAAGGAGGGCTAGTATATATTGATATATATTAAATGATGTTATCTTAGAATATGATATCAACATATAGCTTTAAAAATCTCCTTTAAGCATAGTATAGTAAAATCCATCGCACTTTGAAATGTAATAAAACACAAAAAGGCTGGAAATACGCAACAGGTCAGCCAACACCTGTAAAAAGACAATTTATGATATTGTGAATGTGAATCCTTCATCAGAACAGTTATGATGCAGCGTTATAATCTCAAAATATCAGAACCTCATAACATCTCTTTTCTCTTTGCAGAGGCCGACTGACATGCTGTGCATTCGCAGTATTTTCTGTTGTTAATTCAGATTTCCAGTTATCACCTACTTATTTTACATTTTGAAACATAGTTGTTTTGAAATCCCTTTGTTATCACAGGTGAATGAGATTGGGACAGGTGGTTTGGCGTAAATATGGAGAGTGGGGTACTGGGGCACCTCTCGATGTAATGCTGGGATGTGCCCACCTCGGACCTCAGCCGCTGACGTCACCAAAGCTCGCGGAGCCAAGCAGAGGTCCCCTTGACACTTAACTGGGGTGCCCGCCATCACCCACAAACTGGTGAGTGCCGGTTCTGTGGGGAGGTGCCGGATTCTCCCTCCCCCCGGAAAATAGTTGGGAATGTCCTCAGAGTCCTCATTTATAATGGGGGCTGAATTTCAATAATTTTCTTTTTGTTTTTATTTTTCCTTTGGGGCACAGTCCACAATCCCACCCTGGACTCCCAGGTGGAGCCCACTTCTACTATTTGGCAGCCTAGTATGCCACGAGCCTGCCCACACTGCGATCTATGGATAGTAGGAGCATGTGCGCGCACTAGGTCCGTGCAGCAGAGCTTGGTCTCCAGTCGTCTTGGTTAACCCTTGCCACTGGATCAAGACCTAGCTCTGTCAAGCCCATGTGGTGGCTGGTGTGCAACGGCCACCCCACGTTAAAAGAATCCGTGCACAGGCATCTTCCACCCTTCAGAATGTAGTTCGCGACCTAGATTGTCAGGTCCCTCATTGAAGCACCTGTGAACTCATCCCTTTTTGGTGTGGAAGCAGGTCATCCTCGATACGAGGGGCTGCCTAATACTAATATACTATACTATATGCCCCTCACCAGGCAACAATAACTTATATTTATATAGCGCCTTTAACATAGTAAAACATCCCAAGATGCTTCACAGACTTCAGTAAAAATGCAGATTAAAAGTTATAAATAGAATAGAATTGTGACATTTCCTCAATTTCTACTACCAGTTCAAATTGTTTTATGCGATCCTTTGAGGGTAGTTAAATGATTCATTTTGTTTTATAGGAAGCATGCAATTAGATAATGCAATAAAGTATGTTTTTTGTGAACTATATACAGGTATGTTAAGATATTTTTGCATATTTCTGGGAGATCCTTGGAATGAATGCTGATGTGCTGGCTGAGATTTTCCTGAAACAGTTAATACAGTAATAAGAAACAAAGATATTAAATAAAATTACTATTGGAAAAAAAATAGATCAGCCATGACCTTATTAAATGGCGGAGCAGGCTCGAGGGGCCAAATTGCCTACTCCTGCTCCTATTTCTTATGTGCTTATGTAGGAGCATTATCAAACAAAATCTGGCATTACCAGTGCTAATGAAACTGCAGGTCCAACTGAGAGCTGGGTACACGGGAGCATTTTTAAAATTCATTCAAGGGATGTGGGCATCGCCGGCAATGCCAGCATTTATTACCCATCCATATTTGCCCTTGAGAAGATGGTGGTGAGCTGCAGTTAAGAGTCCATCGCATTGTTGTGGGTCTGGAGTCACATATAGGCCAGACTGGGTAAGGATAGCAGATTTCCTTCCCTAAAGGACATTAGTGAACCATTCCAATGCTGGAAGTCATGCCACCAGCTCATGGCCCATCTTATGCTACTGGCTTCATATGGGGCAACTAGAGGCTCCACCCCTTTCAAGACCTGTGAAAATTTGCATGTAAGGCCTTGAATGGGCGTATCTGGGTTCAAGACTAGTTTCTCATGAAACTCCAATGGAGATACCGTGGAAAGGTGAAAGAAGGGCTATGCATTTTTAGCCAAGTGGCTGCCGCTCAACTAAATGACAAAATTATAAGCAAAATGAATTTCCCTATACCTCTGCAGGTACAGCACTTCAAGTGCACGTTCAAGTACTTTATAAATGTGGTGAGGCTTTCTGTCTCTCCCACCATTTCAGACAGTGAGTTCCAGACCCTACAACCCTCTGCATGAAGAAATTTGCCTTCAATTCCCCTCTAAATCTCTCCCCAATTACTTTAAATCTATGCCCCTGGTTGTTGACCCCTCTGCTAAGAGAAATAGTCCCTTTCCACTATATCTAGGCCCCTCATAATTTTATGCACCTCAATGAGGTCTCCCCTCAGCCTCCTCTGTTCCAAGGGAAACAAACCCAGCCTATCCAATCTGCCCTCATAGCTAAGATTCTCCACTCCTGGCAACATCCTCGTAAATCTCCTCTGTACCCTCTCTAGTGCAATCACATCTTTTCTGTAATTCCGTGACCAGAACTGCACGCAGTACTCCAACTGTGGCCTAACTAATGTTTTATATAGTTCAAGCATAACACCCCTGCTCTGCTCTAGTATTCTATGCCTCGGCTAATAAGGCAAGATTCCGTATGCTTTCTTAAAAACCTTATCTACCTGGCCTGCTACGGTCAAGGATCTGTTGACATGCACTCCAAGGTCCCTTTGTTCCTCTACACTTCTCAGTGTCCTACCATTTAATGTGTATTCCCTTTCCTTGTTAGCCCTCCCCAAATGCATTACCTCACACTTCTCCGGATTCAATTCCATTTGCCACTGTTCTGCCCACCTGACCAGTTGATTGATATCCTCCTGCAGTCTACAGCTTTCTTCTTCATTATCAACCACACAGCCGATTTTAGTATCATCTGCAATCTTCTTAATCATATTCAAGTCTAGATCATTGATGTACAACACAAAAAGCAAGGGACCTAGTACTGAGCCCTGCAGAACCCCACTGGAAACAGCCTTCCAGTCACAAAAACACCTATCAACCATTACCCTCTGCTTCCTGACTTTGAGCCAATTTTTGATCCAACTTGCCACTTTGCCCTAAATCTCATGGGCTTTTAATTTCGTGACAAGTCTGCCATTTGGGATTTTATCAAAAGCCTTGTTAAAATCCATATACACTACATCAAACGCACTACCCTCATCAACCCTCCTTGTTACCGCCTCAAAAAATTCAATCAAGTTAATCAGACACGACCTTCCCTTAACAAATCTGTGCTGACTGTCCTTGCTTAATCCGAGTCTTTCTAAATGACGATTTATCCTGTTCTTCAGGATTTTTTCCAGTATTTTCGCACCACCGAGGTTAGGCCAACTGGCCTTTAATTACTTGGTCTATCCTTTTCTCCCTTCTTAAACAAAGGTTCCACATTAGCAGTCCTCCAGTCCTCCGGCACCACACCTGAAGCCAGAGAGGATTTCAAAATGATGGTCAGAGCCTCTGCTATTTCGTCTTTTGCTTCACTTAACAATCTGAGATACATTTCATCCAGGCCTGGGGATTTATCCATTTTCAAAGCTGCTAAACCCCTTAATACCTCCTCTCTCACTATGTTGTTTCAACTAATATTTCAACACTCCTCCTCATCCTCGATAGCAATATCTGCATCGCCCCTCTCTTTTGTGAAAACTGTTGCAAAGTATTCATTAAGAACAATACCAACGCCTCCTGCCTCCACACACAGATTACCTTCATTGTCTCTAATAGGCCCTACTTTTCTTTAGTTATCCTCTTGCTCTTAATATATTTATAAAAACATCTTTGGGTTTTCCTTGATTTTACTTGCCAATAATTTTTCATGCTCTCTCTTTGCTTTCCTAATATCCTTTTTAATTTCACCCCTGCACTTTCTATACTCCTCTAGAGATTTTGCAATATTTAGCCCTTGGTATCTGTCATAAGAATCCCTTTTTTTCTTTATTTGTTAGGGCTCTAGATTTGTTAGTCCCACCCTTTTAAGGGCACGTATTTAGTCTGAACCCTCCGGATCTCCTCCTTGAATGCCTCCCACTGCTCTGACACTGATTTACCATCAAGTATCTGTTTCCAGTCTACAAAGGCTAAATCACCTCACAGCTTAGCAAAATTGGCTTTTCCCTAATTTAGAACTTTTATTCCTGATCTATCTTGTCCTTTTCCATAACTACCTTAAATCTAACTGAATTATGGTCACTAAATGTTCTCCCACTGATACATCTTCCAACTTCCCAACTTCATTCCCTAAAACTAAGTCCAGAACCACCCCCTCCCTTGTTTGGCTGGCTACATACTGGCTAACGAAGTTCTCTTGAAAGCATTTTAGGAAATCCACATCCTCTATACCCTTCACAATAATTTTATCCCAGTTAATATTAGGGTAGCTGGAATCCCTTACTATAACTACCTTATAGTTTTTGCATTTCTCAGAAGTTTTCCTACATATTTGTCCTTCTATCTCCCTCTCACTGTTTATGGGTCTATAATACACTCCCAGCACTGTGATCGCCCCTTTTTTGTTTTTCAGTTTGACCCATATGGCCTCATTTGATGATTCATTGAACATGTAATCCCTCCTCACAGCTGTAAGAGATTCTTTAATCAATACCACGAACCCCCTCCCTTTTCACCCCTCTCTCTATCCCGTCTGAAAATCTTGTAACCCGGAATGTTGAGCTGCAATACCTGCCCCTCTTTTAGCCATGTCTTTGAAATAGCTATAATATCATACTCCCAAGTTCCGATCTGTGCTCTCAGCTCATCCACCTTATTCACAATACTCCTTGCATTGATGTATATACCATTTAGTACAGCCAACATTGAAACATAGAAACATAGAAAATAGGTGCAGGAGTAGGCCATTCGGCCCTTTGAGCCTGCACCGCCATTCAAGAAGATCATGGCTGATCATTGCCTCAGTACCCCTTTCCTGATTTCTCTCCAAACCCCTTGATCCCCTTAGCCGTAAGGGCCATATCTAACTCCCTCTTGAATATATCCAATGAACTGGCATCAACAACTGTCTGCGGCAGGGAATTCCACAGGTTAACAACTCTCTGAGTGAAGAAATTTCTCCTCATCTCAGTCCTAAATGGCCTACCGCTTATCCTAAGACTATATCCCCTGGTTCTGGATTTCCCCAACATCGGGAACATTCTTCCCGCCTCTAAACCTGTCCAGTCCTGTCAGAATCTTACACGTTTCTATGAGATCCCCTCTCATCCTTCTAAACTCGAGTGAATAAAGGCCCAGTTGATCCAGTCTCTCCTCATATGACAGTCCAGCCATCCCTGGAATTAGTCTGGTGAACCTTCGCTGCACTCCCTCAATAACAAGAATGTCCTTCCTCAGATTAGGAGACCAAAACAGAACACAATATTCCAGGTGAGGCCTCACTAAGGCCCTGTACATCTGCAGTAAGACCTCCCTGCTCCTATACTCAAATCCCCTAGCTATGAAGGCCAAATACCATTTGCCTTCTTCATCACCTGCTTTACCTGCATGCCAACCTGCAATGACTGATGAACCATGACACCCAGGTCTCATTGCAACTCCCCTTTTCCTAATCTGCTGCTATTCAGATAATATTCTGTCTTCATGTTTTTGCCCCAAAAATGGATAACCTCACATTTATCCACATTATACTGCATTTGCCATGCATTTGCCCACTCACCTAACCTCTCCAAGTCACCCTGCAGCCTCTTAGCATCCCCCTCACAGCTCACAATGCCACCCAGTTTAGTGTCATCTGCAAACTTGGAGATATTACACTCAATTCCTTCATCCAAATCGTTAACGTATATTGGGGTCCCAGCACTGAGCCCTGCGGCACTCCACAAGTCACTGCCTGTCATTCTGAAAAAGACCCGTTTATCTCGACTCTCTGCTTCCTGTCTGCCAACCAGTTCTCTATCCACATCAGTACATTACCCCCAATATCATGCGCTTTGATTTTGCACACCAATCTCTTGTGCGGGACCTTGTCAAAAGCCTTTTGGAAGTCTAAATACACCACATCCACTGGTTCTCCCTTGTCCACTCCGCAAGTTACATCCTCAAAAAATTCCAGAAGATTCATCAAGCATGATTTCCCTTTCATAAATCCATGCTGACTTGGACCGATCCCGTCACTGCTTTCCAAATGTGCTGCTATTTCATCCTTAATGATTGATTCCAACATTTCCCCCACTACTGATGTCAGGCTAACCGGTCTATAATTACCCGTTTTCTCTCACCCTCCCTTTTTAAAAAGTGGTGTTACATTAGCTACCCTCCAGTCCATAGGAACTGATCCAGAGTCGATAGGCTGTTGGAAAATGATCATCAATGCATCCACTATTTCTAGGGCCACTTCCTTAAGTACTCTGGGATGCAGATATCAGGCCCCGGGGATTTATCGGCCTTCAATCCCATCAATTACCTGAACACAATTTCCCACCTAATAAGGATATCCTTCAGTTCCTCCTTGTCACTAGTCCCACTGTCCCCTCGTACATTCAGAAGGTTATTTGTGTCTTCCTTCGTGAAGATAGAACTGAAGTATTTGTTCAATTGGTCTGCCATTTCTTTGTTCCCCATTATAAATTTACCTGAATCCGACTGCAAGGGACCTACATTTCTCTTCACTAATCTTATTCTCTTCACATATTTAGAGAAACTTTTGCAGTCAGTTTTTATGTTCCCTGCAAGCTTCCTCTCGTACCCTATTTTCCCCCTCTAATTAAACCTTTAGTCTTTCTCTGTTGAATTCTGCATTTCTCCCAGTCCTCAGGTTTGTTACTTTTTCTAGCCAATTTATATGCCTCTTCCTTGGATTTAACACTATCCTTAATTTCCCTTGTGAGCCACGGTTGAGCCACCTTCCCCGTTTTATTTTTACTCCAGACAGGGATGTACAATTGCTGAAGTTCATCCATGTGATCTTTAAATGTTTACCATCATCAACATTTTAAGTATCCTTTGCCAGTCTATTCTAGCCAATTCACGTCTCATACCATCGAAGTTACCTTTCCTTACGTTCAGGACGCTAGTTTCCGAATTAACTGTGTCACTCTCCATCTTAATAAAGAATTCTACCATATTATGTTCACTCTTCCCCAAGGGGCCTCGCACAACAAGATTGCTAATTAGTCCTTTCTCATTACACATCACCAAGTCTAGGAGGGCCAGCTCTCTAGTTGGTTTCTCGACATATTGGTCGAGAAAACCATCTCTAATACACTCCAGGAAATCCTTCTCCACCGCATTGCTACCAGTTTGGTTAGCCCAATCGAAATATACATTAAAATCGCCCATGATAACTACTGTACCTTTATTGCACACATCCCTTATTTCTTGTTTGATTCTGTCCCCAACCTCACTACTACTGTTTGGTAGTCTGCACACAATTCCCACTCGCGTTTTCTGCCCTTTGGTATTCCGTAGCTCTACCCGTACCGATTCCACATCATCCAGGCTAATGTCCCTCCTTACTATTGCATTAATTTCCTCTTTAACCAGCAACACCACCCTGCCTTCTTTTCCTCTCTACCTATCCTTCCTAAATGTTAAATTAAAAAGTAGGACCTCAAAGCTAGTAATCTCTGGATTGCTACCAGAGCCATGTGCTAATCAGAGTAGAGGGAGCAGGATAGCTAGAATAAATACGTGGCTTGAGCAATGGTGCAAGTGGGAGGGACATTGGAACCAGTTCTGGGGGAAGTGCGACCTGTACAAAAGGGACAGTCTGCACTTGGGCAGGACTGGGACTGATGTCCTGGGGGTAACATTTGCAAATACAGTTCGGGAGTGTTTAAACTAATATGGCAGGCGGATGGGAACCTATGCAGCAAGACAGGGCGAAGTAATATGGAGTCAGAAACAGATGGTAGAAAGGTTAAAAGCAATAGTGGAAGGCCGAGTAAACAAAGGCAAGAAACAAAAAGGGCCACACTACATCAGAATTCTAAAAGGACAAAGGGTGTTAAAAAAACAAGCCTGAAGGCTTTGTGTCTTAATGCAAGGAGTATCCGTAATAAGGTGGATGAATTAACTGTGCAAATAGATGTTAACAGATATGATGTGATTGGGATTACAGAGACGTGGCTCCAGGGTGATCAGGGCTGGGAACTCAACATCCAAAGGTATTCAACAGTCAAGAAGGATAGAATAAAAGGAAAAGGAGGTGGGGTAGCATTGCTGGTTAAAGAGGAGATTGATGCAATAGTTAGGAAGGACATTAGCTTGGATGATGTGGAATCTATATGGGTAGAGCTGCAGAACACCAAAGGGCAAAAAACGTTAGTGGGAGTTGTGTACAGACCTCCAAACAGTAGTAGTGATGTTGGGGAGGGCATCAAACAGGAAATTAGGGGTGCATGCAATAAAGGTGCAGCAGTTATCATGGGTGACTTTAATATGCACATAGATTGGGCTAGCCAAACTGGAAGCAATACGGTGGAGGAGGATTTCCTGATGTGCATAAGGGATGGTTTTCTAGACCAATATGTAGAGGAACCAACTAGAGGGGAGGCCATCTTAGACTGGGTGTTGTGTAATGAGAGAGGATTAATTAGCAATCTCGTTGTGCGAGGCCCCTTGGGGAAGAGTGACCATAATATGGAGTTCTACATTAGGATGGAGAATGAAACAGTTAATTCAGGGACCATGGTCCAGAACTTAAAGAAGGGTAACTTTGAAGGTATGAGGCATGAATTGGCTAGGATAGATTGGCGAATGATACTTAAGGGGTTGACAGTGGATGGGCAATGGCAGACATTTAGAGACCGCATGGATGAACTACAACAATTGTACATTCCTGTCTGGCATAAAAATAAAAAAGGGAAGGTGGCTCAACCGTGGCTCTCAAGGGAAATTAAGGATAGTGTTAAATCCAAGGAAGAGGCATACAAATTGGCCAGAAATAGCAGTGAACCCGGGGACTGGGAGAAATTTAGAACTCAGCAGAGGAGGACAAAGGGTTTGATCATGGCAGGGAAAATAGAGTACAAGAGGAAGCTTGCAGGGAACATTATAGAAGCAAAAGCTTCTATAGATATGTAAAGAGAAAAAGGTTAGTAAAGACAAACGTAGGTCCCCTGCAGTCAGAATCAGGGGAAGTCACAACGGGGAACAAAGAAATGGCAGACCAATTGAACAAGTACTTTGGTTCGGTATTCACTAAGGAGGACACAAACAACCTTCCGGATATAAAAGGGGTCAGAGAGTCTAGTAAGAAGGAGGAACTGAAGGAAATCCTTATTAGTCGGGAAATTGTGTTGGGGAAATTGATGGGATTGAAGGCCGCAACATCCCCAGGGCCTGATGGACTGCATCCCAGAGTACTTAAGGAGATGGCTTTGGAAATAGCGGATGCATTGACAGTTATTTTCCAACATTCCATAGACTCTGGATCAGTTCCTATGGAGTGGAGGGTAGCCAATGTAGCCAATTTAAAAAAGGAGGGAGAGAGAAAACAGGGAATTATAGACCAGTCAGCCTGACATCAGTAGTGGGTAAAATGATGGAATCAATTATTAAGGATGTCATAGCAGCGCATTTGGAAAGAGGTGACATGATAGGTCCAAGTCAGAATGGATCTGTGAAAGGGAAATCATGCTTAACAAAACTTCTGGAATTTTTTGAGGATGTTTCCAGTAGAGTGGACAAGGGAAAACCAGTTGATGTGGTGTATTTGGACTTTCAGAAGGCTTTCAACAAGGTCCCACACAAGAGGTTAATGTGCAAAGTTAAAGCATTGGGATTGGGGGTAGTGTGCTGACGTGGATTGAGAACTGGTTGGCAGACAGGAAGCAAAGAGTAGGAGTAAATGGGTCATTTTCAGAATGGTAGGCAGTGACTAGTGGGGTACCGCAAGGTTCTGTCCTGGGGCCCCAGCTGTTTACATTGTACATTAATGATTTAGATGAGGGGATTAAATGTAGTATCTCCAAATTTGCGGATGACACTAAGTTGGGTGGCAGTGTGAGCTGCGAGGAGGATGCTATGAGGCTGCAGAGTGACTTGGATAGGTTAGGATAGGTTAGAGTGGGCAAATGCATGGCAGATGAAATATAATGTGGATAAATGTGAAGTTATCCACTTAGGTGGTAAAAAGAGAGAGACAGACTATTATCTGAATGGTGACAGATGAGGAAAAGGGGAGGTGCAACGAGACCTGGGTGTCATGGTACATCAGTCATTGAAGGTTGGCATGCAGATACAGCAGGTGGTTAAGAAAGCAAATGGCATGTTGGCCTTCATAGCGAGGGGATTTGAGTACAAGGGCAGGGAGGTGTTACTACAGTTGTACAGGGCCTTGGTGAGGCCACACCTGGAGTATTGTGTACAGTTTTGGTCTCCTAACTTGAGGAAGGACATTCTTGCTATTGAGGGAATGCAGCGAAGGTTCACCGGACTGATTCCCGCTATGGCGGGACTGACATTTCAAGAAAGACTGGATCAACTGGGCTTGTATTCACTGGAGTTCAGAAGAATGAGAGGGGCTTTCATAGAAACGTTTAAAATTCTGACGGGTTTAGACAAGTTGGATGCAGGAAGAATGTTCCCAATGTTGGGGAAGTCCAGAACAGAGGTCACAGTCTGAGGATAAGGGGTAAGCCATTTAGGACTGAGATGAGGAGAAACTTCTTCACCCAGAGAGTGGTGAACCTGTGGAATTCTCTACCACAGAAAGTTGTTGAGGCCAATTCACTAAATATATTCAAAGGAGTTAGATGTAGTCCTTACTACTAGGGGGATCAAGGGGTATGGCGAGAAAGCAGGAATGGGGTATTGAAGTTGCATGTTCAGCCATGAACTCATTGAATGGCGGTGCAGGCTCGAAGGGCCGAATGGTCTACTCCTGCACCTATTTTCTATGTTTCTATGTTTTCTACTACTTTTGAGGTCCTACTTTTTAATTTAGCTCCTAGCTCCCTAAATTCGTCTCGTAGGACCTCATCTCATTTTTTACCTATATCGTTGGTACCGATGTGCATCACGACAACTGGCTGTTCACCCTCCCTTTTCAGATTGTCCTGCACCCGCTCCGAGACATCCTTGACCCTTGCACCAGGGAGGCAGCGTATCATCGTGGAGTCTCGGTTGCAGCCGCATAAACGCCTATCTATTCCCCTTACAATTGAATCCCCTATCACTATAGCTCTCCCGTGCTTTTTCCTGCCCTCCTGTGCAGCAGAGCCACCCACGGTGCCATGAACTTGGCTGCTGCTGCCCTCCCCTGATGAGTCATCCCCCCCAACAGTACCCAAAGCGGTGTATCTGTTTTGCAGGGGGATGACCGCAGGGGACCTCTGCACTACCTTCCTTGCACTGCTCTTCTTGTTGGTCAGCCATTTACTATCTGGCTGTGTACCCTTTACCTGCGGTAAGACCAACTCACTAAATGTGCTATTCACATCATTCTCAGCATCGTGGATGCTCCAGAGTGAATCCACCCACAGCTCCAGTGCCGCAATGCGGTCCGTCTGGTGCTGGAGGCGGAAACACTTCCCGCACACGTAGTCGTCAGGGACACCGGAAGCATCCCTGACTTCCCACATCATACAGGAGGAGCTGTCCTGCCATGACTTAACCCTTGGATAAACTTAATTTGGCAACAACAATGCTAAATGTTACTTACTGATATAGAAAAGAAAAAGAAAAACTACTTACCAATCACCAGCCAATCACTTACCCGCTTGGCTGTTTCTTCATCTTTCGATTTCATTCTACTTCATTTTTGCCTTCTCTCGCCATTGTAGCTGCACCAGCTGGGCCTTTTTAGGCCTCTCCGACACACCTCGAACTCCAGCCTCTCCTCTGCCGTCACATCCCGCAGCTGCTGGGCCTTTATAGGCCTCTCGACGCACCTCGAACTCCCGCCTCTCCTCTGCCGTCACCTCCCACAGCTGCTGGGCCTTTATAGGCCGCTCCACGCACCTCGAACTCCCGCCTCTCCTCTGCCGTCACCTCCCACAGCTGCTGGGCCTTTATAGGCTGCTCCACGCACCTTTAACTCCCGCCTCTCCTCTGCCGTCGCCTCCCGCTGCCGCTGGGCCTTTATAGGCCGCTCCACGCACCTCGAACTCCCGCCTCTCCTCTGCCGTCACCTCCCACAGCCGCTGGGCCTTTATAGGCCTCACCAATGCCTCGAACTCCTCCCTCTCCTCCAAACCTCCTTGTTGACTATTTTCTGGCCCTTGTTTCCTCTATCCTTCAAAATCACTTTCTACATTTTTGCTTTCCAATTCCAGCTTTACTTCCCTCCCTCCTGAATCTATTCTCAGGTTCCCATCCCCCTGCCAAGCTAGTTTCAGCCCTCTGCAACAGCACGAACAAACCTCCTCGCGAGGATATTTGTCCTGGCTCTGTTGAGGTGCAACCCATCCGGCTTGCACAGGTCCCACCTCCCTCAGAAGCGGTTCCAATGCCTCAGGAATCTAATGCCCTCCCTCCTGCACCATCTCTCCATCCACGCACTCATCTGCTCTATCCTCCTATTTCTGTACTCACTAGCTCATATCACCGGGAGTAATCTGGTGATTACTACCTTTGAGGCCTTGCTTTTTGATCTCTCTCCTAGCTCCATAAACTCTGCCTGCAGGACTTCATCCCTCTTTCTACCTATGTCATTGGTACTGATCTGGACCATAACCTCTGGCTGTTCACCCCAGTTAGCCTAACATCTGTGGTTGGGAAAATGTTGGAGTCCATTATTAAAGAAGCAATAGCAGGACATTTGGAAAAGCAAAATCCGGTCAGGCAGATTCAGCATGGATTTATGAAAGGTAGGTCATGTTTGACAAATTTGCTGGAATTCTTTGAGGATTTTACGGACAGGGTGGATAAAGGGGATCCAGTGGAAGTGGTGTATTTGGACTTCCAGAAGGCATTTGACAAGATGCATCATAAAAGGTTACTGCACAAGATAAAAGTGCATGGGATTGGGGGTAATATATTAGCATGGATAGAGGATTGGCTAATTCACAGAAAATAGAGAGTCGGGATAAATGGTTCATTCTCGGGTTGGCAATCAGTAACTAGTGGGGTACCACGGGGATCAGTGCTGGGACCCCAACTATTTCCAATCTATATTAATGACTTGGAAGAAGGGATCGAGTGTAACATTGCCAAGTTTGCTGACAATACAAAGATGGGAGGAAAAGCAATGTGTGAGGAAGACACAAAAAATCTGCAAAAGGACATAGACAGGCTAAGTGAGTGGGCAAAAATTTGGCGGATGGAGTGTAATGTTGGAAAGTGTGAAGTCATGCACTTTGGCAGAAAAAAATCAAAGATTTTAATTTTTAAGTGGAGAACAATTGCAAAGTGCTGCAGCACAGGGGGACCTGGGGGTACTTGTGCATGAAAGACAAAAGGATAGTATGCAGGTACAGCAAGTGATCAGGAAGGCAATGGAATCTTGGCCTTTATTGCAAAGGGGATGGATTTTAAAAGCAGGGAAGTCTTGCTACAGTTATACAGGATATTGGTGAGGCCACACCTGGAATACTGCGTGCAGTTTTGGTTTCCATATTTACGAAAGGATCATCATCATCATAGGCAGTCCCTCGGAATCGAGGAGGACTTGCTTCCACTCCCAAAGTGAGTTCTTTGATGGCTGAACAGTCCAATATGAGAGCCACAGACCCTGTTACAAGTAGGACAGACATTCGTCGAGGGAAGGGGTCGGTTGGGCTGGTCTGCCGCGCGCTCCTCCCGCTGCCTGCGCTTGGCCTCTTCATGCTCTTTGCATTGAGACTCGAAGAGCTCAACGCCCTCCCAGATGGACTTTCTCCACTTTGGGCAGTCTGCGGCCAGTGTCTCCCAGGTGTCAGTGGTGATGTCGCACTTTACCAACGAGGCTTTGAGGGTGTCTTTATAACATTTCCACTGTCCTCCTTTGGCTCGTTTACCATGAAGGAGCTCCCATAAAGCATTTGCTTAGGGAGTCTCATATCTGGCATGCATACTATGTGGCCTGCCCAGCGAAGCTGATCGAGTGTGGTCAGTGCTTCATTATTGGGGATGTTAGCCTGGTCGAGGACACTGATGTTGGTACGCCTGTCCTCCCAGGGGATTTTCAGGATCTTGCGGAGACATCATTGGTGATATATCTCCAGCGACTTGAGGTGCCTTCTATACATGCCTCAGATCCATACAGGAGGGCGGGTATTACGAAAGGATATACTTTCTTTGGAGACAGTTCTGAGAAGGTTCACAAGGTTGATTCCAGAGATGAGGGGGTTGACTTATGAGGAAAGGTTGAGTAGGTTGGGTCTCTACTCATTGGAATTCCGAAGAATGAGAGGTGATCTGATTGAAATGTATAAGATTATGAGAGGGCTTGACAAGGTAGATGCAGAGAGTATATTTCCACTGATAGGGGAGACTAGAACTAGAGGGCATAATCTTAGAATAAGGGACCGCCCATTTAATATTGAGATGAGGAGACATTTTTTCTCTCAGAGGGTTGTAAATTTGTGGAATTCGCTGCCTCAGAGAGCTGTGGAAGCTGGGACATTGAATAAATTTAAAACAGAAATAGACAGTTTCTTAACCAATAAGGGAATAAGAGGTTATGGGGAGCAGGCAGGGAAATGGACCTGAGACCATGATTGGATCAGCCATGATCATATTAAATGGCGGAGCAGGCTCGAGGGGAATGTATGGCCAATCTTGCTCCTAACTCTTAAGTTCTTATGTTCTTATGTAATGTCTTGCAGCCGCTCGATGTCATTCTTGACATTGGCACCAGGGAGGCAACATATCACCCTGGAGTCATATCTGTGGCCGCATAAACGCCTGTCTGATCCCATGACTATTGAATCCCCTACCACTATAGCTCTTCCATTCTTCTTCCTCTCCCCCTGTGCAGCTGAGCCACCCATGGTGCCGTGGACTTGGCTCTGGCTGCACTCCCCAGAGACACCATCGCCCTCACCAGTACTCAGAAGAGAATACCGTTTGGAGAGCAAGATGGACTCAGGGGACTCCTGCACTACCTGCCTGCTCCTCTTCTTCTGTCTGGCGGTCACCCACTCCCTCTCTGTCTGCACACTCTTAAGCTGTGCCCATCTCTAGAAACGTGTTATCCACATAGCTCTCAGCCTCGCGGATGCACTGTAATGACTCCAGCCGCTGCTCAAGCTCTGAAACCCGGTTAATGTTATGCCAGCAGTGCAGGGGCCACTTGAATTTTGCAAACTGAGCCTTTCCTAATTTCAATAAACTAGAGGCACATGAACGTCTCTCACATGGAGCTTGGCCTTCCTCTTGCTTTGCTGGAGTGTGATATCCAGCAAGGGAACAGCACTTGAAGGGCCACAATTCCTGCAAATAAAGCTCTGGGGTTCATTTCTAGAATAGAATTGGAAAGCAAAGCAGTTATATTAAACTTATACAGCACCTTGGTTAGACCACACTTGCACAATTCTGGTCTTCATATTATAAAAAAGTTATCGAGGCACTGGAGAAGGTACAAAATTATTTAAAAGGAAGGCATCTGAACTGAGAGGTCATAACTACCAGGAAAGCCTCAACTGGTTGGTGCTCTTTTCTCTAGAAAAGAGAGGTCTGAGGGGTGACCTATTACAGGTCTTTAAAGTTATGAAGGGGTTTGATGGCGCAGATACAGAGGGAGTGTTTCCACTAGTGGGGAACCCAAAACCAGAGGTCATAAATATAAGGTAATAAATCCAATAAGGAATTTAAGAGAAAATTCTTTACTCAGAGAGTGATGAGAATATCGAACTCGCTGCCACATGGAGTGATTGAGGCAAATAGCATAGGTGCATTTAAAGGGAAGGTAGTTGAGCACATGAGGGAGAAAAGAATAGAATGTTATGCTGACAGGGTGAGATGAAATATGGTGGGAGGAGACTCGGCTGGAGCATAAACACTGGCATAGGACAACTGAGTTGAATGGCCTGTTCCTGTACTGTAAAATCCTATGTAAAAAATGTGCAATCCAACAATTTCTTTTAGTAACTGAAATCTTTAACTTCCAAAATTCACAATTCACTTAAGGCTATAAAATGTGGTTGAATTTTTTTCAACAGTATCCAGAGACCTTTTTTGGGATGGTATACAATTAACTGATGAAAGAAATGGAATCCAGTGCAGCTGATTTAACTCATTGGGCAATGTTGCCAAAAGTGTATTTGACTCCTAAATGTTACACATACAGTAAAGATAGTTAATGCATTGGGCAGATGGTGAATATAGGTAAAGTATTGCATTTTGGTGTTTTTATTCCAGATTTTTTGGATCAAGTTACATTGGGCCCAAGTTTCGGGCCGCGCCTAGAACGGCGCAGCCCCAACCTGGACGCCCGTTTTTCGCACCCGAAAGTGCGCCAAAAAAATACCTGCAGATTCTCCGGCTCCCTGCAGGTCCTTTGCATCTGGGCGCAGCGCAGCACGAGCTGTGGGGGGGCAGAGCCAGGTCCCTGCGCTGAAATCAGTGCTGCAGGCGCGCTACAGTGGGCGCGCATGTTCAGTAGCTCCAGGTGCCCGAAACTGTGTGGGAGGGGCCCGAGGCATGCAGCCCCTTGCCCTGGCCGAATGGCCTCACTGGGGCGGCGTAGATCAGGCTGCACCTCCCACGCCCAGCTCCTGCTCTGGCTCCAGCTGGCTCTCTCAACCCCCCACCCCCCCCCCGCCGCCCCACCAGCTCCCGCTCCGACCCCCCCCCCCAGCTCCCGCTCCGTTCCCCCCTCAGTCCCCCCCCCCAGCTCCTGCTCCGCTCCCCCCCCCCCAGAACCCCCCCCCAGCTCCCGCTCTGATCCCCCCCCAGCTCCCGCTCTGCTCCCCCCCCGGACCCCCTGCTCCCACTCCGATGACCCCCCCCCCGCTCTCTCCCGCTCCCGCTCCGGCGATCGCCCCCCCCCAGCTCCGGCTTCCCCCAGCTTTCCACCTACCTTGCTGGGGGCGGGCCCCGCCCGAAGTCTTGGACCCGGTTTCTTCACGTCAGCCGGGCCCGTTCAGCCTCCTCCCTCTCCTCTCCCACTCCCTCCCTCCCTCCCTCTCTCCCCCACTCCCTCCCTCTCCCCCTCCCTCTCCTCTCCTCTCCCCATCCCTCCCTCCCTCCCTCCTTCTCCTCTTCCCCTCCCTATCCTCTCCTCCTCCCTCCCTCTATTCTCCTTTCCCCCTCCCTCCTTCTCCTCTCCCCCTCCCTCTCCTCTCTCCCTCCCTCCCTCCCTTCCTCTCCCCCTCCCTCCCTCCCTCTCCTCTCCTCTCCCCCTCCCTCTCCTCTCCCCCTCCCTCCCTCCCTCTCCTCTCCCCCTCCCTCCCTCCCTCTCCTCTCCCCCTCCCTCCCTCTCCCCCTCCCTCCCTCTCCCTCTCCTTCCCTCTCCCTCTCCTTCCCTCTCCTCCCCCTCCCTCCCTCCCTCTCCTCTCCTCTCCCCCCTCCCTCTCCTCCCCCCTCCCTCCCTCCATCTCCCCCCGCTCCCTCTCCTCCCTCTCCTTCTCCCTCTCCCTCCTCCTCCCCTCCCTCTCCTCCCTCTCCCTCTCCCTCCCTCTCCTCCCTCTCCCTCTCCCTCCCTCTCCCCACCCCTCCCTCCCTCTCCTCTCCCCCCTACTTCTCCTCCTCCTCCCTTCCTCCCCCCTACCCCTCCTCCTCCTCCCCCTCCTTCCACCTCCTCCTCCTCCCCGCCCTCCCCCCCCGCTCCCCTCGCTGTCAGAAACACACAGACACTGATGGACAGAGAGAGAGATACACACACACAGACAGACAAAGAGAGAGAGAGACACACACACTGCGGGGGCGGGGTGGGGGGGGGGGGGGGGTCCCAGCATGCTGTTGGAGGGCTCCCGGTGCTGCAGTCAGTGAGTAGAATTTTTTTTATTTATTGATTTTTAATTTTTTTTTAATTTTTTATTAATTTTTTTTGATTGATTTATTGGTTGATTTATTGATGTATTTATCATTTATTATTGATGATGGCTCTTTATTTGTAAAACTGAAGTGTTTAATGTTTGTAATCTTCCCTTTAAACCCCCGCCCCTTCCCCATTCCCTACGCCTGATTTGTAACCTACGCCTGATTTTCAAAGTGTCGGCAAGGTTTTTCTGAGCGTACAAAAATCTACACTTACTCCATTCTAAGTTAGTTTGGAGTATGTTTTCACTGCCTAAACGTTCAAAACGGGCGTAAGTGGCCAGACACGCCTCCTTTTGAAAAGAAAATCTGTTCCAAACTGAAACTGTTCTAACTGACTAGAACTGGAGCAAACTAATTGCTGAGAATTGCAATTTCTAAGGCACTCCATTCTAAACCAGTTGCTCCAAAAAAACAGGAGCAATTCAGGCCGAAACTTGGCCCCATTGATTCTACAGTACAGAAACAGACCATTCGGCCCAACTGGTCTATGCTGGAGTTTATGCTCCACACCAGCCTGTTCCCACCCCTCTTCAACTAACCCTATCAGAAATACCTTCAATTCCTTTCTCCCTCATGTGCTTATGTAGTTTCGCCTTAAATGCATCTATACTATTTGCCTCAACTGTTCTTTGTGATAGCACATTCCACATTCTTGCCACTCTTTGGGTAAAGAAGCTGTTCCTGAATTTTCTAATGGATTTATTGGTGACTATCTTATGTTTATGTTCTCTAATTTTGGACATCCCCACAAGTGGAAACATTTTTTCTATGTCTACCCTATACCCTGTTCAACCCATCCTGATAAGCATATCCTCTCACTTCTGGTGTCATCCTTGTGAATCTTTCTTATACCTTCTCCAGTGCCTCTGCATCCTTTTTATAATATGGAGATCAGAACGGTGCACAGCACTTAAATGCAGTCTTACCAAGGTTCAATACAACTTTAACATAACTTCTCTGCTTTTCAATTCTAACCCTCGAGAAATGAACCCTGTGCTTGGTTTTCTTTTTCTTATGGACTTATTAACCTGCATCATTACATTTTGTGATTTGTGAATGTATACCCCTTGATCCCTTTGCTCCTATGCTCAGGAGCAAGGAAATGATCAGGAGATCCAAGAACTAACTAATAGATCGTAAGCGCAGAGCATTTCTGAGCCTCAAGCAACAACCCAACTCGGGAGCTGCAAAGCAACGTTACAGATAGCTCAAGGCCGAGGTCCAACAAAAAACCCGGGACAAAAAGAATAGGTGGTGGATGGAGAAAGCACAGGAGATACAACAACTGGCTGACAGCCTCGATATGCGAGGATTCTTCATTTGCAGTCAAGGCCATCTACGGTCCAAACTCCCAAGGCCCCACCCCACTCCTGGCCAAGAACGGGGAAACTCTCATCAAGGACACCGAGGCTGTCAGGGCCCGGTGGAAGGAGCACTTTGAAGATCTCCTCAATCGAGACTCTGCCTTTGACTCGAGTGTTCTCAACTCCATTCCGCAGCATGCGACCCACCACCACCTCAGTGAAACCCCAATGCTGCACGAGGTAGGCAAAGCCATAAAACAGCTCAAGAATAACAAGGGTATGGGTGCGGATGGAATTCCTGCTGAGGCGTTAAAGTATGGCGGAGAGGCACTGTTGGCACGGATACATGACCTCATCTCTCTCATTTGGAAGGAGGAAAGCATGCCGGGAGATCTCAGAGATGCAGTGATCGTGACCATCTTTCAAAAAGAGGGACAAATCCGACTTCGGCAACTACAGGAGAATCTCCCTGCTATCAGCCACTGGGAAGGTTGTCACTAGAGTTCTCCTCAACCGTCTTCTCCCTGTGGCCGAGGAGCTCCTCGCGGAATCACAGTGCAGATTTTGTCCCCTATGGGGCACAATGGATATGATCTTTACAGCGCAACAGCTGCAGGAAAAATGCAGGGAGCAGCACCAGCCCTTATACATGGCCTTTTTCGATCTTACAAAGGCTTTTGACACTTTCAACCATGAGGGCTTATTGAGCATCCTTCTCCGTTTTGGATGCCCCCAAAAGTTTGTCAACATCCTTCGCCTGCTCCACGACGACATGCAGGCCATGATCCTTACCAACGGTTCCATTACAGACCCAATCCACGTCCGGACCGGGGTCAAACAGGGTTGCGTCATCGCTCCAACCCTCTTCTCAATCTTCCTCACTGCCATGCTCCACCTCACAGTCAACAAGCTCCCCGTTGGAGTGGAACTAAACTACAGAACCAGAGGGAAACTGTTTAACCTACGCCGTCTCTAGGCCAGGTCCAAGATCACCCCAACCTCTGTCGTTGAGCTGTAGTACATGGACAACGTCTGTGTCTGCGCACATTCAGAGGCTGAACTCCAGGATATAGTCGATGTATTCACCGAGGCATATGAAAGCATGGGCCTCACACTTAACATCTGTAAGACAAAGGTTCTCCACCAACCTGTCCTCGCCGCACAGCACTGCCCCCCAGTCATCAAGATTCACGTCGCAGTCCTCGGGAGCCTTTTATCAGCAAAGGAAGACATTGATGAGGAGATTCAACATCGCCTCCAGTGTGCCAGTGTAGCCTTTGGCCACCTGAGGAAAAGTGTTCGAAGACCAGGCCCTCAAATCTACCACCAAGCTCATGGTCTACAGGGCTGTAGTAAAACCTGCCCTCCTGTATGGATCAGAGACATGGATCATGTACAGAAGACACCTCAAGTCGCTGGAGATATATCACCAATGATGTCTCCGGAAGATCCTGCAAATCCTCTGGGAGGACAGGCGCACCAACATCAGTGTCCTCACCCAGGCTAACATCCCCAGCATTGAAGGACTGACCGCAATTAATCAGCTTCGCTGGGCAGGCCACATAGTTCGCAGGCCAGACACGAGACTCCCTAAGCAATTGCTCTATGCGGAGCTCCTCCATGGCAAATGAGCCAAAGGTGGGCAGCGGAAACGTTACAAGGACACCCTCAAAGCCTCCCTAGTAAAGTGCGACATTACCACTGACACCTGGGAGTCCCTGGCTGAAGACCGCCCTAGGTCGATAAAGTGCATCTGAGAGGGCGTTGAGCTCTTCGAATCTCAACGCCGCGAGCGTGAAGAGGTCAGGTGTAGGAAGCGGAAGGAGCGTGCGGCAAACCAGCCCCACCCCTCCCTTCCCCCGACAAATGTCTGTCCCACCTGCGACATGGTCTGTGGCTCTTGTATTGGACTGTTCAGCTACCAAAGGACTCACTTTCGGAGTGGAAGCAAGTCTTCCTCGATTCTGAGGGACTGCCTATGAGGATGATATTCCATTCAGACTTTTATTATCCAAGCAGTATGTGGCTTCTTTATTCTTCCTTCCAAAATGCACCACCTCACTCTTATCTACATTGAAATTCATTTGCCAATTACATACCCATTCTGTAAGTTTATTAATGTCCTTTGTCTTGGGTTTAGTGTTTTAAATGTGAACTGACCCTGGCATAAGGTCCCTGACTTCATCTGATGTGGCAATTTGCTGCTGACCTTCAATGGAATTTATATAACCTACTTACATCTTCAATTGGATTAAGACAGGCTGAGATATTAATTTACAATTTGACCAGGACAAAGGAAATTCAAATATTTATTTTTTAATAGAGTTGTCAATCAAACATATTCAATCAAAACTTACAGGATGTTTGTATTTCAATTGATTGGCATGTCAACGCCTCGGATGCCTATAGAAATATAGACATTTACATCCCAAAAGGAGGCCATTCCGTCCTTCATATCTATGCTGGCTCTCTGATAGAGCAACCCAAAACAAATCCAATTGCCCAGATCTCTCCCCATAGCTCATTGTCTAATTTTTCCTTGAAAATCGTAATGGACTCTACTTGAACAACTCCCTGTGACAACATATTCCATACACTAAATACCAACTGCATCAAAAATGTTTGTGTGATCTCTCTCCTCACTCTCTTAGTGATAACTTTATTGTGATGAACCCTCGTCACTGATTCCCCAACAAGAGAAAATAGTCTTTCCCCATTCACTCTATCAAAACCCTTCATAATTCTATTAAACCTCCTCTTAGCCTTCTCTGCTTCAGTGGAATTACTCAATATCTCAAATCTTTCTCCATGACTATGGTTTCCCATCATTATATTCAATTTAGCTGTATTCGCTCAATAGTTTTAAAGTCCATATGGCTTTTCCATAAGTATGGTTTTTCTCTGATGGGACGCCCAAAACTGCACACAGTTCTCTAACTGTGGCCAAACCAATATTTTGTACAAATGGACACACGGTGTCTCAATTTCCATCCTTCAACACGCATTTCCAATTTCCATGATGCGTTCCCTGTGAGTCCGACTACCTACTGGGATTGTGAAATCATGGAATCAACCCTGATGTCATTGAAACTACATTTTACAACCAAGTTCTGATGCAGGGTCACACTCACACACCAGCCTATCTTTTCCTTTTTCCGATGCTGATCATGCTGTTGTGAATTTCAAACATTTTCCATTTCTAAAACCTTGAGGCTTGAAATTGCTTTTGGCAATAATAGTTGCTGAAAGAATTATGTGTTCAGATGGCACTCCTCTGTCTGCTATTTAAACACAGGCATTAACACATTTAAAATAAACTTCATAATGCCAGTATTAAAACAGCAGCCAGGGAAATGCCAGGCAAACTCAATAAGACTCCATCTGCTATTTTCACCTGCAATGACTTCTTGCTCGTATTGCTCTTTTTAGCTTGAGATTAGGTGATAGATGGACAGTCACTATTAGGAACTCATTCGCTGGTGTATGCTGGATCCTCAAACTCGTGATTTTCTGATAATTAAAATGAATGGCTGGAAAATCGAGAGCTGGGAATGCCATTTCCTGGCACGTGCTCTCTGCAAGTGCCCAGAGTGCCGATGTGGAAAATCTTCCCTTATATTGCTTTAGATTCTATGGCAATATACAGGGACATGGGGAGAGTGTGAGAAAATGGGATTAGCTTAGGACTGCTCTTGCAAAGGCCTGATATAAACATGATGGGCTGAATGGCCTCCTTCTGTGCTGTAAACTTCTACGGTGCTGTGAAAGAACTGCTTTGAGGGTACTAATTTAATGCAGTGTTTTAACATGTGAATCTCTTCATTTTTTGTAGGCCTGTGAGAACAGGGTGACCTCACAACCAATGATCCCGAGCAAGCCAGCATCTCATAGCATCTTGCATGATTCTCTGCATCAGCGCAGCTACACACACCCCGGACGATCTAGGGGTCAAGTTTCGGCGTGAGTTGCTCCTATGTTTTTGGAGCAACTGGTTTAGAATGGAGTATCTTAGAAATTGCAATTCTCGGCATTTAGTTTGCTCCAGTTCTAGTCAGTTAGAACACTTTCATTTTGGAACAGATTTTCTTTTTCAAAAGGGGGCATGTCTGGCCACTTACGCCTGTTTTGAAAGCTTAGGCAGTGAAAACTTACTCCAAACTAATTTAGAATGGAGTAAGTGTAGATTTTTGTATGCTCAGAAAAACCTTGCCTACACTTTACAAATCAGGCGTAGGTTACAAATCAGGCGTAGGGAACGAGGGGGGTGAGAAGGCGGAGGAAGGGAAGTAATTAAATTCTACAAGCATTCAACAGTCTTACTTATACAAATAAAGAGCAATCCTGAATAAAAAATTATAAACAAAGCAAATACAAAATATTGAATAATCCTACCTGTGTGAAGCAGCAGCGGCCTTCGAGCTGCTGTGATTCAGGCAGGCCTTCCATGTAGGAGACAGGGGCGGTGTCAGTGGCTGATGGCGGCCGAAGACACAGGAAGCGGCCTTCGAGCTGCGAGGGAGGCTGAGGCCATTCGGCCAGGGGATAGGGGAGGCGGCAGTGGCTGATGGCGGCCGAAGACACAGGAAGCGGCCTTTGAGCTGCGAGGGAGGCTGAGGCCATTCGGCCAGCGAACAGGGAGAGGCAGCCAGATAGCCAGTTTGAAACTTAAATTTGTAATTGCAGAATGGGTGCTGCATTGTCAATGTCATCTATGTAACCTTCATGTAACAACACTGCAATACTGTATATACTTGAGAAATGCACACATTGACCACAGCGGGTGAACTTGTGGGAGACATTCCTCACCTGGTCATCCAGGTATATAAAGGGAGGTCCCATGTAGGGTCTTCACTTCTTGGTCCTGTGAATAAAGGTGCAGGTCACAGAGTGACCTTGTCCATAGAATGTACCTCATGTAGATTTGTGGTATTGTGTAAGGACTTTACAGTGGCGACGAGAAACGGGAATCAACGCCCCACGAGAATGGCCACCGGTAGCACAGAGGAACAGTACTGTGTTGGTGAGGACTGGGATGATTTCATTGAGAGGCTCCAGCAGAGCTTTGTCATGAAGGACTGGCTGGGAGATGCAGTGGCTGACAAGCGAAGGGCTCATCTGCTGACCAGCTGTGGATCTAAGACTTACGCGCTCATGAAAGACCTGCTAGCACCCGAGAAGCCGATGGACAAAACTTTTGAAGAGCTCAGCAAGCTGATCAGTGAGCACCTCAAACCAGCGAGCAGCATATACATGGCCCGACACAGATTTTATACCCACCGACGTCGGGAAGGACAGAGCATACCGAACTTCGTTGCGGACCTCCAGCACTTGGCCAGCCTCTGTAAGTTCACAGATGCCTGCAGGGAGGAGATGCTAAGGGATTTCTTTATTGGGGGCATCGGTCATGCTGGGATTTTCAGAAAGTTAATCGAGACCAAGGACTTGACCTTGGAAGTGGCGACGTTGCTGGCTCAGACTTATATGGCGGGGGAGGAGGAAACCAAGATAATATACGCGGGCAACCCTGACTCCAACCCTGGATCAGGGGGTCAATATCATAAACGCGACTCAGAGCCCAGCAGGCAGGCAAGGGCAGTTCAACACACCCCAGGCAGCAATAGACAGACAATGGCAGGCTGAACGGACATTTACGCCATCCCAGTGGACAATGCATTCTGGGATGGGGCCATTGACACCCACTAACAGGGTGCTCAAGAGCAGTCAAAGGGACAATCAGCGAGGAATGCCTGGTAACAGCTCTTTTGTTCACAACAATGGGAATCTCAGTTCATGCTGGAGGTGTGGGGGCAGACATGCTGTCAGGACTTGCAGGTTTTAACAGTTCGCCTGCAGAAATTGTAACCTCACTGGCCATTTAGCCAGAATGTGCAGGAATTCTGCGACCAGGCTAATTTACGAGGCAGATGGACCAGAAGAGGGGTCTGCGAGGCAGGATAACACATGGGGCAAATCAATGGACGCTGAAGTTCAGCGGGTTCATGTGGCAAACATTCACAGCTCATATACCAAAATGCCACCTATGATGATGAAGGTCCTATTAAACGGCATCCCGGTACGCATGGAGCTGGCCAGCCAGTCACTCATGAGCGTTCAACAATTCGAAAAGCTATGGTCACTCAAAGCCAGCAGACCCAAACTAGAACGCATTGAGACTCAATTACGGACGTACACCAAAGAAATCATTCCAGTGCTAGGCAGTGTAACGTTAGCTGTCACACACAATGGATCAGTGAACCGGCTGTCGCTCTGGATTGTTCTGGGCAATGGTCCCACACTATTGGGGAGGAGCTGGTTAGCTGAGATGAACTGGAAATGGGGGAATGTGCACGCAGTGTCATCTGTGGAGCGAAGTTCATGCTCACAGGTCCTACAGCAATTTGAGTCGCTATTCCAACCTGGCGTCGGGACGTTCAAAGGTACCAAAGTAGTGATTTGCATCACCCCGGGTGCCAGACCAGTGCACCACAAAGCCAGAGCTGTGCCGTATGTGATGCAAGAGAAAATTGAAAGCGAATTGGACTGTTTACTGAGAGAGGGCATCATCGCGCCCGTTTAATTCAGCGACTGGGCGAGCCCCATTGTTCCCGTCCTAAAAGCGGATGGCTCGGTCAGGATCTGTGGCGAATACAAGGCCACTATCAACCGGGTGTCCCTACAAGACCAATACCCGCTTCCGAGAGCAGAGGATCTTTTTGCCATGCTGGCAGACGGCAAGCTGTTTCCCAGGGAGGCCCCGCTCAGCCCGTGGCCCTGGCCCACCAGGCCATGGTCACGCATTCACGTAGACTGCTCGGGTCCGTTGATGGGGAAAATGTTTCTCATCGTGGTTGATGCGTACTCGAAATGGATTGAGTGCATCATTTTAAATTCGTGCACGACATCCACCGCTGTGGAGAGTCTACGTGGGGTCTTTGTGACCCACGGTTTGCTGGATATCCTTGTTAATGATAATGGCCCATGTTTCACGAGCTACAAATTCCGGGAGTTCATGTCGGGTAATGGCATCAACCATGTCAGGACAGCACCATTCAAGCCGGCCTCCAATGGCCAGGCGGAACGTGCGGTCCAAATCATAAAACAAGGCATGCTCAGGATTCGAGGTCCCTCCCTTCAATTCCGCCTATCGCGCCTCCTGCTGGCCTATCGGTCGCCACCGCACTCGCTCACGGGGGTCCTACCCGTGGAGTTCCTTATGAAATATACACTCAAAACTCAGCTGTCCCTCATTCATCCTGTCTTGTCTGACATTGTTGAAGGCAAGCGCCAGTCCCAAAATGTGTTCCATGACCGTAATTCAAGGGGTAGATGTATAGAAATTGGTGACCCCGTATTTGTTCTCAATCACGCTTTGGGGCCCAAATGCTTGAAGGTACTGTAATAGACAAAGAGGGAAATAGGGTCATAGTGGTCAGACTTAACAATGGGAAGATATGCCGCAAGCATCTGGACCAAGTAAAAAAAAGGTTCAGCATGGACTCTGAGGAACCTGAGGAAGATCATGAGATGGTATTCACACCACCGCCAGTGAACGAGCAACAAGAACATTCAGCAGCATGCACAGTCCCTGCGGTCAGCCCGGACAGGCTGGAATCACCACAAGGGACAGACATGCAGGCCAAGGCTCAACAGCCAGAGCCCCAACTGCGGTGCTCCACGAGGGAGCGCAGACCACCCGAAAGAGTTAACCTGTGATCCCAATAAGACGTTGGGGGGGAGGTGATGTCATGTATGCAACCTTCATGTAACAACACTGCAATACTGTATATACTTGAGAAATGCACACATTGACCACAGGGGGTGAACTTGTGGGAGACACTCCTCACCTGGTCATCCAGGTATATAAAGGGAGGTCCCACGCAGGGTCATCACTTCTTGGCCCTGTGAATAAAGGTGCAGGTCACAGAGTGACCTTGTCCATAGAATGTGCCTCGTGAGGATTTGTGGTATTGTGTAAGGACTTTACAGTCAACTCCACGGATTATGCAATGGTTCGCCAGCAATTCATTGCATAGGAAAGAATTGATTCGAACTCACCGCACCAATAACTTCATAGCCCATAGGCTGATGGGCAGGAGACCTTACCCACGTTGGCAATATTGAGCCAGGTGCTCGTACCTGCTCATGAGCGAGGCTGATTGTGTCAAAAGGCTGCGTTTCCGCAGAGAAGTTGTCGTTGAGATCTGTGATATGCTGACAGCAGATTTGCAGCCCAGAAGCAGAACACCAACTGCCATGTCTGTTGAAGTGAAGGTAACAGCTGCACTTGCCTTCTATGCCTCGGGATCGTTTCAGCCAACAACTGGAGATGTGTGCGCCATCTCTCAATGTGCAATACATGCCTGCATTTACCAGGTCACGGCTGCACTGTATGCATGGAGGAATGACGCCATCAATTTCCCAATGATTGCACAAGCGATCCATGAGAGGGCTGTGGGCTTCTTCAGGATTGCTGGCTTCCCAAAGGTACAGGCCTGCATTGGTTGTGCCCACATAGCCTTGCGAGCACCTGTGGAGGATTCCGAGCAGTACAGGAATAGAAAAGGTTTCCATTCCATCAATGTGCAGCTCGTGTGTGACGATAAGCAGCGCATCATGTCAGTCGATGCGAGATACCCTGGCAGCACCCATGATGCGTTCACCATATGCGACAGCATTATATCTGACATGTTTGAGCAGCAGCCAGAATGGCAGAGCTGGCTACTGGGAGACAAAGGGTACGGCCTGACCACCTGGCTCATGACGCCCCTACATGTGACACGGACAGAAGCTGACCGTTAATACAACATGGCGCACATTGCGACGCGCAGCATCATTGAGAGGACCATTGGAATGTTGAAACAGCGTTTCCGATACCTGGACCATTCCGGAGGCCACTTGCAATATTCTCCTCAGATTGTCGGTCACTTCACTGTTGTGTGCTGCATGCTCCATAACTTAGCCATCATGAGGCAGCAGGAGCTGGTAGTGGAACCAGAAGACCCACATGAGGGGCCAGTGCCTGATGATAGTAACTTGGAAGAGCAGGATGAGGATGATGATGATGATCAGGAAAGCATGCAAGTGTCTGATGCCGGAGCACGAGGTCGGAGGAGGGCCGTCCATCGAGCTCCTTTAACGATTGCTCGAGCCCTGCGCCAGCAGCTCATCCGTGAATGCTTCAACTACTGATGCCTGAGGGCTCTGTGACAACTGTTGCGCATGGACATGTTTATCTTTTGCAGTTGTTCCTACGTTGTGTTGTGTTAATGGAACGTAATTCAGTTTTAATGAAAAAATATTTTATTGAAAAGTTAACGTCACTGTAATAAAATATTTGTAGTATCAAACTTTACTTTTTAATATGACTCTTGAAGATCACTTAAAAACTTTAAGATCATTTATAAACTTGTAAAGTTACAAAACAATTTCAATATTAAAAGTCTTACACTCTTAAGATCACTTGGACTTCACGATCACTTTTTCGGTGCAAAATTAAATAAGATACAAAGGGCCGAAGTTTCCACATGATTTGCGCCTGATTTTTAGGAGCAACTGGTGGAGAACGGACTATCTTAGAAATCGCAATTCTCCACATTTTTTTTTCTGCAGTTCTAGTGAGGTAGAACAGTTCCACTTTGGAACAGAATTTTTTCTTCAAAAGGGGGCGTGTCCGGCCACTGACGCCTGATTTCAACGATTCCACAGTGAAAACGTACTCCAAACTAAAGTAGAATGGAGCAAGTGAAGATTTTTGTAGAACTGAAAAACCTGTTCTACACATTAAAAAATCAGGCGCAGGTTACAAATTAGGCGTCCAGAACAAGGTTGGGGGGGAGCGGGGGGGAGGGAAGTCATTAAATTCAACAATAAATTCTTATTTATACTTATACAAATATTATACAAATAAATCCAACCTGAATAAACATTTATAAGCAAAGAAAAGATTAAATAAACCATCTTCCTACCTGTGTGAAAGTGCTTAAGCCATTGTTCATTCCCGCGGGGGCGGGAGCCGTTCAGTGCGTTCCCGCCGGGGCGGGAGCCGTTCAGTGCGTTCCCGCGGGGGCGGGGGAGAGCCGTTCAGTGTGTTCCTGCCGGGACGGGAGGCGGGGGGAGAGCCGTTTAGTGCGTTCCCGCGGGGGCGGGAGGGGGGGTGAGAGCCGATCAGTGCGTTCCCGCGGGGTCGGGAGGGGGGGGGAGAGCCGTTCAGTGCGTTCCCGACGGCGGGCGGGGGTGGGGAGGGAAACGGCTGCCTCAACTTTCTGAGGCCTTCTCACTGCTGCAAGAAGCCTCAGTGCTGATGTGCTGATGGCAATGTGCTTTTATTAAAAAATGTTAAAAAATTAAACAACTACAAAGAACTACAAAAATGGCCGAGTGCCAATGTTTCCTTCACACTGCGCGTGCGCGAACGCTCCAACACGCACATGCAGCGTTGCCGGCAGGAAAAAAACTAATTTAAATAGTACCCGCCCCCTCCCACTTACAAAATCGGCGCGAGTGTAGGCTCCGCCCCCCTGCACGCCGCGCCAGGCAGGACAAGGAGCTGCAGAATGCTCCAGAATCGCGAGGTTTCTTTTAGGCGCCGTTTTAGGCGCGAAAAACGGGCGCCCAGCTCGGAGGGGCGCCCGTTTTTTTTCGTGTGGAAACTTGGGCCCAAAATGTGAGAGCATTTACACTATAAGATCACTTAAAAACCCTAAGATCACCTATAAGTTGTAAAGTTACAAAACTTACAAAACAACTTCAATTTGAAAAACGCTCCTACAGCTACATAAAGAACAAGAACAAAAGTAGCAAAGAAAGGCATCTCTCATCCACATCTCAGTGAATGTTCACTTCTTCATGGGGGTGTCATTTGATTGGCGGGGCTGTGTGCCCTTATT
Source organism: Pristiophorus japonicus (assembly GCF_044704955.1). NCBI lineage: Eukaryota > Metazoa > Chordata > Chondrichthyes > Pristiophoridae > Pristiophorus > Pristiophorus japonicus. The sequence continues at coordinate 177,778,103 of NC_091983.1, read as the reverse complement.
GCAGCAGCTATCTCCATGACGGCCTGTGCTGTCACTTGCACTCCCTCGGACATTCCCTTCCTAAGTTCCCGTGTCATTACTGCTATTTCTCCCGTCAGGACCGTCAACTCTTCACCCACTGCACTGACACCACCGATGAGTGATCGGGTAAGCTCATTGGTCTCCATACCCAATGCTACAACCTGAGCCACATCTGTTGCACGCTGCATCTCAGGAGAGCGTGTCTCCAATCTCCTTCTCCTCTGCCTGGGTCTGCCTCGCGGCACCACTACACTGGGAGGCGCGGGCAGGGACGGTGGGTGAATGGGTGTAAACTGCTCCATTATATCACCAGCAGCACCACTGGGACCCGCAACGTCAGAATCAAAACCATGGAAGGTGGAACCAGAACCTATGCAAGGGGTTTGATGCCCCTTAATGGGGGCTCATAAACATTAATTTGGAAGCTCTCCCCTGTAGACATTACAGTCATCGCCGCCAGCATCCAGTCCGGACCATCCGCATCAGGTTGTACTGGTTCTTGTTCTGTATCTTCAGGATCCTCAGAGTTGGCATCATCATCATCATCATCATCATCATGTTCTGCAAAATACATCAGAACAGTCAAATGCTTAACAGCAAGGGAGGGGACAGGATGCGTGGCATGAGTACTCTCACATAGCAGGCCAGGCAGCAGGTTAATTTGAAGGGCCACAATGCATTTTCAAGACTTACATGCGGGGCCAGCTTGTGCTGTTCTGATTGCTTTTCTCCATTTACGACTCATCACAGCAGCTACCCTCTGTTCCAAGGGTGTCAGTGGATGCAGATTGGGCGTGCCTCCTCCTGTTCCAGTTGCTTCCCTTTTGTTGTGGGTCAATTTCTTCTGCAAAGAGTAAAATATAACGTTTTACTGAGTGCGTCTTTCTGCAGGGTGGGACATACATTACAATTACAATTACATTAAAAAATGAAAATATTACTTACACTAATTACTTGACCAAGGTCGTGCCATTTATTTTTATATTGGCTTCCAGATCTCATGGTATGCACCACTGCGCAGTAATCTTCTGCAACTTGGTTCCAGCGTATCTTCATTTCTTTAGGTGACATTTTTATGCGACCTCTGTTGCTGGTATCTAGCTCCTGCCATCTCTGCTCAATGACATTGACTAATATCTCCACTTCCTCATGCCAGAAATTCTTTGTTCTTGTTGGACGTTGTTCCATTGCTGTATGCTGTATTGAATTGACACTCTTATTTTTCAGAACACACAGTCCTTATTTTGCATGCACCTATGCAGCACCTGTTCTGGAAGTTTAGCAGCAAAAAGCAGCACTCACTGATTTCATCAGGTGATTTCTTCAACAGTGCTGCTAAAAGCACTCCTTCATACAACAAAAAATCAACAAAATTCAATCCCAAGCCTTTCCAGATGTTCACGAGACAAATCAGCACTTTCCTTCAAGTTCCTTTAAAAATGGCCGAGTGCCAATGTTTATGGGCTACTGCGCGTGCGCGCACACTCCAACGCGCACGCGCAGGGCTGCGGGCACGACGTTCTCTCATTTGACTTAGCCCCGCCCCCCTGCACTTGCAGAATCGGCGCGACTCTGTGGCTCCGCCCTCCGCTGCTGTCTGTGCGCCGCGCCGAGCTCCGAGGGACCTGTAGGAAGCCCGAGAATTATGAGGTATATTTTTGTCGCGCTTTTAAGCGCGAAAAGCGGGCGTCCATGTCAGGGCTGCGCCGTTCTAGGCGCGGCCCGAAACTTGACCCCCTAGATACTGGGTTTGAAGAGGGAGCACTGGGTAGATCACAGTACACAGTGAGGTGGAGCGAGCAGTGGTGACAGCTGTAGAGAACCACCTGTTGGTCAGAGGACCAGCACCATTCCTCCCCTGCTGCCGGGCAAGGTAAGTGCACCATGAATTTCTGCTGCACCTTCCAACACACTCTCAGGCATGTTGTTCCATTTGTTTTGTTGTTAACCAACCTGTTATTTTCTTCCAGTGTGATAATTATAGCTTTAGATAGAATGCAAAGTGATGAAATTATTCTGAGAGATGTATTCACAGGCTGTTCTTAACACTCGTACATATTCTGCCACTGAGTACAGGCTAGAGCCAAGAACTAACTAAACTCATTACAGTTGTGGTAAGAAGGTCTGTTAAGACTCCAATTAAACCTCAGTTACCTATATTTATGCCACCGGTGAAGCAATTCAAAGCACTGAATAACTGTAGAGTATATCAAGCTTATTTTCCCCATACGAACGATCCCATCTCACCAATTGAATTAGGACATGAGGTTGATTGTTCAATGAGGTTTGCCAAAGTTTAAGCTTCAACCCTAAATCTGACCATGAATTGAGGAGTTCCCTTTACTCTCTTGATCACTGAATTCCCCGTGGGATGGATAATTTACAAGTTGCAAATCATAGTTCATATGTGCAAACGATCACTCAGCAGTTGGCAGCAGTGTACTTCATTGGATAACTAATTTAAAGAACCTCTGGAGACTCCATTGGGAGCTGTGCACCAGACTACAGCATTTGACCAGTGCATATGAGTTCCAGACATTATGTCGCTCATGTGAAAGATCTCCAAAGCTTACGAGTCATGAATCTTTCACATCTGGGAGCGATCTCACTATCCTAGAAAGAAATGTTTGAGATTATTGCACTGCAGCAGAGTAATGCCCGTCAACATTTCTCATTTGTACGTCTGATGTCGTAACAGCTATCTTGTGACCGATGGAGGTAAACACCTACAATGCTACTATTTACACAGAATTATAGATTCAATGGTTCATTTTCTGTGGCACTGCTTCAGATAAAAACTACCAAAAACATTTTTTTTGGAACACTTTGTGGTGCATTTTATTGTTTGATATCAGAAAATAGAAAGTGGGCATATTAATGAAGGGGCACCTGTTTGATTGGTATAGATATTTACATAAGTAGATATATAAAAGGTAGCTACCACCATCCCAGTGATGTTGGTAAAGGAAAATGTTAACTAATCAAGTACTTCACATTATATAACATTGTTTGTATAGAGTACATTCCTGTTACGTTGTTACCCTTCTTTTTCTTATTTGTTCATGGAATGTGGGCATTGCTGGCAAGGCCAGCATTTATTGCCCATCTCTAAATGCCCTGAGAAGGTGGTGGTGTGCCGTCTTCTTGAACCGCTGCAGTCTGTGTGGTGAAAGTACTCCCACAGTGCTGTCATAATTCTTTGTAATGGTTTGGTACAACTGAGTGCCTTACTAGGCCATTTCAGAGGGCAGTTGAGTCAACCAGATTGCTGTGGGTCTAGAGTCACATATAGGCCAGACCGGGTAAGGGCGGTTGATTTCTTTTCCGAAAAGATATTAGTGAACCAGTAGAAGACAATGGAGTAATGAAATCGGGCAGATTGGTTCTGTTTATGTTAATACCTTGTATGCCAGCTAATGCATTTTAATGTGTGATTGTGGCACAAATAGAACATACTCAGGCAGACAAGTTACGCCATCCAATAGTAAGAGCTTCTTAACCCATTAGTGACTGTGTCACTTGCTGAGCTAATACCTTTAATAACTAGTCGAATAAACTGCTTATCCCATTGTTCTCTCAGCGCTGAAGCAGAAACTTGCACATTTAGAGCAAACCTTGCATAACCTTTCAAAGTTTGAAGGATTCATAGTGTCTATGAAAGCAATGAAAATCTGAGCAAAACCTTTACAAAAATAAACTTCTTTTGAAGTCAGGAGATCCGTGTCTCTGTGTTTCCTTTGGGTGAATTGTAATGTAACATACACAGTTTCACATTTCAGCAAAATATTGGAAAACTGATTAAAAATTTGATCCACATCACCCATTCAGCCAGCCACAGTTTAGGATCAAACCCAGGCTCTTTCAGAGGTAACAATGCAGGGGAGTGTCAGAACTTCTGCATGAGGTTAATCAAGCCCTGGCAAGATTTGAATGTAAAAAGTCGAGAGAGAGAGAGAGAGTGAAGTGGTGCAGTTTCCATCTGGAAGAGTAGAAAGCAAAGTCACAATTTTGCTGAGGCAATGGCTTGTGTCGACAGTGACACTAGAGAGTTGACTTAAATTCTCTGGCACCAACACAATGGCTGGGGCCAAAGCAGGGTCTAAGTAGCCAACATGTTCACAACACAACCTTTATTGTTTCCCAGTAATAGTCTCTGAACATGTGCAGTTTGTGGACCAGTCTGGAAATCCAAATGGTTGGTCATAAAAAAAAACTTTGGGAGAAGATTGCAAGCACATTTTTTGAAGGAGTGCTAATGTGCTAATCTGCAAAATTACATGATCCAGGTGCAGCTCTCTTTGGGACTTCATCGTCTGCTATTTTCAGCTTTCCTTTAATAATTGCATACTGTGTATTTGTAATTACTTCATTAATTTTTTTTTCATATTTTGATACTACCGAGCTAATTACATCTACAACAGTATAACAGTCTGCACCACTCACATTAACCAGTACTGACTCACACCGACACGCGCCATTTATATAGGAAACAGAGCAATACTAAGCATACTCAGGCATCTGATCCTGCACATGTGCAACAATAGAACTAACTTGCATTTATATAGCAACTTAACATATCCACAGTGCGGTCACTGTTGTTATGATGGCAAACCAATTTTCACATGGCAAAGACCCACAAATAACAAATGAATGAATTCCAGGGCAGGGTTTGGAGGTGGGCCCACTGTCAAAATGGCTGTGATTGTCAGCGGGTCGGGAACCCGCCTCTCTGTGAGTTTCTCAGCTGTCAGGTCGGCAGACACGACACCAAGTGGCTGGACAGGTAATTAACATCATTAAAAGGTACTTAAATGCTAGTTAAGAGGCTTATAAGCTGGCACTTACAATTTTACCAACCTTTTGACGGCTTTGCTGTCCCTTGGGTAAGTGGAGTCGGGTTCTCAGTGACTCCCCATCACTTTGGCTAGTTGACAGCTGCAGAAGTGGTATAAAAGCTACCATTTCACAGCTGTTCATTTTCCAATGTCAGAAGCTGAAGCCTTCAGAGTTTAGAAGAGACTTTTGAGCTGTATTCACTTTGGAAGGGTTTGCAGTGAACTCTCTATTCACTGTCACCTGCTTGGAGCAACCTCTCTCACCATTGAGAGGGCGCTTCAGTCATCTCAACCTTACCTGCCATCTATTCCAGCAGCATCGGTGCCCATGAAAAAATCTCATCTTGGTCCTTAGAATCCCACCATAATCAGCCCCAAAACTAACATCACTAAACACACCAGCATCACCAATAACACCAACATTCTCCGCAATCAGCTAAGGTTGCACAGGACACAGAGCATCAGCACCCGACCACATTGCTGCCTGGGAGGCCAGTGATGGCCTCACCATGGCTACATTTACTTCACTTCATGATGTACACCCTGGCTGCCACATGATGCACCAGGTTGGCACCACCCCACACCAGCTCCATAAAGCATCCCTGCAATGTCCAACCCATTCCTTTCACACTCATCACTTATGTCTCACCATTCACTATAACTCACTAAACCACTTCCAAAGGTGCTCACAAATCTGTCCAAGAACGCAAAGTCCTGAAAATAAAAATTTCAATGTTTGACAACACATCAACATTAACTATACATGAACATTGGCTAAAGGACCCAAATGCCTACCCTTGTGTGTTGTTAGTTGGTATGATTGGACAAGGATGAGGGTGAGTGTGAGGGGTGGCTAGTGAAATGGAGAACTGATAATGTGGATAGAGAGAGAGAGGGATGGGTGGAGATGCAAGGTAAGTTGGTATGAGTAAGGATGTGCAGGAGTAGGATAGGGAAGGCAGAATGATGGGGATGTGATGAGTGGCATGGCAGGATGAGATTGAGTGTGGCTTTGCAGTAACGTTTCATGATCTATTGAGATAATTTAAATGTTTGCGTCACTGCAGCCAGCTCCTCCAGACGACATCCCTGCTTGTGCCCTCCTGTGCAATGTGCAACCAGGCTGCGTGATCTCCTGGAGAGGTCTCTTCCATCCATTGGAATGGAAGAGAACCTCCCTGCGTACTGTGACTCCCTCCATAAGCATCTGAAGGGAGTCATGGAAGAGCTTGCATGCAGCCGTGCATCTTTGTGAAATGTTTGTCAGTGTTTGCAGTAGCTCAATGCAGCAAAAGACTGACAAATGAACTGTCAAAAATTAGTTGGTGCATGGTCCCTTTAAGGAAACCGGCTGATGACGCCTCATCAGATGACATCATCAGACCCGCTTCCAGTTAATTGGCTGGGAAACCCGCAGGGCGGGCTTAACAAACCCCAGCCACGGAAGATTGCTGTTAGAGGGCGGGCTGCAGCTGGGAGCACGTTCCCTGCACACCACCGATGTCACCCACACCCAACTCGCACCCATTGGCGAAATCGTGGCCCGGGTGTCACGTTTTTGAATGTTTGATCATTTTGGGATGTATTATGTCTAAGTGAGTTTTAAAATGCCTCTTGGCAACATTATCTGTAGACATGAGCTTAGGTTCCAACATGTAAACTAGTGAGGGCCAGCTCTACGACACCATCACCTCTCTCGACCTCTCCAACATCCAATCTTAGATGAGCTGCAATTTCTTTCAGTTAAACATTAGGAGGACCAAAGCTATTGTCTGTAATTTAATTAACATAATTTAGCCTTTTAAGCACTGGTATTGTCTGGTGAATCTGTGCTGTATCTTCTCCAAGGCCAATATATCCTTCCTGTGGTGGTCAAAACTGATACTCCAGATCGGGGTCTGATGACAGCTCTGTATAATTAAAGCATAATCACCTCACTTTTAATTCCAGCCCCCTTGAGATAAAGGCCAACATTCCATTCATCTTTTTTGCAACTGCCAGAGTATATTCATTTTATCCCTACTCTCTGTCTCCTGTCTCTCAATCAGTTACCAACCTATGTTGCAAGGTTATCTCCAATTTTGTGTACTTTTAATTTTCCCAATAATCCATCATGCAGATGGGCATTTTGCTGCCAAACTGCATTGTTTTGCGCTTTTTAGGAATTAGTTTGCGACAACCCAAACTTATAGGTCCCAAAATTCCTTGAGTCATAATCCTGGCAGTCATGCCGAGATCGTGTCTGATCGGCCCTTCCACTAATGACCCCATTGGAGTTTGCGGGGTTCTTAGGAGGTCAGCTGATTGCAAGCACCATTTTGGCTGTGTCTCCTGCACCCTCCTACCCACTGCCGACCTAGCCCATCAAGGCCAGGGGTGGCAGCTATCCAGGTCCCCCCAGCCCCCACCCCCAACACCCACCCCAAACTGGCCCCAAGCATAATCCCTTTGTTCTCACGAGGAAGCGGGCTAATCTATCAATTCTTAATTTTTTCTTAGTGGGCCTGGTCCACACAGGTTCTTGTGGAGTCTGCTATTAATGTGCTCACTCGGATTACTGGTCTCCACTGATACATTGGTTCCCCATCCAAACTGAGGAGCAGGCACTCCTGGCTCAGGGAATCCCCACCCCTGGCTCTGTCCAATGCAGCCATCATTTGTCTTGTAAGGGGTGGATGAAGGCTGCCATTTTCCAGAAGGTTCCAGTAGTTTCTCGCTGGAGTTGCAGCAGGAGATCAGCAGAACCCTCAGGGGCATTTTGCCTCAAACTCTCATGGTTAACAGAGAGGGAAGTCTAGACTGGATTCTACCCCAGATTTAATCATCATCATCATCATCATAGGCAGTCCCTCGAAATCGAGGAAGACTTGCTTCCACTCTAAGAGTGATTTCTCAGGTGACTGTACAGTCCAATACGGGAATTACAGTCTCAGTCACAGATGGGGCAGATAGTGGTCGAAGGAAAGGGTGGGTGGGGTGTCTGGTTTGCCGCATGCTCCTTCTACTGTCTGCGCTTGGTTTCTGCGCGCTCTTGGCGACGAGACTCAAGGTGCTCAGCGCCCTCCCGGATGCTCTTCCTCCACTTAGGGAGGTCTTGAGCCAAGGATTCCCAGGTGCCGGTGGGGATGTTGCACTTTATCAAGGAGGCTTTGAGGGTATCCTTGAAACATTTCCTCTGCCCACCTGGGGCTCGCTTGCCGTGTCGGAGTTCCGAGTAGAGCGCTTGTTTTGGGAGTCTTGTATCGGGCATGCGGACGATGTGGCCCGCCCAACAGAGCTGGTCGAGCGTGGTCAGTGCTTCAATGCTGGGGATGTTGGCCTGAGTGAGAACACTGACGCTGGTGCGTCTATCCTCCCAGGGGATTTGCAGGATCTTGCGGAGGCAGGTGGTACTTGGTACCAATGGACAAGATGGAACAAATTTCCCTCAGGCCATCTGCTACCATCCTCCACTCTTCTCTCCCGCAATCTCCACCCCCCACTGTTTAAGCCCCCGCAGCCCTAATAGTGGATGCATTTCCCCCCCCCCCCCAAAGTATTACCCCTAAAACATGTGCAAGGGCAGCTGCCTGAGCCCACTGCCTGTCCCCCAACCATGCCTGCTCACCTTCATCACTGAGCATCGGACTTACCTTCCAGATCGACCTTCCTGCTGCCAAGCCTTTCGCTCCCCACTGGATGTGACTGACTCAACTGCTCCACCTGATCCCTGACGGCGTCCGGTGAGCATCTGACCAGCCCCGACCACAGGTCTGGGTCCTACCTTCTCTCTTTGCCCTCATGTTCGGGCCTCCATCCCCCAGATTTCAGGGATAAAATGACATACAGGCCTACCCAGTATGTCCCCGGAGCTCAAATTATTTCAGTCACAATGACTGTTGAGGTTTTATCTCTGCATAACTCATTAAGAATTTATTCTTCGCTCAGTGTTGTATCTGTTATGATTCTGCTGTACTTCACTTTATTCAATTAAAGAATCCTTTCTATTCCATTAACTCTGGTAGTGTTTGAGTTGTAGCCTGACAATCACAAGTTGGAATCTCAGCCTCAAATTATGTTTTACTTCGTCTCCCTCCTTTCCCCCCCCCGCCACCCTCACCACCACCACCACCACCACCACCACCACCACCACCACCATAGATAGAGGTATCCAGGTGTCAACGAAGCCACTAGATGGGCCACTCTATTGTAGTTATCACAGTCAGTGCTACACCAACCACCAGTTGATCTAAATTGGCAGGGCCTGAGTAGATGTCCGTGGCTCTGACTGTACAGCCACCCTTGCTGAAAGTATCATATGGTGACACCCCAAGGCAGGAGAGCAGAAATCAGAAGCTCAGAAAATGCTGGGAATGCAGGGAGGTAGTCAGCAACCAAAAGAGAAAGACAGGCTAATATTTTCAATTAACCATATTTGCAGCCCTTTTCTTTTTACTGTCAATATTGCACAAAAATGAAATGTGTTCAAAATTGTGAGTCGGTCGACTGACCCATATTAATGACTGATAAAGAACAAAAATTATTTACTTTTCTAAATCTCTCCATTCCAGCATTATCCATTGCAAAGAAAGTGAGTTTAATTCTCGTGTTGCAATCTTGTAACAATGATTGTAATAAAGACTGAGGAATGTTTAACCTGAACATGATGGTCTCCATTTGACCAAATGCAATATGGTTTTGAGCAGAGACTGTTATTAAAGGTTTTTTTTTATTAGGGACCGAAATATATTGTAACCTTCAAAAGATTTTTCTTAAACAGGATGTGATTTTATTAGTCATAATACTGAGGAAGTTCCATAGTGGTTGCATCATTAAGTTACATTGCTGCTCTGGTTATGTAATCTTTTAAATGTGCATATTGAAATGAAGTTAATGATGCAGGATCCCACAAATAGATACCAAATATATAAACGACTGCAACCATAGACATTAAAATAGATCCTGAAAGAAAAAGGTTTATTTTTAAAATAGATTATGCAGGATTTAAGGAAGTTTTTTTTCATTTTTAGCTATTTTTTGTGTTCGGAGCTGGTCATGCTGGAAAACTTAACAGTTTCCCACTTCAAGCATCCAATATCGGTATTAAAAACTCCCAGTTCAGATATAGCACAACCAACTGCAAAGCAAAGCTGCCTTTACTTTGTCCCATCAATGTGCCTTACCCAACCTCTGAAGAGCACCCTCTACTGCAACAACAGGGCATTTCCCATTTCCCACACCAATCACCCTCTCAGTGAAACTGTTCATTTAAGGGAAAAAGAAAGAAAGAAAGACTTGGATTTATATAGCACCTTTCACGCCACTGGATATCACAAAGCGCTTTACAGCCAATGAAGTACTTTTGGAGTGTAGTCACCTTTGTAATGCTCCCAGCAGGAAGTCTTGCCCACTGGTAGAACAAATTAAAAATTCAATTACATGCTGCGCATGATTTTCCGACCATGTAAAGTTAATTGCATATAAGCTCAGATTTCTGATATGCACTGGCAGTGGGCAAGCTCCCACCTGGAGCACAAAATCAGTAAATGATCCATTCCGTGCAATTTTATGCTGTGGGTTCATATCCAAGAGGAAATGGGTTGGGACTCACCAAGCTCATTTCACATAGGATCCATACAGCTGGCAATGAAAGGCATGTTTTATTCCATCAGTCTAGCCTAAGATTCAAACCCAAGCCCTAGACAATGTATAACTGCTCTGCCCAGTACCTCCATGTATTTCTCCTTACAGACCCAATTAAGGCCTTAAATGGGTTCGTAAGCAGAAATACATGTGGCGCAGTGGGTAGTTCTCTCGTCTCTGAGTTAGAAGGTGGTGGGTTGAAGCCCCAATTCAGAGACTTGAGCACATAATCCAGGCTGACACATCAGTGCTGTAGTGAAGGATGCTGCACTGTAGGCGATGGTGTCTTTCAGATGAGATGTTAAACCAAGGCCCCTCCTGCCCGCTAAGATCGGCATAGAAGAAGAGCAGGGGAGTTCTCTCTGGTGTTCTGGTCAGTATTTATCCCTCAACCTTTCCTTTCGATAAAACATTATTTTTACCAGGAAAATGATGCCCCTTTGAAATAATGGCTCTGCTCCTGCTCCACTAGCAGAGGTGGAGCAACTCAAGGAATTTTCCGTCCAATGAAACACAATTAAATTTTATTTGAGTGCCTGTTTCTATCTTGGACAAGCACAGGAGAGCCTGGAAATCTTTTTAAACTTCATCTTTTTTTTCCCAGCAACAGTTATACTACAGCTGGTGAGAAGCCCAAAACGATGTCAGACTCCACCCTGCAGCCTCCTTGCCGCCCGCCCAGAGGTGGTCTCACAACTCATGCCTAAAAACACTTTCAAAGTTTCTCAATTTGAATTATACTACAGTTCTCATTGGTGCAAAGCTGAAACCTATTTAAAATCAGCAGACTGAGTATAACCGGCCCTGTTGCTCTGGGAATTGCCACGTTTAAATCAGCTTCAAACACACAAATGGTAAGTATTAAAATTAGAAATTTATGCCATTTTATAAAAAAGACAATCAAAACATTTCAGGAGGTTCCTGATTGTCTGTGCGGACATTCTGTTCTCAGACTATAATTCATTGAAATGTGCTGGAGGAAATAAATATACATGTTGACCAGAAGGGCTTTAAATATTTCCTTCACGTGCAGCCAAATAAAACCATACCCGAGCTCTGGGCTTGGTTACTGTACAATCTTTGGTTCGGGAGGAAACTGGGTAGTGGATATTAAAATGGATATCATGTGGAGACAAGGTGCAGATGGGCATATTGGATCATCTGGGTCCAACACGTAGAAGGAGGTTGGGCAGGGAGAAGCCCACACACACAAGGCTATCAGCCCATGCAGTGTGAAATGTATTACAGGAAACTCTCGTTTATCCGGATCGCTTGGGGATTTGGCAATTCCGGGTAAATGAATTTTCTGATCGGGCGAGTTTACATTATAAACTTAATATTTGTATATATATATAGTTAACAACTCATTGGAAATCAAAATTCCCACGGGTATGTTAGTGATCACCTACTTTATAGTCGTTGCATCTGAAGTAACTAATTGCAGGAAGAATTCTGAGTGGTTTCAATGTGAGAACGTGCGAGGCAAACAGTTCCTGCGCGACAATCGTTTCTACAGAGGAAAAGGGATCGAGTTACCAGCATGCATGCACTTCCCCCGGACTGTAATCGCGGAGGGACGAATGCTGCACTGGGAGTGGCTGCAGGTGGCCTCGAGGAGGAGATTGTCTAGCTCCGGGATTCTGGAGCGCACTCTCCGGGCTGCGTTCTGTGCCTGGAACCTGATGCCGGCACTGCCCCCGTTCCCAACATCAGCGGCGGCTGCGAGAGACCGCGGTTGCAGTAGCACACACACACACACACACACACACACACACACACACACACCCGCAAAGCAAGGACAGAGGAGGGTGAACTTGTGTATTCAGTTTTTAGATTTTTACGGTAGATTTTCTGAGTCCTTGCTCATGGTGAGTGTCACGTTGTGCAATTGTTAGCGATTTTGCAAGAGAAGGATCTGGATATGATGTTATGCCCTTGGATGCTCTGATAATGACTCCATGAGGCAATGTGCTGTACTTGAATTGTAGTGACCTTAGTCCTTTATTGATAATTCCAGAGTGAGGATCACACATGGTGGCCTGCCTTTTATACTGGGCCAGGCACACCTGTACAGGTAACCTACAAGTCTCCCACTGCTGTGCCCTCTGGTAGCACACCTTGTGATAGTACAACCAGTAGCCATGTAGGATACATGACATCACTCTCCCCCAAGCCTTTAGTGTAAATCGCCTCTGCACTGACTGTGCTCTGGGCTTAGCTCTATCTGGTTGACCCTTGGAGGGTCATTTCAATCTTGGGTGAGTGGTTGGTGTTTTGTTGGCAGTAGAGTGCTGGTGGTTGTTGTTTGTGTGTGTCCCTGACCATTCCATTCTCTCCCACCCACCCCCACCACCGCGCCACACCCCACATATAGATTATGCCGGAGGCTCATTGCATTCATGTACATTCAAGTCCAGAAAAACAAGTTTGCATTACATTTGTGGTTCAGTTGTGAGACAAGTACGTTAGACTGGTGAGATACATTATCAATGCAAATTAGGGGATCGGTAACCGATGCGTAGGGACAAGCTAGTTCCAGAACTGTTGGATGGTGGCCAGGCAGTCTGGTGACGGCGCAGTGCCCAGTGCTGGCAGTGGGAACCCAGTTGACTCAGGTTGCCTGCTCTTGGGCTGTTGCCGTTACTCCCAGTGTTGGGCAGGTTCACAGATGCCTGTGACCTCCCTTTCTTTGCACCCTGGGTCGCTGCTGATCCCCAAGAAGCTGTCATCTAGCAGTGCACCGGGAACCGCTGACTCGCTAGCCTGGGCGTTGTTTGGTTTGGGATCCTGGCTGGTCCCGATCCCTTTGGGAGGACTATTGCGGGTGACCCTTTGTTCCCGGGAATGGTCTTGGTGGCGATGGGGTCTGGGGGCTGCGCCTTAGCTCAGTTTGCTCTTTCAGGCTCGTGGCGGTTGGTGCCATCGGGTGCCGGAGAGGCGGAGCCAATCAGGGGCAAAGTATCGATGCCGGTGCTGTTGCCCTACTGAGATCGCTTGCTCTGCAGTTCGTGTGTATTGGCTGCTTGTGGCCACACTTCATGGTACATGGCTCTGGTCCCAGGGACGCAGGCTACACCGTTGGGTAGCTCGCTGGAACTGTGTGCTCCCGATGGATGTTTGCCCGCTGCATTGGTTGTGTGCAGTTGAAATCCTACATCGCACAACGTTTCATTACTTATTGTGAATACCCTGTAGCTCCAATCGCGCTATTTTTCCTTGTTGTTTGCATGTACACAATTCTGATCTTTATTTACACATTTTACATGATTGCAACCACGTGACTTTTCCTTGCTTATTGCATTTACACAACTCTGATCATCAGTTACACATTTTATCTCTAACTCACAGTTGCTATTACATTGTTTGAGTGTGTGGAATGGTCCCTTTAAGTGTGGTGGGTTGCAGGCCTCCTTTAAGAGAGCCTTGCTTTCTTTACCCCAATCCTCTTCTTTGCTTGGTGCTATGTGTTGCTCCATCAGCGCTGCACCTCGAGGTTCGGGCACCATCTTTCCTCCATCCACGATGTCGACTGCGGTGATCCTCTTCTCCCCGGGTTCTGCCTCCGAAGCTAGGAAGTCACCTCTGGATCGATTTTCTTTCTCCGGAGTCCTGCCACTGGAGCCTGGAAGGTGTACTCGGGTTGTCCCAGCTGGATCATCTCCACACAGTCGTGCTGGGCGGTCTGTGCCTCGGGTGCTGTGCTGGTCTGCTCTCTGGTGCCGGATCCAACCTCAGGTGAAGGCTTGCTTTGCCTCTGAGCGCAGAGGATGTCGATCGCTGGAGGGGTGACGTCTTCCCACTTCCAATGGATCTTCCCCATCCACCTTCTTCCGAGTAGAGTTGGTCCATCACCTGTAACAATCCACAGAGGTAACTTGTGCACCGCGCCATCATGGAGTACCTTTACATCCGCACTACCAACAATTGGGATAAGTTCATCGGTGTAGGTACGCAGCTTAGCCTGAGCCGGGACCAACTTGGGTCATTCAGCTTGATTGTCCCATAGGCTTCTTGATTCATTACTGACTGGCTCACCCCCGTGTCCACTTCCGTGAAGACTGGAACGCCATCTATCTCGACTTCCATCCTCAACGGGGGATACTCGGTGCTGCAGGTAAACATGCTCTATACCTCGTCGTGGGGCTGAGCTGCCTCTCTGCCTATTGTTTCATAATCCGCGCTGGATTCATGGCCATCTGCAGACTCTTCATCGATACAGTGAGTCATATTTCTCTTACACATTTGCTGGAGGTGGCCCCTTGTGCTGCAGCCTTTACATACATAATCTTTAAAATGGCACTGGTGAGCCCTGTGATTCCCTCCACAACGCCAGCATGGAGCTACTCGATTAGCCCCCCTCGGCAGACTCTGAGTTAAGGGACTCGGGGGCCTGGTCTCTCTTCCCTGAGAAGGTTCGTGTTCGACAGTCCTGAGGGTGAGTCATCTGCCTAGAGCCGCAGGTCGAGGTCATGAATGCCTGGCTCACAGAGATGGCCTTCTGCAGTGTGACTGTGGTATCCGCCGACAGTAGCTTATGAAGAAGGCCCTCATGGCCGATTCCGATGACAAAATGTCTCGCAGCTCTTCGGTGAGGTGGTCACGAAAATCACACTGTGCGACCAGCTTCCTGAGGTCTGCAGCATATTTCGCGATTTCCTGGCCTTCGGGCCGTCGGTGGTTGCAGAACTGGTGTCTGGCTATGAGGATGCTCTCCTTGGGCTTGAGTTGCTCATGGATCAGTGTTACAAGCTCCTCCTACGTCTTGGTCGTTGTCTTCGCTGGTGCCAGCAAGTCCCTGACGAGGCTATAGAGGGTGGGCCCACAACTGGTTAGCAAGATAGCTCTGCACTTGCCAGCCAGTGTGGCCAGGTTGTCTCCTGCCAGGTCGTTCGCTGTGAATAAATGGTCGCGCCTCTCCACAAAGGCGTCCCAATCATCACCATCGGCGAACTGCTGCAACGGACCAAGGGCAGCCATTTTTGCGTGAAAGTCTGTAACCTCGTTGCCAATTGTTATGTCCTTGGATGCTCTGATAATGACCCCACGAGACAATGTGTGGTACTTGAACTGTAGTGACCTTAGTTCTTTTTTGATAACTCCAGAGTGGTGATCACACCTGGTGGCCTGCCTTTTATACTAGGCCAGGCACAACTGTACAGGTAACTTACAAGTCTTCCACTCCTGTGCCCTCTGGTGGTACACCTTGTGATAGTACAAATATTAGCCATGTAGGATACATGACATCTGATATATGCCAAAATGTTACGTGCAGGGCCGCCAGACGGTGAGAAATGGCGACGCAATATTTTAAATTCCGTTACGGTGGGTTTTCCGTTAAATCCGTATCCGGATAAATGAGAGTTTCCTGTATAACGAATGAATAGCAAAACACTGTAATACTGAAGGAGTGCTGCATTGTTGGAGGTGCTGTTTTTTCTTGGCTGAGGCGTTACTTTGAAGCTCATTCACCTGAGCAGATGGATGTAAAAGGTCTTACTGTGCTATACAAAGATAAGCCATGATTTCATTTATTGGCGGAATAGGTACTAGGGTTGAATGGCCTACTTCTGTGACCTATGTTCCCAAGTGCAGAGAATTGTCTTGGCTAAAGTTCACAGCCTCACAACCATCTGTTTCTCCTGATCTCTATTCTAAATCCCCTACAATTAATCTTACATCTACCTCCCTTCATTCTAGACTCCTCAGCCACTGGAGATGTTTTGTTTCTAATTACACTGCATCATTCTATCAGAATTTTCAACACCATTATCAAGTCAATCTGTAATCCATTCTGATGGAAATTGCCCCAATTTTTCAAGTCGTTCTTTGCATTTGTATTTCCTCTACTGGGCAGCATCCTAGTGAATCTACGCTGTACCTTTTCGATTGCCTCAATGTCCTTTCTAGTGTGGATGCCCCAAAATGTTCATTCCTCCTAATGTTAAGAATAAAAGTGTTTATTAATGATAAAATTGATTCTTGTTTGTATAAATGTTAAAAAAATGAGATTATACGAACAGATGGTTTTGAAAGAGACAAAATTGAAGCTCACAGACTTCCATCATGTTGTTTGTATATTGTCTTAGTTAGAAAGCCATTAACCCAATCAAGGGATGGCACTGGGTCCTCCAGACAGACACATGTGTGAGGAGAGCCAATAAGGAACTGCCCTGGAACCAAGATCCAATCTTGAGGCTTCCTGAGAAACAATGGCCGTAAGAGGTATAAAAACTCAAGCCAAAGATTGCTCTGTATCTTTTCTTAAACACACAGCAAAAGGCAGGACCTCTCTCTATGGATAAAGGAATGGGCCGTGTGCTTTGCCAGAGGGAAGTAAAGTATACTGTTTTTATTGGAACATCTTTGTATCTGTTGAAACTAAGTAGATCCGTAGGATAGCTGACGACTGCTGATAGATGTGCATGTGTGTGTTTAATAAACTATTCCAAATTGTTTTAAAAGAATCGGTCTCGCTGTCAATTTAATGCCAGAGATTTAGAAATCTTCCAAATTGGGGACTCATCCGGGATGTGGCGAGACAGCTGTTGATGATTCTTTTGAACATTTGGAAATTTCGGGAGTTGCAATTCTAGCCTATGTTGCGAAGTATAAACTATAAACGGCATATAGGTACCAACGATATAGGTAAAAAATGGGATAGGGTCCTACAAGCTGAATTTAGGGAGCTAGGAGTTAAATTTAAAAGTTGGACCTCAAAGATAGTAATCTCAGGATGGCTACCAGTGCCATGTGCTAGTCAGAGTAGCAATTGCAGGATAGCTAAGATGAATACGTGGCTTGAGGAGTGGTGCAGAAGGGAGAGATTCAAATTCCTGGGACATTGGAACCGGTTCTGGGGGAGGTGGGACCAGTACAAACCGGACGGTCTGTACCTGGGTACTCCTAGGGGGGAGTGTTTTCTAGTGCTGTTGGGGAATGGTTAAACTAATATGGCAGGGGGATGGGAACCTATGCAGGGAGACAGAGGGAAGTAGAATGGGGACAGAAGCAAAAGATAGAAAAAAGAAAAGTATAAGTGGAGGGCAGGGAAACCCAAAGCAAAAATCAAAAAGAGCCACATTACAGCAAAATTCTAAAGGGGCATAGTGTGTTAACAAGACAAGCCTAAAGGCTCTGTGCCTCAATGCGAGGAGTATTCATAATAAGGTGGATGAATTAACTGCGCAGGCAGCAATGAATGAATGAATATGATATAATTGGCACACGGAGACATGGCCCCAAGGCTGGAAACTCAATATCCAGGGGTATTCAACATTCAGGAAGGCTAGACAGAAAGGAAAAGAAGGTGGGGTAGGGTTTCTGATTAAAGAGGAAATTAACGCAATACTAAGGAAGGACATTAGCTTGGATGATGTGGAATCTGTATGGGTGGAGCTACGGAATACCAAAGGGCAGAAAACGTGAGTGGGAGTTCTATACAGACCACCAAACAGTAGTAGTGAGGTTGGGGACAGCATCAAACAAGAAATTAGGGATGCGTGCAATAAAGGTGCAGCAGTTATCATGGGCGACTTTAATCTACATATAGATTGGGCTAACCAAACTGGAAGCAGTACAGTGGAGAAGGATTTCCTGGAGTGTATTAGGAATGGTTTTCCAGACCAATATGTCGAGGAACCAACTAGAGGGCTGGCCATCCTAGACTGGGTGATGTGTAATGAGGACTAATTAGCAATCTTGTTGTGCGAGGCTCCTTGGGGAAAAGTGACCATAATATGGTAGAATTCTTTATTAAGATGGAGAGTGACACAGTTAATTCAGAGACTAGGGTCCTGAACTTAAGAAAAGGTAACTTTGATGGTATAAGACTTGAATTGGCGAGAATAGACTGGCGAATGATACTTAAAGGGTTGATGGTGGATAGGCAATGGTAAACATTTAAAGATCACATGGATGAACTTCAGCAATTGTACATCCCTGTTTGGAGTAAAAATAAAACAGGGAAGGTGACTCAACCGTGGCTAACAAGGGAAATTAAGGAAGAGGCATATAAATTGGCCAGAAAAAGCAGCAAACCTGAGGACTGGGAGAAATTTAGAATCCAGCAGAGGAGGGCAAAGTGTTTAATTAGGAGGGGGAGGGGAATAGAGTATGAGAGGAAGCTTGCTGAAAACATAAAAACTGACTGCAAAAGCTTCTATAGATATGTGAAGAGAAAAAGATTAGTGAAGACAAACGTAGTCAGATTCAGGTGAATTTATAATGGGGAACAAAGAATTGGCAGGCCAGTTGAATAAGTACTTTGGTTCTGGCTTCTCGAAGGAAGACATAGATAACCTTCCGGAAATACTTGGGGACCGAGGGTCTAATGAGAAGGAGGAACTGAAGGAAATCCTTATTAGGCGGGAAATTGTGTTAGGGAAATTGATGGGATTGAAGGCCGATAAATCCCTGGGGCCTGATAGTCTGCATTCCAGAGTACTTAAGAAAGTGGCCTTAAAAATAGTGGTGATCATTTTCCAACAGTCTATCGACTCTGGATCAGTTCCTATGGACTGGAGGGCAGCTAATGTAACACCACTTTTTAAAAAAGAAGGGAGAGAGAATACTGGTAATTATAGACCGGTTAGCCTGACATCAGTAGTGGGGAAAATGTTGGAATCAATTATTAAAGATGAAACAGCAGCGTATTTGGAAAGCAGTGACAGGATCGGTCCAAGTCAGCATGGATTTATGAAAGGGAAATCATGCTTGACAAATCTTCAAGAATTTTTTGAGGATGTAACTAGTAGAGTGGACAAGGGAGAACCAGTGGATATGGTGTAGTTGGACTTTCGAAAGGCTTTTGACAAGGTCCCACACAAGAGATTGGTGTGCAAAATTAAAGCACATGGTATTGGGGGTAATGTACTGACGTGGATAGAGAACTGGTTGGCAGACAGGAAGCAGAGAGCCAGGGTAAACGGGTCCTTTTCAGAATGGCAGGCAGTGACTAGTGGGGTGCCGCAGGGCTCAGTGCTGGGACCCCAGCTCTTTACAATATACATCAATGATTTAGATGAAGGAATTGAGTGTAATATCTCCAAGTTTGCAGATGAAATTAAGCTGGGTGGCGGTTTGAGCTGTGAGGAGGATGCTAAGAGGCTGCAGGGTGACTTGGACAGGTTAGGTGAGTGGGCAAATGCATGGCAGATGCAGTATAATGTGGATAAATGTGACGTTATCCACTTTGGTGGCAAAAACACGAAGGCAGAATATTATCTGAATGGCAGCAGATTAGGAAAAGGGGAGGTGCAATGAGACCTGGGTGTCATGGTACATCAGTCATTGAAAGTTGGCATGCAGGTACAGCAGGCAGTGAAGAAGGCAAATGGTATGTTGGCCTTCATAGCTAGGGGATTTGAGTTTAGGGGCAGGGACATCTTGCTGCAGTTGTACAGGGCCTTGGTGAGGCCTCACCTGGAATATTGTGTTCAGTTTTGGTCTCCTAATCTGAGGAAAGATGTTCTTGCTATTGAGGGAGTGCAGCGAAGGTTCACCAGACTGTTTCCTGGGATGGCAGGATTGACATATGAGGAGAGACTGGATCGACTGGGCTTGCATTCACTGGAGTTTAGAAGGATGAGAGGGGATCTCATAGAAACATAGAAAATTCTGACAGGACTGGACAGGTTAGATGCAGGAAGAATGTCCCGATGTTGGGGAAGTTCAGAACCAAGGGACATAGTCTAAGGATAAGGGGTAGCCATTTAGGACTGAGATGAGGAGACATTTCTTCACTCAGAGAGTTGTTACCCTGTGGAATTCTCTACTGCAGAGTTGTTGATGCCAATTCATTGGATATATTCAAGAGGGAGTTAGATATGGCCCTTACGCCTAAAGGAATTAAGGGGTATGGAGAGAAAGCACGAAAGGAGTACTGAGATGAATGATCGGCCATGATCTTCTTAAATGCTGGTGCAGTCTCGAAGGGCCAAATGGCCTACTCCTGCACCTATTTTCTATGTTTCTATATTTCTATGTTAACCGGATCAGGAGAGTTGCGTCTTAAGGCGTCGTCTCCATCGTTGTAACTGTTTAAGTGGGTACCCACCAGTAGTTAAATTCAAAGACACAGGATGAAGGTATCGGTCATGAACAGAAAGCCAACAAAAATAAATTTTGAGATCATTTATCAGGAGAAGTTATCCAAAGTGGTATCCATAACAGACATAGAAGAGTTACAGGCATGGACACCATACTTCCATAAGTGCCAATATGCGTCCTTTGGGGAGCTCGTGGCATTTATCCAGGTGGAAGTAAATCATGGAAAGCTAAGGCCAAAACGGGTAAATGGTCTCTTGGCATTCAGCGTATTTTATTATGTCCAGAGAGATGAGGAATTAATGAGGCCAGACACCAAAGTGATCCAAGATTTAAAAGAAAAAAGGGCAAAAAGATACAGAATTTACAAGAATTGCAAGAAAAAGAGAATCAAGTTATAAAACAACAAAAGGAAGAAGGCCTCCAACTTGTGAAGCAGTTAAAAGAGGAAGAAATGCAACATTTAAGACAAGAAATTATTCAATTAAACCACAATATTAGGCAATTAGAAAGAGGGGTCGAACAGACAGCTTCATTGCTACAACAACAAAGCCTCTCAAATGTAAATGCCACTGCAGCTATTGTTGAAGCAAATGAAAACAAATTAGAGTTAAAAAAATATAAATTGGAAAGCTTGGGGTTCCAGCAAGAGATAGAAGATGTTACGGGTACATTAAGGGAATTAATTAAGAAGCCACATAGGGAGGCAGATCACTTCCAGTGCCAACTAGAAATAGCGTGGCTAAAAAGTAAGTTAGGGGAGAGAAGACCCTGGTATCCGCAGTCACACAGGAAGCCATAACAGAGACAGCAGAAGGGGAAAAGCGGGAGAGCGATTGGGAAGAGGAAGGCAGTCAGTATAATCCCCAGGGTGGTGATGTAGGGTGGGATACCTTTGGAACACAAGAGCCAATCGTAGCCGTAGTAACCACTTCTTTACGACGTAATATGCACGGTCACATCAGCAGTAACCATACCGACTCATGGCCCATATCTGGTGCTGACAACACGGCGTGTAGCCACGAGTTGGAGCCCATTAATGATGGGGACGACCCACTGGAAGTTAATAGGAGGTGGGCAAATTTCAGTCGGGGTCACCCTGAGTTGGAAGAGAGAGACTTCCTCCTCTTGGCCTGTTCCACTTCCCTAAAAGATAATCTGCCAGACGCAGTCCTCCAGCCTGCCGCAGCGGCTGCATGACCGAGATTCTAACCCAGTTAGGGATCCAAAACTTGAACTTAGTGGCTCTGCTTAATCAGACCAAGCAGCGCCCAGAAGAGATCCCTAGAGCCATCAGTAATCGCCTATATGATATCTATCAATATACGCAGAACCAGGCACCCGCAAATGCTACAATAGGAAAGAATCAGGAACAATTTAAATCGATGTTCCTGACCCAACTCCACTCTTTAGTTAAAACCACCCTGGGCATAGCCACAAGGCCCACCAATCAGTGGACAGATATAGAGACCAGCGCTCAAATAGCCTGGGAGATGGTAAAAGACCAGTTAAAGGTGAAGTCACCACCCACTGCAAATAAACCACTGTCAATGGTGGAGGGATCTAGGTGTTACCCCTTTAAGGGACAGTGCTTTCATTGTAAGAAGGTAGGCCACCTAGCAAAAGACTGCAGCAGACCCAGACCGGCACCGCACCATGATGCAACACATAGATCCTCCCGAGGGACGAACCCAAACCCTCTGGGATGGAACAACAATTGGCTCAATTGGTAACCCTTCTAAAGAAGGACAAATCCAAGCCCTCTGGGACAGATCAATGATTGGACCAGTTGATAACCCTCATACAAACCCAAATTACCACGGGGAGGATGCAAAATCATTT
The DNA here is from genome assembly GCF_044704955.1 of Pristiophorus japonicus. Lineage (NCBI taxonomy): Eukaryota > Metazoa > Chordata > Chondrichthyes > Pristiophoridae > Pristiophorus > Pristiophorus japonicus. The sequence goes on along the minus strand of NC_091983.1, from coordinate 177,755,739 downwards.
ACCGGTGCACACAACCGCCGATGCACACCCATTCAAGGATCAACCCTAAGACAGGATTCGGCCCCGAAAGATTGGTCGGAAGTGGTGTTCTGACGTGATGGTAGTGGGAAACCAGTAGTCCTTGTTGTCTTAAAAGGAGACAGACAGCAGATTATGTTTATCAATAATGGCTCAGCCGTTACCATCATCCACGCCCCATACTCTGAACACCATGCAGTGGCGGGCAAGGGTTGTATGACCCTTAAAGGATTTAACGGTGATACAACCACCGTGTATACAGGGAAGGCCACTGAACTTCAGTTGGGAGGCCTCACCTGTAAGATCCCAGCACCGATGCTGATGACTACCCCCGATGGAAGGGGAATTGTAGGGACTGATGTGTTGGATCAGTATGGCGCGGTGATAGATTATAATCAGGACTGTGTTTGGATGGGATTGAGAGATAAGGCAGGAGTGATAGAAATTTCAGATGCTCACTCAGTTTATGCTATTAAAAAGCCATCTGAGTATGACCCTCCGGGGAGCGAAAATGAAGCTGTGGCAAAACTAATTCAGGAACACCTAGCGGTGTTTGCCACATGCAAGCATGACTGTGGAAAAATGGCAGGCGAGGAATCTATTGAGGGACCCCACCACTCATTCACTAAACATACCCCATCCCAAGGGAGAGTCACCCTTACATCCGAGACACCATAAAATCCCTAGTCGAGCAGGGTGTTCTTCGGACAGGCACTTTCACAAGCAATTCACCCACATGGCTGGTTACAAAGCATGATAGCAGCTGGCGACTGACTATTGATTACAGAAAGTTAAATTCTGTAACACCAGCCTGCTCATCAGTAATAAGAGAAACTCCCACCTTATTATTTCAAATTCCTTCTTGTTCCAAGCACTTCTCAACCCTCGACATCGCCAATGGATTCTGGAGTATCCCTGTTAAGAGGGAAGACCAGTACAAATTTGCATTCACATTTGAGGACCCGAGCTGCACCTGGACATGCCTGCCTCAGGGGTTCCACAATGCCCCCACAATATTTCACAAAAGAATAGCTGCAATTTTAAATGACTTTACCCACCCTACCTGCTTGCTGCAGTATATAGACGACTTACTGCTGGCAACCGACAGCATGGAGGAGCATCTGTCCCTTTTGCACAAACTTGTGACATTGTTGGCTCAGGTGGGACTAAAGGTGAATCCCTGTAAGGCTCAATTAGTAAAAGAACAGGCATCTTTCTAGGAGTGTCCATTTCTCCAGAGGGATCATCCTCCGACTTTCACAAGGTGGAGATAATACAGCGACTGTCATTACCCTCTTCCAAAACAGCCCTATGATCATTCTTGGGTTTGGTGGGGTACCAAAGGAACTTTTTCCCAGGTTTTGCAGAGTGTACAAAGCCCTTGTATGATTTAATAAAACTGCAGGGTGATGACATACACCCAGCATGGACTGATGCCCACACCCAGTCTGTGGCTAAATTAAAAACTGCAGTGATACAGGCCGCATGTCTGATCCCTCCTGATCCCATGCAGCCCTTCCATTTGGAGGTCGGGGCCAAGAGCAAAGCCTCACTGCAGTTCTGTGCCAAACTACAGCCCATTGCAGATGCATCTCGAATCCTGCAGGGGCCAGAAAAGACACATACTGCATACGAGCGCCACCTACTGGTCGTCTTCTGGTTGGTACATCACTTTACCTTTATTACTGGGATACAGGCTACAATCCTGCACAGCGGGGACAAACCTCTGAAACTACTGATGAAACCTGGAAATTCGCTAGTTTCCTCACAGCGCCTCAGCAAATGGACATTGGAATTTATGGAAAGAGACATTGATACCATCTACAAAGGCACCACCTTGCTGCTACAATTTCTGATCTATGAGGGGGACCCGCATTAACTGATTAGCTTTGAGACCCATTCTGTGCAGGAAGAGCCCATACAGGGTGCCCCAGGTGTCTACATCGATGGATCCTTATATCACATTGAGGGATCCCTTCACACCGGATATACTGTGGTATTGTCAGAAAGAGCCATCCAGCGAAGATACAACAGACAGTCTTCACAATATGCAGAAATCGCCGCACTTCTAACTGCTGTGAAGGAAACCTCAAATAGACCTGTGAATATTTGGTCCGATAGTGCCTATGCTATAAACACCATGCTCTCCTTGCCCCTATACCACAAAAATGACTATTGTATGATAGACGGTAAGGCCCTAGTCCATGGGCCCTGGTTACGCCTGCTCTGGTCATACCTTAAACAGCGATCACAGCCCAGAAAGGTAGCAGCCCATAGAAAAGGGGGTCCACATAGTGAGGGAAATTCCAGAGCAGCCAAGGATGCTGCAATTGATGGGGAGATAGAGGATATAGTTGTTGAGCCCTGCAATGCTGTTAGCAAGGCCTCCCCAACAGATCACCTAGATTTAAAATCCCTGCAGCAGCAATACTGGTCATATGCTGTTGTAAACGCCTGGCACGAGGAAGGCAGACCCCTTCCTCAACCAACAGCCTGGGCTCCCAATACCATACTAGCCCCACCTCAAGGGCCATGGACTCAGCTCCAGATAGACTTCATTGGGCCACTTCCACAGGCGCAAGCCAATTTTCAGCATACCCTAGTGGTGGTGGATCAATTCACTAAATGGATCGAAGCATTCCCCTGCCGCTCCAACACCGCAATCACAGCAGCCAAAACACTATTGAATCATGTGTTTTGTACGTGGGGAGTACCAGTACAAGTGAACAGCGATCAAGGTTCACACTTTACCGGTAAAACTTTTACCCACCTGCAGGAAATGTTGGGGATAAAACACAAATTACATATTGCTTACCACCCCCCAGTTGTCCGGAGGGGTCGAAAGGAGGAACAGGACCCTCAAGTTAATGTTAAAAAGATTGTGCGCGGACCACCCCACTCAATAGGCTAACATGCTGCCAATGTGCTTAATGGCAATGAAGTCCACAGAACACAGGGGTCTCCCCATATCAGGCCATGACGGGAAGGCTCATGAGAACACCAGGCCAGCTAACACTAACAGGGCTGTGTCCCCTGACAATGAAAACATGGAGTTCCAAGTGGCTGGAACAATTGGTAGATCACATCGATCAGATCAATCGATTTGTGGCCACCAAATTGGGGAAGTCAAGAAGACAAATTTAAAAGTACTTTGACAAGAAAGTGCGTCCCTTTGAATATGAGGTGGGAGACTCAGTATGATTCCAAATTATGGGAAAAAGAAGCTCAGGTGGTGGGGACGGTATAAGATTATAGACCGACTGAACCCTACGGGTTATTTGATTCAGTTCCCGGGGCAAAAGGGCATTAAGTACAAGAAGTGGTTTCACATTAATCAGTTAAAAACTGCCAAAGAGTAAATACTGCACTGATCTTGTTTTCCACAGACCATGTTACAGATCCTCACGATTGTCAGGACGATACTGGTCATGACCGAAGCCGAGGAAAGATGGAGAAGCGGGAGCTGCAGCATGACTCACGAACATCATCAATCATCAATGTGCTTTGAGAAGCGACGGTGCACTGAAGATACGGGAAGGGGAGAGTCTCCGCTGGAGATGTTATTGTACTATAGTAAATCCCCTATGTGTGGCCTACACCTTACAAGGTAGGGACCAAGTCAGGCCAAGCACTTTTCTCTCTCTCTAAATTTAAAACTCACTATACAGCGGTAATCCACTTCACAGAAACATAAATAGCAGAGCTATCCGAATCCTCTCATGTTTATGATATGTGAGCTCTGGGGAGATAAACCATATGAGGAGTCAATAAGGATATTTCCCCCTCAAGGTGGGGAGTTTGTAATAATAAAAGTGTTTATTAATGATAAAATTGATTCTGTGTTTGTATAAATGTTTAAAAAATGAGATTATACGAACAGACAGTTTTGAAAGAGACAAAATGGAAGCTCACAGACTTCCAGCATGTTGTTTGTATATTGTCTTAATTGGAAAGCCATTAATCCAATCAAGGGATGGCACAGGGTCCTCTCGACAGACACATATGTGAGGAGAGCCAATAAGGAACTGCCCTGGAACCAAGATCCAATCCTGAGGCTTCCTGAGAAACAATGGTCGTAAGAGGTATAAAAACTCAAGCCAAAGATTGCTCTGTATCTTTTCTTAAACACACAGCAAAAGGCAGGACTTCTCTCTATGGACAAAGGAATGGGCTGTGTGCTTTGCCAGAGGAAAGTGACGTATACCCTTTTATAAATCATTATTGTAACATTGTATCTGTTGTAACTAAGTCGATCCGTAGGCTAGCTGACGACTGCTGTTTCTCTGATAAGACGTGCATGTGTGTATTTAATAAACTATTTTGAATTGTGTTAAACGAATCAGTCTCGCTGTTAATGTAATGCCAGAGATTTAGAAATCTTACAGTAATTCCACACCTCTTACTCTTTATCACTAATCTCCTGAGTGGTACCTTGTCAAAGACTATGAAAGTCCATATAGACATGGCAAATGGAATATAATATGGAGAAATGTGAAGTTATCCACTTTGGTAGGAAAAGTAGAAAAGCAGAGTATTTTTTAAATGGTGAGAGATTGAAAATATTGCTATTCAGAGAGACCTGGTGTCCTTGGACTGGACAGGTTAGATGCAGGAAGAATGTTCCCGATGTTTGGGAAGTCCAGAACCAGGGAACACAGTCGTAGGATAAGGGGTAAGTGTAATGTCTGTAAGCTTGTAGTGTTTGTAGCTCCACGCTGTGGATGTGGACGTATTGTGTACTGCAACTGCAGAGTTAATAATTAAACAGAATCAGACAGAATCAGATCAGCCATGATCTTATTGAATGGCGGAGTAGGCTCGAGGGGCTAGATGGCCTACTCCTGTTCCTAATTCTTATGTTCTTATGTTTATTCTGGAGGCGTCCGAGAGAGCTGCCTGCCATGTAGGAAGCTGTGTGTGCTGTGCTCTGTGAAAATATCACATTTGGCGATGAGATGGGATTTTTCGGATAATTTAAAGCTTAAATTTTGTTGGGGAAGGATTCAGCCAGCCGACAGAGAGACTTTGGAAGTTTCTGTCTTTGGAAAAAAGTTACAAAATCCGAGGTAAAATACAGCACACGGGGTGAACAGCTAGAGATTAAAATGGCAGGTGTAATCGGACATTTGGGGGAATATAGACACGAGCGGGAACGTTTTAAAGTATATGTGGATCGGCTAGAAATGTATTTCACAGCAAATAACATAATCAAAATTCCAGACAATGCAGTCCAGAACTGGGCTGTGTTGAAACGTAAGAAAACAATCTTCTTATCGGAGCGGGTCCGGCATTGTACAAAACCTTTGTAAATCTGCTTGTTATTGACGAGCGAAAGGACACAACGCTTAAAGAGATTTTAATGAAGCTGGAGCAGCACTATAACCCCAAACCGTTAGAAATTGCTGAAAGCTATCGTTTTGGGAATCAGAATCAAAAGTCTGATGAAAGTATCAGTGATTACATAGTAGCATTAAAAAAGCTATCAATGCACTGTAATTTTGGAAACTTTCAAAACCGAGCATTACGGGATCGTTTTGTTTGTGGGGTGAAAAATGATGCGATCAGAAGGAAGTTATTGACGACGGATGACTTGACTTTTGAGATAGCTTGTTAGACAGCGAGGTTGATGGGCATGGCCGAACAATATTCCCGAGAATTAAATAATAATTATGGTCGTCAATCAACCGAGGTAAATCACCTGCAGGTTCAAAGTAAAAGATGGTGGGGGCCCAAAGTCTCAGAAACTGGAAATTCTAACAGAGCGTTGAAGTCGTGCTATAGGTGCCTGGGACAACACATTGCTCAAAGTTGTCCATACGTGAAGACAGAGTGTTTCTTCTGCAGGAAGATTGGGCATCTTGCGAAGGCATGCCGACTGAAAGGTAAACCAGCTTTCAAAGCTATGAGACCAGTGTTCAAAGCTATAGAAATCCCAAGAGATTCCATAGCATGGAAGAACAACAACAGGACTAAGAGATGTTAGAGTTACACATCATCAGGAGCACAAGATTAACGGACAGCGATACGGAAAGCATCAAAATCCAGATAGATGTTGCGGGATTCAAGATACCAATGGAAATTGACAAGGGTGCATCCGTGAGAGTAGTACCGGAATTACTATATCGCGACAATTGCGTGATCTTCAACTGGAGAAATCCAAGATAGAGCTGCGAGGCTACTTGGGAGAGAAAATTCCTGTGGTAGGTTGTATCACCGTACCACTGAAATATAAAGATCAATTTCAGAACTTGCCTCAAATAGTAGTGAAAGGAGACAAGGCTGCCTTAATAGGAAGAAATTGGTTGAGCTTACTGAAGCTGGATTTGAGTAAGATTTTCTGTGTGGATGCGAGATTTTCATCAACGGATGAGATTATCAAGAAGCATCCGAAGGTGTTCTGCAAAACGGGCAGTCCGATCCAAGGCTTCAAGATGATTGTCAGGGTACAGAAGGACGCTAGATCGGTTTACTACAAGCCACGTTCCATACTATATGCACTCAAGGAGAAAATTGAGCAAGAACTCCAAAGACTAGAAACTGAGAACATTATTTGTAAGATAGATCGATGTAATTGGCCTATACCCATTGTTGTTGTACCTAAGTCCGATGGTAAGGTAAGAATGTGTGGTGATTATAAAGTAACCGTAAACCAGGTTCGAGAGGGTAATGTCCCCAATACATTGCCGAATACAGAAGATTTGTTCACAACACTGATAGGTGTTCAGATCTTCTCAAAACTGGATCTTACGAATGACTACTTACAGCTTGAACGAGATGAGGAGTCCAAGTCATGTTTGACTATAAATTCTCATCTAGGCCTATATCAATTTAATAGGCTACTATTTGGAGTGTCTTCCGCCCCTGCCATATTCCAAGGGGTGATGAACCAGATTTTACAAGGTTTTGAAGGAGTAGTATGTTATTTTGATGACATACTAATTTCAGCACCAAATAGGCAAATTCATAATAACATATTGAATGAAGTCCTCAAACGGCTAGAGAAGCACAGAGTACAAGTGTCTGCTCGTAAGTGTGACTTATTTTAAAAACTCAGTGGAGTACTTAGGGTCCAGAGTAGACAAAGATGGTTTACATCCAACCATGGAAAAATTGGATGCAATTAGAAATGCACCCACTCCCAGGAATGTCACTGAACTTCGTTCATTCTTGGGTCTTTTGAACTATTATGGGAAGTTCCTACCAAATTTGGCTACAGTATTACATCCACTGAATGAACTATTGAAAAAACAGGTCCATTGGAAGTGGTCAAAAGAATGCGATACAGCATTCAAGGAGTGTAAAAGCAAATTGGTAGAGAGCACCATGTTAGTTCACTATGACATATCTAAGGAGATTAAGCTAGCATGTGATGCCTCTCCATATGGAGTTGGGGCAGTAATCTCTCATATATCACGTAGTGGGGAGGAGAGACCAATTGCTTTTGTTTCACGCACTCTCAGTGCCAGTGAGAGTAATTATGCGCAAATTTAAAGGGAAGCTTTGGCATTAATTTTTGGGGTCAAGAAGTTTCACAAATACTTGTATGGTCGTAAGTTTACCATCGTTATGGACCATAAGCCCCTAACAGCAATCCTCCATCCAAGGTCCCCAGTTCCAACATTAACTGCAGCCCGAATGCAGAGATGGGCTTTGATTTTGTCAGCATATACATATGATATTGAATACAGACGATCAGCTGATCACAGTAATGCTGATGCTATGTCTAGATTGCGTTCCCCATCACAAGTTACACCCGATAGGGAAGAAGTGTTTTATTTTTCATACATTGATGAACTGCCAGTCACAGCTGAAGAGATTGGTAGAGCAACCAAACGTGACTCAGTGATGTCAAAGGTGTATGATTATATTGCAAATGGATGGCTAAACCAGGTAACAGACAATGATACACATCCATTCTTCATTCATAGGAATGAATTATCAGTCGATAAAGATTGTATCATGTGGGGTGCAAGAGTGGTTATACCAAATAAATTCAGGTCCAAATTATTCGGAGACCTCCATGATCAGCACCTGGCAATATGCTTGACCAAGAGTTTTGCACGCAGTTATTTATGGTGGTCAGGTCTTGATAAACATATAGAGTACATCGTGAGTCAGTGTACGACATGTCAATCGGTAAGCAAGCAACCACCACCAGTACCATTACAGCCATGCAAATGGCCTCCCAGGGTGTGGCAAAGGCTACATATTGATTTTGCTGAGTTAGAAAGACAACAATTGTTCATTGTGATTGATAGCCATTCGAAGTGGGTTGAGGTGTTTCCAATGTGAAAAATAACAACAAGTAAAACATTGGACATTTTACGAAAATTATTTTCTTAATTTGGCCTCCCTGAAGAAATTGTTTCAGATAATGGACCACAACTTCATTCAGAAGAATTTGCACAATTCACGAGCAAAAATGGTGTGAAACATATCACGGTTCCACCATACCATCCTGCTTCGAATGGTGCAGCAGAGTGCACTGTACAAATTGTAAAACATGCCCTCATAAAACAAATGTTAGATCCAAATCCAAGGAAATCACAAATAGGCTAATTTTTTGATTACATATCGATATACTCCTCATACAACTACTGGTAAAACACAAGCAGAGTTGTTTCTCAAACGACAGCCACGAACCAGATTCTCGTTGTTAAAGCCAAATTTGGCACAGTCTGTAGAAGAGACACAATTAAGACAGAAAGAGAATCATGATAGAGGTAGAGTAAAATAGAGAAGTGTGAAATTAAACTAGAAGGTGAGATTGAAGAACCATCACCATAAATGGTTCAAGTGGTTATCAGGAAGAGTGGCGAAGATATGTGGTCCTCGCACATATTTGGGAAAGATGTTTGATAATGGACAGGTTAGGTTTGTTCATATTGATCATATTTTACCTACAGACATGGAAGGAGTTGAAGGTGGGAATGATTCAATTATTTCTGACTTATCAGATAGTTTTGATACACCAGTAGCAAATCCTACATCTACATCTAGTGTACTGGAAACAAATCCAGGAGAGAATCAGAATGAAAGTCTGAGTCCTAGTCAGGAAAACAAAGAGCCTGAATTAGTGCGAGTTCAAATGAAAATCAAGGAAATTCCGTGGAGGAAAATGTTCCTCAGGACGAGCCTCGAATGAGTGTGAAATCGACACCAGGTTTGGAAGGTTCTGTTCGAGAGCGAAGATATCCTCTTTGAAACAGAAAACAAGTGGTAAAGTTAAACTTGTAAATATGGAAAAAAAATACGTTTATATCCTGTGTTATGTATAAACATGAAAGTTATGTATGATGTTGTTATAATAACTTCTTCATTAAGGAGGGAGAAGTGTAATGTCTGTAAGCTTGTAATGTTTGTAGCTCCATACTGTGGATGTAGACGTATTGTGTACTGCAACTGCAGAGTTAATAATTAAACAGAACCAGGCAGATTCCGGAGGCTTCCAAGAGAGCTGCCTGCCATGTAGCAAGCTGTGTGTGCTGTGCTCTGTGAAAATATCACAGTAAGCTATTTAGGACTGAGATGAGGAGAAACTTCTTCACTCAGAGAGTTGTTAACCTGTGGAATTTCCTACCGCAGAGAGTTGTTGATGCCATTTTGTTGGATATATTCAAGAGGGAGTTAGATTTGGCCCTTACGGCTAAAGGGATCCAGGGGTAGGGAGAGAAAGCAGGAAAGGGGTACTGAGGTGAATGATCACCCATGATCTTATTGAACGGTGGTGCAGGCTCGAAGGACCGAATGGCCTACTCCTGCACCTATTTTCTTTGATTATATGTTTCTTTGTTAAAGGGCCAAATGGACTACTCCTGCTCCTAATTCTTATGTTCTTATGTGCACAACATCCATTGTATTTCTTTCTTACTGTATATTTGTCATCTCACATACCAAATGTTTCTTCCTTGATTACTCTAGCTGGCCAACGTCCTGCCATTTCTTGCACTGGCTTCCAGATCTTGCGGTGTTGACCCTAGCAGAGAATTCTTCGGCAATGAGGTTCCATCTTTTCTTCATTTCCTCATTTCCTTGGGGGAGACCTTTGACGGACCACTCGCTGATATCCAGCTCCAACCATTTCTCCTCAATAACCGTTACTAATTTGTTTCCAAACATTTATTAAACATCTCTCACTCTTAACTAATATCATTAAGATTTTTAAACTGCAATTCCAACTGTGATTTCTTCTGGACTCCGTTCTCGCCAAAGCCAAAGAAGCCAGTAGACTTGATAAGGCTGGCTTACTTGATGCCAGTTTCCACACTCGAACAGCTCGAGATGTTTCTACATTTGCTACTTCTTTAGTTCAAGCCACGATGAGTGATGCGCAGTGCTGTTTCCCACAACTATATCTCTTAATGATGGCTCTATGAGTCTGCTGTTGGAATAAGGGAACCAGTTTTAATGATGTAGGCCCCAAATTTCCCCAGCCGCTTGGAGCGGCATATCTCGACATGGTGCGCCGACTTCCTGGAGGAAAAAAAGCGCCAAAAATCTACCTCGGAATTTGGCCGCTCCCTCATCATCCGGATCCATTGGCGTTGCGCAGCAGAGTGTGTGGGGAGGGGGGGGGGGGCGGAGCTTGGGCTCAGCGTGTCATGCAGTGCCAGCAGGGGAATGCATGACTGTTTGAGTGTGCGCGCATGCACCATGGGCGATTCTGTCTGCGTGCATGCGCAGTGTAACAGGAAGCTTGGTAATCGGCCAATTAAAGGGAGAGCATCCTCAGAATAAGTGGCTATGGAGCATATATAAAGGTGCGGTCTGAATATTGATTTTTGTGTGGCTGAGGGAGTGGAAAGGAGTGCTGGATAGGTGTTAGAGAGGTGTAAGTGTGATCTTTGAACATTACCTGCATTTGAGTCCAATAGACGAATGGCGCAAGAGCGTTCAAGAAGAACCAAGAATTTCCTTCATGAGGAAGTGCAGAAATTAGTAACGGTTATTGAGGAGAAATGGTTGGAGCTGGATATCAGCGAGTGGTCCGCCAAAGGTCTCCCCCAAGGAAATGAGGAAAAGATGGATCCTCATTGCCGAAGAATTCTCTGCTAGGGTCAACACCGCAAGATCTGGAAGCCAGTGCAAGAAATGGCAGGACGTTGGTCAAGTAGTGAGTGTAAATAATATCTTCATCTTTAAATTAATTGCAATGGAAAATGTGAGCATCTGTATATGTCCCACCCATCAGAAGCGCACCATGTCTGACAATTAATATTTTCATCTTTGCAGAAGAAATTGGCCCACAACAAGAGGGAGAGAACTAGAACAGGAGGAGTCCGCCAAATCTGCACCAACTGACACCCCTGGAACATTGATTTTTGTGTGGCTGAGGGAGTGGAAAGGAGTGCTGGATAGGTGGAAGAGAGGTGTAAGTGTGATCTTTGAATATTACCTGCATTTGAGTCCAATAGACGAATGGCGCAAGAGCGTTCAAGAAGAACCAAGAATTTCCTTCATGAGGAAGTGCAGAAATTAGTACTGCCTTGCTGACTCGCACTGGCAGAAAAAGTTCTGCACAAGCTGGACCCACACACGAGAGTAAGGGTGAGTCATTAAAATGCACCGTCGCCCTTCAAATCAAACTGCTGACTGGCCTGCTACACGTGAGACTACTCATGCCACCCATCCTGCCCCCTCCTGTGCTGCTAACTATTTGACTGTTGTGTTGTCTTTTGCAGAAGAAGACGACACTCCTCAAGATCCTGAGGATTCAGATGCGTGTGCTCCAGACCAAGGCAGGTGGGGGGAGGAGGGGTTCATGGAAATGTGTGCTCAGGAGAATTCTGACTGCGATATCGATCAGGACATATCACAGGGCATCACACAGCCAGAGCCCTCCATTAGCTCCTCGGCAACCTTCCTTGGGTTCACACCTTCTGAGGTCGCGAGTCCGAGTGGCGGTCGGGAAATGCATCTTGGGACACTCAGTCCCCCACTGGCCCAGCCTGCGCCTCTCACAGGAGGGGTGCCACTAGGTAGACCCACAGCGAGGGGAAGGAGAAGCCGACCAGTCTCTCCTGAGAGGCAGCCCTCAGCAGAAGTTAATCAGGTTTATTCATTGGGTGAGGAGACCAATGCCCTCACAAGATCACTCGTGGAGGCCGTCAGTGGGGCGCATGATGAGGTCGCCACACTATCCGGTGAAATCTCTGCACTAAGACGGGAAGTCAGGGCGGGCATTTCAAAGGGTGTGCAGATGATGGCAGATGCCATGAGGGAGCTGGCTTCTGCAATAAGGGCACAGAGGCCGGAGACTCAAATGTCACTCCCACTTCACTCTACGCACCAGCCACCGGTCAGACCCAAGCCGGGCCCCCAACCCCCCCCTCCACCATCATCACCAATGCTATAAGGAAGTGCACTTTCCCCGAGACGTGGGTGAGGGATGGGTGCAGACTTTCTTTCCTGTTGTGGCTGTTGTTGTTGTTGTTGGCATCATTGAAGTGCACTGTAAAATTCACAATGAAAGATATTTTGTATCAAAACTGAATCATCCTCCATTAGGACCACGCAACATTTAGGGTCAACTGTAAAAAGTAAAAATCCCTCACCCCTATGTGTGCTGCTGCCCCTAGCCCTGGTGGGAGGGCTAGCCGGTGTGTTCTGCAGTCGGCAAGGTAGGATTGCTCTATTTTCTGTAGCTGATTTATGTTTCATTTATTTGTGGTGATATTGTGTAGCTGTTGTCTTAAAGATGTTGTAATGTTGTGCTGATGTTGTGAAGGTCTTTAGAGCTTTGGAATCCTCTAACTCACCTCCCCCCCCCCCCCCCCGCGCCAATCTCTGGCTACTTGCGCTGATTTCTTAAATGTAGGTAAGATTTTTCTGTGCCTACAAAAGTGGCCACATACACTGGCCTAAGTTAGTTTGGAGTAACTTTCAGCCTGCCAAATGTGCTTCTATGGCCAGAAGAGGTGTAAGTGGCTTGTCACGCTCCCTTTTGGAGAGAACAAACTAAACAAATAAAAACCTAACTATCTGACTTATATTGGAGCAAGTTAAATGGGGAAATTTGCGATTTTAAGTTATTCCAAAAAAAGCTACTTATTCCAAAAAAAAAACGGAGCAACGTTTGGGGAAATTTGAGCCCGTAAACACTGTTTGCTGATACATGGATGTGGTTCTCAAAACCTGAACTACAGAAGGAGAAAATGTAAAAGCATTGAGACAGGTGTGAGCAAGTTGTGAGTTATTCACAAGGCTATGACTGCAGCAGAACCATTGCTAATGATTAACTCAGAGCTCTGCAGGTACACCAGAACTGAAGCAGCAATGAACCTCAGAATTCCACATCAATTCAAAACTTCTGCACCAAATTATATCTTCACACACTACTTCTCTTGCATGTGGAGCTCTCTCCGAGACAATGTCATTGCTCGACCGTTGTCACGTGTACACAAAAAGTCAAATGGAGAGTTAACCAGCACTTGGGGAACCAGCTTTCCTGCACTTTTATTAGGCAGTGGAAAATCTGTCCCTATCCTTGCTGCATCTTCTCTGCTATTTTGACAATTGATAAGATGTTCTGTTTGAACGCTGGAACGCTGGCTTTGTGCCCACTTGTGTTGTGGATGAAGGTTCAGGAGTTACCGTTACCGTTCATGTTATGCCTCATTTTGTATACAGCAGCTATTTAAAGGTAAGTGCACGTTTGCCAAGTTTAAGGATTGTACTGTCGGAGTTTCTGTGCAGCAGCTATGACGCTCTTTGGGCTCCACAGTTAAGATAAAGCTGCAAAGGTGAACAGAAGGAAAGATCAGCAATTCAGAGTAATGAAGTGCTGGAGAAAAGGTGACGGCAATAGTGAATACCAACAGCATTACTCAGAGGCTGTGGAAGCAGATGCACATGAAGCTTGTTTGGCAACAAGAAAATCTACCAAGGTAAGGTAACCCAACATTGCCCCATATCAAGTAGATGGATGAATTATACATGTCACAAAGTGTTTCGTCTCAACCTGTTGCACACTGACAGTGGCTGCATGCAAAGAACTCACGATAACTTTACTGTTCTTTCATTGCTGAACATGAACGTCCATACTGCAGCAGGGAACAATTTCTAGCTGCAACTTGCAAATGGAAATCCTGTCACGCTAACATATTTGAAGAGGTCCCCAGAAAAAATCCTTCTAATGAAACCTAACTCATGATTTTTATTTATCAGCATGGTAACACCCACTTTCACATCTTCTAATTCATTATTGCCCATAGATCACAAGTTTATTGTTTCAATGATAATGTTGCAGTAATGAAATAAATACATATAAATTGCTATCAATGAAAAGCCACAGACTGGGATTTTCTTGTGGTTTGCAGTAATGGATCAACAGGGGATTTAAACCCACTTTTCTGTAACCATTGAATTTGAATATTTGAACAAATACTGTATCACGAAGTGTCCTGGCACTATTTTTTTTAATTCACGGGATGTGGGCGTCGCTGGCAAGGCCAGCTTTTATTGGCCATCCCTAATTACCCTTGAGTGGCTTGCTGGGCCATTTCAGAGGGCAGTTAAGAGTCCACCACATTGCTGTGGGTCTGGAGTCACATAAATGCCAGACCGGGTAAGGACTGCAGAATTCCTTCCCTAAAGGACATTAGTGAACCAGGTTTGAAGACAATCCAGTAGTTATATGTATGAATGTAGGTTATGCTGGCAGTAAAGAGAAATTAAAGAGTCTATCCAGACAGCTAAGCATAATATCAAGTTGTAATAATTCGAGAAATGTCTTTGCTATGGGCCTAAGCTCCATTAACATTAAAAAACACAGAAAGTCTAATTTAGCAAATGTGTGCAAGGAATCCGCATTTGGAAAAACAGTCCAGATAATCTGGAGATGGGTTTGTGCACTCAATCAATCAATCCAATGCAATCCAACCTAACCCAACCTATTCTACTCTTCCAATTGTTACAAATTACTAGCAGGTAAATGGATAGGTGGTTGCGTTGTTCCAATGGGTTGAAGGGCTATCTTCATCCAATCCTATCTTATGAATTGCCAGCACCAGAACCGGTTCACCAGGTAACCTCAATTAGCACCAGGTAAGAGTCAATCACTGCGATCGTCTTTGTAATGAGGTTCCTCCTTATACACCAGACTGAACGACTGACACCCTTCAGTTTCTTTTTATTTTTGAGGTACTTCTTACATAAGAAATAGGAGCAGGAGTTGGCTGCCTGGCCCGTTGATCCTCCTCCACCATTTAATAAGATCATGGCTGATCTGGTCATGGACTCAGCTCCACTTCCCTGCCCGCTCTCCATAACCCTTTATTCTCTGATCGCTCAAAAATCTGTCTATCTCTGCCTTAAATGCATTCAATGACCCAGCTTCCACAGCTCTATGGGGTAGAGAATTCCATAGATTTACAACCTTCAGAGAGGAAATTTCGCCTCATCTCAGTTTTAAATGGGCGGCCCCTTATTCTGAGACTACGTCCCCTAGTTTTAGTTTCCCCTATGAGTGGAAATATGCTCACTGCATCCACCTTGTCGAGCCCCCTCATTGGGGTCACGTTTCGGCTTGAGTTGCTCCTATTATTTTGGAACAACTGGTTTAGAATGGAGTATCTTAGAAATTGCAATTCTCAGCATTTAGTTTGCTCCAGTTCTAGTCAGTTAGAACACTTTCATTTTGGAACAGATATTTTTTTCAAAAGGGGGCGTGTCCGGCCACTTATGCCTGTTTTGCAAGTTTAGGCAGTAAAAACTTACTCCAAACTATCTTAGAATGGACTAAGTGTAGATTTTTGTACGCTCAGAAAAACCTTGCCTACACTTTAGAAATCAGGCATAGATAACAAATCAGGCGTAGGGAACGAGAAGAGTGGGGGGGGGAAGGGAAGTAATTAAATTCTACAAGCATTCAACAGTCTCACTTATACAAATAAAGAGCCATCCTGAATAAAAAATGCTAAACAAAGCAAATAAAAAATATTGAATAATCCTACCTGTGTGAAGCAGCAGCAGCCTTCGAGCTGTGGTGCTTCAGGCAGGCCTTCCATGTAGGAGACAGGAGCGGCGTCAGTGGATCGACAGCAGCCGAAGAAACAGCAAGCAGCCTTTGAGCTGCGAAGGAGGCTGAGGCCATTCGGCCGGGGGACAGGGTAGGCGTGCAAAGCACCGGGAGGGAGAGGCAGCCAGCTAGCCAGTTTAAAAGTTACATTTGTAATTCCAGTATGAGTGCTGCATTGTCAACACCACGGATTATGCAATGGTTCTCCAGCAATTCACTGCATAGGAGAGAATTGATTAGAGCTCACCGCACCAGGAACGTCATAGCCCATAGGCTGATGGGCAGGAGACCTTACCCACGTCGGCAATATCGAGCCAGGCGCTCGTAGCTGGACATGAGCGAGGCTGATTGTGTCAAAAGGCTTCTTTTCCGCAGAGAAGTTGTCATTGTGATCTATGATATGCTGAGAGCAGATTTGCAGCCCAGAAGCCGAACGCCAACTGCCTTGTCTGTTGAAGTGAAGGTAACAGCTGCACTTGCCTTCGATGCCTCGGGATCGTTTCAGGCTACAACTGGAGATGTGTGCGCCATCTCTCAACGTGCAATACATGCCTGCATTTACCAGGGCACAGCTGCACTGTATGCACGGAGGAATGACTTCATCAAGTTCCCAATGACCACACAAGTGATCCATGAGAGGGCTGTGGGCTTCTTCAGGATTGCTGGCTTCCCAAAGGTACAGGGCTGCATTGATTGTACCCACATAGCCTTGCGAGCACCTGTGGAGGATTCCAAGCAGTACAGGAATAGAAAAGGTTTCCATTCCATCAATGTGCAGCTCGTGTGTGATGACAAGTAGTGCATCATGTCAGTCGATGCGAGATACCCTGGCAGCACCCACGATGCATTCATCCTACGCGACAGCATTCTATCTGACATGATTGAGCAGCAGCCAGAAGGGCAGAGCTGGCTACTGGGAGACAAAGGGTACGGCCTGACCACCTGGCTCATGACGCCCCTATGCGTGACACGGACGGAAGCTGACCGTCAATACAACATGACGCACATTGCGATGCACAGCATCATTGAGAGGACCATTGGCATATTGAAACAGCGTTTCCGATGCCTGGACCATTCCGGAGGCCACTTGCAATACTCTCCTCAAATTGTCGGTCACTTCACTGTTGTGTGCTGCATGCTTCATAACTTAGCCATCATGAGGCAGCAGGAGCTGGTAGTGGAACCAAAAGACCCACATGAGGGGCCACTGCCTGATAGTATTTTGGAAGAGCAGGATGAGGATGATGACGATGATCAGGAAAGCATGCAAGCGCCTGATGCCGGAGCACGAGGTCGGAGGAGGGCCGTCCATCGAGCTCCTTTAATGATTGCTTGAGCCCTGTGCCAGCAGCTCATCCGTGAACGCTTCAATTACTGATGCCTGAGAGCTCTGCAACAACTGATGCGCATGGACATGTTTATTTTTTGCAGTTGTTCCTATGTTGTGTTGTGTCAATGGAACATGATTCAATGTTATGAAAAAATATTTTATTGAAAAGTTAACGTCACTGTAATAAGATAATAAGATATTTGTTGTATCAAACTTTACTTTTTAATATGACTCGAAGATCACTTAAAAACTTTAAGATCACTTATAAACTTGTAAAGTTACAAAAGAATTTTAATGTGAAAAATCTTACACTCTTAAGATCACTTAAACTTCAGGATCACTTTTTAGGTGCAAAATTAAATAAGATACAAAATGTGAGAGCATTTACACTATAAGATCACTTAAAAACCCTAAGATCACTTATAAGTTGTAAAGTTACAAAACTTACAAAACAATTTCAATTTGAAAAACGCTCCTACAGCGACATCAAGAACAAGAACAAAAGCAGCAAAGAAAGGCATCTCTCATCCACATCTCAGTGAATGTTCACTTCTTCATGGGGGTGTCATTTGATTGACGGGGCTGTGTGCCCTTATTGCAGCAGCTATCTCCCTGATGGCCTGTGCCGTCACTTGCACTCCCTCGGACATTCCCTCCCTAAGTTCCCGTGTCATTACTGCTATTTCTCCCGTCAGGACCTTCAACTCTTCACCCACTGCACTGACACTACCGATGAGTGATCGGGTAAGCTCATTGGTCTCCATACCCAATGCTACAACCTGAGCCGCATCTGTTGCACGCTGCATCTCAGGAGAGCGTGTCTCCAATCTCCTTCTCCTCTGCCTGGATCTGCCTCGTGGCACCAGTACACTGGGAGGCGGGGGCTGGGACGGTGGGACACTCGGTGTTCCAGACGACAGTACTAGAGCGAGAGGCACAGGCTGGGACAGTGGGACACTCGGTGTTCCAGACGGCAGTACTAGAGAGAGAGGCACGGGCTAGAACGGTGGGACGCTCGGTGTTGCAGACGGCAGTACTAGAGTGAGAGGTGCGGGCTGGGACGGTGGGGCGCTCGGTGTTCCAGACGGCAGCACTACAGTGGGAGGCACGGGCTGGGATGGTGGGTCAGTGGGTGTAAACTGCTCCATTATATCACCAGCACCACTGGGACCCGCAACATCAGAATCAAAACCATGGAAGGTGGAACCAGAATCTATGTGAGTGGGAGGCGCAGGCTCGGACGGTGGTGCACTGGCTGTAAACTGCTGCATTACACCAGCAGCACCACTGGGACCCGCAACATCGGAATCAAAACCATGGAAGGTGGAACCAGAACCAATGCAAGGGGTTGAAACTCTGATGCTCCTTAATGTGGGTTCAAAAACATTAGTTTGGAAGGTCTTCCCTGTCGACATTACAGTCATCGCCACCAGCATCCAGTCTGGATTGTCCGCATCAGGTTGTACTGGTTCTTGTTCTGTATCTTCAGGATCTTCAGAGTTGGCATCATCATCATCATCATCATCATGTTCTGCAAAATATATCAGAACAGTCAAATGTTTAACAACAAGGGAGGGGACAGGATTGGTGGCATGAGTACTCTCACACATAGCAGGCCAGATAGCAGGTTGATTTGAAGGGCCATGATGCATTTTCAAGACTTACCCTCTTCCTCGCGTGCGGGCCCAGCTTGTGCTGTACCGATTGCTTTTCTCCATGTATGACTCATCAGAGCAGCTACCCTCTGTTCCAAGGGTGTCAGTGGATGCAGATTGGGCGTGCTTCTTCCTGTTCGAGTCGCTTCCCTTTTGTTGTGGACCAATTTCTTCTGCAAAGAGTAAAATATAACTTTTTACAGAGTGCGTCTTTCTGCAGGGTGGGACACACAGATACTCATATTACAATTACGACGACATTAAAAACTGAAAATATCACTAACACTAACTACTTGACCAAGGTCGTGCCATTTGTTTTTACACTGGCTTCCAGATCTCATGGTATGCACCACTGCGCAGTAATCTTCTGCAACTTGGTTCCAGCATTTCTTAATTTATTTGGGTGGCACTTTTATGCGACCTCTGTTGCTGATATCTAGCTTCTGCCATCTCTGCTCAATGACGTTTACTAATATCTCCACTTCCTCATGCAAGAAATTCTTTGTTCTTGGTGGACGTTGTTCCATTGCTGTATTGAATTGACACTCTTATTTTTCAAAGCACGCAGTCCTTATTTTGCATGCACCTATGCAGCACTTGTTCTGGAAGTTTAGCAGCAAAAAGCTGCACTCACTTATTTCAGCAGGTGATTTCTTCAATAGTGCTGCTAAAAGCATTCCTTCAGGCACAAAAAAATCACTAAGATTCAATCCCAAGAGGTACACGAGACAAATCAGCACTTTTCTTCAAGTTCCTTTAAAAATGACCAAGTGCCAATGTTTGTGACCTACTGCGCATTGAAGTTAGCCCCAACCCCCTGCACTTCCAGAATCAGCGGCATGCTGTGGCTCCACCCCCCACTGATCTCTGCGCACCGCGCCGAGCTCCGAGGGACCTGCAGGGAGGCCGAAAATTCCAAGGTAAATTTTTGTCGTGCTTTTGAGCGTGAAAAACTGGCATCGATGTGGGCCAGTTCTAGGCGCGGCCCGAAACTTGACCCCATAATCTTATATGTTTCGATAAGATCACCTCTCATTCTTCTGAACTCCAATGTGTATAGGCCCAACCTATTCTCATAAGTCAACCCACTCATCTCCGGAATCAACCTCGTGAACCTTCTCTGAACAGCCTCCAATGCAAGTATATCCTTCCTTAAATACGGAGACCAAAACTGTATGCAGTACTCCAGGTGTGGCCTCACTAATACCCTGTACAGTTGTGGCAGGAATTCTCTGCTTTTATACTCTATCCCCCTTGCAATAAAGGCCAACATTCCATTTGCCTTCCTGATTACTTGCTGTACCTGCATACTAACTTTTTGTATTTCATGCACAAGGAGCCCCAGGTCCCTCTGTACTGCAGCACTTTGCAATTTTTCTCCACTTAAGTTATAAGTTACTTTTCTATTTTTTCTGCTAAAGTGGATGAACTCACATTTTCCCACATTCTACTCCATCTGCCAAATTTTTTCCCACTCACTTAGCCTGTCCATATTCCTTTGCAGATTTTTTGTGTCCTCCTCACAATTTGCTTTCCCACCCATCTTTGTATCATCAGCAAACTTAGTTACATTACACTCGATCCCTTCATCCAAGTCATTAATATAGATTGTAAATAGTTGAGTACTCAGCACCGATCCCTGTGGCACCCCACTAGTCACTGTTTGCCAACCAGAAAATGGCCCATTTATCCTGACTCTCTGTTTTCTGTTAGTTAGCCAATCCTCTATCCATGCTAATATAGTACTCCCAACCCCGTGAACTTTTATCTTTACAGTAACCTTTTATGTGCCACATTATCGAATGCCTTCTGGAAATCCAAATAAACGGCATCCACTGGTTCCGCCTTATCCATCCCTCTCAAAGAACTCCAGCAAATTTATCAAACATGATTTCCCTTTCATAAAACCATGCTGACTCTGCTGATTGAATTATGCTTTTCCAAATGTCCTGCTACTGCTTCCTTAATAATGGATTCCAGCATTTCCCAATGACGGATGTTAAGCTTACTGGTCTATAGTTTCCTGTTTTTTGTCTGCCTCCTTTTTTAAATAGGGGCATTACATTTGCGGTTTTCCAATCTGCAGGGACCACCCCAGAATCCAGGGAATTTTGGTCGATTAGAACCAATGCATCCACTTTCTCTGCAGCCACTTCTTGTAAGACCCTAGGATGTAAGCCATCTGGTCCAGGGGACTTGTTCACCTTTAGTCCCATTTTTTTATCAAGTACTACTCCATTAGCGATAGTGATTGACTTTAATCTACATATAGATTGGGCTAACCAAACTGGTAGCAATGCGGTGGAGGAGGATTTCCTGGGATGTATTAGGGATGGTTTTCTGGACCAATATGTTGAGGAACCAACTAAAGGGCTGGCCATCCTGGACTGGGTGATGTGTAATGAGAAAGGACTAATTAGCAATCTTGTTGTGCGAGGCCCCTTGGGGAAGAGTGACCATAATATGGTAGAATTCTTTATTAAGATGGAGAGTGACACAGTTAATTCAGAAACTAAGGTCCTGAACTAAAGGAAAGGTAACTTCGATGGTTTGAGGCGTGAATTGGCTAGAATAGACTGGCAAATGATACTTAAAGGGTTGACGGTGGATAGGCAATGGAAAACATTTAATGATCACATGGATGAACTTCAGCAATTGTACATCCCTGCCTGGAGTAAAAATAAAACAGGGAAGGTGGCTCAACCGTGGCTAACAAGGGAAATTAAGGATAGTGTTAAATCCAAGGAAGAGGCATATAAATTGGGCAGAAAAAGCAGCAAACCTGAGGACTTGGAGAAATTTAGAATTCAGTAGAGGAGGACAAAGGGTTTAATTAAGAGGGGGAAAATAGAGTAAGAGAATAAGCTTGCCGGGAACATAAAAACTGACTGCAAAAGCTTCTATAGATATGTGAAGAGAAAAAGATTAGTGAAGACAAACCTAGGTCCCTTGCAGTTGGATTCAGGTGAATTTATAATGGGGATCAAAGAAATGGCAGACCAATTGAACAAATACTTTGGTTCTGTCTTCACGAATGAAGGCACAAATAACCTTCTGGAAGTACGAGGGGGCCGAGGGTCTAGTGAGAAGGAGGAACAGAAGGATATCCTTATAAAGCGGGAAATTGTGTTAGCTAATCGATGGGATTGATGGCCGATAAATCCCCGGGCCTGATAGTCTGCATCCCAGAGTACTTAAGAAAGTGGCCCGAGAAATAGTGGATGCATTGGTGATCATTTTCCACCAGTCTATCGACTCTGGATCAGTTCCTAGTGACTGGAGGGTAGCTAAAGTAAAACCAATTTTTAAAAAGGGAGGGAGAGAGAAAGCGGGTAATTATAGACTGGTTAGCCTGACATCAGTAGTGGGGAAAATGTTGGAATCAATTATTAAAGATGAAATAGCAGTGCATTTGGAAAGCAGTGACAGGATCCGTCCAAGTCAGCATGGATATATGAAGTGGAAATCAAGCTTGACAAAACTTCTGGAATTTTTTGAGGATGTAACGAGTAGAGTGGACAAGGGAGAACCAGTGGATGTGGTGTATTTGGACTTTCAAAAGGCTTTTGACAAGGTCCCACACAAGAGATTGGTGTGCAAAATCAAAGCACATGGCATTGGGGGTAATATACTGTCGTGGATCGAGAACTGGTTGGCAGACAGGAAGCAGAGAGTCGGGATAAATGGGTCCTTTTCAGAATGGCAGGCAGTGACTAGTGGAGTGCCGCAGGGCTCAGTGCTGGGACCCCAGCTCTTTACAATATACATCAATGATTTAGATGAAGGAATTGAGTGTAATATCTCCAAGTTTGCAGATGACACTAAACTGGGTGGCGGTGTGAGCTGTGAGGGGGACACTAAGAGGCTGCAAGGTGACTTGGACAGGTTAGGTGAGTGGGCAAAAGCATGGCAGATGCAGTATAATGTGGATAAATGTGAGGCTATCCACTTTGGGGGCAAAAATGCGAAGACAGAATATTATCTGAATGATTAGGAAAAGGGGAGATGCAACGAGACGCGGGTGTCATGGCTCATCAGTCATTGAAAGTTGGCATACAGGTACAGCAGGCGGTGAAGAAGGCAAATGGTATGTTGGCCTTCATAGCTAGGGGATTTGAGTACAGGAGCAGGGAGGTCCTACTGCAGTTGTACAGGACCTTGGTGAGGCCTCACCTGGAATATTGTGTTCAGTTTTGGCCTCCTAATCTGAGGAAGGACGATCTTTCTATTGAGGGCGTGCAGCGAAGGTTCACCAAACTGATTCCCGGGATGGCTGGACTGACATATGAGGAGAGACTGAATCAACTGTGTCTTTATACATTGGCATTTAGAAGGATGAGAGGGGATCTCATCGACACGTATAAGATTCTGACGGGACGGAACAGGTTAGATGCGGGTAGAATGTTCCTGATGTTGGGGAAGTCCAGAACCAGGGGACACAGTCTTAGGATAAGGGGTAGGCCATTTAGGACTGAGATGAGGAGAAACGTCTTCACTCAGAGAGTTGTTAACCTGTGGAATTCCCTGCTGCAGAGAGTTGTTGATGCCAGTTCATTGGATATATTCAAGAGGGAGTTAGATATGGCCCTTACGGCTAAGGGGATCAAGGGAGGAAAGAAAGCAGGAAAGGGGTACTGAGGGAATGATCAGCCATGATCTTATTGAATGGCGGTGCAGGCTCGAAGGGCTGAATGGCCTACTCCTGCACCTATTTTCTATATTTCTATGTTTCTATGTTCCTCCCTTCCTATAGCTCCTTGATTATCCAATATTGGGATGTTTTAGTGTCTTCTACTGTGAAAACCGATACAAAATACAGATGCACAACCTGAAGCAGTGACTGTGGAAATAGTTTAAACTGATTCTGCATCTTACAAAGCATCTGTCTGACATGTATTAGCATTTAGGCTGCAAAAAATGATCCAGGAAAATCTAGGCCTGGGAGTTTTAAACAGCAGCCAATAGTAAATGGAACTGCGCTGGCAAGAAGACCATTTTAAAACTTCATCTCTAAGGAGTCCAATGTACCTACTGTGTGTCAGGTAATGACAAGGATTCTGCAAACCAGTGTTCAAAACCACTTCACAACAATGGAATAGCGATGATACAATTGCTATTTTAAGAAATCGCAGTGGAGCTTGAGTTCAATCTCCCACTGATGTAATACACTTTCACAATGCAGTACTATAGAGGCTGAATTCATTGATTGAAACCTTGTTTTCTTACCTCATATATGAAATTATATTTTAAAACGGAATGTTCTGCCTCATTCAGACTGTAACTAGCAGGTCTAAAGAAATAGGACTAAACATGAAATTATGGGGTGGCAGTTTGACATTGAGATTTTTTTTAAATGGTTTTATGTCCATACCATGGTAAAATAAGAAACAATTTGTTTCACAGCCAAATGAAGTCAGAATATATTAAACCCGAACTCTCATTTCATACAGAATAAGTCCCCATTGCAGACCATGGCCATTGCATTTGTATCTCTTGTTATTCCAAACTCCAGCGGGAGATCCCTGTGTGATGTCTATACCCTGGGGAACAACATCTGTGTCAATTTGTTAATATAATAAAATTGTTTTTCTGAATCCCTTGATTGTTCTCATTCACTTTTTGCTGACATCACTCCTTGGACAAGCCTCTGTTGCAGGTGCAATGACCACACACTGATCCAGTGGATTATTTGTACAGTGTTCTAGGGGTCAGTTTAGGTCCTGCACAATGTTAAATTGGAAACAGGACTGTTTCTTCAGCAGCTGAGATTTGAAAGGTTTGAAATTTATGATATTATTATTGCATATAGAGTAACAGATAACCTGGGAGTGTTTTGCGTACTGTAACCTATAAGAACATAAGAACCTAACTGAGCATTTGAGGTCCTGTCATGCACGATGAGAGTGAAACCTATCTACTTTGGATTCAACTGAACCCTGAGGGTGTGCTAGAGCTTTTAACTCACTCCAGATATCTATTATTTATATAAACTGCTTTTATTTAATTAATATGCACTGTGTGAGAGACCCGCTGACAATCACGTTGATGCAGTAACTCACCCTGCCACAGACTGGGAAGGTTATAAGTTCTCCCTACACCTAGTGGGCTATCAATTTCAGCAGAGCTGGCACAGGTTAAGGGGTAAATAGAAGTACCAGGCACTTTCCCCAGACAGGGAGATGGAAAACAGGAAGACGGGCAAACACGGAGAACCTGTCAGTGACACCACTGACAAACTCCCGGGAGCTCCCGGTGGCCAGCCGATCACTCAGGCTGACTTAAGCAGAGGAAGGAGGAGAAAGGAACAAAAATAGAGACATGACAGTTAAATGCAATATGAGCTGCACCTGAGTTGCTGTTTAGCAGCAGGGTTCTCCAGTGACGGCCAAATGCGGTAGATGGAATTGTTGACAGCGATGAAAGAGATCTATGAATATGTGCTTGGGCACATGCATAGAGTTTCATTCCATCGTTGAAAATTCTTAACTTTAAGAGAATGCAGGCAGGCATCCACTTTATCCAAATGTTAAAATCATGTAAAGCAAATTTATAAATTATACAAGTGCCCCAGCACTATTTTCATATAGATTGTCTTTTTCCTTTAATTTAATTTTGTGTTTTAAGATATTCCATTCTATTGGCCACTCAGTCCGTGATTTCATGAGTCAATAGAATGGCTTCCAATGTTTTGTGATGGATTTTTAAATCTTAGACACCCACTATCCAATCTGTGCTCCTCAAAAAGGTGGATTTTTAAAATTCAGCATTGCACCATGCTGGCATTGTGCACTGATTCCTGGGTTATGATGCTATTCTTGCATCAGCACAAAGCCAAAACCAATTTGCTTCAAAGTGGAAGTGGTATTATTACTGAAGCCTCAAATAAACAGCCATCCATTCCTGCTCAACCTCCCTTGTAATTATTTCAGAAGAAGCAAAACATGGGGTAATGTCATGTAAAAGATTACAAATGTAATCGTCATTTATTTTCCAAATGTTCGCTCATATCTATGTACAGTGGAATCTTTTAGAAACGTGGTCAATGGTCTAGCCATGTAAATGCTTTCAGCTTGTAACCTGCATACTGCAATTTTTGTGTAATTGAGAGTAAAGACGATTGACCTGACAATGCAATGAATTCTGGTGGACAGTGTGAGGCCAACACCAGGAGGCAGTCTCACATCACTTTGGCATCACACCAGCTATAGGAATGACTGGGACCAGTGTGAGGTCAATTTAACTACCTCTTGGGTGTTCTAGCTGACCATTTGGAGTGTTTACAAACTTCATTCTAATCGTTAAAAATGTCACCCACAGCTACCAGCTTGCACCAATCTGAGGTCTGTTCCAATGTCAAAGAATTACTAGCAGTACGCTAAATGTATTGATTAAAATGGGCTTGTGATTTTTGATGCTGTCAATCAGGGATACTCGGTATATGGTTTCTGGTCGAATATGGCCCTTCTGTCTCTATCTCCTCCTTTAAGGCACTCCTTAAAACCTACCTTTTTGACCAAGCTTTTGGTCACCTGTCCTTATATCTCCTTATATGGCTCAGTGTCAAATCTTGTCTGATAAAGTTCCTGTGAAGCACCTTGGGACATTTTACTATTTTAAAGGCGCTGTATACATGCAAGTTGTTGTTGTTGTGAGCTATTTTTGTGGCCCTCAGTACATTTACATGTTTCCTACTGTATTTCCAGCTGACAACTTTGTGTCCCTGATCCCAGTGCTGTTGCTGCTACCGCTCCCACCTGCCTGATGTGGTTGCCACTATTGCTCCCAACTCTACAGCCTTTCCAACTGCCTCTTCCGATCACCCTCCCACATTTTAATATGTTGCCACCTTTTTGAGGAGCACAGATTGGATAGTGGGTGTCTAAGATTTAAAAATCCATCACAAAACATTGGAAGCCATTCTATTGACTCATGAAATCACGGACTGAGTGGCCAATAGAATGGAATATCTTAAAACACAAAATTAAATTAAAGGAAAAGGACAATCTATATGAAAATAGTGCTGGGAATGTATTGCCAATCAAGTGGGCTGCTTTGTCCTGGATGGTGTCGAGCTTCTCGAGTGTTGTTGGAGCTGCATTCATTCAGGTAAGTGGAGAGTATTCCATCACATTCCTGACTTGTGCCTTGTAGGTAGTGGAAAGGCTTTGGGGAGTCAGGAGGTGAGACACTCGCTGCAGAATACCCAGCCTCTTGCCTGCTGTTGTAGCCACAGTATTTATGTGACTGGTTCAGTAAGGTTTCTGGTCAATGGTGACCCCCAAGATGTTGATGGTGGGGAATTTGATGATGGTAATGCCATTGAATGTCAAGAGAAGGCTTGTTGGAGATGGTCATTGCCTGGCACTTGTGTGGCGTGAAAATGTTACTTGCCACTTATCAGTCCAAGCCTGAATGTTGTCCAGGTCTTGCTGCATTCGGGTATGGACTGCTCCATTATCTGAGGAGTTGCGAATGGAACTGATCACTAAATCATCTCCACTTCTGACCTTATGATGGAGGGAAGGTCACTGATGAAGCAGCTGAAGATGGTTGGGTCTAGAACACTGCCATGAGGAACTCCTGCAGCGATGTCCTGGGGCTGAGATGATTGACCTCTTACAACCATCTTCCTTTGTGCTAGGTATAACAGCAGCCAGTGGAGAGTTTTCACGCTGATTCCCATTGACTTCAATTTTACTAGGGCTCCTTGATGCCAAATTCAGTCAAATGCTGCCTTGATGTCGAGGGCTGTCACTCTCGCCTCACCTCTGAAATTCAGCTCTTTTGTCCATGTTTGGACCAAGGCAGTAATGAGGCCTGGAGCCAAGTGGTCCTGGCGGAACCCAAACTGGGCATCGGTGAGCAGGTTATTGGTGAGTAAATGCCGCTTGATAGCACTGTTGACGATACCCTCTGTCATTTTGCTGCTGATTGAGAGTAGACTGATGGGGCGGTAATTGACCAGATTGGATTTGTCCTGCTTTTTGTGGACAGGACATACCTGGGCAGTTTTCCACATTTTCGGGTAGATGCCAGTGTTGTAGTTGTACTGGAACAGCTTGGCTAGAGGTGCGGCTATTTTTGAAGCACAAGTCTTCAGCCTTTGCTGTATCCAATGCGCTCAGCCGTTCCTTGATATCATGTGGCGTGAATTGAATTGGCTGAAGACTGGCTTCTGTGATGGTGGGGATCTCAGGAGGAGGCCGATATGGATCATTCACTCGGCACTTTTGGCTAAAAATGGTTGCAAACGCTTCAGCCTTGTCTTTTTCACTGATCAAAAACTACCTGAAAGAGAAAGACAGGCTAGTATTATGAGTGCATCCATTCATCCATTCATTTGTTTAAACTATGTAAGACTGGGTGTTCAGCGATTCTTCTTTTCCCAGTGAGATGAGACTCTGTATTACATTGCAGCTAGTGTGGTGGGTCTGTATGCCATCAAGTGGGAGCTGGACCAGTTCTTGACTGGGGTAGAGATCATATCATGTAGAAGATAAGTTTCTTTTCAGATAACACTTGGTCCATGTGATCTTCAGGACAGGTTTTGATCAACTACAGAGAAGAAGCATTTAATCATGATATTCTGGCTATCATAGTGTGGGGCATGCTTGATGGACCAGCTGGTCTTTTCCTGCCCATCAATTTCATATGTTCGGATCTCACCTCACCCAGTGAAGTCAATCTGTACCTTGTGTAAGGCAACAAAGGTCCAAAAAATAGATACTAAAGTATCCTCCTGTGATCATCTTAAAAATGTTAAATATAATGTGACCCACAGCCAGCACTATAACCCTGACTGCTGACTGCACACCACACTCCTGGTACCAGTCTGAGGGCAGTAGCTGCAGCAAAACTACAGCCAATCTCACAGCCTGGAATAACCAGTCACTTGTCCCATGAAACACAACGAGCTCAGTCCCACAGGCCACTGCGTAACATAGGTTTCACTATGTTATGAAAGTACCTGAAAAATGGGAAATGCTAACATAGAAATAGGAGACTCTCACTTCATCATTCGACGGTTGCTGCCTTCAGAAATTTCAGCATGTTCTGACTGCTGGCCAACACCAAGGAAGTTGTACAGTTGGAACTGTGTAGCTAGACAGCAAGAAAAGTGCTGCCCTGTTTAAAGCAGTTTGTTGCATTGCACTGGCACTCAGTCTGTGCTGTTGCTTTGTGATAATTTATTACCTGGAGCTGACCACATTACATGTAAGTCTGTAATATACGCAAGTCCCAACAGAGATGAAAAATTTTCAAAAGAACTTTCCTTCTATAACTTATTCACGAGCCTGTCTTTTGTTGTGGGATGTTACAGAGATCTACAAATTTGTTGATTTTAATGCCCTTGTGCTGTGTCTCCAATGTATCATCGATTTACACAGATATGCTTGTTTCTTGATATTTCGTGAAGTGGGGAACTCACAAGCACAAGAAGAGATAGACATCTTACAGTGCTTTAGGTAGATAATATTAAAGGCAGCCACTGTTAATGACGAGGAAAGGGAGGAAAGTGTGCCCGAGAAATAAAAGATGGAGCCTTCATTTTTGCATTGAAAATCTACCACAAGCTGTTTTACATAGATTTATAAAGAATTTACAGCACTGAACAGGCCATTCAGCACGTGTTTATGCTCCACACAAGCCAACTACCACTCTTTTTACTTCATCTCAGCCTATCAACATATCCTTATATTTTTTCCTCCTTCATTGTATTGATCTAGAGTCCCCTTAGATACATCTATTGTATTCACTTCAACCACTCCATATGGTGGCAAGTTCCATGTTCTTACCACTCTCTGAGTAAAGAAGTTTCTCCTGAAGTCTTTTTTGGATTTATTAGTGACTATCTTATATTTATGGCCCTTGGTTTTAGACTCCTCTACAAGTGGAAACATCTTGTCTACATCTACCCTATCAAAACACTTCATCATTTTTAAAGACCTCTATCAAATTGCCCCTCATTCTTCTCTTGTCCAGAAAAAAAGTGCCCAGTTTGAACTTGGCCAGAGTGTGGCTGAGGAAAGCCACCCAGAAGAAAATACTGAAGGCAGTTTAACATGTGTCAAAAAGCCGCCAATTGTTGGCCTTATCTCCAGCATTGATTTTAAACTAGAAAATTAGGACACGGTCAGTGATTTTTCAGAAGCATGGGATCTATTGTTTAATTTGACTGTGATTGTTACTGACAGATAAAAATCTATGAAAAAATAATAAACAAAATCTAGGCCGATAGCTTTGCCACACCTGGTGTTGGGCTCAGTGTAAGGTTCACAATTCGACTGCTTTTTCAGACAAAGCTGTTCCAATGTACAGGCGGTGAACACATTTTTCACAGTAATGAAGTACAAAACCATCAACAGCCAATTTACATTTTATTTTAAGGGCATTTTTTGCACTGTGAGCAGATTTATTCCAGTAACAGCTATATGATTGTAAGTTGTCTGTCCTTTATTGTATTATTATACTGGTAAGTACACATGCATACACTGCGACACAGAGGAGGACATAGTGTGTATGTCTTTGTGTTTGCGTATCCAAAAATCCACTGGCCGCTCGTGGAAATTACACTGGGGTGGCACCTGTGGGTGACTCACTGGAGTGTGCTGGATCACTTCATTTGCATGGGGCCGACAGGCACACATATCACTATGGGCACTTCTTGGATGCCTGCCTGCTCAATAGAATCATAGACTCATAGACATTTATGGCACAGATGGCCATTCGACCCATCATGTCTGTGCCAGCCTAAACTGAGCTATCCAACTTAATCTCACTTTACAGCTTTTGTTCTGTAACTTTTAGGTTACGGCACTTCAAGTGTATATCCAAGTACTTCTTAAATTCGATGAGAGTTTATACCTCCCTTTCAGGCAGTGAGTTCCAGACCGCTACCTCCCTCTGGATGATAAAAATTCTCCTCAACTCCGCTCTAATCCTTCTACCAATTACTTTAAATCTATTGGTTATGTACCTCTCTGCTAGGTGGAAATAGGTAATTCCTATCCACTCTATCTGGGCCCCTCATAAGTTTTGTACGCCTCAATAAGGTTTCCCCTCAGTCTCCTCTGTTCCAAAGAAAACAACTCCAGCCTATCCAATCTTTCCTCATAGTGAAAATTCTCCAGCCCTGGTAATATTCTTGTAATTCTCCTCTGCACCCTCTCCAGTGCAATCACATCTTTCTTGTATTGTGATGACCAGAACGGTACACAGTACTCTAGCTGTGGCCTAACTAGTGTTTTATACAGTTCAAGCATAACCTCTCTGCTCTTATATTCTATGCCTCGGCTAATAAAGAGTATCCTGTATGCCTTCTTAACCACCTTATCTATCTGTCCTGCTACCTTTAGGGACCCGTGAACATGTACTCCAAAATCATAGAAACATAGAAACATAGAAAATAGATGCAGGAGTAGGCCATTCAGCCCTTCGAGCCTGTACCACCATTCAATACGATCATGGCTGATCATGCACTTCAGTACCCCATTCCTGCTTTCTCTTCATATCTCTTGATCCCTTTAGCCGTAAGGGCCACATCTAACTCCCTTTTGATATATCTAACGAACTGGCCTAAACAACTTTCTGTGGTAGAGAATTCCACATGCTCACAACTCTCTGAGTGAAGAAGTTTCTCCTCATCTCGGTCCTAAATGGCTTACCCCTTATCCCTAGACTGTGACCCCTGGTTCTGGACTTTCCCAACATCGGGAACATTCTTCCTGCATCTAACCTGCCCAATCCCATCAGAATTTTATATGTTTCTATGAGATCCCCTCTCATTCTTCTAATTCCATTGAATATAAGCCTAGTCAATCCAGTCTTTCTTTATATGTCAGTCCAATCATCCCGGGAATCAGTCTGGTGAACCTTCGCTGCACTCCCTCAATAGCAAGAATATCCTTCCTCAGATTAGGAGACCAAAACTGTACACAATATTCAAGGTGTGGCCTCATCAAAGCCCTGTACAACTGTAATAAGATCTCCCTGCTCCTATACTCAAATCCTCTCACTATGAAGGCCAACATGCCATTTACCTTCTTCACTGCCTGCTGTACCTATATGACTGATGTACCATGAAACCCAGGTCTCGTTGCACCTCCCCTTTTACTAATCTGTCACCATTCAGATAATAATCTGCCTTCCTGTTTTTACCACCAAAGTGGATAACCTCATATTTATCTATATTATACCGCATCTGCCATATATTTGCCCACTCACCTAACCTGTCCAAGTCACCCTGCAGCCTCTTAGCATCCTCCTCACAGCTCACACAGCCATCCAGCTTAGTGTCATCTGCAAACCTGGAGATATTACATTCAATTCCTTTGTCTAAATCATTAATGTATATTGTAAATAGCTGGAGTCCCAGCACTGATCCTTGCCGTACCTCACTAGTCACTGCCTGCCATTCTGAAAAGGACCCGTATAATCCTACTCTTTGCTTCTTGTCTGCCAACCAGTTCTCTATCCACGTCAGTACATTACCCCCAATACCATGTGCTTTGATTTTGCACACCAATCTCTTGTGTGGGACCTTGTCAAAAGTCTTTTGAAAGTCTAAATACACCACATTCACTGATTCTCCCTTGTCCACTCCACTAGTTACATCCTCAAAAAGGTCCCCCTGTTCCTCTCCATTTCTCAGTATCATGCCATTTAAAGTGTATTCCCTTGCCTTGTTAGCCCTCCCAAATGCATTACCTGACACTTCTCAGGATTGAATTCCACTTGCCACTTTTCTGTCTACCTGACCAGTCCATTGATATCTTCCTGCAATTTACAGCTTTCTTCCTCGCTATCAACCACATGGCCAAATTTTGTATCATCCACAAACTTCTTAATCATGCCCCTTACATTGAAGTTTAAATCAATCATGTGCACCACAAAAAGCAAGGGTCCGAGTACTGACAAAAGCAAAATACTGCGGATGCTGGAATCTGGAATAAAGTGACAGGCGACCGGAAGCTCAGGGTCACACTTGCGGACTGAACAGAGGTACCCCTTCCCGAAACTGCCCCTTGGGAGATTTCCCCTTTCCCGGAATTTCCCCACGGAGGCGGTGCCACCACTGGTCGGTGCTACTGACAGCATTTGCCTTGGGGTGGAAGTTGTGATGCCCTTGCAGCAGGTCTGCACCCCCACCAGTTCAAGGGGAGGGCCGCTGCGAACTCTGCAGCCACTTCAGTGACAAACACTGGGCCACCAGGGAGGGTTTCAGCCTGGCCAGCAGCCTGGCACCCAAGAGAGGTTGACGGTCCGGCCGAACCTTCGGCCATAATTGTCGACCCAACCTGGAAGTCGGCCAACAAAAGAAATTAACATGGTGGCCATGGCAGTGCGTCCTCCTCTTTAAGGGTGGCTGGCCCGCCATGTCACCGAGAGCATACTGGCAGCAAGTTTGGCCCCTTAGTCTCCATGAGCAACATGCACCATGAAGCACAGGAACAGGCGGATAGCTCTTAAGTCACCAGCAGTCCTCGGCAACAACCTACTTCTGGGGTAGTGGCAGAAGTAGCCGGAAGCAGCATGTGTACAAGCTTCCACAGACACAATAGGACAGGCTCATTCTTCTGGTTTCAAGAAGGACCGTCTGGGTCTGCAATATGTTGAGATTTGCAGGTGCCAGAATTACAAGTAGTCCTGCAAGGGACCACACAGCAATCCACCACATCTACTACTTCCACTGAGGGACCACACAGGACTAGGGCAGCAGATGAAGCACAGCATTACATTACATGTAGCACCGAGGGTCAGCACTGCAGCACAGCACTGTTGTCCACACAGCACGCTTGCAGTTTCACTAAAATAAAATAAAATTATAACAGTCTACAAGTGTTATTTATTACTACTGTTAAGATTTACCCTTATTTTATCAGCAAGTGAAAGAACAGACTGGGAAATGTTGGTTATCCATTAAATGAATGATTTATGTGCTTTGGTTTGTCGAAGGAACCCTGGGCAAGCCTCAAAAGAAAATTGTTGATGATACTCCACCACCTCTGCGACGCCTCCATGAATTCCTGGATCTCTGCAGTTTTATCCTCACCCTTCTTGGGGCCTGTGTCTTTCAATGACAGTGTTGGGCATCGATCAATATTTTTCTATTATTCGACCAACTTGTTCTGGCTCTATCCAATACAATGCTTGATAGAAAATTTGAACACACTCACCTGTCGGCTGCCATCTTTGGTGCAGCAGATAATCCAGGGGCCTCTTATCAACAGCCAATATCTCACATTGCAAAGTTTACCCAATGAAGTAAAGGGTTTTCCTAAGTCAAAACAGCCAGTATTCTGTAAACC
Source organism: Pristiophorus japonicus (assembly GCF_044704955.1). Taxonomy (NCBI): domain Eukaryota; kingdom Metazoa; phylum Chordata; class Chondrichthyes; family Pristiophoridae; genus Pristiophorus; species Pristiophorus japonicus. Next base: position 177,721,410 of record NC_091983.1, on the reverse strand, counting down.
TGCAAATTAAAAAAAAGTTCCAATTTTAGAATATAGACCGTAGTCAAATATCAGGCATTAATGAATAGTATTTTTTAATAATACTTGACACATGGCAATTTATCCATTTGTGACCTCCCCATTATGAGTTATTCTTTTTTACGATCATGTCCAGGTGCAATCCCAGTGTAACCGCCAGGATTGTGGCGTGGATTTTTGGACACACACACACAAAGACACACATACTATCTTATCTTTCAATCATTCTATCTCTGTGTTCCCTATAAACCTAGAACTTACTTCGCCTTCCAAGCTGCTCACTCTACGTTCTTTCGTTCCCTCTTTCACCTGCCATATTAGTTTAAACCCTCTCCCATACCTCCAGTTCATCCCTCCTGTGATTATTGACCCCAATTCTGTTCCAGGGTAGTGCATCCTGTAGGTACAACTGACTCCTGCCCAAGAACTGGTCCCAAAGTCCCAGGAATCTAAACCCTACCCTCCTACATCATATAGATCTTGACTTTGTGCGATAGTGTAAACTGGGTGATAGTGAGTTGGTAGCCTGTTTTACATCTCTTCCCATTTTTATTTCCATTGAAGTCAATCGGGAGAGCTGTAAAATGGGCTGCCACCTTGCTATCACCTGTTTTATACAATTGCATAAAAAACAAGATCTGCCCCCATGTCTCTAGTCACACATCTGGCTCCTAATCCAGTTGTTTGAGGAGTTAGTGCATGGCACTGGTAGTAAGCTGAGTGTCCAATGTTCATGTAAATCCCTGGGAAGGCTGGAACTGGTGGGAAGTATTCAATCTTACCATTTGCTGGATATTATTGTTATACAGTTCAAAACGCTGAAAAGTTCAATGCAGAACAGTGTTATAGTTGTGTATTTCATGGATCTTATTGTAAGTGTGTAGGAGAGTGTTATAGCTGTGTATTATATGTCTCTTATTGTAACTATGTAGGAGAGTGCTCAAGTTGCACATGTTGTGGATCTGATTGTTATTAGGAGAGTGTTCTTGTATGAGTTGTGGATCCGATTGTTACATTACAGGAGAGTGTTCTGTTGTATATTCATGATACTTATGTATAGGTTAATGGTATTTTCAGTTTTCCTCTGGTTTTAGTGTACGAGTGCAGTTAAGAACATCAGAACTAGGAGCAGGAGTCGGCTGATCTGAACAAGGACTCAGCTCCACTTCCCTGCCCACTCTGCATTTTTACAACCAATTTGATTTACAACCCTCTGAAAGAATACATTTCTACAAATCTCAGTTTTAAATGGGCGGTCCCTTATTCTAAGGCTATGTCCCCTAGTTTTACTTTCCCCTATGAGTGGAAATATCCTCTCTGCATCCACCTTGTCGAGCCCCCTCATTATCTTATAAGTTTCAATAAGATCACCTCTCATTCTTCTGAACTCCAATGTGTATAGGCCCAACCTATTTAACTGATTTTCAAAAGTCAACCACCTGGAATCAACCTAGTGAACCACTGAACAGCCTCCAATGCAAGTATATCCTTCCTTAAATACAGAGACCAAAAATTCACGCAGTACTCCAGGTGTGGCCTCACCAATACCCTGTACAGTTGTAGCAGGATTTCTCTGCTCTTATATTCTATCCCCCTTGCAATAAAGGCCAACATTCCATTTGTCTTCCTGATTACTTGCTGTACCTGCATACTAAATTTTTGTGTTTTATGCACAAGGAGCCCCAGCTCTCTCTGTACTGCAGCATTTTGCATTTTTTCTCCATTTAAATTTTAATTTGCTTTTCTATTATTTCTGCCAAAGTGGATAACCTCACATTTTCCCACATTATATTCCATCTGCCAAATTTTTGCCCACTCACTTAGCCTGTCTATATCTCTTTGCAGATTTTTTGTGTCCTCCTCACAATTTGCTTTCCCACCCTCTTTGTATCATCAGCAAACTTGGTTACATTACACTCGGTCCCTTCATCCAAGTCATTAATATAGATTGAGGACCCAGCACCGATCCCTGAGGCAACCCACTAGTCGCTGTTTGATGACCGGTAAATGATCCATTTATCCCGACTCTGTTTTCTGTTAGTTAACCAATCCTTCATCCATGCCAATATATTACCCCCAACCCCGTGAGCTTTTATCTTGTGCAGTAACCTCTTATGTGGCACCTTATTGAATGCCTTCTGGAAATCCAAATACACCACATTCACTGGTTTCCCCTTATCCATCCTGCTCGTTACCTCCTCAAAGAACTCCAGCAAATTTATCAAATATGATTTCCCTTTCATAAAACCATGCTGACTCTGCTTGATTAAATCATACTTTTCCAAATGTCCCGCTACTGCTTCCTTAATAATGGACCCAAACATTTTACCAATGACAGATGTTAGGCTAACTGGTCTATAGTTTCCTGCTTTTTATCTGTGTTCTTTTTTAAATAGGGGCGTTACATTTGTGGTTTTCCAATCTGTTTGGACCTTCCCAGAATCCAGGTAATCTTGGTAGATTACAACCAATGCATCCACTTCTCTTAAGACCGTCGGATCTAAGGCATCAGGTCCAGGGGACTTGTGCGCCTTTAGTCCCATTATTTTACTTAGTACTACTTCATTAGTGATAGTGATTGTATTAAGTTCCTATAGCCCTTTGATTATCCATTATTAGAATATTCTTAGTGTCTTCTATCTTGAAGACCAATACAAAATATTTGTTCAATGTCTCTGACATTTCCCTGTTCCCCATTATTAATTCCCCAGTCTCATCCTCCAGGGAACCAACACTTACTCTAGCCACTCTTTTCCTTTTTATGTACCTGTAGAAACTCTTACTATCTGTTTTTATACTTCATGCTAGTTTACTTTCATAATCTATCTTCCTTCTCTTAATCATTTTTTTAGTTGTTCTCTGCTTGCTTTTAAACATTTCCCAATCCTCTGGCCTTCCACTCGTCTTAGCCACATTGTATGCCTTTGTTTTCAATTTGATACCGTCCCTTATTTCCTTAGATAGCCACAGAAGGTTATCCTTTCTCTTACAGTCTTTTCTTCTCATTGGGATATATTTTTGTTGCGAGTTATGAAATATCTCCTTAAATGTCTGCCACTGCTCATCAACCGTCCCATTCTTTAGTCTATTTTCCAAGTCCACTTTAGCCAACTCTGCCTTCATACCTTTGTAGTCTCCTTTATTTAAGCTTAGGACCCTGGTTTGAGATCGAACTTTCTCACCCTCCAACTGAATTTGAAATTCAACCATATTATGGTCACTCATTCCTAGAGGATCCTTTACTAGGAGATTGTTTATTAATTCTGCCTCATTACACAGTACTACATCTAAGATAACCTGCTCCCTGGTTGGTTCCACAATATACTGTTCAAGGAAACTATCCCGGATACACCCTATGAACACCTCCTCAAGGCTACCCTGGCCAATTTGCTTTGTCCAACCAATATGAAGGTTAAAATCACCCATGATTCTTGCCGTTCGTTTATTATAAGCCTCCATTATTTCTTGATTTATACTCCGTCCAACAGTTTAGTTACTGTTAGGGAGCCTATAGACTACACCCACCAGTGACTTTTTCCCTTTATTATTCCTTATCTCCACCCAAACTGATTCTATATCTTGATCTTCTGATCCAACATCGTTTCTCACTAACGTAGTGATCCCATCCTTTATTAACAGTGCTACCCCACCTCCTTTTCCTTGAATCAGTTTAGAACAAATTTACTAGGAATGACAAATCAGAAGTTTAATTTATCAAGGTTTGTTCTCTGTGCAGTTTCAATTAGGAGAGAAAATGTTTTTCTGTTTTAAAAAAAGTACATTGTAAATTTATGAATGTAAAACTGGTTCTTTTCTTTCAAACACATTGTGATCTGTTCTTTACTTTCTCTGAAAAAATGCAAAATTTTTTCAGCTTTTATTTATGTGGTTGATTAATCAACCCAGGTACAGAATGTAAAGGAGAGAGAGCCAACTGCTTGATTTGTAAGCCTGAAAAAGGATACTGTAGCTTTCATAAATTGATATACATAAAATTAAAATTCTCCTTTCATACCAATTTTTTATTCCGCAGAAAAAAACTGGTAAAGGTGTCATGTATCTTGGAATATGTGTTCTGCGTATCGCCCTAAATGCACAGAAACTCTTAATATGAAATTCATTAGCAAGAACTGAGCTTTTCTTTGTTGAATTGTTTGCTGTCTTTGTTTCTAGGAATGGCGCCACACTGCCAGCATGAAGTCTTTTGGCATCCGTAGCCCAGTGCACTCTGCCAACACCGTGATTATTAAAGGCATAAAGACACAGAGCTGTCTAAGTTCATTTGAATTAGATGTTTGGTGCTGGAACTTTCAATTTACGCCAGTGCACATTACGGACATGGACCGTGTAAAATAAAAAAACACTCAGCTCCTCACAGAGTTTGAACACTGTGTACCTGCTTATGAAATAAAGCTGTGAGGATTCCTTTCAAATGTTTCTTTTTGGTTTCCACTTTTTAAAAAACAAAATCCCGTTACAAAAAGGAAGTTGACAGCCCAATTCTCGAAACTTGGAACAGTTCACAGCTACAACAACTGTGCGTTGTGACGTGATGATGTTGCATCTTTCTACAAGTCAGTTATTATTTTAATATTCATTCATTCATGGGATGCGGGCGTCGCTGGCAAGGCCAGCATTTATTGCCAATCCCTAATTACCCTTGAGAAGGTGGGGGGGTGAGCTGCCTGCTTGATCCGCTGCAGTCCTTGTGGTGAAGGTACTCCCACAGTGCTGTTAGGGAGCAAATTCCAAGATTTTGAGTCAGCGCCGATGAAGGAACGGCAATATATTTCCAAGTCAGCATGGTGTGTGCCGTGGAGAGAAACTTGCAGGTGATGGTACTAGCAAAGGAGTGCCGGTTCTCTTCGACCTGTTGCCGCTGGCGGGAGCCTCACCTGCCAGCCACACATGGCAGGAAATCGCCAGTACGCTGCCGACAATTGTACATTCATTTAATTCATGGATGAAAAATTAGAGAGGGTCCAGTGTGCCGGGATACCCCGATATTTACAGCTGCCTAACGAGGCTTCCAGCCATCCTGTGTGAAGTAGGGAAATCGGCTCTAGAATTCACTTGTCCAAAAATCGGAAATCTATATACTTACAGCAAACCAATTAGCAGAGACATATACATTGCCCACATGATGGCCCACTGTATACATTCACTGTGTGGGGTGACACAGAACCTTACAGATTAGGAATGCATTAGGTTGAATCTCTGTTCAGTGCTGCGTTAATTCATTTCTGCGAGAGCTGTGTCCTTACCAGAGTTCCAGCGCTTAGTCATTCGGCAGTGCTGGAAGATCTCACCGAGAATTTCCCCGAGGGCTTTCCCCGATTGGTTGCCGTAACTTCGGTCGGAAGATTAGCGGAAACTCCCAGAAAGACGTGTCAACGGTACCTCCGCTGATCTTCTGCCAAGGTTAACGGCAGCCAATTCGGAGAAGCCCCGAGGAAGTTGTTGTTGGGCGAGGATAAGCTTGCTATGGTCAAGTGATCTCATGGTACTCACTGGCTAGGTTCACGCATACAGAAAAATCATAGGGATGACCTGAAAGGTTTTGTGGAATAATATGCAACTTGAGTCATTAACGCGAAGGGAGGGAAAATTGGGTGTAAAACAGCATTATGTATAAGTAGAAATAAGACAAAGGCAACGTATCTGTTGGGGTTTTGACTGATTTAGATAGATAAAATATTGCTGAAAATTCTCCTCTGTGCAATCTAGTTCGTCCTACCTCTGCCACTCCCCCCAAACCAACAGCCCAACTCACACTCTTCCAACTCTGCTCTACTGTGTCCTCTAGCCATTATGTGCTGCATTCTCAAAACTCTCTAAACATCTCCATCTTGGTACATCAATTCGCTGCCTTCAAGATCCTCCTCACAATTTCACTCTTGAGCTGTATCTTTGGTCGACTCCTCTAACTTTCGCTTGGTGTCTGTTTTCTTTCTCCTTCCCCCTCCCCGTGAAATGTTTTAGTATGTTTTGTTACATTAAAGGCAACATATAAGTGCAAGTTATTGTTATGGAAGAAATTTCCCCATGAGAATATAGGCAAAATTCTCCGAGGATGTCCAATCCCTCTACACCTCCATCTCTAACCAGAAATAGACACCCGAGTCAGGAGGTGCTGAAGTAATCAGTGAAGGAAATGACTATGTCACGTACTGAAATACATGCACAATATATTCTGTACAGTGAAATGTATATATTACATTTTGAAGTTAATATAATATCTAGGCAAATATTTATAAATATATAAATAAACGACACCCTCCGCCACTTTAACAGTTTTCAGATTCCTGGACCCAACCATCTCCTTTTCACTATGGACGTCCAATCACTCTACACTTCCATCCCCAACCAGGAAAGCCTGAGTCCGCTCTGCTTCTTCCTCGAGCAGAGGCCCAACCAATTCCCATCCACCACCACCATCCTTCGCCTGGCTGAACTTGTTCCCACATTGAACAACTTCTCCTTTGACTTCATTCACTTCCTCCAAATTAAAGGTGTTGCTATGGGAACCTGCAGGGTCCGAGCTAGGCCAGCCTTTCCGTGGGATATGTGCAACATTCTTTTTTCCAGTCCTACTCAGGTCCCCACCCTCATCTTTTTTTCCAATACATTAATGACTATATCGGCGCTCTCGCCCTGAACTTAAAAAATTCATTTACTTTGCTTCCAGTTTCTATCCTTCTGTCACCTTCACATGGTCCATCTCCTACTCTTCTCTTCCCTTCCTCAACTTCTCTGTCTCCATTTCTGGGTATAGGCTGTCATAAGAACATAAGAAATAGGAACAGGAGTAGGCCATTGGCCCCTTGAGCCTGCTCCGCCATTTAATGAGATCATAGCTGATCTGATCCTGGGCTCAGCTCCACTTCCCTGCCCGCTCCCCATAACCCTTCACTCCCTTATTGTTTAAAAATCTGTCTATCTCCATAGCTCTCTGGGGCAGAGAATTCCGACAAACATCCACTATAAGCCCACTGACTCCTACAGCTACCTGGACTACACTTCCTCCCACCCTGCTTCCTGTAAGGACTCTATTCCATTCTCCCAGTTTCTCCATCTCTGTCATATACTAATGGTTCCAATGGTTGCAGTATAATGTGGATAAATGTGAGGTTATCCACTTTGGTGGCAAAAACAGGAAGGCAGATTATTATCTGAATGGTGACAGATTAGTAAAAGGGGAGGTGCAATGAGACCTGAGTGTCATGGTACATCAGTCATTGAAAGTAGGCATGCAGGTACAGCAGGCAGCAAAGAAAGCAAATGGCATGTTGGCCTTCATAGCAAGAGGATTTGAGTATAGAAGCAAGGAGGTCTTACTGCAGTTGTACAGGGCCTTGGTGAGACCACACCTTGAGTATTGTGTGCAGTTTTGGTCTCCTAATCTGAGGAAGGATATTCTTGCTATTGAGGGAGTTCGGCGAAGGTTCACCAGACTGATTCCCGGGATGGTAGGACTGATATATGAAGAAAGATTGGATCGACTAGGCTTATATTCACTGGAATTTAGAAGAATGAGAGGGGATCTCATAGAAGCATATAAAATTCTGACGGGACTGGACAGGTTAGATGCAGGAAGAATGTTCCTGATGTTGGGGAAGTCCAGAACCAAGGGTCACAGTCTAAGGATAAAGGATAAGCCATCTAGGACTGAGATGAGGAGAAACTTTTTCACCCAGAGAATTGTGAACCTATGGAATTCTCTACCACAGAAAGTTGTTGAGTCCAGTTCGTTGGATATATTCTAAAGGGAGTTAGATGTGGCCCTTACGGCTAAAGGGATCAGGGGGTATGGAGAGAAGGCAGGAGTGGGGTACGGAAGTTGCATGATCAGCCATGATCATATTGAATGGTGGTGCAGGCTCGAAGGGCCAAATGGCCTGCTCCTGCTCCTATTTTCTATATTTTCTATGTTTCTATGTCTTCCTTTTCCCTCAACCAAGGATTCCCCATCTCCATGGTTGGCATGTCCTTCGACCGTGTCCGTTCCATTTCCCGCACTTCTGCTCTCACCCCTTCTCCTCCCTCCCAGAACCATGATAGGGTTCCCCGTGTCCTCACCTTTCACCCCATCAGCCTCTACAGTCAACGGATCATCCTCCGCCATTTCCACCACTTCCAGTGTGATCCCACCTCCAAACACATTTTCGCCTCCCCTCCCATTTCAGCATTCAAAAGGGACCGCTCCCTCCATGACATCCTGGTCCACTCCTCAATCCCCCCAATACCCCTTCCCCTCCCCATGGCACATTGTCATGCAAATGCAGGAGATGCAACGCCTGCCCTTTTATCTCCTCCCTTCCCACTATCCAGGCCCCAAACACTTCTTCAAGGTGAAACAATGATTTACTTGTACTTCTTACATTTTAGTATACTGTATTCAGCTGCTCATGATGCGTTCTCCTCTACATTGGGGAGACCAAACACAGATTGGGTGACTGCTTTGCAGAACAACTTTGTTCAGTCCGTAAGAGTGACCCCGACCTTCCGTCACTTAATTCTCTGCTCCACTCCCACTCTGGCCTCTTACACTGTTCCAACGAAGCTCAATGTAAGCTCGAGGAACAAGCTATGATGTAATTGGAATCACGGAGACATGGCTCCAGGGTGACCAAGACTGGGAACTCAACATCCATGGGTATTCAACACTTAAGAAGGATAGGCAGAGAGGAAAAGGAGGCGGGGTGGTGTTGCTGGTTAAAGAGGAAATTAATGCAATAGTAAGGAGGGACATTAGCCTGGACAATGTAGAATCAGTATGGGTGGAGCTGCGGAATACCAAAGGGCAGAAAATGCTTGTGGGAGTTGTGTACAGACCACCAAACAGTAATAGTGAGGTTGGGGACAGCATCAAACAAGAAATAAGGGATGTGTGCAATAAAGGTACATCAGTTACCATGGGCGACTTTAATCTACATATTGATTGGGCTAACCAAACTGGTAGCAATGCGGTGGAGGAGGATTTCCTAGAGTGTATTAGGGATGGTTTTCTGGACCAATATGTCGAGGAACCAACTAGAGAGCTGGCCATCCTAGACTGGGTGATGTGTAATGAGAAGGGACTAATTAGCAATCTTGATGTGCGAGGCCCCTTGGGGAAGAGTGACCATAATTCTTTATTAAGATGGAGAGTGACACAGTTAATTCGGAAACTAGGGTCCTGAACTTAAGGAAAGGTAACTTCGACGGTATGAGGCGTGAATTGGCTAGAATAGACTGACAAAGGATACTTAAAGGGTTGACGGTGGATAAGCAATGGCAAACATTTAAAGATCACATGGATGAACTTCAACAATTGCATATCCCTGTCTGAAGTAAAAATACAAAGGTGGCTCAACCGTGACTAACAAGGGAAATTAAGGATAGTGTTAAAACCAAGGTAGAGGCATATAAATTTGCTAGAAAAAGCAAAAAACCTGAGGACTGGGAGAAATTTAGAATTCAAAAGAGGAGGTCTAAGGGTTTAATTAAGAGGGGCGAAATAGATTACGAGAGGAAGCTTGCAGGGAACATAAAAACTGACTGTAAAAGTTTCTATAAATATGTGAAGAGAAAAAGATTAGAGAAGACAAACGTAGGTCCCTTGCAGTCGGATTCAGGTGAATTTATAATGGTGAGCAAAGAAATGGCAAATACTTCGGTTCTGTCTTCACGAGGGAAGGCACAAATAACCTTCCGAATGTACTAGGGGACAGTGGGTCTAGTGACAAGGAGGAACTGAAGGATATCCTTATTAGGCGGGAAATTGTGTTAAGGAAATTGATGCGATTAAAGGCCGCTAAATCCCCGGGCCTGATTGTCTGCATCCCAGAGTACTTAAGAAAGTGGCCCTAGAAATAGTGGATGCATTGGTGATCATTTTCCAACAGTCTTTCGACTCTGGAGCAGTTCCTATGAACTGGAGGGTAGCTAAGGTAACACCACTTTTTAAAAAAGGATGGAGAGAGAAAACAGTTAATTATAGACCAGTTAGCCTGACATCAGTAGTAGGGAAAATGTTGGAATCAATTACTAAGGATGAAATAGCACAGCATTTGGAAAGCAATGACAGGATCGGTCCAAGTCAGCATGGATTTATGAAAGGGAAATCATGCTTGACAAATCTTCTGGAATTTCTTGAGGATGTAATTGGTAGAATGGACAAGGGAGAACCAGTGGATGTGGTGTATTTGGACTTTCAAAAGGCATTTGACAAGGTCCCGCACAAGAGATTGGTGTGCAAAATCAAAGTGCATGGTATTGGGGGTAATGTACTGATGTGGATAAGTGGTTGGCAGACAGGAAGCAGAGAGTCGGGATAAATGGGTCCTTTTCAGAATGGCAGGCAGTGACTAGTGAAGCGCCGCGAGGCTCATTGCTGGGATCCCAGCTCTTTACAATATACATTAACGATTTAGATGAAGGAATTGAGTGTAATATCTCCAAGTTTGCAGATGACATTAAACTGGCTGGTGGTGTGAGCTGTGAGGAGGACGCTAAGAGGCTGCAGGGTGACTTGGACAGGTTAGGTGAGTGAGCAAATGCATGGCAGATGCAGTATAATGTTGATAAATGTGAGGTTATCCATTTTGGGGGCAAAAACATGAAGGCAGTATATTGTCTGAATGGTGGCAGATTAGGAAATGGGGAGGTGCAACGAGACCTGGGTGTCACGGTTCATCAGTCATTGAAAGTTGGCATGCAGGTACAGCAGGTGGTGAAGAAGGCAAATGGTATGTTGGCCTTCATAGCTAGGGGCTTTGAGTATAGGAGCAGGGAGGTCTTGCTGCATTTGTACAAGGCCTTGGTGAGGCCTCATCTGGAATATTGTGTTCAGTTTTGGTCTCCTAATCTGAGGAAGGACGTTCTTGCTATTGAGGGAGTGCAGCAAAGGTTCACCAGACTGATTCCAGGGATGACTGGACTGTCATATGAGGAGAGACTGGATCAACTGGGCCTTTATTCACTGGAGTTTAGAAGGATGAGAGGGGATCTCATAGAAACGTATAAGATTCTGACGGGACTGTACAGGTTAGATGCGGGAAGAATGTTCCCGATGTTGGGGAAGTCCAGAACCAGGGAACATAGTCTTAGGATAAGGGGTAGGCCATTTAGGACTGAGATGAAGAGCAACTTCTTCACTCAGAGAGTTGTTAACCTGTGGAGTTCCCTGCCGCAGAGAGTTATTGATGCCAATTCATTGGATATATTCAAGAGGGAGTTAGATCTGGCCCTTCCGGCTAAGGGGATCAAGGGGTATGGAGAGAAAGCAGGAAAGGGGTACTGAGGGAGTGATCAGCCGAGATCTTATTGAATAGTGGTGCAGGCTCGAAGGGCTGAATGGCCTACTCCTGCACCTATTTTCTATGTTTCTATGTTTCTAAGCTCAAGTGTGGTGCCAGAGGACTGGAGGATTGCTAATGTGGCATCGTTGTTTAAGAAAGGAGAAAGGGATAGGCAGAGTAATTACAGGCCAATCAGCGTAACTTCAGTGGTGGGAAAATTATTGAAAAGAATCCTGAAGGACAGGATAAATCGATATGTAGAAAGAGATAAATTAATCAGGGACAGTCAGCACGTATTTGTTCAGGGAAGTTTGTGTCTGACTAACTTGATTTACTTTTTTGAGGGGGTAACCAGGAGGGTCGATGAGGGAAGTGCTCATGATGTAGTGTGTATAGATTTTAGCAAAGCTTTTGATAAGGACCCACATGGCAGACTGATCATGAAAGTAAAAGCCCATGTGATTCAGGGCAAAGTGGCAAGTTGAATCCAAAATTGACTCAGAGGCAGGAAGCAAAGGGTAATAGTTGATGGGTATTTTTGTAACTGGAAGGATGTTTCCAGAGGGGTTCTGAAGGCCTTAGTACTCGATCCCTTGCTTTTTGTGGTACCCATCAATGATCTAGATTTGAATATAGGGGGTATGATTAAGAAGTTTGCAGAGGATTCTAAAATTGACTGTGTGGTTGATAATGAAGAAAAAGCTACAGACTGCAGGAAGATCATCATTAGCCAAGTCCTTTTCAGAATGGCCTGCAGTGACTAGTGGGGTGCCGCAGGACTTGGTGCTGGGACCCCAGCTATTTACAATATACATTAATGATTGAGATGAAGGAATTGAGTGTAATATCTCCAAGTTTGCTGATGACACTAAGCTGGGTGGCAGCGTGAGCTGTGAGGAGGACGCTAAGAAGCAGCAGGGTGACTTGGACAGGTTAGGTGAGTGGGCAAATGCATGGCAGATGCAGTATAATGTGGATAAATGTGAGGTTATCCACTTTAGTGGCAAAAACACGAAGGCAGAATATTAGCTAAATGGCGGCAGATTAGGAAAAGGAGAGGTGGAATGAGACCTGGGTGTCATGGTACATCAGTCATTGAAAGTTGGCATACAGGTACAGCAGGCAGTGAAGAAGGCAAATGGTATGTTGGCCTTCATAGTTAGTGGATTTGAGTATAAGAGCAGGGAGGTCTTACTACAGTTGTGAAAGGCCTTGGTGAGGCCTCACCTGGAATATTGTGTTAGTTTTGGTCTCCTAATCTGAGGAAGGACGTTCTTGCTATTGAGGGAGTGCAGCGAAGGTTCACCGGACTGATTCCCGGGATGGCAGGACTGACATATGAGGAGAGATTGGATCAACTGGGCCTGTATTCACTGGAGTTTAGAAGGATGAGATGGGATCTCATAGAAACATATAAAATTCTGACGGTACTGGACAGGTTAAATGCGGGAAGAACGTTACCGATGTTGGGGAAGTCCAGAACCAGGGGACACAGTCTAAGGATAAGGGGTAAGCCATTTGGGACTGAGATGAGGAGAAACTTCTTCACTCAGAGAGTTATTAACCTGTGGAATTCTCTACCGCAGAGAGTTGTTGATGCCAGTTCATTGGGTATATTCAAGAGGGAGTTAGATATGGCCCTTATGGCTAAAGGGATCAAGGGGTATGGAGAGAAAGCAGGAAAGGGGTACTGAGGTGAATGATCAGCCATGATTTTATTGAATGGTGGTGCAGGCTCGAAGGGCCGAATGGCCTGCTCCTGCACCTATTTTCTATGTTTCTGTGTTTCTATCATCATCATTATCATAGGCAGTCCCTCGGAATCGAGGAAGACTTGCTTCCACTCCTGAAGTGAATTCTTTGGTGGCTGAACAGTCCAATATGAGAGCCACAGACTCTGTCACAGGTGGGACAGATAGTCGTTGAGTGAAGGGGTGGGTGGGACTGGTTTGCCGCATGCTCATTCCGCTGTCTGCGCTTGATTTCTGCATGCTCTCGGCATTGAGACTCGAGGTGCTCCCGGATGCACTTCCTCCACTTAGAGCGGTCTTGGGCCAAGGACTCCCAGGTGTCAGTGGGGATGTTGCACTTTATCAGTGAGGTTTTGAGGGTGTCCTTGTAGCGTTTCCGCTGCCCATCATTGGCTCGTTTTTCGTGAAGGAGCTCTGATTAGAGCACTTGCTTTGGGAGTCTCGTGTCTGGCATGCGGACTATGTGGCCTGCCCAGCGGAGCTGATCGAATGTGGTCAGTGCTTCAATGCTGGGGATGTTAGCCTGAATGAGGATGCTGATGATGGTGCACCTGTCCTCCCAGGGGATTTATAGGATCTTGCGGAGACATCGTTGGTGATATTTTTCCAGCAACTTGAGGTGTCTACTGTAGATGGTCCTGACATGATCCAAGATATCAATGTACTGGTCAGGTGGGCAGAACAGTTGCAAATGGAATTCAATCCGGGTAAGTGTGAGTTAATGCATTTATGGAGGGCTAACAAGGAAAGGGAATACACATTAAATGGTAGGACACTGAGAAGTGTAGAGGAACAAAGAGACCTTGTCCACAGATCCCTGAAGGTAGCAGGCCAGGTGGATAAGGTGGTTAAGAAGGCATACGAAATGCTTGCCTTTATTAGCTGAGGCATAGAATATAAGAGCGGTGGGGGGGGAGGGGCGCGGGGAGGTTATGCTTGAACTGTATAAAACATTGGTTAAGTAACAGCTGGAGTACCTCGTGCAGTTCTGGTCACCGCATTACAGGAAGGATGTGATTGCACTGGAGAAGGTACAGAGGAGATTTTCGAGGGGTGGAGAATCTTAGCTATGAGGACAGATTGGATAGGCTGGATTTGTTTTCCTTGGAACAGAGGAGACTGAGGGGAGACCTCATTGAGGTGTATAAAATTATGAGGGGCCTAGATATAGTGGATAGAAAGGGCCTATTTCCCTTAGCAGAGGGGTCAACAAACAGGGTGCATAGATTTAAAGTAATTGGTAGAAGGTTTAGAGGGGATTTGAAGGCAAATTTATTCATGCAGAGGGTTGCGGGGGTCTGGAACTCACTATCTAAAAGGGTGGTAGAGGCAGAAACCCTCACCACATTTAAAAAGCACTTGAAATGCCGTAACCTGCAGGATTATGGACCTAGAGCTGGAAAGTGGGATTAGGCTGGATAGCCTCTTGTTGGCCGGCATGGACACGATGGGTGTGAAAGGCCTCCTTCTGTGCTGTAAACATCTATGATTCCATGAACACCACATCTTTCGATTAGGCACTTTACATCGAGTTCAACAAATTCAGACCATAACCTGTGCCACAATTTTTTGACATGGCAACTGTTGATGATTCTGCCATTCCCATTTTCACCTCTGCTAGACTCATCTTTTATTTCTTTACTTGTCCCGTTACCATCTCCTTTTGCTTTGTATGATCATACCTTTTGTTATTTAATCTCTCCTGTCTCCCACCCTATCACAGACATTCCTTTTTGTTCTTTCCTCCCCTCCCCCCTTTCCCTACCCCTGCACTTGCTTAAAATCTGTTACATCTCTAATTTTTTCCAGTTCTGTTGAAAGGTCATCGACCTGAAACATTAACTCTGTTTCTCTCTCCACAGATGCTGCCTGACCTGCTGAGTATTTCCAGCATTTCCCGGTTTTATTTATAAATTTATATATTGATACATGCACTCTACATGGACCAGAAAAGTGCCAAGATCAGACCCTGATCCCAGTTGTAGTCAGTAGTGGCTCTATAACTGACAATGCTCCTGGACTAAGGAAGGGAAATCAGCCAGGCTTCACACTCTGGAATTTTTATCCAGTGATTCCTGTTGCTTTATATGGGTATTGTTGGGCTTGGCAGTGACATCCCCTATCGATGAATATCCTCCTAGAATTACAGAGGACGATTGGGAGAGCCCACACAGAATTTAATGGACTTTTGTGTCTGGGCTCACACATTAAGATTGTTCATTGGGTTAAGATGTTGAAGAATTGTTGATGCTTGAGAAACCGTATCCCAGCCTGATTGTCTACATTCAGAAGGAGAGAATAAAGAAGAGATTTTTTTTAAATACATTATCTTTTATACGTTATATATACTTAGATATATGTCTGTGTGTGTGCACATGTTATATAGAGATACAAGATGTATGTAATTGCCTATGTTATACTTATATATATATAGTACATATCTAAATGGATGTATATTCATTTGTAGAAAATGTGTACATATATACTGTATATATATTTACATATATATTCTCATGCACACAGACACACACATATATATATATACTGTGGAATCTATATATATTTAAAAGGTACTACTGTCAACAAAAGTAACAACTTCCGTTTATATCTTCAGTGTAAAATTGTCTTAAGGACCTTCACAAAAAGGAAAACAGATGCTGAGCTAAGTGGGGACAGATTAGGAATGGGAGTCCAAATGTTTGGTCAAAAAGATGGGTTTTGAACAGGTTTTCAAAAGATAGAGAAAAAGGGAGGTTGGAGGAGAGGACTAGATTAGGGAGAGAGTACCAGATATGTGACCTGAGGCGACTGGATGGTCAGCCAACAATGGTGAGGTGAAAGAGAGAGCGGACAATACCAGAGGAATGGTGTGTGCTTGAAGGATATAGGGCTGCAGAAGATTGCAAAGATGACTATTTAAAATTTAATCCATTAGGGGGATTATGAAGCCCCTTCCTATGTCACACTTTGGGTTTCACGTGACAGCATCATATTTTTTCATTGCTTCAAATTTCATATTCATAAAACATCAGTAAATCAAATCTTAGTATGTCGAGAATGTATGAATCAGAATGTATGATTCAGAAGTGAGCTAAGTGGCCAGAAACCTATCAGTAAGGGAGTACTAAACACATTTGAAAGAAATGAATCAAATGTGAGCATGAGGAAAATCCAGCATCAAACATCAGCAGAAGCTGACTCAATAAAATCATTGAAAGAAAGTTGTGAAAGTTCGTTCGAGCCTCCTAAATTTTCCACAAGCTGAAAATCTCCAGGCAAAAGTAACATTTATAACATTGTGCATTAAAAAAAAGAATTTTGCATAAAGTGCTTGTTTTTATTCATAGATTTGCCTGTAAATCCCTGGAAAATATTTTCTCACAGAGGCCTACTTCAGTGTGTCTGGGACTCAATTTGGAGTAATTGGCTGCAACTTAAATGTTTGGGCTGGGCATTGCTGGCAATATTTCTCTGAATACCTTGGTTCCCCATGATTGGCTGCTGTCCATATCAATCACAGCAAACTCCTCTGCTCTTCATTTGGATTCCAAAAGCCAGTTAAGGATTCCTGCTTTCTGAATCTAATGAAAATTCACAGATGGTGCCAGGACTAGTTTTGTGGGAGCCCCACTCACTAGCAATCCACTGATTGAAAAGTCTGAAAGCCTGTAAGATACCTGACATTTTTGGATAAAAATCTGCAAACAATTTAACCTGCGAATGTTTCGAGGGTAAATTACATAAGTAACCATTTACAAAGGGTTTACGTGATTTGTTTATTAAAAAAGACGTTGATTGTTTACTGTTCCATCCACTTTCCTAGTCAATCGCTTCAGGTTAATGCATCAACTCTTCAACTCTTGTTGGGGGAAATAAAATAGATTACTACATTGCAGAGTTGTTTACAGCATGCTACATGTGTAACAAGTGAAACTTTAAACCAGTAGAACCTCTGGGGGTGAAATTGGTCTTCAGTGGTATCGCAAAATGAGCATTTTACATCCCGTCCGATTTTCTTTCCCACAACGGAAAATCCAGTCAGGATCTCCCACCATGCTGTGGTCTGATTGCTTGGGTGCATGTGCAGTATAGGCGTTCCTTTTCTTTTACTGGGCATCATTTCTTCAAGCCGACCTTGGTACTCTTCCTCGGTCCTGAGAACTTCATGTGCCTTTTCTCCTACCTATGGACACAGGAGACTGCATTCACTCTATTTGCCACCTCTTGCCCTGCCTGCTGCACAGTAGCTCTGTTAGAAGATTTCCCTTCTGTCTCAAAAATGGCTTCTGCCCCGTGATCCACCTCTGCCAGCAGCCCCAAGCTCTCTTCAGCGAAGGGTGCAGCACTCAGAGTTTGTCTAGCCAGGTTCAGCATCAGCAGAATCAATCTCCACTAAAAACAGTGCAGCAGCCCTTTAAAACATTTTCACTCATTATTCCTGCACCCTTGCCCTCAGGGGTGAATCAGCACTCCCTGATTACTTGAAGAATGCGCAGGGAGTTTAGGAAAATTGTGTAAGTGACCTAACCCCTCAGAATCCGCCTGGATTCTGTGCCACCAGTGTGAGTGAGTTGACGAGAGCCAGGAGCGTGGCTAATTTTTTCCACCCAAGTGGGCAATCAGTCCTTACATTCTTTTACCTCAAGGGAAAAAAAAGCAACAAAATAAATTAACAATGTAAGAGTATTACTACTACAGGTGCAACGTCCCAATTCCGGAACTCCGAAATTGTCAAAAAAAAACAGACATTTTGTGCATAGCTGATGGAGTCGTCGAAATCCGGAATTATTGTCCGAAAACCGGACATTTTTGAGGCAAAACCCAAAATCCGGCACGGATTAGGTCGAGGATTCGGGTTTTGCCAGATTTCTGACGTCGCTGCTCAAAACCCAGCATGAATTCGGTCGAGGATTCCGGATTTCCGACTATTGATGTTCTTGTCTGAAATATGAAAAAACTC
This sequence comes from Pristiophorus japonicus, assembly GCF_044704955.1. NCBI lineage: Eukaryota > Metazoa > Chordata > Chondrichthyes > Pristiophoridae > Pristiophorus > Pristiophorus japonicus. The sequence goes on along the minus strand of NC_091983.1, from coordinate 177,703,399 downwards.
ACAAACCGGAACGGATTTGGTCCCGAGGATTCCGGATTTCGGACGTTGTACTTGTACTATTTCGTACAGCTGATGTCAATGTGGAGCAACAACTGTAATTTTAGGTGATTTAGGTGGTTAAGCCGGATAATTGCATCAGGAGTAGCCAAGTGTATTGCTGTGATGTGGCCAGATCTGGTTAGAATTCTGACCCATTCCTAGTTACACTGACAATTGGTTTGCTACATCAACTCAGAGGGTATTAAGAATCAACCAATGAGGCGAATAGTATCAATGCTTTAAAGGGGGGGCTAGATAAGCAATGAGTAAGAAGGGAATAGAAGGTTATGCTGCTAGAGTTAGATGAGGAAAGATGGGAGGAGGCCAGCATGGACTGTTTTTGTGCCGTATAGCCTATGTAATTCTATGTAAAAAAAAATTCTATGATGCCTCCTTTTTATTTGTGAATCGGGCATTGAATCGTTATATGTTCCATGGTCTGCTCTGGGTGACCACAGTCGCATACTGGAGCGCTTTTAGTTTCCCATTTGTGCATCAAGTATCTGCATCTGCCATGGTTTGTGCAGATGCAGTTTAGGGTTGCCCATAAGCTTCACAGAAGATTAAAGCCAGGGACCTGCCACATTGGGACATTCATGAGGTGCTTCTTTGTGACTTGAAGTGAACCCTATTCAGTTTCCCAAGCATCAGCAGGGTTGAAGTTGCATCGCAAGACGTTTAACAATACAAGAGTGCTTCAGTCATGTCTCTAAACAGCACAGACAATTCTACCACCCCCCAGCTCCACGCTGCTGTAAGATTAAGTTGTAGGTCGTACTCAAGGATGGTACCTCCTCATAATCTGTAAGAGATATTGATCATCCCCTGGGATTGGCTACGCAAACTCAGCTCAGTGAACTAAATATTTACAAAATCATTAAGTTCTCAATATTAGGCAGGCACTCAATTTGTATCACTTGCGTATATCAATATTATTGGTCACCCTCCGCCAAAACCTTCCTCACTATGGGCTGATGTTTCGGACACCCGCTAGCACGGCGCACATCGGAGATGGCGCCCGTCTAATTTGTGGAACAGAAATTGCGCCGAATACTTACCTCGAGATTCTCAGATATATGTCGGGCCGTTTCCAGCTCGGCGCGGCGCAGCAGGAGCTGCTGGGGGCGGAGCTACAGCCCTGCGCCAAAAAGAGTTCCGGCAGCTGCACGCGTGCGCAGTCGCTCTTGGCCCTTCCAGCACATCCTGTCATGGGGCGACAACTCTATCCCTGGCTGAAGGGACGTCGCCCCTATCCCGGGCCGAGTGGCCTGACTGCCCTTATCTCTTCCCCGGCGGGCCCGCCTGGCATCTCGCTGGGGGCGGGCCCCGCCCGAAGTCCACGTCAGCGGCGGGGCCCGCCCGACCGGCATCTCCGAGCAGCTCCTCAGCAGGCTGTTGGAGGGCTGCAGTAGGTGAGTAGAAACTTCTAATTTTTTATTTATTGATTGACTTTTTATTATTTTTTTTTTTGATTGATTGATTTATTGGTTGATTTATTGATTTATTGATTTATTTATCATTTATTATTGATGATGGCTCTTTATTGGTAAAAGTGAAGTATTTAATGCTTTGTAAAATCACCTAACTTCCCTCTAACGTCCCTTTCCCCACCCCCATCTCTCGTTCTCTACGCCTAATTCCTAAAATGTAGACAAGGTTTTTCTTAGCGTACAAAAATCTACACTTACTTCATTTTAAGTTAGTTTGGAGTAAGTTTTCACTGCCTAAACTTTCAAAACAGGCATAAGTGGCTGGTAACGCCCCCTTTTGAAAAAAAAAAACTGTTCTAAAACAAAACCATTCTAACTAACTAGAATTGGAGCAAACTAAATGCCGAGAATTGCAATTTCTAAGATACACCGTACTAAACTAGTTGCTCCAAAAAAATAAAAGCAACTCGAGCCGAAACTTGAGCCCAATCAAACTATTTCAAGTAAATGAAAGACAAATCCTGAGCAGCAATGTAAGTTGGGTCTTTCTTACATGTCAGTAATAGTTGCATCTAACAGCAATGCTACTTTTCTGATAATCATGGAAAATACGTGCCGAGCATAAAGTAGAGATTAAGCACAAGTGAAACATAGGAGTAGATTCAACGTAGAACAAATGTTCCGACTGACGACTGTTTTGAACTATCTGTAGTTTGGATGTCTGCCACAGTGGTACTTAACACACTGTGAAGGAACCGATGAAACCACCACCGCCAGCATTTTATTTTATTTTGTTAGCCCAATGGTGAAATAGTCAAGATTCAGAAGGGTTCTGGTTCAGCATTTGCGGGAATATCTACACGGTTAATAAATGCTAACGACTTTACCCGGTCTCATGTTTCCCTCCTGTGTAACGTTATTAAATTGTAGACTGGACAGTAGTCCCAACGGACGTGTATGTGATTCAGGAATGATTTAACTCAAAGCATAGACTTCCAGTGCAGCAAGTCATTTTGTTTGCTCCTCCTATACAAAATTCTTGATCCAGGAAGAGGAGGTGGTGGGGAAGGAGGAAACCTGTGGCGGGGAGTGTACAGAGCAGCACTGATGCACAGTGCGATGGAATCAAAGGACTCAGATTCCAACCGCCATTCCGCTCAGTTGCTGGTCTGTGTCCTTTTCCTGACTCTTGTCTTAGCCAATTTTCTCTCCCACTCCCCTGTTTTTTTTTAGTCTATTACAGGGATCTTTTTCTTCTGGTTTCCAGTTCTATTGAAGTGTCTACATCCTAAACAATAACCTGTCTTCACTTTTCAAATGGACATGCCAGGTATTTCTATCATTTTCTGTTTTTATTCCAAATTTACCACATGAAGTAGTTGAGGAGAATAACATAGATGAATTTAAGGGGAAGCTGGATAATTACATGAGGGAGAAAGGAATAGAAGGTTATGCTGAAAGGATTAGATGAAGTAGGTGGGATGAGGCTTGTGTGGAGCATAAATGACAGCATAAAATAGTTAGGCCAAATAGCCTGTTTTTGTACTGTAAATTCTATGTAGATCTCTGACATTTTCAGGGTTTTTAATCTTCCTTTTAATTTGTATTTCCTGCCAAGCTAGCTGATTGTTTAACTTATCAGGAAGAATTCAACTGTGGTAGAATGGGACTAACATCAGCGCACGGTAATGGAATGGAAGTGGTAAGATTCTCAGGCTTCCATCAGTTTTTACAGCAGTGAACACCTCTCCAAAACTACAATGCTCATCCCAGAAATTAAAACCAAAATCGAGCCGTTATGTATTTGACTGTGTTGAGGAAAAAGAACTTCTCCGATTACATACTTGAGTCCAGAGGAAATTCCCACCTATTTTTCTCTTTCCAATGCTAACTGACCTGCAGAGCATGTCCAACATTTTCTGCGTTTATGTCACATTTCCAATATTTCCCTCCAGCCTCAGCTTGTCTATTTAGTGGATAACTGGTGCTAGGTTTGAGCGAGGTGCACCCAAGATATTATTGAGTTTTATTCTGGCCACCAGTGTTGGCTTTCTTTTCTTTTAAATGCAATTTCTTTCCAGTTAATAAAATGTTACTGCCATGTGGTATTTGAACAAGAAATTGTGCAACATGCCTGTTCAATTCAGCATATGGTTTGTCAAATCCATAAACCAGTTGTCAACAATTGACACCCAAAAAGATGGTGCCTGCTGACAAACTAAACAAGTGGAAATGAGTGCTTTATAATGGTAGCAGTACAGTCTGTGCAACAATACAACTTAGAAACTATTACTGATGATATTCGTGGACAAACTCTTAATGCATAATCCCCGTATCGCTCCATAAATAGCACTTGATAGGAACCGAACAGGATATTTCAACTTAGTTAAATTACTTTAATTAATTTATTTAGAATATTTAAATGAGGTAAAGTCCTTGCCTATCGAAGTGGATATTTGCAGAATTGTGGGGGGAAATTTGGTACCACCCCGTAACCGTTGCAAGGTAGGACTTCCTGTGCCTGGGGCAGATGTCCCGCCCCGGCAGTGAAATTGTAGTTACCGCCCCTGCGAGGAAATGAAACGCAATGTCCTCGAGGGGGTTGGACTGGGGCGCTGACCGCGGAAATTTTCCAGCTCTGTGCGGAGAGCGCATAGCGCAGGCAGGAGCAGAGGGCCGTCCCCTTCCGTTAAAGGGGAGGGCACGCTGCCGACTCTGCATCGGGGAGAAGGGGACACCACTATACCACTGGGGAGCAGGGTGCTGTGGCAGCAGCCCGGCACAGAAGTGGATGTGCCAAGCTGCAACATCGTGGCATGGACCCTGTGATTTCAGGAGGGCAAAGCCGCGACCGGTATGTCGGCCATTTTTCAAAATGTTGGTGCGGCGCCTCCCCGTTACTTTTCGGCATGCGAGCGGACTGAGGCGCGGTTCGCGAACCGCGAGGCTGATGCCGACATCGCCCGCAGAAACCTCACGGGGGTCTACCGAATTTTTGCTCTAGGGGCGAAAACGGGTCGCTGCACACAGTGTTGATGTCATCATCACCGCGCAGCTACCTGGGATGCTCCTGGCTGGAGCAGGGTGCGACCGGTTAGAGCCTCTGTTAACTCCTGCGGAATTTCTCCCCTTGTGCCAAGGAATACTGTGTATTAAGAATTGGTTGGCAGTTTTATGCGATTCTGTAATTCTGCTTTACATAGAAACATAGAAACATAGAAAATAGGTGCAGGGGTAGGCCATTTGGCCCTTCGAGCCTGCACCACCATTCAATGAGTTCATGGCTGATCATTGCCTCAGTACCCCTTTCCTGCTTTCTCTCCATACCCCTTGATCCCCTTAGCCGTAAGGGCCATATCTAACACCCTCTTGAATATATCCAATGAACTGGCATCAACAATTCTCTGCGGCAGGGAATTCCTCAGGTTAACAACTTTCTGAGTGAAGACGTTTCTCCTCATCCCAGTCCTAAATGGCCTATCCCTTATCCTAAGACTATGTCCCCTGGTTCTGGACTTCCCCAACATCGGGAACATTCATCCCGCATCTAACCTGTACAGTCCCGTCAGAATCTTATACGTTTCTATGAGATCCCCTAAACTCCAGTGAATAAAGGCCCAGTTGATCCAGTCTCTCCTCATATGTCAGTCGAGCCATCCTGGGAATCAGTCTGGTGAACCTTCGCTGCATTCCCTCAATAGCAAGAACGTCATTCCTCAGATTAGGAGACCAAAACTGAACACAATATTCCAGGTGAGGCCTCACTAAGGCCCTGTACAACTGCAGTAAGACCTCCCTGCTCCTATACTCAAATCCCCTAGCTATGAAGGAAAACATACCATTTGCCTTCTTCACCGCCTGCTGTACCTGCATGCCAACTTTCAATGACTGATGAACCACGACACCCAGGTCTCGATGCACCTCCCCTTTTCCTAAACTGCCGCAATTCAGATAATATTCTGCCTTCATGCTTTTGCACCCAAAATGGATAACCTCACATTTATCCACATTATACTGCATCTGCTATGCATTTGCCCACTCATCTAACCTGTTCAAGTCACCCCGCAGCCTCTTAGCGTTCTCCTCACAGCTCACACCACCAGCCAGTTTAATGTCATCTGCAAACTTGGAGATATTACACTCAATTCCTTCATCTAAATAGTTAATGTATATTGTAAAGAGCTGGGGTCCCAGCACTGAGCCCTGCAGCACTCCACTAGTCACTGCCTGCCATTCTGAAAAGGACCCGTTTATCCCGACTCTCTGCTTCCTGTCTGCCAACCAATTCTCTATCCATGTCAGTACATTACTCCCAATACCATGCACTTTGATTTTGCACACCAATCTCTTGTGCGGGACCTTGTCAAAAGCCTTTTGAAAGTCTAAATACACCACATCCATTGGTTCTCCCTTGTCCACTCTACTAGTTACATCCTCAAAAAATTCCAGAAGATTCGTCAAGCATGATTTCCCTTTCATATATCCATGCTGACTTGGACCGATCCTGTCACTGCTTTCCAAATGCACTGCTATTTCATTCTTAATGATTGATTCCAACATTTTCCCCATTACTGATGTCGGGCTAACCGGCCTATAATTACCCATTTTCTCTCTCCCTCCTTTTTTAAAAGTGGTGTTACATTAGCTACCCTCCAGTCCATAGGAACTGATCCCAAGTCGATAGACTGTTGGAAAATGATCACCAATGCATCCACTATTTCTAGGGCCACTTCCTTAAGTACTCTGGGATGCAGACTATCAGGCCCCTGGGATTTAGCGGCCTTCAATCCCATCAATTTCCCTAACACAATTTCCCACCTAATAAGGATATCCTTCAGTTCCTCCTTCTCACTCGACCCACTGTCCCCCTAGTGGCTATAGCTATAAAATCCAGTTCAGTTGCTGCATACTCATTAACTTTTTCGGTTGTAAACCTCTTGCTGCAACCTATACACCAATATAACTTAGACATTTCACTAACCACTTGTAGATGCACTATTCGCACCAATACAGTCAATGCACCAAATTTGATGGTATAAATTAAAGGGATGAGGTCTGTGTGTGGTTGTTCAAATAGTGGGACCGAAATTCACTTGGGCAAGAAAGCAGGCGCATCTCCCGACTTTTTGAGGTCATTACTGCCGACATTTTTCGGTGGCGGCCTCATCAACTTTCACCTCAAAAAATGGAAAAATGGTTTCCTCCCCTTCCAAAGTGCTTTTTCCAGCAGTGTGGCTATGTTAATGGCAGCGGAATTCCCACGAAGAAATTCAGCATGCTGGTAAAGTGTTGCTAATGAGCCAGCTGCTCCCTGGCCTTCTTAAAGAACAAGGTTTGCAGCTAGGCCCTGAGGGGGGAAGGAGTTGAGTTTGACTGTGGCAGCTCTGAGACAAGCAAGGAGGGCAAGCCGCTTCATGGGTGCGGAGCTGGACACCCTGATGCAAGGTGTGGCGGACAGGAGACGACTCCTGTATCTGGGCATGGGGAGACCAACAAGGGAAGTCCTCAATAATGCATGGAGGGAAATAGCAGGGGAGGTCTCAGGCACCTCCATCCATCAGAGGACACCCGTGCAGTGCAGGAAAAGGTTCCATGACATCATCCATCTTATGAAAGTGAGTACCTCTTTCACCAACTGCTGACCTTACATCTGCGAGCCTCTCCTTCAACATTCTCTTATTTCCTATACTCACTCTTTAGTCACTTAAGCAGCATTTCATTGTTCATGCCTCTATACATATTTGTGTGTGTTCTCGCAATGGAGTCTCCTTTTCATCTCACACTTTCAGCTGCATGCCAGGGACACACACTTGTGCACTCAGTTCTGATGCGACATCACAGTGGTACTCACCAACCATTCGTTGTTTTGCAGGCCAAACGGTCTCATAATAGAATGGAGCAAAGGAGGACTGGTGGTGGCGAGGCAGACATCCAGGTCCTCACACCCTTGGAGGAGAGGGTTGAGGCACTCGTGGGTGGACATGGTGCCTTCCCCGTGGGCCAGGGTACTGCTGACGCTGATGTGGGTAAGTGAAGGGCATCCTTTAATGTGCTCTTTCCTTGAATGTGCCAGCACCTACTGTGCCTTTCCTTCTGGAAGTCCGCTATTTGTCAATCCCCCACCTCCCCCTCACGGCAGCCCTTCTCCCATTTATGCTTTCAGATGACAGAACGAGTGGCAGCACAGTCGCCAGTCATGACAGATGTCGGAGAGCAGCTGGAGGCCTGCTTCACAGCCGTGTCGACAGAAGCCCTCCAATTTCAATTCGTAGCAGTGAGGAAATTGCGGGTTCAAGCCCTGCTGCGCATATCCACAGCACTGTGACGTTTTGGGGTTCCACTGAGGAGGAAGAGGAAGAGGAGGACATTGATAGCACCAAGGCGTCACTGCTTCCACCCACACGCGCCAGCTCAGATAGTGGGAGTGCGCGGTCCGATCGAGTTCAGATAGTACAGGGGTCTGTCCTGGGTGTTACATGGAACTAGCGGGCTGCAGCATGGTGACGGGGCTAGGCAACCTCAGGTGCCATCTCTCCAGGGGGCAAGTCCGTACCGGAGTTCTGCCGAGGAGGACTCAGATGATGCCATCGATGTAGCGGCATACGAAAGAAGGATGGAGGCCATGCATTCCCAGATGTTGGCCTCCATTAATGTGTGAGGGCTGAAAGTCCTGAAAACTGTCACAAAAAATACAGACAGCACTCAGCCGTTTAAATGAAATGAAATAAACTTCAACAAAACTTTTCTGCAAAAATACCCCGTTCGCCAGAATACTGCGTTGACCTCCTCCAGCAGTGTCACATATCACGGCAAAATGTACCGCCACAAAAACCCGGTGGAGACACTGCTCAAAAGAAAACTGCCTTTTTATTGCTGAAAATGGGTGGCTTAGCCGCGTAGCAGCAGTGCGCATCCTGATGACGCCACTGCGACCTCAACATCTTTACCGCTGCTTCAGATGTCCGATTCTGGTGGAAGTCCTTACCACTGGAAACCCCGCCGAGCTGAATATGCATCGGGGGGGGGCGGGGGGGGGGGGACCAATAGAGCACAATGCATCGGCCAATCGATTTTTCAGATTGGCCGCCGAAAATCCGCGGTAACGATCCCTCCTGGGACGCTGAATTTCGGCCCAAGTCTGTCAGTGCACAAAAGGTTAGATGTTACATTCCAAATATTGAGCGTAAGGGGCTGAAATTGCCTTGCCTTGTGCCTTCTGTTAGTACCTCCGGGTGGGGGGGTGCTAACGGGGAGCAAAACTGTTTTTGCCCGGGGTGGGGTGGGGGCAAGGAGGGGTCGCTACCGGCTCCCGCGAAATTGCGCGGGAGTTAGCGGATGCTCTGACAAGGTAACGATTGTGCTCCGCCCATAGCACCAAGGGCTGTTGTGCAACCGCCGATGACGTAATCGCCATGTGCAGCGGAAATTGGGCAGCACCCCGCGAGGCTGCCATGAGTGGTGTCAGCATCAGACTCGCGGGTCGCGGGATGGAAAGAAAGAAAAGAAAGATTTACATTTCTACAGCGCCTTTCACAACCACTGGATGTCTCAAAGCGCTTTACAGCCAATGGAGTACTTTTGGAGTGTAGGCACTATTGTAATGTGAGAAACGCGGCAGCCAATTTGTGCACAGCAAGCTCCCACAAACAGCAATGTGATAATGACCAGAGAATCTGTTGTTATGTTGATTGAGGGGTAAATATTGGCCAGGACACCGGGGATAACTACCTTGCTCTTCTTTGAAATAGTGCATTGGGATCTTTTAGGTCCACCGAAGAGAGGGGTCTCGGTTTAATGTTTCATCTGAAAGATGGCACTTCCAACAGTGCAGCACTCCCTCAGCACTGCACTGGAGTGTCAGCCTAAATTTATGTGCTCAGGTCCCTTGAGTGAGACTTGAACCCACAACTTTCTGACTCGGAGGTGAGTGTGCTACCCACTGAGCCACAGCTGACACACTAATGGGGAGTTAAAGGAGAGGTCGTGCACGCCGCGCACCACCATTGTTTTTTCCGGCCCCTTCTGCGCTTCTTTGGCGCGGTCCGGGCCGCCATTGTACAGCTGGCACTCCGTTTGAGTGCCGGGTTGCGGCCTCAGCACGGCGCCGCCCTGGTGGCCTAATGGAGGACATCAGAGGCCTGGCAGAGTGCACAACAGCCCTCCTCTTTAACAGCAGGGAAGGGGCATTGAAACACGTCAGCGGTACGTGGAACTGCCGTGTTGCACTGACGAAAGCGCCCGAGTAGCGCCCCAGATACTGCTCCAATAGGAAGTGAAGCGCGTGACATTACGCTCCACTTCCTCTGAGGGGCAGTAACCACAATTTCGCAGCCAGGGCGGGACTTCTGCACCGGGCACAGGAAGTCCCGCCCGAGTCAGTTACCGCCCCCAAACGGGGCACTGGGGAATTTCGACCATAAATATTTTCTTTTTCCTTCATTTTAAAAGGGTGCTCTTCTGGGATTTGCCTTGCTTTTATGAACATGGAGCTCCACAAAATGGTGCTTCGACAATAGAGAAATTACCTCTCTGAGTTTGGTCTCGGTTTATCGGAGAAACAATGGGGCATATCTTGACTTTGTGCAATAGTGTAAAATGGGTGTTAGCAAATTGTCAGCATGGTTTACAGCTCTCCAGATATTTACTTCCACTGACTTCAATGGAAATAAAAATTGGGAGAGATATAAACCGGGCTTCCGACTTGTTATCTCTTATTTTACACTATCGCACAAAGTCAAGCTCTACCCAAATCAGTGCTTTATTGAAGAATCGATCAGATTTTAGTAACATTTCTGGTGAATTTTAAGTCTGTACTATAGGCCGGAATGGAGGAAATATTTACAGATTCATAAAGTGAAGAATCTCCTTCATATAGCTCAGCTAGTAAAAACATCCAAACACATAAATATGGGCCCAGAAATTGACGTTGGAGACTTCCCGCGGGCGGATGTCTCCAACCTGAAAAATTTCGACGAATCTACCTGGTGGTCCTGGAGGAACGTGGGATTCCGGTGGGGAGGCCTTCTCTTCTCGCGCAGAGAAGCGCGCTCCTGTCCTCGGGGTTCGAACGTAGATGGTGCAGTGTGACTGCACAACCATACAGATACTGTATTCTACAGCATTCTCATTAATAGCAATGAGAAGTCCGTATCTACAAGTTCTCATTGCTATTAATGAGAAAAAAAGCCAAACACACCAAACACCATAATAAAAAATAAAAAACACACCTCTCAAAATTAAAATTAATTAAAATTAAAGTTAATAAATGCCTTAGAAAAAATATATATTTTTCCGATTTTTAAAAAAATGTTTTGTAATTAGGGTTAAAAATAAACTTACCTTAGCGGGCAGGGTTTTTAAAAATAAAACGTGTTTTTAAAATGTTATTGTTTATGTTATAAGTGTGTTTTACAATTCTTACATCTGTAAAAGTAGGCTATGCCCCTGCTTTTATCAGGCACAAGAATTTTGAGGACATTTGCGGGGCAAGATATGGGTAAATCCCGCAATCTTGCCATTGCAAATGTCCTCGCTCCCGATATGCGTTGGATCCAGCTTGACAGATTGGAAAAGCCGGTTTCCAGCGCATGCACATTGTGCGCTGAAAAGCAGCTTTTGCAATGCCTTCTCGGGTTCGTCGACACTCAGTACAGACCCGGGAAGGCTGGAATTTCCAGGCCAGTATGGTGCTGAGCCAGACACACCAAGAGAGAAAGAAAGATTGAATTTATGTAGCGCCCTCCATGACCATTGGACGTCCCAAAGTGCTTTGCATCCAATTATGTACTTTTTTGAAGAGTTATCACTGTTGCAATGTAGGAAACGCGGCAGCCAATTAGCGCACAGCAAGCTCCCACAAACAGCAATGTGATAATCACCAGATAATCTGTTTTTTTGTGATGTTGATTGAGGAATAAATATTAGTCAAGGCACCAGGGATAACTCCCCTGCTTTTCTTTGAAATAATGGCATGGGATTTTTTACATCCACCTGAGAGAGCAGACAGGGCTTCGGTTTAACGTCTCAACTGAAAGACAGCACCTCCAACGATGCAGCACTCCCTCAGTTCTGGGAGTATCAAGCCTAGATTTTCATGCTCAAGTCCCTGGAGCAGAACTTGAACCCACAACCTTCTGACTCAAAGGCAGAGGTGCTACCCACTGAGCCACGACTGACAGCAGAATAGACCCAGGTAAATCTGCAGTCTATGTTGAGTTAGCTGACCTCAGTTAGGGTGGGACTTGGGGAAATCCATTTGGCCTCAGTGCTCATGGCTTTTACTCCAATTGCTATCTTGCAAGCATGAACAAATGTAGACATTGATGAAGGCAGAATTGAGCTCAATTGTCATGCCTCCCACAGTCAAATATCCCACTAACATTCACTGTCTAGACTCACATATAAAGAATGGCCAGTTGGGCAAAGCAATGGAGCAGTAAACTGGTATGAATCTGTGCCTTCAGGGGAACTAATAAAAAATTGTATTAGCCTAGCTATTCTGTTTTGAAATATTTGTTAGTTTTCTGGGACAAGTTGACCAACTGATCCTTAGTTAAAATGCATTAAACATCAAAATGAATTGTTTGGACTGCAGTCAGGGTGTCTTGATATTGTCTGAGAAAGTCTTGACATCTTTTAAATCAGTGGTAAGTCCAGGAGGATGCCCAGGTACTTGACAGTAAGGGCTACCTAGAAATTGGGCCCATTAAAGGATAGAAAGCCACAGTAATGTTGTTAGAAAAAGGACTAGGAGACAATTACTTGTTAAAATTAAACGCCGTTTTTTCAGTATTAGAAGTGGTTTGTACGTTGCCATTTGGACACACGAGCTAGGTTTACAGTAAGAGAGTATTTTATGTCTCCCAGTGATTTATAGGAACATAATACAGTGTCATCCAAACACATAAAAATGTCTGAATCAGAGCACACTTCAGGGAGGCCATGGAAGTAAACCTAAAATAACAGAATCTCAGTATAGAGCCTTAGGGAATCACCAAAGATCCAGAGCTTATATCAGAAAAATTCATAACACTCAGAGCTGCATATTGAGTGGGGCTCACGGCCCTAGAGTTTTTCCTTCTCACTGGTGACACTCTCCTGCTTATCTTGCAGGCATTTTGTGCTGCTCAGTTTACTTGGGCCGAATGGCCTGTTTCTGTGCTGTGGGCTCCAGGTAATTCTATGTAATTTTCTTGTAAACATAGAAAGCATGGTATGTAAAAAGGTAAATACTATTTCCTTCCACAGGCTAAGTACAACCCATATCATGGTCTCTATTCCACCAAATAATCTATTGAGGGAAAGTTCTTGAGCAACAAATATATTTACTTACAATTAAATAGAGATAGCACAAATATTCAGCAAATAATAGTACAATGCATGAACATACATACAATGAGAAAGGTTCTTTGTAAAAATGTTTTCAGCTGAAAAATGGAATTCTTTTCACTTTCAATGGGGAGAATTTTAACTCCTGGGTGGGAAAGCCACTTCCAAGATCTGCCTCGTTACCAGGCTGCTGTCCAACTTCCAGAACAAAATGGGGAAATGGCAGAAAATTGGGCGACCGATAGATCGCGCACTAGGCCCAAGTTAAGTGAGAGGGGTATCCTGGCAAGGGAGGTCTACACGATCCTTGTGGAGCCTGGAGAAGCACTCCTGCTCATCCTGGCCCCACTTGGAAAGGCCTCTTTGGCTATGAGACCTGGTTGTAGCTGGCGGGGTGGGTGCTGTGGGCATACCGCTCTCTTCCAACTTAAGAAGGCATTGTGGTCCTACTGACATAGTAAGACCCCGATTTGGTTACATGTCTGTGGCACCTGCTGCCCTGATGTGCTGCTCCAGGGCCAGCTCAGCACCATCCGAATTTCCACCAGCCACCACCTGCCATGGCCTAGAGCTGGCAGAAGGACAAGATAGCTGTAGGACTCTCAGGCCTGAAGCTACATGCCAGGCCTCCAAGATTGTCATCTGATTGCTTATGGAGATCAGCTGCCAGAAAGCCTCAGTACCATAAACTATCCAGGGAAGGTAGAGGGGTCAGGAGGGCTGGGGGGAATGGGTGTGTTGAGAAAACCAAAAATATATTCTCGGACTACCCCTGGGACCCCATCTGCATGACACCCAGTGGGCAATGTCTGAGGAAAAGGAGACAGGAGGCCAGAAATGCCCCCTCACATCTCACTTTTATGATTGAAATGGACTCATGCCTACTGCAGGCATAAACCCCGTTTTCCCTATTGGAAGCCCTAAAGATTGGTGGGCAATGTAAAAGGGCAGAAGCCAGCAAAGCAGGCTCCTTTTCCTGACCTTAGCACCCAGGGAAATGGACGTTAAATGCATCAACAAGACTCCTAATCAGCACTTTATCAAAAACCTTTTGAAAATCTATATATATAACATCCATTCATTTCCCTTATCAATACATCTTGTTATTTCCTCAAAGAATTCTTTACATTTGTTACACATGATTTGCCTTTTCTGAATCAATGCTGCGCAGTATGGCCTCTAGAAGCTTATTCTCTAACAATGTCAGCGTGACTGGTCTACAGTTACCTGGTTTTTCCCTTCTTGAATAGAGGTGTTACATTGACAAACTTCTGGCATAAGTTCCATATCCAAAGACATTTCAGCGATTGAGGTTAATGCCTTTCTTATTTCTTCTCTGATTTTGAGCTCCACTAGCATTTTCAGTACTGCTTCTTTACCTACAATGATCTTACCTAATTGCTTCACCTCCTCCTCTTGTATCTCTTCATTCCCACTGTTACACTCTTTTGTAAAACAGGAGGTAAAATATTCATTTAATATCTCTGCCATTCTTTAATCTTCCACAAGACAATTTCTTTTTTCATCTCTGGTAATCCCTACTCTTACTTTAATATTTTAAAAAAAAAACTTTTTATGTGCCTTTTGTTTCTACAGAGCAAACAGAAAATCTTCTGCGATAACTGGGACTGGTACAGCACAGATAGATTTAGAGTAAAACTCCTTTTATTATGCCTCAACAATGTACCTCAGTTTCACCCGCTGCGGAAGGTGAGGTTGACGACACCTTGGGGAGAGTGCAGCACATCCACGGGCCACAGTGGGGCAAGTGACTTTTAAAAAATTCATTCACAGGATGTGGGTGCGTTGGCAAAGCAAACATTTATTGCCCATCCCTAATTGCCATTGAGAAGGTGGTGGTGAGCTGCTATTTCAGCAGGCAGAGAGTCTGGAATGTAGGCCAAACCAGGTAAGGACAACAGATTTCCTTCTCTGAAAGGCATGAGTGAACCAGTTGTGTTTTTATGAAAGTCCCTTGGTCAGTAGTTTTATGGTCATTATTACAGACACTAGCTTTTTTCAATTCCAAATGTATTTAATTAACTGAATTTAAATTCTGCAGTTGTTGGGGGGGGATTTAAACTCAGATCTCAGTAGTCCAACCTCCTGGTTTGCTAGCCCAGTAACATAATGACTATGCTATCATAGTCCTATGCACAGGGGAGCACAGCAAAGTGTAGAGAAGGAGTGGTCATAGGGGATTCGATAGTCAGGGGGATAGACAGCCGTTTCTGCAACCACCAGCATCAGTCCCACATGGTGTGCTGTCTCCCAGGTGCCAGGGTAAAGGACAGCACTGAGAGGGTGCAGAACACTTTGAGGGAGGAAGAGGAACAGCCAGAAGTCGTGGTCCCTGTGGGTACAAGAAGGAAAAGGGTTGAAGTCCTGCAGTCAGAATTTCAGGAACTTGGGAGGAAATTTAAGAGCAGGACCTCAAAGATAGCCATCTCTAGATTACTCTCAGTGCCACATGTTAGAGAATATAGGGATAGTAGGACAGGGCAGGCTAACGCGTGGCTGGAGAAACGGTGCAGAAAGGAGGACTTCAGATTTCTGAAGCATTGGGACCAGTTCTGGGGCAGGAAGGAGCTGTTCAAGGTGGATGAGTTGCCCCTCAACAGTGCCATCACGCGAAGGTTAACTAGTGCTGTGGGGGAGAGTTTAAACAAATTTGGCTAGGGTATGGGTGCCAGGAGAGAAGAAATAAGGAGCGCAAAGGACTGGTAAAGACAAACGGCACTAGAATAAAGAGTAGTTCAGAAATAGGAGGGATCTGGCAGAGGAAAAATACGAGGCAGTCTAAAATAAGTTTGGAGTGCATGTACATAAATGCAAGTAAATAAGGTTAGTGAGTTGTCACATGGGACTATAATATAGTGGCAATAACAAAGACCTGGCTCAAAGAAGGGGAGGATTGGGAACATAATATTCCTGAATACAAGGGGGCCGAAATTCAGTGCAGCCAGAAAGCTGGTGGTGTTAAGGCCATGAGGTTATCCTTCGCAAACTATTGACTGTTGAAACACCGAACTTGAGCAAAGTCATAACGATAGCCCAGGCATTTATATCCACCAGCGATAACACCAAACACATTTCGCAGCATAAAGATGCTTTGGCAAGTACTGTACACAAAGTAACAGCGTTTTCAGGCAGGAATGCATATGGCAGAACATACACGCCTGCAGCTGCATGACCTCAGATGACTCAGAGCCCGCCATCAAGTGTGAATGCGAGGCAATTAACACCTTGTTGGTGCTGCGGAGGTGATCCCTGAGCCCATCAATGCCGCTTCAAACACTATGCAAGCAAAGGCTGTGGAACAATGGGACACCTCCAGCGAATGTGCAAACGAGCTGCAAACCCTGCAAACCATCACGAAAGAAGAGGAAGACCGATCCATGGCAGATCAAACTGAACTAGAGACTCGAACTGAGGAGGCAAAAGTGTACGGGGTACACACCTTCACCACGAAATGTCCACCGATCATGTTAAAAGTTGAACTGAATGGAATGCCAGTATCCATGGAATTGGACACGAGTCAGTCCATCATGAGCAAAAAGGCTTTGACAGGCTGTGGTGCAACAAGGCACACAGGCCCAAGCTTAGCCCCGTTCATACCAAGCTGTGAACTTACAGTAAAGAGCTGATCCCTGTAATTGGCAGTGCAGCAGTAAAAGTCTCCTATGATGGAGCGGTGCACGAACTACCACTGTGGATTGTACCAGGAGATGGCCCCACACTGTTCGGCAGTAGCTGGCTGGGAAAAATCTGCTGGAGCTGGGATGACATCCAAGCGCTTTCATCCATCGACAACGCCTCATTTGCCCAGGTTTTGAGCAAGTTCCTGTCGTTGTTTGAGCCAGGCATTGGAAATTTCTCTGGGGCGAAGGTGCAGACCCACTTGATTCCCGGTACATGACCCATCCACCACAAGGGACGTAGGGTGCCATATATGATGCGAGAGAAAGTGGAGATCGAGCAGGACAGGCTGCAACAAGAGGGCATCATCGCGCCGGTTGAGTTCAACGAGTGGGCCAGTCCAATTCTTCCAGTTCTCAAGGGCGATGGCACGGTCAGAATTTGTGGGGACTATAAAGTAATGATTAACCATTTTTCACTGCAGGACCAGTACCCGCTACCCAAGGCAGACGACCTATTTGCGATGCTGGCAGGAGGGAAGATGTTCATCAAGTTGGACTGACCTCAGCCTACATGACGCAGGAGCTGGCGGAATCTTCGAAAGCCTCACCTGCATAAACACGCACAAAGGTCTGTTCATCTACAATAGATGACCGTTTGGGATTCGATCGGCCACAGCTATTTTTCAAAGTAACATGGAGCGTCTACTAAAATCAGTTCCGCGCACCGTGGTTTTCCAGGACGACACGGGTCACAGGTCGGGACACCATCGAACACTTGCAGAACCTGGAAGACGTTCTAAGTCAGCTAGATCATGTGGGACTCAGGTTGAAATGCTCGAAGTATGTTTTCCTGGTGCCAGAGGTCGAGTTCTTAGGGAGAAGAATCACGGCAGATGGTATCAGACCCACCGACGCCAAGGCGGAGGCCATTAAGAATGCGCCGAGACCACAGAATGTGATGGAGTTGCAGTCGTTCCTGGGACTCCACAATTATTTTGGTAGTTTCCTACCCGGGTTAAGCACCTTGCTAGATCCTCTACATTTGTTGCTACGCAAGGGAGATGAAGGGAAATCACAAGAGACTGCTTTTGAGAAAGCCAGAAATCTGTTATGTTCCAACAAACTGCTTGTTCTGTATGACCCATGTTAATATTTAATGCTAGCTTGCGATGCGTCTTCGTACGGGATCGGGTGTGTGTTACATCAAGCAAACGAATCGGGAACATTGCAACCAGTCGCTTATGCGTCCAGGAGTTTGTCCAAGGCCAAAAGGGCCAACAGCATGATTGAAAAAGAAGCTCTGGCATGTGTTTATGGGGTGAAAAAAATGCACCAGTATCTGTTTGGGCTTAAGTTCAAGTTAGAAACTGACCATAAGCCACTCATATCGCTATTCTCAGTGAACAAAAGTATTAATACCAATGCCTCTGCTCACATCCAAAGATAACTGCATATAACTATGTAATTCGCCACAGGCCAGGCACAGAGAACTGCGCTGATGCTCTCAGTTGGTTACCATTGCCCACCACCGGGGTGGAAATGGCACAGCCTGCAGACTTGCTCATGGTGATGGATGCATTTGAAAACGAAAAGTCACCCGTTACGGCCCACCAGATCAGGACCTAGACCAGCCAGGATCCTTTACTGTCCCTTGTAAAAAACTGTGTCCTCCATGGGAGCTGGTCCAGCGTCCCAGCAGAGATGCATGAAGAGATCAAACCATTCCAGCGGCGCAAAGACGAAATGTCCATTCAGACGGACTGTCTTTTGTGGGGTAATCACGTGGTTTTGCCTAAGATAGGCAGGGAAATGTTCATACGTGACCTACACAGTACCCACCCAGGCATAGTAATGATGAAAGCTATAGCCAGATCCCATGTGTGGTGGCCCGGCATCGACACAGATTTGGACTCTTGCTTGCGCCAATGCAACACTTGCTCTCAACTGAGCAATGCACCCAGGGAGGCATCACTAAGTTTGTGGTCATGGCCCTCCAAACCGTGGTCTACGATCCACGTTGACTTCGCTGACCCATTTCTCGGCAAAATGTTTTAGGTTATTGTGGATGCTTATTCAAAATGAATTGAGTGTGTAATACTTTCTGTAAGCAGGCCCACTGCCACCATCGAAAGCCTACGAGCCATGTTTGCCACGCACGGCCTACCTGATGTCCTTGTCAGCGACAATGGGCCGTGCTTCACCAGTGCTGAATTCAAGGAATTAATGACCCGCAATGGGATCAAGCACATCACATTTGCCCCGTTCAAGCCCGCATCTAACGGCCAGGCAGAACGGGCAGTCCAAACCATCAAGCAAAGCTTGAAACGCATCTTGGAAGGTTCCCTGCAGACCCACTTGTTCCTGCTCAGCTACCGCACAAGACCCCACTTGCTCACCAGACTTCCCCCTGCCGAACGGCTCATGAAAAGGGCATTCAAAACAAGGCTCTCTCTAGTCCACCCTGATTTCCATGATCATGTCGAGGGCAGGCAGCATCAACAAAGCATGTACCATGATCACACAAACTTCTCACGCAATATTGAAGTCAATGACCCTGTATTTGTACTCAACTATGGACATGGTCCCAAATGGCTTGCTGGCACTGTCATAGCCAAAGAAGGGAGTAGAGTGTTTGAGGTCAAACTTGAAAATGGACTAACTTGCAGAAAGCATTTGGACCAAACCAAACTGCGATTCACAGACAGCTACAAGCAACCTGAAGAGAACACCACCAACTTCGACCCTCCGATACACACACAAGTGGCAACCGACATCATGGTTGATCTTGAAGCTCAACTCACCATCCGCAGCAGCCCAGCAAGGCCAGCCGCCCAGCAGCCCAGCAAAGACCCAACCAATTTACCTGCACCTGTGTTTGTATCAAGACGATCGACTAGGGAGCAGAAAGCCCCAGATCGTCTCACCCTGTAAATAAGTGTACTTATTGACTTTGGGGGGGAGTGATGTTATGTATGCAATACATTGTAACCAGCATTCTACTGCCACCCGAGGGCGCATCTGTTGGAGTCCCAAGGGATCCCAGCATCCCTTGGGAGCACTGCATATAAGCAGGTCTCCCATGCTGTGCCAGCACTCTTCAGTCAGAACAAAGAGACAAAGGTCACACTTACTCAATTCTACAGTACTCAGTCACATTGCTTTATTTGAGACATAACACAGATGATGTGGCCTACCCAGTAGAGCTGATCGAGTGTGGTCAGTGCTTCGATGCTGGGGATGTTGGCCTGAGCGATAACGTTGACGTTGGTGCGTCGATCCTCCCAATGGATTTGCAGGATCTTGCGCAGGCAACGTCGATGGTACTTCTCCAGTGCTTTGAGGTGTTGACTGGAAATAGGCCACGTCTCCGAGCCATATAGGAGAGCGGCTATCACTATTGCCCTGTAGACCATAAGTTGGTGCCAGGTTTGAGGTCCTGGTCTTCAAAAACTCTTTTCCTCAGGCGACCGAAGGCTGTGCTGGCACACTGAAGGTGGTGTTGATTCTCATTGTCGATGTCTGCCCTTGTTGACAGTAGACTCCTGAGGTATGGAAAATGGTCCACATTGTTCAAGGCCTCTCTGTGGATTTTGATAACCAGGGGGCAGTGCTGTGTGGTGGGGTCAGGTTAGTGGAGGACCTTTGTCTTACGGATGTTTAGTGTAAAGCCCATGCTTTTGTATGCCTTGGTGAAGTTGTTGATGACGGCTTGGAGTTTGGCCTCTGAGTGTGCACAGAGGCAAGCATCGTCCGCGTACTGTAGTTCGATGACAGAGGATGGGACAACCTTGGATCTAGCCTGGAGGCGGCAGAGGTTGAACAGATTCCCATTTGTTACTGCTTGGAATGCTGAGCTGAGGCGATGTTTCCAGTCTGAGCCCCTGGATTGCGATTTCCGTTTTCTCTCTGTGAATCTCGGGATCTCTATTTCTCTCTCTCTCTCTATAGTTTTTTTCCCCCTTTTCTCTTTCTCTATTCCTAATTCTCTATTTCTCTCTCTCCAAATCAAATTTTCTCATTCTGTTTCTCATTCCCTTTCCTCACTTCTATCTCTTTCTCCTTTCTCTTTTGCTTCCTTCCCTCTCTCTCTCCCTCTTTCCCTCACCCGCTTTCTTTCTCTTTCCCTCTCCTTTTCTCACTCCCTTTCTCTCACCCTCTCTTTCTCTCCCTCCCTCTCTCTCCCTCCCACTCTCTCCCTCCCTCTCTCTCTCTCACCCTCTCTCTTTGCCTCTCCCTCCCTCTCTCTCTCTCTCCCTCTCTCTCTCTCTCTCTCACCCTCTAACTTTCCCTCTCCCTCTCTCCCCTTGAGTGCGGATTCTGTGCTGAACAAGCTCAGGTTTGGATCTTACCTTCTTCTCTCTTTCCATTCCCACGGCTCCAAGATCTCTACCACTGTGCACCGGCCCTAAAAGCTGGCGGGGGTACCGTCAGCTAAAGGGACAACTTCTTCACGCTGAGACTGGGTCCGGGGACGGAGCTGCAGCGGTGTGCACTTTTAGCGCGACACTACTGCCTCAAGCTCCACACCGCCACGAGAGTCGGTGGTGGCCCACACTGCTGCAAGACCTCCCAGGCCGAATCTATGTCGAGGTTGCCCGTTGAGACCAAAGCAGCGCCATTTGATTTTGACGAATGGCAGCCACAAATGGCCAGTAATGGTCCTTCCCGGGACCGTGAATTTCGAGACCAAGGCATTCAGGAAAGATAGGGAAGGAAAACAAGGAGGGGCGGTGTCATTATTAATCAAAGAAACTATTGTAACACTGGAAAAGGATGATGTATGTAAGGTGTCAAAGAAAGAATCTAACAAGTTAGAATTGGAACAATAGAGGAGCCATTACACTACTGGGTGTATACTATAGGCCACCAAATAGAAAGAAGGAGATAGGGGAGCAAATTTGCAGGCAAATTACAGAAAGATGCAAGAACTACAGAGTATTGATAATAGGGAACTTCAATGATCCTAGTACAGACTGCGATAGTGACAGTGTAAAGGACAAAGAGGAGGAGGAATTTTTGAAATGTGTAAAAATATCTTTCTTGATCAGTGTGTTTCCAGTCCAATGAGGAAGGTAGCAGTGCTGCATCTAATTCTGGGGAAAGTGGAGCATGTTTCAGTGGGAGAACATTTTGGGAACAGTGATCATAATATCATCAGGTTTAGAATAGTCATGGAAAAGAACAAAGCCAATTAAGTGTAAATATTCTTAACTGGAAGAGCGGTAACCTTTGTGAGTTGAAAAGAGATCTAGCCCTGGTGGATTGGAATCAAAAATTGGTAGTTGAAACAGTAATTGAACAATGAGAGGCCTTCAAAGAGGAGATGCTTCGGATACAACCTAGACCCATTCTCATGAGGGGGAAAGGAAGGACATCCAAAGCTAGAGTTCCCTGCATAACTAAATGTATAGAGATTAAAATGAGACATTAAGGAGGTTAGTTACAAATGTAAGGTTCATAATAGAGAACCAAGCTGAATATAGAAAGTACAGAGATCTAAAAAAGGGAATGAGACGGGCTATGTGAGAGTACAAGAATAGGTTAGCAACTAATATAAAAGGGAATGCAAACGTCTTTTATAAACACATAAATAGTAAAAGGAGAGTCAAAGGAAGCGTGGGGCCAATTAGGGATCAAAAAGATCTTCTTGTGGAGGCAGAGGGCATGGCTGAGGTACTATATGAGTATTTGCATCTGTTATGTATGTAAACATTGTAACTGTGTAAGACTTGCCACCAGAGATCACACTTGTTGGAGGCACAAGGGTCACCTGCACACCTCATGCAAGCGAGTATAAAAGGCGGTCTGCCATGCTGCTTTGGCACTCTGGAGTCTTATTAAAGAGACTAAGGTCACATCAGTTTAAGCTTACAGTACTCAGTCTTGTGGAGTTATTCTAAACATAACAATTGGCGATGAGTAACAGATCACGAACTTTCATGCGGTTATGGCTGCCGTTGGTATTCTTGAGTAATTTGTAGACGGTGATGATTGGGAAGCCTTCATTGAGCGTCTCGACCAGTACTTCGTGGCCAACGAGCTGGATGCGGACGATAAAGTGATCAAGCGCAGGGCGATTCTCCTCACCGCTTGTGTGTCTACAACATACGGCCTCATTAAGCATCTGCTAACACTGACAAAACCAATGGAAAAGACATATGCAGAGTTGTGTACGCTGGTTCAGGAACACCTCAAGCCGAAGGAGAGTATCTTAATGGCCAGGTATCGCTTCTATACGCACCATAGCTCCGAGGGCCAAGACGTGGCGAGTTATGTCATCGATCTAAGACTCCTGCAGGACCTTGCGATTTTGCTGGATATTTGGGGGAAATGCTGCGGGACTTTTTTGTGCTTGGAATCGGCCACGAGGTCATTCATTGCAAGCTGCTGTCTGCCGAATCCCCAGACCTGAACAAGGCCATCACGATAGCCCAGGCTTTCATGTCCACGAGCATCGAAGCTCACCGGCAAGTACTGTGCATAAAATAATGCCTTTAGCAGGCAGAACTGTATATGGCAGGGCCTACGTCTGCAGCTGCAAGACCTTGGATGACTCAGAGTTCGCTGTGGGATGTGAATGCGAATCCATTAATACCATGTTGGCACTGCGGGGGTAATCATAGAGCCCATCAATGTCGATTCAAGCACTACGTGTGCAAAGGCTGCGAAACAATGGAGCACCTCCAACGAATGTGCAAACGTGCTGCGACTCACCATGTGGCAGAGTCGGCAGAAGATGGTCGGTCCGAAGCGGATCACGCAGAACAAGTAAGAGAGGCAACTCAACCCGAGGCCGAGAAAGAAGTGTATGGGGTACACACCTTCACCACCAAGAGCCCTCCTATAATGCTGAAAGTCAAATTAAATGGCATTCTCCAGTTTCCATGGAGTTGGACACGGGGGCGAGTCAGTCAATTATGAGCCAGAAGGCTTTTGAGAAACAGTGGAGCAACAAGGCACAAAGGCCAAAACTGAGCCTGATTTATACAAAGCTGCGCACTTACACCAAAGAGCTCAGACCAGTCATTGGCAGTGCGGCAGCCGACTGCGCATATGGCACCGTTTTCATTTCTGGGTCCGTGGCGAATAGGGCCATCAGGTGCCTGCAGCGTGGGATAGACCTGGGGCAGGATATCAGGATCAGTGCCTTCACCCTCCTGAGGTCGCTCGCTTGCTACTTTTGGGGACACTCTATTCCCGACATCTCACAACAACATTTTGTTCTTTACATGAGGAATAGTACCGACAATTCGCAAACAACATTTTGTTCAAAATCTTAATCGGTTCGTTACATTGATTGTCATGCATACAATGTCTCTTTAAGTTCAGTTGGTTGCAGGTCTCCTGCTGGCTTTACCCCAATCAAATCCTTTGTTGGACACCACATGTTGGTCCCTCAGCGTTGCACCGCGTGGTATTGCCGCGGCCATCTTTTTTTTCAGCCACACTGCACCTCGCTGCAGCAGGGACGCCATCTTGCCTCTGTTCTCGAGGTCGACTGCCTTGATCCTTCTCTCCCGCGATTCTGCCACAAAAGCTGGAAGAGTGCCTGTGAATTCGATCTTCCTCTCCAGGAGTCCTGCCACTGGAGCTGGGAAGGTACGTTTAGGTCATTCCGGTCGGATCATTGGCACGCAGTCGTGATGGACGGTCTGTGCCTCAGGTGCTGCGCTGGTCTGTTCTCTGATGTCTGGCCCAAGCGAAGGTGAAGTTTTGCTCTGCCTCTGAGCATGGGGAACATCGATTGCTGGAGTGAAGAGGTATTCCCATTTCCACTGGATCTTCCCCATCCACCTTCTTCCGAGTAGCGGTGGTCCATCACCTGCAACAACCCACAGAGGTAACTTGTGCACCACGCCATTATGGATTACACTTACATCCGCACTACCAAGGACTGGGATCAGCTCCTTGATGTAGGTGTGCAACTTTTCCTGTACTGGAACCAGCTCGGGTCGTTTTTCATTCCATAGCCTCTCAAAGGCATCCTGGCTCATCACTGACTGGCTCGCTCCTGTGTCCACTTCCATGAAGACTGGAACGCTGTTTATCTCGACTTCCATCTTCACTGGAGGACAATCGGTGGTGCAGGTATATACTCCATACACTTCTTCTTGGGACTGAGCTGCCTCTCTGGCCAAACCATCATACTCATTCAAAGTCATCTACCCACTCCTCTACTAGACGGTGAGTCGTATTTCTTTTACACATGCGCTGGAGGTGGCCCTTCGTGTTACAGGCTTTGCATACGTACTCAGCAAACCGACACTGGTGAGTCCTATGGTTTCCTCCGCAACGCCAGCATGGTGCTACTCGATTAGCACCCCTCGTCGGACTCTGAGTTCTGGAACCCTGAGGTCTATGCTCTCTACCCTGGGCAGAGCCACGTTCTACAGTCTTGCCTGTGAAAGGCACCATTCTGTGTGCAGTACTTGCTGGGTTTGAGTCCACAGGATGAATAATTTGCTTGTTGCTGTAGGTCGAGGTAATGAGCGCCTGACTGATGCTGATGGCCTTCTGCAGGTTTACTGTGGTGTCGGCAGATAATAGCATGGAAGGAGGCCCTCGTGGCCGATTCCCATAACGAAGATGTCTCGCAATGCTTCGCTGAGGTGTGTGCCAAAATCACATGGTGCTGCAAGTCTCCTGAGGTCGACAGCATATTTTGCAATCTCCTGGCCCTCAGGTCTGTGGTGAGTGTAGAATCTGTGCCTGGCTGTGAGGATGCTCTCTTTTGGTTTTAGTTGGTCGCGAATTTGTTCAGTCAGCTCATCGTATGTCTTATCCTTGGCTTTCATGGATGCCAGCAAGTCCCTGATGAGTAGGTAGACCTCGGGCCCACAACTGGTCAGCAGTATAGTCTTGCGCTTCTCCGCCAATGTGTCCATCTCCCCTGCCAGGTCGTTTGCCACAAAATATTGCTCGAGCCTTTCTGTGAAAGCATCACCCTCTGCGAAGTCTTTTAGTGTGCCAAGGGTAGCCATAATATCACGTGAAAGTCCTTATTCTCGTGACCAGTTGTTATGTCTGTAATGTACTTATGAATGACTCCACGAGGCAATGTGTTGTACTCAAACTGTAATGACCTTAGTCCTTTATACCAAACTCCAGAGTGAGGCACAAGCATAGTGTGCAGCCTTTTATACTGGACCCTGCCACCAGGTCAGGAAACCCCTGGTCTCTACCAGTTGCACCCTCTAGTGGTGCCAGCATGTATATACACAGTGTAAACCTTATTAATAGAACATCAGGTAAACAAGTCTCCACCCCTTATGCAACCACACAGTGACTACACAGAGAGTGCATCCATAGTCTGCAGATACAACAATAATTGTGTAAGACTTGCCAACAGAGGGCGCACCTGATGGAGGCCCAAGGGTCACCTGCACACCTCATGCAAGCGAGTATAAAAGGCAGTCTGCCATGCTGCTTTGGCACTCTGGAGCCTTATTAAAGAGACTAAGGTCACATCAGTTTAAGCTTACAGTACTCAGTCTTGTGCATTTATTCTAAACATAACAGCATCTGTCTTCAATACAGAAGAGGATGATGCTATGAAGCAGTAAAGGAGGAGGCAGTAGCGATATTGGATAAGATAAAAATAGATAAAGTGAATGTACTTAAGAGGTTTGTAGCCCTCAAAGTAGAAAGTCACCTGGTCAGATGGAATGCATCCTCAGCAACTACAGGTCAGTCATCCTAATGTTGGTGTGGAGAAATTATTAGAGACAATGGGCTCAATTTTCCCCAATGCCGTTTTTTAGTGTATTGCAAGAATTATGCCCATTTTTTTTGGCCCCGACTACTCCAAAAAAATAATTACCAAGTTTCCCATTCTATTTTTTGAAATTGGCGCCGCGCAGCCTGTCTTATAGCTTTGGTGAGTGGAGTCTAATGTCTGCACCAAAAAAATGATGCACTCCCTTTTGCCTATGCGCAAAAAAAAAGGACATTTTTGACGGGACTGCTATGGGCACGCATACCCAGTGCAGCTTCGGCCATTTTTAAAGAGCCAGTTGTGTGTGAGAGCTTTAATACTCATTGGAAAAATCAGAGCTGCAATATAACATGCAACATGGTTCAAGGACCAAGAATTTCTTACAGGATGAAGTGGACGCACTGGTTACTGTAATTGAGGCCAGATGGCATGAGCTGGACACCAGCAGAGGTCACATAAAAGTTTCACCAAAAGAAATGAAGAAACGCTGGAACCAACTTGCAGAAGATTACTGTGCAATGGTGACCATCCCGAGGTCTGGAAACAGTGCAAAAAGAAATGGCAGGACCTTGGTCAAGTAGTTAGTGTAAGTAATATTCTCATTTATTGTAAATGTGACCATCCGTACATGGCCCACCCAGCAGAAAGACACGCTCTCTAAAAAGTTATATTTTCACCTTTGCAGAGGAAGGTGGCCCACAACAAAAGGGAAAAAATTTGAACAGGAGGAGGCCCGGCAAATCTGCACCCACTGACACCCTTGGATGCTGCTTTGATGGGTCCTGCCTGGAGAAAAGCAATCACCACTGCACAAGCTGGGCCCACACTCGATGGAGAGGATAAGTCCTGTAAATTCCGCAGTCTGGCTTTGTTAAATGTTAGGTACTGCGCAGGCTAGCCATGCTTCGGTTCATGGGATGTCTCCGTCAGCTACGCTTTGGTTAATGCAATGTGCTATCATTCATTATGTTCCTTCAAATGAGCCTACTGCCTGCACTGTGTGTCCCTACTCATGCCACCTGCCCCCTCCTCTGCTGCTAACCATTTGTCTCTTCTGTTATATTTTGCTGAACTTGAGGCCAACCCTGACGAGGCTGAAGCCGATGCGGAAGAAGATTCAGACGTGGATGAGCCTGAAGAAAACATCTTCCAATCCCACCTTCCAGACCAAGAGCATGGGGGTGAGGGGAAGAGGGAGATGATAGATGAAGCCCAACTGTTGTATTCACTCTGGAGGAGCTGCAGGTGCAGCCCATTGAGGTGCCAGGCCCTTTCCTGAGTGGTACGAGTGTTGGGACATTCCATGGTTTCTCACGGTTTGAGGCTGGGGATTCCAGTGGGGTGCAGCAAAGCACACCCAGTGCCCCGCCATCAAAGGCTGCGGGTCCCATTAGGATGCAGCGAGGCACACCCAGGGCCCCACCGTCAGAGGCTGCGGGTCCCAGTTAGATGCAGCGAGCTACACCCAGGACCCCACCATCAGAGGCTGCGGGTCCCAGTGGGATGCAGCGAGGCACACCCAGGGCCCCACCATCAGAGGTTGCAGGTCCCAGTTAGATGCAGCGAGCTACACCCAGGACCCCACCGTCAGAGGCTGCAGGTCCCAGTTAGATGCAGCGAGCTACACCCAGGGTGAGGAGGGGAAGGAGAGCTCGACAGCGCTCTCCTGAGGTGCGGGATCTAACAGATGTGGTTCAGATGATGGCAATGAGTGCGGAGATCATTGACCTTACACGATCACTCCTGGACACCATCAATGGGGTGGGTGATGAGGTATTAGGATTGTTGGGAGAAGTAACAACACCCTCACGAGAAATGGGAACACCATCCGGGAACATGAGGGAGGGAATGTCTCAGGCAGCAGATACAATGTCGGTGCACATGAGGGAGGGAATGTCGCAGGTAGTTGAAACACTGTCAGGGCACATGAGGGAGGGAATGTCTGAGTTAGTTGCTGCAATAAGGGAATACGCCTAGACCTCACGCCCATTGACAAAATCAACTGCCACTCCCACTCCAATCCCTAGACCAGCCTCTGAAGAGGCCCAAGCTGGCTCTTCCACATTATCGCCTGCCCACGCATCCCGCACACCGCCCCCCCCTTCAAGAAGTGTGCATTACCCGAGAAGTTAGAAAGAATAATGTTGATACCTACCCGAGAAACACTGTGCCACTGACTGCGGGTACTTTTCAGAATGGCAGGCAGTGACTAGTGGGGGTACCGCAAGTTTCTGTGCTGGGGCCCCAGCTGTTTACATTGTACATTAATAATTTAGATGAGGGAATTAAATGTAGTATCTCCAAATTTGCAGATGACACTAAATTGGGTGGCAGTGTGAGCTGCGAGGAGGATGCTATGAGGCTGCAGAGTGACTTAGATAGGCTAGGTGAATGGGCAACTGCATGGCAGATGAAGTATAATGTGGATAAATGTGAGGTTATCCACTTTGGTGGTAAAAACAGAGAGACAGACTATTATCTGAATGGTGACAGATTAGGAAAAGGGGAGGTGCAACGAGACCTGGGTGTCATGGTACATCAGCCATTGAAGGTTGGCATGCAGGTACAGCAGGCGGTTAAGAAAGCAAATGGCATGTTGGCCTTCATAGCGAGGGGATTTGAGTACAGGGGCAGGGAGGTGTTACTACAGTTGTACAGGGCCTTGGGGAGGCCACACCTGGGGATTGTGTACAGTTTTGGTGTACATTCTTGCTATTGAGGGAGTGCAGCGAAGGTTCACCAGACTGATTCCCGGGATGGCAGGACTGACATATCAAGAAAGATTGGATCAATTGGGCTTGTATTCCCTGGAGTTCAGAAGAATGAGAGGGGATCTCATAGAAACGTTTAAAATTCTGACGGGTTTAGACAGGTTAGATGCAGGAAGAATGTTCCCAATGTTGGGGAAGTCCAGAACCAGGGGTCACAGTCTGAGGATAAGGGGTAAGCCATTTAGGACCGAGATGAGGAGGAACTTCTTCACCCAGAGAGTGGTGAACCTGTGGAATTCTCTACCACAGGAAGTTGTTGAGACCAATTCACTAAATATATTTAAAAAGGAGTTAGCTGTAGTCCTTACTACTAGGGGGATCAAGGGGTATGCCGAAAAAGCAGAGACGGGGTACTGAAGTTGCATGTTCAGCCATGAACTCATTGAATGGCGGTGCAGGCTCGAGGGGCCGAATGGCCTACTCCTGCACCTATTTTCTATGTTTCTATGTTTCTATGTAGGGATGGAGTCAACAAGACCATGTGCAGCGGACGGTGGAGGAGAGATGGTTGCAGCCTTTCTTTGCTGTTGTTGTTGTTGACTGCAAAAGCTTCTACATATATGTGAAGAGAAAAAGATTAGTGAAAGAAAACGTAGGTCCCTTGCAGTCAGAATCAGGTGAATTTATAATGGGGAACAAAGAAATGGCGGATCAGTTGAACAAATACTTTGGTTCTGTCTTCACGAAGACACAAATAACCTTCTGGAAATACTAGGGGATCTAGTGAGAAGGAGGAACTGAAGGATATCCTTATAAAGCGG
Organism: Pristiophorus japonicus; assembly: GCF_044704955.1. Taxonomy (NCBI): domain Eukaryota; kingdom Metazoa; phylum Chordata; class Chondrichthyes; family Pristiophoridae; genus Pristiophorus; species Pristiophorus japonicus. The sequence goes on along the minus strand of NC_091983.1, from coordinate 177,673,714 downwards.
GAAATTGTGTTAGGGAAATTGATGGGATTGAAGGCCGATAAATCCCCGGGGCTTGATAGTCTGCATCCTAGAGTACTTAAGGAAGTGGCCCTAGAAATAGTGGATGCAATGGTGATCATTTTCCAACAGTCTATTGACTCTGGATCAGTTCCTATGAACTGGAGGGTAGCTAATGTAACACCACTGTTTTAAAAAAGGAGGGAGAGAGAAAACGGTTAATTATAGACCAGTGAGCCTGACATCAGTAGTGGGGAAAATGTTGGAATCAATTATTAAAGCTGAAATAGCAGCACATTTGGAAAGCAGTGACCGGATCGGTCCAAATCAGCATGGATTTATGAAAGGGAAATCATGCTTGACAAATCTTCTGGAATTTTTGGAGGATGTAACTAGTAGAGTAGACAAGGGAGAACCAGTGGATGTGGTGTATTTGGACTTTCAAAAGGCTTTTGACAAGGTCCCACACAAGAGATTGATGTGCAAAATTAAAACACATGGAATTGGGGATAATATACTGACGTGGATAGAGAACTGGTTGGCAGACAGAAAGCAGAGAGTCGGGATAAATGGATCCTTTTCAGAATGGCAAGCAGTGACTAGTGAGTGCCGCAGGGCTCAGTGCTGGGACTCCAGCTCTTTACAATATACATTAATGATTTAGATGAAGAAATTGAGTGTAATATCTCCAAGTTTGTAGATGACATTAAGCTGGCTGGCGGTGTGAGCTGTGAGGAGGACGTTACAAGGCTGCAGGGTGGCTTGGACAGGTTAGGTGAGTGGGCAAATACATGGCAGATGCAGTATAATGTGGATAATTGTGAGGTTATTCACTTTGGGGTGCAAAAACACAAAGGCAGAATATTATCTGAATGGTGGCAGATTAGGAAAAGGGGAGGTGCAACGAGATCTGGGTGTCATGGTTCATCAGTCATTGAAAGTTGGCATGCAGGTACAGCAGGCGGTGAAGAAGGCAAATAGTATGTTGGCCTTCATAGCTAGGGGATTTGAGTATAGGAGCGTGGAGGTCTTACTGCAGTTGTACAGGGCCTTGGTGAGACCTCACCTGGAATATTGTGTTCAGTTTTGGTCTCCTAATCTGAGGAAGGACGTTCTTGCTATTGAGGGAGTGCAGCGAAGGTTCCCCAGACTGATTCCCGGGATGGCGGGACTGACATATGAGGAGAGACTGGATCAACTGGGCCTTTATACACTGGAGTTTAGAAGGATGAGAGGGGATCTCATAGAAACTTACAAGATTCTGACGGGACTGGACCGGTTAGATGCGGGAAGAATGTTCCCGATGATGGGGAAGTCCAGAACCAGGGGACACAGTCTTAGGATAAGGGGTAGGCCATTTAGGACTGAGATAAGGAAAAACTTCTTCACTCAGAGAGTTGTTAACCTATGGAATTCCCTACCGCAGAGAGTTGTTGATGTCAGTTCATTGGATATGTTCAAGAGGGAGTTAGATATGGCCCTTACGGCTAAAGGGATCAAGGGGTATGGAGGGAAAGCAGGAAAGGGGTACTGAGGGAATGATCAGCCATGAATTAATTATTGAATGATGGTGCAGGCTCGAAGGGCCGAATGGCCTACTCCTGCACCTATTTTCTATGTTTCTATGTTTCTATTATTATTATTGTTGTTAATGTTCTCAAATTAAAAGTTTTTGGTAAGTTATGTAAATTTACAAGTTTAAAAGTTTGTAGGATCTTAAAGTTTTTAAGTGATCTTAGAGTCTGTAAGTGATCTTAAAGTTTGTCAGTGATCTTAACTGAAAACTTTAAAGTTTGATACAAGAACAAGTTAAGTTAAGTACAAAGAAGTGTTTGTTAAACTTTTGAATAAAATATATTTAAAATTATAACTGAATAATTTCCATTATTTGTTCCATTATTAACAACATTTTGAAGTAAAGAAGAATCATTTTTATTATTTTTTCCGTTAACACAACACAACATTATTGAACAGGTCCAAACAGTAAACATGGTCCATTTGGAATAGTTGCCACTGAGCCTTCAGGCAGCAAAGCATTCACGGATGAGCTGCTGGCGCAAGGCTCGAGCAATCGTTAAGGGGGCACAATGGCCCGCCCTCCTCCGCCGTCATGCTCCCGGTTCAGATAGTTGCATAGCTTCCTCGCCCTCCTCCTCCTCCTCATCATCATCATCAGCCACTCTCACCTCAGGTGGGTCTTCTATTCTCAGCTGCTGCTGCCGCATGATGGCTAAGTTATGCAGCATGCAGCACACAACAATGAACTGACTAACAATTTCAGGGGAGTATTGCAAGTAACCTCCGGAATGATCCAAGCATCGGAAATGCTGTTTCAAGATACCAATAATCCTCTCTATTATGCTGCGCATTGCAATGTGCGACATGTTGTATTCCCACTCAGCTTCCATCCGGGTTACACGTAGGGGCGTCATGAGCCAAGTGACGAGGCCGTACCCTTTGTCTCCCAGCAGCCAGCTCTGCCCTTCTGGCTGCTGCTCAAACATGGCAAATATAGTGCTCTCGCCTAGGATGAACGCATCATGGATGCTCCCAGGGTATCTCGCATCAACGGACACAGGGGCTCGGTGGTGGCATCGCACTTTGAAAAAAATCCAAAATTAAAGAATTGCATTCGACTTCCAGTTTCTGCCTTTTAAGTTTGAAAAAACTAAGCTTCATGATGCATATTTAATGTGTTCTTGACTCCCTCAAAACTTTGCATAAAAACAATGCGGTCTTTCGGCGCCAATTTTTTAATGTGCGCTGGTTTTTCTTAAATGCCCAGGAGGTTTTTTGGGAATGGTCACATACGCCGTCCTAGGAAAAATGTAATTTGGCCAAACTTGCATAAATGTGAAAAACTGGCGCAGACATCAGGTTACGCTCCCATGATGCAAAAAAAACTAACCTAAAAAAATTGTAACTAACTGAGTTATGCTGGTGCACAATCTTTGGGGAAACTTGGATATTTTAATTTAGGCCAAAAAAAGCGGCACGTGCCAAAAGAATGGCGCAGATAACGGGGGAAAATTGAGCCCTTTAATCGTGAACAAATTTAATTGTGATTTAGAAAACTATGGACAAATAAATGAAAGTCAGCATGGAAATGTTAAAGGCAAATCGTGTTTGACTAACTTGATTGAGTTCTTTGATAAAGTTATAGAGGGGGTTGATGAGGGTAATGTGTTTGACATTGTATATATGGACTTTCAAAAAGCGTTTGACAAAGTACCATGTAATAGATTTGTTAGCAAATTGAAACTCCATGGGCTTAAAGGGACAGTGGCAGCATGGATACAACATTGTCTAATGGACAGAAAGCAGAGAGTAGTGGTGAATGGTTGTTTTTCAGACTGGAGGGAAGTATACAGTGATGTTCCCCAGGGGTTGCTTTAAGGACCACTGCTCTTTTTGATACATATTAATGATCTGAACTTGGGTACACTAGGCATAATTTCAAACTCAGAAATGTAGTAAACAATAAGGGGGATGGTAACAGATCTTAGGGAGACATAGACAGATTGGTGAAATGGACAGACACATGGCAGATTAAATTTAACGCAGAGAAATGTGAAGTGATACATTTTAGTGGAAGAATGAGGAGAGGCAATATAAACTAAATGGTACAATTTTAAAGAGGGTGCAGGAACAGAGAGCCCTGTAGGTGTATATACACAAATCTTTGAAGGTGCCAGGAGAAGTTGGGCATATGGGATCCTTGGCTTTATTAATAGAATAGAGAACAAAAGCAAGGAAGTTATGGTAAACTTTCATAAAACACTAGTTAGGCCTCAGCTGGAGTATTGTGTTCAATTCTGTGCACCAACACTTTAGAAAGGATGTCAAGGCCTTTGAAAGGGTGCAAAAGAGGTTCATTAGAACGGTATCAGGGATGATGGACTTCAGTTACGTGGATAGACTAGAGAAGCTGGGGTTGGTCTCCTTAGAGTAGAGAAGGCTAAGAGGAGATTTCATGGAGGTGTTCAAAATCCTGAATGGGTTATAAAAGGAGTAAATAAGGAGAAACTGTTTCCACTGGCAGAAGGGTCGGTAACTAGACGACGCAGATTTAAAGTGATCTTCAAAAGAACCAGAGGCAACACGAGGAAATATTTTTTTTATATACAGCAAATTGTTGTGATCTGGAATGCACTGCTTGAAAGGGTGGTGGAAGCAGATACAATAGTAACATTGAAAAGATAATTGGATCAATACTTGAAGGGGAAACATTTACAGGGTTATGAGGAAAGAGCAAGGGAGTGGAACTGGAATTGGATAGCTCTACCAAAGAGTCAGAACAGGCACAATGGGCTAAATGGTCTCCTTCTGTTCTGTATCGTTCTATGATTCTTTGATAAATACACCCAGCCTCAACTTTTAAAAAAATTCATTCTTGGGATATGGGTATCTCGAGCAAGGCCAGCATTTATCGCCCATCTCCAGTTTCCTTTAAGAAGGTGGTAGTGGGCCATCTTCTTGAATCACAGCAGTCGTGTGGTGAAGATGCTCTCACAATGCTGTTAGTGAGGGTGTTCCAAGATTTTGACCCAGCAACGATGAAGGAACCGCAGCTTCTCTACTTCAAAGCCAGGATGCTATGTGACCCGGCAAGGAACTATGGAGGTGATGGTGTTCCTATGCATCTGCTGTCTTTGGCCTTCTAAGTGGAAGATGTCACAGATTTGGGAGGTGCTGTTGAAGAAGCCTTGGTGAATTGCTGTTGTGCATCTTGTAGATGACACACACTTCAGCCACGGTGCGCCAGTGGTGGAGGGAATGAACGTTTAAGGTGGTGGATGGGAAGCCGATCAAGTGGACTGCTTTATCCTGGATGGTGATGAGCATCTTGAGTGTTGTTGCAGCTGCAGCAATCCAGGCAAGTGAAGAGTATTCCATCACACTCCTGACATGTGCCTTGTAGGTGGTGAGTCGAGAGTGAGCTACTCACCACAGAATACCCAGCCTCTGACCTACTCTCGGAGCTACGGCATTTATGTTGAGTTTCTGGTCAATGGTGACTCTCAGGATGTTGGTGGTTGAGGATTATGCGATGGTATTGCCATTGAATGTCAAGGGGAATGTTTAGACGCTTTCTTTTTGGAGATGGTCATTGCCTGACACTTGTGTGGCGTGAATATTACTTGCCATTTATCAGCCCAAGCCTAGATGCTGTCCAGGTCTTGCTGCATGCAGGCATAGACTGCTTCATTATCTGAGTAATTACCAATGGAACTGAACATTGTGCGGTCATGAGTGACCACTTCCAACCTTAAGATGGAGGGAAGGTCATTGGTGAAACAGCTGAAGATGGCTGGGCCTAGGACACTGCCCTGAGGAACTCCTGCAGTGATGTCCTGGGCTGAGATGATTGGCTTCCAACAACCGCAACCATCTTTCTTTGTGCTAGGTATGACTCCAGCCAGTGGAGAGTTGTTGTCCTGATCACCATTGACTAGCTTTACTAGTGCTCCTTGATGTCACAGTCACTTGAATACTGCCTTGATGTCAACTACTGCAAACTAGTGCCAAACGCGGGATAGGTTTGGCCTCTGATTCCATGTCCACTTGCAACTAAATTGAGACTGTCCAAACTCATTTCATATAACACTCTTGAAATCTAGAGCCTGAGGAGACATTCAGTGAACTGAAACCGTGACTTTTTAAAGCAGGGAGCAGGATGACAGTCAAGTAAGTGTCTTTCCATTTTGCCATTGGTTCATTGAAGATGCAATAGGTTCCTTTCCAGTCACACAGAGAGGTCTGCCTCCCGGTTAGATATCACTGTTTTTTCAATGTAAAAAGCTCCCCCTTGTTTGGGGCGACGTTTCAAATGCTCTTGAGGTGCAAGATTTAATCCTGACTGTTGGGGCTATGACACTGCAGCCTCACGCTGACTACACACTGGCTTTGCAGGAAACGAGAGACTCAGTGATCGAGGGAACAAATGAAAAACAAACAGGAAAGAAATGCAGCAATACTAGGAAAGCTGAGGGCAGGATAAGCCATCAGGGAGACAGATTATGTTTCCAATTTTCAAACAAGAAGAAAAAAAATCCACTAACTATTTTGTAAATTAATTCCACACTTAAAGCTTGGAATTATGTTTTCAGCACTGAGCCAAAGCCTGGGTCAAACAAAATGCTGCAGAAAAGTGACAGCCTAGGAAATAGTGTTAACCAATTTACTTTCATAATTTCCTTTCATATGTCGATCTAGTGTTTCAATTGCTTACTTTTTTTCACTTTGTGAAAAGAAATTCACTTCCTTCCTTATCCGTCATCTTTTATTAATCAACATATCCACTACACGATGTTACAAAGTGTGGAAAAAATAGCTTCCAGTGGATACAGATTCATTTCTAAAGTTTCATACAAAGACAGTGAGTCATATTTAAATAGAAAAACAGCTCCTTAAAGGAGCTATGAAAAGCATGATTAATTTTCTATAAATCAGTATAAAAAGGAACATGTTACTGAAATAAAAGAAACCATTTCCTTTTTCATTGACCTATTTAGGCTGTATTTCAAAACTAACAAAAATCAAACCTGCGTAACATCCTTTCTTTTAATATACTTTGGCAAAAAGTTCATTGGTGCTCCTTTAAAAATCCCGTTTTAAAGATGCAAAGGAATTTTCATGGACCTGTAAATGATGGTAATTGCCAGTGTTGGCTGTGCAGCCCACTTCTGTTAAGTGCATAGTTTTCCGTTAGCTTTTTAATACACTTATCCACGGGTATACACTTAATCAGAGTCTGCACAAGGTATGCAGCAGTGCAAGGTTCTAAAAGACTCCATTGTTGGGGTTGCAATCTGACTTTAGGGAAGGGTACAGAATGTAACATTTATGCTGTCTAATATTTAGTGAGCTGTTAAACCGATAGTTTTTTTTGGTAAACAGGGAAAGAATTTGAACATGCAGAGGTGAGAATAAAAGGTTGTTAATTGACTGCCAATGTGTGCCTTAGTGTTTGGAAGTAGGTTGCTCTATAAATGCAAAGTATTCCCTTGAAGCATTTAAGATTGTATTGTATTAGTTTGAAGCTGTAACAACAGCAATGTTAGCATATTCCTTGTATTAATTATTGAGAAACCTAGATGAAGTGTCTGACCTATCGTGCAGGACAACACCAAGCCTGAAAAAGAGTAGGAACAAAGACAAGGTAAATCAGAGAGTAGTAGTTTGTGATTGCAAGCTTTGGATTAGGAACATTTCTGTTATCGAGTAACACTGTTTTCAAGGTGGCAGTGAATGTGAATGACTTTCTATTTGGCCTCACAGTGTTGTAAATCCATCACTGCAGAAGTTTAAATGCTATCGTATTGGGAGAGCGATATTGATGACTTTTACTTCCTATTCATTTTTTCAGAGGTACCATCATACTCTCTGCTGAAAGTATAACCTTGCATTCATAATGGGCCATAAAATTATGCTGTGCAAAGATAACTGCATGAACATATAACATGCTAATTTTAAATTCTTTAGTCTATTTAATGGAGTGATTAACCTGTACCACCCACCCCGCCCCTCACCACTATCATCACAATCCATGCATTGTGAAATTTGAGTCTACTTATGAAAAAGACGGGACCAAAATATTGGTTAAAGCATCTCAAGAAAGCGAAGTAAATGTAAATCAGATATTAACTAGGGTACAGGCTTAATACAAAGACATAAAGTCGATTGTACAATGCTGTCATCTTTAGCTTTCCAATTAGAATGCATGGAATTTATAATAAAGTTAGGTTATGTGAAGGGGAGTTATTTGTTAGTATGATTTATTACGAGTAATTTTGACTTTGTGCAATAGTGTAAAACGGGTGATGGCGAATCGGCAGCCTTCCAGATTTTTAAGTCCATTGAAGTCAAAGGAAGGGAGTCCGGAGTGTAAGATTTCTAAATCTCTGACATTAAATTTGACAGCAAGACCAATTCTTTTAAAACAATTTGGAATAAGTTTATTAAACACACACACATGCAAATAGCCTATCGAACACAACAGCAGTCTATTAGTATTCTACGGCCTCGACTTAATTACAACAGATACAATGATGTTACAATAAAAAAGGTATAAAAAGATATACTTTACTTCCCTCTGGCAAAGCACAAGGGCATGGCGTCTGTCCTTACTTCTACTGTGGAGAGAAGTTCCTGATTTGCCATGTGCTAAGGAGAAGAGAGAGCAACCTTTGGCTTGAGATTTTATACCACTTAAGGCCATAGTTTCTCAGAAAGCCTCAGAATTGGGTCTTGGTTCCAGGGCAGCTCCTGATTAGCTTCCCCTCAAACATGTGTCTGTCTGGAGGGCCGGTGCCACTCCTTGATTGGGTTAATGACTTTCCAATGAACATCTTTTCCAGTTTGGTGAGTTTCAAAGCCATGTTTCCTTTGTAACTTGAGCTCTGCCCAGCCAGGAGACATGAACTTGGGGAACGTATTCATTTTGTCTCTTCAAACTAGTCTTTTCATATAATCTACACTTTTAACATTTATATATATATACAGAATCAATTTTATCATTACTAAACACTTTTATTCTTACAGATTCCCCACCTTGAGGGGGAAACATCCTTATTGACTCCTCATATGGTTTATCTCCTCAGGGTTCACATATAAACATTAAGAGGGTTCTGATAGCTCTGCTGTTTATGTTTCTGTGAGGTGGATTACCGTTGTATTATGGGTTTTAAACTTAGAGAGAGAGAATAGTGGATGGTATGACTGGTTTCACACCTTGTAAGGTGTATGCCACACGTAGGGGATTTACTATAGGACAATAACATCTCCAGCGGAGATCCTCTCCTTCCCATATCATCAGTGCATCGTCGCTTCTCAAAGTACATTGAGAAGTCATGCTGCAGCTCCCGCTTCTTCATCTTCCCTCAGCTTCGGTCTTGGCCAGTGTTGTCCTGACAATCGTAAGGATCCATATCATGGTCTGTGGGAAACAAGATTAGTGTCGTATTTACTCTTTGGCAGTCTTTAACTGATTAATGTGATAACATTTCTTGTACAATGCCCTTTTTCCCCAGTAACTTGGGGTTCAATCGGTCTATAATCGTATGCGGTCCCTATCACCCGGGCTCAAAGACATGCTTCTTTTTCCCAGAATTTGGAATCATTACTGAATCTCCCACCTGATATTTAAAGGGACATACTTCCTTGTCAAAGTACCTTTTAACTTGTCTTTTTGACTTCCCCGATTTGGTGGCCACAAATCGATTGATCTGATCAGTGTGATCTATCACTTGTTCCAGCCATTTGGAACTACATGTTTTTATTGCCAGGGGACTCATTCCTGTTAGTGTTAGCTGGCCTGGTGTTCTCATGAGCCTTCCCATCATGGCCTGATATGGGGAGATCCCTGTTGTTCTATGAGGTGTGGACCTCATTGCCATTAAGCACATTGGCAGCATGTTAGCCCATTGAGTGGGGTGGTCCACACACAATTTTTTTAACATTAACTTGAGGGTCCTGTTCCCCCTTTTGACCTCTCCAGATGACTGGGGGTGGTGAGCAATATGTAATTTGTGTTTTATCCCCAACATTTCCTGCAGGTGGGTAAAAATTTTACTGGTAAAGTGTGAACCTTGATCGCTGTCCACTTTTACTGGTACTCCCCACCTACAAAACACGTGATTCAATAGTGTTTTGGCTGCTGTGATTGCGGTCTTGGAGCAGCAGGGGAATGCTTCGATCCATTTAGTGAATTGATCCACCACCACTAGGGTATGCTAAAAATTGCTTTGCGCCTGTGGAAGATGCCCAATGAAGTCTATCTGGAGATGAGTCCATGGCGCTTAAGGTGGGGGTGCGCTTTGAAGCAACGCTTGGTTATTGCATGCGGGAGGATTGTGTTGCAGGCACGGTAGGCATCGTGTCACGTATTGATTGATTGTTTCCCTCATGGAAGGTTACCAAGCTGTGGATGCTACCTTATAGAAGGTTACCAAGGCCGAATAGTGCCCTGCTGTGGGCCGGGAGTGAAAGAGGGAGAGCAGTTCCTGACACACCTTTGGTGGAACACACACCACCAGCAGGCGTTTGGCTTTCTTTTGAACATCAGCAACTGCTCATCTGAGTCAGGAGCAGTGGCTAGTCTGGTATTGGGAGCCCAGGCTATTTGTTAAGGAAGGGGTCTGTCTTCCTCGTGCCAGGCGTTTACAGCAGTATATGGCCAGTCTTGCTGCTGCAGGGATTTTAAATCTAGGTGATATGTTGGGGAGGCCTTGCTAACAGCTCAACTACTATATCCTCTATCCCCCCATCAATCGCAGCATCCTTGGCTGCTCTTTCTGCTCTGGAATTTCCCAAATTATGTGTGATATGTCCTTACTATACAGTATAAATGCACACGAGGCCCATACTTGAGAGAAAGTCACTCTGTGACCAGTTACCTTTATTACCAAGACCTCAAGTGATGAAGGTGGGTGGAGCTTCCCCTTTTATACCTGAAAGTCCCGGTTAGGAGTGTCTCCCACAAGTTCACTCCCTTGTGGTCAATGTTCTCAAGGTGTACAACTTAGGTCAGCTTATACATGGGTTACAATGATAGTTGAATACATGACATCACCTCCCCCCAAAGTCTTATTGAGATCACAGGTTAAGTCTCTCTGGTGGTTCACGCTCCCTTGTAGAGCGCCTGAGTTGGGGCTCCGGTTGTTGGGCATTGGCCTGAGAATCTGCTGTTTGCGGTGCCTCAGGCTTGTCCGGACTGCCCACAGTGACTGGGCTCTTCTCAACTTGGTTCCGGTGTTTGGTCACCTGTGGTGGAGTAAACTCTATGTCGTGTTCTTCCTCTGCTTCTTCTATAGGGTTGCTGAATCTCCTTTTAGTTTGATCCACGTGTTTGCGGCAGATTTGTCCATTGGTAAGTTTAACTACCAAAACCCTATTCCCCTCTTTGGCAATCACAGTGCCTGCGAGCCATTTGGGCCCTGCAGCGTAATTAAGGACAAAAACAGGTTAATTGACATCAATACATCACGCCCTCTCATTCCTGTCATGGTAGTCACATTGTGACTGACGCCTGCTTTCAAAAATTTCTTTCATAGTAGGGTGTATAAGGGATAACCTGGTTTTGAGCGTCCTTTTCATTAGCAGCTCTGCGGGTGGAACCCCTGTGAGCGAGTGTGGTCAGGATCTATTGGCCAATAGGAGGCGTGATAAGCGGCTTTGTAGGGAACCCCCTTGGATTCTGAGCATCCCCTGTTTGATTATCTGCGCTGCTCGTTCTGCCTGGCCATTTGAGGCTGGCTTGAACGGTGCCATTCTGATATGGTTGATTCCATTGCCTGCCATGAAGTCCTGGAATTCACTGCTTGTGAAGCACAGGCCACTGTCGCTGACCAAGACACTTGGTAGACCATGGGCGGCGAACATTGTCCGTAGACTTTCTACCGTGGAAGAGGATGTGCTTGAATTTAAAATGGCACACTCAATCCATTTGGAGTAGGCGTCTACTACAACCAAAAACATTTTTCCCATGAAAGGACTTGCATAGTCCACATGGATGCGTGACCATGGCTTGGCGGGCCAGGACCAGGGACTCCCTGGGTGCGTTGCCCAGCTGAGCACACGTGTTGCACTTGCGAACACAAAGTTCCAGGTCTGCATCTATCCCTGGCCATCAAACGTGTGACCTGGCAATTGCCTTCATCATGACAATGCCCGGGTGCTCATTGTGAAGTTCTCTGATAAACACCTCTCTGCCCCTCTGGGGCATGACTACTTGGATTCCCCACAATAGGCAATCGGCCTGAATCGAGAGTTCATCCTTGCACCTATGAAACAGTTTAAACTCCTCAGGGCATGCCCCGTACGTGGCGGTCCAGTCGCCATTCAGGACACATTTCTGAACTAAAGACAGTAGCGGGTCTTTAATCTGAGGGGCTGTCACAGGTGAGCCTTCGCTTTCGAAAGCTTCAACAGCCATGACCATCTCAGCATCATGCTCAGTTGCCCTCAGTGGTGGCTAATGGGAGCCTGCTGAGTGCATCAGCGCAGTTTTCAGTGCCCGGTCTGCGCCAAATTGTGTAGTCACAGGCGGCTAACATAAATGCCCACCTCTGTATGCGGGCCGATGCATTTGCATTTATGGCCTTGTTGTCGGCCAAAAGGGACGTTAGGGGTTTGCGATCTGTCTCCAGCTCAAATTTCCTGCCAAACAGGTACTGGTGCATTTTTTTTACTGCATATACACATGTTAGCACTTCCTTTTCTGCCATCCCTAGCCCCTTTTTGCCTGGGACAGACTTCTGGAGGCATAAGCTACTGGCTGTAACTGACCATTGGCATTCACATGCTGCAACACACACCTGACCCCATAGGACGACACATCGCACATCAGAACAAATTTCTTACACAGGTCATATAACGTTAACAGTTTGTTGGAGCATAACAAGTTGCGTGCTCTATCAAAAGCCCTTTCCTGGCTGTCCCCCAGACCCAATCGCGACCTTTGCATAGGAGCACGTGTAGCGGCTCTAACATCGTGCTCAATTTGGGAAGAAAGTTACCAAAATAATTCAGGAGCCCCAGGAACGAATGCAGCTCCGTCGTGTTACGGGGTCTGGGTGCTCTCTGGATCGCTTCTGTTTTGGACACAGTGGGTCTGATCCCGTCTGCTGCTACCGTCCTCCCCAGGAATTCTACCTCTCGAACTAAGAAGACGCACTTCGCCTTTTTCAGTCGCAGCCCTACCCGGTCTAGTCTGCGTAGCACCTCCTCCAGGTTGTGGAGGTGTTCTTCAGTATCGCGATCCGTGGTGAGGATGTCATCTTGAAAAACCGCCGTCCTTGGAATCGACTTGAGGAGCTTTTCTTATTTCGCTGAAAGATCACGGCGGCTGAACGAATCCCGAACGGACATCTGTTATACTCAAACAACCCCTTGTGTGTCGTGATGGTGGTCAGCTTCTTCGACTCACTCACCAGCTCCTGTAAGCTGAGGTCAGGTCCAATTTTGAAAATAGTTTGCCACGGGATAGCGTCGCAAAGAGGTCCTCCGCTCTTGGTAGCGGGTACTTGTGTTGGAGTGACACCCGATTGATGGTGGCCTTGTAATCGCCACATATCCTGACCGACCCATCCGCCTTGAGCACCGGCATGATCGGGCTCGCCCAGTCACTGAATTCGACTGGCGAGATGATGCCTTCCCTCAGCAGGTGGTCCAATTCGCATTCTATCTTTTCCCGCATCACGTATGGCACCGCTCTGGCCTTGTGGTGTACTGTCCTGGCATCCGGGTTTATGCGAATCACTACCTTGGCCCCCATGAAAGTGCCAATGCCGGGTTGAAATAATGAGTCAAATTTGTCCAGGACCTGTGAGCATGATACTCGCTCCACAGAAGAAATTGTATTGACATCGCCCCATTTCCAGTTCATGATAGCAAGCCAACTCCTCCCCAGCAGTGCGGGACCATCCTCCAGGACAATCCTGAATGGGAACCTATTCTCCGAATCTTTGTGGGTCACGACTACCGTGGCGCTGCCTAGCACCGGAATGATCTCCTTTGTATATGTCCGTAGCTGTGCATCAATCAGCAATAATTTTGGCCTCCTGGCCTTGGACACCCACAACCTTTCGAACTGTTTGATACTCATCAAGGACTGGCTGGCCCTCGTGTCTAGCTCCATTAATACTGGGATGCCATTGAGGAGCACTTTCATCATTATCGGTGGCGTCCTGGTATATGAAATGTATATGTGCTCCACATGAACTCGCTGAACTTCAGCTTCCAGCGATTTCCCCCAGTATTCATTTGGCCTCACAGGGCTTACATTGGGCCCGTCCTCTTCGTACATCAACCTGGCTGCAGGCTTCCTGCACATACGCACCAAGTGACCCCTGACGTTGCAGTTTCTGCAGGTATATTGCTGATACCTGCAAGCTCTGGCTGGGTGTTTGCCTCCACACCTCCAGCAAGAGCTGGAGGCCCCATTATTGGAAACAAAAGGTTCATTATTAGTCGATCATCTCTGGCTGAGGCTAAGGTTTGGCAGATGGAATACACTGTCGGAAAGTGTGAGGTCATCCACCTTGGGAAAAATAACAAAAAAAGGGAATACTATTTGAATGGGGAGCAATTACAACATGCTGCGGTGCAGAGGGACCTGGGGGTCCTTGTGCATGAATCCCAAAATGTTAGTTTGCAGGTGCAGCAGCTAATCAGGAAGGCGAATGGAATGTTGGCCTTCATTGCAAGAGGGATGGAGTACAAAAGCAGGGAGGTCCTTCTGCAACTGTATAGGGTATTGGTGAGGCCGCACCTGGAGTACTGCGTGCAGTTTTGGTCACCTTACTTAAGGAAGGATATACTAGCTTTGGAGAGGGTACAGAGATGATTCACTAGGTTGATTCCGGAGATGAGGGGGTTACCTTATGATGATAGATTGAGTAGACTGGGTCTTTACTCGTTGGAGTTCAGAAGGATGAGGGGTGATCTTATAAAAACATTTAAAATAATGAAAGGGATAGACAATATAGAGGCAGAGAGGTTGTTTCCACTGGTCGGGGAGACTAGAACTAGGGGGCACAGCCTCAAAATACGGGGGAGCCAATTTAAAACCGTGTTGAGAAGGAATTTCTTCTCCCAGAGGGTTGTGAATCTGTGGAATTCTCTGCCCAAGGAAGTAGTTGAGGCTAGCTCATTGAATGTATTCAAGTCACAGATAGATAGATTTTTAACTAATCAGGGAATTAAGGGTTATGGGGAGCGGGCGGGTAAGTGGAGCTGAGTCCACGGCCAGATCAGCCATGATCTTTTTGAATGGCGGAGCAGGCTTGAGGGGCTAGATGGCCTACTCCTGTTCCTAATTCTTATGTTCTTATGTTTTTATGACTGTCTCTGTAACTGTCCTTAAGCACACCATTAACAGGTGTTGATGGCACCATTACTGGCCGCATTTTCTATTGCGATGGCATGAGTTGCTATTCAGCTCGCCATTGTCTCTGTTGAATTCCCCCTTTGGGTTCGACTACATGCTGGGGCATGTCCGATTGCCCTTGTCTGCCTAGAGAACTGTGTGCCGCGTTAACAATGTTGACTCCCTGGTCGTTTGCCGCATTTGAGCCAAGATTTTTGTCATACATCATTCTGATCTCTTCCTCCCCTGAGATAAATGTCTGGGCTATCAGAGCTGCCACTTCCAAGGTCAAGTTTTTCGTCTCAATCAGTTTCCTGAAAACTCCAGTGTGCCCGATGCCCTCAATAAAAAGTTCTCGCAGTATCTCCACTCTGCATGCATCTGTGAACTTACAAAGGCTCGCCAGTCGCCAGAGATCTGCCATGAAGTCAGGAACGCTTTGCCCTTCTCGCCGCCGGTGCATGTAAAATCGGTGTCTCGCCATGTGCATGTTGCTCGCCGGTTTAAGGTGTTCCCCGATCCACTTACTGAGCTCTTCGAACGTCTTGTCCACCTTCTCTGGTGTTAGAAAGTCATTCATCAGGGAGTACGTTCTGGATCCACGAACCGTCAGGAGATGAGCCCTGCGTTTGTCTGCCGAATCCTGTCCCAACCATTCCTTAGTGACAAAACTTTGCTGTAGTCTCTCAATAAAGTCGTCCCAATCATCACCAACACAGTACCTCTCTTCTGTGCTGCGAGTGGCCATGCTCGCGTGGTTTAAATCACAGTTTCTCGTCACCAATGAAATGTCCTTACTATACAGTATAAATGCATACGAGGCCCATACTTGAGAGAAAGTCACTCTGTGACCAGTTACCTTTATTACCAAGACCTCAAGTGATGATGGTGGGTGGAGCTTCCCCTTTTATACCTGAAAGTCCAGGTTAGGAGTGTCTCCCACAAGTTCACCCTCTTGTGGTCAATGTTCTCAAGGTGTACAACTTAGGTCAGCTTATACATGGGTTACAATGATAGTTGAATACATGACAATGTGGACCCATTTTTCCAAGGGCTGCTACCTTTCCTATGAAGCAGGGTTGGGATCGCTGTTTAAGGTATGACCAGAGCAGGCGTAACCAGGACATATGGACCAGGGCCTTACTGTTTATCGTACAATCATCATTTTTGTGGTATGGGGCAAGGAGAGCATGATGTTTATAGCATAGGCACTGTCTGACCAAATATTTACGGGTCTATCTGAGGTTTCCTTCACAGCAGGTAGAAGTGTGGCTATTTCTGCATATTGTGAAGACTGTCTGTTGCATCTTCACTGGATGGTTCTTTCTGGCAATACCACAGCGTTTCTGGTGTGAGGGGATCCTTCAATGTGATATAAGGACCCATCGATATAGACATCTGGAGCACCTTGTATGGGCTCTTTCTGCACAGGATGGGTCTCAAAGTTAATCAGTTAATGCGGGTTCCCCTCATAGATCAGAGATTGTGGCAGCAATGTGGCGGGTTTGGAAATTGTATCAATGTCTCTTTCCATAAATTTCACTGTCCATTTGCTGAGGCGCTGCAAGGAAACTAGTGAATCTCCAGGTTTCATCAGTAGTTTCAGAAGAATGTGTCCACTGCGCAGGATTGTAGCCTGTAACCCAGTAATAAAAGTGAAGTGATGTACCTCCCAGAAGCTGGCCAGTAGGTGGCGCTCGCATGTGGTATACGTCTTTTCTGCCCCCTGCAGGATTTGAGATGCATATGCAATTGGCTTATGTCGATCAGCTCGCGTTTGGCACAGAACTGCAGTGAGGCTTTGATCTGTGGCCCCGACCTCTAAATGAAAGGGCTGCATGGGATTGGGAGGGATCAGACTGCGGCCTGTATCACTGCAGTTTTTAATTTAGCCATGGACTGTGTGTGAGCATCAGTCCATGTCGGGCGTATGTCATCACCGTGTAGTTTTATCAAATCATACAGTGGCTTTGCGCAATCTGCAAAGCCTGGGATAAAGTTCCTTTGGTACCTCCCCCAGACCCAAGAATGAACGCACGACTGTTTTGGAAGTGGGTAATGGCAGTCGCTGTATTATCTCCAACCTTCTGAGAGTCGGGGGACTATCCCTCTGGAGAAATGGGCACTCCGAGAAAGGTGACCCGTTCTTTTACTAATTGAGCCTTACGGGGATTCACCTATAGTCCTGACTGAGCCAACAATGTCAACAGTTCGTGCAAAAGGGAGAGATGTCGGTTGCCAGCAGTAGGTTGTCTATGTACTGCAGCAAGCAGCTAGGGTGGGAAAAGTATTTTAACATTGCAGCCATTCTTTTGTGAAAATTCGTCGGGGCATTGTGGAACCACTGAGGCAAGCATGTCCAGGTGTAGCTCTGGTCTTCCCTTTTAACAGGGATACTCCAGAATCCATTGGTGATGTCGAGGGTTGAGAAGTGCTTGGAACCAGCAGGAATTTGAAATAATGTGGTGGGAGTTTCTCTTACTACCGGTGAGCAGGCTGGTGTTACAGAATTTAACTTTCTGTAATCAATAGTCAGTCGCCAGCTGCTATCAGGCTTTTTAACCGGCCATGCGGGTGAATTGGTCGTCAAAGTGCATGTCCTAAGAACACCCTGCTCGACTAGGAATTTTATGGTGTCTCGGATGTAAGGGTGACTTTCCCTTGGGATCTTGGGATGGGGTACTGTTTAGTGAATGAGTGGGGGGTTCCCTCAATAGACTTTTCGCCTGCCATTTTTCCACAGTCATGCTTGCATGTGGCGAACACTGCTAGGTGTTCCTGAGTTAGTTTTGCCACAGCTTCATTTTCGCTCATCAGAGGGTCATACTCAGATGGCTTTTTAATAGCAAAAACCGAGTGAGCATCTGAAATTTCTATCACTCTCACATTATCTCTCAATCCTATCCAAACACAGTCCCGATTGTAATCTATCAGTGTGCCATACTGATCCAACACATCAGTCCCTACAATTCCCCTTCCATCGGGGGTGGTCATCAGCATCGGCACTGGGACCTTACAGGTGAGGCCTCCCAACTGAAGTTCAGTGGCCTTCCCTGTATACACAGTGGTTGTATCAACATTAAACCCTTTAAGGGCCATACAATCCTTGCTTGCCGCTGCATTGCATTCAGGATATGGGATAATGGCTAAGCCAGTATCGATAAGCATAATCTGCTGCCGACCCCTTTTGAAGACAACAAGGACTACTGGTCACCCACTCCATCATGTCAGAACCCCACTTCCGACCAATCTTTGGGGGCTGAACTCCGACATAGGGTGGATCCTTGAAGGGGTCTCTCTAATGAGTGTGCATTGGCGATTGCATGCACCGGTAAATGATTTTGCATCCCCCCATGACAATTTAGGCTTTCATGAGGGTTATCAACTGGTCCAATCGTTAATCTGTCCCAGAGAGCATGGATTCATCCCTCGGAAGGTATCTATGCATTGTACCGTGGTCCAGTGCCTGTCTGGGTCTGCTGCAGTCTTTTGCTAGGTGGCCTACCTTCTTACAATGAAAGCACCGTCCTTTATAGGGGTAACAGGCACAGCAGGGAGTCCGGAGCCCAGCGTCGGCGGCATTCGGGAGCAGCGTCAAGGAGGTCCATTGGTGAGGCCTATAAAAGGCACAGCAGGGAGTCCGGGGCCCAGCGTCGAGGAGGTCCGTTGGTGAGGCCTATAAAAGGCGTACTTGTGCAGCTACAGGGAGAAGGCAAAAAAGAAGTAGAAAGAAACAGAAAGGTGATATCACAGCCAAGGGGGTAAGTGATCGGCTGGTGATTGGTGAGTAGTTTTTCTTTTTTCTCTTCTATAACAGTGAGTAAACTTTAGCATTGTTGTTGCTTATCTAAGGGTTAAATCATGACAGGACAGCTCGGTCACGTGTTATGCTCCTCCTGTACCATGTGGGAACTCAGGGACGACACCAGTGTTCCTGACGACTACGTGTGCGGGAAGTGTATCCGCCTCCAGCTCCAGACGGACCGCGTTGCGGAGTTGGAGCTGAGGGTGGATTCACTTTGGAGCATCCACGATGCTGAGAATGACATGAGTATCACGTGTAGTGAGTTGGTCTTACCACAGGAGAAGGGTCCACAGCCAGATAGGGAATGGAAGACCAGCAGGAAGAGCAGTGCAAGGAAGGTAGTGCAGGGGTCCCCTGTGGTTATCCCCCTGCAAAACAGATACACTGCTTTGGGTACTGTTGGGGGGAATTACTCATTAGGGGAGGGCAGCAGCAGCCAAGTTCATGGCACCGTGGCTGGCTCTGTTGCACAGGAGGGCAGGAAAAAGAGTGGGAGAGCGATAGTGATCGGGGATTCAATTGTAAGGGGAATAGATAGGCGTTTCTGCGGCCGCAACCGAGACTCCAGGATGGTATGTTGCTTCCCTGGTGCAAGGGTCAAGGATGTCTCGGAGCGAGTGCAGGACATTCTAAAAAGGGAGGGAGAACAGCCAGTTGTCATGGTGTACATTGGTACCAATGACATAGGTAAAAAAAGGGATGAGGTCCTACGAAACGAATTTAAGAAGCTCGGAACTAAATTAAAAAGTAGGACCTCAAAAGTAGTAATCTCGGGATTGCTACCAGTGCCACGTGCTAGTCAGAGTAGGAATCGCAGATGAATATGTGGCTTGAGCAGTGGTGCAGCAGGGAGGGATTCAAATTCCTGGGGCATTGGAACCGGTTCTGGGGGAGGTGGGACCAGTACAAACCGGACGGTCTGCACCTGGGCAGGACCGGAACCAATGTCCTAGGGGGAGTGTTTGTTAGTGCTGCTGGGGAGGAGTTAAATTAATATGTCAGGGGGATGGGAACCAATGCAGAGAGAAAGAGGGAAACAAAAAGGAGACAAAAGCAAAAGACAGAAAGGAGATGAGGAAAAGTGGAGGGCAGAAAAACCCAAGGCAAAGAACAAAAAGGGTCACTGTACAGCAAAATTCTAAAAGGACAAAGGGTGTTAAAAAAACAAGCCTGAAGGCTTTGTGTCTTAATGCAAGGAGTATCCGTAATAAGGTGGATGAATTAACTGTGCAAATAGATGTTAACAAATATGATGTGATTGGGATTACAGAGACGTGGCTCCAGGATGATCAGGGCTGGGAACTCAACATCCAGGGGTATTCAACATTCAGCAAGGGTAGAATAAAAGGAAAAGGAGGTGGGGTAGCATTGCTGGTTAAGGAGGAGATTAATGCATTAGTTAGGAAGGACATTAGCTTGGATGATGTGGAATCATATGGGTAGAGCTGCAGAACACCAAAGGGCAAAAAATGTTAGTGGGAGTTGTGTACAGACCTCCAAACAGTAGTAGTGATGTTGGGGAGGGCATCAAACAGGAAATTAGGGGTGCTTGCAATAAAGGTGCAGCAGTTATAATGGGTGACTTTAATATGCACATAGATTGGGCTAACCAAACTGGAAGCAATACGGTGGAGGAGGATTTCCTGGAGTGCATAAGGGATGGTTTTCTAGACCAATATGTCGAGGAACCAACTAGGGGGGAGGCCATCTTAGACTGGGTGTTGTGTAATGAGAGAGGATTAATTAGCAATCTCGTTGTGCGAGGCCCCTTGGGGAAGAGTGACCATAATATGGTGGAATTCTGCATTAGGATGGAAAATGAAACAGTTAATTCAGAGACCATGGTCCAGAACTTAAAGAAGGCTAACTTTGAAGGTATGAGGCGTGAATTGGCTAGGATAGATTGGCGAATGATACTTAATGGGTTGACTGTGGATGGGCAATGGCAGACATTTAGAGACCGCATGGATGAACTACAACAATTGTACATCCCTGTCTGGCGTAAAAATAAAAAAGGGAAGGTGGCTCAACCGTGGCTATCAAGGGAAATCAGGGATACTATTAAAGCCAAGGAAGGGGCAGACAAATTGGCCAGAAATAGCAGCGAACCCGGGGACTGGGAGAAATTTAGAACTCAGCAGAGGAGGACAAAGGGTTTGATTAGGGCAGGGAAAATGGAGTACGAGAAGAAGCTTGCAGGGAACATTAAGACGGATTGAAAAAGTTTCTATAGATATGTAAAGAGAAAAAGGTTAGTAAAGACAAACGTAGGTCCCCTGCTGTCAGAATCAGGGGAAATCATAACGGGGAACAAAGAAATGGCGGACCAATTGAACAAGTACTTTGGTTCGGTATTCACTAAGGAGGACACAAACAACCTTCCGGATATAAAAGGGGTCAGAGGGTCTAGTAAGGAAGAGGAACTGAGGGAAATCTTTATTAGTCGGGAAATTGTGTTGGGGAAATTGATGGGATTGAAGGCCGATAAATCCCCGGGGCCTGATGGACTGCATCCCAGAGTACTTAAGGAGGTGGCCTTGGAAATAGCGGATGCATTGACAGTCATTTTCCAACATTCCATAGACTCTGGATCAGTTCCTATGGAGTGGAGGGTAGCCAATGTAACCCCACTTTTTAAAAAAGGAGGGAGAGAGAAAAAAGGGAATTATGGACCGGTCAGCCTGACATCGGTAGTGGGTAAAATGATGGAATCAATTATTAAGGATGTCATAGCAGTACATTTGGAAAGAGGTGACATGATCGGTCCAAGTCAGCATGGATTTGTGAAAGGGAAATCATGCTTGACAAATCTTCTGGAATTTTTTGAGGATGTTTCCAGTAGAGTGGACAAGGGAGAACCAGTTGATGTGGTATATTTGGACTTTCAGAAGGCTTTCGACAAGGTCCCACACAAGAGATTAATGTGCAAAGTTAAAGCACATGGGATTGGGGGTAGTGTGCTGACGTGGATTGAGAACTGGTTGTCAGACAGGAAGCAAAGAGTAGGAGTAAATGGGGACTTTTCAGAATGGCAGGCAGTGACTAGTGGGGTACCGCAAGGTTCTGTGCTGGGGCCCCAGCTCTTTACACTGTACATTAATGATTTAGACGAGGGGATTAAATGTAGTATCTCCAAATTTGCGGATGACACTAAGTTGGGTGGCAGTGTGAGCTGCGAGGAGGATGCTATGAGGCTGCAGAGCGACTTGGATAGGTTAGGTGAGTGGGCAAATGCATGGCAGATGAAGTATAATGTGGATAAATGTGAGGTTATCCACTTTGGTGGTAAAAACAGAGAGACAGACTATTATCTGAATGGTGACAGATTAGGAAAAAGGGAGGTGCAATGAGACCTGGGTGTCATGGTACATCAGTCATTGAAGGTTGGCATGCAGGTACAGCAGGCGGTTCAGAAAGCAAATGGCATGTTGGCCTTCATAGCGAGGGGATTTGAGTACAGGGGCAGGGAGGTGTTGCTACAGTTGTACAGGGCCTTGGTGAGGCCACACCTGGCGTATTGTGTACAGTTTTGGTCTCCTAACCTGAGGAAGGACATTCTTGCTATTGAGGGAGTGCAGCGAAGGTTCACCAGACTGATTCCTGGGATGGCGGGACTGACCTATCAAGAAAGATTGGATCAACTGGGCTTGTATTCACTGGAGTTCAGAGGAATGAGAGGGGACCTCATAGAAACATTTGAAATTCTGATGGGTTTAGACAGGTTAGATGCAGGAAGAATGTTCCCAATGTTGGGGAAGTCCAGAACCAGGGGACACAGTCTAAGGATAAAGGGTAAGCCATTTCGGACCGAGATGAGGAGAAACTTCTTCACCCAGAGAGTGGTGAACCTGTGGAATTCTCTACCACAGAAAGTTGTTGAGGCCAATTCACTAAATATATTCAAAAAGGAGTTAGATGAAGTCCTTACTAATAGGGGGATCAAGGGGTATCGCGAGAAAGCAGGAATGGGGTACTGAAGTTGCATGTTCAACCATGAACTCATTGAATGGCGGTGCAGGCTCGAAGGGCCGAATGGCCTACTCCTGTACCTATTTTCTATGTTTCTATGTTTCTATGTTTCTAACACCTAGATCCCTCCACCATTGACACTGGTTTATTTGCAATGGGTGGTGACTTCACCTTTAACTGATCTTTTACCACCTCCTAGACTATTTGAGCGCTGGTCTCAAAATCTGTCCACAGATTGGTGGGCCTCATGGCTATGCCCAGGGTGGTTTTAACTAAAGAGTGGAGTTGGGTCAGGAACATTGATTTAAATTGTTCTTGATTCTTTCTTACTGCAGCATTTGTGGGTGCCTGGTTCTGGGTACGTTGATAGATATCATTCAGGCGATTACTGAAGGCTCTAGGGGTCTCTTCTGGGCGCTGCTTGGTCTGATTAAGCAGAGCCACTAAGTTTAAGTTTTGGATCCCTAAAGGGTTTAGGATCTTGGTCATCACTTCATCGGCCGCTGTGCGAAGGCTGGAGGACTGCGTCTGGCAGATTATCTTTTAGGGAAGTGGAACAGGCCAAAAGGAGGACTCATGTTAAGTCTCTCTCATCTAACTCGGGGTGACTACTCCTGAAATTTACCCACCTCCTGTTAACTCCCAGTGGGTCGTCCCCATCATTAATGGGCCCCAACTCATGGCTACCCGCCATGGCGTCAGCACCAGATATGAGCCGTGAGTCTGTATGGTTACTGCTGATGTGACCATGTGCATTACGTCATAAGGAAGTGGTTATTACTGCTACGATTGGCCCCCATGTCTCCAAGGTACCCCATCCTTCACCACCCTCCTGGGGATTATACTGACAGCCTTCCTCTTTCTAATCTGTCTCCCACTTGTCTCCTTCTGTTGTCTCTGTTATGGCTCCACATGTTACTGCAGATACCAGGGCCTGCTGCTCCCCCAACTTACTTTTTAGCCTCGCTATTTCTAGTTGGCACCAGGAGTGGTCTGCCTCCCTAAGTGGCTTCTTAATTACTTCCCTTAATGCCCCCCTAGCATCTTCTACCTCTTGCCGAAGCCCCAAGTTTTCCAATTTAGATTTTTTTTAACTCAAATTTATTTTTATTCACTTCAATGATGGCTGCTGTGGCATTTAAATTTGAAAGGCTTTGTTGCTGTAACAACAAATCTGCCTGTTCAGCCCCTCTTTCTAATTGCCTAATACTGTGGTTTAATCAGTCAATTTCTTGTCTCAAATGCTGTATTTCTCCCTCCTTTCACTGACGAATAAGTTGAAGGCTTTCTTCCTTTTCTTCTTTTATCTTTTGAATCTCTTTTTAGTTTAGTCGAACCTCTTTTACTTGCGATTCTTTGAAATCTTGTATCTCTTTTGCCCTTTGGTCTTTTAAATCTTGTCTCACTTCCCTTAAATTTTGATGCTCTTTTGCATCCTGCCTCATTCATTTCTCATCTCTCTGAGTGTAGTAATGTGTGATGTATGCCAAGAGATCATTTACCCATTTTGGCCTTAGCTCTTTTTGATTGACTTTCTCCTGGATAAATGCCATGAGCTCCCCAAAGGATGCATGTTGGCCCTTACAGAAGTACGGTGCCTGTGCCTGCAACACTTTATGGGTACCTTTTTGTGTACTTTCTTCTCATAGACGACCTGTATATCTTTTGCTGGTTTTTTTGTACACAACTGATCCCTTCATCCTGTGCCTTTTGAATTTAACTACTTGTGGGTCCCCAGTTAAACAGTTCCAACTATCGAGATGACTGCTCCTTAAGACACAACTTCTCCCGATCCGTTTAAAAGTTTATAATTTACACATCGCAACACAGGTTAGAATCGCAACTCCCGGGATTTCCAATTGTTCAAAAGAATGATCAAAAGCTGTCTTGTCAAATCCTGGACGAGCCCCCAATTTTTTTAAGATTTCTAAATCTCTGGCATTAAATTGACAGCAAGACCAATTCTTTTAAAACAATTTGGAATAAGTTTATTAAACACACACACATGCAAATAGCCTATCGAACACAACAGCAGTCTTTTAGTATCCTACAGACTCTGCTTAATTACAACAGATACAACGATGTTACAAGAAACAGGTATAAAAAGGTATACTTTACTTCCCTCTGGCAAAGCACAAGGACATGGCGTCTGTCCTTACTTCTACTGTGGAGGGAAGTTCCTGCTTTGTCATGTGCTAAGGAGAAGAAGAGAGAGCAACCTTTGGATTCAGTTTTTATACCTCTTAAGGCTATAGTTTCTCAGAAAGCCTCAGGATTGGATCTTGGTTCCAGGGCCATTCCTGATTGCTTCTCCTCATACATATGTCTGTCTGGAGGGCCGGTGCCATTCCTTGATTGGGTTAATGGCTTTCTAATTAACATCTTTTCTAGTATGGTGAGTTCCAAAGCCATGCTTCCTTTGTAACTTGAGTTCTGCCCAGCCAAGAGACATGAACTTGGGGAAGGTATCCATTTTGTCTCTTCAAACTAGTCTTTTCGTATAATCTACACTTTTAACATTTATATATATATATATACAGAACCAATTTTATCATTCCTAAACACTTTCATTCTTACAGGAGTAGCGGAGAAATAAGCTTTCCTTGTGGGGTCTGAAAACACACTCCTGCTGTCCCCACAACGGGCAGGAAACCACTAGCTTTTTGGCCTCTTCTGGGGCTGATCCTCTTCAGTCCGGAGTTGGCTTGGTGGGAAAGCCACAATTAAAATTTCAGTCAGATTCTGACAATATTGGGACCCAACATGCTTATGTAGAAAAGGACCCTACTGGTTATGGGCAGGTGTCCTTACCACCTACTCAGGAGAGCACGTTAAAATCACGGGTAGCTGGATTGTTGCAACCAAATAACTCGGGGCATTTTAATGTCCTACCCACCCAGCTTCCACCAGGCAGGTAGGGTTAATATCACCACCATAATTTTATACATGCATTTGTGATCTGGAGATACTGGTTACTTGGGGTAGTGACAACATTGAGGCTCAGGACTAGTTATGGCCTCATTAAACTACAATATTATCTGTCTTGGCACAGGTCTACAATTTTGATCTTTGCTGGTATCTTCCCATTGAGTTGAGTCCTTCATGTTTTGTTTTTATTCAGCTCCATAATATTGTTCTTTTGAAAGTTCCAGTGGTACCTCAGCAGAATGTCTAAGTTACATGGTATATAGCCACAGCGAGATTAGGGGCAGAGCAGAGGAGAAGGGGTTACTTTAAGAATTGTATTCTTGGCACAAGACAAAGGCTATGCAGGAAAGATTGATCAGCAGACTTCCACCGACTTCATAGCAATGATGATAGTTACTCTTAGCAGCAACAAAAACAAGAGTGAGAGGGATGAAAATTCTGAATAAACATTCTGAGTGAGTAAACGAAGGGCTTTCCACACTGTTGGGATAACCAGGGACAGCTGCCTTATAGTTTTAACAATGATTAAGTGCTGTACCACAGGGACTTGTCTTGGTAGAACTATCTGCAGAACTTCTGAACTGTGTCACCCCAGGCTTAGTGGGTAGCACACTCGCCTCTGAGTCATGAAGGTTGTGGGTTCAAGTCCCAATCCAGGGACTTGAGCAGGTAAACCTAGGCTGACACTCCAATGCAGTATTTAGGGACTGCTGCATTACATAAGAACATAAGAACATAAGAATTAGGAACAGGAGTAGGCCATCTAGCCCCTCGAGCCTGCCCCGCCATTCAAAAAGATCATGGCTGATCTGGCCGTGGACTCAGCTCCACTTACCCGCTCGCTCCCCGTAACCCTTAATTCCCTTATTGGTTAAAAATCTATTTATCTGTGATTTGAATACATTCAATGAGCTAGCCTCAACTGCTTCCTTGGGCAGAGAATTCCACAGATTCACAACCCTCTGGGAGAAGAAATTCTTTCTCAACTCGGTTTTAAATTAGCTCCCCCGTATTTTGAGGCTGTGCCCCCTAGTTCTAGTCTCCCCGACCAGCGCAAACAATCTCTCTGCCTCTATCATGTCTATCTCTTTCATTATTTTAAATGTTTCTATAAGATCACCCCACATCCTTCTGAACTCCAACGAGTAAAGACCCAGTCTACTCAATCTATCATAGAAACATAGAAACATAGAAAATAGGTGCAGGAGCAGGCCATTCAGCCCTTCTAGCCTGCACCGCCATTCAATGAGTTCATGGCTGAACATGAAACTTCAGTACCCCCTTCCTGCTTTCTCGCCATACCCCTTGATCCCCCGAGTAGTAAGGACTTCATCTAACTCCCTTTTGAATATATTTAGTGAATTGGCCTCAACTACTTTCTGTGGTAGAGAATTCCACAGGTTCACCACTCTTTGGATGAAGAAGTTTCTCCTCATCTAAATGGCTTACCCCTTATCCTTAGACTGTGACCCCTGGTTCTGGACTTCCCCAACATTGGGAACATTCTTCCTGCATCTAACCTGTCTAAACCCGTCAGAATTTTAAATGTTTCTATGAGATCCCCTCTCATTCTTCTGAACTCCAGTGAATACAAGCCCAATTGATCCAGTCTTTCTTGATAGGTCAGTCCCACCATCCCGGGAATCAGTCTGGTGAATCTTCGCTGCACTCCCTCAATAGCAAGAATGTCCTTCCTCAAGTTAGGAGACCAAAACTGCACACAATACTCCAGGTGTGGCCTCACCAAGGCCCTGTACAACTGTAGCAACACCTCCCTGCCCCTGTACTCAAATCCCCTCGCTATGAAGGCCAACATGCCATTTGCTTTCTTAACCGCCTGCTGTACCTGCATGCCAACCTTCAATGACTGATGTACCATGACACCCAGGTCTCGTTGCACCTTCCCTTTTCCTAATCTGTCACCATTCAGATAATAGTCTGTCTCTCTGTTTTTACCACCAAAGTGGATAACCTCACATTTATCCACATTATACTTCATCTGCCATTCATTTGCCCACTCACCTAACCTATCCAAGTCACTCTGCAGCCTCATAGCATCCTCCTCGCAGCTCACACTGCCACCCAACTTAGTGTCATCCACAAATTTGGAGATACTACATTTAATCCCCTCATCTAAATCATTAATATACAATGTAAAGAGCTGGGGCCCCAGCACAGAACCTTGCGGTACCCCACTAGTCACTGCCTGCCATTCTGAAAAGTCCCCATTTACTCCTACTCTTTGCTTCCTGTCTGACAACCAGTTCTCAATCCACGACAGCACACTACCCCCAATCCCATGTGCTTTACCTTTGCACATTAATCTCTTGTGTGGGACCTTGTCGAAAGCCTTCTGAAAGTCCAAATATACCACATCAACTGGTTCTCCTTTGTCCACTGGAAACATCCTCAAAAAATTCCAGAAGATTTGTCAAGCATGATTTCCCTTTCACAAATCTATGCTGACTTGGACCTGTCATGTCACCATTTTCCAAATGCGCTGCGATGACATCCTTAATCATCATAAGGTAGCCACCTCATCTCCGGAATCAGCCTAGCGAATCGTCACTGTACTCCCTCCAAGGCTCGTATATCCTTCCTTAAGTAAGGTGACCAAAACTGCACGCAGTATTCCAGGTGCGGCCTCACCAATACCCTGTACAGTTGCAGCAGGACCTCCCTGCTTTTGTACTCCATCCCTCTCGCAATGAAGGCCAACATTTCATTCGCCTCCCTGATTACTTGCTGCACCTGCAAACCAACTTTTTGGGATTCATGCACAAGGACCCTCAGGTCCCGCTGCACTGCAGCCTGTTGTAATTTCTCCCCATTCAAATAATATTCCCTTTTGCTGTTTTTTTTCCCGACATTGTATTCCATCTGCCAAACCTTAGCCCATTCGCTTAACCTATCTAAATCTCTTTGCAGCCTCTCTGTGTCCTCTACACAACCCGCTTTCCCACTAATCTTTGTGTCATCTGCAAATTTTGTTACACTACACTCTGTCCCCTCTTCCAGGTCATCTATGTATATTGTAAATAGTTGTGGTCCCAGCACTGATCCCTGTGGCACACCGCTAACCACCGATTTCCAACCTGAAAAGGACCCATTTATCCCGACTCTCTGCTTTCTGTTAGCCAGCCAATTCTCGATCCATGCTAATACATTTCCTCTGATCCCGCGTACCTTTATCTTCTGCAGTAACTTTTTGTGTGGCACCTTATCGAAAATGGTGAAATCTAAATACACCACATCCATCGGTACACCTCTATCTACCATGCTCGTTATATTCTCAAAGAATTCCAGTAAATTCGTTAAACATGATTTCCCCTTCATGAATCCATGTTGCGTCTGCTTGATTGCACTATTCCTATCTAGATGTCCCGCTATTTCTTCCTTAATGATAGCTTCAAGCATTTTCCCCACTACAGATGTTAAACTAACCGGCCTATAGTTAGCTGCCTTTTGTCTGCCCCCTTTTTTAAACAGAGGCGTTACATTAGCTGCTTTCCAATCCGCTGGTACCTCCCCAGAGTCCAGAGAATGTTGGTAGATTATAACGAATGCATCTGCTATAACTTCCGCCATCTCTTTTAATATCCTGGGATGCATTTCATCAGGACCAGGGGACTTGTCTACCTTGAGTCCCATTAGCCTGTCCAGCACTACCTCCCTAGTGATAGTGATTGTCTCAAGGTACTCCCTTCCCACATTCCCATGACCAGCAATTTTTGGCATGGTTTTTGTGTCTTCCACTGTGAAGACCGAAGCAAAATAATTGTTTAAGGTCTCAGCCATTTCCACATTTCCCATTATTAAATCCCTCTTCTCATCTTCTAAGGGACCAACATTTACTTTAGTCACTCTCTTCCGTTTTATATATCGGTAAAAGCTTTTACTATTTGTTTTTATGTTTTGCGCAAGTTTACTTTCGTAATCTATCTTTCCTTTCTTTATTGCTTTCTTAGTCATTCTTTGCTGTCATTTAAAATGTTCCCAATCTTCTAGTTTCCCACTAACCTTGGCCACCTTATACACATTGGTTTTTAATTTGATACTCTCCTTTATTTCCTTGGTTATCCACGGCTGGTTATCCCTTCTTTTACCGCTCTTCTTTTTCACTGGAATATATTTTTGTTGAGCACTATGAAAGAGCTCCTTAAAAGTCCTCCACTGTTCCTCAATTGTGGCACCATTTAGTCTGTGTTCCCAGTCTACTTTAGCTAACTCTGCCCTCATCCCACTGTAGTCCCCTTTGTTTCAGCATAATACGCTCATTTGAGACACTACTTCCTCACGCTCAATCTGTATTACAAATTCAACCATACTGTGATCACTCATTCCGAGAGGATCTTTTACTAGGAGATCGTTTATTATTCCTGTCTCATTACACAGGACCAGATCTAAGATAGCTTGCTCCCTTGTAGGTTCTGTAACATACTGTTCTAAGAAACAATCCCGTATGCATTCTTTGAATTCCTCCTCCATGCTACCCCGTGCAATTTGATTTGACTAATCGATATGTACGTTAAAATCCCCCATGATTACTGCCGTTCCTTTTTCACATGCCTCTATTATTCCCTTGATTATTGTCCGCCCCACCGTGAAGTTATTATTTGAGGGCCTATAAACTACGCCCACCAGTGACTTTTTCTCCTTACTATCTCTAATCTCCACCCACAATGATTCAACATTTTGTTCATTAGAGCCAATATCATCTCTCACAACTGCCCTGATATCATCCTTTATTAACAGAGCTACCCCACCTCCTTTCCCTTCTTGTTTATCCTTCCGAATTGTCAGATACCCCTGTATGTTTAATTCCCAGACTTGGCCACCCTGCAACCACGTTTCTGTAATGGCCACCAAATCATACCCATTTGTAATGATTTGTGCTGTCAACTCATTTCCTTTATTTCGAATGCTGCGTGCGTTTAGGTAGAGTGTTTTATTACTAGTTTTTAAACCATGATTTTTAGTTTTGACCCCTCCTGCAGCCCCTTTATATTCATACATATTGTCCCTTCCTATCACCTTGGTTTACATTTACTGCATTGTGAGAGGTGTCATCTTTCGGATGAAAAGTTTAACCGAGGTCCCGTCTGCTCTCTCAGGTGGACATAAAAGATCCCATGACACTATTTTGAAGAAGAGCAGGGGATTTATCCCCAGTGTCCTGGCCAATATTTATCCCACACTCAACATCACTAAAAAAAAACAGATTATCTGATCATTATCACATTACTGTTTGTGGGAGCTTGCTGTGCACAAATTGGCTGCTGCATTTCCCACATTACAACAGTGACTACACTCCAAAAGTACTTCATTGGCTGTAAAGCGATTTGAGATGTCAGGTGGTCGTGAAAGGTGATGGCTGATGATGACTATGGTTAGAAGGTACCATAAATTCCTTTTGTGGACATGCTCCATTAGATATTGCAATTTTCAAAACAAATGCCTTTTCTGCAGAAATCATGTGCTTTAGTTTTGAATCTGTTCACTAAGTTCTGTGGAAGAAAAAGCACAATCGCTGGAAAATAGGAAAAAATACAACATTAGAAATGCACAGCAGACCAGATAATGTGTGAAAGAGAACAATAATTTAAGGTGTCAGCTTGGCCCAGTGGTAGCACTCTCAGCTCTCAGAAGATTGTCGTGGCATGAGCATACAATCCAGGCTGACACTTCAACGCAGTACTGAGGGAGTGCTGCACTGTTAGAGGTGCTATTTTTCTAGATGAGATGTTAAATCAAGGCCCCATCTTCTCTCTCACCTGGGTCAAAGCCATTGGTCGGAAAGCCATGGCACTGCACAGTATCTGGGTGGGAAGAGGCCAGTATGGAGGCAAAAGTATCGTTGAGCAAGTAGAAGATTATTGTCACTGGTTCCCCAGCTGAGTTCCGCCAGTTCGAAGTACTACCGGGGAGCGGACCATCGGCATGCACCATCCACAGATCGCCATGACCCGTAGGTAAGTATAAAAAAAAATGCCCAAGAGAATCAGCGGAGCTGGGTGGTAGGTGAGCGGCCCTGCAAGAAAAAGGTAAGTAATTGTTTTTTTACTAATTATTTTAAAATTCTCTTGTAGTGATTTAAGTGAAAAGGGTCCTGAGAATGTTTTTATGGTTATTTTATTTTATGTTTTATGAAAAAATATTTTTTGTGTTTTTCTCCTCCTAGGCCCAACCCACAGCCTCGGTATAAAGTTTTAGTAAATTTATTAATTATCGCCCATTTTCTTTAAGAACCGCCCAATCGGCCCAAGATTCCACTTTTTCGCCGAGAATCGGGGTGCAACGCCCATTTTTTTTGCTGGCCAGATTTTTTGAGGGGGGGGGGAAATTTTTCGCCAGCGATAATGTTGGGAATCTTAGCAGTCTTAGCAGTCTAGCAGGCGGCAATCAGGCGCTAGCAGATTGCTAGGGAATTCTAGCCCCATGCCACTAATTCAAAGAAGAGCAGGGAAGTTCTGGCCAACATTTATCTCTCAACTAACATCTAAAACACATGACCTGGTCATTGCATTTCATTGCTGTTTGTGGGTGCTTGCTGTGTGCAAATTGGCTACCACGTTTCCGAGTGATTACACTTCAAAAGTATTTAATTAGCTGCAAAGCGCTTTGGGATGTCCTGAGGTCATGAAAGGTGCAACATAAATCCAAGTTCTTTCTTTCTCTTTCTTTACCAATTCTGATGAAGGATCACACTCAAAATTCTCACATCTCTTTCAGATCCTATCAACCTGCTGTGCACTTTCAGTATTTTCTGTTTTGTACTGTGTACCTATATAAGGGTTATGAGGTGACCTGCAATTCAAAGCTTAATTTTTTCAATAAACCCCTGTCTGTTATTGTTTATTCATGATTTGTCTGAAGTATGATCGACTAAGGTCAACCTCCTGTGTGATCTAGAGTAGGACTTTCTTCCAGGATTGAGCTAAAAATTGCTATAATGGAAGCAATTAGAGTTGGTTATAAAGTTTTATAATATATTGATATAATGAGAACATTGTAATAATAACAGTTCTTGTCAAAGGTTTGCAACAGCAGAATACACCGTGCTGAGCCTTGTAATGACAAAGGGAAAGATTTGTCCCATGCAGCAAAATCATAAATGCTTTATTTAAAGTGCATTTATGATTTTGCTACACGTCGTGAACAGAACAAATCTTCCCTCGAAATTAGTTATCAGATTTAGCTTTTAGTAACAGAGCCAGAAGGGATCGGTAACAAGGAAATGCTATAATGGGAGATTTGTTTTAAGAGGTTATCATAATGAAGTGTTTGTAAGCACACTGAATAAAGCATTAAATGATCGTAACTTTTTTTAATGAGAAGTTTGTAATCCGAGTATAAAGTTATGAGAGACTTGTATTGCCAGTATGTGTTATAAGAGGTTTGTCACAACTGATGTTTATGAATTTTGAATAAACATACTTTGATGTATTGAGAGATTTACAATAACAGATTGTTATCATGAGAAGATTGCAGTTACAGAATTTATTATAGTGGCAGCTTTTTCGTGTTAGATTCTTTTACAATGCATAGTTTGTGATAATGATTTTTTACATAATGAAAAGTTTGTAATAACAGAGTTTATTATGATGAGTGGTCTGCACTGATTGATATAATGAGAAGTTTATAATAGCAAAAATTGGCACAATGAAAGCTTTGCACTACTTTGTTTTCAAAGTTTTGTAATGAATGTTTTATGTTATGAGAGATCAGTAGTTTCCTATAATGGGAAGTTTGTAGTAATTGGGGTTATTGTAATGAGAGCTGTTCAACAAATAGTTTTATTCTGATGAGGTTTGACTGTTCAATGCAACACCAGTCACTTCCAGTTGCTTTCAAGCTCTGCACTAGTTCACATGCTAAATTTTTTACCCCTCATTCCACGCAATCTAAATCATGGCTTTGTCGGCTGGTTAGAACCGTTAGGAAAATAAATATGTCGCAATGGTTCAAATGCCAAATAAAAGTTAAAGTAAACCTTCTAGTTAAAGCCAGTGCTTTGTCTCTGACTATTTCAAAAATCCGACCCTTTAAGATTTTCGGTGACACTGGCCATCTGATGACAAGCTTATGTTTTTATGAGTCAGATCCTGAGGGACTAAGAATATGCTGAAAGTGTATGTTGGAAGACATCCAGTGTCCACAAACAGGTTTTCATTGTACTTTGATGCCAGTTACATTTGGGGAGCGGAAGATCTGTTGAAAAATCAGCTTGACTCTTCAATCATTTCTTCCTTTCCCAAGGAAGAAAGAAAGGCCTGTTTAAATCAGCTCCAAATCTGCAAACTGTAGGTGTACGGCTGTGCCCTGGTGTACAGTAATCTGTTATTGCAGGTGGTCACAGCTCAAAGCACTTCCGTATTTTGAGAAAAAAGATCATGCTACATGTAATTATATTTCTGAATAACAGCAGAATCCCTTTATTTAAAACATATTTTATTTTACATTGGTCAAGATCAGACCAAACTTATATGTCATTTGTGAGTGCATGACACATGGCATAACAAAGTAACTAGAATTAACCACTGAGGCTCATACTATAACTGAGTCTATGTGACCCATAATAGGCATTCAACTGGCGTACTAACCACAGGTCAATTTGGTGTAAAAGGTTCTGACTGATTGAAAGGAGAGCAACCTGTGATTGGCTGAACTATGTTGAATCCATTAAAAAATAAATGAAGAAACAGTCGTTTAGAGCGAAGGCATCAATTAAGCAACACTTGAGAATGTTCAGGCTTTGTGAGAATGCTCATATTCTGTACAGCAAGAGACTTGGTTTGCAATAAATGTGCATTTTTTCCATCATGTTTGAGTGTGTAAATGCCCACAAAGAAACATAAAATTAGATCAGGAAACACTGCAAAAGCCACACAACATTCCTCGCCCCATGTCAGTGCCCTAAGAGGACTGACTGGATGCTGCATTTACTGAGGTTATCATGTGGGAGGTTTACACACTGTCCTTTCATTGTTGGCACTCTAGCCCAGACTAATGAGATGAAAATCTCATCTCCTTCCATGTAGGATCATATGTGAAATGGCTGTGGTCTGTCTGAATCCAGTTCCTATGGGTTTGAGATGAATGGGAGTAGGAGAAGTATATAGTAGATCGACTCATCCAATCACAATAAACATTAACTCAACAACAACAACTTGCGATTATATAGCACCTTTAACACAGTAAAAAGTCCCATGGTGCTTCACAAAAGCATAATCAGACAAAAAAATATTGATATCGAGCCAATGAAGGAGAAATTAAGACAAATGATCAAATGGACAAAGAGATAGGTTATAAGGAGCATTTTAAAGGAGGAGAGGGAAGTGGAGATGGCTCATCAGGGGAAGGCAGCAGCAGCCAAGTCCATGGCACCAGGGGTGGCTCTGCTGTACAGGAGGGCAGGAAAAAGAGTGAGAGAGCTATAGTGATAGGGGACTCTATTGTAAGGGAAATAGATAGGTGTTTCTGCGGCCGCAGGCGAGACTCCAGGATAGTATGTTGCCTCCCTGGTGCAAGGGTCAAGGATGTCTCGGAGCTGCTGCAGTGCATTCTGGAGGGGGAGGTACATATAGGTACC
This sequence comes from Pristiophorus japonicus, assembly GCF_044704955.1. NCBI lineage: Eukaryota > Metazoa > Chordata > Chondrichthyes > Pristiophoridae > Pristiophorus > Pristiophorus japonicus. Next base: position 177,638,554 of record NC_091983.1, on the reverse strand, counting down.
AACGATATAGGTAAAAAAACGGGATGAGGTCCTACAAGCTGAATTTAGGGAGCTAGGAGTTAAATTAAAAAGTAGGACCTCAAAGGATTGCTACCAGTGCCACATGCTAGTCAGAGTAGGAATTGCAGGATAGCTTAGATGAATACGTGGCTTGAGGAATGGTGCAAGGGGGAGGGATTCAAATTCCTGGGACATTGGAGCGGTTCTGGGGGAGATGGGACCAGTACAAACTGAACGGTCTGCACCTGGGCAGGACCGTAACTGATGTCCTAGGTGGAGTGTTTGCTAGTGCTGTTAGGGAGGGTTTAAACTAAAATGGCAGGGGGATGGGAATCTATGCAGGGAGGCAGAGGGAAGTAAAAAGGGGGCAGAAGGAAAAGGTAGGAAGGAGAAAAGCAAGAGTGGAGGGCAGAGAAATCAAAGGTAAAAATCAAAAAGGGTCACATTGCAACATAATTCTAAAAGGACAAAGAGTGCAAAAAAAAACAAGCCTGAAGGCTCTGATTCTTAGTGCAAGGAGCATTCGTAACAATGTGGATGAATTGACTGCGCAGATAGCGGTTAACGGATATGATGTAATTTGGATTACAAAGTAACCAAGGCTGGGAACTCAACATCCAGGGATACTCAATATACAGGAAGGACAGACAGGAAGGAAAAGGAGGTGGAGTAGCATTACAGGTTAAAGAGGAGATTAATCCAATAGTAAGGAAGGACATTAGCATGGAGGATGTGGAATCTATATGGGTGGAGCTGCGAAACACGAAAGGGCAGAAAACGTTAGTCGGAGTTGTGTACAGACCACCAAACAGTAGTAAGGAGGTCGGGGATAGCATCAAATAGGAAATTAGGGACCCGTGCAATAAGGGTACAGCAGTTATCATGGGTGACTTTAATCTACATATAGATTGGGCTAACCAAACTGGTAGCGGTACGGTGGAGGAGGATTTCCTGGAGTGTATGAGGGATGGTTTTCGAGACAAATATGTCAAGGAATCAACTAGAGAGCAGGCCACCTAGACTGGGTCTTGTGTAACGAGAGAGGATTAATTAGCAATCTGGTCGTGCAGGGCCCCTTGGGGAAGAGTGACCATAATATGGTAGAATTCTTCATTGAGATGATAAATCCCCAGGGCCTGATGGTCTGCATCCCAGAGTACTTAAGGAGGTGGCCTTGGAAATAGCGGATGCATTGACAGTCATTTTCCAACATTCCATAGACTCTGGATCAGTTCCTATGGAGTGGAGGGTAGCCAATGTAACCCCACTTTTTAAAAAAGGAGGGAGAGAGAAAACAGGGAATTATAGACCAGTCAGCCTGACATCGGTAGTGGGTAAAATGATGGAATCAATTATTAAGGATGTCATAACAGCGCATTTGGAAAGAGGTAACATGATCGGTCCAAGTCAGCATGGATTTCTGAAAGGGAAATCATGCTTGACAAATCTTCTGGAATTTTTTGAGGATGTTTCCAGTAGAGTGGACAAGGGAGAACCAGTTGATGTGGTGTATTTGGACTTTCAGAAGGCTTTCGACAAGGTCCCACACAAGAGATTAATGTGCAAAGTTAAAGCACATGGGATTGGGGGTAGTGTGCTGACGTGGATTGAGAACTAGTTGGCAGACAGGAAGCAAAGAGTAGAAGTAAATGTGTACTTTTCAGAATGGCAGGCGGTGACTAGTGGGGTACCGCAAGGTTCTGTGCTGGGGCCCCAGCTGTTTACATTGTACATTAATGATTTAGACGAGGGGATTAAATGTAGTATCTCCAAATTTGCGGATGACACTAAGTTGGGTGGCATTATGAGCTGCGAGGACGATGCTATGAGGCTGCAGAGTGACTTGGATAGGTTAGGTGAGTGGGCAAATGCATGGCAGATGAAGTATAATGTGGATAAATGTGAGGTTATCCACTTTGGTGGTAAAAACAAAGAGACAGACTATTATCTGAATGGTGACAGATTAGGAAAAGGGAAGGTGCAACGAGACCTGGGTGTCATGGTACATCAGTCATTGAAGGTTGGCATGCAGGTACAGCAGGCGGTTAAGAAAGCAAATGGCATGTTGGCCTTCATAGCGAGGGAATTTGAGTACAGGGGCAGGGAGATGTTACTACAGTTGTACAGGGCCTTGGTGAGGCCACACCTGGAGTATTGTGTACAGTTTTGGTCTCCTAACTTGAGGAAGGACATTCTTGCTATTGAGGGAGTGCAGCAAAGGTTCACCAGACTGATTCCTGGGATGGCGGGACTGACCTATCAAGAAAGACTGGATCAACTGGGCTTGTATTCACTGGAGTTCAGAAAAATGAGAGGAGATCCTATAGAAACGTTTAAAATTCTGACCGGTTTAGACAGGTTAGATGCAGGAAGAATGTTCCCACTGTTGGGGAAGTCCAGAACCAGGGGTCACAGTCTAAGGATAAGGGGTAAACCATTTAGGACCGAGATGAGGAGAAACTTCTTCACCCAGAGAGTGGTGAACCTGTGGAATTCTCTACCACAGAAAGTTGTTGAGGCCAATTCACTAAATATATTCAAAAAGGAGTTAGATGTAGTCCTTACTACTAGGGGGATCAAGGGGTATGGCGAGAAAGCAGGAATGGGGTACTGAAGTTGCATGTTCAGCCATGAACACATTGAATGGCGGTGCAGGCTCGAAGGGCCGAATGGCCTACTCCTGCACCTATTTTCTATGTTTCTATGTTTCTATGTGACTTAGTTAGTTCAGAATCTAGGGTCCTGAATTTAAAGAAAGGAAACTTTAATGGTATTAGACATGATTTGGCTAGGATAGACGAGAGATTGATACTTAAAGGATTGACGCTGGATAGGCAATGGCAGACATTTAAATATCACATGGATAAACTACAACAATTGTACATCCCTGTGTGGCATAAGAATAAAAAAGTGAAGGACTCAACCGTGGCTAACAAGGGAAATTCGGGAAAGTGTTAAATCCAAGGAAGAGGCATATAAATTGGCCAGAAAAAGCAGTAAACCTAAGGACTGGGAGAAATTTAGAATTCAGCAGAGGAGGACTAAGGGTTTAATTAGGAGGGGGAAAATAGAGTATAAGAGGAAGCTTGCAGGGAACATAAAAACTGACTGCAAAAGCTTCTATAGATATGTGAAGAGAAAAAGATTAGTGAAGACTAATGAAGGTCCCTTGCAATCAGAATCAGGTGAATTCATAATGGGGAACAAGGAAATGGCAGACCAATTGAACAAATACTTTGGTTCTGTCTTCACTTAGGAATAACCTCCCGAAAATACTACAGAACCAAGGGTCTAGCGAGAAGGGGGAACTGAGGGAAATCCTTATTACTCAGGAAATGGTGTTAGGGAAATTGAAGGGATTGAAGGCCGATAAATCCACAGGGCTTGATAGTCTGCATCCCAGAGTACTTAAGGAAGTGGCCCTAGAAATAATAGATGCATTGGTGGTTATTTTCCAACATTCCATGGATTTTGGTTCAGTTCCTATGGATTGGAAGGTAGCTAATGTAACCCCATGTGATGGGGAAAATGCTGGAATCAATTATTAAAGATGTAATAGCAGCGCATTTGGAAAGCAGTGACAGGATCAGTCCAAGTCAGCATAGATTTATGAAAGGGAAATCATGCTTGACAAATCTTCTGGAGTTTTTTGAGGATGTAACTCGTAGAGTGGATCAGGGAGAACCAGTGGATGTGGTATATTTGGACTTTCAAAAGGCTTTTGACAAGGTCCCACACAGGAGATTAGTGTGCAAAATTAAGGCACATGGTATTGGGGGTAATGTATTGATGTGGATAGAGAACTGGTTGGCAGACAGGAAGCAAAGAGCGGGAATAAACGGGTCCTTGTCAGAATGGCAGGCGGTGACTAGTGGGGTGCCCAAGGGTTCAGTGCTGGGACCCCAGTTATTTACAATATACATTAATGATTTCGACAAAGGAATTCAATGTAATATCTCTAAGTAAGCAGATGACACTAAGCTGGGTGGCAGTGCGAGCTGCGAGGAAGATGCTAGCAGGCTGCAGGGGGACTTGGACAGGTTAGGTGAATGGGCAAATGCATTGCGATGTAGTATAATGTGGATAAGTGTGAGGTTATCAACTTTGGTGGCAAAAACAGGAAGGCAGATTATTATCTGAATGGTGACAGATTAGGAAAAGGGGAGGTGCAACGAGACCTGGGTGTCATGGTACATCAGTCATTGAAGGTAGGCATGCAGGTACAGCAGGCAGTAAAGAAAGCAAATGGCATGCTGGCATTCATAGCAAGGGGATTTGGGTATAGGAGCAGGGACGTCTTACTGCAGTTGTACAGGGCCTTGGTGAGACCACACCTTGAGTATTGTGTGCAGTTTTCGGCTCCTAATCTGAGGAAGGACATTCTTGCTATTGAGGGAGTGCAGCGAAGGTTCACCAGACTGATTCCCAGGATGGCAGGACTGACATATTAAGGAAGACTGGATCGACTAGGCTTATATTCACTGGAATTTAGAAGAATGAGAGGGCATTTCATAGAAACATATAAAATTCTGATGGGATTGGACAGGATGTCCTCAATGTTGGGGAAGTCCAGAACCAGGGGTCACAGTATAAGGATAAGGGATAAGCCATTTAGATACTTTGGTTCTGTCTTCACTAAGGAAGACACAAATAACCTTCTGGAAATACTAGGGGACCGAGAATCTAGCGAGAAGGAGGAACTGAAGGATATCCTTATTAGGCAGGAAATTGTGTTAGGGAAATTGATGGGATTGAAGGCCGATAAATCCCAAAGGCCTGATAATCTGCATCCCAGAGTACTTAAGGAAGTGGCCCTAAAAATAGTGGATGCATTGGTGATCATTTTCCAACATTCTATTGACTCTGGATCAGTTCCTACGGATTGGAGGGTAGCTAATGTAACCCCACTTTTTAAAAAAGGAAGGAGAGAGAAAATGGGTAATTATAGACCGGTTAGCTGGACATCGGTAGTGGGGAAAATGTTGGAATCAATGATTATAGAAGTAATAGCAGTGCATTTGGAAAGCAGTGACAGGATCGGTCCAAGTCAGCATGGATTTATGAAAGGGAAATCATGCTTGACAAATCGTCTCGAATTTTTTGAGGATGTAACGAGTAGAGTGGACAAGGGAGAACCAGTGGATGTGGTGTATTTGGACTTTCAAAAGGCTTTTGACAAGGTCCCACACAAGAGATTAGTGTGCAAAATTAAGGCACATGGTATTAGGGGTAATGTATTGACGTGGATAGAGAACTGGTTGGCAGACAGGAAGCAAAGAGTAGGAATAAACGGCAGAATGGCAGGCAGTAACTAGTGGTGTACCGCAAGGTTCAGTCATGGGACCCCAGTTATTTACAATATACATTAATGATTTAGACTAAGGAATTGAATGTAATATCTCCAAGTTTGCAGATGACACTAAGCTGGGTGGCAGTTTGAGCTGTGAGGAGGATGCTAAGAGGCTGCAGGGTGACTTGGACAGGTTAGGTGAGTGGGCAAATGCACGGCAGATGCAGTATAATGTAGATAAATGTGAGATTATCCACTTTGGTGGCAAAAACAGGAAGGCGGAATATTATCTGAATGGTGACAGATTTGGAAAAGGGGAGGTGCAACGAGACCTGGGTGTCATGGAACATCAGTCATTGAAAGTTGGCATGCAGGTACAGCAGGCAGTGAAAAAGGCAAATGGCCTGTTGGCCTTCTTAGGAGAGTAATTGAGTATAGGAGCAGGGAGGTCTTACTACAGTTGTACAGGGCCTTGGTGAGACCACACCTTGAATATTGTGTACAGTTTTGGTCTCCTAATCTGAGGAAGGACATTCTTGCTATTGAGGGAGTGCAGCGAAGGTTCACCAGACTGATTCCTGGGTTGACCGGACTGACATATGAAGAAAGATTAGATTGACTCGGCTTATAGTCACTGGAATTTAGAAGAATGAGAGGAAATCTCATAGAAACATATAAAATCTGACGGGATTGGACAGGTTAGATGCAGGAAGAATGTCCCCGATGTTGGGGATGTCCAGAACCAGGGACCACAGTCTAAGGATAAGGGGTTATCCATTTAGGACCGAGATGAGGAGAAACTTCTTCACTCAGAGAATTATGAACCTGTGGAATTCCCTGCCTTTAGAAAGTTGTTGAGGCCAGTTCATTTGATATATTCAAAAGGGAGTTAGTTGTGGCGCTTATGGCTAAAGGAATCAACGGGTATGGAGAGAAATAAGGAATGGGGTACTGAAGTTGCATGATCAGCCATGATCTTATTGAATGGTGGTGCAGGCTCGAAGGGCCGAATGGCCTACTCGTGCACCTATGTTCTATGTTTCTATGCTTCTATGGCACAGCAACCAATAATGGGGCGAAGGAAGTCAGAGATGCACAAGAGGCCAGAACTGGAGGAAAGCAGAGTTCTCGGAGGGTTGTAGGGCTGGAGGAGGTTTCAGAGATAGTAATTTGAACACAAGAATATGAATTTTAAATTTGAGGTGTTGGTGGACGGGGAGCCTATGTAGTTCAGCGAGCACAGGGGTGATGGGTGAACGGGACTTGGTGCAAGTTACGACATGGGCAGCTGAGTTTTGGATGAACTCAACCCGGTAATTGAAATCAGATTGTTCAATAAACCATGAAGATGACGAGTCCCTAATTAATACCAGAGTTACAGAAATTACATTCAAGATGAAATCATAATGCAATGTATTTCAAACTATATAATCACAAGCATTATTGCCTGAGCAATGAAATGTAACAAAAAATAAAGCTTCAGGTTTGCCTAACGGTACAAGGCTTGAGTAAATGTGTAAAATCTGACAAACCTATAATTATTGGTTCATACGTAGTCAGTGGAATGAACAACATGTCCAATCCTAGGTGATATATTGACAAAATATGTGTCCAATACCTGGCAGATTAGTGGTATTAAACTGAAAGATCAATGTGACCAGAATGCAAGAGGTTCTGTACGTTTCTGTAACATCACTGGAATCGGAGTTTTGGAATTTCTATGGAAGTTTGTTTCTCTAAATTATTGTTTTTTGCTTCTGGATGTCTTTCATTCCATGGCAGAGCCAAGTCTTGAAGCTAAGTCATAGTAAGTATGTCAGAGCAATTCTAGTGGAGTTAAATATTTGAATGTCTGAACATCTCGAATACTCAAAATCTAGTTTAGAAGCTCTTACAAATTGCTATTTTGCATTGCAGTACCTTCAGCTTTACAATACATTAGAATTGAATTAGTTTATTTTTAAAAGTGTGTGGCGGATAGTTTTTCTTCCTTTCGTCACTTGTTTTTTTTGTTTACTTTTACTTCAGTAAAATAGAGAGTAAGCATTCTCTTCATCCAAAAAAAACCCTGCTTCCACTGTGATTCATAAAACGATTGGTAGAAGATGTAGCTAGAGAGTGAGACTTTGTATATTTTGCATGTGAAGAGCACCAAAATGGCATTGCACCTGCATGTGGGCATTTCGTTCCTTTGGGTACATGTGTCTTCTATTTTGTAAAAGAAAAGGCCACTTGCATCAAAGGTGATCAGTCTCGGACAAGGTTTGTGTCGTCACTGATGAGTCCCAAATTACCCCATTTCTGGTTATGAATTCAGTTTTGGGTTGTAACAGTAGAAAGAGGGCAAAAGCCTCTTAAGAAGGTGGGATTGCACTCTTGTGGGATGGAAGAATACCCCTTTGTTTTATAGATTTCATTGGCCACTTTAGATCTACTTAGACTGGAATAGCTGTAATGCATTGATATTGCTTCATGACTCTTTCACGGTGCAAGAATGCAAGTCACAGTAGAAACAGTATTACACACCAAGTGCCAAGTGTCAAACGGGGATTAGAATGGTCCTAAAGTCAGGTGAAATGCAGCCTTGCTTTTCAGTTGTGTATTCCAGGGCAATGGCAACTTTTTGCCAGATTTACCTCAGTGTGGAATGGCGTTTGTTATGTATGTGAACCTAACCTATGTGTAAGACTTGCCACTAGGGGGCACACCTGTGGGAGACCTATGGGTCACCTGTGTACCCTGGAGCAAACAGGTATAAAAGGCAGTCCACCTTGCTGCTGCCTCACTTTGGAGTTATATTAAAGAGAACAAGGTCACATTGGTTTGAGCTTACAACACAGTCTCATGGAGTTATTCGGAACTTAACAACTGGCGACGAGTTACAGATCACGAATTTTCACGCGGAAATGGCTGCCATTGGTATTCTTGAGAGATTTGTTGAGGGTGATGATTGGGAAGCCTTCATTGAGTGTCTTGACCAGTACTTCCTGGCAAACGAGCTGGACATGACTGAGACGGAGACCAAGCGCAGGGCGATTCTCCTCACCGCATGTGGGTCATCGGTATATGGCCTCCTCAAATATCTACTGGTCCCAAACAAACTAACGGACAAGACTTATACAGAGCTGTGTGCACTGGCTCAGGAACACCTCCAGCCGAGGGAGAACATCTTAATGACCAGGTATCGCTTTTACAGGCACTTTTGCTCCGAGGGCCAGAACGTGGCGAGCTTTGTCGCCGACCTAAGACACCTTGCGGGACAGTGCAAATTTGCAGGATCTTTGGGGGAAATATTTCGGGACATTTTCATGCTCGGAATTGGCCACAAGGCCATCCTCCGCAAATTATTGTCTGCCAAATCATTAGACCTGAGCAAGGCCATCACGATAGCCCAGGCCTTCATATCCACGAGCAACAACACAAAACAGATATCTTCACAGAATCGAAGCTCACCGGCAAGTACTGTGCATAAAATAATGCCTTCAGCAGGCAGAACTGTACATGATTGGGCCCGCACGACCACAGAGGTAACTCAGAGACCACTGTGGAGTGCTAATGCGAATCCATTAACACCACGCTGGCGCTGCGGGAGCAGTCATAGAGCCCATCAATGTCGATTCAAGCATTATGTGTGCAAGGGCTGTGTAACAATGGGGCACCTCCAGCGAATGTGCAAGCGACCTCTGACTCACCACGTGGCAGAGTCAGCAGAGGACAACTGATCCAGCGCGGATCACACTGAACGAGCAGGAGAGGCAAGTCAACCGGGAGATGAGGGGGAAGTGTATGGGGTACACACCTTCACCATCAAAAGCCCTCTGATAATGTTAAAAGTCAAACTTAACGGCATTCCAGTCTCCATGGAGTTGGACACGGGGGCGAGTCAATCGATTATGAGCCAGAAAGCTTTTGAGAAACTGTGGAGTAACAAGGCACAGAGGCCAAAACTGAGCCCGATTCACATTATGCTGCGCACTTACACCAAAGAAGTCATATCTGTTATCGGCAGTGTGGTAGTGAAAGTATCATACGACGGAATGGTGCATGATTTAACACTATGGATTGTACCAGGCAATGGCCCAACGCTGTTCGGCAGGAGCTGGCTAGGCAAGATCCGATGGAACTGGGACGACATCAAAGCACTGTCTTTGGTGGATGACGCCCCGTGCACCCAGATGCTAAACAAATTCCCGGCGTTATTTGAGCCAGGCATCGGCAACTTCACAGGCGCCAAAGTGCAGATCATTCTTGTTCCTGGGGCACGGCCTATTCATCACAAGGCCCGCGCAGTCCCATATATGATGATGCGAGAGAAATCAAAATCATGCTGGACAGACTTCAACGAGAGGGAATCATATCGCCACTCGAGTTCAATGAGTGGGCCAGTCCAATCGTGCCAGTATTAAAGAGCGATGGGACGGTCAGAATCTGTGGGGATTACAAGGTGACGATCAACAGAATCTCGTTACAGGACCAGTACCCACTTCCCAAAGCAGAGGACTTATTCGCAACGCTAGCAAGGGGAAAGTCATTCACCAAGCTAGACCTAACCTCTGCTTACATAACACAGGAGTTGGCTGAACCGTCAAAAAAGTTGACATGCATTCACACGCATAAAGAACTGTTCGTGTACCACAGATGCCCCTTTGGGATTCGTTCGGATGTGGCCATCTTCCAGAGGAACATGGAGAGTCTGCTGAAATCGGTTCCATGCACCGTGGTGTTCCAAGACGACATCTTGATCACTGGTAGCAACACCACCAAACACTAGCACAACCTGGAAGAGGTTCTAAAGCGACTGGACAGAGTGGGACTCAGACTGAAATGCTCCAAGTGTGTTTTCCTGGTACCAGAGGTTGAATTGCTGGGGAGGAAGATTGTGGCAGATGGTATCAGACCCACGGACTCCAAGACGGAGGTCATCAAGAACGCACACAGATGACAAAATGTAATGGAGCTGCGTTCATTCCTGGGACTCCTCAACTATTTTGGTAACTTTCTGCCGGGGTTGAGCACACTGCTGGAACTCTTGCATTTATTGCTACGCAAGGGTGATGACTGGGTTTGGGGTAAATATCAAGAGACAGCCTTCAATAAGGCCAGAAACCTGCTATGCTCTAACAAGTTACTTGTATTGTATGACCCGTGTAAATGTTTAGTACTAGCTTGTGATGTGTCGTCGTCCGGGGTCGGGTGTGTGTTACAGCAAACCAATGGGTCAGGCAAACTGCAACCGGTTGATTATGCGTCCAGAAGCTTATCTAAGGCTGAAAGAGCCTACAGTATGGTTGAGAAAGAAGCGTTGGCATGTGTATACGGGGTTAAGAAAATACACCAATATCTATTTGGCCTCCGGTTCGAGCTCAAAACCGACCACAAACCGCTTAGCTCGCTGCTCTCAGAAAGAAAAGGTATCAACACCAATGCTTCGTCCCGCATCCAGAGATGGGCACCAACAGTCTGCTTATGACTATGTAATCCGCCATAGACCAGGCACTGAGAACTGCGCTGATGCCTTCAGTCGGCTGCCATTGCCCACCACCGGGGTGGAAATGCGCAACCCGCAGACTTGCTTCTGGTAATAGATGCTTTTGAGAGTGAGGGGTCACCAGATCAGGACCTGGACTAGACATGCTATCACTAGTAAAAAGCTGCATCCTCAATGGGAGCTGGTCTGCGGGGAAATGCAAGATGAAATCAAGCCATTTCACCGATGCAAGGGTGAATTGTCCATCCAATCGGATTGTCTCCTATGGGGGAATCATGTGATCTTGCCCAAAAAAGGCAGGGAAACGTTTATACGCGAACTACACAGTACCCACCCAGGCATGTTCATGATGAAGGCTATCGCCAGATTGCACGTCTGGTGGCCCGGCATTGACTCTGAATTGGAGTCATGCGTACAACAATGCAACACTTGCTCACAGTTGAGCAATGCACCCAGGGAGGCCTCCCTGAACCTGTGGTTATGGCCCTCCACGTAGATTTCGCTGGCCCCTTTCTAGGGAAGATGTTTCTAGTAGCAGTGGACACTTACTCAAAATGGATTGAATGTATAATAATCTCGTCATGTACGTCCACTGCCACCATTGAAAGCCTTAAGGTCATGTTCGCCACCCATGGTTTGCCCGACGTCCTTGTCAGTGACAATGGACCATGTTTCACCAGCTCGGAATTCAACGAGTTCATGACCCGCAATGGCAGTAAGCATGTCAGGTCTGCCCCGTTTAAGCCTGCATCCAACAGCCAAGCGGAACGGACAGTCCAAACCATCAAGCAAAGCTTGAGACGCGTAACAGACGGCTCCTTGCAGACCCGGTTATCTAGGGTCCTGCTCAGCTACCGGACGCACCTCCACTCGCTCACCGGGTTTCCCCTGCAGAATTGTTAATGAAGAGAGTACTCAAAACCAGGCTCTCCTTAGTCCACCCAGATCTCAATGATCACGTAGAAACCCGGCAGCACCGTCATAACGTATATCACCATCGCGCGGCGGCCTCGCGTGACATTGAGGTTAATGATCCGGTGTTTGTTCTTAATTACGGTCATGGTCCCAAGTGGATTGCTGGCACTGTCTTAGCCAAGGAGGGGAATAGAGTGTTTGTTGTGAAATTGCTGAATGGGCAAACGTGCAGAAAGCACCTGGATCAGATCAAACTGCGATTCACGGACAACTAAGAACAGTTTGAAGAAGACCCTACCATCTATGATCCACCAACACACACCCAACTAGCAATTGCCCACGCTGTCAACCACAAGGATGAATCTACCATACCCGACAGTCCGATCAGACCAGCTGCGCTGCTGTGCAGCAATGATCCGACCAACTCACCCATGCCAGGACTCAGGTGATCGAGGAACGCAGAGCGCCAGATCGCCTCAATCTGTAAATAACTTGTACTTAAGACTTTGGGGGAAGTAATGTTTTGTATGTGAACCTAACCTATGTGTAAGACTTGCCACTAGGGGGCACACTTATGGGTCACCTGTGTACCCTGGAGCAAGCAGGTATAAAAGGCAGTCCACCATGCTGCTGCCTCACTTTGGAGTTATATTAAAGAGACCAAGGTCACAATGGTTTGAGCTTACAACACAGTCTCGTGGAGTTATTTGGAACTTAACAGAGTTGAATTTTTAAAAATTCATTCATGGGATGTGGGCGTCGTTGTCCATCCCTAATTGCCCTTGAGAAGGTGGTGAGCTGCCTTCTTGAACCGCTGCAATCAGTGAATTGAAGGTACTCCCACAGTGCTGTTAAGGAGGAAGTTTCAGAATTTTGACCCAGCGACAATAAAGGAATGGTGATATATTTCCAAGTCAGGATGGTGTATGACTTGGAGGGGAACTTGCATGTGATGATGTTCCCATGCACCTGCAGCCCTTGTCCTTCTAGGTAGTAGATTTTGAAGGTTTAGGAGTTGCTGCAGTACATCTGGTAGATGGTACATACTGCAGCCACGGTGTGCCTGTGGTGGAGGGAGTGAATGCTTAATGTGGTGGATGAGTTGCCAATCAAGCGGGCTGCTTTGTCCTGGATGGTGTCGAGCTTCTCGAGTGTTGTTGGAGCTGCACTCATCCAGGCAAGTGGAGAGTATTCCTTCACACTCCTGACTTGTGCCTTGTAGATGATGGAAAGGCTTTGGGGAGTCAGTTGCTGACACATGACATTATAAATTGTCATTGAGCATACGACTGAATTTCTCCACATTCCCATATTAGCTGATGAAGCTTCCAAACACCAATCATCTATATAAGAACATAAGAACATAAGAAATAGGAGTAGGAGTAGGCCATTTGGCTCCTCGAGCCTGCTCCACCATTCGATAAGATTATGGCTGATTTGATCCTGGTCTCAACACCACTTCCCTGCCCGCTCCCCATAACCCTTGACTCCCTTATCATTCAAAAATCTGCTAAAACTCCATATTATTTAATGCATATTATCACCTGCTACATTCTGTATATGCTGCCTATGATCTGCTCTCGCTTCTGTAATTTAACTCTCCCCCACCCAAAACAAATTGTTAGCACATAAAGATACATTGCACAATACTGCAGTGTATGATCTAAATATAGACTGCATGCATGGATACATTGGCAAAAAAAACTGAGACTAAAAACAAGACAACTTAATTCAATCTCCCCTCATAGATTTGCTTGCTGCACCTCAATTATGTCCCTTAGCATAAAGAGAGTATGTCTCGATTTGACATCATCTGGTCCTTAAAGATGCTTTATCATCACACACAGGGAATAGAGAGAAGTACCTCATAGCAACTTGACCTTTTATTGTAGCCGTTATATGAGCTCTGCACTACTAAGAAAGCGGAGGAAATGCAAACCGGTCATTTGAAAAGGGCTTCCGGACTGTTATTTTATAATTTCACTTTAGAACGAGCTTATTGTAAAAATTGTGGCAGGTAATCCAAACTGTTTACAAGGCTTGTCAAATTGCAAGCCAAAAACGTACAATGACATAAAACCCCAGAAGAAGGCCAACAATGAGATAAACTGCAAATATAAAAGAGACGATATTACCCTGTGGTGGGTTGTCAAATGTTTGCCAGAATGAACAGGCTAGGTGGTGGCATGGGGATAAAGCTGGTAGAGCATGTGGGCATTTTTTCATCACCAAATCAGTAAGGAGGAGAATTCCTTACCAAGGGGCAATGAATTAATGTTAGTGGTCATCATTGTTTTCATTCTATCATATTTTATTCTTTTCATTTAATGGCTGTGCTGTTTTCTCATCTGTTGTTGATTCCTTCAGTTAGAGCACTCTGTCCTGGTTTATTTAGGTCTCCTAGGTTTCCATGACGACTCTTTTTTTTTTCCTTGGTTAGAATTATGGATAAATTATGTCACTGAGGATTCATATCTCCTGGGCTTTTCATAGCATAAATAGAAGATGTGCCTCGGGGCATTGAGTGTAAATGAGGTTCAACTCATCAACTAAAAGTCATAGGGAACTCATGATTTCATCACTTAGAAGTTATCTGGCCAGCATAGCCAGGTCATAAATGAATATATTTCAAATTCAGCCATCTGTAGGATACATCCTCCATGGTACAGCTCTCTATAAATACATGCAGACATAGCTTGTTTCAAATAAACACATTTTTATTCATACATATGTAAAATTCCCTCTGTGTGCTATGTGTCGAGAAATCATTAACATGTTTTTTTAGAAATGGGTATATGATTTCATTACACCTATAGCACACAGAGGAAATCTTCCCCATGTCATGCATTTAAAATGGAGAAAAATATTATTGTGTTCCTAACACAGATGAGACTGCACACAGGGAGATTAAAGGAACAGTGACCTCAGTCTTTATTAAGACACTCCAGAGTGAGGAACAGGCCTTAGGGGCCGGCTTATATACAGTGCTCCTAAGGGATGCTGGGATCCCTTGGGACTTCAGGGGATGCGCTCCCTGGTGGCGGAACATGGAAGTGCATGCTTTACAGATACACAACATCACTCCCCCCGCAAAGTCAAAGTGAAAACTATTTACAAGGTGAGGCGGTCGGGAGCCTTTCTTTCCCTGATGGTACAAATGCCTTGGTACAAATGTCTGTTCTGGTGTGTTGGCTGTGCCCTTGCTGGGCTGGCATGTTGTTGGTCCTGCAGGGCTGCTGGGTGAGCCTGGCCTTGCTGAGCTGTTGGGCGTGATGGGTTCGACTTCCTGGTCCGGCGTGGTGTCGTTCATCCTTTGGGTGTGTGTTGTGGGCTCGAAAAAGATGGTGTCTGCTGTGGGTTGTTCAGGGCAGTCTGTGAATCGCAGCCTCGTTTGGTCCAGGTGCTTTCTGCAAATTTGTCCGTTGTCTAGTTTGACTACAAACACCCTACTCCCTTCTTTAGCTATCACCGTGCCGGCGAACCACTTGGGACCATGTCCATAGTTTAGCACATACACAGGGTCATTCAGATCAATTTCCCGTGACACAGTGGCGCGACCATCATTTACATTTTGTTGCTGCCGCCTGCTCTCTACCTGATCATGCAGGTTGGGGTAAACCAGCGAGAGTCTGGTTTTAAGTGTCCTTTTCATGAGTAGCTCAGCCGGGGGCACCCCTGTGAGCGAGTGGGGTCTCGTGCGGTAGCTGAGCAGTACTCGGGACAGGCGGGATTGGAGTGAGCCGTCTGTGACTTGTTTAAGTGGACAGTATGTATACAGAGCTGACAGGTTTGTTTGATCTTTATAATTCTCCACAGTTTAATGTATTTTTAAATGGATGGTAGTAAGGAAATAATATAAATGTTCTAATAAAGCCTTAGTTACTTCTTTATTAACTAACTATAATAGAAATGTAAGTATCCCTCACCCCCAGTCTCTTCCACATCCCAGTCTCTTCCCCAACAGTGATCTCCCTCCCTCACAGTGATCTATTCACCCCCCCACAGTGATCTCCCCCCAACAGTGATCTCCCCCTCCCTACAGTGATCTCTTCACCCTCCCACAGTGATCTCTTCTCCCCCCCACAGCGATCTACCCCCATCACAGTGATCTCCCCCCGACACAGTGATCTCCCCCCCACAGCGATCTCCCCCCACCACACAGTGATCTCCCCCCCACAGCGGTCTCCCCACACCCAAAGCGATCCCCCCCCCCAGTGATCTCCCCCCCCACACAGCGATTTCCCCTCCCCCACAGCGATCTCCCCCCCAGTGATCTCCCCCCCACACAGTGATCTCCCCCCAACAGTGATCTCCCCTCCCCCAAAGTGATCTCCCTCCCCCACAGTGATCTCCCCTCCCCACACAGCGATCTCCCCTCCACACAGTGATCTCCCCCCTACACAGTGATCTCCCCCCCACAGTGATCTCCCCCCACAGCGATCTCCCCCCCACACAGCGATCTCCCCCCCATACAGCGATCTCCTCCCCACACAGTGATCTCCCCCCACACAGCGATCTCCTCCCCACACAGCGATCTCCCCCCCATACAGCGATCTCCTCCCCACACAGTGATCTCCCCCCACACAGCGATCTCCTCCCCACACAGTGATCTCCCCCCACACAGCGATCTCCTCCCCACACAGCGATCTCCCCCCCACACAGTGATCTCCCCCCACACAGCGATCTCCTCCCCACACAGTGATCTCCCCCCACACTGCGATCTCCTCCCCACACAGTGATCTCCCCCCACACAGCGATCTCCTCCCCACACAGTGATCTCCCCCCACACAGCGATCTCCTCCCCACACAGTGATCTCCCCCCCACAGCGATTTCCCCCCCACACAGCGATCTCCCCCCCACACAGTGATCTCCCCACCACAGTGATCTCCCCCCCACACAGCGATCTCCCCCCCCTACAGTGATCTCCCCCCCCAGTGATCTCCCCCCCCACAGCGATCTCCCCCCCACACAGTGATCTCCCCTCCACAGCGATCTCCCCCCCACACAGTGATCTCCCCTCCCCCACAGCGATCTCCCCCCCAGTGATCTCCCCCCCCACACAGTGATCTCCCCCCAACAGTGATCTCCCCCTCCCCACAGTGATCTCTTCACCCTCCCACCGTGATCTCCCCCCAACAGTGATCTCCCCCCCTCACAGTGATCTATTCACCCCCCCACAGTGATCTCCCCCCAACAGTGATCTCCCCCTCCCTACAGTGATCTATTCACCCTCCCACAGTGATCTCTTCACCCCCCCACAGTGATCTCCCCCCCACAGTGATCTACCCCCATCACAGTGATCTCCCCCCGACACAGTGATCTCCCCCCCACAGCGATCTCCCCCCACCACACAGTGATCTCCCCCCCACAGCGGTCTCCCCACACCCAAAGCGATCTCCCCCCCCCCAGTGATCTCCCCCCCCACACAGTGATTTCCCCTCCCCCACAGCGATCTCCCCCCCAGTGATCTCCCCCCCACACAGTGATCTCCCCCCAACAGTGATCTCCCCTCCCCCAAAGTGATCTCCCTCCCCCACAGTGATCTCCCCTCCCCACACAGCGATCTCCCCTCCACACAGTGATCTCCCCCCTACACAGTGATCTCCTCCCCACACAGTGATCTCCCCCCACACAGCGATCTCCTCCCCACACAGCGATCTCCGCCCAATACAGCGATCTCCTCCCCACACAGTGATCTCCCCCCACACAGCGATCTCCTCCCCACACAGTGACCTCCCCCCACAGCGATCTCCCCCCCACACAGCGATCTCCTCCCCACACAGTGATCTCCCCCCACACAGCGATCTCCTCCCCACACAGCGATCTCCCCCCCACACAGCGATCTCCTCCCCACACAGTGATCTCCCCCCACACAGCGATCTCCTCCCCACACAGTGATCTCCCCCCACACAGCGATCTCCTCCCCACACAGTGATCTCCCCCCACACAGCGATCTCCTCCCCACACAGTGATCTCCCCCCCACAGCGATTTCCCCCCCACACAGCGATCTCCCCCCCACACAGTGATCTCCCCACCACAGTGATCTCCCCCCCACACAGCGATCTCCCCCCCCTACAGCGATCTCCCCCCCATACAGTGATCTCCCCCCCCCAGTGATCTCCCCCCCCACAGCGATCTCCCCCCCACACAGTGATCTCCCCCCCACACAGTGATCTCCCCTCCACAGCGATCTCCCCCCCACACAGTGATCTCCCCCCCACAGTGATCTCCCCCCCACACAGTGATCTATCCCCCCACACATCGATCTCCCCCCCAACAGTGATCTCCCCCTCCCACATAACGATCTCCCCCTCCAGTGATCTCCCCCCCCACACAGCGATCTCCCCCCCCACAGTGATCTCCCCCCCACACAGTGATCTTCCCCCCCACACAGCGATCTCCCCACCCACACAGAGATCTCCCCCCCACAGTGAACTCCCCTCCGCCACAGTGATCTCCCCCCCCACAGCGATCTCCCCCCCACACAGTGATCTCCCCCCCACACAGTGATCTCACCCCTCAGTGATCTCCCCCCCCACACAGTGATCTCCCCCCCACAGCGATCTCCCCCCGCCAACACAGTGATCGCCCCCCCACAGCGATCTCCCCACACCCAAAGCGATCTCCCCACCAATCCCCCCCCCCACACAGCGATCTCCACTCCCCCACAGCGATCTCACCTACCCCCACACAGTGATCTCCCCCCCACACAGTGATCTCCCCCCCCACAGCGATCTCCTCCCCTCACACAGTGATCTCTCCACCACAGTGATCTTCCCCCCCACAGCGATCTCCCCCCCACACAGTGATCTCCCGCCCCCACACACAGTGATCTCCCCCCCACACAGTGATCCCCCGCCCCCACACACAGTGATCTCCCCCCCACACAGTGATCTCCCCCCACAGCGATCTCCCTCCACCCACAGTGATCTCCCTCCCCACAGTGATCTCCTCCCCACAGTGATCTCCCCCCACACACAGTGATCTCCTCCCCCACAGTGATCTCCCCCCCACACAGTGATCTCCCCCCACACAGTGATCTCCCCCCACACAGTGATCTCCCCCCCACAGTGATCCCCCCCCCACAGTGATCTCCCCCCACACAGCGATCTCCCACCCCCCACACAGCGTTCTCCCCACCACAGTGATCTCCCCCCCCCACAGCGATCTCCCCCCCACAGCGATCTCCCCCCCCACACAGTGATCTCCCCCCAACAGTGATCTCCCCTCCCCCAAAGTGATCTCCCTCCCCCACAGTGATCTCTCCCCCACAATGATCTCCACTCCCCCACACAGCGATCTCTCCTCCACACAGTGATCTCCCCCCCCACACAGTGATCTCCCCCCCACAGCGATCTCCCCCCCACACAGTGATCTCCTCCCCACACAGTGATCTCCCCCCCACAGCGATTTCCCCCCCACACAGTGATCTCAACCCTACACAGTGATCTTCCCCCCACAGTGATCTCCCCCCCACACAGCGATCTCCCCCCCGCTACAGCGATCTCCCCCCCACACAGCGATCTCCCCCCCCAGTGATCTCCCTCCCCACAGCGATCTCCCCCCACACAGTGATCTCCCCCCCATACAGTGATCTCCCCTCCACAGCGATCTCCCCCCCACACAGTGATCTCCCCCCACAGTGATCTCCCCCCCACACGGTGATCTCCCCTCCCCCACAGCGATCTCCCCCCCCACACAGTGATCTCCTCCCCACACAGTGATCTCCCCCCCACAGCGATCTCCTCCCCCCACACAGTGATCTCCCCCCCACAGTGATCTCCCGCCCCACAGTGATCTCCTCCCCCATACAGCGATCTCCCCCCGCACAATCTCCCCCCTCCACACAGTGATCTCCCCCCCCACAGCGATCTCCCCCCCACACAGCGATCTCCTCCCCACACAGTGATCTCACCCCACACAGCGATCTCCCCCCCACACAGCGATCTCCTCCCCACAGTGATCTCCCGCCCCACAGTGATCTCCTCCCCCATACAGCGATCTCCCCCCCGCACAATCTCCCCCCTCCACACAGTGATCTCCCCCCCACACAGCGATCTCCTCCCCACAGCGATCTCCTCCCCACACAGTGATCTCCCCCCTCCACACAGTGATCTCCCCCCCACACAGCGATCTCCTCCCCACAGCGATCTCCTCCCCCACACAGTGATCTCCCCCCCACAGTGATCTCCCGCCCCACAGTGATCTCCTCCCCCACACAGCGATCTCCCCCCCGCACAATCTCCCCCCTCCACACAGTGATCTCCCCCCCCACAGCGATCTCCCCCCCACACAGCGATCTCCTCCCCACACAGTGATCTCACCCCATACAGCGATCTCCTCCCCACACAGCGATCTCCTCCCCACACAGCGATCTCCCCCCCACACAGCGATCTCCTCCCCACACAGTGATCTCCCCCCACACAGCGATCTCCTCCCCACACAGTGATCTCCCCCCACACAGCGATCTCCTCCCCACACAGTGATCTCCCCCCACACAGCGATCTCCTCCCCACACAGTGATCTCCCCCCCACAGCGATTTCCCCCCCACACAGCGATCTCCCCCCCACACAGTGATCTCCCCACCACAGTGATCTCCCCCCCACACAGCGATCTCCCCCCCCTACAGCGATCTCCCCCCCATACAGTGATCTCCCCCCCCCAGTGATCTCCCCCCCCACAGCGATCTCCCCCCACACAGTGATCTCCCCCCCACACAGTGATCTCCCCTCCACAGCGATCTCCCCCCCACACAGTGATCTCCCCCCCACAGTGATCTCCCCCCCACACAGTGATCTATCCCCCCACACATCGATCTCCCCCCCAACAGTGATCTCTCCCTCCCACATAACGATCTCCCCCTCCAGTGATCTCCCCCCCCACACAGCGATCTCCCCCCCCACAGTGATCTCCCCCCCACACAGTGATCTTCCCCCCCACACAGCGATCTCCCCCCCCACACAGAGATCTCCCCCCCACAGTGAACTCCCCTCCGCCACAGTGATCTCCCCCCCCACAGCGATCTCCCCCCCACACAGTGATCTCCCCCCCACACAGTGATCTCACCCCTCAGTGATCTCCCCCCCCACACAGTGATCTCCCCCCCACAGCGATCTCCCCCCGCCAACACAGTGATCGCCCCCCCACAGCGATCTCCCCACACCCAAAGCGATCTCCCCACCAATCCCCCCCCCAACACAGCGATCTCCACTCCCCCACAGCGATCTCACCTACCCCCACACAGTGATCTCCCCCCCACACAGTGATCTCCCCCCCCACAGCGATCTCCTCCCCTCACACAGTGATCTCTCCACCACAGTGATCTTCCCCCCCACAGCGATCTCCCCCCCACACAGTGATCTCCCGCCCCCACACTCAGTGATCTCCCCCCCACACAGTGATCCCCCGCCCCCACACACAGTGATCTCCCCCCACACAGTGATCTCCCCCCACAGCGATCTCCCTCCACCCACAGTGATCTCCCTCCCCACAGTGATCTCCTCCCCACAGTGATCTCCCCCCACACACAGTGATCTCCTCCCCCACAGTGATCTCCCCCCCACACAGCTATCTCCCCCCACACAGTGATCTCCCCCCACACAGTGATCTCCCCCCCACAGTGATCCCCCCCCCACAGTGATCTCCCCCCACACAGCGATCTCCCACCCCCCACACAGCGTTCTCCCCACCACAGTGATCTCCCCCCCCCACAGCGATCTCCCCCCCACAGCGATCTCCCCCCCCACACAGTGATCTCCCCCCAACAGTGATCTCCCCTCCCCCAAAGTGATCTCCCTCCCCCACAGTGATCTCTCCCCCACAATGATCTCCACTCCCCCACACAGCGATCTCTCCTCCACACAGTGATCTCCCCCCCCACACAGTGATCTCCCCCCCACAGCGATCTCCCCCCCACACAGTGATCTCCTCCCCACACAGTGATCTCCCCCCCACAGCGATTTCCCCCCCACACAGTGATCTCAACCCTGCACAGTGATCTTCCCCCCACAGTGATCTCCCCCCCACACAGCGATCTCCCCCCCGCTACAGCGATCTCCCCCCCACACAGCGATCTCCCCCCCCAGTGATCTCCCTCCCCACAGCGATCTCCCCCCACACAGTGATCTCCCCCCCATACAGTGATCTCCCCTCCACAGCGATCTCCCCCCCACACAGTGATCTCCCCCCACAGTGATCTCCCCCCCACACGGTGATCTCCCCTCCCCCACAGCGATCTCCCCCCCCACACAGTGATCTCCTCCCCACACAGTGATCTCCCCCCCACAGCGATCTCCTCCCCCCACACAGTGATCTCCCCCCCACAGTGATCTCCCGCCCCACAGTGATCTCCTCCCCCATACAGCGATCTCCCCCCCGCACAGTCTCCCCCCTCCACACAGTGATCTCCCCCCCCACAGTGATCTCCCCCCCCACACAGCGATCTCCCCCCCGCACAATCTCCCCCCTCCACACAGTGATCTCCCCCCTCACAGCGATCTCCTCCCCACCGTGATCTCCCTCCCCCCCACAATGATCTCCCCTCCCCCAAACAGCGATCTCCCCCCCGCCACAGTGATCTCCCCCCCCACCCACAGCGATCTCCCCCCCCACACAGTGATATCCCCCCTACACAGTGATCCCCCCCCACTTCGATCTCTCCCCCCTACATCGATCTCTCCCCCCCCACAGTGATCTCCCTCCCCCCACAATTATCTGCCCTCCTCCACACAGTGATCTCCCCCCCCCACAGCGATCTCCCCCCCACACAGTGATCTCCCCCCCCACAGTGATCTCACCCCTCAGTGATCTCCCCCCCCACACAGTGATCTCCCCCCCACAGCGATCTCCCCCCCCAACACAGTGATCGCCCCCCCACAGCGATCTCCCCACACCCAAAGCGATCTCCCCCCCTCCAGTGATCTCACCCCCCCACACAGCGATTTCCCCCCCCACAGAAATCTCCCCTCCCCCACAGCAATCTCACCCCCCCCACACAGTGATCTCCCCCCCACACATCGATCTCCCCCACACAGTGATCTTCCCCCCCCACAGTGATCTCCCCCCCCACACAGCGATATCCTCCCCACACAGTGATCTCCCCCCACAGTAATCTCCCCCCCCACACAGCGATCTCCCCCCACACAGTGATCTTCCCCCCCACACAGTGATCTCCCCCCACAGTGATCTCCCCCCCCACAGTGATCTCCCACCCCCCGCACAGCGATCTCCCCCCACCCACACAGCGATCTACCCCCCTCACAGTGATCTCCTCCCCCACACAGCGATCTCCCCTCCCCCACAATGATCTCCCCTCCCCCACACAGCGATCTCCCCCACACACAGTTATCTCCCCCCCACATAGTGATCTCCCCCGCAGTGATCTCCCCCACACACAGTGATCGCCCCACCCCCACACAGTGATCTCCCCCCCACAGCGATCTCCCCACACCCAAAGCGATCTCCCCACCAATCCCCCCCCCCACACAGCGATCTCCACTCCCCCACAGCGATCTCACCCACCCCCATACAGTGATCTCCCCCCCACACAGTGATCTCCCCCCCCACAGCGATCTCCTCCCCTCACACAGTGATCTCTCCACCACAGTGATCTTCCCCCCCACAGCGATCTCCCCCCACACAGTGATCTCCCGCCCCCACACACAGTGATCTCCCCCCCACACAGTGATCTCCCCCCACAGCGATCTCCCTCCACCCACAGTGATCTCCCTCCCCACAGTGATCTCCTCCCCACAGTGATCTCCCCCCACACACAGTGATCTCCTCCCCCACAGTGATCTCCCCCCCACACAGCGATCTCCCCCCACACAGTGATCTCCCCCCACACAGTGATCTCCCCCCCCACAGTGATCTCCCCCCCCCACAGTGATCTCCCCCCACACAGCGATCTCCCACCCCCCACACAGCGTTCTCCCCACCACAGTGATCTCCCCCCCCCACAGCGATCTCCCCCCCCCACAGCGATCTCCCCCCCCACACAGTGATCTCCCCCCAACAGTGATCTCCCCTTCCCCAAAGTGATCTCCCTCCCCCACAGTGATCTCCCCCCCACAATGATCTCCCCTCCCCCACACAGCGATCTCTCCTCCACACAGTGATCTCCCCCCCCCCACACAGTGATCTCCCCCCCACAGCGATCTCCCCCCACACAGTGATCTCCTCCCCACACAGTGATCTCCCCCCCACAGCGATTTCCCCCCCACACAGTGATCTCAACCCAACACAGTGATCTTCCCCCCACAGTGATCTCCCCCCCACACAGCGATCTCCCCCCCCTACAGCGATCTCCCCCCCACACAGCAATCTCCCCCCCCAGTGATCTCCCTCCCCACAGCGATCTCCCCCCCACACAGTGATCTCCCCCCCATACAGTGATCTCCCCTCCACAGCGATCTCCCCCCCACACAGTGATCTCCCCCCACAGTGATCTCCCCCCCACACGGTGATCTCCCCCCCCCCACACAGTGATTTCCTCCCCACACAGTGATCTCCCCCCCACAGCGATCTCCTTCCCCACACAGTGATCTCCCCCCCACAGTGATCTCCCCCCCACTCAGCGATCTCCCCCCCCCACAGTGATCTGCCCTCCCTCACAATGATCTCCCCCCCCACAGTGATCTCCTCCCCCACACAGCGATCTCCCCCCCACACAATCTCCCCCCTCCACACAGTGATCTCCCCCCCCCACAGTGATCTCCCCCCACACAGCGATCTTCCCCCCGCACAATCTCCCCCCTCCACACAGTGATCTCCCGCCCCACAGCGATCTCCTCCCCACCGTGATCTCCCTCCCCCCCACAATGATCTCCCCTCCCCCAAACAGCGATCTCCCCCCGCCACAGTGATCTCCCCCCCCACCCACAGCGATCTCCCCCCCCACACAGTGATATCCCCCCTACACAGTGATCCCCCCCCCCACTTCGATCTCTCCCCCTAAATCGATCTCTCCCCCCCCACAGTGATCTCCCCCCCCACAATTATCTGCCCTCCTCCACACAGTGATCTCCCCCCCCCCACAGTGATCTCCCCCCCCACAGTGATCTCACCCCTCAGTGATCTCCCCCCCACACAGCGATCTCCCCCCCCTACAGCGATCTCCCCCCCACACAGCGATCTCCCCCCCCCAGTGATCTCCCTCCCCACAGCGATCTCCCCCCCACACAGTGATCTCCCCCCCATACAGTGATCTCCCCTCCACAGCGATCTCCCCCCCACACAGTGATCTCCCCCCACAGTGATCTCCCCCCCACACGGTGATCTCCCCTCCCCCACAGCGATCTCCCCCCCCCCCACACAGTGATCTCCCCCCCACACAGTGATCTCCCCCCCACAGCGATCTCCTCCCCCCACACAGTGATCTCCCCCCCACAGTGATCTCCCCCCCACTCAGCGATCTCCCCCCCCACAGTGATCTCCCCCCCCCCACAATTATCTGCCCTCCTCCACACAGTGATCTCCCCCCCCCCCCACAGCGATCTCCCCCCCACACAGTGATCTCCCCCCCACACAGTGATTCCCCCCCCACTTCGATCTCTCCCCCCCCACATCGATCTCTCCCCCCCCCACAGTGATCTCCCCCCCCCCCCCACAGTGATCTCCCCCCCCCCCCCACAGTGATCTCCCCCCTCCCACAGTGATCTCTCTCCACCTAACACAGTGATCTCAGGTCGCCCCACAGCCCTCTCAGGCCAGCAGTCTCTAGCCTCTCGTCAGTGTCCCTCGCAGGGCGGGGAGGCGGAGGTGAAGCATGTGCACAACTCGGGAGCCGAAGATTCTCGCATCTAAAGGCCTCTGCACCACACACCGCCGGCTCTGCTCCGCTCCCGCCTGCTGCACTCCGCTCGGTTTACTGGCGAGAAAAATTCTATGAAATTTCCGGCCACTGAGCCCCAGCAGTACCGGGCGGTAAAAAATAACGCATCACCAGCGGATCGCCGAGAAACAGGCGGACCATGTGTTTGACCAATTGTGGCCCCTGTGTGTGTAGAAGTGTTTCCTAATTTTACTCAAATCACCCCTTAACCTTCTAAATTATAGGGACTACAACCTTAATACAACTGGGTGGCAGTGTGAGCTGTGAGGAGGATGCTAAGAGGCTGCAGGGTGACTTGGACAGGTTAGGTGAGTGGGCAAACGCTATCTGAATTGCAGCAGACTAGGAAAAGGGGAGGTGCAATGAAACCTAGGTGTCATGGTACATCAGTCATTGAAAGTTGGCATGCAGGTACAGCAGACGGTGAAGAAGCCAAATGGTATGTTGGCCTTCATAGCTAGGGGATTTTGAGTATAGGAGCAGGGAGGTCTTACTGCAGTTGTACAGGGCCTTGGTGAGGCCTCACCTGGAGTATTGTGTTCAGTTTTGGTCTCCTATTCTGAGGAAGGACGTTCTTGCTATTGAGGGAGTGCAGGAACCAGACTGATTCCTGGGATGGCTCGACTGACATATGAGGATAGATTGGATCAACTGGGCCGTTATACACTCGAGTTTAGAGGATGAGAGGGGATCTCATAGAAACATATAAGATTCTGACGGGACTGAACAGGTTAGATGCGGGTAGAATATTCCCGATGTTGGGGAAGCCCAGAACCAGGGGACACAGTCTTCGGATAAGGGGCAGGCCATTTAGGACTGAGATGAGGAGAAACTTCTTCACTCAGAGAGTTGTTAACCTGTGGAATTCCCTGCCGCAGAGAGTTGTTGATGCCAGTTCATTGGATATATTCAAGAGGGAGTTAGATATGGCTCTTATGGCTAAGGGGATCAAGGGGTATGGAGAGAAAGCAGGAAAGGGGTACTGAGGGAATGATCAGCCATGATCTTATTGAATGGTGGTGGCTCAAAGGGCAGAATGGCCTACTCCTGCATCTATTTTCTATATTTCTATGTTTCTAATTTGTGTAATCTCTCCTCGTAATTTAAACCTTGGAGTCCAAGGTTTTCACCATTTAGAAAGTACCCTGTTCTATGCTTTTCGGTCCAAAGTGGATGACCTCACATTTGCCTACATTGAAATCCATTTGCCGCAGTTTTGCCCGTTCATTTAACATTTCGCATTTACAAACAACTATCAAATTCCCTTTTAAAAATACTTAAGGGTCGAAAATGAGTACCGCCCCATTTACGGACGGTAACAACCGTGAAATGGGAGTTCTTGCGCACCCGTGACCTACATTCGGCTTACCGCCCCCGAGAGCAAGTGGAACGCAAAATATCATGTTCCACTTGCTCTGTGGGGCAAGAGCGGGACAGGAGCGGGGTGGAAGGACTCCACCAAGGGAGCAGCGCTACGCGGTGGAACGTGTAGCACTGCCATGTAGACAGGGCACCCCCCTTCATTAAAGGGGAGCGCCAAGCTGCCGACTCAGCGGGCGGGAAATGGGGTCAACCCTGGACCACCAGGGAGCAGGGTGCCGTGGCAGCAGCCTGGCACACAAGTGGAGTGCCGGACTGTAAGATCGCGGCGCTGGCTCCGCGATCGAGGAGGAAGAAGGCTGCAACTGGTAAGTCAGCCATTTTATTTTTACATCCCCCACCTCCCCTTTAATTACCGCCCCGCGAGTGGAATACAGGCCGATACTCACCCCCTGAAGCTGTTGCAGGGGACGCTATGAAATGTTCACTCCGGGGCGAAAACGTAGTCGTCGCCGTGTAACAGAGGCGGGCGCTACTGCTTACCGCTGTGACTAAACTCCCACCCAATTTTGCAGGTGTTGGTAGTGGTACCATGCTTGGGGTGAAAAATCGTTTGTGCCCATTAATGCCCCCGGGCGTACAAACGGGAGGTGCAATGCTCCCGAATTTTTCCCCCTTAGAGTCTTCTTCAGTAATGATTTGTGGCACAGAATCCTACATTCCAGCCAACCTTGATGTAAAGATTTTTTTCTGATCCCATCCCCTCCAATTTTTGTTATCTTAAGTATACATCCTTTGTTGCCACCTTGACAACCAATAGAAACAATCTATCACTATTTACCTCATCATAACCCTTCCTAACCTGGAGGACCTCTATCATGTCAATCCTTAACTTTCTTAGCTCTAGTGTAAAAAGGCCTGACTTAGTAACATAGGAACTGGAGTAGGCCATTCATTTCCTCGAACATTCAACAAGATCATGGCTGATCTTACCTCAACTTCATTTTCCCGCCTTAGCTCCATATCCCTTGATACCCTTACCTACCAAAGGGCTAGAAATTGCGTAGCACCCTGTTTGGGGCGATAACGTTTGAGAGAGCGCAAAAGGGCTGCTACACATTTGGTTCTGCCGGGAACGTGCGCTTTAACGCTCCAAGCTGAAAGTGGAGTGCTAAATCAAGTGCTACCACTTCCCTTAAAGTGCTAAAAGGAAGTGAGGGGGCGGGAGCAGCAGTGCGCTGCACAATGTTTTGCCGGTTTTACAGGCTCCTTCCCTCCCTTAAAGTGAAGGGCCAATGCTGCAGTCAATGAAGCCTAAGGCTGTGTATGTTCGTCGACAGCACCTGTGATACGTGCATAGCAGCCCTATGCTGGGCTGAGCAATCGCAGGTTCCAAAGAAATCAAAATCTAACACACTGGGGACATAATTAAATTTTGGTCTACCTGATCACCACTACCTTGAAATATCGCTTCCCAAGAGGGCAGCCGAGGTGACAATGCCTCCTGTAGCTGCCATTGTTGATGCCCGACGATGCTGCAGGGGGCGGAAGCGAATTTTACATTCGGGGCTATAATGGGGCGCTGCGCACCAGATGACGCTACGATCTTCAGGATGCAAGAGACTGAGACGGTCAATTTTAGCACCACGCAACTCGCCAAGGAATTTCTCAAGCATCAGTGATTTTGCCGTGCACGTTCGGTAAACCCTTAGCGTCCCATTACCGCCCCCCTCTGGAGGCACTAACGGGAGGTACAAAGGAAGACAATTTCTCCCAAAGCTTCTCATGACAACTCTGACTCCTCATCCCTGGTAATTTACCAGTAGATCTACACTGCATTGTTTCCATTGCTTTTATATAATACGTCCATGTGCTATTGCCATTGGTCATACTAATCACTACCTTGTTAGATGAAAGCAGCAAAGGACAGTGCCGATAATTAGAGTTTAGGCACTTCACAAACGAAGGAGTCACACATCTCATATAATAATATGAAATCAGAAAAGACTTGAGCTGTTGGTTAGAACATTTCAATTTAACATAATTCAAAGAATTAGGAATATCCATTTTGGAAAATTAGATTGGAGCAACAAATTTTCCACAGCCTCATACATGCTCCAGCAAAACTGACTCGGCAAATAGTCAGTTAAATGTCTGCATTACAAGGGATACATGAATACATTTTCTGATTCAGTGGTCCCGCCATAGAACTGCATGCGCTGGGAGTGAATATCAGCAGGTTATGTGCGGAGGTCAGTGCACCCAATTTGCGATGTGCAAATTTCATTCATTGTAACACATAGAAAATGGGGCGGGCCAAAAAATGGACCCATTGACCCTTGTGTCTGAATTTGTGGTATATGCTCCCACCACAGTTCTGTGCTTGGAGCGGATGTCATAAGATTTACCTTACTTTGGGAATGACCCGGTCTGGGAAAGAGTTCCACAGGCAGCAGAGCTTCATCTCCAGAATGGACACTGAAATAACAGAACAGCTTTAAAATGTTTAGGTTAAAATTTCCAGTTCAGTAGCTGCACCGCTGGAAATGTAGGGCATTGGGACATCAGTCCAACAGTCTCACTGGCAATGATACTGTCTTATATCCCAGGAATGGGGTAATGTGCATAAAAGGGGTGAATACCCACTGTATTTACCGAATTACTGGGATATCCACATCTTCCGCCCCGCCCCCCCGCAGGGGCACCAGAATCTCTGCTCCAGTGGGGGAGAGGGGACATAGTACGCCAAGTTGTTGAAATTTAAAATGTTAATGTTGGGCTTCTCTTTTGTCAATTTACTGCCTTCCTAATGACAATCTCTCTGCATTCTGCAGACACACCTTCTTTAGCTTCACATGTCGGTTGGAACTGGTGGGATGACTGAACGAGACCATCACCCTTCTAGTCCGACCCACAACTGAGTCATCACGATGGAGGAGAGGTGGGCGGGGGCGGTGGAAGAAGCTCCCCTCCCTCCCCCATTGTAATTTCACTAAGTGACCAGAAAGGGGCAAAAACTCAATAGAAAGAGGCACTGCACACCCCACAAACCCCCAATGAAATTGGGATATCTGCTTGCCCAAGACAGGCCAGAATTTCGAGGCTCTCATGTTTCAATTAATCCATAAAAGAGCCAAATAATAGCTTATCTAAACAGGGTGGAATATTTTACACCCTGCAAAAAATTGTTAGAGCCAATAAAATTTTCATTAGGAACAGGTTATATATTGTTTGTTCATTTTATGCTCACTCCACCAACACATCTAAATAGGAATGTGTATCCTTTTTTTGACGAGCTAATAAATGCATATATCTGATTCATTATTTTAAATACTCTGCAGCTGACTTGTCCCTAGTTATGAGTACTTGCTAATTTTGTTTAAATTGAGATATAACTGTCACACTTGCTCAGCTTGCTCCAATTAATTTTTTGCAACCAGTACATTATGCCATTTGTCCAGCTTTTACACTGGAGCCTGTAAATAAAGTTCAGTGTTTTTCATTATCTTAACAATGTCACCACTTTACTGCAGAAGAAACTCTGAAGAAACACATCAAACAAGCCCATGTCCACAGTGTTCAATCAAACACGATCACAAGAAGTTCACAATATCAATTTAGATCACAAGCATACGAACAATGACTGGCTGGAAAAGTCCCTCTGGCCCAACCCGCCTCTCCCAAAATTTAATCTC
Organism: Pristiophorus japonicus; assembly: GCF_044704955.1. Taxonomy (NCBI): domain Eukaryota; kingdom Metazoa; phylum Chordata; class Chondrichthyes; family Pristiophoridae; genus Pristiophorus; species Pristiophorus japonicus. The sequence continues at coordinate 177,608,012 of NC_091983.1, read as the reverse complement.
GTCCTTTCAGAATAGCAACCCCACCATCTTTCTGTTATGTATTTAACCCCTTGTAACCTGCATCACACCTGACCACCAGAAGACCTATCTGTTGGAGTCCCAAGGGATCCAAGCATCCCTTGGGAGCACAGTTATAAGCAGGCCATCCACGAGGTACCTGCACTCTGGAACCTGAATAAGGGAGCTAAGGTCACACTTGCTCATTACACACGGTACTCAATCAGACCATTTATCATGAGTGTAACAATTGGCGACGAGGTAATGAACAACCGTGCAAAAATCCAAAGAACAGTCGGCATCCTGGAGAAGTTCTCAGAGGGGGACGATTGGGAGGCCTTCATAGAAACATAGAAATATAGAAAATAGGTGCAGGAGTAGGCCATTCGGCCCTTCTAGCCTGCACCGCCATTCAATGAGTTCATGGCTGAACATTCAACTTCAGTACCCCATTCCTGCTTTCTCGCCATACCCCTTGACCCCCCCCTAGTAGTAAGGACCTCATCTAACTCCTTTTTGAATATATTTAGTGAATTGGCCTCAACAACTTTCTGTGGTAGAGAATTCCACAGGTTCACCACTCTCTGGGTGAAGAAGTTCCTCCGCATCTCGGTCCTAAATGGCTTACCCCTTATCCTTAGACTGTGACCTCTGGTTCTGGACTTCCCCAACATTGGGAACATTCTTCCTGCATCTAACCTGTCTAACCCCGTCAGAATTTTAAATGTTTCTATGAGGTCCCCTCTCATTCTTCTGAACTCCAGTGAATACAAGCCCAGTTGATCCAGTCTTTCTTGATAGGTCAGTCCCGCCATCCCGGGAATCAGTCTGGTGAACCTTCGCTGCACTCCCTCAATAGCAAGAATGTCCTTCCTCAGGTTAGGAGACCAAAACTGTACACAATACTCCAGGTGTGGCCTCACCAATGCCCTGTACAACTGTAGCAACACCTCCCTGCCCCTGTACTCAAATCCCCTTGCTATGAAGGCCAACATGCCATTTGCTTTCTTAACCGCCTGCTGCACCTGCATGTCAACCTTCAATGACTGATGTACCATGACACTCAGGTCTCTTTGCACCTCCCCTTTTCCTAATCTGTCACCATTCAGATAATAGTCTGTCTCTCTGTTTTTACCACCAAAGTGGATAACCTCACATTTATCCACATTATACTTCATCTTCCATGCATTTGCCCACTCACCTAACCTATCCAAGTCGCTCTGCAGCCTCACAGCATCCTCCTCGCAGCTCACACTGCCACCCAACTTAGTGTCATCCGCAAATTTGGAGATACTACATTTAATCCCCTCATCTAAATCATTAATGTACAATGTAAACAGCTGGGGCCCCAGCACAGAACCTTGCGGTACCCCACTAGTCACTGCCTGCCATTCTGAAAAGTACCCATTTACTCCTACTCTTTGCTTCCTGTCTGACAACCAGTTCTCAATCCACGTCAGTACACTACCCCCAATCCCATGTGCTCTAACTTTGCACATCAATCTCTTGTGTGGGACCTTGTCGAACGCCTTCTGAAAGTCCAAATATACCATTCATGGAGAGACTTGACCAATACTTCGTGGCTAATGAGCTGGAAGGGGACGAGAATACAACCAAATGAAGGGAAATCCTCCTAACTGTCTGTGAGGCAACAACCTATGGCCTCATGAAGAATCTCCTGGCCCCAGCAAAACCAACAGAGAAATCCTATGAAGAACTGTGTACGCTGGTCCGGGAGCACCTAAATCCTAAGGAAAGCGTTTTGATGGCTAGATATCGGTTCTACACGTGTCAACGATCGGAGGGCCAGGAAATGGCGAGCTACGTCACTGAACTAAGGCGCCTTGCAGGACATTGTGAGTTTGAGGGATTCCTAGAACAAATGTTCAGAGACTTTTTTGTACTGGGCATCAGACATGAGACAATCCTTCGCAAACTGTTGACTGTAGAAACTCCGAATCTAACGATGGCCCATTATGTCCACGAGCGACAACACCAAGCAGATTTTGCAGAACAAAGAAGTTTCGGCCAGTACTGTGCATAAAGTAACGTTGGTTTTGAGCAGAAATGTACATGGCAGAACGTACACGCCGGCTGCTGTGGCCCGACCTCAATTGACCCAGAGTCCGCCAGCATCTGTTAATACGAGGCAGTTAACACCTTGTTGGCGCTGTGGAGATGATCATTGGCCCCATCAATGCCGCTTTAAGCACTATGCATGCAATGGTTGCAGAACAATGGGACACCTCCAACGAATGTGCAGACGAGCTGCAAACCCTGCAAAAGCTGCAAACCATCACGTTGCAGAGGAAGATCGATCCACAGTGGATCAGATGGAATTGGAAACTCGTATGGAGGAGATAGAGGTGTACGGGCTACAAACGTTCACGACGTAATGCCCACCAATAATGTTGAAAGTTGAACTGAACAGTATTTCAGTGTCTATGGAGCTGGACACGGGGACAAGTCAGTACATAATGAGTAAAACGGCCTTTGACAGGCTGTGGGGAAAGAAGGCACACAGGCCCAAGCTCAGCGCCATTCACACCAAACTAAGGACTTACACCAAGGAACTCATCCCTGTAATTGGCAGTGCTGAGGTCAAAGTCTCCTATGATGGAGCAGTACACATACTCCCGCTGTGTATTGTGCCAAGGGATGGCCCCACGTTGTTTGGCAGAAACTGGCTGGGGAAAATCCGCTGGAATTGGGATGACATCCGAGCACTTTCGTCCATCGACGACACCGCATGTAACCAGGTTCTAAGCAAGTTCCCTTCATTATTCGAGCCAGGCATTGGAAGCTTTTCCGGAGCAAAAGTGCAGATCCATTTGGTTCCCGGTATGCGACCGATCCACCACAAGGCTCGGGCAGTACCGTACATGATGCGTGAAAAAGTGGAAATCGAGCTGGACAGACTGCAACGTGAAGGTATCATCGCACCAGTGGAATTCAATGACTGGGCCAGTCCAATTGTTCCGGTACTCAAGGAGGACGGCACGGTTAGAATTTGCGGGGACTGTAAAGTAACTGTTACATATGTATATCATGCTTGACAAATCTTCTGGAATTTTTTGAGGATGTTTCCAGTAGAGTGGACAAGGGAGAACCAGTTGATGTGGTATATTTGGACTTTCAGAAGGCTTTCGACAAGGTCCCACACAAGAGATTAATGTGCAAAGGTAAAGCACATGGGATTGGGGGTAGTGTGCTGACATGGATTGAGAACTGGTTGTCAGACAGGAAGCAAAGAGTAGGAGTAAATGGGGACTTTTCAGAATGGCAGGCAGTGACTAGTGGGGTACCGCAAGGTTCTGTGCTGGGGCCCCAGCTGTTTACACTGTACATTAATGATTTAGACGAGGGGATTAAATGTAGTATCTCCAAATTTGCGGATGACACTAAGTTGGGTGGCAGTGTGAGCTGCAAGGAGGATTCTATGAGGCTGCAGAGCGACTTGGATAGGTTAGGTGAGTGGACAAATGCATGGCAGATGAAGTATAATGTGGATAAATGTGAGGTTATCCACTTTGGTGGTAAAAACAGAGAGACAGACTATTATCTGAATGGTGACAGATTAGGAAAAGGGGAGGTGCAAAGAGACCTGGGTGTCATGGTACATCAGTCATTGAAGGTTGGCATGCAGGTACAGCAGGCGGTTAAGAAAGCAAATGGCATGTTGGCCTTCGTAGCGAGGGGATTTGAGTACAGGGGCAGGGAGGTGTTGCTACAATTGTACAGGGCCTTGGTGAGGCCACACCTGGAGTATTGTGTACAGTTTTGGTCTCCTAACCTGAGGAAGGACATTCTTGCTATTGAGGGAGTGCAGCGAAAGGTCACCAGACTGATTCCCGGGATGGCGGGACTGACCTATCAAGAAAGACTGGATCAACTGGTCTTGTATTCACTGGAGTTCAGAAGAATGAGAGGGGACCTCATAGAAACGTTTAAAATTCTGACGGGGTTAGACAGGTTAGATGCAGGAAGAATGTTCCCAATGTTGGGGAAGTCCAGAACCAGGGGTCACAGTCTAAGGATAAGGGGGAAGCCATTTAGGACCGAGATGAAAAGGAATTTCTTCACCCAGAGAGTGGTGAACCTGTGGAATTCTCTACCACAGAAAGTTGTTGAGGCCAATTCACTAAATATATTCAAAAAGGAGTTAGATGAAGTCCTTACTACTAGGGGAATCAAGGGGTATGGTGAGAAAGCAGGAATGGGGTACTGAAGTTGCATGTTCAGCCATGAACTCATTGAATGGTGGTGCAGGCTAGAAGGGCCAAATGGCCTACTCCTGCACCTATTTTCTGTGTTTCTATGTTTCTATACTTGCATTTACTCTGTACAGCCACCAGAGGGCTCATCCCCTGGAGTCCCAAGTGATCCCATAATCCCTTGGGAACACAGGTATATAAAGAGGCTTCACAGGTTGGAGAGGCACTCTGGAGATCTGCAATAAAAGACTAAGGTCACACTTTACTTTGAGCTCACAGTGTTCAGTCTGACTCTTTCTCCATAGACTACAACTAGCGACGAGACACAGATAGCGAACCCAAAGATGCAGAGAACAGTGGGCATCCTGGAGAAATTTTCGGAGGGAGATGATTGGGAAACTTTTGTGGAGCGACTCGACCAATACTTCGTGGCCAACGAGCTAGATGGGGATGAGAACGCAACCAATCGCAGAGCGATCTTCCTCACCGTCTGTTGGGCCTCATGAAGAATCTGCTCACTCCAGCGAAATCCACGGAGAAATCGTACGACGATTTGTGCACACTGGTCCGAGAGCACTTGAACCCGAAGGAAAGCGTTCTGATGGCGAGGTATCGGTTCGACATCTACAAAAGGTCTGAAGGTCAGGAAGTGGCAAGTTATGTCGCCGAGCTGAGACGCCTTGCAGGACATTGCAAATTTGAAGGACATTTGGAGCACATGCTCAGAGACTTTTTCGTAATTAGCATTGGCCACGAAACTTCGCAAGCTTTTGACTCTAGAGACCCCAACCCTGAGTAAGGCCATAGCGATAGCCCAGGCATTCATTGCCACCAGTGACAATACTAAGCAAATCTCTCAGCACACAAGTGCTGCTACAAGTACTGTGAAAAAAGTGATATTGTTTTCGAATTATAATGTACAGGGTAGGTCACACATACCTGCAGCTGCACGTCCGCAGATGTCTCAGAGTCCACCATCAAGGGTGATGAATGCAAGGCCATTAACACCTTGCGGGCGATGCGGGGGTGATCATCGTTTCCATTCATGCTGATTCAAAGGATACGTTTGCAAGGGCTGTGGAACAATGGGACACCTCCAATGAGTGTGCAGGCAAGCTGCTTAGCCTGTTAAACCTGCAAACCACCACATTGCAGAGGAGGACAGATCCACGGAGGATCACTACGAACCAGAGCCTCAAGTAGAGGAGGCAGAGGTACATGGGGTGCACACATTCATCACGAATTGTCCCCTGATAATGCTGAATGTTGAATTAAATGGACTCCCAGTGTCAATGGAGCTGGACACGGGCATGAGCCAGTCCATCATGGGCAAAAAGACTTTCGGAAGTTTGTGGCGCAACAAGGCCTCAAGGCCAATCTTAACTCCAGTTCGCACAAGACTAAGAACTTACACTAAAGAACTGATTCCTGTAATCAGCAGTGCTATTGTAAAGGTCTCCTCCGATGGAGCGGTGCACAAGCTACCACTCTGGGCGGTACCGGGCGATGGTCCCACGCTGCTCGGCAGGAGCTGGCTGGGAAAGATACGCTGGAACTGGGATGACATCCGAGCGCTATTGCCCGCTGATGACACTTCGTGTGCCCAGGTCTTAAACAAATTTCCTTCGCTGTTCGAACCAGGCATCGGGAAATTCCGAGGAGCAAAAGTGCAGATCCACCTAACTGCCGGGTGCGACCCATCCATCACAAGGCGAGAGCAGCACCATACATGATGAGAGAAAGGGTAGAGATTGAGCTAGACCGGCTGCAACGAGAGGGCATCATTTCACCGATCGAGTTCAGTGGGTGGGCCAGTCCTATTGTCCCAGTCCTCAAGGGAGATGGCACCATCAGAATCTTTGGCGATTACAAAGTAACTATCAATCGTTTCTCCCTGCAGGACTACCAAAAGCCGACGACCTCTTTGCAACGCTGGCAGGAGGAAAGAAGTTCACGAAGTTGGAACTGACTTCAGCCTACATGACGCAGGAACTGGAGGAATCATCGAAGGCCCTCACCTGCATCAACACGCACAAAGGTCTTTTTGTTTATAACAGATGCCCGTTTGGAATGCGATCAGCAGCGATATTCCAGATAAACATGGAAAGTTTACTGAAGTCGGTCCCGCACACCGTGGTCTTCCAGGACGACATCTTGGTCACAGGTTAGAAAACAACCGAGCATCTGCAAAACCTGGAGGAGGTTCTTAGTCGACTCAGCCGCGTGGGGCTCAGGTTAAAACGCACAAAGTGCATTTTCCTGGCGCCTGAAGTTGAATTCCTGGGAAGGAGGATTGCGGCGGATGGCCTCAGGCCCACCAACGCGAAGACGGAGGCAATCGAGAATGCACCGAGGCCACAGAACGTGACGGAGCTGTGATCGTTTCTGGGACTCTTGAACTACTTTGGTAACTTCTTACCGAGTCTCAGCACCCTGTTAGAACCAGTACATATCTTACTACGAAAAGGGGGAGAATTGATTTGGGGCAAAAGCCAAGAAAATGCCTTTGTAAAAGCGAGAAAATTGTTATGCTCAAACAAATTGCTTGTGTTGTACGATCCATGTAAGCGTTTAGTACTAGCATGTGATGTGTTGTCATATGGCATCGGGTGTGTATTGCAACAAGCTAATGATTTCGGGAAACTGCAACTGGTTGCTTATGCATCCATGAGTCTGTCTAAGGCTGAGAGAGCCTATAGCATGATTGAGAAAGAAGCATTAGCGTGTGTCTATGGGGTAAAGAAAATACATCAATACCTGTTTGGGCTAAAATTCGAATTGGAAACTGACCATAAGCCACTTATATCCCTATTTTCCGAGAGTAAAGGGATAAATACCAACGCATCGACCCGTATCCAGAGATGGGCGCTCATGTTGTTCGCATACAACTATGCCATCCGCCACACGCCAGGCACAGAAAACTGCGCCGATGCTCTCAGCAGGCTGCCATTGCCTACCACGGGGGTGGAAATGGCACAGCCCGCAGATCTAGCCATGGTTATGGAAGCATTTGAGAGTGAGCAATCACCCGTCACTGCCCGGCAGATCAAAACCTGGACAAGCCAGAACCCCTTATTATCTCTGGTCAAAAGTTGTGTGCTTCACGAGAGCTGGTCCAGTGTCCCAGTGGAAATGCAGGAAGAATAAAGCCGTTCCAGTGGCGCAAAGATGAAATGTCTATACAGGCAGACTGCCTTTTGTGGGGCAATTGAGGAGTGGTTCCCAAGAAGGGCAGAGACACCTTCATCAGTGACTTCCACAGTACCCACCCAGGCATCGTAATGATGAAAGTGATAGCCAGATCCCACGTGTGGTAGCCCGGTATCAATGCGGACTTAGAGTCCTGCGTTCACAGATATAATACATGCTCACAGTTAAGTAATGTACCCAGGGAGGCGCCGCTAAGTTTATGATCTTGGCCCTCCAAACCGTGGTCTAGGGTACACTTCGACTATGCAGGCCCGTTCTTGGGTAAAATGTTCCTTGTGGTTGTAGACGCGTACTCCAAGTTGATTGAATGTGTGATAATGTCGGCTAGCACATCCGCTGCCACCACTGAAAGCCTGCGGGCCATGTTTGCCACACACGGTTTACCCGATGTCCTGGTGAGCGACAACGGGCCATGTTTCACGAGTGCTGAGTTCAAAGAATTCATGACCCGCAATGGGATCAAACATGTCACATCTGCCCCGTTGCGGAGCAGGCTCGAGGGGCTAGATGGCCTACTCCTGTTCCTAATTCTTATGTTTAAACCAACGTCCAATGGTCAGGCAGAGAGAGCAATGCAAACCATCAAACAAGGCTTGAAGAGGGTAACTGAAGGCTCACTACAGGCTCACCTATCCCGAGTCCTGCTTAGCTACCGCATGAGACCCCATTCAATCACTGGGATCCCACCTGCTGAACTAATCATGAAAAGAGCACTTAAGACAAGGCTCTCGTTAGTTCACCATGATCTACATGAACAGGTAGAGAGCAGGCGGCTTCAAAAAAGTGCATACCATGATAGCACAAATGTGTCACGGGAGATTGAAATCAATGATCCTGTATTTGTTTTAAATTATGGACAAGGTCCCAAGTGGCTTCCCGGCACTGTCGTGGCCAAAGAGGGGAGCAGGGTGTTTTAGGTCAAACTTTCAAATGGATTCATTCACCGGAAACACTTGGACCAAATCAAACTCAGATTCACGGACTACCCTGAGCAAGCCACCTTGGACCCTACCTTTTTTGATCCCCCAACTTACACACCAGTGGCAACCAGCACCACGTTTGACCACGAAGCAGAACCCATCATCCACAACAGCCCTGCAGGGCCCAACACACCAGGCAGCCCAGCAAGGCCAGCTGCACAGCATCCCAGCGAGGGCCCAACAAATGATTCAACAACACCAGCTTTCACACCGAGACGATCAACCAGGACAAGAAGGACCCCAGATCGACTCACATTGTAAATAGTTACACTATTGACTTTGTGGGGGAGAGTTGTTATATATGTATACTTGCATTTACGCTGAACAGCCACCAGAGGGCTCATTCCCTGGAGTCTCAAGGGATCCCATAATCCCTTGGGAGCACAGGTATGTAAAGAGGCTCTCAGGTTGGAGAGGCACTCTGGAGACCTACAATAAAAGACTAAGGTCACACTTTACTTTGAACTCACAGTGTTCAGTCTGACTCTTTCTCCATACAATATCGTAACAATTAACCGTTTCTTGCTGCAGGACCAGTACCCGCTACCCAAAGCAGATGACCTATTCGCGACCCTGGCTGGAGGGAAGACGTTCACCAAGCTGGACATGACCTTGGCTTACATGACGCAGGAGCTGGAGGAGTCTTCGAAAGGCCTCACCTGCATCAACATGTACAAAGGTCTGTTTATCTACAACCGATGGCCGTTCGGGATTCGGTTGGCCGCAGCGGTCTTCCAGCGGAACATGGAGAGCCTGCTAAAGTCAGTTCCTTGCACAGTGGTCTTCCAGGACGATATACTGGTTACAGGTCGGGACACCATGGAGCACTTGAAGAATCTGGAGGATCTTAGTCGGTTGGATCGCGTGGGGCTCTGGTTGAAACACTCGAAGTGTGTTTTCCTGGCACAGGACGTCGAATTCTTAGGGAGGAGAATTGCAGCAGACGGCATCAGACCCACCGACGCCAAGACGGAGGCCATCAAGAACGCACCGCGACCACAGAATGTGACGGAGCTGTGGTCGTTCCTGGGACTCCTTAACTACTTCGATAATTTCCTACCTGGGTTAAGCACCCTGCTGGAACTCCTACATGCGCTCCTGTACAAGGGAGATGACTGGGTATAGGGGAATTCACAAGAGGCTGCTTTTAAGAAAGCCAGAAACTTATTGTGTTCTAACAAACTGTTTGTCCTATATAACCCATGTAAACAATTGGTGTTAGATTGTGACGCGTCATCATACGGCGTCGGGTGTGTGTTACAACAGGCTAATAAATCTGAAATTTTGCAATCAGTTGCGTATGCATCATAGCGTTTGTCCAAGGTCGAAAGGGCCTACAGCATGGTTGAAAAAGAGGCTCTGGCGTGCATTTACAGGGTAAAAAAAATGCACCAGTACTTATTTGGCCTCAAATTTGAGCTTGAAACTGACCACAAACCACTCATATTGCTATTCTTGGAGAGCAAAGGGATTAATACCAATGCCTCTGCCCGCATCCAAAGATGGGCGCTCACGCTGTTGGAATACAACTATGTAATCCGCCACAGACCGGGAACAGAGAACTGCGCAGATACTCTCAGTCGGCTACCATTACCCACCACCGGAATGGAAATGGCACAGCCAGCTGACTTGCTCATGGTCATGGAGGCATTCGAGAACAAGAAATCCCCTGTTACGGCCCGCCAGATCAGGACCTGGACCAGCCAGGATCCTTTACTGTCCTTGGTAAAAAACTGTGTCCTCCATGGAAGCTGGCGCGGCGGCAGTCTGAGAGGCGGGAGTGCGTGGTGTCGGAGCGGCCTATAAAGGCCCAGCGGCAGCGACAGGCGGCGGCAGTCCGAGAGGCGGGAGTGTGTGGTGTCAGAGCGGCCTATAAAGGCCCAGCTTGTACAGCTCCAGCCGGGAGAAAAAACAAAAAAGGAGTAGAAAGAAATCAAAAGGTGACATCACAGACAAAGGGGTAAGTGATTGGCTGGTGATTGGTGAGTAGCTTTTCTTTTTTCTTTTTTGTATCAGTAAGTAACCTGTTAACAGTGTTGTCGCCAAATTAAGTGTATCTAAGGGTTAAGTCATGGCAGGAGAGCTCGGTCACATGATATGCTCCTCCTGTACCATGTGGGAACTCAGGGACACTTCCGGTGTCCCTGACAACTACGTGTGCGGGAAGTGTATCCACCTCCAGCTCCTGACGGACCGCGTTGCGGAATTGGAGCTGAGGGTGGATTCACTCTGGAGCATCCACGATGCTGAGAATGACGTGAGTAGCACGTGTAGCGAGTTGGTCTTACCGCAGGTGAAGAGTCCACAGCCAGCTAGGGAATGGAAGACCAGCAGGAAGAGCAGTGCAAGGAAGGTAGTGCAGGGGTCCCCTGCGGTCATGCCCCTGCAAAACAGATACACGGCTTTGAGTACTGTTGAGGGGGATGACTCACCAGGGGAGGGCAGCAGTGGCCAAGTTCATGGCACCATGGCTAGCTCTGCTGCACAGGAGTGCAGGAAAAAGAGTGGGAGAGCGATAGTGATAGGGGATTCAATTGTAAGGGGAATAGATAGGTGTTTCTGCGGCCACAACCGAGACTCCAGGATGGTATGTTGCCTCCCTGGTGCAAGGGTTAAGGATGTCTCTGAGCGGGTGCAGGACATTCTGAAAAGGGAGGGTGAACAGCCAGTTGTTGTGGTGCACATTGGTACCAAAGATATAGGTAAAAAAAGGGATGAGGTCCTACGAGACGAATTTAAGGAGCTCGGAGCTAAATTAAAAAGTAGGACCTCAAAAGTGGTAATCTTGGGATTGCTACCAGTGCCACGTGCTAGTCAGAGTAGGAATCGCAGGATAGCTCAGATGAATACATGGCTTGAGCAGTGGTGCAGCAGGGAGGGATGCAAATTCCTGGGGCATTGGAACTGGTTCTGGGGGAGGTGGGACCAGTACAATCCGGACAGACTGCACCTAGACAGGACCGGAACCAATGTCCGAGGGGGAGTGTTTGCTCGTGCTGTTGGGGAGGAGTTAAACTAATATGTCAGATGGAACCAATGCAGGTAGTCAGACGGAAACAAAATGGAGACAGAAGCAAAAGAGAGAAAGGAGATGAGTAAAAGTGGAGGGCAGAGAAACCCAAGGCAAAAAACAAAAAGGGCCACTGTACAACAAAATTCTAAAGGGTCAAAGTGTAATAAAACGGCAAGCATGAAAGCTCGGTGCCTCAATACGAGGAGTATTCGGAACCCAGGAGAGGGCTCTGAGCTAGTTAGAGTGGGTGAGAGCTCAGATGAAGAGGACCCCAAGAAAGAATGCAAAAGGCAGGAGGCAACAGAGCAGAGTAGCACTGGGGTAAGTGTAAACCACAAGGTGATAGGAAGGGACAATATGTATGAATATAAAGGGGCTGCAGGAGGGGTCAAAACTAAAAATCATGGTTTAAAAACTAGTGTTAAAACACTCTACCGAAACGCACGCAGCATTCAAAATAAAGTAAATGAGTTGACGGCACAAATCATTGCAAAAGGGTATGATTTGGTGGCCATTATAGAAACGTGGTTGCAGGGTGGGAATTAAACATTCAGGGGGATGTGACAATTTGGAAAGATAGACAAGAAGGGAAAGGAGGTGGGGTAGCTCTGTTAATAAAGGATGATATCAGGGCAGTTGTGAGAGACGATATTGGCTTGAATGAACAAAATGTTGGATCATTGTGGGTGGAGATTAGAGATAGTAAGGGGAAAAAGTCACTGGTGGGCGTAGTTTATAGGCCTCCAAATAATAACTTCACAGTGATGCGGACAATAATCAAGGGAATAATGGAGGCATGTGAAAAAGGAACGGCAGTAATAACGGGGGATTTTAACCTACATATCGATTGGTCAAATCAAATCGCACGGGGTAGCCTTGAGGAGGAATTCATAGAATGCATACGGGATTGTTTCTTAGAACAGTATGATACAGAACCTACAAGGGAGCAAGCTATCTTAGATCTGGTCCTGTGTAATGAGACAGGAATAATAAACGATCTCCTAGTAAAAGATCCTCTCAGAATGAGTGATCACAGTATGGTTGAATTTGTAATACAGATTGAGGGTGAGAAAGTAGTGTCTCAAACGAGCGTACTATGCTTAAACAAAGAGGACTACAGTGGGATGAGGGCAGAGTTGGCTAAAGTAGACTGGGAACACAGACTAAACGGTGGCACAATTGAGAAACAGTGGAGGACTTTTATGGAGCTCTTTCATAGTGTTCAACAAAAATATATTCCAGTGAAAAAGGGCGGTAAGAGAAGGGATAACCAGCCATGGATAACCAAGGAAATAAAGGAGAGTATCAAATTAAAAACCAATGCATATAAGGTGGCCAAGGTTAGTGGGAAACAAGAAGATTGGGAAAATTTTAAACGACAGCAAAGAATTACTAAAAAAGCAATAAAGAAAGGAAAGATAGATTACGAAAGTAAACTTGAACAAAACATAAAAACAGATAGTAAAAGCTTTTACCGATATATAAATCGGAAAAGAGTGACTAAAGTAAATGTTGGTCCCTTAGAAGATGAGAAGGGGGAGTCAATAATGGGAAATGTGGAAATGGCTGAGACCTTAAACAATTATTTTACTTCGGTCTTCACAGTGGAAGACACAAAAACCATGCCAAAAATTGCTGGTCATGGGAATGTGGGAATGGAGGACCTTGAGATAATCACTATCACTAGCGGGATAGTGCTGGACAGGCTAATGGGACTCAAGGTAGACAAGTCCCCTGGTCCTGATGAAATGCATCCCAGGGTATTAAAAGAGATGGCGGAAGTTATAGCAGATGCATTCGTTATAATCTACCAAAATACTCTGGACTCTGGGGAGGTACCAGCGGAATGGAAAGCAGCTAATGTAACGCCTCTATTTAAAAAACGGGGCAGACAAAAGGTAGGTAACTATAGGCCGGTTAGTTTAACATCTGTCGTGGGGAAAATGCTTGAAGCTATCATTAAGGAAGAAATAGCGGGACATCTAGATAGGAATAGTGCAATCAAGCAGATGCAACATTGATTCATGAAGGGGAAATTATGTTTAACTAATTTACTGGAATTCTTTGAGGATATAACGAGCATGGTGAATAGAGATGTACCGATGGATGTGGTGTATTTAGATTTCCAAAAGGCAATCGATAAGGTGCCACACAAAAGGTTACTGCAGAAGATAAAGGTACGCGGAGTCAGAGGAAATTAGCATGGATCGAGAATTGGCTGGCTAACAGAAAGCAGAGAGTCAGGATAAATGGGTCCTTTTCGGGTTGGAAATTGGTGGTTAGTGGTGTGCCACAGGGATCAGTGCTGAGACCACAACTGTTTACAATATACATAGATGACCTGGAAGAGGGGACAGAGTGTAGTGTAACAAAATTTGCAGAAGACACAAAGATTAGTGGGAAAGCGGGTTGTGTAGAGGATACAGAGAGGCTGCAAAGAGATTTAGATAGGTTAAGCAAATGGGCTAAGGTTTGGCAGATGGAATACAATGTCGGAAAATGTGAGGTCATCTACCTTGGGAAAAAAAAAACAGTAAAAGGGAATATTATTTGAATGGGTAGAAATTACAACATGCTGCGGTGCAGAGGGACCTGGGGGTCCTTGTGCATGAATCCCAAAAAGATAGTTTGCAGGTGCAGCAGGTAATCAGGAAGGCGAATGGAATGTTGGCCTTCATTGCAAGATGGATGGAGTACAAAAGCAGGGAGGTCCTGCTGCAACTGTACAGGGTATTGGTGAGGCCGCACCTGGAGTACTGCATGCAGCTTTGGTCACCTTACTTAAGGAAGGATATACTAGCTTTGGAGGGGGTACAGTGACGATTCACTAGGCTGATACCGGAGATGAGGGGGTTACCTTATGATGATAGATTGAGTAGACTGGTCTTTACTCGTTGGAGTTCAGAAGGATGAGGGGTGATCTTATAGAAACATTTAAAATAATGAAAGGGATAGACAAGATAGAGGCAGAGAGGTCGTTTCCACTGGTCGGGGAGACTAGAACTAGGGGGCACAGCCTCAAAATACGGGGGAGGATTTTCTTCTCCCAGAGGGTTGTGAATCTGTGGAATTCTCTGCCCAAGGAAGCAGTTGAGGCTAGCTCATTGAATGTATTCAAATCACAGATGGATAGATTTTTAACCAATAAGGGAATTAAGGGTTATGGGGAGTGGGCGGGTAAGTGGAGCTGAGTCCACGGCCAGATCAGCCATGATCTTGTTGAATGGCGGAGCAGGCTCGAGGGGCTAGATGGCCTACTCCTGTTCCTAATTCTTATGTTCTTATGTTCTTATGTCCCAGTGGAGATGCAGGAAGCGATTAAGCCGTTCCACAGACACAAAGATGAGCTGTCCCTACAGGCAGACTGCATTTTGTGGGGCAATCACGTAGTCTTGCCCAAGAAAGGCAGAGACACATTTATTTGCGAACTGCACAACACCCACCCAAGTATCATGAAAGCCATAGCCAGATCCCACATGTAGTGGCCTGGCATCGACTCAGATTTAGAGTCATGTGTGCACCAGTGCAACATTTGCTCTCAGTTGAGCAATGCACCCAGAGATACACCGCTAAGTTTGTGGTCGTAGCCATCCAAACCGTGGATTAGGTTCCATGTAGACTATTTGGGCCCATTCCTAGGCAAAATGTTTTTGGTTGTCGTGGACGCTTACTCAAAGTGGATTGAATGTGCAATAATGTCTGCAAGCACATCCACAGCCACCATTGAAAGTCTACAAGTTATGTTTGCCACGCATGGCTTGCCTGATGTCCTAGTCAGCGACAAAGGGCCGTGCTTCACCAGTGCTGAATTCAAAGAATTCATGACCCGCAACGGGATCAAACATGTCACATCTGCCCCGTTCAACCCCACATCCAACGGCCAGGCAGAACGGGCAGTTCAACTTATCAAGCAAAGCTTGAAACACATGTCAGAAGGTTCCCTGCAGACCCGGTTGTCCCGAGTGCTGCTCAGCTACCGCACCAGACCCCACTCACTCACCGGGATTCCCCCAGCTGAGCTGCTCATGAAAAGGCCGCTTAAAAAAAGGCTCTCTCTTGTCCACCCTGATCGACATGATCACATGGAGGACAAGCAACATCAACAATGTGTGTACCATGATTGCGCAAATTTGTCACGCGATATTGAGATCAATGATCCAGTGTTTGTGCTCAATTATGGACATGGTCCAAAATGGCTCGCTGGCACGGTCACAGCCAAAGAGGGGAGTAGGGTGTTTCAGGTCAAACTGACCAATGGACAAACACACAGAAAACATTTGGACCAAATCAAATTGCAGTTCACCAACAGCTACGAAAAACCTGAAGGGGACACCACGAACTTTGACCTTCCAACACACACACAAGTAGCAACTGAAATCAAAGTTGACCACAAAACTGAACTCATCATCCCCAGCAGCCTGGCAAGGCCGGCTGACCAACAGCTCAATGAAGAACTGACCAACCCACCCACACCAGCATTGGTACCAAGACGATCGACAAGGGAGCGCAAAGTCCCAGACCGTCTCACCTTGTAAGTGTACTGCTGACTTCACGGGCGAGTGATGTTATGTATTTAACCGCTTGTAACCTGCATCACACCTGACCACCATAGGGCCTACCTTTTGGAGTCCCAGGGGATCCCAGCATCCCTTGGGAGCACAGTATATAAGCAGGCCACCCACGAGGTACCTGCACTCTGGAACCTGAATAAAGAAGCTAAGGTCACACTTGCTCATTACACTCAGTACTCAGTCTGACCATTTATTATGAGTGTATCACTTTCCATTATCGTTTTTTTAACATGAACCTGAACCGGAAGATAGGCTCTTTGCTTAGAATTACATCCAAAAGACATTACCCCTGATGATGCAACATAGAAAAAGAGAAATAATTTTCATTTCTGTCGCATTTTTCATGACCTCAGCATGTCACAAATGACTTTTGAAGTAGAGTTGTTGTGATTTTTGTAGATATCCTGCCATCCAAGTTGCACAAAGTAAAGTTCCACAATCAGCAATGAGATGAATAGCCAACTAATCTGTTTTGGTTGGTGTCAGTTGAATGTTGGCCAGATCATCAGAACTGGATCCTCTTCTTCAAAACAGTCGCATGGGATCGTTTGCATAGCTATCTATTCACACAGTTTACTGAATCATCTGTGTGTCAGCCGTGACTCAGTGGGTAGCACATTCGCCTCTGGGTCAGAAGTTTGTGGGTTCAGGTCCCACTCCAGAGACTTGAGCACAAAAATCTAGACTGACACTACGGTGCAGAACTGAGGGAGTACTGCACTGTCAGAGGTGCCGTCTTTCAGATGCGACGTTAAACTGAGGCCTTGTCTGCCCTCTCAGGTGAATGTAAAAGATCCCATGGCACTATTTCGAAAGAGAGCAGGGGAGTTATCCCCAGTGAGCTGGCCAATATATATCCCTCAATCAACATAACAAAAACAAATTAGCTGTTTGTGGGAGCTTGCTGTGCACAAATTGGCTGCTACATTACAACAGTGATCATACATCAAAAGTACTTAATTGGCTGTAAAGCACTTTGCAATGTCTGGTGGTTGTGAAAGGCACTATATAAATGCAAGTCTTTCTTCCTTTCTGTATTTCTGAAAGATGTTATCTGTAACTGTACTACAGCCTCAATTATGTGCTCAGGTTTTGGAGTATGGTTTGAAACCACATCATTCTCGCTCTGACATAAAAGCTTACTAACTGAGCCAAGATGGGTCAAATTGCTTGTTTCTATGCTGTAATCCCCTGATTATTTCTACTGTATTGGAGCATCAATTTAGGTTATATGTTCAAACCCACAATCGTCTGACACAGAAGTGACAGCACTGCAAACCAAACCAAGTTGGCGATGCTGCTTAACAAATCACACCTCTGCAAGTTCAAATCTGTAATTAATTTAGTACAATCCTTGAAACAGCATTTCTCAAAGTACACTTTTCTTTTCACAGCATTCCCTTCCCAAATGTGTTAAATTAGTTTCAATGCTGTTGGGTTGGGGAAAAGAAAACTCAAGCAGCGTTCTTTCTCCTGATCAACATTCAGTAATGGTCGGTGCGGCTTTGAGGTGATGACAGGATTCAGCCTACTTTGGTCCCCAAACACCACCAAAGAAAAAGAAAAAAAGAGAGAAAGAAAGAACTTGCATTTATATAGTGCCTTGCACACAACAAGGTTCCACAAACAGCAATAAGATAATGATCAATAATTTTTTTCTTCGTGATGTTGGTTGTAGGATAAATATCCGACCTACATTCATTAT
Organism: Pristiophorus japonicus; assembly: GCF_044704955.1. Lineage (NCBI taxonomy): Eukaryota > Metazoa > Chordata > Chondrichthyes > Pristiophoridae > Pristiophorus > Pristiophorus japonicus. The sequence continues at coordinate 177,590,322 of NC_091983.1, read as the reverse complement.
TGTCTCAGTTTATTCAGGTTTGAATGCTCTAAACTAGCAAGGGGATATGGGCTAGAAATTCGCCAACTTTGCAATTGGGTTTTTGGCGATATTTCACCATATTTGTTGAAAACCTGGTTGGCGGGAAATTGGGTGACATTTTGTGGCAGTGCTTTCCACGTACAGCTGGGGAGAGGAGTGCCGCCGTGCAAGACCTGAAATAGTGTTTTTGCCCGAAATTTGGCTCTCTCCGAACCCATGTTCTGCGCTCAGCATACCGACAGCAGCGGGAAGTATGAAGACCTGCAAAAAAGGTAAGTTACATTTTTTATTTTTTAATTCTTTTTCAGCAATTTAGTAGGTAAGGGTTTTGTGAATGTTTTGTGAATTTTGTTTTTTTGTTTTTTGCGCTGTGAGAGAGGCCTTGGGAGGGAGGAATCCTCGTGCAGCGCCGATTTTTACCGCTGTGCAAATAAAAGGCCGAATATCTAGCCTACCAATGGTAGCAAAGCAGAAACGGTAATTTTGGTGAAAAAATATCATTTTCGCTCAAAATCAAATTTCTAGCCCTTAGTCCTCAATTACTGAATGAAGGAAAGAAAGAAGAAAGACTTGCATTTCTACAGCATCTTGCATGACCACCGGAGATCCCAAAGCGCTTTACAGCCAATGAAGTACTTTTTATAAAGTGTAGTCATTGTTGTAATGTAGGAGATGCCAATTTGCGCACAGCAAGCTCCCGCATACTTCAATGTGATAATGACCAGATAATCTGATTTGTGATGTTGATTGAGGGATAAATATTGGCTAGGATAGGAAGAAAATTGGTGACAATATTCACTGGTTGCTGATGTTCAACATTCTGGCCTCTGCCCTTCCCCTTCCAAGGTGGTTCCAGCCACTCACGACAAAATTATTTAAGCAAGCTGACCTTGCATTATTATTTGAAGTCAGCTCACGTCCAGAGAGTACCAAGGGAGCAGCAACCCAGGAGGCAACGTGCTGGGACCACATTCTCAGCCCCTTGAACACTCAGCAGCTGTGGAGCTTGACGTCGGCATAAACCAGTGCCTTCAAGTAAGAAGTGGTGAAAATTAGAAGAACGGGGAACATAAAACGGCACACACTCCGAAATGAAAGAACTGATTTTATTATTTGTTTTGAAACAGATCGACAAATTGGAGCTAATGACTTGAAATGTGTATTGGAAAAGCAAGAACACTGAATTACGTTGTGACTGCCTCAGTTCTGCTCCTTTTAGCCATGGTTCAATTATGTTTTAGAATTTGCACTAGATTCAACTGTGCTTACAGTGTTGGCAATGGAAAGAGAGCAGAGGCCTGTTACTAGGCACTTCTAGTTTTTCTGATTGGGAGCAGGAGTCCAGTATTGTGTGCCTAATCCCCTTCCTTGTTTACACTGCTAAAACTGGCTCTCATTTCCCAGCAACAGAACCATAGGCCCATGAAGAGGTAGGCCTATGTTTCTGCTATTGGGATAAATTAGTTGGACTCAGCACAGTCAACATGGGGATCTGGCACACGGATGTCGATCTCCTGCAATCCAAACTAAACGTAGGAACAGGTTTAGGCTATTCAGCCACTTGAACCTGTCAGTTTAAAAGTACCTTATGGGAACAGCTGTATGAATATAAAATATTCTCTTTATGCAACATCCCTTTTAAGCATACACTGTCGAATTACGTGCTATCTGAGAAAATGTTCCTGGAGACAGATATTTTCTATATATTCATTTATAGGCTATAAGCAATAGTAGGAACAAAGAAAAAAGTGAATCCTCTCCATCAGATTACCACCCAGAGTGTGAAGACAAATATCTGCCCCATTATATAGGAAACAGTTTGGTGGTATTTATACCACAGGAATCAGCATGTCCAAGTCACAGTTTGCCCAAGGCTAACAGAGCTTTGTCCACACTTGGAGGCATGCACACCACTCCATTCATTGCTAGTTGAATTTTAGGGGGCAATTTTAAGTTAACCGCCACAGTCAAGAAACTGGCGGGATCGGGTGCAACGCTGGTTTTACACCCCGCCCGATTTTACTCTCCATTGCGTGGAACAACACCTCTGTCCTCCTGGTTACCTCTTCCACCAAGACTTCCATGGTTGCTTCCCCTGGCTGGAGTGTCTAGAACTAGGGGGCACAGTCTCAGGATACGTGGTCGGCCATTTACATAGAACATAAGAACATAAGAAATAGGAGCAGGAGAAGGCCTTTTGCCCCTCGAGCCTGCTCCGCCATTTAATAAGATCATGGTTGATCTGATCTTGGGCTCAGCTCCATTTCCCTGCCCGCTCCCCATAACCCTTTACTCCCTTGTCGCTCAAAAATCTGTCTATCTCCACCTTAAATATATTCAATGACCCAGCCTCCACAGCTCTCTGGGATAGAGAATTCCATAGAGTTACAACCTTCTGAGAGAAGAAATTCCTTCTCATCTCAGTTCTAAATGAGCGATCCCAAATTCTGAAACTATGCCCCTTGTTCTAGATTCCCCCATGAGTGGAAACATCCTCTCTGCATCTACCTTGACGAGCCCCTTCATTATCTTATATGTTTCAATAAGATCACCTCTCATTCTTCTGAACAATGAATACAGGCCCAACCTGCTCAACTTTTCTTCATAAGTCAACTCCTTCTTCTCAGGAATCAACCTAGTGAACCTTCTCTGAACTGTCTCCAATGCAAATATATCCCTCCTTAAATAAGGAGATCAAAACTATTATGTATGTAGGCACCTTGTCAATGACTCCACGAGGCAGGGTATGGTACTTAAACTGTGAAGACTGTAGTCCTTTATTGCAGCTCTGAGAGTGAAGACACCAAGAGGTGAGCTCCCTTTTATACTGGGTTGCCTGCAGTGTGTAGGTAACCCTTAGGTCTCCAGCAGCAGCACCCTCTGGTGTACAGCTAAGGTGTGTACAGGTTGAAGGTACATTCAGTGTTACAGAACATCATAACAATACAAGCATGCATACATAAGAACACTCCCCCCTAAGCATTTTTCAAGTCCTTATTGCCATGACCTGGGGAGGTGATCAGTAGTGGGCTATGGGAGGTTGTGGTGAGGGTTGTGTGGGTGCCAGGTGTGATCCCTGTACTTGAGGCTGGCCTCATACATTTCACCCCCTTCACACACAGACCATGTGGGTGTCACTGTTGTGGGATCCCTCAGTGGGGTAGCCAGTGCAGCAGTGGGTAGTGTACATACTCTGTAGTGTAGGTAAGTGTGTAGTGGTGGACAGGGCCACAGGACTCCATTAGGGATGAGAGTCTGGTCATCCCAGGGTTCGCCAGGAAAGCTGGAGGGTACTGGCCTCTCGCTCCTGGTGTTGGCCCTCGTGGCCAGGGGGTGTAGGGCTGGTCTGGGGCAGGTTGCCAGTGGTGGTGGCTGTGCTGCCCATTGACCACTGTCCCTGCAGTGGGTTTACTCCCACTGGGTGTGTGTGAGCCCTTCCTAGGGCATCACCTTTGTCCCAAAAGTCCAGGCTACATGGTCAGGTAGCTCGCTGGACTGGGGATCTCTCACGGGGGATTCCCCTGGCATTTACATTGTCCCTGTAGAACTCAGTGTCCTTTAACAGTCTACTACCGATATACATGACACATTGGCTCCGATCATACAGAGTCGAGTCGACATTATTAACGACCTTTACATTGTTGGTTACAGCATTTACATCATTTTCTCGTATCACGGTCTCTCCATACATGAGAAATTTCTATTATAATCATTAGGCATTACAAACTTGTTCTTAACCTTACTTACACAAGCATTCATTTCATTTATGTCATCAATTACTCCGGCATCACAATTCCTCGTTACATTATCATACCTGCATTCGTTAACTGCATTTTTAACTTTAAAGTCCTTGTCATCTTCAGATTGAAACTGTCCCTTTAAATTCATTGGACTACCGGTCTCCTTCCAATCCGGTTTGCTGCTCGGTGCCACGTGTCGCTCCTCCAAAGCTGCCCCTCGTGGTCTGATCGCGGCCATTTTGATTTTAGGTTCTTCACCTCGTGGTGCAGCCGCCATCTTCTCGCTCTTCTCCAGGTGGGCTGTGGTGATCCTTTCCTCCTCAGGTTCGGCCACAGATGTCGGGAGTCCACTTTACTCGACGATATTCTTCTCTTGGCGTCCTGCCACGGCCCGGAAGGTGACGTCTGGACGTTCGGTTCTGGAGATCTCGCCACGGTGTTGCGAAGTTGGCGCCGCGCAGTTGAGCTGGACGGTAGGATTTCTAGGTGCAGCGATGGATCCAAGTTCGGGACTGTGTGGGATGTGGATTGCTGGAGCCCAGGGGCCATTGTCACTTCGACCGACTTGGACCTGCTTCATCCAACTTCTTCCCAGCAGTGTTGGACCATCGCCAGCAATGATCCACAGGGGGAGTTTGTTCATCACGCCGCCCTGGGAGACCTGGATGTCCACGCTGCCAACGACTGGGATTTTACCTTTGGTGTAGGTGAGTAGCTTCGCCTGGACAGGAGACACTTTTGGTCGTTTGGCGGGATTGATCCAAAGTTTTTCAAAGGTCGTCTGGCTCATCAACGACTGGCTTGCTCCTGTGTCGATCTCCATTGAAACTGGAACTCTGTCGATGTCTACTTCCATTTTCCACGGGGATCTTTCGGTGGAGCAGGTATAAATTCCATACTCTTCTTCCGGGGGCTGAGCAGCTTCATCTTCGCCTGTGTCGGAGCCCCGGTGATCAGCCAACTCTTCAGCAACGCGGTGAGTAAAGCTTCTTCTGCACATTCTCTGAAGGTACCCTTTCTGTTTGCAGCTTTTTCAGGTATCGTCTTTGTAGCGGCACTGGTGGGCCCTGTGGTTTCCTCCACGGCGCCAGCACGGGGCTAGCCGGTTTGCCCCATGTGGCGGACTCAGGGTTGCGGGACTCGGGGCAGCCATTCGGTTCACTGCGTTCGTCGGTTTAGAGTCCTGGGTGTGGGTCAATATTCGCCTGGAGTGGCCGACCGAAATCATGTAGACCTGGCTCACTTTAATTGCCTTCTGCAGGGTGACTGTGATGTCCGCAGAGAGGCTCTCGTGGCCGATTCCAATTACAAATATGTCCCTTAGTGCTTCGTGAAGGTGGTCGCCAAAATCACACGGTGCAGCCAATCTTCTTCAACCTGCAGCATACTTAGCAATTTCTTGGCCTTCAGGTCGCTGGTGAGTGTCGAACCGGGGCCTGGCTGTGAGGATGCTTTCTTTGGGTTTTAGTTGCTATTGTATTAAGGTTACAAGTTCCCATAGCTCTTGGTTGTTGTCGTCGCTGGGGCTAGCAAGTCCCTAATGAGGCAATGGATAGTGGGCCCAAAATTACTAATCAGGATGGCCCTGCGCTTGTTCGGTAGCGCAGCCGGTGTGTCCCCATCCAAGTCGTTGGCGATGAAGAAATGTTCCAATCTTTCCATGAAAGCATCCCAATCTTCCCCATAGGTGAATTGTTGAAAGTTGCTGAGATTCGACATGTTGTGCATGAAGTTCGTGACCTCGTCACCAGTTATTATGTATGTAGGCACCTTGTCAATGGCCACACGAGGCAGGGGTATGGTACTTAAACTGTGAAGACTGTAGTCCTTTATTGCAACTCCTAGAGTGAGGACACCAAGAGGTGAGCTCCCTTTTATACTGGGTTACCTGCAGTGTGCACGTAACGCTTAGGTCTCCAGCAGCAGCACCCTCTGGTGTATAGGTAACATAGAAACATAGAAAATAGGTGCAGGAGAAGGCCATTCGGCCCTTCAAGCCTGCACCGCCATTCAATAAGATCATGGCTGATCATTCCCTCAGTACCCCTTTCCTGCTTTCTCTACATATCCCTTGATCCCCTTAGCCGTAAGGGCCATATCTAACTCCCATAGAAACATAGAAACATAGAAAATAGGTGCAGGAGTAGGCCATTCAGCCCTTCTAGCCTGCATCGCCATTCAATGAGTTCATGGCTGAACATGCAACTTCAGTACCCCCTTCCTGCTTTCTCGCCATATCCCTTGATCCCCCGAATAGTAAGGACTTTATCTAATTCCCTTTTGAATATATTTAGTGAATTGGCCTCAACTACTTTCTGTGGTAGAGAATTCCACAGGTTCACCACTCTCTGGGTGAAGAAGTTTCTCCTCATCTCGGTCCTAAATGGCTTACCCCTTATCCTTAGACTGTGACCCCTGGTTCTGGACTTCCCCAAAATTGGGAACATTCTTCTTCCATCTAACCTGTCTAAATCCGTCAGAATTTTAAACGTTTCTATGAGGTCCCCTCTCATTCTTCTGAACTCCAGTGAATACAAGCCCAGTTGATCCAGTCTTTCTTGATAGGTCAGTCCCACCATCCCGGGAATCAGTCTGGTGAATCTTCGCTGCCCTCCCTCAATAGCAAGAATGTCCTTCCTCAAGTTAGGAGACCAAAACTGAACACAATTCTCCAGGTGTGGCCTCACCAAGGCCCTGTACAACTGTAGCAACACCTCCCTGCCCCTGTACTCAAATCCCCTCACTATGAAGGCCAACATGCCATTTGCTTTCTTAACCGCCTGCTGTACCTGCATGCCAACCTTCAATGACTGATGTACCATGACACCCAGGTCTCGTTGCACCTCCCCTTTTCCTAATCTGTCACCATTCAGATAATAGTCTGTCTCTCTGTTTTTACCACCAAAGTGGATAACCTCACATTTATCCACATTATACTTCATCTGCCATACATTTGCCCACTCACCTAACCTATCCAAGTCACTCTGCAGCCTCATAGCATCCTCCTCGCAGCTCACACTGCCACCCAACTTAGTGTCATCCGCAAATTTGGAGATACTGCATTTAATCCCCTCGTCTAAATCATTAATGTACAATGTAAACAGCTGGGGCCCCAGCACAGAACCTTGCGGTACCCCATTAGTCACTGCCTGCCATTCTGAAAAGTACCCATTTACTCCTACTCTTTGCTTCCTGTCTGACAACCAGTTCTCAATCCACGTCAGCACACTACCCCCAATCCCATGTGCTTTAACTTTGCACATTAATCTCTTGTGTGGGGCCTTGTCGAAAGCCTTCTGAAAGTCCAAATATATCACATCAACTGGTTCTCCCTTGTCCACTTTTCTGGAAACATCCTCAAAAAATTCCAGAACATTTGTCAAGCATGATTTCCCTTTCACAAATCCATGCTGACTTGGACCTATCATGTCACCTCTTTCCAAATGCACTACTATGACATCCTTAATAATTGATTCCATCATTTTACCCACTACTGATGTCAGGCTGACCGGTCTATAATTCCCTGTTTTCTCTCTCCCTCCTTTTTTAAAAAGTGGGGTTACATTGGCTACCCTCCACTCGATAGGAACTGATCCAGAGTCAATAGAATGTTGGAAAATAACTGTCAATGCATCCGCTATTTCCAAGACCACCTCCTTAAGTATTCTGGGATGCAGTCCATCAGGCCCTGGGGATTTATCGGCCTTCAATCCCATCAATTTCCCCAACACAATTTCCCGACTAATAAAGATTTCCCTCAGTTCCTCCTCCTTACTAGACCCTCTGATCCCTTTTATATCCGGAAGGTTGTTTGTGTCCTCCTTAGTGAATACCGAACCAAAGTACTTGTTCAATTGATCTGCCATTTCTTTGTTCCCTGTTATGACTTCCCCTGATTCTGACTGCAGGGGACCTACGTTTATCTTTACTAACCTTTTTCTCTTTACATATCTATAGAAACTTTTTCAATCCGTCTTAATGTTCCCTGCAAGCTTCTTCTCGTACTCCATTTTCCCTGCCCTAATCAAACCCTTTGTCCTCCTCTGCTGAGTTCTAAATTTCTCCCAGTCCCCGGGTTCGCTGCTATTTCTGGCCAATTTGTATGCCCCTTCCTTGGCTTTAATAGTATCCCTGATTTCCCTTGATAGCCACGGTTGAGCCACCTTCCCTTTTTTATTTTTACGCCAGACAGGGATGTACAATTGTTGTAGTTCATCCATGCGGTCCCATTTGAATATATCCAATGAACTGGCATCAACAACTCTCTGCGGCAGGGAATTCCACAGGTTAACAACTCTCTGAGTGAAGAAGTTTCTCCTCATCTCAGTCGTAAATGGCTTACCTCTTATTCTGAGACTGTGTCCCCTGGTTCTGGACTTCCCCAACATCGGCAACATTCTACCGGCATCTAACCTGTCCCGTCCCGTCAGAATCTTACATGTTTCTATGAGATGGCCTTTCATCCTTCTAAACTCCAATGTATAAAGGCCCAGTTGATCCAGTCTCTCCTCATATGTCAGCCCAGCCATCCTGGGAATCAGTCTGGTGAACCTTCGCTGTACTCCCTCAATAGCAAGAACGTCCTTCCTCAGAATAGGAGACAAAAATTGAACACAATATTCCAGGTGAGGCCTCACCAAGGCCCTGTACAACTGCAGTAAGACCTCCCTGTTCCTATACTCAAATCCCCTAGCTATAAAGGCCAACATGCCATTTGCCTTCTTCACTGCCTGCTGTACCTCTATGCCAACTTTCAAAGACTGATGAACCATGACACCCAGATCTCGTTGCACCTCCCCTTTTCCTAATCTGCTGCCATTCAGATAATATTCTGTCCTTGCGTTTTTGCCCCCAAACTGGATAACCTCACATTTATCCACATTATACTGCATCTGCCATGCATTTGCCCACTCACCTAACCTATCCAAGTCACCCTGCAGCCTCTTAGCGTCCTCCTCACAGCTCACACCGTCACCCAGTTTAATGTCATCTGCAAACTTGGAGATATTACACTCAATTCCTTCATCCAAATCATTGATGTATATTGTAAAGAGCTGGAGTCCCAGCACTGAGCCCTGCGGCACTCCACTAGTCACTGCCTGCCATTCTGAAAAGAACCCGTTTATCCCGACTCTCTGCTTCCTGTCTGTCAACAGTTCTCTATCCACATCAGTATATTACCCCCAATTCCATGTGTTTTGATTTTGCACACTAATCTCTTGTGTGGGACTTTGTCAAAGGCCTTTTGTAAGTCCAAATACACCACATCCACTGGTTCTCCCTTGTCCACTCTACTAGTTACATCCTGAAAAAATTCCAGAAGATTTGTCCAGCATGATTTCCCCTTCATAAATCCATGCTGACTTGGACCGATCCTGTCACTGCTTTCCAAATGTGTTGCTATTTCATCCTTAATAATTGATTCCAACATTTTCCCCACTACTGATGTCAGGCTAACCGGTCTATAATTACCCGCTTTCTCTCTCCCTCCCTTTTTAAAAAGTGATGTTACATTAGCTACCCTCCAGTCCATAGAAACTGATCCAGAATCGATAGACTGTTGGAAAATGATCACCAATGCATCCACTATTTCTAGGGCCACTTCCTTAAGTGCTCTGGAATGCAGACTATCAGGCCCCGGGGATTTATCGGCCTTCAATCCCATCAATTTCCCTAACACAATTTCCCGCTTAATAAGGATATCCTTCAGTTCCTCCTTCTCACTAGACCCTCGGTCCCCTACAATTTCCGGAAGGTTATTTGTGTCTTCCTTCGTGAAGACAGAACCAAAGTATTTGTTCAATTGGTCTGTCATTTCTTTGTTCCCCATTATAAATTCACCTGAATCCGACTGCAAGGGACCTATGTTTGTCTTCAATTTTTTTTTTCTCTTCACATATCTATAGAAGCTTTTGCAGTCAGTTTTTATGTTCCTGGCAAGCTTCTTCTCGTACTCTAGTTTCCCCCGCTTAATTAAACCCTTTGTCCTCCTCTGCTGAATTCTAAATTTCTCCCAGTCCTCAGGTTTGTTGCTTTTTCTGGCCAATTTATATGCCTCTTCCTTGGATTTAACACTATCCTTAATGACCCTTGTTAGCCACGGTTAAGCCACCTTCCCCATTTTATTTGAACTCCAGACAGGGATGTACAATTGCTGAAGTTCATCCATGTGATCTTTAAATGCTTGCCATTGCCTATCCACTGTCAACCCTTTAAGTATCATTTGCCAGTCTATTCGAGCCAATTCACGCCTCAAACCATAGAAGTTACCTTTCCTTAAGTTCGGGACCCTAGTTTCTGAATTAACATGTGTCACTCTCCATCTTAATAAAGAATTCCACCATGTTATGGTCACTCTTCCCCAAGGGGCCTCGCACAACAAGATTGCTAATTAGTCCTTTCTCATTACACATCACCCAGTCTAGGATGGCCAGCTCCCTAGTTGGTTCCTCGACATATTGGTCTAGAAAACCATCCCTAATACACTCCAGGTGTGTACATGGTGAAGGTACATTCAGTGTTACAGAACATCATAACAATACAAGCATGCATACATAACAAAAACTGTACGCAATATTCTAGGTGTGGCCTCACTAATACCCTGTACAATTGTAGCAGGACTTCTCTGCTTTTATACTAGCAATAAAGGCCAACATTCCATTTGCCTTCCTGATTACTTGGTGTACCTGCATATTAACTTTTTGTGTTTCATGCAGCATTTTGTAATTTTTCTACTTTTAAATAATAATTTGCTTTTTTATTTTTCCTGCCAAAGTGGATAACCTCACACTTTCCCACATTATACTCCATTTGCCAAATGTTTGCTCACTCACTTAACTTGTCTTTCTCTCTTTGCAGATTTTTGTGTTCTCCTCACAACTTGCTTTCCCACCCATCTTTGTACCATCAGCAAATTTGGCTACATTACACTCAATCCCTTCATCCAAATCATTAATATAGATTATAAATAGTTGAGGCCTCAACACCGATCCCTGTGGCACCCCACTAGTTATTGTTTGCCAACTGGAAAATTACCCATTTATCTCGACTCTCTGTTTTCTGTTAGTTAGCCAATTCTCAATCCATGCTAATATATTACCCCCAGCCCTATGAACTTTCATCTTGTGCAGTAACCTTTTATGTGGCACCTTATTGAATGACTTCTGGAAATCCAAATACATCACATCCACTGATTTTCCCTTATCCACCCTACTCGTTACATCCTCAAAGAACTACAGCAAATTTGTTAAACATGATTTCCCTTTCATTAAAACCATGCTGACTCTGCTTGACTAAATTTTCCAAATATCCTGCTCCTGCTTCCTTAAAAATGGACTCCAGCATTTTCCCAACGACAGATGTTAGGCTAACTGATCTATAGTTTCCTGCTTTCTGCCTACTTCCTTTTTTAAATAGGGGTGTTATATTTGCGGTTTTCCAATCCACTGGAACTTCCCCAGAACCCAGGAAATTTTGGTAGATTACAAGCAGTGCATCCACTTTCTCCGTAGCCACTAATTTTAAGACCCTCGGATGCAAGCCATCAGGTCCAGGGGACTTGTCCACCTTTAGTCCCATTATTTTACCGAGTACTTCCTCTTTAGTGACAGTGATTGTTTTAAGACAGAGATGAGGAGGAATCTCTTCATTCAGAACGTTGTGAATCTTTGGAATTCTCTGCCCCAGAGGGCTGTGGATGCTGAGTGAATATATTCAAGGCTGAGATAGATAGATTTTTGGAGTCTAAGGAAAATCAAAGGATATGGAGATCGGGCGTGAAAATGGATTTAAGGTAGAAGATGGAGTCCTTACTACTAGGGGAATCAAGGGGTATGGTGAGAAAGCAGGAATGGGGTACTGAAGTTGCATGTTCAGCCATGAACTCATTGAATGGCGGTGCAGGCTAGAAGGGCCGAATGGCCTACTCCTGCACCTATTTTCTATGTTTCTATGTTTCTAAGATGAGCCATGATCGTATTGAATGGCGGAGCAGGCTCGAGGGACAGTATGGCCTACTTCTGCTCCTATAATGTTCTTATTGCAGCAACAGCTCTGTCATTCAACAGCCGCTAAACGCACCTCCCCTTCAATTGATGCAGGCTGCTTTTAAAATCGCATGAAGTCCCGACGGATTTCCCACATCCCACCTACATACGAGCTGCCAATTACAAACACAAATAGTGCTGACAACTCGACTTGATTATACAAATGAGGCACGGACCTCAAAATGGCATATGCCTCATGTCAGCATTGCCAGGCAGGCATGGCAGGCGTCCTTGCCCATTTTGGAAGCTACTTGAAAATCACCCCCAGTGCATATAACACGGAAACAGGTTGTTCAGCCCAACCAGCCGGTGTTGGTTTTCATCCTGCACATGTGCAGTTCTAATCCCATGTGCCACCCTGTTCCCATATCCCTTTTATTCCCCTTTCCCTCAACCACTTACTTAGTTTATTCTTAAGTGTTGGCGCGGTCACAACGCCTGCTGCTAGAGCTCTGCCGCCATTACTTCTCCGATAGTCTGTTCCGCTAGTGTTGTTGGAGCTGAACTCATCCAGGCAAGTGGAGAGTATTCCATCACACTCCTGACTTGTGCCTTATAGATGGTAGAAAGGTTTTGGGGAGTCAGGAGGTAAAACACTCGCTGCAGAATCTCCTAAGAAAGACAGAATTCCAACATAATTCAACAATTCAGTCTTTATATGTGACCAAACATTCCTTTGTGATCTAATTTTAACCAATGGGCAAAGTGAGGGTTAATTTGGAAGAAATTCTGTCATGAACATTAGGTCATAATTTGCCATCATTTTGTGTATAACTCAAAAGTCCTGCCTGGTTTGTGTAGAATTAACTTAAATTCTGTGAGCAGCTGATATTGAGCTTGTTAAATCCCTGTTAAGTGGTAATTTAGTTCACCTTGTGCTTTCATGTTCCCACATTGTGTGTGTTCCTGGCCCGTATTTGAATCTGGAACTGCACTTGTGGAGTGAGCTGGCAGAGTTCCACAGGGGGAACTTTGGAGGATGCTATATTTTTGTTTTTGTGATAGCATAGGCACTGGATATAGTGTCCAACTATTGAATTATTTGGGTACAGAAAACCAAGAAAGGGCATTGCAAATGTGCACAGCAAATAAGGGGATATATAGGACCGAGCATTACCGCAGGCAGCACAAGGTCTATTCTAGGCACTGCTACCTAGATCTCACTGAGGAGCAGAGCCTCAAGCATCCTTGAGCATGGAAACAGTCACTGAACTGTGCAGTCTGTTCAGTCATCCATTAATAATGCACTACCTGTGACTATGAAAGCGACCAGGGCCCTTAACCCCAATGGAATGTCTTTCCAGACTGTAGTTGGTGATCTGCCTGACATCAGGCAGTTTCCTTTCTATGTCAGCTCGGCTCAGTTGGTAGTATTCTCATCTCAAAGTCAGAAGATTGTGGATCCCAGCCCCATTCCAGGACTTGAGCACATAATCACAGCTGACACTTCAGTGCAGTGGTGCCCTTCAGAAGAGATGTTAAACCAAGGCCCCATTTGATGTTCCTGTGGAGGTATATGATCCCAAGAATTTTTTTCAAAGAAGAGCAGAGAGTTCTCCTGTTCTCCTGACCAAAATTCACCCTTAACCAACACTATCAGAAGTAGATTAACTGATCATTCAGCTCATTGCTGTGTATAGGGCCTTTCTGTGTTCAAATTAGCTGTTGCGTTTAATTAAAATAACAGTGACTATGCTTCAAAAGTAATTCATTGACTGTGAAGCGCTTTGGTACGTCCTGAAGACATGAAAGGTGCTATATAAATGCGAGCTCATCTTACACTGGCTAAGGGAGGTCAAAGATCCTTTTTCAGACACAGACATACCTACATTGGAGATAACAATTCTGATGCACCACTCTTTGGTATGTGTGTGGATCGCATAATTGTAAAATCTTTTAATCCATGGTTTGTCTGTACATTTGTATGGAAAATCATGCACTGGAGCGATTCCCATCTCAAAGTCAGAAGGTTGTTCCAGGACTTAAGCATATAATCATGGCTGACACTTCAGTGCAGTAGTGTCCTTCAGAAGAGATGTTAAACCAAGGCTCCATTTGCTGTTCATGTGGAGGTATACAATATAATATACATGCCGAATGCATACCACGGAGCAGAATTTTTACCCACGGTGTTTCAAAATGACGAATAGCGACAGCAATAGCAGACAGAACAATTTCTTCCATTATGTTGGATTCCCCAGGGTATATCACAGACTGTACATAACCTTTCTACAATGTGATGTGTGCACGAATAGTGGGGGAATCCTACTCACAAGATAATTATGGATGAGGAAGGCCATTCAGACCATCTTAATTCATCCACCAGATGCATCCTAAAGTCTGCCCATTGTAGCATCCAATTGTTTCTTAACTGATTCAAAGGTTTTTGCCTCCACTGTCTTATACAGAAGACTACACCTTTTAAACAATCTCTCAGGCACTTCTCCTTTCTAAGCTGAAAAGTTCAAGTTTCTGAAGTACTTCCCCATAACTCAGACCACTGAGAGTAGAGATCAGACTCATGGCTCATTTATGCACTCCAGTGTTTGAATTTCTCCTTTACAACAGTAACTAGTATATCCAGGGATCCAGGGCCTGAACATTTTGCCCAAACTTTGTACAAACCACAGCTAGTTTAAGGGCCTTTTCGATATTGACGTCGGTTAAAGGTTTTACTGGCTGCTTGAGAATTGTTAAGTGATCATTATTATAAGTGCCTCTTGAAATCTCGGTTGGCTTTTTTTTTTCATTTGTGCTAATAAAATTGTGTTCTCAGGAACTGCCGATCTAAAATGCATGTGTTCCACACTTTTGTTGTCAACTCCTACTTTTTGTCAAACAGACTGAAATATAGCCCAGAGTTACAGGCAGTTCATTAAATTATAAAAGTGACACCATGCACATACAGTACATTAGTGATAGAATTAGAAATCAACTAATTAAACTGCAGGTATTAGCGGAACAGCTTGAACATCTTTAGATTTCCATTTGATTCACTTCCAGATGATTATGAGACAACCATTGATCCATTCAGATGATTGGATCATGATTCCTGGACAAGTTTCTGAGGCGACCTATTCAATTAACACCTACTTTAAGGGCCCTCATTTATCAGGATAGGCTTAGAGAGCTGGGGATGTGTTACTTTGATAAAGAGTACAGTTTGATTGGAATACATTTGAGATCTTTAAAATAATGAAGGGATTAGATTCTGTCCACATGGATAGCTTATTTGAAGTAGCTAGGCAGGAGAGGACTAGGCGCAATCAAAAAAAGTTACAAAAGCGTAGAGTTAGAATAGAAACCAGAAAGTACTTATTTTTATCGAGCCAGTGAACTCGGGAATAAGTTGCCAGTATGTGCAATGGGTGTGGATTCACTGCATACATTCAAAAGGGAGCTCATTGTTGCTGCGAGCGGAGGAGGTCTCAAGTTATAAAAGGTGGATGGGATATTAGAGGTAGTGGTACATATCACCTTGGTCTCCTGGAACATGCCTGATTTGCCTGCGGGGATCAGAGAGCAATGTCTCAGAGTTTATTTTTGTAAATTGGCCTGCGGTCTTTTTTCTCTATTTCTTTTTGGCCTTTCCCAGATGTTGCATGATTGCAGGGGGAGGGGTAGAGGTTCGGTGGGATGGGTTTAAAAATGTGTAGGTTGCACCGTGCCTGGTTGAGATAGACATGATGAAATAGTTGGTCTTTCCTGACCTTCTCTTTTTATATTTGTAAGTGTTTTAATCGCTCCCCATCCAGTGATCCATTTTGTAAAGTGCATGTGGGTGGATGAGGACTATGGTGCCCTCCATAGTTGAAGAGCCAATCATCACTCATGGTCAAAACCCACAAATGAAGAATAATCATTTCAATGAGGTGCTACAGGTTTGTCCGAGCCCATGGCAAACCCCAGCGTAAGTAAATGCCTTCTGGAGCGAAGGGGATTCGGAAGACGGGGGAAATTGGTAAAAAGCAGAGATTGTGGAAATAACATTTAAAACCATCCATTAAATAGGTAACTTTGTGCAGTTTAGAATTGCAGCTTAGTTCGACCTTGTGAAAACAAATTAGCAAAAACTAAACTGAAAACGGGAAAGTTTCCAACAATGTGTTTTCAATCTATATATTTATGTGTGTATATTTATATATGTGTATCACAATGAAACTTAACCACAAACAAGAATAATAAGGTGGGTCCTTTGTTTAAGGCTATGTTGACCTTTTTGGATTTTTACCATGTCCGAAGTTTTACTAGCTTTCTGTAAAAGACAGAGTACAAGAGGCTTGCTGGAGCTGTGCTCTTAATCAGCTTTCGTGTTAGGAAAACAATAAAGCCCAACAGAAAATTTTACTGGATAACTGTGATTTTGTGTAAAGTACAACCAAATGGTCTAATTGTATTTTATGAGCTGTTTCGTTTCTTTATTTCCTTGTTTTGGTGTTCAGCTCAAGAAGGGTGTTAAACTGGAATGCTGGAGCTGGGAATTATATTAAGTAACAAAAAAAAAATCAGGGATAAGTAATTTACACCATATTCCCATCCATTTCACATTTATTTTGAAACAAAATTACCCATTAAACTCAGGGATATTGACTTAACTTCTTTCTATTTATACAAAACTGAAAATGTTACTCAATTGTCTAAAAATTGACTTTTATATATATTTTTAATTTACTATAAACAGCAATTACTTGCAAAAGAAACCTGTAATGAGATCCTTTTAAATGCCCCATAAACTGAAAACTGGTGCAAATAGTTAAATAGGTCAAAGTGTTCTGGTTTGAGCCATAACATAGCTCAGCGTAATTTGTAATAAAAACAGCAAATGCTGGAAATACACACTATTTGAAAGAGAAAGGCAGGTTAGCATGTTGGGAGTGACCTATCATCAGAACTGGCATGGCCAATATAGAGAAGCCCCTTTATAGGATTCACCAAAACAGAGAGAGGAATGTAATTTGTGTCCTGTATTGGATATTGAAGAATTTTTCCCTAGAGTGTTTTATGTCGTGTTTTTTTGCAATTAAGATTCCATTTAATGAAAACAGGTGACACTGTTGTTGAAGCAGAATCAATTATTTCCTTAAAGGGGATTTAGATAATTTCTCAAAGAGAAATATTAAAGGATATAGGAAGTGAGCAGAGAGTGAGTAGACTAAATGGATCATATTGAGAGAAACACTGTGTGTACTTGATAAGCCAAATGTGCTGTCATATTTCATTAATTGGATAGCTCTTTCAAAGAGCCAGCACAGGCATGATGGGCCCAATGGTCTGATCCTATGATTCTATGTTTTATTAAAACTACTCTTAAAATGTTAACTATTACTTTACAAGATGAAGTAAAATACTTTTGCAAACTAACTACATCAATCAAAACAACAATGTGCATTCATATAGTGCTTTTAATGTGGAACAAGGTCCCAAGGCACTTCACAGAAGCGTGATTTTAAAAGAAAAATGTTCTAAGCCAAAGAAGGAAATATTGGGAGAGGGAACTAAAAGTTTGGTAAGAGGTGGGTTTTTGGGAGGATCTTAAAGGAGGAGCGAGAGGTAGAGGGGTTTAGAGAATGAATTCTTGAGTGTGGTGCCTAGGCGGCTAGAGGCACAGCTATTTGGTGGGGTGAAGAAAGAAGATGGACAAGAGGCTACATTCAGGGAGAATTGTAGGGCTGGATGTGTTTACAGAGTTAGGGAGTGGTGAAACCATACAGTGGTTTAAACATGAGAATCAGAATTTTTAAATTTAAGGTGTTGGGAGAGCAGGAGCAGGTCTGTGAATATATGGAGTGATGGGTGAGTGAGTCTTGGTGTGGGATAGGAAATGGGCAACAGAGCTTCGGATGAGCTGAAAATTATGGAGGTTGGAGAATGGGAGGCTAGCCAGGAGAGCATTTGAATAGTTGAATCTGAAGGTGATAAAGATATGGATGAGCATTTCAGGAGGAGATGGGTTGAAGTAAGGATGGAGGAGACCAATTTTCCAGAGGTGGAAGTAGAAGGTTTTTGTGATGTGCTGGGGAAGGGGGATGAAATTGATAACAAGTTTGTGGAAGAAGCAAAGACAGAGGCCGAGATTTTGCTTACCTCAGCGGGTCCAGTGGAGCTGGTGTCAGTGGTGGGTCACAGCCCCACTGCCTAAAATGAAATTAGCTTAATGGGACTTATTAAGCCCGCCCAGCGCGCTTCCCAGCCCAATTAGATAGAGCGGGTCTGGTGGCATCATTTCTGACATGTTTTGAGCCGGTTTACTTAAAGAGACCATGGCCACCTTACTTTTGACATTTGTGCTGTCAGTGTTCGACAGCATTGAGGTGCTGCAAACACTGACAATCATTGCACAGAGGTACAGCGCTGTACCCAGGCTCTCCCACGACTCCCTCCATATATTTATAGAGGGAGTCAGAGGACACAGGGAGGTCCTCTTTCCTACCGATGGGTGGAAGAGACACCCCCAGGAGACAAAGAAAATCTGGTGGCAAATTGCAGAGAAGGTCTCAAGCAGGGATGTCATCAGGAGGACCTGGGTGCAGTTTCATAAATGTTTCAATTATCACATTAGATCAGGAAATGAGAGTACAAAGCCACACCCACCTTCATCCTGCTGTACCTCTCATCACATCCCCATCACTCTGCCTTCCCTACCCTACTCCTGCACATCCTTACTCACACCAACTCACCTCGCACCTCCACCCATCCCTCTCCCTATCTATATTATCACATCCCCATCTAACTATAATAATAATAACTTTTATTTATATAGCGCCTTTAACATAGTAAAACGTCCCAAGGTGCTTCACAACAATTTTACAACATGTTAGATATTGACCATTGAGGGAAAGAGAGAAAAAGCGGGAGAAGAAAGTGTAAAAAGATGTTAAAGACTCAGGTCTGAAGCGGTAGCCAAATGACACAAGCGAAAATACTAAAAAAGAAAGAAATTCAAATTACATTGTAAATGTGAGGTTATGCACTTCGGTGGCAAAAACAGAAAGGCAGAATATTATCTGAATGATGACAGATGAGGAAAAGGGGAGGTGCAACGAGACCTGGGTGTCATGGTACATCAGTCATTGAATGTTGGCATGCAGGTACAGCAGGTGGTGAAGAAGGCAAATGGTATGTTGGCCTTCATAGCAAGAGGATTTGAGTCTAGGAGCAGGGAGGTCTTACTGCAGTTGTACAGGGCCTTGGTGAGGCCACACCTTGAATATTGTGTACAGTTTTGGTCTCCTAATCTGAGAAAGAACATTCTTGCTATTGAGGAAGTGCAGCGAAGGTTCACCAGACTGATTCCTGGGATGGCAGGACTGACATATGAAGAAAGACTGGGTTAACTAGGCTTATATTCACTGGAATTTAGAAGAATGAGAGGGGATCTCATAGAAACATATAAAATTCTGATGGGATTGGACAGGTTAGATGCAGGAGGAATGTTCTCGATGTTGGGAAAGTCCAGAACCAGGGGTCACAGTCTCAGGGTAAGGGGTAAGCCATTTAGGACCGAGATGAGGAGAAACTGCTTCACTCAGAATTGTGAATCTGTGGAATTCTCTACTACAGAAAGTTGTTGAGGCCAGTTCGTTAGATATATTCAAAAGGGAGTTAGATTGTGGCCCTTACGGCTAAAGGGATCAAGGGGTATGGAGAGAAAGCAGGAATGGGGTACTAAAGTTGCAAAAATGATCAGTCATGATCATATTGAATGGAGGTGCAGGCTCGAAGGGCCGAATGGCCGACTCCTGCACCTATTTTCTATGTTTCTATGTAAATAATGCAATAAGGAGTATACAATATTAAAATCAGTATAATAAAGATTAATTTTAATTAAATAAATTAAATAATATGTACCATAATTATAAATAAAGTTAAAATTAGAAAATCAGCAATTGAATCAAATTAAATCAGTTATTAACTTTATGTAAGATTCATTTCCTGTCCAGTGAGTCAATTACCATGGAAGAATTAATCACCGTCCTCCATCCTTGAGATGTCATAATGTCATTACTTTTTATTTCTCATTTTGTCCTCTTGATAGGACTTGTAATAGCTCCAGACTCGAGCTGCCTCCATTGTCAGCGAGATGCTGATGTTTCAAACTTCCTCCAGCTGCTCCATGCTCGAGCTGCCTCTGTTGTCAGGGAGATGCTTATGCTTAAAACTCCCTGCAGCTGCTCCAAGCTCGAGCTGTCTCAATTGTCAGAGAGATGTTTATGTTTCAAATTCCCTCCAGCTGCTCCAAGCTCGAGCTGCCTCCGTTGTTAGGGAGACGCTTATGTTTGAAACACTAGCGACACCTCACACTCACCCTCATTCTAGTCCAATCATACCAACTAACACTCAAGGGTAGTGCTATGCTCATAATAAAGGATGAAACTGAGTACTGTGTACAATGAGCAAGTGTGACCTTAACTCCTTTTAATAAGATTCCAAAGTGCAGGTACCTCGTGGGCGGCCTGCTTATATACCATGCTCACAAGGGATGCTGGTATCCCTTGGGACTCCAACACGTAGGCCCTCTGGTGGTCGTGTAATACAGATTATAAGGGGTTAAATAAATAACATCACTCCCTCGTAAATAAGTGTACTGTTGACTTCACAAGGTGAGATGATCTGAGACTTTTCACTCCCTTGTCGATCATCTCAGTACAAATGAGGGTGTGGGTGAGTTGGTTAGTTCTTCACTGGGCTGTTGGGCAGCCGGCCTTGCTGGGCTGCTGGGGGTGGTGAGTTCGGCTTCGTGGTCAACCATGATGTCAGTTGCCACTTGTGTGTGTGTTGGAGGGTCAAAGTTGGTGGTGCTCTCTTCAGGTTGTTCGTAGCTGTTGGTGAACCGCATTTTGATTTGGTCCAAATGTTTTCTGTGCGTTTGTCCATTGGCCAATTTGACCTGAAACACCCTACTCCCCTCTTTGGCTGTGACTGTGCCAGCCAGCCATTTAGGACCATGTCCATAATTGAGCACAAACACGGGATCATTGATCTCAATATCATGTGACAAATTTGCGCAGTCATGGTACATACTTTCTTGATGCCGCTTGCCCTCCACGTGATCATGGAGATCAGGGTGGACAAGAGAGAGCCTTGTTTTTAGAGCCCTTTTCATCAGCAGCTCGGCTGGGGGAACCCCGGTGAGTGAGTGGGGTCTGGTGCGGTAGCTGAGCAGCACTCGGGACAACCGGGTCTGCAGGGAGCCTTCTGACACATGTTTCAAGCTTTGCTTGATGGTCTGAACTGCCCATTCTGCCTGGCCATTGGATGCAGGCTTGAATGGGGCAGATGTGATGTGTTTGATCCCATTGCTGGTCACGAATTCTTTGAATTCAACATTGGTGAAGCACGGCCCAATGTCACTGACTAGGACATCAGGCAAGCCGTGCGGGGCTAACATGGCTCGTAGGCTTTCAATAGTGGCCATGGACATGCTTACAGACATTATCGCACATTCAATCCATTTTGAGTAAGCGTCCACGACAACCAAAAACAATTTGCCTAGAAATGGGCCCGCATAGTCCACGTGGATCCTCGACCACGGTTTGGAGGGCCACGACCATCATCATCATCATCATAGTCGGTCCCTCGAATGGAGGATGACTTGCTTCCATGTCAAAAAGTTCACAGATGTTTCAATGAAGGACCTAAAATTCAAGGTCCTGAACTAAATCTTGAAGGGTGGAAGATGCCTGCGTGTGGATTTTTTTAACATGTGGTGACCGTTGCACACCAGCCACCACATGGGCTTGACAGAGCTAGGTCTTGGCCCAGTAGCAAGGATTAACCAAGACGACTGGAGACCCGCTTTGCTGCATGGACCCATTGCGCACACATATCGCAGTGTGGGCTGGCCCGTGCTGCCCCTGGGCCCTCGCCTCTTCTGGACCGCGAACTCACGCCTCTCCTGGGCCCCGATCACGTCCCTCTACAATCTCTCGCCGCTCCTTTGCCCCGACCTCGCCGCTCCTGCTGTATCTGTCCACGCTCCAATCACCGACGAGGACCTTGATGACATCCTCTTTCACTGCCGTTGCTCTCCTGCTCCCTGGAGTGGTATCCCACCATATTGCTCCTTCTGCTCCCCGGCCTACTCCGATGGTGCTCGCAGGCCAGGGGCTGCGCAGACTGCTGGGCCAGGCCGCCACGCTACTCCTTCCGCTCCCCGGCCACGACACAAACTTAGCGGTGCCTCTCTGGGTGCATTGCTCAGCTGAGAGCAAGTGTTGCACTGGCGCACGCATGACTCTAAATCTGAGTCGATGCCTGGCAACCACACATGGGATCTGGCTATGGCTTTCATCATTACAATGCCTGGGTGGGTGCTGTGCAGTTCACACTATGAACGTATCTCTGCCTTTCTTGGGCAAGACCAAGCGATTGCCCCACAACAGACAATCCGCCTACAGGGACATTTCGTCTTTGCGCCCGTGGAACGGCTTAATCGCCTCCTGCATCTCCGCTGGGACACTGGACTAGCTCCCATGGAGGACACAGTTTTTTACCAAGGACAGTAAAGGATCCTGGCTGGTCCAGGTCCCGATCTGGCGGGCCGTAACGGGGGACTTTTCGTTCTCGAATGCCTCCATGACCATGAGCAAGTCCGCTGGCTGTGCCATTTCCACCCCGGTGGTGGGCAATGGCAGCCGACTGAGAGCATCTGCAGAGTTCTGTGCCCGGTCTGTGGTGGATTACACAGTTGTATGCCGACAGCGTTGGCACCCATCTTTGGATGCGGGCAGAGGCATTGGTGTTAATCCCTTTGCTTTCAGAGAACAGCGATATGAGCGGCTTGTGGTCAGTTTCAAGCTCAAACCTGAGGCCAAATAAGTACTGGTGCATTTTTTTTACCCCGTAAACGCACCATAGGGCCTCTTTTTCAATCATGCTGTAGGCCCTTTCGGCCTTGGACAAACTCCTGGATGCATAAGCGACCGGTTCCAAGATCCCCGACTGGTTAGCCTTTTGTAACACACACCCGACCGCATATGACGACACATCATAAGCTAAAACTAATCTTTTACAAGGGTTATAAAGGACAAGCAGTTTGTTTGAACACAACAGATTTCTTGCTTTCTTAAAGGCAGCCTCTTGTGAATTCCCCCATACCCAGTCACCTTCTTTTGTGCAGTAGCGCATGTAGGGGTTCCAGCAGGGTGCTTAACCCAGGTAGGAAATTATTGAAATAGTTAAGGAGTCCCAGGAACAAATGGAGCTCCGACACATTCTGTGGTCTCGGCGCACTCTTGATGGCCTCTGTCTCAGTGTCAGTGGCGTCTTGGCATCGGTGGGTCTGATGCCGTCTGCCACATACTTCTTCCCAAGAACACGACCTCCTCATTGTCTCATGGCCAATGCCCAGTACAAAAAAGTCTCTAAGCATTTGTTCTAGGAATCCCTCAAACTCACAATGTCCTGCAAGGCGCCTTAGTTCGGCGACATAATAAACATAGAAAATAGGTGCAGGAGTAGGCCCTTCGAGCCTGCACCACCATTCAATAAGATCATGGCAGATCATTCAACCTCTGTACCCCTTTCCTGCTTTCTCTCCATAGCCCTTGATCCCTTTAGTCGTAAGGGCCATATTTAACACCTTTTTGAATATATCTAATGAACTGGCCTCAACAACTTTCTGCGGTAGAGAATTCCACAGGTTAACAACTCTCTGTGAAGAAATTCTTCCTCATCTCGGTCCTAAATGGCTTATACCTTATTCTTAGACTGTACTGCTGGTTCTGGACTTCCCCAGCATTGGGAACATTCTTCCTGCCTCTAACCTGTCCAATCCCATCAGAACTTTGTATGTTTCTATGAGATCCCCTCTCATTCTTCTAATCTCCAGTGAATACAAGTCCAGTCGATCCAGTCTCTCCTCATATGTCAGTCCTACCATCCGGAATCAGTCTGGTGAACCTTCGCTGCACTCCCTCAATAGCAAGAACGTCCTTCCTCAGATTAGGAGACCAACACTGAACACAATATTCAAGGTGTGGCCTCACCAAGGCCCTGTACAACTGCAGTAAGACCTCCCTGCTCCTATACTCAAATCCTTTAGCTATGAAGGCCAACATGCCATTTGCCTTCTTCACCACCTGCTGTATCTGCTTGCCAACTTTCAATGACTGATGTACCATGACACCCAGGTCTCGTTGCACCTCCCCTTTTCCTAATCTGTCACCAATCAGATAATATTCTGCCTTCCTGTTTTTGCCACCAAAGTGGATAACCTCACATTTATCCACATTATACTGCATCTGCCATGCATTTGCCCACTCACCTAACCTGTCCAAGTCACTCTGCAGCCTTTTAGAATCCTCCTCACAGCTCACACCGCCACCCAGCTTAGTGTCATCTGCAAACTTGGAGATAGTACATTCAATTCCTTTGTCTAAGTCATTAATGTATATTGTAAATAACTGGGGTCCCAGCACCGAAGCCTGTGGCACCCCATTAGCCACTGCCTGCCATTCTGAAAAGGACCCATTTATCCCAACTCTCTGCTTCCTGTCTGCCAACCAGTTCTCTATCCACGTCAATACATTACCCCCAATACCATGTGCTTTAATTTTGCACACTAATCTCTTGTGTGGGACCTTGTCAAAAGCTTTTTGAAAGTCGAAATACACCACATCCACTGGTTCTCCCTTGTCCACTCTACTCGTTATATCCTCAAAAAATTCTAGAAGATTTGTCAAGCATGATTTCCCTTTCATAAATCCATGCTGACTTGGACCGATCCTATCACTCCTTTCCAAATGCTCTGCTATTTCATCTTTAACAATTGATTCCAACATTTTCTCCACCACTGATGTCAGGCTAACCGGTCTATAATTCCCTGTTTTCTCTCTCCCTCCTTTTTTAAAAAGTGGTGTTACATTAGCTACACTCCAATCCATAGGAACTGATCCAGAGTCAATAGAATGTTGGAAAATGATCACCAATGCATCTACTATTTCTAGGGCCACTTCCTTAAGTAATCTGGGATGCAGTCTATCAGGCCCTGGTGATTTATCGGCCTTCAATCCCATCAATTTCCCGAACACAATTTCCTGACTAATAAGGATTCCCTTCAGTTCTCGCTAGATTTTCAGACTCCTAGTATTTCCGGAAGGTTATTTGTGTCTTCCTTAATAAAGACAGAACCAAAGTATTTGTTCAATTGGTCTGCCGTTTCTTTGTTCCCTATTATAAATTTACCTGCTTCTGACTGCAAGGGACCTATGTTTGTCTTCACTAACCTTTTTCTCTTTACATATCTATAGAAGCTTTCGCAGTCAGCTTTTATGGTCCCTGCAAGCTTCCTCTTCCTGGCCCTCCGATCGTTGACACGTGTAGAACCGATATTTTGCCATCAAAACGCTTTCCTTAGGCTTTAGGTGCTCCCGGACCAGCGTACACAATTCTTCATAGGATTTCTCTGTTGGTTTTGCCGGAGCTAGGAGATTCTTCATGAGGCCATAAGTTGTTGCCCCACAGACAGTTAGGAGGATCGCCCTTCGTTTGGTAGCGTTCTCGTCCCCTTCCAGCTCATTGGCTACGAAGTATTGGTCCAGTCTCTTCACGAAGGCCTCCCAATCATCCCCTTCTGAGAACTTCTCCAGGATACCAACTATTCTTTGCATTTTCACGTGGTTGTTCGTTACCTCATCGCCAATTGCTATGCTCATAATAAAGGATGAAACTGAGTACTGTGTACAATGAGCAAGTGTGACCTTAGCTCCTTTAATAAGACTCCAGAGTGCAGGTACCTCGTGGGTGGCCTGCTTCTTTACCGTGCTCCCAAGGGATGCTGGGATCCCTTAGAACTCCAAAAGGTAGGCCCTTTGGTGGTAGTGTAATACAGGTTACAAGGGGTTAAATACATAACAAGTAGCCACATGAGTGTTTTATCCAATGTTCATGTTTATTTTCAACACTTTGCAGTCTTGGACAGATTTGTATGCACCTTTTGGAAGTGGCTCATAAGTTGCAGTGAATGGTGAGACATAACGGTATCCCCCACAATGGTGATGACTGTGAAAGGAATTGTGGGAATTGTTGGACATTGTGGGAATGCTTTATGTTGTTGGTTGGGGTGGTGCTGACCTGGCGTATCACTTGGCAGCCAGGGTGTACAGTGTCAAGTAAAGTAAATGTGGCCATGGTGAGGCCTCCCAGGCAGAAATGTGCTTGGATGCTGATGCCCTCTGTCTGTGGAGCATGAGGTGATTGAGGAGAAGGTTGGTGTTATTAGTGATGCTGATGTGCCTGGTGCTGGTGTTGGAGCTGATGGTGGTCAGATTCTGAGAAATTGAAACACCCATGCTGATGGAATAGATGACAGGTGAGGTTGAGATGACAGAAGCAATCTGTCAATGGTGAGAGCAGTTCTTCCAATGAGGTGACACTGGATGCAGAGTTCACTCCAAATACTTGCAGCCTGCATGAAGCTCAATTTTTGTTCCAAATGGAGTAAGCAACAGCTTATGTGCTTGGAAAGTGAACTGCTGTGAGGTGGGAGCTTTTATAGCACATTTCAAGCCGTCAACTAATCAGCTGATTCAATGGCCATTCAACTCTCGCCTCAGCTTAACAGACGTGGTCCACGAGCAATGTGGACCCAGTGGGCAAGCAATTAAAGTTAAAAGGTAAGTTTAAAACCATTATTAAGGTCTGCAACAAGCCAACAATTGCTTTAATTGGGTCACCCGCTTCTGCGGGTTGGGTTCAATCCGAGATCACAGACGTGCCATTGGGAAAGGCAAGTTGTAGTGGGATCCGCTGTCAAAAAAATTCAAATTTCCCACCCAACCTGCCACCGATCCCGCCTGTTGACCCAATGGAAAATTCCGGCTAATGGCTTTGGTCTTCCTAGTGTCATTGTCCTAAGCAAATTGCTGCTCATCCAAGACTGGAATTTGTCAAACATTCTGACCAACGCAATGGCAGTGGCGGGTTTGAAAGAGATATTGGAGCGCTAGAGCTGAGTGTCATCAGCCTACATTTGGAAGTTGAACCAAGGATCAGCGGATGATGTCTCCAAGAGGCAGCATAGAATGATAAAATCATAGAATGATACAGCACAGAAATATTAAGTGAGATAAACATAGTGAGAGAGGAAGTATTAAGGGACTTAGCAGCTTTGAAAGTGGATAGTTCCCCAGGCTTGAATGAAATGTATTCCAGGCTGTTAAGAGAAGCAAAGGAGGAAATAGCAGAGGCTCTGACCATCATTTTCCAGTCCTCTCTGGCTACAGGTGTGGTGCCAGAGGACTGGAGGACTGCTAATGTTTTACCTTTGTTTAGAAAGGGATAGACCAAATAATTACAGGCAAGTCATCCTAACCTCAGTGGTGGGAAAATTATTGGAAAAAATCCTGAGGGATAGGATAAATCTTCATTTGGAAAGATACAAGGACAGTTGGCATGGATTTGTTAAGGGAACATCGTGTCTGACTAACTTGATTGAAGTTTTAAGGAGGTAACCAGGAGAGTCGATGAGGAAAGTACGTATGATGCAATGTATATGGATTTTAACAAAGCTTTTGATAAGGTCCCACATGGCAGACTGGTCACGAAAGTAAAAGCCCATGGGATCCAGGGCAAAGTGGCAAGTTGGATCCAAAATTGGTTCAGAGGCAGGAAGCAAAGCGTAATGGTTTGTGGATGTTTTTGTGACAGGAAGATTGTATCCAGTGGGGTTCTGCAGGGCTCAGTGCTGGGTCCCTTGCTTTTTGTGGTTATATATCAATGACTTGGACTTGATTGTTGGGGGTATGATTAAAAAGTTTGCAGATGACACTAAAATAGGCCATGTGGTTGATAATGAAGAAGAAAGCTGCGGACTGCAGGAAGATATCAATGTACTGGTCAGGTGGGCAGAACAGTGTCAAATGGAATTCAATCCGGATAAGTGTGAGGTAATGCATTTGTGGAGGTCTAACAAGGCAAGGGAATACACATTAAATGGGACACTGAGAAGTGTAGAAGAACAAAGGGACTTTGGAGTGCATGTCCACAGATCCCTGAAGGTAGCAGACCAGGTAGATAAGGTGGTTAAGAAGGCATATGGAATACTTGCCTTTATTAGTCAAGGCATGGAATACAAGAGCAAGGACGTTATGCTTGAACTGTATAAAACACTGGTTTGGCTGCAGCTGGAGTACTGTGTGCAGTTCTGGTCACCACATTACAGGAAAGATGTGATTGCACTGGAAAGGGTGCAGAGGAGATTTACAAGAATGTTGCCTGGACTGGAGAATTTTGGCTATGAGGAAAGATTGGAGATGATGGGTCTGTTTTCTTTGGAACAGAGGAGGCTGAGGGGAGACCTGATTGATGTGTATAAAATTATGAGGGGCTTGGATAGAGTGGATAGGAAGGACCTGCTTCCCTTGGCGGAGGGGTCAACAACCAGAGGACATAGATTTAAAGTAAATGCGGGGAGGTTTAGAGGAGATATGAGGGGAAATTTCTTCACCCCGAGGGTGGTGGGGATCTGGAGCTCACTGCCTGAAAGGGTAGTAGAGGCAGAAAGCCTCACCATATTAAAAAAATACTTGGATGTGCACCTGAAGTGCCGTAACGTGCAGGGTTACAGACCTAGAGCTGGAAAGTGGGATTAGGCTGGATAGCTCTTGGTTGGCTGGCGCGGACACGATGGGCCGAAATGGCCTCCTTCCATGCTGTATATTTCTATGATTCTATGATGAAAGTGGTCCTCTAGCCCATCGTGCCTGTGCCTGCTCTTTGGTAGACCTATCCAATTAATTCCACTCCCCTGCTCTTTCCCCATAGCCCTGTAATTTTTTTCCCTTCAAGTATTTAGTCAATTTCCTTTTGAATGCTACTATTGAATCTGCTTCCACCACCTTTTCAGGCAGTGCATTTTAGATCACAACAGCTCGCTGTGTAAAATATGTTTCCTCATGTCTCCTCTGGTTCTTTTGGCAGTCACCTTAAATCTGTATCCTTTGGTTACCAACCCTTCTGCCAATGAAAATAATTTCTCCTTATTTACTCTAACCAAGCCATTCATGATTTTGAATACCTCTATCAAATCTCCTCTTAACCGTCTCTGCTCTAAGGAGAACAATCCCAGCTTCTCCAGTCTCTCCATATAACGTAAGTCTCTCATAACTTGTACCATTCTAGTAAATCACTTCTGCATCCTCTCCAAGGTATTGACATCCTTCCTAAAGAGTGATTTCCAGAATTGGACACAATATTCCAGCTAAGGTCTAACCAGTATTACATTGGAAGGATTACACAGGATATGCAGCACAGAAACAGGCCATTCTGCCCAACCAGTCCATGCTGGGGTTTAGGGTCCACTCGAGTCTCCTCCTGTCCTTCCTCAACTAACTCTATCAACATAACCTTCTATTCCCTTCTCCCTCATAAGCTTATCTAGCCTCCCCTTAAATGCATCTGTACCATTTGCTTCAACCACTCCCTATGGTAGCGAGTGCCACATCCTCATCACTCTCTGGGTAAAGAAGTTTCTTCTGAATTCCCTATTTGATTTCTTAATGACTATCTGATATTGATGGCCTCTAATTTTGCTCTTCCCCACTAGTGGAAACACTTCCTCTGTATCTACTCTATCAAAACCTTTCATAATTTTAACGATCTCTATTAGGTCACCCCTTAGCTTTCAAGAGAAAAGAGATCCAGCCTGTTCATCCTTTCCTGATATGTATACCATCGCATTTCTGGTATCGACCTTTTTTGCACCCTCTCCAGTGCCTCCATATCCTTTTTATAATATGGCGACTAGAAGTGGTCCAAATGTGGTCTAACCAAGGTTCGATACAAATTTAGCATAACTTATCTACTTTTCAATTCTAGAAATAAACCCTAGTGCTTGGTTTGCTTTTATTATGGCCTTGTCGCAACTTTTAGCAATTTGTATATTTTACTCCGAGATTCCTAACCCATTTAGATTCATATTTTCCCAAGTAATATGTGGCCTCTTTTTTTACTAAAATGTAATACCTCACATTTATCTGTGTTTAAATTCATTTGCCACTTATATGCCCATTCTGCAAATTTATTAATGTCTTCTTGTAATTTGTTACAGTCCTCCTCAATATTGACTATCCCCCGAATTTGGTGTAATCCACAAATTTAGGAATTGTACTTTTGATTCCAAAGTCTAAATAGTTAATATAAATTTTGAAAGACAGTGGTCCCAGCACTGATCCTTGTGGAACACCACGATGCACCTTCCGCCACTCTGAATAGGTACCTTTTACCCTTATTTCTGCTTTCTGTCTTGAAACCAGCTAGTTATCCATTCTTGTACTTGTCCCCTGACTCTGCTTTCTCTGACATTATTTATTAGTCTATTATGTGGTACCTTATTGAAGGCCTTTTGAAAATCTACATAAAGTACATCTACTGCATTACCCTTGTCTACTTTTTCTGCTACCTCTTCAAAAAATTCAATAAGTTTGGTCAAGCAAGACTTGCCCTTTTGAAATCCATGCTGACTATTCATAATTATAATTTTGCTTTCTAGATGTTCTATTTTCTCCTTTTGTAGGGATTCCATTATATTTCCTACCACCGATGTTAAGCTGACTGGTCTATAGTTCCCTAGACATGTTCAATCTTCCTTCTTAAATATAGATATTATGTTAGCTATCCACCAGTCCTCTGGTACTACACTTTCTAATGAATTATTAAATATATGTAATAATGCCTTTGCAATCTCTTCCCTAGATTATTTTAAAATGTACAGATGTAATCCGTCCGTTACGGGGGTTTTATCCTCTGAGCTTGATTAGTTTATTTAATATTTCTTCTCTTTTTATTTTAAATTCAGTTATCCCATTTCTAATCTCATCATCTGATGTCATGCCTACCTGTTCTGTCTCCCTGGTCAATGTTTCATAAAGGTTCAACATAACTTGCTTGCTGTTGTACTCTATTCCTTTACTGATAAAGCCAATGATCCCATCTGCTTTTTTAACAGCCTTCTCAACTGCTCCTGTCACCTTCAAAGATTTGTGTACATACACCCCCAGATCTCTTTGTTCTTGCAATCACTTTAAAATTGTATCATTTGGTAGTCAGAAGATTGTCGGTTCAGGTCCCACTCCAATGACTTGAGCACGAAAAATCTAGGCTGACACACCTATGCAGTGCTGAGGGAGTACTACACTGTCGGAGGACCGTCTTTCGGATGAGAAGCTAAAACCGAGGTCGCATTTGCTCTCTCAAGTGGAGGCAACAGATCCCATGGCACTATTTCGAAGAAGAGCAGGGGAGTTATCCTCAGTGTCCTGGCCAATATTTATCCCTCAATTAACAGAACAAAATAAAAACAGATTATCTGGTCATTATCACATTGCTGTTTGTGGGAGCTTGCTTGTGTGCAAATTGGCTGCCCCGTTTCCTACATTACACAGTGACAACACTTCAAAAAGTACTTCATTGGCTGTAAAGTGCTTTGAGACATCTGGTGGTCATGAACGGCGCTATTTAAATCCAAGTCTTTCTTTTTGTTTATATTGCCTCTCCTCATTCTTCCTACCAAATGCTACTCTTCATACTACTCTGTGTTAAATTTCATCGATCATACACCTTCCCATTTTACCAGTCTGTCAATGTCCTCCTGAAGTCTGTTATTATCCTCCTCCTTTACTACATTTCTGAGTTTCATATCATCTGCAAATTTTGAAATAATGTTCTGTATACACAAGTCCAGGCCATTAATTTATATCAGAAAGAACAGTAGTCCCAACATCAGCACCTGAGGGACATACTGTATACGTTCCTCCAGTCTGAAAAACAGCCATTCACCATGACCCTCTGCTTTCTGTCCCTTAGCCAATTTTGTATCCATGCTGCCATGTAGATGAGAAGCAGATCGAGGAAAGATCCTTTGTTACCTCTGGAATCCCCATGTGCGGCAGAAAGAGAACCCTTTGCTGGAGATGCTCTGGCTGTGGTTGGACAGGTAAGAGTGGAACACTGATCTGGACAACATGCTGCACAGAGATCGAGGAGGATGAAGATGGATAAAGCACCATGGTCACAGAAGATGTCATTTGTAACTTTGGTTAGGGCTGTTTCAAAACTATGACAAGGAAGAAAACATGATTGAAGAGAATCAAACAGGGAGTTGCAGGAAAGAAAGGCATAGATTTGAGAGGTGATGACATCAAGGCCTTTGGAGAGTAAAAGGAGGTTGGAGATGAGGCAGTATTTTGCAACTTTGGAGCCGCAAGTTTCCTACCAGCAATCCTTGTGAGCTCAGTTTCTACTGGGGCTGCAGTCGTGGAGCTGTCCCTTAGGTTTTATGTATCCTCCGTAATTCAAGTTCGCCTTAACTGTGTCAAAGTAGCCTAATTTTAGTTCAGTTATCGGTTGAATTGGAATATTGAACTAGCATCCTCAAGTCACGCCAAGATGACCTTAATCAATATGAAATAATGTACTGTTAATGTGCTCTAGAAATGACTTTGGTGATATTAGCTGTTGAATGCTTATTTGCCTCATATGACATTCCGATGTTCACTATTTAAGTTAGGGTCGCTAACCCTCCAGGATAGTCTTGAGGTCTACAGGAATTGAAGATTAATCTCCCGGACACTGTTACGAGCAACCCAGGAAAAAAATAAGTGGGGTGTTTCTTTTTTCATTGTGTTTTTTTTTTCCATTTTCTTTCAAGATATTAAGGGGAACCTGATAGGGTAGATCGAGATAAACTATTTCCGCTGGTTGGGGAATCTAGGAGTAGGGAACATAGACTTAAAAATTAGAAGCAGGCCAGTCAGGAGTGAAGTTAGGAAACATTTCTGTGTACAAAGGATGGTAGAAGTTTGGAACTCTCTTCCGCTGATGGCAGTTAATGCTAGGTCACTTGTTAATTTTAAATCTGAGATTGATAGATTTTTGTTAATCAAAGTTATTAAGGGATATAGGGCAAAGGTGGATATATGAAGTTAGGTCACAGGTCAGCCATTGAATGACGGAGCAGGCAAAAGGGGTTAAATGGCCTACTCCTCTTCCTATGAATACTTACGTTTATTAGTTGATATTGAAAAGGCCATTTGACTAGGTAAGGTGGTTGGAGGTGGGAGATGATGTGATGAAACCTCCTGGAATACATCCAGCTAGAGTTGGCAACCCTGATTTTAGTGGAGACCTTAATCTATTTGGATTAACACCTGCATGAAAGTAGTAGAAAGAGGAATGCCATACAAAAATGTTAAATGCATGTGCTAATATCATCAACTGTAATTTAGAGGCTACAGAGGGAGGTGAAACACTAACATGAAGCATTGCTAGTTAAATGTAGAGACATTGAGACATCCACTTTTTTTGCATGGTTAACGCCCACTTCACGCCCATTTTACCGCTGAA
The DNA here is from genome assembly GCF_044704955.1 of Pristiophorus japonicus. Classification (NCBI taxonomy): domain Eukaryota; kingdom Metazoa; phylum Chordata; class Chondrichthyes; family Pristiophoridae; genus Pristiophorus; species Pristiophorus japonicus. The sequence goes on along the minus strand of NC_091983.1, from coordinate 177,557,174 downwards.
ATGACGTATAACGCCCATATATCGCCCATTTTGGCACAAAATGGAAACTGACGGTCATTTTTCAGAAACTTACCGAGCGTTATTTTCCCCATGTGCTTAGCGCCGGCAAAAAATATCACCGCCTGCCCGGTGCATCGGTGAGGCGGGAGATCGAGCAGCCAGAGGCCTATAAAGGCCAGCAGTTGGGAGTTGGGGAGTTCGAGGTGCGTTGGTGAGGCAGGACATCGAGCAGCCAGAGGCCTATAAAGGCCAGCAGTCGGGAGTCGGGGAGTTCAAGGTGCATCGGTGAGGCGGGAGATCGAGCAGCCAGAGGCCTATAAAGGCCAGCCGGTGCAGATGCAGCAGAGAGGCAAAAAAGATGTAGAAAGAAATCGAAAGGTGACATCGCAGCCAAGCGGGTAAGTGATTGGCTGGTGATTGGTAAGTAGTTTTTCTTTTTCTTTTCTATATCAGTAAGTAACCTTGCCAAATTAAGTTTATCCAAGGGTTAAGTCATGGCAGGACAGCTCGGACACGTGTTATACTCCTCCTGTACTATGTGGGAAGTCAGGGATGCTTCCTGTGTCCCTGACGATTACGTGTGCGGGAAGTGTATCCGCCTCCAGCTCCTGACGGACCGCATTGCGGCACTGGAGCTGCGGGTGGATTCACTCTGGAGTATCCATGATGCTGAGAATGACGTGAATGGCACGTTTAGCGAGTTGGTCTCACCGCGGGTAAAGGGTACACAGCCAGATAGTAAATGCGTGACCAACAGGAAGAGCAATGCAAAGAAGGTAGTGCAGGGGTCCCTTGCGGTCATCCCCCTGCAAAACAGATACACCGCTTTGTGTACTGTTGAGGGGGATGAGTCATTAGGGGAGGGCAGCAGCAGCCAAGTTCATGGCACCATGGGTGGCTCTGCTGCACAGGAGGGCAGGAAAAAGAGTGGGAGAGCGGTAGTGATAGGGGATTCGATTGTAAGGGGAATAGATAGGCGTTTCTGCGGCTGCAACCGAGACTCCAGGATGGTATATTGCCTCCCTGGTGCAAGGGTCAAGGATGTCTCGGAGCGGGTGCAGGACATTCTGAAAAGGGAGAGTGAACTGTCAGTTGTCGTGGTGCACATAGGTACCAACGATATAGGTTAAAAACAGGATGACGTCCTACGAGACGAATTTAGGGAGCTAGGAGCTAAATTAAAAAGTAGGACCTCAAAAGTAGTAACCTCAGGATTGCTACCAGTGCCACGTGCTACTCAGAGTAGGAATCGCAGGATAACTCAGATTAATACGTGGCTTGAGGAGTGGTGCAAAAGGGAGGAGTTCAAATTCCTGGGACATTGGAACCGGTTCTGGGGGGGTTGGGACTAGTACAAACCGGATGGTCTGCACCTGGGAAGGACCGGAACCAATGTCTCAGGGGGAGTGTTTGTTAGTGCTGTTGGGGAGGAATTAAACTAACATGGCAGGGGGATGGGAACCTATGCAGGGAGACAGAGGGAAATAAAATGGAGGCAGAAGCAAAAGATAGAAAGGAGAATGGTAAAAGTGGAGGGCAGAAAAACCCAAGACAAAAAACAAAAAGGGCCACATTACAGCAAAATTCTAAAGGGGCAAAAAGACAAGCCTGAAGACTCTGTGCCTCAATGCGAGGAGTATTCGGAATAAGGTGGATGAATTAACTGCGCAGACAGCAGTTAATGGATATGATATAATTGGCATTACGGAGACATGGCTCCAGGGTGACCAAGGCTGGGAACTCAACATTCAGGGGTATTCAACATTTAGGAAGGATAGGCAGAGAGGAAAAGGAGGCAGGGTGGCATTCTGGTTAAAGAGGAAATTAATGCAATAGTAAGAAGGGACATTAGCCTGAATGATGTGGAATCAGTATGGGTGGAGCTGCGGAATAACAAAGGGCAGAAAACGCTGTGGGAGTTGTGTACAGACCACCAAACAATGGTAGTGAGGTTGGGAACAGCATCAAACAAGAAATAAGGGATGTGTGCAATAAAGATACTGCAGTTATCATGGGCGACTTTAATCTACATATTGATTGGGCTAACCAAACTGGTAGCAATGTGGTGGAGGAGGATTTCCTGGAGTGTATTAGGGATGGTTTTCTGGACCAATATGTCGAGGAACCAACTAGAGAGCTGGCCATCCTAGACTAGATGATGTGTAATGAGAAGGGACCAATTAGCAATCTTGTTGTGCGAGGCCCCTTGGGGAAGAGTGACCATAATATGGTAGAATTCTTTATTAAGATGGAGAGTGACACAGTTAATTCGGAAACTAGGGTCCTGAACTTAAGGAAAGGTAACTTCGACGGTATGAGGCGTGAATTGGCTAGAATAGACTGGCAAAGGATACTTAAAGGGTTGACGGTGGATAAGCAATGGCAAACATTTAAAGATCACATGGATGAACTTCAGCAATTGTACATCCCTGTCTGGAGTAAAAATAAAACTGGGAAGGTGGCTCAACTGTGGCTAACAAGGGAAATTAAGGATAGTGTTAAAACCAAGGAAGAAGCATATAAATTGGCTAGAAAAAGTAACAAACCTGAGGACTGGGAGAAATTTAGAATTCAACAGAGGAGGACTAAGGGTTTAATTAAGAGGGGGAAAATAGACTACGAGAGGAAGCTTGCAAGGAACTTAAAATCTGACTGCAAAAGCTTCTATAAATATGTGAAGAGAAAAAGATTAGTGAAGACAAATGTAGATCCCTTGCAGTCGGATTCAGGTGAATTAATAATGGGGAACAAAGAAATGGCAGACCAATCGAACAAATACTTTGGTTCTGTCTTCGCGAAGGAAGACACAAATAACCTTCCGAATGTACGAGGGGACAAAGGGTCTAGTGAGAAGGAGGAACTGAAGGATATCCTTATTAGGCGGGAAATTGTGTTAGGGAAATTGATGGGATTGAAGGCTGATAAATCCCGGGGCCTGATAGTCTGCATCCCAGAGTACTTAAGGAAGTGGCCCTAGAAATAGTGGATGCATTGGTGATCATTTTCCAACTGTTTATCGACTCTGGATCAGTTCCTATGGACTGGAGGGTAGCTAATGTAACACCACTTTTTAAAAAAGCAGGGAGAGAGAAAACGGGTAATTGTAGATCAGTTAGCCTGACATCAGTAGTGGGGGAAATGATGGAATCAATCATTGAGGATGAAATAGCAGTGCATTTGAAATCAGTGACAGGATCCATCCAAGTCAGCATGGATTTATGAAAGGGAAATCATGCTTGACGAATCTTCTGGAATTTTTTGAGGATGTAACTATCAGAGTGGACAAGGGAGAACCAGTGGATGTGGTGTATTTGGACTTTCAAAAGGCTTTTGACAAGGTCCCGCACAAGAGATTGGTGTGAAAAATCAAAGTGCATGGTATTGGGGGTAATGTACTGACGTGGATAGAAAACTGGTTGGCAGACAGGAAGCAGAGAGTCGGGATAAACGGGTCCTTTTCAGAATGTCAGGCAGTGACTAGTGGAGTGCCGCAGGGCTCAGTGCTGGGACCCCAGCTCTTTAAGGTATACATTAACGATTTGGATGAAGGAATTGAGTGTAATATCTCCAAGTTTGCAGATGACACTAAACTGGGTGGCGGTGTGAGTTGTGAGGAGGATGCTAAGAGGCTGCATGGTGACTTGGACAGATTAGGTGAGTGGGCAAATGCATGGCAGATGCAGTATAATGTGGATAAATGTGAGGTTATCCATTTTGGGGGCAAAAACACGAAGACAGAATATTATTTGAATGGCGGCAGATTAGGAAAAGGGGAGGTACAACGAGACCTGGGTGTCATGGTTCATCAGTCATTGAAGGTTGGCATGCAGGTACAGCAGGCAGTGAAGAAGGTAAATGGTATGTTGGCCTTCATAGCTAGGGGATTTGAGCACAGGAGCAGTGATGTCTTACTGTAGTTGTACAGGGCCTTAATAAGGCCTCACCTGGAATATTGTGTTCAGTTTTGGTCTCCTAATCTGATGAAGGGCGTTCTTGCTATTGAGGGAGTGCAGTGAACATTCACCAGACTGATTCCAGGGATGGCTGGACTGTCATATGAGGAGTGACTGGATCAACTGGGCCTTTATTAACTGGAGTTTAGAAGGATGAGAGGGGATCTCATAGAAACGTATAAGATTCTGACGGGACTGGACAGGTTAAATGCGGGAAGAATATTCCTGATGTTGGGGAAGTCCAGAATCAGGGAACATAGTCTTAGGATAAGGCATAGGCCATTTATGACTGAGATGAGGAGAAACTTCTTCACTCAGAGAGTTGTTAACCTGTGGAATTCCCTACCGCAGAGAGTTGTTGATGCCAATTCATTGGATACATTCAATAGGGAGTTAGATATGGCCTTACAGCTAAGGGGATCAACGAGTATGGAGAGAAAGCAGGAAAGGGGTACTGAGGGAATGATCAGCCATGATCTTATTGAATGGCGGTGCAGGTTTGAAGGGCTGAATGGCCTACTCCTGCACCTCATTTTCTATGTTTTTATGTTTCTATGTAATGGGCAAAATCAACGCCCATAATATCGCCCAGCTTTACTTTCCGCACTGATTTAACGCCGAGATTCAGTATAAACGCCCGCCCACTGTAATGGTGCAGCCAATGTGCTACATTATTTCACCTTGTCAGCTTTCCACTCTAATATATGCTGTGACTGCCCTTTACTTCAAGGCAGCATTTGACCTGAGTATGACATCAAGGAGCCCTAGTAGTCCAATTGAAGTCAATGGGCATCAGGGGGAAACTCTCCACTGGCTGGAGGCCAATCAGCACAACCCCAGGGCATTGCTGCAGGAGTTCCTCAGGCCCAATGATCTTCAGCTGCTTCATCAATGACCTTCCCTCCATCATAAGGTCAGAAGTCGGGATGTTCGCTGAAGATTGCACAGTGTTCAGTTCCATTCGCAACTCCTTAGATAATGAAGCAGTCCATGCCTGCATGCAGCAAGACCTGGATGACATTCAGCCTTTGGCTGATAAGTGGCAAGTAACATTTGTGCCAGGCAATGACTTACTCCAGCAGGTGAGAGTCTAACCACCTCCCCTTCATATTCAATGTCATAATCATCGCAGAATCTCCCCCACCATCAACAGCATCATTGACCAGAAACTTAACTGGACCAGCCACATAAATACTATGGCAACAAAAGCAGGTCAGAGGCTGGGTATTCTGCAGCGAGTGTCTCACCTCCTGACTCCCCAAAGCCTTTCCACCATCTACAAGGCACAAGGAATGTGATTATGTCATTATTCCAGCCATCAGGATGATGACTGGGGCTGCAGTGGAAGAGCAGCTGATGTGGTCCAAGTGCCTGCTGCTGCCACCTCTCTGGGTAGCACTAGCCCTTCCAACAGAAGGCACGGTGCCGCTTAAGCATGGCAGGCTGCACAAGGCAGATCAGGATCTCACTCCTGAGATACAGGCAGCAGCAGCCCTTGTCTTGGAGCGCACAGCTCTCAGCATGGACTGTTCACAAGCCCAAGGCTCACCATTCTGGTACCAGATTTACCAGGCGACGGTGCAAGGGAGCAGCTGGCCGAAAGGTTCATTTAAGTACCAGGGCCAAGGGGGTACCAGAGGGAGTAGGGGAAATTTATTTCCTGTCCCTACAGTCTCCTCTTTCTCCTTCTTTGTTGGGAATCCAAGCCTGCACTGCCCCTCAATTAAATCTGTGCAGGTTCCCCCGTGGATGCCTGGAAGGGACCAAATCCATAAAAGGTGAGGGCCGAGATGACCTTTTATTTCTACAGTTTAGGCTCTGCTGCATGTGGACCAAGGCACTGCTGCATGTGGACCAGGGCTGTTAGTCATTGTGGAGCAAGTCGCAGAGTCGGCCAATGGCCTCATTTATAAAGCACTGCCATTGCAATTGCACAGTCAGCTCCTCGGACAATCTTCTGGAATATCAGTCGAGGCCTATATACTCTCTGGCCTGGGTACTTGCATATGGGGTGCAAACCAAATATGCAGGAATGGTGTAGAGGATGAATTCATGGAATGTATACAAGATGGTTTTCTAGATCAGTATGTTGAGGAACAAGCTAGGGAACAGGCTATTTTAGATCTAGTGCTGTGCAATGAGAAAGGGTTAATTAATAACCTTGTAGTAAAGGGGTCTTTAGGGAAGAGTGACCATACTATGATAGAATTTTATATTGAGTTTGAAAATGATTTAGTTAAATCCTAAACTAGGGTCTTAAATCTAAACAAAGCAAACTAGGTAGATATGAGAGATGAGTTGGCTAAGGTAGATTGGAAACTACATTAAAAGATATGAGAGTAGACAAGCAATAGCTAGCATTTGAAGAACTAATACATAATTTACATCACACATACATTCCTTTAAAGGACAAAAATCCCACAGCAAAAGTGGTCCAACCGTGGCTAACAAGAGAAGTTAAAGATAGTAATAGATCAAAGGAAGAGGCTTATAATATTACCAAAAAGAGCAATAAGCCTGAGGATTGGGAGGATTTTAGAATTCACCAATGGAGGACTAAGAAGTTGATAAAGAAAGGAAAAGTGGAATATGAGAATAAACTAGTGAGAAACATAAAACAGACAGTTAAAGTTTCTATAGGTATGTAAAAAGGAAAAGATTAGCAAAAGTAAATGTGGGTCCCTTACAGGCTGAGACAGGAGAAATTATAATGGGGAATAAGCAAATAGCAAATTCACAGAAGAAAGTACAAAAAACCTCCTGGAAATAGTGGAAAACCAGGAGTCCAGCGAGAATAAGGAACTGAGAGAAATTAAAATCAGTAAAAAAAATAGTGCTGGAGAAATTAATGGGACTGAAAGCCAATAAATCCCCTGGACCTGATGGCCTACTTCCTTGGATTTTGAAAGAGGTGGCGATAGAGATAGTGGATGCATTGGTTGTCATCTTCTAAAATTCCATAGATTCCAGAATGGTTCCCGTAGATTGGAAGGTAGCTAATGTAACCCCACTATTTAAGAAAGGAGGGAGAGAGAAAACAGGGAACTACAGACCATTTAGCCTGACATCATAAAAACATAAGAACATAAGAAATAGGAGCAGGAGAAGGCCATATGGCCCCTCGAGCCTGCTCCGCCATTTAATATGATCATGGCTGATCCGATCATGGACTCGGGTCCACTTCACTGCCCACTCTCCATAACCCCTTATTCCCTGAACGGTTAAGAAATTGTCTATTTCTGTCTTAAATTTATTCAATATCCCAGCTTCCACAGCTCTCTGAGGCAGCGAATTCCACAGATCAACAACCCTCTGAGAGAAGAAATTTCTCCTTATCTCAGTTTTAAATGGGCAGCCCCTTATTCTAAGATTATGCCCTCTAGTTCTAGTCTCCCCTATCAGTGGAAACATCCTCTCTGCATCCACCTTGTCAAGCCCCCTCATAATCTTATACGTTTCAATAAGATCACCTTTCATTCTTCTGAATTCCAATGAGTAGAGGCCCAACCTACTCAACCTTTCCTATAAATCAACCCACTCATCTCTGGAATCAATCTTGTGAACCTTCTCAGAACTGCCTCCAAAGCAAGTATATCCTTTCGTAAATATGGAAACCAAAACTGCATGCAGTATTCTAGGTGTGGCCTCAACAATACCCTGTAGAACTGTAGCAAGAATGCCTTGCTTTTATACACCATCCCCTTTGCAATAAAGACCAAGATTCTATTGGCCTTCTTGATCACTTGCTGAACCTGCATACTAACCTTTTGTGTTTCATGCGCAAGTACCCCCAGGTCCTGTACTGCACTTTGCAATCTTTCTCCATTTAAATAATAACTTGCTCTTTGATTTTTTTCTACTGAAGTGCAGCACCTCACACTTTCCAACATTCTACACTACCTGCCAAATTTTTGCCCACTCACTTAGCCTATTTATGTCCTTTTGTAGATTTTTTGTGTCCTCCTTACACATTGCTTTTGCTCCCATCTTTGTATCGTCAGCAAACTTGGCTACGTTGCACTCAGTCCCTTCCTCTAAGTCATTAATATAGATTGCATATAGTTGGGGTCCTAGCACTGATCCCTGCAGCATTCACTAATTACTGATTACCAACCTGAGAATGAACCATTTATCCCGACTCTCTGTTTTCTGTTCGTTAACCAATCCTCTATCCATGCTAATACATTACCCCCAACCCTATGAACTTTTATCTTGTGCATTAACCTTTTATGTGGCGCCTTGTCAAATGCCTTTTGGAAGTCCAAATACACTACATCCACTGGTTCCCCTTTATCCACCCCATTCATTAAATTTTCTCGAATTCTTTGAGGATGTGTCAGATATGACTTCCACTTCATATTCCATGCTGACACTGCCTGACCGAATTTTGCTTTTCCAAATGTCCTGCTACTGCTTCTTTAATAAGGGAAAATGCGAGAATCTATTATCAAGGACATGGTAACAGGGCACTTGGAAAAAAAATAGGCTTGGGCAGAGTCATAAATCCATGAAAGGGAAATCATGTTTAACAAATCAGTTAGAATTTTTTGAGGTTGTAACTAGTAGAATAGATAAGGGGGAGCCAGTGGATGTGATGTATTTGAATTTTCAGAAAGCATTCGATAAGATGCCACACAAGAGGTTATTAAACAAAATTAGGACTCATGGGATTGAGGGTAATATACTAGCATGAATTGAGGATTGGTTAACGGACAGAAAACAGAGAGAGTTGGAATAAACAGGTCATTTTCGGGTTGGCAGGCTGTAACTAGTGGGGTGCCACAAGGATCGGGGCTTAGCCCCCAGCTATTCACAATCTATATCAATGATTTAGATGAGGGGACCAAATGTAATATATCCAAATGTGCTAAGTGGGAATGTAAGTTGTAAGGAAGATGCAAGGAGGCTTCTAGGGGATATAGACAGGTTAAGTGAATAGGCAAGAACATGGCAAATGGAATATAATGTGGAGAAATGTGAAGTTATCCAGTTTGGTAGGAAAAATAGAAAAGTAGAGTATTTTTTAAATGGTGATAGATTGGGAAATGTTGGTGTTCAGAGGGACCTGGGTGTCCTTGTACACGAATCGCTGAAAGTTAACATGCAGGTACAGCAAACAATTAAGAAAACAAATGGTATGTTGGCCTTTATTACAAGAGGATTTGAGTGTAAGAGTGAAGACATCTTATTGCAATTATATAGGGCCCTGATGAGACTGCACCTGGAGTATTGTGTACAGTTTTAGTCTCCTTACTAAGGAAGGGTATACTTGTCATAGAGAGTGTGCAACAAATTCCTGGAATGGGGGGATTATCCTATGAGGAGAGATTGAGTAGACTAGGCCTATATTCTCTAGAGTTTAGAAGAATGAGAGGTGATCTCATTGAAACATACAAAATTCTTACAGGAATTGTCAGGGTAAATGCAGGGAGGATGTCTCCTCTGGCTAAGGAGTCTAGAATCAGGGATCACACAATAAGGGGTTGGCCATTGAGGAGACATTTCTTCACTCAGACAGTGGTGAATCTTTGGAATTCTTTACCCTAGAGAGCTGTGAAGGCTCAGTCTTTCAGTATATTCAAGACAGAGATCGATAGATTTCTGAATATTACGGGAATCAAAGGATATGGGGACAGTACAGGAAAGTGGAGTTGAGGTTGAAGATCAACCATGATCTTATTGAATGGCGGAGCAGGCTCGAGGGCTGAATGGCCTACTCTTGCTCCTAATTCGTATATTCTTATGTCTCCGCTGGTGGTGCTTCACTCACGGGCTTCCTGTGTCTGGTACTCTTCCTTCTGTTCCTTCTCCTTCATTATTTGGACACTAAGGGTCTGAAATTGGTGGCTTTACCACCCACTACCACCGGCTGCCGCCATGTTTTTACACTGCTCTCCCCTCGATGACAGATTCCTCCAGGTCTGCAGCCGGCAGGAGGTTAGTACCGCCAGAAAGCGCCCGCTGACAACCAAGTAGCGTAAGTGTCCTCGCACCCGCAGAGCTGACAGATTTCTCCGGGCAGGATTCGGCGGCAGTCGGCATCAGAAGGGGGAAGGACTGTTGCATGGAGGGATGTCTAACCCCGATGGTAAGTAAGAAGACCTGCAAAAAAAAGGTTAGTGAACATCTTTTAATTTTTTTCACAGCAATTTTTCTGGGGTCCCCTGAAGGTGTTCCAGTGTTTTATTTTAAGATTTTTATTTTTAGGTCTTCCCCGCCACCCTCCCCCCGGGCCCGACTCAATCCTCGGTGGCACTTTGGCGAGGATCACATTCCCCGCCGAAATTGGGAGCTCCCGACCGCAGCCGCCCAGATTGATGGCGTAAGCTGTTTTTTGGCCACCAGGCGGTACTGTCATATCTTTTAGAGGAATCTTCCTGACAAAGTACCGCCCGGTCTCTCGGCGGCCATCGGCAGTTCTTTGGGCGGTACTTGGGCGGGCCTTGGCTTTGACCAAGTTCAGGCCCCAAGGGAATATGGGGATAGGGTGGAAAAGTGGAGTTGAGGTAGAAGATCAGCCATGATTTTATTGAATGGTGGAGCAGGCTCGAGGGGCTGTATAGCCTACCCCTGCTCCTATTTCTTACGTTCTTATTATAATAGCAAGCTGGGGTAGAGCCGGCAAAATAGACATTTTAATATCTAAAATTGACTGTAAAATGGCTGTCTGCAGGAACAGAATGGTAACCACTTCAGTGCTTCCTGGGGCAGCTGATTTGCGGGTGCTTCAGGTGACTACAGGTGCCTCTATGCCTGAAAAACTGGTCCTAACTTGGAGAGTCTCTGAACAAGTGCAAATGTAGGAAATCTACATCTGTAATTTGGGGCTAGGGGTTAGTATTATCGGCGTTGAAGTGTTTGGGGAGGGATCAATTGACACTCATAAAATATCGAGGAGGTTTCGTCGTATTGTACTTGCACGTGTAACTCAGTTGGATGAGAAATGGGATTTAACGCCCGGTAGGAAGTTTTGCTAATGGTTTTGCAGCGGTGCAAAAACAGAGGCTGGAGGATCTTGTATCGCAGTTGTCAGTGACGGTTATGGTTGCGCGCAGAACACAGGTTCCGAGTTGCAAACAGCACTTTTATGTGCCATGACACTTTGCTTACAAGGTCAGTGAGAGATTTCAATGGGGGCAATTCTCGTTGATCAGCCAATCATGCTGGCTGCTATCAGCAGGCAGCTTCAAGCTGGAAGAAGGGTTCTTGGCCATATTGGGCCAAGGAATCTAAGAGGCCGCAGACATTTGGGTAGCGGCCTTACCCCCCAGGGAACATGGTTCATACCTCCACATCTCTGATGCGCAGTGCGTTAGAAGTCTGCGCTTCTGAAAAGAAGTGCTGACAGAGATATGCCAGCTCATACAGGCAGACCTATAGCCTACCAGTGCCAATGGGACAGCACTGCCCATCGAGGTGAAGGTAACTGGTGATGTCCTTCTATGCCTCGGTTTCCTTCCAGGCAGCAGCAGGGGACATAGGCAGCTTACAAGGGCTTTATATGCCTGCAGAATGGACTTCATAAAGTTCCCCATGAGCAGGGACAGCCAAAATGAGAGTGCAATAGGGTTTGGACGATTTGCCGGCTTCGCCAAGGTTCAAGGTGCCAGTGACTGCACACACGTTGCCTACCGAGCACCATTACACAATGCAGAGGTCTTCAGAAACCACTCCCTAAACGTACTGCTGGTCTGCGACCACACTCAGCGCATCCTCACAGTGAATGTTTATTATCCAGGGAGCACATACGATGCTTTCATCTTGCGTGAGAGCAGTGTCTCACGAATATTTCTGTGACAAAAACACAATCAGAACTGGCTGATCGGGGACAAAGAATATGGCTGGCCGCGTAGCTCATGACCCACCACCTCCCCCCCGGAACCCTGCCACAGAAGCTGAGCAGCGCTAAAATGAGAGCCACCCACAGCATCATCAAACAGACAATTGGCATTCTGAAGCAGCGCTTCCGATGCCTGGATCACTCTGGAGGCTGCCTGCAATACTCCCCACAACAAGTCTCAGAGTTTATTGTGATGTGCTGCATGCTACACAACTTAGCCATGATGAGGGGACAGGCAATACCAGTGGGGATTGCAGGACCACCTCAAGAGAAGGACAAGGAAGAAGAGCCTGGTGAGGAACCCATTGCGCATCCACCACAACCACAGGGGAGACAGCGTGGAGATGTGGCCACAGCAAGAGCCTTCCGTTGGCAGCTCATAATTGACGGGTTTGGTTGAAGGGGGAAGGTGGGGTTGCAGCGTTTACTTGCTACTCTATGCCGGCTATTCTACATTTGATTCTGCGAATGAGACACAAGATACCAATGGCAACGTTCAAACAAATATTTTAATCAAGTTGCAACATTAACAATTTCTCCCCCCTCCCCCACCCCCCGCCAAAAAAAACCAAAGTTGTACAATCGTTAAATACTATGTAAATGAACACAAAACTGCTCCCTGCAGGGAACAAAAAATCATTTAACACAAGACAGGTTCCTCCAATGAACAAAAAGTGATATAACACCAGACTGGTGTCAGGGGTTGGTCCCGGGGGTCAGGTTCACCTCTGACCAACTTGAGCGGTTCGAATCACTTCCACTCCCTTGGGTTCTAGACTCTGGATTTATTTGGGGAATGTGACAAAGTGCAAAGGACAACTGGTTTGGTGAAAAAGAACTTTGACTTTATTAAAGACATGAAAATACAAGGTCACATTTATAATCGCTCTAATAAAGAACACATTCAAAGGGGGTTACAGTAAAAATTACACCTCCCACCACCCAATACCTAATTCCAGCTAGGTTAGACTCCAGGGCAGGCAGGGACTATGCTTACCAATCCTTTCTGGTCAGTTAGCGGTAGTTCGCGATTTCAGGGTTCGTTGAATTCTGTAGGTTCTGCTTGCCATACCCCGAATGTCGGAGAAGACTTCTTGCTGCACAATCTTCAGTTGGGTTGAGTCCGCTGATGCGGTAAGGCGTGTTTTGGATCTATGGGGTAAGTACCCAGTTTTCTTCGTTAGAAATAGGTTCAAAGTCTCTTTAGGTAATGTTTTCACCTGTTGGTAGTCAGGACTTAGATTGTAGAATGGAAACTTTCCGATTCTTCGGTTTCTTCCTGTTGGAGTTTTGTTTCGAGTTTGGTCGATCACGGTGGTTTTTCGTTGGGACCACGTTGGCTGTGGTCAGTTGCTGCTGCGATAGTGATGTTCTTCCTTCCTTCAGGACTTCGAGGCTGGAGAAGTTAGTTTACAACTGTCGCGTTGGTTTCTCTCCCTGTCTTGATAACATAGTCATAGTATAGCACGAGCAATATGGCACACAGTGTCTCCTGAGGTAGTAGCAACCTTGTAGCTACCTAGCAACCCAACCTCTGTTAAAATCAGGAGCTATACGGTTTGAGCTGTTCTAATCTTTGCGCCAAATCAGTTCAGAATTCTTTGTTTAAATTTGGCGGGCTTGACTTTTCTTTGTAATATTTTGGTGGGCTCGTTAAAAGTTAATATGTCTTGGGTGAGGTGCATTTCTAAATCTATTTCCTGATGGAAATATTAGCTTGGTAATTGCAATGTCCTTTTGTGTTTAGTCTTTCGCATACAGGCTGTAGTGGGCCCTTTGTTCTTATTCATGTGCAAGATGGCTTTTCTCAGTTTGGTTTGATGGCTGGCATTCCCTGAATTATTGTTGTAATGTAAATGTCTCCTGTGGAGAAGGGTTTTTGAATGTCCATTCCTCCAGACATGTTAACTTAGTCTCAACGCCTAGACAGTTCCAATAATCAAGTGGGCTTCCTTAGTTATTTAGGCCCATCCACAGGCTCAAATTGGTCTTTTAAAATCCAAAATTCGATTTCAAGTTCGAAGTTTCTTCCACAAGGATTTCAAACTTTCCAGTAGACAGTCCCAAATTAAATTTCCTTTCGAATGAGCCAAAACACTGGGTGGGTGGGGGGGTTCTTGTGAATTTTTCATTCTTCACTGGTTCCTGCACAAATAGTGATTGAACACAAAATACATTACTGGCAATGAATTGATGCCAGCCCTTAATGGGTCTTTGCTAAACATTTCCCCTGCCTTCCCTTCAACCCCCTCCCATGCTTGCTGCTCCACCTCCAATGAGTTCTCAAGGCATACAGCAAGGCTGCTGGAGGGCTGCTGTGTTGGGGGGCCAGACATAGTCTCCAGATGGCCTGGACCAGCTCTTGGCCTGGAAGGCCCAGCTTTGAACTCGGATGCCTCATCATCGGCATCACCAGTCACAGGTGGCTGGAGTGTCAACTATGTATAGAGCATGGTTGGCGAGTGAATGGTGGGGATCCAAAATGCTGTCATCCTGAGGAATGACAGCACCTCCCATTTCTGTGGAGCCACTGACTCGCCAACAGGAGTGGGCCTTAGCAACCAGAGCACGATGTCTCCCCACAACTTGCTGAGCTGCTTTGCCACCATCACATCACCATTGGACAGTGGGGAACACAGAGAGTATGGAAGCAGACATGGGCTTCATCACTTGTCGAAGCTGAAGTAAAGTATGTGCCTGTGATGCACCCGAGTCTGCGGTGTGATCAAGGACGCACGCCACACTCTCTGGAACTCTATTGTCATTGCTCGAGACCACCAGCCTCTGTGTGTGGGCAATGATGGCCTCGCTGGACCCATGACTCACAACAACAGTCTGCGATGCTGCCTCCGCAATAGTCGCAGTGAGCTTGTTAATGCTCGCTGGGATCCATCCCAATGCATCCATCAGCTCACGGTGCATTCCTGTGGTTTCCTGGACATTTCTAGTTCCACGTCTGTCTGTCTTTGAGCAGAGCGACTTTGCCGACTCACCCTCTGGAGAGCTGGCCTGTGAGATTCCACCTTGGCACTGCCTCCGACTCCTCAAACCCTGGCAAGTCCGCATCTTCCTTCAGATGAACTTCGCCCCAATGGGGCAACTGGTGGGGTGCGATGCTACACAGGAGCAATCACCCCCCCCCCCCCCCGCCACCACCACCACCCCTCATCATCTCCATGGCCTGATTTGAAGGCCTCCCTCGGGGATGCTGCGCCTCTGATTGGTCATCTGGGAGTAGAAAACATCAGAGGAGTGGTTAGCAGCAGGGGAGGGGGCAGGTTGACATGAAGGTGGCATTGCACATGTTTATTTGAAGGGACGCCGCAACTCCATAATATCTCTCACTGCAGTATCTTGAGTCGCGCGAACCATTTACATACCCTCACTACCCGAAGGGGGCTAAGCATTGCCCCCGGCAACTGCCCGATCTGGGACTCTGATTAGGGCCGAGACCCTCTCCTCCACATCAGTCAACGGGATTGGTTGAGGCAGACCCCCGCCTGTCCGCAGCTGCTCCCTTCTATTATGGGAGTGTTTGCACTGCAAGGAGAAAAATAGGAAGGGTTTAGTCAGGGTTTCTCTGCTGTTGTGGTACATATGCCTACTAGAGTACAATAGGTGATACTGTGTGAATGTTATTGTTGCTTCCATTCAATCTCTTTGGGTGTTGCATGTGCTTCGTCAGTATTTGTTTGCAGGTTAGAGGCATCTAACATGGGGGCTGCAAGTGATCTTTCAGAAAGGCATAGCCTCAGTTGGAATGTATTGCAAGGGACAATGTGAATGATAGAGTTAATGTGCATGAATCATTAAAAGCCAATGGTTGCTGAAGTAAGCCTTCATCTTTCTTATACATTGTGATAGCCAACCCACAGTGTTGAGAGGGACCATATGCATGAAAAACTTCACATAGTGTATGAGATTAATGTTAGAAGTCATAGAGGCATACATAGATGCAAATGGTACTCTCGTAAGGTTGTAACATAGAAACATAGAAAATAGGTGCAGGAGTAGGCCATTCGGCCCTTCGAGCCTGCACCACCATTCAATAAGATCATGGCTGATCATTCACCTCAGTACCCCTTTCCTTTTTCTCTCCATACCCCTTGATCCCTTTAGCCATAAGGGTCATATCCAACTCCCTCTTGAATATATCTAACAAACTGTCATCAACTCTCTGCAGAAGAGAATTCCACAGGTTAACCACTCTCTGAGTGAAGAAGTTTCTCCCCATCTTGGTCTTAAATGGCTTACCCTTTATCCTTAGACTGTGACCCCTGGTTCTGGACTCCTCCAACACTGGGAACATTCTTCCAGTCCCGTGAGAATTTTATATGTTTCTATGAGATCCCCTCTCATTCTTCAAAACTCCAGTGAACACAGGCCCAGTCGATCCAGTCTCTCCTCATATGTCAGTCCTGCCATCCCGGGAATCAGTCTGGTGAACCTTCGCTGCACTCCCTCAGTAGCAAGAATGTCCTTCCTCAGATTAGGAGACCAAAACTGATCACAATATTCCAGGTGAGGCCTCACCAAGGCCCTGTACAGCTGCAGCAAGACCTCCTTGCTCCTATACTCAAATCCCCTAGCTATGAAGGCCAACATGCCATTTGCCTTCTTCACCGTCTGCTGCACCTGCATGCCATATTTCAATGACTGATGTACCATGACACCCAGGTCTCGTTGCGCCTCCCCTTTTCCTAATCTGCCACCATTCAGATAATATTCTGCCTTCATGTTTTTGCTACCAACGTGGATAACCTCACATTTATCCACATTATACTGCATCTACCATGCATTTGCCCACTCACCTAACCTGTCCAAGTCACCCTGCAGCCTCTTAGCATCCTCCTCACAGCTCACACCGCCACCCAGCTTAGTGTCATCTGCAAACTTGGAGATATTACTCTCAATTCCTTCATCTAAATCATTGATGTATATTGTAAATAGCTGGGGTCCCAGCACTGAGCCCTGCATCACCCCACTAGTCACTGCCTGCCATTCTGAAAAGGACCCGTTTATCCCAACTCTCTGCTTCCTGTCTGCCAACCAGTTCTCTATCCACGTCAATACATTACCCCAATACCATGTGCTTTAATTTTGCACACTAATCTCTTGTGTGGGATCTTGTCAAAAGCCTTTTGAAAGTCCAAATACACCACATCCACTGGTTCTCCCTTATTCACTCTACTAGTTACATCCTCAAAAAATTCTAGAAGATTTGTCAAGCATGATTTCCCTTTCATAACTCCATGCTGACTTGGACCGATCCTGTCACTGCTTTCCAAATACACTGCTATTTCATCTTTAATAGTTGAACTTTTTGCAGCACTGTGTATTAGTCCTGGGTCAAGTGTCAGACACCTCCTGCACTATCTCCCTCCATATTCGCTTAAACACAGGAAGGAGTGGTCTGGCTCCCCCAGCAAGATGGAGTGAGGACCACCTCCTCTCCACTGCATGGACTAAGGCCTCACTTGCCTCATGACTGAAGCACCTGGCATGCTGCCTTCCCTCCTGATCCTCCATTTCAGCTGAAGTGGGTCGGTTTTCTGCGCATGCGCGAAGGAAGCTTCTGCGCCCTGCATTAGCGTTTGCGACCGGAAAAGAAAAAAAATTCAATGCGCATGCGCAAAATGGCCGCCTCCTTTAATGCCGAATGTTTCGGCTCGGGTGCACAAAGTCAGTCATGCAACACCTGACTTAACGCCAACGCTCCTCCAGATTACATTTTTGCCGAAATTTCCGGACGAAAATACGAACTATTTTCAGACGCAAACTTTTACGCCCTGTCGCGTTTAACACCCCGAAATCCAAACTTCAGACCCAGGCCTCCATTCCTTTTACATGGGTGTAAGTTGCTAGATAGTAGAAACAGTACAAGTTATAGAATATGATCTACCACAGATGACAGGGCGACATTTGGGCTGTAAATAAATGAACAAACTGGTCTCGCTGCATCCAAGAAAATTTCATCAACAGGAAGGAATACAGACAGTCTAGACATAAAATGTCTTTGCGATTTTAATTTCTATTTACTTAACAGAAATATTTACAGTGTTCATTTTAGTATAATTAGACGTACAAACAAACTCTCCATGCAACAAGCAGGATTATCCAATATGAAACTGGAAAAAAACAGCTGCCTCCAAGTGTATTATTTTCCTCTGCACACTCACATTTTATCATTCTCTGTCAGTCTCTCTGTCTCTGTCTCTGTCTCATAAGAACATAGGAAATCAAGAATTAGAAATGGTAATTTGGCCTTTTAAGCTATTATTTCCCCAGACCATGTACAACCTGTTCTATCACGGATTGCATACAATCTTTTCCCCCTGCTCCTGCAAAGGTAAATAAAAAAAAACTCCAGAACATATGTTGTACAACATATAATACATCTTTTATCCATTGCAGTTACAACCCAGTGAACCACTGTATGTGATATTGTTTCTATTATCTAAGAATAAAGTTATACCTACTTTTCACTCCTAGCAGCATTGGCAACAGCACTCAAGATTCACTCAAAGAGAGTCCTTCTCCAGCATCCAAATGGAAGTCAAAGGAAACTCTCCTGACTCTGCTTCAACGCTAGCTCGAGGCTCCTACCTGGGTATAGTGTCGGGACTCCCTTTGAATGAATTCCAGTCCCTGAGACCTGTCCCCTACCACAAGATCCCCACCCTACAGGCTCAGCCATAGTGCAGTCCAGCCTTGGGCTTGTTCCCAGCCCTTTTCATATTCTAGGTAAAACTCTCTGATGCCTCCCTTGCCATGACATTTCGAAGATGCAGTAGTTTAAAACATTTGTAAAAGTTAAAAATATTAGTGTAAGATCATGAAACAAGTATTAAAGCACATGAGAAGGGAACATCATCAAAAACAATATAATACTGACATGTTTATTCATATTTGATCCCAGCATAGTTTCATAAAGTTATGAATTTTTACAAACAAAACAATTGGTTTCTACAAATACCAGATATAGGGCTAGATTTTATACTTTTGTGCATATCGCCCAAAAATGGGCGTTATTTCCGGCGTGGGTGGTAAAAATAGGTTTTCAGATCGCTGGCTTCTCGCCCATTCTCAAAGCACCTAGTCTCCATTTTTTTAATTGGGCGTTACCGCGAGCGATGTGAAATGGGCGATAGCATTAAATCTTGCTGACCTTCTGCCATAAAGTGTCGCCGTCCTTAGCAACGGCCTTGTAACGCTCGATTCCCGCGATTCAGGAGGTCAAGATCATCATGACATGTGCAGAAGAGGAGACAGAGAGAGAGGGAGCTGAGAGGGACTGAAGGCGTGGCTGGGTGTGATGTGGCTGCTTTGGGTGGAAGGAGGGAGAGTTTAGAGCTTTACAGCAAGTAGGGAAACAAAAATTAGCTGTTACCAGCCAGATATTTGCTCGAATTTGCCCTATAATGGAGAGAGAGGAGGAGGCATCACAGCACGTTGTGGAGATTGACGCTGGAGAGAGAAGTGAGATGGGAGAGCAGCACATTGGAGGGTGCAAAAGAGGAGGTTCTCGGACGAGGCAAATACCACCCACCTGCAGGAGGTTGAGTTACGCTGTGGTGATTTGACACAGGAAGGGCATGGGAAGCCCATCCCAAAGACCTACTAGAAGATAAGGACCGAGATAGCAGAAGTGGTCTCGGCGGCGACCAACGAGGTGCATGAGGGCAACCAATGCCACAAACTATGGAACGAACTTGTGGGATCCGCAAATGTAAGTATTACATTTATTTACATGTACTTATGTGTTTATATAATTTGATTTGTAACAGTCATGAGTGACTATCAGCAGATGTGCGGTCACGATGCACGTCTTTAAGTAAAGAATGATAATTATCATATTAATCATGATTACTTCTGTCAGTTCTGTGTTGTATCAGTCTCTGTGACAGCACCTCGCAATGATATCACGCAATGATCTCATGCCATGTCATGAGATCATTGCATGATAACAGAAGAAGCTCTCGACAATGAGGTCTGTGCAGAGGCGACCGGGTGGGGGGGCCACCAGTCCCCAGCGACATCACTGAGATGGAGGAGCAGGTGCTCGCACTTGTGGGGAAGTTCACCCGGACAGCCACGGAAGCATCTGCAGACCCTGAAGTGATGCCATGTGAGTAAAGTTTACACCATTGCGTGATGTAAAGTCAATAAATTCTTGTCCCCTCCTGATAGCCAGGTTGTGCAGCATGGAGCACGCGACCACAAATTTACCTACTTGCTCAGGGTTGTATTGTAACTCCCCTCCTGACTCCTGGTCCAGACATCTGAAGCACTGCTTAAGCACAGATATTGTTTTCTGGACCATTGCGTGTGTCTCTCTGGCTCTGGTTTTATCGCTTCTTGGCCTGGGTGTGGGTGTAACGCAGGGGGGTCAACAGCCAAGTGGCTAGACCATATCGGTTATTACCAAGCATCCAGTATTGTCCTTGTGGCTGACTCTTAAAGTTTGTGAGTCTCATTGAAACTGCCCGGACATTTGGCATTCACTGCCATTATGGTCTGGTTGTGGTCGACAACTGGTTGGATCTTCAGGGAGTGAAATCCTTTTCTGTTACGAAAAAGCTCTGGGTCCTGAGAAGGTGGCCGCATAGCAATGTGAGTGCACTGTATTGCTCCCTGCACTCTGGGGAACTTAGCAATGTGGTACAATGCTCCAGCCCTGTCAATCTGAGTCTCTGGTCTAGAGGAAGCTGAAAAAGTCCATCCTTCATGTGTATAGGTCCTTCGTGACCTGTCTAATGCAGCGATGGGTGGCATGGTGAGACAGAGGGAAAATCTCGACCGCGGAGGCCCGAAAGGAACCGGACGCGTAGAAAGACAGTGCCGCGGTGACCTTGACCTCAACCGACACTGATGTCCTGATAGCAGGCTGCATATGTGTCCCGATGAGCTCACATATTTCATTGATCACAACCTTGTGGTAGCGCAGTCTCCGAAGGCAGGTGTGCTCGGAGACATCGAGGCAAGACCTCTTTTCCCTGTACGTGTGGGGTGTATATAGTCTGGCATTCCTCCTCATTCTTGCACATCTTAAATTGGGGACATAATGATGTGCATCACACATTGAGCCATCTGCACTCTGCAGCATCTGCGTATTAATCGATGCAGGCTGAGAAATGGCTGGCCCCATTGCAATGAAAGTATAATAGCAATTGATCAGAAGCAATAATTTCCTCACTAAAATACATCTAGAGTAAACCCCCAATAGTCCCGAGTCTGAAAATATGTCTGTTGAGATGGTCACTTCACCTAAGAAGAACTCCAGAGTCAAACTTCCCCGAAGTTGAAGCTACCTTTTGAATGAAGCAACCTGCGATTTTAAAAATGGTAGCCACACCGCTGGCTTTAGTTCAGAACAGTTGCACTTTTTCCGGACGGTTTTTTGGGCGAGCAAAATTGTGGGCAATGTGTGTGCGAGGTGGTGAAAGTGACGGGCAATCTCCTGGGCGTTAGTTTCGCCAAGTGTGCTCTCTACGACAAAAAAAAATGGGCGGCCGGTATTATTGAATCTCGGGGTTAATTCCGCCTGGAAACTAACGCTGGCCGATATTATGTACGTTGATTTCACCCATTCTGATGATTACGCCCCAAAAAAGTGGGTGGGCGGTATTATTTTTTTCCTGGCGTTACGCACATGGGGAAAGTAACGCTCAACGATAAGTTTGCGAAAAATGCCCATCAGTTTCCATTTTGTGGCTAAATGGGCAATATATGGGCGTTATACGTCATTTCAGCGGTAAAATGGATGTTAAGTGGGGATTAAGCATGCAAAAAATGGGGAAAATCTAGCCCCAAGACATTCTAAACCACATTTTTCCAAACTCTGTCTTTAGAAGTTACGAATATTATAAAAATAAATTAGTGTTTCCTTCCTAAAGTGTAAAATATTTATTGTTTGTTCAAACCATTAATATGCATTTTATTATGGCAGGTTCTAGTAAAGAAGTAATAAAACCTGCCATAATAAGACTTTTAAAAAATTTGTTGCCTTGCAAGGCAACATTCTTTTAAAAAGAAATAACTTGCATTTATATAGCACCTCATTGCATCCTAATGGCACCTTCAAGATGCTTTGCAGTCACTGTTGTTACTTCTGTAGTATGTTCAAAATGCTATTGAAAACCGTAACCTTGGCTGTTCTAGATTGTTCCCCTCACCCACTATGATAGATAATAAACATCATAACTGGAACCAAAGATTTATCAGCTAACTGCTCAGTCACTTTGGAGCCAATCATTTTTACTGTTCAGCTCCGAAGTATTTTCTGCAGTTTCTACCACAGTAAAAGCAGAGAATGCTGTGAATGCACAGCAGCAGGTCAGTCAGAATCTGGAAAAATTAGATCATTTAACATTTCAAATAGGTCTGTTTATCAGAATTGGCATTGTCAGTCTGGTAAACTCCCGATGAAGGGTTTTACCTGAAACATTCAACTAATTTTCTCTTTCAGATGCTCCCTGACATGGTCTGTATTTCCAGCATTAGCAGTTTTTAAAATTTTATCTCCCCTTTTACTGCAGTGATTGGAGCTGAGAATTTTTGATTTCTGTCTCAGTATTACATTTAATGTGTTTCTTATGCTTTATATCCCATAATGTGTGGTGCCTTATTTCTCTATGAAACCACTGCTGGAATCCATAGGAACTGATTACCTTATTGTGCAGTCATTCGATAATTTTACTCATTAGCAACTACAGTGCTCTTGTCACTCTTGTCTTGTCTAATTCCTAAAGAAAGAAGATGGGGGTCAAAGGTTTGCAAGAGTCCGCAGAGTGATCTCAACTCTCAACAGAAAAGAAATTCCATTCCAGGAATTCCATTATACTGGGTTTGGAACCTTCCCAAAGACAACAAGAGTTTAATTGGGAATTATTCCATTTGTCCTGCCTCAGATCTCTTACTTCAAAATGGCTGGCACGATAATGCAGGTCTTTAAATACCATTAGTTTTTATTGGTGGATGTAGAACTCCCTTAATAAAGATTTCTGCACTCCCCCAAAGACAACATCTCTCTGCAGATTGCTTAATTTAGTCAATACCCACTCTAACCTAAATGTAATTGAAGTGGACTCCCAAAGGAACTTTGATCCAACCACAAGGCAGGTGAACAAGATCTCATGTCAATGAGATGCAAGTTCAAATTCAAACCTTAGCAATTGATCCAAAATTGAATTTGATCTGCTAAATAAGGAGTCTGTCCACAGGAGGCATTACCTTCTGTGTAATGGTAACACTCTTTCTAATGGCCCAGCTGAAAGCTCCAGAACTAACTGTACACATGAGTACTAGCTTTTCTCAGATTGGGACATCCCATCAAACAGCATGCCATATGCAATGAAGGCTTTCACTAGCTCCTAAAGCTGTGATCATACAAGGCACGAGATGGCTTTCCCGACACAGAGTACCTTGCCATGGTAGCAAAAATGCCTGCTGGTCACAAATGATGTCCCAGGAGAGTCAAGCTTATTTTTATTAAGTAATGTGTCTTCGAGCTGTCAGGTGGGCCATTGCAAAGGGCATCCCACCTGAATAAAACTGGCACTCATCTACCTGGCTCCACGGAGTGCATGCTTCCCTTGCTGCCATCCTTTTTTTTCTTTGATAGCTCAAATTCAGTTTAGATCTGTGGGGTGGGAACGACATTTTCCTAAACCGTGTTGCTATATTGCCTTATCCATAAACTGGGCCAAACTTCAGACTGTATTAAATTACTACCCACGTGCTCTGTGCTGTAAAAGGGGAGAGAAATCCAGTGAGGAAGTTGAATCACGCTGTGTATTCTGTGCCTTGCAGCTGCTTTCAAGCTGACAATGTGAAGTGTGTGTTTTTGCTCATGATTAAAATAGTGCAGAAAATAAATATGTGTTTCCATGGTGCATTTTAATGGGGAACAGCTGTAAATTCAGTACAACATTGAATTAGTAACTGCCATGTTGACAGGCCCCGACTCAGATTGGTATCGCCTTTTGAGGCAAGAGAACGATCCTGGGCCCTTGTTGTGCACTGTCGGACATAAAGTGACTTTCCCCCACATGGCCGAGGATGCTTCAAGAATGAAAATGCTTGTGTGATCATATAAACTTTTGACCTGACTTGTCTGTGGTTGTAAGGATCGACAAAAGAGGAAAAGAGATTTTTTTTTAAACCAAAATTAGAAGTAAGTCTACAAGTGCAAACTCCATATAGCAGATTTACAGCAGTTTTTCATGATAATTACAGAAAGCAATGCTGTGACTTCTTTTGGTGTTTGAAGCAAAATGCCAATATCCGTTTGCAAGCTTAGATGCACCAACACATTTTGGTACATATGGGGTCTTTAACACATGGCAGTATTCTTGTCTAAATCAGTGAACTCCATTAGTCAAATTAAAATAGCCATAAATTGTAAATCAGCTGCATCAGTTAGATTAAAAGAAGCGTTTTATTGGACTGTTTCCTCAGCAGTGGGTGTGAATAAGGCTTAAAGCAGGCCTGTTTCACCCCAGATCACATCCTGCTGTAGCTTGTTTTCTGATACTGATTATTTCTTCCCCATAAATGCCTTCAAGGCTTAGAGGAGGTAATGTTTTTTTTCCATAGCACCTTTCAGGGATACACTCAGGGCTGTCTAGCATTTAGTATTTGTGCATTCAAATATGACTGGGTGACTTCACAATACCCACCAGAATTAAAGGGAACATGTAATTCAGAACTGTATGTGTTGGGGAGTGATCATTAATTTTTTTTTCTGTTTTTCCCCCAAGTTTCTCCTCTACCAAAGTCACTTTTTCATGCTAAGATATGATTGGGTGCCAGTAGTATCCCTGCACCTCACCAAAGTGCCCATTCTTCATGTATGAGCTCAGACAGTGAGCTTGGCTCAGTTTGTAGCACTCTAGCCTCTTTTTGACTAGCGCCACAGTATCTTTAATATCCACCTAAATGAACAGGATCTTTCTTTAGCATCTCATGGAACAAGGTAAGAATTGGTTTTGTACAGTTTAAATAACTGGGTATAAAATGGAAGACAATTTGCATTTAACTTCTGAGTGGCATTCCATTACTTCATTAGCTGTAAAGTGCTTTGGGATGTCTAGAGGTCATGAAAGGAGCTATATAAATGCAAATTATTTCTTCTTTTCTTCATGCAATTGTTTTCTTGGCATTGACTATTTGATCGCTATTGGTTGAAAGTATCCAAGTAGGATATATGGCATGGAAATTTTCAATGGGTAGCAGCAGGCACAATGGGCATTTGAGGCTCATATATTCTATATATAACATTGCATCCCAAATGTTACATTTCAAGACTGCAAATGTAGTACAAAGTAACAGGAAAAAGGCAGTTTTCTGAAAAGGGCATGTTAATTCCTTATGGTCTGATTCCATTGTGCTGCTTAGTATTTTGCCCATGTCTTTTTGGTTTGCAAATCAAATTTTTTTCATTGTAAATTGATCTGGAGAGTAGCATAGTGTGTATTACATGCAGTGACCTTTACAAAACTGACAGGACATCTTACGTGTTTTCCATGAAGAAATTTACTACAATTAAGATCAATTGTTAGAACAAGGCCATGTTAACTCAGTGCAGCAGAGAATAAAATGAATGCTTCAATTCAGAAGAGACTTGCTATGCTTACAGAAACTGTCATTAAGCACAAAGTAAGGGGTGTTGGAGAAATTCTAAACTGTAACAGACACATCCAACCATACACCGCTTCCTCAGTACTGCACTGGAGCAATAGCTTACGTCCTGCGCACTCAAGTCAGTGGAAGAAATTACTGCCAAGCCGCAACTTCTCAACTCACATCTACACACACATGCTTTCCAGCAGCAGTCAGTAGGTAGCACAATGGAAGGTGAATCCTGACAGATTTTTCTGCACCCTAGCTGAGGGACACTGAAACCAGGTGTAGCACTGCTGAAATCCACTAACTCAGCACAGTTCACCCATTGAATGTGATTCCTTAATTGGCCTGTACAACTTCGTACCACAGACAATGTAAGCTTAACTGTTCGAGATGTTTGACAATAGTGTTTGTTCTGAATAGTAATGTGGCAGAGCTTGAAAATCATAGGCAGCCACATGGTCTTTGAAAACTAGTGCATCCCCATTGTGCATACTATTTAGAAATTGCAATATTATCCACACATGATGTTCCTGTTTCAAGCAGTTCTGGTGATAGACAGAAGGACTTACTGTAATTATTTCTCCATTTTCTGTATTAATGTATTTGATTAATGCAATCAGATGTGGAAGATCAGAGGTTCCAAGAAATGTCAATCAAGAATTTCCTGCCAGTGTTACATCATCAATCTTCAAAAAGAATGAAAACTACAGATGTCATTGTACTCACACATATGGCCTCTGCATATCTCCCGATGGTGGTAAGAATAGAATGAAGGATGAAAAGCAGTCAAAATTTATCACAAGGATAAGCATCTTTTTCAGTTGATCCAGTCCCTTTTTAGTCATTTCAGAATTACAGTAACAGTTCCTGTAGAAATGTTATATATATTTAACTATTTATTTTGCAATGAAAAATTTGTTTCTGTTGCCATTATAAGGAATGTACATGCCATTGTAAGCTTATATGACATCAAGTATGTTGATGCTGGAGGGTGCATTTACTTTTACAGAAGAAAGCAGTTTACTATAGACGGACACTAAAGTTGTAATGTAAATTTAGAGTCAGAGAATAACCTGTCTCCAGAGAAGTTGTTTGAGACCCCTGGGAAACAGAAGGTGAAGTTGTTTCACACTGCTTCAGCTTAACACCACATGCAGTGTAACCCTTGGACCCCCTTAGCACTTTCTAAACCTACCTGCACTTAATTTAAATATATAGATGGTGTGGATGTTGCTGTCTGCACTCTCTAAACATTGTAACCACTGGAAGAGAAGCTGCATGCGTGTGCAGAGCTCTCTTCTGGGCAGAAGAATTTGAGGTTCAGCCAAGTCGTGTAAAAGGGCACTTCCCACTGGAGCCAACACTACAGTTACTGGTCTATGCAAAAAAGGAGTTCAATCCAGTATCAGAGGAGTTAAGATTTCTGACATCACTACACAGTTATGGGCCACTGCAATGTACTGCAGCTCCATAGCTAATCAGTTTTAAGATACCATAAGGCTAGTTTCAAATTCCAACTGTATTACCGACCATACAGATAATATATTGACAATAGATAACAGTTTCTTGCTTTGTGCCAATGTTCCATTAAAGTTCAATTTGTAGATCTCAAATGACTAGAAAAGGATGCAAAATTATTACTTTGAGGTTTAATAAAATATATAGCAGGTGTATTGTTGAATGTAACCAATACTAAAGAACTTGTCATTTTATCATCTCTTTAAAGTTGCTCTAATATTGATTCACTCTCTTGTGAAATTTATAATACTGTTGATATATATACATCAGCACTGAAAATAAGGGCCAATTCCTGCACATGGCTCAATAATATCAAACCTTTTATTTTAATTAAAGACCACATTCAGAAATGTAAACCTTTCTCTGATCTTTGACATTTTACCAGAAAAGTTGTTTAATGTATATAATGTAAAGTTCATATCTGAAAAGATGATTCAAAATAGTGAAATCAGATTTACCAGTGATAAGCACATGCAGTTAACAATTTGCATCACTAAATTTGTTTTACTTTTAATTCTTCATGAGTAACCATTGATAAAGTGATTTCATACTTGTGGGTCAATCATACAGTGATGTATTTTCTTCACAGCAATAGGAAATCTTGAGCGTTTACACCTTGGCACCAGTTTCCTGTATATTACAGCTGTGCTATATGAGTAAAACACATGATTTAATTAGCTCATTTTTAAATCATTGTGTCTACACTGTAGCTTAGTTAAGTTTTGTAGCATCTTTTGTTTTGTCATGCTAATTTCAACTTAATTATTTTGAAAGATTCAACACAAAATATATAACATTATAAAATATGATAATATTGATATAATCGGTTGTATTCGCCCTTATGATGTTTATATTCTATTGAAAATCCAAAGGTTTCACAATTATCCATTAAAGGCTGTAGATTTGCTGCCCCTGGTACAACTGTCACAAAGGATGGCGGATATAATCATATGAGACAGTCGGTAAGAATAATTAATCATCAATAGTTGTCTAAGATATGCGAATAATTACCAAGTTCTCATTTATTATATTCCGGTAGCTATTTTCAGAACGAATGATTCGACCAGTCCAGGTTACCTTGGTTCTTCAATGGGGCAAATCAGCGGACTTGACAGAGAATCCCTGCGGCTCCATTAATTATCATTAGGCCGGGATTCCCACCCGCCTCTGCAGGGGGAGAGGTTCGACATCTTTTCCAAAGTATTGCCATTTTTTCCAATGATATGCTTGATTTTAAACAAATGTTTACCGTGACAAAGTTCTTTTTGAATTCTACTTTAGTTTTGGTGTTTCTTTACAGTCCAACTGGCAGTGAATTTGTTGTTCAATGCTGTCACAAACGTTTCTTTAGTCTGGCTGCGGATCACTATTGAGCTTCAGTTATTCCTCACATCGTATCACAGAAAATGACGTTAAAATATTTCACCACCGCCAAATGGGGGGAAAATGTTAATCAACCATGTTTATTATACTGATGTAGCAGGAGTTTCTAACGTGGTTTAAAATGTAGAAAGCTTCACAACCATTAATAAAACAAATGTTATTATTATTATTTATAGTTAATGCAATCCCCGGGATAATCAACAACTTGTGTTAATCGTAGCATCCTAGGAAATATAAAAAATAACTGAACATTAAGTAAGAATATAATTTAAAAAAACAATGCTTTCAAATGACCTAAAATGATATGTGGGCGTCGTTGGGCACTCTGGTCTTCTCACAGATATTCCCGAGCTAGTCCTCGGGGACATTTCCATCTAAACTACCGGGAATCACAGGACTAATGATTCTTGAAATAAAAACTGCAATTCTAAGGATGATCGTGACATCAATTGGATGATTTAGTGTTGAACTATTCCCGTTGCATAATCAATAGCTTGAGAAATTTGTTTTAATAAAATAAAGATGATATGTGTTAAAAACAGAAAGTAAATAAGACTTAAACCCGAACTCAATGTTGTTTACGAGCCTGGTCCATAGTTGAAGGCCTGGTTACCGGTTAACTATCTGACGAGCAGATGCAAACGTTGCAAGTGGTTATAATAAACCAACAATTCTTATTGTTCATGGCGGCGTTTACTCCCAACGTGCGATGGCTTTGTTAGAGATTAAAATGTCGTTGATTTATGGGAAAATAAACAGGTTGCGCTTCCCCATATTTAATTGATTTTTTGAAGCTTATTTTGACAATAGTTTGGTTTAAGATAATTATTTTCACCTCAGTTCAGATCGTTAGAGCTGGGGTTGGCGGGGGAGGGGGGGACGTTCGGGTTGACTGGCGGTAAATGTAGATTTTACCAAGAGCGCGGATCTTTTTCTGTCTATTGTGATCCCTTTCACAACAATTCGTACAATTACATTTAATTTCTCACGCCACTGATTAGGTAACGGGGAATAGTTCATCACTCAATAGTCCAATTGTTATCGCGATCATCCTTAGAATTATATTTTTTCTTCTATTTACAACATTCAAGAATCATTCGTCTTGTGATTCCTGGTAGTTCAGATAGAAAGGAGAGGAGCAGTTCGGGGATATCTGCGAGGAGACGCCAACTGTCATGAAACGAAAATGTTAAATGTTAAAATAAACTGACAAATTTAAAAATCAATTTTGGTTGGTATTAAAGCTTTAACTGGCAGTCTCTTCAAGTACATTCTTCTGAAAACTTGAAATCTTTTAGTCAAATTTCACCTAAAAGGCTCGTATTCTAAAACCTTTCGTTATAACTACCGTTGGTTATATAAGTAATTTCAGCTGAACTATGAAATGTGTTTAGACACACAGCACCAGAAAATGATAGGTCTTAATTACTGTATTAGTTTTGCAATCTTTGCAAATGCGGGATGTTTTGATGAAAATGTACTGCCTCCTTTGAGTTCTGGAAAGATGGTAATATATTTTTGTTACATTGTAGACACTGGCGGCGATGTAACAAGATTTCCACCGAAACATCTCCCGAATATTTTGCTACACCACCTTCAACCGATATGATGCAAGAAAGATTCACCAAAAACACGCAGGAAAATAT
This sequence comes from Pristiophorus japonicus, assembly GCF_044704955.1. Taxonomy (NCBI): domain Eukaryota; kingdom Metazoa; phylum Chordata; class Chondrichthyes; family Pristiophoridae; genus Pristiophorus; species Pristiophorus japonicus. The sequence goes on along the minus strand of NC_091983.1, from coordinate 177,527,205 downwards.
CAAGACGGCCTGTGAATGGATAGAATAGTAAGTGCGGTACTAACAAGTTGAGCACATCAGCTCTGATGTGAAACATAAAATCCACAAGTTGTAAATGATGAACAAAATATCGCCAAAGCATTCCAATTCCTCATAAAGATTTAAAAACTAAGACCATCATTGTATATCTATTTAACTATTCGTTTAAGAATTATGATCCACGTCAAATACTGAAGAAATATTTCGTTAAAGTGACTATTTCTACTGGAAATTCCACTGGTCACAAGTTTTGCGCTGCCGCTGTCACCCGTGTAGTGTAAGAACAAATAAATATTAAAGCGCAGGTAACGTACAACGCATTCACAAGCCTTTAATCTGATGGGTGCAACGCGAATCCAGTGGGGGGGAAAATATATTCATTTGGTATTGTCTGCGACAAAAAAAATCACCCGTATGTGGGAAGAAAGTCGGTTTAATTGTCAGTGACCAGATTATTGTATTAATCGAAAAACATTAGATAGCGCAGTAAAATGTCTCATCTTAACAAAGATGCCCACTTACTCTGTAATGCCAACTCGACTCTACCGTTGTTCTGCCCTTCTCCAGTCACAATGCACTGAATAAATTATCCTATTAATCACTGATGGGCAGTTTATAAATTAATTAAAATTCTGTCCCCCCTTCCCCCCTCGTTAAAACAAATGTTTCAAAGCTTTTCAGTTGCACCGCTTTCTCAATATTAAAAATATCGAAATAATTGATTTTAATATTAATAATAAGTCGGCGAGGAATTTAAAGAAAAACTTCCGTTTCCTGTCAATGCAGAAAAAAGACGAGTGTCTGAATTGAGGATGGATGAGATAGCTCGATGTCAACAGTAGGTGGCAGAATATACATTAACCCCAGCTTTATGCAGATGTAGTGGGGAGCTGGAGAACTGTGAATAATTATATCAGAGTTCATTATCTTTATCAGATTTATTATTAAAGCTTGGCAGTCTTGTCAGAATGATGTTGGATTTTTTTAAATTTAGGTAAGTTGTTATATTGTGTAGAGATACGTGCAACACGATGAATAAACTTAAATTCGCTTAAATCAGTTCTATGAAGATTAGGTTAATGCCCTTGTCATTGTTTTCCCTAATAGCCTTGCTAAATCCTATGAATGTGTTACTCCGCTTATAATGCAAATTAAGGGATGATCCTTGATATGCGTTTTTTTAAAAGCTCTACTTCATAATACTGGCCATTAGAAATTTACAAAATTCCACGTGCAGATGTGGTGGGAAACGTGTTGTAACCATTACGACACGATGCTGAATGGGTTAATTGCACTGACGAGCATAATTGGGGATTCTGTACACTGGAGTTACCATTATAAATAGAAAAGGAATTCATAGAATAATACTGGACCGTACCATTTTCACAGTGCATTTTTAAACACGGGGCGTGAATCGGTGTAAAATGTGCTGGGAATGTAATGCGGTGTAACCTGCAAAACTATTGTGTTTGGGTTGTTTTGTTTAAAATTTATATGTGGCGGTTTGATGATGTTTTAGAGAGTGCAGATACAAATTGAGATGCAACAGGATGATTCATTTGCAGTGAAGCCACTAGTGCAAACCCAAACTGTTTATTCTTCTCAAAGCAATAAAGAGCTACTTTATTAGAACTAATTATATCAACACTGGGCTGTACACAGATAAACACGAAACACGAGGTTGAAGAATGCCGATTCATTGGCGAAACATCATATCAATTTAGAACACTCGCTCGGGACAAGATATAAGCATGCTTACAGAAAGGACAGCCCAAAATTAGCGCTGTATCTTTTCTGAGCCCTCCTTAAAAACTTGCCTTTTTTACTATAAACTGGATCGGCCGAGTTAAGGTTTCTTTGGTAGTGACTGATACCCATGTGTAGTTTATTTTGCCGCCTTCCCTCAGAAATGAAAAACAAACAAGTATCGATTTTTTTTTTAACAGAATGAGTTGAAATTCAGTACTTCAAACCTTCTCGAGCCTATGGATAGGCGATTCATGTTGTTTTACTTCAACAAGCCTGATGCTAAGTTTCTCCTTTGAACAAATTGTGCATTTGGGGGACATTTTAAATAAAGGCAATGTTTGCATAACAAATATCTGAGCCTGACGTTTTGGTTGCACCCTGTCACGCATCTCGTCGCTATAATGTATTTAAGCTGGTACCTACCGCCATCAACGGGAGTTTGGTCAGAGTCCGGATGATATGGGCGGGTAAAATGCAATGCATCTGATTGTATGATTTCCAATTGAATCGGTAACTGAATTTAAAGCGTTATGGTTGCAAGGACTACACTGCACGGGCAACACACGGACTTCAGTCTTTACAAACTTTCAGTAATTTAGTCCACACAATATTGTTCGTATTGTACTCTGCATCTTGTGGGGAGGGGGAGGGGAGCTGGACTTAAAATCAGACAACAACTCGTACGGGGTCGGATTGTTATTTTCATATATTATCCAAACAGAAACAATTAAAAATATTACTTTTCCAATCTCTACGAAATTAGCTATATGTTTCTGCAAATCAATTTCGTGTCCCACGTTAGAATTTTAATATTATAAGAGTGTGGAGAGTTGAGATAGTGTGCCGTGTATATGGAGAGTACATATCCTGACAAACCGTAGATGACCTATTCAATGGGAATTATGTTCATTTATATACCGAGGAGCTGTGCTCTAAGTTACTCAAAATAAATCTGTCAGTGTTTGTCCCGTCGTTTGATGCTGAAACCCAGTTACAGATCTCTGTATATATGCTCGGTTATTGCTTATTCTGGGTGTCGGTTTGTTGGGGGGCTGTTCTTCACGGAGTGCGGCAATCCAGAGCTGACAAGGGCCTGGTCGCCACAGGGGTGTTAGCGTCGCTTTGAAGTCTCGGGAAGGTGAGCAGGTCGCTGCCAAGTTGTGAAGGACCTTGGCAATTCGCGGGGGTTGGCGATAACAGGAGACCCAGAGGTGCTGAGAGGACGAAGGAACGAAAAGAGTGTGTGTGTGGGTGTGAAGGCGGGAGGAGATCGTGGCCGGGGAAAGAGGAGAAAATTCCAGCTGGACTTGTTCATTTTCGGTATTTCACTCTTATCGACAGCCTTGATCCAACTGATTTAATTAGCGCCAGCAAATGGGCATTCAATCTTATCGAATGCTTCCAATCGACTTTCAATGATATAGCAGACCATTGACATCTCGGAGAAGAGGGGGAGCACCGTGCAGGGAATAACATTTTGGGAAAACTGTGTGTAATAGCAAAAGGCGGGGGGAAATATATTCTTTAACATATTACTAAAGCAAAAAAAAAGCTAACCATGTCAACAGAACTGTATATTTTACTTTGTTTATTATTACTTTTATTTGTTGTTGTATATTTTACTTTTATAACTTTTTGGGAGCTTTTTGTTTAACTTAAAAAGCCACCTGCGCTGCGTGTTCTTGGTGTGTATTTAAAAATGTTTTATATTATTCAAGATTTATGGTAAATGTACAATATATATTTGTGGGTGGTTTATTCAAATTTTAAAAAACGCCATTCTGGAGCAACCTTATAGGAAACGATCGATATTTTAATATTAGGTAAAACAGTTCTCACAATACATTATATATGATTTATCAGCAATGTATATATGGATATATAAAGGTAATTTCACTGATAATAGAGCGTATGCAAACCTCATATACAAAACAAGAAATGGTTGGGGAGTCACTGAAGAGAGGTCATCAATTTCAAAGGGTCACTACCGGAGTGAGGAGAGAGGTGAGGAGAAATGTCTTTTGGCAGACAGTTGATGGAGGACGGGACGTTTTGCCACAGGAAATAACTGTGGCAGAGACCTCGCTTCTTTTTAAGAGAAAATTGTCTAACTATTTGAAGCAGAGGAATATACCGGGTTATTGGAAGAGAGTGAGCAGGGCAGTGGGATTAGTTTGGGAATACTTTAGCAAGTAGTCAGCACAGACACCATGGTCGTATTGGGCCTCCAACTGTGCTGTAAACTTATCTGGCTCTATGTCAGAAAACTGGAGATGTTTGCACACACATTTAGATGTCTGTACCCTTATCAAATTATCGGACACTAACTAACACCCTGAATTAAATTCCAATATACCGGTTTATGTAACATTACTCTGGGTCCAGCTGAAACAGTTTCAACATTAAATTATGGGACCGTTATTGAAACGTTTCTTACAACTTGCAGTTATATTAAGCTGTGTCACAAATGGGATACAGTGAGATAAATAGCCGAGCGAGTGTCCTGCCGGCTTTCTTTTGTTCCTGTCTGGGTCCAGATTTTGTTCTTGCAGTTTATTGTGTTTAAACAACTCACTGTGGTCTCGGCGTTTTGAAAATGAACAGACAGCTCGGCAAACGCTCTGCCTCGTTACTGGTTTTAATTTAAGCCATTTTTAAATTTAACACTCGTTTCCCATCATAGGAAACGCACAAACGCCAGCTGTGGCTGACTTCTTAAACCATATTGCTGAACTTCGATTTATAATTTACCAGAGAATTTTTATTAATCACTTTGAAGTATTTCCCTTCTAACCGTCGAACCACTGGCATTTATTGCCTCTCATATTAGGACTTGTTGACATATTTTGAAACATTATGTTATTCTATCAAGATGTCCTACTATGCATCTGTCTATGATTTAACCACTATCCACAATATATTTGCCACTCACTCCATATATGTCTACAATTACAAATCAGCCAACTGGCACCGGTGGTGTGTTGAAATATTGGCTGGACTTGTTACTGAATGAAATCCTTCTTAAGACTTGCCTGTGTGTTAGTTTACCGCAATGCCATCTGTCCCGCAGACAATCGCTTGAAATCAGAGGCGATTCTCATTTTAGACCGCTTGCAATTGCACCCCGAATTAGTTATATTTCCCGCTTTCCCTTACCCGGTTGGAAATATGTTCTTGAGTTATTGAAATTATTGAGTTTATCTGAGACTTTGCTTCAATGTAATATTTTTGTTTATGTATGTATTAAAAACAAAGTCCGGCCGTTTATGATCTGGATCGGCTCCTATCGATGGCACAGACTGAAGGGCGGGGGACTTCCTTGAATTGTTGAAACTGTGGTGGCACACTCCAAGCACGACCAATATTGGAGCAGAAACCTGTTGACTCGATGTCCAGGGCTCCGTCCCATATTCGGACAAAAAGAAGAAAATGATAATGAGGTCGGCTCTCCCATAGGCCCAACGGGACAATCGCCGCCAGCTGATAGGGCGCCGCCCGGGTGATTGGCAGGTCCCCGCCTCCTGCCGCCTGTGACTGACACGCGTGGAACTGGACGGGTGAAGTATGTCCACCGCTCTCCTGCTTGTAAGTGCTGACAGATCAAGGCAACAAAATTCAATTACCAGCCCTAATTGCGCTCATAGAGTCCACCCGCGGCGTCCCCAGTCCATGTCAGTCCATCTGGCCCATTGGACGAGACGGAGCCCCCTCTCTTTCTCTCTCTCTGCCACTCTCTAAACCCCACAACTTTTTCCCAGGAATAATCTGCGCAGTGGAATCCGTCTGGGGGCTTGGAAAAAGAACAACTTTTTAGAGAAAGAAATTCTTCTGCATCGCAAACACCATACACACACACAGTCCGACGTGGAATGGCTGAGAAAAGGAGATCGCCGTCTACCATGAGTTTGAAAGCTCATGCCTTTTCCGTGGAAGCATTGATCGGGGCGGAAAAGAAAAGGAAACTGGACGAACGCTGCGAGAATGGTGTTGAGATGAAAGATATAACAACCAGGCAGACTATGAACGTGTCGAGTAAAGACAGGAGCTCCGACGATGAGAGAAACGGTGGCACTGACTATAGCGAGCGAGCGGGTGAGTTCCCACTCTTTAGTTAGCTCATATTGTTGACCTCTTGGAAAAGGCGGAATCCACCCGGCTGCAGACCGATTGCTGCTTTAGTTGTAATCAAGCAAAAACTAATTTCTACTTTTGTAACCATCGGTTTCAGATTATAACATTTGTGACGTTCGACTCCCGTTAATTGCTGGTAAATAAACAAAATACATTTGCATTTTACGCTTCTATGCAGTTGGTAAAATAATTATATATGCAACCAAAACATCCATCAGTTTTAAATATATAATTACAGTTTCACTATCATTTTACTTTGTTTCTAAATATAAAATCTCACGCTATAATCGCAGTATTTTCATGTGTTTCATTTTTTTTCCCCCTTAATGTTTCAGTGCTTAACGGGGACGATGCTTTGGAATGTCCTTCCCCTCCAATAGTCAGCAAAGCCTGTGGACCGCCCAAGTGCGGCACCTCTCGGGAGGACATTCACGTCGAACTTCAAGGTGCCGATCTGTGGAAAAGGTTTCACGATATCGGCACTGAGATGATCATAACGAAAGCAGGAAGGTCAGTCTGACAGCGTGTGCGTGCGTGTCCCGAAATACCAGCCAGTCAAGGTGCACCTGTTTTTTGAGTTAGGTACAGGTTAAGTGTAAATGCTGGTCTTTTCATTCGACAGAATGTAAACTCGAGTTGTTTGGCGCTAACTCTCCCTTCCTTGTGTCTGTTGATTGCGATATTTTAATGCGCCCCTTGGCTCCGCATGGCCTGATATTGCACTGAGGATTAAAGTTATTTTCTGTATATGAAGGAACATACATTTCAGATTCGTGTGTGATTAAACCCACATGCGTTTGCTTGCAAATGTTTTAAAATAACTTCATTGTGGATTCGTACAGGCAAACTGCAATTTAATGTATCAGAAAAACATGCATTGTAGAAGTTTTTCTGTTAATCTGTCCAAGGAGGTGGATTTATGATTTTGATTATTATCCAGCACAGAATAAGAGGCCATCCGGTATTTTTAGAGAGACATACTGTGCTCTGAGACTGATCGCTCCAATTAAGTCGGCTCCTACTGCCCGACTGTTTATAATGGCAGGTCATGGCTTTGCTGTAAAATACTTTATTTACTCTCAATTATTCTGCAACAAGCGTCTCGTGTGATAGACGGAGCGGGATCTGACAGTTTTAACAGTTGCCGGGTACAATATCTTTTTTTTTGTTCACAAAGTTGTTTTGTTGAATTTTTACATTTATTTTTCTCTGTTAGGAGAATGTTCCCGGCTATGCGGGTGAAGATCACGGGTCTGGATCCGCACCAGCAGTATTATATCGCCATGGACATTATACCAGTGGATAATAAGCGTTACAGGTAACAAGCCCAGAGCACAGAGTGAGCTGCTTCTCACTGTGATGAAGCGGTGGGCTCTGTCTATTGGAACTCATGTATTTATAAGTATTTGGCGCTCAAGGGAGCCGTCAGCCAAATAAAGTAAGATGCTCGGTCACATAAAGACAAGGATTTTAAGTATTTACTAACCGAAGTGTGTAGAATTGTAAGTATGCAGGGTCAGGGAGTCTGGGTTCGAACACAAACAGTTGAACAGATATAAATAGACAGCTGAATAGAACAGTTGGGGTTTAGTCTGGGAGAGTTAGGAGGGGCAGAATGGCCTTTACTCATTGTGTTCTTGTGTATTAATCAGAACACATACAGTGTGGGAAAGGAGACATTGCCCGAATTCTCAAAGTTAATTGGCCATGTCCTTCCTTTATAAAACTCACCGTGTGAAGCCCATGATCTCAACATCTATGTATACTCAGTCATATATGGGAATCGACAGTCCTAAGCCACACATGAAATCTCGCTCGCAATCCCTATCCTTCAACATTAAGATGTAACCCTCTCAGTGATTTCTCCCAGGAGCAGTATAAATCGCTCCACATTAATGTACATCTCTCATAGTCCATGTTTCAAATAAGAGCTTATCTCGCATAGTCCAAATCTGCTAATCGTAAAGAACGACATTTTATATGTCCAATCTTTAGTATGCAGATTCTCTCCCATACTAGATATTTCCTAGTATAAATCGATATCTTGCTTCCACAGCTCCAAGCAGAACCGTCCGTACACCTTTGCAACTGTGCATATCTCCCAGCAGTAAAGCTCAACCTCTCCCATCATTTTCATCTCCCAGCAGAAATGCACGTCCTCGTAACAATCCTCTTGCATATCTTATAATAAGCCTATGAAAATTGTTTCGCAAAGTTTGATTCATCACAAAACTGGACACCTACGCAAAGAGCCTATAAAGTTTTGAAACCTCGCAGAACAAGACATTTCTCTTTTCGGGTAATCTGGAAGAACTTTATTTCTCCAATGCTGTTGACTGGACTTTCTCAAATTTTCCAAACGATTTCATGTTAATTTTAATCAGAAAAATTGAAATTGTAAAGTCGAAAAAAATGTAAATAGGAAAGGTGGCTGGAGATCATTTAAAAAATATATATTAACAAGTGTTTGCCGTTTGTGGAGGTGTTCAGCTTGTTCCCGTTCTCTCTCCCTCCCGCAGGTATGTGTATCACAGCTCCAAGTGGATGGTGGCTGGAAATGCGGATTCTCCAGTCCCTCCCCGAGTTTACATCCATCCGGACTCTCCAGCCTCGGGAGATACCTGGATGCGACAGGTCATCAGCTTTGACAAACTCAAACTCACCAACAACGAGCTGGACGACCAGGGACATGTGAGTGCCAAGGGCCTATCCACCTCGTCCGTCACTCATGTCACGGCACAAGAGATCTGCTTGTTTTCATAGCGCGCAGATCACTTCAAACCCACCAGGATTTAACAGTATGAGTATTGTTTTAAAACGTTTGCAGTAATTCCGCAATTAAATTAGTGCAAATGTCTCCTTGCATTTTTTTTTATCACCAGTAAACGAGTCTGGCACACGCTTTGAGCTATGTCCCTGACGCCTCTGCTCTGCTAGGTTTGTTTAAAAATACCTCAAACTTTATGAGATGGCCACAGATTAGGTAACATGTTTATTTAAGCAAGGCAAGGGTCATTAAATGCACAACGCGACTTAATTTTTTTTGAAAAGACAAATTACTTATTTAGATCTACTATTGGACGTTTTCGGTGATATTTAACATGCCAAAATTAAGAGAAAATCCGGTAAGAAATACTGGAACTTTAAACATGGACAATAAAAGTTAATCGTAATAATTTTTCAAAGCAATATTATTTTGTGTATCACGGTTATGTAAATGATATAATCGTTGCAGAATTAATGCTAACTTTCTGTTAAATATAAAAATGAACTGTTAACATTAACTAACGATTTACTTTAACGTTTCTCAAGTTTTTATATTCTTGCTCTGACCTTTTTGTAAAACCTTACTACAATCCAAAAAGGTAGTAACAATAATTTCTGATGTTTTGTTTTGCAAGTCAGTTCCATATTAATGTAGTGCCTCGATTAGACAGAGATTGCGACCCACCTTTGTGTTTTTGAGTGGCTGAAGCTGGCAGCCCGGGCAGAGGGCGTCACTGTGGTACTACCAGGAGCTGGACGTGGCAGGGTAAACAGGCAATAACAATCCAAACAGAAATAAATTATATCACCGAATGCTGGTTACTGCGCTTCTGATTTTAATTTAAAAAATAAATTGTTAAAACAATTTGTTTTAAGTTTTATTATTCTGGGCATCGATGGCAAGGCCGGCATAGTGCTAATCCCTAGTTATTCTGGGAAGGCGGTAGTGGGCCTTTTTCTTAAACCGCTGACGTCCTTTGTAGCAGTTTGTTGCAACTGAGTGGTTGACTAGGCCACTTCAGAGAACCAATCACATGTAGGCCAGACTGGGTAAGGACGGCAGGTTTCCCCCCCCAAAGGACATCAATGAACAAGTTGAGTTTTTGCAACAATTAATAACCAGCTTTTTAATTTCCAGATTTAAAAAGAGAACTTGAATTCAAATTCTCAATCCACCAAGATGGGCTTTGAACTCACGTCCTCTGCATTAATAGCCCAGGCCTCGGGATTACCGGTTTGCATCAATGCTGATCTTTTTTTAAGGGGCATTGTTACATTTTAAATGTTACAGTTATCGCAATGGTTATGTGAGGCCTTTCATATTTAATAGAATCTGCAAAAGTGCGTTCTCGTGTTAAGCAAAATCCCTATCCACACATCATTCAAATCGTCCATTATACTTCTAATCGGAGCATAAATCTCTTTACTGCCGACCGTGTTAGCGTTTATCAGGATTCGTCTGTATTTTTGTTCCATATATGTTTCTACACAAGTGGCCCTTTGCGTTCCTGTCATATGGGTTTCCTTCACCGCAGAGTTACTGTACTAATGTGATTGATAAAATATTTCCGCTTAATCAACAGCTGTTTAGTTGAAGCCGGCTGGGTGATAGTGTTCCATCTTGTCCAGTAATAAATATCTTTTAACGCTTTGTAACCGGCTGCTCAAGCAGAAAACTCACTCCAACCTCTACTATTGGCTGACCTTGCTTTAGTGTTTCAATTCAGTATTTGGTTGCAGTTCTGTATATTGTTTAACAAAACGCTCATTGTGTGCAATGCGTTGAGCAGAATTAATTGCGGGATCAATTATACAATAAAAATAACCCTTGGGAGAAAGCTTTGAGAAGGCTCCGCACTTGAACTGGGACTAGAAAAGCTGCGGTAGCTTAAATTAAAAAATGAATATTTTAATATTATTTTTAATATATTATTGAAAATGCAAAGCGAGCGCAATGCAGTGTAATACTGAGTAATACAGGGCCAGTAGTTATTTAAAGACCCCCCCACACACACACACACCCCTGATGTCTGCTTGAACAGACTGCATTTTAAAACGATGGAAATTCCAGTCTGGATTTACAGCAATCCATCGCTATCAACTTGATGTCTCAGTGTGTACATTACCAGCATTATAGAACGGAAACCGTAAAATTAAGCTATAATAGGAAGAAATAATTACATCAATTTTTCTACAAAAGGCACATTATCGCGTTTCACAAAAATCGCACTGGTAGAGGGTTCCTCTGTGCGCTATATTTAACGAAATCGAGAAACCCAAAACAGCAATCCCACGTCCTCAAGTTGTGGGACTTGCCAATTGATCCCGTTTGGGATATTTACCCAGCGAATTACCAAATACCCAGCGGTGTGAATAAAGCAAATGAATCTTAGGCCAGTTTGGATCTTAAGATAACCATCTCGTTTGTTTATTTGTTGGCGGAACAGATTATTTTGCATTCGATGCACAAATACCAGCCCCGGGTGCACGTCATTCGCAAGGAGTGCGGAGAGGAGCTGTCTCCGGTCAAACCCATCCCGGAAGGAGACGGGGTCAAACATTTCTCCTTCCCCGAGACCGTCTTCACAACAGTGACCGCCTACCAGAACCAGCAGGTAGGGCGGCCGGCGATCGCCCGAGTGCCCCCGTCTCACCGCCAGCGAGCGGCTGCCGAGCCCACAGCCGGTCGCTGGAAATGTTCCCCGATTCTCTCTCTCTTTCACTTCACATCCACTTAAAAATAGCAAGCGACGAATCTTTATAGAGCGGTTTTTAGGTGGTTACACTTTCGCAGTCAAACCGGATATTACACTCGTTTAAAAAAAACTTGCTGATAAATTGTTATGACATATAATATTGCGTCTCCTGATCCATTTTGCTTATTTTTTTTAATTGAAACAACTGTTTCATTTTAAATTCTTTAAAAAAAGTTGCTACTGTTTTTGGAGTAATGGTTGATAACAGTGAGAATTAGTCAGTAGGATAACTGGTAGAAATTGCTCTCTGGACCTATCCGCGACATGACTAGAATAGCGGCGTTATATAACAGGATGCAGTCTTTAAACCAACAGTCGAAAAACTGCGGTCCTCTAATGTCAATTCCAATTCTGTCTCAGATCACCAGGTTGAAGATCGACAGGAACCCGTTCGCAAAAGGATTCCGGGATTCAGGGCGCAACAGGTAACTTGTTCCAATCCCCCATAACAGAGCATTCTGTAAAACCTCGCAGCCGACGTTGTAAATCACACACAACACGACAACATTAAAGCCTTCCCCGCGCTGAAAGCAACTTTCCAACCAATCCCGCACTCCCCACGCCTGACTTAAATCGAGCGCCACAAACAGCCTCCCGGCGGCAAGGGAAAAGGGACAGATGCAGAGATTAATGCTGCATTTTTTTCAGTCGGATCCCTGTACTGCCCATAAAGTTTAAAAGCAGAAAGGGGCAAACACTGGCCCCTTAGAAAATACAGGAAAAGACAACTTTATCTGCTAAACAAACTCGGCTATTTGATAGCGCAAGCGCGGCAAGTGATAAAATGGGAAAAGTTCAAGGCATCTTGTGTAAATTATCGCCCGAGCAACATCTCACCGGGAGGCGACTTTTATCTCGACACTAACTAGAACCCAAAAGCTCCTATTACTGGGGAAAATGAAGCCTGATTTTTGAGCCCTAGTCTACCCAATAAATATTTTATTGTGGCTTCCTGCGAAATGCCTATGATCCCCCTATAAAGTCAGTGTGAAAGCCATTACATCTGAACAAAATGTTGGCAAGCAAACATCAAGCGCAAATTTTCGTTCTTCATTACTTGGTCGCCAAGAATATTTCACGACTGTGGGCTATTTAGTCAAACGTGGGGCAATTATGTTGATTTAAATACGTTGTCATACTTGGTATCGCCTTCCTCACAAATCGAGAAAATATATTTTGACGACAGATGCTGCAGTTGTGCGGCGAATTGCACCAATGAGTGTTTTCTGACTGCCTGCCTGTTCAAGTGTAGCCGTCTCTGAACTTGTTTTTTCTTGCTGTGTGGGCAATGTACTCATCTACACGCATGTATGTGTGTGAGTGAATGGATGCAGCCCACTGCATGCTCAATGTAAAATTGCTGGCAGTCGCCAAGTTCGGCTGCTGGGAAAATCCCTTTCCAGTCGATTTTCCCAGGCCACTGGTCGCAGAGAGTTTTTGGAAGGTTCCGCACTTTGTAAACCCGGCACCATTAGCACAAGGTAAAAGCACCTGCGATGTTGGTTTATACTCTGAGGTTGGTTTCAGTAAACAAGGCATGTGCACTTTCAATAAGTATGCACCTTAACAGTTCTTTTTGTGTTTGTCTCCATATACGGGTGGTGTTATGCTATGTATTCCTTAAAGTGGAGAGATGGTCAGTAAAAGAGAATATTATTTTTCAGTAAAACACTGATCCCAATATTAACTCAATTTTTCAATTATCGACCACCTCCTTAAATTCCTCTCCCCTGCCCCCTCCATCCACAACTCTAACAATTATAAGATGCTCATGGATTCTTCATCAAGATAAAGATCATACATGCATCTTCCCCCTTCTTGTCCATCAAATCAAAGCTCCCGCAGTCTCTCTGCTGTACTAGCACTGAACCCCATCTATTTCTAGTTTTGTCTTCCAATTCACTCATTAAGCTCATTGCATCCATGAAACCAACTTTCTATTCCTTTGACTCCATTCCACTAATGTGCTGACCACCCAACTTTTCTTCCTGGTCCCCACGTTAGCTGACATTGTAACTGGTTCCCTCTCCTCAGGCACTGTACCCCTCCCTTCCAAAAATCATTAATCCTTCTAAAAAAATGACCCATGAACCCTCTATCCTTGTAAACTACTGCCCCATCTCCAACCTCCCTTTCTTCTCCAAAGCCTTTGAATATGTTGTCACCTCCCAGATCTGTGCCCATCTCTCCCACAACATTGTGTTATCTCTCCAATCAGATTTCTGACCATCCTAAAGCATTGAAACAACCCTAAAGCTTCTGTGACTCTGACCATGGTGTATTATCTTTCCTTGTGCTTTTCAACCTCCTGCAGCTTTATTGAATGTGAGCTTAAGTCACACATTAATACCTAGTGGACAGGAGCCGAGATCTCAGTCTTTTTTTCAGACTTACTATTGTACCATATACTATCTAGTTGAAAATATAATTAATTGGTTTGCAATGTGACGTTTTGTAAAGTAATTAAATTGAAGAGTATGGACCAGATTTTGCTGGAGCAGGGAATTCTCACAGCCAGCCCGATTAGTTAGATTTGTTCATGCATGTTTAGGTTTTAAATTTGTTTGCTCACAAAGTTGCTGAAAGTGGGAACTGATAACATCACAGCGAGGGCAACTTGGCAACTGGTGAACAATGGGGCAAATAGTGTATCTCCTTAACCAATGAGATTAAAGAATTGAGAAATAAACAGAGGAAGGATTGGGAATGAGAGTGGGTGAATTCAATGTCAAATTAGGTACAGAAAGAGAAATAAAGAGAGGGGCATAAATATTGGATTAAGGGAGAGAGAGAGAACTATCAGACAGGAAAGAAAAGTAGGAAAAAAAATCAAATTTGACTTTTTAAAAATCACCAAAAACAATTCACAACCTAAAGGAATGAGACTCCACACTTATAACTGTTCACTTTCTGGGCAAGAAAGGTTGATTGGCAGTCATTAACAATGATCACATCATTAAAATCTTCCTCGATTTCGAGGGACTGCCTATGATGATTATAATTAAAAGGGTACTTAGACTGTTAATCACTAGACTTAACTTTCTGTGGTGAATTTAATGACCAATTAACGTGTAAATGTAGCAACTTTGAGAAGCTAACAGCAGAGTGGCGCATATCGGCCAGCAAATTGTGGTGATTCGAAATTCCGTGGTATTTCTGCCTCGCTACAAGTTGCTGGCCAATTTGCACATTAATAACAGCGTGTGTTGTTCAGGCTATTTTTTCAGGAAAATCTGGCACAATGTTTACCTATTTGAACCAATATTGAATGCATTAAGAGTGAATATTGGTTTCAATAATAATGAAAGAGAGAGAGTTTACATTTGGTTTAACACTCAAGTCCGAACTACCGATGGAAATTTCCCATGGGTATTCCAGGAACAGACAGGCATCACAAAGGAAATTCTGCTGATATCCTTGGGCTACATAAACTTTTAAACAACTGGCTTATACTCATATTTTTTCTATTGAAAATCTGTTCATGAGGTTGTCTTGTGATTGGTGACATTTTTGTTTTGTCCAGCCAGCCTCACTGTAGATATTATTCATATTCCATAGCTGACCCTGACATATATTTTATTATCAACATGACACCGCTTATGTTAGCAAAACTTTGATTGGCCAAGACAGATTAGGACCTTCTTTTTGAAATCCAGCATTGTGACTAAACAGTTTCCTTGTGAAACAATGGCACAGTCATTCACACTGTGATGTTTAAACCATTCCTCTAACACTGCAGCAAGGACTCCTGATGGATATGAAATTACCAGCATGGAATGGAAAAAATTAAAAATGATTCATACTCATTTCAGCTTTGGAAAAAAAATCCAAGTTATTATGTTTCACTATTATTTAGACAGACAGACAGACAGACACGGTGTCCCAAAGGCTGGATTGCATCCATACATTAGAAGGAAACATGCAATTATTTAATTCAGTGACTTCATTCAAAACCAAGCTCAGTTGAGTGAAATGGTAATAATATGTTCAAAAACACACATGACTATTAGTAACATGTAAACTTGGAATTAGGTTACATTTCTTAATTAAAGGTTACTCAGGTCATAAACTGAGTGGCAAAACAAAACCTTTCAAGAATAAAAGATACTTTACCATTATATATTTTTTAAAATAAAGAAACTGAGTGAATCAGGAGATAATGAAAAATGAATGAAATCCACCAAACAGTTATTTGGATTTGAGCAAACATTTTTGCTATGAACAGATTTTAAATGACATTCTCTCTTAAATGCACATGTGAATATTTCACCAACACCAGGAAAGAATATCTCCATGTTTGGAACAATCAGCCCTTTGAGGAGAGCAATTCAGTGAACATACTGAAGATAGAGAATAAAGCAAAGCTTCACTGATTAATTATAGGATTGTCTCTTTGTTTTCACTTACAGAAACACATCTATCTTTAGAAATTTACAAACATGATTTATTTTCTCAGATAACCTGTGTCTATTTTGAAAAGTTGAAAGACATTTGGCATACAAAGAGTTAATGAATAATTGTTATCTTCATTCTACAGTGTCATCATAGATTAACCTATATCCCACTGAATAAACAGGAATTCAATTTTGTTAGCATAACAAGGCTGGGCTTTGCACTAAACACATACAACTCCACACTACAGAATGAACACTGCAATCAAATACTGTAAGATATGGCAGGGGTCAGGATTTTTACTCTATTATTGAAGAAGTCCTTATAATATTACTCATGATCAGATATTTACAATTACTATTGGATTCAAAATAATTGAAGAATTATATTTTCCAAAGTTGTATACTGAAATATTTATCAACATGCATTTGTATTTATATATGTAGTAAGTAAATGAAAGAACATGTGATTTATGAAGTGTAATTTTCTTGATTTAGAATGGGTTTAGAGGCTATCGTGGAATCTTATGCATTCTGGAGACCCTCTTTGCGGACCCTCAGCTTTGAAGATATACCTGGGATTCACAAACAAGGTATTGGCATGGCTTGTTCTTGCAACCATTCTCTCTGTTAGTGATAATGGGCAAAGTGGACAACAATACTAAAACAATATGCAGAAAGAAAATCTTCCCACATGTAACACTGGGTTTTATATTTATTGCATCACTGTTATTATAAAACTAATAACAAAAATGTTCTATATGTAGTCAGATTAATATTTTAATACAATGAAACCACGTTATAATGAAAGATTATTTTCCACATAAACTTATGTCAGTTTAATACTGCCTTTTTTATGCCTGATTTACACCAGTGTCTGTGTAAGCTCAGCACTAAATTGGTAGTATAACATCAGAGTATAACTGTCCTTTTAGACTCAGTATTCCTGTTGGGCTTTCTGCCATTGTTTCAAAAACAAGGGTCTCACTGCACATTCACATCACGCAAGATGCAATATAATAGCCGGTGCTCGATGAATAAATGCCAGTACGTCTAGTTCTCGGTGTGAGTCCAACACTCTGGTTAGGCAATGGATGTGTACGAGCATCTAGATGGTACACATGCCTGGCTGGAGGTAGCATATCACACATACTCACTCTGGTTCTGTCCCAAATTTCGAACGCCACTAAACACTGACACTGGGCGTTTTGAAAGAAACCAAAGTACAAGGTAAGTTTAACATGATAAGTACACATTGGGCCAAAAATTGTGGTCAGAGGCTTCCCGTGGGCGGATGCCTCTGACCTAAATTTTTTTAATGTAAGTACCTGGTGGTCCCAGAGGAATGAACACTTCCGGTCTGAGGCCTAGATGCGCAGCCCAGCGCAGAGGCCCACACATCCGAGGAACATAAACGCATCCTGGATCATGTGGACCTGAACCACCAATCACAATGTAATATTCTCATTGATAATAATGGTGAGTTCTGTTTGTACGAGCTCCCATTACTATCAATGAGAATACTCCCAAAACACAGAAACATAATATACTAAAAAAACACTGCACATATTTAAAATTAATTGAAATTAAACGTATCAGAAAAAAAATTATTTTTTTGAAAATGTTAAAAAAATGTTTTAAATAAACTTACCTTAATGGACAGAGTTTTTAATATGAAAATTAATGATAACATTTAATTTTTTTAACTTTTAAAACTCTTACACTGGTAAAAGCAGGCCTTAATCCTGTGTTTACCAGATGTAAGAGTTTTAAGGACAGTTGCTGGGCAAGAGTTTGGCAAATAGCCCAAATCTCCACCTGCAAAGTCTCTTCTCCCAGGGATGCATTGGATCTGAATGATCGGAAGTGCTGGGTTTAGGAGCCATGCACTCCACATGCCTAAACCCGGAATTGCATGGCCTCTTTGGACGTATGCGCACATCGTACACACCTGGAGAAGCCGGCATTTATGGCCCATTACACTGTGCTACTCTTAACACTCTGTATTATTACATGGCAGAGTTATGTATGTGAATATCTCTTTCGGTAATTTTTCTCCCTTTTCTTTCCTCCTCTGCTGAAGGCATTGACTCTTGCTGAGGTACAGTTCCACATGTTCTTAAGTGTCATTCTTCATGTATGAGGCTGGACAGTGAGAATCATTATAATGTTTGTCCAAGGAGGGGCCTTTATAGCTGGGCTTAGTACTGTCCTCACCTCATGTCCAAATACATAACTCTGCCATATCTCAAGACAGAAAGGAAAAGGAGGTGGGGTAGCTCTACTGATAAAGGATGCAATCACTGCAATAGTAAGAAATGATTTGGCTCAAATGACAAGGATGTTGAAACAGTTTGAATGGAGATAAGGAACAATAAGGGGAAAAAGTCACTGATGGGCATAGTCAATAGGCCCCCTAACAGTAGCAACTCTGTTGGTCGGAGCATAAACCAGGAAATAGTGGGGGTTTGTAAAAAGGGAACAGCAATAATCATGGATGATTTTAACCTCCATATTGATTGGACAAATCAAATTGATCAGGGTAGCCTTGAGGAGGAATTCATAGAGTGCGTAAGGGACGGGTTCCTTATGCAGTATGTAATGGAACCAACCAGGGGGCAGGCTATCTTAGATCTGGTCCTGTGTAATGAGACAGGATTAAAAAATAATCTCCTAGTAAAGGATTCCTTCAGAATGAGTGATCATAGCATGATTGAATTTCAAATTCAGATGGAGGGTGAGAAAGTTGGATCTCTAACCAGCGTACTAAGCTTGAATAAAGGAGACTAGAAGATATGAGGGCACAGTTGGCTAAAGTGGACTGGGAAATAGATTAAAGTGTAGGACGGTTGATGAACAGTGGTGTATATTTAAGGAGAAATTTCACAACTTTCAAGAAAAATATATTCCAGTGAAGAGGAAAAGGTGTAAGAGAAAAGGGTGGCTAAAGTAAATGTTGGTCCCTTAGAGGACGAGACCGGGGAATTAGTAATGGGGAACATGGAGATGGCAGAAACTCTGAACAAATATTTTGTATCAGTCTTTACGGTAAAGGACACTAACAATATTCCAACAGTGGATAGTCTACGGGCTATAGGCGGGGAGGAATTTAACACAATCACAATCATTAAGGAGGTGGTACTCAGTAAGATAATGGGACTAAAGGCGGATAAATCCTCTGGACCTGATGGCTTGCATCCTAGGGTTTTAAGAGAAGTAGCGACAGGGATTGTGGATGCATTGGTTGTAATTTGCCAAAATTCCCTGGATTCTGGGGTGGTCCCAGCAGATTGGTAAACTGCAAATGTAACGCCCCTATTTGAAAAAGGAGGCAGACAAAAAGCAGGAAACTATAGACCAGTTAGCCTAACATCTGTGGTTGGGAAAATGTTGGAGTCCATTATTAAAGAAGTAGTAGCAGGATATTTGGAACAGCAAAATTCGGTCAGGCAGAGTCAGCATGGATTTATGAAGAGGAAATCATGTTTGACAAATTTGCTGGAGTTCTTTGAAGATGTAACGGACAGGATGAATAAAGGGGAACCAGTGGTTGTGGTGTATTTGGACTTCCAGAAGGCATTTGACAAGGTGCCACATAAAAGGTTACTGCACAAGATAAAAGTTCACGGTGTTGGGGGTAATATGTTAGCATGGATAGAGGATTAGCTAACTAACAGAAAACAGAGAGTCAGGATAAATGGTTCATTCTCTGGTTGGCAACCAGTAACTAGTGGGGTGCTTCAGGGATTAGTGCTGGGACCCCAACTATTTACAATCTATATTAACGACTTGGAAGAAGGGACTGAGTGTAACGTAGCCATGTTTGCTGACAATACAAAGATGGGAGGAAAAGCAATATGTGAGGAGGACACACAAAATCTGCAGAAGGACATAGACAGGCTAAGTGAGTGGGCAAAAATTTAGCAGATGGAGTATAATGTTGGAAAGTGTGAGGTCATGCACTTTGGCAGAAAAAAATCGAAGAGCAAGTTATTATTTAAATGGAGAAAGATTGCAAAGTGCTTCAGTACAGCGGGACCTGGGATACTTGTGCATGAAACATAAAAGGATAGTATGCAGGTACAGCAAGTGATCAGGAAGCCCAATGGTATCTCGGCCTTTATTGCAAAGGGAATGGAGTATAAAAGCAAGGAAGTCTTGCTACAGCTATATAAGGTATTGGTGAGGCCACACCTGGAATACTGCGTGCAGTTTTGGTTTCCATATTTACGAAAGGATATACTTGCTTTGGAGGCAGTTCAGAGAAGGTTCACTAGGTTGATTCCGGGGATGAGGAGGTTGACTTATGAGGAAAGGTTGAGTAGGTTGGACCTCTACTCATTGGTATTCAGAAGAATGAGAGGTGATCTTATCAAAACATATAAGACTATGAGTGGGCTTGACAAGGCGGATGCAGAGAGGATGTTTCCACTGATGGGGGAGACTAGAACCAGAGGGCATGATCTTAGAATAAGGGGCCGCCCATTTAAAACAGAGATGAGGAGAAATTTCTGCTCTCAGAGGGTTGTTAATCTGTGGAATTTGCTGCCTCTGGAAGCTGTGGAAGCTGGGACATTGAATAAATTTAAGACAGACGATAAACGATAAGGGGTTATGGGGAACGGGCGGGGAAGTGGAGCTGAGTCCATGATCAGTTCAGCCATGATCTTAATAAATGGTGGAGCAGGCTCGAGTGGCCATATGACCTACTCCTGCTCCTATTTCTTATGTTCTTATGTACATGAATTTCCAGCAAGGTTGCTGGATAGCTGTCTCTAGAAAGAGCCCTGGTTGATTTCCACTTCCTGAGCCAGGAGTGCAGGGGCCAATTGCAGCACCCACTGTAGACACAGATTGGCAATTCAACAGGTCTGGTTTGTTTGACTCAGTTGCTCACTGAATGAACTCACTGAGCTATTGAGGGTGCAGTTGCACACCATTTGTGCCTCTGTACCACTGCTCGTTGGCATTGTGGATTGGCATTCCATTATATCACACTTGTCTTTAAATGAAAAGGGTCTAAGGAGAACATGGAATCATTAGACATGTAACCTGACCATTTGCAGGAAATAATTTAACATGGAAACATGGTTGTAACTTTCATTTGGATGTTACTGAGTCAGACAATATATTACACAGAAATATTGTCATATTCAATGGCAGATATAGTAAAGTGAATAAAAGACATTTACTGCAACAAACTTTGCAAGAAACTGTGTTTTTCTTAATAGGTGGTACAATATCCTCGTCTGCCCACCAAAGTCCAGGAAATGGTGCCACAACACATCTTCTCCCTGGCTCTTCCTGCTCCTCTCCAGCTTTCCACCTGGCACCAAATAGTAGCCAGCTCTGCAACCTGAGCCCAGCAGACTTCACAACCTGTAACCGCACAGGTCTGGCCTTTAACAGATACAGCAGTAGTCTTGCTGAAACCTACAACCGTCTGACCAGTCCTGGCAGTGAAACCTTTGCATCCCAGAGGACCCCCTCCTACATTGGAGTAGCTAACACAGCAAGTGTGAACATGTCAATTTCAGGCAATGACGGAGAGGCATTCAACTGCCATCAGGCTGGGTTGACGGTGCCGATCTCTGGGATATCATCTCCTCAGCTTCAGTACATCATGCCTTCACCGTCAAATAATGCCTTCACCGCCAATCAGACCCACCAGGGCTCCTACAGTACTTTCAGATTGCACAGCCCATATGGTTTATATGGATATAATTTCTCCACTTCCCCCAGACTGGCAGCCAGCCCTGAGAAAATAATTTCTTCCCAAGGAGGTTTCCTGGGTTCATCTCCCAGTGGTACCATGACTGATCGACAGATCTTGCCCACCATGGAGGGGATGCACATGCTCAATAGCAGCCAGCAAAGCATGTTTGACACAAGGTCATTAGGGAGCTTGACAGCATCACCATCCCAGATCCCAGCGCATTTAGTTTGACAAAATAGCTGAGCTTGAGTGAAAATGCGTGCTCTTACGCTATGAAATATTGGTGGAGATTCTCCCATTTATCAACATGCTCACCGTTATCAAATACATTATTCAGCTGTGGCACTGGTAGGGTACGGACTGAATGTGCTGGAGATCGGAACATATTTGGACTTTCCATCTAGTTGCAGTGTTTGTTCCTACAGCAGGTATGGTATGTCAGGTGATGTGAGGCTCCAGCTGTGGTACCAAGAGAGTTTCAAAGGACACAGTAATACAGGCCAAGAGCAGTTGAAGTGGAGAAGAAGGCCAAATGTTTTCAAATATCATTATCATTGACTATGTATCTTGTATATTGACGCAATCTTCTGGATTGACAGATGAATTCACTAACTGTGGCAGGTAGTGAATGGACTTGGTTACAACGTGAAGACAATCAAGACATTTGGATACAAATGCCTGACTTACAATAATGACTCTGTTTCAACTAGTAACCTCACACAAACCCACAAACACCATCCTTTGATCCATCTGGTGACTTCAGTTGCCTCCAGCGTTCTCCTTTCCTCTCCTGAGATTGTTAACACATAGTTGCGTATGGTTCTACAGACATTGGTGGCTTTTCAGTCCTCAATCAAGTAGCCTTCATGTGTGAGTCTAAATGGTTAATTGACCGTCAAAACCATAGGTACCACCACAGCAAAGGCCGATCCTGTCTGTACTTGATGGCCGCACAAGTGCACTTTCCACTGCAGAGAATCACTGGATAGTGATCAAGTGTACCAGTCAAACATATACAAACAATATTACCTGGCTGGTTTTCCCTCTTCATAGACTGGAGCACTCAGAATCCAGTGGTAGCCCCCCTCTGCCACCCTACTGAGATCAGCCAACTCAGCACAGACCAGCGATTGTACCTGTGACCTTCTTGGTCTAACATTTATAATATTCACACAATTGAGCCAGCCCACTTAAAATAATAATAATGAAGATTTGTCTCCCTACCCTCCATGATTTTAACATTACATTTTGTTTCAAAAAGGCAGCATGTTTTAACACCATGTTCTAATGTAACATAAAAGATGATAGTCGCCATGACAAATTATAACTCTAAAACAGAATTACAGTGTTCCAGTGCTCTACTTTGTTTAATATGCAATTATATAAATGACCCCCCCCCCAAAAAAAAATACAAAGCAAATAACAAATACAGGAATACAATAAACATACTTCCATTTTAATTGGCAGAAAAATAGCAATACATTTATTTAATTTCTATTCATGGTTAGCCGTTGAGTCAAGGTGAAATTGTATAAAATATTAGTTCTTTTGTACAATAAAAACAGAAAATGCTGGAAATACTCAGCAGGTCATGCTGCATCTGTGGAGAGAGAAACAGAGTTAACATTTCAGGTTGATGACCTTTTGTCAGAACTGTTCTTTTGTACAGTTAGCTATGCTTTCATTCATTGGCCTTTGAGGCAATCATAGCACCAAACCATGATTTAAAGTTCTCAAAATTTCTGTAGTAATATGGTCACACAAATTAAGGACGATCGTCCAAAGAGATCGCATCCACCTGCAGTATCTGGAAGATTCATTTCTCAAATTATGCCTATTGGAAATGTAAAATGCAATTGCATATTTCCAAAAAAGAGTGTTTGTCACGAAGTGCTGATGTTTGGGAGTCACCAGTCAAACCTATACAAGCCATATTACCTGGACATTTACACATAATACTCTCCCTTGTAGTCTGGGATAATACAATACACAAATTAGTCCACTGTGGATAAATTCAAAGATAAGGAATGCCTTTCTAAAAGGCACTCTTCAAAATAAATTCATCTGTAAGAAGTGTTAGCAATAATTAAACATTGATATATTTTGTTGAAACTGTTCCAGGTCAAGACATTGATTGCTCCACCCAAACTGATTATGCCCCCTATCAGGAAGCTGCTAAAATAAAAAAGGTTCTGAACAAAACTCCAATGTCTTAGTGAGTTGTGCCGATGTGCCTGGAAATATACCAATGTCCTTCAGAAACAAAAGCACTTGAAACAACTACAACAAATGATAATTCACAAAGAGTATATCTGCAAAGTATCTCCCGATTGGGAAGATGTTTTTATTCCTAAGTATCTTGGGGTTATATAAGCAATAAGATTAAGATATCTTTCAAGCTAGTTTGACCTTGCTATATCTGCTTTGGGATATATATACAAAATTCTGATGTCTGAAGCAACTTTGCCAGCTGAAATGTTGCATAATAAGATGATTAAAAATCAAATATAAAAGCAATGTGGTTTTCGACTTCATAACTTGGGTAAGATTGTGCTCTTATCCATAGGGAACATTAACAGCATCAAATCACAAGGACTACAGTCTTTTCACTCCCTCTTTGAACTGCACCGTACCGTAAGTGCCAAATATTCTCATTGCCTTTTTGTTACTTAACAGTGAGGAAGTATGTCTAAATTATCAAGCCTTATGTATGTGAATAGCCCTGTCTAAATATTGTTAAAACTGTACTTTCAAATTGTTTAAATGTGTAAATATGTAACTGTGCTACTGCAAAACTTTACTGGCAATAAAAAAGTAGACTTTACATAAGTACAGCCTAAAGAGCCTTCATTAAAGTTACTCATTTCAAAATATTAATTAATAGGTCCAGGGAAATTTCAGTCTCTGGGCTAACTCTTTATTCTCAACTTATCCACCATGTGGAAACAAGATATAGCAAGTAATGTAGAAGTATTGAAAATATTATGCTATTACACATTTCATTGTGCATGTATACAATACAACTACTGAAATACCAGGAATATATTTATGACTTTAACATTAACCTTAATGGGGATATTTTCCACTTTCTTGAAAAAATAAGCAACTCTTGGTCATATTTCATGGCTGTTAATGGAAACGGAGACTTCTCCTGGTTTTACTTGTGCAATTGTGCAATAAAAGTTCAATTAAGAGACCTGGCAGATATGGACCAATCAGCACTCGCCTGCATTTCTTTTCTTTTCACACCTCTCCAAGTGATTAAATAATGTAAAAGATGAAGAGACGTAAATGCAGTGGTGAAGGGAGCAAAACTGGTATTTTCCCAAATGGCTGGATGAAAGGTACATGAAGGCCATTTCACATCTATGAGGCCGGAATTCAATAACGACCCATTTGGGGGCGGTAACCGAGGCGAGGACGGACTTCCTGCACCCGGCGCAAAGTCCCGCCCAGCCGCAAAATTGAGGTTACTGCCCCCGAGAGGAATTGGAGTGCAATGTCGGTCGCTCCACTTCCTCTTGGGAGCGGCACTGGGGCGCTAAACGTGGGAATTTTCTAGTGCTACGCGGAGCACCATGTTGCGCTGGCAGGAGCTACAGGCCCACCTCTTCGGTTAAATGGGAGGGCATGCTGCGAGGTCTACAGTGGGGCGAGGGGTCACCACTTCTTCACCGGGGAGCGGCATGCCGTGGCAGAAGCCCGGCACAGAAGCAGAGTGCCAAGCTGCAACATGGTGGCACGGACCGCGCAAAATCGTCAATGCAAGGCCTTGCCCAGTAAGTTGGCCAATGAAACAAAATGGCGCCATGCACCTCTTCTTTAATTTTCAACCCACATGGTGGGCGCAAACATTGCCTGTGGCAGCCTCATGGGACACCAATGAATTTCCGCCCCGGGTGCGAAAATGGGCCGCTGCACGCGCCGATGACATCATCATCATTGGCGTAGCGGCCCGGGGTGCTACTGGTGGGAGCGGGACACTGCCAAGTTGAGCCTCCGCTAACTCCCGTAGAATTTCACGGGAGGCGGTAACGGCCCCGGTCGAGAAATCATTTGCGCCCCGTTAGCGCCTCCTGGGGGCGCTGAGGGGAGGCGCAAACAATGCAAATTTCTCTCCCCATGAGCTGAAAAATGGAATGTTCTTTTTGAGCTTAAAGGCTGGCATCTGTCAACTCAGGACCTGGTTAACTCCCCAGGCATGGGAGGAGTCTGGATGAAGTTCTGTGATTTAGAGAGGAGCACCAAGGTAAGGCAAGAATCTTACAGCAGATGCTGCCTGTCTTAACATGCACAGGAAGGACTCATGGAGATGTGCGATGTGAACATAAAAACCCTATTACTTGTGAGTATTTACAGCACGTGGTCGATCCATGTATAGAAATGTTAAGCAAGATATAGCAAATAATGTAGAAGTACTGAAAATATCACAATATTGCTCAATTCTCGAAAAAAAGCAATCTTGTTCATATTTAATGGTTGCCAATGAAAACACAGACTACTCCTGAAGCCCATGGGATTAAAGGGGCACTGGCAGCATGGATACAAAATTGGCTGGGAGACAGAAAGCAGAGGGTTGTAGTGACTGGTTATTTTTCAGACTGGAGGGAAGATATACAGTGGTGTCCCCCAGGGGTCAGTATTAGAACCACTGCTCTTTTTAATATATATATATTAATGACCTGGACTTTAGTATACAAGTCATAATTTCAAAGTTTGTGGATGACACAAAGCTTGGAAGTGTACAAAACAATGAGGAGGTTAGTAACAGACTTCAGGAGAACATAGACAGTCTGGTGAAATGGGCAGACAAATGAGAGATGACATTTAATGCAGTGTGAAGTGATGCAATTTGGAAGAAAACATGAGGAGAAGCTGTCTAAAGTAAATAGGAATGCAGGAACAGAGAGACTTGGGGGGGTGGGGGGAGGGGGCGATTCACATGCACAATTATTTGAAGGTGGCAGGACAAGTCAATAAGGCTGTTAATAAAGCATATAGGATCCTTGGGTTTATTAATAGAGGCATTGAATACAAAAGCAAGCATGTCATGGTAAACCTTTTGGTCTTGGTTGGCCGGTGCGAACCCGCTGGGCCGAAATGGCCTCCTTCCGTGATGTAAATTTCTATAATTCTATCACTGGTTAGGGTTCAGCTGGAATATTGTGTTCAAGTCTGGGCAACGGGTTATCATGATCTGGAATGCACTGCTTGAAAGGGTGGTGGAAGTACATTCAATAATAATTTTCAAAAGGGAATTAGATATATGCTTAAAAGGGAAAACAAAATTACAGGGCTATGGTGAAAGAGCAGGAGAGTGGGACTTTCAGAGAGTTGGCAAAGGCATGATGGACCAGATGGCCTGATTCTATGCTGTGTCATTCTATAATTTCATTGTCAATGTCACGGTGGCAAAAACAAGGTGCTGTAACGAAGAAGAGCCAGGTTGAAATAACTCTGTTATTGAACACTGCTCTTAGTTTTACAGGCCAAAATGTTAAGTAATAAAGTGTCACAGCGTGCCATAGATGGCAGTCAGTATTCAGAGATTACTCATACCCTGTGAATAGGGTTTAATTCCCTTAATAGGGAGGGAGGCTCATCCTGATGCTGAGCCCAAAGAGATTGGACAGGTAAGGCGGCCAATGGCGATCTACCTTGATGAGCAACATCTGTTACATCAACATCTCTTCACATTTGGTGCAAAATTATTTAATGGAGATCAAAGTGGAGATGAAAACTAAGCTGAAATAATAATTTTGATGAGTACTGCAGTGAGAATACAAGTCCTTCTGCTGATTAAAGACAGCTCAGATTGAGAGGACTGGATACATTTTCTGATAATATTCCTCTGCAGAATTTTAGGGGTTTCACTACTGAAAATGAACAACACCTCCACATTATTTAATAAGCCTCTAACAAGGTTTCCTGGAAATAAAAAAGGTCACTATTTAGCCCATTTTATGATCAGAGGAAGATTGAAAGTCGCACAGCAAACACACTTTGGGGCAGTTTGAGCTCATTACCTGTTTTGCTCATATTTTTGAAATTACATGTTCTTCATTCCAAAATACTATTTTATTCCCCTTCTACTGAATGCAAAGTAAATTATTAAATTAAACACTTACAACAGAATTTAAGCAAAAATAATAAAAGATTAATGTGCTTGTGTCACTGTCATCCACTTCTCCTTCTGTCCTATATTATTTACTTTAACTTCAAGCTGATTTTTCTAACCTTATTTTTAGTTTTCTAACTTTAAAATCTTTTAAATCAGTTACCCCTTTTCTTCTGTTCCCACCAGTTATTTTGAATGTGAGTGCAACATTACAAAAATTGTCAATTGATTGTGCAAAATCTGGCATCACATGTCATTTTCCAGCCAATTAAATGGCACAGAGTTGAAGATTGTCAGAGTCAAGTCAATCTCTGATGCATTTTTGTTGTTGTCAAAATCAGGAAGGGATGAGGTCCCATTTCCCTACTGGAAGAGTAAACTCATCTGCTGCTCAAGGGATTAAATATTAAAAATGACAGTGGTCTATTCTTCTAGTATGTTGGCCCACTAGCCTATTGTGCTACAGAGTGCTCAAACACAACTTCTTTCCAGTAATTCTTCACATGGTAAATTGTCATTCAATGAAACTTCCTGGAATGCATGAGAGTTAGGCCATGCTGCACACCATGTGCATTGCTCATTGATCAGCAAATCTCAAGGGCAAATCTGGGAGAGTTAAAAGGAAATAATCTCAGTCATGGCATGGAAGAGAAACTTTAAGTGAGGGAGAAAATAGCTTACATAATAGAGGCAAAAGCATTCACTACAATATTGTTGCCAATGATAGATTTAGTATAAGTTTCTCATGTGAATCTCAAGTTAGGAGTCAACTGTGGCTTAGTGGGTGGCACTCCTGCCTCTGAGTCAGAAGATTGTGGGTTCAAGCCCCACTCCAGAGACTTGACCACAAAATCTACACTGACGTCCCCACTGCAGTACTGTTGGAGGTGCCATCTTTTCATTGAGATGTTTAACCCTGGCCCCATCTGGCCTCTCAGGTGGATGTAAAAGTTCGCATGGCACTATTTTGAAGAAGAGCAGGGTGTTCTTCTGGTAACCTGGCCAATACTTATCCCTTAATCAACATCTCTAAAACAGATGATCTGGTCATTATCTCATTGCTATTTATATGAGGCCTTGCTGTGTGCAGATTGGCTGCTGCGTTTACTACATTACAAGAGTAACGACATTTCAAAAGTACTATGTTTCGCTGATCAATGGGTTAAGCACTTTGGGATGTCTCAAGGTCATGAAAGGCATTAGACAAATGCAAGTTCTTTCTCTTTCTTTCCATTACTTTCAATAAAAGTATGAAGTATTCTCCCTCCCCCTGTATGCAAGGCCTCCCCTTCACTAAATCAGCAGAAGTTACTGCAAATTATTTCAAAAACTTTAACTGCTTTACATAGAGGATGGTGAATAGGAGCAATGGATTACCCAGGGAGCTAGTGGATTTAAATCCGGTGAAAAAGTTAAGGAGGAATTGGATAGGTACTTTAGGGAGTGGCCAATTGAGAGGTAACATAAGAGGCCTGAGGATTGATGGAAATGAGTGCTCTGGTCTCACCAGCATACTCGGTGTGAGCTGTGAGCGCTGGTCGTACCTCTACGGGCAACCCGTCCGAGCGACGACATCAATATCAGGCCTCATGCCTCTCCGGCAGCAGTCCTCATGTAAGTCCTTGGAAGGGATCAGGGGGGTTGGCACAGGCTACAGCAGGGCAGGGCCGATCATGCCTCCTGTGGAGGTGGGGGAGCAGCCCTGTTCCTCCTGGCTCCATAGGAACAAAATTCATCTACTTGTCGTTGGCGGCCGAAGAATCCTGAGTGAGGCGGGCCTTACACCTCCCCACCCATCACTGACAATTTTTTTTGATGGGGCCCTTCAATAGGCGTTAGACCCCTACATTACGTATTAAATGGATCTAAAGCCTATTTTAGGCGTACATCCGAGACCCCTAAAAATAGGCCCCATGTATTTAGCAGTGTGACCGATGCCGATGCAGATCGATCGCAGGCTATCCCAGTGCTAAATTGAGATGCTTTGTGCCTGGTGTACACACATAAAACGGGTGCATTGCAGTCCAATTTCTACCCCATTCATTGTTGGGACTAGCCAGAAAGGCTTCAGACTTTCCAAGTCATGCACTTTCCTCAGTTCCTAAGAAACTGTATATTATGGAAGAAAATCATCACTGTGCAGCTCGTTTCTTTGTAAGGGACAAATGGGTCAAAATGTAGATTTTCTGACTATGAAAATTCTGGCCCAACTTGGACTACTTCAACCCAGATCATGTTCAGCACTGACCACCTTTGGTGGCTGGTGGCTGGGTACCTACAGCACCAGACTGTTTTGCCAAACAGGTGCGTGGTTTTGAAATACAGAATAAGCTTGAGGCCTACAGCATCAGATAGTTGATCATAACTGTGGAGCCAGTATACAAGAATTCACTGCTAGGCTGTGTTGAATATCTAATTTATAGCTCACAAGCTGCTGCCAAACTGGCCAAACAAACATGAGACGGGGAGAAGTGGTACACGGAGAGTAGGAAGGCAGAATCTGTTCTGTCTGGAAGGTTTCACTTGAAGACTGCATAAGTTCCAGGAGTTTATAAGTGTTTTGACCGATCACAAATTGGATGCTAATTATCAACAAAACAGACCAGGTGAAGGAAAGTCTCCAGAATGAAGGGTGTTAAGGAGACTAACTGCATTATTTATAAAGCTCTGCATAAGCTGCTTTGTTAAGTTGCAGTACATTGTGTGAAGCTATATGCGCAAACCTCTCCTATTTATTAGTATATTGCAATAGGTACTTTTTCATAATTTTGTAATAGAAACATAGAAAATAGGTGCAGGAGTAGGCCATTCGGCCCTTCGAGCCTGCACCACCATTCAATATGATCATGGCTGATCATGCAACTTCAGTACCCCACTCCTGCCTTCTCCCCATACCCCCTGATCCCTTTATAAATGCTTATAAATAACTCACGTCACTAGATTTATAATATCTCAGTGATTATATAAATATAATAACAAATATTTTTTTAAATCTTAGGCTTGACAGGGGCAAGATATTGAGCGTGAAATTTAACTTTGACATGGTGCAAAACCAGGCGGTAGTGGATCGGCCTCCCATTAGACAGACTGCCCAAATTTCCTTTCCAATTAAGTCAATTAGACGGGGTATACAACAAGTGGCCAATCCGCTACCACCCGTGCTGCGCCCACTCCGAAAGTGAGTTTTACCCCCGCACCCACCCCAGCCCTCCAATTATGAGCTGCAGAGAGTCACAGTGCCTGGTAGCTTGCACGGACACGGGGAAAAAGCCATTTCCTTCAGGCGACTGCCTCAGCAAATCATTCTAGCACTCATTCCTGCCAGGTTAAATTTAGCCAGGCCTCTGAGTGCAGAAATCCTCTGTCGTTTGAAGGTGAAGGCTGTGACAAATGGGCAGCACATGAAAATCACAACCATGATAGCAAGGAAAGGGAAATTTTAATTTGGGAACACAAATATGAGAAGATTGCAGTGCTGACTGGACAGTGCAGACCCTCGGCAGGTTTGAAGTCTTGAATTGAGCTCACATGATGTGCAGATGATGTGTAGT
The DNA here is from genome assembly GCF_044704955.1 of Pristiophorus japonicus. NCBI lineage: Eukaryota > Metazoa > Chordata > Chondrichthyes > Pristiophoridae > Pristiophorus > Pristiophorus japonicus. Next base: position 177,496,009 of record NC_091983.1, on the reverse strand, counting down.
CATTATCAGAAAATCTTGAGAAATTAACACTTGTATCTTACCAGGTGCACACGCGAGAGGTCTGGCAGGGAACCGAGCTGTGGTCACGCCATCGGACCACTTGATCGGTCTATATGCAGACCATTTACGACTATACCAGATAGCACTCATTAACATTAAACAGCACGCTGACTGGAGTTCTAATGCTGGGTATCATGTTGCCCTGGTATTTAAAGTAGCTGCATCTCTTTCCCTTACACTTGCACAGTATGTATTTCCACCCTTTGGATTCATTTAAAAGCCCATCATCATTCTTAAATTTTTATTGTTAATTTGTGTTTCATCTGGTCAATGTGATTTCCAAATTTAGGTGGCGTAACCAGGTCTAGCCCAAATCTGTGGCAACTGGGGATATACATTTTTCTTTACCTTTCAAATGTCTTCTCTCCTCTCCTGAAGACGCTGACTCATTCTAGGTCTGAAGTCCATGGATGCCAAACACTGTCCAATATCTTATTCAGGTGATATTCTTCATATGTGAGCCGAGACACATGTGACCTGAAACACTCAATCTGTTTCCCTCTCCACAGATGCTGCCTGATCTGATGAGTATTTGCAGCATTTTCTGTTTTTAGTTCAGATTTTCAGTTTACAACTTAATGTAAGCCTGCTACTGGAGAAAATTTCTGTAACTTACCAAATTTAACTTCACCATAACAGGGCCATGCACAATCCAGAACACTAGGGGGGTCAGGGAGTGGGGTGAGTTTGAATTCTGAGTGACCTACTCAAACTTATTTTGATATGTGGAATATGATTAAAGAAAAGATACTCTTTCACCGCAGCTCTGGTATCTCTAAGTAGTGATCCTTACATAACCAGTGTAAAAATGAGCAAAACATCAAGGTTGAAAACCATTGCCATATATCTCTTTAGCTTTCCCTGGGCTGTTTTTTTAAAAAATATTCTCTGATACTTCCTACTGTTTGATATAACCCAGAAATAAATCTGCTGGTACTAAATTAGGATTAGTTTGCATGCAGTGCAGTACACTACCAATTTACCAAGTTCCAGTAATCAGGCCCACAGAATTTGAAAACTACTTTTATAATCACCTGATCAATTTAATTCCTTAACCACTGCTGGTTTTTCCTTTCTGAGCCCAACAAACTGCCCACGCGGATTTCTGGATTCCAGAGCAGTTCAGATGCTCTGCGCTAACTTTGGAGCAAAATCCAATTCCTCAGAAGAAGTGATGTCAGCCACATGGAAAACAAGAGGAAAATATCATCAAATATTTTTAATCCCCAAACTTAGCAAAAACAATATTAAACAAAACAACATGAAAACTGTTGGCAGTTCTTCACAAACAAGCTCCAGCAGCTTATAGCTTTTAAATGGCCCTGTTTGGACTCAAACTTTTCTTCATCCCTTTATAGGAAATCTGTAGTCCACTCACTGTGCTCACACTATTAAACCCGCATTGTAGAACTCCCCTTGTGGCTCACTTGGTGAACGCACTGCCTGGCATGGTACTGAAGTATCTGGTCTGGATTCAAAGTTCCTGGTTTGATGCCTGGTTCGTGCTGGAGTTAGCTGTTCTCAATTTCGGCAACATTTGTGTCGTTACAACTGGCCTCAGTGGCCATGGCAAAACCCGGGGTCCCGGTCCTTTTCATTCACGCAGCGGCATGCGTGTGGACGCGTGGCGAGGAGAGGACTAGGCTCGGATATGATGACGCATGATTGAATAGCTTACTAACTCTGCCCACCTAGGCTCACACATATGAAGAATGGCCAAACCCTGCGATAGATACTGGAAAGTGTTGGAGCTGTAACCCAGCGCGAGTCACCAGCTTGAGGAGAAAGTTGGGAAAATAATACTTACTGCAATCCAGAGCAGACAGCAGTTTTAATAAGGCTTTGGCCTATCCAAATGCAAGAGATGTACAAAATTCAGCACAATACACAGCAGAGCTTTGCTTTCATTACACATGTGAAGAAATAAGGGTTTATTGCTATGTTATTATTAGTGGCGCCCTGTAGCATTGCGCCTGGTTAGTTGGGGCCTTCAGTGCAACTTCTGACCTTTACTCCGGTCCATTGCAGTGTAAGTATAGCAGCAATTTGCCAATCACCGATACTGTAAATTTGCGATGGAGTATATGTTTGACACAGGGGGAAATGATTTCACATTTTACTGATTCAAAAAGCTACCCTCACTGATATAGGGGCTGATTTTCCATCGCCCTACACTGAGTGCAGGGCAGGTGGAGCGTACCCAAAGTATGCTCCACTTGAAGGTACCTAAAGAAAGACAAAGTAAGAAAGAATTTGCACTTATACAGTGCCTTTCACCAGCTGTAGGAAATACAGCAGCCAATTTGCACACAAGCAGCAAGGTCCCACAAGCAGCAAGGTCCCACAAACAGCAAGGTCCCACAAACAGCAATGAGATGATGGCCAGATAATCTGTTTTCAGGATGTTGGTTGAGTGATAAATGTTGGCCAGGACACCGGGGAGAGCTTCCCCTGTATCATAGAATCATAGAAGTTTACAGCACGGAAGGAGGCCATTTCAGCCCATCGAGTCCGCACTGGCCAACATGAGGCTATCCAGCCTAATCCCACTTTCCAGCTCTGGGTCTGTAACCCTGCAGGTTGCGGCACTTCAGATGCACATCCAAGTACTTTTTTAATGTGGTGAGGGTTTCTGCCTCTACCGTCCTTTCAGGCAGTGAGTTCCAGACCCCCACCACCCTCTGTGTGAAGAAATTTCCCCTCAAATCCCCTCTAAACCTTCTACAAATTACTTTAAATTTATGCCCCATGGTTATTGACCCCTCTGCTAAGGGAAATAGGCCCTTTCTATCCACTATATCTAGGCCCCTCATAATTTTATACACCTCAATGAGTCCTCTCCTCATCCTGTATCTGCAGGTTCAGGTCATTGACGTGGCAGCAACATCCATTTGGGAGGGCCTGGCGCATAAGCGTATTAATGGCTGGTGGCTGTGGGACAGCAACCAATAGGCTCCCAGCCCGTCATGCCCTCTGCTCTCTTTGGAGAGAAATGAAAAAAACCTACTGGTTTGCAGGAGGAGGAGTTTTCCTGCCGCCTTTTCTCAGGTCCTCTAAACGGTGGTTGATGAGGGAAACCGCGATGGCCCACTTGCAATGGTCGCACTAGCTCCTGGGAGTCCGCCAGACACAAATAAAGCAGGCGGCATGTTGACGTCAGTCCCATCTCATTACCATGGCATTTGCCCCTCACGTAAATGCACATGTAGCATGAAGGGAACAGAGACCCAGTGCAGTGACAGGAAATAGGCCTACCAGGGTTGCAAAGCAGAGGAAAATAAGCCCCACATTCCTTGTAACATTATTTACCAACCACTTTACACAGTTTTGCTTCTTCTGCAAAGTCTGTTATGCTCAGTTATTTACTTTACAAAATATTTATTTATTTTTTGCACTACCTTCCACAATACATTTGGAAATTTCATTTAAGATGTGAGTATTTATTTAACTTTTCCTTCTCCTTCAGTTATTTACATGGTGATAAAAGGTATTCCCCCCCCGAACCCCTCTCCACTCCCCACCGCTTACTTCACCAAGGAGAATTTTGTGTTGAAGCTGACTCTGGCTCAGCTCTTCACCAGAGAGTAATTTCTCCAATGATCTACACTTTGAGCAGGTGACCATTTGCCATGGTCTGGGCCTGACTAACTGAGTGACACTGCTTGCAATGTCCAAGTTCAGCATTAAAACATCACATAAACATCAGTCCCTGAGCAGCAATGCAGACATAAACCCTCATCCCAATCTTTAGCTCAGACTTTTTTTCATGCTGCTATTGATTTATTGGATTAATGTCACTTTTGTAAAGTGTTCCAAATGAATTGAGAGTGGCAATGAATTTGAGAATGACCTTGCAGGCAGACTCTCTATTGAAAACACGGGTTATGAACTTTGTGGACGTGGATTGAGAGGACCTGTTAACACATCAAATCCAGTCAGCAGCCTCCCTGCAAATGAGACTTGCATTGAAAAATGCTGCGTGGCCACTTGCCAAGTGATTTCATGGGGTTCATAAAATATTTACAGACTATAATCTTGACAGTTTCAAGAAATCTTCAGTGAGTTTTTTAGCAGCACACTGTGGTGAGCAATGTCGCCCTTGCCTCTTATTCTTCGGGTACATTGGTAGCATACAACGTTTGGAAGCCAATAGAAAGAACACAGCCTATTAAATGAGAGAAGCACCAGCCAGAAAAGTGAGATCACCGGTTTCTTCCAAACTTTATTTTTGGTGTGAAAAAATTCAGGCCTTTCTACATTTACTGAGTTATCCTGAGGGCACAATAATTTATGGAAAATTGACTTATAGGTTATTGTAAAATGATCACCGTACAAATGTATGGCCTGTTAACCTCAATCTCCACTTGTATAAATATTATGCTGCATGTAAGAACAAAAGTATTTGTAACTGAGCTATTTCTAAAAGCAGCAATATTATCATTTTTAGAAATGTTATTCAGAGACTATTCAGAAGTAAGAAAGGCTGCAAAGTTTCATACATCCCCACTGCTTTATAATATTCAACATAAGAAATTTACAGGAAATTATTTTTGCAGATGTTACATATTAGAAAACATGTGCGCATTTTGGAAGATGCAAAGGACATTCAGTACTCAAAGGGTTCCAGTGTTGGGTGTTCCTACAGTATGTGTTTACCATCTCTTTTCTCCTTTGCCTACCCGCTCTCCCCTACATTTAGGTAGAGGCCAATGTTTCTATTTTAATGATGGCACAACAAGCAATGGCATTCGAAGCAGGAAGAGAGAGCCACACAGTGACTGTTAAATCACATTTAAAAATCCAACCTGTAACACTTCTGGCAGAGGCTAAGCCAAATCAGAAGGCACTCAAGCCAACTCCAATGGGAGTAATGTTAACATGTGGCTGACTAACACAGCTCATGGTTTTTTCGTGGATTGAGCCTAATCACTGAACAATGTTACAAAGTGCCTCATAGCAGAAAATAGGCTCTTGCAATTGGCTACAGGATGTTTATAATGAAATGTATAAAACAATTCACTGACCTTTTTATCTTGAGTGTTCCCCTATTCCTCTCTTTTAGCTTCCCTACTGCTGCCCTTTACAGCTAGGTTTCCTGCTCTAGCTGGTGAGGAAGAAGATCTTCCTGGCATAATTAATGCTATTCAACAAGGGGAATAGGGAGGGGAGAATGGGGGCAGGGGGCGGGGGTTGGAGCGGTGCCATGCTGCAGGGCAGTAGGCTGGAATTGGCTTTTCTATTTGTGACTATCCCTCCATTCTGAGAATTAGCTCTTTGCTAAATACTTAAGTGCTCCCTCTGGTGGGTTGTCTGAGAAAGTGAATGATGGTAGTTAGTGGAAATCAAGTTTGAATGACAGTCTAAGGCTTAAATTCAAGCTCAAACCATCTGGGTGGGTGTACAGAACTCCATCATAAAAGCTATGGCATGAATCTCATTTCTACATTTTAACTCTACATTATTCAGTGGTAATTTTTTTCCTGGCAGCACCACTTGAAATCAGCCAAGTCAGATCATTAAGTAAAGCCTACAGTGGTTTGAAGAAATACTCTGCCTGGATCAACAGAAAGGACTTTACTGCTTAAGCGATCCACAATAAATAGAATCTGTTTAAGATATACATCGTCTCATTGATACATGGCAAACAAAACACGTAAGCATTTAAATTACATTTTTGTGCATACAGAGCAAGAAATATGATTCTGTTTTCTCTGTGGAACCAAAATTGATGTGGTTGTGTGTCACAAAATGATTTGTTCCCAGTACTGTAGTTAAGCATTAGTTTCTTCTCTGCATATACAATAATTTATTCATAGCAGCAGCTTGGGTGAACACGTAATAAATATTAATGTACCACATGTACAGCTCGTGGAATGCAGTCATCAGACTGAGTAACAGCTGGCATCAATGATCTTGTGCAGACGATTATGGGATTGGTTGCATGGTTTTACTTTTGAATTAACCAGTCCCCATAACTAAAATTTGAAGAAAAAAAACCCAGAGCTCCTTTAAGGTGTCTAAACGTCTGGGAAATAAAGTCGCCTGAATTTTCTCTCTCATTCTCCTGAAGTCGATGACTCCTCCTGGGGTGCAGCTTCACAGGTAGCTCTCCAGAATCTCATCCAGTGTACAGTCTGCCTGTGCTCATTGTCAAGACTCACATGTGAAGAATGGGAATCAATTTAGGTGCATTTGCTGTCATTCTTCTTTCAAATCCTGCTGTCAAACTGCATTATTATTGCAGCCGAGTACCGTGAGCATGGGCTGTAGCAACCAATTTTGCTATACAGGTTGAACCTGCTTTATCGGGAACCCTCGGCTTCTGGCCTGTTCCGGATAAGAGATTGTTCCGGACGAGTGGTGGTCACGTTAAACTGATGGTACAGGTACTGAGCAAGGGGATATCGGGGCTGGCTGGCTTGGGCCTGTGAGTGTGGCAGAGAGATCATGGGGAGCGGGGGGAGGCGGTGGATCGCGGGGTCAGGCCAGCGATTGCAGGAGTCGGCAGCGAGGAAAGACTTCAATTTGTTCATGTCGGAGTTCTGCGCATGCGCCACCCGGTGGCCGGGAATGGTTCCGGACGAGGGGTAGTTCCGGATAAGGGAGGTTCAACCTGTAGTTAAACATAGTGAATGCAAATGCTGGTTCAGCAGCGAATGAGTATTCGGTGCCAGTGCTGCAGAATGATCATGTGACTGAATTCATCGATTCGGAGATTGATGAAGGCCAGGTTGCTCAGCGCTCTAACCTGATCACTAACTGGGTGGTAAGCTTAAGCGTCTTTAATTGTCAGCACATGATTGAGGAAAAACATTGTTGGTTTACAGAAGCCAAAAAGGTCACTTCGAAATCATCTTTGCACCAAGAACAAGCTGCCACCTGAATCAAGAAGACAAATACTGCAGTGTTACTCAAGTGTATTCTAGCTCAATAACGCACTCTACCCAATCCATTCTTGAGAAAGGTAATTATGTAAAACATTAAAATATGTATCAATCCTTATCTCCTATATTATACATCCTTGATTGCATAACATTTCCATTGTCCCAGCAACTCTAGAAGCACCATGTTCCACACAGCATTCAATGATCTTCTGTACTTAACTGTGCAATTTTTAATCCCAGTCCTAACAAGATCCAAATTTTTTTAATAAGCAACCATCAGCTGCTTTAGCTGGGAATCTATTCCAACTATCCATGGCTATGTGGAGGAAAAAAAATTCTCATCTCAAATGGGCATTAATGCTTTTGCTACACTTTAGCTGTATTTAACAAAAGGAATCTCATACAAAAGCAAAATACAGTGGATGCTGGAAATCTGAAATAAATTAATCTCATGTTGTACAAGCAATAAATGACTCTTATGTGCACTTAGTAAATGCTGGCTGAGATGTTTATTCATGTACAGGAGTTGTGTTTTTTCATGAGTAAATTATGAGATTCTTACACATTGCTATTATTCTACATTTATATTTATACAATTAACTTTTTTTTAAGATAACAGTAGTAAATAAAAATTGAGTGTGCTCCAGTTTTTCAAATTATGATTTATTATTGGCTTTTATCAATTGTAATAAATGCCTTGAAATATGTTGCAATGGTTAAGGCGCTATATAAATGCAAGTTTTTGATATATTAAGGAAAGTTATTTGGCATGGTGATATCCGATGATAAATCCCACAAGTGCCTGTGCTTACCTTATGCAGCCCAATTTGCTGCTGAATATTGCTATTTTATATTTAATCGGTGTCTAGGCTCACACATGGATAATGACCACTTGCACAAGTTATTAAAATTAATGATTCAGAGATCTGAATGATGATCTGAATGATAATAAATCACTTGCCCTAATTATAACATATGGTGATGTCAACTTGACTTAAGTGGCAGCACTTTTGTTTTAAGGAAGAAGATTGTGAGTTCAAACACCACTCCAGGACTTCAGTACATAAGCCAGTGTGACACTTAGGAGTGCTGCAATATGGAAGGCACTGTCCTTTGAATGAGATTTTATACCATAGCCCTTTCAGACTACACTGGTGGTCCCATGACACAATTTGATGAAAAGTAAGGAGTGTTCCTGGCGCACTGCTCCACACCCTTTCTCAGCCATCAAAAACATATTAGCTTCATTCTTTTCATTGATGTTTATTGAATCTTGCTGTGCGCAAATTGGCTAATGCATTTGCCTACATAGGAAGACTGACTACACTTCAAAAGTAATTAATTGGATGTGAAGTGCATTGGGGCATCCTGAAAGAAGTAATATGGTGCTGTATAAATCCAAGTTCATTGTGATATCATAATCATGAGCTGTAATTGTTTCTTTTACCCCTTTTCCCCCTGCTTCTCATTAGAAGCCATAATATGTGAAGTGATAAATGACACTTATCATTTTGGTTGGAAGTGGGTAGCGATGTCCCACAGGGCTGTTTTGGACTGCTTCTGTTCACTGTGTAAATCAAAAATTTAGTTTTAGGGCTTGAGGGAGTGGTGTCCAAATGGTGTTCAATGAAAATTAAAATCGGGAGAGATGTATAATTGTAATATAGCTCCACCTAGTGGACTACTGCTCCATCTAGTGGACTACTGTGGTAATGCAACTGCTGATGCGACACAATAAAAGAAAGTTCCAGATTGGAGCCATCTTGAGTGTGTGTGCTTTTGTGATGTCATACAGAAGATATTACATTGGCGACATAGGATAGGATTCCCTAGCTGAAATTTTTGTTGGTGGATGTTTCTGCCAACCAACAGAGCGACTTTGAGAGATTCTTTGTTTTTCAGCACAGCTAAAAATCCAAGGTAAATTACAAGCATACTTGGCTCAACTGATGAGTCAAATGTCTGCACCTATGGGAATAATAGGGCGTTTGGGTGAGTTTCAATGTGACCGAAAGACTTTTGGAACATATATGGAGTGGCTAGAAATGTTTTTCACCGCAAATAGTATCATCAAAGATAATGAAAACCGTAACCGGGTGGTGTTAGAAAGAAAATGGGCTATTTTCTTGACTGAAGCAGGCTCCGAGGTGTATGAAACCCTGAAAAATATGCTTGTTTCCATCAAGCCAAAGGTCACACCATTGCAGAAGATTTTACCCAAGTTAGAACAGCACTACAGACCTGAACTCCTGGAAATTGCTAAAAGTTATCATTTTGGAAAATGAAATCAATAACATAAAGAGAGTATCAGTGAGTACATTGTAACTTTAAAGAAACTATCTATTCAATGTAATTTTGGAAATTTTCAGGACCGAGCATTGCGTGACCGCTTTGTTTGTGGGATGAAAAATGAAGCAATCAGAAGAAAGTTGTTGACAACTCCTAACTTGACTTTTGATTTAGCTTGTCAGACATCCATGTCAATGGATATGGCCGGACAATATTCCCGAGAATTTTGTGTCAATTCCAGTCATCAAACAACCGAGGTGAATCGCCTGCAGGTTAAAAGTAAAAGGCAGTTGGATCACAAGACCTCAGCAACTGACCAAGGTAACAGTGAATTGAAGTTGTGCTATCGATGCCTGGGACAACACATTGCTCATAGCAGAGTGTTTCTTCTGCAAGAAAACTGGGCATCTTGCAAAAGCATGCCAACTGAAGATTAAACCGATGTTCAATGCTAGAAGTAGAACTCACCAGAGACTACATAGCATTGAAGAGAAGCAACAGGATGAGGAGCTTTTGGAGATACACTTCATCAAGAGCACGAGGGTATCAATGATTCGCAAAGTATCGTCATCCAAGTAGACTTTGCAGGAACAAGGATAATCATGGAAATCGACACTGGTACATCTGTGAGCGTAGTACTGGAATCACGATATCTCAACAGGTTGAGTGATTTTCCACTGGAGAAGTCAAAGATAGAGCTGCAAGGCTACTCAGGAGAGCAAATCCCCGTGGTAGGATGTATCACCGTACCGTTGAAATACAAGGATCAGTTTCAGAGCTTGCCTCTCTTAATAGTTTCAGGAGACAAGCCTGCCTTAATAGGTAGAAATTGGTTGGGATCACTGAAGCTGGATTGGAATGAGATTACCATGTTGAAACAAGATTTGTATCGAAGGATGATGTCATCAAACAGTACCCAAAGATGTTTTGTGAAACAGGCAGTCGATCGAAGGCTTCAAGGCGAATGTCAGAGTACAGCAGGATGCCAAACCAGTTTGCTGCAAGCCACGTCCCGTACCATACGCACTCAAGGAGAAAGTTGAGCAAGAACTCAAAAGACTAGAAACTGAGAACATTTTCTCGAAGATAGATCGAAGTAATTGGGCTACACCCATTGTTATTGTACCTAAGTCAGATGGTAAGGTAAGGTTTTGTGGTGATTATAAAGTAACCGTAAACCAGGTTCTCGAGGGTAATCTACCCAACATATTGCCAAATGTAGAAGATTTGTTTGCAACGATGACAGGTGGCCAGATCTTCTCAAAGTTAGATCTCACAAATGCCTACTTACAACTTCAACTAGATGAGGAGTCATAGAAACATAGAAACAGAGAAAATAGGTGCAGGAATAGGCCATTCGGCCCTTCGAGCCTGCATCGCCATTCAATGAGTTCATGGCTGAACATGCAACTTCAGTACCCCATTCCTGCTTTCTCGCCATACCCCTTGATCCCCCTAGTAGTAAGGACTACATCTAACTCCTTTTTGAATATATTTAGTGAATTGGCCTCAACAACTTTCTGTGATAGAGAATTCCACAGGTTCACTTCTCTCTGTGTGAAGAAGTTTCTCCTCATCTCGGTCCTAAATGGCTTACCCCTTATCCTCAGACTGTGACCCCTGGTTCTGGACCTCCCCAACATTGGGAACATTCTTCCTGCATCTAACCTGTCTAAACCCGTCAGAATTTTAAACGTTTCTATGAGATCCCCTCTCATTCTTCTGAACTCCAGTGAATACAAGCCCAGTTGATCCAGTCTTTCTTGATATGTCAGTCCTGCCATCCCTGGTGAACCTTCGCTGCACTCCCTCAATAGCAAGAATGTCCTTCCTCAAGTTAGGAGACCAAAACTGTACACAATATTCCAGGTGTGGCCTCACCAAGGCCCTGTACAACTGTAGCAACACCTCCATGCCCCTGTACTCAAATCCCCTCGCTATGAACGCCAATATGCCATGTGCTTTCTTAACCGCCTGCTGTACCTGCATGCCAGCCTTCAATGACTGATGTACCATGACACCCAGGTCTCGTTGCACCTCCCCTTTTCCTAATCTGTCACCATTCAGATAATAGTCCGTCTCTCTGTTTTTACCACCAAAGTGGATAACCTCACATTTATCCACATTATACTTCATCTGCCATGCATTTGCCCACTCACCTAACCTATCCAAGTCACTCTGCAGCCTCATAGCATCCTCCTCGCAGCTCACACTGCCACCCAACTTAGTGTCATCTGCAAATTTGGAGATACTACATTTAATCCCCTCATCTAAATCATTAATGTACAATGTAAACAGCTGGGGCCCCAGCACAGAACCTTGCGGTACCCCACTCGTCACTGCCTACCATTCTGAAAAGTGCCCATTTACTTCTACTCTTTGCTTTCTGTCCTACTAACCTTTTTCTCTTTACATATCTATAGAAACTTTTGCAGTCCATCTTAATGTTCCCTGCAAGCTTCCTCTCGTACTCTATTTTCGCTGCCCTAATCAAACCCTTTGTCCTCCTCTGCTGAGTTCTAAATTTCTCCCAGTCCCCAGGTTCACTGCTATTTCTGGCCAATTTGTATGCCACTTTCTTGGCTTTAATACTATCCCTGATTTCCCTTGATAGCCACGGTTGAGCCACCTTCGATTTTTTATTTTTACGCCAGACAGGGATGTACAATTGTTGTAGTTCATCCATGCGGTCTCTAAATGTCTGCCATTGCCCATCCACAGTCAACCCCTTAAGTATCATTCGCCAATCTATCCTAGCCAATTCACGCCTCATACCTTCAAAGTTATCCTTCTTTAAGTTCTGGACCATGGTCTCTGAATTAACTGTTTCATTCTCCATCCTAATGTAGAATTCCACCATATTATGGTCACTCTTCCCCAAGGGGCCTCGCACAACGAGATTGCTAATTAATCCTCTCTCATTACACAACACCCAGTCTAAGATGGCCTCCCCCCTAGTTGGTTCCTCGACATATTGGTCTAGAAAACCATCCCTTATGCACTCTAGGAAATCCTCCTCCACCGTATTGCTTCCAGTTTGGTTAGCCCAATCTATATGCATATTAAAGTCACCCATGATAACTGCTGCACCTTTAATGCATGCACCCCTAATTTCCTGTTTGATGCCCTCCCCAACATCACTACTACTGTTTGGAGGTCTGTACACAACTCCCACTAACGTTTTTTGCCCTTTGGTGTTCTGCAGCTCTACCCATATAGATTCCACATCATCCAAGCTAATGTCCTTCCTAACTATTGCATTAATCTCCTCTTTAACCAGCAGTGCTACCCCACTTCCTTTTCCTTTTATTCTATCCTTCCTGAATGTTGAATACCCCTGGATGTTGAGTTCCCAGCCCTGATCATCCTGGAGCCACGTCTCTGTAATCCCAATCACAGGTCATGCTTGACTATAAATACTCATCTAGGCCTATATCAATTTAATAGGCTACAATTTGGAGTGTCTTCCGTCCCCGCCATATTCCAAGGGGTGATGAACCAGATTTTGCAAGGACTTGAATGGGTAGTATGTAGTTTAGATGACATATTCATTTCAGCACCGTAAGCATCGGCTCCCCAAGGATTTGTTGGACATTATCTGGACATTGCATTTTAATATTTTTCTCACTGCGGAAAACCTGGAAGCCTGTTTGTGGGAGGGGTCCAGGTACTGCTGATGTGCTTAAAATCTACACCTGCTGGGCAGGGGGTCTGGGAAGACAATAGCCAAGATAAGGCAATTCATCGCAGGTAATAGGCAAATGGAGGGTCCATTGTTAAGCAATGTGAACTCGTCAAAGGTAGATCAGATGAACTGATCAGTGATCGAGCCAGTACCTGGATGAGATACCAGAACAATAGAAAGCCATTAAGCCCAGACCGGTCGGAAGCGAAAACCCATCACTGGCAAAACAGGAAGCCTCGAAACAAAGGAAAAAACTTTGTTGGGCCAGAAGAATACACACAAACAGGAAGCTTCAGAACAAGAACAAACTTTATTCGGCTTGAAAAGGAAAACGAACTGGGGGTATGTGTGGCCACTCATCTCTCTCTTGCTCTCGCTGTTTCATGTCTACAAGAACTGAACCCACTGTGTGGGACAGAGAGAAGAAACCAGAAGAGACACGTTTTCATCAGGAGAAGCAGCGAGTAAGCCAACAAATCGGTGAGCATCATCTCTGCACACGCATCTTTTAAAATCACAGCCACGGTGTGATGGGGTAACGTGTGTTCTCACAACCAAGTCTGAGAAGTTTTCAGGGACGGTTTTAGACATGAGTACTTCGCGATAGGGGCCTGTTTAGATGGGAAAGGCTGTGTGTTGTACTGTATTTGTTTGTTTTACATACCAGGGTGTGTGTAGTTTTACTGGGTGCAGGTGTGTGCGTTAACTTTAATAAAAGCATTTCCAGTTGAGACCAAGGTATTTGTCCCTGATTCATTCATCTGTTCGGTACAGTAATCACTCCCAGCTCTAGAACTATTGTAAAGTGGGGGGTTGGGGGGTGTCAAAAACACCTAAGGGAACCCACTTACAGCACCAAACAGGCAAATCAATAATAATGTATTGAATGAAGTGCTCAAACGGCTAGAGAAGCACAGAGTACGAATGACTGCTCACAAGTGTGAGTTATTTCAAAACTCAGTGGAGTATTTAGGGCACAGAGTAGACAAAGATGGTTTACATCCAACCAAGGGAAAGCTGGATGGAATCAGAAAAGCACCCACTCCCAAGAATATCACTGAACTTCGATGATTTTTGGGTCTTTTGATCTATTATGGGAAGTTCCTATCAAATTTGGCTACAGTGTTACATCCACTGAATCAGCTGTTGAAAAAACAGGTCCAGTGGAAGTGGTCAGAAGAATGTGATGCAGCATTCAAGGAGTGTAAAAGCCAGTTGGTAGAGAGTACCATGTTAGTTCACTATGACATATCTAAGGAGATCAAGCTAGCATGTGACGCTTCTCCATATGGAGTTGGGGCAGTGATCTCTCATGCATTAATTTGACACGCAGCGGTGTGATGGTTGGCAGGGTATTTGATGACAGTTGCAAGAATTTGATGCGCATTACAATTGCTTGTTCTTCACGCACTCTCAGTGCCAGTACATGTAATTATGCACAGATCAAAAGGGAAGCTTTGGCATTCATGTTTGGGGTCAAGAAATTCCACAAATACTTGTATGATTGTAAATTTACCATCATTATAGACCATAAGCCCCTGACAGCAATCCTCCATCCAAAGTCCCCAGTTCCAACCTTAGCTGCTGCCCTAATGCAGAGATGGGCTTTGATTTTGTCAGCATATACGTATGACATTGTGTACGGATGATCAGCTGAACACAGTAATGCCGATGCTATGTCTCGGTTGCCATCCCCATCACAAATTACACCCAATAGGGAAGAAGTGATCTATTTTTCATACATTGATGAACTGCCAGTCACAGCTGAAGAGATTGGTAGAGCAACCAAATATGATCCAGTTATGTCAAAGGTGTATGATTACATAGAAAATGGCTGGCCAAACCAGGTATCAGAGAAATATGTTCCTCCATAATTTGTTTTTAGGAATGAATTATCAGTGGATAAAGATTGTATCATGTAGGATGCAAGAGTAGTTATTCCAAATAAGTTCAGGTCCAAATTATTAGGAGACCTTCATGACCAGCACCTGGGAATGTATTTGACCAGGAGTTTTGCACATAGTAACTTATGGTGGCCAGGTTTAGATAAAGATATGAGGTACATCGTTAGTCAGTGTACAACATGTCAATTGGTAAGCAAGAAATCACCATCAGTACCATTATATCCATGGAAATGGCCTCCCAGGGTGTGGCAAAGGTTACATGTAGATTTTGCTGAGCTAAAAGGACAACAGTTGTTCATTGTGATTGATAGTCATTCAAAGTGGGTAGAGGTGTTTCCAATGCGGAAAATAACAACAAATAAAACACTAGATAATTTGAGAAGATTATTTTTTTCATATGGCCTCGCAGAAGAGATTGTGTCTGAAAATGGGCCACAATTTTGCTCAGAAGAATTTGCACAGTTCATGAGCAGAAATGGTGTGAAACATACCAAAGTTACACCATACCACCCTGCTTCAAATGATGCAGCAGAACGTACAGTACAAATTGTAAAACATGCCCTAATCAAGCAAATGTTGGATCCAAATATGAAAGTTAGAATGAATCGATTATTTCTGATGAGTCAGATAGTCTTGTTACAAGTAGAGTACCAGTAGAAAATCCTTTACTTCAGACGTACTAGAAACAAGTCCAAAAGAAAGTCAGAATTTAAGTCCGAGTCTGAGTCAGGCACACAAGCAGTCTGAAGTTGTAGAGATTTCAAATGTAGATCAAGGGCACGCCTTGGAAAAAAACACTCCTCAGGCTCAGCCTAGAATGAGTCTAATTTCAACACCAAACTTGAGAAGTTCTGTTCAAGAGAAAACGTATCCTCTTCGAAGCAGAAAACCAGTTGTTATGTTTAATTTGTAAATATGGTAAATTACAGCCATGGGCTGGATCTTTGTGTTTTGGGTTTTTGGGGCGAAAACGGTAGCGATACGTGAAAATTACCATTTTCGCTGCACTACAGTTTTTGGGCCGAACTTTCCGCCTTTGGGATTTGTGCCAGATTGCAAAGGGAGGCGTTGCACAATCATTCGTGGCGCAAAACGCGAGTTTCGCCAACTTTAGTGGGGGGTCATTTGCGTTGCGAGAGAGGCCTTGGGAAGGGGAAAAAAATTCAAAAAAAATCCCAAACACATTAACAAGACCCCTGACTAACTAATCGCTGCAAAAAAAAATTTAAAAATTAAAACTTTAATTTATCTTTTTTGTAGGTTTTCTAACTTACTACTGCTGACAGGGCTGCACCGACAGGTTCTGGGCGTGGCGTATGGTGCAGCTCTCCCCGGAGGTACTTCGCATTGCTGCAGCAAACAGGTAACCGAGGATCCCTCCCGGGCATTGCGACCGGGCTTTCGCCACAGAAGGTCAAATCGCGGCGAAAACCTAGTCGCAAACCCCTCGAAAATCCAGCCCCATATCTTTTGTTGTGTATATAAGAACATAACATAAAAACATATGAAATAGGAGCAGCAGTAGGCCATACGGCCCCTCGAGCCTGCTCCGCCATTTAATACGATCATGGTTGATCCGATCATGGACTCAGGTCCACTTCCTTGCCCGTTCTCCATAACCCTTTATTCCCATATCGTTTAAGGAACTGTCTATTTCTGTCTTAAATTTATTCAATGTCTTAGATTCCACAGCTCTCTGAGGCAGTGAATTCCACAGATTTACAACTCTCTGAGAGAAGAAATTTCTCCTCATCTCTGTTTTAAATGGGTGGCCCCATCAGTGGAAAATCCTCTCTGCATCCACCTTGTCAAGCCCCCTTATAATCTTGTACATTTTGATAAGATCACCTCTCATTCTCCTGAATTCCAATGAGTAGAGGCCCAACCTACTCAAACTTTCCTCATAAGTCAACCCCCTCATCTCCGGAATCAACCTAGTGAACCTTCTCTGAACTGCCTCCAAAGCAAGTATATCCTTTTGTAAATATAGAAACCAAAACTGCACACAGTATTCCAGGTGTGGCCTCACCAATACCTTGTATAGCTGTAGCAAGACTTCCCTGCTTTTATACTCCATCCCCTTTGCAATAAAGGCCAAGATTCCATTGGCCTTCCTGATCACTTGCTGTACCTGCATACTAACCTTTTGTGTTTCATGCACAAGTACCCCCATGTCCCGCTGTACTGCAGCACTTTGCAATCTTTCTCCATTTAAATAATAATTTGCTCTTTGATTTTTTTTCTGCCAAAGTGCATGACCTCACACTTTCCAACATTATACTCCATCTGCCAAATTTTTGCCCACTCACTTAGCCTGTCTATGTACTTTTGCAGATCTTTTGTGTCCACCTCACACATTGCTTTTTCTCCCACCTTTGTATCATCAGCAAACTTGGCTACGTTACACTCAGTCCCATCTTCCAAGTCGTTAATATAGATTGTAAATAGTTGGGGTCCCAGCACTGATCCCTGCGGCACCCGACTAGTTACTGATTGCCAATTCAAGAATGAACCATTTATCCCCACTCTCTGTTTTCTGTTCGTTAGCCATGCAAGTTACATATAATGATTATTTTGTTATGATTACCTCTTCATTAAGGAGGGAGAAGTGTAATATAGCTCCACCTAGTGGACTACTGTGGGAATGTATCTGCTGATGCTATTCAATAAAAGAAAGTTCCAGATTGGAGCCATCTTGAGTGTGTGTGCTTTTGTGATGTCGTAGAGAAGATATTACAATAATGGGCGGCTGAGTCAATATCACCCATTTTATACTATCACCCTGAGTCAAAATTACCCCCATTGTGTGCAGTTTTGGGTTCCACACTATAGGAAAGATATTGAGGCAACAGAAATAATGTTTTTGTAAAGCACAATGCATGATGCTGTAAGAGAAAAATTTGGCATTAGGGGTACCAGCGGGACAAGGGTTAAAGTGCTGGTTCCTGCACTGACCCATAATGAGGTAAAGGCCTTTCTTCTCACGCCTTGTACATTCCAGCACCAAGGCTCCAGAAGGTACTGTTATGGGTTGGGATACCAGATAGTATTCCAACAAGGAATGTCAATAGGAGAGAACCTAAACAGACTGCTGATAAGGCCGTGAGAAGAGGCCTGAGATAGACTTCATAGCACCAAAGGAAATGTATAACAAATTCCAACCGAATGATACCATTCTGGGAACGGTCTAAGATGGTCACGAGAGCATGGCCTGTCAGTCAAAGCTCATGACCTGTCAATCTGGAGTAGCACTGATAAGGTAGTCCAATTAGAGAAGTAGCACTGATAAGGTAGTCCAATTAGAAATCTAGGGAGGTCTTGTCCGGGAACAGAGGGGTTTTTGAAATGTATAAAAGTTGTATGATTGTGCTGTTCGGGGAGCATCTCCACTCACAGGCGGCTGTGATGAGGGGTGTTCCCGGACGTTCGTAATAAAGATCATTATACTTTGCCATCCGTCTCTGCCTGCTAACTTCGAGAATTGCTACGTGGGCTGGGGCGAGCGTCGACCCTCTATATCAATGGGCCCGCTCGTGGGAAAAGAAGCCTTCCCTCTCTCCCCTCAGCAATGCAATGCAGGTTCACTAAGGCAGGTATGTGGAAATATAAAATAACAAAAAAAAGGTTAAAATTTAGGGCTGTATTTGTTAGAACTGTGGAGATGATGGAGTGATTTGATAGAGTTGTTTAAAATTATGAAGGGATGGGACACAGTAGATAGAAACTGATTGTTTCCAGGTACTGACGGGTCCAGAACGAGGGGTCCTACAAAGAGATTGAAGCAGACACCATGTCAACTTTTAAAAATAGGCTACACAGATGGTTGAAGGAAAAGAGGATAAAGAGCTATGCGAATAGGGAGGACATATGGGATTAGGGCTGCTGCTTGTAGGATAAACACCAGCATAGACTGGTTGGACCGAATGACCTGTTTTTGTCTTGTCATTTCTATGTAAACATTCTGATTGGCTAACATTTACTTTCTGTAGTATACCTTTGATTTGCCAGTATTGTATTATATGAATTAACCACACTGCTAAAGTTTAGACTCCCATCAAAATATTCATCCTTCAAAAGGCAATCCTACTAGTGGAGAGATCAGTGCCATATTCCTTTGCAAACACTAGTAATTGGGATCCGTTCTTTTTGGGTTGAACTGTTCCTTTCAAAAATGACCGTACAAATTCAATTACTGCATATTGTGAATGGCCTGCAATGGTATCGTGAGGTAAAATTATAATTTGTCTTATGTTTCGGAACATTTCAGGATTTTTCCACAGAAAAGATTTGAAAAAAGAGTTCTTTTAAATGTTGTTTTTGTAAAGCATAATGCATTCACACAAGATATAAAAAGGACACTGAGACAATGGGAGTTTACCATCCCAGAACGTGAATTTCTGAGGGACTCGCCCGCTCGTCCATCTCAGAAACCTCAAAAGAATTATGCCATTTTTCCAGAATTTCTATGGCTCTTCCACCAAAGTTGCAACAGATGAGCAGGAGAATCCCCACGGATATCCCCCCCCCCCCACCCCCGCCACCAGCACCACCACCACCAATGAGCTAGCTTTGATGTTGTTCCCCATAGACTGTAACCAATAAGTGGTCTCAGTAATAGATAAACGTTTCACCCGCAGAAGTCACTGGTTCTTTTCTGACTGTTACAGAGGGAGATAAAAAATTGAGACAGACACAGGATGGCACTAAGGTTCAGCAATGGCTGCAAAAAGATTAGAATGCTCAAAAGCAGTTCGATGTTACTTTGGTTAAGTTAAGCATGATGATCCACTGAAGTAGGGAACCATGTCTTTTTCATTATTTAGTATTATTATGTGAAGACAGCCTCTTTTAACTCAGTGAATCTGATCATAACCCTTGCTCTCCATATTCACTCACTATGAAATAAAGTTGCTTAACAATTCATGTCTGTCTTTGTCTCATCAAATGTTTTCTTAGTCTGCCTTCGAAAAGATTGGAGAGACATGAAAGAAATACATAAATATCGGTTCAGATCTCAAGGGGATTCTATTGTTAGACATCTGAGTTATGCTATGGTATGGTTAGATGTTGGGCAGAATGAACACACTCCTAAATGTAAGACACTCAGACCAATTACTGTAGTGACTAGCAACACTCTACCCGAGAATATCTGAGGCATGACCCTAAGCTTCAAGTAATTTATTATACATATAAATTTTGTATTCACTGAAGTACTACCTTAATACCAAGTGCCATCTTGGTTCTGTAGTTTACATTCTTGCCCCTGAATCAGAAGGTTGCAGATGCAAACTCACTACAGATCTAAATTCAGATCTAGGCCTAGACTAATAATGAGTTCAAATCCTACCATGGCAGTTTGAGGATTTGAATTATATTTTTAAAATAAGTAATTCATTGGCTATAAAGCATTTTTGGACATCCTGAGGATATTATAAGTTACAAATTATTTTGTATTATCATTTTTGCTATTGAATGATCCCAGATCAGGCATAGCATGGATTAGGCATAGAGTAAAGTGTCCCAACAATGGGTCTCAAACCCAATATCTACAGTGCTATTTTGGCATTTCCATTTCCCACACGAGCCCATTCATAACCTTTCCCAGTCATACTGGCAACATAAGGGTAAATTTTCCATTTTTCACTCTCAGCACACAGCATTGCATTCTGGGAGTATATGTGAGAAGCTGGATGCCTGTTGCTGTTGTCCAACCAGAAACAGAACAGCTTGCCCAAAATAGCTTATGCAGCAATTTAATAGCTGGAAAACCGGGTCACTGCATAATGAACAGGAGATCCTCCATTTCCAATATTCATATATGTACTTCCAGTGTCCAGTGCTCTGTGTTTGGAATATTAGAAGTGGAAAATTATCCGTATAGTGTCACATTATGGCCAGTTTGGTGCAGTAGATCCATTCCTACAGCAATTTGTGATGCTCAAATTGCTGCCCCAGCTTAGAGCTGCAGTCTCAGGACACATTGGGTATTGAACCTGGGACCTTCCTGGCCTGTATGGCTCAGTATTACACCAGATGTTGCACTCACCCATTAAATCAAGAGTTTGAGAGGAGCCAATCGTGCCAATGGTTCAGTTAGTAGGCGTGGAACTGAGTCATGCCAACCAGGAAGATTTCAGGTTGGATCCTTGTTGTGATGAGCTAGCTAATCTCAGCCATGGTGGCAGTAAGGATACTATAACTTGTCTCAGGACCACGAGGTTAGAGAGAGGGAAAAAAATCAGACAAAGTTCGTATTTCTGATAGCAATTCAGTGACTCCTGCTGTTTAATGTGTGTGTGTGTGTGTGTGTGTGTTTGGATACCAGTAATGACAGGATGTGATCTGACTGTAATGCCCCTGCCGTTGAATACCCTACCAGCAGTCACTTCCTAGGCTCTTAGGCAATGCAGCCTCAATGTGCCGGAGGGTGGCCTGTGCACGCGGAACGGTATCCCAGTGTTGGTTAAGGCCTTCAGCAGAATCTCGCAGCACCCTCCACTTGAACACAGGAGGGCAAGGGGAGGGGAAACTGACTGCTCCTTGTTCTATGGCAGCACCCTAAGCTGTGCTTGTCACTCTTTGTCCTCTGATGCCCCTGAGCAGATGTCCTCTTCACTGTGAGACGCAGCATTTTCAAAAACACATGACGGAGTGTTATTTCTAAAGGCCCATCTGTTGAAATGGAAAAGAGGGAGAGGTAGTCAAACCCTGGGACAGCTCCCGTAAGCCCCCGTGATGGTTGGCAGGGTATTTGATGACAGTTGCAAGAATTTGACACGCAGCGGTGTCCTTTACAGCACTTTAAACTTTGTCATCAAATCCTCCAGTAACAGAGATTTATGAACGATCATGATCTTGTTTTGAAAGTTGTATATTTGGCAGCCGTGAACTTTGATCTATGATAGGCTGCAGAAGTCAGTGTGAAATAATTCTTTCCTGTAATCCCTCCAAGAAAATAAATAGCAAAAATGCTGGGAGTTGAAATTTGATGCTGTTTGCGCCTGTTCAGTCATGCAGTGGCTAAAATATATGTAAAGCACTCCACTTGAGTGCTGGGTGGAGTGTGAGGGTTCGATAGATGTGAAGTCTGATGTAGCAGCATACGGTGCAAGGCCATCAATCACCACGCGGCCCAGAACAGCACAGAACCGTTGACATGTCCGACATGATCACTATTCCTGCTGAAGAGACAACAATGAGGACAAGTCGAGAAATCGAGAGAAGCGAGCCATTCCTGCCATAGCCTGCAAGCAGTGAGTTACCGCCCATCCAGATTTAGAAGAAAGACTTGCATTTATATCGAGTCTTTCATGACCTCGGGTTGTGCCAAAGAACTTTACAGCCAATGAAGTACTTTTGAAGTGTAGTTACTGTTGTAATGTAGGAAGTGCGACAAACAATTTGCGCAAACAAGGTCCCACAAACAGCAATGTGACAATGGCCAGATAATCTGGTTTTTTTAGGTGCTGGTTGAGGGATAAATATTGATCAGGACACTGGGGAGAACTCCCTTCTTCACAATAGTGCCACCTGAGAGGGTGACAGGGCCTTGGTTTAATGTCTCATCCAAAAGATAGCATATCCAATAGTGCAGCATTACCTCAGTACTGCACTGGAGCATCAACATAGATTTTGTGCTCAAGTTCCTGGAATTGAATCCACAACCTTCTAACTCAGAGCCAAGAGCGTTACCAATTGAGCCACAGCTAGATAATGCAAACTTTTGAGTGGGCTTTTGGGTTATATTTCAGAAATTTTCAGATGTCTAAAATCTGTTTTTTGTTTAAAGTGGAGGTCCATTTTTTTATACTTACTCCTGTGCCTTTAGATATGGGGCATTAGTTATCAAGGTGAATTTTTCATTTTCAGCAGAACAAATATCAGAAATCAAAACGTGAGCTCTGTCCAGTTTTAGAATTGGCAAAAAGCAAGGTGCCAACCTGATGGGAGCTGTGACAAAGTGCAGTGATAAGAATGTGAGTCCTTCACAGCTAGACAGACAGAAAACATAAACAGAGACCCAGAGCTGCCAAAAGGGCCCGAAAGAGATGGCTGTGAGATAGGGAAGAAACACAAATAAAAAGCCCAGTTGTAATTCGATAACTGAGTTCCCTTTGTCACGTGTGGCTTTGACTCTGTAAACAAGGATACAGAAGAAAAAGCAGTTCAGTTTGATGACAGCATAAAACGACACCAACAGCTAAACGTTAGGATTACAAAGGACGCTGGGTTAATAAAGGACTCATTGAGAAGTCATCGTGAGTTTATCAGTGGATTAACAATTGAAATGCGCTCTTCATGCCTCTGTGTTTGCAGTTTGTATTGCATATTGCAGCACCGATTGGGTGCTCATGGACTGAGTTTATGTCATTTGTCTGCACATTGAGTCATGCAGATAAAATGTCTTATCCCAAGGGAAGGAGACATGTTTTATGATTCATTTATAAATCTGTATTTTTCTTAATTTCAATGAATTTGCCAATTTTACTCTGACTGGGCTCCTGTGAAGCACTTTGGAATATTTTCCGATGTTAAAAACGCAAGTTGTTGGTAAGAATATAGATGTATCATCTTAATATAAATAGACTACATGCATCTCTGATGTAAGTGATTCACTGCTATCCCCAAGCTCTAATATGTTCACGGTAATATATCATTAGTCCTCTTGTACACAACTGTAGTGTATACAAAACAACATCTCCCCTCTCCACCCTCCACCCCAACCCACCGATGATAGCCCCTAACTGGAGTTGTTGAATATTGAACTGTTGAATACATCAGGACTCCACTATAATAAAAATAGAAAATGCTGAAAATACACAGCAAGCTGCTGGCATCTGAAAGAGAAAAATAGCTTACCATTTCGGGAGGGACCTTTCATCAGAACTGAACTCTTCTATGTCTTTTACACTTGGCTAGTATCTTGAATGAGGTATTGCATATCAGGTCATATGATGATTCATTTACTGATCATTAGCAATGAATATGAGAGTATAAAATGTAAGCATATGATTTGCCATCTCTCAGGGTAGGCTGAGGTGAATGTGAAGGGCAGTGAGATAAGAATCAGACCAAGAATGATCAAAAACAGAAAGTTGCTGTCATTAACATATTCAAACACAGTAACAGTAGAGAATAGGGTTCAGAGGTCCGGCACCCATCAACCAATAACTACAACCAAATTAGAAGAATCGAAGAAGACATAGAAAACTTAATCCACGATTTAACCAGTGTATTTTGTAATTTATAATAATGAATAAAAATTAATACTAATTTTATTTTTGAGGGTACTCAGAAATCCTACTGTACTGTACTAGCAGATTACTTCCCTTGGCTGTCTTGTTCTGAGACAGCTTGTCACAGGCGGTTGTGAAGACAGCAATAAGTGACACAGTAAGGGCCTCCAGTACAAGTAGCAGACAACATTTTTTTGTCTAGAGGTCTGATAAACTTGGATGGCAGCCTATTTTAGGTTCAAATTAAATCAAACACAACTGTTTGACTACATGAAGCATAAAGTGTCTTGAGATTAAATGACACATGGCCAGGACACATGTTTGTGTTGTTAATTATGTCAGACGTGAAGAACTTCACATACTACAAAATAAACTGGTTACACAATATATATTAGGGTTAGATCCAAGGCTATTTCCTGATCCATGAAATGTCTCTATTCAACTTACAAGCTTAAAAAAAAAATTCAATTTTTTCAGAACTTTACAACGGTTACAACGCCTAACTTCTGCTGATTACCACCAACCGTCCTGCCTCAGCTGATGAATAATTACTCCTCCATGTTGAATATCACTTGGAAGAAGCACTGAAGACAGAATGTACTTTGGGAATGTCCATTACCTCGAGTGGCTTGGTAGTACCACTGCTGACCAAGCTGGCCGAGTCCTGAAGGACATAACTGCCAGAGTGAGTTTCTAGCAAGTGGTGAGAGAACCAACACAAGGGAAAAAAAACTTCTTGACCTCGTCCTCACTAATCTACCTGTCGCAGATGCATCTGTCCATGACAGCACTGGTAGCAGTGATCATCGCGCAGTCATTGTGGAGACGAAGTCCCGCCGTCACACTGAAGACACCCTCCATCGTGTTGTGTGGCACTATCACTATGCTAAATGGGATAGATTCAAAACTAATCTAGCAGCTCAAAACTGGGCATCCATGAGGGGGCGCAGTTATTTGTACTACTAAATGCTCTGATTGGCTCTCCATGATCACATGACCTGATTGCTGATTGGTCCATTTGGAGGATAAGACATACCCAGAAGTTTCTCTGGAATGTATAATTGGAATTGCCCAATCCAAGTTCTGAATGACTTTGCAAAGTGTAATTCGAGCCATTCTGACTTCAGACACCAGACAGGATAGAGCTACTCCATCCCAGCACAAGTTCCTGACAAACTCAGCCCAGGTCCCTGCCCGCCCCCCCTCCCCCAGTCAAGTTCATGCTCCCCCAAGCCGAAGTTCATGCCTCTGCAGCTGAAGTTACTTACCGCTCTCCCCACCCCCCGCAGCCCAGGTTCCTTATCCCCCAGCCTAAGTTCATGCTCTCCCAGCTGAAGTACTTTATCCCCCAGCTAAGTTCATGTCCCCTCCAGCCGAAGTTCCTTACCCCCTTCCCCCCCCCCCTCCCGCCACAGCCCAAATTCCTGACACCCTCAGCCCAAGATCATGCCCCCTCCGGCCCAAGCTCCTTACCACCCCACCCTCCCTGGCAGTCCAAGTTCCTGCTACCCTCAGGCCAAGTTCCTGCCCCATCCCAGCCCAAGCTCCTGCCCCATCCCAACCCAAGTTCCTGACGCCCCGTCATAGATGCGGCATTGTGTGTGGCTCACAGATTGTTAACAGGTTTATTGGGTATGTAGTGAACACTGACAGTGTCATGACTTCCTGATTTCACCTGCTCCAATGATGTCCCTTGTCACACATGCACCGAGCTTCCCAAGAAATCGGGTGTGGGTGTAAAGGGGGTTGGAAGAACGTGATCTATCAGTCCTGAGTTTCCTCTCTCCCCTCCGATCTCCGTTCCTGTTTCCCCTCTCTTGCCCCCAGTCTCTGCCTTTCACCTCCTACTCTCTCACTCTCCCCCCAGTCTCTCTCTCTCTCTCTCCCCTTCCCCAGTCACTGTCTCTCCCTCCCCAGAATCTCTCTCCCTCCACCCCACCTCCCCCCCCCCCCGTCCCCCTGGCCTCTCTCTCTCTCCCCAGTCTCTCTCTACCTCCCCAATCTCTCTCCCACTCTCTCCCCCTCCCCAGTCTCTCTCTCTCTCCCCAGTCTCTCTCTCTCTCCCCAATCTCTCTCCCACTCTCTCTCTCTCCCCCAGTCTCTCTCCCATGCTCTCTCTCCCCAGTCTCCCTCTCTCCCTCCCCAGGGATGCGCATGCACCACCGAATTGAGGGCCCATGCTCATAAAGGGGGCGGCGTACAATGCGCGTATGTGCAGAAGGACACAGAAAAACCTATTGCAAATAGTCTGTGAGGCACTGTGGGTCATCAGCAGCAGCAGAATTGTATTCCACCACAATCTGCAACCTCATGGCCCAGCATATCCCTCAGTCTACCATTACCAGCAAGTCAGGGGCCTCACCCTGGTTCAATGAGGAGTTGCAAAAGAGCATGCCAGGAGCAGTACCAGGCGTACCAAAAAATGAGGTACTAACCTGGGGAAACTGCAAGACAGGACTACATGCATGCCAAGCAGCGGAAGCAGCATGCTATAAACAGAATTATGTGATCCTACAATCAATGGATCAGATCAAAGCTCTGCAGTCCTGCCACATCCAGTTGTGAATGGTGGTGGAAAATTAAACAACTAACGGGAAGAGGAGGATCCATGAATATCCCCATCCTCAATGATGACGGAGCCCAGCACTGCCCCCCAGTGCAACCATCTTCAGCCAGAAGTGCGTGTGGATGATCCATATCGGCGTCCTCCTGAGGTCCCCACCATCACAGAAGCCAGTCTTCAGCCAATACGATTCACTCCACATGATATCAAGAAATGGCTGAGCGCACTGGATACAGCAAAGGCTATGTGTCTCATTTACTGAGACATACAAAAGCATGGGCCTTACGCTAAACATCCGTAAGACAAAGGTCCTCCACCAGCCTGTCCTGACCGCACAGCACTGCCCCCCAGTCATCAAGATCCACGGCGCGGCCCTGGACACCATGGACCACTTCCCATATCTCAGGAGCCTCCTATCAACAAGAGCAGGCATCGACGACGAGATCCACCATCGCCTCCAATGTGCCAGTGCAGCCTTCGGCCACCTGAGGAAAAGAGTGTTTGAAGACCAGGCCCTCAAAACTGCCACCAAGCTCATGGTCTATAGGACTGTAGTAATGCCCACCCTCCTGTGTGGCTCAGAGACATGGACCATGTGCAGTAGACACCTCACGTCGCTGAAGAAATATCACCAACAATGTCTCCGCAAGATCCTATAAATCCCCTGGGAGGACAGGCACACCAACATCAGTGTCCTCATCCAGGCTAACATCTCCAGCATTGAAGCACTGACTACACTCGATCAGCTCCACTGGGCAGGCTACATAGTTCACATGCCAGACACAAGACTCGCAAAGCAAGTGCTCCACGCGGAGCTCCTTCATGGCAAATGAGCCAAAGGTGGGCAGCGGAAACGCTACAAGGACACCCTCAAAGCCTCCCTGATAAAGTGCGACATCCCCACTGACACCTGGGAGTCCCTGGTCCCTGGCCATAGACCGCCCTAATTGGAGGAAGTGCATCCGGGAGGGCGTTGAGCTCCTCGAGTATCATCGCCGAGAGCATGCAGAAATCAAGCGCAGGCAGCGGAAGGAGCGTGCGGCAAACCAGGCTCCCTGCCCACCCTTTCCCTCAACGACTATCTGTCCCACCTGTGACAGAGACTGTGGTTCTCTATTTGGACTGTACAGGTACCTAAGAACTCATGCTAAGAGTGGAAGCAAGTCTTCCTCGATTCCGAGGAACTGCCTATGATGATGATAATGCCATCTGTACAGGCTCCTGCCCTTGCTTAAAGGGAAGGGCCAATGCTGGAGCGACTGAGTTTTTCTGCTGTCAGTGTTGGGCCATGACACCTACGTTACATCCATAGCAGCCCCAAACACTCTAAGAGAGTACAGGGCTGAAGAATCGCGGGGTCCAAAAAAAGCAAAATACACCAGACTGGGGAGATAAATAAATTTTGCCCTACCTGACCACCACTGCCTTTAATTAGCACTCCCCAAGCGCCAAGCTGAGGTGACAACGCCTCCTGCAGCTGCTGTTGTTGACGCCCGGCGATGTTGCAGGGGGTGGGAGCGAATATTACATCTGGGGTGGTAACGGGGCGCTGCGCACCAGATGACATCATAATCTCTGAGGCACAAGAGATCGAGGTGGTAAGTCCTAGCTCTAGTGCAAAACTGCCAGGGACATTTGTGGGCATCACTAAATTCACCATGTCCGGTCGGTAACCCCTTAGCGTCCCATTATCACCTACTTCACCTGCTAACAGGAGGCACAAAGCAGGCCAATTTCTTCCCCAATAATTTGTTCTTCTTCAACTAGTGCTATGGGATCCTTCACATCCACCTGAATCTCAGTTTAATGCCACATACCAAAGACAGCACCTTCACCATTGCAGTAGTCCTTCAGTACTGCACTGAAGTATCAGCCTGGCTTATGTGCTCAAGTCTCTAGAGTTGGGCTTCAACCAACAACCTTCTGCCTTTAAGTTTAGAGCTACTAGTGAGCCAAGGCTGACAGCTCAGTGCTATTGCTCACAAAATGAGGATTTCTCTGAATAGTAATGAGGTGTTTTCTAAAGTAAGTCCAGTTTTTGTGATCTCTCTTTCACATTGTGAGAGGATTCTGCTGGCAATTGAAATGCAGAGCACTCAGACATCGCTAACATTTTCTTCAAACACTTGAAGCAATTTTCATAAGTAATGCATTGCTTTTTTGGTGAGTTAAATTTGTTTTCTCCCTTGCTTGAGCTACATATTTGTATGAAATGCTGGGAGGTTGATTGTCAGTTATTGCAAGTGTTGGCAGAGAATGCTAAGTGATGTATCAGTTTAAGATTTGGAGTGGTGGGGGTCAGGGTGGAAGAATATTTATAACTCTTTGAGTAAATAAGTTCTTCTTAATATCTGTTTTAAATTTATGTTTCGGTAATTTAAAGTTATGCCCTCTGGTTCCACTTTCCCGGTTTACTTTGAAGTAATATTATGCGTTAATGCCTCTGTTAAAATAGCAAAGGAATTTCATACAAAAGCATTGAGTTATTTCCTAATATTAGTGTAATGCCAAGCCCTGACTTTATCTAATTTATACCAATTAATTTATATATAAATCTTAATTAGGTAATCTAAATCTTAAGTAGGTCCTTCCTAATGGCTTCTTTTCAGACTGTGAAGTCTAAACTTCTCTAATCTTTTCTCATTACTTAGCAGGAGTTAAGGCAGGATATTGGGAAAATCCCCAAGGAAACTCAGAGCCTGAATATTAATGATGTCAAGGAGGAGATGGGGCTTCTGGGTTACTGAATCCAGTAGGGCAATTTTAATATAACCTGCATGCTGGGAGCTGGACAGGTTCAGTCGGCCGTCGGTTTTACTCTCTGCCCGATTTAACGCTCCATTAAAGTCAATGGAGGGAAAAATCGGGCAAGTGTAAAACAGGTGACTGACTCGAACTTGCCCATTTTCTGTTGGGTGAGTTAGGTTAAAATTACCATCCAAGTATCAGAGCTGAACAAATATCAATAAATGCTCTTGTTTACTGGGGTACTTCAGCAATCATGTCAGTCAGTACATTTACAGCACAAATCTGCTGCTGAGAGGAGTACTGTGTTTTCTTCACTTAATTGCATTGGCTTAGTAGTTGCATTCTTGCTTCTGAGTCAGTAGGTTGTGGGTTCAAGTCCCATTCCAAAGATTTAAGCACACAATCTAGGCTGACACTTCAGTACTGAAGGAGCCATCAAAGGCAGTCCCTTGAACGAGGATGACTTTCTTCCATGAGTTCACAGATGTTTCGATGAAGGACCCGATGTTCCAGTCCTGAACTCCAATTGAGGGGGTGGAAGATGCCTGTGCGTGAATGTTTTTAATTTGTGGTGCGCACTAGCCACCACATGGGCTTGACAGAGCTAGGTCTTGGTCAAGTGGCAAGGATTAACCAAGACGACTGGAGACCTGCTCTGCTGCATGGATCTAGCATGCACATATATCGCAGTGTGGGCTGACCCGTGCTGCCCCTGGGCCCTCGGCTCTTCTGGGCCCTGTACCCTCATTTGACGTACCTCCGCCACGATCTCTCGACGCTCCTCCACGATAAACATTCATCGCATCTCGCCACAAACACTCGCCGCTCATTCGCCCCGACCTTCCCACTCCTCCACCTGGGCCCTACCGATGTTCCTGCCCACGCTCCAAAACGGCGACCAGGGTTTTGATGATGTCACCCAGTCGCCATCTCAAAAACATCGTAGACTTGGATCAGCTCGCACTGGAGGTTGAAATGGTACGTCGCTCCAGCTCTTTTATAGCCCGACCTGTGGAGTTGTTCTCTCGCAGGTCAGGGGGCCATGATATTCCAGGGCCCGCTGCTCCAGCTCTTTTACTTCCCGACCTGCGGAGCTGTTCTCTCGCAAGTCGGGGGCCACTGAAGGAGTACTGCACTGTTGGAGATACCGTCTTTCAGATGAGATGTTAAACTGTAATGCCCGTCTATCCTCTCATACTTTGGATCAGATGACAGATTACTAGAAATCTCCACTAACAAGCCCACGAAAAGTCTCCGGGTAACTCATCATTATAGGCAATGGGATGGCTTGTTTCCACACTAAAAATGAATTCTCAGGTGACTGAAGGTCTCTGTCACAGGTGGACAGACGGTGGTTTGAGGAATGGGAGGTTGGGGTGCCTAGGTTGACGCGTGGCACTTCCGCTGTCGACGTTTGGCTTCAGCTTGCTCTCGGCGAAGAGGCTCGAGGTGTTCAGTGCTTTCCCGGATGCTTTTCCTCCACTTTGGGTGGTCTTGGGCCAGGAATTCCCAGGTGTCGATGGGGATGTTACACTTTTTCAAGGATGTTTTGAGGGTGTCCTTGAAGCATTTCTTTGGCCCACCTGGGGCCCTGTTGCCGTGTCGGAGCTCTGAGTAGAGCACTTGTTTTGGGAGTCTCGTGTCAGACATGCAGACAATGTGGCCCATCCAGCGGAGCTGATCAAGCATGGTCAATGCTTCGATGCTGGGGATATTGGCCTGAGCGAGAACAGTGATGTTGGTGCGCCTATCCTGCCAATGGATTTGCAGGATCTTGCAGAGGCAGCGTTGGTGGTACTTCTCCAGTGTTTTGTGGTGCCTGCTGTAAATAGTCCATGTCTCTGAGCCATCTAGGAGGGCGAGTATCACCACTGCTCTGTAGACCATAAGCTTGGTGCCGGGTTTGAGGTCCTGGTCTTCAAACACTCTCTTCCTCAGGTGACCAAAGGCTGCACTAGCACACTGAAGGCGATGTTGGACCCCATCGTCGATGTCTGCCCTTGTTGACAGTAGGGTCCCGAGGTATGGAAAATGTTCCATGTTATCCAAGGCCTCGTCGTGGATTTTGATAATTGGATCCAGATAACTACGCAAAATGAATAATGAGAGCCATTCCTTTATGCTCACAGCAAAATCCATGGCATTATATTAGTAGAAGAGCACACCTAAACTTTGTTAATGAAATTATTTTGAGTTTCAGACAAGTAACTAGGAAAGATTAGTAACTATGTGAATGTGTTTTCATGTGGATGTGAATCAGCTGCTAATTTTCATTCTATCTGCAATAACAGGCTTTGTGTAAACCTGGCCAAGATCTTTGCAATGTCTTAAAAACAGCTGGTAACTTGGGATTTTTTGCATCAATAACTAACTCACCATAAGAATGCATTTGTCACAAGCATATTCTGCCTTGTCATCCTAAGGCCAGCTGAATGGATTTCAACAGATTACTTGTTAAATGTCAATTTAAAGCCTCTCAAACAAATCCTCAAGTCAAATTTCTCAGCATAGGTCACAATAGAGCACAGGTTAATGGGATTGAACAAGAGCATTCGATATCTAACAGAAATAATGTTCACTTATCCAGGCCTAAATTGTTCCTTTTCCCAAACTCTACTAAGCCTCTATTGAAAGAGAAATCATATTGTATAATGTTTCATCTTCTATATTTACTTAATCTATTTCATAAACTTTTCATGTTTTTTCACTGCTACCTGCATTGTATCTAAGCTTTCCTTCTCAGTCATGAGGACAGGACTGTTGAACTTATTGACCTCTCCATATTTGCCTTCAGCGCAAATTCTTGGTTGAGCCACCTAGAGTTTGATAGAAAGGAAATCTTTACGTGGTTTTCCTTTCTTTCTCAGCTGACCTAGCCAAGAGTGTTGAACTCTATCTGAGGAAGCTGAATTGGTGGGATAGAGTGCACGGGGTAGAAATTTATTTGCATTGCACCCATTTTCTTTTCAGCCTTAAAGCAGGCACAAAGAAACCAATTTAGCAGTGAAACGTCCTGCTCCCAATCTGCACTTTACAGTCAATGTGAAGTGTAGTCACTGTTATAATGTAGTGAAATATGGCAGCCAATTTGTGAACAGCAAGGAGATAAATGAGCGGATAATCAGTTTTGGTGGTTGTGATTGAGGGATAAATGTTGGCCAGCACACTGGATGAAGTCCCCTGATCTTCTTTGAATAGCTCCATATCTGAGAAGGCAAACAGGGCATCAGTTTAATGTATTATCCAAAAGACAGAGCCTCCAACAGAGCACTGCACTGAAATGTCAACCTAGATTCTGTGCTCAAGTCTTTGGATTGGGGCTTAAACGCACAGCCTTCTGACTCAGAAGAGCGCTATCCTTGAGCTGACAGCGTAAACTAGTTCTTTAGCACTGGTTCTCCTTGTGACTGACTGCAATTCAAAATTCAGGAACAGTCTCCATACAGTACAAATGTAACGAATATCTCTGTATGTTTACAATGTGTTCATCTAACTTGCATTGGATTGAAGTCTAGATAGTACAAATTGATACATTTCAGTATATTTTACTATGTTGATATCAGAACTGAATTGTCACAGCAAAGGATCTGCACATAAAAGAGAGATTGCTAATTTGGCTTCCGGCTAACGAAACGCAACAAAAAACTTTGGTTAACTTTGCACTTATGGAGTTATTTTGAATTCGGACTTCTGGTTTCACATAGTCTGAATTCCTTGCACACAAAAGCTGCCGCTCCAAGTTTTCCTGAGTCAGTGGTTGCCTTTGTAGAGCTTCCAGACTCAATACGGCTGATAACCATCTCTCTGCTGTAGCTGTTGTATCAGAAGTAACAGAATAAACTTACTGTCTGCCACCCAAGCAGACAGCAATCATGGGGATCTGTCAATCAAAACAAAAGGCTGAGCATTTCCTCACCATTTGGACACTTGTGCAGTGTCAACATCCCTCCTTCCTAAAATTAAACCTCAAGATTCTTGATAGGAGCTGGGTTAATTGGCAAGGCACTTGTCTCCTGCACAGCATGAAGGCAAACCTGGCCTTATGGTCAGCAACTGCACAAATATCAAATGTAGCCAGTTTTTGAACTAAGTATTTAATGTATGAGTCAGACATCCACTTGTATTTATTGTTCTAGCCCTCAGAACTGTACTGAACAAGAAATACATTTATTTTGAGGTTTTCTGATTAATTAGATGATGAAAGTTGTGTTAAGATGTACCAACCAAATACTGTGATATGGGGAGCAGGAATGAGAAAAACTGGGAGCTGAGCTATTGCGTTGTTTAGATACATTTTACATGCCGTTGCTCACGATTTCTTTCTAATCACATTAAAACAAATGATATATGAGTGGGAGTTACATAAGTATTATCCAATTGAAGAATTCATTGTATCATCTAAACTCCTGGATTGGATAGTTATCTTATTTGTTCCTGGGATGTGGGTGTCGCTGGCAAGACCAGCATTTATTGTCCATTCCTAATTAACATAAGAACATAAGAACATAAGAAATAGGAGCAGGAGTAGGCCATACGGCCCCTCGAGCCTGCTCCACCATTTAATATGATCATGGCTGATCCGATCATGGACTCAGCTCCACTTCCCTGCCCGATCCCCATAACCCCTTATTCCTTTATCGGTTAAGAAACTGTCTATCTCTGTCTTAAATTTATTCAATGACCCAGCTTCCAAAGCTCTCTGAGGCAGCGAATTCTATAGATTTACAACCCTCTGAGAGAAGAAATTCCTCCTCATCTCAGTTTTAAATGGGCAGCCCCTTATTCTAAGATCATGCCCTCTAGTTCTAGTCTCCC
The DNA here is from genome assembly GCF_044704955.1 of Pristiophorus japonicus. NCBI lineage: Eukaryota > Metazoa > Chordata > Chondrichthyes > Pristiophoridae > Pristiophorus > Pristiophorus japonicus. The sequence continues at coordinate 177,461,825 of NC_091983.1, read as the reverse complement.
CCATCAGTGGAAACATCCTCTCTGCAGACACCTTGTCAAGCCCCCTCATAATCTTATATGTTTTGATAAGATCACCTCTCCTTCTTCTGAATTCCAATGAGTAGAGGCCCAACCTACTCAACCTTTCCTCATAAGTCAACCCCCTCATCTCCGGAATCAACCTAGTGAACCTTCTCTGAGCTGCCTCCAAAACAAGTATATTCGTTCATAAATATAGAAACCAAAACTGTACGCAGTATTCCAGGTGTGGCCTCACCAATACCCTGTATAACTGTAACAAGAGTTCCCTGCTTTTATACTCCATCCCCTTTGCAATAAAGGCCAAGATTCTATTGGCCTCCCTGATCACTTGCTGTACCTGCATACTAACCTTCTGTGTTTCATGCACCAGGACCCCCAGGTCCCGCTGTACTGCACTTTGCAATTTTTCTCCATTTAAATAATAACTTGTTCTTAATTTTTTTCTGCCAAAGTGCATGACCTCACACTTTCCAACATTATACTCCATCTGCCCAGTTTTTGCCCACTCACTTAGCCTGTCTATGTCCTTTTGCAGGGGTTTTGTGTCCTCCTCACACATTGTTTCTCCTCCCATCTTTGTATCGTCAGCAAACTTGGCTACATTACACTTGGTCCCTTCATCCAAGCCATGCCCTTGAGAACGTGGTGGTGAGCCACTCTCTTGAACCGCTGCAGTCATTGTGGTAAAGGTACTCCCATAGTGCTCGTAGGGAGGGAGTTCCAGGATTTTGACTCAGTGACGATAAAGGAACGGTGATATATTTCCAAGTCAGGATGGTGTGTGACTTGGAGGGGAACTTGCAGGTGTTGGTGTTGCCATATGCCTGCTGCCCTTGTCCTTCTATGTGGTAGAGGTCGTGGGTTTGGGAGGTGCTGCCGAAGAAACCTTGGTGAGTTGCTGCATCTTGTAGATGGTACACATTGCAGCCACGGTGTGCCATTAGTAGAGTGAGTGAATGTTTAAGGTGATGGATGGGGTGCCAATCAAAAGGGATGCTTTCTCCTGGATGGTGTTGAACTTCTTGAGTGTTGTTCGAGCTGCACTCATCTAGGCAAGTGGAAAGTATTGCATCACACACCTGACATAAAAACATAAGAACATAAGAAATAGGAGCAGAAGTAGGCCACCTGGCCCCTTGAGCCTGCTCCACCATTTAATAAGATCATGGCTGATCTGATCATGAACTTAGTTCCACTTCCCTGCCCACTCCCCATAACCCTTTATTCCCTTATCGCTCAAAAATCTGTCCATTTCCGCCTTAAATATATTCAATGACCCAGCTTCCACAGCTCTCTGGGGCAGAGAATTCCAGGGCAGATAATTCCATAGATTTACAACCCTCTGCTTGTGCCTTGTAGATGATGGAATGGCTTTGGGGAGTCAGGAGGTGAGATACTTGCCGCAGAATGCCTAGCCTCTGATCTGCTCTTGTAGCCACAATATTCATGTGGCTGGTCCAGGTATGTTTCTGGTCAATGGTGACGCCCAGGATGTTAATGGTGGGGGATTCGGCGATGGTAATGCCAATGAATATCAAGGAGAGATGGTTAGATTCTCGCTTGTTACAGCAAGTCACAGTCATGCCACACAAGTGTCAGGCAACGTTTTACTATGTTAAAGGCACTATATAAATACAAGTTGTTGTTGTTGTTGGGTAGTGTTGAGCTTCTTGAGTGTTGTTGGAGCTGCAAACATCCAGGCAAGTGGAGAGTATTCCATCACACTCCTGACTTGTGCCTTGTAGATGGTGGAATGGATTTGGGGAGGTGAGACACTCGCTGCAGAATATCCAACCTCTGACCTGCTCTTGTTGCCATGGTATTTATGTGGCTGGTCCAGTTATGTTTCTGGTCAATGGTGACCCCCGGGATGTTGATGGTGAATTTGACGATGGTAATGCCGTTGAATATCAAGAGGAGGTGGGTAGACTCCTGCTTGTTGGAGATGGTTGTTGCTTGGCACTTGTGTGGCGCGAATGTGACTTGTCACTTATCAGCCCAAGCCTGAATGTCGCCCAGGTCTTGCTGCTTGTGGGCATGGACTACTTCATTTTCTGAGGAGTTGCGAATGGCACTGAACACTGTGCAATCATCAGTGGACATCTCTACATCTGACCTTATGATGAAGCAGTTGAAGATGGTTGGGTCTCGGACACTGCCCTGAGGAACTCCTGCAGTGATGTCCTGGAGCTGGGATGATTGACCTCCAACAACCACAACCATCTTCTTTTTGCTAGTTATGACTCCAGCCAGTGGAGAGTTTTCCCCCTGATTCCAATTAACTTAAATTTTACTAGGGCTCCTTGATTCCACACTTGGTCAAATGCTGCCTTGATGTAAAAGCCATGGGATCCAAGGGAGAGTGGGAAATTGGACCCCAAATTGGCTCAGTGACAGGAAGGAAACAGTAATGGTTGATGGATGCCTTTGCGACTGGAAGGCAGTTTCCAGTGGGGTTCCGCAGAATTCTGTGCTCCGTCCCTTGCTTTTTATGGTATATATTAATGATTTAGACTTAAATGTAGGGGGCATGATAAAGAAGTTTGCAGATAATCCAAAAAATTGGCCGTGTGGTTGACAGTGAGGAGGAAAGCTTTAGACTGCAGGAAGATATCAATGGAAGGTCAGTTGGACAGAAAAGTGGCAAATGGATTTAAATCCAGAGAAGTGTGAGGTAATGCATTTGTGGAGGTGCAACAAGGCAAGGGAATACACAATAAATGGGAGGATACTGAGAAGAGTGGAAGAACAGAGGGACCTTGGAGTGTATGTCCACGGATCCTTAAAGGTAGCAGGACAGGTCGATAAGTTAGTTAAAAAGGCATACGAAATCCTTTCCTTTATTAGTCGAGGCATAGAATATAAGAGTAGGGAAGTTATACTAGAACTGTATACAACACTAGTTAGGCCACAGCTTGAGTACTGCGTACAGTTCTGGTCACTGAATAACAGGAAAGATGTGATTTCAGCAGAGAGGGTACAGAGGAGATTTACGAGGATAGTGCCAGGACTGGAACATTTTCGCTATGAGGAAAGATTGGATAGGCTGGGGTTGTCTTCTTTGGAGGAGAGGAGGCTGAGGGGAGATTTAATTGAGGTGTCTAAAATTATAATGGCCTAGATAGCGTGGATCGGAAGGACCTATTTCTCTTAGCAGAGGGAGTCAATAACCAGGGCGCATAGATTTAAAGTAATTGGTAGAAGGATTAGAGAGGAGATGAAGAAAAATAATTTCACCTAAAGGGTGGTGGGGGTCTGGAACTGACTGCCTGAAAGGGTGGGAGATGCAGACACCCTCATCACATTTAAAAGCACTTGGATATGCACCAGTTTGGGTGGAGATAAGAAATAATAAGGGGAAGAAGTCACCGGTGGGTGTAGTCTATAGGCCCCCTAACAGTAGCTACAATGATGGATGGAGTATAAATCAAGAAATATGGAGACCTGTAAAAAAGGAACCGCAATAATCATGGGCAATTTTAATCTTCATATTGATTGGACAAATCAAATTGGCCAAGGTAGCCTTGAGGAAGAGTTCATAGAGTGTATCCGGGATAGTTTCCTTGAACAGTACATTGTAGAACCAACCAAGGAGCAGATTATTTTAGATCTGGTACTGTGTAATGAGACAGGATTAATAAATGATCTCCTAGTAAAGGATCCTCTAAGAAAGAATGATCATAGCATGGTTGAATTTCAAATTCAGTTGGAGGGTGAGAAAGTTGGATCTCAAACCAGTGTCCTAAGCTTAAATAAAGTAGACTACAAAGGTATGAAGGCAGAGTTAGTTGAAGTGGACTTGGAAAATAGATTAAATTGTAAGATGGTTGATGAGTTGTGGCAGACATTTAAGGAGATATTCATAACTCTCAATAAAAATATATTCTAATGAGCAGGAAAGACTTTAAGAAAAGGAATAACCATCCTTGGCTATCTAAGGAAGTAAAGGATGGTATCAAATTGAAAATAGTGGCATATAAAGTGACCAAGGTTAGCGGGAGGCCAGAGGATTGGGAAACTTTTAAATACCAGCAAAGAACAACTAAAAAAATAATAAAGAGAGGGAAAATAGATTTTGAAAGTAAACTAGCAAGAAATATAAAGACAGATACTAAGAGTTTCTACAGGTATATATAAAAAGGAAGAGAGTGGTTAAAGCAAATGTTGGTCCCTTAGAGGATGAGACTGGGGAATTAATAATGGGGAACAGGGAATAGCAGAGACTTTGAACAAATATTTTGTATCGGTCTTCATGGTAGAAGACACTAAAAACATCTTAATAGTGGATAATCAAGAGGCTAAAGGAAGGGAGGAACTTAAAACAATCACTGTCAATAAAGAAGAAGTACTCAGTAAAATAATGGAATTAAACGTGGACAAGTCTCCTGGACCTGATGGCTTGCAGCCTAGGGTCTTAAAAGGGGTGGCTGCAGAGATAGTGGATGCATTGATTGTAATCTACCAAAATTCCCTGGATTCTGGAGAGGTCCCAGTGGATTGGAAAACTGCAAATGTAATGCCCCTATTTAAAAAAGGAGGCAGACAGAAAGGCGGAAACTATAGATCAGTTAGCCTAACATCTGTCATTGGGAAAATGCTGGAGTCCATTATTAAGGAAGCAGTAGCAGGACATTTGGAAAAGCATAATTTAGTCAAGCAGAGTCAGCATGGTTTTGTGAAAGGGAAATCATGTTTGACAAATTTGCTGGAGTTCTTTGAGGATGTAACGAACAGGGTGGATAAGGGAGAACCAGTGGATGTGGTGTATTTGGATTTCCAGAAGGCATTCGATAAGGTGCCACATAAAAGGTTACTTCATGGGGTTGGGGGTAATATATTAACATGGATAGAGGATTGGCTAATGAACAGGAAACAGAAAATCGGGATAAATGGGTCATTTTCCAGTTGGCAAACAGTAACTAGTGTGGTGCCACAGAGATTGTTGCTGGGGCCTCAACTATTTACAATCTATATTAATGATTTGGATGAAGGGACCAAGTGTAATGTAGCCAAGTTTGCTGATACAAAGAGGGGTGGAAAGCAAGTTGTGAGGAGGACACAAAAATCTGCAAAGGGATATAGATAGGTTAAGTGAGTGGGCAAAAATTTGGCAGATGGAGTACAATGTGGGAAAATGTGAAGTTATCCACTTTGGTAGAAAAAATAAAAAAGCAAATTATTATTTAAATGGAGAAAAATTACAAAATGCAGCAGTACAAAGGGACCTGGGGGTCCTTGTGCATGAAACACAAAAAGCTAGTATGTAGGTACAGCAAGTAATCAGGAAGGTAAATGGAATGTTGGCCTTTATTGCAAAGGGGGATAACGTCATCATCATCATAAGCAGTCCCTCGGAGTCGAGTATGACTTGCTTCCACACTAGAAATAAGTTCTTCGGTAACTGAAGAGTCCAATGCGGGACTTACAGTCTCTGTCACAGGTAGGACAAACGGTGATTAAAGGAACAGGTTACCATGCACTCCTTCCACTGATGACGCTTGGTTTCAGCTTGCTCTCGACGAAGAGACTCAAGTTGTTCAGCGCCTTCCCGGATGCTTTTCCTTCACTTTGGGCAGTCTTGGGCCAGGGATTCCCAGGTGTTGGTGAAGATTTTACATTTGTTCAAGGAGGCTTTGAGGGTGTCCTTGAAACGTTTCCTTTGCCCACCTGGGGCTTGCATGCCGTATCAGAGCTCCGAGTAGAGCGCTTGTTTTGGGAGTCTCGTGTCAGGCATGCAGGCAATATAAGAACATAAGAGCATATGAAATAGGAACAGGAGTTGGCCATACGGCCCCTCGAGCCTGCTCCGCCATTCAATAAGATCACAGCTGATCTGATCATGGACTCAGCTCCACTTCCCTGCCCGCTCCCCATAACCCCTTATCCCCTTATCGTTTAAGAAACTGTCTATTTCTGTCAAATTTATTCAATGTCCCAGCTTCCACAGCTCTCTGAGGCAGTGAATTCCATAGATTAACAACCCTCTGAGAGAAGAAATTTCTTCTCATCTCAATTTTAAATGGGCGGCCCCTTATTCTAAGATCATGCCCTCTAGTTCTAGTCTCCCCCATCAGTGGAAACATCCTCTCTGCATCCACCTTGTCAAGCCCCCTCATAATCTTATATGTTTCGATAAGATCACCTCTCATTCTTCTGAATTCCAATGAGTAGAGGCCCAACCTACTCAACCTTTCCTCATATGTCAACCCCCTCATCTCCGGAATCAACCTAGTGAACCTTCTCTGAACTGCCTCCAAAGCAAGTATATCCTTTCGTAAATATGGAAACCAAAACTGCACACAGTATTCCAGGTGTGGCCTCAGCAATACCTTATATAGCTGCAGCAAGACCTCCCTGCTTTTATACCCCATCCCCTTTGCAATAAAGGCCAAGATTCCATTAGCCTTCCTGATCACTTGCTGTACCTGCATACTATCCTTTTGTGTTTCATGCACAAATACCTCCAGGTCCCGCTGTACTGCAGCACTTTTCAATCTTTCTCCATTTAAATAATAACTTGCTCTTTGATTTTTTTCTGCTAAAGTGCATGACCTCATACTTTCCAACATTATACTCCATCTGCCAAATTTTTGCCCACTCACTTAGCCTGTCTATGTCCTTTTGCAGGTTTTTTGTGTCCCCCTCACACATTGCTTTTCCTCCCATCTTTGTATCGTCAGCAAACTTGGCTACATTACACTCAGTTCCTTCTTCCAAGTCGTTAATATAAATTGTAAATTGGTGGAGTCCCTGCACTGATCCCTGCGGCACCCCACTAGTTACTGGTTGCCAACCAGAGAATGAACCATTTATCCCGACTCTCTGTTTTCTGTTAGTTAGCCAATCCTCTGTCCATGCTAATATTGATATGTATGCTTATCATATAATAAATCACACATGGCCCAGGCTGGAGCTGATCACCTTGTGACCTTTAGGTTTAATGTAAACTCCAAAAGTGAGCACTGCAGGGGGAGCCTGCTTTAGATCGGGAGGCAGCACAAGGTGTGCCTCCCGGGCTTTCTCCATTTGTTGGCTATTACATGTAATTACCTGGTACGATGCATGGTACAGAGTATAGCTGCAAATATATCACAACACTTCCCCCCAAGTCTTAGATGCGGTTTACAGGTCAAGCCTGATCGGGGGTCTGCGCTCTCTGGTTGAGCGTCTGAGTTGGACGCAGGGTGTAGGCGGCCTGACCGGAGTGTCGCTGCCTTGCGGTGCTGCGGCTCTGGTCGGACTGTCCGGTGCGATGGGTTCTGTCTCTTGGTGAACCGCTGGTTCTGTTGCTGTTGTTGGAAGTCGATGTCACTGTAGTTATCCAGCGGTTCTGGATCATCGGTGAACCTCAATTTGGTTTGATCGATGTGCTTCTTGCAGGTTTGACCATTAGTGAGTCTTACCACGAATACTCTACTCCCCTCTTTAGCTACGATAATGCCTGTGAGCCACTTGGGGCCCGTACCAAAGTTCAGCATGAAAACAGGGTCATCGACATTGATACAACGCGTTACAGAGTTGCGGTCATGATATGTACATTGCTTAAGACGCCGGTTTTCGACAATCCCACTTAAAACCGGGTGCACGAGGGACAACCTTGTTTATGAAGAGTTCGGTGGGCGGAACCCCTGTGAGTGAGTGGGGCCTCGTCCGATATGCAAGCAGCATGCGAGACAGACGGGTCTGCAAGGGGCCTTCTGTCAATCGCTGCATGCTGTGCTTTATGATCTGTACTGCCCGTTCAGCTTGGCCGTTGGAGGCTGGTTTGAACGAGGCTGACCTGACATGCTTTATGCCATTACAGCACATAAATTCGCGAAATTCGGAACTCGTAAAGCATGGTCCATTGTCACTAACAAGGACGTCGGGCAGGCCATGGGTGGCGATCATTGCCCGAAGGCTCTCTATTGTAGCGGTGGATGTGCTGGATGACATTATAACACATTCAATCCATTTTGAATAAGCATCAATTACAACAAGGAACATTTTTCCTAGAAAGGAACCCGCGTAGTCTACGTGGATGTGGGATTTGGGGTTTGGGGTTTGGAGGGCCAGGACCACAGGCTCAGAGGGGCTTCCCTGGGTGCGTAGCTGAGTTGAGTGCATGTGTTGCACCGGCGGACGCACGACTTTAAGTTTGTGTCGATGCCGGGCCACCACACGTGCGACCTCGCAATGGCTTTCATCATTACGATGCTGGGGTGTGTGCACTATGGAGATCCTTGACAAATAAATCCCTGCCCTTCTTGGGCAGGACTTCGCGATTTCCCCACAAAATGCAGTCGGCCTGGATTGATAGCTCGTCCTTGCGCCGGTGAAACGGCTTAAAATCGCCATGCATCTCTCCATACGTGGTTGCCCAGTTTCCACTTAATATACAGTTTTTCACCTGGGACAGCAGTGGGTCTTGGCTGGTCCAGATTCTTATCTGGCACACCGTGACACGTAACCTTTCGCCCTCAAAGGCTTCCGTGGCCATGACCAGTTCCGTGGGCTGCTCCGCTTCACCCTCGGTGGTGGAGAGCGGGAGACGGCTGAGCACATCAATGCAGTTATCGGTGGCTGGTCTGTGGCGGATCGTGTAGTCATAAGCGGACAGCGTTAATGCCTACCTCTGAATGCGGCTGAGGCGAGAGTATTAATGCTTTTGCTCTCAGAGAATAACGACGTGAGCGGCTTGTGGTCGGTTTCTAGTTCGAACCGCCGGCCAAATAAGTACAGGTGTATCTTTTTTTTACCGCATACACACAAGCTAGGGCATCCTTTTCGATTATGCTGTACCCCCTTTCAGCCTTGCAAAGTCTGCGGGACGCATACGCTACAGGTTGGAACTTACCCGACACGTTCGTTTGCTGTAGCACACACCCGATCCCATAGGATGACGCATCGCACGCTAAAATAAGATGCCTACAGGGATCATACAGTGCCAGTAGTTTGTTTGAACACAGTAAGTTTCTGGCCTTCTCGAAGGCAGTTTCTTGATTTTTACCCCAGACCCAGTCATCACTCTTACAGAGCAGTACATATAATGGTTCAAGCAAAGTGCTCAGCCCAGGCAGAAAGTTACCAAAGTAGTTCAGTAGTCCTAGGAACGAGCACAGGTCCGTCGTGTTGCGTGGTCTCGGGGCCTTCTGGATCGCCTCCGTCTTGGAGTCTGAGGTTTTGATGCCATCTGCTGCGATTCTCCTTCCCAGGAATTCCACCTCTGGTGCCAAGAAGATGCATTTGGTTCATTTCAACCTTAAACCTACTCAATTTAGTTGGCGTAGCACCTCTTCCAGGTTATGGAGGTGTTCATCGATGTTGTGTCCGGTGATCAAGATGTCATGTTGGAAGACGACCGTTCCCGGGACAGGTTTCAGCAGGCTCTCCATGTTTCATTGGAAGATCGCAGCCGCTGAACGGATCCCGAAGGGGCACCGGTTGTACACGAACAGCCCCTTGTGTGTGTTTATGCACGTCAGCTTCTTGGACGATTCCGCCAGCTCCTGGGTCATGTACGCCGAGGTGAGGTCCAATTTCAAAAACAGCTTTCCACTCGACAGGGTCGGGAATAAATCCTCCGCCTTGGGCAGCGGGTACTGGTCCTGTAACGATACTCGGTTTATGGTTACTTTATAATCGCCACAGATTCTAATTGTCCCATCACTTTTAAGAAAGAGGACAATGGGACTGACCCAGTCATTAAATTCCACTGGCAATATGATGCCTTCGTGCTGAAGCTGATCTAGCTCGACTTCTACTTTCTCCCGCATCATGTAAGGGACCGCTCTGGCCTTGTGGTGAACGGGTCTCGCTTCTGGACTGTGGTGAATTGTCACCTTGGCCCCTGTGAAGCTGCCGATGTCAGGCTGGAACAGTGACGGAAACGTGTCTAAGACCTGCGCGCATGTGGCTTTCTCCACCGACGATAATGCTTTTACATCGCTCCATTTCCAGTTAAAATTCCGTAGCCAGCTTCTGCCAAGCAGCATGGGCCCGTTACTGGGAACAGTCCATAGTGGCAATTTAGGCACAGAACCATCATACAGCACCTGAACCATTGCACTTCCGAGGACCGGGATAATCTCTTTAGTGTAGGTGCACAGCTTCACGTCGATCGGGCTCGGCTTGGGCCTATGTGCCTTGTTTGCCCATAACTTCTCGACGGCCTTCTGGCTCATGATCGATTGGCTCGCACCCGTGTCCAGTTCCATCGGTACCGGTATGCCATTCAGTTTAACGTTCATCATAATCGGGGCCTCTTGTTGGTAAAGGTGTGCACTTCATGCACGTGCACCCCATGTACCTCTTCCTCGTCGGTCATCTCTGCATGAGCCTCAGGATCTACGCTTGACCTCCCATCTTCTGCTACTTATCGAGTTGTAGCACGTTTACACATTCATTGGAGGTGTCCCATCATTGAGCAATTCTTGCAGACATATTGTTTGAACCTGCACTGGTTTGCAATTGTGTTATGCATGTGTGGGTTCGCATCCCATCCCGTCGCCAGTTGATACGTATGCTTATCACTATAATAAATCATACATGGCCCATGCTGGAGCTGATCTCCTTGTGACCTTTAGATTTAATGTAAACTCCAAAAGTGAGCACTACAGGGGGAGCCTGCTTTATAAAGGGAAGCAGCATGAGATGCAGTAAGGTGTGCCTCCCGGGCTTTCCCCATCTGTTGTCTATTACATGTAATTACATGGTACAATGCATGGGATAGAGTATGGCTGCAAATACATCACAAATATATTACCCCCAATCCCGTGAATTTTTATCTTGTGCAGTAACATTTTATGTGGCACCTTGTCAAGTGCCTTCTGGAAGTCCAAATATACCACACCTACTGGTTCCCCTTTATCCACCCTGTTCGTTACATCCTCAAAGAATTCCAGCAAATTTGTCAAACATGACTTCCCCTTCATAAATCCATGCTGACTCTGCCTGACCGTATTTTGCTTTTCTAACTGTCCTGCTACTGATTCTTTAATAATGGACTCCAACATTTTCCCAACCACAGATGTTAGGTTAACTGGTCTATAGTTTCCTGCTTTTTGTCTGCCTCCTTTTTTAAATAGGGGCGTTATATTTGCAGTTTTCCAATCTGCTGGGACCTCCCCAGAATCCAGGGAATTTTGGTAAATTACAACCAATGCATCCACGATCCCTGCCGTTACTTCTCTTAAGACCCTAGGATGCAAGCCATCAGGTCCAGGGGATTTATCTGCCTTTAGTCCCATTATCTTACTGAGCACTGCCTCCTTAGTGATTGTGATTGTGTTAAATTCCTCCCCCCGCTATAGCCCCTTGACTATCCACTGTTGGGATATTGTTAGTGTCCTCTACCGTAAAGACTGATACAAAATATTTGTACCATTTCTGCCATCTCCATGTTCCCCATTACTAATTCTCCGGTCTCGTCCTCTAAGGGACCAACATATACTTTAGCCACTCTTTTCCTTTTTATATACCTATAGAAACTCTTGCTATCTGTTTTTATATTTTGTGCTAGTTTACTTTCATAGTCTATCTTCCCTTTCTTAATCATTTTTTTAGTCATTCTTTGCTGGCTTTTAAAAGCTTCCCAGTCTTCTGTACTCCCACTAGTTTTGGCCACTTTGTATGCCCTTGTTTTTAATTAGATACTCTCCTTTATTTCTTTAGTTAGCCACGGATGGCTCTCTTTTCTCTTACACCCTTTCCTCCTCACTGGAATATATTTTTCTTGAGAGTTGTGAAATATCTCCTTAAATGTACACCACTGTTCCTCAACCGTCCTACACTTTAATCTATTTTCCCAGTCCACTTTAGCCAACTCTGCCCTCATACCTTCATAGTCTCCTTTATTTAAGCTTAGTACACTGGTTAGAGATCCAACTTTCTCACCCTCCATCTGAATTTGAAATTCAATCATGCTATGATCACTCATTCCAAGGGCTCGTTCAGCAGAGCTGATCGAGCATGGTTAGTGATTCAATGCCGGTGATATTGGCCTGAGCGAGGACACCAACGTTGGTTCACCTATCCTGCCAATGGATTTGCAGGATCTTGTGGAGGCAGCGTTGGTGGTACTTCTCCAGTGATTTGAGCTGCCTGCTGTACATACTCCATGTCCCACCAGACATCGGCGTGCACCGAACGAATCGAGCCCCTCTCGTCTCAAGCTGGCAACCAGCAAGAAGGACCCACTCCTCAGCCTGACAAAAGACATTTCCGACGCTTGTCAGCACCAGCCTATACACGAGCCCCATGCTTATGATGGGGACTCTATCATGTTTCAGCCGGGGCACTACGCATTCGAAACCGTGGTAGACCATGCCCACACCCCAGCCACGCTGAAGCTTACCTTTCTTGTCAAGTTCACAAATTGATAGACAGGTTCCAGCACCGGTACTTTTCGGACCCTGAAATGGCTTACCAGAAAGTGTGGAAGGAACTCGAAGAGAGTTTTGGTAACAAGACGACGGTTACAACATCCGTCCTTCAAAAGCTTGACAGTGTTCTGAAGTTCAGGGCAGACAAAGGCCACAAACTTCTCGAACTTGGCGAATTATGCGCAGACATCGCAGCACAGATGAACAACTTGCCCGACTTGGGGGTGTTTAACTACCCCCACTATCTTCGCCTGATGCTCGAAAAACTCCCTACCTACATACGCAACGCATGGAGGAGGCGCATATCAGAGCATCAGACCGAAAATGGCAGTTACCGTCCTTTCGCCTTGCTGGCTAAATTCCTAAAAAATGAAGCCAGACAGCACAGCGAACTCGACCTTCACACATCAAGCCAGGTCCTTCAACCAAACTTGGAGAGGACAGAAAGAAATAGAAGTCCCAGCTCTTCCCTTCATGCCTTGGCAACATGCACACCTACGAAGTCGGCGCCCAAACTGCAAGCTTCAGAGGTATGCCTCTACCATGACTGGTGAGCCATCATCTGGTGAACTGCTTCGCTTTTAGCTGAAAGCCAATTCAAGGATGAGAATTCTGCAAAGCAAAAGGCCTGTGTTTCAGGTGTGGCAACCACCATAGAATGCAAGACTGCCAGACCAAGGTGCATTGCAAGGAATGCCAAGGCACAGAGCATGCCTCCTTCATGCGTGCAACGCCGAACCAGAATGGAGGGGAGACCCAAGGTGGGGAGACCCACAACGAGAGGCCAATAAACGATCACCAGGTCATACAGGTCAACACAAAGTGCTCCAGATACCTGGCTTATCCTTCCGCACAATATTGTTTGAAAAGATGCAAAATTCAAAAGAACCCCCCCCCCCCCCAGTGTTTGGGCTTATTCAAAAGGAAATTTAATTTGGGACTATCTACCGGAAAGTTTGAAATCCTAAAGTGCTTATGGAAGAAACTACGAACTTTAATCGAATTTTGGATTTTAAAAGGACAAATCCAAGGCTGTGGGCGGGCCTAAAGAACTAACAGGAGAGAACTTGATTATTGGAATCGTTGGGACTAAGTTAACTTGTCTGGAGAAATGGGTATTCGAGAATCCTTCCCACAAAAGACATTTACATTACAACAAATAACCCAGAGATAGCCAACCATCAACCATTTCAGCATATACATCACAAAGAGGACCAATCCAGCCTCTATGTGAAAAACCAAGCACAAAATGACATAGCGATTACCTAGCTAATATTTCCATCAGGAAACAGTCTTCGAACATCAACCCACCCAAACCATATTAACTTTTAAGGAACCGGCCAAAATATTACAAAGAAGAGTCAAGCCCGCCAAATTTAAACAAAGAATTCTGAACTGATTTGGCGCTAAGATTAGAACCACTCAAACCGTATAACTGGCCACCTGTTTCAAAGAGAGTATGCCACACGATGCCTAGTACCATACTACGCTTGTGTCATCAAGACAAGGAGAGAAACCAATGCGACAGTTGTAAACTAACTTCTCCAGCCTCGAAGTTCTGAAGTCCTGAAGGAAGGAAGAACATCACCATTGCGGCAGCAACCGACCACAACCAACTTGGTATCAACGGAAAACCACCGCGATCGACCAAAACCACCTCGAAACAAAACTCCAACGGGAAAAAACCGAAGAATCGAAAAGTTTCCACTCTACTATAGGCCGGTTAGTTTAACATCTGTAGTGGGGAAAATGCTTGAAACTATCATTAAGGAAGAAATAGCGGAACATCTGGATAGGAATAGTGCAATCAAGCAGACGCAACATGGATTCATGAAGGGGAAATCATGTTTAACTAATTTACTGGAATTCTTTGAGGATATAACGAGCATGGTGGATAGAGGTGTACCGATGGATGTGGTGTATTTAGATTTCCAAAAGGTATTCGATAAGGTGCCACACAAAAGGTTACTGCAGAAGATAAAGGTACGTGGAGTCAGAGGAAATGTATTAGCATGGATCGAGAATTGGCTGGCTAACAGAAAGCAGAGAGTCGGGATAAATGGGTCCTTTTCGGGTTGGAAATCGGTGGTTAGTGGTGTGCCACAGGGATCGGTGCTGGGACCACAACTGTTTACAATATACATTGATGACCTGGAAGAGGGGACAGAGTGTAGTGTAACAAAATTTGCAGATGACACAAAGATTAGTGGGAAAGCGGGTTGTGTCGAGGACACAGAGAGGCTGCAAATAGATTTAGATAGGTTAAGCGAATGGGCTAAGGTTTGGCAGATGGAATGCAATGTCGGAAAATGTGAGGTCATCCACCTTGGGAAAAAACACAGTAAAAGGGAATATTATTTGAATGGGGAGAAATTACAATATGCTGCAGTGCAGAGGGACCTGGGGGTCCTTGTGCATGAATCCCAAAAAGTTAGTTTGCAGGTGCAGCAGGTAATCAGGAAGGCGAATGGAATGTTGGCCTTCATTGCGAGAGGGATGGAGTACAAAAGCAGGGAGGTCCTGCTGAAACTGTACAGGGTATTGGTGAGGCCGCACCTGGAGTACTGCGTGCAGTTTTGGTCACCTTACTTAAGGAAGGATATACTAGCTTTGGAAGGGGTACAGAGACGATTCACTAGGCTGATTCCGGAGATGAGGGGGTTACCTTATGATGATAGATTGAGTAGACTGGGTCTTTACTCGTTGGAGTTCAGAAGGATGAGGGGTGATCTTATAGAAACATTTAAAATAATGAAAGGGATAGACAAGATAGAGGCAGAGAGGTTGTTTCCACTGGTCGGGGAGACTAGAACTAGGGGGCACAGCCTCAAAATACGGGGGAGCCAATTTAAAACCGAGTTGAGAAGGAATTTCTTCTCCCAGAGGGTTGTGAATCTGTGGAATTCTCTGCCCAAGGAAGCAGTTGAGGCTAGCTCATTGAATATGTTCGAGTCGCAGATGGATGGATTTTTGACCAACAGGGGAGTTAAGGGTTATGGGGAGCGGGCGGATAAGTGGAGCTGAGTCCACGGCCAGATCAGCCGTGATCTTGTTGAATGGCGGAGCAGGCTCGAGGGACTAGATGGACTACTCCTGTTCCTAATTCTTACGTTCTTCTGTTCTTATGTTTTTATTAATGTTGGGGAAGTCCAGAACCAGGGGTCACAGTCTAAGGATAAGGGGTAAGCCATTTAGGACCGAGATGAGGAGAAACTTCTTCACCCAGAGAGTGGTGAACCTGTGGAATTCTCAGAAAGTTGTTGAGGCCAATTCACTAAATATATTCAAAAAGGAGTTAGATGTAGTCCTTACTACTAGGGGGATCAAGGGATATGGCAAGAAAGCAGGAGTGGGGTACTGAAGTTCCATGTTCAGCCATGAACTCATTGAATGGTGGTGCAGGCTCGAAGGGCCAAATGGCCTACTCCTGCACCTATTTTCTATGTTTCTATGTTTTTTTTTACAATCTAAGGCCTGACTACCAACAGGTGAAAGCATTACCTAAAGAGACTTTGAACCTATTTCTAATGAAGAAAACTGGGTACTTACCCCATAGATCCAAAACGCGCCTTACCGCATCAGCGGACTCAACCCAACTGAAGATTGCGCAGCAAGAAGTCTTCTCCAACGTTTGAGGTACGGCAAGCAGACCCTACCGCATCCAGCGAAGCCCGAAACCATGATCTACTGCTAACTGACAAAAGGATTGGTAAGCATGGTACCTGCCTGACCTGGAGTTCAGCCTAGCTAGAATTAGGTATTGGGAGGTGGGAGGTGTAATTCTACTGTACCCCCCTTTGAATGTGCAATGTATTGTTCTTTATTAGAGTGATTCTAAGTTTGACATTGCATTTTTTTTCTAGTATTGTTTCTTATTAGAGTGATTATAAGTTTGACATTGTATTTTCTTGTCTGCAATAAAATCAAAGTTCTTTTGCATCAGACCAGTTGTCCTTTGCACGTTTTCACATCCCCCAAATAAATCCAGAGTCTAGAACCCAAGGGAGTGGGAGCGATTCGAACCATTCAAGTTGGTCAGAGGTGAACCTGACCCCATGATAGAGACCACCCCCTTACAAAATGGCGATCGCGGCAGAACTCTGGTACAACGGGTGTGATGTGGAGAGTGCTGGTTTGGGGCAAAGAACCAAGATGGAAGAGAGGATTTCCTCATACGTGTATAAAAAGGTCAATGTAACTAAAGAATGGGTGCTTAGTCTATTGCGCGCTGAGCGTCCAGCTGACACTGCAGCCCAGTGGACAGCAAGCAAGGATCACAAAGAAGCAGTAGAGAAGGCAATTTGGTTGGTCTGTCTATAGCGACAGGTCCAACTCCGAGATAAAACCAATGAGACACTACAGGCAGAGTTATAGGAATGCGCAGAGAACTATCAGGAAAGAGTTATGGCAGAAGAGAGGTTATGGGGAGAACTCCGTAAGCTAAAACAGGAAAGGACCCAGATAATGGAAAGGTTTAAAAACAGTCAGGACTATTTTCAATGTCAGGTTACCAAGGCCAAAAATAATGAAAAGTCACCGAGGGAGGAAACCACTCGCCTCACCCTACAAGTAAAAGAGCTCCAGGAAAGATTAAAAGATGTGCAGGCAGTGTATAAAGTAGCGGGCACTAATGGGTTTGATTCGGGAGACCACGGTCCCTGCTAGCAACAAATTAAAAGTTTAAACCTTGCTCTGCCCAAGGCAAAAGGCATGGTATGCCTAATAAGCCCGGGTACGCCCCAGGTAAACCTGGAAGAGAAGGAGGAAACTGTCCGGCCACTACCTGTAGCACCGGTGACGACACCGGTTCAGCAGCAGGAGGGTTAAATCAGTTGCGGGGCGGACAAGGATAGTGAACCATCACCACCTGTGGCACTGAGTTGGCAGCAGAGGGGAGAGGTAGGCAAGCCAGAACAGGGAGAGCCAGAACCAGGGCCAATGTGCCCGGTCTGGCAACAGAAGTTTGTTGTAAGATCGTTGAATGCTGAATCTACCACAGGGATCATTCCTCAAAATGTATTCTTGGCTACGCTGTGCTGGACGACCAATCTAATGCCTGTTTTGGGGACCCCGAAATCCTCGAAGCTCTAGACCTCCCAGGCCCAGCTATCCCCTACTAGCTTTCCACTTGCGGTGGAGACAGGATCACGGTGGAAGGGAGATGAGCAGGCAGTCTGGTTGTTGAAGCAGCAGATGGAAAGCCCAAACAGCTGCCTACCATCATCGAGAATGCCCACATCCCCGGAAACAGAAGCGAGATCCCACGTCCCGATTTCTGCGAGAGGTT
The DNA here is from genome assembly GCF_044704955.1 of Pristiophorus japonicus. Lineage (NCBI taxonomy): Eukaryota > Metazoa > Chordata > Chondrichthyes > Pristiophoridae > Pristiophorus > Pristiophorus japonicus. The sequence goes on along the minus strand of NC_091983.1, from coordinate 177,444,155 downwards.
CCCCCACCTCAGGTCAGTGGCGAAAAGGATACCCGACCCATCATCCTCCCCATTGGAAGAAACTGCCCTGAGCCCCTCAAGATCAGGGAGTCTTGCAATGGGCCAAGAGGAGCACTGTGGGCACAATGTACGGACCTAGGCTGGACACTCTCTGGACAGGTTTGTCCAAGCGGGGCAAATGAGGAAGTCCATGCCTCCGTCAACCGTACTATCCTTCAGCCACCGAAGGCCATGACCATCTGACGCCAACATTCAGTTAAGATCATGACAGAATGTGCTCACCTTAACTCGTGGCTCTGAAAACTCAGCCCCTCCAGGCACCAGCTGGCAATTTGGCGCAACCGGATCTGTATGGATGACGACAAGAGCGACGGGCCCAATGACCTGCAGTCAACTCCGGATTCGATGGAGGAAGAAGCATCTGCAGAGTCGGCAGCCTCGACACAAGATGAACGAGGCTAAGCCAGACGCCTCTGTTGGGGATGTCGTTCCCCTCCGGCAGAAAGAACTTCCTCGGAACGACTGGCCACTTGTACGTGCCTCCAAGTCCAATCCCACTGATGATGGAAGGGTACGTAAGATGGATGGTATGATTTGCAGCGATGGCACGCGTTGCAGCTACCCGAGACTGATCTCGTACTCGGACAGACGATGCCCGCCTCGAAGCCATCCCATGAATTAAGAGGAACTGAAATCTAACAAGTAAAAATTTCAATCCTTGTTATTTTTAGACAGGGAGTGTGATGGGCTGTGGTGCTTCTTGACTGATTGGAGGCATTGTATGCTGTATTTCCATTTTCCCGCCACTGGGTGGTGTTCTCTGATTGGACACAGACAAGCAGAAAGAAAGGGAGAGAGAGAGAGAGAGAGGAAGCATGGACCTGCCTCCATGTTAGCTAGAACTATCTTTAACTTTTGTTAGCCAGAAACAAAACTTCTGTATTTGCAAATCTTCCTAGAAGTACAGTTATGTAAGTAACTTCTCCTTATCTAATCGTTCTGAAATTATTGTATTTTATCTTTGATGTACAGTAAGAGATAAATAATTTATCCACATTGCTGCTTTGTAAATTGGTCCTGTTGTATTACAAGAATTCTAGATCTGTCTTTATTTTTTGCCAACAGTTTACACTGCAGATATTAAAAGATTTGGATTCTGAAGCTCTAACTTTTAGCCATATTTCTTGGTGTAGTGTTGAAGCGAGCTGGAGAATCAGAGTTATCGCTCGCCGTATGCCACACTCTGACAGAAACAGCACAAATATATTTAAGACGGAGCTATGGGGAGCGGGCAGGGAAGTGGAGCTGAGCGCATGATCAGATCAGCCATGATCTTATTGAATGGCAGAGCAGGCTCGAGGGGCCAAATAGCCTACTCCTACTCCTATTTCTTATGTTCTTATGTTCTTCAAGGGCCATGATCAACAGGGCTAAGGACCTAGTGCTGGAAGGTGGGCTCTTTTTTGACCGGCATGGCCATGATGGGCCAAATTGCTTCTTTCTGCGTCATAATTCTTCTATGATTCTATGTCAATGGCAGTCACTCTCATCTCACCTCTGGAATTCAGCTCTTTTGTTCATGTTTGGACCAAGGTTGTAATGAGGTCTGGAGCCGAGTGGTCCTGGCAGAACCCAAACTGAGCATCAGTGAGCAGGTTATTGGTGAGTAACTGCCACTTGATAGCACTGCCGATGACACCTTTCATCACTTTGCTGATGATTGAAAATAGACTGATGGGGCAATAATTGGCCGGATTGGATTTGTTTGTCCTCCTTGTTGTGGACAGGACATATCTGGGCAGTTTTCCACATTGTCGGGTAGATGCCAATGTTGTAGTTGTACTGGAACAGCTTGGCTACTTTTGGACTACAAGTCTTCAGCACGACAGCCGGGATATTATCGAGGCCCATAGCCTTTGTTGTAACCAGTGCGCTCAACTGCCTCTTGATATCACATGGAGTGAATCGAATTGGTTGAAGACTGGCCTCTGTGATGGTGGGAACCTCAGAAGGATGCCGATATGCATTATGTACTCGCCATTTCTGGCTGAAGATGGTTGCAAACGCTTCAGCCTTGTCGTTTGCATTTGTTTGCTGGGCTCCGCCATCATTGATGATGGGGATAATCATTGAGCCTCCTCCTGTTAATTAGAAACATAGAAACATAGAAAATAGGTGCAGGAGTAGGCCATTCGACCCTTCGAGCCTGCACCGCCATTCAATGAGTTCATGGCTGAACATGCAACTTCAGTACCCCATTACTGCTTTCTCGCCAGACCCCTTGATCCCCCCAGTAGTAAAGACTACATCTAACTCCTTTTTGAATATATTTAGTGAATTGGCCTCAACAACTTTCTGTGGTAGAGAATTCCACAGGTTCACCACTCTCTGGGCGAAGAAGTTTCTTCTCATCTCGGTCCTAAATGGCTTACCCCTTATTCTTAGGCTGTGACCCCTGGTTCTGGACTTCCCCAACATTGGGAACATTCTTCCTGCATCTAACCTGTTTAAACCTGTCAGAATTTTAAACGTTTCTATGAGATCCCCTCTCATTCGTCTGAACTCCAGTGAATACAAGCCCAGTTGATCCAGTCTTTCTTGATATGTCAGTCCCGCCATCCTGGGAATCAGTCTGGTGAACCTTCGCTGCACTCCCTCAATAGCAAGAATGTCCTTCCTCAAGTTAGGAGACCAAAACTGTACACAATATTCCAGGTGTGGCCTCACCAAGGCCCTGTACAACTGTAGTAACACCTCCCTGCCCCATACTCAAATCCTCTCGCTATGAAGGCCAACATGCCATTTGCTTTCTTAACCGCCTGCTGTACCTGCATGCCAACCTTCAATGACTGATGTACCATGACACCCAGGTCTCGTTGCACCTCCCCTTTTCCTAATCTGTCATCATTCAGATAATAGTCTGTCTCTCTGTTTTTACCACCAAAGTGGATAACCTCACATTTATCCACATTATACTTCATCTGCCATGAATTTGCCCACTCACCTAACCTATCCAAGTCACTCTGCAGCCTCATAGCATCCTCCTCGCAGCTCACACTGCCACCCAACTTAGTGTCATCCGCAAATTTGGAGATACTACATTTAATCCCCTCGTCTAAATCATTAATTGTCCACCACCACTCACAATTGGATGTGGTAGGTACTGTAGAGATTTGATCTGATCCATTGATTGTGGGATCGCCTAGCTCTGTTTGTAGCATGCTGCTTCCACTGCTTTGCATGCATGTAGTTCCATGTTGCAGCTTCCCCAGGTTGGTACCTCATCTTAAAATACACCTGGTGCTGCTCCTGGCATGCTCTTCTACACACCTCAATGAACCAGGGTTGGTCCCCTGGCTTGATGATAATGTTAGAGTGTGGGATATGCCAGGCCATGAGTTTACATATTATGATGGAATACAATTCTCCTGCTGCTGATGGCCCACTGCACCTCATGGATGGTAAGTTTTGAGCTGCTAGATCTGTTCTGAATCTATCCCATTTAGTACGGTGGTAGTGCCACACAACACGATGGAGGGTGTCTTTAGTGTGAAGACATGACTTCGTCTCCACAATGACTGTGCGGTGATTACTGCATGGACAGATGCATCTGTGACAGGTAGATTGGTGAGGACAAGGTCAAGTAGGTTTTTCCCTCGTGTTGGTTCTCTCACCACCTGCTGCAGGTCCAGTCTGCCAGCTGTGTCGTTCAGGACTCAGCCAGCTGTGAGTATGACTAAGTCAGGCTGTTGCTTGATTAGTCTGTAGGACTGCTCTCAAAATTTTGGCACAAGTCCGCAGATGGTAGTGCCGAGGGCTTTGCAAGGCCGACTGGGCTGGGTGTGCCGTTGTCATGTCCGAAGCCGGTGCCGAGGTTGAGGTTGGGTGGTCCGTCCGGCTTTATTCTTATTATTTATTGTAGCGGTTTGCTACAACTGAGTGGCTTGCTGGGTTATTTCAGAGGACAGTTAAGAGTCAACCTCATTGCTGTGGGTTTGGAGTCATATATTGGCCAGATCAGGAAAGGACAGCAGATTTCCTTCCCTAAAGGACATTAGTGAACCAGATGGGTTTTTTAATGACAATCCGATAGTTTCACATGGCTCAATTTTGGCCAAGTCCGTTTTTTAATTACTTACCCGAGTTGCACCGCTTCAGTACGTCCGAAAAAGCTCCAGAAAAAAATGATCCAACTTTCGCCGCTGTCTGGCCTCTTCTCTGCAGCCGCGCAGCGTGGCCAGTTGCCTCAGAGGGTGGAGCCTGCGTTCCGTGCTAGAAAATGTACCGGGACATCTGCACACGCGCAGTGGAGAAAATTGCCAACTTGGAGTGCAGTAGCGCTCCGAGTTGGCAATCGGCCATTTTTAAAGAGCTACTTGTGTCTGCGTGCCAGAAGGAGTGCTGTGTTTGGAAAAATCACTGCTGCATGCAAAATCAGTACTGTATGTCTAAGAGCATTGGAAAAGTGCTCTTAGAGCAGCTGCAGCAATACAGCAATGCAGCAACGTGGACCAAGGACAAAGAATTTCTTGCTGGAAGAAGTGGAGACACTAGTTCCTGTGATTGAGAATAGATGGCAGGAGCTGCATACCAGCAGAGGTCACATAAAAGTGCCACCAAAAGAAATGAAGAAACCCTGGAACCAAGTTGCAGAAGATTTCTGTACAGTGGTGAACACCAAGAGATCTGGAAGCCAGTGTAAACAGAAATGGTAGGACCTTGGTCAAATAGTTAGTGTAAGTAATATTTTCATTTATTCAATGCAATTGCAATTGTAAATGTGACCAGCTGTATATGTCCCACCCAGCAGAAAGACACCCTCTCTAAAAAGTTGCATTTTTATTTTTGCAGAAGAAATTGATCCACAACAAAAGGGAAAGTACTCAAACAGGAGGAGGCTCGGCAAATGTGCACGCACTGACACCCTTGGAAGAGAGGGTTGCTGCTTTGATGGGTCCTGCCTGGAGAAAAACAATCAGTCCTGCACAAGCTGGGCCCACACTCGAGGGTGAGGGTAAGTCCTGAAAATTCATCGTGGCCCTTCAAATCAACCTGCTGCCTGGCCTGCTATGTGTGAGCCTACTCATGCCACCCATCCTGCCCCCTCCTCTACTGCTAACCATTTGACTGTTCTGTTATATTTTGCAGATCTTGAGGCCAATCCTGAAGATGCAGAAGAAGATTCAGACGTGGACGAACCTGAAGAGAACATCTTACAAGCCAACCCTCCAGACCAAGAATGTGGGGAGGAGGAGGAGTGGCCTGAGCTGGATGAAGCTGCCACTTTTGTTCTGAATATGGAGCAGGTGCAGTTCATGGAGTTGCCAGCCCCTTCCGTGACTAGTGGTTTTAGTTCTGGCAGGATATTCCATGGTTTCACACATTCCGAGGTTGCGGGTCCCAATGGGATGCAACAAGTAACACCCAGGGCCCCATCGTCCAAGGATGCGGGTCCCACTGGGATGCCACGAGGCAGACCCAGGGCCCCACCGTCCGAGTCTGCGGGTCCCAGTGGGATGCCGCGAGGCAGACCCAGGGCCCCACCGTTCGAGGCTGCGGGTCCTACAGGGATGCAGCGGGGCAGACCCAGGGTGAGGAGAAGGAGAAATCGACCATGCTCTCCCAAGATGCAGGATGCAACAGATGTGGTTCAGATCATGTCATTGAGTGCAGAGAGCATTGACCTTACCCGATCACTCCTGGACACCATCAGTGGGGTGAGTGATGAGGTAGCGAGACTTTCGGGAGAAGTAACAGCAATGACACGGGAAATGGGAACGATGTCCGGGACCATCAGTGAGGGAATAGTGTCCATGAGGGAGGGAATGTCAGAGGTAGTGCAAAACATGGCACTGGCAGTGAGGGAGGGTATGTCAGAGGTAGTGCAAAGGATGACACTGGCAATGATACTGGCCACGAGGGAAGGAATGTTTCAGTCCGCTGCGACACTGTCAGGGTGCATGAGGGAGGGCATGTGTGAGTTAGCTGCTGCAATAAGGGAACATACCTAGATCATGCGCCCATTGACAGAATCAACTGCCCCATTCCCAGTGCAATCCCCACACCAGCCTCTGAAGAGCCGCAAGCCGGGCACTCCACATTATCACCGGTCCTCCCCAAAGAAGAAGTGCGCATTACCAGAGATGTTAGAAGGAATAAGCTTGGTACCAAACCCAAAATCACTGCACCACCGCAGTCCAAGACCAAGCACAGCGGGCGGTGTTAGACTAAGGAGGATGAGAGATGGGTGCAGCCTTTCTTTGCTGCTGTTGTTGTTGATGTTGTTACTGCTGTAACTGTTCCCAAATTAAAAGTTTTTTGTAAGTTATGTAAATTTACAACTTTATAAGTGATCTTAAAGTTTAAGTGATTTTAGAGTGTAAATGTTCTCACATTAAAAGTTTTTTTGTAAGCTATGTAAATTTACAAGTTTATAAGTAATCTTAAACTTTTTAAGTGATCTTAAAGAGTCATATTAAAGTAAAGTTTGATACAAGAATAATTTTATTACAGTAAAGTTAAGTACATTGTAAACTTTTGAATAAAATATATTTTACAGTAAAACTGAATCATGTTCCATTAACACAACACAACATTACAGAACAGCTCCAAAAAATAACCATGTCCATGTGGAATAGTTGTCGCTGAGCCCTCAGGCATTAGTAAAGCATTCAAGGATGAACTGCTGGCGCAAGGCTTGAACAATCGTTAAAGGAGCCCGCCCTCTTCAACCATCATGCTCCGGCCTCAGGCACTTGCATGATTTCCTCATCCTCATCATCATCCTCCTCCTCCTCCTGCTCATCACCTGCATCTTCCACATCATTATCATCAGCCACTCTCACCACGGGTGGGTCTGCTTCAACTACCAGCTGCTGCCTCATGATGACTAAGTTATGCAGCATGCAGCACACAACAGTGAACTGACTGACAATCTCAGGAGAGTATTGCAAGTAGCCTCCGGAATGGTCCAGGCATCGGAAATGCTGTTTCAAGATGCCAATGGTCCTCTCTATGATGCTGTGCGTCGCAATGTGCAACATGTTGTATTGACGGTCAGCTTCCGTCCGGGTTACGCATAGGGGTGTCATGAGCTAGGTGGCGAGGCCGTACCCTTTATCTCCCAGTAGCCAGCTCTGCCCTTCTGGCTGCTGCTCAAACATGCCAGATATAAGGCTTCGCGTAGGATGAACGCATCATGGGTGCTGCCAGGGTATCTTGCATCGACTGACATGATGCGATGTATGTTGTCACACACGAGCTGCACATCGATGGAGTGGAAGCCTTTTCTATTCCTGAACATCTCGGAATCCTCCAAGGGTGCTCGCAAGGAGATGTGGGTACAATCAATGCAGCTCTATACCTTTGGGAAGCCAGAAATCCTTGAAAACCCCACAGCCCTGTCATGGATTACTTGGGCGGTCATTGGAAACTTGATGAAGTCATTCCTCCAAGCATACAGTGCAGCCGTGACCTGGCGAATGGAGACTTGTATTGCATGTTGAGAGATGGTGCACACATCTCCAACTGTAGCTTGAAATGATCTGGAGGCATAGAATGAAAGTGCAGCTGTAATCTTCACTTCCACTGACAAGTCCACCTGCTGCTTCTTGGCTGCAGGCCTGGTCTCTGCATCTCAAAGATCTCACAGACAACTTCTCTGCGGAAACACAGCCTTCTGACACATTCTGCATCACTCAGGTGCAAGTATGAACGCCTTTCTCGATATACCCGAGGTGGGTAAGGCCTCCTGCTCAGCAGCCTATGGGCTCTGATATTCCTGAAGTGATGAGCTCCAATAAATTGTCTTCCCTAGTAGCACAATGATGCAGAACGCTCACACAAGGTATGGCATTGTCAGTATTGCCCCTATACTTAAAATTAAACTTTCAAAGAAGCTCAAAACGGCAGTAAAGCAGGCAGCACAGGTTCTCAGTTTTTAAATCAAATTAAAATTTGGTTGCCGGGCGTGATGATGCACGCCAGTCCCTCCGGTGCCCACCTCTCATGGAAGGCCGAGAGCGTACCGGTGGACACCGCGTGCTCCATCTCCAGGGACACCCTGGCTCGGGTGCAACTGCGTTAGAGAGGCAGGCAGTCGGGCTGAATGACCTCCCACTGCCTGGACCGGCTGATGGCCCCCTTGGCCATGCCCAGGAGCAGTCCTACGAGGCCTTCCGACCTGCCCGCTCTCCTCTGCACAGGGTGCCCAAAGATCAGAAGTGTGGGACTGAAGTGCAACCAGAATTTGAGGAGCAGCCCCTTCAGATATTGGAAGAGGGGCTGCAACCTCGCACATTCAATAAAAACGTGGAACACGGACTCTTCCAGACCGCAGAAATTGCAGGCGGCTTAGGTGCCCGTGAAACAACTTAAAAACTTATTGCACGGGACTGCTCCGTGCAACACCCTCCAGGCCAAGTTCACAATAAATATAGGGAGGAATTCTGCATAGAGTGCACTCCATTGGGGACCACCGCCTCCTCCGGACGGCAAGATGGTGTGCCATGGTGTGTCCGGCCGGCAGACGAGGATGGCAACATGGAGAGTGTGCAAGAGCAGCTCATACAGGAAACCCCTTCATGCAGAACTGAAAGGCACGGAGGGGATTTCCCGGAGGAGGCTCAAGGGATGAGTCCCCTGACAATGAAAACATGTAGTTACAAGTGGTGGGAACAAGTGATGGATCACACTGATCAGATCAATCGATTTGTGGCCATCAAATTGGGGAAGTCAAAAAGACAAATTAAAAAGTACTTTGACAAGAAAGTACGTCCCTTTGTATACGAGGTGAGAGACTCAGTAATGATTCCAAATTATGGGAAAAAGAAGCTGCCTTTGAGCCTAGGTGGTGGGGACCGCTTAAGATTATAGACCGATTGAACCCCACGGTCTATTTGATTCAGTTCCCGGGGAAAAGGGCGTTAAGTACAATGGGCCCAAGTTTCGGGCTGTGCCTAGAACGGCACAGCCCCGACCTGGACGCCCGTTTTTCGCGCCACAAAGTGCGCCTAAAAAAAACGTACAGATTCTCCGGCTCCCTGCAGATCCTCTTGAGCCGGGCGTGGCGCAGCACGAGCTGTGGGGGGCAGAGCTAGGTCCCTGCGCTGAAAACAGTGCCAGGACCTCTGCACATGCACGCTACAGTGGGCGCGCATGTGCAGTAGCTCCAGGCACCCAAAACTGTGTGGGAGGGGCCCGAAGCACGCAGCCCCTAGCCCTGGCCGAATGGCCTCACTGGGGCTGCGTGCATAAGGCTGCCTCCCACGCCCAGCTCCTGGTTTCTCCCGACCCGACTCGACTCCCGCTCCCCCACCCCCCGTCCCCGGACCGGACCGGATCGGGCCCCAACACCGACCCGACTCCTGCTCCCCACGCCCTGCCCCCGGACTGGACCCGACCCATGCTTCCCGCCCCCCCCACCCGACCTGACCTCCCTCTCCCTCCCCCCCCCCGACCCGAACCGAACTGATCGACCTCCGCCCCCCCGACCCCGACCCGTGCTCCCCCCGACCCGACCCGCACTCCCGACCTCGGACCCCGGACCCGACCCGACCCAACGCCACCTACCTGTAAATCTGGTGCTGGAGACGGGCACTGCCCGAAGTCTTGGGCCCGGCCCGTTCAGCCTCCGCCCCCCCCCATCTCATTTCCCCCCCCTTCTCCTATGCCCCCCTTTTCCTTTCCCCCTTCTCCTTCCCCCCTTCTCCTCCCCCCTTTCTCCTCCCCCTTCCCCTTCTCCTCCTCCCCCTTCCCCTTTTCCTCTCCCACTTCCCCTTCTCCTCCCCCCCTTCCCCTTCTCCTCTCCCTTCTCTCCCCCTCCCCCTTCTCTCCCTTTCCCTCCCCCTTCTCCCCCATCCCTCCCCCTTCTCCCCTATCCCTCCCCCTTCCCTGCCTCCCCCTCTAACCCCCCTTCCCCTCCCCTCGCTGTTAGAAACACAGACACTGACAGACAGAGAGTGAGAGACACACACAGACAGACAGAGAGATAGAGACACTGACAGAGACACACTGGGGGGGGGGGGGGGGGGGGGGTATCCCAGCATGCTGTTGGAGGGCTCCTGGTGCTGCAGTCGGTAAGTAGAAAATGTTTTATTTATTGATTTAAAAAAAATTATTTCTTATTAATTTTTTTTGATTGATTTATTGGTTGATTTATTGATGTTTTTATCATTTATTATTGATGATGGCTCTTTATTTGTAAATCTGAAGTGTTTAATGTTTGTAAACTTCCCTTTAAACCCCCCCCCGCCCCCACCATTCCCTATGCCTGATTTGTAACCTACGCCTGATTTTCTAAAGTGTAGACAAGGTTTTTTCGAGCATACAAAAATCTTCACTTACTCCATTCTAAGTTAGTTTGGAGTAAGTTTTCACTGCCGAAACTTTGAAAACAGGCGTAAGTGGCCGGACATGCCTCCTTTTGAAAAAAAAATTCTACTCCAAAGTGAAACTGTTCTAACTGACTAGAACTGGAGCAAACTAAATGCCGAGAATTTGAATTTCTAAGATACTCTGTTCTACACCAGTTGCTCCAAAAAATCAGGAGCAACTGAGGCCGAAACTTGGGTCCAATAAGTGGTTTCACATTAATCAGTTAAAAACTGCCAAAGAGTAAATGCTGCACTGATCTTGTTTTCCACAGACCATGTTACAGATCCTCACGATTGTCAGGACGAAACTGGCCATGACTGAAGCCGAGGGAAGATGGAGAAGCGGGAGCTGCAGCATGACTCACGAACATCATCAATCATCAATGTGCTTTGAGAAGCAACGGTGCACTGAAGATACGGGAAGGGGAGTTGTTGTCGGACTGTTATTAAATCCCTTACACCTTATGAGGTAGGGACCAAGTCAGGCCCCCCACTTTTCTTCCTCTCCCCCTCAATGCTTATGATATATGAGGGGTCAATAAGGATATTTCCCCATCAAGGTGGGGAGTTTGCAAGAATAAAAGTGTTTATTAATTGATTCTGTGTATGTATAAATGTTAAAAGTGTAGATTAACAGAAAGGCCTGTTTGTGTTGAGATAGAAGTCGACAGATTGCCAGCATGGGCTAAGGTTTGTAAGAAAGAAAATGAAAGCCCCCAGAGCTGCCGCATGGGTTTTGTGTATTGGAAAGCCATTTAAACTAATCAGAGATGCCTGAGCCAGACCAGACAGCCACATGTGTGAGGAGAGCCAATAAGGAGCTATCCTAGAGTCAAGATCCAATCGGGAAGCTTTCTGAGGACAATGGCCTTGAGGAATATAAAAAACGCAAGCCAGGAACTTTTCTCTCCTCTCTTCTCTCTCTTGGACACACGGCACAAGACACACAAGCACCAAGACGTAGCTTGGTTGGCGGTGAGAAGGGCCCTACCCTTCAGATCCTTCATGCACAGCCGGGGTTTCAGAGACATGGCACTCTGCCCCCGAGTCGGCTGTGGTGCGGATGAGACTGTCATCCATCTCCTTTGGGACTGCCCCTTTGCAAGGCAGGTCTGGAAGGAGATGCAGTGGTTGCTGTCGAGGTTCATCCCAAGCAGCTCTGTAACACAGAACTCTGTGCTCTGTGGACTATTCCCAGGAAGGCACACCGAGACAGACATCATCTGCTGCTGGAGAGCCATCAACTCGGTGAAAGACGCACTTTGGTCTTCCCGAAACTTGCTGGTCTTCCAGTGCAAGGAGACGGCCGAGTGTTGCAGACTGGCGCAATCCAAAGTCCAGGAGTACGTGCTGAGGGACACACTAAAGGTTGGTGCAGTCGCCGCAAAGGCACGATGGGGAAGAGCCACAGTTTAAGGCAATTCTGCCACGTTAAACCCAGGGGATGGAATCAGAACCCCCTCGGGCTGTACTTGTTAATCTGCTTGTATACATAGAGCAGAATGTACTGAAAAACACCTGTGTTGTGCGATGTACAATGAAAGTCTCTGCACTGTTTAATAACTTGTCAAGAAATGTAAATGTATTTCCATCCGTTCCGTGTACTGCTTTCATCTGTATACTGCTACATGTAATGTGATTCGTGATCGGTATCAAAATGTATCCTGGAAGGTAATGTAAACCTGTTCTCATCTGCTCCTTATAATACCCTTATTTGCACAGTACTACATGTAACGTGATTTACAGATTGTACTAAACTGTACCTTGAAATGAAATGCACGCTTGTGCATTATATGGAACTGCTGTCAGCAACTAAACGAATTGTATGGAATTGCTGACCGCAAGCTACTGCACTATTTTCCAATGTATTGTGAAAATTTTATATAAATAAATAATATTTTTGGGGAAAAAAAATCCCTGAAGACCAGCTAAAACAGCAAGCCGTGTGTCCAAACCAGCCAGCAAAAGGGACGTAACGTATATCACTTGTTATTATAACCTCATTGTAGCTCTGTTATAACATAATTGACAAAGTGCACATGTGTGTCTTTTTAAGATAACTGATCACTGCTGCTAACGTGCATGTGTGTATGTTTTTAATAAACTGTGCCAATTGTTGTGAAAGAATCGTCTCACTGTCAAATATGAGCCCAGAGAGGTTTAGAAATCCGACAGCCGGCTCAGCAACTGCTCTACAACTATTTTGATGTAATATTTTAATCAAGTGCCCCCTGATTAAAGGGGTGGGGGGCAGACTCCAAAAACTTTTCAGGTGCTCCCTTGTTTTTTTAATGTTTTTTTTGAAGGCACCAAAACTCAAATTATTCAAGTGCCCCCTGAATTAAAGGTGGGGCGGTGGGGGGGGGGGGGGGTAGGGGGTGGGCGGCACTAAAACCGGCAAGTTAATCAAATGAACCTTTAGACATTAAATCAAATTAAAATTTGGTTGCCAGGGGTGATGATGCACTCCAGTCCCTCTGGCGCCCACCTCTCGCGGAAGGCCACGACCGTACAGGTGGAAACCGCATGCTCCATCTCCAAGGACACGCTGGTTCAGATGTGTTATACATGTAAACTTGTATTTACTCTGTACAGCCACCAGAGGGCTCATCCCCTGGAGTCCCAAGGGATCTCATAATCCCTTGGGAGCACAGGTATTTAAGGAGGCCTCACAGGCTGGAGAGGCACTCTGGAGGCCTGCAACAAAAGACTAATGTCACACTTTACATTGAGCTCACAGTGTTCAGTCTGACTCTTTCTCCATACATAACAACTGGCGACTAGATACAGATAGCGAACCCAAAGAAGCAGAGAACAGTGGGCATCCTGGAGAAATTCTCGGAGGGAGATGATTGGGAAACTTTTGTGGAGAGACGCGACCAAAAGGTTACTGCAGAAGATAAAGGTACGCAGAGTCAGAAGAAATGTATTAGCATGGATCGAGAATTGGCTGGCTAACAGAAAGCAGAGAGTCGGGATAAATGGGTCCTTTTTGGGTTGGAAATTGGTGGTTAGTGGTGTGCCACAGGGATCGGTGCTGGGACCACAACAGTTTACAATATACATAGATGACCTGGAAGAGGGGACAGAGTGTAGTGTAACAAAATTTGCAGATGACACAAAGATTAGTGGGAAAGCAGGTTGTGTAGAGGACACAGAGAGGCTACAAAGAGATTTAGATAGGTTAAGCGAATGGGCTAAGGTTTGGCAGATGGAATACAATGTCGGAAAATGTGAGGTCATCCATCTTGGAAAAAAAAACAGTAAAAGGGAATATTATTTGAATGGGGAGAAATTACAACATGCTGCGGTGCAGAGGGACCTGGGGGTCCTTATGCATGAATCCCAAAAAGTTAGTTTGCAGGTGCAGCAGGTAATCAGGAAGGCGAATGGAATGTTGGCCTTCATTGCGAGAGGGATGGAGTACAAAAGCAGGGAGGTCCTGCTGCAACTTTACTGGGTATTGGTGAGGCCGCACCTGGAGTACTGCATGCAGTTTTAGTCACCTTACTTAAGGAAGGATATACTTGCTTTGGAGGGGGTACAGAGATGATTCACTAGGCTGATTCCGGAGATGACGGGGTTACTTTATGATGATAGATTGAGTAGACTGGGTCTTTACTCGTTGGAGTTCAGAAGGATGAGGGGTGATCTTATAGAAACATTTAAAATAATGAAAGGGATAGACAAGATAGAGGCGGAGAGGTTGTTTCCACTGGTCGGGGAGACTAGAACTAGGGGGCACAGCCTCAAAATACGGGGGAGCAAATTTAAAACCGAGTTGAGAAGGAATTTCTTCTCCCAGAGGGTTGTGAATCTGTGGAATTCTCTACCCAAGGAAGCAGTTGAGGCTAGCTCATTGAATGTATTCAAATCACAGATAGATAGATTTTTAACCAATAAGAGAATAAGGGTTATGGGGAGCGGGCGGGTAAGTGGAGATGAGTCCACGGTCAGATCAGCCATGATCTTTTTGAATGGCGGAGCAGGCTCGAGGGGCTAGATGGCCTACTCCTGTTCCTAATTCTTATGTTATGTTCTTCATGGCCAACGAGCTAGATGGGGAAGAGAACGCTGCCAAATGAGCGATCTTCCTCACTGTCTGTGGGGCATCAACGTATGGCCTCATGAAGAATCTGCTCACTCCAGCGAAACCCACGAAGAAATCGTACAACGATTTGTGCACACTAGTCCGAGAGAATTTGAACCCATAAAGAAAGCATTCTGATGGCGAGATACCAGTTCTACACTGACAAAAGGTCTGAAGGCCAGGAAGTGGCAAGATATGTCGCCAAGCTAAGACACCTTGCAGGACATTGCGAATTTGAAGGACATTTGGAGCACATGCTCAGAGATTCTTTCGTATTTGCCATTGACAACAAAACCATATTTCGCAAACTTTTGACTGAAGAGACCCCAAACTTGAGTAAGGCCATAGCGATAGCCCAGGCGTTTATTGCCACCAGTGACAATACGAAGCAAATCTCTCAGCATACAAGTGCTGCTACAAGTATAGTGATAAAAGTGATGTTGTTTTCAAATTGTAATGTACAGGGCAGGTCACACATACCTGCAGCTGCATGTCCACAGATATCTCAGAGTCCACCATCAAGGGTGATGAATGCAAGGCCAGTAACCCCTTGTTGGCGCTGCGGGGGTGATCATCGTTTCCATTCATGCAGATTCAAAAGGTACGTTTGCGAGGGCTGTTGAACGAAGGAACACCTCCAAGCTACAAATCCTGTTAAGCCTGCAAACCACCAAGTTGCAGAGAAGGAGGATCTCGACGAACCAGAGCCTCAGACCGAGGAAGCAGAGGTACACGAATTGTCCCTCGATAATGCTGAATGTTGAACTAAATGGACTCCCGGTGTCAATGGAGTTGGACATGGGCGCGAGCCAGTCCATCATGGGCAAAAAGGCTTTCGAAAGATTGTGGTGCAACAAGGCCTCAAGGCCAGTCCTGACTCCCATTCATACTAAACTGAGAACGTACACAAAAGAACTGATTCCTGTAATCGGCAGTGCTACCGTAAAGGTCTCCTACGATGGAGCGGTGCACAAGCTACCACTCTGGGTGGTACCGGGTGATGGTCCCATGCTGCTCGGCAGGAGCTGGCTGGGAAAGATACGCTGGAACTGGGATAATGTCCGAGCACTGTCGCCCGCTGACGACACTTCGTGTGCCCAGGTCTTAAACAAATTTCCTTCGCTGTTCAAACTAGGCATTGGGAAATTCCAAGGAGCAAAAGTGCAGATCCACCTAATTCTGGGGGCGCAATCACAAGGCGAGAGCAGTACTGTACATGATGAGAGAAAGGGTAGAGATTGAACTAGACCGGCTGCAAAGAGAGGGCACCATTTCACCGATCGAGTTCAACGAGTGGGCCAGTCCTATCATCCCAGTCCTCTTTGCAACGCTGGCGGGAGGAAAGACATTCACGAAGCTGGATCTGACTTCAGCCTACATGAAGCAGTAACTGGAGGAATCATCGAAGACCCTCACCTGCATCAACACGCACAAAGGTCTTTTTGTTTATAACAGATGCCTGTTTGGAATCCGATCAGCGGCGGCGATATTCCAGAGAAACATGGAAAGCTTACAGAAGTCAGTCCCGCACACCGTGGTTTTCCAGGACGACATCTTGGTCACAGGTCGGAACACAGTCGAGCACCTGCAGAACCTGGAGGAGGTTCTTAGTCGAGTCAGCCGTGGGGGGTTAAGATTAAAATGCACGAAGTGCGTTTTCCTGGTGCCTGAAGTGGAATTCTTGGGAAGGAGGTTTGCGGCGGACGTCATCAAGCCCACCAACGCAAAGACGGATGCAATCGAGAACACATCGAGGCCACAGAACTTGACACAGCTGCGGTCGTTTCTGGGACTCCTGAACTACTTTGGTAACTTCTTACCGGGTCTCAGCACACTGTTAGAACCACTGCATGTCTTACTATGAAAAGGGGGTGAATGGGTTTGGGGCAAAAGCCAAGAAAATGCCTTTGTAAAAGCGAGAAAATTGTTATGCTCAAACAAATTGCTTGTGTTGTATGATCCATGTAAGCACTTGGTACTAGCATGTGATGTGTCGTCATATGGCGTCGGGTGTGTATTGCAACAAGCTAATGATTTCAGGAAACTGCAACCAGTTGCTTATGCATCCAGGAGTCTGTCTAAGGCTGAGAGAGCCTACAGCATGATTGAGAAAGAAGCATTAGCGTGTGTCTGTGGGGTAAAGAAAATGCATCAATACCTGTTTGGGCTAAAATTTGAATTGGAAACTGACCATAAGCCATTCATATCCCTGTTTTCCCAGAGTAAAGGGATAAATACCAATGCATCGGCCCGCATCCAGAAATGGGCGCTCACGTTGTCCGCATACAACTATGCCATCCGCCACAGGCCAGGCACAGAAAACTGCGCCGATGCTCTCAGTAGGCTGCCATTGCTCACCACGGGCATGGAAATGGCGCAGCCCGCAGATCTAGCCATGGTTATGAAAGCATTTGAGAGTGAGCAATCACCCGTCACTGCCCGGCAGATCAAAACCTGGACAAGCCAGGACCCCTTATTATCTCTACTCAAAAACTGTGTGCTTCATGGGAGCTGGTCCAATGTCCCAGTGGAAATGCAAGAAGAGATAAAGCCGTTCCAGCGGCGCAAAGATGAAATGTCTATACAAGCAGACTGCCTTCTTTGGGGCAATCGAGTAGTGGTCCCCAAGAAGGGCAGAGACACCTTCATTAATGACCTCCACAGTACCCACCCAGGTATGGTAATGATGAAAGCGATAGCCAGAGCCCATGTGTGGTGGCCCGGTATCGATGCGGACTTAGAGTCCTACGTTCACAGGTGTAATATATACTCGCAGTTAAGCAATGTATCCAGGGAGGCACCGCTAAGTTTATGGTCCTGGCCCTCCAAATCGTGGTCTAGAGTACACGTCGACTATGCAGGCCCGTTCTTGGGTAAAATGTTCCTTGTGGTTGTAGATGTGTATTCCAAGTGGATTGAATGTGAGATAATGTCAGCTAGCATGTCCGCTGCCACTACTGAAAGCCTGCGGGCCATGTTTGCCACTCACGGCTTACCCGATGTCCTGGTGAGCGACAACGGGCCATGTTTTACCAGTGCTGAGTTCAAAGAATTCATGACCCATAACGGGATCAAACATGTCACATCTGCCCCGTTTAAACCAGTGTCCAATGGTCAGGCAGAGAGAGCAGTGCAAACCATCAAGCAAGGCTTGAAGCGGGTAACTGAAGGCTCACTGCAGACTCGCCTATCCCGAATCCTGCTTAGCTACCACACGAGACCCCAGTCGCTCACTGGGTTCCCACCTGCAGAACTGCTCATGAAAAGAACACTTAAGACAAGGCTCTCGTTAGTTCACCCTGATCTACATGAACAGGTAGAGATCAGGCGGCTTCATCAAAGTGCATACCATGATAGCACAAATGTGTCACGCGAGATTGAAATCAATGATCCTGCATTTGTATTGAATTGTGGACAAGGTCCCAAGTGGCTTCCCGGCACTGCCGTGGCCAAAGAGGGGAGCAGGGTGTTTCGGGTCAAATTTCAAATGGACTCATTCACCGGAAACACTTGGACCAAATCAAACTCAGATTCACGGACTATCCTGAGCAACCCACCTTGGACCCTACCTTTTTTAATCCCCCAACATGCACACCAGTGGCAACCGGCACCACGGTTGACCACGAAGCAGAACCCATCATCCACAGCAGCCCAGCAGGGCCCAACACACCAGACAGTCCAGCAAGGCCAGCTGCACAGTAGCCCAGTGAGGGCCCAACAAATGATTCAACAATACCAGCTTTCACACCGAGACGATCAACCAGGGCAAGAAGGGCCCCAGATCGACTCACATTGGAAATAGTTACTATTGACTTTGGGCGGGGGGGGGGAGTGTTGTTATATATGTAAAGTTGTATTTACTCTGTACAGCCACCCAGAGGGCTCATCCCCTGGAGTCCCAAGGGATCCCATAATCCCTTGGGAGCACAGGTATTTAAGGAGGCCTTTCAGGTTGCAGAGGCGCTCTGGAGACCTGCAATAAAAGACTAAGGTCACACTTTACTTTGAGCTCACAGTGTTCAGTCTGACTCTTTCTTCATACACAACAGGATGTAACCGCGGAAGAGAGGCAGGCAGTCAGGCTCAACGACATCCTCGACCGCCCGCTGCATGGACCGGCTGATGGCCCCCTTGACCATGCGCAGGAACAGACATAGGAGGAGACCTTCCGACCTGCCCACTCCCCTCCGCACAGGGTGCCCAAAGATCAGGACTGTGGGACTGAAGTGCAGCCAGAATTTGAGGAGCAATCTCTTCAAATATTGGAAGAGGGGCTGCAACCTCACACATTCAATAAAAACATGGAACACGGTCTTTTACAGAAACAGCAGACAGCCTGGGAGCCCGTAAAACGATGAAAAGACTTATTGCACAGGACTGCTCCGTGCACCACCCTCCAGGCCAAGTCCCCACTAAATAGAGGGAGAACTCCTGCGTAGAGTGCATTCCATTGGGGACCCCCGCCTCCTCTGGACGGCAAGATGGTGCGCCATGGCGTGTCCGGACAGCAGACAAGGATGGCAAGGTGGAGAGTGTGCAAGTGCAGTGCATACAGGAAACTCCTCCACACAGAACTGAAAGGCACGAATAGGATTTCCCCGAGGAGGCTCATGTTGTGAGGCGCCGGCTCCGCAACAGCTCTAGAACTATTTTAGTTAAAGATAATTAAATCATTAAATCAAGTGCCCCCTGATTAAAGGTGGGTGGGGAACACACCAAACATTTTCAAACAAGTGCCCCCTTGATTGTTTTTGAGGGCACTGAAACACAAATTATACAAGTGCCCCCTGGCTAAAATGAGGTGGCACTAAAACCCAGCACAATAAACAAAATAACCTTTAAACATATAAAATCAAACTAAAATTTGGTTGCCGGGGTGATAATGCACTCCAGTCCCTCTGGCGCCCACCTCTCGCGGAAGGCCGCGAGTGTACCAGTGGACACCGCGTGCTCCATCTCCAGGGACACCCTGGCTCGGATGTAACCGTGGAAGAGAGGCAGGCAGTCAGGCTGAAAAACCCCCTTTACCACCCGCTGGCTGGACCGGCTGATGGCCCCCTTGGCCATGCCCAGGAGCGGTCCTATGAGGACAGTGAATCTCGGCCCCTTTGTCTCTAACCTCTGGGGTATAGGTTTGAATTGGCCCAGAATGAGGGAAGTTCCTCTCTTCCTCTCTCTCTGCCATCTTGTGTCCAAAGTGGAATTAGCTTCGGCATTCTTCAGTCAGTTCTAGTAGGCAAGGATCCACAGCACAATAATACAATTCAACCATGTGCCCCCTTGTTAAAGGGGCACAATCACCAGAACCCACAAATTAACAAATAAACGTTAAAAAAACCTTATGAAATCAAATTAAAATTCTCTTCCCTGTTGTACTGATGCACTGCAGACCCGCACTCTTATGAGGAGGCCCTCGGATCTACCCGCTCCCCTCCGCACAGGGTGCCTAAAGATCAGTGGTGTGGTGCAATCAGAATTTGAGAAGCAGCCCCTTCAAATAATGGAATAGGGGCTGCAACCTCGCACATTCCATAAATACGTGGAACACGGACTCCTCCAGACCGCAGAAATTGCAGGCGGCCTGGGAGCCCGTGAACCGACTTAAAAATTTATTGCACGGGACTGCTCCGTGCACCACCCTCCAGGCCAAGTCCCCAATAAATAGAGGAGGAGGAGGAGGAGGATCTCCATCGCCCCAGAGCTAGGAGGCATCATCCCATTGCAACCCTGGAAGGGAGGTGCAGCTGCGCCTTATAGCTGCTCGCTTCAGATAATCTCATCCACACATTACCCTTCAGGTTCCACTTTCAATGGCCATTGCAATGAGTGCCTTAACGCAGAATTGCCCATTCTCGGATGAAACACCTGGCCAGATATATGTGCCAAAAATAAAGATTTATCAAATTATACACATCACTGCAAAAACAGAACATAAAGAACAATATAATAATACTGTAATCATTTTTACCCCTGTGCATCTCACTATAGCACCTGTAACGCATGACTACCCTAACACTACGCCTAACTGTCATCTCTTTGGCTGCAACAGTTAGGAGTTAGATGTAGTCCTTACTACTAGGGGGATCAAGGGGTATGGCGAGAAAGCAGGAATGGGGTACTGAGGTTGCATGTTCAGCCATTAACTAATTGAATGGCGGTGCAGGCTCGAAGGGCCGAATGTCCTACTCCTGCACCTATTTTCTATGTTTCTATGTAACATAGGTCCAGGAAGACTGCTGTGGTTGTGGTCTGGGACTTACAGCTACCCTTCTAGGATGCCCTGGAACACCTCTGGGCCTGGAAGGGCCGGTTGCAGATTTGCCAGCACCCTCCTGGGAGGGTGTTTCCTCACATATATGGAGGTGCCTGCCACCTCCCCTGCAATCTCCCTCCATGCATTATGTACTGGCTGTCTGTCAGATCTCCCCACGTCAGGAAATAGTATTCTTCTTCTGTCCCCCACACCGTCCATCAGTGTCTCCAGCTCCATATCAGTGAACGTGTTGGCTCTCCTTGCACCTCTTACAACAGCCATCCTTCCAAACTCCTTCCCCCCTCAGGGCCTTGCTGCAAACCCTGCCCTTTAAACTGGCTCGTTAGAAACTCTTAGCTGCATGCTGAATTTCTCGGTGGTCATAACGGTCAAATTAAAACAGCCACACCGCTGAGAAATCCAGTTTGGAAGGGTTCATTCGTGCTGAAACCTATTTTTTTACTTCTGTAGCTGAATATGGGGTGGCCCAGCCACGAAAAAATTTCAGCACCAATGGCCACAAAAAGGACGGGGGAGCTCCAGTTTTCCATCAGTACTGAATTTCGGGTCCGTTGAGTTGGGAGTGGCTTAGCCAGTCATGTGATGTTCACAAGACTCAATAAACCCCAGCCAGTTGGGTTCAGGGGATCCACGATGAGGCAGTTGGTGTTGAGCCTGGTGGTTAAACTGGTAAGCTGTAGTGTGTTGCTAATAAACCAACTAGTTCTTAATAGCCATGTGTTGCTATGAGTTCTTAAGCAAAGAACCCATGCAGCAAATACATTACAATGTCTTTCACAGTTGAACAGTCAATGACATGGATAATCACCACTTGAATGATGTATCATAGGTCATCTGCCACTCATAAAATCATAACGCAGTGGAGGGGATCAATGCCTTCAGGGACAGAGAGGATAACTGAAGAGGAAAAACAAGACACAGACAGTGACTGCAACCACTACTAATTAAAATTAAACAATTAAATAAAAAACTTAGCCAAAACAAACAGGAGACTATGTGTGAAATACATGACAAGAAAATGTGATTAAAGAAATGAGTGTTGTACCAAGACTCAAAGCACTGAGGCTTGTAATTTATGCGATGGAATGATGGCAGATTGGTGTACACAGAAGTGACTCCCTATGCACTCTAGCCAGCTACTGTATGAAGGTTTGAATTACACTTTGTCACCAACTCAGTGAGGACCAATAGTTTGACAGGATTAATAAATGAACTTTATCCCAAGCCTACATTCAAACTCAGTCCCAAGTATCAACAGATTCATTCGTGAATGGATATGCTAAATTATAAACTTCTTGATATTGAGAGCAAAAATCAAGACATGAAGTTGTACTTCTCTCAATAGCAAAATGGATTATTTTAATTATTACTATTATTATTTCCTTACATTTGTCACAATTTGATACCAAATCAAATCCAAGTAAACAGCCCTTCTTCAATAAAAGAGGTGGATCAGAGACTGGACAAATCATAAAAATAAGTGAAAAGAAAGATAAACTCAACAAACCATATTGTTATATGTAAATGATGACTGTTAATGGTGTAAATATTTTGACAAAAATCACTTGTTGGAAGATGGAATTGTTAAGTAGAAGAATGAGGAAGAACTGCCGATGTAAGAGTTTATTTAGAGCAACAGTAAGTAAAGAATGTTGTAGGTATATTTTTTCTGTTATGTTTTATACTCCCTGAGGTAAGAGATGTTAGTACTGGGGACTGGAACACCTTCCATCCAGTGTCAGCATCAAGCACACCCAGGTAGAATACGTAACAGTTTGATACAAGGTATATCTACTCTGCTCCAACAACATGAAAACTAGACTGAATGTTGGGTTATTGATTGCTGCACAACAAAAAAGGTATTGTACATGAATAAGAGGCCCACTTTGCATTTGTGCACTTATGACTGGACTTGTGTAATGTATGCACCTGTGAGTATGCTCACAGGTTTTTAGAGCAGTTGTTACGTTCGTGCCAGGATGTCCCTGGACATGGAGCACGTGGTGTCTACTGTTATGCTTGCAGCCTTCTGCGAGAGATGGGCACCGGAGGGACTGGAGTGCATCATCACCTCCCGGGAACAGAATTTTAATTTGAATTGACAAGGTTCCCAGTTGATTTGGAAATTTGTGGGTTCTAATGCCCTAAAATAGGGTACTTGATTTAAAGTTCTATCTAAAATAGTTGTAGTGCTTTTGCATTGTGAGTGGCTTAGCCAGTCATGTGATGTTCACAAGACTCAATAAAGTCAGTTGAGCCCAGGCCATCCATGATGAGGTATGCAATTGTGAGCCTAGTGGATGAACTGGTAATGTGTAGTTTGATTGTTAAACCTTTGTTAATAAATCAATTAGTTCTTAATAGCAATATGTTGCTATTAATTCTTAAGCAAAGAACCCATGAAACAAATATATTACAATTGTTTCACATCTGCGTTTGCAATAATGGAAAATGATCACACACATGTTATGAGATCTATTGTGTGCATTCACACAGCCTTTTGTACAACACTGCTTCCATGTAATTTTGAACTGGGCAAAAGTTGGCAGCTCAGCCAATCTGGGCTGGATTTGAAACCCAGTTATCGGCCACCTTCCACCCATTGCGATAATTACCAATCTAAGGTTAAAGGGCACAAACAGGTTTTTCTATGAAGTTGACTTTGGGGTTTTTGTTCATTCCACTAACCCACAGGTGTCCAAACTACAGCCTGTGGTTCAAGTGCAGCCCTTGTTCCCTGACAATCTGGCTCATGAAACCCAAGTGCCTCGGTTCCATTTGTGCTGATATTTTTTACTCACAGGTTTTTCTGATTGAATTTTGTGGGCCTGTTGGTTTAGAAAGGACAGTGCTATTGTCTCATTGTTAGATAAATCTTAAATCAGAATACCTGGATCTGTCATTTGAGATATATGCAAAATGTGACAACATTGATTTAACTTGGCATACCCAGCAAGCTCTATAGGAAGTTTCTAAGTGGTCCATGAAGAGAAGAGCTTGGCATTCCTGTACTCAGCCAAGAGTCTGGAATAAGAGGCTGGGTAATCTGCAGCGAGTGACTCAACTCCTGACTCCCCAAAGCCTTTCCACCTTCTACAAGGCACAAGTCAGGAGTGTAATGGAATACTCTCCACTTGCCTGGATGAGTGCAGCTCCAACAACACTCAAGATGCTTGACACCATCCAGGGCAAAGCAGCCCGCTTGATTGGCACCCCCTCCACCACCTTCAACATTTCCTCCACCACTGGCGCACTGTGGATGCAGCATGTATCATCTACAAGATGCACTGCAGCAACTTGCCAAAGTTTCTTCGACAATACTTCCCAAAACTGTCACATCTACCATCTAGAAGGACAAGGGCAGCAGATGCATGGGAACACCATCATCTCTAAGTTCCCCTCAAGTCACATACCATCTTAACCTGGAAATTTATCGGCATTCCTTCATGTTCGCTGGGTCAAAATTCTGCTGCCTTCACCGCTCGGACTGCAGTGGTTCAGGAAGACGCTTTTAAAAAATTTGCTCCTAAGATGTGGGCATCGCTGGCAAGGCCAGCATTTATTGCCCATCCTGAATTGCCCTTCAGAAGATGGTGGTGAGCCACCTCTTTGAACCGCAGAGGGCAGTTAAAAGTCAACCACATTGCTGTGTCTCTGGAGTCACATATAGGCCAGACCGGGTAGGACAGAAGATTTCCTTCCCTAAAGGGCACTAGTGAACCAGATGGGTTTTTCCGACAATCCGGTAGCTTGAAAGTGCTTTAATTTAATTCAATAATTCCATCCAGCCAACAAAATTTGAGGATGTGATTGTGTGTGGCTTTGAGGGAGGGATGTCAGAGTAGCATAGTATGACAAGCACAGAAGGAGGCCATTTGGCCCATCGTACTTGTACCGGCTCTTAGGTAGAGCTATCAAGTTAGTCCCACTCCTCTCTTTCCCCATAGTCTTGCAGATGTTTTCCCTTCAAGTATATATCCAATTCCCCTTTGAAAGTTATTATTGAATTTTCTCCCATCACCCTTTCAAATAGTGTGTTCCAGATCATAAGAACTCGCTGTGTAAAAATATGTTCCCTCATGTCATCTCTGGTTCTTTTTGCCAATTGCCTTAAATCTGTATCCTCTAGTAACTGACCTTTCTGTCACTGGAAACAGTTTCTCCTTATTTACTCTATCAACACCCTTCATGATGTTGAACACCTCTATCAAATCTCCTCTTAACCATTTCTGCTCTGCTTCTCCAGTCTATCCACATAACTGAAGTCCCTCATCCCTACGACCATTCCAATAACTTTTCCTGCACCCTAAGGCCATGACATCCTTCCTGAAGTGTGGTGCCTAGAATTGAACACAATACTCCAGCTGGGGCCTAACCAGTGTTTTATATAGGTTTAGCATAACTTCTTTGCTTTTGTATTCTATGGCCTCGATTATTCTTACTGGGTCAGGAGTGAGGCAGGCGAGTTTGGGTACGAATAGAAACCCCACTCCCCTCTTCATCTGGCTCTCTCCAAGAGATTTTATGTTGATGGGGCTTGTTAAGTCCGCCCTGTGAGGTTCCCGGCCAATTAAAAGGAAGCAGGTCTGATGATGTCATTTGATGATGCATCATCAACCAGTTTCCTTAAAGGGACATTCATTTTGACAGTTGTGCTGTCAGTGTTCTACAGTATTGAGGTGCTGCAAAAACTGACAAGCACTGCACAGAGGTGCACGGCTGCACCCAGGTGCTCCCATCACTCCAGATGCTTATGGAGAGAGTCACAACATGCAGGGGTATCCTCTTCCCTTCCAGTGGGTGGAAGAGACCTCCCCAGGAGACCAACGCAGCCTGGTTGCACATTGTACAGGAGGGCACAAGCAGGGATTTCATCAGGAGTTCCTGGCGTAAACCTTTCAATGATCTCAATAGATCACAAAATGTTACTGCAAAGCCACACTCAACCTCATCCTGTTGTGCCACTCATCACATCCCTATAACTCTGCCTTCCCTACCCTAAGCTTGCACACCCTTACTTACACCAACTTACCTTGCACCTCCACCCATCCCTCTCTCTATTTACATTATCATACCCCCATCTCACTAGCCACCTCTCACACTCAACCTCATCCTTGTCCAATCATACCAACTAACAAAACACAGGCCCTTGGGTCCTTTAACCAATGTTCATGTCGAGTTCCTGTTAATGTGTTGTCAAACATTGAAATCTTTATTTTGAACACTTTGTGTTCTTCGACAGATCTGTGCGCACCTTTGGAAGTGGCTTAGTGAGTTGTAGTGAATGGTGAGACATAACGGTATCCCTTGCAATGATGATGTGTGTAAAAGGAATGGGTTGGACATTGCATGGATGCTTTCATCATCATCATCATCATCATAGGAATCGCGAGAGGCTCCAGACATGAGTCCTTAGGTGGCTGAACAAGCTAATATGAGAACCACAGTCCCTGTCACAGGTGGGGCAGATAGTCGTTGAGGGAAAGGATGGGTGGGACAGGTTTGCCGCATGCTCCTTCCGCTGCCTGCGCTTGATTTCTGCATGGTCTCAGCGATGAGACTCAAGGTGCTCGGTGCCCTCCCGGATGCACTTCCTCCACTTAGGGCGGTCTTTGGCCAGGGACTCCCAGGTGTCAGTGGGGATGTTGCACTTTATCAGGGAGGCTTTGAGTGTGTCCTTGTAACATTTCCTCTGCCCACCTTTGGCTCATTTGCCGTGAATGAGTTACGAATAGAACGCTTGCTTTGGGAGTCTCGTGTCTGGCACACGAACAGTGTGGCCTGCCCAGCGGAGCTGAGCAAGTGTGGTCAGTTCTTCAATACTGGGGATGTTGGCTTGGTCGAGGACGCTAACATTGGTGCGTCTGTCCTCCCAGAGGATTTGCAGGATCTTGCGGAGACATCGTTGGTGGTATTTCTCCAGCGACTTGAGGTGTCTACTGTACATTGTCCATGTCCCTGAGCCATACAGGAAAGTGAGTATTACTACAGCCCTGTAGACTATGAGCTTGGTGGCAGATTTGAGGGCCTGGTCTTTGAATACTCTTTTCCTCAGGTGGTGCTGGTGTGGGGTGGTGCCAACCTGCCGCATCATGTGGCAGCCAGGGCATACAGTGTCAAGTGAAGTAAATCTGGCCATGATGAGACCATACCCCATGCCCTATGCAGCATCAGGTGATTGCGGAAAAGGTTGGTGTTGTTGTTGGTGATGCTGGTGTGCCTGGTGATGCTGGTGTTGGGGCTGATCATGGTGGGATTCTGAGGACCAAGGTTGAGATTTTTTTCAAAGGCACCGATGCTGCTGGAATAGATGGCAGCTGAAGTTGAGTTGACAGAAGTGATCTGTCACTGGTGAGAGAGGTTGCTCCAAGGAGGTGACATTGGATAGAGAGTTCACTGCAAACACTTCAAACCTCCATAAAGCTGAAAAGTATATTCCAAATCCTGAAGGCTCCAGCTTCTAAGATTGGAAATTGAACAGCTGTGAAATGGTAGCATTTATATCACTTTTTCTGCTGTCAACTATTCACAGAAATGGAGAATCACTGAGAACCCAACACACTTACCTGACGTGATCCCCAAGCACCAGGAATCTCGTAAAAAAAAGTTGGAAAAATAGTTAGGACCTTATCACCATCATTGACATCCATAAAAAACAAATTCTAATTTTCCAAGCCCCTTTTCAAACAAAGTAATGGAAAGTTATCTCTCATATTCTGGGGTGGCTTTAATAAAGGCTGCAAAACAGAAGGTCCCTGCTAAGTGTGGAATGTGGGTGCGCTCCAGAGAGTGGTCGTAGTTGAAGGAGCGATGTCATGTCTGGCAAGGATTTTGTTACAAATCCACTGCTAGTTTCTGTTGATACATGCCTGAATCAGTGCTGCTTTGACTTGTACCCCGAAGGTGGCTTTTGGTTACAGTGGAACTAATGCACAATGCAGAATCCAGCTGACTTACAGTAAGAAACAGCAGCTAAATTCTCATGATTTCTGGATAGCCCCAACCTATAATTATCACTGTAAAAACACGATACAATAGGGCACAAGGCATGTTCTGAGTCGCAGATTTTACATTATGAATCTATTAAAGCTACTACAAAAGAGAACTCAGTAATGTCCTGTCTTTATGTATTAATATATAAAAGCTGCAAAGATCGCTGAAGCTCAGCTCTGGCTGCTCTGCTGCATGTTATCCATAATTCTTGACATGTTTTGTATATTTGAAACTTACGCTTAGTTGAAAGGATTGGAACTGAATAACAAATATTTCTTGGGAAACTTACACATTCTTGGGAAGCTGTAGAGGAGCTTCTGTTATGGATCAGATACCCAGCTGCATCAGGCCCAAAATCTTGGAAAATAGCCCCATTCGTGTCATTTTCTCATCCAGTCCCATGGTTTCCCCTATATTCCACAGCACCATGCTCTTCTTCAAGCCAACTCCCGATTTTAATTTTTTATACATGCTTAGTGCTTTTAAAATAAGAAAGACCCTAGAGTCAGAAAAAGAGTGTGGAATCAGAAAGAGAGGTAGAACGAGAGAAAGTGGTTCACGCATGAAAGGAACTACATTCTGACATCAGTCATAGGGAAAAATGCTCAAATCTATTATCAAGGACATGGTAACAAGGCACTTCGAAAATAATGATAGGATTGGGCAGAGTCAACATGGATTTATGAAAGGGAAATCATGTTTGACAAATCTGTTAAGAGTGTTTTGAAGCTGTAACTAGCAGAATAGATAAGGGGGGAACGAGTGAATGTGGTATATTTGGATTTTCAGAAGAGATTTGGTAAGGTGCCACACAAGAGGTTATTCAACAAATTTAGGGCTCATGAGATTTGGGATAATATACTAGCATGGATTGAGGATTGGTTAACGGACAGAAAACAGAGAGTAGGAATAAGCAGGTCATTTTCAGGTTGGCAGGCTGGACCTAATGGGGTGCCACAAGGATTGGTGCTTGGGCTCCAGCTATTCACAATCTATATCAATGATTTCGATGAGGGGATCAAATGTAATATATCCAAGTTTGCTGATGATACAAAGCTAGGTGGGAATGTAAGTTGTGAGACGGATGCAAAGAGATTCAAGGGGATATAGACAGGCTAAGTGAGTGGGCAAGAACATGGCAAATGGAATATAATGTGGAGAAATGAGAAGTTATCCACTTTGGAAGGAAAAATAGAAAAGCAGAGTAGTTTTTTTACATGGTGAGAGACTGGTGTTCAGAGGGGCCTGGGTGTCCTTGTACATGATTCACTGGAAGTTAACATGCAGGTACAGCAAGCAATTAAGAAAGCAAATGTTGGCCTTTATTACAAGAGGATTTGAGTATAAGAGTAAAGACATCTTATTGCAATTATATAGGGCCCTGGTGAGATCGCACCTGGAATATTGTGTACAGTTTTGGCAGGATATACTTGCCATTGAAGGAATGCAACAAAGGTTCACCAGACTGATTTCTGGGATGGGGGGGGGGGATTGTCCTATGAGGAGAGATTGAGTAAACTAGGCCTATATTATCTAGAATTTAGAAAAGTGAGAGGTGAAATCATTGAAACATACAACATTCTTACAGGCTTGACAGGGTAGATGCAGGGAGTGGTTTTGCCCCTGGTGGTTTCAAATCACCCCTCTTAAACAGTTCTAGACACCGGAATTATAGTCGTGAACAGTAATATACAGTCATAGACAGATCTTTTCGGCTCCACCGTCACAATTATTTTATTCGTTAAAACATACCTGCACCCAGTAAAACCACATTCTGGTAGTGTAATACAAACAAACACAGTACAACACACAGTCTGGCCTATCTAAACAGGCCCCTAACGCGAAGTACCCACGTCTAAACCACCCCTGTTCAGATTCAAAATTGCACCACTGAAATCTGTCCAACAGAATGTGCATACACTTATAATCCTTGCAAAAACCTCCCCACTAAAACCTCTAAGGCTTGGTTGGGACACACAACACCCTTTCACACTATGCGGTAGTCTTATAGATGCGTGGGCTGGGAAAATGCTCACCAACTATCCCTCTGGTTTACTCGCTGCTTCTCCCAATGAGGCGTAATTTCTGGGTCCGTACCAAACTGTGGTATTCAAGTCCAGTCTCAAGGTCAGCTTCCCAGTCGAAGTAGCAAGGCTCTCTTGGCTCGTAGATAGTTTCTTCTATCCATCCCAGATGGAGTGCCCAGTCCTTGTGTGTTGCAAGCAGGCATAGAAGAGGGGAGAGAGAGAGAGATGGCAGCCAACACTGCCTCTCTTCTACTTGCTATAATGCATCTTCCGCGCCAAAAGTCCAACTGTCCCTTCGCCTGAGGCTGTGCAACTCAAAAGCAAAATCAAGTCTCTGGCTTGTTCCTTTGTCAACTGGACTGTACCTCGATGTGTGGCTCCGACGAGTTTGTGGTCGAAATAGCTTTCCTTTGTCTTTCGATGACCTGAAACCCCGGCCACTTTACTTAATGTCTCACTGATGGGTTCCCATTCCATGACAAAAGGCGCCCATCAACCATGATGTTCCTGCTTTCAGCCATTCTCATTCCTGCCCAGCTGATGTGTACTCCTGTGAGACATGTTTGGGCCTGTCCCACTTCAGCTGTCTGCTCTTCTGCAGTAACAGAAAATATGTCCAAGCAAAGTCCAAAAGGTCCAAAAAGTGTTTTTGCCGAATTCTTACAGGAAGATGTTTCCTCTGGCAGAGGAGTCTAGAACCAGCGGTCACAGTCTCGAAATAAGGGGTCAGCCATTTCGAGCTAATGAGGAGAAACTTCTTCACTCAGAGAGTGGTGAATCTTTGCAATTCTCTACACCAGAGGGCTGTGGAGGCTCAGTCTTTGTGTATATTCAAGACAGAGAGCGATAGAATTTTGGATATTAAGGGAATCAAGAGTGCAGGAAAACGGAGTTGAGGTAGAAGATCGGCCATGATCTCATTAAATGGCAGAGCAGGCTCGAGGGGCGGAATGGCCTACTCCTGCTCCTAATTCTTACGTTCTTATGTAAAAGAATGGCCATGGTTAAGGTACCTCATTTCTCAATTTTAAAATAATCGTTCAACGTCAGTCCACTTGAATCATGCATCACATCTTCCGATCAAGGAACAGGACTTAGATTCGGGCGGGCCGGCAGGTTGCCATTTTTCCCACCTGGCTGATGATTGGGAATGAGAAGAAAACGAGGTGAAAAAAGACACATTGAGGAGAAGTCCATTCAGCCCATCTGAAGTGAGTATTACCTCACCTCCCACTCTCAGAAAACAAGTAGAATTATTTCAACAGAGCACAACGTACTTTCTTGAGTAAAAAATGCAGTAATGCAGTCTTTTCCACCTTATTTTTTATTCAGTGAATCTCAATGAGTTGTTAAATACAGAGATTGGCTGTGCACTGCCCTCAGGGGCATTGTTAACTAATGGAGCTGTAGCGTGCTTGATTGATAGGCAGGTGTGTCAAATTCCAAGTCCCAGTGCATTAATTAGCGTCCAAGCCCGCTCGAAACACTGTATCACACAGCACGCACTTCTTATTGCCCTGCTCAAATTAGAGTGATGATAGCAGAGTTATTTTGATGCTCTGACTATTTTGTGTTGCTCTTTCATCACACTTGTAAGTCTTACATTTTTTGTCGCTCACTGATACGACATAGCAAAACAGAAAACTGTGATTTAGATTGAATAAGGCCTGCCCTACACCCCTCAGCCATGACCCCCAACAGCTTCAGTTAACCATAGATGACTGTTAAAAGAAATGATGCAGAGACTGCGTCTCCACTTGGTTAAAATTAGGGGAGATTTTCACGGATCTGGGTGGTTTCTTGACAGGCCCAAATTTCTGATCTTTGTGCACTCAGGCGATCAAATGTACCCAGATGTCGATGCAGAAAAAATCTCCTCCATGCACTTTGTGCTTTCGTTCCTTAATAACTACCTTGTTTTAAAAAGATCTCGGAGCAAGTCTAAAATGCCCTTTAAAAGGTATTACAATAACCATCCTAAAATGTTGTTTTATTACAGAAAAGGGTTTCTTCTTTAAACAGTATGTTGGTACTTAACATTGAAATTGCCAACTGGATCATTAGTAGGTTAGCACAGTGGGCCCGAAATTCAGTATCGTTGGAAAGCTGGTGTTCCCCCCACCTTTTTGGGGCCATTAGCGCCAACATTTCTCGTCAGGCACCTCCATATATGTGAGGATGCACCATCTCAGGAGGGTGCTGGTCAGTCTGCACCGGGCCCTTCCAGGCCCAGAGATGTTCCAGTGTGTCCTAGAAGGTCCCAGACAACAACCACATCATCATCATCATCATAGGCAGTCTCTCGAAATTGAGGAAGACTTGCTTCCACTCTAAATGAGTTCTCAGATGACTGAACAGTCCAATACGGAATTACAGTCTCTGTCACAGGTGGGATAGACAGTTGTTGAAGGAAAGAGTGGGTGAGGCTGGTTTGCCGCAAGCTCCTTCCTCTGCCTATGCTTGTTTTCTGCATGCTCTTGGCATGCCATAGCAGCCTTCCCGGACCCATGATGCAGCCACAGGGATGAGAGTTAGATGTAGTGTTAGGGTAGTCATGTGTAACATGTATTATAGTGAGATGCACAGGGGTAAAAAATGATTACAGTATTATTATATTCTTTATGTTCTGTTTTTGCAGTGATTTGGATAATTAGATAAATCTTTATTTTTGGCACATATATCTGGCCAGATGTTTCATTTGGGAATGGGCAATTCTGTGTGAAGGCACTCATTGTGATGGCCATTGAAAGTGGGACCTGAAGGGTCATGTGTGGATGGGATTATCTGAAGCGAGCAGCTATAAGACGCAGCTGCACCTCCCTTCCAGGGTTATGATGGGGGCGAGACTGGAGTGCATCGTCACCCCCGGCAACCAAATTTTAATTTGATTTTACATGCTTTAAAGTTTAATTTGTTTTAATTGCCGGGGTTTTAGTGTCCCCCTCCCCTTTTATAGGGGGCACTTGTAAAATATATAATTTTAATGCCCCCCCCCAAAAAAAAAATCAAAAAAAAAACACAAACCCCCCCCCCAAAAAAAACCCCCAAAAATGAAAAAAGAGGGCAGTTAAAAGTGTCGGAGTGTCCCCCAGATCGGGGTGGGGGGGGGGGGGCATTTGATCTAACGTTTATTTTGTTCCCCCAAAAGAGTTGTGATGGGGGCGAGACTGGAGTGCATTGTCACCCCTGGCAACCAAATTTTAATTTGATTTTATATGTTTTTAAAGTTTAATTTGTTTTAGTGTCCCCCTCCCCTTTTATAGGGGGCACTTGTGTATATATACATGTTTTAGTGCCCAAAAAATCCACAAAAAACAACAAAAAATACAAAAAAACCCCCAAAAACCCAAAAAGGGCCTTGAAAAATGTTTGGAGTGTCCCCCAGATTGCGGGGCACTTGATTTAACTGTTTTATTTTATCCAACCAAAAGAGTTGTGATGGGGGTGATGCCTTCCCTAGCTCTGGGCGATGGGGATCCGCCTCCTCCTCCTCCTTCAGTGTCTCCTCAGCCTCCTCCTCCTCCTCCTCAGGTGATATTGCTGGCTCGACCTCCAGCGGCTGTCCCCTCATGATGGCCAGGTTGTGTAGCATGCAACAGACCACGATGATTCCCGTTGAGGAGAGTATTGCAAGGTGCCACCAGAGCGGTCCAGGCACCAGAAACTCTGCTTAAGGATGCCTATGCAGTGCTCGATGATGCACCTGCTGGCACAATGAGCGTCATTGTATGTCTGCTCTGGCGCTGTCCTGGAGTTCCGCAGTGCAGTGAGCACCAAGTGGACAGGGGATATTCCTTGTCCCCAATCAGCCAATCACAATCCTGATTCGGGCTGGTGAAGACGGCGGGCACACTGGTCTGGTGCAGAATGAACAAATCATGGCTGCTGTCTGGGTACCTCACATCAACTGCCAGGATCTAACACTGGTGGTCATACACGAGCTGCACATTCAGCGAGTGGAAGCCATTGCGGTTGAAAAAGATCTCTGGGTGATGATGTGGCATCCTCAGCCCAACTTGTGCAGTCAATCACACCTTGCACCATCGGGAAGCCTGCCATTTGGGCAAATCAAGCCTGCTGCTCCACCTGTTTGTCCCTTGTCATCGGGAAGGAGATGTGCTGGACCCTTCTCCTGTACAGTACATCTGTGACCTTGCCGGATGCACCGATGTGCCGAGAATTGTGAGATGTTACCAATATCTGCAGTGGCAGACTGGAAAGTCCCTGTGGTGTAAAAATTCAAGGTGATAGTGACCTTGGTCTCCATGGTGAGGGCGGTCCTGAGCCTTGTTTGAGGCTGCATATCTTCTCACAGGACAGTGCAGAGCTCCCTGAGTACTTCTTTCTGAAATCGTAGCCTTCGTAGGCATTGCTCATCACTGAACTGGAGGAAGGAGAACTGAGGTCTGTAAATCCTTTGAGGATAGGGCCTCCTTCCCCAACCTCTCTGTTGGCCACCTCCCCTGGCAGTTGCCTGCTGGCCAACTCCCTGGTCCTTCTCATCATCGAGCTCCTCTGGAGGCTCTTGCTGGAAAGGTTCCTCGCCCGGTATTTGGAGGGGGAGGCAGGTCAGCATCCTTCATCCTCCTCCTGAAGCCATCTCTCTCCTGCCCACCCTCTCTAGCTGCAGGTCTGCGCACATCTGCAGGCCCTACTCTCTGTTGTGTAGCCATGGCTGCTGCCTCTCTTGCCCGCTGCCTCTGCACGGTGCTGACAGCGACACCTCCTGTGTGCCGCCCTGCGTCTGACCAGGTATCGCCCTCCCAACACTCCTCCCATCCTCAGGGTGCACCCTGCCAAGCAGGTCCCTGCAGCCCACAATGAGGCCTGCAGGCCTCCACTAAAGAGTCAGACCTGAAAATTGTACAAAAGTCTGTGAAAACCTCTGCGCAGTACTCAGCAGGTTTAATCGAACCAAAACAATTACTAAAACTATTTTCCTACCAAACGCATTCGTGCACCGACTGGAAAACCTCCTGAAGAAGTCCTTGGATTTTGTTGCTGAATATCGTGGCCGTTTTCCAATGCCCTGCCCACTGATGACCTCACTGCGCCACTAACTCCTTTAGCGTGGCTTCACCTTGCCGATTCCGGCGGAAGTGCGCACCGCTCAAATCCCCCCCCCCCCCCCAACCTCCACCCCCCCGCCCCCCCCCAACTCCCCAAGCTGAATATTGCTAGGGGAGGGAAAAACATCTGACCGCGGCGGCCGATTGATTTTTTTCGATATGCTGCCCAAACCTCGCTGTAGCCGTCCCTTCAGGGACGATTAATTTTGGCCCCAACAGCTCCACAAGCCTGTGAGCATACTCACAGGAGCATAAGAACACAAGAACATAAGAAATAGGAACAGGAGTAGGCCATACGGCCCCTCGTGCCTGCTCTGTCATTCAATACGATCATGGCTTATCTTATCATGGACTCAGCTCCACTTCCTCGCCCGCTCCCCGTAACCCCTTATCCCCTTATCATTTAAGAAACTGTCTATTTCTGCCTTAAATTTATTCAATGTCCCAGCTTCCACAGCTCTCTGAGGCAGCGAATTCCACAGATTTAACAACTCACCTGAGAGAAGAAATTTCTCCTCATCTCTGTTTTAAATGGGCGGCCTCTTATTCTAAGATCATGCCCTCTAGTTCTAGTCTCCCCCATCAGTGGAAACATCCTCTCTGCATCCACCCTGTCAAGCCCCCTCATAATCTTATACGTTTCGATAAAATCACACCTCCTTTTTCTGAATTCCAATGAGTAGAGGCCCAACCTATTCAACCTTTCCTCATAAGTCAACCCCGTCATCCCTGGAATCAACCTAGTGAACCTTCTCTAAACTGCCTCCAAAGCAAGTGTATCCTTTTTTAAATAGGGGCGTTACATTTGCAATTTTCCAATGTGCTGGTACCTCCCCAGAATCCAGGGAATTTTGGTAAATTACAACCAATGCATCCACAATCCCTGCTGCTACTTCTCTTAAGACCCTAGGATGCAAGCCATCAGGTCCAGGGGATTTATCTGCCTTTAGTCCCATTATCTTACTGAGTACTACCTCCTTAGTGATTGTGTTAAGTTCCTCCTCCCCATAGTCCCTTGACTATCCACTGTCGGATCAACCTAGTGAACCTTCTCTGAACAACCTCCAAATATCCTTCCTTAAATGCGGAGACCAAAACTGTACGCAGTGCTCCAGGTGTGGCCTCACCAATACCCTGTACAGTTGTAGCAGGAATTCTCTGCTTTTATACTCAATCCCCCTTGCAACAAAGGCCAACATTCCATTTGCCTTCCTGATTACTTGCTGTACCTGCATACTAACTTTTTGTGTTTCATGCACAAGGACCCCCAGGTCTCTCTGTGCTGCAGCACTTTGCAATTTTTCTCCATTTAAATTATAATTTTCTTTTCTATTATTTCTGCCAAAGTGGATAACCTCACATTTTCCCACATTATACTCCATCTGCCAAATTTTTGCCTACTCACTTAGCCTGTCTATATCCCTTTGCAGATTTTTTGTGTCCTCCTCACAATTTGCTTTCCCACCCATCTTTGTATCATCAGCAAACTTGGCAACATTACACTCGGTCCCTTCATCCAAGTCATTAATATAGACTGTAAATAGTTGAGGACCCAACACCGATCCCTGTGGCACCCCATTAGTCACTGTTTGCCAACCGGAAAATGACCCGTTTATCCCAACTCTCTGTTTTCTGTTAGTTAACCGATCCTCTATCCATGCTAATATATTACTCTCAAACTCGTGAGCTTTTATCTTGTGCATTACTGTCTTATATGGCACCATATCGAATGCCTCTGGAAATCCAAATACACCACTTCCACTGGTTTCCCTTCATCCACCCTACTTATAACATCTTCAAAGAACTCCAAAACATTTTTCAAACATGATTTCCCTTTCATAAACTATGCTGACTCTGCTTGATTGAATCATGCTTTTCCAACACTGAGGCAAATGGTGCTCGCCCTTATTTATGCAAATGTACAGCAACTTCAGATGAGGGACAGATGTGCAATTAAACGCTGATAGTCAAAAGTTGCTGTCTAAGTTGCTCCACCATTACCTTTGCAGAAACGGCATCTCGCTACTGGCTCATCATTGAATTGCATTGAATGGTGTGAAGTTGCTGCATTTGCGCAGCAGATATGAACCAGACTCGCCACAGACAGTTAATTCTTGTCCATTTCAGTCTAAGTACCCTTTTAACGATGTGAAAGTGTTAATTACTGCCAGTCAACCTCTCTGGCAATGAAAATGAATGATTACAAGTGTGGAGTCTCATTCCTTTCAGTTTTAATTGTTGTTGGAGATTTGTTTTAAATTGTTTTACTTTTCTTTTCTCTCTCTTTTTTCACTCCCTCCTAATCCAATCAGATTTTCCCTCCCTTTATTTCTCTTTCTGAACGTGATTTGGCATTTAATTTACACTTCCTTCTCGGTCTTTGCACTATTCATTTCACAACCCTTCAATCTGATTGGTTAAGGAGATACACAGTTGCTTTATCATCATCATCATCATAGGCAGTCCCCCGAAACGAGAATGACTTGCTTCCACGCCAAAAAAGGATACATTCACCTCTTTCTGGTGGCTGGGAAGAATTGTTTAAAGCCAGAGTCACTTTCTGAAACCCCATCTAGAAAGCAGATTTCATTCTATCCACGTTGTAGGTCATGACGTTTATCATCAGAAATGGACACCAAATTTATAGGCTTTGTTTCCTTTTCTGGAAATGTATTTCTGACTATAAGCTAAGTAATCCCTTATTTATTTTAAGCTCTGGTCACATTCTGAACTGCCTTTACTATAGATAGCTCCGTGTCAGTGTTTTGCAAGAACGGTGTGCTGCTATCCAGGCTTACACATGACGAATGAATCGATGCCTTTGGGAAAAGGGGAGAGAAAAACTGGAACAGGAAAAAGAAACAAAAATTAAAAACAGTCAGTATTTCTGAAAAAAGGAAACAAATAAAAATGAAATGAAGGCAAAGCAGGAGCAGAGAAATGGGTTTTGAGGTATGAATTATTACTGTTACAGATAGTAATATAGGGGCTTTAGCATTTCTGTTAGCAAGAGATGTGCCTTACTTAAGAGAAGGGAGAAAATAAATACAAACAGCAGGCAATGAATTTTTCTGCAAGATCAAAAAATAAAGGCTGGACTTCATGTTGGTGTTTCTGAATCAAGAATAACTTGCCTCTTTGTCTAAAAACATTACTTTAGATCCTGGTGTACGTGGTGTTTATTTTCGTTGTGGGTGGGATTTTAGGAACTTTTAAAAATAAGATTGCACTTGAGACATCAAACGAACATTTTTAGGTGGCCCATCAGCGTAACTTACTGGTGTCTCAACACAGTGAGCCACAGGGTTGTGGAAAAGCCAATCACTTCCAGGGATTTAATTTGCTGGCAGCTCGAACCTGTGCCCGTCCAGGAGCAGCGAGATGCACGATTGCTGCGAGGTTAAGGAAAGCTGAAGTACAGGTTAACCGTGGCAAACCTGGTAGAACCGGTAGAGGCTGTGGGGAGAGAGAGAGCAATGTTGGCTGATTGCCTGGCTGCAGGTTGCCAACCCTTTCAGTTTGGCTGGAGAACAGTACATGGCGCGAGGGGACTAAAGAGGTGTCAAATTATTATGTTTCAAATTATATTTTTTTTTAACTCTGCAAATAAAAAGAAAGTGAGAGCTGTTTCTAACATGGAAATAATGAGTGATTGCACACAGCTGACCTTTATTTCCTGTGCTTAACAGCAGTCAAAACTTTTTTTATTGCATAGTTTATAAGAGTATATTTTTAAGATCCCACTGGCTGTTGGCAGATCTAAGTTATTAATATATAAGTTGAATGTAATTGAAAACAGTTAATTGGTACAGTTACTAAAATGGAAAGACCCTGAATTGTGTGTGCGTAGAAAACATTCATTCACATTAAAAAAGCTGCCCTTTGGAGTTTTGAGTAAAGAGGCTATTTCCCCTTTGTTTTCAATAAAACCATCAAATCCTTTGTTGGCAAATATATGGTATATGATGGTCTTGGTACCTGTTAGTTGGTTTTAATTAAAAATGTAAAACATGTTAAAGCAACTAAAAATAACAGACTGATTTCAACCTGGGCAGTGCTCAGGATGCTACAATTAGCCCCAGCATTTCCTCGATTCTGCAGGATTTCTGGATTCCTGCTGCTTGTCACTATCCTGCTAAAAGTGCCGGTGTTCAGTGAGAAGATGACTGGGCTCAGCTGTGAGGTCCTCCGCAATCAAATAGTTGGCCTGTGTTCACTGCCAAGGCCCACACATGAGTAATGGCTATTTGCTTGAGGTGTCAAGGACAATTGGCACCCTCTTAACACCTTCAGCAGAGGAAGGAGAAAATTCGGACAGGAAAGAAAGAAATTGGTGAGGTTTCTCAGTTGAGTTAAATAACAAGCGGGAGTAAGGCAGAGCACAACTCTCGCCCACCCGATGTGAAGTGAGTGGACCCCCCCCAGGATCAGCTTGATTTAAATATTTGTGCTAAGCTCTGGGCACCAGGAACAACACTGATTGGGAGCTGACCCATTTGAGGCTCACTCCTCCTCGGTGAGAACAAAGATGCTGCTGCAGAATTTAAAGGCCTGCAGTAGATTAAAAGGGATGGCAGCCAGGAAAAATTATTGTAAGAAGAGCATAAATGATTGTGAATAATAATGTCTATGCGGACTCCAGGTTCACTAGTGCTGCTGGATAAAGTCGAACAGTGAAGCAAGGCTCTGTCTGGAACTAAAGTATACCAAGGACATCTGCTGAATGCAGCTGAAGGAGATGATTAAGACAGTCAGTGTCAATGCCAAAACACTATGCATGACAAGTCAGTGCTGGAAAAAAGTTTAACAACCTTACCAGGAAGGGTCTGGTAAGAAAAGTCAACAACAGCTTCCAAGAATGCATTGAACTGAGCATGTCCACAGTTATAGTCACACATAATGTGATTGGTGACTTTGGCCAGGTCAGTCTTAGTGCTGTACATAGAATGGACATTGGATTGGATGGTGACAAGTGGGAGCAGCTCTGAGGAAATTTCTCACCTAGAATTCTCATTTTAAATTCCTTTACTCTTCTCACCTACAAATGTTTCCACACTTTTAGTGATTTTCCCAAACTCTGCTAACTCCTGATTAGTGTCTATTCTCCCGGCCTCACCTCCATCTGTGAAGTATCCTGGATATAACATTATGCTAAAGTTATTATGTAAGCACAAATTTTTTGGCAGTACCGTGGTAGAGTGAATCACTCGCTCTTTACAGAACCCACCCAATTTTCATTCAATTCATCTCAATGGGACAGAAATCAGGCAGGTTCTATAAAGGGTGATGGTCAATCAACAAAGTTAAAAATTATATCCCCTTTCCTGCCCCCCGCCTCACCTTAGCTTCATCACGTTATCTCTCTCTCCTGCCTATCTTCATTTCTCTCTCTTCAGTTGTCTATGTTACACTCTGCCATTATTTATCTGAACATCCTTGATATCACTCTAACTTGTCTGACATGGCATTCTGTGCCAATTCTCTATAGTGCTGTTCCCATCACTCCCTACCATTTGACTTCTATCTATCCCATAGGATTAAAGAAATGAACACCATGCCAGGAAGGAAGACGTAGGAGGTGGGTAGCTGAAGGTTTGGGGGTAGAAATGGGGAAATTTAGGGAGGTAATTCCAGAGAGCAAACACAGACAGTTGCAGGCGGTGCTGCTGAAGTGCGGCAAAGGAAGGAGGATACAAAACAACAACTTGTATTTATATACCACCCTTAATGTAGAAAAACATCCCAAAGCACTTCACGGAAACATAATCAAAAAAACAAATGCTGAGCCATAGGAAATACCAAAAGTTTGGTAATAGAGGTGAGTTTCAATTAAGATCTTAAAGGAGGAAAGGGAAATGGGAAAGCAAGAAGGTTTAGGGAAGGAATTGCAGAACATGGAGCTTAGTCAGCTGAAGGAACAACAGCCAAAGGTGGGATGAAGGAAGCGGGGTAAGCAAAGAAACCAGAGACAGAGGAATGGAGAGTTTGGGGCAATGTGGTTCAATGGGCTGAAGGAGGTTACAGAAAGAAGGAGACACGAGGCCTTGAAGAGATTCAAACATGCAGATGATAATTTAACATTTGAATTGTTAGGGGACCAGGTGCCAATGTAAGTAATTGAGGACAAGGGTGATGGGAGATTGGGTTTTTTATGATTAAGGATACGGGCAGCAGAGTTTTGGATGTTGCAATTTACGGAGGATAGAGGATGCGAGACTGGCCTAGAGAACACTGGGATAGTTAAGTCTGGAGGTGACAAAAGCATTGAGGGTTTCAACAGCAGATGAGCTGAGGTAAAGGTGGAACAAAAAGGTCAGAAGTGTTTGTCAGAGGGAATATATGGCTGAAGGAAATTGAGAGATAGGGTGGGCAAGGTCATGGAGGGAATTAAAGATGATGAATAGCATTGAAAATTTGCTGTGTTGGAGACAGGGAGTCAATGAAGGGAGTGAGGATAGGGCAATAAATGAGCAGGATATAATGTGGGTCAGAATGTCTGCATCAGAATTTTGAACAAGTTGAAGACTATTGAAACATAGAAACATAGAAAATAGGTGCAGGAGTAGGCCATTCGGCCCTTCTAGCCTGCACCACCATTCAATGAGTTCATGGCTGAACATTCAACTTCAGTACCCCATTCCTGCTTTCTCGCCATA
This sequence comes from Pristiophorus japonicus, assembly GCF_044704955.1. Taxonomy (NCBI): domain Eukaryota; kingdom Metazoa; phylum Chordata; class Chondrichthyes; family Pristiophoridae; genus Pristiophorus; species Pristiophorus japonicus. Next base: position 177,402,673 of record NC_091983.1, on the reverse strand, counting down.
CCCCTTGATCCCCCTAGCAGTAAGGACCTCATCTAACTCCTTTTTGAATATATTTAGTAAATTGGCCTCAACAACTTTCTGTGGTAGAGAATTCCACAGGTTCACCACTCTCTGGGTGAAGAAGTTCCTCCGCATCTCGGTCCTAAATGGCTTACCCCTTATCCTTAGACTGTGACCTCTGGTTCTGGACTTCCCCAACATTGGGAACATTCTTCCTGCATCTAACCTGTCTAACCCCGTCAGAATTTTAAATGTTTCTATGAGGTCCCCTCTCATTCTTCTGAACTCCAGTGAATACAAGCCCAGTTGATCCAGTCTTTCTTGATAGGTCAGTCCCGCCATCCCGGGAATCAGTCTGGTGAACCTTTGCTGCACTCCCTCAATAGCAAGAATGTCCTTCTTCAGGTTAGGAGACCAAAACTGTACACAATACTCCAAGTGTGGCCTCACCAATGCCCTGTACAACTGTAGCAACACCTCCCTGCCCCTGTACTCAAATCCCCTTGCTATGAAGGCCAACATGCCATTTGCTTTCTTAACCGCCTGCTGCACCTGCATGCCAACCTTCAATGACTGATGTACCATGACACCCAGGTCTCTTTGCACCTCCCCTTTTTCTAATCTGTCACCATTCAGATAATAGTCTGTCTCACATTTATCCACATTATACTTCATCTGCCATGCATTTGCCCACTCACCTAACCTATCCAAGTCGCTCTGCAGCCTCACAGCATCCTCCTCGCAGCTCACACTGCCACCCAACTTAGTGTCATCCGCAAATTTGGAGATACTACATTTAATCCCCTCATCTAAATCATTAATGTACAGTGTAAACAGCTGGGGCCCCAGCACAGAACCTTGCGGTACCTCACTAGTCACTGCCTGCCATTCTGAAAAGTACCCATTTACTCCTACTCTTTGCTTCCTGTCTGACAACCAGTTCTCAATCCATGTCAGCACACTACCCCCAATCCCATGTGCTCTAACTTTGCACATCAATCTCTTGTGTGGGACCTTGTCGAACGCCTTCTGAAAGTCCAAATATACCACATCAACTGGTTCTCCCTTGTCCACTCTACTGGAAACATCCTCAAAAAATTCCAGAAGATTTGTCAAGCATGATTTCCCTTTCACAAATCCATGCTGACTTGGACCTATCATGTCACCATTTTCCAAATGCACTGCTATGACATCCTTAATAATTGATTCCATCATTTTACCCACTACCGATGTCAGGCTGACCGGTCTATAATTCCCTGTTTTCTCTCTCCCTCCTTTTTTAAAAAGTGGGGTTACATTGGCTACCCTCCACTCTATAGGAACTGATCCAGAGTCAATGGAATGTTGGAAAATGACTGTCAATGCATCCACTATTTCCAAGGCCACCTCCAAAGTACTCTGGGATGCAGTCCATCAGGCCCTGGGGATTTATCGGCCTTCAATCCCATCAATTTCCCCAACACAATTTCCCGGCTAATAAGGATTTCCCTCAGTTCCTCCTCCTTACTAGACCCCCCGACCCCTTTTTGAAGGTTGTTTGTGTCCTCCTTCGTGAATACCGAACCAAAGTACTTGTTCAATTGGTCCGCCATTTCTTTGTTCCCCGTTATGACTTCCCCTGATTCTGACTGCAGGGGACCTACGTTTGTCTTTACTAACCTTTTTCTCTTTACATATCTATAGAAAGTTTTGCAATCTGTCTTAATGTTCCCTGCAAGCTTCTTCTCATACTCCATTTTCCCTGCCCTAATCAAACCCTTTGTCCTCCTCTGCTGAGTTCTAAATTTCTCCCAGTCCCCAGGTTCTGGCCAATTTGTATGCCACTTCCTTGGCTTTAATACTATCCCTGATTTCCCTTGATAGCCACGGTTGAGCCACCTTCCCTTTTTTATTTTTATGCCAGACAGGAATGTACAATTGTTGTAGTTCATCCATGCGGTCTCTAAATATCTGCCATTGCCCATCCACAGTCAACCTCTTAAGTATCATTCGCCAATCCATCCCAGCCAATTCACGCCTCATACCTTCAAAGTTAGCCTTCTTTAAGTTCTGGACCATGGTCTCTGAATTAACTGTTTCATTCTCCATCCTAATGCAGAATTCCACCATATTATGGTCACTCTTCCCCAAGGGGCCTCGCACAACGAGATTGCTAATTAATCCTCTCTCGTTACATAACACCCAGTCTAAGATGGCCTCCCCCCTAGTTGGTTCCTCGACATATTGGTCTAAAAAACCATCCCTTATGCACTCCAGGAAATCCTCCTCCACCGTATTGCTTCCAGTTTGGTTAGCCCAATCTATGTGCATATTAAAGTCACCCATTATAACTGCTGCACCTTTATTGCATGCACCCCTAATTTCCTGTTTGATGCCCTCCCGAACATCACTACTACTGTTTGGAGGTCTGTACACAACTCCCACTAACGTTTTTTGCCCTTTGGTGTTCTGCAGCTCTACCCATATAGATTCCACATCATCCAAGCTAATGTCCTTCCTAACTATTGCCTTAATCTCCTCCTTAACCAGCAATGCTACCCCACCTCCTTTTCCTTTTATTCTATCCTTCCTGAATGTTGAATACCCCTGGATGTTGAGTTCCCAGCCCTGATCATCCTGGAGCCACGTCTCCGTAATCCCAATCACATCATATTTGTTAACATCTATTTGCATAGTTAATTCATCCACCTTATTATGGATACTCCTTGCATTAAGACACAAAGCCTTTAGGCTTGTTTTTTTAACACTGAAGCTGGAGTAAGGAAGCCCAGCAGCAAACCACTTGGGAGTAGTTAGGTCTGAAGTGACAAAGTCATGTATGAGGGTCTCAGTAGTGAAGGGACCATGTAGGAGTCATACATAACACTTACCTTTAAGTTCATCACATCCCTTTTCTCAATGTATTCTCAACGTTTCTTACTTTATTGGCTGTAAAACGCTTTGAGACATCCGGTGGTCGTGAAAGACGCTATATAAATCCAAGTCTTTCTTTTCTTTCTTTAAGAGCTTCTGACACCCCCTTCTGTCAGACAAGCTCCCAGTAGTAGGCCCAATATGGGCCAGGAGCTCAGTCAAATATTCATCTAAGGCCAATCACAGAAGATTCCATGAGATCAGCCCTGATCCAGCTCGCCAAGTCTTAAGTTCAATGTTCCATTCCAGAGACCAGTTTTTTGCTGATCATGGAAAATTGTTCCCCTCCTAGAAAAGATGGCAATGTTCAGCATCATATAATCAAGTCAATTAACTTTGCTATTATTAGCGAGAAAATAGGTGCGCGTGTAAAGCATGGAAATAGCACTTTAATCATCTCTAACTTTTCATTTAAAAAAAGAAAATATCCTTAAATGTGTTTTCTCAGCTACAAAGTTTTATTATTTGCTTTGAAAACTTTTCTTATATTTTACTTTCTTCTTTGCTACATGGTTGAGATTATTAATCTGTTAATGACAATTCTGTGGAAGATTTGATGCTTTTGTGAAATATCATAATTAATATCAAGGCCAGCGAAGGGTGTAAGCCCATCTCTGTGCAATGTGGCATCCGTCAAATAAGGTCAGAATACAAAGAAGGCTGCTGGCCAGATTGCAAATAGCAGGACTAACAGAAAAGCAGAAGCAGTTTGGTTCAGTCATTATAGAGGTGTTGAATTTTTTGAATATGTAAAAGTTATTTTGAAATTGTCAACTTATATCTTATAATAAATAAAATTCCGTTCTTCAAAATGTTGGACTTGATGAATCTGGGATTAGAAACTTGATCCATTTTTGGAATTTCTTTCTCTACTTATTCGACTGAACTGCATTGCTAGTCAAACATATATATTTATACTTCTGTTACTTTTATTTTCACTGTCTTAAACGGTATCTCACAGCAGTGAAAATACAAATTTGATACATGTGTGAAAATATTATTCATTGCAGCTAACATGCCGTTAATGCAGCTACTGTACTTATTACTTAATCTTTTCAGATCTTGCACTGACCAAGGTTTCTCCCCATGAAGGTCTCTGAAAGGACAAAAGAAATTAGGATTTCTAGGAAAGTTTTTTTTCCATTTAGTTTGCTTTCCCTATTTTTTCCCTTCTTCATCTGAAGGTATTAATGAATGTTGAGGTTCAATGCTAAAGGTACCAGCCACCTTCCTGTGCTGCTCTCAACTAATATTCATGTCAGAACCTAGGGGTCGAAATTCCGTTTGCAACGCCACCCGTTATCATCGGAGAGGGGCGGCTAACGGGCGGCTAGGGACTTACCGTCGGCGGGGAGCAGGTTCCTCGGCTCACGAGAAATTTAGTTGTGCCAAGAGGTACCGCTGCGCGCTCTACCATCACCCACATGGTGATGTCATCGAGTGTGCAGTGCGGCTGCAAAATTAGGTAGGTACGGTGGCCTCACCGGCAGGCGTTGGTACAGCCTGGAAAAATTGTTGGTACATCAGGGATTCCCGGGGCGGTATTGTCCAGAGATCAATGTAAGTTGTTAACTTCAATTTTTTCAGCATTTATGCATTAATGGATGCCAGTGCAGCCTTCGGTCGCCTGAGGAAGAGAGTGTTTGAAGACCAGGACCTCAAACTCAGCAACAAGCTCATGGTCTGCAGAGCAGTAGTGATACCCGCCCTCCTATATGCTTCAGAGACATGGACCATGTACAACAGGCACCTCAAAGCACAGGAGAAGTACCACCAACATTGCCTCCGCAAGATCCTGCAAATCAATTGCCAGGATCGGCGCACCAACGTCAGTGTTCTCGCTCAGGTCAACATCCCCAGCATCGAAGCATTGACCATGCTTGATCAGCTCCGATGGATGGGCCACGTCATCTGCATGCCCGATACGAGACTCCCAAAACAAGCGCATTACTTGGAGCTCTGACACAGCAAGCGAGTCCCAGGCGGGCAGAGGAAACGCTTCAAGGACACCCTCAAAACCTCCTTGAAAGAGTACAACAACCCCACCGACACCTGGGAATCCCTAGCCAAAGACCGCTCAAAGTGAAGGAAAAGCATCCGGGAAGGCGCCAAACATCTTGAGTCTCTTTGCCGGGGAGCACATGGAAGGAGCGCACGGCAACCCAGGCACCTCTTCAACCACCGTCTGCCCCACCTGTGACAAAGAATGTAAGTCCCGCATTGGACTCATCAGTCACCTGAGAACTCATATTAGTGTGGAAGCAAGTCATCCTCGACTCCGAGGGATTGCCTAAGAAGAAGTGGGTGTGGGTCAGAGAAGTTTTTGGAAGCTTTTTTCTCTCCAGTTTTTTCAACTTGCCTGCCAGCAGCCTACCGTCGGGACATTCAGTAGGCCTCCTGAGCTTCAGCTCCATTGGCATCCGAGGATGAGTGTGCAATGCCAATTTTAGCACTGCTCTCTCAACTTTGGGCAGTAAAATTGAATTTGGCCATTTGAGGCGGTGATTACCATTCAGGCAGTGTAACCGCCTCCAAAACGGCGGTACCGAATTTCGACCCCCTAGAGTTATTGTCCGAAATCCAGGATTGCTGCTTCGCTGCTGAAATTACAGTAGGCCTGTACTTTGGGCCATCAGTGGGACCTGGTGTTGACGTTGCTGCGAATCCTCGTGATGAGGTCATTTTCCTAGCCAGCTTGCGCGGCCCATGACCATAGAGGTGCAACAGAGAAACGCAGGCGTCTGCCCCGATGAGCTGGCATAAGTCGGTACGGCACACATGTTGCTCTGATTGGGGGCTCCCGATGCCCGATACAGGCCAAAGATGAAGGGGGCAAAAACATGTTGTAAAAGCTGCAGACAACATTCTAATCGCCTCTCCAACAGCTGGGAGTTTTCCTAAGCTCAGAATGAAACCCATGCCTGCTTTCAGCAGGTGTGGGATCCATTAGCCCGATCAGGCGGTGTCCTGGGCAGAATCCCTGGGGCAGCCTGGGAATGCCCAGTAACCTAGCTGTGAAATAGGAAAGCAGTTGGAAGACTTGCCCATCACCCCTGCCTCACCTTCCAAATTTGGAATGCAGCCACTCATGGGAAGGAAACAAATTGAATCCAGATTTAGCCCAAAATTCCTGCCCCCTATTTCTACCCTTCCCCAGCTCAGGAATGTCAGCCCCAAAATCTCAGCACTTTGTTCGATCATGGGGGGAGGGTTGCAGCACAGTTAATCCTGATCCTGCACTCACCTGATCTTCATTTATGTATGGTGCACCCATAATAAAGGATGAAACTGAGTATTGTGTACAATGAGCAAGTGTGACCTTAGCTCCTTTAATAAAACTCTAGAGTGCAGGTACCTCGTGGGTGGCCTGCTTATATACTGTGCTCACAAGAGATGCTGGGATCCCTTGGGACTCCAACAGCTGGGCCCTCTGGTGGTCAGGTGTCATACAGGTTACAAGGGGTTAAATACATAACATCACTCCCCCATGAAGTCAACAGTACACTTATTTACAAGATGAGACGATCTGGGGCTTTTCGCTCCCTTGTTGATCGTCTTGGTACAAATGCGGGTGTGGGTGAGCTTGGTCAGTTCTTCACTGGGCTGTTGGGCAGCCGGCCTTGCCGGGCTGCTGGGGATGATGAGTTCAGTTTTGTGGTCGGTTGCCACTTGTGTGTGTGTTGGAGGGTCAAAGTTGGTGGTGTCTTCTTCGGGTTGTTCGTAGCTGTTGGTGAGGGGTTCTAGCAGGATGCTTAACCCAGGTAGGAAATTACCGTAATAGTTAAGAAGTCCCAGGAATGACCGCAGCTCCGTCATGTTCTGTGGTCTCGATGCATTCTTGATGGCCTCCATCTTGGCGTCGATGGGTCTGATGCCGTCTGCTGCGATTCTTCGAGCGTTTCAACCTGAGCCCCAAACGATCCAACCAACTAAGAACCTCTTCCAGATTATTCAAGTGGTCAATTGTGTCCCGACCTGTAACCAGTATGTCGTCCTAGAAAACCAGGGTGCAGGAACCGACTTTAGTAGGCTCTCCATGTTCCGCTGGAAGATAGCCGCGGCCGACCGAATCCCGAACGGGCACCGGTTATAGATGAACAGACCTTTGTGTTGATGCAGGTGAGGCCTTTCGAAGACTCCTCCAGCTCCTGTGTCATGTAGACTGAGGTCAGGTCCAGCTTGGTGAACGTCTTCCCTCCAGCCAGGGTCGCAAATTGGTCGTCTGCCTTGGGTAGTGGGTACTGGTCCTGCAGCGAAAAACAGTTAATTGTTACTTTATAGTCCCCACAAGTTCTAACCGTGCCGTCCTCTTTAAGTACCGGGACAATCAGACTAGCCCACTTGTTGAATTCAACCGGCGCCATGATGCCTTCTGGATGCAGCCTGTCCAGCTCAATTTCCACTTTTTCACGCACCATGTACGGTACCGCCCGAGCCTTGTGATGGATGGGTCACTTACCGGGAACCAAATTATCTGCACTTTCGCCCCCGAGAAGCTTCCAATGCCTGGCTCGAACAACATTGGGAACTTGCTCAGAACCTGGGCACATGAGGCGTCGTTGACAGACGAAAGCGCTCGGATGTCGTCCCAGTTCCAGCGGATTTTTCCCAGCCAGCTTCTGCCAAACAACATGAGGCCATCCCCTGGAAAAATCCATAGCAGGAGTTCGTGTACTACTCCATCATAGGAGACTTTGACTTGTGCACTGCCAATTACAGGGATTAGTTCCTTGGTGTAAGTCCTTAGTTTGGTGTGAATGGGCTGAGCTTGGTCCTTTTTGCCCCACAGCCTGTCGAAGGCCTTTTTACTCATTATGGACTGACTTGCACCCGTGTCCAGTTCCATAGATACTGGAATACCATTCAGTTCAACTTTCAACATTATTGGTGGACATTTCGTAGTGAATGCGTGTACCCCATACACGTCTGCCTCCTTGGTACGAATCTCCAATTCAGCCTGATCCACAGTGGATCAATTTTCCTCTGCAACGTGGTGGTTTGCAGGGTTTGCAGGGTTTGCAGCTCGCCTGTACATTTACTAGAGATGTCCCATTGTTCTGCAACTGTTGCATGCATAGTGCTTGAAGTGGCATTGATGGGGCCGATGATCACCTCCACAACGCAAACAAGATGTAAACTGCCTCACATTAATGACTGATGGCGAATTCTGCCATGTACATTTTTGCTCAAAACCGACGTTACTTTATGCACAATACTGGCCGAAACTTCTTTACTCTGCAAAATCTGTTTGGTGTTGTTGCTGGTGGACATAAATGCCTGGGCTATCATTAAGGTTTTATTTAGATTCGGAGTTTCTACAATCAACAGTTTGCGAAGGATTATCTCATGTCCAATGCCCAGTTCAAAAAAGTCTCTGAGCATTTGTTCTTGGAATCCCTCAAACTCACAATATGCTGCGAGGTGCCTTGGTTCGGCAACATAGCTCTCCACTTCCTGGCCCTCCGATCGTTGACATGTGTAGAACTGATACCTTGCCTTTCCTTAAGATTTAGGTGCTCCCAGACCAGCATACGCAATTCTTCATAGTATTTCTCTGTTGGTTTTGCCGGAGCCAAGAGATTCTTCATGAGGCCATAGGTTGTTGCCCCATAGACAGTTAGGAGGATCGCCCTTCATTTGGTAGCGTTCTCGTCCCCTTCCAGCTCATTCGCCACAAAGTATTGGTCAAGTCTCTCCATGATGGCCTCCCAATCATCCACTTCTGAGAACTTCTCCAGGATACTGACTGTTCTTTGCATTTTCGTGCGATTGTTCATTACCTCCTCTCAAATTGGTACACTCAAAATAAAGGATGAAACTGAGTACTGTGTACATAGAAACATAGAAAGTAGGTGCAGGAGTAGGCCATTCGGCCCTTCAAGCCTGCACCGCCATTCAATAAGATCATGGCTGATCACCCCTTTCCTGCTTTCTCTCCATACCCCTTGATCCCCTTAGCTGTAAGGGCCATATCTAACTCCCTCTTGAATATATCCAATGAACTGGCATCAACAACTCTCTGCGGCAGGGAATTCCATAGGTTAACAACTCTCTGAGTGAAGAAGTTTCTCCTCATCTCAGTCGTAAATGGCCTACTCCTTATCCTAAGACTATGTTCTCTGGTTCTGGACTTCCCCAACATCGGGAACATTCTTCCCGCATCTAACCTGTCCAGTCCCATCAGAATCTTCTTGTGCGGGACCTTGTCAAAAGCCTTTTGAAAGTCCAAATACACCACATCCACTGGTTCTCCCTTGTCCACTCTGCTAGTTACATCCTCAAAAAATTCCAGAAGATTCATCAAGCAAGATTTCCCTTTCATAAATCCATGCTAACTTGGACCGATCCTGTCACTGCTTTCCAAATGCGCTGCTATTTCATCCCTAATGATTGATTCCAACATTTTCCCCACTACTGATGTCAGGCTAACCGGTCTATAATTACCCGTTTTCTCTCTCCCTCCTTTCTTACAAAGTGGTGTTGCATTAGCTACCCTCCAGTCCATAAGAACTGATCCAGAGTCGATAGACTGTTGGAAAATAATCACCAATGCATCCACTATTTCTAGAGCCACTTCCTTAAGTACTCTGGGATGCAGACTATAGGCCCCGGGGATTTATCGGCCTTCAATCCCATCAATTTCCCTAACACAATTTCCCGCCTAATAAGAATATCCTCCTTCTCACTAGACCCACTGTCCCCTACTATATTCGGAAGGTTATTTGTGTCTTCCTTCGTGAAGACAGAACTGAAGTATTGGTTAATTCACCTGAATCAGACTGCAAGGGACCTACGTTTGTCTTCACTAATCTTTTTCTCTTCACATATTTGTAGAAGCTTTTGCAGTCAGTTTTTATGTTCCCTGCAAGCTTCCTCTCGTACTCTATTTTCCCCTTCTTAATTAAACCCTTAGTCCTCCTCTGCTGAATTCTAAATTTCTCCCAGTCCTCAGGTTTGTTGCTTTTTCTAGCCAATTTATATGCCTCTTCCTTGACTTTAACACTATCCTTAATTTCCCTTGTTAGCTATGGTTGAGCCACCTTCCCCATTTTACTTTTACTCCCGACATGGATGTACAATTGCTGAAGTTCATCCATGTGATCTTTAAATGTTTGCCATTGCTTATCCACCGTCAACCCTTTAAGTATCCTTTGCCAGTCGATTCTAGCACTTCACGCCTCATACCGTCGAAGTTACCTTTCCTTAAGTTCAGGACCCTAGTTTCCGAATTAACTTTGTCACTCTCCATCTTAATAAAGAATTCTACCATATTATGGTCACTCTTTCCCAAGGGGCGTCGCACAACAAGATTGTTCATTAGTCCCTTCTCATTACACATCATCCAGTTAGGATGGCCAGCTCTCTGGTTGATTTCTCGACATATTGGTTCAAAAACCATCCCTTTTCCACTCCAGGAAATCCTTCTCCACCGCATTGCTACCAGTTAGGTTAGCCCAATCAATATGTAGATTAAAGTCGTCCATGATAACTGCTGTACCTTTATTGCACACATCCCTTATTTCTTGTTTGATGCTTTCCCCAACCTCACTACGACTGTTTGTTGGTCTGTACACAACTCCCACTAGCGTTTTCTGCCCTTTGGTATTCCGCAGCTCCACCCATACCGATTCCACATCATCCAAGCTAATGTCCTTCCTTACAATTGCATTAATTTCCTCTTTAACCAGCAACGCCACCCCACCTCCTTTTCCTTTCTGTTTATCCTTCCTAAATGCTGAATACCCCTGGATGTTGAGTTCCCAGCCTTGGTCACCCTGGAGCCATGTCTCCGTGATGCCAATCACATTGTATCCGTTAACTACTATCTGCGCAATTAATTCATCCACCTTATTCCGAATACTCCTCGCATTGAGGCACAGAGCCTTGAGGCTTGTCTTTTTAACACACTTTGCCCCTTTAGAATTTTGTTGTGATGTGGCCCTTTTTGTTTTTTGCCTTGGGTTTCTCTGCCCTCCACTTTTACTATTCTCCTTTCTATCTTATGCTTCTGACTCCATTTTATTTCCCTCTGTCTCCCTGCATAGATTCCCATCCCCCTGTCATATTAGTTTAACTCCTCCCCAACAGCACTAGCAAACACTCCCCCTAGGACATTGGTTCCGGTCCTGCCCAGGTGCAGAGCGTCCGGTTTGTACTGGTCCCACCTCCCCCAGAACCGGTTCCAATTCCCCAGGAATTTGAATCCCTCCCTGCTGCACCACTGCTCAAGCCACGCATTCATCTGAGTTATCCTATGGTTCCTACTCTGACTAGCATGTGGCACTGGTAGCAATCCTGAGATTACTACTTTTGAGGTCCTACTTTTTAATTTAACTCCTAGCTCCTTAAATTCGTCTCGTAGGACCTCATCCCATTTTTTACCTATATCATTGGTACCTATATGCACCACGGCAACTGACTGTCCACCCTCCATTTTCAGAATGTCCTGCACCCGCTCCAAGACATCCTTGACCCTTGCACCAGGGAGGCAACATACCATCCTGGAGTCTTGGTTGCGGCCGCAGAAACGCCTATCTATTCCCCTTGCAATTGAATCCCCTATCACTATCGCTCTCCCGCTCTTTTTCCTGCCCTCCTGTGCAGCAGAGCCAGCCATGGTGCCATGAACTTGGCTGCTGCTGCTCTCCCATGATGAGTCATCCCCCTCAACAGTACTCAAAGCGGTGTATCTGTTTTGCAGGGGGATGACCGCAGGGGACCCCTGCACTATCTTCCTTGCACTGCTCTTTCTGTTGGTCTTCCATTCACTATCTGGCTGTGTACCCTTTACCTGCGGTGAGACAAACTCACTAAATGTGCTATTCACATCATTCTCAGCATCGTGGATGCTCCAGAGTGAATCCACCCGCAGCTCCAGTGCCGCAATGCGGTCCGTCAGGATCTGCATGCTGATACACTTTCCGCACACGTAGTCGTCGGGGACACCGGAAGCGTCCCTGACTTCCCACATAGTACAGGAGGAGCATAACACGTGTCCGAGCTGTCCTGCCATGACTTAACCCTTCGATTAACCTAATTGGGCAACAGCAATGTTAAAAGGTTACTTACTGATAAAGAAAAGAAAAAGAAAAGCTACTTACCAATCACCAACCAATCACTTATCCCCTTGGCTGTGACGTCACCTTTTGATTTCTTTCAACTTTTTGCCTCCCTGCTGCAGCTGCACCGGCTGGCCTTTATAGGCCTGCCTCAATGATCTCCCGCCTCTCGCCGACCACGAACTCCCCGAACTGCCACCGCGTTGGGCCTTTATAGGCCTGCCTCAGTGATCTCCCGCCTCTCCTCGACCACGAACCTCAGCTGACATATTGTGTTCAATTCTGGGCACCACACTTTCGGAAGTATGTCTAAACCTTAATTGCTCCTTTTGTGTCTGGATGTTAAATGTCTGTGTTGTGTCTGTAACGCTGCTGTGAAGCCCTTGGGACGTGTTGCTTCGTTAAAGGCGCTGTATAAGTACAATGAGCAAGTGTGACCTTAGCTCCTTTAATAAGACTCCAGAGTGCCGGTACCTCGTGGGTGGCCTGCTTATATACCATGCTCCCAACGGATGCTGGGATTCCTTGGGACTCCAACAGGTGGGCTCTCTGGTGGTCAGGTGTTATACAGGTTACAAGGGGTTAAATCCATAACATCGTATACTTTCCATGCGCAATTGGATAATGATCAGAATTGGAAAGTCTAGCTGATTTTTCCTGTCCTTCCAAAGGCAGTGAAGCCAATTGTTGCTCCCCTATCTACACCCTGGCTGAGATCAGCTAACTCAGCACAGACTGAGGAGCGCAGCTGTGACTCTCCAGATTTTTAGGACTCAGGATCACATTAGGAGTTAAATTCACCTACTGAGCATCTGGGGCTGATCTACTGACAAGTCTAAAGGCAGACAACCCACTGAACTACAAGGCTGTAATGAAGTCAATTCTTCACTAAAGAGAAAGTGTCAAATGTTTTCATGAAAATATTCCAATAAAAATATTGCATTTAAAAAAAAATGTAAATACTAATGACACTGATGGATATATAAGGAACAGAATATAACCTTGATGGCAATGCATTACTGGATTTATTTCTCTTCTGAGAAAGGCCTCTAAACTTGTGAAACCATTGGACACTAGAGGATGAAAGCACAACTTCTCTTGTGCTGTGAAACATCAGATGAAGTTGGCTCCCTGATGGAATAAGTAACCCACTTGCATTTTTTGAATTTACGTTATTTTCAGTTTTATCTCCTTTTAAGTTAAATTCCATTTGTATTACCACGTGTATTAGGACTCAAGGATAATATTCACACTAAAATTAACTCTATGTTTCTTTCCTCCTTGTTGTGCAAGAAATGTCTGTTCCTTTCTTGGGAAGAATGAAATTCAATAATAGAACAGGTACAAAAAGTTATCAAAAAGGCTAATGAAATGTTGACCGTTATCTCAAGAGGACTGTGTTACGAAGTGGAGGAAGTTATGCCTCAGTTGTACAGAGCCTTGGTCAGACCCCCATCTGGAGTACTGAGTTCAGTTCTATGTACCACACCTCTGAAGGATATATTGCTCTTGGATGGGATGCAGCACAGATTCACCAGAATGATACAGGGGTTTAAAGGGTTAATTTATGAAGACAGGTTGCATAAATTTGGCTTGTATTTCTTTGAGTGTAGAATATTGAGGGGTGATTTAATTGAGGTGTTTTAAAATGATAAAATTATTCGATAGGGAAGATAAAGAGAAATGATTTCCTCTGGTGGGGAAATCTAGAACAAAAAGACATGATCTTAAAATTAGAGCTAGGGCAATCAGGAACAAAATCAGGAAGGACTTTTTCACACAAAGGGTAGTAGAAATCGGGAACTCTCTCCCCCAAAAGGCTCTGAATTCTGGGGCAATTGAAAGGTTCAAGACTGAGATTGATATATTTTTGTTAGGTAAGGGTATGAAGGCAAATGGGTAAAAGGCAGGTAAGTGCGATTGAGTTACAGATCAGCCATGATGTACTTGAATGGTGGAACAGGCTCAAGGAGCCAAATGGTCTACTCCTGTTCCTTGTATTCCTAGAATAATGAACAATATCCTAAAAAAGCATAAGACCACAATATAGAATAAAGTTGGGTTGCTGCGAGCAGGGGACTGGACTGGTATCAATAGTTAGGGCAGCAAGGGGGATTCCTCATCCCCTTGAAGCTATCGCTCCATTTATCCTGCTCCTTCAAAGAGTTGCAGCACTCAAAGAAAGTCAAAGGCTTGACAGTTCCAAATCCTCCTCCAATTCCTATTTATTTCCTTTTATCGTGTGCTGTTTCCTCACCCGTATGCAGTGGTCATGAGATGCAGTGAGCTTAAGGAGCAGATGTAGTCTATCCCATGCATCAGTAACTGAACATGCATCATGCAGCTGGGTTGTGTAAGAAGGATTTGCTGTATGAAACACCTTTAACATATCAATGTGACAACAAATGTAAACTGCAACTTGTACGTGCTCCAGGACTAGCCAAGTCATTCCAGAACAGCTCCAACACTGGCATATACCCGACAATGTGAAAAACTGTCCAGGTATGTCCTGTCTACAAAAAGTAGGACAAATCCAATCTGGCCTATTACAGCCCCATCAGTCTACTCTCAATCATAAGCAGAGTGACGGAAGGTGTCATCAACAGTGCTATTGTGGCACTTACTCACCAATAACCTGCTCAATTTGGGTTCCACCAGGACCACTTGGCTCCAGACCTCACTACAGCGACATAAGAGCAACATAAGAACATAAGAAATAGGAGCAGGAGAAGGCCATTTTGCCCCTCGAGCCTGCTCTGCCATTCAATAAGATCATGGCTGATCTGATCATGGACTCAACTCCACTTCCCTGCCCGGGTCCCATAACCCTTTATTCCCTTATCGTTCAAATATGCTACTTCCACCTTAAATATATTAAATGCCCCAGCCTCCACTGCTCTCTGGGATACAAAATTCCAAAGATTCACGACCCTCTGAGTGAAGAAATTCCTCCTCAACTCAGTTTTAAAAGGGCGACACCTTATTTTGAAACTATGCCCCTAGTTCTAGGTTCCCCTATGAGTGGAAACATCCTCTCTGCATCCACCTTGTCGAGCCCCCTCATAATCTTATATGTTTCAATAAGATCACCTCTCATTCTTCTGAACTGCAATGAGTATAGGCCCAACCTACTCAACCTATCTTCATAAGACAACCCCTGCATCTCAGGAACCAACCTAGTGAACCTTCTCTGAACTGCTTCCAATGCAAGTATATCCTTTCTTAAATAAGGAGACTAAAACTGTACACAGTACTCCAGGTGTGGTCTCACCAACAGTGAAAAGTTGTAGCAGGACTTCTCTGCTTTATATTCCATCCCCCTTGCAATAAAAGCCAACATTCCATTTGCCTTGCTAATTACTTGCTGTACCTGCATATTAACTTTTTGTGTTTCTGTACAAGTACCCACAGATCCCTCTGTATTTTGTAATCTCTCAACATTTAAATAATAATTTGTTTTTTTATTTTTCCAACCAAAGTGGAGAACCTCACACTTTCCCACATTATACTCCTGCTTCCAAATTTTTGCAGATTCTTCATGTCCTCTTCACAATTTGCTTTCCCACCTATCTTTGTATCATCAGCAATTTTGGCTACATTACACTCGGTCCCTTCATCGAAGTAAACAATATATATTGTAAATATTGAATTCCTAACACAGATGAGACTGCACACAGGGGGGATTAAAGTAACAGTGACCTCAGTCTTTATTAAGACACTCCAGAGTGAGGAACAGGCCTCAGGGGCCGGCTTATATACAGTGCTCCCAAGGGAGGCTGGGATCCCTTGGGACTTCAGGGGTTGTGCTCCCTGGTGGCGGAACATGGGAGTGCATGTTTTACAGATACACAACATCACTCCCCCCCAAAGTCAAAGTGAAAACTATTTACAAGATGAGGCGGTCGGGAGCCTTACTTTTCCTGGTGGACCACCTCAGTACAAATGTCTGTTCTGGTGTGTTGGCTGGCATGTTGTTGGCCCTGCAGGGCTTCTGGGTGAGCCTGGCCTTGCTGGGCTGTTGGGCTTGATGGGTTCGATTTCCTGGTCCAGGGTGGTGTCGTTGATCCTTTGGCTGTGTGTTATGGGCTCGAAAAAGGTGGTGTCTGCTGTGGGTTGTTCAGGGCAGTCTGTGAACTGCAGCCTCGTTTGGTCCAGGTGCTTTCTGCAAATTTGCCCATTGTCTAGTTTGACTACAAACACTCTACTCCCTTCTTTAGCTATCACCGTGCCCGCGATCCACTTGGGACCATGTCTATAGTTTAGCACATACACAGGGTCATTCAGATCAATTTCCTGTGACACAGTGGCGCGACCATCGTTTACATTTTGTTGCTGCCGCCTGCTCTATACTTGATCATGCAGGTTGGGGTGAACCAGTGAGAGTCTGGTTTTAAGTGTCCTTTTCATGAGTAGCTCAGCTGGGGGCACCCCTGTGAGCGAGTGGGGTCTCGTGCGGTAGCTGAGCAGTACTCGGGACAGGCGGGTTTGGAGTGAGCCTTCTGTGACTCGTTTGAGGCTCTGTTTGGTTGTTTGTACTGCCCACTCTGCCTGCCCATTGGAGACTGGTTTAAACGGGGCCGAGGTGACATGTTTGATCCCATTGCGGGTCATGAATTCTTTAAATTCGGCACTGGCGAAACATGGCCCGTTGACACTGACCAGTATGCCAGGCAGTCCATGGGTGGCAAACATGGCCCTCGGGCTTTCAATAGTGGCGGTGGCAGTGCTTCTTGACATTATTTCACATTCAATCCATTTTGAAAAAGCATCCACCACCACCAAGAACATTTTACCGAGAAACAGGCCCGCATAGTCGACATGGATCCTCGACCATGGTCTGGAGGGCCAGGACCACAAACTTAGTGGTGCCTCTCTGGGCGCGTTGCTCAACTGAGCACATACGCTGCATTGCTGTACACAGGACTCTAAGTCAGAGTTGATACCGAGCCACCACATGTGGGATCTGGCAATCGCTTTCATCATTACTATACCGAGTGTGTGCTGTGGAGAGCCGAGATGAACGTCTCCCCGCCCATTTTGGGTAGCACTACGCTGTTACCCCACAACAGCCAGTCTTCCTGAATGGACGGTTTGTCCTTTCGCCGCTGGAACGGCTTGATTAGCTCCTGCATTTCAACGGGGATGCTGGCCCAGCTCCCGTGCAGTACACAGTTTTTTACTAGGGACAGCAGAGTATCTTGGCTGATCCAAGTCCTGATCTGGCAGGCCGTGACAGGTGATTTATCATTTTCAAACGCTTCCATGACCATCAACAAGTCTGCGGGCTGTGCCATCATCAACAAGTTTGCAGGCTGTGCCATTTCCACCCCCGTGGTGGGCAACGGTAACCGACTGAGAATATCCGCACAGTTCTCAGTGCCTGGCCTGTGGCGGATGGTATAGTTATACGCTGATAGCGCGAGTGCCCACCTTTGTATGCGGGCTGAGGCATTAGTATTTATCCCCTTGTTTTCAGCGAACAGGGATATGAGGGGCTTGGGATCGGTTTCCAGCTCAAATTTGAGGCCAAACAGGTACTGATGCATTATCTTTACCCCGAACACACACGCTAATGCCTCTTTCCCATTCATGCTGTAGGCCCTCTCGGCCTTCGACAAGCTCCTGGAGGAATAGGAGACAGGTTGCAACTTTCCTGCAACGTTAGCTTGTTGTAATACACACCCGATTCCGTACGACGATGCATCACAAGCTAGTACAAGTCTTTTACACAGGTTATACAATACAAGCAGCTTGTTGGAGCATAAAATGTTTCTGGCTTTCTCAAAAGCAATTACGTGTTTTTTTTCCCATACCCACCTTTACGCAATATCACATGTAGGGGCTCTAAGAGGGTGCTTAACCCCAGTAGGAAGTTACCAAAATAGTTGAGGAGTCCCAGGAACGACCGCAGCTCCGTGACGTTCTGTGGCCCGGGTGCGTTGCTGATAGCCTCTGACTTGGCGTCTGTGGGCCGAATGCCATCCGCCGTGATCTTTCTCCCCAAAAACTCCACTTCTGTTGCCATGAAGACGCATTTAGACCTCTTCAGTCGCAGCCCTACGCGATCCAGTCGCTGGAGGATCTCCTCCAGGTTTTGTAGGTGCTCGACAGTGTCCTGACCCATGCCCAATATGTCATCCTGAAAAACCACCGTGCATGGTACCGACTTGAGTAGGCTCTCCATGTTTCTCTGGAAGATTGCTGCAGCCGACCGAATTCCAAACGGGCATCAGTTGTAGATGAACAGTCCCTTGTGTGTGTTGATGCAGCTGAGGCCCTTCGAAGACTCCTCCAACTCCTGCGTCATATAGGCCAAAGTCAGGTCGTGCTTGGTGAACGTCCTGCCTTCTTCCAGCGTCGCAAATAGGTCGTCTGCTTTCGGTAGCGGGTATTGGTCCTGTAGCGAGAAACGGTTAATAGTTACTTTATAATCGCCACAAATCCTGACCGTGCCATCACTTTTGAGTACTGGAACAATCGGGCTGGCCCACTCACTGAATTCCACTGGGGAGATGATGCCCTCACGTTGAAACCTGTCCAGCTCGATTTCCATTCTCTCCCTCAAGATGTGAGGTACCGCTCGTGCCTTGTGGTGGATGGGTCATGCCTCTGGGACCAAGTGGATCCGTAGCTTTGCCCCGGAAAAGTTTCCAATGCCTGGCTCAAAAAGGGAAGGAAATTTGTTAAGAACCTGGTTACATGAGGCCTCATCGACATGTGATAGCGCTCGGATGTCATCCCAGTTCCAGCGGATTTTGTCCAGCCAGCTCCTTCCAAGCAGTGTGGGGCCATCGCCTGAGACAATCCAGAGTGGCAGTTCATGCACCATGCCCTCATAGGTGACCTTGACCATGGCCCTGCCCAGGATAGTGATAAGCTCTTTGGTGTACGTTCTCAGTTTTGTGTGGATGGGGTTCAGGGCTGGTCTGAGTGCTTGTTGCACCACAGTCTCTCAAACATCTTTTTACTCATGATGGATTGACTAGCGCCAGTGTCCAGTTCCATGGCTACGGGTAAGCCATTCAATTTTACATTTAACATTATAGGTTCACCCCGTGTACTTCAGCATCTGCCTCCTCTCTCTGAGGCTCAAAATTGCTTTGATCCACCATGGACTGATCTTCCTCTGCCACGTGGTGGTTAGCAGGTTTTGCAGAGCTTGCAGCTCGTCTGCAAGTTCATTGGAGGTGCTCCATTGTTCCACAGCTCTTGCAAACATACCCTTTGAAGTGGCATAAATAGGCTGAATGGAAGCCTCCACAATGGCAATAAGGTGTGAATTGCTTTGCATTCATCCTTTGTTGGGGACTCTGAGTCAGCTGGGTCACCTGAGGCCTGCTGGCAGTTGCAGACTCGTGGTTTCTGCCCTGTACATTTCTGCTTGCAAACACAGTTCCAGTTAATTTATGAACATTGCTAGCACTTGTGTGCTGAGAGATTTGTTTGGTGTTATCACTGGTGGACATAAACGCCTGTGCTATCGCAATGGCCTTACTGAGAGTCGGTGTCTCTACAATCAAAAGTTTTCATAGGGTGGTCTTGTGGCCAATGCCCAGTACAAAAAAGTCTCTGAGCATTTGCTCCAGGTAGCCATCAAACTCACATTGTTCTGCAAGTCGCCTTAGCTCGGCAACGTAGCTCGCCACTTCCTGACCTTCAGATCGCTGGCACGTGTAGAACCGATACCTCGCCATCAGCACACTCTCCCTCGGGTTAAGATGCTCCCGAACCAGTGTACACAGCTCCTCATACAACTTATCTGTGGGTTTCACCGGAGCCAGAAGATTCTTCATGAGGCTGTAGGTCGGTGCCCTGCAGACCGTGAGGAGGACCGCTCTCCTTTTTGCAGCACTTCCTTCTCTGTCCAGCTCGTTGGCTACAAATTACTGGTTTGGCCTTTTGACAGAGGCTTCCCAGTCCTCACCCTCCGAGAACTTCTCCAGGATGCCCACAGTTTGCTGCATCTTTGCGTTGGATTTGTATTCTCATCGCCAGTTATTGTGTTCCTAACACAGATGAGACTGCACACAGGGAGGTTAAAGTAACAGTGACCTCAGTCTTTAATAAGACACTCCAGAGTGAGGAACAGGCCTTAGGGGCCGGCTTATATACAGTGCTAGCAAAGGATGCTGGGATCCCTTGGGACGTCAGGGGATGAGCTCCCTGGTGGCGGAACATGGGAGTGCATGCTTTACAGATACACAACAGTAAATAGTTGAGGCGCAGCACTGATCCCTGTGGCACCCTACTAGTTACAGTTTGCCAACCTGAAAATGACCCATTTATCCTGACATGCTCATCTTGTCGATGAAACACACTTCCTGCTCCCTTTTCCCTATTCCCACTAAACTGCTGACCACCCAACTTCATTTACTGGCTCCCATATTAGCTGACATTGTTAATGGTTCTTTCTCCTCAGGTACTATCCCCCTCTCTTTCAAATCTGCCGTCATCACCCCTCAAAAAAACAGCCCTTGACCCCACTATGGTTGCTAGCTACCGCCCCATCTCCAGTGTCCCTTTCCGCTCCAAAGTCCTTGAACGTGTTGTCACCTCCCAAATCCGTGCCCATCTTTCCCAGAACTCCATGTTTAAATCACTTCAATTTTGTTTCCACCCATATCACAGCACAGAAATGGCTTGTATCAAAGTCACAATGACATCTTTTGTGACTGTGACAAAGGTAAACTATCCTTCCTCGTCCTCCTGGACCTGTCTGCAGCCTTTGTCACAGTTGACCACTGCATCCTCCTCCAACGCCTCTCCACTATCGTCCAACTGGGTGGGACTGCACTCGCCTGGTTCCATTCTATCTATCTAATCATAATCTTTTATGTGGCACCTTATCGAATGCCTTCTGGAAATCCAAATACACTACATCTACTGGTTGCTCTTTATCCATTCTACTCGTTACATCCTCAAAGAACTCTAACAAATTTGTCAAACATGATTTTTCTTTTATAAAACCATTCTGACTCTGCTTGATTGTATTATGATTATCTAAATGTCCTGCTACTACTTTTTTAATGATGGAGTCCAGCATTTTCCCAATGACAGATGTTAGGCTAGCTGGTCTATAGCCAGTAATGAGATAGGATTAATTAATTAATGCAGTCCTTGCTCTTGTCCACACAGGGAGTAAGAACCTCATACCTGTTGGACAATTGCAAGGGCTGAGGCTCCTCCATCGCTACCTTTTGGGTCTCCATACCTGCCTCACTCGTAGTCATACTCTCCTGTCCCTTACCATAGACTAAATTTGAAGTATTTAACCTAAGGGACATGACTGCCTGCTGGAACACAGCATCTGGGTAACCCTCCCCCTCCCTGATGTATGACAGTGTCTGAAGCTCGGACTCCAGCTCATCAACTCTGAGTCGAAGTGCCTCGAGCAGCCAACACTTACTGTAGATGTGGTTGCCGTGGATCACACTGGTGTCCACCAGCTCCCACATGCTATGGCTGTAACACATCGCTTGCCCTGCCATCTCTATTGTATTTTATTTAACTAATTAGGTTTAAAAATTTTGAAATATCACATTATCTACGTATAGTTTTTAATCTGTACCACAGCTCTTAATTTAAACCAATGCCCAAGTTTAGAAAAAAGAGAGAAATAGAGAAATACTCACCAACCAATCAATTACCTGCTTTCCTGTGACATCACACTTTGATTTTTTTTTCTTCTCTCCCCTCACAGGTCCATTGGCGTTGTCTCTGGTGTTGTTTTAACTCCCACTGGTCTCGCGTTGTCTCCGGCGCTGTTTTAACACCCGCTCAAACACGGACTACCTAGCACGAAGGATGACAGTTGTGGTTGTTGGAGGTCAATCATCTCAGCCCAGGACTTCGCTGCAGGAGTTCCTCAGGGCAGTGTCCTAGACCCAATCATCTTCAGCTGCTTCATCAATGACCTTCCCTCCATCATAAGGTCAGAAATGGGGAGATTTGCTGATGATTGCACAGTGTTCAGAGGCTGTAGTTCTTGTATTGGACTGTACAGCCACCTAAGAACTCATGTTAAGAGTGGAAGCAAGTCTTCCTCGATTCCGAGGGACTGCCTATAATGATGATGATGTTCCGTGCCATTTGCAACTCTTCAGATAATGAAGCAGCCCATGCCCACATGCAGCAAGACCTGGATGACATTCAGGCTTGGGCTGATAAGTGGCAAGTAACAATTGCACCATACAAGTACCAGGCAATGAGCATCTTCAACAAGCGAGAGTCTAACCACTGCCCCTTGATATTCAATGACATTCCCATCACCGAATCTCCCACCATCAATATCCTGGGGGTTGCTATTGACCAAAAACATAACTAGACCAGCCACTTAAATTCTGTAGTCACAAGAGGAGGTCAGAGGCTGGGTATTCTGCAGCAAGTGTTACACCTCCTGACTCTCCAGAGTCTTTCCACCATCTACATTGTACAAGTCAGGAGGGTGATGGAATATTCTCCACCTGCCTGGATGAGTGCAGATCCAATAACACTCAAGAAGCTCAACACCATCCAGGACAAAGCATCCCACTTGATTGGTAGTCCATCCATCACCTTAAACATTCACTCCCTCCACCACTGGCGCACTGTGGCTGCAGTGTGTACCATCTACAAGATGCAATGCAGCAACTCACCATGGCTTCTTCGACAGCACCTCCGAAACCCGCAAACTCTGCCACCTAGAAGGACAAGGGCAGCAGGAGCATAGGAACCTGCAAGTTCCCTTCCAAGTTACACACTATCCTGACTTGGAAATATATCGCTGTTCCTACATCATCGCTGAGTCAAAATCCTGGAACTCCCTCCTTTACAGAACTGTGCGAGTATCCTTACCACAAGGACTACAGCGGTTTAAGGAGGCGGCTCACCACCACCTCTCAAGGGCAATTGGGGATGGGCAATAAATGCTGGGTTTGCCAAAGACGCCTATATCCCAGGAACGAATAAAAATAAAAATGTGTGCTCTTCTGCAGTATGACCGTGCCTGGTAAATATGCAAAGGACTGTAAGGTTGCGTGAATGATTTCGATAAAGTGCCTGCGAAAGATCCGAGAAACCACTTTGTGGTGTGCATACTTGGGCAACGACTTGGTAAAGAAAACAGGCTTGGGAGCATTACCCTAGCAGCTTCCTTCAGCTGTGAAGCTTGTTCCACCAGGCTCTCCTACACAGGATGTTCATCAGTGCCAAAGATGACAGACCTCTTTTCCATTTTCTTCCCGCAGCTCGAGTTCCAGTGCAGTACCTGAGTATCTGGCGGAATGTAGATGGGAGGTCTCAACTGTTCGGGAATCTCCCAGTGCAAGCCCCTTCACTTCAGTTGCAGTAGAGAATGCTCAAATTCAAATAACAGCTGCAGTACTTAAATCAGCATGAACTGTGGAACTGATGCGAGCTTTCCCGTAGACAGCAGGCCAAGCGGGAAGGAGCTCGTAATCAATGTTTACAATCTACAAATCCATCACACTCCTGACTTGTGCCTTGAAGATGGTGGAAAGGCTTTGGGGAGTCAGGAGATAAGACACTCACCGCAGAATACCCAGCCTCTGACCTGCTCTTGTTGCCACAGTATTTATGTGGCTGGTCCGGTTAAGTTTCTGGTGAATGGTGACCCCCCCAGGATGTTGATGGTGGGGTATTCGGCGATGGTAATGCCGTTGAATATCAAGGGGAGGTGATTAGAATCTTGCTTGTTGGAGATGGTTATTGTCTGGCACTTGTATGGCATGAAGGTTACTTGCCACTTATCAGCCCAAGCCTGAATGTTCTCCAGGTCTTGCTGCATGCAGGCATGGACTGCTCCATTATCTGAGGAGTTGCGAATGGCACTGAACACTGTACAATCATCAACGACCACCCCCACTTTTGACCTTACGATGCAGGGAAGGTCATTGATGAAGCAGCTGAAGATGGTTGGGCCTAGAACAGTGCCCTGAGGAACTCCTGCAGCAATAACCTCCAACCACCACAACCATCTTCCTTTATGTTGGTATGACTCCAGCCAGTGGAGAATTTTCTCTCTGCTTCCCATTGACTGCAGTTTTATTAGAGCTCCTTGGTGCCACACTCGGTCAAATGCTGCCTTGATGCCAAGGGCAGTCACTCTCACCTCACCTCTGGAATTCGGCTCTTTTGTCCCTGTTTGGACAAAGGCTGTAATGAGGTCTGGAGCTGAGTGGTACTGGCAGAACCCAAACTGAGCATCGATGAGCAGTGTAAGGGTTACACATTTCATGATCAAGGCACAGCGAGAGGTCACGGACTAAAATGGTTTGAAAGAAAGCCTGTGGGACTATTGAGAGAGAAAAAGAGCACCAGCCTGGGGCAGGTGGTGACTCATAACTGATTAATGTGACCTGATTAACATCGACACAAAGGGTTTTGATACAATCAAGCAGAGTAGCCCATGGATTAATTGCTCAGAGGGGAAAAATCAGTCCCTTATGGAGACTACAAGTCTGTGAAAACCCAGAACAACAAAGGATCCCACAAGGCGTGCATTTTTGGATAACAGGACACAAAAGATAAGGAGTTATCTTTTGCCCAGTCGATTCCGTGCACAGAAGAAGATGTGAATTGTGGGCATCCAAACAGATCCAGACCCATCATCACAGCCATCGAGATTCATCCAGAGGCATTAATTGAAAGCAGCCCAGTAGGAGATTTGTATAATCAAATGGATATATATGTAAGAGCAGAGAACAAGAACTCAGAACCACAGCTCAGGGGAACAGGTCAGAACAACAGCGCAGATCAACAGGTTGAAGAAATATCTCAGAACAGCAGGTCAAAGGAACAACAAGCACGAAACAAGCAGCTGGGACCCAACATCTTCCCTAGCTCCACAAGCCTACAATCGACAACAGCAGCAACTGGCTGGATGGGTGATTGTATGTCTTCGATCAATCTCTAAGAAGTTTTGTTCTGTAATTTTTAGTTGGTTTTTGTGTAATAAACTAACAGTTGGGTTTAAGCCTAAACTTTGCATTTCGTGGAGGACTTCCTGCAATTCCCAAGGTCTATGAATCAAAGTAGAGTGGAAAATGAACACCCTACAGCAGGTTATTGGTGTTTAAGTGCTGCTTGATAGCACTGTTGACGACACCTTCCTTCACTTTGGTGACCCTTTCATTTTAACTATCTGAGGAAGTTAGATACTGTGACAGTGAGAGTATAGGGGCCTGATACCACAGTGGGGAAGGGGGCAGGGGTCTTCTCCCATCTGCCCTAGCCCCAGGCTGAACATCAATTCCCAAATCTCAGGGGCAGAGTCATTTGCATGGCTGGAAGGGCACATCAGTAGCGATCACTCCTGAATCATAGAAACATAAAACATAGAAACATAGAAAATAGGTGCAGAAGTAGGCCATTTGGCCTTTCGAGCCTGCACCACCATTCAATATGATCATGGCTGATCGTGCAACTTTAGTACCCCATTCCTGCTTTCTTTCCATACCCCTTGATCTCTTTAGCTGTAAGGGCCACATCTAACTCCCTTTTGAATATATCTAATGAACTAGCCTCAACAACTTTCTGTGGTAGAGAATTCCACAGGTTCACCACTCTCTGAGTGCAGAAGTTTCTCCTCATCTCGCTGCTAAATGGCTTACCCCTTATCCTTAGACTGTGACCTCTGGTTCTGGACTTCCCCAACATCGGGAACATTCTTCCTGCATCTAACCTGTCCAATCCCATCAGAATTTTATATGTTTCTATGATCCCCTCTCATTCTTCTAAATTCCAGTGAATATAAGCCGAGTCGATCCAGTCTTTCTTCGTATGCCATCCCGGGAATCAGTCTGGTGAACGTTCGCTGCACTCCCTCAATAGCAAGAATGTGCTTCCTCAGATTAAGAGACCAAAACTGTACACAATATTCAAGGTGTGGCCTCACCAAGGCCTTGTACAACTGCAGTAAGACCTCCCTGCTCCTATGCTCCAATCCTCTCGCGATGAAGGCCAACATGCAATTTGCCTTCTTTACCGCCTGCAGTACCTGCATACCAACTTTCAATGACTGATGCACCATGTCACCCAGGTCTCGTTGCACCTCCCCTTTTCCTAATCTGTCACCATTCAGGTAATATTCTGCCTTCATGTTTTTGCCACCAAAGTGGATAACCTTATATTTATCTACATTATACTGCATCTGCCAAGCATTTGCCCACACACCTGACCTGTCCAAGTCACCCTGTAGCCTCTTAGCATCCTCCTCACAGCTCACACTGCCACCCAGCTTAGTGTCATCTGCAAACTTGGAGATATTACATTCATTCCTTCATCTAAGTCATTAATGTATATTGTAAATAGCTGGGGTCCCAGCACTGAGCCCTGCGGTACCCCATTAGTCACTGCCTGCAATTCTGAAAAGGACCTGTTTAATCCTACTCTTTGCTTTTTGTCTGCCAACCAGTTCTCTATCCACGTCAATACATTACCCCCAATACCATGTGCTTTAATTTTACACACTAATGTCTTGTCTGGGACCTTGTCAAAAGCCTTTTGAAAGTTCAAATACACCACATCCACTGGTTCTCCCTTATCCACTCTACTAGTTACATCCTCAAAAAATTCTAGAAGATTTGTCAAGCATGATTTCCCTTTCATAAATCCATGCTGACTTGGACTGATCCTGTCACTGCTTTCCAAATGTGCTGCTATTACATCTTTAACAATTGATTCCAACATTTTCCACACTACTGATGCAAGCTCACCAGTCTATAATTCCCTGTGTTCTCTCTCCCTCCTTTTTTAAAAAATGGTGTTACATTAGCTACCCTCCAATCTATAGGAACTGATCCAGAGTCTATAGAATGTTGGAAAATGACCACCAATGCATCTACTATTTCTAGGGCCACTTCCTTAAATGCTCTGGGATGCAGACTATCAGGCCCTGAGGATTTATCGGCCTTCAATCCCATCAATTTCCCTAACACAATTTCCTGATTAATAAGGATTTCCTTCACTTCCTCCTTCTCGCTAGACCCTCGGTACCCTAGTATTTCCAGAAGGTTATTTGTGTGTTCCTTAGTAAAGACAGAACCAAAGTATTTGTTCAATTGGTCGGCCATTTCTTTGTTCCCCATTATAAATTCACCTGGTTCTGACTGCAAGGGACCTACATTTGTCTTCACTAATCTTTTTCTCTTCACATATCTATAGAAGCTTTTGCAGTCAGTTTTTAAGTTCCCATCAAACTTCCTCTTCTACTCTATTTACCCCCTCCTAATTAAACCATTTGTCCTCCTCTGCTGAATTCTAAATTTCTCCCAGTCCTCAGGTTTGCTGCTTTTTCTGGCCAATTTATATGCCTCTTCCTTGGATTTAACACTATCCCTAATTTCCCTTGTTAGCCTCGGTTGAGCCATCTTCCCCGTTTTATTTTTATGCCAGACAGTGATGTACAATTGTTGAAGTTCATCCATGTGATCCTTAAACATCTGCCATCATCAGAGGAATATCAGAGTAACACCTTACCACAATGGAGAGGAGACATCAGAGGAACATCTGATGTGCCCGTCCGGCCATTCAAATGATCCTGTCCCTGATATTTTGGAATTGATCTCTTAGCAAAGGATCCTCTTGGGAAGAGTGATCATAACATGGTAGCATTTCAAATTCAGTTTGAGGGTGAGAAAGTTGCGTCTCAAACCTAAAAAAAGACAATTACAAAATTGTGAATGTAGAGATGGCTAAAGTGGACTAGGCAAATAAATTAATGGGTAAGATGGTAGACAAGCAGTCATAACACTCAGCAAAAATATATTCCAGTGAGAAGGAAAGACTCAAAGAGAAAGATGAACCATCCTTTACTAACAAAGAAAGTAAAGGATGGTGTCAAATTGAAAACAAAGGCGTGCAATGTTGTGAAGATTAGTGGTAAGCCAGAGGATTGGGAAATGTTTAGAAACCAGAAAAAGTTAAAAAAATAATAAAGAGACAGAAGAGGGTAAACTAGCAAGAAATAAAAAAAAGACAGTGAGAGATAAAATGTTTACTTTAGCTTCTCTCTTCCTTTTTATATAACGGTATAACTTTTTATACAGTTATATAAAAAGGAAGAGGGTAGCTAAAGTAAACATTGGTCCCTTAGAGGATGAGACTGGGGAATTAATAATGGGAAACAGAGAAATGGCAGAGACTTTGAACAAATATTTTATATCAGTCTTCATGGTAGAAGACACTAAAAGCATCCCAATAATTGATAATCAAGGGGCTATAGGGAGGAAGTGAACGTAAAACAATCACTATCACTAGAGAAAAAGTACTCGGTTAAATAATGGGACTAAAGGTGGACAAGCCCCCTGGACCTGATGGCCTGCATCCTCGGGTCTTTAAAAACCGTGGCTGCAGAGATAGTGGATGCATTGGTTGTAATCTACCAAAATTCCCTGGATTCTGGAGAGGTCCCAGCGGATTGGAAAACTGCATATGTAACATCCCTATTTAAGAAAGGAGGAAGACAGAAAGTAGAAAACTATAGCCTAACATGTGTCATTGGTAAAATGCTGGAGTCCATTATTTAGGAAGTAATAGCAGGACATTTAGAAAATCATAATACAGTCAAGCAGAGTGAGCACGGTTTTATGAAAGGGAAATCATGGTTAACAAATTTGCTGGAGTTCTTTGAGGATGTAACGAGCAGGGTGGATAAAGAGGAACCAGTGGATGTGGTGTATTAGAATTTACAGAAGGCATTCAATAAGGCGCCACATAAATGGTTACTGCACAAGGTCAGAGCTCACGGGGTTGGGAGGATTGGCTAACTAACAGAAAACAGAGAGTCGGGATAAGTGGTTCATTTTCAGGTTGGCAAACTGTATTTAGTGGGGTGCCGCAGGGATCAGTGCTGGCGCCTTAACAATTTACAATCTCTATTAATGACTTGGATGAAAGGACCGAGTGTTATGTAGCTACATTTGCTGATGATGCAAAGATAGGAGGGAAAGCAAATTGTAAAGAGGACACAAAGGGGCCGAAATTGCCCCCTGACTGAAACAGGGTGCAAGCACGCCGTTTCAATGGTTTTTACCATAGCTATGGTTGAGATCGCCTCCTGAGTGAAATTCCACACTTTGTTGGTTTTTTTTATTCGGATCCGGAAGTCACTCTTAATGGGGGCAGTGACTACACAAGAGGGGCGGATACGCGATGGTGGCAACACCTGAGGGGCAGAGGTTGGGCGATGTGGAGTGACCGCAGCGATGACATCCTCATGGCACCACGTCACCACAGCTCCCTTCTTCACTTAAAGGGGAGAGCCTTCACGCTTTAAAAACTTCAGCCCACTGGGCCACCAGGGATGGTTTCGGCTGGGCCAGCGGTCTGGCACCCAAGAGGGCGAACCTAAGGGCATAATTGTAGGGCCGACATGACAGTCAGTCGACTGAAAAAAAAACATGGCGGCAGCGGCAGTGCATCCTCCCCTTTAAGAGCAGCCACACCACCATTGCAGGAGGCCACAGCCTCACTGGACCACCGGGAAAAAGCAGGTTTTGGTACCACCGGGCGGGCCGAAGATTTTCAGAGGGGAATGTCGCCATTGGGGAGGGTGGGCAGATCAGAGGTGGCACGGTGATGACCCACTTAACACAGATCAGCAGCAGCGGAATGGTGGGGGGGGGGTCGGTGCATTGCCGGGAAACCTCGGAAGGGCAATTGGGCTATCAGCAGCCATTCCATGAAAAGTCGGTGGCCACTTCACTCCACGGCGTGGCTTCTGATTTGCGGTGGTAACAGGCCTTCAGGAGAGGGGCAATTTCAGCTCCAAATAATCTACAAAGGGATATAGAGAGGCAAAGTGAGTGGGCAAAAATTTGGTAGATGGAGTATAATGTTGGAAAATGTGAGGTTATCTACTTTGGTAGGAAAAATAAAAAAACAAATTATTATTTAAATGGAGAGAGATTACAAAATGCTGTGGTACAGAGGGATCTGGGGGTATTTGTACATGAAACACAGTTAGCATGCAGGTACAGCAAGTAATTAGGAAGGCAAATGGATAGAGTATAAATGTAGGGAAGTCCTGCTATAACAGTACAGGGCATTGGTGAACCCAATGTTTTGGTCTCGTTATTTAAGGAGGGATATACTTGCATTAGAGGCAGTTCAGAGAAGATTCACTAGGTTGATCTCTGAGATGAAGAGGTTGATTAATTAAGAAAGGTTGAGCAGGTTGGGCCTATATTCTTTGGAGTTTAGAAAAATGAGACGTGATCTTGTTGAAACATATAAGATTCTGAGGGGGCTTGACAGGGTAGATGCATAAAGGATGTTTCCCAACATGGTGGAATCTAGAACTGGGGAGCATTATTCAGAATAAGGGGCCACCCATTTAAAACAGAGATGAGGAGGAATTTCTTCTCTCAGAGGGTGGTAAATCTATGGAATTCCCTGCCCCAGAGAGCTGTGGAGGCTAGGTCATTGAATATATTTAAGGTGGAGTTAGATTTTTGAACAATAAAGGAGTCAATTGTTATGGAGAGCGGGCTGGGAAGTGGAGTTGAGGCCAAGATCAGGTCAGCCATGATCTTATTGAATGGCGGAGCAGGCTCGAGGGTTCAACTGGCCTACTCCTGTTCCTATTTCTTATGTTCTTATTTACTCTTCTGTTCCCAATGGAGGGAGTGGGCCTGTTCGGGATGGTAATCAATCCCCTTCGCGATTGATTACATTTCCGTATAAAGATTTGGGGTCATTATGCAGCCCTCAGCTTGACAAACGCCAGTTATCAGCTGGCAAGATTTCTGCTGATGATTACGGGGGGAGCTAAGGGTGAAATTCTCAGAATATCCCATGAACTCCTCTAGAATGCCCCTTTGAAGTGGGGGGAGCAGGCACAAGTTCCAATCACTCTCCAGGAAAGTGGCAGGGCCTAATTTTTTGGTGCCCGATCTTGACATCTGCTGCAATTCTGCCTTTGCCCCAATCATAATTCTTGAACCTAGATGACATAGATAGTCGCAAAGGGCCTTAGGACGTTGTACTACATTAAAGCAAGATGTTGTTGTTGTAGTAAAATAGTCTCCTTTGTTTGTACTTAACCTTGTATTTAACTTGCACTTGAACTTGTATTTTGGAATAATGTTCGGAATTTGGATTCCTGTTGCAAAGTTTCATCTGTCAGAAACAAAAAATCATGGATTCAGGCATGGAGGTCAGCAAGCCCAGCAGGTTTTCCCATTCCTTATGGCAGTGCAAATCTGTAAAATTTACTCTTCAGCATTTCCCAAAGGCTTTAATACTCCACCCGGGAAACAACTGGGAAAAGAACAGCCTGACTCGATTCAGATCAGCACCTACAGCACTGCACTGCTTTCAGAGTCCCAGCTCGATGTGTGTTCTGTTTTGCTCCTGCCCAGCGTTCCTGTAGTTGTGCGTCAACTAAAAAGATCAATTATCCAAAAGTTATGAAGTGATCAGAAACTTTTTTCTGAGATTACAATAAATTTATGTAACTTAGGAAGCCACATTAAATTTAATGGGAACATTTGTTTCAATTTCTTCAACAGTGTTATTCTCATCCTTATTTTCAAATCCCTCCATGGCCTCGTCCCTCCCTATTTCTGTAAATCTCCTCCAGCCCCACAACCCCCTGAAATGTCCGCACTCCTCTAATTCTGGCCTCCTGAGCATCCCTGATTATAATCGCTCAACCATTGGTGGCCGTGCCTTCTGTTGCCTAGGCCCAAAACTCTGGAACTCCCTGTCTAAACCTCTCCACCTCTTTACCTCTTTATTTCTTCAAGACGCTCCTTAAAACATACTGCTTTGACAAAGCTTTTGTGCTAATTTCTACTTATGCGGGCGGCTCTTGTCAAATTTTTATCACATAATATTTCTGTGAAGCGCCTTGGGACATTTCACTATGTTAAAGGCGCTATATAAATACAAGTTATTGTGCTTGTTGTTATATCTCAGCAAAACAGTGATCAATGGCTGTGGAGGGATGGTTTTCAACTGCTGGCCACCAGCTACTCATTCTGCTACTGCCACTTTTCTCTATTTTAAACTTCAATGAAAGGACAAAGAGAAAGAAATTGACACTATCAATATTATCCTTGAACAATACTGACACTAAAAATATCCCAACAGTGCTAGATAGTCAAGGGCTATAGGAGGGGAGGAACTTAACACAATGACAATCACTAAGGAGGTGTTACTCAGTAAGATAATGGGACTAAAGGCAGATGAATCCCTTGGACCTGATGGTTTGCATCCTAGTGTCTTAAGAGAAGTAGCAGCAGGGATAATGGATGCATTGGTTGTAATTTACAAAAATTCCCTGGATTCTGGGGAGATCCCAGCAGATTGGAAAACTGCAAATGTAACGCCCCTATTTAAAAAAGGAGACAGACAAAAAGCAGGAAACTATAGACTAGTTAGCCTAACATCTGTGGTTGGGAAAATGTTGGAGTCCATTATTAAAGAAGCAATAGCAGGACATTTGGAAAAGCATAATTCAGTCAGGCAGAGTCAACATGGATTTATGAAGGGGAAGTCATGTTTGACAAATTTGCTGGAGTTCTTTGAGGATGTAATGAACAGGGTGGATAAAGGGGAACCAGTGGATGTGGTGTATTTGGACTTCCAGAAGGCATTTCACAAGGTGCCACATAAAAGGTTGCTGCACAAGATAAAAGTTCACAGGGTTGGGGGTAATATATCAGTATGGATAGAGGATTGGCTAACTAACAGAAAACAGAGAGTTGGGATAAATAGTTCATTCTCGGGTTGGCAATCAGTAACTAGTGGGGTGCTGCAGGGATCAGTGCTGGGACCCCAACTATTTACAATCTATATTAATAACTTGGATGAAGGGACTGAGTATAACAAAGCCAAGTTTGCTGGCGATACAAAGATGGGAGGAAAAGCAATGTGTGAGGAGTACACAAAAAACCTGCAAAAGGACATAGACAGGCTAAGTGAGTGGCAGATGGAGTATAATGTTGGAAAGTGTGAGATTATGCACATTGGCAGAAAAAAATCAAAGAGCACGTTATTATTTAAATGGAGAAAAATTGCAAAGTACCGCAGTACAGCCGGACCAGGGGGTCCTGGTGCATGAAACACAAACGGTTAGTATGCAGGTACAGAAAGTGATCAGGAAGGCCAATGGAATCTTGCCCTTTATTGCAAAGGGGATGGAGTATAAAAGCAGTAAAGTTTTTGTGAGGTCACACCTGGAATACTGCGTACAGTTTTGGTTTCCATATTTAAGAAAGGATATACTTGTTTTGGAGACAGTTCAGAGAAGGTTCACTAGGTTGATTCTGGAGATGAGGGGGTTGAGTTATGAGGAAAGGTTGAGTAGGTTGGGCCTCTACTCATTGGAATTCAGAAGAATTCTTATCGAAACGTATAAGATTATGAGGGGGCTTGACAAGGTGGATGCAGAGAGGATGTTTCCACTGATAGGGATAGACAATAAAAGGGATAGACAAGATAGAGGCAGAGAGGTTGTTTCCACTGGTCGGGGAGACTAGAACTAGGGGGCACAGCCTCAAAATACGGGGGAGCCAATTTAAAACCGAGTTGAGAAGGAATTTCTTCTCCCAGAGGGTTGTGAATCTGTGGAATTCTCTGCCCAAGAAAGCAGTTGAGGCTAGCTCATTGAATGTATTCAAGTCACGGATAGATAGATTTTTAACCAATAAGGGAATTAAGGGTTACGGGGAGCGGGCGGGTAAGTGGAGCTGAGTCCACGGCCAGATCAGCCATGATCTTTTTGAATGGCGGAGCAGGCTCGAGGGGCCATATGGCCTACTCCTGCTCCTATTTCTTATGTTCTTATGTTCATATATAACTTGACATTTTTTTAAACTTTAGTTTCTTCTTCCTGGACCTTATAATGTCCATGTGGCAGCAATGAAGTGGTGTCATCCAGTTGCATGCTTGGCTCTTGGTATTTGACCCGTGCTGAGATTATGATTGTTTATATCTCTCAAGATAGTTTGTACTATTTATCTCAGTCTACCAGGGAATTATTTTATGAACACATTATCAATGTTTTCCCCTTTTATAGTTTTACTTTAGTGCAATATTCGCACTCTTGTAAGACTGGGATGACTCCCAAAGAGCAAAGCAAAGGGAATTTACAATTGATCTGAGAGCATTCAATATCTTACCATGAATGTAACATGTGTCAAAATGCTCTATTCCTCAGTGCTGTTGTTCTTCACTTTGACAAACAAACAAAAAGAAATCCCTAAAAATCAAACAAATAAATTGCTGTTTCTCGTTGAATGAAAATAGCTCTCTTGTGGGGTTGACCAAACTATTAAAAGTTCAAGCCCACCCAAAACTATTATACCTAGCGCTAGAGGCAGATACAAAGGAGTATATTTTCATCTTCACTGCTTTGATGCTAATCTAGCAGTGCAGATCACCCACCCTTTATAGAACCCATTAAAATCAATGGAATGGAAATCAGATGGGTTCTATAAAAGGAGGAAATCCACTCCACCAGATGATGTAGTGGAAGATCTATCCCTCCTGCTTCTCCTATCTCCTCCATCAAATACCATTGACCCCTAAAAGGAAAATGGCCAGGGCTGGCACCTTCTCCACTCCTCTCCTGCTGATGGTTTCCTGCTGCAGGCTTCCTTACATCACCCACACCAATCCTTCAAGCTGTCCGATTGGATTCTAGGCTTTTTCCATCTGTACTTCCTCTAGGTTTTCTTAAGTTCGAGCTGACTGCATTGGATCATTCCTGTTGTTTCTTGGCCAGGATCAGCACAGCTCCTTAGCCTACAGGGTATAGCTAGTAGCATGTTCTACAAAGGTATGAAAACCTGCGAAGCTGTTCACAGGCTCCAAGGTTTTTATCTTCATGAACTGGCATTGGAATTAAGATTAATGAAACTCTCAGGAAAATGGAATCTTGCTATATAGATATATATATATATATAAATAATATTTTAGATTGGGAGAGTGTTATACCTTTATTTTTCTTATTATTGATGTGTGATGTGATATACGTCCAGAATTCAAGTTAGCAAAAGAACTCCCCTCACATTGTAAATCATTAGGAAATCTGTTTCTATGGTGTCTCCAATATTTTGACAAGCCCTGTCCAAAATGTAACTTTTTAAACAAAATATGATTGGGCAGGAACAGAATGACAGTCGTTTAGATTACAAATATGTGTGAGAGAATTTGAATTCTGGTCCTAAAATTCAAAATCTGTTGACATAAACATTGAAGGATTTGGTCCATGCTGAAATGTCTTACATGATTTGTCCCAGCTGTATACCCTAGTATGGATTCCAGGATGTCCAGATATTTGAATGGTTTCCTCTACTGGTTCGGATAATATGAACAAAATGGTTCAAACTATACTCACTTATAAAAGGTGCAGGAAGTGTGGGAAATAACACCGAACATGGAACCAAGGCCAATGTTTTGGGAATTTGTAAATATTAAGCCTCCCTTGTGGAAATATTACATTTTTGTTTTGTCGATGACCTTAACTCTTAGTGAGACAATTGCGTATTCTGTTGTGTTTTTTAAATTCATTCTCAGGATGTGGGCTTCGCTGGCAAGGTCGACCTTTATTGCCCATCCCTAGTTGCCCTGATAAGGTGGTGGTGGACCTTTGTCTTGAAGATACAAATGAGTGGCTTGCCAGACCAGTTCAGAGGGCAGTTCAGTGTTAACCATGATGGTGTTGGACTGGAGTCATATTTAGGCCAGAGTGGGTGAGGATGACAGGTTTCCAACCCAAAAGGACATTAGTGAACCAGTTGAGTTCTTATGACAATCTGAATGCTTCATGGTCACTTTTACAGATACCAGTTTTTATTTAATTTCCAGATTTTTAATTAAAACTGAATTCAAATTCTCAAACTGCCACGGTGGGATTTAAACTCCTGTTCTCTGCAATATTAGTCCAGGCCTTTGGAGGACATTCTCACCGGGCAAGAAAGCAACCACAGTTGACCAATTGAAAAATAAATCTTAATCGTAATGAAATTTTCTGTCAGGGTTAGCAGCTTGATTTCGTTCATTATAAGCAAGAGTTCATTTATTGCACACATTTCCTGCCTTCAACAAAGTTGTCTTTGTCTCCCTTTCTGTCTTAAGCAAGCACATTTTAGACGTGGGTTTCCCAGTATTATTCACAACTGGTGCACATGGTCAGTTTCAGGAAGTTGTGTGCAGGGATATATGATCCCCTTTAATTTAGAAATGTATATCCCAGTGGCCTACACATACATGTAATTGTACTTAGGTGCATATGGAAATAAAAAAAACAGCATGCATAAGAAACTTGGAGAGCTGTCCATGGACATTCTTGTACACAAGGCAAGTATAGCCCTTGATGCGTCACCATCTACAAGACTGAGACACAGGTTAGAAACTAGCCCAAAATAATGCTGGACTGAATGACTGACTGGTTTCAAGTGAGATTTAATATTATTTATTTTGACACTGCAGTAAATACACACACATGGGTTTTGATATTCAAAACATTTTTGATTTTAAGTGGATTTTCACATAATCCAAGTTGATCTTATTTGAGCTGCATTTTAACTCTTAAAGTCTGGAAGATATCTATTTCTAGTATCCGAATAAACTGCACCCTTAAAGCCACAGAGTGAGAGCAGATTGTTTTCAAATCCAATGGCTGGCATTAAAGGTCAAAGCAAAATTGGCTTTTCATTTACCTTCCACTTTGGAAGTCTTGGATACTATTGTGCTCAAATACCTCTAGCCTGAAATGGAAACGCAATGAGTGAGTTTGACAAACTGCAGTGTGATAAGTTGAATGTCTGTGTATCGTTAAAAAGATTGAAAAGTCTAACCGTCAGTTTTAGTTGATTAATCATATTTTTTATTTTCACATTATGATATGTAAAATAATGTCAACAATACTGGTACAGAATGCAAAAAATATTGTGCAAGCTGAGTTCAGCTGATTACAGAAGATTTTCTGTCTGATTGTTTTAAAAATACGTGAAGTATTTATAAAGCTATTGCCAACTAATCTCACTTCGATTCAAGCTGTATAAGACAGTACTGAGCTATAATTTGCAGATAATAGACAGTCTCCCTCACAACATGTACATTTTATGATTAATATAATATCATCACCTAAGTCAAGAGATTACTGGGAGTAAAAATGGAACTGAAACTTGGCGTTGTCTCTTGTAAGCTTCAGGTGAGCCTGTTTATACTTTGTTGCTGCATCGCAATCAGAAACACTGTTTAATATTGTAGTTTCATTGCTTGCATTAGAATCTTGTGCAGTAACCTTTTTGAAAAATAAGAGTTTAAAACATCCCGTCTTTGAAATTGCCCGCAAGTTCGGGATTTCCGCATGGGCTGCGCATCCGCTAAACCCCAAACTTACGATCTGTCGAGATACGCCTTGAGAGATGATCCGCACTGACGCCGAAATACTCATTGCTGGCGCAGAGAACTGGCCAGCGATTCTGTCTGAAAATTTAACGGTTAGTGAAAGCAGGTGCAGGAGCCTGCTTCACTGTGAACGGAACCCATTTGAGTGCATCTGAAAGGATTGTTAACCGTTCTGGTATCACTTCACAATAAAATACATGCACCTAGTGGCAAAATTTAGAAACATTAAAAATATAAAATATGATAATTAATATTTAAAAATATCAATGTTTTCTGCACTCCAATTGTATGATCAAGAACTGGCCATTCGGCACAAATCATTTAAAAGTCCTCCAAATGTATGAAATAAAACCATTTTGCCGTTTAAGTATTTTGTATAATACATTTAAAGCTGCCACACAGCTGGTGTGCTACGTACATGGTGCACAGTAAATCGAAAGGATCATTGCCAACGCATTTCAGTGCTGTTCCATCACAATCCGTCGTAATGGACCTATGACGGGATATTAAATTCTGGCTTTAAAAGAATAAAAAACTTACCTGATTTACATGAAATAAGTCCGAACACATCCTTAATTTCAAAAGCCGGGATGTTTGAAGTACAGCACAGGTAATTCTTTGGGCTAACAAAACACTTTACAACGCTCTACAATGCTTCTGGGTGCAAATAAGAAAAGGAACACGTTTCTTAGTATGAAATATAAATAACGCATCATTTAATACACTTCCCAAGTGATAGAAACTGTTTTAACCTCAATAGAAGGTTGAACAGTTAAACGTTTTATTTCACTTTAGTAAATGGTCAAAGGAGAGAATCTTTCCATTTGACCTCAAATTATCTTTTCTAACCTAGAGTGGAAAACAGATGCCAAATTATTGATGGTATTTTGTTACATAATTAAAAAGAATGCTGATATATGAAATAAATCCAAGTACCAGTTTAATTAAAAGTTTTAAAAATATAATTTCAGTGAAAGAGACTGAAAATGTTGTGACAGATTTTGAGTGCCGTGTCTTCCCTTACGTATAAGCTGCATGCTGCGCTCCTGGTCTTCGTGATGTCATACGCTGCGCATAAGTCTACTTTCTGGGCCTCGCACACGGTAAGTTTGTATTCTTTTCGGAGGTCAGCAGTGTACTCTGTAGCTATGCTGCCGACCGCAATTTTTAGGCCTATGTCTACTATGGGTTGAATTGTTTTGAATTGCCCTTATTCAGACAACCAAGCAGGTGCACTGTGTCAGCCAATGAGTGGGAGGTGATGCAGGACTTACAGCAACCGTCTATTTTATAGCAAGCAAAGTCTATTTGCTCAGCACATAGCAAGCAGAGTCTATTTAAATTGCGCACTGCAGCAATCTATTTACTCAGCAAACAGAATCTATTTAAACAGAGGGGGGGAAATTCATGTTCGCCAGCAAAGTTGCTGGTGTCACCGGCAACTGCAGTTAACGCCCGCTGGAAATGGCTGCAACACTAACCGAGTGAAATTGGTCTGGGGGGCATGGAGATAGGTGGTGCAGCACTCACCTTCCATGCAATGCCGTACTGGTAGCATTGTTGGAGGAATCCGGGACAAAGTTTCTGTCCAGGTACGGCGTTGCAGTCTCTGGAAGCGAAGCTATGGAGCTCGCAAGAAATTGTGGGCAATGGTGAGGTCTGAGAATTAAAGGGGCCATACACACTGAAGCAATATAAAATAAAATGCAGTGAATCAATACATTCTTCAGCCCTTTCTGTCTTTTAAAAAAGATTCAACATTTAAAAGAAGTTCCAAAGGTGAATATTCAGCTGTTGAAGCTGAATTACCTTCTTCACCTCAACAAATGGGAAAACTGCCTCAGCACTAACACAAATGGCTCAGCAAGCCAGGGAAGGGGCACCACACACAGCACTCCAGCTTTGTGCAGGGGTCAACACTGCAAGAGAGGTCCTCTACCCATAGGGGCCGGGAGGCCCTCCAGAAAGTACAATGTGGGATTACATCACTAAGGCCGTCACTGCCAGCAGCATAGTATCACACCACCTGGCTCCAGTGCCCAAAGAGGCTTTATGACCTCAGACCACTAGTCGGGGTCAGTGATTGCATCTTCAAAAGTTGTCTCCGACCAACTGCATCACTAGCCTCACACACTGCTCAATGCACAACCCCAAATCACTCATCTACCAACAATCTGCACCAATGACAAAGCACATCTCCCATTCTTAGCCTCACCTCACCACCTAGGGTGGAGATGGTGCAGGCCATTCTTGGCAGGGGCATAGTTGAGCTCTTGGCCAGCAGCGGGGCTGAAAGGATAGAAGATGCTAGTATCCTCATATGTTCCACCTTCTTGGACCTCTTGCTTTTCCACCCTCCCATCAGTACAACTCCACCCTTGTGCCTTCCTCATTTCACATACCCAATAAATGCAACCTTCCCAGCCATTGGGTCAACAAGAAGAGGCAGCCTGCCCAGCCAGTGGGACCACAGGTGGATGATTCCATTCCAGGATATCCAGTCACAAAGGGGCTGTCTGGGATGCACCTTCCATCTGATTCCTCCCCTTTGGCTTATTCCTCTTCTGCGTCTTCCTTTTTTTCCTCTGCAAGCGGATGCTCTAAATGTGAAATGTCAGCATAAAATGCTGGAAATACTCAGTAAGAAAGGCAACATGTTGACCTGAGGCATGAACTCTGTTTTTCTCTCCATGGATTTTACATGACCTGCTGAGTATTTGCAACATGTTCTGTCTTAAAGGCCTTCATTTACTATCCGAGCCCTTGCAAGCGTCCAGCAGCACTCCCTACACACTTAAAAAACTTTTCACATCTAATGCAGCAAGCCACCACTTCAATAAAATGTTTTAAAAACTCAGTCCAAACCCTTAAATTCAAACTTACCTGAATGATGTGTGTGTCCCTTTCAGAGCTGCAGACATCGCCACTGTCAGTCAGCCTGTTTACATGCCAATTGACATCATCACGCCGCCATGTTTTTTCCAGAGCTTTGCCAGTTACCGGCATGCAAAAGGAAGAGCAATATGGCACCTGTGACAGGACCTGCCACCAGCTGGCGAAAGAGCAGCGGCTGCCATTTTATTGCTATTTCATGGTGCTACAGAGTGTCGGTAAGGAAAAGTCTCAATAAAAGTAGGGTTATTTCTCCAGCAAAATGCAGTGAGTGGAGAATAGTTATATAATACAAATTATAGGGACAAAATAGCCTCTTTTTATAACCCTGTCAGCGCCTCCACGGGCACGCTAACGGGTTGCAATGCTGCTGTTTTTGCCTGGTGGGGTGGGGGGGTGCTAGAGCCTCCAGGAAATTGTCCCTAAGTTTTGGGAGAGGCGCTGTTCGGACAGTGCGTGCCCCACGATTAGCGCCCCAGCCGGCGTGAAACCGGCAGTGATATCATCGGCGTGTGTGCCGACCCCTTTGCGCCCAGCGGAGGAAATTGCTCCCGCGGGCTGTGAGGCTGGCGGACATACTGCTGACACTTTTAATATGTTTGAAATGTTGTAAACATTGTTGGCATTGTTTGGTCGCTTTGTTTGCCAGACCGAATTTCACAGCAAATGCCTGCTCTTCAAAGAAATTATCAATATAAAACAATCTGGACATTTTGTATGTTAAGCAGTTTGGTCACCTTGCCATGATGCTCCAAACCAGTGCTTAGGTAAATCCTTCAAAGACTGTATTCTGCTTTTGATGAGGAACAATAATACAGGAAAGTTGTGAATGCACGAGAGAGGGTACAGAGCAGTTTTACGAGGATGTTGCCAGGGTTGGAGAATATTAGCCATGAGGAATTATTGGATAGACTGGGTTTGTTTTCTTTAGAACAGAGGAGACTGAGGGGAGATTTAATTAAAGTGTACAAAATTATGAGGGGCCTCATTAGAGTGACTAGGAAAGACCTATTTCCCTTCGCAGGTTGGTCAATAACCATGTGGCATAGATTTAAAGTAATTGGTAGAAGGATTAGAGGGGAGTTGAGAATTTTTTTTCACCCAGAGGATGGTGGGGATCTGGAATGCACTGCTGAAAGCGTGGTAGACACAGATACCCTCATCGCATTTAAAAAGTACCTGGATATGCACTTGAAGTGTCGTAACCTACAGGGCTACGGACCAAGAGCTGGAAAGTGGGATTAGGCTGGATAGCTCCTTGTTGGCCAGCACAGACACGATGGGCTGAATGGCCTCCTTCTGGGCCATAAATTTCTATGATTTTATGAATCATACGTATTTCTAAGAAGCAGGTGATCTCAAGATGGGCAAGCAAAATCACAATCACAAGAGTGATTTGTTAGATTGGCCTCTTGTAAATGGTCTCCAGATCCTGAGTACTATATATGTGGTGTGTATTGCCTTGCCTATGTTGCTTGCTCCTGTAACTAATTTGATGTTGTACAATAAATCTAATTCATAGGTGAACCTATTACAAAAATGTTTACGTAAACGGGCAGATTGTTCACCCAGTGGATCACTACACTCAATGCATCAAACTTATGTTTCAATTCATTGGAGACATGGAAGCTGCCTGCTGTGGTGAGCAGAATGAGTTTGGGAGAGGCTGGGTTGTAAAAGGTTGACATAATTTACAAGTAAAATAACAATATATTTTGACAATATTCAGATTGTCATGGCAAACTTGTTTGATGAAGAGAGGTCCCCTTGTAGGTACTGGCAGAAAGTGAGCATTCTGCCTGCTCCGTATCCAGTGATGCACTACATATCTCAGCTCCAAACTGGTGTCAGGGGTTGGGTGGGCGGGGAGAGGGGGACCTGTGGGTTTACAATATCAGAAGCTCATTAGTGATCCATTTTCGCAAAGCTGATTGATGCTAAGCAAACAAGGATGCCCCTTTTCGAAGGAACCTTTGGCTCTAAGCTCCCCCTTGCTCTATGTATAATATCCTGAGGGGGCATGTAGTCTGGTCGCTGCTCATTGTCTTCACTTTCGCCCCTAGGGGGAATAAATCAAGTTGAAAAAAATCACATGGAGCTATTGGTGTAATAGACTTATTATTCTCTGTCGTAATGAGCCAACTTGACTGGAAGTCATTGTTTCTGTGTGAGTGTGGCGATGTGCTTCAGAGGGCCTGATCTTTGCACTGGACTTAAATTATGATAACATTGGCTCTTTAATATTTTTCGCATAGCCAATTTTTTTAAACTTCCAAACTTTCTTATTAATGCAGATATCATTCTATCAGCCTCAGTCGAGAAAAATAATTTTACTATCCTACGGTATATAAACAATATAATGCCATCACAAACCTTTGTGAGCTATTACTGGACTGGGCTGCAAAGAAAGAAAGAAAGAAAGAAAGAAAGAAAGAAAGAAAGAAAGAAAAAAAGACTTGCATTTATATGGTGCTTTTCACAACCACTAGACATCTCAAAGCACTTTACAGCCAATGAAGTACTTATGGAGTGTAGTCACTGTTGCAATGTAGAAAACGCAGCAGCCAATTTGCGGACAGCAAGCTCCCACAAACAACAATGTGATAATGACCAGATAATCTGTTTTTAGTGATGTTGATTGAGTGATAAATATTGGCCAGGA
Source organism: Pristiophorus japonicus (assembly GCF_044704955.1). Taxonomy (NCBI): domain Eukaryota; kingdom Metazoa; phylum Chordata; class Chondrichthyes; family Pristiophoridae; genus Pristiophorus; species Pristiophorus japonicus. The sequence continues at coordinate 177,359,782 of NC_091983.1, read as the reverse complement.
CACTGGGGATCACTCCCCTACTCTTCTTCGAAGTAGTGCCATGGGATCTTCTACGTCCACCTGAGAGAGCAGAGGGGACCTCAGTTTAACATCCCATCCAAAAGACGGCACCTCTGATAGTGCAGTGGTCCCTCGGCACTGCACTGCAGTGTCAGCCTAGATTTATGTGCTCAAGTCCCTGATCTTCGACCTCAAGTCCACTTTCCTGCACTATCCCCATATCCCTTGATTCCCTTAATATCCAAAAATCTATCGTTCTCTGTCTTGAATATAATCAAAGTCTGAGCCTTCACAGCCCTCTGGTGTAGAGAATTGCAAAGATTCACCACCCTCTGAGTGAAGAAGTTTCTCCTCAGCCCAGTCCTAAATGGCCGACCCTTTATTCAAAGACTGTGACCCCTGGTTCTAGACTTCCCAGCCAGAGGAAACATCCTCCATACATCTACCCTGTCAAGCCCTGTTAGAATTTTGTATGTTTCAATGAGATCACCTCTCATTCTTCTAAACTCTACAGAATATAGACCTAGTCTACTTAATCTCGCCCATTTCAGGAATCAGTCTGGTGAACATTCATTGCCATCATCATCATATTGGCAGCCCCTCAAAATTGCGGAAGACTTGCTTCCACTCTAAAAGTGAGTTCTCAGGTGACTGTACAGTCCAATGCGGGAATTACAGTCTCTGACACAAGTGGGGCAAACAGTGGTTGAAGGAGAGGGTGGTTAGGGAGCCTGGCTTGCCGTACGCGCCTTCCGCTGTCTGCACTTGATTTCCGCATGCTCCTGGCGACGAGACTCGAGGTGCTCAGCGCCCTCCCGGATGCTCTTCCTCCACTTTGGGTGGTCTATGGCCAGGGATTCCCAGGTGCCAGTGGGGATATTGCAATTTATCAAGGAGGCTTTGAAGATGTCCTTGAAACATTTCCTCTGCCCACCTGGGGCGCATTTGCCATGTCGGAGCTCCAAGTAGAGGTGCTTAGGTGGTCTTGTGTCAGGCATGCGGACGATGTGGCCTGTCTAATGGAGCTGGTCGAGTGTGGTCAATGCTTCAATGCTGGGGGTGTTGGCCTGAGCGAGAACACTGACATTTGTGCATTATCCTCTCAGTGGATTTGCATGATCTTGCGGAGGCACACTTGCGTCTGCGCACACTCAGAGGCCGAACTCCAAGCCATCATCAACACCTTCATCGAGACATATGAAAGCATAGGCCTTACACTAAACATCTGTAAGACAAAGGTTCTCTACCAACCTGACCCCACCACAGAGCACTTGCCCCTGATCATCAAGATTCATGGTGCGGCCCTGGACAACGTGGACTATTTTCCATACCTCAGGAGCCTCCTATCAGCAAGGGCAGACATCGATGACGAGGTCCAACACCGCCTCCAGTGTGCCAGCGCAGTCGTCGGTCGCCTGAGGAAGAGAGCGTTTGAAGGCCAGGACCTCAAATCTAGCACCAAGCTTGTGGTCGACAGAGAAATAGTGATACCCGCCCTCCTACCTTCATTGCACTCCCTCAATGGCAAGTATATCCTTCCTTAGGTAATGAAACCAAAACTGTACACAATACTCCAGGTGAGGTCTCATCAGGGCACTTGCAGTAAGACATCTTTATTCTTATACTCAAATCCTCTTGTAATAAAAGCCAACATATCATTTGCTTTCTTAATTGCTTGCTGTACCTGCATGTTAACCTTCAGAGATTTGTATACAAGGATGCCCAGGTCCCTCTGAACACCAACACTTTCCAATCTCTCACCATTTAAAAAATACTCTTCTTTTCTATTTTTCCTACCAAAATGGATAACATCCTGACATCATTCCTAAAGTGGGGTGCCAAAGTGGTTTTGTTTCATTTTATGCTTTCTTCTGCCTTTATGTTGTTGGTAAGTTCTAGCGCAAGTCCTGGTACATGATAAAAGGAACACAGTACATGGGATTTAACTGAGATCAGCACGATAGGAATTAAATCTGATTTCAAGTGTTTATGGGACAATTGAGAGAATAGACGAGATTTGTCTTCGAAAGTCTCCAGCAAGGCAATCAGTCTCGAGCTGAAAATCGGTGGAAGTGGGCAATGTGCACCCGAAGGTGAAGGCCTCAGACTTGCTAAATGTTGGGCTGTGGGCTTTAATAACATAATACCAGTGCGCTGTGAATGCCAATCAGGCATCCCCCTGCAACTCGCCAGGTGAGGTCCCCTGGAAATTCTAGCTGGCTCCGATGTGTAAGTAAGTCCTGGGAGGGTGGGTGGGGTGGGGGCGGTGGGAAGGAGAGGCAAACTCCTGGCGGGGGGGTCTTGGGCCAGTATGGTTAAGATCAAATATCGTGTGGATTGGCTGCGGCCCACAGAATTGATGTGGAGCTTGCAGGGGCACTCCTGCACTTCCTGACTCGACATTAAGGGAAGGGAAAAAAACGTATCTGTCCTTTGGCAGCCAGCAGTCTTTTTAAGGAAGGAAACAAAAATCAGACACCAACCCATTTGTAAGCACTCTTAACATTCAACTCATGTAGCTATGTTTAAGGTCTAAATACGGTTAGTGTCTGCACTGGGAGAATGTCCACTGGGAACACCTTCTATGCTTATAATAACATGTCCCTGAGCTCATTTAAAAATAAACACAATTACCAGGGCAAACAATTTGTAAACTAAAATAGGATTGCATTCAATACTAGGATTTCTTTGAAACAATTTTTGGGTAGGCAATGAAATACCTTGTGCTGCAGCAAATTCACACAAAATTTGATCTTAACCATGTTGGCACCCATGGCTGATGATGCCATTCCCCCAGCTTTGCTCTTGTCAAATTCATTTAAGATTATTAGGCTGATTATGGCACTCAAAATTCAATCTGGTTTGGCTCTCATCCTCCACTAGAGCCTGTGCCAAGCCCAAAACCCACTGGTCCAAACAACGGCAGTGCCAGCATCAACACAGGAAAAATGTGCCAAAAATGTTTTCAAACAGAACCATCTGCAACTTAGTTCACAAGTAAGCTTAGAGAGAGGGCAGGGAGGAAAAAATATCAACACTTATATTTTATCCATTATTACTTGGCTGCCAGAGATAACGGCTGGACAGATAAGGCTGCAGTGTTTGCATTGGTGCAGATTCCTTTTTGAAAATTGTGGATATGAAAGGAATGTGCTGTCTTAAAACCTGTATCTCACGTTTATCAATGAGGGGCCAGCAGAAAGAACATGACAGTGAAATTCTAGCCCTGAAATTGTGAAATGCCGAAGTGCTAATCATCTCTGTGACCGGGTGCTGTAGCATCTCACCGTGGAAGGGAGGGACTGGTATTCGAGGACTGATAACAAAGCTTTTGTAGTAGGGCAGCGAACAAGCCAAGGATACATTCCAGTTGTGGGGTGGGGGGGCAAAAAATACCCCGGCAAAGTAGACAAGGTAAGAAAAATACAAATGATGAAAGAGCGGAGAAATGAAATTTTAAAAATGAAATATAATCCGTCAACTGAGTGTCGACTATCTGCTGAAATGAAGGTGTTCCAAGACGTTTGTTGGTAATGTGCAAAATGTAGACGAAAGAAATCTATCAAAAAACTGACCTTGTTTAAATGAACTGGCAAATTGAGATGAACTATATTAATACTGCAGCACAAAACTTTACAGTTTCTTATCACCCTGCGTTTAAATACAGTAGAACTTCGCTATCTCACTGCCTTTAGGAGCCACGCAAAGCAAGGGCCGGTTTATTGATGAGGGAGCTGTACATAACATTCTGAATTTTCAAATTGGCTCAACAACTCAAGAGGCCATGAACGCTAACAAAATTGCAGGCTTGCTCCAAAACATTGAGGTACAGGCTGGCCCCTTTCCTCTTGTAATGTGAACAAAGCTGCCAGGGAAACCCATGTTCAGCCTGGCTTCGATCCATTTGATTTGGTTTCAAAACAAAATCCTGAAAATCTCATGAAAAAGATGTCATTAATCTCACACTGCATTGTATTTTATGGGTGGCAATTTTAACTTTTGCCAATAGTGTAAAAGGGCGCTATCCTGATTTTCTTTTCCATAACGTGGAGAGATGTATGATGAGCAGCCTGTCCGATATCGCCACTATTGCCAAAAGTTGAAATAACCAGCAATAATAGTGAAAGTTCCAAATGTAAACCCGCTATTCAAGAAATGAGAGACAGAGAAAACCGAGAACTACAGGCCAGTTAGCCTGACATCAGTCATCAGGAAAATGCTGGAATCTATTATTAAGGAAATTGTAACAGGGCACTTAGGAAATCATAATATGAGTAGGCAGAGTCAACATGGTTTTATGAATGGTAAATCGTGTTTTACAAATTTATTAGAGTTTTTTGAGCATGTATCTAGCAGGGTAGATAAAAGGGAACCAATGGATGTAGTATATTTGGATTCCCAAAAGGCATTCGATAAGGTGCCACATAAAATGCTACACAAGATAAGAGCTCATGGGGTTGGGAGTAATATATTTGCATGGATAAAGGATTGGTTCACAGACAGAAAACAGAGAATAGGGATAAATGGTCATTTGCAGATTGGCAGGCTGTAACTAGTGGGGTGCCACAAGGATCAGTGCTTGGGCCTCAGCTACTTACAACCTACATTCATGACATAGATAAAGGGGCCACATGCAATGTATCCAAGTTTGCTGATGATGGAAAGCTAGGTGGAAAATATGATGTGAGGAGGACACAAAGAGGTTATGTGAGTCGGCAATAAAGTGGCAGATTGAGTAAATGTGAGGTTATTCACTTTGGCAGGAAGAATAGCAAAACAGAATATTTTTTAAATGGTGAGAAAATAATAAATGTTGATGTTCAGAGAGATTTAGTTGTCCTCGTACAGGAAACACAGAGAGTTAGCATGCAGGTACAGCAAGCAATTAGGAAGACAAATGGCATGTTGGCCTTTATTGATCAAGGGTTGGAGTACAAGAGTAAGACAATCTTGCTACAATTGTACATGGCTCTGGCGAGACCACACCTGGAGTACTGTGCACAGTTTTGGTGTCCTTATTTAAGGAAGGATATACGTACCTTAGAGGCGGTGCAATGAAGGTTCAATGAAAATTGATCCCTGGGATGAGAGGTTTGTCCTACGAGGAGAGACTGAGTAGATTGGGCCTGTACTCGCTGTAGTTTAGAAGAATGAGAGAGGATCTCAGAAGCATATAAGATTCTGAAGGGGTAGATGCTGAGAGATTGTTTCCCCTGACTCTAGGGGGAATACGGGAAAAAATTGGGTTGGGGACGATAACACTCGCAAGGCATGAGACTTTGCGACAGGCACAGAGGTCTCGCCTCTCGCGTGAAATTTGGGTTATTACCCCAAAGAGGAAGGGGAGCGGAGGATAAAGCACTCCATTTCCTTTCGAGGGCAGTACCGGGGCAGACACATCGGGAGTGGGGCACAGCACTACGCACTGGACCGCGTAGCCCTGCTGCGTAGGAGGAACTCTTCCCTGCATATTCCGCAGCAAAAAAAGGGTCCTAACAGGACCACCAGGAACGGAGGTGCTGTGTCAACAGCCCAGCACTAAAGCAGAGTGCCAGGCTGACCAATTGCGGAACAGACCCCGCGTTCGAAGTGCCAACGGGGCGCAGAAGAAAATCGGAGGATGTTTTTTACTGCAGCAAACCTCGCCCTTAAGTTTCGTCCCATAAGCGGCTGGCCGCCCAGCACACGTCCCCTGAAGCTATGGCTGTCATCACCTGCACAACTTCAGGGAGCGATACCCAATTTAGGGCCGGGATCGCTAACAGGGCACTATCATCATCGCCGGCGCAGCGGAGCGGGATGCTACAGGTTACCGCTGCCGCTAAACTCACGGCGAATTTAGCGGGAGGTGTTAGCAGTGCCATGCCCGAGTGCAAAGTCATTTGCGCCCCCGTTAGTGCCACCCAGGGGGCGTAACATGGAACGTAAATAACCCAGATTTCTTGGCCATAGTCTAAAGATAAGTGGCTGGCCTTTTAAGACTGAGTTGAGGAAGAATTTCTTCACTCAGAGGCTTGTGAATCTTTGGAATTCCCTACCCCAAAGTGCTGTTGATCTGAGTCATTGAGTATATTCAAGGCTGAGATAGATAGTTTTTTGGAGGTAATAAGGGATATGGGGATAGGGCAGGAAAGTGGAGTTGCGGTTGAAGATCAGCCATGATCTTATTGAATGGCGGAGCAGGCTCGAAGAATCGTATGGCCTACTCCAGCTCCTAACTCTTATGATCTTGCGTTCTTAAGCTGCTGAGTGTTTATAGATATTTGCTTGGCTGGTATTCCAAAATTGTTTTTCATTTCACAATGGCAATAGGGAGACAATGTAGATTTGCAACTTGCAGTCTGGCATGAAACTGGCAGTGCAGATTTGCTGCCTCGTATAGAATGGGCTCAATTTTTATTTCCATTGAAATCGAAGAATAATGAAAACCGGGCAGTTTCTGCAATGGGAAGCTGATCCACAGCTGTTTTATGTCTGGTGGTCAGTTGAAAATCTTTCCTGTCATGTATGCAAACTCTTTGTATTCACTATGTAACTATGTCCGATGTACCACCTGAGGGTGCTGTTGTTGGAGGACCAAGGTGTTACCCGCCCGGGTGTGCAGGGGCATATAAAAGGCGGTCAGCCATGCTTCCCCCCACTTTACAGTCGTATTAAATGGACTGACGTCACACAGCTCTTACTCACAGTTCAAGGCCTCGTGGAGTTATTTGATGGTAATTGCAGACATAACAACTGGCGATGAGTTACAGATCACGAACTTTTACACAGTCATGGCTGCTGTTTGTGTTTTAGAAAAGTATGCAGAGGGTGAAGATTGAGAAGCCTTTATCAAGCGGCTTGACCAGCACTTCGTGGCCAACGACCTGGATGGCGAGGCACTGGAAGGGAAATGCAGGGCGATTCTTTTGACCAGCTGCAGGTCCACGGTCTATAGCCTCATCAGGAATCTGCTTGCGGCAGTGAAACCAATGGAGAAGTCATACGCAGAGCTACACACGCTGATTCGAGAACACCTCAAACCAACGGAGAGCATCTTAACAGCAGGGTATTGCTTCTACACACACCACCGCCCGGAGGGACAGGACATGGCAAAGTATGTCGCCGACTTAAGACAGCTCGTGGGACTGCGTGAATTCGCGAGATTTTTGAACGATGCGTTGCAAGACGCTTTTGTGATATCCTTCGCAAGCTCCTGGCTGCTGAATCCGTTGACCTGAAGAAGGCCATCACCATAAGCCAAGCGTTCATGTCCTCGAGTTGGGATACCATACAGATGACTTCCTACCAGAATCGGAGCTCATTGGCAAGGACTGCACATAAAATAACGCTGATTGCAGGCAGAACTGTTGAACTAATAAGAACTGTACAGAGCAGAGCCTACATGCCTGCTGCTACTAGGCCGCCAAGGGGTATAAATGCGAAATCATTAACACAATGCTGGCATTGTGGTGGTAATCATAGGGCCGATCAATGTCGATTTAAAGCTGCAGAACAAGGGGCCACCTCCAGTGAATGTGCAAACATACTGCGACTCACTACGTGGCAGTAGAGTCAGCAGAAGAGTTCCGATTCGATGTGGATCACAAAGGACAAGCTAGAGAGGTAACTCAGCCTGAGGGAGCAGTGTGCAGGGTGCACACCTTCTCCACAAAAAGTCATGTCATGATGATAAAAGTCAAATTAAATGGCGTTCTTGTATCCATGGAGTTGGACATGGGAGCGAGTCAGTCAATTATGAGCCAGAAGGCATTTGAAAGGCTGTGGGGCAACAACAAAGCACAAAGACCCAAACTGAGCCGATTCAGATAAAGTTGCGCACTTACACCGAGGAACTGATACCAGTTATTGGCAGTGCGAATGTAAAAGTATTCTATGATGGAGAGGCACCCGAGCTGCCACTGTGGATTGTACCAGGCAATGGGCCAACGCTGCTTGGCAGAAGCTGGATGGGGAAGATTCGGTGGAACTGGGAAGATGTCAAAGTATTATCGTCAGTGGACAATGCTTCCTGTGCTCAAGTGCTGAGCAAGTTCCCATCTTTCTTTGAACCAGGCATCGGCAACTTCACAGGCGCCAAAGTACAGATCCATTTGGTCCCCGAGGCATGGCCCGTTCATCACAAGGTTCGAGCGGTCCCCTACATGATGAGGGAGACAGTGGAGATCGAATTGGACAGACTTCAACGTGAGGGAATCATATTGCCAGTCGAGTTCAACGAGTGGGCCAGCCCGATTGTTCCGGTAGTAAAGAGCGATGGCACGGTCAGAAACTGCGGCGACTACAAGGTAACGATCAACCGAGTCTCGTGACAGGACCAGTACCCCACTACCTAAAACCTTTTCGCGACATTAGCAGGGGGAAAGGCATTCACCAAGCTGGATCTAACCTCCGCTTACATGACCCAGGAGTTGGTTGAGTCGTCGAAAAAATTAACATGCATTAACATGCATAAAGGACTGTTCATGTACCATAGATGCCCGTTCGGGATTCACTCAGCTGCAGCTATATTCCAAAGAAACATGGAGAGCCTGTTGAAATCGGTTCCACGCATAGTCGTATTTCAGGACGACATCCTCATCACTGGCCGCAACACCTCCGAACAACTGCACAACCTGGAAGAAGTTTTAAGTCGTCTAAATAGAGTTGGACTTTGGTTGAAATGATCCAAATGTGTCTTCCTGGCGCCAGAAGTAGAATTCCTGGGGAGGAAGATTGCGGCCGACGGCATCAGACCCATGGACTCGAAGACAGAGGCCATCAAGAATGCACCCAGACCACGAAATATAATGGAGCTGCGCTCGTTCCTGGGGCTCCTCAACTATTTCAGTAAGTTTCTTCCAGGGTTGAGCACCTTGCTGGAACCGTTGTACAAGCTGTTACGCAAGGGAGATGACTGGGCTTGGGGTAAAAATCAGGAGGCTGCCTTTGAGAAGGCCAGAAACTTGCTGTGTTCAAATAAGTTGCTGGTATTATATAACCCATATAAAAGTCTAGTTTTATCATATGATGCATTGTCGTACGGTGTCGGGTTTTGCATGGTGTTTTGCAGCAAGCCAATGCAATGGGCAAGCTCCAACCAGTCGCATATGTGTCCAGAAGCCTATCAAAGGCCGAAAGAGGCTACAGCATGGTCGAAAAGGAGGTTTTAGCCTATGTTTACGGTGTAAAAAAGATGCACCGATATTTGTCCGGTCTCGGGTTCGAGTTAGAGACGGACCACCAGCCCCTAATCTCACTGTTTTCGGAAAGCAAAGGCATAAACACCAATGTTTCGTTTCGAATCCAAAGATGGGCACTAACACTGTCTGCCTACGACTATGTGATCCGCCACAGGCCGGGCACTGAAAACTGCACTGATGCTCTCAGCCAACTAGCGTTGCCCACCACCGGGGTGGAAACGGTGCAGCCCACAGACCTGCTTCTGGCCATGAATACCTTTTGATAGTGAAGGGTAACCTGTAACGGCCCGCCAAATTAAGACCTAAACCAGCCAGGATCCTCTGGTATCCCTTGCAAAAAGTTGCGTCCTCAATGGGAGCTGTCAGCGGTCCCTAGAGACATGCAAGACAAGATCACCATCGTAAAGACGAAATGTCGATCCATTCAGATTGCCTCTTATGGGGCAACCGCGTATCTTGCCAAAGAAAGGCAGTGAAACCTTCATACGTGACCGAAACATCATTCCCCCCCCAACCGGCATTGTATTAGCCAAGGAGGGGAATAGAGTGTTTGTTGTCAAACTGCTTAATGGTCAAATGTGCAGAAAACATTTGGACCAAACCAAATTACGATTCACAGGTAACCAGGAACCACCGGGAGAGGACCTCATCTTCAGCGAGACACACACCCAATCGACAACAGACCTCACTGCCAACCACGAGGATGATCTCACCATCCCCGAAAGTCCAGCCCAACCAGTCGTGCTGCAAGACAGCAGTAGCCCAACCAACTCACCCAGGCCAGAAGCGACACTCAGGCGGTCAACCAGGCAGCACAGGGTTTCAGGTCGCCTTAACCTGAAATCAACGTGCATCAAAGACTTTGGGGGTAATGATGTCATGTATGCAAACTCTTTGTATTCACAATATAACTATGTACGATGTACCACCTGAGGGCGCTGCTGTTGGAGGCCCCAGGTGTGCAGGGGCATATAATAGGTCGTCAGCCATGCTGCCCCTCACTTTACAGTCATATTAAATGGACTGAAATCACACAGCTCTTACTCACAGTACAAGGCCTCGTGGAGTTATTCGATGGTAATTGCAGACATAACATTTCCCAATGGTATTTTTATTGTATGGTTATTTTTTACTGCTCAAGTATCAAACTTTGTTTATTAAAAAATGCTGAGAATTTTATACCAGGATAAATTAGGATAATGTTAACCAAACTGTGTTTTCTCCATCATTTGCTGGCAACGCTTTAGGGAGTGCAGCGAAGGTTCACCAGACTGATTCCCGGGTTGGCCAGACTGACATATGAGGAGAGACTGGATCAACTGGGTCTTTATACACTGGAGTTTAGAAGGATGAGAGGGGATCTCATAGAAACATACAAAATTCTGACGGGACTGGATAGGTTAGATGCGGGTAGATTGTTCCCGATGTTGGAGAAGCCCAGAACCAGGGGACACAGTCTTAGGATAAGGGGTAGGCCATTTAGGACTGAGATGAGGAGAAACTTCTTCACTCAGAGAGTTGTTAACCTGTGGAATTCCCTGCCGCAGAGAGTTATTGATGCCAGTTCATTGGATATACTCAAGAGGGAGTTAGATCTGGCCCTTATGGCTAAAGGGATCAAGGGGTATGGAGAGAAAGCAGGAAAGGGGTACTGAGGTGAATGATCAGCCATGATCTTATTGAATGGTGGTGTAGGCTCGAAGGGCCGAATGGCCTACTCCTGCATCTATTTTCTATGTTTCTATGTTTCTATGTGATGATTATTGTGTGTTCTGGCACAGAGACTAGAGTTGGATTTGTCGTCGTTTTTGGCCCGGACAGATGGCAATGGCAGCCGTGAGCTCTTCTGGGCAGGCGGCTAGCTTCCAGCGCCCTGCTGGGGTTTTCGAGGCCGGTTTTGGCGGGGCACGGACCATTACCGCCCGGAAGAGGCGAGTCGGTGTGCAACGCCCCTGGTTGCTACCAGCTCGATTTTTGATTCCTACCCGACCCGCAGCACTACGCAGCATGCCCTGGTGAGACCGCCTGTGAAAGCAGGTGTTCCAAACTGTAGTGACTGCAGTGAGGTAAGTAATGCTGGCCTCAGGTAAGTGTGATTGTTTTTTCTGTTTTGTGTGATTTATGTAGTGGTGACGTGGGCTATGTATTGGGAATGTTTTTGGTGTTTATTTTTCAGGGTTTTTTTTCTCCCCAGACCTCTCTTTGAGCGCTCCCAGGCCGGTTTTTAGCTCAGGATTTTCACATGTTCAGCCGGCCTAAGTGCCCTATGAGAGAGGTGGCAACGCCTCCCTTACCGCTCCGCCCCGCACTCAGGGCTCAGCTGGCGAACTTTGCTGACTGCAAACCTTTTCCATTAACGCCCCGAAATCCTAAACACCGAAAATCCAACCCTCGGGACCCCATGTGCTACCAGCTATTTTCCTACAATAAATGAGAATCTGAGACATGTAAGTCAGATATTTCCTACTCTTCAAGATATCAGTCGTGCCCATGAGTCAGAAGAGTGTAGGTTCAAAATTCCACTCTAGAGACTTGACAATAAAATGTAGGCTGTAAAAAACTATCAGAGATGCTGTCTTTGGGATGAGACAATAAACCAAGGCCCATTTGCCCTTTCAGTTCTACGTAAAAGATTCCATGGCACTATTTTGAAGCAGAACAGGGGAGTTCTCCGCGGTGTCCTGACCAAAATATATCCCTCAACCAACATCACTAAAGCAGATAATCTGGTCGTTATCTCATTGTTGTTTGCGAGAAATTGCTGCGTACAAGTTGGCTGCCGTAGTTCCTACATTACACCGTGACTACATTTCAAAAGGCACTTCATTGGCTGTGAAACACTTTGGGACATCCTAAGGTCGTGAAAGGCACTATATAAATGCAAGTTCTTTCTTTATTTTATTAGACTCAGCTAGGCCCAATTGGTAGCAGTCTTTGAGTCAAAAGATTGTGGGGGGAAATTGGTCTTTGGCGATCATGCAAAATGGACAACAATCAGCAGCATGTTTTATGCACGATTTTCTTTTTAATTTATATCATTGGAAAAGAAATTTAAGCCAAATGTAAAACCGCAGAAAGACCAATTTTAATCTCTATGGGTTCAAGCTCCACTTCAGAACGCAAGCACACTTCCCTGCAGTACTGAGGGAGTGCTGCCTGGGCAGAGGTGTTTTTCTACAGGTGAGACGTTAAACTCAGATGCAGTCTCTTCGTGTGGTCCTGACTCCATGTCACTATTTCAATATTCTTCCTCAGCGAGCACCGCCATCTTGTGTTTGTGGGTTCTTGGCTGTCACATTTACCTATTTATGGAGTGCAATTCTCCTCCAGTTGAGCTCACATTTAGGCTTTGCTATCTAGGTGAAGTGTCAAGGAGAGAAAGAGAACATCTGAGGGCAAATCATGCTCCTCCTTCTCCTCCCCTGAATACGATTACAGGGCACTGTTAGCACAGGCTGTACAGTCAACAAAGGAGTCTACACCACAATTACCCAAGTGCCAAATCTCCATCTCTTCTGTGCTTCCCACAAAAACCAAATCATCCTTCTTAAACAGGGTGGGATTAGCAGGAGTTCGCAAACTGGTTACCTGTCTCATGGAAGGATGCAGGCCCTTGAAGAAGATGAACAAAGCACATTGCATTTATATAGTGCCTAAAATGCCCCAAGGCACATCATCGAGGTATGAGGAGCAACATTAATGCCAAGCCACAGGAGGGCTGAACAAAAGCTTGTCAATGAGGAATGTCATAAGAAGGGTCTTAAAGGAGGGGAGGGAAGTGAAGAGTGAGAAAGGTTCAAGGAGGGAATTCTAGACCAAGGGGCCTAGGCAGCTTAAGTCATGGCCGTCAATAGTGGAAAAAGGGGGAAATACAAGAGGCTATAGTCAGAGGAATGTAGCGTTCAGGGAGGAGTTGGAACATTGTAGCAGGTTAAATAGATAGGCTGGAGAATGGCCATGGAGGAATTTAAACATGAGGGATTAAAATACGAGCAGAACTTGGTGGAGGATAGAATGCAAGCATCATCATAGGCAGTCCCTCGGAATCGAGGAGAGCTTGCTTCCATTCCCAAAGTGAGTTCTTTGATGGCTGAACAGTCCGATACGTGAGCCACAGACCCTGTTACAGGTGGGACAGACATTCGTCGAGGGAAGGGGTCGGTGGGGGCTGGTTTGCCGCGCGCTCCTTCCGCTGCCTGCGCTTGGCCTCTTCATGCTCTTTGCATTGAGACTCGAAGAGCTCAACGCCCTCCCGGATGGACTTTCTCCACCTTGGGCGGTCTGCGGCCAGGGTCTCCCAGGTATCAGTGGTGATGCCGCACTTTACCAGGGATGCTTTGAGGGTGTCCTTATAACGTTTCTGCTGTCCTCCTTTGGCTCGTTTACCATGAAGGAGCTCCGCATAAAGCATTTGCTTAGAGAGTCTCGTATCTGGCATGCGTACTATGTGGCCTGCCCAGCGAAGCTGATCGAGTGTGGTCAGTGCTTCAATACTGGGGATGTTAGCCTGGTCGAGGACACTGATGTTGGTGCGCCTGTCCTCCCAGGGGATTTGCAGGATCTTGCGGAGACATCGTTGGTGATATATCTCCAGCGACTTGAGGTGCCTTCTATACATCGTCCATGCCTCAGATCCATACAGGAGGGCGGGTATTACGACAGCCTTGTAGACCATGAGTTTGGTGGTAGATTTGAGGGCCTGGTCTTCAAACACACTTTTCCTCAGACGGCCGAAGGCTGCGCTGGCGAACTGGAGGCGATGCTGAATCTCCGTATCAATGTCTGCCTTTGTTGATAAGAGGCTCCCAAGATATTGAAAATGGTCCATGTTGTCCAGGGCCACGCCATGGATCTTGATGATTGGAGGGCAGTGTTATGCGGCAGTGACAGGCTGGTGGACCTTTGTCTTACGGATGTTGAGCATAAGGCCCATGCTTTCATATGCCTCAGTGAATACATTGACTATATCCTGGAGTTCAGCCTCTGAATGTGCACAGACATAGGTATCATCCGCATAATGCAGCTCAACGACAGAGGTTGGAGTGATCTTGGACCTGGCCTGGAGGAGGCGAAGGTTAAACAGCTTCTCACTGGTTCTGTAGTTTAGTTTAGCGGGGAGCTTGTTGATTGTGAGGTGGAGCATGGCGGTGAGGAAGATTGAGACGAGGGTTGGAGCGATGACGCAGCCCTGTTTGACCCCGGTCCAGATGTGGATTGGGTCTGTAATGGATCCGTTGGTAAGGATCACGGCCTGCATGTCATCGTGAAGCAGGCAAAGGATGTTGACAAACTTTTGGAGGCATCTGAAATGGAGGAGGTCGTTTCATAGACCCTCATGGTTGACAGTGTCAAAGACCTTTGTAAGATCGAAAAAGACCATGTATAAGGGCTAGTGCTGCTCCCTGCATTTTTCCTGCAACTGGCGTGCTGCAAAGATCATTTCTGTTGTGCCTCTTAGGGGACGAAATCCACATTGTGATTCCGGGTGGAGCTCCTCGGCCACAGGGAGAAGACGGTTGAGGAGAACTCTAGCAACAACTTTCTCAGTGGCTGAAAGCAGGGAGATTCCCCTGTAGTTGCCACAGTCAGACTTGTCCCCCTTTTTAAAAATAGTCACAATCACTGCACCTCTCAGATCTCCCGGCATGCTCTCCTCCCTCCAGATGAGAGAGATGATGTCATGTATCCACGCCAACAGCGCCTCTCCGCCATACTTTAGCGTCTCAGTAGGGATTCCATCTGCACCCTCGCCTCGTTATTCTTAAGCTGTTTTATGGCTTTGCCTACCTCGTGCAATGTTGGAGTTTCACTGAGTTGGTGGCAGGTCGCATGCTACGGGATGGAGTCGAGAGCACTCAAGTCAAAGGCAGAGTCTCGATTGAGGAGATCTTCAAAGTGTTCCTTCCATCGGGCCCTGACAGCCTCGGTGTCCTTGATGAGTGTTTCCCCATTCTTGGCCAGGAGTGGGGTGGGACCTTGGGAGTTTGGACCGTAGGTGACCGTGACTGCAGCGAAGAATCCTCGCATATCGTGGCTATCTGCCAGTTGTTGTATCTCCTGTACTTTCTCCATCCATCACCTGTTCTTTCGGTCCAGAGTTTTTTTGTTGGACCTGAGCCTTGAGCCATCTGTAATGTTGTTTTGCAGCTCCCGAGTTGGGCTGTTGCTTGAGGCTCAGAAGTGCTTTGCGCTTGCAATCTATTAGTTCTTCGATCTCCTGATCATTTTCATCAAACCAGTCCTGATGTTTTCTGGTTGAGTGACCAAGTGTCTCTTCACATAAGAAGGGTCTTAAAGGAGGGGAGGGAAGTGTAGAGTGAGAAAGGTTGAAGGAGGGAATTCTAGAGCATGGGGCCTCGGCAGCTTAAGTCATGGACGTCAATGGTGGAAAAAGGGAGAAATACAAGAGGCTGGAGTCAGAGGAATGTAGCGTTCAGGGAGGAGTTGGAGCATTGCAACAGGTTAAATAGATAGGCTGGAGAACGGCCATGGAGGGATTTAAACATGAGGGATTAAGATATGAGGGGAACTTGGTGGAGGATGGAATGCAAGCAGCAGTGTTTTGGATAATCTGAAGTTTAGAGAGGATGGAGAATGGGACGCCGGTCAGAAAGCCTTGGAATAGTCGAGTCTGAAAGTGAAAAAGGCATGGTTGAGGGATTCAGTGGCAGATGGACTGAGGTAGGTGATGTTAGAGGTGGAAATAGGTAGTCTTTATGATGGAGAGGATATGCGTTTGAAAGATCAGCTAAGGATCGAATAGGCATAATCGGAACAAAATATTAGATAGCGGGATCCAGTCTGGACATCGGTGGGTAAGTCCAGAGCGATTTTAACTGCCTCCCCATACGGTTTCTGCCGGATAGGTAGAGTTAAAATCATACCCCTCGTTTCTTTCTTTCCATTTCACAGTTCCATAAACTGTTATGCTTTAAATGTTAGTATACACATTATAATGGCAACAAGCATTGACCAAGGATTAATTTGCCTGTATTAAAGCTGCATTCTATTTTATTTTTAAATCTTGGGGCTGGTTACTAAAACAATGAGCAGTTTGTGAGAAGAACATTGAACACTGAAAAAATAAAACAGACTTTTGTTTTATTTCTCAGTTAACAGATCCCTGTGCCATCCGGGCTCACTTTACATTAGGTTTATTGACAGGAGAGCTGATGGAGGAGACGTGTGTTTATGTGTTGAAGGTTGACCCTTCAACAACATAAACAGTTCTTTCTCCTCACTCAGCTCCTGATTCATGAGTCTTGATGCAAAGTTACACATTCTCACATTTATCCAGGACAGGCATAGACCGATCTATCAACTCATAAATAATTGTTTTAATAATCTAATATTTTCAATACAAAACACTAACTTGTCGGTGATTTGTTTCAGGGGATTTTTATTTTAATCGAGTTCAGAACAAAATTAATTTAAAACTATGGAGTTGTGTCAGATCAGACATATTTTCGTGTGAAGTATATCAATTCCTTAGTCCTGTGAGTAAGTACATTTTTTATTCTATGATGACTTATAAATGGCGATTTTGTAATTCTGCATGTCTAGCTGGAAGCTAGCCTCGCAAGGAGTGCGGGTCAGAGACGGCACATACAATATTGTAGCACAGATATTCCATCCTGCTCTCCCTTTGTGTGTGGTTCCCCTGATAGAATAATGGGACCATGGAGTTAGCCCTTATATTACTTTATAAGAAACCTTCTTCCAAGACCTCCAGAGTCGACTATTCCAATGGTCTCCTGGCCGGTCTCCAACCTACCACCCTCCGTAAACCTGAGCTGATCCTAATTTGCACCAAGTCCCGTTCACCCATCACCCCTGTGCTCGCTGACCTGCATTGGCTCCCAGTCCAGCAAAGCCTCGATTTTAAAACTCCCTCCCTTGTGTTCGAATCCCTCCATGGCCTTGCCCCTCCCTATGTCTGTAACCTCCTCCAGCCCTACAATCCCCCAAGATCTCTGGGCTCAAATTCTGGCCTCTTCCATATCCCCAATTTTCATCACTCCACCATTGGCAGCCCTGCCTTCAGTTGCCTAGGCCCTAAGCTCTGGAATTGCCTCACCAAACCTCTCTGCCTGTCTAACTTTCTCTTCTGCTTTAAGTAGCTCCTCAAAACATACCTCTTTGACCACGTTTCTGGTCACCTGTCCTGATATCTCTATATGTGGCTGGGTGTCAAACTTTATTTAGTATTTGTAATATATTATCACATGGTTTGGTATGAGAATGCTCAGTTCACTCTGGCCTAATACAGCAAGCACATAGATCAGCAGCTCATGGAGTCTCTGTCCTTCATTTGTTTTACTCAAGTATGTTACAATAATCGCTCCTGTGAAGCACCTTGGGACACTTTTACTACATTAAAGGCACTATTTAAATGTTGTCATTCGAATTCATGCTGTAAAGGGCCTCAGTTTTCTGAGTACAGGCTGCCATGTATATGACAGTGCATGTTGGAAAATATCGGGTGCACAATTTTCCATCTGAAGAAATAAAAGGACAGAAAATCACTGGCAGTATGTGTTGTGTATGTATAATTTAAGTATATACCCTGTACACTCAACATACAGTTACATAAGACCACTGAATGTATCTTCACACTATGCCTGCACTGCCAGAGAGTGCAACTGGTGGAGACCTAGGGGTCACCTGTACACTGCGGGTAACCAAGTACAAAAGGGATCTCACCATACTGTACCCTCATTCATGAGCTGCAATAAATGGACTAAGGTTACAACAGTTTAAGTACAATACCTTACCTCGTGGAGTCATTACTAAAGTGCTTACAGATACAATAACTGCCGACGAGATTACGAATTTCCACGCGAGAAATGGCTAACCTTGGCAACTTCCAACAATTTGCCGATGGGGAAGATTGGGAAGCCTTTGTGGAAAGGCTCGAACACTTCTGCATTGCGAACGACTTGGCAGGAGACACACCGACCTAGCTGGCTGATAAGTGCAGAGCTATCCTGCTCAGCAGTTGTGGACCCACCGTCTATGGCCTTGTCAGGGACTTGCTAGCCCCAGAGAAGACCACAACCAAAACGTATACGGAGCTCGTAATGATGATACAGGAACAGCTCAAACCTAATGAGAGTATCCTCACAACCAGACCCTGGTTCTACACACACAGGCGGCCCGAAGGCCAAGAAATCGCAAAATACGCTGCAGACACAGAAAACATAGAAACATAGAAAATAGGTGCAGGAGTAGGCCATTCGGCCCTTCGAGCCTGCACAACCATTCAATAAGATCATGGCTGACCTTTCACCTCAGTACCTCTTTCCTGCTTTCTCTCCATACCCCTTGATCCCTTTATCCATAAGGGCCATATCCAACTCCCTCTTGAATATATCTAATGAACTGGCATTAACAACTGTGTGCAGAAAAGAATTCCACAGGTTAACAGCTCTCTGAGTGAAGAAGTTTCTCTTCATCTCAGTCCTAAATAGCTTACCCCTTATCCTTAGACTGTGACCCCTGGTTCTGGACTCCCCCAACATCGGGAACATTCTTCCCGCATCGAACCTGTCCAGTCCCGTCAGAATTTTATATGTTTCTATGAGATCCTTTCTCATTCTTCGAAACTCCAGTGAATACAGGCCCAGTCTATCCAGTCTCTCCTCATATGTCAGTCCTGCCATCCCTGGAAACAGTCTGGTGAACCTTCGCTGCACTCCCTCAATAGCAAGAATGTCCTTCCTCAGATTAGGAGACTAAAACTGAACACAATATTCCAGGTGAGGCCTCACATAAGGCCCTGTATAACTGCAGTAAGACCTTCCTGTTCCTATACTCAAATCCACTAGCTATGAAGGCCAACATGCCATTTACCTTCTTCATCGCCTGCTGCACCTGCATGCCAACCTTCAATGATTGATGTATCATGACACGCAGGTCTCGTTGCACCTCCCCTTTTCCTAATCTGCTGCCAATCAGATAATATTCTGCCTTCATGCTTTTGCTACCAAAGTGGATAACCTCACATTTATCCACATTATACTGCATCTGCCATGCATTTGCCCACACACCTAACCTGTCCAAGTCATCCTGCAGCCTCTTAGAATCCTTCTCACAGCTCACACCGCCACCCAGCTTAGTGTCATCTGCAA
Source organism: Pristiophorus japonicus (assembly GCF_044704955.1). Classification (NCBI taxonomy): domain Eukaryota; kingdom Metazoa; phylum Chordata; class Chondrichthyes; family Pristiophoridae; genus Pristiophorus; species Pristiophorus japonicus. The sequence continues at coordinate 177,340,470 of NC_091983.1, read as the reverse complement.
ACTTGGATATATTACTCTCAATTCCTTCATCTAAATCATTGATGTATATTGTAAATAGCTGGGGTCCCAGCACTGAGCCCTGTGGCACCCCACTAGTCACTGCCTGCAATTCTGAAAAGGACCCGTTTATCCCGACTCTCTGCTTCCTGTCTGCCAACCAGTTCTCTATCCACATCAATACATTATCCCCAATATCATGTGCTTTAATTTTGCACACCAATCTCTTGTGTGGGACCTTGTCAAAAGCCTTTTGAAAGTCCAAATACATCACATCCACTGGTTCTCCCTTGTCCACTCTACTAGGTACATCCTCAAAAAATTCCAGAAGATTTATCAAGCATGATTTCCCTTTCATGATGACTTGGACCGATCCTATCACTGCTTTCCAAATACGCTGCTATTTCTTCTTTAATAATTGATCCCAACATTTTCCCCACGACTGATGTCAGGCTAACCAGTCTATAACTCCCTGTTTTCTCTCTCCCTCCTTGCTTAAAAAGTGGTGTTACATTAGCTACTCTCCAGTCCATAGGAACTGATCCAGAGTCGATAAGACTGTTGGAAAATGATCACCAATGCATCCACTATTTCTAGGGCCACTTCCTTAAGTACTCTGGGATGCAGACTATCAGGCCCTAGGAATTTATCGGCCTTCAATCCCATCAATTTCCCTGACACAATTTCCTGACTAAAAAGGATTTCCTTCAGTTCCTCCTTGTCACTAGACCCTCGGTCCCCTAGAATTTCCAGAACGTTATTTGTGTCTTCCTTTGTGAAGACAGAACCAAAGTATTTGTTCAATTGGTCTGCCATTTCTTTGTTCCCCATTATAAATTCACCTGATTCTGACTGCAAGGGATCAATATTTGTCTTCACTAATCTTTTTCTCTTCACATATCTATAGAAGCTTTTGCAGTCAGTTTTTATATTCCCAGCAAGCTTCCTCTCATACTCTATTTTCCCCCTCCTAATTAAACCCTTTGTCCTCCTCTGCTGAATTCAAAATTTCTCCTAGTCCTCAGGTTTGCTGCTTTTCCTGGCCAATTTATATGCCTCTTCCTTGGATTTAACACTATCCCTAATTTCCTTTGTTATCCACGGTTGAGCCACCTTCCCTGTTTTATTTTTACTCCAGACAGTGATGTACAATTGTTGAAGTTCATCCATGTGATCTTTAAATGTTTGCCATTGCCTATCCACCGTCAACCCTTTAAGTATCAGTCGCTGGTCTATTCTAGCCAATTCATGTCTCAAACCATCGAAGTTACCTTTACTTAATTCTGGACTCTAGTCTCTGAATTAACTGTGTCACTCTCCATCTTAATAAAGAATTCTACCATATTATGGTCACTCTACCCCAAGGGGCCTTGCACAACAAGATTGCTCATTGGTCCTTTCTCATTACATATCACCCAATCTAGGATAGCCAGCTCTCTAATTGGTTCCTCGACATATTGGTCTAGAAAACCATCCCAAATACACTCCAGGAAATCCTCCTCCACCGTACTGCTACCAGTTTGGTTGTCCCAATCTATATATAGATTAATGTCGCCCATGATAACTGTTGTACCTTTATTGCACGCATCCCTAATTTCTTCTTTGATGCTGTCCCAAACCTCATGACTACATTTTGGTGGTCTGTACACAACTCCCACTAACGTTTTCTGCCCTTTGGTATTCCGCAGCTCCACCCATACCGATTCCACATCATCCAAGCTAATGTCCTTCCTTACAATTGCGTTAATTTCCTCTTTAACCAGCAACGCTACCCCATCTCCTTTTCCTTTCTGTCTATCCTTCCTGATTGTTTAATACCCCTGGATGTTGAGTTCCCAGCCTTGGTCACCCTGGAGCCATGTCTCCGTAATCCCAATTATATCATATTCATTAATAGCTGCCTGCACAGTTAATTCATCCACCTTAATATGAATACTCCTCGCATTGAGGCACAGAGCCTTCAGGCTTGTCTTTTTAATACACTTTGTCCCTTTAGACTTTTTCTGTAATGTGGCCCTTTTTGATTTTTGCCTTGGGTTTCTCTGCCCTCCATTTTTACTTTTCTTCTTTCTGTCTTTTGATTCTGCCCCCATTTTACTTCAGAACTCAGATGATAGGCTGCACTGTGTGATTTTGGTGACCACCTCACCGAAGCACTGAGTGACAGCTTCTTTATTGGAATTGGCCATGAGGGCTTCTCTACTATGTTCCTAACACAGATGAGGCTGCACACAGGGAGGTTAAAGTAACAGTGACCTCAGTCTTTAATAAGACACTCCAGAGTGAGGAACAGGCCTTGGTAGCCGGCTTATATACAGTGCTCCCAAAGGATGCTGGGATCCCTTGGGACTTTAGGGGATGCGCTCCCTGGTGGCGGAACATGGGAGTGCACGCTTTAAAGATGCACAACATCACTCCTCCCCACGAAGTCAAAGTGAAAACTATTTACAAGGTGAGGCGGTCGGGAGCCTTTCTTTCCCTGGTGGACCGCCTTGGTACAAATGTCTGTTCTGGTGTTTTGGCTGTGTCCTCGCTGGGCTGGCGTGTTGTTGGCCCTGCAGGGCTGCTAGGTGAGCCTGGCCTTGCTGGGCTGTTGGGTGTGATGGGTTTGATTTCCTGGTCCGGTGTGGTGTCGTTGATCCTTTGGGTGTGTGTTGTGGGCTCGGAAAAAGGTGGTGTCTGCTGTAGGTTGTTCAGGGCAGTCTGTGAACCGCAGCCTTGTTTGGCCTAGGTGCTTTCTGCAAATTTGTCCATTGTCTAGTTTGACTACAAACACTCTATTCCCTTCTTTAGCTATCACCGTGCCCGCGATCCACTTGGGACCAAGTCCATAGTTTAGCAGATACACAGGGTCATTCAGATCAATTTCCCGTGACACAGTGGTGCGACCATCGTTTACATTTTGTTGCTGTCGCCTGCTCGCTACCTGATCATGCAGGTTGGGGTGAACTAGCGAAAGTCTGGTTTTACGTGTCCTTTTCATGAGTAGCTCAGCCGGAGGCACCCCTGTGAGCGAGTGGGGTCTCGTGTGGTACTCGGGACAGGCGGGTTTGGAGTGAGCCTTTTGTGACTCGTTTAAGGCTCTGTTTGATGGTTTGTACTGCCTGCTCTGCCTGCCCATTGGAGCCTGGTTTAAATGGGGCTGAGGTGACATGTTTGATCCCATTGTGGGTCATGAATTCTTTAAATTCGGCACTGGTGAAACATGGCCCGTTGTCACTGACCAGTATGTCAGGCAGGCCGTGGGTGGCAAACATGGCCCTCAGGCTTTCAATGGTGGCGGTGGCGGTGCTTCCCGACATTATTTCACATTCAATCTATTTTGAAAAAGCATCCACCACCACCAGGAACATTTTACCGAGAAACGGGCCCGCATAGTCGACATGGATCCTCCACCATGGTCTGGAGGGCCAGCACCACAAACTTAGTGGTGCCTCTCTTGGCGCGTTGCTCAACTGAGCACAGACGCTGCATTGCCATACACAGGACTCTAAGTCAGAGTCGATACCGGGCCACCACACGTGGGATCTGGCTATCGCTTTCATCATTACTATACCGGGTGTGTGCTGTGGAGATCCAAGATGAATGCCTCCCTGTCCTTTTTTGGTAGCACTATGCGGTTACCCCACAACAGGCAGTCTGCCTGAATGGATAGTTCGTCCTTTCGCCGCTGGAACGGCTTGATTGGCTCTTGCATTTCAATGGGGATGCTGGCCCAGCTCCCATGCAGTACACAGTTTGTTACTAGGGACAGCAGAGGATCTTGGCTGGTCCAGATCCTAAGCTGGCGGGCCATGACAGGTGAGTTATCATTTTCAAACGCTTCCATGACCATCAACAAGTCTGCGGGCTGCGGCACCATCAACAAGTTTGTAGGCTGCGCCATTTCCACCCCCGTGGTGGGCAATGCTTGCCGACTGAGAGCATCTGCACAGTTCTCGGTGCCTGACCTGTGGCGGATGGTATAGTTATACACTGATAGCGCGAGTGCCCATCTTTGTATGCGGGCTGAGGCATTAGTATTTATCCCCTTGTTTTCAGCGAACAGGAATGTGAGGGGCTTGTGATCGGTTTCCAGCTCAAGTTTGAGGCCAAACAGATACTGATGCATTTTCTTTACCCCGAACACACACACACACACACACACACTAATGCCTCTTTCTCAATCATGCTGTAGGCTTTCTCGGCTTTAGACAAGCTCCTGGAAGCATAGGCGACAGGTTGCAACTTTGCTGCAACGTTAGCTTATTGTAATACACACCCGACTCCGTACGACGATGCATCACATGCTAGCACAAGTCTTTTACACGGGTTATACAATACAAGCAGCTTGTTGGAGCATAAAATGTTTCTGGCTTTCTCAAAAGCAATTACTTGTTTTTTTCCCCATACCCAGTTCTCACCTTTGCGCAATAACATATGTAGGGGCTCTAAAAGGGTGCTTAACCCCGTAGGAAGTTACCAAAATAGTTGAGGAGTCCCAGGAACGACCGTAGCTCCGTGACGTTCTGTGGCCTGGGCGCGTTCCTGATAGCCTCTGTCTTGGCGTCTGTGGGCCGAATGCCGTCCGCCACGAGCTTTCTCCCCAAAAACTTCACTTCTGTTGCCATGAAGGTGCATTCCGACCTCTTCAGTCGCTGGAGGACCTCCTCCAGGTTTTGTAGCGGTGTCCTGACCCATGACCAATATGTCATCCTGAAAGACCACCGTGTGTGATGCCGACTTGAGTAGGCTCTCCATGTTTCTCTGGAAGATCGCTGCAGCCGACCGAATTCCAAACGGGCATCTGTTGTAGATGAACAATCCCTTGTGCGTGTTGATGCAGGTGAGGCCCTTCGAAGACTCCTCCAACTCCTGCATCATGTAGGCCGAAGTCAAGTCAAGCTTGGTGAATCTCTTGCCTCCTGCCAGCGTCGCAAATAGGTCGTCTGCCTTAGGTAGCGGGTATTGGTCCTGTAGCGAGAAACGATTAATAGTTACTTTATAATCGCCGCAAATCCTGACCGTGCCATCACTTTTGAGTATTGTAACAATCGGGCTGGCCCACTCACTGAATTCCACTGGGGAGATAATGCCTTCGCGTTGCAGCCTGTCCAGCTCGATTTCCACTCTCTCCCTCATCATGTGAGGTACTGCTCGCGCCTTGTGGTGAATGGGTCGTGCCTCTGTGACCAAGTGGATGCACACCTTCGCCCCGTAAATGTGTTCAATGCCTGGCTCAAAAAGGGAAGGAAATTTGTTCAGAACCTGGGTACATGAGGCCTCATCGACATGTGATAGCGCTCGGATGTCATCCCAGTTCCAGCGGATTTTGCCCAGCCAGCTCCTTCCAAGCAGTGTGGGGCCATCGCCCGGGACAATCCAAAGTGGCAGTTCGTGCACCGTGCCCTCGTAGGCGACCTTGACCATGGCGCTGCCCAGGACAGTGATAAGCTCTTTGATGTATGTTTCAGTTTCGTGTGGATGGGGCTCAAGTCTGGTCTGAATGCCTTGTTGCACCACAGTCTCTCAAACATCTTTTTACTCATGACAGGTTTGCTCGCTCCAGTGTCCAGTTCCATGGCTACGAGTAAGCCATTCAATTTTACGTTTGGCATTATAGGTGGACATTTCATCGAAAATGTGTGCACCCCATATGCTTCAGCATCTGCCTCCTCTCTCTGAGGCTCGAAATGGCTTTGATCCACCATGGACCGATCTTCCTCTGCCACGTGGTGGTTAGCAGGTTTTGCAGAGCTTGCAGCTCGTTTGCAAGCTCGTTGGAGGTGTCCCATTGTTCCACAGCTCTTGCAAACATACCCTTTGAAGCGGCATGAATAGGCTGAATGGCAGCCTCCACAACGCCAATAAGATGTGAATTGCCTTGCATTCATCCTATGTTGGGGATTCTGAGTCATCTCAGTCACCTGAGGCCTGCTGGCAGTTGCAGACTCGTGGATTCTGCCCTGTACATTTCTGTTCGCAAACACAGTTCTAGTTAATTTATGAACATTGCTAGCACTTGTGTGCTGAGAGATTTGTTTGGTGTTAGCACTGGTGGACATAAATGCCTGTGCTATCGTAATGGCCTTACTGAGGGTCGGTGTCTCTACAGTCAAAAGTTTTTGTAGGATGGTCTCGTCCCAATGCCCAGTACAAAAAAGTCTCTGAGCATTTGCTCCAGGTAGCCATCAAACTGACATTGTCCTGCAAGTCGCCTGAGCTCGACGACGTAGATCACCACTTCCTGACCTTCAGATCGCTGGCACATATAGAACCGATACCTCGCCATCAGCATGCTCTCCCTTGGGTTAAGATGCTCCCGAACCAGTGTACACAGCTCCTCATACGACTTATCTGTGGGTTTTACCGGAGCCAGAAGATTCTTCATGAGGCTGTAGGTCGGTGCCCTGCAGACTGTGAGGAGGACCGCTCTCCTTTTTGCAGCGCTTCCTTCTCCGTCCAGCTCGTTGGCTACAAAGTACTGGCCGAGCCATTCGACATAGGCTTCCCAGTCCTCACCCTCCGAGAATTTCTCCAGCATGCCCACAGTTTGCTGCATCTTTACATTGGATTCGTATTCTCGTCGCCAGTTATTGTGTTCCTAACACGGATGAGGCTGCACACAGGGAGGTTAAAGTAACAGTGACCTCAGTCTTTAATAAGACACTCCAGGGTGAGGAACAGGCCCTTAGGGGCCGGCTTATATACAGTGCCCCCAAGGGATGTTAGGATCCCTTGGGACTTTAGGGGATGAGCTCCCTGGTGGCGGAACATGGGAGTGCATGCTTTACAGATGCACAACATCCTCCACAGGCTGCTTTCTGCGCACTACATGGTCACCCTGCAAAAGACAATTAACGTCAGCCAGGCGTTCATGTCCTCGGCCTGCGTTTCCAAGCGGATTATGGCTCACGCCCAAGACTCTAACCTAGCAAGTACCGTGAACCGACTGCCGCCTTTTAGAGGCAAGGCTGCTACCCCGAGTCCAACAACCCTGAGTCTGCCACATGGGGCCAACCAGTCAGCTCCATGTTGGTACTATGGAGGGAATCACCGCGCCCACCAGTGCCGTTACAAAAACTATACTTGCAAAGGCTGTAATGCGAAAGGCCACCTCCAGCGAATGTGCAAGAGAAATTTTACTCTTGAGTCGCTGAAGAGTTGACCAATCACCCGGGCTCAAGTGCTGATGAAGAGGAAGAGAGAGTCCATGAGGCAGCTCAGCCCCAGGAAGAGGTATACGGAGTGTTTACCTGCTCCACTGAGAGCTCTCCATTGAAAATGGAAGATGAAATCAACGCTATTCCAGTCTCGATGGAGGTCGACACAGGGACGAGCCAATCACTGATGAATCAGGCGGTCCTTGAGAAACTCTGGGACAATCCAATCGAACGACCTAAACTGCTCCCGATCCAGGTGAAGCTGCTCAGCTACACAAACGACACCATCCCACTCATTGGCAGCGTGGATGTCCAGGTGTCCTACGGCGGCGCGATTCACAAGCTACCTTTGTGGATCGTTGCTGGTGATGGTCCAACACTGCTCGGAAGAAGATGGACAAAACAAATTCAAATCTGTTGGAGCCAGGAAAACCTCCAATGCCCCGGCGATCGGCATCCTATGCGGCCCCAAATTTGGATCCATCACAGCACCTGAAGATCCTACCGTCCAACTCGACTGCGTGGCGATGACACAGACTACTCAACCCAACTGTGAGATCGATAATCCAGCCCAAACGACCAGACCTCATCTTCCAGGCTCCAGTGGCAGGACTCCGGAGGAAGAAGATCGGCGCAGAAGGTAACTTCCCTGTTTCTGTGACAGAACTTGGGGAGAAAAGGATCACCGCAGTCTACCTCGTGGAGAGAAAGAAGATGGCGCCCACACCACGAGATGAAGCACCTGAAATAAAGATGGCGGCGGCCAGACCACGAGGGTTAGCGTTGAGGGAGCAACACATGATGCCGAGCAATGAACCGGATTGGGATAAAGATTACAAGGCACTCTTAAAGGAGAGCGGCAACCCATTACAATTAAAGGGACAGTTCCACTCTTTGTACAGCGATGCCAGTAATTCACATGTAAAAGATGCAATTGACAAATGCAAGTATCTAAATGTAACTTTGAACAGCGATGACGGTAGTACACATGGAAAAGATGTGATTGACAAATGCGAATATGTAAAGACAAATAACAATGTTGAGTTGGGTGATTACGGTCGGAGCCAATGTATCATGACTGTAAATGAAGAAATAATGTGTGATGCCGGGTTCTACATGTACGCCGACAAAACCAAGGGCAACCTCCTATTGGAAGCACCCAGGTCCAGCGGGCTACCCAATCATGTAGCCTGTGCCTCTGGGACCAATGAGATGCTTCAGGGAATGTGGCCACACACAGAGAGAGCATACTCATTGCAGGGCCAGCGATCAGCGGCTGGCAAAAGCACCACTACTGGCACCCTGCTCCAGATCGGCCCTACTTCTCTGGCCACCAGGGCCAGTACCAAGGGCAAGAGACTAGCACCCTCCAGCCTTCCCGACGGGCCCTGGGATGACCAGGCTCCCACTACCACTGAAGGGCAGCAGGGAGACACTGCAGTCCTCAAAGGAGGACAGGGAGGCCACACGTTCCTGTGGCTCTGCCCACCACTAGGCAACGGCAAAGATCCTGAGACTCAGCCAGGTGAGCGATCTGAGCCCTCCCAATCAGCAGGGGGCGCAGCGCCGCCATCAGACAACCTGGACACAGTCTGGTTACTCTGGAAGTAGCGTCCTCACCCACCTGCACCTACACTCCAGGGGAAAGAGTGTGATACCACATAGATACCTTACCTATAAAATGTACTTGTTCCACTACTGCTAAACCCAAACAGTGATGTAACTAATCCTATTTCTTTTTTTTCTCTGTACATGTATGCACATGCAGGTGTTGAGCCACATACATGGTCTATGTATGGGGGGGGGGGGAAATAGATCCATGGACACACATGGATCACACCCAGAACCCACTCAACCCCCACTGCAACCTCAACCACTGCTGACCATTTCCCAATGTTGTGGCAATAAGGACTTGGGGGTCTACAGGGAGAGAGCCATTCCTAAGCACAGACAAGGTACAAGGGCTTTGGGCACTCAAGTCTAGGACCAGAGCACACAGTGCAAAGTCCAGTGGCACAAGACTCAGGGGGGAGTGATGTTGTGTATGTATAATATAAGTATATACCCTGTACACTCAATATACAGTTACATAAAACCACTGAATGTATCTTCACACTGTATACACTATGCCTGTACCACCAGAGGGTGCAACTGGTGGAGACCTAAGGGTCACCTGTACACTACAGGTAACCAGGTATAAAAGGGAGCTCACCTTACTGGAGCCTCATTCAGGACCTGCAATAAATGGACTAAGGTTACAACAGTTCAAGTACCTCATGGAGTCAGTCCTAGAGTGCTTATAGATACAATAGTATGCCCAAGATTTGCTGATACACACTGCCGGTGGACAAGACAACTGTGCACAATAGGAAAATCAACGTTTAAGTACCATGCTTTAAGTGTAAGGATTCATACATTTCAACCCCTCGACCACTCCTGTCCTTTGAATTTTTGCTCCTCCCGGCTCCACGTTAAATTTGCTGGCTGCTGTCAGCCACCACACCCCCTCCCAGTTGCCACCCCTCCCCCCCACCACCACCCCCCGGGACATTACTATCGATCTCAGCCAGTGTCCGAGCCGGCCAACCTTCAAGCTTCCCGGGACCGGCAACTGGCATCCGCAGCTCGCCAGTAATTAATGACTGAGGCCAGCGGAACAATCGGCAGTAGTTCAGTTGTGGGTCTTGTTCAGCACATGCAGGGCGCTGCACCAGGACTGCGGCCTGATTCAGGTATAATCCAATGCCTAGGCTGTAATGTCCTAAAGTGTAATAATGGCAACCCATTGAAAGAATATCCTAAGGGGCAGATTTCCTCTGTGTCTTTATAAACAAATGGATCATTTTCTAACAGTGCATGGAGGAAATCTTTCCCCCTCATCTGCAGGATTTGGGAGCTCACCCCGAATGGGAAAATGTTGCACTTTTTGGATAATGAGTCAGAACAGAAGATGATACAGTTTTGATTTGTGAGGGTTTACTATTATGTTGCAAGATTTTTCTGGTACTATGCCAAAAATTCCTGTTTACAAACAGAGCGGACAGTGTGGATTTTCAATGCTGGTGGCAACGATAATAGTTGACCGCAATTCTTTTAAAGCGGTTTATAAATGGCACCTCACTCCTAAACAGTTGAGAGACACATTTATATTTATGAATGTCCTGCGATAAGATGCTCTGAAGTGGATAGTTTGGTTTCTCAGGCAACTCCCAATCCCGTACACAGTCCATTCAGCAACAACACACATTTAAAATAAATCACTTGCTCAGAATTCCTAGTTGTATCCCATCAAAATATCCATCATATAGTTCATTACATTAGCCTGACCCATGTAAGTATTTCTCCATGTGATGACATCTTCAGACTGATCCTGTGAGGGATAAATCGTTGGTTATTATCTTATTCAGACAATTTTCATTTTTGCTGACAGTGTCATTTTTTAAATTTAAAAATAAAATAGTTGAAAGCTTCTGGTATGGATCGTAATCTCATTGTCCCATCAGCACTGCATGGCACCTCCCTCTGGCACCTGTGGGGTTTAATGCTCCTGGAGCCATTTCACATAAATCGGGCCCACGTTGGCAATTTTCAACATGTCTCTGATTTTTCCACATTAAGTCGCAGAGGGGTTTAATTTCCTCTGGTGGTGCATTGGTTAAAGCACTTACATAAAATTCCTTTGAGTGCTATTTGAACACAGTTGTTAACTCGTTTATTTTAAAGGCTCTTACACTTTAACCAATGTGTGAGCCAGTGCAAGAGGAAGTTAAAACAGCAGCATATTGTAAAGCTATTTCAAAAGGGGTAATTTCCCAGCAAGATCACTACAGCAACTCACCAAGGCTTCTTCAGCAGGACCTCCCAAACCCACGACCTCTACCACCTAGAAGGACAAGGGCAGCAGGCACATGGGAACACCACTACCTGCAAGTTCCTCTCCAAGTCACACGCCATCCTGACTTGGAAATATATTGCCTTTCCTTCATCGTTGCTGTGTCAGAACTCCCTCCCTAACAGTACTGTTGGAGTACCTTCACCACACGTACTGCAGCGGTTCAAGAAGGCGGCTCACCATCACCTTTTCAATGGAAATTAGGGATGGGCAATAAATGCCTTGCCAGTTGTTATGTATGTGAACCTCACCTGTGTGTAAGACTTGCCACTAGAGGGCACACCTGTGGGAGACCTATGGGTCACCTGTGTGCCCTGGTGCAAGCAGGTATAAAAGGCAGGCCACCACGTTGCTGTCTCACTTTGGAGTTATATTAAAAAGACCAAGGTCCTAATGGTTTAAGTTTACAACACAGTCTCGTGGAGTCATTCTGAACTTAACAACTGGCGGTGAGTTACAGATCACAAGCTTTCTCCTGGAAATGGCTGCCGTTGGTATTCTTGAGAGATTTATTGAGTGTGATGATTGGGAAGCCTTCGTTGAGCACCTCGACCAGTATTTTGTGGCCAACGAATTGGACACGGCTGAAACAGAGATCAAGCACAGGGCAATTCTCCTCACCGTATGTGGGCCATCGGTATATGGCCTCGTTAAGAATTTGCTGGCCAAACTAATGGACAAAACATACGCAGAGCTGTGCACGCTGGCTAAGGAACACCTCAAGCCAAAGGAGAGCATCCTGATGGCCAGGTACCGCTTTTATACGCACCGTCGCTCCAAAGGCTAGAACGTGGCGAGTTTCGTTGCTGACCTAAGACGCCTTGCGGGGCAGTGCAACTTTGCAGGATCCTTGGGGGAAATCTTGCGGGACTTTTTCATGCTTGGAATTGGCCACAAGGGCATCCTTTGCAAACTGCTGTCTGCCAAATCCCTGGATCTGAGCAAAGCCATCACGATAGCATAAGCATTCACATCCACTAGCGACAACACGAAGCAGATAGCTTCACAGAATCGAGGCTCACTGGCAAGTACCGTGCTTAAAATAATGCCTTCAGCGAACAGGACTGTGCATGGTAGGGCCCACACGACTGCAGAGGCCAAGCCAGGGTGACTCAGAGGCTGCTGGGGAGTGCTAATGTGAATCCATTAACGCCATGCTGGTGCTGCGGGAGCAGTCACAGAGCCCATCAATATCGTTTCGAGCACTACGTGTGCAGGGACTGTGGGACAATTGGGCACCTCCAGCGATTGTGTAGCGACCTTGGACTTACCACTTGGCAGAGTAAGCAGAGAGTGACCGATCCAGCGCGGATCACGCTGAGCGAGCAGGAGAGGCAACCCAACCGGAGGATGAAATGGAAGTGTATGGGGTACACATCTTCACCACCAAAAGCCTTCCAATAATGGTAAAAGTCAAACTTAACGGCATTCCAGTTTCCATGGAATTGGACACGGGGGCGAGTCAATCGATAATGAACCAGAAGGCCTTTGAGAAACTGTGGAGTAAAAAGGCACAGAGGCCAAAACTGAGCCCGATTCACACCACACTGTGCACTTACACCAAAGAATTCATACCTGTTATCGGCAGTGCGGCAGTGAAAGAATCGTATGATGGAATGGTGCATGATTTACCACTATGGATTGTACCAGGCGATGGCCCGACGCTGTTCGGCAGGAGCTGGCTTGGCAAGATCCGGTGGAATTGGGACGATATCAAAGCACTGTCCTCGGCGGTTGACGCCCCATGCGCCCAGATGCTAAACAAATTCCCGGCGTTATTTGATCCAGGCATCGGCAACTTCACAGGCGCCAAAGTGCAGATCCACCTGGTTCCAGGGGCAAGGCCCGTTCATCACAAGGCCCAAGCAGTCCCATATATGATGCGAGAGAAAGACGAAATCGAGCTGGACAGACTTCAACGAGAGGGAATCATATCGCCAGTCGAGTTCAATGAGTGGGCCAGTCCAATCATGCTGGTACTAAAGAGCGATGGGACGGTCAGAATCTGTGGGGATTACAAGGTGACGATCAACAGAATCTCGTTACAGGACCAGTACCCACTACCTAAAGTGGAGGACTTATTCGCAACGGTAGCAGGGGGAAAGTCATTCACCAAGCTAGATCTAACCTCCGCTTACATGACACAGGAGCTGGCTGAACCGTCAAAGAAGTTGATGTGCATCAACACACACAAAGGATTGTTCGTGTATCACAGATGCCCCTTTGGGATTCACTCGGTGGTGGCCACCTTCTAGAGGAACATGGAGAGTCTGCTGAAATCGGTTCCATGTAAAGTGGTGTTCCATGATGACATCTTGATCACTGGTTGAAACACCACCGAACACTTGCACAACCTGGAAGAGGTTCTAAAGCGACTGGACAGAGTGGGACTCGGGCTGAAATGCTCCAAGTGTGTTTTCCTGGCGCCAGAGGTCGAATTTCTGGGGAGAAAGATTGCAGCGGACGGCATCAGACCCACGGACTCAAAGACGGAGGCCATCAAGAATGCACCCAGACCACAGAACATGACGGAGCTGCGTTCGTTCCTGGGAATCCTCAACTACTTTGGTAACTTTCTACCGGGGTTGAGCATTTTGCTGGAACCTTTGCATTTTCTGCTACGCAAGGGTAATGACTGGGTTTGGGGTAAATCTCAAGAAACAGCCTTGAACAAGGCCAGAAACCTGCTGTGCTCCAACAAATTATTTGTATTGTATGGCCCATGTAAACATTTAGTACTAGCATGTGATATGTCGTCGTACGGGGTCGGGTGTGTGTTACAGCAAGCACATGTGTCAGGCAAACTGCAACTGGTTGCATATGCGTCCAGAAGTTTATCCAAGGCTAAAAGAGCCTACAGTATGGTTGAGAAATAAATGTTTGCTTGTGTATACAGGATTAAGAAAATGCACCAATATCTATTTGTCTCTGGTTCGAGCTCGAAACCAACCACAAACCACTCACATCACTGCTCTCAGAAAGCAAAGGTATCAACACCAATGCTTCATCCCGCATCCAGAGATGGGCACCAACAGTCTGCTTATGACCACAGACCAGGCACAGAGAACTGACGCCCTCAGTCGGTTGCCATTGTCCACCACCGGGGTGGAAATGGCGCAACCCTCAGACTTGCTTCTGGTAATGGATGCTTTTGAGAGCAAGAGGTCACTCGTCACGGCTCGCCAGGTCAGGACCTGGACCAGCCAAGACCTGCTGCTATCACTAGTAAAAAGATGCATCCTCAACGGGAGCTGGTCGGGGGTTCCCGGGGAAATGCTAGAGGAAATTAAGCCTTTTCATCGACGCAAGGATGAACTGTCAGTCCAGTCAGATTGCCTCCTATGGGGGAATCACGTGATTTTTCCCAAAAAGGGCAGGGAAACGTTTCTACGCAACCTACACAGTACCCACCCAGACATAGTCATGGTGAAGGCTATCGCCAGGTCGCACATCTGGTGGCCCGGCATTGACTCAGAATTAGAGTCATGCAACACTTGCTCACAGCTGAGCAACACACCCAGGGAGGCCCCACTGAGTCTATGGTCATGGCCCTCCAAACAATGGTCCAGGATCCACGTAGATTTCGCTGGTCCTTTTCTAGGGAAGATGTTTCTAGTAGCAGTGGACGCTTACTCAAAATGGATTGAATATATAATAGTATCATCATGTACGTCCACTGCCACCATTGAAAGCCTCAGGGCTATGTTCGCCACCCATGGGTTGCCCGACGTCCTTGTCAGTGACAATGGACCATGTTTCACCAGCTCGGAATTCAATGAATTCATGATCCGCAATGGCATCAAGCATGTCAGGTCTGCCCCATTTAAACCAGCATCCAACAGCCAAGCGGAATGGGCAGTCCAAACCATCAAGCAAAGCTTGAGATGCGTAGCAGATGGCTCCTTGCAGACCCGGTTATTTAGGGTCCTGCTCAGCTACCGGACGCACCCCCACTCGCTCACCGGGGTTCCCCCTGCAGAATTGTTAATGAAGAGAGCACTCAAAACCAGGCTCTCCTTAGTCCACCCGGACCTCAATGATCACGTAGAAACCCGGCGGCACAGGAATAACGTGTACCACGATCGGGCGGCGGCCTCGCGTGACATTGAGGTTAATGACCCGGTGTTTGTTCTAAATTACGCTCACGGTCCCAAGTGGATTGCTGGCACTGTCTTAGCCAAGGAAGGGAATAGAGTGTTTGTTGTGAAATTGTTGAATGGGCAAATGTGCAGAAAGCACCTGGATCAGACCAAACTGCGATTCACGGACAACCAAGAACAGTTTGAGAAAGACCCCACCATCTATGATCCACCAACACACACCCAACCGGCAATTGACCTCGCTGTCAACCATGAGAATGAACCCACCTTGTCCGACAGTCTGACCAAACCAGCCGAGCTGCCGTGCAGCGAAGACCCGACCAACTTACCCATGCCAGGATGTCAACTCAGGCAATCGACCAGGGAACGCAGAGCGCCAGATCGCCTCAACCTGTAAATAACTTGTACTCAAGACTTTGGGGGGAAGTGATGTTATGTATCTGAACCTCACCTGTGTGTAAGACTTGCCACTAGAGGGCACACCTGTGGGAGACCTATGGGTCACCTGTCTCACCACATTGCTGCCTCACTTTGGAGTTCTATTAAAGAGACCAAGGTCACAATGGTTTAAGTTTACAACACAGTCTTGTGGAGTCATGCTGAACTTAACACCAATGATGCCCACATCCCATGAATGAATACAAAAAGGAAGCATAATTAAGAAATTCTGCCATTGCTCTGCGTGATCTTACAACCATTTCTGATAAGGCACCTTGTTGTAAGCACTACTTAAAAGTAAGTTTGAACACCATTCTGAGTATATCAAATATTTTTTCAAAGAACTGGAAATGCCTGGAATCTTACCCTCAGCAGAGAGCCACTCAACCATTCCTTTACACTCAACGGAGGACAAAATCTTATTTTTTTCCGCAAACCATGAACCCAAATGCCCTGTTCTCAGCGTGGTTCAAGTAATTATGGTTTCAACCATAAACCACCCCATTCTACTGATGGCAAATTTAGTTTGTTTTGAATGGATCACCTCGCTTAACGAGACTGAGATATATTGTTCCAAATGGTAGGGCTTTTTACCCATCAATTGGATTAGAAGCTTATTAATGTTAATATTCGTCATCATTTTGAAACAAAATGCTTGCGACTCTTTCCCGTACAGTGGAACTGCTCAGCTGCTGATTTGCAGTTCCAGTCCACGAGAAGGAGATTGCAGAAAACTGTTTCACGGTGCAGGTCATGAATTTATAATATGGTGTTTTGAAAAGTTTCTGAATGTGTTTAGAAAAAGATTATATTTTTGAAATCGCTCGGGCTATCTTTATTGTTAAAAACTACAGTAGACTAATTTATAGGGAGGAATGCCACAATTCTAGGGGGGAGAAATAAAATGAACTTGAACAGAAATGAGTGACTTTTATGTTTTTGCAAGTCATCACAGACTATCAATGTGAACACATTATTGCGGCAGATTATATGCTGCATCAGAGATAAATGTTGTCATATGTTCATAAGCAGAGTGTCAGAATACTCCTGAACAACTTTATAGGATGCTGATATGCCTTTAATTGTTTTGAGACAGTACCTAAACCATGAAAATAGTTTAATTTGTGTTGTACTGTTCCCACAATATTTCTATTTTCTCTCCACTCTCCCTACAGGACAGCATGACACCTTTAAAAGCACAGCTTGCGAAGGTGTGTGCTCTTTACTATAACAACATGCACGACTTCTTAAGTAATTAATAGCATTTTTTTTTTGTCAACATGCACCAGAAGGCCTTCTTAGCGTGAAGCTGTCCTGCCTTTTTATTGCATCCTGTTCAGTGCCGTGACCTGCGGGCTGCCAACAGCTGAAGTTGTAGGGGTGGAACTTGTGAGTGTGCAGTTTGCCACCAGCCACAGGCAGCGACAATAAACCAAACAGCTCATTGCACACTGTCATCACTCTCAACAAGCCATTTCAGAATAGGCGCTGGGCTTTGAAATCAGATTTCAAGGTGAGAAGGCCCTGTGGGATTCTGGAATTCAAAGATGACTTTATCTTCAAACAGGCCTAAACAGGATTGTACACATGCCTGCATCCCACTTCACGCTTTGTTTTCTTTAAAATTTTAGATCTTGTGTGCTACACTTATAGATGTATCCAGATAACAGGAAGCCATCGTGTTGCCATCTCTTGAAGGTGAAGAGAGGAGGGGAATCTGGGACATCATGAATCAGCAGGGAGGAATCCAATTGTGCAGACACTCTCTTATCAATCAAATATATAGAATAGTTGCAACAGAATTTTTCTTTCTGAGAGGAGGAATCCTTTTTCTGAAATTTATCCAGAGTTTGTTAACAATAATCAGGGTAATCCAGCCAGAAGCAAAAGTAGACCACGGTCATCAAAAGGACAGCAATGCGAATTACTAGACCAAACATAAGTAACTGCTCCTCAAAAGGAAAGCTGTATGCTTTAATTGAAACTGTTGGTCAAAGAATCTATTCAATGTAGCAATCCCACTACCCTACCATGCTGCCATTTTGGAGCTCAGCAGTTCACGGGATCGAAGGCTGCATGTCTTTGTCTGCCTATGGACAGACTGCATTCCAAGCATGGTGCAGTCCATAATACATTCTGTTGCCTCAGCTGATTTGCAAGGAGGTGAGAGAGGCTGTGTTAGGGGTGCACGACTTAAGGTACATTAAGAAAAAAAATTGAGCAATAATTTTAGCAAACAGTATCTTCGAGATGTATTTTACTTATAAAAAGTAATAAACAACATTTCTTTAAAAGGAAGCTTTGCATTTTTAGAGTGCTTTTCGCACCCTCAGGATGTCCCAAGTTGCTCAGCTGCACAGCTATTGAATTACTTTTTGAAGTGTGGGCACTGTTATTTTGTTGGTACCTTACACAGTTGAATCTTGAAAGATTTTTATAAATAAAATGTGTGTTTGGATGAATACATTGAAAAGCATTAGTTATAGTCACATTTGTGCAACATCATGAGACAATATTGTCCTTGTCAAAAAAAATAAAAAATGGATAGCTACACATTACTAAATCACCACTCTTTCAGCTGGTTATCAGTAAAATAACTGGGTGTTGCACTAGGAAGGTTCAACAACCCCCAAGGGAGAATCGTATATCAAATGTGGCGGCCTCTGCTTGACAGTCAAACAGAAATATATTAACCCCGTTTGTACATAGTTTCCATTATGATCATCCTTTGGGAAAACCTCTGAGGCTTTGCGGTACTGGAGGTAATGTGCTTTCAAAATGTTACAGTAAACAGTTAAGACAATGCCGGGCTGCTTCACAGACAAGTTGCCACTTCAGTATTTAACTGTATCTCAACAGTTGGGCTGCTCATAGTCTATAAACAGTTCTCATTCATCGCGTTCGCCACAACTGCAGCCAACACACCCTGCAGTCCAAAGTTACACCTCCTGCCACAGCAGGCCTCCTTCCAGACATAATACCTGCTGGGATGTCCATCAGTCCAGCAGAGAGGCCTGTCGGAAGATGCCTTCTTTAAATCTGAAACACATGGATGAAACAGTCCATTTCCTGGTCATTATGAGTAATCAAATGGACTGGCAGCCCAACACTACTGCAATGGGAGGGAAATTCATTGCTTTTCCTAACCTGCAGGCTCAATAAAGAAAACAAAATAGGAAGAAGAAAGTGCTTAAATTGAACACATTTTCTTGCAAAGAATACGCTTTCACACATGACGAACTTACCACCATTTATTTTATGATGTTCCAAAAGAATCCTCAGTGTATTAATTTTGATTAAAAAATAGACTTTTGTAAATAGAGGAGCGAGTGTAGCAGAAAGGAATAATATTCGCTTGTGCCAGTAATCCTGAAACGTGCTAACAAATTAATGACTTCTTTTTTTTTTGCTTGTTAAGGACTGCTAAGGTTTTGTGTAAGGCTTTGTTACGGGCTAATAATGAGAAACTCATGGAGAATTACATGGCATGGGGGTGGGTGATGGGGGGGGGGGGGTGCATGGCAGGAGGAGAGATATAAACAAAAAGTGAATCCTGATATAAAGCCCAGAATTAATGTTAAACACCTGAAAGATAGGCAAGATTCGGAAGTTTCAGCACTGACTGATGTGAATAATAAGAGAAGCTTTCTATCTCGCAGCTTGGGTGCGATGGGCATCAGCGAGTATCGCTTGGCACAGCGGGAGTAGAGCGAGAGCATGGCCTGGGAGCACAGAGGGCAAAGCAGCTGATTAGTAGGCAGACAGGATAACCACAGCAGTCAGTAGGTCCATTGGTTATGATGAAGATCAGGCTCAGCTGAGAGGCTGAAGTCTTCCACCTGATCCATGAAGAATGACAGGAACGATAACCAGTGGCAGTAAAGGTCAGCAGTGCCATCAAATCTTTTGACGCAAGCACCTCGAATTTCCGCTTTGCCACAATGACAGCGGATCTTTAGTGGGGCAGCACTTTCACCCGTCTCTTGCCTGCACCCCTTGACCCCGCCTATTTCCTGAGGTCAGAGTCATTTTCATGTTGTGGGCGGGCCTGGTTTACAGTGTTGTGTGCCCTCTGTAGGTGAGGGAGGGCAGAATAGTTGCTTTGGCACCCTGTGGCAGTGATGCTTGGCTGGTGATGCCACATAAAGGTTTGAAATAGCCAAAGATTTTATGAACGGTTTTAAAATTTCTGCTTTGCCTAATACAACTCCAATCCAGACCTAATCCCACTGCCCTAAGTTTCCTCCACTTCAAATACTTATCCAATTTTCCCTTAAAATATGCTGTGGTCTCTATCTGAGCCACTCCCTGTGGCACATGCTCCAATCAATTTCTGTATAAATAAATCTCAGTGACAATTATAGATTAATGATATCCTGACACTGACCAAAGCAAATAGTCTTTCCCAATTCGCTCTATCAACAACAACAACTTGCATTGATATAGCACCTTTAACATAGTAAAATGTTCCAAGGTACTTCACAGGAGCAATTATCAAACAAAACTTGATGCCTAGCCACATAAGGAGATATTAGGACAGGTGAGAGGTAGGTTTTAAGGAGAGATTTAGGGAGGGAATTCCAGAGCTTAGGCAGCTGAAGGCACGGCCGCTAATGGTGCAGTGATTAAAATAGGGGACGCGCAAGAGGCCAGAATTGGAGAGAAGCTGACCGACATGGGCTCCCGGACTGGCAGCACCTCACTTTTAAAATTCTCATCCTTGTTTTCAAATCCCTCCGTGGCCTCACCCCTCCCTATCTCTATAATCCCCTCCAATCATACAACCAGTGTTTCCTCTAAGGTGCGCAGCCACACACAAATCAGGAGGGCTGTAGGCAATGTTCCCTCTCATTTTTTTCCGTGGCCAATCCCTTTAAATTTGCTGTGCGGCCACGCATTTGCGATATCTCTTCCAGCGGCAGCAGCTGGTGAGCGGCCTGCAAGGGACCTCCTGATTTGTGTGTGGCTGCGCACCTTAGGGGAAACACTGGTTGTATGGCTGGAGGAGATTACAGAGATAGGGAGGGGTGAGGCCACGGAGGGATTTGAATACAAGGATGAGAATTTTAAAAGTGAGGTGCTGCCAGTCCAGGAGCCCATGTCGGTCAGCAAGCACAGGGATGATGGGTGAACGCGACTTGGTGCAAGTTAGGATATGGGCAACAAAGAGTTTTGGATGAACTTAAGTTCATGGAGGGTGGAAGATGGGAGGCTGGCCAAAAGAATATAATTTTAGAAGCCTCGAGTAAATTTCCTCTTGGTTTGCAACAGTGGAAGTAGTCCCAGTATCTCAAGTATCTCCTCATAACTATAGTTCCCCAACCCCGCCATCATTATGGTAAATCTACACAATACACTCTTTATAGTTTTAGGGGACAAAGTTCTCCAGTGCCCCATTTGGGGGCGGGACTTCCTGCGCTGGGTGCGCGAGTCCTTCCCCGGCCACAAAATTGCAGTTACTGCCCCTCACTGAAAGAGGAGTGCGATGTCGCAACTATCTGTTGGGATGTGTTCGGGGCGCTACTCAGGCACGTTCGGCAGTGCCACGCGGCTTCTCTGTTAAAGGGGAGGGCCGCTGTGCATTCTGCAGTGCCTCAGATGGTCTTCACTGGGTCACCAGGGCGGCATGGTGCCAAGGCCGCAGCCCGGCACCCAAACGGAGTTCTGGGCTGCACGATGGCGGTCCGGACCATGCCACGGAGGTCCAAGACGGGCCGACGGGAGAGTCTGTTGGAAAATCAATGGTGGCGCGCGGCGCGGCACAGCACACACCCACTTTAACTTCCGCCCCATGAGCGGAGGTCGGTCCGGCTTGCGAACCACGAGCGCTGACACTGCTCATGGCAGCCTCGCGGGATGCTGACCAATTTCTGCCCCGGGCCGGAAAGGGGTCGCCGCGGGGTGCTGAGGGGTCGCCGCGCATGGCGAAGATGTCATCGCCAGTCGTGCGGCAGACCAGGGGGCTATTAGCGGGGCGCAGCGGTACCGCTAACTCCCAGGCAATTTTGCGGGAGCTGGTAGAGCCGGTAGTGCCGCCTCACCCCGCACAACTTCTCCCGCCGCCCCCCGCCACCCCCCCCCCTCCCACCCCCCGGGCAAAAATAGTTTTGCGCTACATTGGCGCCCCCAGGAGGCACTAACAGGACATGCCGAACAGGGTAATTTCGCCCCTTTAATGTCCTTTCTATAATGGGGTGCCCAAAATTGCATACAGCACTCTGACTGTGATCGAAGCAATGTTTTGTATAAAGTTATTATTACCTTTACTCTTGTATTCTATGTCCCTATTTATAAAACCCAAAATGCTGCTGGCCTTTTTTTATGGCTTTATCAACCTACACTCACACGTTCAGGTAATTATGAACCCCTAGATTTCTGTTTATCCACACTCATCAATGTCTTTTCATTGAATGTATACTCCCGTTCCTTATTTATCGTGCCAACTTTCTTTACCTCACACTTCTCTACATTACATTGCACCGCTCACCAACTTGGACATTCTACTAACTAGTCTATGTCTTCTTAAAGTCTTCTGCAGTTCTCTGCATTTCCAAGAACTCTACTATTGAGTTGGCAGCAATTTCTGATGCTCCTTTCCCTTTTATATACCGAGGATAAATGTGCACCCAACAGTGACCACTGGGGTACATTTCTTCCCACTTTCTCCAATCTGAGCAATACTCATTTACTATAATTCCTTGTTTGCTGTCCATCAGCCAATTTTCGATTCATGCTGCTCCATTTCCTCTTGTACATATGCCTGAATGTTTCTAATTTAGGTGTCAGCTTTGACTCAGCAGTAGCACTCTTGCCTGAGTCAGAAGGTCATGGGTTCAATGCCCACTCCGGAGACCTGAGCACATAATCTATGCTGCCACTTCAGTGCAGTGCTGAGGGAATGTTGCACTGTCAGAGGTGCTGCCTTTCTGCATTTTTCGAATCAATAACTTGCTAGCACCCTATTGTAGGAGAATGTATAGAACATAGAACTGTGGCTGGTCACCTGTCAATTATCAGGTCTCATGGAGTCCTGGAGGCGGGCTGAAGAATTCATGCACCTACCATATATTGAGACAATAATGGCTCTAATGAACAAAATGTTGAATCATTGTGGGTGGAGATTAGAGATGATAAGGGGAAAAAGTCACTGGTGGGCGTAGTTTATAGGCCCCCAAGTAATAACTTCTTGGTGGGCGGGCATTAATCAAGGGAATAATGGAGGCATGTGAAAAAGGAACAGCAGTAATCATGGGGTATTTTAACCTACATATTGATTGGTCAAATCAAATCACACGGGGTAGCCTTGAGGAGGAATTCATAGAATGCATACGGGATTGTTTCTTAGAACAGTATGTTACAGAACCTACAAGGGAGCAAGCTATCTTAGATCTGGTCCTGTGTAATGAGGCAGGAATAATAAACGATCTCCTAGTAAAAGATCCTCTCGGAATGAGTGATCACAGTATGGTTGAATTTGTAATACAGATTGAGGGTGAGGAAGTAGTGTCTCAAACGAGTGTACTATGCTTAAACAAAGGGGACTATAGTGGGATGAGGGCAGAGTTGGCTAAAATAGACTGGGAACACAGACTAAACGGTGGCACAATTGAGGAACAGTGGAGGACTTTTCAGGAGCTCTTTCATAGTGCTCAACAAAAATATATTCCAGTAAAAAAGAAGGGCGGTAAGAGAAGGCATAACCAGCTGTGGATAACCAAGGGAATAAGGGAGAGTATCAAATTAAAAACCAATGCATACAAGGTGGCCAAGGTTAGTGGGAAACTAGAAGATTGGGAAATTTTAAACGACAGCAAAGAATGACTAAGAAAGCAATAAAGAAAGGAAAGATAGATTACGAAAGTAAACTTGCGCAAAACATAAAAACAAAGATAGTAAAAGCTTTTACCGATATATAAAACGGAAGAGAGTGACTAAAGTAAATGTTGGTCCCTTAGAAGATGAGAAGAGGGATTTAATAATGGGAAATGTGGAAATGGCTGAGACCTTAAACAATTATTTTGCTTCAGTCTTCACAGTGGAAGACACAAAAACCATGCCAAAAATTGCTGGTCACGGGAATGTGGGAAGGGAGGACCTTGAGATAATCACTATCACTAGGGGGGTAGTGCTGGACAGGCTAATGGGACTCAAGGAAGACAAGTCCCCTGGTCCTGATGAAATGCATCCCAGGCTATTAAAAGAGACGGCGGAAGTTATAGCAGATGCATTCGTTATAATCTACCAAAATTCTCTGGACTCTGGGGAGGTACCAGCGGATTGGAAAGCAGCTAATGTAACACCTCTGTTTAAAAAAAGGGGCAGACAAAAGGCAGGTAACTATAGGCCGGTTAGTTTAACATCTGTAGTGGGGAAAATGCTTGAAGTTATCATTAAGGAAGAAATAGCGGGACATCTAGATAGGAATAGTGCAATTAAGCAGACGCAACATGGATTCATGAAGGGGAAATCATGTTTAACTTATTTACTGGAATTCTTTGAGGATATAACGAGCATGGTGGATAGAGGTGTACCGATGGATGTGGTGTATTTAGATTTCCAAAAGGCATTCGATAAGGTGCCACACAAAAGGTTACTGCAGAAGATAAAGGTACGCGGAGTCAGAGGAAATGTATTCGCATGGATCGAGAATTGGCTGGCTAACAGAAAGCAGAGAGTCGGGATAAATGGGTCCTTTTCGGGTTGGAAATCGGTGGTTAGTGGTGTGCCACAGGGATCGGTGCTGGGACCACAACTGTTTACAATATACATAGATGACCTGGAAGAGGGGACAGAATATAGTGTAACAAAATTTGCAGATGACACAAAGATTAGTGGGAAAGCGGGTTGTGTAGAGGACACAGAGAGGCTGCAAAGAGATTTAGATAGGTTAAGCGAATGGGCTAAGGTTTGGCAGATGGAATACAATGTCAGAAAATGAGAGGTCATCCACCTTGGGAAAAAAAAACAGTAAAAGGGAATATTATTTGAATGGGGAGAAATTACAACATGCTGCGGTGAAGAGGAACCTGGGGGTCCTTGTGCATGAATCTCAAAAAGTTAGTTTGCAGGTGCAGCAGGTAATCAGGAAGGCGAATGGAATGTTGGCCTTCATTGCGAGAGGGATGGAGTACAAAAGCAGGGAGGTCCTGCCGCAACTGTACAGGGTATTGGTGAGGCCGCACCTGGAGTACTGCGTGCAGTTTTGGTCACCTTACTTAAGGAAGGATATACTGGCTTTGGAGGAGGTACAGAGACGATTCACTAGGCTGATTCCGGAGATGAGAGGGTTACCTTATGATGATAGATTGAGCAGACTGGGTCTTTACTCGTTGGAGTTCAGAAGGATGAGGGGTGATCTTATAGAAACATTTAAAATCATGAAAGGGATAGACAAGATAGAGGCAGGGAGGTTGTTTCCACAGGTCGGGGAGACTAGAACTAGGGGGCACAGCCTCAAAATACGGGGGAGCCAATTTAAAACCGAGTTGAGAAGGAATTTCTTCTCCCAGAGGGTTGTGAATCTGTGGAATTTTCTGTCCAAGGAAGCAGTTGAGGCTAGCTCATTAAATGTATTCAAATCACAGATAGATAGATTTTTAACCAATAAGGGAATTAAAGATTATGGGGAGCGGGCGGGTCAGTGGAGCTGAGTCCACGGCCAGATCAGCCATGATCTTGTTGAATGGCGGAGCAGGCTCGAGGGGCTCGATGGCCTACTCCTGTTCCTAATTCTTATGTTCTTATGTACCTACAATCATAAATACAAAGGGCTATTATTCTATCAATGTGCAAATGAAGTTTGACTTGGCTCAAAACATAATGGATTTCAGTGCACAGTTCCTAGGGGTTATAGATAGATAGAACTTACACTTTCATTCCGAGGCAACCATACAGGACACAGTCCTTTGAAACAGAAAGAAAGTTGTACTGCTGGGCTGCTCAGAGATACCGGGATAAATTTTCCAAGACCCTGATCCACCATGGAAACTGGCATAGTACAGGTGGCTTAACGGAAAATTTGTTGGTGATTTAATCCATACTATACAGTTACGACTGATGATACTTTTGCACAATCCAGTACACACTAGGACAGAACAGTGAGACAATATAAGATCACTGACAGATTTGTCAGGTTCTAAAGCAAGGCTTCAGGTGCATGGACTGGACAGTCTGGGGGAGAGGAGGGAAACTTACACCTGAGAGGTTGGTAATTACAATAGCCTGCTGCATGCTACAGAATGTTGCCATGGACAAAGTCCTCATCATGGACTTAAATGAGAAGCTGCTACGGTGTTGTGCATGCAATAACTGTTAGACTGAGTACTGTTTAACTCCAAGAGGTATGACCTTGCTCTGCTTTATTAAGGCCCAAAGTACCTAATATACAAAATGGCTGGCCTTTTATACTTGGGCTACACACATGTGCATGCAGCCCAATGGCCTCCAACAGTGACGCCATCTAGTAGCTAGTGATCCTAAAAGTACATACATGACAATACCCCTCTCTGAGATATTAACACAGTCTTTTACAAATTGAGATAGTCCGGTGTTTTATGCTCCTGGGTTGATCCTTTCAGTTCAACTCCAGCATTTGGTGAGTGTTCAGAGTCTGTTGTGACCGGTGACTGGGTGGCTGACCTGGTGGAAGTGGCAATGGCCATGTCAGGGATTGAAAGATCATTTTCATTGAACATGTCAGTGATTGAAAGTCCCGATTCACTGATGACCACTGAGTCCTCTGATGACTGGGGTAGATTGTCTCTTCCTCCGATTGTTCTGGTTCATCTGTGCAGCAGCTTTGTCTGATCCATATGTTTCCTGCATGCTTTCCCATTTTTGAGCTTGACAATAAATACTCTGTTGCCCTTCGTGGCCATGACAGTACCAACGATCTATTTGGGACCCTGACCATAATTCAGAACAAAAACAGGATCATTTACAGAAATATCGTGTGACACAGATGCGCGGTCGTGATACCCTTGCTAACTTTGTCTTCTATATTCAACATGATTATTCAAGTCAGGGTGTACAAGAGATAGCTTGGTCTTAAGACCTCTCTTCATCATTAGTTCAGCAAGCGAGACCCCGGTAAGCGTGTGTGGTCTTGTCCTGTAACTAAGCAGTATGCATGACAGGCGGGTCTGCAGTGACCCTTGGGTTACTCGCTTCATACTCTGCTTTATGATTTGGACAGCACGTTCTGCTTGCCCATTGGATGCAGATTTGAATGGTGCTGACCTTACATGTTTGACACCATTGAGTTTCATGAACTCTTGAAACTCCTGACTGGTGAAGCACAATCCGTTGTCACTAACAACGATGTCAGGCAGACCATGAGTCGTGAACATGACACTGAGGTTCTCAATGGTAGCTGTGGATATGCTGGATGACATGATTATACACTCTATCCACTTCGAGTATGCATCCACCACAACTAAGGGACCTGCAAAGTCTGTGGATCCTGGACCATGGTTTGGACGGCCATGACCAGAAACTCAGTAGCGATTCCGCTGGTGCTTTGCTGAGCTGCATGCAAGTGTTGCACTAATGCACACATGATTCCAACTCAGAGTCAATTCTCGGCCACCATATATGAGACCTGGCAATGGCTTTCATCATTACAATGCCGGGATGTGTGCTATGCAGCTCACGTACAAATTTCTCTCTCCCTTTCTTGGGCATAACAACAAGATTGCCCCACAGTATACAATCCGACTGAATAGACAGTTCATCTTTGCGACGAATGTAAGATTTGGTCTCCTCGGCTTGGGTATAGCAGACCAATCACCTTTGAGGATGCAACTCTTCACCACTGATAAAATCGGATCCTGGCTGGTCCAGGTCTTAATTTGCTGAGCCGTGACAGGGGTTCCTTCACTCTCAAAAGCATCCATAACTAACAATAGGTCCGCCGGTTGTGGCGCTTCCACCTCCGGTGTGGGCAATGGCTGATGGCTCAAAGCATCGGCACAATTCTCGATGCCAGGTGTATGGCGAATGACATAATCATAAGCGGATAATGTCAACGCTCACCTCTGGATGCGGGATGAAGCATTGGTATTGATACCTTTGTTTTCAGAGAACAGTGAAATGAGCGGCTTGTGATCTGTCTCCAGTTCAAACCGAAGACCAAACAGGTACTGATGCATCTTTTTAAGCCCATACACACAGGCTAGTGCTTCTTTCTCTACCATGCTGTAGGCTCTTTCCACTTTAGACAAACTATTTGAAGCATACGCGAGTGGTTGACGTTTACTCGACTCATTAGCTTGTTGGAGTATGCAACCAATTCCGTATGACGAAGCGTCACAGGCCAAGTTACCGAAGTAGTTGAGTAGACCCAGGAACCAACGCAGCTCCGTCACATTCTGTGGCTTCGGTGCATTCTTGATGGCCTTGGTTTTCACGTCCGTGGGCCTGATGCCTTCAGCCGGATGCCCAGGAATTCGATCTCTGGTGCCATGAAGACGCACTTCGAGCGTTTCAGTCTGAGTCCCACTTTGTCCAGACGATGTAAAACCTCTTCCAGATTGTTCAGATGTTCCTCGGAGTCACACCCTGTGATCAGGATGTCATCTTGGAACACGGCGGTTCTGGGAACGGACTTCAGTAGACTCTCCATGTTCCTCTGAAATATTACTGCAGCCGAGCAAATTCCAAAAGGGCACCTGTGATAAATAAACAGTCCTTTATGCGTGTTAATGCACGTAAGTCCCTTCGACATCTCGACCAGCTCCTGTGTCATGTAGGTCGATGTCAAGTCCAGTTTGGTGAATGACTTCCCCCCGGCTAGCATTGCAAACAAGTCATCAGCCTTCGGTAATGGGTACTGATCCTGTTTTGAAACCCTGTTGATTGTAGCCTTGTAGTCTCCACAGATTCTGACTGTGCCATCACTTTTCAGCACAGGAACAATGGGCCTGGCCCATTCATTAAATTCGACCGGTGATATGATCCCTTCATGCTGGAGTCTGTCTGTTATGTATTTAACCCTTTGTAACCTGCATCACACGTGACCGCCAGAGGGTCCATGTTGGAATCCCAAGGGATCCCAGCATCCCTTGGGAGCACAGTATATAAGCAGGCCACCCACGAGGCACCTGCACTCTGGAATTGTAATAAAGGAGCTAAGGTCACACTTGTTCATTACACACAGTACTTTGTCTCCCCATTTATTATGAGTGTAACAATTGGCGATGAGGTAATAAACAACCGGGCGGAAATGCAAAGAACAGTTGGCATCCTGGAGAAGTTCTTAGAAGGGGACAATTGGGAAGCCTTCGTGGAGAGACTCGACCAATACTTTGTGACCAATGAGCTAGAAGGGGACGAGAATGCCACCAAATGAAGGGCGATCCTCCTAACTGTCTGTGGGGCAACAACTTATGGCCTCATGAAGAACCTCCTGGCCCCGGCTAAACCAACAGAGAAATCCTACGAAGAATTGTGAACGCTGGTCCGGGAGCACCTAAATCCTAAAGAAAGCGTTTTGATGGCAAGATATCGGTTCTACACGTGTCAACGTTCGGAGAGCCAGGAAGTGGCGAGCTATGTCGCCAAACTAAGGCGCCTCGCAGGACATTGTGAGTTTGAGGGATTCCTAGAACAAATGCTCAGAGACTTTTTTTATTGGGCATTGGACATGAGACAATCCTTCGCAAACTGTTTACTGTAGAAACTCTGAATTGAGTAAAGCCATAACGATAGCCCAGGCATTTATGTTCACCAGCGACAACACCAAGCAGATTTCACAGAACAAAGAAGTTTCAGCTAGTACAGTGCATAAAGTAACGTCGGTTTTGAGCAGAAAGGTACATGGCAGCACCCACATGCCGACTGCTGAGGCCCAACCTCAATTTACCCAGAGTCCGCCATCATCTGTTAATGCGAGGCAGTTAACACCCTATTGGCGCTGCGGAGGTGATCATTGGCCCTGTCATGTATCTCATATTACTGTATATAACTGTATCTTACCATGCTATACATGACTGTAACTGGATATGACCTGTAACAATAAGCATACCTTACCACCAGGGGTGCACTTGCAGGAGACACTCCATACCTGTCCCACTGAGGTATATAAAGGGAGGCCTCAGGCAAGTGCAGCACTGGAGAGCTGGAATTAAAGGTGCAGGTCCTGAGTGACCTTGACTTCAGCATATGTCTCGTGTAAGTCAGTACATTAGAGTCAGGACTTAACAGTGGCGACGAGTTACGGAATCACAGAATCCACAGAATGGCTACCAACAGCTCAGATGAGACATACAATGCTGGAGACAATTGGGATGACTTTATAGAAAGGCTCCAGCAAAGCTTTGTGACCAAAGACTGGCTGGGCGACGATAAGGCAGACATGAGAAGAGCCCATCTCTTGACCAGCTGTGGCTCGAAAACATACGCTTTAATGAAAGATCTGCTGGCACTCGAGAAACCAGCGAGCAAGTCATTTGAGGAGTTGAACACACTGGTGAGAGACCACCTGAAGCCAGCGAGTAGCCTACACACGGCCAGACACAGGTTCTACAACTACAGATGCTGTGTGTGGACCAAAGCATACCCGACTTCGTGGCGGAACTTCGGAGGCTGGCTAGTTCATGTAGTTCTCCGATGAACCAAGGAAAGAAGTACTGCGAGACTTTTTTATTGAAGGAATAGGCCACGCAGGCATATTCCGAAAGCTTATAGAGACTAAGAACTTGACTCTAGAGGTAGCAGCACTGGTCGCACAGACATTCTTGGCAGGCGAAGAAGAAACGAGGCTGATCTATACTTCGGGTACGACAACCAACGAGGCATCGGAACAAGGGGTTCACATTGTGAAACAAACCGCTACCCCCAGACACAGACAAAGGCAGGAGAGCAGGCCTCCAACTTCAACAGCAGACAGTGGCACCAGAAGCCATCAAAATCAAGGGCCACATGAACGGCCGATCACACCTCATCAACCCACAATGCGAGCAATCAACAACAGATTGAGAGAAGCTCAAGGGAGATCAGCCAGACGCAGCTCATCCTTCGGAAACAATGAAAACGGTCTGTGTTGGAGATGTGGGGGAAGGCACTCAACCAGGGTGCGTTGATTTCAGCATGCTGTTTGCAGAAACTGCAACTAAACAGGGCATCTGGCTCGCATGTGCAGAAAAACAGCAGCTCGGCTGGTATTCGAATCGGAAAGGTCTGAAAGCGGACCAGAAGACGGTTGGAACAGTGCACGGGATGCCGAGGTACAGTGGGTTAACACAACCAATGTCCACTGTTCTTACACCAAGACGCCTCCAATTATGATGAGGGTTCTACTCAACTAGACACCCGTCAACTTGGAACTGGACACGGGGGCCAGTCAATCCCTCATGAGCGTTCAACAATTTGAACAGCTGTGGCCGCACAAAAGCAACAGACCTGTAAAGTCCAGTCCTTGCAGTACAGACTCACACGAGGCACATGCTGAAGTCAAGGTCACTCAGGACCTGCACCTTTATTTCACAGCTCTTGAATGCCATACTTGCTTGAGACCTGCCTTTATATACCTGTGTGGAACAGGTATGCAGTGTCTCCTGCAAGTGCACCCCTGGTGGTAAGGTATGCATATTGTTACAGGTCATATCCAGTTACAGTCATGTATAGCATGGTAAGATAGATTTATGTACAGTAGTGTGAGATACATGACATCACCCTCCCCCAAGGTCTTATTGTCTTTATAGATTCAGTCTCTCAGGTGGTCTACGCTCTCGCGTGGAGCGTCTTAGTTGTGGTTCAGTTGTTTGCCTTGGTGCCTGTTTTTCTTTCGGTATGATTGCTGGTATCTCGCCTGGGCTGTCTGTTTCGTTCAGTATGATTGTTGGTATCTCGCCTGGGCTGTCTGTTGAGATTGCCCTTTACTCAGGTTGTTCCCTCTGCCTGTCCACCAGATGTGATGTGAGTTCCACATTGTAGTCTGTCTCTGGTTCTTCAGTGTTATCAGTGAATCTACATTTTACTTGGTCTACATGCCTCCGGCAGGTTTGGCCATTGTCCATTTGTACCACCAGTAGCCTGTTTCCTTCCTTGACTGTTAATGTCCCTGCAAGCCATTTGGGACCCCTGCCATAGTTTAGCACAAACACTTTGTCCCCTATCTCATTCTACCTCCCCCTCGAATTTCGGTCATGGTACTCAGTTTGCTTCCTGTGCTTTGCCTCAACGATTTCATGCATGTCTGGGAGGATTAACGAGAGCCTTGTCTTCAAGGTCCGTTTCATTAACAGCTGCGCGGGGGGAGCCCCAGTCAGCGAATGCGGACGAGATCTGTATGCCAGCAGCAGTTGCGACGGGGGGGCCCTACAGCATGGGACCTTGGATTTTAAGCATGCCTTGTTTAATGATTTACACTGCTCGTTCCGCCTGGCCATTGGAGGCCGGCTTGAACAGGACCATCTTAACGTGATTCATACCGTGGTCAACTATAAAATCTTGGAATTCTGCGCTGGTGAAGCACGGACCATTATCACTGACCAATATGTCAGGAATGCTGTGCGTTGCAAACATGGTTCCAAGGCTCTCCACAGTGGTGGAGGTGGTGCTCGAGTTTAAAATGGTGCATTCGATCCACTTAGAAAAAGCATCGACGACTACAAGGAACATTTTGCCCATGAATGGGCCCGCGTAGTCTACGTGCACCTGCGACCACGGTTTGGTGTGCCAGGGGCTCATGGGGGCCTCCCTGGGGGCATTACTGAGTTGGGCACAAATGGTGCACCGTCGGACGCAGAGCTCCAAGTCCGCGTCAATGCCAGGCCACCAGACGTGGGATCTGGCTATGGCCTTCATGAGAACGATCCCCGGTTGCTTGACGTGGAGCTCCCGGACAAATGCCTCTGCCTACTCGGCTGCCCCACATCAGGCGGTCTGCCTGTAGTGATAGTTCATGCATGCGCCTGTGGAAAGGTTTGATCTCCTCGGGGCGAGCCTCTGCCCAGTCACCGGTTAAGAAACATCTTTCGACTAAGGATAACGTGGGGTTTGACGATAATGCTGATTTGGCGAGCCGTCATGGGCGAACCTGTGGACTCAAAGGGATTGATTGCCATGACTATCTCACAGTCCTGTTCATCAGACCCTTCTGTGGTCGCCAGGGGTAGCCTGCTAAGCGCGTCGGCACAGTTGTCTGTGGCTGGTCTGTGCCTTATTGTGTAATCGTAAGACGCCAGCATGAGTGCCCACTGTTGAATGCGTGCCGAGGTGTTGGCGTTTATTGCCTTGCTCTCGATAGCAGGGATGTGAGGGGCTTGTGGTCGGTTTCTAACGCGAACTTGGCCCCGAAAAGGTATTGGTGCATCTTTTTGACACCGTACACGCACGCGAGCTCCTCCTTCTCCACCATACGGTACCCACGCCCCGCCCGTGAAAGTGACCTGGAGGCATAGGCAATGGGTTGTAATTTACCCTCACTATTGACATGCTGTAGAACGCATCCGGCCCCATACGCCGACGCATCACATGTGAGAACTAGATTACCTGGATCAAAAAAAGCCAAAACACTGTTGGAACATAGAAGGTTGCATGCCTTATTGAAGGCGCTTCCTGGGCGTCCCCCCAAAACCAATCGCACCCCTTTCTGAGTAGCACGTGGAGAGGCTCCAGCAGCGTGCTCAAGTTTCCGAAGTAATTTAGTAGCCCGAGAAAGGCGCGCAGTTCCGAGACATTCCGTGGCCTGGGTGCCAGACGAATTGCTTCGGTTTTGGATTCTGTTGGGTGGATTCCATCAGTGGCAATCCTTCTGCCCAAAAATTCAACCTCGGGCGCGAGAAACAGACACCTGGATTTCTTAACTCTTAGGCCTACCCGATCCAACCGCTTTAGTACTTCCTCCAAATTGCGGAAATGGGAGTCGATGTCCCTGCCCGTGATGAGTATGTCGTCTTGAAACACAACCGTCCCCGGGATGGACTTGAGCAGACTCTCCATGTTGTGCTGGAATATAGCAGCTGCCGACCTGATGCCGAATGGGCATCGATTGTACATGAAAAGGCCTCGATGTGTGTTGACGGTGGTGAGTAGCTTGGACTCGTCGGTCAATTCTTGCGTCATATACGCAGATGTGAGGTCTAGTTTCGAGGAAAGTTTTCCTCCAGCCAATGTGGCAAATAAGTCCTCCACTCTGGGCAGCGGGCATTGGTCCTGTAGGGAGACTCTGTTTATGGTAGATTTGTAATCCCCACAGATTCGTACGGATCCATCAGGCTTCATGACTGGGACGATGGGACTTGCCCAGTCACTAAATTGCACGGGTGAGATAATGCCTTCCCGCAGAAGCCTGTCCAGTTCATGTTCAATCTTTTCCCTCATCGCATAGGGCACAGCTCTAGCCTTGTGATGGACCAGTCTAGCATCCTGTTTAATGTAGATTTTAACTTTAGCCCCTTTGAAGGTACCCACACCTGGCTGAAAGAGATGTTCAAATGGACTTAGAACTGTTGAGCAGGAGGTCAGTTCCTCTGACGACATGGCGTGAACATCATCCCATTTCCAATTTAATTTTGCCAGCCGGCTTCTCCCCAACAGTGCTGGGAGGTCTCTGGGGACAATCCACAGGGGAAGTCGGTTCACTGTCCCTTTGTGTGTGACTGAGAGCATGGCGCTGCCAAGGACTGGGACGATTTTTTTGGTATAGGTCCTTAGTTTGGTGTCAACCCTTGTGAGTTTAGGTCTGTTGCTTTTGTGCAGCTACAGCTGTTCAAATTGTTGAACGCTCATGAGAAATTGACTCGCTCCCCTATCCAGTTCCATGTTGACGGGTATCCCGTTGAGTAGGACCCTCATCATTATTGGAGGCATCTTGTTGTAAGAACAGTGGCCATTGATCGTGTTGACCCGCTGTACCTCGGTGTCCCGGGCACTGTCCCCACCATCTTCTGGTCTGCTTTCCGACCCTTCCAATTTGTATACCAGCTGAGCTGCTGTTTTTCTGCACATGCGGGCCGGATGCCCTGTATAGTCGCAGTTTCTGCAAACATCATGCTGAAATCGACACCCCCTTGATGAGTGCCTTCCCCCACATCTCCAGCACAGACCGCTTCCATTGTTTCCGAAGGATGAGCTGCGTCTGGCTGATCTCTCTTGAGCTTCTCTCAGTTTGTAGTTGATTGCTCGCATTGTGGGTTGATGAGGTGTGATCGGCCGTTCATGTGGCCCTTGATGGTTTCTGGCGCCACTGCCTGCTGTTGAGGGCCTGCTCTCCTGCCTTTGTCTGTGTGTGGGGGTAGCGGCTTGTTTTACGCTGTTAACCCCTTGTTCCGATGTTTCGTTAGTTGTCGTACCCGCAGTATAGATCAACCTCGTTTCTTCTTCTCCTGCCAAGAATGTCTGTGCGACCAGTGCTGCTGCCTCTAGGGTCAAGTTCTTGGTCTCTATGAGCTTTCGGAATATGCCTGCATGGCCTATTCCTTCAATAAAAAAGTATTTGAGTACTTCTCTCCTTAGTTCATCGGAGAACTCACATAAACTAGCCAGCCTCCAAAGTTCCGCCACAAAGTCGGGTATGCTCTGGCCCACACAGCGTCTGTAGTTGTAGAACCTGTGTCTGGCCATGTGTAGGCTGCTCTCTGGCTTCAGGTGGTCTCTTACCAGTGTGCTCAACTCTTCAAACAACTTGCTTGCTGGTTTCTCGGGTGCCAGCAGGTCCTTCATTAAGGCGTTTGTTTTCGAGCCACAGCTGGTCAAGATATGGGCTCTTCTCTTGTCTGCCTTATCGTCGCCCAGCCAGTCTTTGGTCACAAAGCTTTGCTGGAGCCTTTCTATAAAGTCCTCCCAATTATCTCCAGCATTGTATTTTTCATCTGAGCCGTTGGTCGCCATTCTGTGGATTCTGTGATCCCGTAACTCGTCGCCACTGTAAAGTCCTGTGCCTGCATATCAGACTCACACGAGGCACATGCTGAAGTCAAGGTCACTCAGGACCTGCACCTTTATTTCACAGCTCTCGAATGCCACACTTGCTTGAGACCTGCCTTTATATACCTGTGTGGAACAGGTATGCAGTGTCTCCTGCAAGTGCACCCCTGGTGGTAAGGTATGCTTGTGGTTTCAGGTCATATCTAGTTACAGTCATGTATAGCATGGTAAGATACAGTTATGTACAGTAGTGTGAGATACATGACAAGACCAAAACTCACAAAGATCGACACCAAACTAAGGACCTATACTAAAGAAATCGTCCCAGTCCTTGGCAGCGCCATGCTCTCAGTCACACACAAAGGGACGGTGAACCAACTTTCCCTGTGAGTCCCCAGGAATCTCCCAGCCCTGTTGGGGAGAAGCTGGCTAGCAGAACTTAATTAGAAATGGGATGATGTTCACGCCATGTCGTCAGAGGAACGGACCTCCTGCTCAACAATTCTAAGCCGTTTTGAACATCTCTTTCAGCCAGGTGTGGGCACCTTCAAAGGGGCTAAAGTTAGAATCTACATCACACAGAATGCCAGACCGGTCCATCACAAGGCTAGAGCTGTGCCTTATGTGATGAGGGAAAAGATTGAAAATGAACTGGACCGGCTTCTGCGGGAAAGCATTATCTCACCCGTGGAATTTAGCGACTGGGCAAGTCCCATCGTCCCAGTCATGAAGCCTGATGGATCCGTGCGAATCTGTGGGGATTACAAGTCTACCATAAACAGAATCTCCCTACAGGACCAATACCCGCTGCCCAGAGCGGAGGACCTATTTGCCACGTTGGTTGGTGGAAAACTTTTCTCGAAACTTGACTTCACATCTGTGTATATGACGCAAGAACTGACCGAAGAGTCTAAGCTGCTCACCACCATCAACACACATCGAGCGCTTTTTGTGTACAATCGATGCTCATTCGGCATCAGGTCGGCAGCTGCCATATTCCAGCGCAACATGGAGAGTCTGCTCAAGTCCATCCCAGGGATGGTTGTGTTTCAAGGTGACATACTCATCACGGGCAGGGACACCGACTCTCATCTCCGCAATCTTGAGGAAGTACTAAGTTGATTGGATCGGGTAGGCCAAAGAGTTAAGAAATCCAAGTGTCTGTTTCTCGCGCCTGAGGTTCAATTTTTGGGCAGAAGGATTGCCGCTGATGGAATCCGCCCAACAGAGTCCAAAACTGAAGCGATTCGCCTGGCACCCAGGCCCCGGAATGTCTCGGAACTGCGCGCCTTTCTCGGGCTACTTAATTACTTTGGAAACTTTATGCAGAATTTGAGCACACTGCTGGAGCCTCTCCACGTGCTACTCAGAAAGGGGTGCAATTGGTTTTGGGGGGACGCCCAAGAACGCGCCTTCAATAAGGCACACAACCTTCTATGTTCCAACAGTGTTTTAGTCTTTTTTGACCCAGGTAAAAAGTTAGTCCTCGCGTGTGATGCGTCAGTGTACGGGGTTGGGTGCGTTTTACAGAACATCAATGATGCGGGTAAATTGCAGCCCATTGTTTATGCCTCCAGGTCACTTTCGCGGGTGGAGCGCGAGTATGGTATGGTCGAGAAGGAGGCGCTCGTGTGCGTGTACGGTGTCAAAAAGATGCACTAATACCTTTTCGGGGCCAAGTTTGCGTTAGAAACCAACCACAAACCCCTCATGTCCCTACTATCGGAGTGCAAGGCAATCCACGCCAACGCCTCGGCGCGCATTCAGCAGTGGGCACTCCTGGCTGGCAGCTTACGATTACACGATAAGGCACAGACCAGACACAGACAAATGTGCCAACGCGCTTAGCAGGCTACCCCTGGTGACCACAGAAGGGTACAACGAACAGGACTGTGAGATGGTCATGGCAATCAATGCCTTTGAATCCACAGGTTCGCCCATGATGGCTCGCCAAATCAGAGCCTGGACAACCAGCGAACCCACATTATCTCTAGTAAAAATATGTGTTTTAACCAGTGACTGGGCAGAGACTCGCGATGCCTGCCCCGAGGAGGTCAAACACTTGCTTAGGCGCATGCATGAACTCTCACTACAGGCAGACTGCCTGATGTGGGGCAGCCGAGTAGTTATGCCCTTACGAGGCAGGGAGGCGTTTGTCCGGGAGCTCCATCGCGAGCACCCGGGAATCGTCCCTATGAAGATCTCACGTCTGGGGGCCTGGCATTGATGCGGACTTGGAGCTCTGCATCCGACGGTGCACCATTTGTGTCCAACTCAGTAATACCCCCAGGGAGGCCTCCCTAAGCCCCTGGTCTTGGCCCACCAAACCGTGGTCGCAGGTGCGTGTAGATTATACGGGCCCATTCATGGGCAAAATGTTCTTCGTAGTCGTTGATGCATTTTCAAAATGGATCAAGTGCACCATTTTAAACTCGAGCACCGCCTCTACCACTGTGGAGAGCCTTAGAACTATGTTTGCCATGCACGGCGTTCCTGACATATTGGTCAGTGATAATAGTCCGTGCTTCACCAGCGCAGAATTTCACGACTTTATAGTTGACCACAGTATAAATCGCGTTAAGACGGCACCTTTCAAGCTGGCCTCCAATGGCCAGGTGGAGCGAGCAGTGCAGATCATTAAACAAGGCATGCTCAGAATCCAAGGTCCCACGCTGCAGAGCCGCCTGTCGCGACTACTGCTGGCATACAGATCTCTTCCGCATTCGTTCCCCCCGCGCAACTATTGATGAAACGAACCTTAAAGAGCAGGCTCTCGTTAATCCTCCCAGACATGCATGAAATTGTTGAGGCTAAGCGTCAAAAGCTAACTGAGTACATGACCGAAATTCGATGGGGAGGTGGAATGAGATAGGGGACAAAGTGTTTGTGCTAAACTATAGCCGGGGTTGCAAATGGCTTGCAGGAACAGTAACAGACAAAGAGGGAAACAGGCTACTAGTTGTACAAATGGACAATGGCCAAACCTGCCGGAGGCATGTAGACCAAGTAAAAAGTAGATTCACTGATAACACTGAAGAACCAGAGGCAGACGACAATGTGGAACTCACACCACACCTGGTGGACAGACAGGTGGAACAACCTGAGGAAAGGGCAGTCTCAACAGACAGCCCAGGCGAGATGCCAGCAATCACATCGAACGAAACAGACAGCCCAGGCGAGATACCAGCAATCACACCGAACGAAACACAGGCACCAAGGCAAACAACTGAACCACAACTAAGACGCTCCACGCGAGAGCACAGACCACCTGAGAGACTGAATCTATAAAGGCAATAAGACCTTGGGGGAGAGTGATGTCATGTATCTCACATTACTGTATATAACTGTATCTTACCATGTTATACATGACTGTAACTGGATATGACCTGTAACAATACGCATACCTTACCACCAGGGGTGCACTTGCAGGAGACACTCCATACCTGTCCCACTGAGGTCCCACTAAATAAAGGGAGGTCTCAGGCAAGTGCAGCACTGGAGAGCTGTGAATTAAAGGTGCAGGTCCTGAGTGACCTTGTCATTAGCATGTGTCTCGTATAAGTCAGTTCATTAGAGTCAGGACTTAACAGGCCCCATCAATGCTGCTTTAAGCACGATGCGTGCAATAGTTGCAGAATAATGGGACACCTCCAACAAATGTGCAGGCGAGCTGCAAACCCTGCAAACCACCACGTTACAGAGGAAAATCGATCCACAGTGGATGAGACTGAATTGGAAACTCGTACTGAGGAAGCAGAAGTGTACGGGGTACACACGTTCATGACGAAATGCCCACCAATAATGATAAAAGTTGAACTGAATGGCATTCCAGTTTCTATGGAGCTGGACATGGGGGCAAATCAGTCCATAATTAGTTAAAAGACCTTCGACAGGCTGTGGGGAAAGAAGGCACACAGGCCCAAGCTCAGCCCCATTCACACCAAGGAACTAATCCCTGTAATTGGCAGCGCTGAAGTCAAAGTCTCCTATGATGGAGCAGTACCCGCTGTGGATTGTGCCAGGGGATGGCCCCACATTGTTTGGCAGAAGCTGGCTGGGGAAAATCTGCTGGAACTGGGACGACATCCGAGCGCTTTTGTCCGTCGACGACAGCTCATGCACCCAGGTTCTAAGCAAGTTCCCATCGTTATTCGAGCCAGACATTGGAAGCTTCTCGGGGGCGAAAGTGCAGATCCATTTGATTCTCGGTACGCGACCCATCCACCACAAGGCTCAGGCGGTACCGTACATGATGCGTGAAAAAGTGGAAATTGAGCTTGGCAGGCTGCAACGCGAAGGCATCATCGCGCCAGTGGAATTCAACGACTGGGCCAGTCCAATTGCCATGGTACTCAAGGAGGACGGCACGGTTAGAATTTGCGGGGACTATAACTGAACAATTAACCGTTTTTCGCTGCAGGACCAGTACTCGCTACCCAAGGTAGACGACCGATTTGCAACCCTGGCTGGAGGGAAGACGTTCACCAAGCTGGACCTGACCTCAGCCTACATGCCGCAGGAGCTGGAGGAGTCTTCGAAAGGCCTCACCTGCCTCAACACGCACAAACGTCTGTTTATCTCCAGCCGGTACCCGTTCGGGATTCGGTCGGCCGCAGCGATCTTCCAACGGAACATGGAGAGCCTACTAAAGTTGATTCTTTGCACAGTGGTCTTCCAGGACGACATATTGATTACAGGTCGGGACACCATGGAGCACTTGAAGAATTTGGAGGAGGTTCTTAGTCGCATGGGGCTCAGGTTGAAACGCTCGAAGTGTGTTTTCCTGGCACAGGACGTCGAATTTTTAGGAAGGAGAGTCGATGCAGACGGCATCAGACCCACCGATGCCAAGACGGAGGCCATCAAGAACGTGCCGAGAGCACAGAACATGACGGAGCTGCGGTCGTTCCTGGGACTCCTTAACTATTTTGGTAATTTCCTATCTGGGTTAAGCACCCTGCTAGAACCCCTACATGTGCTACTGTGCAAGAGAGATGACAGATTATGGGGGAATTCACAAGAGGTTGCCCTCAGAAAGCCAGAAACTTATTGTGTTCTAACAAACTGCTTGTCCTGTATAACCCACGTAAAAGATTAGTGTTAGCTTGTGATGCGTCATCATACGGGGTCGGGTGTATGTTACTACAGGCTAATGAATCGGGGATTTTGCAACCGGTTGTGTATGCGTCCAGGGGTTTGTCCAAGGCCGAAAGGGCCTACAGCATGGTTGAAAAAGAGGCTCTGGCGAGCATTTACGGGGTAAAAAAAATGCACCAGTACTTATTTGGCCTCAAGTTCGAGCTTGAAACTGACCATAAGCCGTTCATATCGCCATTCTCAGAGAGCAAAGGGATTAATACCAATGCCTTTGCCTGCATCCAAAGATGGGCACTCACGCTGTCGACATACAACTATGTAATCCGCCACAGATCGGGCACAGAGAACTGCGCAGATGCTCTCAGTCAGCTACCATTGCCCACCACCGGGGTGGAAATGGCACAGCCAGCGGACTTGCTCATGGTCATAGAGGCATTTGAGAACGAGAAGAATCCCGTTATGGCCCGCCAGATCAGGACTTGGACCAGCCAGGATCCTTTATTGTCCTTGGTAAAAAAACTGTGTCCTCCATGGGAGCTGGTCCAGTGTCCCAGTGGAGATGCAGGAAGCAATTAAGCCATTCCACAGGTGCAAAGATGAGTCGTCCCTGCAGGAGGACTTGTCTTTTGTGGGACAATCACGTGGTCTTGCCCAAGAAAGGCAGAGACACATTTATTTGCGAACTGCACAACACCCAGCCAGGCATCGTGATGATGAAAGCCATAGTCAGATCTCATGTGTGGTGGCCTGGCATCGACTCAGATTTAGAGTTATGCATACGCCAGTGCAACACTTGTTCTCAGTTGAGCAATGCACCCAGAGAGGCACCACTAAGTTTGTGCTCATGGCCATCCAAACCGTGGTCGAGGATCCATGTAGACTATGCGGGCCCATTCCTAGGCAAAATGTTTTTGATTGTTGTGGACGCCTACTCACAATGGATTAAATGTGCAATAATGTCTGTAAGCACATCCACGGCCACCATTGAAAGCCTATGAGCCATGTTTGCCACACATGGCTTGCCTGATGTCCGAGTCAGCTACAATGGGCCATGCTTCACCAGTGCTGAATTCAAGGAATTCATGACTCGCAACAGGATCAAACATGTCACATCTGCCCCATTCAAGCCTGCATCCAACGGCCAGGCAGAACGGGCAGTTCAGACCATCAAGCAAAGCTTGAAACGTGTGTCGGAAGGCTCCCTGCAGACCCGGTTGTCCCGAGTGCTGCTCAGCTACCGCACCAGACCCCACTCACTCACTGGGATTCCCCCAGCTGAGCTGCTCATGAAAAGGGTGCTTAAAACAAGGCTCTCTCTTGTCCATCCTGATCTCCATGATCACGTTCGATTTCAACCTTCTGCCTCATCATATACAGAACTGCCCGAGCTTTATAATGAACTGGTCTTGCATCCGAGTCCACATGGATCTGCACCTTGGCTCCCCTGAAGTTGCCGATGCCTGGTTCGAATAGTGAAGGGAACTTTCTCAGTAATTGGGCACATGTATCTTCCTCCGACAACAACGCCTTGATGTCGTTCCAGTCACATCTGATTTTTTCAAAGCAAGTTCCTGCTGAACAGCGTTGGGCCATTGCCTGGGACAATCCATAGCGGTAACTAGTGAACCGCACCGTCATATGACACTTTAATTGTGGCACTGCCAATCACCGTTATGAGTTCTTTGGTGTATGTGCGCAACTTGGCATTGACTGGACTCAACCTGGGCCTCAAAACCTTCGTATCCCACAGCTTGTCGAATGCCCTCTGGCTCATTATCGATTGACTTGCCCCCGTGTCCAGTTCCATCGATACCGGCACCCCATTAAATTTCACATTAATCATTATCGGTTTGCGCTTAGGAATGAGTACAGTTCATACAACTCCTCCTCTGGTATCTCGGATTGCGTATCCGAATCCGTGCTAGTCTGACCATCATCCGCCACATGGTGTGTCGCAGCTCGCTTGTTCATCTGTGGACACTGCGCTGGAGGTGCCCCACTCTCAGACAGCCTTTGCAGCTATATTTCTTAAATTGGCACTGCTGGTGCCGGTGATTTCCCCCACAACGCGAACATGGAGAAATCGGATGCATTCCCGCTGGCGGACTTTGGGCAACCACAGGTTTCGCCTACGCAGTCGGGTAGGCTCTGACATGTGCCGCTCTGCAGAACACCGAATCAATCACATTTACAGTACTTGCCGAGTTTCGACTTTTCACTGATATCTATTTTAGACTTCTATCCGTCGTCATGCATGGCTGAGCGATCGTGGTGGCCCTGTTCAAGTCCAACGTCTCCACCGCCAGTAGTTTACGCGGGATCACCTCGTGGCTGATGCTGATTACAAAGAAGTCCCGCAGCATGTCTGCCAACACAGCCCCGAACTTACACGGTCCCGCTAGACGTTTCAGGTTGGCAACGAATTCCGCCGCATTCTGGCCCTCTGAGCGAACGTGTGTGTAAAATCTATATCTCGAGATGATGATGCCTTCGTCTGGCTTAAGACGGTCCTGTACCAGTGTACACAATTCTTCATACGCCTTCTCTGTTGGACTCACAGGCAGGAGTAGATTCTTTATCAGACTGATATGTCCTTACTATACTGTATAAATGCACACGAGGACTATACTTGAGAGAAGGACCAGTTATCATTATTACCAAGACCTCAAGTGATGAAGGTGGGTGGAGCTTCCACTTTTATACCTGAAGGTCCAGGTTAGGAGTGTCTCCCACAAGTTCAACCTCTTGTGGTCAATGTTCTCAAGCTGGACAACTTAGGTCAACTTATACATGGGTTACAATGATAGTTGAATACATGATATCACCTCTCCCGCCAAAGTCTTATTGGGATCACAGGTTAAGTCTCTCTGGTGGTTTACGCTCCCTTGTAGAGCGCCTGATTTGGGGCTCCAATTGTTGGGCGCTGGCCTGAGTGTCTGCTGTTTGCGGTGCCTCAGGCCTGTCCGGACTGCTCACAGTAACTGGGCTCTTCTCCACTTGGTTCCGGTGTTTGATGGCCCCATTGCCCTCCGCAGGGAACCTCTTCTCCACTAATTGACATGTTGGATTCTTCTGCTTAAAAGACTTTTAAAAGGACATAAAGGAAGGAGTGTACAAATTTCAGAGCCCCCATATTTGCTCTTGTTTTAAAAGGTCAGAAACTTATTTTGCTGCAGTGATATTTTTGTATGTCTACAGGGTTGCAGTGCTAGCAGAAGATGGGAATAAAATAAAGGTATTTAAAAAGAGA
Source organism: Pristiophorus japonicus (assembly GCF_044704955.1). Taxonomy (NCBI): domain Eukaryota; kingdom Metazoa; phylum Chordata; class Chondrichthyes; family Pristiophoridae; genus Pristiophorus; species Pristiophorus japonicus. The sequence goes on along the minus strand of NC_091983.1, from coordinate 177,296,685 downwards.
TCTACTGTTTACAGACAAAGAAGACTGACATTTATCTGTATACAGTTTATGCCTCTACGACGTGTTCTTCCTCTGCTTCTTCTATGGGGTTGCTGTACCTCCTTTTAGTTTGATCCACGTGTTTGCGGCAGATTTGTCCATTGGTAAGTTTAACTACCAAAACCCTATTCCCCTCTTTGGCAATCACAGTGCCTGCAAGCCATTTGGGCCCTGCAGCATAATTAAGGACAAAAACAGGGTCATTGACATCAATACATCACACCCTCGCATTCCTGTCATGGTAGTCACATTGTGACTGATGCCTGCTCTCAACAATTTCTTTCATAGTAGGGTGTGTAAGGGATAACCTGGTTTTGAGCGTCCTTTTCATTAGCAGCTCTGCAGGTGGAACCCCTGTGAGCGAGTGTGGTTGGGATCTATTGACCAACAGGATAACCGGCTTTGTAGGGAACCCCCTTGGATTCTGAGCATTCCCTGTTTGATTATCTGCACTGCTCGTTCCGCCTGGCCGTTTGAGGCCGGCTTGAACGGTGCCGTTCTGACATGGTTGATTCATTGCCTGCCATGAAGTCTTGGAATTCAGTGCTTGTGAAGCAATGGCCATTGTCGCTGACCAAGACATCCGGTAGACCATGGGCGGCGAACATTGCCCGTAGACTTTTTACCGTGGCCGAGGATGTGCTTGAATTTAAAATGGCACACTCAATCCATTTGGAGTAGGCGTCTACTACAACCAAAAACATTTTTCCCAGGAAAGGATCTGCGTAGTCCACATGGATGCGTGACCATGGCTTGGCGGGCCAGGACCAGGGGCTAAGAGGGGCTTCCCTGGGTGCGTTGCCCAGCTGAGCACAGTGTTGCACCTGCGAACACAAAGTTCCAGGTCTGCATCTATCCCTGGCCACCAAACTTGTGACCTGGCAATTGCCTTCATCATGACAATGCCCAGGTGCTCATTGTGAAGTTCTCTGATAAACAACTCTCTGCCCATCTGGGGCATGACTACTCGGTTTCCCCACAGTAGGCAATTGGCCTGAATCGAGAGTTCATCCTTGCGCCTATGAAACGGTTTAAATTCCTTAGGTCATGCCCCGTACGTGGCTGCCCAGTCCCCATTCAGGACACATTTCTTAACTAAAGACAGTAGCGGGTCTTTATTTGTCCAGACTTTAATCTGACGGGCTGTCACGGGTGAGCCTTCGCTTTCGAAAGCTTCAACAGCCATGACCATCTCAGCATCATGCTCAGTTGCCCCCTCAGTGGTGGCTAGTGGGAGCCTGCTGAGTGCATCGGCACAGTTTTCAGTGCCCGGTCTGTGCCGAATTTTGTAGTCACAGGTGACTAACGTAAGTGCCCATCTCTGTATGCGAGACAATGTATTCGCATTTATGGCCTTGTTGTCGGCCAAAAGGGACGTTAGGGGTTTGTGATCTGTCTCCAGCTCAAATTTCCTGCCAAACAGGTACTGGTGCATTTTTCTTACTGCATATACACATGCGAGCGCTTCCTTTTCTACCATCCCGTAGCCCCTTTCTGTCTCGGACAGACTTCTGGAGGCATAAGCTACCGGCTGTAACTGACCATTGGCATTCACATGCTGCAACACACACCCAACCCCATAGGACGACGCATCGCACGTTAAAACAAGTTTCTTACACGGGTCATATAACGTTAACAATTTGTTGGAGTATAACAAATTGCATGCTCTATTAAAAGCCCTTTCCTGGCTGTCCCCCCAGACCTATTTTCGACCTTTGCATAGGAGCACGTGTAACGTGCTCAATTTGGGAAGAAAGTTACCAAAATAGTTCAGGAGCCCCAGGAACGAATGCAGCTCCGCCGTGTTACGGGGTCTGGGTGCTCTCTGGATCACTTCCGTTTTGAACGCAGTAGGTCTGATCCCGTCTGCTGCTACCCTCCTCCCCAGGAATTCTACCGCTGGAGCTAAGAAGACGCACTTCGCCTTTTTCAGTCGCAGCCCTACCCGGTCCAGTCTGCATAGCACCTCCTCCAGGTTGTGGAGGTGTTCTTGGGTATCGCGACGCGTGATGAGGATGTCGTCTTGAAAAACCACCGTCATTGTAATCGACTTGAGGAGGCTTTCCATATTTCGCTGAAAGATCGTGGCGGCCGAACGCATCCTGAACGGACATCTGTTGTACTCAAACAACCCCTTGTGTGGCGTGATGGTGGTCAGCTTCTTCGACTCACTCGCCAGCTGCTGGGTCATGTAAGCTGAGGTCAGGTCCAATTTTGAAAAAAGTTTGCCACCGGATAGCGTCGCAAAGAGGTCCTCCGCTCTCAGTAGCGGGTACTGGTCTTGGATTGACACCCGATTGATGGTGGCCTTGTAATCGGCACATATCTTGACCGACCCATCCGCCTTGAGCATCGGCATGATCGGGCTCGCCCAGTCACTGAATTCGACTGGCGAGATGATGCCTTCCTTCAGCAGGCGGTCCAATTCGCATTCAATCTTTTCCCGCATCACGTAAGGCACCGCTCTGGCCTTGTGGTGTACTGGCCTGGCGGCCGGGTTTATGTGAATCACTACCTTGGCCCTCATGAAAGTGCCGATGCTGTGTTCAAATAATGAGTCAAATTTGTCCAGGACCTGTGAGCACGATACTCGCTCCACAGAAGAAATTGCATTGTCATCGCCCCATTTCCAATTCATGACAGCAAGCCAACTCCTCCCAAGTAGTGCGGGGCTGTCCCCTGGGACAATCCAGAGTGACAACCTGTTCTCCGAACCTTTGTGGGTCATGACTACCATGGCACTGCCTAGCACCGAAATGATTTCCTTTGTATATGTCCGTAGCTGTGCGTCAATTGGCAATAATTTTGGCCTCCTGGCCTTGGACACCCACAACCTTTCGAACTGTTTGATACTCATCAGGGACTGGCTGGCCCCCGTGTCTAGCTCCATTGATACTGGGATGCCATTGAGGAGCACTTTCATCATTATCGGTGGCGTCCTGGTGTATGAACTGTGTATGTGCTCCATATGAACTCGCTGAACTTCAGCTTCCAGCGATTTCCCCCAGTATTCATTTGGCCTCGTAGGGCTTACATTGGGCCCGTCTTCCTCGTACATCAACCTGGCTGCAGGCTTCCTGCACATACGCGCCAAGTGACCGCTGATGTTGCAATTTCTGCAGGAATATTGCTGATACCTGCAAGCTCTGGCTGGGTGTTTGCCTCCACACCTCCAGCATGAGCTGGAGGCCCCGTTGTTGGAAACATAAGGTCCATTACCAGTCGATTGTCTCTGACTGTCTCTGTAACTGTCCATAAGCGCACCATTAACAGGTGTTGATGGCCCCATTACTGGCCGCATTGTCCATTGCGATGGCGTGAATCGTCGTTCAGCTAGCCATTGTCTCTGTTGAATTCCCCCTTTGGGTTCGACTGCATGCTGGGGCATGTCCGATTGCCCTTGCCTGCCTAGAGAACTGTGTGCCGCATTAACAATATTGACTCCCTGGTCGTTTGCCGCATTTGAGCCAAGATTTTTGTCATACATCATTCTGGTCTCTTCCTCTCCTTAAGATAAATGTCTGGGCTATCAGAGCCACCTCTTCCAAGGTTAAATTTTTGGTCTCAATCAGTTTCCTGAAAACTCCAGCGTGCCCGATGCCCTCAATAAAAAAACTCTCTCAGCATCTCTGCTCTGCATGCATCTGGGAACGTACATAGGCTCACCAGTCGCCAGAGATCTGCCACGAAGTCTGGAACGCTTTGCCCTTCTCGCCGCCGTTGCGTGTAAAACTGGTGTCCCGCCATGTGCATGCTGCTCGCCGGTTTAAGGTGTTCCCCGATCATCTTACTGAGCTCTTCGAACGTCTTGTCCGCCGGCTTCTCTGGCGCTAGGAGGTCCTTCATCAGGGAGTATGTTCTGGATCCACAAACCGTCAGGAGATGAGCCCTGCCTTTGTCGGCCGAATCCTGTCCCAACCATTCCTTAGTGACAAAACTTTGCTGTAGTCTCTCAATAAAGTCATCCCAATCATCACCAACACAGTACCTCTCTTCTGTGCTGTTAGTGGCCATGCTCGCGTGGTTTAAATCCCAGTTTCTCATCGCCAATAATATGTCCTTACTATACAGTATAAATGCACACGAGGACTATACTTGAGAGAAGATCACTCTGTGATCAGTTACCTTTATTACCAAGACCTCAAGCGATGAAGGTGGGTGAAGCTTCCCCTTTTATACCTGAAAGTCCAGGTTAGGAGTGTCTCCCACAAGTTCACCCCCTTGTGGTCAATGTTCCTAAAGTGTACAACTCATGTCAGCTTATACATGGGTTACAATGATAGTTGAATACATGACACAGACCATAAATTTTTGGACCGCAAACCATGAACACCGCACAGCGCCGATCTGCGTTGCCGACCTCCTCCATTTTGGTGGCCACAAAGAACTGGCTCAAACGGCTCACAAAGTCTCTTTCCACAAATCGCTCCAACAATCCAATTGTGCACATTTTTGCATGCAAAGGTTCTTATGGCTCGTCGTCAAATGTTGTGCATGCAATAACTGTTCAACTCAGTACTGTTTAACTCCAAGAGCTATAACCTTGGCTCTGCTTTATTAAGGCCCAAAGTGCCAAATATCCAAAATGGCTGGTCTTTTATACTTAGGCAGCACACACGTGCGTGCAGCCCAATGGCCTCCAACAGTGACGCCATCTAGTGACTAGTGATCCCAAAAGTACATACATGACATATGGAAACCAGGAAAATCATGGTGGACATCAGCAGTATTTGCAGTACATGCAGGCTGAGCGGCCCCAGCCTGTGGGCACCATCGGGGCAGGCCGGGGAGTGGAAGGAGTGGTGTGGAGGCCTGGTCCAGCCGGCTGAGCGGCCCCCGGCCTGGCCCAACAGGCTGAGTGGCGCCCGGCCTGCGAGCACCATCGGAGCAGGCCGGGGAGCGGCGTGGAGACATACCACTCCAGAGAGCAGTACGTGCTGGAGCAGGAGAGCAACGGCAGTGAAAAGGGAAGGCCATCAAGCTCCAGGTCGGTGATTGGAGCGTGAGCAGATACAGCAGGAGCGGCGAGGTCGGGGCAAAGGAGGGGTAAGAGATGTGGAGGGATGTGGTCGGGACCCAGGAGAGGTGCGAGTTCGGGGCCCAGGAAAGGCGAAGGTCCAGGGGCAGCACGGGCCAGCCCACACTGCAATATGTGTGTGCACTAGGTCTGTGCAGCAGAGCAGGTCTCCAGTCGTCCTGGTTAATCCTTGCTACTGGAGCAAGACCTAACTCTGTCAAGCCCGTGTGGTGGCTGGTGTGCAACGGCCACCACATGTTAAAAAAATCCAAGCACAGGCATCTTCCACCCTTCAAGATTTAGTTCAGGACCTGGAATTTTAGGTCCTTCATTGAAACACCTGTGAACTTCTTGACGTGGAAGCAAGTCATCCTCGATTCGAGGGACCGACTATGATGATGGATATGACGGAGTAGTACTCAATGTAGTGTATTTCAACAGGCAAATTCTTTTCCAGCAATGATGTGGTAACTTGGAAGAGAAAATTCTACATTTTATTTAAATACTCTTGTTTTAGTTACTGCCACGAAGGAAATTGCTCAAATTTACCAATATCTCGCAAAGATTCCAGGTACCTTTCCCCTACAGAGGAGAAGAATCCCTTTCTGGGCTTTTAAAATGAGTTTAAAGGGGCAGACGAAGCCTGCGGGGGATAAAAGGGGATGCATTCATGGAGACCCCCCCCCCCCTTCCCCCAGTGTTTGGACTCATAGGAAAGGGAATTCAAAATGGACCTAAATTACAGAAGCTTGAGATCCCCTAAACATCTATGGGAAGGAGCATATCAATTTTAAGATTCTACAACATTTTGACTGCGAAAAAGAGTTACCAAATACAGGAGGTGGGGCCAACGTCTGAAGCAAATTTGTGTATTAAAGACCCCAGGCTATTCACCCCCTAAGAGATAATCAAATTACCCAATCAAGCACAATGGAAATCATGGTCAGAAAAACTGGACAATCCTAAAACAATGCAAAACCAGTGATAGCACATTCACACACCCAAATCGAGTTACTGCTGACAAAGGAGACATTTGAAAATCAATGGACAGAACAGTTTAAACAGAGCACAAGAGATTTGATGGGAGATAACGGAGCCTTTTTTTGGGGGATATATCTATCCCCCAGTTTTACAAGGAAAGACTAGCAGAACACAGAGCTAGCAGAACACAGACTCGAACAAGGAACAGACTGGAACACAGACAGACACAAGCAGCCGGAGTGAAGAAATGGAGTCATGAAGGAACCTACAAGAAATCATCAAGGACCGACTGAGCACGAGGCCCACGAAATGGAAGGTTGTCAGCAACCAAATTGACAAACCCAGGCTACCACAACCAGTGAAACGACCAACCAAAACCAACTCAGCAAAAACCGAAGAATCGACATTTATTTCCACTCTACAATCTACTTCTGAACGGCCAACGGGTGAGAAATTACCTAAAAGGACTAACTAAAACCAAAGAAAGTGGGTACTTATCCCATACATCCGAAACGCAACTTACCGCATCAACGGACGCACCCCAACTGAAGACTACGCAGTCCGAAGTCCTCTCCTCCGTCCGGGGTGCGGCTCGCCTAGAAGGCCAAGTGCAGCAAACCCCGAAACCGTGATTCACCGGCAACTGTCTAAAGGGATTGGTGAGCATAGTCCCTGAACCCTCAGAGCTATAACTTAATTATTTAGGGGAATTGGGAGGGGGGAAGCTGGGATAACTTGTGTAAATGTAGCTGCATATCCCTTCTTTACTCCATTTAGAGTTTAAGCTGTATTCTTTTCCCCACAGGCTGTAATTTGACATTTTATTCAATGTGTTGTACCCCTCAGTGTATATTGGTCTGTGTGTGTTATTAAAGGTGTGCCTTTTACTTCTTTTTAAACACAATAAAGCCATATCTGCTTCCTACCTTGAAACCAATTGTCTGTCCAAGTCTGTCACAGTCCCTTCATAATTCCAGTGTCTAGAACCAAGGGTGTGGGAGCGATTCGGAACCGCTCATATAAGGTCAGAAGGGAAAGCTGACCCCCTGCAAACCACCCTTTACAGACTTCAAGCACCAGACCCGACATGATTCACTACAGGAGACTCACACTGAAGCTGAAACTGTACAGAGACTGAAGAAGGATGAAGGGCACTCAGTTAAAGTAAGTTATTCGTTAAAATGTCAGAAATTTGTTCAGTTCAAAACTATAGACACTGACTGGGGAGGAGGTAAGTGCTGACGATTGCTTGGCTGCTGAAGAAAATTCATGAATTAATATCTCCACATAATGAGAGACAATATTAAGTAGGAAAATAATGGGCTTTCATTTTAAAAGACAGAATTTGATGCCTGGTTTCCATTTCAGAAATTTCCAGATGGTCCATTCAAAAAATAAAAGCAGACAGGTGGGAAAGAGAACATTTTAAATGAATTCACTGTGTGTTGTTTCATGCTGACGTTTGGATGTTTAATTGTTGGTGCTCATTTAGTACTTCAAAGGCCTCAAATACTTTGCAAATTCACGGTACTAAAAGAAAGAATTGAGTAGGAACTGCCTGATCCATTGCTGCTGTGTGATTTAATGGAAATACACAGACATTCCTGCTTCAGGGATCCAGCTGCATCGTGGAGTGGCAGGAATAGCAGAGGTGTGATCCCGCCCATTCCACTGAGTTTCTCATTTCCTTTATGTTGCCTTGAGGCAAGGACCTACCTTCCACTTAGCTCCTCCGCATGGGGTTGAGGTGAGAGGGAAAATCATTGCATACCTTCTCCTTGGCTTCAAAGAGACACTGACAGATGTCCATAAAGCGGTTGCCAACCCACTCTCTCAGCTAAAGAAACCTCCATGTGAAGCAGGTTAAGCATAAAAAGATTTTATTCTCTTAATCTGAAAAAAATTACCAAGTAGTGAAGAGTCAAACTGCACTGGTAATTTATTCCACAGCACTATTACTCTCTGTGTTGCCATGGACCAATTCTTCATCCTGGACTTAAATGAGAAGCTGCAGCAGGCTATGGAAACCAGGATAATCATGGTGGACATCAGCTACATGCAGCGCATGGAGTAGCACTTGATGTAGTGTATTTCAACAGGCAAATCCTTTCATACATTACAACAGTGACTACACTCCAAAAGTACTTAATTGGTTGTAAAGTGCTTTGGACGTCCGGTGGTCGTGAAAGACGCTATATAAATGCAAGTATTTCTTTCTTTCTGCGTAAGGAAGTTCTGCATAACTTACCTTTTTATTCATTCCTTCCTTATTTTAGCCCATGTTTCCTCATCCTGTTTTTTTTCTGCCTGAGGAGGATAGGCCACATTTGCAGATGACAGTAAGGCAGTGTTTTGGAACTAAGGGCAGATTTCAAGTTTAGGATTTAGTGCCACAAGAATTTTTTCTCAGTCTTCCAAACTGTATCTAAACTGCACAATGTACACATTTTTGCAACTAATCATATTTACTTTCTGTTGTACAAAGTAGGTTTTGTTTAATGCAAAAATGTTATGAAACCATATTATCAGTTTGGTATAGGGTTGGTTGTTGGATATTATGTCAATATTTTCTTCTGTTGAAGTGCAAATACACCAATCAAACTTTAGTGAAACAGTTTGGCTCAGTTAGTAGCACTCTCACCTCAGCTATAATTTGTCACAGGTTAAAGCCTCACGACGAATTTCAGCATGTAGTAATGGGGAAATGCAACAATGTTGGATGGTGCTGCCCTTCAAATGAGAATTTTACCAAAGTCTGTGCAGATGGATATAAAAGATCCCATGGCACTATTCAATTAAGAGCTGGAAAATAGATTTCCCTCAAACAATGCCACCATAGATAGATTATCTGGTTATTCACTAATTTGCTTTTTGTGAGACTTTGCTGTGCTCAAATTGGCTGCAACATATATCTACCATCATTATAGGCAGTTCCTCAGAGTCGAGTAAGACTTGCTTCCACTCTTAGAGTGAGTTCTTTGATGGCTGAACAGTCCAATACGAGAGTCAGAGACTCTGTCACAGGTGGGACAGGTAGTCATCGAGGGAAGGGGTGGGTGAGATTGGTTTGCCGCACGCTCTTTCCACTGCCTGCGCTTGATTTCTGCATGCTCTCGGCGATGAGACTAGAGGTGCTCAGCGCCCTCCCAGATGCACTTAGGGCAATCTTTGACCAGGGACTCCCAGGTGTCAGTGGGGATGTCGCACTTTATCAGGGAGGCTTTGAGGGTGTCCTTGTAACATTTCCGCTGCCCACCTTTGGCTCGTTTGCCGTGAAGGAGTTCCGAGTAGAGCACTTGCTTTGGGAGTCTCGTGTCTGGCATGCGAACTATGTGGCCTGCCCAGCGGAGCTGATCATGTGTGGTCAGTGCTTCAATGCTGGGGATGTTGGCCTGGATGAGGACGCTAATGTTGGTGCGCCTGTCCTCCCAGGAGATTTGTAGGAATTGCGGAGACATCGTTGGTGGTATTTCTCCAGCGACTTGAGGTGTCTGCTGTACATGGTCCATGTCTCTGAGCCATACAAGAGGGTGGGTTTATTTACTGCAGCCTTGTAGACCATGAGCTTGGTGGCAGTTTTGAGGGCCTGGTCTTCAAACACTCTTTTCTTCAGGCGGCCGAAGGCTGCATTGGCACATGTATCTACTTAACAACAGTGGCTACACTTTAAGATGTAATCAATTGGCTGTAAAGTGTTTCAGGAAGTCCTGAGGGCGGGAACGTCACTGTGTAATTACAGGTTCTTTCTTTGCGGCATGTTTACTAATTTCACACAGATTGATTAACAAATACTGTTTCCCTGCTTGAGCACAAGCACAGCGCTCTAAAAACAATCCTTGTGTGAAATTATTTGAGATATTTCAGCAACATGATAAGGCACTATTTAATTGAGGTATTTCTTTTTTATTCCATGTATATAATGTTATGCACCATTACAATATAAGCTTGTCAAGGTCAGCATTTTGCAACATCTGCTGCCATGGTTTCCTCCTCAGCTGGGTGCAGAACATAGAACTTACAATGGCACAGTCTTAAACAATAATATTGGAGACTTCAGCGTAGCTATAAACTTCACCGCATGGGCGGTAAGCTGATGGAGCAGATGTTACCCCCAATGTAGAACCAGCCCGAGCTTCATCCCATGCCTGAGCGGCAAACCAGTCCCACACCAGAGTTAACGATGTGGGGATGGGAAGAGAAGCTGTTGTAGATGATTCTCTGGCTACGATTAGATAGATAAGAGTACAGTCCCACCTAGCTGGATGACAGTGGAAAGGCATTGGAGAAGGTGGTTAACCATGCCAAAGACTGCAGACAGGTCAAGAAGTGTGAGGAGGGATAGTTTGCCTTTGCCAGTTCTAAATAGGTTACATCTTCCTCCTCATAAGAACATTGTGAAAGTTAACAAATTGATGGTGAGATTAATGCCTGAAATATTTTTTTATCAACAAAGCAGTGGATATATAGCATAGACTTTTAGCAAAGCAGTTAGTACTGTCTCAATTAACTCACTTGTAAAAGAGCTGGATCAATATCTGGTTAGGAATAGGATTGAGGTTCTAGGAATAGACATAGATAATGGGAATACCTTCACCACATGGACAGCAATGGTTCAAGAAGGTGGCTCACCACCACCTTCTTGAGGGCAATTAAGGATGGCAATAAATGCTGGTCTTGCCAGTGATACCCCATCCCAGAAACTAATAAAATAAAAAAATCAAACACAATGTTCCCTTTAGTCTAAGCACAGGGGATGAGTCACTTGTAGAATACAGACAATCATGATTTATTTTGCTTGGGTTGTGAGGCAAGATTAATACCTTTGAGTTTTAATTTGATGATACTATGTATTGTGTTCCTAACACAGATGAGGCTGCACACAGGGAGGTTAAAGTAACAGTGACCTCAGTCTTTAATAAGACACTCCAGAGTGAGGAACAGGCCATAGGGGCCAGCTTATATACAGTTCTCAGGGCTCAGGGCTGGTCTGAATGCCTTGTTGCACCACAGTCTCTCAAACATCTTTTTACTCATGATGGATTGGCTAGCACCAGTGTCCAGTTCCATGGCTATGGGTAAGCCATTCAATTTTACGTTTAGCATTATAGGTGGACATTTCATCGAAAATGTGTGCACCCCATGTACTTCAGCATCTGCCTCCTCTCTCTCAGGCTCTAAATTGCTTTGATCCACCATGGACTGATCTTCCTCTGCCACGTGGTGGTTAGCAGGTTTTGCAGAGCTTACAGCTTGTTTGCAAGCTTGTTGGAGGTGCCCCATTGTTCCACAGCTCTTGAAAACATACCCTTTGAAGCGGCATGAATAGGCTGAATGGAAGCCTCTACAACGCCAATAAGGTGTGAATTGCCTTGCATTCATCCTTTGTTGCGGACTCTGAGTCATCTGGGTCACCTGAGGCCTGCTGGCAGTTGCAGACTCGTGGGTTCTGCCCTAAACATTTCTGCTCGCAAACACAGTTCCAGTTAATTTGCGAACATTACTAGCACTTGTGTGCTGAGAGATTTGTTTGGTGTTATCACTGGTGGACCTAAACGCCTGTTCTATCGCAATGGCCTTACTGAGGGTCAGTGTCTCTACAGTCAAAAGTTTTCGTAGGATGGTCTCGTGGCCAATGCCCAGTACAAAAAAGTCTCTGAGCATTTGCTCCAGGTAGCCATCAAACTCACATTGTCCTGCAAGTCACCTTAGCTCGGCGACGTAGCTCACCACTTCCTGACCTTCAGATCACTGGTACGTGTAGAACCGATACCTCGCCATCAGCACGCTCTCCCTCAGGTTAAGATGCTCCAGAACTAGTGTACACAGCTCCTCATACAACTTATCTGTGGGTTTCACCGGAGTCAGAAGATTCTTCATGAGGCTGTAGGTCGGTGTCCTGCAGACTGTGAGGAGGACTGCTCTCCTTTTTGCAGCGCTTCCTTCTCCGTCCAGCTCGTTGGCTACAAAGTACTGGTCTAGCCATTCAACATAGGCTTCCCAGTCCTCACCCGCCGAGAACTTCTCCAGGATGCCCACAGTTTGCTGCATCTTTGCGTTGGATTCGTATTCTTGTCGCCAGTTATTGTGTTCCTAACACAGATGAGGCTGCTCACAGGAAGGTTAAAGTAACAGTGACCTCAGTCTTTATTAAGACACTCCAGAGTGAGGAACAGGCCTTAGGGGCTGGCTTATATACAGTGCTCCCAAGGGATGCTGGGATCCCTTGGGACTTCAGGGGATGAGCTCCCTGGTGGCGGAACATGGGAGTGCATGTTTTACAGATACACAACACGATGATTATTTAAATAAGTCACCATTGGATCATTATCCTTGAATGATAGATTCGCTCCATGGATATTGATTTCTCAATTAATTTAAGACAAATTTTGAAAGAACATAAGAACATAAGAAATAGGAGCAGGAATAGGACATTTCAAATAAGAGGAGGAGTAGGACAGCAAAGAACGATGAAAAAAATAATAAAGAGAGGGAAGATAGATTATGAAAGTAAACTAGCAAAAAATATAAAAACAGATAGTATGAGTTTCTACAGCTATATATAAAAACGAAGAGTGTGCCTAAAGTAAATGTTGGTCCCTTAGAGGAAAAGACTGTGGAATTAATAATAGGGAACAGGGGAATGGCAGAGACTTGAAATAAATATTTTGTATCAGTCTTCATGGTAGAAGACATTAAAAACATCCCAATAATGGATAATCAAGGGGCTATAGGGAGGGAGAAACTTAAAACAATCACTGTTACTAAAGAAGTACTCAGTAAAATAATGGGACTAAAGGTGCACATGTCCCCTGGACCTGATGGCTTGCATCCTAGGGTCTTAAAAGAAGTGGCTACAGAGATAGTGGATGTATTGGTTGTAATCGACCAAAATTCCCTGGATTCCAGAGAGGTTCCAGTGGATTAGAAAACCACAAACGTAACGCTCTAATTTAAACAATGAGGCAGACAGAAAGTAGGAAACTATAGACCAGCTAGCCTAACATCCATCGTTGGGAAAATGCTGGAGTCCATTATTAAGGAAGCAGTACATTTAGAAAAGCATAATTCAGTCAAGTAGAGTTAGCATGGTTTTATGAAAGGGAAATCATGTTTGACACATTTGCTGGAGTTCTCTGAGGATGTAATGAGCAGGGTGGATAAGGGGGAACCAGTGGATGTGATGTGTTTGGATTTTAAAAAGACATTCGATAAGGTGCCACATAAAAGGTTACTGCACAAGATAAAAGTTCACGGGGTTGGTGGTAATATATTAGCATGATTAGCGGATTGGCTAACTAACAGAAAACAAAGAGTCAGGATAAATGGGTTATTTTCCAATTGGCAAACAATAACTAATAGGGAATGGTGCTGGGGCCTCAACTATTTACAATCTATAATTAATGATTTGGATGAAGGGACCGAGTTTAATGTAGCCAAGTTTGCTGATGGTGGGAAAGCAGATTGTGAGGAGGACACAAAAAAACTGCAAAGGGATAGAAACAGGCTAAGTGAGTGGGCAAAAATTTGGCAGATGGAGTATAATGTGGGAAAGTGTGAAGTTATCCACATTAGCAGAACAAATAAAAATGCTAATTATTATTTAAATGGAGAAAAATTACAAAATGTTGCTGTACAGAGGGACCTGGGGGTTCTTATGCATGAAATATAAAAAGTTAGTATGGAGTAAATCAAATAATCAGGAAGGCAAATGGAATGTTGGCCTTTATTGCAAGGGGGATAGAGTATAAAAGCAGAGATGTCCTGCTACAACTGTACAGGGTATTGGTGAGACCACACCTGGAGTACTGCATACAGTTTTGGTCTCCTTATTTAAGGAGGGATATACTTGCATCAGAGGCAGTTCAGAGAAGGTTCATGCGGTTGATTCCTGAGATGAAGTGGTTGACTTATGAAGAAAGGTTGAGCAGGTTGGGCATGTACTCATTGGAGTTCAGAAGAATGAGAGGTGATCTTAATATAAGATAATGAAGGGGCTTGACAAGGTAGATGCAGAGAGGATGTTTCCACTCATGGGGGAATCTAGAACTAGGGGACATAGTTTCAGAATAAGGGGTCGCCCATTTAAAATGGAGATGAGGAGGAATTTCTTCTCTCAGAGGGTTGTAAATCTATGGAATTCTCTGCCCCAGAGAGCTGTGGAGGCTGGGTCATTGAATATATCTAATGCAGAGATAGACAGATTTTTGAGCAATAAGGGAGTAAAGGGTTATGGGGAGTGGGCAGGGAAGTGGAGCTGAGCCCATGATCAGATCAGCCATGATCTTATTGAATGGCGGAACAGGCTTGAGGCCAAATGGACTACTCCTGCTCCTATTTCTTATGTTCTTATTTTCTTATTTGGCCCCTTGAGCCATTTAATAAGATCATGGCCTGATAGAATACTAGAATTATCATAGAATCATAGCAATTTACAGCACGGAAGAAGGCCATTTCGGCCCATCGTGTCTGCGCCGGCTGACCAAGACATGCACGCCAAGGTCACTGTGTTTGTCTACTCAGGCGGCAAGCTCCTTCACCTCCTCTCCCATCAACAGTTGCTCCTCCTCGTCAGTGCACTTGAGCTCACCTGGTGTTGTCCCCTCAAGCTCATTAACTGCATCCTCTGGGACATGTGTTGCCTTGCACATGCTTTCTACAATTAACCAGAAAGACACTGGTTGCTATGAGATGCTGTGTTGTTCTGGGCTGTTGGAAGTGCTAGCTACACTTCCATACCTACATGATGTACAGGTGTACATAGGGACCTAGGAAGATGGCAACAGGAGTGGGCAATGCAGCCTCTCAAGTCTATTCCGCCATTCAGTTAGATCACAGCTGATCTGTACCTCAACTCCATTTAGCCGTTTTTGATCCTTAACCCTTGATAACAAACAAAAATCTATCAATCTTAGTCTTAAAAATTTTGATCGACCCAGCATCCTAGCCTTTTGAGGGAGGGTGTTCCAGATTTCCACAACCATTTGTGTGAAAAAGTGTTTTCTTGTTTCCCTTCTAAATGGCCACGATCTAATTTTAAGATTATACCCATTGGCTCTGGAATCCCCCACCTGAGGAAATAGTTTCTCTTGTACAGGTTCTTTTTATCTACCCTGTTGAATCCCTTTAATTTTTTTAACTACGATTAGATCACTCCTCAATCTTCTGACTTAAGGGACTGCAAGCCAAGTTTTTGCAACCTATCCTCATAATGTAACCCTTTAAGCCCTAGTAAATCTGTGATGTTCCCTCCCCACACCCCCGCCCCCACCCCAAGGCCAATATATCCTTCTTGAGGTTTGATGCCCAAAACTGAACACTGTACTCTCAATGACGTCTGACCAAGGCTCTGTATAACTGAAGCAGCACTTCCTCACTTTTGTGCTCTAAGTCCTTGCAATACTATATTCCTTTAGCCTTTTTGATTACTTTTTGTACCTGTGCACTAGATTTTAGTGATTTATATACTTGGACAACTAAATTCTTTTGCTCTTCCACAGCTCTTAATCTCTTGCCATTGAGAAAATATTCTGATTTGTCTTTCTTGGATCCCAAGTGGATGACCAGACACTTCCCCACATTGAACTTCATCTGCCATAGATTTTCCCACTCACTGAGTCTGTCTATGTCCCTTTGTAACTTCCTGTTCCCATCTGCAAAACTTACTATGCCTCATAACATAGTATCATCTGCAAACTTGGATTTATAACACACTGTTCCTTCATTCAAGTCATAGAATATATATGGTAAAAAGCTGAGGCGCCAGACAACATCCGTGGGGAACATTACTTGTCATATCTCACCAATCCGAGAACATTCCCATTATCCCTACTCTCTGATTCCTACCTCCTAACTAATTACCAACCCATGTGACAGAGACACGTCCAATTCTGTGTACTTTTATTTTTGCTAATATCTCTTGTGTGGAATCTGAGAGAAGTGTAGAAGATGGCTCCAAAAAGCACCTTCAAACAGGTACAGTAGAGCAGCAGTAATGTCACTGGACTAGCAACCCAGAGGTTGTGAGGTTAAATCCCATAATGGATAGTTATAAAATTGAATAAATGTGATTTGTAGCCAGCACTGAAAAAATAACCATGAAAGTTGCTATTTTATTGGAAAAGTCCAACCAGCTCATTGATATCATTCAGGAAACCCGCTATTGAGGAAAGCTGCTACTCCTATCCAGTCTGCTGTACATGTGACTCTAATCTACATTATATGGTTGACACTTATTGCTCTCTGGAATAGTTTCACATGCCATTCAGTTGTATGAATACTTACTATAGAAGAAAATCCATCCCTACTTTCTCAGGGCAACTGAGGTTGGACAATAAAACCATGCCTCGCCAGTGTGAACCCATATATATTTTTTAAATAGAGTTTGCATTGTCTTTTGCCATGGTTCTATTGTACCGCAGATAGATTAGAAATGTTGTCAAGAATTTTTGCTCTGTATAACCTTTAGAACATTGGTCAACAACTGTGTCTCTTCATACAACCACTTATTGTTGAGCAGCTGGCTGTCGATGTGCTGGATATTTCAATACCCTCTCTATCACTCTCTCTCTATCCCCCTTCCCCTACTCCTCACCTGTTCGTACCACCTTGGTACTGGGAGCTTTCCTTGAATATTAAATAAGGGCTGATCCCAGAAGATCCAGTGGGGTCAGCTGTTTCAAACTTTTGTGAGCGCAAGCACTGGGACTGAAAAATGTGCCTTATTATTTTTGACATATAGTTTCAAAAATAAAATTAAAAGCTTCAGAAGAAGTTTTATTAGTGCTTATTTAAAGCTTAAGCACTTTACCATAGTGAAAGGAATGTTTCGGTTCTCCGCATGTTCATCATCATATACAGTCCCTCGAAATCAAGGAAGATTTGCTTCCACTCTAAAAGTGAGTTCTCAGATGACTGAACAGTCCAATATGGGAATTACAGGTGGGACAGACAGTCGTTGAAGGAAAGGGTGGGTGGGGAGTCTGGTTTGCCGCACGTTCCTTCCGCTGCCTGCGCTTGTTTTCTGCATGCTCTCGGCAACGAGACTCAAGGTGCTCAGCGCCCTCCCTGATGCTCCTCCTCCACTTAGGACGGTCTTTGGCCAGGGACTCCCAGGTGTCGGTGGGGATGTTGCATTTTATCAAGGAGGCTTTGAGAGTGTCCTTGAAACGCTTCCTCTGCCCACCTGGGGCTCGCTTGCCGTGTAGGAGTTCCGAGTAGAGCGCTTGCTTTGGGAGTCTTGTGTCAGGCATGCGGACAATGTGGCCTGCCCAATGGATGACATTGTGCTCATTTAAAGCTTAAGCACTTTACCACAGTGAAAGGGATTTTTCTGTTTTCCGCATGTTCATCATCATATACAGTCCCGCGAGATCGAGGAAGATACAGCTGCTTAGATACATGGGGAGGGGTTTGGGTGGAGAATGTCTGAGTGACATCATTGAGGCCCTTACAGAGGGAATGTTTATGTTCAAGTCAGGAACACAGCAGCACTGTTTAAGGATTTTTAAGAGTCCAGTCACAATAGTCACCTTTTAGCACCTTAATAAGCAGGACACGAGACTCATTACTCTACTAAGCAGCAATTCATTTGGTAATCTGGGGGAGTCATCTTGCTGCGTTACCTGGCTTCTGGTCGAGTTTACACTCACTCAGAAAATCTATCCGACTATCTCCAAGGGATGACATTTTTGCTTTGCACCAATAGCAGTACAATTGTGTCAGTTTGGCTTAGTTAATAGCACTCTTGCCTCTGAGTCAGAAGGTTATGTGTTTGAGTCCCAGATCTGGTTTGAACTCACAATCTAGGCAGACGTTACAGCACAGTGCTGAGGGAAATACACATTGCTCCTCAGACGAGATATCAAACCACGATTCTGTCTACCTGCTCCTGATTGTCAAGTGGATGTTAAGCATCCCTGGAAGTATTTAAAGATGAGCAGGAGTTCTGGTGCCCTGACCAAAAGTTCTTCCTTAATACCACCAAAAGCAGATGAACTGGTTATTTATCTCATTGCTCTTTGTCGTTGCTGGTGGAAAATGACTCAATTTCAAAAGTAATTGATGGTTTGAAGCACATTGAGATGGTTCAATATAATTAAAAGGCAGTAGAGTATATTTTACAAACCTACTGAGGCTCATTTATCAAGTGTGCATATTGGGAATTGGGGCGTAGAGATCAGCAGGCCCCGCAGAACTTTCTGGATGGAAATCCCTGCGTCCGTGCCTAATTTTCAGATATCTGCTGCCAAATCATGAAATTTGGCACTGGATGCATGAATTCATAAACCTAACCTGATATTAATGAGAGTATTATTGTTGTTCCTGATGTGCAAAGCTCACTAAAAAAATTTTTAAAGCTGACAATCCCATCAACTTTTCAGCCAGTAGTAAACTGACTGGTCATACAAGGACGGTAAGTAGCACTGTGTGAGTATGTTTGAGCATGTGGCTAAGTGGGCAGTATAATTCCAGCTCCCTGGCTGCACTGCTGCTCAATCACTGATGCTATAGGACCAGTAAAGACAGTATAACTGTAGAACGTTACCTGCTGATTAATGTCAGTGACAACTATTTATCATATATGGGGGTTCTTCAACCAATTGCATTTAATGTTTCACTCCAGGAATATAAAATACAGTCTCAGTATTAGTATCAAAATGTCTCCAATTTGCAATTAGAAATAAGAAGCAAGCCAGATTGAAAACACAAAATACTCTTGAGTATGGATTTAATTCAGAGGAGTATTGTCAACAGCATTTTAAAGGTTCATTTGCCGGGATTTTTTTTTAAAATTGAGGTTGTTATTAAAGTTGTGTGATATAGCACAGAAGTAAGTAGTTCTGTTGGCAAACTTTGACCTCTGCAGGATATGAGGCTGTGTGCGACACGCTGTGAATTTACTGCTTGTTCAGCACTCCTATCTGACAGGCGAGTGGGATAAAGAGAGGTTTAGAAAACCCGCCACAGTAAGGGCAGATGGCAGCGTTTTGGTTCCTATTTGAATAACGATTTGTTTTCTTTTTAACCTAAAGAAAATCTATTGATATCCCTTCACAGGATTTCCAGTTGACTTTTTTCACTAAGACTTCATAGGTTAATTTACAAAAAAAAAGAGCACAATCCACCACAGTAGGTGAGACTGTGTACAAATGTGCCATCATTCAACACTCAGGCCCCTGGTGGAGAGTGCTGTGCCCATGGGCTTGTGGGTCAGCCTTGAGACCTGAAGAAACACACTACCTAATCAGCATCCCTCTGCAAAACAGTGTTTTAATTTCCTGCCAGTAGTCGTAGATCACACTCAACATGTGGACCTTGGGGCTACTTGATGGAAAGTGTAGAAAAACTACAGCTAGCAAGGGAATAATCACATTAAAGATAAATTAATTATTGCCCACTCTCGAATAGTGGCAATGGCCACACAGAAAGCGTTTTTCTTTTCAGCATTTAACCAACACTCTGTAGGTAGCTAAAACGATTGAAATCCCATGTAAAACTTTTTTGTTTAATATAGTTCTTTGATCCCATTGGATCACATTTAATTGGTTTGGAAATATATTATTTTTCTGTAAATGCGCAAGTATATAGCTAGCTTGTTTGTTTTAACACTAGCTACATTTATGGATTTCAAGACTCATGAATGATGGCAGCTAAGGTCAAAGAGCATTGTGTAGAAACTAGTGTTTGGCCAAGTAAAATCAAGCTGCGGGTGACTAAAAATCTTATTTTAGCCAAAGATCATAGCACGGATCACTGGGCAGGTGATGGAAGGCGTTCATGAGGAATTTAGATTACCACACAGAAAAAATAAACTAAGCATGATAAGGCCAGGGAAACACGGTGAGAAAGCTGTTTGGCAATTTCCGGTGGTGAAATAGAGCAGATAGGTAACAAACAGTGGGCTGAATATGAGAGGCGGGGGAGCAGAATGTCCATTGCCAATGAAATCATAATGAACTGTTTAGGATTTATAGTGACAATAGTCATCTGCTGTGGGCAATAAATATGATAATTTAAACTCAGTTGTTTCATTAGCACTCCAGTTTTATTACATGCTCAGTGTAAGGGGAAATCTTAGGTGAGTAAGCACAGAACACGTGTTTTCAGCACACACTTCTACTCCTGAGAACAGATCCAAAAAGTTTTTTATAACACATGCATTCCTGCTGACAACATAAAGGAGTGTGTTAAGGGTTGAAAAGAGGCATCTTGAAAACTGGCCAACATCATATTGGATTTGGCCAGAAAATGAGTTACCCTTGCATCACTCAAAAAGGAAACTCTCCAGGAGGATTTCCAGAAGGCATTCGATAAGGTGCCACATAAAAGGTTACTGCACAAGATAAGAGCTCATGGGGTTGGGGGTAATTATATTAGCATGGATAGAGGATTGGCTAACTAACAGAAAACAGAGAGTCGGGATAAATGGGTATTTTTCCGGTTGGAAAACAGTAACTAGTGGGGTGTCACAGGGATCGATGCTGGGGCCTCAACTAATTACAATCTATATTAATGACTTGGATGAAGGGGCTGAGTGTGATGTAGCCATGTTTGCTGATACAAAAATGGATGGGAAAGCTAGGCACATAAGGTGGTTAAGAAGGTATACAGAATACTTGCCTTTATTAGCCGAAGCATAGCATACAAGAGCAGGGGGGGTTATGCTTAAACTGTATAAAACACTGGTTAGGCCACAGCTGGAGTACTGCTTGCAGTTCTGTTCACCACATTACAGGAAAGATGTGATTGCACTAGAGAGGGTACAGGGGAGATTTACGAGGATGTTGCCTGGACTGGAGAATTTTAGCTATGAGGAAAGATTGGATAGGCTGGGTTTGATTTCTTTGGAACAGAGGAGGCTGAGGGGAGACCTTATTGAGGTGGATAAAATTGTGAGGGGCCTGGATAGAGTGGATAGGAAGGATCCATTTCCCTTGGGAGAGGGGTCAACAACCAGGGGGCTTAGATTTAAAGTAATTGGTAGGCGGTTTAGAGGGGAGTTGAGAGGGAATTTTTTCATCCAGAGGGTGGTGGTGGTCTGGACTTCACTACGTGAAATGGTGGTAGAGGCAGAAATCCTCACCACATTTAAAAAGTACTTGGAAATGTACTTGAAGTGCCGTAACCTACAGGGTTATGGACCAAGAGCTGGAAAGTGGGATTAGGCTGGATAGCTTTTTGTCGGCCGGCGCAGACACGTGCTGTAAATTTCTATGATTCTATAATTCTATAGACATATGGCTACTATCTATGTTTTTTTTACTTTGCGAAATACAGCATTGCAGTTAACGTGAGACTTCCTGCACCAGAGGCACTGTGTGCCCACCAGTCTGTATTCTCAAATTTGCATCCACAAGCAGAGGCACACAGGCCGGAATTTTCCCATTGCCGAGCGTGTAGTTTTGGGGATGGCTCAGCAGTTCAAATCCTGGAAATTGCAAGAGCATCGCGAACTCACCGTCATCCCGTCATCTCGCGCATATAAGTCCAAAATCTTTGAAGGCGCGACCTGGACCCAATCGGCAGAGGTGGGCGACCTCAGTGAAGTCATTAACTGCTTGTTGAGAGACCCTTAAGAGAGTTTTTAACGTCAGCTTTTGACTTTTACCGCAGGAGCACTGGATTCTCATAGCTCAGGTACCTCACCTGTGAAGGGGAGGTGGAAGCTCAGTGGTCATTGGCGAGTCCATTCATTGAGAGCTGGGAAAAGCACACAAATACTCACACATTACACCTCATTATTTGCCTCAAGGAAAGGCTCTTGCCGACTCCATTTTGTCCACAGATTGAGGTGTCTGCAGTTTGCAGGTCATTTCTGTAACCTCAGAAGCTACTCGTACCACGTTGCTACTCAATATCAGAACATTGAGGGATTGGCCCTCTGATCTCCACTTTACCTGCCATCTATTACATCAGCATGGGTGCCGCTTATACTATTGCATCTTGGTCCTCAGAACCAGCAGCAGCAGCCACACCAGCAGCCTTCTCCTCAACGATCTGATGCTCCACAGGGGAGAGGGGGCACTACAGGGCTGCAGCGCGCCGGAGGCGATACCTCCAACATAGGGTATACAGGCAGAGGATGAACTTCCTCAACACGACTGAGCAACGGTGCTTCAGGAGGCTCAGGCTTTTGCGCCAGGTCATCACAGACATTTGTAGCTTGCTGGAGCAAGAGCTGCTGCCAGAGGCCCTGGTGAACACATCTTACCAGTGGCTATCAAAGTTACCACCGCCCTCAACTTCTTCACCTGAGGCTCATTCCAGGAATTTGCAGCAGACATTTGCAGCATCTCGCAGTCATCTGCCCACAGATGCATCTCCCAGGTGACCGGTGTCAAATCAGCCAATTATATCAACTTTGCCACTGCTGAAGCCAGTGTTGCTGAGCGGGTGCTCAGCTTTGTGGCTCTGACTGACTTCACACAGATTCAGGATGTCATCGACTGCACACATGTGGCAATCAGGGCCCGCATTATAACCCAGGAGTGTTTGTGAACACTCCCTCAATGTGTAGCTCGACTGCAACCATCGAAAGATCATTATGCATGTGTGTGCCAGATTCCCTGACGGCTGTCAAGACTCTTTTGTGCTGCACCAGTCTACCCTCCCTCAGCTCTTCGCACCTCCAGAATAGACTTTACCAGCTGGCTGTTTGGAAACAAGGGATATATCACTGAAGACGTGGGTGATGATACCCTTGAGGACGCCAAGTACGGAGGCCGAAGAGTGTTATAATGAGAGCTGTCATGTATTCAACCAGCATTGTAACCCATGTATAAACTGACCTAAGTTGTACACTGTGAGAACACTGACCACTAGGTGGGAGACACTCCTAACCTGGACCTTCAGGTATAAAAGGGGAAGCTCCACCCACCTTCATCACTTGAGTGCTAAGGAATAAAGGACAGGTCACAGACTGACCTGCTCTCAAGCATGGGCCTCGTGTGCATTTATACTGTATAGTAAGGACGTATCAATGGCGACAAGAAACTGGGATTTAAACCACGCGAGCATGGCCACTAGCAGAACAGACGAGAGGTACTGTGTTAAGGAATGGTTGGGACAGAGATTCAACATTGTTAAAGCAGCACACAGTTCTCCAGGCAGACAAGGGCAGTCGGGCATGCCCCAACATGTAGTCGAACCCAGAGGGGGAGTTCGACAGAGACAATGGCAAGCTGAATAGCGATTCACGCCATTGCAAGGGACAATGCGGCCAGTAATGGGGCCATCAACACCTGTTAATGGCGTACTCAAGGACAGTCACAGGGGCAGTCAGGGACGATCGACTGGCAAGGGACCTTTTGTTTCAAACCGCAACTCATGCTGGAGGCGTGGAGGCATACATTCAGCCGGAGTTTGCAGAGATGAGCAAAATACCTGCAGAAATTGCAGAAATGGACACTGGGGGAAATCGCTGGAAGCTGAAGTTCAGCGAGTTCGTGTGGAGCACGTATACAGTTCATACACCAGGACGCCACCGATAATGATGAAAGTGCTCCTCAATGGCATCCCAGTATCAATGGAGTTAGACACGGGTGCCAGCCAGTCCCTGATGGGTATCAAACAGTTCGAAAAGTTGTGGGCATCCAAGGCCAGGAGACCAAAATTATTGGCGATTGATGCACAGCTACGGACTTACACAAAGCAGATAATTCCGGTGCTTGGCAGCGCCATGGTAGTCGTGACTCACAAAGATTCGGAGAACAGACTGCCACTCTGGATTTTCCCAGGGGACCGTCCCACACTACTGGGGAGGAGTTGGCTTGCTGTCATGAACTGGAAATGGAGCGATGTCAATGCAATTTCCTCTGTGGAGCGAGTATCATGCTCACAGATCCTGGACAAATTTGACTCATTATTTCAACCCGGCATTGGCACTTTCATGGGGGCCAAGGTAGTGATTCACATAAACCCGGACACCAGGCCAGTACACCACAAAGCCAGAGCGGTGCCGTACGTGATGCGGGAAAAGATAGAAGGTGAATTGGACCGCCTGCTGAGGGAAGGCATCATCTCGCCAGTCGAATTCAGTGACTGGGCGACCCCGATTGTGCCGGTGCTCAAGGCGGATGGGTCGGTCAGGATATGTGACGATTACAAGGCCACCATCAATCAGGTGTCACTCCAAGACCAGTAGCCGCTACCGAGAGCGGAGGACCTCTTTGTGACGCTATCCGGAGGCAAACTTTTTTCAAAATTGGACCTGACCTCAGCTTACATGACCCAGGAGCTGGCGAGTGAGTCGAAGAAGCTGACCACCATCACGACACACAAGGGGTTGTTTGAGTACAACAGATGTCCTTTCGGGATTCGCTCGGCCGCCGCGATCTTCCAATGAAATATGGAAAGCCTCCTCAAGTCGATTCCAGCGTCGGTGGTTTTTCAGGACGACATCCTCATCACGGGTTACGATACTGAAGAACACCTCCACAACCTGGAGGAGGTGCTACGCAGACTGGACCGGGTAGGGCTGCGACTGAAAAAGGCGAAGTGCGTCTTCTTAGCTCCAGAGGTAGAATTTCTGGGGATGAGGGTAGCAGCAGACGGGATCAGCCCTACTACGTCCAAGACGGAAGCAATCCAGAGAGCACCCAGACCCCGTAACACGGCGGAGCTGCATTCGTTCCTGGGGCTCCTGAATTATTTTGGTAACTTTCTTCCCAAATTGAGCACGCTGCTAGAGCCGCTACATGTGTTCCTACGCAAAGGTCGTGAATGGGTTTGGGGGGACAGCCAGGAAAGGGCTTTTAATAGAGCACGCAATTTGTTATGTTCCAACAATCTGTTAACGCTATATGACCCATGTAAGAAACTTGTGTTAACGTGCGATGCATCGTCCTATGGTGTCGGGTGTGTGTTGCAGCATGTCAATGCCAAGGGTCAGTTACAGCCGATAGCTTATGCCTCTAGAAGTCTGTCCCAGGCAAAAAAGGGGCTACGGGATGGTAGAAAAGGAGGCACTCGCATGTGTATTTGCGGTAAAGAAAATACACCAGTACCTGTTTGGCAGGAAATTTGAGCTGGAGACAGATCACAAACCCCTAACGTCCCTTTCAGCCGACAACAAGGCCATAAATGCAAATGCATCGGCCCACATACAGAGGTGGGCACTCACGTTAGCCGCCTATGACTACACAATTTGGCACAGACCGGGCACCGAAAACTGTGCCGATGCACTCAGCAGGCTCCCACTAGCCACCACTGAGGGGGCTACCGAGCATGCTGCTGAGATGGTCATGGCTGTTGAAGCTTTCAGAAGCGAAGGCTCACCCGTGACAGCCCGTCAGATTAAAGTTTGGACAAATAGAGACCCGCTACTGTCTCTCGTCAAGGAATGTGTCCTGAATGGGGACTGGGCAGCCACGTACAGGGCATGCCCTGAGAAATTTAAACCATTTCACAGGCGCAAGGATGAACTCTCGATTCAGGCCGATTGCCTACTGTGGGGAAACCGCGTAGTCATGCCCCAGATGGGCAGAGAGGTGTTCATCAGAGAAGTCTACAATGGGCACCGGGGCATTGTCACGATGAAGGCAATTGCCAGGTCACACGTTTGGTGGCCAGGTGCAACACGTGTGCCCAGCTGGGCAATGCGCCCAGGGAAGCCCCCCTTAGCCCCTGGCCATGGCCCGCCAAGCCTTGGTCACGCATCCATGTGGACTACGCAGGTCCTTTCACGGGGAAAATGTTTTTGGTTGTAGTAGACGCCTACTCCAAATGGATCGAGTGTGACATTTTAAATTCAAGCACATCCTCTGCCACGGTAGAAAGTCTACGGGCAATGTTCGCCGCCCACGGTCTACCGGACATCTTGGTCAGCGACAATGGCCCGTGCTTCACAAGCACTGAATTCCAGGACTTCATGGCAGGCAATGGAATTAACCATGTTAGAACGACACCGTTCAAGCCGGCCTCAAACGGCCAGGCAGAAGGAGCAGTTCAGATAATCAAACAGGGGATGCTCAGAATCCAAGGGGGTTCCCTCCAAACCCGCTTATCACGCCTCCTGTTGGCCTATAGATCCCGACCACACTCGCTCACAGGGCTTCCACCCGCAGAGCTACTAATGAAAAGGACGCTCAAAACCCGGTTATCCCTTATACACCCCACCATGAAAGAAATTGTCGAGAGCAGGCGCCAGTCACAATATGACTACCATGACAGGAATGCGAGGGCGCGATGTATTGATGTAAATGATCCTGTTTTTGTCCTCAACTACGCTGCAGGGCCCAAATGGCTCGCAAGCACTGTGGTTGCCAAAGAGGGAAATAGGATTCTGGTAGTTAAACTTACCAATGGACAAATCTGCCGCAAACATGTGGATCAAACAAAAAGGAGGTTCAGCAACCCCATAGAAGAAGCAGAGGAAGAACACGATATAGAGTTCACTCCACCACAGGTGACCGAACACCGGAACCAAAGGGAGGAGAGCCCAGTCAGTGTGGGCAGTCCGGACAGGCCTGAGGCACCGCAAACAGCAGACACTCAGGCCAGCGCCCAACAACCGGAGCCCCAACTCAGGTGCTCTACAAGGGAGCGTAAACCACCAGAGAGACTCAACCTGTGATCCCAATAAGACTTTGGGGGGGGAGTTGATGTCATGTATTCAACCAGCATTGTAACCCATGTATAAACTGACCTAAGTTGTACACCGTGAGAACACTGACCACTAGGTGGGAGACACTCCTAACCTGGACCTTCAGGTGTAAAAGGGGAAGCTCCACCCACCTTCATCACTTGAGTGCTAAGAAATAAAGGACAGGTCACAGGCTAACCTTCTCTCAAGCATGGGTCTCGTGTGCATTTATACTGTATAGTAAGGACGTATCAAGAACCACATCTCCACCAGGTGTGTCATAGAGCAAGCAATAGGCATGCTGAAGATGCACTTCAGATGCCTTGACAGATCTGGAGGAACACTTCAGTACGCTCCAGCCAGGGTCTCCAGAATCATTGGATTTCAAGCTGCAGGAGAAGCAAGGTGCAGAGAACACAGCGTCTTCAGTGAAGGAGGAAGAGGAAGAACCCAAGGTGGAGATGGCACCAGCAGCAGTGCACATTGCTGCCCGGGAAGCCCAGGATGGCTACAATTATTAAGGATGTCATAGCAGCGCATTTGGAAAAAGGTGACATGATAGGTCCAAGTCAGCATGGATTTGTGAAAGGGAAATCATGCTTGACAAATCTTCTGGAATTTTTTGAGGATGTTTCCAGTAAAGTGGACAAGAGAGAACCAGTTGATGTGGTATATTTGGACTTTCAGAAGGCTTTCGACAAGGTCCCACACAAGAGATTAATGTGCAGTTAAAACACATGGGATTGGGGGTAGTGTGCTGACGTGGATTGAGAACTGGTTATCAGACAGGAAGCAAAGAGTAGGAGTAAACGCGTACTTTTCAGAATGGCAGGCAGTGACTAGTGGGGTACCACAAGGTTCTGTGCTGGGGCCCCAGCTGTTTACATTGTACATTAATGATTTAGACAAGGGGATTAAATGTAGTATCTCCAAATTTGCGGATGGCACTAAGTTGGGTGGCAGTGTGAGCTGCGAGGAGGATGCTATGAGGCTGCAGAGTGACTTGGATAGGTTAGGTGAGTGGGCAAATGCATGGCAGATGAAGTATAATGTGGATAAATGTGAGGTTATCCACTTTGGTGGTAAAAACAGAGAGACAGACTATTATCTGAATGGTGACAGATTAGGAAAAGGGGAGGTGCAACGAGACCTGGGTGTCATGGTGCATCAGTCATTGAAGGTTGGCATGCAGGTACAGCAGGCGGTTAAGAAAGCAAATGGCATGTTGGCCTTCATAGCGAGGGGATTTGAGTACAGGGGCAGGGAGGTGTTGCTACAGTTGTACAGGGCCTTGGTGAGGCCACACCTGGAGTATTGTGTACAGTTTTGGTCTCCTAACTTGAGGAAGGACATTCTTGCTATTGAGGGAGTGCAGCGAAGATTCACCAGACTGATTCCCGGGATGGTGGGACTGACCTATCAAGAAAGACTGGATCAACTTGGCTTGTATTCACTGGAGTTCAGAAGAATGAGAGGGGACCTCATAGAAATGTTTAAAATTCTGACGGGTTTAGACAGGTTAGATGCAGGAAGAATGTTCCCAATGTTGGGGAAGTCCAGAACCAGGGGTCACAGTCTAAGGATAAGGGGTAAGCCATTTAGGACTGAGATGAGGAGAAACTTCTTCACCCAGAGAGTGGTGGACCTGTGGAATTCTCTACCACAGAAAGTAGTTGAGGCCAATTCACTAAATATATTCAAAAAGGAGTTAGATGAAGTCGTTACTACTAGGGGGATCAAGGGGTATGGCGAGAAAGCAGGAAGGAGGTACTGAAGTTGCATGTTCAGCCATGAACTCATTCAATGGCGGTGCAGGCTAGAAGGGCTGAATGGCCTCCTCCTGCACCTATTTTCTATGTTTCTATGTTTCTATCATGGCCAGATTTACTTAACTTGCTCCAATGCAGCCACACGTCTGCCTGTACTAAGTCCACCCCCCCTGCCCCCAACAGCAACATAAAGCACCCCAACAATGAAAAAAACATTCCTCTCACCCAAACCCCCAGTGCTTAAGATTAAGTAATATCTCACTATTCACTCCAAGTGCAAAGCCACTGCCAAGGTAGCAGGCAAAAATGGACAAGACCAGAAAGTGACGCAAAGAAATATATTTATGTGTGTCATTAAAATAACTGAAACTTAACATTAACATCTTTTCATACATCCTTGTGCATCTGCACTTGTGTCATTTTTCTTTTCCAAGTGCTTCGATGAGGTGCAACCCCTGTGGCTTCAGCAGAGGTAGAGGCAGGCTGCTCATTTCCCTGCTGCGACTGCTTCGGTACTTTTGGCGGATGTCCTCTGGGTTACGGAGCCTGTGACGGCCCCGCCAAAGTCTGCTCCTCCTGCGACTGTGCAGGGGCAGACTCAACCATCGGGATCCAAGGCAACACCTGCGGCTGTTGACTCAAGGGGAGTCAATGGGGGAGAAGAGCGAGTGTTTTGAGGAGAGTCCCCACTTTCAGGGCCCTTCTCAACATCATCCCTCTCATGGGCCACCCGCACTTCCCTGCTAGCAAGGAACTGGAGAGTACCCTGCTGCACAGCAGTGGGGTAATGATAGCCCAGGTCTATGTTTATATCCTCCTCAAGAGAAGGTCTATGAGTGCCTGCCATCTGTTGTCGAGAGCAAACATATGCTCATGTGACTGGAGCAACTGCTGCTCAGTGCAGTTGGCCACCCTTTCCATGGAGCAGCACATCATCTCCATCGCCTGTGACATGGTGGTGCTTATGTTGGAGATGGACACCGCATTCTCTGCACATTTGCAGACATGGCGGCTGCAAAAGCTACCAGAGCCTCATGATATTGTTGCTGCCCCTCCAAGATCACCCTCTTTTGCGATAGCCTGAGTCTCAGGATCTGCATGCAGTTCAACAGAGCTTGGGGCATGCTGCACCCTCCAGCGAGGAGTTCCCATTGCTGTCCCTGTCAACACCACCTGCTCTTGCTCACTTGTGAATTCTGAGACACAGTGTGACAACTCTACTCTATTGCGCAAATGACCCACCAAGGTTTGCTTATCTGCGCCGGTGCTGGCTGCGCTTGGGTCTGCTGACGGTATACCCTCGGAGGCTGGAGGTTCCACTGAGGAGTCGTTTTCCTCCTCTGACTGGACAGTGGGGGGCGGTGGAGGGCACTTGATGGTCATGTGGGAGAGTAAAGAGATGAATTAGCTGTGTTACAATAAGAATGGGTAACGTTACCATTATGCACATGCTGCCATTTTACTGGCTGTTGACATCAGTCATCATATGGGTGACTGCTGTATGCCATGTGGCTGTATGAGATGTCATTCTGTCACCAGTTTGCTGGGATGTCCCACTCTCTCTGTCTCCCACTGCCAGCATCTATCCCGAAATTTCCAGAGTTCTCCCCTCTGCGGATAAAAAGAAATAAAGACTTGGATTTATATAGTGCCTTTCATGACTACCGGATATCTCAAAGCACTTTACAGCTAATGAATTACTTTGGAGTGTAGTCACTGTTGTAATGTAAGATGGGTTCTTTTCTCCTGCAAGGAGGGAAAGAAGAGAAGTTTGAATGAGAGTGATGGAATAGGTGTAAGGAATGGATGGGTTACATCTATAGAAGGTGACTATGAGGGAGTGGGGTACCAATGCCAAATGGTCTCCTTCTGTGGTGTTACTTGCTATAATTGCTTTAGGATGAGGGTGAATATCAGGGGTGGTTAGTCAGATGAGGATGTGAGCATGTACATAGAGAGAACGGGATGTGTGGACATGCAAGGTACGTTGGTGTGAGGAATAATGTGCAGGAGTAAGCTTGGAAAGGCAGAGTGATGTGGTGACAGGCACATTAGGTTGAGGGTGAGTGTGGTATTGCACTTACCTTTCCTGACTTCATGAGATCATTGAATAATTTCCTGCACTGGATCCAGGCCCTCCTCACCACATCCGTGCTGCTAACCTCCTCTGCTATATAGAATCACAGAATCATAGAGGTTTACAGCAAGGAAGGAGGCCATTTTGGCCCATCGTATCCATGCCGTCCAACAAGAGGCTATCCAACCTAATCCCAATTTCCAACTCTAGGTCCATAACCCTGCGGGTTACGGCACTTCAAGTGCACATCCAAGTACTTTTTAAATGTGGTGAGGGTTTCTGCCTCTACCACCCTTTCAGGCAGTGAGTTCCAGACCCTCACAACCCTGTGTGTGAAGAAATTTCTCCTCAATTCCCCTCTAAACCTTCTACCAATTACTTTAAATTTATGCCCCCTGGTTGTT
The DNA here is from genome assembly GCF_044704955.1 of Pristiophorus japonicus. Lineage (NCBI taxonomy): Eukaryota > Metazoa > Chordata > Chondrichthyes > Pristiophoridae > Pristiophorus > Pristiophorus japonicus. The sequence continues at coordinate 177,265,817 of NC_091983.1, read as the reverse complement.
GACCCCTCTGCTAAGGGAAATAGGTCTTTTCTATCCACTGTACCTAGGCCCCTCATAATTTTATACACCTCAATGAGATCTCCCCTCAGCCTCCTCTGTTCGAAGGAAAACAAACCCAGCCTATCCAATCTGTCCTCATAGATAAGATTCTCCACTCCCGGCAACATCCTCATAAATCTCCTCTGTACCCTCTCCAGTGCAATCACGTCCTTCCTGTAAAGCGGTGACCAGAACTGCACGCAGTACTCCAGCTGTGGCAGAAAGAGTGTTTTATACAGTTCAAGTATAACCCCCCCCTCGCTCTTATATTCTATGCCTCGGCTAATAAAGGCAAGCATTCTGTATGCCTTCTTAACCAACTTATCTACCTGGTCTGCTACCTTTAGGGATCTGTGGACATGCACTCCCAGGTCCCTTTGTTCCTCTACACTTCTGAGTGTCCTTCCATTAAATGTGTATTCCCTTTCCTTATTTGCCCTCCCCAAATGCCCACCTGACCAGTTGATTGATATCTTCCTGTAGTCCGCAGGTTTCTTCTTCATTATCAACCACACAGCCGATTTTAGTATCCTCTGCAAACTTCTTAATCATACCCTCTATATTCAAGTCTCGATCATCGATGTATACCACAAAAAGCAAGGGACCGAGTACTGAGCCCTGCGGAACCCCACTAGAAACATCCTAGCAACGTTCAAATGAGTTGAGTGCAAGGCTGCTTTAAATAACGGCACTGTAAATGAGTCATCAATGGGGTCATCAGACCCGCTCCATTTGATTGGGCCGGGAAACGCGCATGACTGTTTTAACTGTGGTCATTAAGTTAAAGTTGCCCTGAAGAACGTGCTGAGCAACGCTACGCCGCCCGCTCACTCCCGATGATAAGAACATAAGAACATAAGAATTAGGAACAGGAGTAGGCCATCTAGCCCCTCGTGCCTGCTCCGCCATTCAACAAGATCATGGCTGATCTGGCCGTGGACTCAGCTCCACTTACCCGCCCGCTCCCCGTAACCCTTAATTCCCTTATTGGTTAAAAATCTATCTATCTGTGATTTGAATATATTCAATGAGCTAGCCTCAACTGCTTCCTTGGGCAGAGAATTCCACAGATTCGCAACCCTCTGGGAGAAGAAATTCCTTCTCAACTCGGTTTTAAATTGGCTCCCCCGTATTTTGAGGCAGTGCCCCCTAGTTCTAGTCTCCCCAACCAGTGGAAACAACCTCTCTGCCTCTATCTTGTCTATCCCTTTCATTATTTTAAATGTTTCTATAAGATCACCCCTCATCCTTCTGAACTCCAATGAGTAAAGACTCAGTCTATTCAATCTATCATCATAAGGTAACCCTCTCATCTCCGGAATCAGCCTAGTGAATCGTCTCTGTACCCCCTCCAAAGCTAGTATATCCTTCCTTAAGTAAGGTGACCAAAATTGCATGCAGTACTCCAGGTGCGGCCTCACCAATACCCTGTACAGTTGCAGCAGGACCTCCCTGCTTTTGTACTCCATCCCTCTCGCAATGAAGGCCAACATTCCATTCGCCTTCCTGATTATCTGCTGCACCTGCAAACTAACTTTTTGGGATTCATGCACAAGGACCCCCAGGTCCCTCTGCACCGCAGCATGTTGTAATTTCTCCCCATTCAAATAATATTCCCTTTTAATGTTTTTTTCCAAGGTGGATGACCTCACATTTTCCAACATTGTATTCCATCTGCCAAACCTTAGCCCATTCGCTTAACCTATCTAAATCTCTTTGCAGCCACTCTGTGTCTTCTACACAACCAGCTTTCCCACTAATCTTTGTGTCATTTGCAAATTTTGTTACACTACACTCTGTCCCCTCTTCCAGGTCATCTATGTATATTGTAAACAGTTGTGGTCCCAGCACCGATCCCTGTGGCACACCACTAACCACCGATTTCCAACCCGAAAAGGACCCATTTATCCCAACTCTCTGCTTTCTGTTAGCCAGCCAATTCTCTATCCATGCTAATACATTTCCTCTGACTCCGAGTACCTTTATCTTCTGCAGTAACCTTTTGTGTGGCACCTTATCGAATGCCTTTTGGAAATCTAAATACACCACATCCATCGGTAGACCTCTATCCACCATGCTCGTTATACCCTCAAAGAATTCCAGTAAATTAGTTAAACATGATTTCCCCTTCATGAATCCATGCTGTGTCTGCTTGATTGCACTATTCCTATCTAGATGTCCTGCTATTTCTTCCTTAATGATAGTTTCAAGCATTTTCCCCACTACAGATGTTAAACTAACCGGCCTGTACTTACCTGCCTTTTGTCTGCCCCATTTTTTAAACAGAGGCGTTACATTAGCTGCTTTCCAATCCGCTGGTACCTCCCCAGAGTCCAGAGAATTTTGGTAGATTATAACGAATGCATCTGCTATAACTTCCGCCATCTCTTTTAATACCCTGGGATGCATTTCATCAGGACCAGGGGACTTGTCTACCTTGAGTCCCATTAGCCTGTCCAGCACTATCCCCCTTGTGATAGTGATTATCTCAAGGTCCTCCCTTCCCACATTCCCGTGACTGCACAGTAAAAATTACGGCCCCATACTCAGTTTGGTGTTGTGTAGCCTCCCATTCACAAAATAAGGCCATACTGCTCCATGGTGACTTGTAGCCAGAATCCACCACAGGCATGGCACTAGCAGTAACTAGGAAGGTTCATTCAGCCTTTACTTTTATATCTCAGGCTCCAAGCATTTTCACAGAGATATCAATCCATCCAAATAAACAAAAGCATCAATTTCTAGACTGTTATAATTCTCAGTTTAGAAAATCAGGCATCAGAATATGGTGGAAAAAGCCAACTTAAAAAATAGGTGACAATACTCAGATGGGTTAGTGGGGGCGGGGTGGGGGGAGCGGATGGTGGAGTGGATCACCGAATAATATGAAAGACAGAACTTGCATTTGTATCCAGTTCCCACCACTTACGTCTTCCATACTTATCCCAGACTCTCGCCTATGTTGGGTAAAAGGTGCTGACCATTTGCCATCACCAGAGTCATCAACTGCAAATGCACCACTTAAGCTGTATTAAGGCTTTTTCAGGCAGCTCGAGCAATTGTTCGCAGTGTGATTACTTGTGGTTAAGTCCTCTCTTTTCTGTCCTCTCTTACCCTTTTACTCTCAATTTTTCTCTCACTGCTTTGGTTTACCCTGTTCGATTAGAATTATTGCATGTTTGGTTCCAGATCGTCACTGCCGTTAGATGTAGATGTCGATGACAGAAATAAATACATTGGGCAGTAAATTCAACAGGGACACCATGATTGAACCGGGCACTGAAGCTGCTTTTCTGACAATTTCTTTGTCACATTGCAACAAAAGTTACTGTTGGAATTAAAAGGTCACTAAAACGTGTTTGGTATGGAATGGATTGGTCCAAAGATTCCTGGGCCTTGACATTTACGGGGCGGTGGGGAGGGCGAGATCAAAAACAGCTGAAGAACCCGGCAAGGCTTTGGGAAGCGGCAGCCCTGCCGATCTTAATAGCAGCACTTCATTTGCATCTTATCGCTCTGCCTGCCGCCTGGCAGCCGGCCAAATGGACAGCCTGGTTGGCGGGCAGGAGGGAACACCAGCGGCAGGAAGCCGCGCCAGGGACCCTTGGAGACAGTCCCCACCAATCGGAAGGAGGTGAGTAAGAGCAGTAATCGTGAGGGATGGGAGGAAGCTTTGGTTGGCACTCGGGAGAGGGAGAAGATCAGCAATCAGGTGGAGAGGAGGCCTGTGACCGGGAGGGCTGGAGTACGCTGGAGATCAAGGTTGGGAGACTTCCTTGATCTGCCCAGGGGCAGCATTCCTACTCCTCCTCACCTGCAAGGAGTGCTGAAACAACCACTTACCTTGAGGAGTTGCCAGCTCCTGCCTCCGTTTCACTGTTGGGTTTCCTGGGAGTCGGGAAACTCAACAGTACCAAATATCTTATTTTTAATTTTGGAGGGAGCCTCAACATTTTTATTGGAGATTAAGATATGCTCTCAATTTAAAATATATTTAGCAGACCTTCATTATTTAAATTCTTAAGTGTGCTAGGTATAACTCAGTTTATTTATGTTGGCTCTAAACCAGACGCCTCATTTGAGATACTTGCAGCTTATTTAAAGAAAGAAGAACTTGCATTTATATAGCACCTTTCATGACCACCGGACGTCTCAAAGCGCTTTACAGCCAATGAAGTACTTTTTGGAGTGTAGTCACTTGTAATGTGGGAAACACGACAGCCAACTTGCGCACAGCAAACTCCCACAAACAGCAATGTGCTAATGATAATCTGTTTTTGTTATGTTGATTGAGGGATAAATATTGGCCAGGACACTGGGGATAACTCCCTTGCTCTTCTTCAAAATAGTGCCAGGGGATCTTGTAAGTCCACCTGAGAGGGCAGACAGGGCCTCAGATGGAACCTCTGACAGTGTAGCACTCCCTCAGCACTGTTCAAGTTCCTGGAGTGGGACTTGAACCTAGAACCTTCTGACTCAGAGGCGAGAGTGCTACCCACTGAACCACAGCTGACACTGTTTACAGCTGTGTTGCGTTAGTTTCGATGTTAGTTTCAGTGACTCGCCCCCTAATGGAAATTATTAGGGAGTCCAATAGAGTACCGGCCATTGGGCAAATTGACTTTGCACGAATGGGCCTGCTATAAGCCGTGGGGAATGCAGTGCCTTTCATTGCCTGAGGACATCCCAATTTGCTTCACAGCCAATGAAATACTTTTGAAGTGTAGTCACTGTTATAATGCAGGCAAACGCAGCAGCCAATTTGCACGCCAAGGTCCGTCAAAGCAGAAAGTTAAATAACCAGACAATCTGTTTTTGGCTGAGGATAACTGTTATCTAGGGTACCGAGAGAACTCTCCTGTTTTTATTCATGTAATGGGATCATTTACCTCCACCGGAGAGAGCAGTCAGCATCTCAGTTTAATTTCTCAGCCAAAAGACGGCACTTCGAACAAGGCAGCACTGAAAAGTCAGCCTAGATTATTAGCTTGAGACTCTAGACTGGGGCTTAAATGCTACAACCTTCTGACTCAGAGGTAAGAGCAATACCATTGAGCCAAGACTAACATATGGGTGTTTTCAATGAGAAAGGGCCTAAGGGGAATGAATGGAAATGCTTCATTTTCTCAAGACACACTTTCATTGAGCTGGAGAGTAAAATAATATGCATTGTGAATTCTCCCATTTCAATCTATTCCAGCCCCTTTGCTTTGAATATGAGTAATTCTCTCAACTAGTCACATGGAATCCTGAATAAAACCCCAATAGCAACAGGAGCAATAAAATGCTACAATAAACAATTCATTTCAGGCTCAGGTCTTCGGGTTTTTTCTTTCCACAAGCTGCTAATATTTTCTTCGCAAGGTCCACATCATCAATGCCATAGTATCCGTTTACTAGCCGGAGAACCACACCCGCTCACTGTCCTTCGCAGCATCAGAATTCTTATATCTCTCGAGCCATCATTTTATCCTGCATCGGCTGTGTTTCAAAACAGTCAAGAAGAATTCCATGCTTTAGCCCTCTTGATGAAGCACAGCTTTCGCACAATCATCCAAGTTCTGAGGTAATTTTTCAGCGTCCTCAGGAGAAAAGGTGACAGGCGAACATTAGTGCTGTCATCAGTTTCAGAGGTCACGTCAACAAAGGTTCTGTGGAATTTTATGAGAAAGTTGAGATTTAGGACAAAGTATATCTAATTTTTCATAATTTGTAAAACTTTATTGCAGCCTCCAAAAGCAATCCTGACTGTCCTGCATATCTTTTATATTACATTGAACATTTTTGTAGAACAATTTTTATTAATCCCACCGTCTTTTAGCAGAAGAATTTTCTATTTGAATTGTCAAATTAGGGGGAATTTTATAAATGTCTCTCCAAATGGACAGAACTTCCTGTAGGGCTCAGAAATTGCCATGCCCATGTTTCCATGATGTGGTCCAGCTAGATAAAACTCCTTGCTGGGAGCTTAAACTTATAACGTTTACCCTGCACTGAAGGCTTTTTGATCAGTAATCAGTAAGTTGTGCAAGTGTGGAATAGGTACACGTAGCAAGTAGGTCTCAGGCATGCTTTGGGTCTTGATTCTGATTGCAATTTAACAGGCAGATGCATTTTGTGCATTAGCGATTACTGCCAATAATCATCTGGACCTCTTTCTGGGGTGTTTTGCATATCATGAGAAACTTCCTGCAATGTGTTGTAGATAAACATAGTGGAATCCTTCCACTTCTCCATCATCTCAGCCTGGAAGCGGTCTTCACTGCCCGCACATGAGATCCAAGACCCAAAATCATTGCTCTTTTGGAGACTGGGCCTCTGATATCTGGGAAGCCAAGTTTCTCAGCTGAGGATAGTCATTCCTGCACCCTCTGTGGTGGAATAGCTCTACACCCCTCTTTCATGCCAAGATGCTTACCCAGTGCCTGACCCAGCAAAAGCCCTTCTGGCTCACTAAGAACTTCCTCCCAAGTGTGTGTATCTGGGATGGTGCTGAGGCTGGTAATGGAACTGGTGAGGATGGGATACGGGTTGTGGATCTTAATGAGCCCAGCTACTCAGCTGGTCAACTGGCTTCTTCTTCCCAAGTCACACCTAGGATATCAAAATAATTCCATTTTACTTTCCCCCAGGTAAATCAACCTTGCCTTTGCCAGCCTCACACTTCCCCATTTCCTGTTGATCTGCCCATGAGCTGCAATCTTCCTCCTTATATACACTCAAAGTTTTCAAGAATGGTGTCCCTCGTCAGATTGCACTTGTTGGCATTCGTTATGCTCTAACTTTTCCTTTGCAATGCGAGAACACAGACTTAAAGTCTTCTTCGTAGGCAGTCCCCCGTAGTCGAGGATGACTTGCTTCCACACTAAAATGAGTTCTAAGGTGACTGATGAGTCCAATGCAGGATCTACAGTTCATTGGATCTACACCTCCTGTGAGGCATGCTGCATGCCATCTTGTTTCCAGGTGGCCAGGAGTGCCAAAAAGTCAAAACCTCACTGATCATACTTCATGCAGCAGGATCGCCACTTCACCAGCCATCAAACAACATGTTGAGAGCTGCATTGTTTCATTACTTGCCACAGACCACATTTTGGGCTGAATTTTGCCCAGCACTGGACGCCGTTTCTTCGGCGCCCAGCAATTTTTCTGGCGCAGAAGTTTTGTTTAGAGATTCCACAATTACGGGGCGCCGGCATTGACTACGAGTGCCAGAATGTTTGGCACCATACATTCTGGGCTCTGGTGAATGTTGAAAAGTACAGTACACGCCATTTCTGGACATAAGGCCAAGTTTCCTGATTAGCGATATTTTTAAAATCGACGCACAGACACTAAAAACACCATAGGAAAAACCCTCAGCGACAGTTAAAGAAAGCTGCGCTGGCCTACTCCTATCCCCGGCCGAATGGACATCCCTACCTATTTTAGAGAAACTTTATGGAACTTTATATAACTTCAAAAATAAAATAAATAAAAGAAAACTTACCATTGTTACTACTCCTTCGATGATAGAACTGTAAGCATTCAAATAATAAATAATTCTTCACAACTTTTCCTTCGATGTCCTAAGTGGCCCAACCTTTTCTCAGATGTTCCTGAAGTTCTGGTAATCCTTAAAAAAATAGAAACAATCATCAGATAAATAATCTTCTTCAACCGAAAATCATCAAGGGCAGCCTTCTCGCAATCCTCCATGCAGCTGACTCGATCCACTGCTATCCCCGGCCGAATGTCTTCCATGTACATGGCCCGCTGCTATCCCAGGCCGAAGATCCTCCGCACAAAGCATTGCAACACACTCCAGGAACATAGGAAACCATCAGTGATTTTTAATAAAGACTGGACATAAAATGTTATGTTTTTAATAATCCCCATAACATTTTTAATGTTGTAAGACTGTGTTGGAATGCTTAGGTGGATAATAATGAACAATAATATATGTTAAGGGATATTAAATTAGTGTAAAAATGTCTTTATATAATGGAATAGGGTCTTATTTTTGTCAAACATTTGAAATGGCCTCATTCATTGTGACCTATAAGTTTAAATGAAACAGGGGCATGGTCCTGCACTAAGGTGTTCATGGCTCTAGACTGGGTCAGGGTCACTGATACATGCACCATGATTCTGCATTGCATGTATTAATAACCCAGAACAAGTCAGGATCCATGAACACTGTAGCATTTGAACCTGCCCCTGTATCATTTAAACTTATAGGTTACAAGGAATGAAGCCATTTGACATTTTGAGTCCGTTCCTTTATCCAAAAATATTTTGTAGTGCTGCATTAAAAAATGAATGCAGGAGTCAGGATAAAAGTCCAATATAAATATGTTTATTAAACATTTGTATAAAACAGTTGTACTTAGCTTAACATGACTTATCTTTAAACTTTCATAACTTTAAAAACTTTAATGCATTACGTGGCAAACTTTCAAAAGAACAATCAACCAAACAAACCAATAAACAAGCCATCTATCCTCCTCCTTAGCACTGTGCGCCACTCCTTCCCCAATAGATGTCGCTACCCCTGCGCGTGTCCGTTGTTGCAGACTTCTGCTTCCTTTCCCACATTAACCCAAGGTTTAATCTGTATTTTTTCTGCCGTGGCATTTCTTGCTGTTGGGTTACAACAGGAACAGAGTCAATATGTGCCATTGTGGAAGGCCCAGGTTCCTCGTCCTAATCATCCCCTACCTCTGGATCAAGCCCTAATTTTGGTGCAGAGTAGAAAAAGTTCCTCGTACCAATGACAGCCTGGGTGAGCCCCCCTAATGTTGCTACTACCTCTGTCATTTATCCCAACAGTCTTTTCACCTGTAAGGACAGTCCCGGGATTTCTCCTTTTACCTCACCCATTCCTCCAGCCAGTGTTGCTAGTTCATCTCTTAGTCCCCCTAACTCTACCCTCACCCCACCAAAGGATTCCAGGAGCAATCGTGATTGTTGGATGTTATCTCCACAAGATGTCCTATGTTCTCTGAATCCTGTGTTTCAGCATCAGCTCTCTTTTGAACCCTCCTTTGAAGTCTCGCAGGTGTGCCTCAGGCGGCACACTTAGAAATGTCACCCTGGTTGATTCACTCATGAAAGGGCTTGGAATCCTTGAGGGGCTCAGCACCTCCAAATCTAGTGTAACCATCTCGTCGTCGATGACTTCTTGCTGCCCATCAATCTCCTGATTTGGAATATCGGGAGTGGCAGTTTCCTGAACATGCTCCTCTTCAACTTCAGGTGCACCTTCTGTCTCCTCCAGATGCTCAACCTCTGCGAAACAAAAGATAGATGTTTGGTTAGTAGCATTGAGGAAAGAGAAGCATAGGCAGCACACGCAGTACGTAACATTTAGCCAACCCAGACTGTGACATTTGCAGGGCTTACCCTCTATTGGAAAACTGGGACCAGCTTTCGCGTTGATGGTTGGTCTTCTTCTGTGACATTTAATCATAAACGCTATCCTCTGCTCCACGGCTGTTAGTTGCAGCCTACTTGGCGGACCTTCACCAATTTATGACCGTTCTCGGTTGATCTGTGACACCATATTCTGCAAAGTTGAAAATGGAACCTTTTAAGAGAGTGTCCTTCTGAACACACGCGCGCACACACATACGGATCACATTTACAGATGTTATTGCAGTGCATAAATATAACTTATTACTTACAGTCACTGCTTGTCTGAGGTCCTACCACTTTTTCAGCTGCGCACCAATTCTCGGAGTGATGGACATTCCATTAAACACGACTGCGACCTGATCCCAAACTTTTGCGAGTACAGAGGGTTTAAGTTTCAAGCTCCCCTTGTTTTCGAGAACTTCCCATCGACTCTCAATTAAGTCTACCAGGGGCTTAATTTCTTCTGCGATAAATCTCTTGGCCCTTACAGCTTCCCCATCTCCGTCTCTGCCCCTTTTGCCTTCTCTGTGCCCTTCCATTGCAGCCATCTCGTTATTGAAGCTGTATTTCCTACCTGCAAATCCACCTCTGCCACCAATGGATTCTCAGTGGTGATCCACACAGTCCCCACATGTACTGATTTTTTTTAATAGTGTTTTGCTGCGCATGCGCAGTTTTTTTTTATGTGCGCATACATGCGCTGTGCGTTTTATCGCACACTCTAATCTCTGCCCTTCCCGAGATCGACTCGGGTATCGCCGGCACAACAAGATGTGTCAGTTTGCAGAAAGCTTGCGATTTTTTTTCAGCGCTGAAGGACCACAACGAAACGTACGTACAGGTCAGTGTACACATTTATTTTTTCTTAGGGAAAATTAGGGCCTTTGTACCTTCACATTAGGTTTGCCTTTCCTTGGTTTTTGCCTGCCAATTCTCTCTCCCCACAGCAGGCTTTGGAAAAAATGACAGGTATTAAAATTCTATTTTCAACTTTCAGAAGAATTCAAATATTTTTATCCTATATGTGGCCATTTAGCGATGAATGGCTGCATCTCTTTCAATTTTCCAGCAATCCACACATTGGCCGCGATTTCACCTACCTGGGCGGCTTTTTTAAAAATTCTTTCCGGGATGTGGACATCACTGGCAAGACCAGCATTTATTGTCCATCCCCATTCAAGGCGGGAGATGGCGACAACGGGTAATGGTCCAGCTGCTGCATTGATCCCGGCGAAAAAGATTTTCCCATAATGGGCCTTGTTAGGCTCATGCTGCACGTTTCCTGTTCCAGTTAATGGGAGCGAGTCTGGTGACTTCGCTGGATGACGTGATTCTTGCCGATATATTTAAAGGGGCCATGACCCCGTTTGCTGACTGTTGCTTTTTCAGAAGTTTAATTGGCGTGAGTGTATGCAGGTTTGCAGCATGAGCTCAAAGAGGCACAGAGCAGCGCCTCGTTTCTCTGATGAGTCCCTACATCATCTTGTGGAGGGAGTGAGAGCACGTAGGGAGGTTCTGTTCCCTGCAGACGGCAGGAAGAGGCCTCCCCAGTAGACAAAGGCACGTGGCTACAGATAGCCCAGGAGATAACGGGGATATCAATAGTGCCTCGCACTTGGGTCCAGTACTGGAAGTGTTTCAATGATCTTCTAAGATCAGGAAAAGTGAGTATAAAGTGACAATTACCTTGATGTTGCTATGCCTGTCATCACATCCCCACCACTGTGCATTTCCAACACTACTTCAGCACAACGTTACTCACCCCAACATCACTTGGACCTTAATCCACCCCTCTCTCTCTATTTACATTATCAGTTCCCCATCTTACTCGGCACCCCTCATACTCAGCTTCATCGTAATGCAATGACAGCAAGTAACAGCACAAAAGGAGGTAACCTGGTATCACCAAGACACTCCATCAAAGTCTCCCTGTAAAGCTGCACCCCATCCCATTACTTACACTCATTCCATCAGTCTCACTCAAACGTCTTTCCCTCCTTGCAGGAAAAGATTGTCCACAATAAGAGGGAGAGGGAGAGGATGGAAGGAGGCCCTCAAGTCATGTATTATTTGGCGAATGCAGAGGAGGCAGCACTCAACATTGCTAGAGTGTTGGAGCTTCCGGAGGTGGGAGACAGGGAGAGGGGCTCAATAAAAGAAGCTGGTGACAAAATTATTATCCATACAGTTGCATGCCTTTCATCAATCATTCATATGGGGTCTTATGTGAACAGAGAATGAATGGTTATGATGTGTATAATGGTATGTGTTTGCAGCATCATCTCAGACAACGCAACCCAGCACCAGCGCAGAGACGCACACCTCAGTGGGATCATCGTGAGAGAGAGTAGTGTTGTCACCTAGTGTCTCACAGATTCCAAGGGAGCAACAGCCGATGGTGGAGACAGGGTTAGCAGTGGAAATGTCTCATCGGGGGGCACAGGAGATTCCTAGCTCTTCTCGGCTGGATGCCTCGTGGGCCATCCAGAAGGCAATCCTGGAGCTGCAGGAACAAGTACAGGAAGCTCTGACTGGTTTTGTGACCCCGATGGCTGTGAGTGTGCAGAGAATGGAGGAGTCCTTCTCCAACATGAGCACCACTGTGGCTCAGCCACTGGCAACTGTAGCTTCCTCCATGGATAGGGGGAGATGGCCACCTGCATGGAGAAAACACTGAGCCTGTCTCATGACAACATGGTGTCACTTCAAGATAGATGGGTCACTATGGAGGATAGAAACCAGAGGCTCATAGACACCCTTTTTCGGAGGGATGTCAGTATAGACTCGGGTCCTCATGGCCCCGCTGAAGTGTAACAAGGTGCTCTCCACCTATTTGGTAACAGGGAAATGCGGGTGGCCCATGAGAGGGATGATGGTGGGAGGGGACATGGAAGTGAGGGCTCCTCTCCAAGTGATCACACTTCCATCCCCTTGGTCAGTGCCCCAGATGCCTCCCTGGACAGTGATGGCTGAGTCTGCCCCTACACAGCCGCAGGAAGAGCAGACTTTGACGGGGCCCTCACAGGGTCCAAAATCCAGAGGACGACCACCAAAGGCCTCTAAGCAGGCGCAACAGGGAAGTGAGGAGGCTGCCTCTACCTCAGCTGAAGTCACAGGGGTAGCATCACATAGAAGCACACGCAAGAGAAAGATCTCACACAAATATTCACAAGGGTAGTCACTCGGGTGTGCTTTGCAGTATCACTGTCATGTTTATATTATATGGAATACTGTTAATAATTCATTTATTTGTTGCATTTTGCACTCACTGCCAAATGTGTGTGATCGAATGGAAGTGGCAGAGAGAACAGTCAGGGCTCATTTGACATCCAGCAATGGTGGTGAGGATGAAAACAAGGGACTAGTCATTGTTTGTCTGCTTTATGGTGTTGGTGTGGGGCAAGGCCAAATTGCAGACGCCTGTGGCAGCCACATGTCGGAGCTGCATAAAGTTAGGTAAATCTGGCATTGAGGAGAGCATCTCTGGCATGCCGGGCAACAACGTGCTCATGTACTGGTCGCAATGGCACAGCCAGCTCCTCCAGGTCTTCTTCATCCTCGTTTGTAACCTCATGGTGCTCCTCCTCCTCCGATGAGGCTGTGTGCTCTATGCCGCCTTCTTCATGCAGCATTAATCCTCGCTGCTGCACCGTGTTGTGCATGATCCAGCAGACCACGACTGTTCCGGAGACCCTGCCTGGTGTATACAGAAGGGTTCCACCAGATCTGTCAAGACATCTGAAGAGCATTTTCAGCAAGCCTATTGTCTGTTCAATGACACTTCTAGTCAAGATGTGGCTTTGATTATGTCACCCCTCAGCCTGGTTTGCCGGCCTCCTCAAAGCTTGTCATGAGCCAAGCCTTGTCTCCAAGCAACCAGCCGGAAAGACTGTTTGGCGGAGCGAAGAGCAGAGGGATGGTGGACTGGCAGAGGTTGCAAGAATCATGGCAACTGCCAGGGAACTTGGATGATTATATTCCTGTGGTTGCAGACCAGCTGGACGTTGAGGGAGAGGAAGCTCTGGCAGTTGACAAGAACTACTGGGTTGTGATGGGCTGCCCTGATGGCAACGTGTGGGAAGCCAGCTAGAGTGACAAAGCTGAGTACCCGCTCATTGACACTGCCTTTATCAGTGGCAAAATGGATATAGTTTGCTGACTTGTTAAAGAGGGCATCGGTGACCTGTGTGATACATCTGTGGGCGGCCGACTGCGAGATGCCGCAAATGTCTGCTGCAGATGCCTGGAAGGAGCCTTACGTGAAGAAGTTGAGGGCGAGGGTGACTTCGACAGCCATTGGTAAGGGGTGCCCACCCCTTCCTCTGGGCTACAGGTCTTGCTCCAGCAATGCGCAAATGTCACTGACTACCTGGCGCGATAGCCTGAGTCTCCTTTGGCACTGCTGCTCAGTCATGTTGAGAAAGCTCATCCTCAGCTTGTATACTGTGTTGGGAGTATCGCCTCTGGCACAATGCAGCCCTGCGCTGATGCCCTCTGCCTGCAGCATGTGATGGCTCAGGACAAGGCTGGCGCTCTTGTTGCTGCTACTGGTGTACCTGGTTCTGCTGCTCCTGCAGCTTTTCCTCATCAGCTTCTGAGCACCAAGGTGAGAGAGCATAAATCATACCCATTCTGATGTTATATATGGCAGCTGAAGTTGAGATGACAGAAGCAATGTCAATGGTGAGATATGTTCTTCCAGGGGGGTGACAGGGAATAGAAGGTTTACTACAAAGAGTTCCAAACTGCATGAAGTCTCTTCCAAATACTGAAGGCTCCAGCTTCTGAGATTGGAAAGTGAACAGCTGTGAAATTGTAGCTTTTGTACCACTTCTTCTGCTGTCATCTATTCAAACCAATCCAGAGTTGGTGAGAACCCGGCACACTTACCTGACGTGATCCCAGAGAGATGTGAACCTGGAAAAATGTTGCTTAAATACCTTAAAGCAGCTTCTTAACTTTCTCAATTGCCTGACCCACCACTTGTGCCTGGTCTGCAAACCACGGGCACTAAGCAGCAGTTTCAGAGCGGACTTATGCCCCGCTGTCAATCATGGACATTTTGACAGCAGACTCGCCTCCAAACTCACAGCGCAGGTAAGATTCCGGCCGTTGAGTGTACTCCTAGGATCTTCTCAAAGTGCATTGGTACTAGGTTATCTACCCTTATATGGTCCGGGTTAGTGCATACTCTATTGACAACTTCCAATGCTAAATGTGATTAATTGCTAAGATTATGAATATACCTCTGCTGTCCTTAAAAAAAAAGGACTTGAAATGAAATACAAGTTTACACCAGCTATTTTTCACAATTCATAAATTAACCAATGGGTTTCTAAATTAGACTTGCATTGTTATATTGTACTATAGCATATGGTATTCATTTACAAGAGGTCCTCTGCCATTTCATGTCTTCAATCGTGCGGCCAAATTCTTGTCCACTACAAATGAGCAACTGCAATGCTTTTTTATTAAGAGTTTGAAAATTTGTTCTTGTCTAGCCACATACACACATGCATCTTGAGCTGAAGCTGAATGCCGACCCAAGCACTTATTCAGGGATATGCTTTTCTGTCCCCGGTGCCAAGAACCACAGAGAATAATGGATACCTGGGCTTGTTTACAAAAACTCTAATTTAATTGAGGGTTTGGATGCTATTAGAATCCATGTGAGTGAACTGTGGGTTTATATTGTCATTATAGTCCCTGAGATTAGATTACAGCCTTGAAATCACTCCCATGTATCTGTTATTTCACTTTTATACACTGCTTCAATTGAATGTGGGAGGTTTTATTGCAATTGTAATGCCAGGAATGGGTGTAATGCACTCTACATTCTTCATAGATGATGATGTAAACACAAGAGGATTAATTATCATGATATCATTGACACAGGTTTAGTGATAAATAATCTACTGTTATTTAGGGGGAAATTCTGGCTAAATTTTATTTAAGGCTTCAACAATGTTGCCAAGTATGGTTCAGCTTGACATGGTCCTACAAAATGATCTAAGTACATAAGGCAGTTTCCCACCCCTGAATGCTGATCACCTTAGTCTGCATCCTGCCTCACCTTTGCTATGCCACGTCAAAATTACCTCTTCATCCCAGGCGGCAGAGAACTGACCCCACAGATCACAAAGAATTTTAACGGTGTCCATTCTTCTTCAGTTATGCAGAGAGAACAAAGTCAATAGTGGAACATGGTGCAAAAGCCATTGAGAGTCCTGTGCCCATCAGGGTTTGAGTCTATCACCACTTAAAAACTGTTTTTAAAATATTTAATAAAACACTACTTTTACACCTTGCCGAGGTGGTGGTTAGAGTATCATGGTTTGAAAGCCGGGCATCCTCAAAAATTAACAATATGATGCTAGTGTACCAGAATGACACTTGTCCCACTCTTTCCGTAGGAAATATCAGATGTTGCCCTGAATGGATCTGGGGAGAGGAACGTGGAACAGAACCAGGCCATGGATACTCAGTCTATACACATTCTTACAATCCTCAGTCTCATTCCTAACCAGATAGCTATGCACTAAATCTCCCCCCATGGATGGAAAATCATCGCGCATACAAACTGAATTCCTGCTATGCATTCGCAGTACATAAATACTGTTGTGTATCTGTGAAGCATGCACTCCCATGTTTCGCCACCAGGGAGTGCATCCCCTGAAGTCCCAAGGGATCACAGCATCCCTTGGGAGCACTGTATATAAGCCGGCCCCTAATGCCTGTTCCTCACTCTGGAGTGCCTTAATAAAGATTGAGGTCACTGTTACTTCAACCTCCCTGTGTGCAGTCTCATCTCTGTTAAGAACACAATAACTGGTGATGAGTATACAAATCCAATGCAAAGATGCAGAAAACTGTGGGCATCCTGGAGAAGTTCTCAGAGGATGAGGACTGGGAAGCCTATGTCGAACGGCTAGACCACTACTTTGTAGCCAATGAGCTGGATGGAGAAGGAAGCGCTGCAAAAAGGAGAGCGGTCCTCCTCATGGTCTGCGGAGCGCCGAGCTACAGCCTCATGAAGAATCTTCTGGCTCCGGTGAAACCCACAGATAAGTCGTATGAGGAGCTGTGTACACTGGTTCGGGAGCGTCTTAACCCGAGGGAGAGCATGCTGATGGCGAGGTATTGGTTCTACATGTGCCAGCGATCTGAAGGTCAGGAAGTGGTGAGCTACAATGCGAGCTAAGGCGATGTGCAGGACAATGTGAGTTTGATGGCTACCTGGAGCAAATGCTCAGAGACTTTTTTGTACTGGGCATTGGCCACGAGACCATCTTACGGAAACTTTTGACTGTAGAGACACCGACCCTCAGTAAGGCCATTGCGATAGCACAGGCGTTTATGTCCACCAGTGATAACACCAAACAAATCTCTCAGCATATAAGTGCTAGCAATGTTCATAAATTAACTGAAACTGCGTTTGCGAGCAGAAATGTACAGGGCAGAAACCACGAGTTTGCAACTGCCAGCATGCCTCAGGTGACCCAGATGACTCAGAGTCCGCAACAAAGGATGACTGCAAGGCAATTCACACCTTGTTGGCGTTGTGGAGGCTTCCATTCAGCCTATTCATGCCGCTTCAAAGGGTATGTTTGCAAGAGCTGTGGAACAATGGGGCACCTCCAATGAGCTTGCAAACGAGCTGCAAGCTCTGCAAAACCTGCTAACCACCACGTGGCAGAGGAAGATCGGTCCATGGTGGATCAAATCAATTTTGAACCTCAGAGAGAGGAGGCAGATGCTGAAGTACATGGAGTGCACACATTTTTGACGAAATGTCCACCTGTAATGTTAAATGTAAAATTGAATGGCTTACCTGTAGCCATGGAACTGGACACTGGCGCTAGCCAATCCATCATGAGTAAAAATATGTTTGAGAGACTGTGGTGCAACAAGGTACTCAGACTAGCCCTGAGCCCCATCCACACGAAACTGAGAACGTACACCAAAGAGCTTATCACTGTCCTGGGCAGCGCCATGGTCAAGGTCACCTACGAGGGCATGGTGCATGAGTCTGGATTGTCCCAGGCGATGGCCCCACACTGCTTGGAAGGAGCTGGCTGGGCAAAACCCGCTGGAACTGGGATGACATCTGAGCGCTATCACATGTCGATGAGGCCTCATGTACCCAGGTTCTGAAAAAATTTCCTTCCCTTTTTGAGCCAGGCTTTGGAAACTTTTCCGGGGCGAATGTGCGGATCCACTTGGTGCCAGAGGCATGACTCATTCACCACAAGGCACGAGCGGTACCTCACATGATGAGGGAGAGAGTGAAAATCGAGCTGGACAGGCTGTAATGCGAGGGCATCATCTCCCCAGTGGAATTCAGCGAGCGGGCCAGCCCGATTGTTCATAGAAACATAGAAACATAGAAAATAGGTGCAGGATTAGGCCATTCGGCCCTTCTAGCCTGCACCGCCATTCAATGAGTTCATGGCTGAACATTCACCTTCAGTACCCCATCCCTGCTTTCTCGCCATACCCCTTGATCCCCCTAGCAGTAAGGACCTCATCTAACTCCTTTTTGAATATATTTAGTGAATTGGCCTCAACAACTTTCTGTGGTAGAGAATTCCACAGGTTCACCACTCTCTGGGTGAAGAAGTTCCTCCGCATCTCGGTCCTAAATGGCTTACCCCTTATCCTTAGACTGTGACCCCTGGTTCTGGACTTCCCCAACATTGGGAACATTCTTCCTGCATCTAACCTGTCTAACCCCGTCAGAATTTTATATGTTTCTATGAGGTCCCCTCTCATTCTTCTGAACTCCAGTGAATACAAGCCCAGTTGATCCAGTCTTTCTTGATAGGTCAGTCCCGCCATCCCGGGAATCAGTCTGGTGAACCTTCGCTGCACTCCCTCAATAGCAAGAATGTCCTTCCTCAGGTTAGGAGACCAAAACTGTACACAATACTCCAGGTGTGGCCTCACCAATGCCCTGTACAACTGTAGCAACACCTCCCTGCCCCTGTACTCAAATCCCCTTGCTATGAAGGCCAACATGCCATTTGCTTTCTTAACCGCCTGCTGCACCTGCATGCCAACCTTCAATGACTGATGTACCATGACACCCAGGTCTCTTTGCACCTCCCCTTTTCCTAATCTGTCACCATTCAGATAATAGTCTGTCTCTCTGTTTTTACCACCAAAGTGGATAACCTCACATTTATCCACATTATACTTCATCTGCCATGCATTTGCCCACTCACCTAACCTATCCAAGTCGCTCTGCAGCCTCACAGCATCCTCCTCGCAGCTCACACTGCCACCCAACTTAGTGTCATCCGCAAATTTGGAGATACTACATTTAATCCCCTCATCTAAATCATTAATGTACAGTGTAAACAGCTGGGGCCCCAGCACAGAACCTTGCGGTACCCCACTAGTCACTGCCTGCCATTCTGAAAAGTACCCATTTACTCCTACTCTTTGCTTCCTGTCTGACAACCAGTTCTCAATCCATGTCAGTACACTACCCCCAATCCCATGTGCTCTAACTTTGCACATCAATCTCTTGTGTGGGACCTTGTCGAACGCCTTCTGAAAGTCCAAATATACCACATCAACTGGTTCTCCCTTATCCACTCTACTGGAAACATCCTCAAAAAATTCCAGAAGATTTGTCAAGCATGATTTCCCTTTCACAAATCCATGCTGACTTGGACCTATCATGTCACCTCTTTCCAAATGCACTGCTATGACATCCTTAATAATTGATTCCATCATTTTACCCACTACCGATGTCAGGCTGACCGGTCTATAATTCCCTGTTTTCTCTCTCCCTCCTTTTTTAAAAAGTGGGGTTACATTGGCTACCCTCCACTCCATAGGAACTGATCCAGAGTCAATGGAATGTTGGAAAATGACTGTCAACGCATCCACTATTTCCAAGGCCACCTCCTTAAGTACTCTGGGATGCAGTCCATCAGGCCCTGGGGATTTATCGGCCTTCAATCCCATCAATTTCCCCAACACAATTTCCCGGCTAATAAGGATTTCCCTCAGTTCCTCCTCCTTACTAGACCCCCCAACCCCTTTTATAACCGGAAGGTTGTTCGTGTCCTCCTTCGTGAATACCGAACCAAAGTACTTGTTCAATTGGTCCGCCATTTCTTTGTTCCCCGTTATGACTTCCCCTGATTCTGACTGTTCCAGTAATCAAAAGTGATGGCACGGTCAGGATTTGCTGTGATTATAAAGTAACTATTAATCACAGGACCAATACCAGTTACCTAAGGCAAACGACCTATTTGCGACGCTGGCAGGAGGCAAGACGTTCACCAAGCTCGACCTGACTTTGGCCTTCATGACGCAGGATCTGGAGGAGTCTTTGAAGGGCCTCACCTGCATCAACTCACACAAGGGACTATTCATCTACAACAGATGCCCGTTTGGTCGGCTGCTGCGATTTTCCAGAGAAACATGGAGAGCCTACTCAAGTCGATACCGCACACGGTGGTTTTTCAGGACGACATATTGGTCACGGGTCGGGATACCGCCGAGCACCTACAAAACCTGAAGGAGCGTAGGGCTGTGGCTGAAGAGGTCGAAATACATCTTCATGGCAACAGAAGTGGAGTTTTTGGGGAGAAAGATTGCGGCGGACGGCATTCGGCCCACAGGCGCCAAGACAGAGGCTATCAGGAACACGCCCAGGCCACAGAACATCACGGAGCTGCGGACGTTCCTGGGACTCCTCAACTATTTTGGTAACTTCCTACCGGGGTTAAGGACCTTCTTAGAGCCCCTACATGTGTTATTGCATTAAGGTGAGAACTGGGTATGGGGAATAAAACCAAGTAATTGCTTTGGAGAAAGCCAGAAACATTTTATGCTCCAACAAGCTGCTTGTATTGTATAACCCGTGTAAAAGACTTGTGCTAGCATTTGATGCATCGTCGTACGGAGTCGAGTGTGTATTACAACAAGCTAACGTTGCGGGGAAGTTGCAACCTGTCGCCTATGCCTCCAGGAGCTTGTCTAAGGCCGAGAGGTCCCACAGTATGATTGAGAAAGAGGCAATTAGCGTGTGTGTTCGGGGTAAAGAAAATGCATCAGTACCTGTTTGGCCTTAAATTTGAGCTGGAAACCGATCACAAGCCCCTCATATCCCTGTTTGCTGAAAACAAGGGGATAAATATTAATGCCTCAGCCCGCATACAAAGGTGGGCACTCACGCTATCAGCGTATAACTATACCATCCGCCACAGGCCAGGCACCGAGAACTGTGCAGATGCTCTCAGTTGGCTACCATTGCCTGCCACGGGGGTGGAAATGGCACAGCCTTCAAACTTGTTGATGGTGGCGCAGCCCGCAAACTTGTTGATGGTCATGGAAGCGTTTGAAAATGATAAATCACCTGTCACGGCCCGCCAGATTAGGACTTGGACCAGCCAAGATCCTCTGCTGTCCCTCATAAAAAACTGTACTGCATGGGAGCTGGGCCAGCATCCCCGTTGAAATGCAAGAGCTAATCAAGCTGTTCCAGCGGCAAAAGGACGAGCTGTCCATTCAGGCAGACTGCCTGTTGTGGGGTAATCGTGTAGTGCTACCCAAAAAGGGCAGGGAGACATTCATCTCGGATCTCCACAGCACACACCCGGGTATAGTAATGATGAAAGTGATAGCCAGATCCCACGTGTGGTGGCCCGGTATCGACTCTGACTTAGAGTCCTGTGTATGGCAATGCAGTTGCTCAGTTGAGCAATGCACCCAGAGAGGCACCACTAAGTTTGTGCTCCTATGCCTCCAGACCATGGTCAAGGATCCATGTCGACTATCCGGGCCCATTTCTCGGTAAAATGTTCCTGGTGGTGGTGGATGCTTTTTCAAAATGGATTGAATGTGAAATAATGTTAGGAAGCACCGCCACCACCACCACCATTGAAAGCCTGAGGGCCATGTTTGCCACCCACAGCCTGCCTGACATACTGGTCAGTGATAACGGGCCATGTTTCACTAGTGCCGAATTAAAAAAATTCATGACCCGCAATGGGATCAAACATGTCACCTCGGCCCCGTTTAAACCAGCCTCCAATGGGCAGGCAGAGCAGGCAGTACAAACAACCAAACAGAGCCTTAAACGAGTCACAGAAGGCTCACTCCAAACCCGCCTGGCCCGAGTACTGCTCAGCTACCACACAAGACCCCACTCGCTCACAGGGGTGCCCCCGGTTGAGCTACTCATGAAAAGGACACTTAAAACTAGACTCTCGCTGGTTCACCCCAACTTGCATGATCAGTTAGAGAGCAGGTGGCAGCAACAAAATGCAAACGATGGTCGCGCCACTGTGTCACAGGAATTTGATCAAAATGACGCAGTGTATGTGCTAAACTATGGACATGGTCCCAAGTGGATTGCGGGCACGATGATAGCTACAGAAGGGAGTAGGGTGTTTGTAGTCAAACTAGACAATGGACAAATTTGCAGAAAGCACCTGGACCAAACGAGGCTGCAGTTCACAGACTGCCCTGAACAACCCACAGCAGACACCACCATTTTCGAGCCCACAACACACACCCAAAGGATCAACAACACCACACCGGACCAGGAAATCGAACCCATCACGCCCAACAGCCCAGCAAGGCCAGGCTCACCCAGCAGCCCTGCAGGGCCAACAACACGTCAGCCCAGCGAGGGCACATCCAACACACCAGAACAGACATTTGTACCAAGGCAGTCCACCAGGGAAAAAAAGGCTCCCGACCGCCTCACCTTGTAAATAGTTTTCACTTTGACTTTGAGGGGGGAGTGATGTGTATCTGTAAATCATGCACTCCCATATTCCGCCACCAGGGAGCGCATCCCCTGAAGTCCCAAGGAATACCAGCATCCCTTGGGAGCACTGTATATAAGCCGGCCCCTAAGGCCTGTTCCTCACTCTGTAGTGTCTTACTTAAGACTGAGGTCACTGTTACTTTAACCTCCCTGTGTGCAGCCTCATCTGTGTTAGGAACACAATAAATACCTTGCATCGTTCTGCAACAACCTGAATCATTAACAACTCAGATTGCTCTTCATCACAGGTAGACTTCCCCCACATCATGAGTTTTTTGGGGGAAATGTATTTCCTCGGCTATTCTTTTCAACCCTGGCACATGACACTTCAGACATCCATGATACAATGTGCAGATACAATGAGGCCCCTGCAACCATCAGGATCAAAGTCAAACACACAATATGCATTTTGAAGCAGCACTTCAGATACCCGGACCAATTGGGGAGTTGGGGGAGGGTAAATCCTTCAACACACCCTACACAGATCACCATAGACTGCTGTGTGCTGCACAACTTTGCTATCCAAAAAGGCACATCTATGGGGCAAGTGAAGGAGGAAGACACCCATCCACAGTTAGGAGCTGAGCAGGATGAAGACAAAGAGCCAGAAGTGATTACTGCTGAACCATCTCTACTAGGCATTCCAAGAACACTCCTCTTCACATCTGCACCATGCAGCAGCCAAAAAGCACTGTCGCCAATATTAGCCTCTGGACTAATTCAACTAACATGGACCCCATTCTCTTCATCTGCTAATTTTTAATCCTACAATATTGCAAGAATGGTAACCTGACCTCATGCTCATTCTTGGTGTTTCCCCAGTGGCAGGAGTAAGTGCAGTGGCTAGCAGCTGGGTCTCAGTGGGCTCAAGGTGGTCCTCCAGCTCCTTCTGCTGGGTCATCAGATGGCTCTGCACTGCTACTGTGGTGGCTGCTTGGTTTATCAGGCGCACCAACTGTCATTCGAGAAGGCCGGCTGGAAAGGTCTAATGCTACATCACATTCAGAGACAACAGCCTCATCAAGTCTATCAAGTCAGGCCCCTGCTGTTGATCACTCCCTGAGCATGTATAGGAGCAGATCACAGCAGCAATGAGGGCAGAGAAGCCTTGTGCAATATCTTACTTCATCCAACTCCAGCATGTTGAAGCCAAAGGTTGGAACTAGAGGCCTCAACATTGGCAATATGGACATTCAGGAGGGATTATACCAGGGATGTCCCTGGAGTTTTCATGGTGAACTGCAATACTAAATAGCTCCAAAACGACTTCGGAGATGAAACTGGGGGATTCCTCCATATTTCCATCTGATCTTGCAAGGTGCATTGCATGCCGTCAAATAATTACAGAAAAGATTGCTGTTCAGATAGCAACCTTCATTTAAATGTTGGCTCAATCCCAGGGGTCTGCTCTGGAGGGTGGACAGGAGCTGGTCTGTCAGGGAGGAAGTTCCTCTCTTCTACTCTTCTGTCTCTAGCACCTGCCTGTGTTGAATAATACTCTGCTATTTTTGGTGAACCCAGCTCAATCTGCATACAGGTGCTGTTGCTTGACATCATCATCATAGGTAGTCCCTCAAAATCGAGGAACACTTGCTTCCACTCCAAAAGTAAGTTCTCAGGTGATTGTACCGTTCAATATGGGAATTACAGTCTCTGTCACAGGTGGGACAGAGAATGGTTGAAGAAAAGGATGGGTGGGGAGTCTGGTTTGCCGCACGCTCCTTCCACTGCCTGCGCTTGTTTTCTGCATGCTCTCAGCGATGAGACTCGAGGTGCTCAGCACCCTCCCTGATGCTCTTCCTCCAATTAGGGTGGTCTTTGGCCAGGGATTCCCAGGTGCCGGAGGGGATGTTGCACTTTATCAAGGAGTCTTTGAGGGTGTCCTTGAAACGTTTCCTCTGCCCACCTGGGGATTGCCTGCCGTGAAGGAGTTCCGAGAGTAGAGCGCCTGCTTTGGGAGTCTTGTGTTGGGAATGCAGGTGATGTGGCCTGCTCAATGGAGCTGATTGTGTCTGGTCAGTGTTTCGATGCTGGGGATGTTGGCCTGATCAAGAACACTGACGTTGTTGTGTCTATCCTCCCAGGAGATTTGCAGGATCTTGCGGAGACAGTGTTGGTGGTATTTCTCCAGCGATTTGAGGTGTCTACTGTATATGGTCCACATCTCTGAGCCACACAGGAGGGCAGGTATCATTACCTGGTGGGTCACAGTCTAAGGATAAGGGGTAAGCCATTTAGGACCGAGATGAGGAGAAACTTCTTCACCCAGAGATTGATGAACCTGTGGAATTCTCTACCACAGAAAGTTGTTGAGGCCTATTCACTAAATATATTCAAAAAGGAGTTAGATGTAGTCCTTACTACTAGGGGGATCAAGGGGTATGGCGAGAAAGCAGGAATGGGGTACTGAGGTTGCATGTTCAGCCATGAACTCATTGAATGACAGTGCAGGCTCGAAGGGCCGAATGGCCTACTCCTGCACCTATTTTCTATGTCTATATTACTGCCCTGTAGACTATAAGCTTGGTGCCAGATTTGAGGTCCTGGTCTTCGAACACTCTCTTCCTCAAGCGACCAAAGATTGCGTTGGCGCATTGGAGGTGGTGTTGGACCTAGTCATCGATGTCTGCCCTTGCTGATTGTTTGACAAGTGTTTGAGTGAGTGACGATGAGTGCTGTAAGATACTGACTTCAGGCTTGCCACTCAAGGCTCTGGATTCTTCTTCAGGGACATCTATAGAAGCAGAAGAAGAATATGCTGTAATGATGCCTGAAAACCATCTCCTGCAGCAGAACTTATGTAGCTAATTGTGTGTTACAGTATTTTGCTGCCATGTGTGCGTGTGAGTGAGTGAGCGATAATGAGGAAAGGATGCTACAATCCCTGTTCTTGGCTGAGGCCTGCAGCTTCACCTCTGAGCACTCCTTTATGCTCTTGACAGTGCCCATATCAAGCAGAGCCTGTTCATAAAGAATGAGGGTCCAAAATTAAGGGGCCCTAATCCAATTCAGAACTTCTGTTATGAGTGGCTTTGTCCCACCAAGAGAGAGAAATAGTGCAGAGATGTGGAAGAGCACAAGAACAATGGACAACCATGACTACCTTGCAGCCCAGCTTGTGCATGAGTAACTGAATATTTTTTCCCTATTCACTCGAATAACAACAACAACACCATGCATTTATAGAGCAGCTTTAACATAGGAAAACATTCCAAGGCGCTTCACAGGAGCATTGTCAAACAAAATTTGACACCAAGCCACATAAGAAAGAAAGACTTGGATTTATATAGCACCTTTCATGAGCACCAGATGTCTCAAAGCGCTTTACAGCCAATTAAGTACTTTTGGAGTGTAATCACTGTTGTAATGTAGGAAACGTGGCAGCCAATTTGAGCACAAGCAAGCATAAGGAGATATTAAAACAAAAACTTGGTCAAAGAGTAGATTTTAAGGAACATTTCAAAGGAAAAGGGATAGGTAGAGAGACAGAGAGATTTAAGGAGGGACTTCCAGAGCTTAGGACCTTGGCAGCTGAAGTCACGGCCGGCAATAGGGTAGCGATGAAAATTGGGGCTGCACAAGAGGCCAGAATTGGATGAGCGCAGATATGAGGGTTGTAGGGCTGGAGGGGCGCCGGAGGGACTGGAGTGCATTATCAGCCCCGGCAACCAAATTTTAATTTGAACCATGTCTATAGTTTAATTTGTTTAAGTTTGTTGGTTTTAGTGTCCCCCCCCCCCACCTTTTAGCCAGGGGCACTTGTATAATTTGTGCTTTTGGTGCCCTCAAAAAAAAAACAAGAGGACACTTGAAAACTTTTTGGATTGTACCCCCCCACCTTTAATAAGGGGGCACTTGATTAATGTTTACAACAAAATATTTGTAGGGCTGGAAGAGTTCACAGAGATAGGGAGGGGCGAGGCCATGGAGGAATTTGAAACAAGGATGAGAATTTTAAAATTGAGCCACTGCTGGACCGGTAGCCAACACACACCTACACACACAAAAAAATCACACACACCCACAAACACACATGTCAAAGACATGCTTGTACCGAAGAACACATGTAATGCTTTGCACTTAACAAGCTATAAGCTTTTCCATCACATTTGACAGTTAAGCCTACCGAGGTGAATCTTCGGATCAGCTGTTGTGCTTTTTTAGCGGGCGGGTAGTAAAAGCGCATACTCACTGGATGATTTCCAAAAGACAGGCACTTCAAAATCATATTTGTTAACAGTTCAAGTTACTAGTCAAAATAATACTACTACTTTTTGTAAATGTTTTCATCTCCTGTCACGGACTGAGGTGGCACAAAGTGGTGTTGACAACTCCATTTCTTACATACCATGAATCTTATCATGAATTATCTGCTTATATGGGCAGCCCCAGGGCTTGGAGCAAAGAGAAAGATGCAGTGCCTGAGATAAGAGGTGAAACAATTTTTCTTTGTAAAAGTGTTGGAAGTAAACCTGTGCCTGAATGTCAGGGACGATGAAATGTGTTGCACTCCACTTGCCAGCTGCCGCGGTTCAATGAAAGTACCATTCGCATTGCGTCTGCACATAAGTCAGTGAATGTTGGCCACGGGGGCTGGCCCCGCACGATGCAGCCACTGCAGACAATGGGTCGGGGCAAGAGTAAAAAGTCAAGTGTATGGCAGGCTGTGTTTATCCGGTGTCTTGATGTTAAACAATGATGCTCACTGTTAGGACCTGTCACTTTTCCCTCTTCATGTTCCGCTTAATGTGCCACAGCCGGTTGGTCACACTGGCAATTCCTGAGAAGGGAGATATAAAGAAGATTTAGTGCTCTGAGGGTAAATTGATTAATTACTGATTGGGGTCACACATGCACCATTTATTAAAGAGGGACCTACCATAGGAGCAAGTGCTGTGATTGAAATGTATGTATCACTCGATAGGGGCCTCAGGTACTTTTATTTAACTGTTCTTTTTTAATATTCACATTTACGGGCTCCTCCAATTCGGATGTTAAAATGCGAAGAGGATGCACAAGAGGCGTCAGATTCCAAGGCATGTCCAGTGGAGAATTTGTGCTTTTGCACATTGTTGACACTGTGCTTAGTCAGTTTTCAGACCAATCCAGAGTCTTTAATTTATTATTTTTTTGTGCCCACCAATATTCGTTCAAAGGAAACACAAAGACACACGGCGCAATCACACTGACAGCAATGTTAAGAAAGGGAATGTGTCGGAGGGATTCTCTTGGCTTACGTCCCTCACCGCATTTCGCAGCTGCCATGGTTGAATACACAAAGGATCTCTGTAAATTGGATTATTCAAAAGACAAATTGATTGCCCCTCAAAAAACAAATTACCTGAAACTTATCTCGAGGTAAGTACTTATCATCCCAGTGTTTACTCCTACACCAAAGTTTTCCTTTAATACAGTTCTCACAATCTACTTAGCACTTAATCATTCAGTCAAAAATGCCTCCATGCCATCTGAGAATACTTAGTCACTGCCTGCATTCCGCCCCCTTTCTTCAATCTCATTTCAGCATCACTTGTGATGTATTAGGCATCCACACAGAAAAAAGAGTTGGTGTCAAAATATATAGTTTACATTTTTTGTCCTTTTATCAGCAATGTATCTATGTGCATGACTTTAGAGTTATCTCTTTGTTATATGAAAACAAGTAAAATATTACATCTACTGAATGTATCATTGCAGTTGTATGTTAAGCCTCCCCTGCTGATGTTATCCAGACCCAGTCATTCTAATCTAAATAATGCGTCATTTTTGATCATTATTTTTTTCACTGAGCAAATTCTAAGGTCTTTTATCTCTGATAAAACTCCTCTGGGTTACATCTATTACATACTTACTGCCTTCCCAATACTTCTGGGCTTTTCATCATAGGAAAACAGCCATATATACACGCACACACACATAATATAATATAAATATAATATTGGATATATACTTGTAAGAGAAAAAATTGCAGGGCTATGGGGAAAGAGCAGGGGAATGAATGCTACTAATTGGATAGCCCTTTCAAAGAGCCAGCTTGATGGGCTGAATGGTCTCCTTCTGTGCTGTAAGATTTTATTTATATATATATGTGCGTGTGTACCATAGAATCATAGAAAATTATGATACAGAAGGAGGCCATTCAGCCCATCATGTCTGTGCCGGTCGAAAAAGAGTTACCCAGCCTAATCCCACCTTCCAGCACTAGGTTCGTAGCTCTGTAGGTTACTGCACATCCAAGTACCTTTTAAATGTGCTGAAGGTTTCTGCCTCTACCACCCTTTCAGTCAGTGAGTTCTAGACTCCCACCACCCTCTGGGTGAAGAAATGTTTCCTCATCTCCCCTCTGATCCTTCTACAAACCACTTTATACCCATGCCCCATGGTTATTGACCCCTAAGGGAAATAGGTCCTTCCTATCCACTCTATCTCGGCCCCTCATAACTTTATACACCTCAATTAAATCTCCCCTCAGCCTCCTCCATTAAAAGGAAAACAACCCCACTCTCTTCACTCAGAGATTTGTTAACCTGTGGAATTCCCTGCCGCAGAGAGTTGTTGATGCCAGTTCATTGGATATATTCAAGAGGGAGTTAGATATGGCCCTTACGGCTAAAGGGATCAAGGGGTATGGAGAGAAAGCAGGAAAGGGGTCCTGAGGTGAATGATCAGCCATGATCTTATTTAATGGAATGCAGGCTCGGAGGGCCGAATGGCCTATTTCTGCACCTATTTTCTACGTTTCTATGTTTACTGGATTGAATTCAATTTGCCACTTTTCTGCCCAACTGACTAGTTCATCGATATCTTCCTGCAGTCTGGAGCTTTCCTCCTCATGTCAACCACACGAAAAAATGTTGTATCTTCTGAAAATGTCTGTATCATGCCCCTTACATTTAAGTCCAATCATTAGTATATACTACAAAAAGTAAAGGACCGAGTACTGAGCCCTGTGGAACCCTACTGGAAACAGCTTTTCAGTCACAAAAGCTCCCCTCAACCATTATCCTTTATTCCTGCCACTGAGCCAATTTTGTATCCAATTTGCCACTCTCCCTTGGATCCCATGGGGTTTTACTTTTTTGATCAGCCTACCATGTGGGAGCTTGTCAAAAGCCTTGCTAAAATCCATATAAACTACATCAAACACACTGCCCTTATCGACCCTCCTTGTTATCTCCTCAAAGAACTCAATCAAGTTAGTCAGACACAACCTTCCCTTAACAAATCCATGCTGACTGACCTTGATTAATCTGTGTCTTTCTAAATAAAGGTTTATACTGGCTCTCAAAGTTGATTCCTGTAATTTTCCCACCACCGAGGTTAAACTAACTGGCCTGTAATTACTCGGTTTATCCTTTCCTCCCTTTTTAAACCATAGTACAATGTTAGCAGTTCTCCAATCCTCTGGCATCACTCCTGTAGCCAGGGAGGATTGGAAAATGATGATCAGAGCCTCCGCAATTTCCTCCCTTGCTTTTAGTAGCCTCAGATATATTTAATCCAGTCCTGGCAATTTATCTACTTTCAAGGATGCTAACCTCCTTAAAACTTCCTCTCTTACTATGTTTATTCCATCCAATATTTCACTTTCTTCCTCCTGAACTTTAACGCCGGCATCGTCCCCCTCTTTTGTGAAGGCAACTGCAAAGTATTCATTTAGTACCTTACCCACATCTTCCACCTCCACACATAGATCACCATTTTGGTCCCTAATAGGCCCTACTCTTTCTTTCATTATCCTCTTGCTCTTTATCTAATTGCAAAACATCTTTGGGTTTTCTTTGATTCTACTTGCCAGTATGTGTAGTGCGAATATACATACGAGCGCACAAAAGTGACGGACAGGAAAAGACCCATTAGTCCATCTACCCTGTCCCTGATAGTTGTGGTGCTTTATGCATCATGAAATAAACACTCCCTACCCACCTCCTGTCGCCTTTTAATCTCTAAAGAAAGGTGAAAAACCAGATGAGTGAATTTGTTTTGTTGAAAGATGTTGACCTTTTAATAACTGCACTGTGTGTTGGTGCTGATCATCTCATTTTGGTCACTTATACATGAACTGTGTAAGGCATTTGTTTTAAAATAAACCCCTTCAGGTTTACTGAATGTGTCTGTTACTCTGCAATAATCTCCCTCTCCATCAAAATTTACACTAATGCTTTTATTAAAGAAGGCTGTTGAGCAGCTCTAATTAACATGGAGGGAGGGGGGGTTGTTAATTAAATGGCTACCATTTTAAATACAATAAACTTCATCTGCATCATCTACCTATCGAAAATATTGTCTTTTCAGAAAGGTGGCTTCCTAAGAGACAAATCATAATTAACAACTTTCTGCAAGTATACAAGTATGCTCTTATGATCCTAGAATGTAAGAAAAGAAGAATTAAGAGCTGGAATAGGCCATTTGACCCTTTGAACCTGCTCTGCCATTCAATTAGATTATGGCTGACCTTCTACCTCAACTCCACTTTCCTGCCCAACCCCCATATCCCTTGATTCCCTTAACCACTCAACCAACCACCACAAGTATAAAAATGGACTTTGTGATCGTCCAATGTGCAACCATTGCAATGGAAGCAGGGAGCAGATCTGATTCCCCCACAGCCCTGAACTGTTGTTGCTGGCTGCATTTTGCGAGGTAGGGAGTAGAAGGAAATACAGGACTGATTCCCTGATTGGGAGTCAGGGGCGGAGGGAAACAGCCCACATTCTCTGCAGCCTGG
This sequence comes from Pristiophorus japonicus, assembly GCF_044704955.1. Lineage (NCBI taxonomy): Eukaryota > Metazoa > Chordata > Chondrichthyes > Pristiophoridae > Pristiophorus > Pristiophorus japonicus. Next base: position 177,234,861 of record NC_091983.1, on the reverse strand, counting down.
GGTGCACCTGTGCTGTTGGAGTGGTGGCCCAACACTGTCAGATCATGTCATTGAAATATTTTGCATATGCTCCCTGTGCAACTTCAAACTGGTGCAAAAGGAGCCCCAATAAATCCACAGCAAGAAGCCATTAAAGGACTGCTGCTGAAAATTAAAAACACGCGGCCATATAAAGACATGAGGGTAAGGATTGGACCTTGTTGCATTCCTGTTAAGTGCAGAAAATGGCCACAAAGAGGCCCAATTTCAGGGGGCCAACATCCAAGCCAAAATTGGGTCAGGCTATTTTTCAGGTGGCTGCTAAAAGCAGGCGTTAGGCACCTGGCATATGTTGATGAGGATACTAACACCTCTTTTAGGACCCCTCTGCCAAATTGGGTTGGCCTGAGTGAGGTGGCTGAGAATGTAACAGATTAAATTGTTAAATGGTCTTAACTACAGGTTTTATTGCTTCTCATGCCTCCCATACTCCAGCGTAGCAACCAGTCAAGATGCAACATACAGTCAAAACTTGACCCACTTACTTCTTCCAAGGCTTTAAGTTGAACACATGGCACCAATCAGTGACCCCGCCTGCATTTTGGAAAATGGTTGTCATGCTGTTCAGTGGGAAAGGAGATATAAGTTCTGGCCATGCTAAGCAATCCATCAGTTTCTTCTTGATGTAAATGTGTCCAGCATGGTACCTGATATTATAGGTCCATAGGTTTAACAATTGAGGACAGTAAGGATTTCCAACCATTGCAACCACAAGTTGCAAGTTTGCTGTAGGCATATATCCAAGCTGCAGAAAACGCTCAGCCTTGCTGACCTGGTCCAAGCTGAGGCAGTTGGCCTGTGGAAAGAAAAAAAAAACTTACATTTATATAGTGCTTTTCATGACCTCAGGACATCTCAAAGAACTTTACAGCCAATTGTAAATGTTGCAATGTAGACAATACAGCAACTAATTTGTGCAAACCAAGGTTCCACAAATAGTAATGTGATAATGACCAAATCATTTGTCTTAGTGATGTTGTTTGATGGATAAATATTGGCCCGGATGCCAGGGAGAATTCCCCTGCTCTTCTTTGAATAGTGTCATAGGATCTTTTACATCAAACGGAACCTCAGTTTAACATCTTATCCAAACGATGGAACCTCTGATAGTGCAGCACTCCCTCAGTACTGCACTGGAGTGTCAGCTTAGATTTATGTGTTCAAGTCCCTGGAGTGGGACTTGAGCCCACAACCCTCTGGTTCAGAGGCAACTGTGCTACCTACTGAGCTATGGCTGATACTCTCATGTTCATTTGCAGGTAGACGCATCAAAGGCTGCAGAATGGTCTGGCATTTGCTGATCTCCACAGCATGCCTTTTATCACGTATCACCGTTACCATGAAATCAAGGTGTTTAAAAGGAAATTTGCATTGAGGATTGAGCAAAACTGATCACCAACAATTTCTCTGAAAAATTTATATTTTATTAAAATTTCAGGAAAAAATTGCTTCACTGAGAAAACTACTGCACTGCAAACAATGCCAAAACAAACCTATCCAAAGGCTGTTGAACCCATGGAGCCTCCCTAACTCTCATTGAAATGGGTAGACAAAGACTAAAATTGCAAATTTGACACAAATCCCAGTGAATTGTGCTAGGTGCTTGGTTAAATAAATTTGCTTCAAATCTGGGGCCTTAATGAGACCCATGCATGAAATGGGCATGCGCAACTGAATTCGCTGAAAATAGAACAGTGGGGAATTGCAGCCCTGATAGAAATTGGAACTGATACTGCGCTCTCAATTTCCCATCTGCTCTGCTCCAGTTGCGCTCCCGCTGTCCCAGCCCACTGGACCAGATAATCGGCTCTGTAGAGAGAAGGTTGTCTCCTAGTACCAGTTGTTCAGTTGAGTTGTTCAATGGCCTTTTCTATCTTCCTGTATGTTAAATTCTTGTGATCACAAAACACACAATAACATTGGCCCGGATTTTGTGCTCAATGGCAAAGGAACGGGACTTGCCGTTCACCTCACTGACAGCTGCCACAAAGATTTGACGGGCTTTAGAGCAGAGACTTCCTGTTATTGGACATTTGTTCCAGCATGGTGCACTCTACAGGGCATCTGTAAACAGGGAACGGAATAGCGAGGCTTTTCAACCAATCAGATTGAAGAATTCTCACTGAGCCACGCGGCGTCCAAAGCAGGAAGTATAAAGCAGGACATATAAATTCAATCTAAATGATGTACAGAAAGCGAAATAAAAACTGGAAAATGCAGATGGGATTAAGAGAGAGAGATAAAAGAGACAGACAGAAAATGGTAAAAAAAAGTCTTAATTAGCTTTTGTTTAAATCTCCAACACTAATTATCTTCTGAGGGAATGAGACTCTACACTGAACAAAATTAATTTTTCAGGATCCGAGAGATTGTTCAGTAGCAATTATCACTTATCACGCCATTTAAATCTCACTCCTGATTGCACCAGTTTTTCAGCCATTTTTAGTGTCGAACTAATTTACATTGTTGCAGTCATTTCAATGCCGAGTCTATTGGTGAGGACTGCAGTTGCGCACCCTGTGAAGGAGCAGGGTATCTCCAACAGCAACTTCTGGATTTCCGTGTTTAACTGCTCTTGTACGGACCCCAGAAGTTGCTGTTCGATTTACCCCATAATAATGGTAAGCACTGATAACCTCACCAGCATTGTTATGTATGGAGAAAGAGTCAGACTGAATACTGTGAGCTCAAAGTAAAGTGTGACCTTAGTCTTTTATTGCAGGTCTCCAGAGTGCCTCTCCAACCTGTGAGGCCTCCTTAAATATCTGTGCTCTCAAGGGATTATGGGATCCCTTTGCTCTCCAGGGGATGAGCTCTCTGGTGGCTGTACAGAGTAAATACAAGTTTACATATATAACAATTATTATTACAGCAAAATCCAGGTCATACAAACATACTAACAATGACAGACAGGTAAGGACCCTTTGATCCATCAAGCCTACCCATACAGTTGCGATACCTAATGTATCACAATATATACACTCCCCAACCTACCTGAAACCATGTGATCTCCTGGGACAAGTGAAAAAACAGATAAAAATTCAAGCCAATTTGGGGGCGGGGGGGAAATCTGGGAAATTCCTCTTTGACCCATCAAGGTGATTGAAACTAGTCCCTAAAGTACCTATCTTATATAAGAGTTAATGTCCGCTGCAACCAGAAACAGGTCCAGCTCTTGCTTGAAGGAATTCACCAAGTTGGCGTCCACTGCACGAGACGGCAACCTGTTCCAGAAATGTACTATTCTCTGGGAAAAGAATCACCTCCTGACATCTAACCTAGATCTGGCCTTACACAACTTAAAACTCTGTTGCCTGGTTTTCCATACCTATTTCATTGGAACAAACTTTCAACTGGAACACAATCCATTCCCTTCATCATATTATAAACTGCAATAGATCACCCCTAAGTCGATGTTGCAGTGGCATGCTCCAGCTCTATAGCTCTAACCTACAGAGATGTTCTTTCACAGGTCGGGGTGACCTACGATGTCCCAGGGCCCGGTGCTCCAGCTCTATAGCCCTAACCTGTGGAGATGTTCTCTCGCAGCTCGGAGTGACTGACACAAATTTGCAATGGCTTCGAGGTGGGTGACTGGGTGATGTCATCAGGACCCAGGTCACCGTTTGGAGCGTGGGCAGGAACATCGGCGGGGTCAGCAGAGGAGCGGGAAGGTTGTGGCAGACTTGCGACGACTGATCGGGGCGGAGGAGTGATGAGGGATCGTGGCTGAGATTTGGTGGGTGATCGTGTCGGAGGTTCGGCCAATGTTTGGTGCGGCGGGAGATCGTGGCGGAGGCGCGGCGAGTGTTTTTGTGGCGAGGGAGTGGTGAGGGATTGTGGCGGAGGCGGCGAATGTTTATGACGGAGAAGCGGCAAGAGATCGTGGTGGAGGTGCGGTGAATGAGGGTACGGGGCCCAGAAGAGCTGAGGGCCCAGGGGCAGCAAGGGCCACACACACTGCAATATGTGTGTGCACTAGCTTCGTGCAGCAGAGCAGGTCTCCAATCGTTCTTGCCACTGGATAAAAGCTTAGCTCTGTCAAGTCCGTGTGGTGGCTGGTGTGCAATGGTCACCACACTTTAAAAAAATTCACGCACAGGCATCTTCCACCCCCTCAATTGGAGTTCAGGACTGGAACATCGGGTCCTTCATTGAAACATCTGTGAACTTATGTGGAAGCAAGTCATCCTCGTTTGAGGGACCGCCTATGATGATGAAGTCTATGTTTGTCTAAAGTGTAGAGTTCCAAGTCTTTTGGCCTATCTTGATAACTAAGATGCTTTATACTGAGAATTAGTTGAGTGGCTTTTATCCACACCCTTTTCAAAGCCTCAATACATCCATATCAATATGTGAGGAAACAAAAACTGGACACAGTATTCCGTGAGGCCTGACCACTTTTGTCCTATGCAAGGACAAAATAGTGTGCCTCGTCTTATACCAAATTGTCCTATGAATTCACCACAACACCCTATTTGCCCTGGCTATCATTTCACGGCATTGCTCATGCATTGTTGGAGATGTATGCACTAGAATATCCAAATCTTTTTCACGTTAAACATCATAAGATCAGTCTGAAGCAGACAAACATCGTCTACACTCATACAGACCTTAATATCATCTTAAAATGTGCAGATCATGCACCCAACACCTAGATCCAGATCATTAATAAACATAGGGGGAAGATCATTTCACTTCTAAAAACCTGCATGAACTGATGCACCTATTGAAGCAACATCCGATTGTACATGATCAATTCTGCTTTACCCCGTTTTTGTGGAGGATGCTTGAAATATTTAGTACATCTAGAGTGAATTATGTTCTCCCAGCGTCACTCCTGTAAATACTTCATTGTTTAAGATGTTTTGATGAGGCACCAATAATCTCAGATTGTGTGACAAAATTACAGAAAGAGAGAACATGAAGGTGGGAGTGGTTGTCTGACACTCTGAGTTATTGCACATCAGTGAAGAAATCTCCTTCCCCAAAACACTCATAAAACAAATTATTTGAGAACTTAAAGCAGCTGATCATTTTTTTCATACTTTCTGCTCAATAGGGCAGCTTTACTAAGGAAGCAATACAAATTACATTTCAATGTTGCACATCAAGATTTCTGTAGAGCAGATGATGAACAGGATGCCATCCATTCCCCCTTTTCTCTTATGAAAACCAAATTTGGGGAAACATTATTATTCACTGGAACAGCACAGGACATTTCCAAAACTAGGTGAGCACAATCTCCATTAAAAAGCATTTGGTAGCCTTGTTTGTTCGTAAGCAAATAAAGTAATGACGTGGATTGCACCAATAAACACTGTCACCATGGGCATAATGTCATTGTGAAAATGATGCATGGTTCTTCTCCCTCCCCAGACAAATAAAAACTGCTTGCCAAAAATGTTCTCATGCACGCAGTTCACTTTTTTGCAATCCATACACCAGTGCTAAATCTACTTCCTCTAATAATGATAAATCTTACCCTTGTCAGACAAAATATACTGTAATCCATTCATTAATATGTTTCTTATACTCCAGTGTACCTTTGGATGGTTTGCAGAGACAGTAATAAGATCATTTAGTTCAGAATGTGAACACTTTGGGGGTAACTGGGAGGACGCTTTTCACAATTTATCTTAAACTTAAAATTATCTTAAAACAATTCGGCAGAATGATGGCCCAGAATTTGCTGGGAAAATAACAGCACGTTTTATGTGCACGACATTATTAGTGTGTAAACAACCCAGCAATTAGTGGCAAGGAAGAGATACGCCGTGACTTGCGAATCGCCACAAATTGCTTGCATTTTAGCCTCACAAAAAGGGAAGCTTGCTATCAACTTACCCATGTGTCAAGAAATTGCTTGTGTTTGGACTGTTAAAATTAATTATACTCGCCGCAGAAAGTTAAGGCTGCTACTTACCAGCATAAGGACCCTTTTAATGATGAGATTTATGTTCCTGCAATGCCACTCATCCTCTTGGACCCAGAAAGGGAACAATTGAAACTGTGGAGTTTCATTCCTGCCAGTAGTAAATTGGAGGTTTTTAAAATGTATATTATTTCTTACTTTTCCTTTTGATCCCTTTTCTCTCTCTCTCATAAACCAATCTTTCTTCCCCTCTCTTTATTTCTCTTCTGTATCTACTTTGACTCTAATTCACCCCATGTCCTTCCTCATCGTTTCTCTGTTTCTTTCCCCATTCTTAAATGTAATTGGTTAAGGAGATAGACTGTTGGTCCAGTCATTCACCAAGGTGCCAGATGCCCTGTTGCCCTCACTGCACTGTTAACAGGTCACACTTCCAACAATTTGCGGTGCAAATGATTTTGTAGCTGAAGAAACAAATCTGACAAATGGGGCAGACTGCAAGATGCCCAACTCCTGCACATTCTGGGCCGATATGATATCTTATTATTCCTTGGTCTGAAAGTCTTAACACAGATGTTAGTCTTGAAACATGGATGACTACTTCAAGTACTTGGCAGAACACCATTTCATATTTTCCAAACACTTTACTTGTATAATACAATATCAGCTGCTGACTGAGCATGTTACAGATTAAATTGTTCAATGGCCTTATCTGCCACTCTATAAACCCTGAAAAACAAACTTAAATTCTGACTCTGCTTCTAGTGAAAGCTCTAGATTTGGATTCAATGTGAGATAATAATGCCTGTATAGTGCAACATTGATACTGAGTCGTAAAAGGAGATAAGTTTGGTCAAAGAGGTAGGTTTTAAGGAGCACATTAAAGGAGGAAAGAAAGGTAGATAGGTGGAGAGGTTTAGGGAGGGAATTCCAGAGCTTAGGGCCTTGGAGGCTAAAGGCATGGCCACCATTGGTGGAGCAATTAAAATCGTGGATGCTCAAGAGGCCAGAATTGGAGGAGTGCAGATATCTTGGAGGTTTATGGGCTGGAGGAGATAGAGATAGGGAGGGGCAAAGCCATGGAGGGATTTGAAAACAAGGATGAGGATATTAAAATTGAGCGTTCTTTACCAGGAGCCAATGTAAGTCAGCGAGCACAGGGGTGATGGGTGAGCAGGACTTGTTGCGAGTTAGGAAACGGGCGACAGAATTTTGGATGACCTCAGGTTTAGGAAAGGTAGAAAGTGTGAGGCCGGTCAAGAGTGCATTGGAATAGTCAAGTCTAGAGGTAACAAAGGCACGGATGAGGGTTTCAGCAGCAGATGAGCTGAAGTAGGGACGGAGTCAGGCGATGGTACAAAGGTGGAAATGGCGGTCTTAGTGATGGTGTGGATAAGTGGTCAGATGCTTGTCTCAGGGTCAAAAATGACACCAAGGTTGCAAACAGTCTGTTTCAGCCTCAGACAGATGCCAGGGAGAGGGATGGAGTCGAGATTGAAATAACAGAGAAGGTGAATGAAGGTAATATGGTCGATGATGTGTATATGGACTTTCAAAAGGCGTTTGATAAAGTACAACATAATAGACTTGTTAGCGAAGTTGAAGGCCATGGGATTAAAGGGACTATGCGCAGCGTGGATACAAGATTGGCTAAGGGATAGAAAGCAGAGAGCAATGTTGAACGGTTGTTTTTCAGACTCAAGGGAAAAGTGGTGTCCCCAGCAGTCAGTGTTGGAACCACTGCTCTTTGTGATATATATTAATGACCTGGACTTGGGTATACAGGCCATAATTTGAAAGTTTGCAGATGACATGAAACTCGGAAATTTAGTAAATAGTGAGGAGGATAGTAATAGACTTAAGGAGGACATAGACAGACTGATAAAATGGGCAGATGAAATTTAGTGCAGAGAAGTGTGAAGTGATTCATTTGGTCAGAAGAATGAGAAGAGACAATATAAACTAAATGGTACAATTTAAAGGGCCTGCAGGAATATAGAGAATTTGGGGTGTACATACACAAGTCTTTGAGGGTGGCAGCACAAGTTGGGAAGGTTACTAAAAAAGACATACAGGATCCTTGGCTTATAAAAGCAAGGAAGTTATCCTAAACTTTTATAGCACACTGGTTAGGCCCCAGCTGGAGTATTGTGGCCAACTTTAGGCACCAGCTTTAGGAAGGATGTCAAGACAGAGAGGATGCAGAGGTGATATTAGAAGGGATGAAAACCTTCAGTTACGTGGAGAAACTAGAGAAACTAGGATTGTTCTCCTTATAGCTGAGAAGGTTAAGAGGAGATTTGATAGAGGTGTTTAAAATTATGAGTGGTTTTGATAGCATAAATAAGGGGAAACTGTTTCCAGTGACAAAAGGGTTGGTAACCAGAGGACACAGCTTTAAGGTAATTGGTAAAAGAACCAGAGGCGACATGGGGAAAACAAATTGTACGCAGCGAGTTGTTATAATCTGGAATGCACTGCCTGAATGTATGGGGGAAGCAGATTCAATAATAACTTTCAAAAGGGAATTGGATAAATACTTGAAAAGGGAAAAAAAAGCTGAGTTGTGGGGAAAGAGCAGGGGAATGGGACAAATTGGATAGCTCTTTCAAACTGTCCTCACAGACACAATGGACCGAATAGCCTCCTTCTGTACTGTATCATTCTATGATTCTATGATGTTTCTGAGCTCTTCTATCTTCTCCATTTATGGCAGCTCATCCCTTGCTTCAGACCTTAAACACAAGAAAGGCTCGAGTTTACTGTTGGCTTAATGCACTCATATCAAAAATATGGGTTAATACCACGAGTAAAATACCAGAAAGAGTGGGTCTGTAAGGAGAGTGTTAAATGTTTATATGGGAACACTGGTGACAGTTACTTCTATCCTTATATGCCTGAATTTTACCGAGTTGAAAATTACTTGAAAAGTTATCCTGAACAATTGGAAATCACAATAAAAAATAGCACTAAATACTCCATGGTCAGTCCAAGCAATGGAATTCTTCAAGGCGTTGTGATCTTTTTAAACTTTCCGGTATGTGTTCAGTACATGCTTCGGCTTTTAATTTAACATTTTAATGATTTTTTCCCAGATTTTTTTTGTTCTTTCTTCTCACAGTAAGTAATATTTAAAGTACCTGAATATTTGCTAATTAACCAAACAGAGTATAATCGAAGCATTTCCAAAACTTTGAAAGAACAAGAAGAGCTGAAAAGAAGCTGGAATGTGAAAAAGGAGTTCTAAAAATACAAAATTTCCAGGTGATCAAACACAACAAAGCATCTAAGTGAAGTGCCTATAACAGTCGGCAATTCAAGTTCAAGTTAATAAAGAAGTAACCCAAATATCTCCTTCCCCAAACAGTCATAAAACATGCTGGTTAAGTGGTAGAAATAAAATAAGGTGCACGAGGGAGATCAGCAGGCACCAGAGACAAAGGGGATAATGTAAAACGGGCGATATCGATTCAGCCACTCGTTATTTATCTCATCTGATTTTCATTTCCATTGAATTCAGTAGAAATGGAAATCAGGAGAGATGTATATGAGAATTGATATTGCTCCTTTTACAACAACAACAACAATCTCTATTTATATAGTGCCTTTTAAAGTAGTGAAACGTCCCAAGGCACTTCACAGGAGTATTATGCGACAAAAAATTGACACCGAGCCGCAGAAGTAGAAATGAGTGCAGGTGATCAAAAGCTTGGTCAAAGAGGTATGTTTTAAGGAACGACTTGAAGGAAGAACGTGAGGTAGAGAGGCAGAGGGGTTTAGGCAGGGATTATAATCAGGGATGTTCAGAATTAGAGGAGCGCAGACATCTCGGGATTGTGGGGCTGGAGGAGATTACAGACATAGGGAGGGGCAAGGCCATGGAGGGATTTGAAAATAAGGATGAGAATTTTGAAATCAAATTTTGTCCGTGTCTCCTTCTGGGCTAGCATTAAGGATCACCAGCAGTACCAGCCTAATGTGGTGTTCACAGATTCACCACTTATCAGTCAGTATGGTCAGCAATTACATCTCCTGTTTCACTGAATTCCATCAAGAGCACGACACTGCGGCCCAGTGTCACCACCTTGCAACAGTTCCCAAGGTAGAGAAGCCATGCATGCTAACCGTGTGAGTCTTGCAGCCCATCTGGTGTTTTGTCCTGCAGCTATGCTGTGCTACAAAGAATTTATATGATGAATTTTACAAATACATGCAACTGATCAGGAGCTTTTGCTCAGCAGCAGCATGTTTGAAGAGTTTGGGTGCGGAGATCAGCTGGGCCCTCCTGCTAACAGGTATGTGTTCCTGGCAAGTGAAGCTTCATACCAGGAGTATAAATTGGTAAAACTAACCCTTATGTGCGAAGCTCTTTGAAAATATAAGAATGTCAAGTCTGTCAGTTGTAAGTTGCAGCTTGAATGTGTGCCCTGCTTAAATTTGAGTAGATGTGATGATCAAGGAAACAGCTGTAAGTTAGTGTAAGGGTACAAGTAACTGTGGAAACTGACAACACTTTATCACACACATACCAGGGCCATTGACCTAGTTAAAGGGTATTGTGGCAGCTGTATTCCTACAAATGCACCACCTTCTTCTGTGTATGTTTCGGGGTCATGCATATATTGCCCACAGTTCCTGGTATGCTGTCTCTAGCGACGTTGCTCAGGAGTGTTCAACAGAGCAACGCAACTCACTCCCCTTATGCAAAAGGACCTCCACTTTGCCAGTCATCAAACAAAAGGTATGAGAGCTGTAGCACCCTGCCACCTACCCCACAGTTTCAGTTTCCTGCCTGCACATTTATTTTGCTCGTCACTATTTTTGGCAGCTATATTTTTTGCTGCACACTGCCTGCAAAAAGGCTGACGTATATACTTTAAAATTACTTGTGGCCTTTATGAAGGTTACTTCCCTTTGTAGCCTTTTGGCAAGTTCCCAGAGCCAGGCCCAACATGGCCAAGGAACATGCCGTGAATAATTAGTTAGTACTAACGTAGGCAAATCCTGGGAGTTCAGCTCATCATGCTCGCTACACTCTGGTCCTCCTACCTTAGCATTGTGACCAGAAAATGTCCCTTCATAGCCCTGCATACAGTAAACACACGATAGGATGATAGCACACAGGACAAATCTAAGAATTCTCTGTAATTTAGATACTAATGAAGGGATATAACAGCTTTAATAACTCAACAGATGAAATGTGTTCCGTTTGATACAGGATGAGAACAGACCCAAACACATAACTCAATCTACCAGAGGCAAGAGATGGGGAGCTAGTCCTGCCACAACCTTCACCCCGAGAAAAAATATAAAGGCATCATTCTAATTACTACAGTACATTTGTAGGGAACACTACGACATTGCAGCTATGTAGCTTTAGCAGCTTCTGTGCAATGTGTCAAATTTAGTTTGAAAATGCTCCTGTGAAGCGCCTTCGGGTGTTTTATGGCATTAAAGGGCACCATATAAATGCAAGTTGTTGCTGTTAAAGGGGATGCCATCTTTCATTTCCATAAGTGATTTGCAACTGAAGCATTTCAGCTTTACCTCCAATGGTACTGATGTGGTTTAGTGCCCAAATATTAATATTGGATCACAAGATTTTTTAGGAACTGAAAAGGCCATTAGGCTCATAGGAACATATGAATACAGGTGTAGGTCAGTCAGCCCCTTGAGCCTGTTCCGCCATTCTGATCTGTATCTTGACTCCATTTACCCGCCTTGGTTCTGTAACCCTTAATACCTTTGCCTAACAAAAATCAGTTTTGAAATTTTCAATTGACCTAGTCTCAACAGCTTTTTGAGGAAGAGAGTTCCAGATTTCCACTACACTTTGTGTGAAGAAATGCTTTCTGACATCAGTCCTGAACAGCCAAGCTCTAATTAATTCAACAAGTACAGCCTCTTTTCTAGAGGTCAAAGGCACCCAACCTGTTCGCAACGTCCTTCAAATTCTGCTCTCTTTAAAAAACATTTGAATGCCCTCTGAATCCATTTACACTGTTGATTCAAAAGGCTTTCCCTGGTAACTTATTCCACAAGAGGAGTGGAAGATGCCTGTGCGTGAGTTCTGTTAACGTGGGGCGGCTGTTGCATACCGGCTACCACACGGGCTTAGCTGAGCGAGGTCTTATTCCAGTGGCAAGGGGGTCCAAGACGACTGGAGACCAGGCACTGCTATTTGGGCCTAGTTGCCTACGGCAAGGTGTTGGCCGCAGGCTCGGCGCTGGGTAGCGCTCTTGATGGTAGGTGGTCCGAGGCCTGGTCGGGGGGAGGCATTGGGAGGGTCAGTGGCCCACTAGGGTTCAGAGTGGGAGGTCAGTGGGGTCATAGACATGAATCTCACCATGTGTTGGAGGGGGGAAGAAGAGGCCGGGCTAACAGTGGGCAGGAGAGCCCCAGTCATCGTGTCGCCATTGAGGAGGAGATCATCTGTCATCGCAGGAGGTCCAGCTATCGTCAGGGAGGAGAGGCCCATCTGCTGCCGCTGGAGGTGTTCCGATTGCCGCTGTGGTGTGGGGGGGGGGGGGGGGGTGCGATCGCCAAGTCCAGGTCGTCGCCATAGGAGGCCCCGGTCTTCGCCGCAGGAGTCCCGGTCTTCGTCGCTGGAGTCCCGATCTTCGCCACAGGGGACCTGATCTTCACCGCAGGAGTCCCGGTTGCCGATGGGTGGCTTAGTGAGAAGCCTGAGGTAGGCCCGAACTTGTGGATTCAACACCGCCTCCAGTGCGCCAGTGCAGCCTTCTGCCACCTGAGGAAAAGAGTGTTTGAAGACCAGGCCCTCAAAACTTCCACCAAGGTCATGGTCTACAGAGCTGTAGTAATACCCGCCCTCCTGTATGGCTCAGAGACATGGACCATGTACAGTAGACATCTCAAGTCGCTGGAGAAATACCACCAATGATGTCTCCGCAAGATCCTACAAATCCCCTGGGAGGACAGACACACCAACATCAGCGTCCTCATCCAGGCTAACATCCCCAGCATTGAAGCACTGACCACACTTGATCAGCTCCGCTGGGCAGGCCACATAGTTCGCATGCCTGACACAAGACTTCCAAAGCAAGCACTCTACTTGGAACTCCTTCACGGCAAACGAGCCAAAGGTGGCCAGAGGAAACGTTACAAGGACACCCTCAAAGACTCCCAAGTAAAGTGCAACATCCTCACTGACACCTGGGAGCCCCTGGCCAAAGACCGCCCTAAGTGGAGGAAGAGCATCCGGGAGGGCGCTGAGCACCTTGAGAGCATGCAGAAAACAAGCGCAGGCAGCGGAAAGACCGTGTGGCAAACCAGTTCCACCCACCCCTTCCCTCAACGACTATCTGCCCCACCTGTGACAGGGTCTGTGGCTCTCGTATTGGACTGTTCAGCCACCAAAGAACTCATTTTGAGAGTGGAAGCAAGTCCTTCTCGATTCCGAGGGACTGCCTATGATGATGATTCCACAAGACTATTACTTTATGGGTCAAAGGTTATGAAAGAAGCAAGGCATATAAGGGAGTAAGTGCTTCACATTGACAATCCTGGAATTCAGTACTGCTCTTGTTTAAATCTATTCACATGGGTCTGAATCACTGGATCTCTCCATTGTTAAACAAATCGCTTTCAGTGAATCTATAGATGCAGCTTGTTAACAAATCAAATTGCTCCTTACACAATCCACAATTATATAATCTTCTCTATTACATGTAAGTCTGAGTAATTATGGCAGTTTAGATTCAAATGTACTAAATGTAAAAGATCTCAGTGTAATGAAGCATGAAGGTAAATGCATTTCAATGTTATCCTTGGTTCCATCCCGGCAGCTTTCGCTTGCTTACAGAACAGTTGCAAGATCACAGTTTCTTGGACTGGATATACAGCACAACCAGTGCCCTTTCAACCCCCACAATATTCTCAAAACGGAAGCGCTGGCTTACCATCTCCTCAGCTGATGCGAATGGGTGGTCTGCTCTGGTGACCTTATGTGCCTTTTTGGCTGCACAACTTCCTTGCTTTTTAACTTTATTCAGATGTTTCCTACAATCTTCCCTCCCCTTATTATTTGGGGCACGGAACTTCATTTGATCTGCAGTGTCTTCCCATGTATTTTTATGCTCTGTGTGGGTTGCAGGTCATTACTCGATCCTCAGTAGACTCTTTCTCTATCTCTTTGCTCCTTTGACAAGGCGTTACCCCTCCTTGTACCTAAAATAATTTTTTTTTTACACCTTGCCCTCTTCATTTTTCCCACTCCTCTTCTGAAAATACCAGGCTGATTTTACAAGAATGCGCTTCTGTCAGCAGACGTTGGAATTTGGATCTATGCTTTCAATCATTAAAGTTAACGGGCAGTGCACACCTGGATTTCCAGTATGTATACCTGGTGAGTGAAGCTCCATGTGAGCAACACACATGTAAAATTATACTCTATTTTCCAATCAGAGCAATTCTAACTGGAATGAGAGAAGTCCACATCTCACAATCGGTCAACATTGGCCATAGCTTCCTCAGATAAATATTTCGATTAGCTTCAGGTATCAGAAACACATTTGCTTTGGAGCTTTCCTTTGATGGGACCAGGAAATAGAGCATTGTTGCAGGATTTGAAGCTCTACAGCGACTTAAAGGGGCAAGCCAGAAGGAGAATAATGAGCCCCTAAGTTCACTGATATAGCTGTGAAAGTGCTGCTGGAGGAAGTCCGGTAAATAATAACTAATTGGGTGCCACAGGGATCATAGAAACATAGAAACATAGAAAATAGGTGCAGGAGTAGGCCATTCGGCCCTTCGAGCCTGCACCACCATTCAATATGACCATGGCTGATCATGCAACTTTAGTACCCCATTCCTGCTTTCTCTTTATACTCTTTGATCCCTTTAGCCTTAAGGGCCACATCTAACTCCCTTTTGAATATATTTAACGAACTGGCATCAACAACTTTCTGTGGTAGAGAATTTGACAGGTTCACAATTCTCTGAGTGAAGAAGTTTCTCCTCATCTCGGTCCTAAATGGCTTATCCCTTATCCTTAGACTGTGACCCCTGGTTCTGGACCTCCCCAACATCGGGAACATTCTTCCTTCATCTAACCTGTCCAGTCCCGTCAGAATTTTATATGTTTCTAAGAGATCCTCTCTCATTCTTCTAAATTCCAGTGAATATAAGCCGAGTCGATCCAGTCTTTCATCATATGTCAGTCCTGCCATCTCGGGAATCAGTCTGGTGAACCTTCGCTGCACTCCCTCAATAGCAAGAATGTCCTTCCTCAGATTAGGAGACCAAAACTGTACACAATATTCCAGGTGAGGCCTCACCAAGGCCCTGTACAACTGCAGTAAGACCTCCCTATACTCAAATCCTCTTGCTATGAAGGCCAACATGACATTTTCCTTCTTCACCGCCTGCTGTACCTGCATGCCAACTTTCAATGACTGATGTACCATGACACCCAGGTCTCGTTGCACCTCCCCTTTTACTAATCTGTCACCATTCAGATAATATTCTGCCTCCCTGTTTTTGCCACCAAAGTGGATAACCTCACATTTATCTACATTATACTGCATCTGCCATGTATTTGCCCATTCACCTAACCTGTCCAAGTCACCCTGCAGCCTCTTAGGATCAGTGCTGGGGCCTCAATTATTTACGATCTATATTAATGACTTGGATGAAAGGATTGAGTGTATTATAGCCAAAGTTGTGAGGAGGACACTTTGGGCTGGATTTTCGGCTGTCTAACGCCTCAGTTAGTGGCCAGAGGGGTCGTTATTGGGAGTGTAAGAGGTTACCGACCAGGAGCGCAGCTTTTAGCGTTCCGACTGAAACTTCATTAGAGGTTCACCGGGGGCGTAAACCAGTAGCGCCTGGCTGCTGACGATCGGTGCGATCCTGACGTCAGTCCTGGTGCAATGCCCACGCTTGCACCCCGGTCGGTAAATTAAATGCGGCCGCCTCATTTAGTGGCTGCCAAGAACAACGTCTGGAAAAACAGTCAGTACAGGCTTGCTGAGTCTTTAACTGGTGGCTACTTAAAGGGATGAGAAAGCTCTTCCCTCCGATGTCACAATCAGTGCAACATTTACACCGCACGATGGTTAGCCTCCGAGTTTGCAGCGACAGACAGACATCGCAGTTGAGCTTGAGAAAAACTTATTTGTAAAACTTTAATGGGAGCATTCTACAGCGTTGCATTCTACATGCTCTAGCAAGGTGGCATGAACAGAGAAGGGCTGTTGGCCATGTCGGCAGCCGAAGGAGGAGAGCTCATAGATATCGGGGCAGGAGGCCTTAACCCCCACGGCTTTACCGGCGGCAACGCTCATACCTGGACCTGTCCAAGGAGCAGTGTGTCAGAAGGCTGCGCATCTGAAAAGAGGTCATTACAAAGATATGCCATCTCCTGCAGGCAGACCTGCAGCCTCACATCGGCACGAGGACTGCGTTGCCCATCGCAGTGAAGGTCATGGTGGCACTCACCTTCCATGCCTCCGGCTCCTTCCAGGTTGCATCAGGGGACATATGCAGCGTCTCACAATTCGCAGCACATCGCTGCATTCGCGACATCACACAGGCTCTCTACATATGTAGAATGAACTTCATTAACTTCCCGATGACCAGGGAGAAACAGGATGAGTGCGCATGAGGCTTCCTGAGGATGGAAGGATCAATTGACTGCACACATGTGACCTTGCGAGCACCATTCCAAAATGCAAAAGTATTCAGAAACAGAAAGGGATACCACACCCTAAATGTGCAGCTGGCAGGCGACCACATGTAGGAGTCCCCACAGTCAATGCTCACTACCCTGGAAGTGAACATGATGTGTTTATCCTCTGGGAGTGTACTGTGCCTCAACTGTTGCAGCCACCATGGCAAGGCCAAGGCTGATTGCTCGGGGACAATGGATACAGCCTGGCCATCTGGCTAATGACTCCCCTCCGCAACCCCACCACAGAGCCAGAGGAACGCTACAATGAGAGATATGACGCCACCTGCAACATCATAGAGCAGATAATAGGGGTCCTGAAGTAACCATTCCATTGCCTGGACCGCTCTGGAGGTAGTCTTCAACACTTCCGTCAACAGGTCTCACTATTCATTGTGGTGTGCTGCATGCTGCACAACTTGGCCACCATAAGGGCCCAAGCCTTGTCAGTGGGGATTGCAGGCCCACCTCAGGAAGATCAGGAGGAGGGGGAGGAAGAGGAGGACGAGGAGGAACAGGAGCGTGCCGAGGCTCCAAATGTCCAGCAAGACGACGAGGACCAGAGCAGCCACGGAGGAGGCAGTGTGCTACTGTTGGCAGCGGCAGGGCTATTCGGCGGTGGCTCATAAGGAAGCACTTTGCTTAAATTGGAGGGAGCTGAAGGCTGCAGCAAATAATGACCGCACATTGTGCCATGATAAGGCCACATCTCCGTAACAAGTCAACAGTCATACACCAGAGGCTGAAGGAAATGGTCAAACGTACATTTTAATTGCAACACATACCTCCATCAACCCCCAAAACACCACCCCCTCAAATGAAACAAAATGGAGCACCCGCCCCTTCAAATTATACAACATATGAATAACATATCAACCATTATGTAAATGGTACCCATGGGGACACCTTTAATCAGTGTGCTTTCCATTGCCATTTCCCATCTCTCTGCCTCACCCCCCCTCCCCCACCTCTGCTTCCTTGCCTCTTCAATGGTTCCTCAGTACCTGCGGTAATGCCGCTTTAGGACCTCTGTGTGTCAGAGGAATGCAGGACTCCTGGGCCGACTTACCCACTGGAGAGCTGTCCCCGGAGCTTCCGCTCACGCTGGGCGTTGCTGCAGGGCACTGGGTCCGGAAGCGTCAGCATCTGGGAAGTCCCAGAAGTTGCTGATGTCCTCCACCGAGCTGCTGTTCCCACTCGCGGGCACTGGGGTCGGGTCCCGATCCATGGCCACACACGTCCCGACATCCTCCTCATCCTCCCCCTTGTGTGAGGACACTGGCTGACGGGCGGGCTGCGGCACACTTGGTTCATCATCTGTAAGCACAAAACAACACAAGTGTGGGTAGCAGTTGGGGAAGGGGTAGGAAGGCAAGAAGGAGGAAACATCATTATTTTGCAGATACATGTTGTAAAGCGTGTGGGATGAAGGGTGAGGGCTGTCACAGAAAACGGACATGTCATTGACAAACCATCAGTGTGCTGCGGGGACTCTGCCTGTCCGACCACCACCGCTCGACTGCTGGGCCTATGAGGACAGATACTCGCTCCTCATTGGTGGTGAGGTCATAAAAACATAAGAACATAAGAAATAGGAGCAGGAGTATGCCCATTAGCCCCTCGAGCCTGCTCCGCCAACCAATAAGATCATGGCCGATCTGATCTTGGCCTCAACTCCAATTCCCTGCCCACTCCCCATAACCATTGACTCCCTTATCTTTCAAAAAATGTTTTATCTCCATCTTAAATATATTGAATGACCCAACCTCCACAGCTCTCTGAGGTAAAGAATTCCAAAGATTCACGACCCTCTGAGAGAAGAAATTCCCCCTCATTGCCATTTTAAATGGGCGACCACCTATTCTGAAACTATGCCCCTAGTTCTAGATTCCCCCACAAGGGGAAACGTCCTCTCTGCATCTATCCTGTTTCAGAATCTTATACGATTCAATAAGATCACCTCTCATTCTTCTAAACTCCAATGAGTATAGGCCCAACCTGCTCAACTTTTCTTCATATGACAACCCCTTCATCTCAGGAATCAACCTAGTGAACCTTCTCTGAGCTGCCTCCAATGCAAGTATATCCTCCTTAAATAAAGAGACCAAAACTGTGCGCAGTACTCCAGGTGTGGTCTCACCAACGCCCTGTACAGTTGTAGGACTTCCCTACTTTTATAATCCATCCCCCTTGCAATAAAGGCCAACATTTCATTTGCCTTCCTAATTACTTGCTGTACCTGCATGCTAACTTTTTGTGTTTCATGTACAAGGACCCACAAATCCCTCTGTACCGCAGCATTTTGTAATCTCATGCCATTTAAATAATAATTTGCTTTTTTATTTTTCCTACCAAAGTGGGTAACCTCACACTTTCCCACATTATACTCCATCTGCCAATTTTTTGCCCACTCACTTAGCCTATCTATATTCCTTTGTAGATTCTTTGCATCCACCTCACAACTTGCTTTCCCACCTATCTTTGTATCATCAGCAAATTTGGTTACATTACACTCCGTCTCTTCATCCAAGTCATTAATATAAATTGTAAATAGTTGAGGCCCCAGCAATGATCCCTGTGGCACCCCACTAGTTCCAGTTTGCCAACCTGAAAATTACCCATTTATCCCGAGTCTCTGCTTTCTGTTAGCCAATTCTCTATCCATGCTAATATGTTACCCCCAACCCTGTGAGCTCTTATCTTGTACAGTAACCTTATCGAATGCTTTCTGGAAATCCAAATACACAACATCTACTGGTTCCCCTTTATCCACCCTGCTTGTTATATCCTCAAAGAACTCGAGCAAATTTGTCAAACATGATTTCCTTTTCATAAAACCATGCTAACTCTGCTTGACTGCATTATGATTTTCTAAATGTCCTGCTATTACTTCCTTAATAATGATCTCCAGCATTTTCCCAATGATAGATGTTCGCTAAACTGATCTATAGTTTCCTGCTTTCTGTCTCCCTCTCTTAAATAGGGGCATTATATTTGCGGATTTCTAGTCCGCTGGGACCTCTCCAGAATCCAGGGAATTTTGGTAAATTACAACCAATGCATCCACTATCTCTGCAGTCACCTCGCTTAAGACCCGAGGATGCAGGACATCAGGTCCAGGGGACTTGTCCACCTTTAGTCCCATTAATTTGCCTAGTAATTTTTCTCTAGTGATAGTGATTGTTTTAAGTCTCCCCCCCACCACCCCCTGCCCTCGCCCCCCGCCCCCCCCCCCACCACCACCAATAGCCCCTTGATTATCAATTATTGGGATGCTTTTAGTGTCTTCTAACATGAAGACTGATACAAAATATTTGTTCATAACCTCCGCCATTTCCCTGTTTCCCATTATTAATTCCCCAGTCTCATCCTCTAAGAGACCAATGATTACTTTAGCTACTCGCTTCCTTTTCATAAACCTGCAGAAGCTCTTACTGTCGGTTTTTATATTTCTTGCTAGTTTACTCTCATAAGCTACCTTCTTTCTCTTTATCATTTTTTTAGTCATCCTTTTCTGAATTCTAAAAATTTCCCAATCCTCTGGCCTTCCAGTGTTCCTCACAACATTGTATGCCTTTGTGTTCAATTTGATACCATCCTTTACATCCTTCGTTAGCCATGGATGGTTCATCCTTCTCTTAGAGTCTTTCTCACTGGAATATATGTTTGCTGAGAGTTATGAAATATCCCTTGAATGTTTGCCACTGCTTTTCTACAGTTTTACCCTTTAATATATTTTCCTAGTCCACTTTAACCAACTCTGCCTTCATACCTTTGTAATTGCCTTTATTTATGTTCAGGACGCCAGTTTGAGAACCAGCTTTCTCAGCCTCAAACAGAATTTGAAATTCGACCATGCTATGATCTCTCTTCCCAAGAGGATCCTTCACTACAAGATCATTAATTAATCCAGACTCGTTGTACTGAAATAATCTGCTCCTGGGTTGATTTCACAACTTATTGTTCCGAGAAACAATCCCACATACATTCTATAAACTCTTACTCCAGGTTACATTTAACAATTTGATTTGTCCAATCACTATGAAAATTAAAATCGCCCATGATTATTGCCGTACTTTTCTTACAAACCTCTATTATTTCTTGATGTATACACTGTCCTACAGTGTGGCTACTGTTTGGGGGCTTGAAGACCACTCCCACCAGTGACTTCCTATCCTTATCTCCACACAAACTGATTCTACATCTTGATCTACCAAGCCAATATAATTTCTCACTACTGCACTGATATCATCTGTCATGTATTCAACCAGCATTGTAACCCATGTATAAACTGACCTAAGTTGTACACCGTGAGAACACTGACCACTAGGTGGGAAACACTCCTAACCTGGACCTTCAGGTATAAAAGGGGAAGCTCCACCCACCTTCATCACTTGAGTGCTAAGGAATAAAGGACAGGTCACAGACTGACCTTCTCTCAAGCATGGGCCTCGTGTGCATTTATACTGTATAGTAAGGACGTATCAATGGCGACAAGAAACTGGGATTTAAATCACGCGAACAGACGAGAGGTACTGTGTTAAGGAATGGTTGGGACAGAGATTCAACATTGTTAAAGCAGCACACAGTTCTCCAGGCAGACAAGGGCAGTCAGGCATGCCCCAACATGTAGTCGAACCCAGAGGGGGAGTTCGACAGAGACAATGGCAAGCTGAATAGCGATTCACGCCATTGCAAGGGACAATGCGGCCAGTAATGGGGCCATCAACACCTGTTAATGGTGCACTCAAGGACAATAACAGGGGCAGTCAGGGACGATCGACTGGCAAGGGACCTTTTGTTTCAAACCGCAACTCATGCTGGAGGCGTGGAGGAATACATTCAGCCGGAGTTTGCAGAGATGAGCAAAATACCTGCAGAAATTGCAGAAATGGACACTGGGGGAAATCGCTGGAAGTTGAAGTTCAGCGAGTTCATGTGGAACACGTATACAGTTCATACACCAGGACACCACCGATAATGATGAAAGTGCTCCTCAATAGCATCCCATTATCAATGGAGTTAGACACGGGTGCCAGCCAGTCCCTGATGGGTATCAAACAGTTCAAAAAGTTGTGGGCATCCAAGGCCAGGAGGCCAAAATTATCGGCGATTGATGCACAGCTACGGACTTACACAAAGCAGATCATTCCGGTGCTAGGCAGCGCCACGGTAGTCGTGACCCACAAAGATTCGGAGAATAGACTGCCACTCTGGATTGTCCCAGGGGACGGTCCCGCACTACTGGGGAGGAGTTGGCTTGCTGTCATGAACTGGAAATGGGGCGATGTCAATGCAATTTCCTCTGTGGAGCGAGTATCATGCTCATAGGTCCTGGACAAATTTGACTCATTATTTCAACCCGGCATTGGCACTTTCATGGGGGCCATGGTAGTGATTCACATAAACCCGGACGCCAGACCAGTACACCACAAGGCCAGAGCGGTGCCGTACGTGATACGGGAAAAGATAGAAGGCGAATTGGACCGCCTGTTGAGGGAAGGCATCATCTCGCCAGTCGAATTCAGTGACTGGGCGAGCCCGATTGTGCCGGTGTTCAAGGCGGATGGGTCGGTCAGGATATGTGGTGATTACAAAGCCATCAATCGGGTGTCATTCCAAGACCAGTACCCGCTACCGAGAGCGGAGGACCTCTTTGCGACGCTATCCGGTGGCAAACTTTTTTCAAAATTGGACCTGACCTCAGCTTACATGACCCAGGAGCTGGCGAGTGAGTCGAAGAAGCTGACCACCATCACGACACACAAGGGGTTGTTTGAGTACAACAGATGTCCATTCGGGATTCGCTCGGCCGCCGCGATCTTCCAACGAAATATGGAAAGCCTCCTCAAGTCGATTCCAGGGACGGTGGTTTTTCAGGACGACATCCTCATTACGGGTTACGATACTGAAGAACACCTCCACAACCTGGAGGAGGTGCTACGCAGACTGGACCGGGTAGGTCTGCAACTGAAAAAGGCGAAGTGCGTCTTCCTAGCTCCAGAGGTAGAATTCCTGGGGATGAGGGTAGCAGCAGACGGGATCAGCCCTACTGCATCCAAGACGGAAGCGATGCAGAGAGCACCCAGACCCCGTAACACGACGGAGCTGCATTCGTTCCTGGGGCTCCTGAACTACTTTGGTAACTTTCTTCCCAAATTGAGCATGCTGCTAGAGCCGCTACACGTGCTCCTACGCAAAGGTCGCGAATGGGTCTGGGGGGACAGCCAGGAAAGGGCTTTTAATAGAGCACGCAATTTGTTATGTTCCAACAATCTGTTAACGCTATATGACCCATGTAAGAAACTTGTGTTAACTTGTGATGAGTCGTCCTATGGTGTCGGGTGTGTGTTGCAGCATGTCAATGCCAAGGGTCAGTTACAGCCGATAGCTTATGCCTCCAGGAGTCTGTCCCAGGCAGAATGGGGCTACGGGATGGTAGAAAAGGAGGCGCTCGCATGTGTATATGCGGTAAAGAAAATGCACCAGTACCTGTTTGGCAGGAAATTTGAGCTGGAGACAGATCACAAACCCCTAACGTCCCTTTTGGCCGACAGCAAGGCCATAAATGCAAATGCATCGGCCCGCATACAGAGGTGGGCACTCACATTAGCTGCCTATGACTACACAATTCGGCACAGACCGGGCACCGAAAACTGCGCCGATGAACTCAGCAGGCTCCCACTAGCCACCACTGAGGGGGCTAGCGAGCATGGTGCTGAGATGGTCATGGCTGTTGAAGCTTTCAGAAGCGAAGGCTCACCCGTGACAGCCCGTCAGATTAAAGTCTGGACAAATAGAGACCCGCTATTGTCTCTAGTCAAGAAATGTGTCCTGAATGGGGACTGGGCAGCCACGTACAGGGCATTCCCTGAGAAATTTAAACCATTTCACAGGTGCAAGGATGAACTCTCGATTCAGGCCAATTGCCTACTGTGGGGAAACCGCGTAGTCATGCCCCAGATGGGCAGAGACGTGTTCATCAGAGAACTCCACAATGGGCACCCGGGCATTGTCACGATGAAGGCAATTGCCAGGTCACACGTTTGGTGGCCAGGGATAGACTCAGATCTGGAACTTTGTGTTCACAGGTGCAACACGTGTGCCCAGCTGGGCCATGCGCCCAGAGAAGCCCCCCTTAGCCCCTGGCCATGGCCCGCCAAGCCTTGGTCACGCATCCATGTGGACTACGCAGGTCCTTTCATAGGGAAAATGTTTTTGGTTGTAGTAGACGCCTACTCCAAATGGATCGAGTGTGACATTTTAAATTCAAGCACATCCTCTGCCAGGGTAGAAAGTCTACGGGCAATGTTCACCGCCCACGGTCTACCGGACATCTTGGTCAGCGACAATGGCCCGTGCTTCACAAGCACTGAATTCCAGGACTTCATGGCAGGCAATGGAATTAACCATGTTAGAACGACACCGTTCAAGCCGGCCTCAAATGGCCAGGCAGAACGAGCAGTGCAGATAATCAAACAGGGGATGCTCAGATTCCAAGGGGGTTCCCTACAAACCCGCTTATCACGCCTCCTGTTGGCCTATAGATCCCGACCACTCTCGCACACAGGGCTTCCACCCGCAGAGCTACTAATGAAAAGGACGCTCAAAACCCGATTATCCCTTATACACCCCACTATGAAAGAAATTGTCGAGAGCAGGCACAAGTCACAATATGACTACCATGACAGGAATGCGAGGGCGCGGTGTATTGATGTAAATGATCCTGTTTTTGTCCTCAACTACACTGCAGGGCCCAAATGGCTCGCAGGCACTGTGGTTGCCAAAGAGGGAAATAGGATTCTGGTAGTTAAACTTATCAATGGACAAATCTGCCGCAAACATGTGGATCAAACAAAAAGGAGGTTCAGCAACCCCATAGAAGAAGCAGAGGAAGAACACGATATAGAGTTCACTCCACCACAGGTGACCGAACACCGGAACCAAAGTTAGGAGAGCCCAATCACTGTGGGCAGTCCAGACAGGCCTGAGGCACCGCAAACAGCAGACACTCAGGCCAGCTCCCAACAACCGGAGCCCCAACTCAGGCGCTCTACAAGAGAGCGTAAACCACCAGAGAGACTCAACCTGTGATCCCAATAAGACTTTGGGGGGGGAGGTGATGTCATGTATTCAACCAGCATTGTAACCCATGTATAAACTGACCTAAGTTGTACACCGTGAGAACACTGACCACTAGGTGGGAGACACTCCTAACCTGGACCTTCAGGTATAAAAGGGGAAGCTCCACCCACCTTCATCACTTGAGTGCTAAGGAATAAAGGACAGGTCACAGACTGACCTTCTCTCAAGCATGGGCCTCGTGTGCATTTATACTATGTAGTAAGGACGTATCATCATCCTTTATTAACAGAGCTACCCGAAGTCCTTTTCCTTTCTGCCTATCCTCACGAAATCGCAAATACCCCTGAATATTTAGTTCCCATCCTTTGTCATGTGTTTGCTCGTGGGGAGGGGTTAAACTAATATGGCAGGGGGATGTGAACCTATGCAGGGAGACAGAAGAAAAGTAAAAGTGGAGGGCAGAGAAACCCAAGGCAAAAATCAAAAAGGGCCACATTGCAGCAAAATTGTAAAGGGGCAAAGTGTGTTAAAAAGACAAGCCTGAAGGCTCTCTGTCTCAATGCGAGGTGTATTCGTAATAAGGTAGACGAATGACCTGCACAGGCAGCAATTAATGAATATGATATAATTGGCATCACGGAGACATGGCTCCAGGGTGACCAAGGCTGGGAACTCAACATCCAGGGGTATTCAACATTCAGGAAAGAGAGACAGAAAGAAAAGGAGGTGTGTAGCATTGCTGGTTAAAGAGGAAATTAACGCATAGTAAGGAAGGACATTAGCTTGGATGATGTGGAATCTGTATGGGTAGAGCTGCGAAATACCAAAAGGCAGAAAACGCTAGTGGGAGTTGTGTACAGACCACCAAACAGTAGTAGTGAGGTTGAGGACAGCATCAAACAAGAAATTAGGGATGCATGCAATAAAAGTACAGCAGTCATCATGGGCGACTTTAATCTACATATAGATGGGCTAACCAAACTGGTAGCAATACAGTAGAGGAGGATTTCCTGGAGTGTATTCGGGATGGCTTTCTAGACCAATATGTCGAGGAACCAACTAGAGGGTTGGCCATCCTAGACTAGGTGATGTGTAATGAGAAGGGACTAATTAGCAATCTTGTTGTGCGAGGCCCCTTGGGGAAGAGTGATCATAATATGGTAGAATTCTTTATTAAGATGGAGAGTGACACAGTTAATTCAGAGACTAGGGTCCTGAACGGAAAGGTAACTTCGATGGTATGAGACATGAATTGGCTAGAATAGACTGGCGAATGATACTTAAAGGGTTGACGGTGGATAGACAATGGCAAACATTTAAAGATCACAAGGATGAACTTCAGTAATTGTACATCCCTGTCTGGAGTAAAAATAAAACGGGGAAGGTGGCTCAACCGTGGCTAACAAGGGAAATTAAGGATAGTGTTAAATCCAAGGAAGAGGCGTATACATTGGCCAGAAAAAGCAGCAAACCTGAGGACTAGGAGAAATTTAGAATTCAGCAGAGGAGTACAAAGGGTTTAATTAGGAGAGGGAAAACAGAGTATGAGAGGAAGCTTGCCGGGAACATAAAAACTGACTGCAAAAACTTCTATAGATAGGTGAAGAGGAAAAGATTAGTGAAGACAAACATAGGTCCCTTGCAGTCAGATTCAGGTGAATTTATAATGGGGAACAAAGAAATTGAAGACCAGTTGAACAAATACATGGTACTGTCTTCACGATGGAAGACACAAATAAACTTCCGGAATTACTAGGGGACCGAGGGTCTTGTGAGAAGGAGGAACTGAAGGATATCCTTATTAGGCTGGAAATTGTGTTCGGGAAATTGATGGGATTGAAGGCCGATAAATCCTCGGAGCTTGATAGTCTGCATCCCAGAGTACTTAAGGAAGTGGCCACAGAAATAGTGGATGCATTGGTGATCATTTTGCAACAGTCTATCGACTCTGGATCAGTTCCTAGGGACTGGAGGGTAGCTAATGTAACACCACTTTTTAAAAAAGGAGAGAGAGAGAAAACGGGTAATTATAGATCGGTTAGCCTGACATCAGTAGTGGGGAAAATGTTGGAATAAATTATTAAAGTTGAAATAACAGTGCATTTGGAAAGCAGTGACAGGATCAGTCCAAGTCAGCATGGATTTATGAAAGGGTAATCATGCTTGGACAGGTTAGGTGTGTGTGCAAATGCATGGCAGATGCAGTATAATGTGGATAAATGTGAGGTTATCCACTTTGGGGGCAAAAACACGAAGGCAGAATATTATCTGAATGGCAGCAGGTTAGGAAAAGGGGGAGGTGCAACGAGACCTGGGTGTCAGGGTACATCAGTCATTGAAAGTTGGCATGCAGGTACAACAGGCAGTGAAGAAGGCAAATGGTATGTTGGCCTTCATAGCTAGGGGTTTTGAGTATAGGAGCAGGGAGGTCTTACTGCAGTTGTACAGGGCCTTGGTGAGGCCTTATCTGGAATATTGTGCTCAGTTTTGGTCTCCTAATCTGAGGAAGGACATTCTTGCTATTGAGGGAGTGCAGCAAAGGTTCACCAGACTGATTCCCGGGATGGCTGGACTGACATATGAGGAGAGACAGGATCGACTGGGCCTTTATTCACTAGAGTTTAGAAGGATAAGAGGGGATCTCATAGAAACATATAAAATTATGATGGGACTGGACAGGTTAGATGCAGGAAGAATGTTCCCGATGTTGGGGAAGTCCAGAACCAGGGGACACAGTCTAAGGATAAGGAATAAGCTATTTAGGACTGAGATGAGGAGGAACCTCTTCACTCAGAGAGTTGTTAACCTGTGGAATTCCCTGCGGCAGAGAGTTGTTGATGCCAGTTCATTGGATATATTCAAAAGAGAGTTAGTTATGGTCCTTATGGCTAAAGGGATCAAGGGTTATGGAGAGAAAGCAGGAAAGGGGTACTGAGGTGAATGATCAGCCATTATCTTATTGAATGGTGGTGCAGGCTCGAATGGCCTGCTCCTGCACCTATTTTCTATGTTTCTATGGGCCCAAGTTTCGGACCGCGCCTAAAACGGTGCAGCCCGGACCTGGACGCCCATTTTTTGTGCCAGAAAGTGCGCCTAAAAAAAACTTACCTATTCTCCGGCTCCCTGCATGTCCTCTGGAGCTGGGCGCAGTGCAGCACGAGCTGTCGGGGACGGAGCCTGGTCCCTGCGCTGAAAACAGTGCCGGGACCTCTGCACATGCGCGCTACAGTGGGCGCGCATGTGCAGCAGCTCCAGGCGGCCAAAACTGTGGGAGGAGCCCGAAGCACGCAGCCCCTAGCCCTGGCCGAATGGCCTCACTGGGGCTGCGTGAATAAGGATCCTCCCACCCGACCGGACCCGACTGGACCCCCGCTCTCCACCGCACCCCCCCCACCGGACCTCCGCGACTCGACCTCTGCTTCCCCCCGCCGGTGACCCGACCTCCGCTCTCCCCCCCCCACCGGACCTCCGCGACTCTCCCCACCCCTCCGTGACTCTCCCATCCCCCCCCCCGGACCCGCGACTCTCATCCCCTCCCCCCCACCCCACCCCCGCCGGACCTCTGCGACCCGCCTCGAGACCCGACGCCATCTACCTGTAAATCCAGCCCGAAGTCTTGGGCCCGGCCGTTCAGCCTCCTTCTCTCCCTTCCTCCCCCCCTCCTTCCCTTCCTCCCTCCTCCCTCCTTCCCTTCCTCCTCTCTCCTTCCCTCCCTCCTCTCTCCTTCCCTCCCTCCTCTCACCTTTCCTCCCTCCCTCCTCTCTCCTTCCCTCCCTCCCTCCTCTCTCCTTCCCTCTCTCCCTCTCCCCCCCTTCTCCCTCTCTCCCCCCCTCTCCTCCTTCCCCCTTCTCCTTCCCCCCTTCTCCTCTCCCCAACTCTCCTCCTGCCACCCCCCCCACATCCTCCCCCCACCTCCTCCCTCCCACCTCCTCCCCCTCCTCCCCCCCACCTCCTCCCTCCCACCTCCTCCCCCTCCTCCCCCCCACCTCCTCCCCTCCCCCACCCCCCTCCTCCTCCCCCCACCCCCTCCCCCACACCCCCCCATCCTCCCACCCACCCCACCCCCCTCTACCTCCTTCCTCCCCCTCTCCCCCCCACCCCTTCTCCCCCTCCCCCCCACCCCCCTTCTCCCCCTCCCCCCTTCTCCCCCTCCCCCCCTTCTCCCCCTCACCCCCTTCACCCCCCTTCTCCCCCTCCTTCCCTTCTCCCCCTCCCTCCTTCTCCCCCTCCCCCCTACCCCCTTCTCCCCCTGACGAGAAATAATTATAATTGTAAAAAACACCCCACCCCCACCCCACCCCACAACAAATATATAACATTTATATAATTCATTAAATGTTTAACATTTCCAACACACTTCATAAACATAGAACACAAATGTAAAATAACAAGATACCCACCTCCCCCCTTCCCCCTTCCCCCAAACCACCCAACAAAATAACACCAACAACATAAAAATACTGTGACCAAGACAACACCTGCGGCCATGCACTTCACTTTCCTTTCCCCCCCGCTTCTCCTCCCCGCCTCTATCCCTTCCCCTGCTGACTCCAAGCCGCCTGGCCAAGGAGCTCCTCAGGCGCTGCTTCATTGGGGGGGATGATGGCAGAATTGCTGGTTGGATGGATACGGGAAAGGACGGTCCCGAGATGGCAATGTGCTCCAAGCCAGAAGCAAGATCTTCATCCTGGCTCTCATGTGTCATTGGCAATGGGGGTGCGGCACCTTGGGGTGCAGTGCCGTGCTCCGGGACCACTGGGAGGCCTCTGCCACCAGTGTTCCTGGCTATCACCTCCAGGGCCTCTGCCATCCGTGGCACCTACTCGCTCATGGTGGTGGACAGATGGAGGGATATGCCCCCCCATTGTCTGTTGGATCTGCTGACCTATGTCAACACTCCTCCTGGACAAGTGTACCATGTCTCCGTTCAAATCTGCCGCTCGTGGAGCAGACCTGTTGCGTCGAACCAACCTCCGCAGGGTCAGCGCCATCTTGGAGATGCCTGGGGTGCCCTGCGGCAAGTTACTTGGGCCCGGTACCTCCACGGTGGAGGAGGAAATGGCCGCAGGAGCACCTAATGTCATGGGTGTCGACTGCATTTTGGAGCTTGGCGATGCAGGCTCCTCGAAGTCCGCACTTTCATCCATGGAGAAGGCACCCAGCAGCTCCACAGGTGAGAATCGGGGCTTCTCAGCACCAGATGCACGATCATCCGGTGACTCCGGCCCCGCACCCCCATCTTCTGGGCTCGGTGGTGTTGCATGGGGCCGTGCTGCTGGCTGAGCTACAAAACATAAATGAGGTTATTAGAGGAGAAGCGGGTGCTAGGGTCACAAGGTGAATCCAATGCTACACACAGCATATGCACGACAAAAGTACCACCACTATCAAAATCATAGCAGACATCACATTTTATGACCATCACCAAATTTTGCATTGCAATGAATCTCATGAGCCCATCATTATTTCGAGAACACTTGCATCAATCATCTATCATATATTATTGGTCGGATATGAGTGGGTGTGGCATCTGTTGACTTTACATCACACAATGGTGTATACTTTACTCACGTGGCATCACATCAGGTTCTGCTGCTGCATGCGTGGCCGGCCGGGGGTGGCTCCCCACTAGTGCCAGCACCCGCTCCTCGATGTCGATGAGCTCAATGATGACTGGTGACCCGCCACCCGTTGGCCTCTGCTCGGCTCTATTCTTCAAAAACTTCTTCTGTAAGAGGTAACACCAGCACGACATGGCTTGAGATCATTGTGTGAGATCATTGCTAGGTACTGTCACAGAGACTGATACAACACATAACCGCCAGATGTAATCATGATTATTATGATAATTATCATTCTTTACCTAAAGACGTACACCGTAAATGCAGGCTTTGAGTAAAACATTCCCGGTATAACTGCAAGACATCACATCTGATTTAATCAATCATTACACTTACAATTCAAATTATATAAATATATAAGTACATGTAAATAAATATAATACTTACTCTGGCAGATCCAACCATGTCGTTCCAGCGCTTGCGGCACTGGCTGCCCTCATGCACCTTGTTGGTCGCTGATGAGACCACCTCAGCTATGTCGGCCCATATCTTCTGGTAGACATTTGGGGTGGGCTTCTCACACCCACCCTGTGTCAATTGACCCCAGCGTGACTCCACCTCCTGCAGGAGGGAGGCATTTGCCTCGTCAGAGAATCGCCAAGCTCATTTGCGTCCTCCCAATTGTTCCTCTCCCACCTCACTGCTTTCGCCAGCGTCCTCAGTATCCACAGCGTGCTGTGTCGCCTACTCCATCCCTTCCATTTTAAATATTTTTTTTTTGCCAAAAACTCCGTGGGGACAATGTTATTTGCGCTCACAAGTCTTTTTGCTGCTGGTAAATCTCCCTCCTACCTCCCACAACAGCCAAACAACCACATAACACACCCACACACGCTTTCAGTTCCTCTCTGTTCCCTCTCTCTCCTCTTCTGCACATGTATTGATGAACCCTGACCTCCTGAAACACAGGAAATGACCATTGCCATAGCGTTGCTATGGACGCCGACACTTTATGGCAGAAGGTCAAAAAATGTCATGCTAACGCCTATTTCAGATCGCTCGTGGTAACGCCCATTTTATAAAATGGAAAGTTGAGGTTTTGAAAATGGGCGATAATTCGGTGATCTCAAAATCCGTATTTACCGCCAATGCTGGAAATAACGCCCATTTTTGGGCAATTTGCACAAAAGTGGAAAGTCTAGCCCCATGTAATTCTTCCCCTCTCTGATGTGTCGCAATGTCTGAAACTCAGCCTGCAGCTCATCGACACAGAGCTGAGGTCCTGGAGGCCTGACTCCCCTCCTCCCATCTGTTCCTGCTCTCACCTGTTGTGGCCGAGCTTGACTTGCAATGCGCAAAACAAGATGTTGTCTGTGGGTCTGTAGCTACTGATGTGCAACATCTGTCTGTAGTAAATGACTCGCTACTGATGTCGCGAGGTACGAACGTCTGCATCTCAGCCTGCATGGCAGTTCACAGTGGATGTGTAAAAGATAGGGCCTGGGCACAAGGAGGTATGAGTAAACTTGATGCTGAAGCCCTGTGTCCCCATATGGAAAGTTAAAAGGTCTTGTATGTGTCCTCAGGCTGAGTCAGGAGCTAGAAAGTTAGAGACGCTTGGATGGGTGGGGCATGTCTGGGGAGGCTGTAGAGAGCTTTAAGAGTGTCTACAGTAATGAGGAGCATGGTCTGGCACACATAGAGAAGTTGTGGGCACTGTCAAGCAGTGAGGCTCACATGAAGTCATTGCAAGGATAATGTAACAGGTACTCACCCTGACAGCCCTCGTAAAAACATTGAATTTCTTCCGACATTGAGATGCGGTCCTGTGCTCCGTGTCGCAGGAAGAGACGTGTTGTGCTACCTCCCTCCACAGCCTCCTAAACACTCTGGGGGATGGCCTTCGTCCCCTTCCAGGCAGCAGGGCATCTTGGCGTCATTCCACAGCTTGCAGGAATGCCTCAAGGGCCGTGGCCGAGAAGCGGTTGCGCACGTTGTCAACCTGCCTCCATATCTATCCTCCCGGTCCCAGGTGAGTGAGAGTTTTGAATTGCGCATGTGCGAACTTGAGTTACTGCGCCTTTAAGAGTCGGCTGTTCCCGAGGTCTGACTCGGAGTTCCACACATGCACAATGGGTCCGCCAAATTTACCGACCAAACTTTCGTTATCGCCCCCCACCTGTAATGTGCAACGGCTGATTTAGCGCCCCTGTCAGCTCTTCGACCGATTCTGATGAATTTCTGGGCGGAGGGCGCAAACTCTTTCAAAGTGCTAAAATTACCGCTCCATCTGGGTTACCGCCACAAATGAGACGCAATCGAATTTCTCCCCCAAAGAGTCTGCAAAGGGATATAGACAGGTTAAGTGAATGGGCAAAAATTTGACCGATGAAGTATAATGTGGGGGAAAGTGTGAGGTTATCCACTTTGGTAGGAAGAATAGAAAAGCAAAATATTATTTAAATGGAGAGAGATTGCAGAATGCTGCAGTATAGAGGGATCTAGGTATCCTCGTACATGAAACACAAAAAGTTAGTATGCGGGTACAGCAAGTAATTAGGAAGGAAAATGGAATGTTGGCCTTTATTGCAAGGGGGATGGAGTATAAAACTAGGGATGTACAACTATACAGGGCATTGGTGAGACCAAACTTAGAGTACTGTGTACAGTTTTGGTCTCCTTATTTAAGGAGGGATATACTTGCATTGGAGGCAGTTCAGAGAAGGCTCACTCGGTTGATTCCTTGGATGAAGGGGTTGTCTTATGAGGAAAGGTTGAGTAGGTTGGGCCTGTACTCATTGGAGTTTAGAAGAATGAGAGATGATCTTATTGAAACATATAAGATTCTGAGGGGGCTTGACGGGGTAGATGCTGAGAGGATGTTTTCCCTCGTGGGGGAATCTAGAACTAGGGGGCATAGTTTCAGAATATGGTGTCGACCATTTAAGATGGAGATGAGGAGGAATTTCTTCTCTCAGAGACTCGTGAATCTTTGGAATTTTTCACGCCAGAGAGCTGTGGAGGCTGGGTCATTGAATATATTTAAGGTTGAGATACACAGATTCTTGAATTATAGGGGAGTCATGAGTTATGGGGAACAGGCAGGTATGTGGCATTAAGGCCAAGATCAGATCAGTCATGTTCTTGTTGAATGGCGGAGCAGGCTCGAGGGGCTTTATGGCCTACTCCTGTTCCTATTTCTTATGTTCTTATGTTCTTATAAAAGTGAGAGGCTTGTTTAACACTGGACGATGCAGATCCTCCAGGAGATCTTCCACAGGATAATGGAAGGAGGTGGAGACTAAATACAAACTCAACGATCCCTGCATGGCCCATCATTGTACAAAAATGTTTAATGACCTTACCAGATCAGGCAAGATGAGAGGAACCAACCACACTTTTCACAAATGCGCTCAATTATGCATACTTGAATATAACTGTGAATTACTGTAAGCCAAAGTAATTTGGCCCTTTTTTTTACTATGGGTAAGACAGTCCATAACAGCTGGGAGAGCGAAGCAACAGCTGGCAGTCCCCAAACCTCTGACACCTCACCCCCATGAGGAGGAGGCATTCCATAGAGGGTGTTGGAGATGGGTGAGTAGGAGGCCATGTGGCAGCTGCAGGTTCATGATGATATTCTGCTTCTCTTCTTTCTCATTTTGTTGTACCACTCATTAATGGACAGTGAACAATATCATAAAACTTGGAACATAGGATCATTGGAACAGGAGTAGGCAATTCAGCTCCTCGATTCTTTTCCACCATTCAATTAGATGATGGCTGATCTGTATCTTAACTCCATTTACTTGCCTTAGTTCCATATCCCTTAATACCCTTATGGAAATCTCTCATGTCACAACTTCTATTGGAAATGACATGTGAGCTCTGTTCCCCAGGAAACCATTATAACCTCTGCTCCACTTCTCCTCTAATGTACCAGAGGAAGAAAAGCCAGGTCCCACTGCATCCAGCACTGCCAGCACCAAGCCCAGCTCAGAGATATCCACCCTGGGAAAGTTAGAAAGTGAACAGAGTGACACGCACAGAGCACAATTGAACAGGAGCAGTTGCTGGCAACATTTGTGGAGGAAAAGATTGCTGGACAAGGGGTCGGAATGCAATTACTTCTTGGCCAAAGATCCCTGGGGATCTAGATTTCACAAGTCCCGCTTTTAAAAGATATATGCACGCAGAACTTTAAGGGCAATATTAATCCCGCCCCCAGGATGGGCGGGAGAGGGTCGGGGGAGGTTAAACATTTAAAATCATGAAATGTGACCACAACCCACCGCGTAAGTGCCTGCCGTGGGGGTTACGTGGTGTGGCTGTGTCCCTCTCCCGAGAGTCAGAGTTCTTCATTATAATATTTGAATCTCACAATGCAGCTGGGAGCCTGAATTACATTTAACAGTTGCCAGCCGGGTTTCCCATGGCTCAGGAAACCCAGCAATGAAATAGGGACGGGAGCAGCTGGTTCAAGCAGGTAAGGGGTTTTTGATAGCACTGCTTATGAGCCAAGAAGAACAGGTGTGCATCCACTCCCCACCCTCTCAAGCAAACATTCATTCTCTCCTCACTTCCGTGATCAGCTGACTGTCCCCACCTTCTCTAACCCCACGATCCAAAGCCTCCCACCCCGCAATCTGCAGTCCTGCACCCTTCCTCTTCTGCCCCGTGATCTTTCCTGCTCTCCTTCCCTCCCGATTACCGCTCCGGCCCCCATTCTGACACATGATCTTTTCCGATTGCCGGGGACCTTCACCAACGGCTAGCCTGTCAAACAGAATAAAAAATTATAATGAGATCCTGATGGCAGGACTTCCACGTCCCCGGGGTTTCCGTGTTTCCTCCCCCCCACAAACGCACTCCCCACTCCCTGTCCACCTCCTCGTGAATATCAGAGCGCAAGCATTACTGTAGGCATTATGGACGATCACATCAAACAGAGTGTTGCTAATGGTAGCTCAGGTGGAGGAGCACACTATTGATAGTAAATTGGAGGATGGTTTCACAGCATTGCAATTCACCATAGAATCATGGAATCATAGAAAATTATGACACAGAAGGAGGCCATTTGTTCCATCGTGTCTGTGCCGGTCGAAAAAGAGTTACCCAGCCTAATCCCACCTTCCAGCACTAGGTCCATAGCCTTGTAGGTTACGCCACTTTAACTGCACATCTATGTACCTTTTAAATGTGATGAAGGTTTCTGCCTCTACCCCCTTTTCAGGCAGTGCGTTCCAGACTCCCACCATCCTCTAGGTAAAGAAATATTTCCTTATCTCCCCTCTAATCCTTCGACCAACTATCTTAAATCTATGCCCCCTGGTTGTTAACCTCTCTGCTAAGGGAAATAGGTCCTTCCTATTCACTCTATCTAGGCTCCTCATAATTTTATACACCTCAATTAAATCTCCCCTCAGCCTCCTCTATTCCAAGTAAAACAACGCCAGCCTATCCAATCTTTCCTCATAGTTAAAGTTTTTCAGTCCTGGCAATATCCTCGTAAATCTCCTCTACACCCTCTCTGGTACAATCACATCTTTCCTGTAATGAGGTGACCAGAACTGCACGCAGTACTCTAGCTGTGGCCTAACTAATGTTGTATACAGTTCTAGCATAACCTCCTTGCTCTTGTATTCTATGCCTCGGCTAATAAAGGAAAGCATTCCGTATGCCTTTTTAACTACTTTATTGATCTGTCCTGCTACCGTTATGGATCTGTGGACATATATGTCAAGGTCCCTCTGTTCCTCCACACCTCTCAGTATTCTCTCATTTATTGTGTATTCCCTTGCCTTGTTGGTCCACCCCAAATGCATTACCTCACACTTTTCCCAATTGAATTCCATTTGCCACTTTTCTGCCCAACTGACCATTTCATCGATATCCTCCTGCAGCCTAGAACTTTCCTCCTCACTGTCAACCACACGGCCAAATTTGTATCAGCTGCAAATTTCTTTATCATGCCCCGTACATTTAAGTCTAAATCATTAATGTACACTACAAAAAGTAGTGTGGAGTGTGT
Organism: Pristiophorus japonicus; assembly: GCF_044704955.1. Classification (NCBI taxonomy): domain Eukaryota; kingdom Metazoa; phylum Chordata; class Chondrichthyes; family Pristiophoridae; genus Pristiophorus; species Pristiophorus japonicus. Next base: position 177,198,580 of record NC_091983.1, on the reverse strand, counting down.
CACACCTGTGGTGTAGTGACTAAGGGTAGTCTACACTTCTTCCATGGATGGGCTGCCTCTTCTGGCTTCGACAAGCTTGGTAACTAGTATTCACTGATCTAATTGGGCCCACAGATCTGTGGCCTTGCTGAGGCAGTACTGAGTATTGATGGCATGGCAAGAATAGATATGGATGATGGTGCTGTCTCTCAGGATAGCAGCACAGGCGTGCCGTCGTCCTATCAGCTCCTCTGACGCCTTCTCATGTGGCAGAAAGAACACAAGGCCAGGTTTCATCATCATCATAGGCAAACCCTCAGAATCGAGGAAGACTTGCTTCCACTCTTAAAATGAGTTCTTAGGTGGCTGAACAGTCCAATACAAGAACCACAGACTCTGTCACAGGTGGGACAGATAATCGTTGAGGTAAGGGTTGGGTGGGACTGGTTTGCCGCACGATCTTTCCGCTGCCTGCGCTTGTTTTCTGCATGCCCTCGGCGATGAGACTCGAGGTGCTCAGCGCCCTACCAGATGCACTTCCTCCACTTAGGGCGGTCTTTGGCGAGCCACTCCCAGATGTCAGTGGGGATGTTGCACTTTATCAGGGAGGCTTTGAGGGTGTCCCTGTTATTGTGTTCCCAACACAGATAAGACTGCACACAGGGAGGTTAAAGTAACAGTGACCTCAGCCTTTATTAAGACACTCCAGAGTGAGGAGCAGACCTTAGGGGCCGGCTTATATACAGTGCTCCCAAGGAATGTTGGGATCTCTTGGGACTTCAGGGGATGTGCTCCCTGGTGGCGGAACATGGGAATGCATGCTTTACAGATACACAACATCACTCCTCCCGAAAGTCAAAGTGAAAACTATTTACAAGATGAGGCGGTCGGGAGCCTTACTTTTCCTGGTGGACCACCTCAGTACAAATGTCTGTTCTGGTGTGTTGGCTGTGTCCTCGCTGGGCTGGTGTGTTGTTGGCCCTACAGGGCTGCTGGGTGAGCCTGGCCTTGCTGGGCTGTTGGGCGTGATGGGTTCGATTTCCTGGTCCGGGGTGGTATCGTTGATCCTTTGGGTGTGTGTTGTGTGCTCGAAAAAGGTGGTGTCTGCTGTGGGTTGTTCAGGGCAGTCTGTGAACCGCAGCCTCGTTTGGTCCAGGTGCTTTCTGCAAATTTGTCCATTGTCTAGTTTGACTACAAACACCCTACTCCCTTCTTTAGCTATCACCATGCCCGCGATCCACTTGGGACTATGTCCATAGTTTAGCACATACACAGGGTCATTCAGATCAATTTCCTGTGACACAGTGGCGCGACCATCGTTTACATTTTGTTGCTGCTGCCTGCTCTCTACCTGATCATGCAGGTTGGGGTGAACCAGCGAGAGTCTGGTTTTAAGTGTCCTTTTCATGAGTAGCTCAGCCGGGGGCACCCCTGTGAGCGAGTGGGGTCTCGTGCGGTAGCTGAGCAGTACTCGGGACAGGCGGGATTGGAGTGAGCCTTCTGTGACTCGTTTAATTGTTTGTACTGCCCGCTCTGCCTGCCCATTGGAGGCTGGTTTAAACGGGGCCGAGATGACATGTTTGATCCCATTGCGGGTCATGAATTCTTTAAATTCGGCACTGGTGAAACATGGCCCATTGTCACTGACCAGTATGTCAGGCAGGCCGTGGGTGGCAAACATGGCCCTCAGGCTTTCAATGGTGGCGGTGGCGGTGCTTCCCGACATTATTTCACATTCAATCCATTTTGAAAAAGCATCCACCACCACCAGGAACATTTTACCGGGAAAACGGGCCCGCATAGTCGACATGGATCCTCGACCATGGTCTGGAGGGACAGGACCACAAATTTAGTGGTGCCTCTCTGGGCACGTTGCTCAACTGAGTACACACGCTGCATTGCCATACACAGGACTCTAAGCCAGAGTCGATACCGGGCCACCACAAGTGGGATCTGGCTATCGCTTTCATCATTACTATACCCGGGTGTGTGCTGTGGAGATCTGAGATGAACGTCTCCCCGCCCTTTTTTGGTAGCACTACGCGGTTACCCCACAACAGGCAGTCTGACTGAATGGACAGCTCGTCCTTTCACCGCTGGAATGGCTTGATTAGCTCTTGCAGTTCAACGGGGATGCTGGCCCAGCTCCCATGCAGTAAACAGTTTTTTACTAGGGACAGCAGGGGATCTTGGCTGGTCCAAGTCCTAATCTGGCGGGCCGTGACAGTAGATTTATCATTTTCATACGCTTCCATGACCATCAACAAGTCTGCGGGCTGTGCCACCATCAACAAGTTTGCAGGCTGTGCCATTTCCACCCCCGTGGTGGGCAATGGTAGCCGACTGAGAGCATCCGCATAGTTCTCAGTGCCTGGCCTGTGGCGGGTGGTATAGTTATACACTGATAGCGCGAGTGCCCACCTTTGTATGCGGGCTGAGGCATTAGTATTTATCCCCTTGTTTTCAGTGAACAGGGATCTGAGGGGCTTGTGATCAGTTTCCAGCTCAAATTTGAGGCCAAACAGGTACTGATGCATTTTCTTTACCTTGAACACACACGCTAATGCCTCTTTCTCAATCATGCTGTAGGCCCTCTCGGCCTTAGACAAGCTCCTGGAGGCATCGGCGACAGGTTGCAACTTCCCCGCAATGTTAGCTTGTTGTAACACACACTAGACCCCGTACGACGACGCATCACATGCTAGCACAAATCTTTTACATGGGTTATACAATACAAGCAGCTTGTTGGAGCATAAAATGTTTCTGGCTTTCTCCAAAGCAATTACTTGTTTTTTTTCCCCATACCCAGTTCTCACCTTTGCGCAATAACACATGTAGGGGCTCTAAGAGGGTGCTTAACCCCGGTAGGAAGTTACCAAAATAGTTGAGGAGTCCCAGGAATGACCGCAGCTCCATAACGTTCTATGGCCTGGGCGCGTTCCTGATAGCCTCTGTCTTGGCGTCTGTGGGCCGAATCCGTCCATCTCAACCTTTCTCACCAAAAACTCCACTTCTGTTGCCATGAAGATGCATTTCGACCTCTTCAGCCGCAGCCCTACGCTATCCAGTCACTGGAGGACCTCCTCCAGGTTTTGTAGGTGCTCGACGGTGTCCCGACCCGTGACCAATACATCGTCCTGAAAAACCACCGTGCGTGGTAACGACTTGAGTAGGCTCTCCATGTTTCTCTGGAAGATCGCTGCAGCCGACCGAGTTCTAAACGAGCATCTGCTGTAGATGAACAGTCCCTTGTGCGTGTTGATGCAGGTGAGGCCCTTCGTAGACTCCTCCAACTCCAGCGTCATCTAGGCCAAAGTCAGGTCAAGCTTGGTGAATGTCTTGCCTCCTGCCAGCGTTGTAAATAGATCGTCTGCATTAGGTAGCGGGTATTGGTCCTGTAGCGAGAAACGATTAATAGTTAGTTTATAATCACCCAAATCCTGACCGTGCCATCACTTTTGAGTACTGGAACAATCGGGCTGGCCTACTCGCTAAATCCCACTGGGGAGATGATGCCCTCGCGTTGCAACCTGTCCAACTCGAATTCCACTCTCTCCCTCATCATGTGAGGTACCGCTCGAGCCTTGTGGTGAATGGGTTGTGTCTCTGGGACCAAGTGGATCCGCACATTCGCCCCGGCAAAGTTTCCAATGCCTGGCTCAAAAAGAGAAGGAAATTTGTTAAGAATCTGGGTACATGAGGCCTCATTGACATGTGATAGCGCTCGGATGTCATCCCAGTTCCAGCGGATTTTGCCCAGCCAGCTCCTTCCAAGCAGTGTGGGGTCATCGCCTGGGACAATCCAGAGTGGCAGTTCGTGCACCGTGCCCTCGTCGGTGACCTTGACCATGGCACTGCCCAGGACAGTGATAAGCTCTTTGGTGTACGTTCTCAGTTTCGTGTGGATGGGGCTTAAGGCTGGTCTGAGTGCCTTGTTGCACCACAGTCTCTCAAACATCTTTTTACTCATGACAGATTGGTTCACGCCAGTGTCCAGTTCCATGGCTACGGGTAAGCCATTCAATTTTACATTTAGCATTATAGATGGACATTTCATCGAAAATGTGTGCACCCCGTGTATTTCAGCATCTGCCTCCTCTCTCTCAGGCTCGAAATTGCTCTGATCCACCATGGACCAAACGTGGTGGTTGGCACGTTTCGCAGAGCTTGCAGCTCTTCTGCAATCTCATTGGAGGTGCCCCATTGTTCCACAGCTCTTGTAAACGTACCCTTTCAAGTGGCATGAATAGGCTGAATGGGAACCTCCACAACGCCAAAAGGTGCGAATTGCTTTGCATTCATCCTTTGTTGCGGACTCTGAGTCATCGAGGTCACCTGCGGCCTGTTGGCAGTTGCAGACTCGTGGTTTCTGTTCAGTAAATTTCTGCTCGCAAACACAGTTCCAGTTAATTTATGAACATTGCTAGCACCTGTGTGCTGAGAGATTTGTTTGGTGTTATCACTGGTGGACATAAACGCTTGTGCTAACGCAATGGCCTTACTGAGGGTCGGTGTCTCTACAGTCAAAAGTTTTCGTAGGATGGTCTCGTGGCCAATGCCCAGTACAAAAAAGTCTCTGAGCATTTGCTCCAGGTAGCCATCAAACTCACATTGTCCTGCAAGTCGCCTTAGCTCGGCGACATAGCTCGCCACTTCCTGACCTTCAGATCACTGGCACGTGTAGAACCGATACCTCGCCATCAGCACGCTCTTCCTCGGGTTAAGATGCTCCTGAACCAGTATACACAGCTCCTCATACGACTTATCTGTGGATTTCACCGAAGCCAGAAGATTCTTCTTGAGGCTGCACGTCAGTGTCCCGCAGACCGTGAGGAGGACCACTCTTCTTTTTGCAGCGCTTCCTTCTCCGTCCAGCTCATTGGCTACAAAGTACTAGTCTAGCCGTTCGACATAGGCTTCCCAGTCCTCATCCTCCGAGAACTTTTCCAGGATGCCCACAGTTTACTGCATCTTTGCGTTGGATTCATATACTCGTCGCCATTTATTGTGTTCCCAACACAGATAAAACTGCACACAGGGAGGTTAAAGTAACAGTGACCTCAGCCTTTATTAAGACACTCCAGAGTGGGGAACAGGCTTAGTGGCCAGCTTATATACAGTGCTCTCAAGGGATGCTGGGATCCCTTGGGACTTAGGGGATGCACTCCCTGGTGGCGGAACATGGGAGTGCATGCTTTACAGATACACAACACCTGTAGCATTTCCTCTGCCCACCTTTGGCTCATTTGCCGTGAAGGAGTTCCGAGTAGCGCGCTTGCTTTGGGAGTCTTGTGTCAGGCATGCGAACTATGTGGCCTGTCCAGCGGAGCTGATCAAGTGTGGTCAGTGCTTCAATGCTGGGGATGTTGGCCTGGTTGAGGATGCTAATGTTGGTCCGATTGTCCTACCAGGGGATTTATAGGATCTTGCAGAAACATCTTTGGTGGTATTTCTCCAGCGACTTGAGGTGTCTACTGTACATGGTCCATGTCTCTGAGCCATACAGGAGGGCAGGTATTACTACAGCCCCATAAACCATGAGCTTGGTGGCAGTTTTGAGGGCCTGGTCTTCAAACACTTTTTTTCTCAGGCGGCCGAAGGCTGCATTGGCGTACTGGAGGCGGCGTTGAATCTCATCGTCAATGCCTGCTCTTGTTGATAAGAAGCTCCCGAGGTATGGGAAATGATCCTTCAGCTGCCTGAGAAAAAGAGTGTTTGAAGACCAGGCCCTCAAAACTGCCACCAAGCTCATTGTCCAGGGCCGTGCTGTGGATTGTGATGACTGGGGGGCAGTGCTGTGCAGCGAGGACAGGCTGGTGGAGGATCTTTGTCTTACGGATGTTTAGCGTAAGTCCCATACTTTCGTACGCTTCAGTAAATATGTCAACTATTTCCTGGAGTTCAGCCTCTGTATGTGCACAGATGCAGGCATCGTCCGTGGACTGTAGCTCGACGGCAGAGGTTGGGGTGGTCTTGGACCTGACCTGGAGTCGGCGAAGTTTGAACAGATTCCCATTGGTTCTGTAGTTTCGTTCCATTCCAGCAGGGAGCTTGTTGATTGTGAGGTGGAACATGGCAGCGAGGAAGATTGAGAAGAAGGTTGGGGTGATGACGCAGCCCTGTTTGATCCCGGTCCAGACATGGATAGGTTCTGTAATGGACCTGTTGGTAAGGATCACGGCTTGCATGTCGTCATGGAGCAGGTGGAGGATGATGACGACCTTTTGGGAGCATCCGAAGTGGAGGAGGACGCTCTATAGACTCTCATGGTTGACAGTGTCAAAGATCTTTGTAAGGTCGAAGAAGGCCATGTAGAAGGGCTGGTGCTGCTCCCTGCATTTTTCCTGCAGCTGTCGCGCTGCAAAAATCATGTCCGTTGTGCCTCGTAGGGGACGAGATCCACACTGCGACTCCGGGAGGAGTTCCTTGGCCACAGGGAGAAGACGGTTGAGGAGGACGCTAGCTACGACTTTCCCAGTGGCTGATATCCGGGTGATTCCTCTGTAGTTGCCGCAATTGGACTTGTCCCCTTTTTTAAAGATGGTCACGATCACTGCATCTCTGAGATATCCCGGCATGCTCTCCTCCCTCCAGATGAGAGAGATGAGGTCATGTGTTCATGATAAAAGTGCCTCTCCATCATACTTCAGTGCCTCAGCAGGGATTCCATCCGCTCCCATAGCCTTGTTGTTTTTAAGCTGTCTTGTGGCTTTTTCTACCTCGTGCAGTGCTGGGGTTTTGCCGAGGTGGTAGCGGATAGCATGCTGCGGGATGGAGTCGAAAACACTCGAGTCAAAGGCAGAGTCTCGATTGAGAAGATCTTCGAAGTGCTCCTTCCAATGGGCCCTGACTGCCTCAGTGTCCTTGATGTGTGTTTCCCCGTTCTTGGCCAGCAGTGGGTTGGGGCCTTGGGTGTTTGGACCATAGGTGGACTTGACTGCGATGAAGAATCCTCGCACATCATGGCTGTCGGCCAGCTGCTGTATCTCCTGTGCTTTCTCCATCCACCACCTGTTCTTTAGATCCCAGGTTTTTTGTTGGACCTCAGCCTTGAGCCATCTGTAATGCTGTTTTGCTGCTCCCGAGTTGGGTTGTTGTTTAAGGCTCAGAAATGCCCTGTGCTTGCAATCTATTCACTCTTGGATCTCCTGATCATTCTCATCAAACCATTCCTGGTGTTTCCTGGTTGAGTGACTGAGAGTCTCTTCACAGGCACTGGTTATGGAGGCCTGGAGGGCAGACCAATCATTGTGGGCATTCTCATCTAAGGGTCATCAAGGCATGCCAGGTTAGTTGTGAGGCGCTGACTGTATAGGGCTGTCTTAGCTGGGTCCTTAAGTGCCTTGGCATTGCTTCTGCTGCCCCCTCCGCTTTGGGGCTATGTTGATGTCAATGATGGATCGGATTAGGTGGTAGTCCAACCAGCAGTCATCAGCTTCTGTCATGGCGCAGGTGATGCGCACATCCTTGCGATCCCTGGCTCGGACGATGACATAGTCGAGCAGGTGCCAGTGTTTGGAGCCAGGGTGTTGCCACGATGCCTTGTATTTGTCCCTCTGGTGGAACAAGGTGTTGGTGATGAAAAGTTCATGTTCCAGACATTTTGTCAGGAGCAGGGTACCACTAGAGTTGGCTTTCCCTAACCCCCTCTGTCAATCACTCCTCCCCAGAGGGCTGTGTCCTTGCCGCTCCTGGCATTGAAGTCACCGAGGAGGATCAGTTTGTCATCCGCGGGGACGCGGGACAGGGATTTTTCGAGGCTGGAGTAAAAACCCTCTTTGGTCTCATCAGTTGCATCGAGTGTTGGGGCGTACGCATTGATGGCGAAGCCGACTTCGTAGAGGCAGTGTTCTGCCTCTGGTTTCCCTTTCCAGAAGAAGGTGTAACCTCCATCTTGTTCCTTGAGCTGGCCTTCCCTTGTCCACCGGGTCTTGCTTAGGACGACGGTGATGTCAATATCAAAGCGTCTAAGTTCCCGGGCAACTCTAGCGGTGCGGTGTTCCGGTGTGTCGCTGTTGGAATTGTCCATGAGCGTCCTGATGTTCCAAGTCCTGAACTTCATGTTTGATGAGTGGAAGATGCCTGTGCGTGATTTCTTTTAATGTGGGATGGTCGTTGCACACCGGCTACCTCACGGGCTTAGCTGAGCAAGGTCTTGGTCCAGTGGCAAGGGGGTCCAAGACGACTGGAGACCAGGCACTGCTATATGGGCCTAGCTGCCTACGACGAGATGTTGGCTGCAGGCTCAGTGATGTGTAGCGCCCTTGATAGTAGGTGGTCCGAGGCTTGGTTGGGAGCAGGCATTGGGAGGGACAGTGGCCCACTGTGGTTCAGAGTGGAAGGTCAGGGGAGTCATAGTCATGATGCTCACCATGTGTTGGAGGAGGAGATGAGGCCAGGTCACCAGTGGGGCAGAAGAGCTCCAGTCGTCGCTGAGGGAGGAGTGGGTGCCAACCATCGTCGCAGAAGAGGAAGACCCGGTCGCCGTTGAGGAGCTCGCCTGTCACCGCAGGAGGTCCAGAGGTCGTTGGGGAGGAGAGGCCCATCTGTGCCGCTGGAGGTGTTCCGATTGCCGCTGGGGGTGCGGGGGGGTGGGGGGCGCGATCACCAGGTCCAGGTCATCACCGCAGAAGTCCAGGTCTTCACCGCTGGAGCCCCAGTTGCTGATGGGTGGTGTTGTGAAAAGCCTGAGGTAGGCCCAAACTTGTGGGGTTGTGTTTAAAGTAAGGGTTTAAGTGTTTAAGACCCCCTATTGGAGTCTATTAGGGCTAAGGGAAGTTTAGACAGTGGGAGGGTGTAAGTTGAGGATGGAAAGCTGACGATGGTAGAGGATGGGAGTTGATTAGCAGGGAGCTCCCCAGGGAGCTGCCACCCCGGCAGCCATCTTGCCTTAATATGGCAGGTTTAGCACCACAAGGAGTCCATCTCAGAACTTAGCTGCCATGCCGCAAGGCTCCTATTGCAACAAAGCGGCAGTTCTGCTACAAGGGGAAGCACTGGCACCAAGGAGAAGCACTGTGGCAATAAACACTAGAAACACACACAGTGGGGCCAAAATTGCTCCTCTTCTTAAGGCCTGTTACCCCCAAAAATCAGCAGCCACTCTGCGGAGTGAAGTGGTCGGCTACTTTTCGTGGAATGGCCGTTGATAGCCAATTGCCCTCCCAGGTTTTCCTGGTGGTGCCTCAAACCCAACCCCCCCCCCCCCCCCACCACCACCATTCCTCTGCTGCTGACGGGTGTTAAGCATGTCTTCACCGTGCGCACCGCCAACCTAATCCCCGACGGCAACATTCCCCCTCCGAAAATCTTCTGCCCACCCGGTGGTTCCAAAACAAGCTTTTTCCCGGTGGTCCAGTGAGGCTGTGGTCTTCGGCAACAGCGGTGCGGCTGCCCTTAAAGCGGGGGGCCTACTGTCGCTGCCGGCATTTTTTTTTTTGTTGGCCAACTACCATGTTGGTCTGACAAATATGCCCCCGCACCACCAACAGACAGCCTGGTACCCTCTCTTGGGTGTCAGGCCGCTGGCCCAGCCGAAACGCTCCCTGGTGGCCCAGTGGGCCGAAGTTTTAAAAGCACGGCGGCTCTCCCCTTTCAGTGAAGGGAAGAGCCGTGGTGACGTGGCGCTGTGATGGCATCATCGCAGCGGTGACTCCGCACCCCCTCCTCCCCAACTTCCGCCCCTCAGTTGTGGTCACTGTCACCCATTATGACCGACTTCCGGATCAAAAACAAAAAAAAACCCAAAGAGCTGAATGTCGCACAAGAGGTGACCTGACCACAGCTGCAGTAAAAAAAACATTGAAACAGGGTGGGAGCCAATTTCGGGCGGGGACAATTTCTCCCCTGTCGTGTGTGCTTGGAAAGATGCGGAAGTTAGTTTCATATCCTGGCAGAAATGGGATACTTGTGAGTTCTTGTTCACAGAGAAGGGTCAATGAATCATGGCATATGCATGAAGGGAAGGAGGAAGATGGAAGATGTTATTGCAGTGGCCAATTATAATAGTCAAGAGAAGTTCTCCTGTATGATAATGGCAAGTCTATCGCTGGCAACTGGCAACAGGGGCCTGAGATTCTGTGGCCTGGCACACCTACATGGGGGTGGTCCTGCATCGGCGGTTTTACACGGAGTTGTGCTAGGATTGTAGCCCATAGAATTTTAGGGGCGCCTGTCTTCCACTTTCTCCTGCTGGTCCTCTTGCGAGAGCTTGCATCCCCTGGGTCCTGCATGAAGATTTTGCTTTGTAAGACAAAGGTGAGCAATTTACAACACACAACCACGATCCTCGAGACTCCAGCAAAACTATGTTGCAGTTTGCCCCCAGATAGGTCCAAACACCTGGAATACTGCTTCAACATGCCAGCGATGCATTCAGTTTGTACCTTGGTGCATGAATGGGCCTAATTATAATGACGCTCGGTTTGTGTCCTGAGAAACCACACAGGAGTTAGCAGCTATGACTGCGGAGGATAACCTTGATCTCCCAGAAGCCACCCAGAGAGCTCCCTTTCTGGGTCAAAGAGTGTTGGCATGGTGAACTACTTTAAAGTGAAAGCATTGTGGCAGCTTCCAGCTAAGCAAGCATTCACTTGCATACTGTGGTGCTGCTAATTGCAAATGAGTCACATATGGAGAAAGTGGAATGCTTTTCTGTTGATGTCAGTCATAGCACTGAGCAAGGGAACACATAGAGCCATGCGGACCTTTCAGAAGCCAATCAATGTGGTTTCTGCCCTAATTTGCTGATTGAAAAAAAAAATTGCACAGATTTAATGTCATCGAACCATGAAAAATGGTAAGCACACGAGGCCAATATGTTTTTGGTAACAAAAGTGAGCAATGTTCTCTTTAATTTTGTTTTTCGATGTGCAGCCCCTTTATGGTCCATTCAAAATACAGCGCATGTGCGTTTTTTCCTTTTTAAAAGCACGGGAGCTGCAGAGCACTGCGTGGTCATGCAGCTTAAAGGGAACATTGATGGTGAGAAAGGAATATTAGCCAGGACAGCAGGAGGGCAATCTACTCTTCTTCAAATTGTCCACCCGAGCAGGCGGATGGTACCTCATCTTAAAGGCAGCATCTTTACCAATGCTGTACTTCCTCAGTGCTACATTGTTCGCCGAGATTATGTGCTTAAGTCCAAGAATGTGGCTTCAACCAATGTTTCCTATAAGCTGCACAGTCATGTGGCCACACAGCTTTCTGCCGGTCTCGCGCAGTCCGGGACCAGCATTTTTAATGTTAAGTTTCGCACGTAAAACTGTGAATGGGCCTTGCAGCCCCCCCCCAAAAAAATTTCCGGGAACTGTGGCTTTAACCCACAACGTGTGACTCAGAACTGATGAAGGGCTATGGCAAACATCAACATTTTTTCTTTCTTTACAGATGCTGTCTGAATTGCGAGGTGATTCCAACAATATCTGCTTTTGCATCAGACTTCCATGTCTCCTTTTTTATTTTGTTTCATCAGAACTGTTGTTATTTTCTAGTTTCTCTGGGCCCAAGTTTCCCCAACCCCTTTTTTGGGCGCACGAACACGAGATGCACCGACTTTTTGCGCTCAAAACGGCACCAAAAAACTTACTGCTTATCCTGGTAGCACTTCTGTGTGTCCCGGGTCCTGGGGCGGCATTTCTGTTTGAGTCGGGGTGCAGAGCTATAGCCCTGCGCCGAAAACAGTGCCGGCAGCTGGGCGCATGCGCAGTGGAGTCTGCGCGCATGCGCAGTAGCTCCTCGCCCTCCCAGCACGTCCCGATGCTCGCCGTCCCTACCCCTGGCCAAAGGGATGACCCGATGTTCGCCACCCCTATCCTGGGCCAAGTGGCCAGCCACACAGGCTGGCTGCTGCCTTCGCGTGCTCACACCCCCATTGCCTGCATCCTCTGCTGCCAAGCTACAACTTGTTCTGCCCTGTGGGGTAAAGTACAAAGGTTTGCAATGAAAAATATTCCGTCTAAATATTTTTTTTAGCTCAGAGGTGTATGATGGGCTCAGTAGGTCAATGGACAGTTCTGTTGGTACCTGTACTGAGTCATACAGATTAAAAAGCTCCCAGCTTAAATTGTCAATCAATTGTTAATTGATCTCAGTTACTAAGGGCACCACGCAAGTCTTCCGCATCCTAGAATAGGAGAAAAATCAGAGCTCCTACTCCTGATTATTACGGACTAATCCTTGTTGGAAAAATACACATGTTGATTGAGGACTGAATTAGGTTCTGCTGTGGAGCCTCATGTCTTTGAACAACGTGCTGACACTGTCTGGTCTCTTGCATGAGTAATGGCCTCTCCTGCTGCTTGTTGCGAGCCTCCCGCCCCTAGCCCTGACCGAAGGGCTTGCCACTGCGGCGTGTTGTGCCCCGGAGGGCTCGCCTGCTGCTTGTTGTGAGCCTCCCGCCCCTAGCCCTGGCTGAAGAGCTTGCCGGTGCGTGCTGCAGTTGGCAAGTTAGGACTTTTTATTTTTTAGTAATTGATTTATTTTTCATTTATTATTAATGATGGTTTTTATGCTTCTTTAATTTTGTTCGGAAGATGTTTAGTGCTTTGCAAAATCCTCTCACTTCACTCCCTCCCACCCCACCCCCATCTCTGGCTACCAGCGCTGATATCTTAATTCACCGCAAGGTTTTTCTGAGTGGACACAAGTGGCCACTTACGCTGGCCTAAGTTAGTCTGGAGCAACTTTTAGCTGGCTAAACCTGCTTAAATGGCCAAAACAGGCATAAATGGCTGATAACATCCCCTTTTGAAAAAAATACTAAAAAAAAACCTAACCAACTCACTTACACTGGAACAAATTAAATTACAATTTTTAAGTTACTCCAAAAAAATCTAGTTGCTCGGTTACAGTAATATTATTGATAGATAGATAGCCACTGTAGTGGTGAGATGTGACTGTTGAGAGGATTGATGGGAGGCTGGTCTATGCATTAGTGAGTAATGCTTCACACTTGTAATTTTGTGGTGTATTTTATAAAGTGTACGAAGACAATCAAACCCAGGGTCTGCAGCTTTAAAGAACGTCACCTAAGTTAAATAGCTGATGTAAAATGGTATATTCTTTGCAGGAAACTGCAATATAACATTCTATAAAGAAAACGCAACACTTAATCTAAACATTATAACCATTAACGACCTAATGGCATTTCCTTCACACTACGTATTTTTTTTTAAAGACAGTCTGTTTTATGGCTAAAATATTACAGCCACGTACACTTGCTGCACCATTTCTGTAGTGATTTATTTGAAAGGGCAGAAGCAGGACAGCTCACCAGCTTTGTTCCTTCCTGTATCACTGTTTGGGGTCAAGAACTGGGAAAAGGGCTGGTCCCAAAGGCCTAACTTATTCCACCGGTGGAGGCTTTGGCTCCTCGCCTCTCTTTCTCTCCCCATCACTCTACCTTTAAAAAGCTCCAGATGTAGAAAAGGGTTTAGAAAATCAACTAATTGAATTTCACAAAAACAATTTTGCCATTGTCTGAGGAAGTGTTCAAATCAACAGCACATTTCTGAAAGGCAAAGGTTACCTAATTAGAACACCAAAAGTGTAACTAATTGCCCACATTTATTTAAGAGGGTCTAATATGGACTTCAATAATGTACAATTGTTGCTTTACTTAATGCAGTGGTTTGGCTGTATAGACAATATGGTTGGCTTAAATGAACTAAACCCAGCTTAATGAGGAGATCATTCACCTACTGCCAAAAGTCAACATGTGAAAGAGCTCGGGAACAACCTCAATAGTTTATAGACTTATAGCATCTTGTGGATTAACAGATTTAAATCAGCTCATAATTCATGCTGTTTTACTTCTGTTTCCTGGACTCAGTTCAAGGCTTAGGCACCATCTACCCTTCTTTTAGTGGTAAGCACAGAAATTGCAATGGGTACTGTATACAGAAAATATGCTGGCTTAATGGTGGAAGGATTGTGGCCAATTCTTTAAAATATGTGATGTAGGTCCAGTTCCAATGAAAGAGGGAAATAATCACTGTAGCTGGCCAGGAAAATAAACAGAAATATTAGGTGTACAATTTATTTTATTTAGAGAGTTTACTATAACCACAATTTTTTTTTGTCTGTATCAATCCAAGTTGCAGTGGTTAATGTTAGAGACTTGCCGACTTATTGCTGCAGTAGGTTAGACATTGGATTTTTAGCTCAGGAATTTAGGTTCAATATGGTCTCCTCTGTCTGCTGACTACATAGGTTCTGTGTGAAGTGGGTTAGAGAAATCTCACCCCAGTTCCTAGTTGGCACTGACTCACAATATGACACTTCCCATTACTGATATTAAACTGGAAATCTGACTCGGAGACTGCAGGATGGCTGGAGCAGGATTGGAAATCACACTGAGGCAGTAAGGGGTGCTCTTCTGAGAATAAAGGGGAACTTTGTTTGATGTGCAACCATGTCATAACTGCCCTGGACTTGCTTGATGCTCACTCTGTGTCTGGAATGGAAAGTGTTGTATCCCCAGCACTTAATGGGCTCAATTTTGGCCCACCCCGTTTTTTGGCGCACTTACCGGAGATGCGCCACTTTTCTCCGTTCAGAAGCGCACCAAAAAAAATTCCTCCCCAATTTGGCTGCTGTCCAGCGTCCTCCCTGTGGTTGCGCAGTGTAGCCAGTTGAGTCAGGGGTGGAGCCAGCATCCTGCGCCGAAAACAGTGCGGGACATCTGCACATGCGCAGTGGAGTGTCCGCACATGCACAGTAGCTTCCTGCCCCAGCCTCTCCGTGTCTTGCTGCAGCCGCTGTGTGGGACCCGATGCCGGCCAAATGTTTTTGTGAGTAGGGGTAGTTGATTTGAAGCTTTAATCATCTAGAAATTGCACCAGGAGGCCACTCGGCCAGGGCTAAGAGTGGGCGGGCAGAAAAACTGATTGAAATCATCCAGGCAGGAGCACTATCAGTTCTCATGCCCGACCCTAGCCCTGGCTGAGTGGCCTCCAGGTGCGATCGATCCAGTATAATCATTGCAAACAAATAGTTGTTTAACTTAGTTGTGAGTTTAGGGCAATTTAATTCAACTATCTTTTACTTCTTTTATTTTTGTAGTTTAAGCTTCCATGAATGCTTCTGTAGTATAGTAAATTAACTTTGCGAAGTTTATCATATGATGTCCTGTATAGCTGTTTGATCCTATTCACATTCTTTAGTCGTTAAGTTTCTTTATTAATGACCAAATTAAATTTTTGTCTTTTGAAACTCACTCAGCCAGGGCTAGGGGCCAGGGATAGTTCTCCTGCCTGGATGATTTCTATCAGTGCTAGCCTCCCTCCCCTATCCCAGGCCGAATGGCCTCCGATGTACCTACCTGCGCTGATTTCTTAACTCTCCGCAAGGGTTTTCAAGTGGCCACATCCGCTGGCCTAAGTAGATTTGGAGTAACTATTAACTGGCCAAAGTTGCCTAAATGGGCAGAACTGGTGTAGGTGGCTGGTAATGCCCCCTTTTGAGAAAACAAAACTAAACTAAAAAAATCATAACTAACTCACTTACACTGGTGCAAATTGAATGTGCAAAATAGGGATTTTTAAGTTACGCCAGAAAAACCAAGTTACTCCAAAAAAACGGAGCAACTCCTGGCCAAAATTGAGCCCACTATCCCTCACCTTGATCAGAACAACATTCACAAAAGGACGACAGGCATCTCAATGGCATAATTTGTTTATCAATGCTGCAAAGAAAAAGTTTCTTTCAATCACTTGTAACTTATAATGCTATCTGAATTCCTCAATTAAATGAATGCATAGTCCCTCTTGGTGATGCATTATCCTCTTTCTCTTTAAAAATAAAAATGATGATTGTTTAATGTATTACCAAAATATGAAACATCTTTTTGTTATTACACTCAGTCATTTCTACTAAGGTGTTAGCCTTGGCTCAATGGTAGCTCTCTCACCTCTAAGTCAGAAGGTGGTGTGCTTAAATACCACTCTAGAGAGTTCAGCACATAATCTAGGCTGACACTTCATTGTAGTACTGACAAAGTCCTGGACTTTTGGAGTTGCCATCTTTTGGATGAGATATTAATCTACCTCTCAGGTAGATGCAAAAGATCCCATGGCACTAGTCAAGGAAGAGCAGGGAGATTCTTCTAGGGTCCTGGCACTAAAGCAGATAATCTGATATCGAAATAGAAAATGCTGGAAATACTCAGCAGGTCAGGCAGCATCTGTGGAGAGAGAAACAGAATTAACATCTCAGGTCGATGACCTTTCGTCTGATAATCTGGTCATTTATCTCACTGCAGTTTGTGGAACCTTGTTGTTATGCAAATTAGCTGTTATGTGTCCCTACAGTATAACAGTCACTACACTTTTTATTTTATTCATTCATGGGATATGGGCATCGCTGGCAAGGCCAGCATTTATTGCCCATCCCTAATTATCCTTGAGAAGGTGGTAGCCTTATAGAACTTAGTGGCTTGCTAGGCCATTTCAGAGGGCAGTTAAGAATCAACCACATTGCTGTGGGTCTGGAGTCACATATGGACCAGACCAGACTGGGTAAGGATGGAAAATTTCCTTCCTTAAAAGGCATTAGTGAACCAGATGGGTTTTTATGACAATCCGGTAGTTTCATGGTCACCATTACTGATACTAGTTTTTTATTCCAGATTTATTTAATTAACTGAATTTAAATTCCCCAGTTGCCATGGTGGGATTTGAACTCTTGTCTCTGAATCCATTACTCCAAGCCTCTGGATTAATAGTCCAGTAATATAACCAAGATGCTACCATACCCCATATCACTTCAAAATTATTTAATCGGCTGTGAAGTTTTTGAAATGTCCTGAAGTTGTCAGCAGTGCTATATAAAAGCAAGCTGTTTTTATTTCCGTTCTTCTTACTATAGTATTTATTCCATAAGTATTTTTTATAGGTGAGGTGCTTCAGCAACAAACAAGCAGCATGTAGTGTGCCCTTATGTCCTGCATGGGTCCAAGACTAAAAATAGTGGTACTCATCGCTAACCCCATGACTGAAACTTTCATTGGATGGGGAAGATTTTTCTCTTCATTGCCTGAAATCAATGGCATAAAAATCAGGCAGGTTCCATAACAGATGGGTGATCTACTCCCCTCGATTACCATCCAAGCAGTTAAGACGAAAATCCACCTCGATGACTGATCAAACAAGAATAATGCTTCATTTAAAATATGGTATGAAAGCACAGTCTGATCACCATCGAAGGTGTTAATCTTAAATATCAATGGGCTGAAATTGTGCTCCTGGAGTAGCTCTGATTGAGGGACACTTTGATCAATGCGCTTAGTACGGCCAATCCATTAAGGGGACCTCTTCAAAATTTGTGCTGGCCCCTTAGTATATGGGTGCTATGCAGAAGGGGAATCTCTGGAAAAGAAAAAGAAAGACTTGCATTTATAAAGCTCATTTCATGACCACCGAACATTTCAAAGCGCTTTACAGCCAATGAAGTACTTTTGAAGTGTAGTCACTGTTGTAATGTAGGAAACGCAGCAGCCAATTTGCGCACAGCAAGCTCCCACAAACAGCAACCTGATAATGACCTGATAATCTGTTTTTGTTATGTTGATTGGGAGATAAATATTGGCCAGGACACCGGGGAGAACGCCCCTGCTCTTCCTTGACATAGTGCCATGGGATCTTTTACATCCACTTGAGAGAGCAGACAGGGCCTCGGTTTAACATCTGATCTGAAAGACAGCACCTCTGACAGTGCAGCACTCCCTCAGCACTGCACTGGAGTGTCAGCCTAGATTTATGTGCTCAAGTCTCTGAAGTGGGACTTGAACCTACAACCTCTGACTCAGAGGTGAGAGTGCTATCCACTGAGCCACAGCTAACACCAAAGTGCCTTGAAAATGCAGGTACAGCACCGTAAAGATGCTTGTGGTGGATACCCCATGAAGCAGCTTTGGTGAAAGTGTTGAAAAAAGTGCATAAAGTCACACAATTCCCAGAATACAGGCAGAAATGCTGCCTTTACTGACAGAGCTGCGGAAGTCACAGTGAAGGAGAGGCAAAGAGGTTGGCCATCTTTAGGTACGAGGAGCACTTTCATCAACAAGAGGCAGTCACTACTGTGTGGGAAGCGGTGGCAGAAAAGGTGAAGATAATCTGTGATATTACCATCTTCCAGCTAAGGAGCCTTGTTAAGATGTCTCACTTCTCCACTTATCTGCTTGTACTGATTTACAATGCCAGGCCTGTAACTTACACAAAGCCTTTCACCTTCATCAGGTCACACTCAGCTGGAATACTTTCTTAGCTTGCCCGCAACCATTTCACTGATGGTGGGTAGGCCCATTAATGGTTCCCTCACTCCTCCTTGTCAGCTTGAACCTAGTCCAGAAATGTTTCTCCATGTTGCTGCTCAGAAGATGCTGATCAGTATGCACGCTGGGATTTTTGTTTTGACTTATCTGTGGCTCCTTCCCCCGCTGAAGGTCCATTTCCTCCTCATTTTTCATTTCAAGAAGAGCTGAAAGAATCCCTGAAGGTATGCCCATGATGTGGGTCAAGGTACCTTGGCCAAGAAAGGTGGAGAAGATACAGTCGCCAGCAGATGTTTCCAATGGCTTCTCCAGCCCATGTTAAAAAGTACACTGAAGTTTCAAGACTCTCACAAGTCAAAAGAAATTAAAAAAAACATACCTACCAATTTAGAAGCAACAAGCTCACCAAAGATGAATATAAAGAGGTCCTGGGGCTGCTGCATTAGCTGTGCTCCCCGTACTCCCACTAACAAATCAAGAGCCTCCTGGATGTCTAGGGACATACAGGGTAGGATAAAGAAAAAAAGGGAAGCTTATGACAGATACCGAGAGTTAAATACTGCAGAATCTCGAGAGGAATATAGAAAGTCAAGGGTGAGATCAAAAGAGAGATTAAGAAAGCAAAGAGCGAGTGTGAAAAATTCTTGGCAAGTAAAATCAAGGAAAACCAAAGATGTTTTATAAATATATTAGGAGCAAGAGGATAACTAAAGAAAGGGTAGGGCCTATTAGAGACAATGAGGGTAATCTGTGTGTGGAGAGGGAAGATGTGGGTATTGTTATATATGTATGCAGACCTTATCCAAATGTAAGACTTGCCACTAGGGGGCACACTTGTGGGAGACCTAAGGGTCACCTGTGCACCCTGGGGCAAGCAGGTATAAAAGGTGATTCACCATGCTGCTTCCTCACTCTGAAGTCTGAATAAAGGGACCAAGGTCACAACAGTTTGAGCTTGCGATATCGTCCTGTGACTTTATTCTGAACATAACAAATTGGTGACGAGTAACGGATCAAGAACTTTTACGCAGTAATGGCTGCCATTGGTATTCTTGAGAGATTTGTTGAGGGTGATGATTGGGAAGCCTTCGTTGAGCACCTCGACCAGTACTTTGTGGCCAACGAATTGGACACGGATGAAAGAGAGATCAAGCACAGGGCGATTCTCCTCACATGTGGGTCATCGGTATATGGCCTCCTTAAAAATTTGCTGGCACCGGTCAAAATAATGGACAAATCTTACGCAAAGCTGTGTACGCTGGCTAAGGAACATCTCAAGCCAAAGGAGAGCATCCTGATGGCCAGGTAACGCTTTTACATGCACTGTCGCTCCGAGGGCCAGAACGTGCCGAGTTTTGTCGCCGACCTAAGATGCCTTGAGGGGCAGTGCGACTTTGCAGGATCCTTGGGGGAAATGTTGCGGGACTTTTTAGTGCTTAGAATTGGCTATGAGGTCATTCTTCGCAAACTACTGTCTGCCGAATCCCCAGATCTGAGCAAGGCCATCACGATAGCCCAAGCCGTCATACCCACAAGCGATAACACGGAACAGATATCTTCACAGAATCGAAGCTCACCGGCAAGCACTGTGCATAAAATAATGTTTGCAGCAGGCAGAACGGCACAGGGCAGTAGGTTATGAGCCAGAAGGTTTTCGAGAGGCTGTGGAGCGACGAAGCACAGCGATGCGAGCTGATCCCGATTCAGGCAACGCTGCACACCTACACCAAGGAACTGATACCAGTTATTGGTAGTGCGGACATAAGAGTAATCCATGAGGGAGCAGTGCACGATTTACCTCTGTGGATTGTTTCAGGTGATGGGCCAACGCTGCTTGGCAGGAGGTGGATGGGGAAGATTCGATAGAACTGGGAAGACCTCTGCATACCTTCTCCGGCGAACGAGGCCTCCCTTTCTCAAAGGCCAAGGAAACCCCCACTTCCAGCTGAACCAGGCATCGAAGTGCAGATCCATTTGCAGATCCCCGAGACACAGGCCTCTCATCACGACCACGAGGAGGTAAAGCTCAACCGAGCAGTGGTACAGGCGCGGTACCCACCACTCGAAGCCGCCGATCCTTTCGTGACGATGGAAGAGGTTCCAGGTCAACCATGCAGAGTGTGACTCCGGCCGAAATGATCTGAATGCCTCTTCCCGATGCCAGAGGCAAAATACCTGAGAAGAAAGATCACGGCAGTCGGCATCATGGTCACAGACGAGAGGGCGCCCAGACCATGGGACAAGAAGGCATCCAGACCACGGGATGAAGGTGCGTCCAGACCATAGGACGAGAAAGCGTCCAGACCATGGAAGGTCGCCGCAACGGAATGGAGGAATGTGTCGCCCAGCAAGGAAGATGGCTGGGTTTGGGGAAAAGGTAAAGGGGCGGCTGTGGTGAAGGCCAGGAACCCACTACGCTCAAATAAATTGTGTGCACCAGGTAACCCTTGCGAGCGATCTTTCGCGGCCAATAATGCACCATTGAATGGGGTCGGGGGTACCTTACAACAAGCCAAAGTAGCGGGCGAACATCAACCAGTCATATATGTTTCTGACAAAGTACTTGTAGGAAGTGATGTGTCATCACACGGGGTTGGGTGTGTTGTACAGCAAGCCAAAGTACCCGGCGAACCCCAAGCAGTTGTATATGTATCTAACAAAGTATTCGTAGCAAGTGAGATGTTACCGCATGGGGTCGGGAGCATTGTGCAGCAAGCAAAAATAGCGGGCGAGCCCCAAACGATTGAACATGTATCCAATAAGTTAAACAAAGCAGCAGCCTGTGTTCACGGGATGAAAGAGATGTACCAAAGAGTGTCCCAATGTGTGCTCGAGTCAGACAAGCTGCTCATCCCACAAGCTTGGGGGAGCATAGGCACCATTATCGATGCGTTGTTTCGATAATGTCCAAAACTGCACTGTAACATGATCCGCCACGTGCCAGGCACAGAGAGCGGCACCTAGCTCTCAGTTGGCCACCGTTGCCCAACCCCGGAGTAGAAACGGCGCGGCCTACAGACCCACTCGTGGTCGTGGAAGTGCGAGAAAGCGAGGGGTCAACCGTAACGGTCCCCCAGCTTAGGACCTGGACCAGCGAGGATCCCACATTACCGCCTGCCAAAGGTGAACTGCTAGACGGGATGTGGCAACCTATTCGCCACAGAGATGATAGACCCATCCCAACGTTGCAAAGCAAGGCAGGGCGTCTACACACAGTCGGTGGTCCGGGGCCCCCATACTATGGCCCAAGGTCCACGGGGACCACAAGGCACACCGCCACTAACGAAAATCACAAGGTCAGCGCCCAAGTCACTAAATCTAGCACCACGCATGTCACGGTAAACTTCCTACAGACCCGGCTATCCTGGGTGCTACGCAATCACCAGATGGAAGCAGAGAGTTGGAATAAATAGGTCCTTTTCAGAATGGCAGGCAGTGACTAGTGGGGTGCCGCAGGGCTCAGTGCTGGGACCCCAGATATTTACAATATACATTAATGATTTAGATGAAGGAATTGAATGTAATATTTCCAAGTTTGCAGATGACACTAAGCTGGGTGGCGGTGTGAGCTGTGAGGAGGACGCTAAGAGGCTGCAGGGTGATTGGACAGGTTAGGTGAGTGGGCAAATGCATGGCAGATGCAGTATAATGTGGATAAATGTGAGGTTATCCACTTTGGTGGCAAAAACACGAAGGCAGAATATTATCTGAATGGCGGCAGATTAGGAAAAGGGGAGGTACAACAAGACCTGGGTGTCATGGTACATCAGTCATTGAAAGTTGGCATGCATTTACAGCAGGCAGTGAAGAAGGCAAATGGTGTGTTGGCCTTCATAGCTAGGGGATTTGATTATAGGAGCAGAAGGTCTTACTGCAGTTGTACAGGGCCTTGGTGAGGCCTCACCTGGAATATTGTGTTCAGTTTTGGCCTCCTAATCTGAGGAAGGGTGTTCTTGCTATTGAGGGAGTGCAGCAAAGGTTCACCAGACTGATTCCCGGGATGGCAGGACTGACATATGAGGAGAGATTGGATCGACTGGGCCTGTATTCATTGGAGTTTAGAATGATGAGAGTGGATCTCATAGAAACATAAAATTCTGACGGGACTGGACAGGTTAGATGCAGGAAGAATGTTCCCGATGTTGGGGAAGTCCAGAACCAGGGGACACAGTCTAAGGATAAGGGGTAAGCAATTTAGGACTGAGATGAGGAGAAACTTCTTCACTCAGAGAGTTGTTAACCTGTGGAATTCCCTTCCGCAGAGAGTTGTTGATGCCAATTCATTGGATATATCAAGAGGGAGTTAGATATGGCCCTTATGGCTAAAGGGATCAAGTGGTATGGAGGGGAAGCAGGAAAGGGGTATTGAGGTGACTGATCAGCCATGATCTTATTGAATGGCGGTGCAGTCTCGAAGGGCCGAATGGCCTACTCCTGCACCTATTTTCTATGTTTCTATGTTTTTATGTTTCAGAACAGAGCCTTCCGCATGTCATCAGCAGAGTATGCACTATAATTGAATGGCCGTTCCATGCGACATCAGAAGTGATGTAGACCATGTTCAGGGCCCCAGTTGGGCCACTAGTACCGCATTAGCTAAGTGGGGGAATGGAGTGTATGTGATGAAAACGGAGCATTTGATTGTGAAACCATGTACCGGGCCAACGGGTAAAGCAGTTGGACAAGACCAAACGGCGAACGACAGATAACCAGGAACCACTGTGAAAAGACCTGGCCCTCAGCGACCCATTAACACGATCAACTTCGCTGTCAACCACGAGAATGAACCCACCACGTCAGGATTTCAATCCAGGCGATCGACCCGGAGGTGCGGGGCGTCAGATCATCTCAGCTTGCAAGCAACTTGCACAATAAGACTTGGGGGGGAGTGATATGTATGTATGTATGTAGACCTTACCCAAATATAAGATATGTCATTAGGGGACACACCTGTGGAAGACCTAAGGGTCACCTGTGCACCCTGGGGAAAGCAGGTATAAAAGGTGACTCACCATGCTGCTTCCTCACTCTGGAGTCTAAATAAAGAGACCAAGGTCACAACAGTTTGAGCTTGCGATATAGTCCTGTGAATTTATTCTGAACATAACAGGTATGGTTCTTAATGAATACTTTGCGTCTGTTTTCACAAAAGAGAGGGGCGATGCAGACACTGCTATTGACGAGGAGGAGTGTGAAATATTAGATGAACTAAAATTAGTGAGAGAGGAGGTATTAAGGGGTTTAGCAGTTTTGAAAATGGATAAGTCCCCAGGCCCAGATAAAATCTACATTTAGAAATACACGGATTAATCAAGGACAGTCAGCACGGAATTGTTAAGCGAAGCAAAAGAGGAAATAGCAGAGGCTTTGGCCATCATTTTCTAATCCCCTCTGGCTTCAGGTGTGGTGCCAGAGGACTGGAGGACTGCTAATGTGGTACCTTTGTTTAAGAAGGGAGAAAGGGATAGACCAAGTTATTACAGGCCAGTCAGCCTAACCTCAGTTGTGGGAAAATTATTGGAAAAAATCCTGAAGGACAGAATAAATCTACATTTAGAAAGACACGGATTAATCAAGGACAGTCAGCATGGAATTGTTAAGGGAAGGTCGTGTCTGACTAACTTGATTGAATTTTTCAAGGAGGTAACCAGAAGGGTCGATGAGGGCAATGCATATGATGTAGTGTATATGAATTTTAACAAAGCATTTGATAAGGTCCCACATGGCAGACTGGTCACGAAAGTAAAAGCCCATGGGATCCAGGGCAAAGTGGCAAGTTGGATCCAAAATTGGCTCAGAGGCAGGAAGCAAAGGGTAATGGTTGGTGGGTGTTTTTGTGACTGGAAGGATGTTTCCAGTGGGGTTCCACAGAGCTCCGTACTAGGTCCCTTGCTTTTTGTGGTATACCTCAATGATCTAGACTTGAACATAGGGGGTATGATTAAGAAGTTTGCAGATGATACAAAACTAGGCTGTGTGGTTGATAATGAAGAGGAAAGCTGCGGACTGCAGGAAGATATCAATCAACGGTCAGGTGGGCAGAACAGTGGTAAATGGAATTCAATCCAGAGAAATGTGAGGTAATGCATTTGGGGAGGGCTAATAAGGAAAGGAATACACATTAAATGGTAGGACATTGAGAAGTGTAGAGGAACAAAGGGACAGATCCCTGAAGGTAGCAGGCCAGGTGGATAAGGTGGTTAAGAAGGCATACGGAATGCTTGCCTTTATTAGCCGAGGCATAGAATACAGGAGCAGGAAGGTTATGCTTGAACTGTGTAAAACACTGGTTAGTCTACAGCTGGAGTACTGTGTGCAGTTCTGGTCACCACATTACAGGAAGGACGTGATTGCACAGGAGAGGGTACAGAGGAGATTTACGAGGATGTTGCCTGGATGCCCTATTGCAGACTTTAATGAGACTTGTACATGGGGCAGTGCTGCTTAGGCTCCCCAGCTCTAACTCTAGGGGGTGCAGATCCTGAACAGAGATGAAATTCCAGATTTTGCTTTGTGACCAGTGGTGTCAGAGCCAATATATCTCTACCACTTCAGCAATCATAATAGAATTTTGCTCCACCTTATCCCAAAACAACCCCATAGCAGTAAAGCATATGATTTAACATTCATTCTTGCTCAAATAAACTGCAAAAAATACAAATAATTAAATTATTACAGCACATCTGTAAAACTAAGGGAATATGATTATAGAATTAATTGATCTCTTTCACCTCACTTCGTCACTGTGCAATCAGCAGCAACTCTCAGAATTACAGTCGTGGCGTGTTACCTCATCATGGGCTCAGTTTTGGCCATGACTTGCTCCAATTTTTTTGGAGTAAGTTGGTTTTTAAGTTAAAATACGCCACTTTCCCCAATAAACTTGCTCCAGAGTAAATCAGTTTGGTACGATTTTTTTTAGTTGAGTTTTTTTTTCAAAAGTGGGCGTTCCCAGACACTTATGCCAGTTTTAGACATTTATGCCACCTTGGCCAACTAAAACTTACTCCAATCGGCTTAGATCAGCGTCTGTGGCCAGCTCTGAGAAACCTTGCGGGCAGTTAAGAAAGCGGCGCACATTGGTACATCAGCGGACATTGGGCCAGGGATAGGGGAGGGAAGGGAACCGGAGAGGACCTGAAACTAAACAACCAAGCACCAAACATTGCAAGGAAAAGCTCAAACAATTAAAATACAAATACAAATCAAGTAAATCCGACCTTAACCTTTAAAGTCAGCCCAGAAAGGCAGCTGGCCGGCCTGTGCGTGAGGCCATTCGGTCTGGGGTAGGGGCGGCAAGACGCGCACCGGAAGTCCAGACGGCCAGGGCTAGAGCTGCTGCAAATGAACGGGGCGGGGGGGTACGGAAGCAAACATGACATCTGTGGGGGGCGGGGAGAGCGAGAGATGCTGGCCTTGATATCAACCGGGGAGGCGGGGGGGGGAGGCGAAGCAGAGCGACCGATGGGGCGGGTGGGGGCGGGGAGAGGGAGAGAGATGCTGCCCTTTAAATCATTGGGGGACGAAGCAGAGCGACCGAACATGGCATCAATGTTGGAGGGAGGGGGGTGGGTGGGTGCGGGAAGAGAGAGAGAAAGAGATGCTGCCCTTTAAATCAACTGGGAGGCTGGGGGGAGAGGAGGGAGGCAGGTCACAAGATCTGGGGGGTTGGCAGCAGGAGGGAGGGAGGTCAGAGGACCCAAGGAGTGGGAGGGGGAGAGGAGAGGACAAAAGACCTTTAGGTGTGGTCTATCTGGAGAGAGAGAGAGAGAATTGCAAACCAGTGCTGTGCTGCCTGCTTTGACCTACTTTGAATGTTTAACTTTAAGTATGGGGCAATACTATCAATGCCATACCTTGTGTGAGCGTTTTGCATCATTATGCTAAGTAGGAGACAATTGATTAGAGCTCATTACATCAGGAACATCAGAGCCCATAGGCTGCTGGGCAGGAGGCCTTACCACCTCAGCAATTTCGAGTCAGGCGTTCGTACTTGGACCTGAGTGATGCAGAATGTGTCAGAAGGTTGCGTTTCCACACAGAAGTTGTCCGTGAGACCTGTGACTTGCTGAGACCAGACCTACAGCCGAGAAGCAGCAGGTGGACTGTTTTGTCAGTTGAAGTGAAGGTTACAGCTGCACTTTCCTTCTATGCCTCCGGATCGTTTCAATCTACAACTGGAGATGTGTGTGCCATCTCTCAACATGCAATACATGTCTCCATTCACCAGGTCACGGCTGCACTGTATGTGTGGAGGAATGACTTCATCAAGTTCTCAATGACCGGCCAAGCAATGTATGAGCGGGCTGTGGGGTTCTCAAGGATTGCTGGCTTCCCAAAGGTACAGGGCTGCATTGATTGTACCCACATCGCCTTGTGAGCATCTTTGGAGGATGCCGAGATGTACAGGAATAGAAAAGGCTTCCACTCCATTAATGTGCAGCTCGTGTGTGACGACGTGCATCGAATCATGTCAGTCGATGTAAGATACCCTGGCAGCACCCATGATGCGTTCATCCTATGCAACAGCTTTATATCTGAAATGTTTGAGCAGCAGCCAGAAGGGAAGAACTGGCTACTGGGAGACAAAGTGTATAGCCTCACCACGTGGCTCATGACGCCCCTACGCGTAACCCGGACAGAAGCTGACCGTCAATACAACATCTCTCACATAGCGACACGCAGCATCATAGAGAGGACCATTGGCATCTTGAAACAGCGTTTCTGATGCCTGGACCATTCCAGAGGCTACTTGCAATACTCCTCTGAGATTGTTGTTCAGTTCACTGTTGTGTGCTGCATGCTGCATAACTTAGACATCATGAGGCAGCAGTACCTGGTAGTGGAAGTAGACCCACCTGAGGTGAGAGTGGCTGATGATGATGATGTGGAAGATGCAGGTGACGAGCAGGAGAATGATGATGATGATGATGATGATGATGAGAATGATGATGATGATGATGAGGATGATGATGACGAGGATGAGGAAACCATGCAAGTGCCTGAGGCTGGAGCAGGACATCAAAGGAGGGCGGGCCATCGTGCCCCCTTAACGATTGCTCGAGCCTTACACCAGCAGCTCATCCGTGAACGCTTTGCTGATGCCTACGGACATGTTTATTTTTTGCAGCTGTTCCTAATCTTGTGTTGTGTTAATGGAACATGATTCAGTTTTAAAGTAAAATATATTTTATTCAAAACTTTGAAATGTACTTAACTTTACTGTAATAAAGTATCAAACTTTACTCTTTAAGATCACTTAAACGTTAAGATCACTTATAAACGTGTACATTTACATAACTTACAAAAAACATCCAATGTGAGAACAGTTAGAACAGTGAGTGAAGTGACATAAACAACAAAAACAAAAACAACACTAAATATATTCAAAAAGGGGTTAGATGAAGTCCTTGCTGCTAGGGGGAATCAAGGGGTATGGCGAGAAAGCAGGAATGGGGTACTGAAGTTGCATGTTCAGCCATGAACTCATTGAATGGTGGTGCAGGCTCGAAGGGCCGAATGGCCTACTCCTGCACCTATTTTCTATGTTTCTATGTAACAGCAGCAGCAAAGAAAGGCTACACCCATCTCTCATCCCCCTTAGTCTAAGACCGCCCGCTGCGCTTGGTCCTGGGCTCTCCATGACTCCTGCCCGCAGGCGGTGGCGCAGTGTTTCTGAGGTGCACACCTAGATTCTTCTTTCTAACATCTCAGCCACTGGGCACCTCTTGAGGGTGGGGGGTTGTCAACCTCACGCGGCAAGCTGGAGGGCCCAGGCGGCAAGCTGGAGGGCGCGGCCTCGGCCTGTTCAGAGCTTGGTGCGGGGATTGGAGTGGGAGTGGTAGTTGACTCTGTCAATGGGCGCGGGTCTGGGCGTGTTCCCTTATTGCAGCAGCGAACTCAGACATTCCCTCCCTCATGCACCCTGATAGTGTCTCAGCGGTCTGAAACATTCCCTCCCTCATGGCCTTGGTCATTGCAACTGTCTTCCTTTCCACTACCTCTGACATTCCATCCCTCATGGCCACCATTCCCTCACTGATGTTAGCGGACATGGTTCCCATTTCCCGTGCCATTACTGTTACTTCTCCCGACAGTCCCGCTACCTCCTCATTCACCCCAGTTATGATGTCCAGGAGTGATTGGGTAACGTCAATGCTCTCCCCACCGAATGCCGTGATCTGAACCATATTTGTTGCATCCTGCATCTCAGGAGAGCGTGGTCGATTTCTCCTTCCCCTCCCCCTGGATCTGGCTCGCTGCATCCCAGTGGGAGGCGCAGGCTGGGACTTTGGGACCCTGGGTTTTCCCTGCTGATTTCCACCACCACCACCACCACCACCATCGGGACCTGCAACCTTGAATGTTGGGGCCACGGGTGTGCAATGCTGCGGTACAACATCACCACCACCACCACTACCACCACTGGAACCCGCACCCTCGGATGCTGGGAAACCGTAGAATGTCGAACCACTAATCACGGAAGAGCCTGGCAAGTCAGATATGTTGACCTCCTCAAGATTCAGTAGAACACTCCCATCATCGAACCCCTCCCCCTTCCACTCAAACTGTGCCTCACGCCCATGTTATTCTGGAGGGTTGCTCTCCTCTTCAGGATCGTCCACATCTGAATCTTGATTTGGATCATCAGGATTGATCTCAAGTTCTGCAAAATATAACAGAAGTCAAATGGTCAGCAGCAGAGGAGGGGGCAGGATGGGTGGCATGAGTAGGCTCAGACATAGCAGGCCAGGCAGCAGGTTGAT
The DNA here is from genome assembly GCF_044704955.1 of Pristiophorus japonicus. Taxonomy (NCBI): domain Eukaryota; kingdom Metazoa; phylum Chordata; class Chondrichthyes; family Pristiophoridae; genus Pristiophorus; species Pristiophorus japonicus. The sequence goes on along the minus strand of NC_091983.1, from coordinate 177,169,564 downwards.
TTGAAGGGCCATGATGAATTTTTATGACTTACCCACTCCCTCGCGTGTGGGCCCAGCTTGTGCAGGACTGATTGTTTTTCTCCAAGCAGGACCCATCAAAGCAGCGACCCTCTCTTCCAAGGGTGTCAGTGCGTACACATTTGCCGGGCCTACTCCTGTTCGAGTTGTTTCCCTTTTGTTGTGGGACAGTTTCTTCTGCAAAGATGAAAAAGCAACTTTTTAGAGAGGGTGTCTTTCTGCTGGGTGGGACATATACAGCTGGTCACATTTACAATTGAAATTGCATTGAATAAATTGAAATTACTTGCACTAACTACTTAACCAAGGTCCTGCCACTTCTTTTTACACTGGCTTCCAGATCTCTTGGTGTTCACCAATGCACAGAATTCTTCTGCAACTTGCTTCCAGCGTTTCTTCATCTCTTTGGGTGGCGCTTTTGTGTGACCTCTGCTGGTATCCAGGTGCTGCCATCTGGTCTCAATGACAGTAACTGGTGCCTCGACTTCATCATGCAAGAAATTCTTTGTTCTTGGTGTACGTTGCTGCATTATTGCTGCAGCTGTTCTGAGACACTAACAGCACTTTCGCAATGCTTTGAGACACTTTTCCACTGCACTTAGATACACTGTGATTTTTCAAAACACAGTCCTCTGAGACACTTACAGCACTTTTGCAATGCTCTGAGGCACTAACAGCACTTTTGCAATGCTCTGAGGCACTAACAGCACTTTTGCAATGATCCCAAACACAGTCCTTATTTTGCATACAAACAGCACCTTCTGTCACTTTTCCAGGTATGCAGCACTTAATTTGATGAACCACACAGGCAGGATACTGCTGCTTGTATTCAGCAGTTAATTCGGTTCAGAGCTCTCCTTCTGGCACGAAATCAAAACCAGCTGCGATTATCTTTAAAAATGGCCGAGTGCCAAGTTTCGGCGCTACTGAGCATGCGCGCACATCGGACCCGACACCACTGCGCATGCGGGCAGCTGCCGGCACTGTTTTTGGCGCAGGGCTGTAGCTCCGCCCCCCCACTGCACTATATACGCTGCGCCAGGACCCGGTACACTCGGCAGAGCGGCCAGGATAGGGGAACATTCTTTCGGCGCCGTTTCCAGCGCACAAAGTCGGCGCATCTAGGGTAAGTGCACCAAAAAAAGGGGTTGGGGAAAATTGAGCCCAATGTTAGCATTTCCAAATTAAAAAATCAAAGATTTAACAATTTCATCGGCAGGGCACAGGATTCAATGATTGGGCTACTGGCCTGTGAGGAGAAAATTATCTGCATTATTGTGACTGGTGAATAATAATAAATGTCATCTTTTGAACAAGTATGAGCAGTATGTGATTAGATACAAGTAAGACTCACAGTGTGCCAAGTATCATAAGTTATCTTCCTCAAGAAAGCTGAGAAATAGGATGAAAACTGAAAAAAACTAGAAACACTAAAAAACTAAAGTAAAAAGCAGCAAATAAAGGATACAGTAATAATTCTTCCTTTGGATTTAGATTTGGCTTCAGAGCCCAAAAGTATGAGAAAGACAAAGAGCCATTTACCTTTCACCCACCATGATAGGCAGATAAACTTCTGATGAGACGAAGAACATAGGACTATACATGAGCAGAATGAGTTATTAGAGTCAAAAATTTTCTTGTATTGACCAAAAGTGCAGTAAGTCACGTCATTTCAAATTCAGAATTTGGATCAGATCTCATTGCTACCTTATTGCTTCCATGTAAAATTCTCTTCCTCATTATTTCTCATTGCTTGTCCCTATGACTGTTTTTTTTTTGTTCTCTTCAATTTTCTTTCTGTAGCTCTTGCCTGATCTCCTCTTCCACATGGCCTATCCAACGGGGTCTCCTCCAGCTCCTCTCAAACTCTCCCAACATACATCAATAGGAAACTGAGCCCTGGTACTGTCGGACGACTTGACCATGCATTACCCTGTCACCCCCAACTGATCTCGTTATACAACGAATAATAACATCATTACATCGGTCCATTGATCCTTTTATTCTCTGTCTACAGACTTGTGAATAGCTGCCTAGTTTTAATAGCATTCTAGACCATTTGAATACAAGTCTCTGTATTTAAATTCCAGATGTATATTAGGAAGAAAGAAATATAACTCTAGATAATGTCCCTTTATATGCAAGTCAAATACTTTCAATGAACTGTAAAAGTCAGGTCCGGAAGACAGTTTTAAACGTAACAGTAGCAAATATAATTCTCTCGACTTGACTTTAAAGGTTATTTTACATGTTGAGAAAAACCTATGGCTGTGAGGCTGATTACCAGAGTCTGAGCACCATTAAATAGTCTCTGGTCTTTTACATAATATTAGCCTTTTTTAGCATCTACAACATATAAGTGGGATTATAAAGACTGCCATTGTAACAAGAAAATAAAATCATGTTATGAAGCTATTTAATGATTAACAGACTCTAATAATTTCACAGCCACTGGTTTAGCATAATATGGCTTTATTATTTTATACAGTAACCTTTAGTCAAGTTATATTTAAAGCACTCTCTATCAGACCTGACTTTCACTGTTAAGTTAAACTATCTGACTTCTGTTTGAAGGAATATTATCCACCATTTCACACTGTTTCTTTACGTCTAGAGCATTAGGATACTAAGATTTTATTTTATTTGTTCCTGGAATGTGGGCGTCGCTGGCAAGGCCAGCATTTATTGCCTTTGAGAAGGTGGTAGTGAGCTGCCTTTTTGAACCGCTGCAGTCCGTTTGGTGAAGGTACTCCCACAGTGCTGTTAGGGAGGGGAGTTCAAAATTTTGACCCAGTGATGCTGAAGGAACGCCGATATATTTCCAAGTCAGATAGTGTGTAACTTGGAGGGAAACTTACAGGTGATGGTGCTCCCATGTGCCTGCTGCCCTTGTCCTTCTCCTTCTAGGTGGTAGAGGTTGTGGGTTTTGGAGGTGCTGTCGAAGAAGCCTTGGCGAGTTGCTGTAGTGCAGCTTGTAGATGATATACACTGCAGCCACGATGCGCCAGTGATGGAGGGAGTGAATGATGAAGGTGGTGGATGGGGTGCCAATCAAGCGGGCTACTTTGTCCTGGATGGTGTCGAGCTTCTTGAGTGTTGTTGGTACTGCAATCATCCAGGCAAGTGGAGAGTGTTCCATTGCACTCCTGAATTGTGCCGTGTAGATGATGGAAAGGCTTTGGGGAGTCAGGAGGTGAGACAATCGCTGCAGCCTCTGACTTGCTCTTGTTGCCACAGTATTTATGTGGCTGGTCCAGTTAAATTTCTCATCAATGGTGACTCTCAGGATGTTGATGGTGAGGGATTCGGTGATGGTAATGCCATTGAATGTCAAGGGGAGGTGGTTAGACTCTCACTTGTTGGAGATAGTCATTGTCTGGCAGTTGTGTGGCACGAATGTTACCTGCCATTTATCAGTCCAAGCCTGAATGTTGTCCAGGTCTTGCTGCATGCAGGCATGGACTGCCTCATTATCTGAGGAATTGCAAATGGAACTGAACACTGTGCAATCATCAGCAAACATCCCCACTTCTGACCTTATAATGGAGGGAAGATCATTGATAAAGTAGCTGAACATGGTTGGGCCTAGGACACTGCGCTGAGGAACTCTTGCAGCAAAGTCCTGGAGCTGAGATGATTGACTTCCAACAACCACAACCAGCTTCCTTTGTGTTAGGCATGACTCCAGCCAGTGGAGAGTTTTCCCCCTGATTCCCATTGACATCAGTATTACTCGGGCTCCTTGATGCCAGCCTCGGTCAAATGCGGTCTTGATGTCAAAGGCGTCACTCTCATCTCACCCCTGGAATTCAGATATTTTGTCCATGTTTGAACCAGGGCTGTAATGAGGTCTGGAGCTCAAAAATATACACTTTTGTTACCTTACCTTCAGAAACCGGTTGGTTAAAACATTCCAATTTTCTCCCCTTCTCTCCTTGCGACCCAAGCCAAAATGCTTCACATGTCAGCACAGAAAATTGGTGAGGCTGGAGTCCCATCTATGCCCAGGGGGTCCTGCTCCGCTGGAATTCGGTCCCTTTTGTACCAGACCGTTAAATTTCGGTAGGTGGGTCGTGGGAGGATCTATCGTCCACACTCCCTTACATCGAGGGCTAGCTTGTGGGCTTCCGCAGGAAGTTCTACTCTTTGTATCCTTGGGAAGATCTTTCACCCGCGCTCCCCTACATCAGTTGAACTCATGAGATCTGGCGTGAGCTCTTTTAAAGCCTTCTGAAGCCCCAACCTGGAGTAAAGCAAAGTAATCAATCCAAGAAGGGCACTGGTTACTTTCTGAAGTTGGAACAGCTCCAGTGGGAGCCGAAAAGTTTAAACAAAAAACAGGGAGTCACCACTTTGCTTTGAAAGGGAAGAATGGTTCACATAGGCATCTTCTCAGGGCTAATGTTCCTGGCTACGCAAATGACCACGTCTCTAACATTTGGGACGGGGTGTCTGGCCGTGGGCAAGGGGGTTCCACTCCATCGCACTAATGCTGGTGGAGCGGGGCCCCAGGAATTTTCAGGCCTGAGGATCAGTCAGCTATTCCACTGTGGAGTACATGACAGCCTAGCTTACAATTGTCTTCATCTGCTATCTGCACATATACACTTCCCATCTAGGGTCGGTGGATAGTGATCGAAAGCAGGAACCCTGATTGCTTTGTTTTCCCTGTTCTTAGCCCCGCTGTAGTGGCCTTTCTACCAACCCCAGTTGAGATCAGTGAACAGCAATGGCCAGCAATCAGGTCTGGGACCTTCCTAATCAGTATTACACCAGTCATTACGTCACCCCACTGAGCCATCTGTAATTAGGTTATAAATATAAATAGCATATGGCCGTAAAGTATCTGGATAAAAAATGTTACAATAGTGTAGAATTCTTAAAGCTTGAAGTACTTGAGTGGTTAGTAACCTGTCACTTTGAAAAGCAATGAGATGTAAAAGAAAAGTCTCATATCTATGGGGAATTCCATATTTAATGGAAATCTGACTTCATGCAGATAATGAGAGAAAAACATTCAAAAATGGGCAGTAGATTTCTTGGCAGCCATGTTGTTTTTTTCTGAGGCTGTCTGGATCTAACGATGAGAGACTGAACACAATCTGGGAGGGCTGATTGCTCTCCGTGGGTCTCTGTGTCTGCTGTAGCTCTCACTGGTTCTCGCAGTCTGTTATTTCCATGCCTGGCTATTTATGCACTAAACTGTTCAACTGCTTCTTTAACATGGCTGAATATCTTATAATTGAACAGAGTTAAAATAGAGAGGGAGCTTAAGGGTAGATTCTCATCCTCAGTGCTCACAGCACAGAGCTTCATGCACCATATATTGGGAACTCGGGCATGCACTGCTTCCATGCTTTTTCACATTAGGTTCACTGATGACTAAATGTTAACTCAGAGAGGTCTCGGTGGAGAGAGCAGTAACTGAGTGAGAGAGTGCAAAAAAGAATATACATGAAAAGAAAGAAAGAGGGTGAACGGAAGAGAGAAACTATGAAAAAAAGACACCAGGGTGATCAATGCCCCAGTCATTGCTCATTTTAGTTCAAAGGACAATTAAATGGTGATGTAACATCAGTAGAAAGCACGAATGCACCATTCATCCATGTTTCCTACCTTCCAAATATGTATCAATAAACATTGGTAGATGATGAGAGTAAAAAGTTAATTATGCCACAAATCTTTTGAAAGGTCATTAAAAATGAACCTGTACAGTATTTTGCAGTTGTGCAGTCACATCAGAAAGTGGATAAGTCTTGTCAGGTCTGATAAGAGTATCTGAGAGTTTCGTGCATTCGATATCTGAAAAATGTTGACACTTATAATTTCAAGTGTCAGCTTGGTTCAGTTGGTACCACGATCAATGTTGTAAGTTCAAGCCACACTATGGACTTGAGCACATAATGTAGGCGAATACTTTAGTGCAGTACTGAGGGAGTGCTGAGTTTCTGAGGTTTGGGGGGAGAAATTTCCCAGCATCCCAATTGGGAGCAGTAACAGACTCAGGGCGGGACTTGCTGCGCCCGGCATGGAGGTCCCGTCCTGGCCGCGAAATTGCGGTTACCGCCCCTCACAGGAAGTGGAGCGCAATCTCGCTCACTCCACGTCCTCTTGGGCGGGTTCCGGGACACTACTGGGACACTTTGGTCAGCGCTACACGGCTGCGCAATTTCAGATATAACTGTGCAACGGTAAAATACTGTACAGATTAGTTTTACTCTCATCCTTCGGTTAAAGCGGTGGGCCGCTACGCACTCTGCTGGGCCTCCGATGGCCTCCGCTGGGCCATCAGGGTGGTGTGGTGCCGAGACCGCAGCCAGGAACCCAAAGTGGAGTGCCGGGCTGCACAATGGTGACTCCGACCATGCAAGTGAAGAAGAAGAAGTCCAGTCAACCGGTGAATCGGCAAAACCGGCAAGATGGCGGCGTGGGGACCTCCGCACCGCCCCTTTAACTGCGAGTGGAGGTCGGCCCAGTTCGTGACCCGGAAGGCTGGCTCTTACAGCACTTGTGGCAGCCTTGCAGGGCGCTGGACAATTTCCGCCGCAGGGTGGAAAGGGGCTGTCGCGCACAGCAATGCCATCATCGCTGGATGTACAGCGGCCTCTTAATTACGTGGGAGCCGGTAGCAACCACCATCCCGCCCAGGTGAAAACGGGTTTGCAACCCATTACCGCCCACTGGAGGCACCAACGGGTATTGCAAAATAGGCCAATTTCGACCCCCTACTCTCAGAATCATAGAAATTTACAGAAGAAGGAAGCCATTTTGGCCCATCGTGCCTGTGCCGGCCGACCAAGAGTTATCCAGCCTAATCCCATTTTCCAGCTCTTGGTCAGTAGCCTTGTAGGTTATGGCACTTTAAGTGCACATCCAAGTATTTTTTAAATGTTCTGAGGGTTTCTGCCTCTACCACACTTTCAGGCAGTGAGTTCCAGACCTCTACCACCCTCTGGGTAAAGAGATTTCCCCTCATATCTCCTCTAAACCTCCCCCCAATTACTTTAAATATATGCCCCCTGGTTGTTGACCCCCTCTGCCAAGGGAAACAGGTCCTTCCTATCCACTCTAACCAGGCCCCTCATAATTTTATACACCTCAATCAGGTCTCCCCTTAGCCTCCTCTGTTCCAAAGAAAACAGACCCAGCATCTCCAATCTCTCCTCAGCCAAAATTCTCCAGTCCAGGCAACATTCTTGTAAATCTTCCAGTGCAATCACATGTTTCCTGTAATGTAGTGACCAGAACTGTACACAGTACTCCAGCTGCGGCCTAACCAGTATTTTATACAGTTCACGCATAACTTTCTTTTTATTTATTTCAAAATATACTTTATTCATATAAAAATGTGTACAGTACATTCAAAAGCAGTTCAGTACATTTAGCTGCGGTCAACAATCCCATACACTACATTTGGGTGCTGACGGCAGTTCCGTTCGATACATTTCCTTGCTTTTCAGTTCAAGTACAATTTGGTACAATACGGGATACATTGTAGTACATTCAACAAATTACATTACATGTGTCACTATACAGTACACGGAATGGGTGACATTACATTTATACTTTTCTTTTCAACGTGCATTCGTAGGGCGTCCAGGACGTTAGGTGATGACCACTGTTATATCACACATAACTTCCTTGCTCTTGTATTCCATGGCACTACATAGGTGTTTACAGATCATGGTGCTCCATGTACACAAAAATGAAGTTACAAGTACAGCCCGAGGGGAGTTTTGTACTGACTCCTGCCCCCGGGTTTACCGTGGCAGAAGGGCTTTAAACTGTGGCCCTTCCCCACCGTGCCTTTGCGGCGAATGCACCAATTTTAAGTGCGTCCCTCAGCATGTAATCCTGGACCTTGGATTGCGCCAGTCTGCAACACGCAGACGTGGACATCTCCTTGCTCTGGAAGACCAGCAAGTTTCGGCAAGACCAAAGAGCGTCTTTGACCGAGTTGATGGCCCTCCAGCAGCAGGTGATGTCTGTCTCGGTGTGTGTCCCTGGGAACAGCCCGTAGAGCACAGAGTCCTGTGTTACGGAGCTGCTTGGGATGAACCTCGACAGCAACCACTGCATCTCCATCCAAACCTGCCTTGCGAAGGCGCAATCCTGAAGGAGATGGGTGACAGTCTCGTCCGCCCCGCAGCCAACTCGGGGGCACCGTGCCGTGCTGCTGAGACGTCGGCTGAGCATGAATGCTCTGACAGGTAAGGCTCTCCTTACCGCCAACCAAGCTACATCTTGGTGCTTGTGTGAAAGCTCTGGCGATGAAACGTTCTGCCAAACGAGCTCGACAGTCCGCTCAGGGAACCACCCGACAGGGTCCACCTCTCCTTCTTTCGTAGGGCGTCCAGGACGTTAGGTGCTGACCACTGTTATATCACACATAACTTCCTTGCTCTTGTATACCATGCCTTGACTTATAAAGGCAAGTATTCCCTATTCCTTCTTAACCACCTTATCTACTTGGCCTGCTACCTTCAGGGATCTACAGACCTGAACTCCAAGGTCCCTTTGTTCCTCTACACTTTTCAGTGTCGTACCATTTAATGTGTATTCCCTTGTATTGCCTTGCCCTCCCCAGATGCATTACCTCACACTTATCTGGATTGAATTCCATTTGCCACTGTTCTGCCCACCTGACCAGTTCATTGATATCTTCCTGCAGTCCGCAACTTTCTTCTTCATTATCAACCACACAGCCTATTTTAGTGTCATCTGCAAACTTCTTAATCATACCCCCAACATTCAAGTCCACGTCATTAATATATATCAGAAAAATACTTTTTTGTTATGATGAACATTCAGGGCAACTTACACCCAAAATGTAACTGCCTGATTAAACAGCATGGAGGAAGTCAAGATGTAGTAATTCAGTCAGAGCATGGCAGGATAATTATGAGCAGTGGAATGTTTGAAGAAAATTAATGCATGTGGAGTGAAATCGTAGATGCTAAGAGTCTGTTTCCCATGGCTGGAGAGTGCAGAACTAGGGTCGCAGTCTCAGGATAAGGGGTTGGCCATTTAGTACTGAGTTGAGGAGAAATTTCTTCATCAGAGGATTGTGAATCTATGGAATTCTCTACCCCAGATGGCTGTCTACCTACTGAGGCTCTACCTCAGTCATTGAGTATAATCAAGGCTGAGATAGATAGATTTTGGGACTCTAGGGGAGTCAAGGAATATGGGGATCAAGCTGGAAAGTGGAGTTGTGGCCAAAGATCAACCATGATCTTATGGAACGGCGGAGCAAGCTCAAGGGGTCATATGGCCTACTCCTGCTCTTATTTCTTATGTTCTTATAAATGAGGTGAATAAGCTTGTACAATGTCCTGGGGAACAGTGAATACAATAAGAGTCAGAGGATAAGTTGTCACCAAAAACGAATGGAGGAATTAGGGAGGAAGATTAATAGCCTGAGCATTAGGATGTCATATGATGGCAACTTGTTTAGAAGTGCACACTGTTATGGATTGATGTGTGTATCGTCCTGGTACCTTAAATGTAATATAAGCACAATGGTACACCACAGAGGGCGCTGTGGTGGGAAACCTGGAAGTACCTGCAACAGGCAATATAAAAGGCTGACCACCACACCTGATAGGCATTCTGGAGCTGAACAATAAAGGATGAAGGTCACAGCAGTTAGATTAACATCAGACCGTGTGGAGTCAGTGATTTGTGTGCTACATACACCACACACACTACCAGACACAGTTTGAAGATGTCCAAAGCAATGACAGATGATTTACCCAAGTGCTCAAGAACAGAGTTCTACAGACATAGAACAGACAACAAGAATACCTGAGCTGAAAACCATGCTGGCAATCATGGATTAGGTAAGAACTTTCAAGGTAGTTTTAGAGTCAACAGCAGCTTACATAACTTTGGAAAGTACCAGTGTAAGAGCAGTAGATCTGCCGAATGGCCTCCTTCTGTGCGGTTCCGTTGTGTGATTATAGAGCAGTAGTAAGAAAGGTCGGAGAGAAAGCCTTTAGGGTATAGGGAGGAGATAAGCAAATTTCCAATAGCTTGGAAAGGCAGATTGTTAGCAAAAGAGATACAAGAGATCACTTAGAACAGGGTTACATTTTGGTGACACACATCCTGAGGATGATGAGGAGGTTACCATCAGGACAAGAGATCTTACTGAAGTCCAGAGGATGAAGTATGCAACAAATCTGGCATGTCATGATGGAAGAACAGAATGGAGCATTGGAGGAAACTTTCCGACCAAGATCATTGAGATTAGATTTAGAGGAGCGAAAGATGTCAGTTTTTAATGTAGGAGAGCTAGCAGCTGTAGGATGGACGGGGGTGGAAAACAAGGTTCACAGAGGTTCTGAAAGATTCCTTCAGCAAAGATTCATATGGAGCAGTTGTTGGAGCAAGAGGAATACAGCAATTCATGCTTCCTTTCAATCAAATTGCATTTGGCAGCCACAACAGTGGATTTACAAAAGTAAATGAGTACAATAAAGCTGGCTTGAGGTGCTTGAAGCTGCCCAAAATGGCAGGTGCGATATTTTTATGAGACAGCAGAATGACAGGCAAGATGTAGTAGTAGAACTGACAGAAGGGGTAGTGAGGTATGAAATCTTCTATGCCAAGAAAAATAACATGAATTACTTCACTGGCACAGAGAGAAAGGGTCAGTTGAGTGAAAGCACCAGTTGCAATGCCAGCAAAGAATTCTTAAAGATCGGTCCACTTGACTGTCTTCCAGAAGTATATTTTCCTTATGATGTAAAGTATTATGAAAAAGAAGTTCATAAACTGGTAAGGAATACTGATAGGTTTGCTCAACTTCCTACAAAATTTGCATTCTTATCTTTAAGTTATTTCTTCTGTGTGTAAATTGCTAAGCTAGAAATAATGAAAGGGGAGTTTTTCTTTAAAAAGCTTTTTACGGTTTTCTTAACTGTTTGTTATTGCCTTGAATATGAATACTGTGAAAGAATTGGAGCTTTTCTCGTGGAAGAAAAGGATGATATTCTCATCTACTCAACCCTGCTCTGAACTTTCAAAGATCAAGCAGTTTTTGTAGGACACACAATCACAATTGGGCTCAATTTTAACTCCACCCCGCCCCCTCCCCCCCCAATCCACCTGGCAGAAACCAAGCAGGAGAGGCAGTTACAATGGAGTGGTGGACTGATTCACTCCTTTGCCGCCCTGACCTGGCAACCTAAATTACAGCGTCAAGGACCAGCGTAGTCATCTTTAAATATGCAGATCAGTCTCCGACAATGTTAGCGGGGTCTGATCTGCCAATTGAACCTGAGGCCTGAGAGGGGGAGCAGTGGTGACTTCACCACCAGGCAAAACCTGCCGGGAACCGAAGCCAGGGCCAGAAGAGGCCCCAGCAAAGTAAGTTTTTACATTTTTTTTTTAAGTTTCCTTGTGAGCCAAGAAGAGTAAAGGTTCTCCTCCAGGTTCCACAAGGAAACTTTGGGCCTCCCCTGCCCCAAGCTTTCTCCCCTCTCCCTCGATCAAGATTCCATTCCAGGAACACTGATCTTGTGTCGGGACCATTCTCCTGGGTGCCCAATGGTGGCCTCCAGCTGCCAGGCAGTTGCTTCCCAATGACTTCCCAGCCTGTAAGTGGACAAGGGGAATGCTAATGAGGCCCAGCCATTAAAATCAGCCGAATCTGCCTGCTGCCACTTCTGGATGGACAAGCCACTTGCTTTGCTACACTCATGCCCGAGAGTTAAAATCGAACCTAGTGTGACTCTTTTCAATGGTGATGCTCTTACCATTTTAGTCTTTTTCATGCTGTCAGACAAGGCAGATATTAGCTTTCACAGATATAGGCAGAGCTCTCCAGACAAATGATCCTGGCCACGGATCTTCACACAGAAGCTGGCACAGCTTTCATGTAGGCTCCTTGGTGTAGCGCACTCTTCTCACGCACAGCTCCTCACTGAGATCTTCAAACGATCAATGCCGCCTGTAAGTTCTTTGGAGAGGGTAATGTCTTGTGGGGCCTGTCCTCCTTGTATGCTACCTCACTCTCCTTTCCTCCATCCTCTACTTCTCCTCTTCCGCCATTAAGATAGAGAACAAAGGGGTGGAGGGGAGATAGCCTGGTGGTCTCATGGACCTCAGACAAGATCTGCTCACTCCAGGTGCAACTCAAAAACATCTTCCAAACTCTCTCATGTAACTCACGTAATCACCCTTCACTGCTTATTCAGGCCACACGTGCCAAATTAATGCACTTCTACCAGTAGCAGCTGATGCTGGCAACATGCACATCTATTTTCATTTATTCTAACTTACTCTTGGTGCAAGTCAAGAGCTTTGGCTATTTCTATGCCAATCACCCTCATTTACATATCTGAGCTCCCAGCAATATTGACGCATGCACAAATGGAAGGTCCCAGACCCAAACAGAAACAGCAGTGCAGCAATTATCGGATCGAAAGACTTGCAGAAATGGGGAGCTGCAACAAAATGCACCCATATGTGTATACAGTATTTACACTGCAAACTCACTGCAACACATGAGTAAATCCAGGGCCGAAAGTAACTTAAACTTGTGATCCAAATGCTCACATACTCAAGTGGATAAATCTTCAGTGTGTGAGAATTTGTTTCACACAAGAAGCCCTTAAAAGTTTAAATAACTATCTTCATTTCAGCAGTAAATTTAACTGATTCTTCCTTACAATCAGAACCATAACAATGAACCATTGCACAGTTGGTTGAATGTTTCAGATTGTAAAAGATCATTTGTTAACAGATCAAGCTGAGGACACTTTACTAGCATTGTTTCCCAAGCAAACTTGACAGCAGCAGATTGGGATGAAGTACCAAAGGTCAGCTTGTGCCCTCACAAGCATCAGCGCCTTTTGGAGGAGGGGGCAACAGACGGGGGTCAGTAACTGTTTGAAAAAAAAAATCCCCACTCGAAAATAAATAATGTTAAAGGGACGCCTTTACCAGAGTCATTTCATAGCAATATTGTTCTAAAAAGTCTGCAGAATCGCAATGAGCCTGCGTTAATGGGTTAAAATGCATGGCCCATTGTATCCATATCCACAAAACAGCAGTAGGATAACCGGAACAGTGGTCCCAGATAACTGGCGCAGCACTACATCTAATAATTAATGAAGTAATGAGAAGAAACCTAAAGGGAAATGCAACAGATTGAACTTCTCAGACTGCTGTCTCCTTCCAATCACTATATCACACAAAACTCCAAAACAGTTCAATTGAATTCCAGCAGTGGCCTGATAAAGACTGCCAACACAGTATGATAAGAAGTCCTAATGTCTATATTAATCATATTTATAGCCATTCATTGGTTGGTGTGTCAGTTTAACAAATCCTTCATTTTTCCTCTCCTCTAACCTTCCAGGGCATGAAGTTGAATTGTAAGCCATTTTAATTAGTCCAATACATTCTAGAAAATATTTCTTTTTTGCTGTGCTTTTTAAAAAAAAAACATTCCCTTTTTCTAACTGTCGAAGGTGAAAAGATGCAAGCGAGACAGTGAATCGATACTTTGAGATAACGGTCCTGAATTACAGCTGTACAAAACCAGCTGGGTGTGCGCCAGGCCATTGCCAGGCCAGACCATTGCCATGGTCTTTTTTTCAGTGGGCAACACTTCAGCATGCACCATCTGCAATGCTCAGGCTCCACTCGCAGTACTGCAGCCGTAACTTCTCAAAAGTACATTCTGTTTTTTTTAAATGACAAGCGTCTTCCACAACTAACGATGAATTGGACTGAGTATAGTGCCACAGTTTTCTGAAACTCCTTTTGTGCTGCATCTTGGAACTGTGGGACTAGTGCTGATCTAAGTCCTGTCATTATGAGGGGGGAGCAGGGAAGGTGCCAAGACAAGGCCAAGTTGTTCCCAACGGAGAGGCGGTATATACCAGAGAAAGATTGAACTCTCCCCACTCCCCATGGCTTTTGCAAGCCTCCTGGAAGCTGGCATCAGGTCAGTACTGTCACGGTTTAGGAGTAGATTGTCCACCTGCCCACTCAGCTGCAGGAGGTGTATGGCATAGGGATACCAGAAAATGCTAAGGTAGAAAAAGACTCTCTATGCCCTCACCCTCAAAACAATACATAGGCCCCAAGTTTCCACATGATTTGCTCCTGATTTTTAGGAGCAACTGGTGTAGAACGGAGTATCTTAGAAATCGGAATTCTCCACATTTAGTTTTCTGCAGTTCGAGTCAGGCAAAACAGTTTCACTTTGGAACAGAATTTTTTTTTCAAAAGGGGGCGTGTCCAGCCACTGACGCCTGATTTCAAAGTTTCCACAGTGAAAACGTACTCCAAACTAACTTAGAATGGAGTAAGTGAAGATTTTTGTACGCTTGAAAAAACCTTGTCTACACATCAAAAAAATCAGGCGCAGGTTACAAATTAGGCGTCGGGAATGAGGGGGGGAAGGGAAGTCATTAAATTCTACAATAAATCCTTAGTTATACTTATACAAATATTATACAAATAAATCCAACCTGAATAAAAATTTATAAGCAAAGAAAAGATTAAATAAACCATGTTCCTACCTGTGTGAAAGTGCTTCAGGCAGGTCTTTCAGGCAGCGGTTTGCCGTCGGGACCGAAGGCTGAACGGGCTGGGCCCGAAACATCGGGCAGGGCCCGTCCCCAGCACCAGATTTACAGGTAGGTGGCGTTGGGTCGGGTCGGGAAGGGAGGTTCGGTTCGGGTCGGCGGGGGGGTGAGGGGAGGGAGGGAGGGGGAGGGGGAGGTCAGGTCGGGGAGGGGGAGGTCAGGTCGGGGAGAGGGAGGTCAGGTTGGATCCAGTCCGGGGGCGGGGGCGGGAGTCAGGTCGGGTCCAGTCAGGGGGGAGTGGGAGAGGGAGCGGGAGTAGAGTCGGGTCCAGTCGGGGGGGAGCGGGAGCGGGAGTTGGGTCGGGTCGGGTCGAGTCGGGGGGGAGCGGGAGTGGGAGTCGGGTCGGGTACGGTCCGGGGGGGTGGGGTAGGGGGAGCAGGAGCGGGAGTCGGGAGGAAGCAGGAGCTGGCCGTGGGAGGAGCCTTATTCACGCAGCCCCAGTGAGGCCATTCGGCCAGGGCTAGGGGCTGCGTGCTTCGGGCCCCTCCCACACAGTTTCGGGCACCTGGAGCTACTGCACTTGCGTGCCCACTGTAGCGCGCATGTGCAGAGGTCCCGGCACTGTTTTCAGCGCAGGGACCTGGCACGCCCCCTACAGCTCCTGCTGTGCTGCGCCGAGGGCCAGAGGACCTGCAGGGAGGTGGAGAATACGGAGGTTTTTTTTCAGGCGCCGTTTTCGGTGCGAAAAATGGGTGCCCAGCTCAGAGGGGTGCCTGTTTTGCCACGTGTGGAAACTTGGGGCCATAGATTTATCTATCTTTTGGGGTGCTTTAACAATTTGGCAAATTTATTCCTTCCAGCACCTAATTTTAAAGCAATTATACACAATGACATGAGGATGAGCACAGGTTACTTCGGGTACACAGGGCTCTCTGATTAACTTTTTGCATAGCTTATTGGATGCACTAGGCTGATTCCGGAGATGAGGGGGTAACCTTATGATGATAGATTGAGTAGACTGGGTCTTTACTCGTTGGAGTTCAGAAGGATGAGGGGTGATCTTATAGAAACATATAAAATAATGAAAGGGATAGACAAGATAGAGGCGGAGAGGTTGTTTCAACTAGTCGGGGAGACTAGAAATAGGGGGCACAGCCTCAAAATTCGGGAGAGCCAATTTAAAACCGAGTTGAGAAGGAATTTCTTCTCCCAGAGGGTTGCGAATCTGTGGAATTCTCTGCCCAAGGAAGCAGTTGAGGCTAGCTCATTGAATGTATTCAAGTCACAGATAGATAGATTTTCAACCAATAAGGGAATTAAGGGTTACGGGGAGCGGGCGGGTAAGTGGAGCTGAGTCCATGGCCAGATCAGCCATGATCTTATTGAATGGCGGAGCAGGCTCGAGGGGCTAGATGGCCTACTCCTGTTCCTAATTCTTATGTTCTTATGCCTATACCAGATAAGCTTTCAGGTTTGAACTCCATCCCTTCTTCCCAAAATTCCAATTGTCAAAAATGAGTTTGGCCTCTGAGTGTGCGCAAACGCAAGCGATGTCCGCATACTGTAGTTCGATGACAGAGGATGGGATGACCTTGGATCTAGCCTGGAGGCGGCAAAGATTGATCAGGTTCCCATTGGTTCTATAGTTTAGTTCCACTCCAGCTGGGAGCTTGTTGATAGTGAGATGAAGCATTGCAGCAAGGAAGATTGAGAAAAGCGTTGGTGCGATGATGCAGCCCTGCTTGACCCCAGTCCAGACGTGGATTGGGTCTGTGGTGGATCCGTTGGTCAGGATCACGGCCTGCATATAATTGTGGAGCAGGTGGAGGATGGGGGCATCCGAAACGGAGGAGGATGCTCCATAGTCTCTCACGGTTGACAGTGTCAAAGGCTTTTGTGATGTCAAAGAAGGCCATATACAAGGGTTGGTGCTGTTCCCTGCATTTCTCTTGTAGTTCTCGTGCGGTAAAAGTCATGTCCGTTGTACCCCTTAGTGGACAGAATCTGCATTTCGGCTCTGGGAGGAGCTCTTCAGCCAAGGGGTGAAGACGCAATTGACTGCATGCATGCGGCCTTGCGAGCACCATTCCAGAATGCAGAGGTATTCAGAAACAGAAAGGGATACCACTCACTAAATGTGCATCTGGTGTGTGAACACACGCAGCGCATCCTCGCAGTCAATGCTCGCTATCCTGGAAGTGCACATGATGACTTTATCCTGCGGGAGAGCACTATGCCTCGACTGTTTCAGCTGAGGCAAGGCTGAAGCTGGCCGCTCGGGACAAAGGATATGGCCTCGCCACCTGGCTAATGATCCCCCTCTGCAACCTCACCACAGAGCCGGAGGACGCTACAATGAGAGACATGCTGCCTCCCATAACATCATAGAGCAGACAATAGAGCTGCTGAAGCAGCGATTCTGATTCCTAGACCACTCTGGAGGCAGTCTTCGATATTCCCCTCAACAGGTCTCACTATTCATTGTGGTGTGCTGTACAACTTGGCCATCATGAGGGCCCAGGTCTTGTCAGTGGGGATCGTAGGCCCACCTTAGGAGGACGACAAGGAGGAGGAGGAATAGGAGCGTGCCAATGCCTCGAATGAGCAGCAACGCAACTGGACCAGCAGTATGCACGGAGGAGGCAGCCTGCCAATATTGGCGGCGGCAGGGCTATTCAGCAGTAGCTCATAAGGGAGCGCTTCACTTAAATGGAGTGAGCTGAGGGATGCAGCTAATAATGAGCACATATTGTGGCACATTAATGCCACCTCTCCATTACAAGTCATACACCAGAGGCTGAAGGAAACGTTCAACGTTACATTTTATTGCAAACACATCCCTTAAACAACCCTAAACACCCACTCCTATCAAAGAAAACACAATGGGGCACCCGCCCCTTTAAATAATACAACAGATGAATAATATTTACACCTTTTCCACATAGGGCCCATGGCCCCACTTTTCATCAGTGGGTCTTGTGTAGGCATTTCCCATCCCCCTGCCTCATCCCCCTCCCTTGCCTACTGTTCCTCCTCAATGGGTCCTCAGTGCCTGCAGCAAAGTCACTTGAGGGCTGCTGTGTGTGTGTGAGGGAGACAGGACTGATGGCCTAGCACGGTGCCCTGGACCAGCTCTGGGCCTGGAAGGCCCGGCTGCTGACAGCCCCACCTGAGCATGGGCGGCAGCAGTGTGGGATGGCTTGGGTGAAGACCGCGGCAGGTGCAAATGCGGAATGGCAGTGTCTGGAGACCGAATTATGTCAGAGTTCCATCTCGACCGATGGCCTGCCACTCCCCCGGGGCAGAGCCTCAGCATCCCGAGCAATCTGGTGGAGCGCAGATTGCTGGCCTACTTCAACACCGTTACCTCCCCGTTGGACTGATGGGGACCCAGACACAATGGCAGCAGTCAGTACCTGCATGGCATCAATTTGACCCTGTATCAGAGCATACAGCACATTGATGCCAGCACGCACTGACGACATGGCAGAAAGCAGGTGTTGCGTGGTCTCGGCCTGCCACTCAAGGGCTACTGCCACTTCAGCCATGGCCCGAACCATCATGTCTTGGATGCCATGGTCACTGTGGCATCGAGCATCCATTGTAATCGACCAAGGATGGGCTCGATGGGCCCCCGAACCGCAAATGCCAAGGTTGAGGCGGCCTCCGCCACATTCAACGCAAGTGCATCTACGCTCGGCGGGATCCTCACCAATGCACCCATGAGCTTACGGTGCATTTGCATTGACTCCCTGGACATAGCCTCCAAGTCCAGATGTTCATCTGCCTGTCTGTGAGCAGGACTCATGGGCCGACTTAACTTCTGGAGAGCTGGCCCCCGAGCTTCCCCTCGAGCTGGGCATTGATGCAGGCCACTGGGGCCAGGAGCCTCAGGTTCAGCCAACCCCAGGAAGACAGCCGCTTTGACCGAGGTAGTCTCTCCACTCGATCCAACTGTGGACGTCTCACCCTGTTCCGGCACACTGCTCTCCACCTCCTCCTCTTCGTCTTCCCCGTCGTCTGCAGACGTCAGCTGATGTGCAGGCAGACGCTGTTCTGACTCATCATCTGTAAGCACAAAGCACCAGAAGTGCGGTTATCAACTGGGGAGGGGGCAGGAAGGCAAAAAGGAGGGGTGGCATCGTTATTTTGGTTGCAACATGTTGTCAAGGCTATGGGGACTCACACAAAACGCCCGTCTCATTTACATACCGTCACTGTCGAGCAGTGGCTCTGCCTCTCTGCCCACCACCACTATGACTGCAGTACCTATGAGGGCGGACACTCGCTCCTCCACCTCAGTGAGGTCCTGGAGGTAGGGCTGGCCGACGATGCAACTCAGGCAGATTGTGCGCGAGTTTGACCTGCAATGACAAAAGCAAAAAGTTGTTAGTGGCTGTGTAGGTGCTGGTGTGCTACATGTGTCTGCAGTAGGGTACTCGCCAGTAAAATGGTGAAGTGTGCATATTGGTATTTCATGCTGCGTGGCATCACACAGTGAATGCGTGAACGGTGGGCCTGGGGCTCAAGCAACTACCAGTAAGTATGAGGCTTAGGCCTGTTACCACATATGAAGAGTTGAAAGGTGCTGGTAAGCAAATTTGGATTTCCAGAAGGCATTCGATAAGATGCTACATAAAAGGTTACTGTACAAGATAAAAGTTCATGGGGTTGGGAATAATATATTAGCATGGATAGAGGATTGGCTAACTAACAGAAAACAGAAAGTTGGGATAAGTGGGTCGTTTTCCGGTTGGCAAACAGTAACTAGTGGGGTGCCGCAGGGATCAGTGCTGGGTCCCCAACTATTTACAATCTATATTAATGACTTGCTTGAAGGGACTGAGTGTAATGTAGCCAAGTTTGCTGATGATACAAAGATGGGTGGGAAAGCAAAATGTGAGGAGGACACAAAAAATCTGCAAAGGGATAAAGACAGGCAAAGTGAATGGGCAAAAATTTGTCAGATGAAATATAATGTGGGACAATGTGAGGTTATCCATTTTGGCAGAAAAAATAGAAAAGCAAATTATAATTTAAATGAAGAAAAATTACGAAGTGCTGCAGTACAGAGGGATTTGGCGGTCCTTGTGCATGAAACATAAAAAGTTAGTATGCAGGTACAGCAAGTAATCAGGAAGGCAAATAGAATGTTGGCCTTTATTGCAAGGGGGATAGAGTATAAAACTGGAGAAGTCCTGCTACAACTGTACAGGGTGTTGATGAGGCCACACCTGGAGTACTGCGTACAGAATTGGTCTCTGTACTTAAGGAAAGATATACTTGCATTGGAGGCTGCTCAGAGAAGATTCACTTGGTTGATTCCGGAGATGAGGCGGTTGATTTATGGAGATATGTTGTGTAGGTTGGGCCTACACACATTGAAGTTCAGAAGAATGAGAGGTGATCTTACTGAAACCTATAAGATAATGAGGGGGCTTGACAAGGTGCATGCAGAGAGGATGTTTCCACTCATAGGGGAAACTAAAACTAGGGGACATAGTCTCAGAATAAGGGGACACCCATTTAAAACTGAGGTGCAGAGGCATTTCTTCTCTCAAAGGGTTGTAAATCTGTGGAATTCTCTGCCTCAGAGAACTGTGGAGGCTGAGTCATTGAATATATTTAAGACGGAGATAGACAGATTTCTGAACGATAAGAGAACAAAGGATTATGGGAAGCGGGCAGGGAAATGGAGCTGAGTCCATGATCAGGTCAGCCATGATCTTATTAAATGGCGGAGCTGGCTCGAGGGGCCAGGTGGCCTACTCCTGCTCCTATTTCTTATGTTCTTATGTTCTTATGACTCAGGCTGAGTAAGGAGCTAGAAGGTGAGAGATGCTTGGATGGGCAGAGGAAATCTGGTGAAGCGATGGAGAGGTCTCAGGCTGGCTTCAGCAAGGAGGAGCATGGTCTGGTACACATAGAGAAGGGGTAGGCATAGAAAGTCTTTGCATTGTGTGAGAGAATGAGGTTCACATGAAGGCATTGGAAGGTGAATGGAAAGGGTACTCAGCCTGACGATCGTAGTGTGGCCATTGAATGTATTGCGACATTGGGTTGATGTTGTGGACACTGCACTCTGGGCTGTAACGTGCTCAGCCACCTTCCACCACAGCCTTGTCAAATCCCGAGGCGCTGGCATTCGTCCCCCTCCAGGCTGGAGGGCACTCCAGCGACTCTCCACTGCCTCCAGCAAGACATCAAGGGCGGTGGCTGAGAAGCGGGTAGAAAGCTGGCATCCTCTTCCTCCTCCATTTTCACGCTCTGAAGACTCTGTGGAGATGGAATTACGAACTTGAGTGGCCGCGCCTTTAAGACTCGGCTGTTCCCGGGGTCTGACTCAGAGTTCCACGCATGCGCAATGGGCCCACCAAATTTACCGACCAAACTTTTCTTAACCCCCCACCCAACTCTGGTGTGTAACGGCTGATTTAGCGCCTGTGTCAACTCATTGCCTGATTCTGACGAATTTCTGGGCAGAGGCCGCAAACTTTTTCAATGCATTAAAATTACCACTCCACCTGGGTTACCGCCCCAAATGAGGCACAACCGAATTTCTCCTCCCTGTTCTTTGAAAAATAAAACTCTCATGATTCAAGAATTCTAAAGATCTTTTAATCCAGGTGCAGATTTCAGTTACCATTATTGCTCACCTGTCATTAGTGCAATGGGTTCAGTGGCTTGTGGCTACTTCAGCAAGTGGTTGCTTAATAAAGTTGCTGTTGCTTAATAAAGTAATAAATTAAAACCGGTTAAAATAAGTTACTATTTAATCACAGATTATTCCTGTAGTGTGACATGGTTATATTCAATCACGCCTCACCTGAATACTGAAATCCGACAATAGATGGTTTAGTTGGGCGGCGGGAAATTAGAGCAAGAGGGACAAAAGTCTTCAGATGTGCTACAATGACATAGATATAGGAAATTCTTGTTTCATTCCTGTTTCATTCCCTGGAAGGCCTCGAATCAGCTATAATAGTGTTCAAGTTTTGGATCCCCGCTAGAACGCTGCACATTGGAGAGGCCCGCCTAATTTGTGGAACAGAAAAAGCGCCAAATACTTACCTCGCAATTCTCCGATATCTGGAGGGCCGTTTCCAGCTCGGCGCGGTGCAGCAGGAGCTGCTGGGGGCGGAGCAAAGGCGTTGTGAGCAAGCACTGCCAGCAGGGGGGCGGGGCTAGGGCCCAGCGTCATTTTGAGTGCCGGCAGCGTTGCGCATGCATGTTGGAGCATGCGCACATGTGCAATGGTACACAAACATTGGCAATCGGCCATCTTTAAAGGTACATGCAGAAGAGTGATTTTGGTTTTGTGGAGCTGTGCAAAGCCTTCTGACTGATTTTTTGTGCCTGAAGGAGTGCTGTTAGCAGTACTGTGGAAGAAATCAGCTGCTGGGATCAGTTGAGTGCTGTTTGTTGCTGCTAAACTTCCAGAACAAGTGCTGCATAGGCGCATGCAAAATAAGGACTGTGTGTTTTGAAAAATCACTGAGTTTCAATTCAATGGAGCAATGGAACAACATCCACCAAGAACGAAGAATTTCTTGCATGAGGAAGTGAATGTCATTGAGCAGAGATGGCAAGAGCTGGATATCAGTAACAGAGGTTGCATAAAAGTGCCACCCAAAGAAATGAAGAAACGCTGAAACCTAGTTGCAGAAGATTATTACGCTGTGGTGGATACCACGAGATCTGGAAGCCAGTGTAAAAAGAAATGGCACGACCTTGGTCAAGTAGTTAGTGTAAGTAATATCTTCATTTTTCAATGCAATCTAAATTGTAAATGTGACCATCTGTATAAGTCCCACCCTGCAGAAAGATGCACTCTGTGAAAAGTTATATTTTAATCTTTGCGAAAAAATTGGCCCACAACAAAAGGGAAGGAACACGAACAGGAGAAGGCGTGCCAAATCTGCATCCACTGACACCCTTGGAACAGAGGGTAGCTGCTGTGATGAGTCGTACATGGAGAAAAGCAATCAGTACAGCACAAGCTGGGCCCACACTCGAGGGAGAGGGTAAGTCCTGAAAATGCATCATGGCCCTTCAAATCAACCTGCTGCCGGACCGGCTATGTGTGAGAGTACTCATGCCACCCATCCTGCCCCCTCCTGTGCTGCTAACCATTTGACTGTGCTGTTATATTTTGCAGAAGATGATGCCAATCCTGAAGATCCTGACCATACAGAAGAAGAAGCCGAAGAACCAGATGCAGATGATCCAGACCAAGGGTGGCTGCAGGGGTTGACTTCAGGAGAGACTTTAGAACTTAATATTTATGAGCCCACATCAACAGACATCAGTGTTTCAAATCCTTGCATAGGTTCTGGTCCGACATTCTATGGTTTCACAGATTCCGACGTTGCGGGTCCCAGTAATTCAGCAGTTTGCACCCAGTGCCCCACCATCCCAGCCTGCGCCTCCCACTGGAGTGGTGCCGCGAGGCAGACCCAGGCAGAGGAGAAGGAGATTGGAGACACGCTCTCCTGAGATGCAGTGTGCAACAGATGCGGCTTAGGTTGTGGCATTGGGTATGGAGACCAATGACCTTACCCGATCACTCGTGGGCAGTGTCAGTGCAGCGGGTGAAGAGTTAACGGTACTGACGGGAGAAATAGCAGTAATGACTTGGGAAATGAGGGAGGGAATATCAGAGGGAGTGCAATCGACAGCTCAGGCCGTCAGGGAGGGCATGCAAGTGACGACACGGGCTGTCAGGGAGGGCCTGGGTGAGGGATCTGCTGTAATAAGGGCACACAGCCCGGCCAATCAAATTACACCCCCATGAAGAAGTAAACATTTACCGAGATGTGGATGAGAGATGGTTGCAACCTTTCTTTGCTGCTTTTGTTCTTGTTCTTGATGTAACTGTAGTAACTTTTTCCAAAGTGAAATTGTTTTGTAAGTTTTGTAACTTTACAACTTATAAGTGATCTTAAGGTTTTTAAGTGATATTAGTGTTGTGTATGGAGAAAGAGTCAGGCTGAACACTGTGAGCTCAAAGTAAAGTGTGATCGTAGTCTTTTATTGTAGGTCTCCAGAGTGCCTCTCCAACCTGTGAAACCTCCTTAAATACCTGTGCTCCCAAGGGATTATGGGATCCCTTGGGACTCCAAGAGATGAGTCCTCTGGTGGCTGTACAGAGTAAATACAAGTATACATATATAACAACACTCCCCCGCAAAGTCAATAGTGTAACTATTTACAATGTGAGTCGTTCTGGGGTCCTTCTTGTCCTGGTTGATCGTCTCGGTGTGAAAGCTGGTGTTGTTGAATCATTTGTTGGGCCCTCGCTGGGCTAGCGTTGCTGGGCTGCCTGGTGTGTTGGGCCCTGTAGGGCTGCTGTGGATGATGGGTTCGTGGTAAACCTGATGCCAGTTGCCACTGGTGTGTATGTTGGGTGATCAAAAAAGGTAGGGTCTAAGGTGGGTTGCTCAGGATAGTCCGTAAATCTGAGTTTGATTTGGTCCAAGTGTTTCTGGTGAATGAGTTCATTTGAAAGTTTGACCCGAAACACCCTGCTCCCATCTTTGGCCATGATAGTGCCGGGAAGCCACTTGGGGCCTTGTCCATAATTTAATACAAATAAAGGATCATTGATTTCAATCTCGCGTGACACATTTGCACTATCATGGTATGCACTTTATTGAAGCCGCCTGCTCTCTCTATCTGTTCATGTAGATCAGGGTGAACTAACAAGAGCCTTGTCTTAAGTGCTCTTTTCATGAGCAGTTCAGCAGGTGGGATCCCAGTGAGTGAGTGGGGTCTCGTGCGGTAGCTAAGCAGGACTCAGGATAGGCGAGTCTGCAGTGAGTCTTCAGTTACCCTCTTCAAGCCTTGCTTGATGGTTTGCACTGTTCTCTCTGCCTGACCATTGGATGCTGGTTCAAATGGGACAGATGTGACATGTTTGATCCCGTTACGGGTCATGAATTCTTTGAACTCAGCACTGGTAAAACATGGCCCATTGCCGCTCACCAGGACATCGGGTAGGCCTGTGTGGCAAACATGGCCCGTAGGCTTTCAGTAGTGGCAGCGGACATGCTAGCCGACATTATCTCACATTCAATCCACTTGGAATACGCATCTACAACTACAAGAAACATTTCACCCAAGAACGGGCCTGCATAGTCAGCATGTACCCTAGACCACGGTTTGGAGGGCCAAGACCATAAACTTAGCGGCGCCTCCCTGGGTACATTGCTTAACTGCGAGCATGTATTACATCTGTGAATGCAGGACTCTAAGTCCGCATCGATACCGTGCCACCACACGTGGGATCTGGCTATCGCTTTCATCATTATGATGCCTGGGTGAGTACTGTGGAGTTCAATTGATGAAGGTGTCTCTGCCCTTCTTGGGGACCACTACTCAATTGACCCCACAGAAGGCAGTCTACCTATATAGACATTTCATCTTTGCACCGCTGCAACGGCTTTATCTCTTCCTGCATTTCCACTAGGACACTGGACCAGCTCCCGTGACTAGAGATAATAAGGGGTCCTGGCTTGTCCAGGTTTTGATCTGCTGGGCGGTAACGGGTGATTGCTCACTCTCAAATGCTTCCATAACCGTGGCTAGATCTGCAGGCTGCGCCATTTCCACCCCCGTGGTGGGCAATGGTAGCCTACTGAGAGCATCGGCGCAGTTTTCTGTGTCTGGCCTGTGGCGGATGGCATAGTTGTATGCGGACAACGTGAGCACCCATCTCTGGATGCGGGCCGATGCTTTGGTATTCATCCCTTTACTCTCGGAGAACAGGGATTTAAGTAGCTTATGGTCAGTTTCCAATTCAAATTTTAGCCCAAACAGGTATTGATGCATTTTCTTTACCCTACAGACACACGCTAACGCTTCTTTCTCAATCATGCTGTAGACTCTCTCAGCCTTAGACAGACTCCTGGATGCATAAGCAATCGGTTGCAGTTTCCCGAAATCAGTAGCTTGTTGCAATACACATCCAACGCCATATGATGACGCATCACATGCTCGTACCAAATGCTTACATAGATCATACAACACAAGCAATTTGTTTGAGCATAACAATTTTCTCGCTTTTACAAAGGCATTTTCTTGGCATTTGCCCCAAACCCATTCATCCCCTTTTCATAGTAAGACATGTAGTAGTTCTAGCAGTGTGCTGAGACCCGGTAAGAAGTTACCAAAGTAGTTCAGGAGTCCCAGAAACGACCACAGCTCCGTCACGTTCTGTGGCCTCAATGTGTTCTCGATTGCCTCCGTCTTCGCGTTGGTGGGCCTGAGGCCATCCACCGCAATCCTCCTTCCCAGGAACTCCACTTCAGGTGCCAGGAAAATGCACTTCGAGCGTTTTAACCTGAGCCCCATGCGGTTGAGTCGACTAAGAACCCCCTCCAGGTTCTGCAGATGCTCAACTGTGTTCCGACCTGTGACCAAGATGTCGTCCTGGAAGACCACAGTGTGCGGGACCGACTTCACTAAAATTTCCATGTTTCTCTGGAATATCGCCGCCGCTGATTGGATTCCAAATGGGCATCTGTTATAAACAAAAAGATCTTTGTGCGTGTTGATGCAGGTGCGGGCCTTCGATGATTCCTCCAGTTCCTGCGTCATGTAGGCTGAAGTCAGATCCAGCTTCGTGAACGTTTTGCCTCCCGCCAGCGTTGCAAAGAGGTCGTGGCCTTTGGAAGTGGGTATTGGTCCTGCAGGGAGAAACGATTGATAGTTACTTTGTAATCGCCACAGATTCTGACGGTGCCATCTCGCTTGAGGACTGGGACAATAGGACTGGCCCACTCATTGAACTCGACCGGGGAAATGATGCCCTCTCTTTGCAGCCGGTCTAGCTCGATCTCTACCCTTTCTCTCATCATGTATAGTACTGCTCTCGCCTTGTGATGGATGGGTCATGCCCCCGGAATTAGGTGGATCTGTACTTTTGCTCCTTGGAATTTCCCGATGCCTGGTTCGAACAGCGAAAGGAAATTTGTTTCAGACCTGGGCACACGAAGTGTCATCAGCTGGCGACAGCGCTCGGACGTCGTCCCAGTTCCAGCGTATCTTTCCCAGCCAGCTCCTGCCGAGCAGCGTGGGACCATCGCCCGCTGCCACCCAGAGTGGTAGCTTGTGCACCGCTCCATCGTAGGAGACCTTTACAGTAGCACTGCCGATTACAGAAATCAGTTCTTTCATGTAAGTTCTTCGTTTCGTGCGAACTGGAGTTAAGACTGACCTTGAGGCTTTGTTGCACCACAAACTTTCAAAAGTCTTTTTGCCCATAATGGACTGGCATGCACCCATGTCCAGCTCCATTGACACCGGGTATCTATTTAGTTCAACATTCAGCATTATCGGGGGACAATCGTGGTGAATATGTGCACCCCATGTACCTCTGCCTCCTCGATCTGAGGCTCTGGTTCATCGTGATCCTCCGTGGATCTGTCCTCCTCTGCAGCATGGTGGTTTGCAGGTTTAATAGGTTTTGCAGCTAGGCTGCACACTCGTTGAAGGTGTCCCATTGTTCCACAGCCCTTGCAAACATACTCTTTGAATCGGCATGAATGGAAATGATGATTACCCCTGCAGTGCCAACAAGGTGTAAATGGCCTTGCATTCATCACCCTTGATAATGGACTCTGAGACATCTGCGGATGTGTAGCTGCAGGTATGTGTGACCTGCCCTGTACGTTACGATTCAAAAACAACATCACTTTGTTCACAGTATTTGTAGCAGCACTTGTGTGCTGAGAGATTTGCTTCATATTGTCACTGGTGGCAATGAACGCCTGGGCTATCGCTATGGCCTTACTCAAGGTTGGGGTCTCTACAGTCAAATGTTTGCGAAGTATGGTTTTGTGGCCAATGCCAAGTACGAAAAAGTCTCTGAGCATGTGCTCCAAATGTCCTTCAAATTCGCAGTGTCCTGCAAGGCATCTTAGCTCAGTGACATAACTCGCCACTTCCTGGCCTTCAGACCTTTTGTGGTGCTGAACCGGTACCTCACCATCACAATGCTTTCCTTCAGGTTTAAATGCTCTTGGACCAGTGTGCACAAATTGTCGTACAATTTCTCCTTGGGTTTCGCTGGAGTGAGCAGATTCTTCACGAGGCCATACGTTGGTGCCCCACAGATGGTGAGGAGGATCACCCTTCGCTTGGCAGCGCTCTCTTCCCCATCTAGCTCGTTGGCCACGAATTATTGGTTGAATCGCTCCACAAAAGTTTCCCAATCATCTCCTGTGAAGCCTCCTTAAATACCTGTGCTCCCAAGGGATTATGGGATCCCTTGGGATTCCAGGGGATGAGCCCTCTGGTGCCTGTACAAAGTAAATACAAGTATACATATATAACATTTAGAGTGTAAATGTTCTCACATTTTGTAAGTTATTTAATTTTGCACCTAAAAAGTGATCTTGATGTTTCAGTGATCTTAAGAGTGTAATATTTTTCAGATTTAAATTGTTTTGCAACTTTTGTAACTTTACAAGTTTATAAGTGATCTTAAAGTTTTTAATTGATCTTAAAGAGTCATATTAAAGTAAAGTTTAATACAACAAATATTTTATTACACTAACGTGAACTTTTCAATAAAACATTTTTACATTAAAGCTGAATCATGTTTCATTAACACAACACAACGTAGGAACAACGCCAAAAAATTAACATGTCCATGCGGAACAGTTGTCGCTGAGCCCTCAGGCATCAGTAGTTGAAGCGTTCATGGATGAGCTGCTGGCGCAGGGATCGAGCAATTGTTAAAGGAGCACGATGGACGGCCCTCCTCCGACCTCGTGCTCCGGCATCAGGCACTTGCATGCTTTCCTGATCATCATCATCATCCTCATCCTGCTCTTCCAAATTACAATCTCCTCATGTGGGTCTTCTGGTTCCACTACCAGCTCCTGCTGCCTCATGATGGCTAAGTTATGCATCATGCAGCACACAACAGTGAAGTGACCGACAATCTTAGGGGAGTATAGCAAGTGGCCTCCGGAATGGTCCAGGCATCGGAAAAGCTGTTTCATGATGACAATGATCCTCTCTATGATGCTGTGCGTTGCAATTTGCGCCATGTTGTATTAATGGTCAAGCTTCTGTCCATGTCACGCGTAGGGGCGTCATGAGCCAGGTGGCGAGGCCATACCCTTTGTCTCCCAGTAGCCAGCTCTGCCCTTCTGGATGCTGCTGAAACATGTCAGATATAACGCTGGGTGTTGCCAGGGTATCTTGCATCGACTGACATGATGCGCTGCTTGTCGTCACACACAAGCTGCACATTAATGGAATGGAAACCTTTTCTATTCCTGTACTGCTCGGCATCCTCCACAGGTGATGTGGGTACAATCAATGCAGCCCTGTAGCTTTGGGAAGCCAGCAAACCTGGAGTAGCCCACAGCCCTGTCAAGCATTGCTTGGCCGGTCATTGGGAACTTGATGAAGTCATTCCTCCATGCATACAGTGCAGCCGTGACCTGGTAAATGCAGGCATGTATTGCACGTTGAGAGATGGCGCACACATCTCCAGTTGTAGCTTGAAACGATCCCGAGGCATAGAAGGAAAGTGCAGCTGTCACCTTCACTTCAACAGACAAGACAGTCAGCATTCTGCTTCTCCGCTGTAAATCTGCTCTCAGCATATCACAGATCTCAACCACAACTTCTCTGCGGAAATGCAGCCTTTTGTCACAATCAGCCTCGCTCATGTTCAGGTACGCCTGGCTCGATATTGCTGATGTGGGTAAGGCCTCCTGCCCATCAGCCTACAGGCTATGACGTTCCTGGTGCGGTGAGCTCTAATCAATTCTCTCCTATGCAGCGAATTGATGGAGAACCATTGCATAATCCGCGGTGTTGATGATGCAGCACCCATACTTGAAGTAAACATTAAACTTTCAAAGGTGCTGCTTGGCTGGCTGGCTATCCCTCCTGGTGTTGTTCAGGTCTCCCCTATCCCCTGGCCGAATGGCCAAAATATCGCAGCTCGCTTTGCTGCGGCCGGGCTCTGTGGACGTCACCCTCCCTCCTGGTGCTTTTCACGCCGACCCTATCCCCTGGCCGAACCGGATAAAGATCGTAGCTCGGTGCCTGTTGCCGCTGCTTCGATGAAGAGGTAGGATTTTTTTTTTATTGATGTATTTATCATTTATTATTGATGAAGGCTCTTTATTGGTAAAAGTGAAGTGTTTAATGCTTGTAATATCCCCTAACTTCCCTCTAACTTCCCCTTCTCCCCCCCCCACCGCACCCCCCACCCCCCGCCCCCCCATCTCTCGCTCCCTGCGACTAATTCCTAAAATGTAGGCAAGTTTTTTCTGAGTGTACAAAAATCTACACTTACTCCATTCTAAGTTAGTTTGGAGTAAGTTTTTGCTGCCTAAACTTGCAAAACAGGCGTAAGTGGCTGGTAACGCCCTCTTTTGAAAAAAAAACTGTTCTGTTCTAACTGACTAGAACTGGAGCAAACTAAATGCCGAGAATTGCAATTTCTAAGATACTCCATTCTAAACTAGTTGCTGCTAAAATTTATCTCAAGTTTCGGCCTGTGTTGCTCCTAAAAAGTAGGAGCAACTCAGGCCGAAACTTGAGATAAATGTTGCTACATAGCCCTGGGGGGATGGGCTTTAAACAACAAAACATCTAATTAAATAAAGCTTAAGAGCAGCCTAAAAAAATGAAATTGAAATTTAAAAAGTCTTGTACCCATGAGTGATTAACATGTGTCTAGGAAAATTGAGGTTATGCTGGAAGATTGGCAGGTTCAACCTTGAGTCACGAGTATTTCAGATGACCAGTCTGTCCTCAGTTTAACAAGACACTATGCATGTGCAGCCACGATTACTTTACTGAGATGTCCCTTTCATTGCTCCCTTACAATCCAGCAGAGTTAAATGGTAGAGATATTCCTCTGCATGCTCGCAATCTGTCTGCGAGCTTATCTCTACTGAGTGCTGCCTGACATTGTTATTAGAGCAACTTTGGGAGGATGTAGATACCAACCGCAAGCAGCTCCTGTGCTTATCTCCGCTAAGTGTTACAAGACACAGTGCCCTACCGCTGGGAGATGTTATTGTAGCCTCAAATGGCCCAATTCTATTTCTGAAATCCCAGTCAGTGATTCTGGAAGAAAAATGAAGAGCCCCCACGTTTAACTTCTTTCAATTATATTTCGCAACTTGAACTCTTACTCATTAATTCAAATTAAGGACGCTGGTGTTTAATTTGATTATGGAGTTTAAAAATTAACATATAACTGTTTATCCACAAAATATCATAATATAATACAATTTAACAGTGCTCACAGGATGCCAAAGTGATCTAAATGAAGGCAGCTTTCAATAGTTCAGCAAGTATCTAAATATGCCTCGATTTGGACAGTATAGGATTGATTTTAACTTGCTGAAACCAATGTTAACGTGGCGGTAAGGGCCTCAAAATGCTGTTGGTAGACTTACCACTCCGTTAAAACCAACACTCCGGCCACCACCATTTTGAAAAGGTATTACT
The DNA here is from genome assembly GCF_044704955.1 of Pristiophorus japonicus. Classification (NCBI taxonomy): domain Eukaryota; kingdom Metazoa; phylum Chordata; class Chondrichthyes; family Pristiophoridae; genus Pristiophorus; species Pristiophorus japonicus. Next base: position 177,138,512 of record NC_091983.1, on the reverse strand, counting down.
CCTGGTGATCGCAGCGCCATGCACGGCCCATGTGCGCTGACTTTGGGCTACCTCAGCAGTGGGCCTTCAAGGGGTCATTGCTGGCCACTCAGGAAACGGCTACAAACTTTTTTTATACGTATATTTTTCTGAAGTCAGGAGGAGCAGGAGTACTCCTCCTAGCTTCACACAAAGACTGCAGACCAGGAGTATGCCAGGCAGCTCCTCGTGTCTGTTGCACTAGGACATGTAAGATCACTGGGTGGGATTCTTCCAGCACATGGCCCACATTTCAAGCTTTAGTCTGTGCCAGGGTGATCTTGAAGCACCAACAAACAGTGACTGCCAAATCACTGGATGCCAGTTAGTGACGGTTAGTTTGGGGACACAATTCCTCCTGGAATTTCAATGATGTCGACACTTTAAGGGGAGAAGCTTATTATGAAGTTGGACTGAGTCTACCTTAAAATAGCACCTAAAACAAATACTTTATATTACGTCTTTCATGACCTCAGGAAGTCCCAAAGCATTTCACATGTGAAGTGTAGTCACTGTTATAAAGTAGGAAATGCGGCAGTCAATTTGCACACAGCAAGGTCCCACAAACAGCAAAGATAAGTTGTTTGTAATGATGTTGGTTGAGGGATGAATGTTGGCCAGGGCACCAGCGAGATCTCCCCTGCTCTTCTTCAAATAGTGTCATTTTACATCCAGCTGAGAGGGTACATTGCATTCTCGTCTCATCTGAAAAATGGCCCCTCCAGCAATGCAGCACTCCCTCAGTATTACACTGGAGGTGCCAGCCTGCATTATGTGCTCCGAGGAGTTGGACTTGAACCTACAACCTTCTGATTCAGAGACAAGAATGCTACCACTGAGCCACAACTGACACCTAACACCTAATCATTTTCTGTGTCTGGTGGCTCACTATGGATCTTCCTTGACCAGTACAGATTTGCTTCATTTCCCTGACATTCCTGTATTAACTTCACTTTTTGTTTGCTTGTGTGATGGGTTCAGTAGACACGTTACAGTATATATTTAGATGGTAGTAAGTGCAGCATATTTAACGTTAAGGCACATTTTGTCTTGTCCCGAGAAACATTATGATGCTTGACAGGTGCCAGCGTATCTGGATTGCTGTAAGTGCTCTGTGTTCTTGACCTTCAGACTGGTTTGATGTGCTAATCAAAACAGGATGATAATGTTTTAGAAGTGTGAATGACACACTTTCTGTGTTCCCTTAGGTACAAAGATATTGTCAAAGAGATAGATAAGCAAATAGAACATTGTAAGCCAACTCTGCATTTGTACATCTGCATTGAATTCAATCTGCTCTCTGGGCAAATCAAGGAGCAAATTGGATATAAAAGCCATGGGATAATGAGAAAATAAGGAAGAGGAAAGCCACACTGAGCATCTCCGGGAACTGCTTGATGGCTGCACTTGAGTGAGAGACAGATTCACAGTGCAAAGGACTAGGGCCCCGAAACTCCAAGGGCTGAAGCCAGCTTAGAGCAGGCAGACCGTCCACAGGGCGGCTGCAATATGGAGTGGATATAGTTCTTGTACTGGCCATTCCGCAGACACGCACATTTTCCCAGATGTAGGTAATCGATCCTAGAAAAGATCAATTTCCTTACAAATTAATTGAAGTGCTTCATTTCAAGGCAGTGTTTTGCAATGATAGGAATGCATTTCAGGAATTTTGGTACGAAGGTCAGTTCAGTGTATCTGGCTAACAACCTGTATAATTTCCCCTCCACTCATCATAGGCAGTCCCTCAAAACGAGGATGACTTGCTTCCACGCCAAAAAAGGATGAGTTCACAGGTGTTTCAATGAAGGACCTAATATTCCAGGTCCTGAACTACACCCTGAAGGGTGGAAGATGCCTGTGCGTGGATATTTTTAACGTGTGGTAGCCATTGCACACCAGCCACCACACGGGCTTGACAGAGCTAGGTCTTGGCCCAGTGGCCAGGGCTATCCAAGACGACTGGAGACCTGCTCTGCTGCACGGACCTAGTGCACACACATATCGCAGTGTGGGCTGGCCCGTGCTGCCCCTGGGCTCCTGGCCCCGAACTCTCGCCTCTCCTGGGCCCTGATCACATCCCTCCACAGTCCCTCGCCGCTCCTGCTGTATCTGCCCAGGCTCCAATCACTGACCTGGACCTTGATGACGTCACTCTTAGCTGCCATCGCCCTCCTGCACCAGCTCGCACTGCTCCCCGAAGTGGCCTCCACGCTGCTCCCGAGGCCGCAGCACCTCCGCTCCTTTTATGGCCCCGACCTGCCGCTGGTGTTCCCTCCACTAGCTCTATGCTGGGGCCATTTAATTGTAAAAAACATAACTATCCCCTGAATAATAGTCATTTGGTATTAGGGAGCTGCCACCATTGTGGAACCAATACTCCAGAGGAGTCAGTGAGGCACTTTAGTTACGGGAGAGACTGGAGAAACTGTGGTTGCTCTCCTCAGAGCAGAGAAGGTTAAGGGGAGATTTAATAGAAGTATTCAAAATTAGGAAGGGGTTTTGATAGAACAAATAAAGGGAAACTGTTTCCACTGGCAGAAGGGTCATTAACCAGAGAACACAGATTTAAGCTAATTGGCAAAGAACCAGATGGGAGACGAAGAGAATTTTTTTTATGCACCGAGTTGTTATGCTCTGGATTGCACTTCCTGGAAAGGGTGGTGGAAGCAGATTCAATAGTAACTTTCAAAAGGGAACTGGATAAATACTTGCTGGGTTCTGGGGAAAGATCAGGGGAGTGGGACTAATTGAAAAGTCCTTTCGAAGAGTAGCATAGGCACGTTGAGCCTGATGGCCACCTTCGGTGCTGTATGATTCTATGATTCTAAGAGAAAAGGGGAAAATGGATGGGGTTATACTAGTGAGTCTTCCATGGTATTATTCACAGGTTTTTATGCATTGGCATCTTATCTCTACCCCCTACAGCTGGTATGAGCAGTGCCAGACACGAGGCTCCCTAAGCAATTGCTCTGTGCGGAGCTCCTTCACGGCAAACGAGCCAAAGGTGGGCAGCGGAAACATTACAAGGACACCCTCAAAGCCTCCCTGGTAAAGTGCGACATCACCACTGACACCAGAGAGTCCCTGGCTGAAGACCGCCCTAGGTGGAGAAAGTGCATCCGGGAGGGCGTTGAGCTCTTCGAATCTCAACGCCGCGAGCATGAAGTGGTCAGGCGCAGGCAGCGGAAGGAGCATGCAGCAAATCAGTCCCACTCCCCCCCCTTCCCCCGACGAATGTCTGTCCCACCTGTGACAGGGTCTGTGGCTCTCGCATTGGACTGTTCAGCCACCAAAGAACTTACTTTAGGAGTAAAAGCAAGTCTTCCTTGATTCCGAGGGACTGCCTATGATGATGATGATTGCTGGTAGCTACTGCTCAGGCCCTAGTGCTTAATTCTTGGTGCTCAGTCCCGAGAGAGAGCTCGGCACCTGGGGCAAGGCAGAATCATGGCAGCTTCATCTCTACTTTGAACAGGTGACTCAGGGGCCAAAGTTTCATCAGTGAACACAAAACAAAATAATACCGCATAAACATTAGCAATACAAAATTTTAATCAATTGCAGTAAGATAGCCACAAAAAGAAATTCTGATTTAAAAACACTGAACTAAGTCCACCTCCTTCCAAAATGCACCTCCAGTGCCTCACCAAGTGTGGCCATCCTTCATCACCAAGTCTAGGCTATACATTTAATTACGTTTCTGAATACTGTTAATTGTGATAAAAACAATAAATTAGTATTGAAAAAACTTTTAAAAAAAACATATCACATTTAAGTGGGGAAAATAATGCTTTTTGAATTAGTAAATAAAATATTTTAGTAACATTCTGCAATGCAAACAACAAAGCAAAACAAAAGTTAATAAAGAAAGTAACATGGCAGGCTGTGACGCCTTGACACGAGGTTGGAAGGATACAGCACCCCTGCCTCTGTTGCTGGATAGTCTAATGATTATTTATTAATTAAGTTAATGTTGCATTTTTATTTTAGGTGGTTATTTGGTGTTGCTGAGGTCTGTCACTTTTACTTCTGCTGGAGCTAAAACTTTTTTTCACCCAAGGGTGCAGCTCCTGGCCATTTCCCCGGTACAATCCATTGTTTGCCTGTCATGCAGGGCTCTGAGCCTGAGCTGCCATTGCTGCGGTTCATTTTGCAACCTACCTGTCACTCAAAACTCCAAACCTGAGAGACAGACAGAGAGGGCCAGACAAAGAGCAGTCAATGCTGGGGGGGGCGCGGGGTGGGGGCTGGGAAGAAAGTGAATTGCTCGGGGGCTCTCCTGATTGGCTGCTGTAACCTATGTGGACGATTGTCAGAAGCCCCGTTTACACTTCTACCCGGGGTTTCCACCAATCATCTACCAAAGTTATGGGGGACAATTGGGAGAATCCCCAAAGAAATTCTCAGTTCAGTGCTAAAACCCAGGGATAAAATCTAAAAAATGTTCACCAAGTTGAGGATTACGGTTGTCATAACGCTTCAGAATGGAAGACCCTTTTCTTTGTTGGAATGTAATAGTTTGTCTTTATAGAATGTTATTAGTGAAATAACCAATTAGAAAGCACAAAACACACAGGAGATCATTTTAACTTTGTGTGATAGTGTATAGCGAGTAGGCAGCCGCTTTACATTTTTATATTCTCTGAAGTCAATGGAAGTAACAATCAGGAGAGATGTAAAATAGGCAGCTGATTCACTATCACCCATTTTACACAATTGCACAAAGTCAAAATTATCCCCAGAAGCTTGGTCAGAAGCAACAAAATTAAACACGAGAGGAAGAAAATATATTACAAAGATAAAAACAATCTGGTAAAACATGGCATTATGAAAATGATCTGGTGAATTAGTTCTGAACAGGTCAGCACATTAGATCTGTTTCATTTAAAATATTGTTTAATCTGATTCTCCAAACACGACCTAGCGGTATCTGAATATTTGGGATTGACCAAGGAATGTGACAAGTGTTGAACTGTGGGTTTGATGTACGTTGATTTATCCGAAAATACATATATCGGCCCCTATTTTTCATTTGCTGGATTTTTGGCACCCGTGCATGTTAATGTATGATATTTTTGTGAACATTCGTGCCAGAAAAAAAATCGGGACTTTCACTAAACAAGCATTTGAATTTAGCGCCGCGCTCTCCGAAGTTGTCTGAGGGGACGGAGCTTCAAGTTTGCGCTAAAAATTCTCCGGCCGTGCGTGAAAAAAAAAACTTCCTGGTCTTGATCATCCCTTTGTGATCGGATCGCTTTTCCTTTTCTGATTGGAATGTGCTGGCTGGATCTTTCTGCAATTTTGAGCATTAAAACCTCCTGCAAAATATAGCTGAGAAAGAAATGGAAGAGGAATTTGAAGGATAAGGAGAAGGAAGGGCTGTTCGATTTCTCCCACACGAAGTGGTATCCCTGGTAGATATTATTGAGAGGAAATGGAATCTACTGGCAACTCAGGAGGGAAAGCGAAAAAAAATAAAACCTGCTACAATGGCTTAATGTTGGGACGATGTTGCTGTAGAGTACAATGAAGTAGCATTGCAATTATATTTGTAAATGTGTGTGTGTGGGTGGCCACCACACAAAAGAACCCTCTCTTAAAAAGTTCTATTTTCATCTTTGTAGTTGAAGAATGCAAAGATCAGGAACTACAGGAATCATACTGGTGGAGGTCCACCAAGTAAGCTGCAATTGAGCCAGCTGGAACAGAGGATCTCTGATCTGATTAAATCTGACTGGAGAAGATCCACCACCAATGTGGACGCTGGGCCCAGGTTAAAGGGACGGGGTAAGCCCTGCAATTTACACTGTGGGTTGGCTAAATACTGCATGGCCTAGCTAGGCTTTAATGGATGTTTTCGATCAGCTAAGCTTTGGTTTATGCAATGTGCTATCATCATGGTCTTTGAAAATACCCTGCCCCTGCGCTATGTGAGCCGCGTACTTATGCCTCTCTGCCCCCTCTGCCCCCTCCCCTGCTGTTAAACAAACATCTCTGCTCTGTTATGTTTTACAGCAGCTGCACGTCAGGAAGAGGCAGAAGGTGATCCAGAAGGACAAGCAGAAGTACCAGCAAAAGTACTAGCAGAATCTATAATAATGACTTGGCGGAAGGGACCGAGTGTAACGTAGCCAAGTTTGCTGACGATACAAAGATAGGAGGAAAAGCAATGGGTGAGGAGGGCACAAAAAATCTGCAAAAGGACAGAGATTGGCTAAGTGAGTGGGCAAAAATTTGGCAGATGGAGTATAATGTTGGAAAGTGTGAGGGATATGCACTTTGGCAGAACAAAATCAAAGAGCAAGTTATTATTTAAGTTAGAAGTAGCATCCGAAGGATATCCAGAAGTGATGAAGGAGGTGACTGTTGCATTGTATACCAAAAACCAACTTGCAATCCTGGAACAGATTGAACATGATGGCCGCATCAAATGTGAACTCTTGATGGCTAATTGTTTCTCATCGCACAGCACTGCCCCCCCCCCCCAGTCATCAAGATTCATGGCGCAGCCCTGGACAACATGGACCACTTCCCATATCTCGGGAGCCTTTTATCAACAAGAGCAGGCATTGACGACGAGATTCAACACCGCCTCCAGTGCGCCAGTGCAGCCTTCGGCCGCCTGAGGAAAAGAGTGTTTGAAGATCAGGTCATTAAAACTGCCACCAAGCTCATGGTCTACAGGGCTGTAGTAATACCCACCCTCCTGTATGGCTCAGAGACATGGATCATGTACAGTAGACACCTCAAGTCGCTGGAGAAATACCATCAACGATGTCTCCGCAAGATCCTACAAATCCCCTGGGAGGACAGATACACCAACATTAGCGTCCTCGACCAGGCCAACATCCCGAGCGTTGAAGCACTAACCACACTTGATCAGCTCCACTGGGCAGGCCACATAGTTCGCATGCCAGACACGAGACTCCCAAAGCAAGCGCTCTACTCGGAACTTCTTCACGACAAACAAGCCAAAGGGCAGCAGAAACATTATAAGGACACACTCAAATCCTCCCTGATAAAGTGCAACATCCCCACTGACACCTGGGAGTCCCTGTCCAAAGACTGCCCTAAGTGGAGGAAGTGCATCCGGGAGGGCGCTGAACATCTTGAGTCTCATCGCCGAGAGCATGCAGAAATCAAGCGCAGTCAGCGGAAAGAACATACGGCAAACCTGTCCCACCCACCCCTTCCCTTAACGACTATCTGTCCCACCTGTGACAGGGACTGTGGTTCTCGTATTGGACTGTTCAGCCACCTAAGGACTCATTTTTATAATGGAAGCAAGTCTTCCTCGATTCCGAGGGACTGCCTATGATGATGATGAATTGTTCCCCAACTAGAATCCTTGTTCATGATTGTTATGAGGTCCTTTTGTATTCGTATTCATATCCGCGTGGCTCAGAGTCTGGTCCATTGTCTAGGCCTACCCTGATACCAGCCTTTCTGGAGCCACAGTCCAGGGTATGTTCTTTAAACAATGTAACTCCTTAAGGTAAATGAATATATTAGCGTTCCTGTATCTTTTCAGGCAGGAATCCATTAAAGGTGTGAATGTCTCTCTTTGGCTGCAATTGTCTGGTGATTTAGGTCAATGGCAGTCCTTCATGATGTCTGATGGTTTGGCTGTAATGTAAGAATAAATCATTTCCTGCCCTGCTCTTTTTGCAGGCTGTAATGCAGTTCTGAGTGTTTTATATTCAATAGTCCAATTTTTGCCGTTTAGTGGGGTGGGGAGGAATGGATCCTATAAGTCCTCCTTCCACTTCTTGGCCGTATGTCTGCCCTGATTAGTGCAGATCTCAGTGATGACCTCCATTCTGAATCACAGCCTGCAAACGCAGTCTGCCTCACTCAGTTGCAGGTATGAGCGTCTCTACCCATCAATCTGTCTCCCCGATATCGGCATCGAATTATTCGTCGCCTCTGCATGCCATGTTTGGCCAACGCCCTTATCACATCAGGCATGCTAAAAATTCTACCCATTATTATTGTTATTATGCAGATAAATACTTAACTCACTGATACCTTTCCTCTCTGTTTTGCTTCTCAAGGTTGGGTGACGCCCTGGATCGGACCATACCCTGATCTGCGCATGCGTTTGTTTGTTTGTTTGTACAGTGATTCTCTTGGGTCACCTGTGACAAATGGTGATTTCTAGCTTGCTGCTGCGCCTGTGCACATAACGTCCCATTTCGGATGTTGACGGGGCTCGAGGTACGGGTCGAAGGAGTGCCAGCCGGGCAGGATCACAAGCTCGGATGGACACAAGCACAACAACTTGATGCTTGGCTTCAAAAGCAGCCCGAGCTCTGGTACTTGTGATCCGGCCCAGCCGACACTCCCCCAACCCGTGCCTTGAGCCCGGTCAGCGACGATTGTGTTGGGGTGGACAGTCACGATTTGGGTGACAAAGAACCTAGCAAAGTTAATTGAGTTCCCTCCAAAAAAATTATACTTTTTTTTACATTGTCTCACTCCAAATTACTTTCTGAGTTATTTTCAGAGTACCCTGCCAAAAAAAATCCATGCATTTGTATTTTATTTTGTCTTCTTTTGCCTGGCCCCAATGTTCTTTTGTGCACCGTGCCGATTTCCTTACGTTCACAGAAGGTTTTTTTTTCGGGGCTTTTGGGCAGTGTGCACTGCGCTGAAAGATATCATGGACGGCCAAAATCACTTAACTGCACAAAAATGGCACCCAATCCCGTTTTAACTCGTGTCTGCGGCAACATTTTTTAAACTGGCGCACATGATCGGCACCAGTGTAGAAACGTTGGCGAAAGTTGGAAACGGAGGATTTCACGCCAAAAAACAGTGCACACCAAAAAACGCCGCACAGTCGTGGCGAAAATAGGAGCCATAACCTCTAGCTGGTTTGATTTGGAGTCGTTTTGTGACTAGCTGAATGAGTGCTGTCTTTTTATTCACAGCTCTGTCCTGTACAGACGGTTGCGATCACTGATAACTTGCCTGACAGTATTACTGAGTGTTTCCCATTGGACCAGCGGAGGACTGAAAGGCATGTTCATTTTAAATTCCTGAGCTGTCCCAATAACACTTCAGTATAAAGTGGGGTCACTAACTCAGTGATAGTCATCAACACCTCCTTCTCTGGATTTGCTTCAGCACTTCAACAACATACTTAGGCAACCTCCCTTCAGGATTCTTTTCTTCAAAACACACTGGGATTCTAACTCAAAATAATGGATGTCTGTCTAAAGTTATTTTTTCTGCCAGCAGCGACAAATTATATAGTTCTGTTTAGCCGTTTGCTTGTCCAATATAATCCCAGTTCAAGAATCGTGGAGTGATATATTTTTGCTCAGAGTTTTCTGATGGATTGTGAATAGACTGTTCTGTCTCAGCACAGGAACATTGCCTACTTCAGCTTCACTTTGGGATGAGTGTCACCATATATCATCCTGATATGCCTGTTTAATTAGAGGAACCATCAGTACACTAGTGTGGGATAAAGGAAAGACCCATAAATAAAACACTGAAGCCAACTAATCATAGCCCAAAGAATATTATTAAGTAACTCTGCATCTCAAGTTTCACAGAGTAGAAGATCAAGCCAGGCTTTGATAATTCCTCCTCCCACCACCCAAGCAATGACAGTGAAAATCCAGTCCTTAATGGTTATAAATATTGTTTCCACTAGAATGTCAGCATTGTGTTGTGGCTTTGTAAAGTTTATATAGCCTTTGTTTGCCTCAACGGTCTATTGATATTCTTTGCATTGTAATTCTAAATTATAGGACAGTACAAATTCCAGTATAGTGAGTTTCAGTTCCCCCTCTTTCATCAACAAACATGATTAATATTTTTACTACAGTTGTGCATGAAAGATATGGCCAAGTGACATGATAATTATAGTATGTGAGATGAAAGATGGTAGTGTGTCACAACAAGGATCAATATATAGTGACTATAAAGGGTGATTCCACGGGAGCATATATCAGGAAATTGTGAGTACGCACCTTTGTCCTTTTGGTTAGAAAATCAGGAGCTGCATCACCACAATATTCTAAGATGTGCTCCCTTCAAGCATCACTCCCCAGTGCATCACAAAATTACCCTCCAAAGAGAATGGGGCCAACTTTTCACCAGTTTGCGCCAGGTTATCAACAGAAGCAACTTGCATTTATATTGCATTTTTACTGTAGAAAGATGTGCCAAGGCATTTCAGAGGCATGAGGAAAATTGATGCCGAACCACTGAAGGAGAATCTAGGAAGGGTAACCAAAAACTGGGTGAAGGGGATGGATTTAAAGGGGAATCTTAAAGGAAGAGAAGGTGGAGGAGTTTAAGGAGAAAATTACAGAGTGGGGCAAAGGGGGGAATGGATGCACAAGAGGCAGGAGTCAGATGAATAGAGAGTATGACGTTGAGGATTGTCAGATTGGAAAAAGTTACAGAGGTAGAGAGGGGAAAAGCCAAGAACAAGAATTTTAAAGTTGGAGCAGGATACCAGGAGACAATGTTAGCAAGAGCAGGGGTGATGGATGAGTAGAAATTGGTCTGGGATAGAATATGGGCAGCAGACTTTTGAATGAGCACCGAGGGTGGAGGATGGCAGGCTGGCCAGGAGATCACTGGATTAATTGGATCTGAAGGTGATGAAGGCATGAATGTGGTTTAAGCGGTAGATGAGCTGAGGGAGGGCTGAAAACAGACAATGTTACAGAGTTGTTACAGGCAGTTTTTGTGATGGTGCGGATAGGAGTTTTGAGGCCAACACTGTGACCACCCTGTGAATGTAACAAGGGGAGGGATAGATTGAATGTAACAGGTGGAGGGATAGAATGAATGTAACAGGGGGAGGGATAGATTGAATGTAACAGGGGGAGGGATAGAGTGAATGTAACAGGAGGAGGGATAGAATGAATGTAACAGGGGGAGGGATAGAGTGAATGTAACAGGGGGAGGGATAGAGTGAATGTAACAGGGGGAGGGATAGAGTGAATGTAACAGGGGGAGGGATAGAGTGAATGTAACAGGGGGAGGGATAGAGTAAGAGACGCTGGAGCAGAGTTTGCGATGAGGGGTCGAAGACAATGGCTTCAGTCTTTCCAGTGCTTAGCTGGAGGACGCTGTAACTCATCCAAGACTGGACAGGGGTCGAATTTGGTCAAGGCCTCCACCCGCCCAAGTGCTGCCCAAAGTGCCGCCGATGGCCGCTGAGGTACCGGACGGTACTTTCGGCGGGGTTTTCATTGGCAAGGTCTCTCGAAGGTTGGTGGGCGGCAAATGGGCAACGTACGCCGCCAATCTGGGCGGCAGCGGGTGGGAGGTCTCATTCTCGGCGGCAGGTGCACTTGCCGCCCGAGTGCCGCCGAGGATGGAGTCAGGCCCACGGAGGGTCAAACAGCTGAAAATAAAAATCATCAGGAAAAAATGTAAAAACGATCGGAAGACCTTCGGGGGATCCCATTCAGGCAAGTCGCTGTAGGAAAAAAAAAATGTTCACTAACCTTTTTTTCAGGATCTTCATACCGACCGTCAAGGACAGACCAGCCTCCAGCCAATGATAAACCCCCGTTCTGGTGCCGACTCCCGCCCGCATGAATATGGGAGCTCGGTGAGCGGGAGGTCAGTTGCGCCACTCGGCCGTCCGCTGACGTCAGTGGGAGGTTCCCGGCGGCTCTCCCCTCCCGCCTTCTCCAGGCCACGTCGAATCTTGGGCACTGGGCGGATCTTGCAGAAGAATGTCGGCGGCAGTGGGCAGCAAGCTGATCAATTTCGGCCGATGATACATCCATAGGCAGCATGTAAATGAGGAGGGCGTAAGGATAGATCATTGGGGTTGAGATGGGTTGAAAAAGAATCCTAAGGAGCTTTGGCTACAATTGGATAAATAAGAGAAGGCAAAGGAGAAGGAGATTTGGACGACAATGGTGTCGTTGACAGTGTCAAAAGCTGCAAAGAGCTGGAGCAGGGTGAGGAGGGATAATGGGGGTGTAATTGGTCACTGCTAGGAGCTGATAGCAAATCTTTTTAAGGACCACTGATTAAGACACTCAACACCCAGTGGAACTGGGACCAGCTTGTATGGCACACGCTCCACACGGGGTCCTACAACTGGCTTAGGGCTCCGGATTACAAATTTAATAAACCTCCAGCCTCTTTTGGGTGGGAGTCTTAGTTGCCCATGTAAATGCCTGCATTAAAATTGAATGAGGCAGGCAAAGGGTGCTACCACATTTTCCTCTGCTGGTCATGCGAGAACCGGACATGCTGTCATTAGAAAAATTCTCTCTCCAAATTGATTCCTTAAGCTCGGGTCACCCTCTAGTACTTTGCCCATGTTTCATGTGTGAGTTATAATGAGTGTTAGCAGGTTATTTGGCCACACATGGAGTATTACAGCCGAGCCCCAATATACACAAGTGAACTTCCAGCAAGAGTCAGCAACTGGTGATCAGGGGCAGCAACCCAGGCTGATTTTTCCTCTCTCTAACTCCGGTGCACTGAGACCAATTGTAATACCCCCACTATTGCACTGCCTGAGATCAGTGAACTTCGGGCCTTTCTGGGATCTTCCTGGTCGGCGAGGCTCAGTTACATGCTGCACTAACTTGTTGAGCTGGGAGGATGTATGTTAGCTTTGTAATGCATTAGCCAAGCATATTCTGCCACTACAAATATTTAAATATTTTAAAATATAAGCTAATCCTTTAGGGTTTTCTTTCTTTGCGATTTATTTCTGAATATCTCCTTTCGTTAGTTTTCAAATGCAGACTTAGCAGAGATAAGAAATATTAATTGTTAGAGAAGGTGCCCCTTCTCGGGATTAGTAGGAAGATCCTAACATCCGGCTCCTACTCCCTGCTCCTTGATCGGCTGCCGGCATGTGCTGAAGTCTGGTGGGAGGCAGGATGAATGAGCTGTCCTGGTGAGTGGTCAGGTGCGGAGGCGGAGGGAATGCTGTTATCAGCAGACAGAGGAGCAGTGCTACAGGAATGAAGAGCAATTAATATAATCATCAGACTGGAGCCTGCTTTACATGCCACTGATTGCAGGGTTCACATAGTGGCACTACACCTCTGGGTCACCCTAATATCTAACACTGCAAGAGCTCTGCTGTGATGGACATGCTCAGACATCTGCAGTATTATCTGGACCTCAAGCGCATATGGATTGATGTCTGTGTCTGCTAATCATATATATATATATATATTTGTATACCCTTACTTGTTTTCATATATAATTTCTAAATGCATAAATGTTTGTGTATGTGCATGCATTTGTTTGTGTACATGTATTATATTGGGGTATATTTTTCTGTATATAGATGAATGTTTGTGGAGGTATATGTGAATGTGTATGTATGTATGTTTCTGCATGATACATGTTTCTTGTTGTGTTTCTGCATATGCTATCGATAAAAATGTTAGTTTATGCATGAGTATGTCTTTTAAATGTGCTTTGTATATATGTTTTTTTCTGTATGAGTGCACACAGTGGTATGAATTTGGATGATTATGTAGTCAGAATTACTGTTGACTCTCCATTTGTTCAATCAGCCAACCATCTCTTAAGCCTTTGTCAGGGGAAAATTGAACACTTGGCAGACTGAATTTACCGCCACCACTCAGACACAGATCTCAGCAAAGGTTGCATTGGCCCCAATTACTGCTGTTGGAAGATTCTGTTTTTTTACTCCAAATGTTTTACTTACAGTGGCAATGGCAAAGCCCAAAGTTTATCAAAGTGCATGAAGAACATTGGCTGCTAACATCGAGAACAGCACTCGCCCTCCCCAGTGTATTCAAGAGCATTCCAACACAACCCATAGCAAGTATTGGGAATTATGGATTAGACAAACCTGCTAATGTATTAACGTCACTAATATATTTATTAACATAGAGTCAGCCATAAAATACAGTGAAGACATAAAATGTACAGGGTGAAATAGCCTTAACAGCCATTGGCAGTGCTGTATCTTTGATGGAGTTTTGTTGCAAGTCGGGATATAGTTTGCAGCACAACTCTGCCAGTCATCATCATCATAGGCAGTCCCTGGGAATCGAGGAGGACTTGCTTCCACTCTTAAAGTGAGTTCTTAGGTGGCTGTACAGTCCAATACAAGAGCCACAGACTCTGTCACAGATGGGACAGATAGTCGTTGAGGGAAGGGGTGGGTGGGACTGGTTTGCCGCACGCTCTTTTTGCTGCCTGCGCTTGATTTCTGCATGCTCTCGGCGATGAGACTCGAGGTGCTCAGCGCCCTCCCGGATGCACTTCCTCCACTTAAGACGGTCTTTGGCCAGGGACTCCCAGGTGTCAGTGGGGATGTCACACTTTATCAGGAAGGCTTTGAGTGTGTCCTTGTAACATTTCCGCTGCCCACCTTTGGCTCATTTGCCATGAAGGAGTTCCGAGTAGAGCACTTGCTTTGCCTCCCTGGTGTCTCCCTGGTGAATCGCAGTTTACACATAAGGAGATATTTTCCTGGATCTGCAATGAATCGCTTGGGCTGCAAATACTGGAATATGGGACAGGTCAAAGGATACATCTGTATCTCTCCCATCTTGCACCCTTCGTGAACTCATCCAAAACGCTGCTGCCCATGTCCTAACTTGCACCAAATCCCATTCACCCATCACCCCTAAGCTCGCTGACATTTATTGGCTTCCGGTCCGGTAATGCCTCAATTTGTAAATTCCCATCCTTGTTTTCAAATCCCTCCCTATTGCGGTAATCTCCCCCAGCTCTACAACCCTCTGAGATATCTGTACTCCTCCAACTCCGCCATCTTGGGCATCCCTGATTTCCTTTGCTTCCACTATTGGCAGCTGTGCCTTCAGCTATCTAGGCCCTAAGCTCCGAAAATCCCTTCCTAAACCTCGCCACTTCTTTTTCTTTAACACACTCCTTAAAACCTACCAACTTCAGTGGAAATAAAAATCGAGAGTGATATAAAACTGACTGCCAATTCGCTATCGCCCATTTTACATTATCGCACAAAGTCACGTGGGCTTCCAAGTTAACTGACGGGAAATTCCATTGTGCACAAATTATATCATTGAAAGTCCACTCACACATTACGATGGAGTCCTGCCTGTTTTTAGTGGGAGCTTCTTGAACTTGACCAGAAGTTGATTAATCATAGAATGATACAGCTCTTTGGTAGAGCTATCCAATTATTCCCACTCTCTTGTGCTTTCCCCATAGCCCTGTAATGTAATGTACATTATCAAAGGAGATCAAGCCCAACTGATCTCAACCCAAGTTTCCGTTCTGTTACTCCCGATTGCACACATCTGGTTTTAATGGAGCCTAGAATTGGAGCTCACATCTTTGAATCAAGCCCTAGATTGTTTAGGTTCTTTCTCTCTTCGATTGCTGACTAAAGTATTAACCAACAGTGACCCTTCCCTGCATAACATAGAGGTATTCCCATGCAAGTCCCCTAGGATCTACTAAATCCTTGGTGTGATTGCTGGGGACAGCCTTGTGTACCACTCTGGCTGAAGTGCTCCTGTTGGTGAAATGGTAAACATTGGCCCTGAAATCACAGCTACCCCAGGTCTGTATGGAGTGTGGTACATGTTTATATATGCAGATTATAGATATACTCTCTGTGTAGTCACTGTATAGTTGCATAAGATGGAGACTTGTTACCTGATGTACTATCAATAAGATTTACACTGTGTATATACTATGCTGGCACCACTAGAGGGTGCAACTGGTGGAGACTGGGGTTTCCTGCCCTTGTGGTAGAGGCTGTCCACCAGAGGGCACTGCGGTGGGAGACCTGAGGGTCACCTGCATAGGTGTGCAGGGCTCAGTATAAAAGGCTGCCCACCATGCTTGTGCCTCACTCTGGAGTTATGAATAAAGGACCAAGGTCATTACAGTTTGAGTACAGCACATTGCCCCATGGAGTCATTCATAAGTACATTACAGACATAACAGTACGGACCCAAGAGGGCATCGCAAAAGCCGGTTTTCTGCACACAATGCGCATGTGCCGAAACCCGGCTTTTCCAATTCTCGGGAAGAAGGACATTCCCATTGCCGAGATTGGGCTATTTGCCCATCTCTTGCCCAGCGAATGTCCTTCAAACTCTTGCACCTGGTAAAAGCAGGCGCATAGCCTACTTTTACCAGTGTAAGAGTTTTAAAACATATCAAAAACAAATAAAAATAACATTTAAAAATACATATTTATGTTAAAAACCCTGCCCACTAAGGTCATTTTATTTTAAACTATAATTAAACTTTTTTTTAAATCGGCAAATATTTTTTTTTCAAAAACATTTCTATCAACTTTAATTTCTATAATGTATTTATGTAAGGTGTTTTTCAAAAATTTTATGTAGTGTTTGGGTGTTTGAGGGTGTTTCTCATTCATAGTAATAGGAGTTTTGGACTTATGAAACGTCTATTACTATGAATGAGAAAATACTTTACCGTGATTGGGAGTCCAGGCCCACGTGACTCCTACGGATGTTGCATAAGGAGAGAAGGCCTCGAGTCCGGGATCTCTGGTGAGCATTCGACCAAAAGGTAACTACGCATCTTTTCCCCTATTTTTAGTCGAATGCCCACGTGAAGAAGAAACGGGGATTTCAGGGGCAATGTATTAGTCACCTGTTTTATGCAGAGGTGGACTGAAGGCTGACTGATGTTGCTGATATCCCCAGGATCACAAGGCAAAAATGTTCAGGGTAGTTGTCACCTTAACCGGCACTCGCAGCGGAGTTTCTGCCCTGGAGCAGGGCTGCAGGCTCACTGCTTCCCTCGTGGTTCACAGCTCCTGAAGGCATTGCTCCTTTGTGAGGTCTAGACCGTTTCTCTGAATCCAACATGGTTGGGTGTCAACATAACAGTGGGTAGATCTCCTCCTCCTATATTGGTGCATGTCCTCCCTGGAATCTAAATGCATTTCTTCTTTATCATCCTCCTCTTCCTCCTTCAAGTCACACATATGCATTGTGCTGAGGATGATGCTGTTAGTCAGGAATTCTCCAAGTATTGCCCTACTGTGGCAGCTAAATGTACAAGGTATCTCACCCTCACTTCATTGAAGAAAAACTGTTTGTTCAGTGTGTATTCAAGTAGTTGCTTGTCCTCTTTTACCTTTGCAGCTTTTGAAATGCAGCACTAGCAAAATGAATGCCCAGTTTATATCACATAGTCAGCACAGGACCTACAACCATCGGAAAGAGAGGAAACCAATAGGTAGACAAGAATGATGTCACTTCAGTAATGTTTAATAACAGCATCTGTTTCAGGCGCACAGGATCAGCCCCCGCCTGACCCGTAACTGGCGTCCATACTGTTACACAAAATGGAGCACAGACACAGTGTAAAAAGCCTCTGCCCCTTTTTGCATCCCAGAAATGGGCACGCACAGAGCACAATGCAATGGAAAATCAGCACTGCCTTTACCTTTTAAAGTACTCGACCTTATGAATCTGTACCTTTGTACAATAAATTGTGCAAAAAGGCAACAATGATTTGACAGTAGACATGGTGATTTACAGTGTAGGGTAAGTTTTCCAAATCCGCACATGTAGCTAAATACCTCACACATCATGAAGTCATGTTGGGGGTCCACTCTGAAAATCTACCCTTCTCGGTAGTCCCAGCAGCAGTTTACCACACACATGCTGTAATGTATTTGCTTCAAGGGTTCTTTATTTAAGAATTCATAGGAACACATTGCTATTTAGAACTAGTTGATTTATTAGCAAAAGGTTTAACAATCACACTACACATTACCAGTTCACCCACCAGGCTCACAACCACCTGCCTCATCGTGGATCTCCCAAACTCAACTGGCTGGGGTTTTATTGAGTCTTGTGGACATCACTTGACTGGCTAAGCCACTCCCAACTCAACAGTTCTACAAACCTTGAGCACACTGCTTCCCCTTTTTTTTAGAAGCAAGGTATTTATACAATATTTTAAAAGATTACTAATCATGATTACAATTTTACAAATTCAACTGCTGAGCCTGAGTATCTTGTTGTAAGCTTTTAGCTTCCTCCTGCTCCGACCTCCATTTCTTTGCAGTTGGCTGGCTATGCTCAATTTCCATATTCTTATTTGACTCCGGAGATCATCTTGGGGAATTTCTGTTTTTGGGGCATGTAACCCAGGATGGCTGACTTCTACCTTCATGTGTCCTCTTGAGTTTCCTTGGAACTCTTACATCCGTCCTCGTGTTAGCTTTCTTCCGAAGATCTTGATATTCCCAGTTATCAATATCCTGTCTAATTGGTTTGCATTTCCTTGTTGGTCTTCTCAACTGAACCCCAACTCTACCTCCCCCCCCCCCCACCCCTGGAATATACAGAGTCTCTGCGAGATTGTCCCATACCCGCAGAACCGCCTTCAGTCGGCTGTATCTGAGTGGGTGGGGATATGGTTGTTGTAACCATTGTGTCCATTGAAGTACTTGGATCTGCCAATTTACCCTGATCATCGTCCATGTCAGGCTCATAATTATCTACTCGTGGTACCGAAGATGCACCACTCACTAGCAACAGTTGATTTACATGAACCTTCCTGATATATTCACCAATTTTGACCAAGTACTGCTTGGTGCCACATACCTGAATAATTGTACCAATGCCGCATTTGCTTGGACTTGCCCTTTTCGACGAACTGAGAACTCTGACCTGATCACCCTCCTGAAAGCACCACTCTTTAGCACCGGAATGATAATGACACCGATTGTGCCTTCTCGCTACCTTATCAGACAAGTTTGGTTGCAATAAACTGAGACATGTCCTCAGCCTACACTTCATCAATAATTCTGCAGGTGTGTACCCTGTTGTAGAATGAGGCATCGTCCTGCATTTGAAAAGAAAATTTACTAACCTGTGCTTCATGCTCATCGACGATCCAGTCTGTAGAACTTGTTTCTGCAAAGCTTCCTTGACAATCCGAACCGACCTTTTAGCTGCGCCATTCAAAGCAGGATTATATAGGGCTACCAATGTGTGTTTGATATCGTTGTGTCTGGCAAAATTCGCAAATTGCATGGACTGAAATTGCGGCCCATTATCTGGCACCATTTCTTCGGGCAGGCCATGCAAAAATGCCCCATAATTCATCCAATGTACGCTCTGTAGTCGTAGATGACCCCACATGCCATACCTCCAGCCATTTCAAATGGCTATCGATTAGAATCAGAAAATTATCGCTGCCCCTCGCGCAAAAATCAATATATATTCTTTGGAATGGTCTTGGCCAAGTTCATGTTTGCAGCGTTTTAACTGGCATGGTCCTACAGTCTTGACAGATCTTACATATCTGACTAATACTTCTAAGTCTTTATCCAACTTCGGGCCACTGCTTTCATGCCGATGATGCCATTATGCTCACCGTGAAGTTCCGTCAAAGTTTTAGCCCGTAGTGCACTGGGAATGACTACTCTCAGGCCTCATTTTAGACATCCCCGCTTACATGATAATTCATGTCGACAATGTTAAAAGGGCTTTATCCTCTCATCTAAATGCACCTGATCATCAGACCACCCTCTCAGGGCCGCTGTAACGTGGCATCTTTCTGTGTGTGCTCTGCAGTAACAGAGGCGGTGACCGGAAAGTCCTCGTTAATGATATCCAGAGTGAAAATTGACTGTTCGCGGCCAATTTCAGAATCTTCATGAGGCAACCTTGAAAGGGCATCCGCCACTGCATTATGGGGAGCGGGCAGGGAAGTGGATCTGAGTCCAAGATCAGATCAGCCATGATCTTATTAAATGGCGGAGCGGGCTCGAGAGGCCAGGTGGCCTACTTCTGCTCCTGTTTCTTATGTTCCGGAGCCATCACCATATCTTGCAATTTCTACTTAACTGATTGGAGACCATTTTCATCACCCCGCAATCCTCGATAAACCACCTCACGCTGTATGAATGCACATTTACTCCATTTCAACTTCAAATTATGGTCATTGAACTGTCTGAATACTTCTTCGAAGATTTCCAGGTTTTTCCTCTCTGTGCCGGTGGCTTTTAACACATCATCTTGATTGCACAAACAGTGATTCATTCCCTGTAAGATCGGATCCATGGTAGCCTGAAATATCTTTGGTGAGGACTTGATATCATAGGGCAACTTACTGTATGAATATAAACCTTTGTCTGTATTGACTATCAGACACTTCTGACTATCCTTGTCAACACTGAGATGAGTCTAGGCGTGGGAGAGATCCAGTTTTGTGAAGACTTTGGCTCCCGCCAGTCCTGCTGGTCCTATGATGTTGGTAAAGGGTACTGTTCATCATCATCTGCTCAATTCAGGGTAATTTTATAATCCCACAGAACCATACCGTTTTTTCTGCCTTCGGAACTACAACTAACGGGGTGGTCCAGTCACTCCTATCAGTCTTCACTAAAACTCTGTTTTTCTCCAACTTATCAAACTCTCGCTCACCCTGCGATTTTAATGCATATGGTACCAGCCTTGGTCTACAAAAAATAGGTTTGACATCCGACCTAATCCGAATATGTGCATTGTATCCTCTGATGCCCTCGTATGAGTCCCCAAACACGTTAGCATATTTCTCTAGCAGAGTATCTAGCCGAGACTTAACTATTTCTGTACTACAGACACTGTACCAATCCAAACGAAGCACTCTTGGCCAATCTTTGCCCATAAATGTTGGCTGATTGACATATTTTGTTATAAGAGTAGGTAATCTTGCTTGTTGCCCCTGGTATTGTACTATACACTAATTTGTGCAAGCATCTGCAGTTTTTCCCTGAATATGTTTTCAGCTCTGCTGAGCTTGTCTTTAGTGGCATGCCCCTGAAATTCTTGTAATACGCATTCTGACTCATTATTGAGCAATCAGCCACTGTATCTATTGTCATATTAATCCATCGATTATTAATCAGTACTAACATTCTGAAATCCTGACATAAGGAATGTACTGCCTTGCTCTTCACTGCATATACACCAAAACCTACACTGTTCTGATCGGTTTCATAAGAACATCAAAACATAAGAAATAGGAGCAGGAGTAGGCCATTTGGCTCCTCGAGCCTGCTCTGTCATTTAATAAGATCATGGCTGATCCGATCATGGACTCAGCTCCACTTCCCTGCCCGCACCCCATAACCCTTTATTCCCTTATCGTTCAAAAATCTGTCTATCTCTGCCTTAAATATATTCAATGACCCAGCCTCCACAGCTCTCTGGCGCAGAGAATTCCATAGATTTACAACCCTCTGAGAGAAGAAATTCCTCCTCATCTCAGTTTTAAATGGGCGGCCCCTTATTCTAAGACTATGTCCCCTAGTTTTAGTTTCCCCAATGAGTGGAAATATCCTCTCTGCATCCACCTTGTCGAGCCCTCTCATTATCTTATATATTTCGATAAGACCACCTCTCATTTTTCTGAACTCCAATGAGTATAGGCCCAACCTTCTCAACCTATTTTCATAAGTCAACCCCCTCATCTCCGGAATCAACCGAGTGAACCTTCTCTGAACTGCCTCCAATGCAAATATATCCTTCCTTAAATACGGAGACCAAAACTGTACACAGTACTCTAGGTGTGGCCTCACCCTGTACAGTTGTAGCAGGACGTCTCTGCTTTTATATTCAATCCCCCTTGCAATAAAGGCCAACATTCCATTTGCCTTCCTAATTACTTGCTGTACCTACATACTAACTTTTTGTGTTTCATGCACAAGGACCCCTAGATCCCTCTGTACTGCAGCACTTTGCAATTTTTCTTCATTTAAATTATAATGTGCTTTTCTATTTTTTCTGCCAAAGTGGATAACCTCACATTTTCCCACATTATACTCCATCTGCCAATTTTTTGCCCACTCACTTAGCTGCCTATATCCCTTTGCAGATTTTTTGTGTCCTCCTCACAATTTGCTTCTACCCAGTGAAGTCTTTGATAATCGTTGGGCATGTCCTTGGATTTACATGCGGCTGCAATGTGTCCCCTTACTTGGCACCGGTAGCATCTTGCCCACTTGAACTGACACTGTTGTGCAGTATGGTTGCTATTACACCTATGACATATATTCTTCTTGGTTTCATAACTCTCCCTCCGACTATGGCTCACCCTCATCTGCGTTTCTACAGCCCAGTGACTGTAAACTGCTACTACTGCCAGTAATGGGTGAAATTCCTTAATAGTTTTCTCTTCCATTTCCATGGAGGTGGCTATCTTGCAAGCCTTCTCAAAAGAGAGACCATCCATACCTAACAATTTTGATTGAATGCGTTCATCCATTAGTCCACATACAAATTTATCCCGAAGAGCCCTATCTTCAAATCCTACAAAATTGTTGTGTAGAGATAATTTTCTTGTGGCAACAATGTATTCACTGATGGTTTTATCAGGTCTTTGGTTTCTCATTGCGAACTTACAGCTCTCCGCTACTTCTAAAAGCTGTGGATCAAAGTGATTCTCCAATATCTGTAGTATGTCTGAGAATGAAATATCCTTAATCTTTCATAGGGTTAACAAATTTACTAAGATACCATAATTCTCTGCACCAATCATGATTGACAGAATAGCTTTCATCTTCTCATGCACTGCTTGACTGCTTAATTGCAAATCTGCCACACCTGCTGAGACTTCATTGATGTCATTAGCTCTAAAAAAACATTTGCACTCTTTCACTGTAAGATCTAAATGATTCCTTATTCCTGTCAAAGGCTCCCAAATTATTGAATAACTCGTTGTCACATCCATATTGTCTTCTTAGCTTAATAGCCATTAATACCTCTCAATAATCTTGACTGGCTTTTCAATGATTCTGAATGGCTTTCCACAAGTTCTATTTGTCAGTTCAACACTTCTGCAATCATTAAAAAATTGCACTACCAGTCTCTCATTCGGGAATCACGCTACCGGTTTAACTTCTTGCCGTGCTCCACTTGCATTTGCCTTCTCATAATGGGAAATTCCACCAGAGATTTCAGAAGAAATCTCATCTCTTTTGCCATTTTGTAATGTATTTGCTTCAATGGTTCTTTGCTTAAGAATTCATAGCAGCACATTGCTATTTAGAACTAGTTAGTTTATTAGCAAATGGTTTAATAATCACACTACACATTACCAGTTCATCCACCAGGCTCACAACTACCTGCCTCATCATGGTTCCCCTGAACCCAACTGGCTGGGGTTTTATTGAGTCTTGTGAACATCACTTGACTGGCTAAGCCACTCACAACTCAACAGCTCTACAAACCTATGAGCATACTCACAGTGGCATATGTTACACATACCATACTCCACTATGAGTACAGATTTTCTCCTGCAAATAAGATATGCAAGCATCTCATGCACATTGCACTGAGCTGCAGCTCCACTGAACAAGATGGGCCCTCAGCACAGACGCCATGACTGATAGCGGATGCCATGCGTGAGAGAGGGCTTGGGTTAGAAAGCATCAGCATCATAGGCGGTCCCTCAAAGCGAGGATGACTTGCTTCCATGCCAAAAAAGGATGAGTTCACAGGTGTTTCGGATGAAGAACCCGAACTATATCCTCAAGGGTGGAAGATGCCTGTGCGTGGATTTTTTTAACGTGTCGTGGCCATTGCACACCAGCCACCATACAGGCTTGACAGGGCTAGGTCTTGGTCCAGTGGCAAGGACTACCTGCAGAGACCTGCTCTGCTGCACAGACCTAGTGTACATATGCATCGCAGTATGGGCTGGTCCGTGCTGCCCCTGGGTCCCTGGCCCCAAACTCATGCCTCCCCTGGGCCCCGAGTCTCTCGCCGCTCCTTTGCCCTGATCTCGCCGCTCCTGCTCTATTTGCCCACGCTCCAATCACTGACCTGGAGCTTGCTGATGTCACTTTTCATTGCCGTTGCCCTCCTGCACCAGCTCGCGCTGTACCTTGCAATGGTATGCCTCTATGCTGCTCCCATGGCTGCCGCACGCCACTCCTTTTATGGCCCCGACCTGCCACTGATGGTTTCTAGCAGGTCTTGACCTCCACACTGAAATAAGAGGAACACGATAGAAATAAGAGGCCTCCACATTAGAAATAAGAGGAACACGATAACCTGCATTACTCCAAAAGCAGGCATCCAGCCTCAGACAGTGTTGTCTGCTGAAACTTGGAAACTTTCACTCTAGTTCTTGTAGAGCACCAGGTCTCACTGTAGGAGACTATCACCTTCTTTGGATTGTTCCTGCACTGGTGAAGGAAAGCACCAACTGTTTCTATGGGAAAAAAAGGTCACCAAGCACATTGCGGCCATAAGCAGCCGATGACAAGCCTTAACAAAAGGAAATCCGCTTTAATGCTTTAACATCATAACAGTTCAAGGGAAATTTCAAAATATCATCATTCAACACTAATTTTTATTATGGCCTGCAGCACGAAAAAATTATACACCACTGTATATGAAGCCAACAGTGACTACACTTCAAAAGTGCTTCATTGGCTCTAAAGTGCTTTGGTCGTAAAAGATGCTATATAAATGCAAGTCTTTCTTTCAAGCACATTCAGTTTGATTCTGAAGAACTAAAATGCAATCAAAATAGTGACCATTTAAAAATGTAGGGCTGGATTTTCGGTCTTCTGCCGTCCCTGTTAGTACCCTGGAGGGGTGGCAATGGCAGCGCTAAGCACTTCTGGGCAGGCGGCCAGCTTCCAGTGCCCCGCGGGGACATTCGGTGCCGGTTTCGAGGGAACGTGGAGCATTACCGCCCAGAAGAGGCGGGCCAGTGTGCAATGTCTCTGTTTGCGACACGACTCGATTGTTGGCTGCCGCCCAATCTATAGCGCTCTGTAGAGCGCCGTGCTGGGACTGCCTGTTGAAAGTGGGCAGTCCGAGCTGCAGCAGCCACAGTGAGGTCAGTAATATCGACTTCAGGTAAATGTGATTGTTTTTTTTTTGCGATATATGTTGTGGTGGCGTGAGTTATTTGTTAGGAATGTTTTTAGGTGGTTTTTTTCAGGTTCCCCCCCGCCCCCCCCCCTGCCCAGGCCTCTCTTATTGCGCTCCAAGGCCGGCTGTTTAGCTCTGGATTTTCACTTGCTCAGCCAGCCGAGCACCCTAAAAGAGGTGTGCAACGCCTCCCTTAGCGCTCCGCCCCACACTCAGGGCCCAGCTGATGAATTTTGCTGACTGAGGTGCAAACTGTTCCCGGACGCAAACTTTCCCGCCCCGTCGCCATTACCGCCCCGAAATGAGCAGAACCGATTATCCAGCCCATAGTGGCTCACTAGTCACACTAGTGGGGTGCACAGTTTTTATTAGCTGATATAAAACAGAGATAGCGATTGCCAGCACACTGCTATGGCCCTGTGAGTCGTTGTCTTGTAACATAAAATCAGTTCTTTGGTATCGGGTAATTTTCTGCATTCATGGTGTTCCTCAGGATCCAGATTGAGTTAAATCTGCATTTTAAATCACTTTTACATAGAAAAAATACCATTAATGAGGCTAGCAGACTCCAGCTTCTGTTTAACAAACATTTACTCAGTGTTCACAAACACACTCCGCCAGTTATTTATATAGCAACAAATGGGATTACTTCACTAAACACTTGTCCTATTTGACCATTAAATCTGTTGATTCATGGCAACAACATAATCACAGAGCCTTCTATGTTTGTGTTTCCTTTTGTTTTCCACATCAAGATATTGTGCACAAGAATAGCCATGTACATGTGGGAAAATGGCTGTGTGCTGGAGGAATTAGCAGCACATGCAAACAAGACATCAGTATTAATCTGTAAAGCACCAAACAATGTGAAGGAACTGAATGACACCACACTACATATGAATGCAAGGCTGTTTTATATACACAATGCCACAATTCTTGTAATGTTCAGGACATCATAGGGAGAACTTTACACACCTGGCATTGCAGTAATAGGACTATGATGCAGCCAGCTGATTGCTCACCAGACGCTCGTCCAATTCCATGTGGTTTATCAAGAACATACCCAGATGAGGAGGAATTTCTTCTCTCGGAGGGTTGTAAATCTGTGGAATTCTCTGCCCCGGAGAGCTGTGGAGGCTGGGTTGTTGAATATACTTAAGGCGGAGATAGACAGATTTTTGAGCGATAAGGGAGTAAAGGGTTATGGGGAGCAGGCAGGGAAGTGGAGCTGAGTCCATGATCAGATCAGCCATGATCTTATTGAATGGTGGAGCAGGCTCGAGGGGCCAAGTGGCCTACTCCTGCTCCTATTTCTTATGTTCTTATGTTCTTATGTTGATTGCACAAGTTAGCAGGAAATGGTAATCATCTGGGCTGAAGCTGCAGTGGAGTGAGGGTGGAAGCAGTAGCATGCGATCTATAGGTTGAGACCCGATTAAGCATTAAGGTTCGGAGGGGTAGAGAAAAACATACAACAGTCTTATCTGACAGGAAAGAATTGTTCTACTCTTGATTGCCAACTGAAGTGGTTTTTTCAGCTTTCGATGAACGGCAGCTATTTCCATCAGAAATAGTGCCGTGAAGTCCTCCATATGTTTAGTCTCTCTTGTACTTTATTGGCCAGTCACTCTGAGAGATAATAAAGGCAATGTGGCTTTAGTGGTTATACCCAATCTAGGTGCAATTGATATAGATTGGACAGAAAGTCACATTTGGTGATGAAAGACACGGCCAAACATATGGACAATTTCAGGCTCCTTTACATTCCTAGTAATTGATGCTAATTGAAATTTGAATGTGCAGATTTGAACATTTCTTTGGGGTAGAATTTACTCTGAGCTATATTTTCCCTTGTAAAGACTTGACTTACATTGTTCCTGTCTGCACCAGTTTTAACAAAGCTATTAACCCATTTATTTTTCAGCAAGTTTACGACTTCATTAAAATAGTGCATGCAGTAATTCAACATGAGAATGCAAATCAAGCTCACAGTAATTTCTACCTCTTGAAATTTTTATAAGAGTGTAGTAATCGCCCTTGAATTTCCCCTGAATTTTTGGCATAGAAATGCCAGATTTTGGGCAGGTTGGGGCAGAATTTATGGTGGGACCTGGTTATGCTGGGTCCCTCACTCTTTTCTGTGCCCATCAAAATTTTCTAAGCATTTGTGAGTTAGTGTATACTACAGAAATGGGAAGGTGTGGGAATCACATCATGCAGTATAATTCCCACCCTTGAATCCTTGGCAATGCTGGACCCCAGGGGCAATAGTGCATCCCTGACAACCAGGGGATGTCAAAGTTAAAAGAGTCGGGTTTCAATACCGCAATCAAAGCACTGAAACCAGCCAACCAAGTAACAGGCCAGTTTTTTTAAACTCCTTTTGGGACCTTTGAGTGTGAAGCCAGCTCACACTGTGGCCAGGGCTGACACTAAGGGCTCAATTTTGGCCAGGAGTGGCTCCGTCTTTTTGGAGTAACTTGGTTTTTTTGGCGTGTCTTAAAAATCCCTATTTCTCCAATCAATTTGCGCCAGTGTACTGAGTTAGTTACGATTTTTTTGTTTCTTTTTTTTTCTCAAAAGGGGGCGTTACCAGCCACCTATGCCAGTTCTGCCCAGTTAGACAACTTTGGTCAGCTAATCATTACTCCAAATCTACTTAGGCCAGTGTAGGTGGCCACTTGAAAAAACCCTTGCAGAGAGTTAAAGAAATCGGCGCAGGTAGGTACATTGGAGGCCATTCGGCCTGGGATAGGGGCAGGAAGCGAAGCGGAGAGAACCTGCACCTAAAGCACCAAGATTTACAAACCACCAAAGCTTGCAAACAAAAAGTTCTAAGAATTCAATAACAAATAAAAAATTAAAACTCAGCCCAGGAAGGCAGCAGGCCGGCCGGTGCGGGAGGCCACTCGGCCTGGACTAGGGGCGGGACAACAATGCACCGAGAGGCACTCGGCCTGGGCTGGGGGCGGGAGCGATTCAACTGGCCAACATCGGGGCCCAAAGAGCAGCTGCAGCAAGCAAAATCACCAGCGAGGCTGCAGCAAGCAAACGGAGAGGCTGGGGATGAGGAGCTATTCAACTGGCCGACATCGGGGCCCACGGAGCGGCAGCCACAAGCAAAAAATTAAGAGAGGTCACAAGACTCAAGGAGGGGGAGGAGAGAGGAGAGAGAGGTCACAAGACTCAAGGGGGGGAGGAGAGAGGAGAGAGAGATCACAAGACTCAAGGAGGGGGAGGAGAGAGGAGAGAGAGGTCACAAGACTCAAGGGGGGGAGGAGAGAGGAGAGAGAGGTCATAAGAATCAAGGAGGGGGAGGAGAGAGGAGAGAGAGGTCACAAGACTCAAGGGGGGGAGGAGAGAGGAGAGAGAGGTCACAAGACTCAAGGGTGGGGGGGAGAGAAGAGGACAAAAAACCTTTGGTGTGGTCCATCCATACAGACCTTGGCGGGAGAGAGTGAGAGAGAGAACTGCAAAACTGTGCTGCCTGTTTTCCTGCCATTTTGACCTTCTTTGAAAGTTTAACTTTAAGTATGGGGCAATATTGTCAATGCCATACCTTTTGCGAGCGTTCTGCATCATTGTGCTACATAGGAGACAATTGATTGGAATTCATCACATCGGGAACATCAGAGCCCGTAGGCTGCTGGTCTGGAGGCCTTACCCACCTCGGCAATTTCGAGGTCAGACGTTCGTACCTGGACCTGAGTGATGCAGATTGTGTCAGAAGGCTGCGGTTCAGCAGAGAAGTTGTTTGTGAGATCTGTGACTTGCTGAGACCAGACCTACAGCCAAAAAGCGGCAGGTGGACTGCTTTGTCAGTTGAAGTGAAGATTACAGCTGCACTTTCCTTCTATGCCTCCAAATCGTTTCAAGCTACAACTAGAGATGTGAGTGCCATCTCTCAACATGCAATACATATCTCCATTCGCCAGGTCACGGCTGCACTGTATGCATGGAGGAATGACTTCATTAAGTTCTCAATGACCGGTCAAGCAATTCATGACAGGGCTATGGAATTCTCAAGGATTGCTGGCTTCCCAAAGGTACAGGACTGCATTGATTGTACCCACATTGCCTTTCGAGCACCTTTGAAGGATACCAAGCTGTTCAGGAATAGAAAAGGCTTCCACTCCGTGAATGTGCAGCTCGTGTGTGACAACATACATCGCATCATGTCAGATACCCTGGCAGCACCCATGATGCGTTCATCCTACACGATAGCGTTATATCTAGCATGTTTGAGCAGCAGCCAGAAGGGCAGAGCTGGCTACTGGGAGACAAAGGGTACGGCCTGACCACCTGGCTCATGACGCCCCTACGCGCAACCCGGACGGAAGCTGATCGTCAATACAACATGTTGCACATTGTGACGCGCAGCATCATAGAGAGGACCATTGGCATATTGAAACAGTGTTTCCGATGCCTGGACCATTCCGGAGGCTACTTGCAATACTCCCCTGAGATTGTCGGTCAGTTCACTGTTGTGTGCTGCATGCTGCACAACTTAGCTATCTTGAGGCAGCAGCAGCTGATAGTGGAAGAAGACCCACCTGCGGTGAGAGTGGCTGATGATAATGATGTGGAAGATGCAGGTGATGTGCAGGAGGAGGATGATGATGAGAATAAGGAAACCATGCAAGTGCCTGAGGCCGCAGCATGACGCCAGAGGAGGGCGGACCATCGTGCTCCTTTAACGATTGCTCGAGCCTTGCGCCAGCAGCTCATCCATGAACGCTTTACTGATGCTGAAGGCTCAGCGACAACTATTCCGCATGGACATGTTTATTTTTTGGAGCTGTTCCTAAAGGTTGTGTTGTGTTAATGGAACATGATTCAGTTTTAATGTAAAATATATTTTATTCAAAAGTTTACAATGTACTTAACTTTAGTGTAATAAAATTATTCTTGTATCAAACTTTACTTTAATATGACTCTTTAAGATCACTTATAAACTTGTAAAGTTACATAACTTACAAGAAACTTTCAGTTTGAAAACACTTATATGCTAAGATCACTTAAAAACTTTAAGATCACTTATAAAGTTGTAAATTTACATAACTTACAAAAAACTTTCAATTTGAAAATAGTTACAACAGTAACATCAACAGTAACAACAACAGCAGCAACGAAAGGCTGCACCCATCTCTCATCCCCCTCAGTCTAACACCGCCCGCTGTGCTCGGTCTTGGACTGTCCACCACCCTGCCCGCAGACGGTGGCACAGTGATTTTGGGTTTGGGACCAAGCTTATTCCTTCTAACATCTCTGGCAATGCGCACTTCTTCTTTGGGGGGGGTCAGGTGGTAATGTGGAGTGCCCGACTTGGGGCTCTTCAGAGGTTAGTGTGGGGATTGCACTGGGAGTGGCAGTTGATTCTGTCAATGGGCGCATGATCTCGGTGTGTTCCCTTATTGCAGCAGCTAACTCACACATGCCTTCCCTCATGCACCCTGACAGTGTCTCAGCAGACTGAAACATTCCCTCCCTCATGGACACTATTCTCTCACTGATGTTCCCGGACATCATTCTCATTTCCCGTGCCATTTCTGTGACTTCTCCCGACAGTCCCGCTACCTCATCACTCACCCCACTGATGATGTCCAGGAGTGATCGGGTAAGGTAAATGCTCTCCCCACTCAATGCCATGATCTGAACCATATCTGTTGCATCCTGCACCTCAGGAGAGCGTGGTCCTTTCCCCCACCCTGTGTCTGCCTCGCAGCACCCCACTGGGAGGTGCAGGCTTGGACGCTGGGGCCCTGGGTGTTCCATGCTATATCCCACCACCACTGGGACCCGCAACCTCAGATGGTGGGAAACCATGGAATGTCGCACCAGAACTCAGACCACTAGTCACGGAAGGGACTGCCAATGCCAACTCCGTTAACACGACCTCCTCAAGATTCAGTAGAACAGTGTGGCCTTCATCCATCTCCATCCCCTCCCCCTCACCCCCATGTTGGTCTGGAGGATTGGCTTGGAAGATGTTCTTGTGCTCAGGCTCGTCTGTGTCTGAATCGTCTTCTGGATCTTCAGGATTGGCATCAGGTTTTGCAAAATATAACAGAACAGTCAAATGGTTAGCAGCAGAGGAGGGGGCATTTTGGGTGGCATGATTAGGCTCACACATAGCAGGCCAGGCAGCAGGTTGATTTGAAGGGCCACGATGAATTTTCAGGACTTACCCTCACCCTCGCGTGTGGGCCCAACTTGTTCAGTCCTGATTTTTTTCTCCAGGCAGGACCCATCTAAGCAGCGATCCTGTCTTCCAAGGGTGTCAGTGGGTGCAGATATGGTGGGCCTCTTTCTGTTCGTTTTCTTTCCTTTTTGTTGTGGGACAATTTCTACTGCAAAGATGAAAATGCAACTTTTCAGAGAGGGTGTCTTTCTGCTGGGTGGGACATATACAGCTGGTCACATTTAGAATTGAAATTGCATTGAATAAATGAAAATATTACTTACACTAACTACTTGACCAAGGTCCTGCCATTTTTTTTTACACTGGCTTCCAGATCTCTTGATGTTCACCACTGCGCAGTAATCTTCTGCAACTTTGTTCCAGCATTTCTTCCTTTCTTTGGGTGGCACTTTTGTGCGACCTCTGCTGGTATCCAGCGTATCTTTTCCAGCTAGCTCCTGACGAGCAGCATGGGACCATCGCCTGGTACCACCCAGAGAAAATGCCTTTGTAAAAGCGAGAAAATTGTTATGCTCAAACAAATTGCTTATGTTGTATGATCCATGTAAGCGTTTGGTACTACCGTGATGCGTCGTCATATGGCGTCGGGTGTGTATTGCAACAAGCTAATGATTTTGGGAAATTGCAATCGCTTGTGTCAGGTATGTAACCACAATGTAACACCACTATATTACTGTATACACTCAATCTAGATGCACACCTTGACCTCAAGGGGTGAACTTGTGGGAGACACTCCTTACCTGATCACACAGGTATAAAAAGGGAGGTCCCACGCAGGGTCATCGTCTTTGGAGTCTTGTAAATAAAGAGTTAAGGTCACAGAGTGACCCTGTCCCTGGAATGTGCTTCGTGTGGTTTCATACTGTAGAGTAAGGACTTTACATTGGCGACGAGAAATGGGAATTCACGACCCACGAGAATGGCCACCGGTAGCACAGAGGAACGGTACTGTGTTGGGGAAGACTGAGACGATTTTGTCGAGAGGCTTCAGCAAAGCTTCGTTACGAAAGAATGGCTGGGGGATGCAGCGGCCGACAAGCGAAGGGCTCATCTTTTGACCAGCTGCGGACCAAAGACTTATGCGCTCATGAAGGACTTACTAGCTCCCGAAAAGCAGGCAGACAAAACCTTTGAAGAATTAAGCAAATTGATCGGGGAGCAGCTCAAACCGGCGAGTAACATACATACGCCCCGACACAGATTCTACACCCACCGACGTCGTGAAGGACAGAGCATACCGGACTTCATAGCGGACCTTCGGTGTTTGGCCAGCCTCTGTAAGTTCACAGACGCCTGCAGGGGGGCTTTGCTAAGGGATTTCTTTATCGAGGGCATTGGTCATGCGGGAATTTTCCGCAAATTAATTGAGAACAAAGATTTGACCCTGGAAGCGGCAGCGTTGATAGCTCAAACTTTCATGGCGGGAGAGGAAGAGACGAAAATAATATACGCGCGCAATTCTGTCTCTAACACGGCGATGGATCAAGGAGTCAACATCATCAATGCGACTCAGAGCCCCGCAGGCAAGCAGGGGCAGTCCGACACTCCCCAGGCAGCTATAGACCCCAGAGTAGGACGTCAGCAGAGACAATGGCAGGCTGAACGGACATTCACGCCATCACAGTGGACAATGTGACCTGGGTTGGGGCCATTGACACCCACTAATAGGGTACTCAAGAGCAGTCAAAGGGACAGTCAGCGCGGAATGCCTGGCCATAGTGCCTTTGTTCCCAACAATGGAAACTTTAACTCATGCTGGAGGTGTGGGGGAAAACACTCAGCCAGATCTTGCACATTTCAACAGTTTGACTGCAGGAAATGCAATCTCAGTGGCCACTTAGCTCAAATGTGCAGGAAGCCTGCAACCAGACTAATATATGAGGCGGATGGACCAGAAGAGGGTTCTTTGAGGCAGGATGACTTTTGGGGCAAATCGATGGACTCTGAAGTTCAGTGGGTCCATGTGGCGAATATTCACAGTTCATACACCAAAACGCCACCAATGATGATGAGGGTTTTGTTGAACGGTATCCCAGTACGCATGGAGTTGGACACTGGGGCCAGCCAGTCACTCATGGGCGTTCAGCAATTTGAGAAGCTATGACCACTTAAAGCCAGTAGACCCAAATTAGCACGTATTGAGACACAATTACGGACCTACACTAAAGAAATCATTCCGGTGCTAGGCAGTGCAATGTTGGCTGTCACACAGAATGGGTTAGTGAATTGGCTGCCACTCTGGATTGTCCCAGGCAATGGTCCCGCACTGTTGGGGAGGAGCTGATTAGCCGAGATGAACTGGAAATGGGGGGGTCTTCACGCAATGTCATCTGTGGAGCAAAGTTCGTGCTCACAAATCCTACAACAATTCGATTCACTATTCCAACCTGGCGTCGGGACTTTCAAAGGCACTAAAGTAGTGCTCCACATCACCCCAGACGCCAGGCCAGTGCACCACAAAGCCAGAGCGGTGCCATATGTGATGCGGGAAAAGATCGAGAGCGAATTGGACCGGCTGTTGAGAGAGGGCATCATCTCGCCTGTTGAATTCAGCGACTGGGCAAGCCCCATCGTTCCCGTCCTAAAAGCGGATGGCTCTGTCAGGATCTGTGGCGACTACAAGGCCACCATCAATCGGGTATCCCTACAGGATCAATAACCATTCCCGAGAGCGGAGGACCTCTTCGCCACGCTGGCAGGCGACAAGCTGTTCACCAAGTTGGACCTCACTTCAGCCTATATGACCCAGGAACTGGCCGACGAATCTAAACGACTGACCACCATCACCACGCACAAGGGACTGTTCGTTTATAACAGGTGCCCGTTTGGCATTCGATTAGCAGCCGCGATTTTTCAAAGAAACATGGAAAGCCTGCTCAAATCCATTCGTGAAATGATTGTATTCCAGGACGACATCCTCATCACGGGTCGAGATACCGAGGAACACCTCCACAACCTGGAGGAGGTGCTACACCGACTGGACCGGGTAGGCCTGCGACTCAAGAAGTCTAAATGTGTGTTCTTAGCTCCTGAGGTTGAGTTTCTGGGCAGGAGGTTGTTGCAGATGAGATTCGGCCCACCGAATCCAAAACAGAGGCAATTCGACGAGCACCCAGGCCCTGCAACACATCGGAGTTGCGTTCAGTCCTGGGATTGTTGAACTATTTCGGGAACTTTCTGCTGAACTTTTGCACGTTGTTGGAGCCGCTACATGTGCTCCTGCGTAAGGGTTGCAATTGGTTTTGGGGGGACTGTCAGGAACGGGCTTTTGATCGGGCGCGAAACCTACTTTGTTCAAACAAGTTGTTGACCCTGTACGACCCCTGTAAAAAATTGGTTCTGACATGTGATGCATCGTCCTATGGGGTTGGGTGCGTGTTGCAGCAGGGTAATGCTGAGGGTCAGCTACAACCTGTGGCTTATGCCTCCAGGTCACTCTCTCAAGCAGAACAGGGATATGGGATGGTCGAGAAGGAAGCGCTCGCATGTGTCAATGGTGTAAAAAAAATGCATCAGTACCTCTTTGCTAGGAAGTTTGAATTAGAGACAAACCACAAACCATTAACATCCCTGTTGTCAGACAGCAAGGCTATCAATGCCAACGCATCAGCTCGCATACAGCGATGGGCTCTCACGCTGGCTGCTTACGACTACTCCATCCGGCACCGGCCCGGCACTGAACATTGCGCTGATGCACTCAGCAGGCTTCCACTGGCCACCACTGAACATAAGAACATAAGAACATAAGAATTAGGAACAGGAGTAGGCCATCTAGCTCCTCGAGCCTGCTCTGCCATTCAATAAGATCATGGCTGATCTGGCCGTGGACTCAGCTCCACTTACCCGCCCGCTCCCCATAACCCTTAATTCCCTTATTGCTTAAAAATCTATCGATCTGTGACTTGAATACATTCAATGAGCTAGCCTCAACTGCTTCCTTGGGCAGAGAATTCCACAGATTCACAACCCTCTGGGAAAAGAAATTCCTTCTCAACTCGGTTTTAAATTGGCTCCCCCGTATTTTGAGGCTGTGCCCCCTAGTTCTAGTCTCCCCTACCAGTGGAAACAACCTCTCTGCCTCGAACTTGTCTATCCCTTTCATGATTTTAAATGTTTCTATAAGATCACCCCTCATCCTTCTGAACTCCAACGAGTAAAGACCCAGTCTACTCAATCTATCATCATAAGGTAACCCCCTCATCTCCGGAATCAGCCTAGTGAATCGTCTCTGTACCCCCTCCAAAGCCAGTATATCCTTCCTTAAGTAAGGTGACCAAAACTGCATGCAGTACTCCAGGTGCGGCCTTACCAATACCCTATACAGTTGCAGCAGGACCTCCCTGCTTTTGTACTCCATTCCTCTCGCAATGAAGGCCAACATTCCATTCACCTTCCTGATTACCTGCTGCACCTGCAAACTAACTGAGGGGGCAGCAGAGCAAAGTGCCGAGATGGTCATGGCTGTCGATGCTTTTGTCAGCGCAGGCTCCCCCATCACAGGCTCCCCCATCACAGCCTGCCAGATCAAAATCTGGACAAACAGAGATCGCCTCCTATCCCTGATTAAGAAATGTGTCCTGACTGGGGATTGGGCACCCGCACACGGAGGATGCCCTGAGGAGGTCAGATGGATGGATGAGCTCTCCATCCAAGCCAACTGCCTACTATGGTGCAGCCGGGTAGTTATGCCCCAGAAGGGCAGGGAGGCATTCATCAGGGAACTCCACAGCGAGCACCCAGGCATTGTGCTGATGAAGGCCATTGCCCTGTCACACGTTTGGTGGCCTGGAATTGATTCAGACCTGGAACACTGTGTTCACAGGTGCACGACGTGTGCCCAGCTGGGTAATGCCCCCAGGGAGGCCCCACTCAGCCGGTGGCCCTGGCCCACCAGGCCATGGTCATGCATTCATGTTGACTATGCGGGCCCATTCATGGGTAAGATGTTCCTTATTCTGGTAGATGCGTACTCAAAATGGATCGAGTGCATCATTCTGAATTCATGCACGTCATCCACCACTGTGGAAAGCCAACGTGCAATCTTTGCAACCCATGGCTTGCCGGACATCCTGGTTAGTGATAATGTTTCACAAGCTACGAATTCTGAGAGTTTATGTTGTGCACTGGCATCAACCACGTCAGGACTGCGCCGTTCAAGCTGGCCTCCAATGGCCAGGTGGAACGTGCGGGCCAAATCATTAAGCAAGGTATGCTCAGGATTCAGGGACCCTCCCTACAATGCCGCCTATCGCATCTCCTGGTGGCCTATAGATCCCGACCGCACTCGCTCACGGGGGTCCCGCCCGCAGAGCTACTAATGAAATGGACACTCAAAACTCAGTTGTCCCTCATTCACCCAGTCCTGACTGACATAGTTGAGGGCAAGCGCAAGTCACAAAATGAGTACCATGACCGTAATGCGAGGGGGAGATGTATCGAAATAAATGATCCTGTATTTGTCCTCAATCACGCCATGGGGCCCAAATGGCTTGAGGGCACTGTAATTGACAAAGAGGGGAATAGGGTCATCGTGGTAAAACTCAACAATGGTCAGATATGCCATAAGCATCTGGACCAAGTAAATAAAAGGTTCAGCATGGACACGGAGGAACCTGAAGAAGACGATGAGATGGAGCTCACAACACCGCCAGTGAACGAGCAACAAGAGCAATCAGAAGAATGCACAGTCCCTGCGGTGAGCCTGGACAGGCCGGAATCACCAAACGTGACAGACACTCACGTCAGTATCCAACAACCAGAGCCCCGACTGTGGCGCTCCACGAGGGAGCGTAGACCACCTGAAAGACTAAACCTATGATTCCAAATAAGACTTTGTGGGAGGAGGTGATGTCATGTATGTAACCACAATGTAACACCACTGTATTACTGTATACACTCAATCTAGATGCACACCTTGACCACAAGGGGTGAACTTGTGGGAGACACTCCTTACCTGATCACACAGGTATAAAAAGGGAGGTCCCACGCAGGGTCATCGTCTTTGAAGTCCTGTCAATAAAGAGTTATGGTCACAGAGTGACCCTGTCCCTGGAATGTGTCTCCTGTAGTTTCATATTGTAGAGTAAGGACTTTACAGGTTGCTTATGCATCCAGCAGTCTGTCTAAGGCTGAGAGAGCCTCCAGCATATTTGAAAAAGAGGCGTTAGCGTGTGTCTATGGGGTAAAGAAAATGCATCAATATCTAAAATTCGAATTGGAAATTGACCATAAGCCACTTATATCCCTGTTTTCTGAGAGTAAGGGGATAAATGCTAATGCATCGGCCCAAATCCAGAGATGGGTGCTTACGTTATCCGCATACAACCACGCCATCCGCCATTGGCTAGGCACAGAAAACTGCGCCGATGCTCTCAGTAGGCTGTCATTGCCCACCACCGGAACTGGTCCAGTGTCCCAGTGGAAATGCAGGAAGAGATAAAGCCGTTCCAGCGGCGCAATGATGAAATGTCTATTAGGCAGACTGCCTTCAGTGGGGTAATCGGGTCGTGGTTCCCAAGAAGGGCAGAGACACCTTCATCAGTGACCTCCACAGTACCCACCCAGGCACTGTAATGATGAAAGCGATAGCCAGATCCCACATCTGGTGGCCCGGTATCGATGCGGACTTAGAGTCCTGCGTGCACAGATGTAACATATGCTCGCAGCTAAGCAATGCACCCAGTGAGGCGCCACTAAGCTTATGGTCTTGGCCCTCCAAACCTGGTCTAGGCACGTCTGCTGCCACCACTGAAAGCCTGCGGACCATGTTTGCCACGCACAGCCTGCCCGATGTCCTGGTGAGCGGAAACAGGCCATGTTTTACCAGTGCTGAGTTCAAAGAATTCATGACCCGTAACGGGATCAAACATGTCACATCTGCCCCGTTTAAACCAGCATCCAAAGGTCAGGCAGAGAGAGCAGTGCAAACCATCAAGCAAGGCTTGAAGAGGGTAACGGAAGGCTCACTGCAGACTCACCTATCCCAAGTCCTGCTTAGCTACCGCACAAGGCCCCATTCGCTCACTGGCATCCCACCTGCTGAACTGCTCATGAAAAAAGCACTTAAGACAAGGCTCTCGTTAGTTCATCCCGATCTACATGAACAGGTACAGAGCAGGCGGCTTCAACAAAGTGCATGCCATGATAGCGCAAATGTGTCACGCAAGATTGAAATCAATGATCCTGTATTTGTATTGAATTATGGGCAAGGTCCCAAGTGGCTTCCTGGCACTGTTGTGGCCAAAGAGGGGAGCAGGATGCTTAGGGTCAAACTTTCAAATGGACTCATTCACCGGAAACACTTGGACCAAATCAAACTCAGATTCACGGACTATCCTGAGCAAACTACTTTGGACCCTACCTTCTTTGACCCCCCCAACATACACACCAGTGGCAACCGACATCGCGGTTGACCACAAAGCAGAACCCATCACCTGCAGCAGCCCAGCAGGACTCATCACACCAGGTAGCCCAGCAAGGCAAGCTGCACAGCAGCCCAGCAAGGGTCCAACAGATGATTCACCAATACCAGCATTGGCCCCGAGATGATCAACCAGGGCAAGAAGCGCCCCAGATCGACTCACTTTGTAAATAGTTACACTGTTGACTTTGCGGGGGGGATTGTTGCTAAAAATTAAACTTGTATATACTCGGTGCAGCCACCAGAGGGCTCATCCACTGCAGTCCCAAGGGATCCCTTAATTCCTTGGGAGCACAGGTATTTAAGGAGGCCTCACAGGTTGGAGAGGCACTCTGGAGACCTGCAATAAAAGACTAAGGTCACACTTTACTTTGAGCTCACAGTGTTCAGTCTGACTCTTTCTCCATACGTAACACCCAAGAAATTCGGCCCCTGTTCTTTTCCATCACGTCCACTCTTTGATGGTATTTAAACTGAAACATATGAAATAAATTGAAATAAGATGTCATCAGTTAAACAAGATATCGTCAGTTATATGAGATGTACATTCTGAAGCTCCATGCTTGCATTGCTAATGTCTCAGAATCACATTAGGGATGACTTTCTGACTTTGCATTCCCAGAGAACTTATCATCTTCATAGGTGGTCCCTCGAACGAGGATGACTTGCTTCCACATGAGTTCACAGATGTTTCAATGAAGGACCCGATGTTCCAGTCCTGAACTCCAAATGAAGGGCTGGATAAAGCCTACTGAGAATACATATTAGAAATTCCAGCCACATTGCAGATGGTGCTCTGTCGTGATGCAACGATTGTAGGCTCCTCCTGAAATCCCTCCAGTTCCACACAACATACAGCCAATGTTAAGTTTACCTGCACACGCAAACAGCCACAGGTGTGGTCCACAATGCACTTTTCCCATGCCCATCGATCTAAGAGAAATTGATTGCCACACAGGATATGTCACATCAAAGGAGAAGAATTCAGCATCACAGATTCTTCCATTCAGATGAGGTAAGCTCCTCACTCCTCTCAACGGACTGACATTGGAGTTAATAGTTGTCCAGAGATGCAAACAAGTTCCTCCAGATATTCCAACTGCAGGAAATGGTCTGAACTACCACTGGATTGTTCAGAGTGACACGTCCTTACTATACAGTATAAATGCACACGAGGCCCATGCTTGAGAGAAGGTCAGTCTGTGACCTGTCCTTTATTCCATAGCACTCAAGTGATGGAAGTGGGTGGAGCTTCCCCTTTTATATCTGAAGGTCTAGGTTAGGAGTGTCTCCCACAAGTTCACCACCTAGTGGTCAGTGTTCTCACAGTGTACAACTTAGGTCAGATTATACATGGGTTACAATGCTGGTTGAATACATGACATCACCTCCCCCCCCCCCAAAGTCTTATTGGGATCACAGGTTGAGTCTCCCTGGTGGTTTACACTCTCGTAAAGTGCCTGAGTTAGGGCTCCGGTTGTTGGGCGCTGGCCTGAGTGTCTGCTGTTTGCGGTGCCTAAGGCCTGTCCGGACTGCCCACAGTGGCTGGGTTCTCCTCCCTTTGGTTTCTGTGTTCGGTCACCTGTGGTGGAGTGAACTCTACATCGTGTTCTTCCTCTGCCTCTTCTATGGGGTTGCTGAACTTCCTTTTTGTTTGATCCACATGTTTGCGGCAGATTTGTCCATTGGTAAGTTTAACTACCAGAATCCTATTTCCCTCTTTGGCAACTACAGTGCCTGCGAGCCATTTGGGCCCTGCAGCGTAGTTGAGGACAAAAACAGGGTCATTTACATCAATACATCGCACCCTCGCATTCCTGTCATAGTAGTCATATTGTGACTGGCGCCTGCTCTCGACAATTTCTTTCATGGTGGGGTGTATAAGGGATAACCGGGTTTTGAGCATCCTTTTCATTAGCAGCTCTGCGGGTGGAACCCCTGTGAGCGAGTGTGGTCAGAATCTATAGGGCAACAGGAGGCGTGATAAGTGGCATTGTAGGGAACTCCCTTGGATTCTGAGCATCCCCTGTTTGATTATCTGCACTGCTCGTTCTGCCTGGTCATTTGAGGCCGCTTGAACGGTACCGTTCTGACATGGTAAATTCCATTGCCTGCCATGAAATCCTGGAATTCAGTGCTTGTGAAGCACGGGCCATTGTCGCTGACCAAGATGTCCGGTAGACCGTGGGCGGCGAACATTGCCCGTTGACTTTCTACCGTGGCAGAGGATGTGCTTGAATTTAAAATGACACACTTGATCCATTTGGAGTAGGCATCTATTACAACCAAAAACATTTTTCCCATGAAAGGACCTGCGTAGTCCACATGGATGCGTGACCAAGGCTTGGCGGGCCATGGCCAGAGGCTATCGGGCTTCCCTGGGCGCATTGCCAAGCTGGGCACACGTGTTGCACCTGCGAACACAAAGTTCCAGATCTGCGTCTATCCCTGGCCACCAAACGTGTGACCTGGCAATTGCCTTCATCGTGGCAATGTACGGGTGCTCATTGTGGAGTTCTCTGATGAACACCTCTCTGCCCATCTGGGGCATGACTACGCGGTTTCCCCACAGTAGGCAATCGGCCTGAATCGAGAGTTCATCGTTGCGCCTGTGAAATGGTTTAAATTTATCAGGGCATGCCCTGTACGTGGCTGCCCAGTCCCCATTCAGGACACATTTCTTGACTAGAGACAATAGCGGGTCTCTATTTGTCCAGACTTTAATCTGACGAGCTGTCACAGGTGAGCCTTCGCTTCCGAAAGCTTCAACAGCCATGACCATCTCAGCAGCATGCTCGGTAGCCCCCTCAGTGATGGCTAGAGGGAGCCTGCTAAGTGCATCGGCGCAGTTTTCGGTGCCCGGTCTGTGCCGAATTGTGTAGTCATAGGCGGCTAACATGAGTGCCCACCT
Source organism: Pristiophorus japonicus (assembly GCF_044704955.1). Classification (NCBI taxonomy): domain Eukaryota; kingdom Metazoa; phylum Chordata; class Chondrichthyes; family Pristiophoridae; genus Pristiophorus; species Pristiophorus japonicus. The sequence continues at coordinate 177,097,119 of NC_091983.1, read as the reverse complement.
CTGTATGCGGGCCGATGCGTTTGCATTTATGGCCTTGTTGTCGGTTAAAAGGGACGTTAGGGGTTTGTGATCTGTCTCCAGCTCAAATTTCCTGCCAAACAGGTACTGGTGCATTTTCTTTACCGCATATACACATGCGAGCGCCTCCTTTTCTACCATCCCGTAGCCCCTTTCTGCCTGGGACAGACTTCTGGAGGCATAAGCTACCGGCTGTAACTGACCCTTGACATTGACATGCTGCAACACACAGCCGACACCATAGGATGACGCATCGCACGTTAACACAAGTTTCTTACATGGGTCGTATAGTGTTAACAGAGTGTGGAACATAACAAATTGCGTGCTCTATTAAAAGCCCTTTCCTGGCTGTCCCCCCAGACCCATTCACGACCTTTGCGTAGGAGCACGTGTAGCGGCTCTAGCAGCGTGCTCAATTTGGGAAGAAAGTTACCAAAATAGTTCAGGAGCCTGAGGAATGAACGCAGCTCCGTCATGTTACGGGGTCTGGGTGCTCTATGGATCGCTTCCGTCTTGGACGCAGTAGGCTGATCCCGTCTGCTGCTACCCTCATCCCCAGGAATTCTACCTCTGGAGCTAGGAAGACGCACTTCGCCTTTTTCAGTCGTAGCCCTACCCGGTCCAGTCTGCGTAGCACCTCCTCCAGGCTGTAGAGGTGTTCTTCAGTATCGTAACCCGTAATGAGGATGTCATCCTGAAAAACCACCGTCCCTGGAATCGACTTGAGGAGGCTTTCCATATTTCATTGGAAGATCGCGGCGGCCGAGCGAATCCCGAACGGACATCTGTTGTACTCAAACAACCCCTTGTGTGTCGTGTTGGTGGTCAGCTTCTTTGACTCACTCGCCAGCTCCTGGGTCATGTAAGCTGAGGTCAGGTCCAATTTTGAAAAAAGTTTGCCACCGGATAGCGTCGCAAAGAGGTCCTCCGCTCTCGGTAGCGGGTACTGATCTTGGAGTGACACCCGATTGATGGTGGCCTTGTAATCGCCACATATCCTGACCGACCCATCCGCCTTGAGCACCGGCACAATTGGGCTCGCCCAGTCACTGAATTCGACTGGCGAGATGTTGCCTTCCCTCAGCAGGCGGTCCAATTCGCCTTCTATCTTTTCCCGCATCACATACGGCACCGCTCTGGCCTTGTGGTGTACTGGCCTGGCATCTGGGTTTATGTGAATCACTACCTTGGCCCCATGAAAGTGCCAATGCCAGGTTGAAATAATGAGTCAAATTTGTCCAGGATCTGTGAGCATGATACTCGCTCCACAGAGGAAATTGCATTGACATCGCCCCATTTCCAGTTCATGACAGCAAGCCAACTCCTCCCCAGTGGTGCGGGACCGTCCTCTGGGACAATCCAGAGTGGCAGTCTGTTCTCTGAATCTTTGTGGGTCACGACTACCGTGGCGCTGCCTAGCACCGGAATGATCTGCTTTGTGTAAGTCCGTAGCTGTGCGTCAATCGGCGATAATTTTGGCCTCCTGGCCTTGGACGCCCACAACTTTTTGAACTGTTTGATACCCATCAGGGACTGGCTGGCCCCCGTGTCAAGTTCCATTGATACTGGAATGCCATTGAGGAGCACTTTCATCATTATCGGTGGTGTCCTGGTGTATGAACTGTATACGTGCTCCACATGAACTCGCTGAACTTCAGCTTCCAGTGATTTCCCCCAGCGTTCATTTCTGCAATTTCTGCAGGTATTTTGCTCACCTCTGCAAACTCCGGCTGAGTGTGTGCCTCCACGTCTTCAGCATGAGCTGCTGTTTGAAACAAAAGGTCCCTTGCCAGTCGATCGTCCCTGACTGCCTCTGTTATTGCCCTTGAGTGCGCCATTAACAGGTGTTGATGGCCCCATTACTGGCCGCATTGTCCCTTGCAATGGCGTGAATCGCCGTTCAGCTTGCCATTGTCTCTGTCGAACTCCCCCTCTGGGTTCGACTACATGTTGGGGCTTCCCCTACTGCCCTTGTCTGCCTGGAGAACTGTGTGCTGCTTTAACAATGTTGAATCTCTGTCCCAACTATTCCTTAACACAGTACCTCTCGTCTGTTCTGCTAGTGGCCATGCCCACGTGGTTTAAATCTCAATTTCTTGTTGCCATTGATACGTCCTTACTATACAGCATAAATGCACACGAGGCCCATGCTTGAGAGAAGGTCAGTCTGTGACCTGTCCTTTATTCCATAGCACTCAAGTGATGGAAGTGGGTGGAGCTTCCCCTTTTATATCTGAAGGTCCAGGTTAGGAGTGTCTCCCACAAGTTCACCACCTAGTGGTCAGTGTTCTCACAGTGTGCAACTTAGGTCAGATTATACATGGGTTACAATGCTGGTTGAATACATGACACAGAGAATTTCCATTCATGAGGGCAGATGTCTACCTGGCTAAATGCTTTGATGAGTAAATTTGTGACTCATGATATAAAAGCACGGATAAGAAATTGGCTAAATGATAGGAAAGAGAGAGTAGTGGTAAGTGGTTGTTTTTCGGACTGAAGGAAGGCATACAGTAGTGTTCCCCAGAGGTTGGTACTAGGACCACTGCTTTTCTTGATGTATATTAATGATTTGGACATGGGTGTATGGGGCACAATTTCAAAATTTGCAGATGACACAAAACTGGGAAGCATAGTGAACAGAGAGATGGATAGTGATAGACTTCAAGAGGACATAGACAGGCTGGTGGAATGGGCGAACACGTGGCAGATGAAATTTAACGTAGTAATGTGCGAAGTGATATATTTTGGTAAAAAGAATGAGGAGAGGAGATATAAACTAAAGGGTACAATCCTAAAGGGGGTGCTCGAACAGAGCGATCTAGGAATATATGTGCACAAATCATTGAAGGTGGCAGGGCAGGTTGAGAAAGCAGTTAAAAAAACAAACGGGATACTGGGCTTCATGAGCAGAGGTAGGGGGCCCAAAATTTTCCCTTTCCTTAAGGCCTTTTGGTGGAATGGCCGCTGCTAGCCCAATTGCCCTCCCGTGTTTTCCCGACGGTGCCCCAATCCCCCCCTTACTGCTCCTGCTGATTCACGGTATGTGCGTCATCACCGTGCGTACCACCGATCTAAACCCCCAACGGTGACATTCCCCTCGGAAAATGTTCAGCCCGCCCAGCGGTGCCAAAACAAGCTTTCTCCTGGGTGGTCCAGTGACGCTGTGGCCTTCTGTAACAGGGGTGCGGCTTTCCTTAAAGGGGAGGATGCACTGCGGCTGCTGCCATGCTTATTCTTTTGTCGGCCGACTGCCATGCCCCTGGGTTCAGCCGGGTCGCCAACAAGCACCCTGGCACCCCCTCTTAAGTGCCAGGCTGCTGGCCCGGCTGAAACCCTCCCTGGTGGCCCAGTGGGCCGAAGTTTAAAAATCGGGAAGTTTACAAATCGTGGTGGCGCAGCGCAGTGATGGCGTCATCGTGGCAGTGACTCCACACCGCCCCCAACTTCTGAACAGCTGAAATAGTCACATAATAATCCGGCATTGAGCATTTGAGGGGAGGCTAGACCAGCATATGAAGGAGAAAGGTATCGAGGGGTATGTGAATAGATTTAGTTGAGGAAAGAAGGGAGGAGGCGCGAGTGGAGCATAAACTCTGGCTGGACTGGTTGGACCGAATGGCCTGCTTCTGTGCTGTATATCCCATGTAATCTTATGTAAAGAAGGCGGTTACAATTGGAACTCAAATTCTCAAATAACCTTTTGCTGGATTCCATGATCACTTCATAAATTGGATTTCACAGATTTCTGGATAAACTGATCTCAAGGCCTAAAAACCTTTTGTTGAGTTGTCTGAGGCCATAACCATTGAGGTGCTAAATCTTACGCAAATAAGGGAACCCATACATAAATGTGGCTGAAGTGCCTGAGTGGTGTTTCATTCGCTGAGCACCTATTTCTGAAGGGCACGGTGGGGAAGGCCCATGGAATAAATCCCATATAGTGATCCTTACTAAAGTACCAACCATTATTCAGGTCTTCAGTGGCGTGAACTTCATGTCTTGCCACACAAAAAGAAATAGCAGGACTGTACAGCTCGTCAGCAGCTTTTCCATAGCTGCTGGCACATGGCGTGAGTGTTCTCACTCAGGCCAACATCCCCAGCATCGAAGCATTGACCACACTCGATCAGCTCCGATGGATAGGCCACTTCGTCCATATGCCTGGTACTAGAATCCCAAAACAAGTGTTCTACTCGGAGCTTCGACACGGCAAGCAAGCTCCAGGTGGGCAGAGGAAATGCTTCGACGACACCCTCAAAGCCTCCTAGAAAAAGTGCAACATCCCCACCGACACCTGGGAATCCTTGGCCGCCCAAAGTGGAGGAAAAGCATCCTCGAATCTCTTCGTCGGGAGCACGCAGAAGCCAAGCACAAACAGCGGAAGGAGCGCACGACAACCCAAGCACCTCACCCACCTGTCCCTCCAACCACTGCCTGCCCCACCTGTGACAGAGGCTGTAGGTCCCGCATCGGACTCATCACTCACCTGAGAACTCACTTTTAGTGTGGAAGCAAGTCATCCTCGACAAGAAGAGGGTACCTGGCATTTCAGCTTCCGGCCCTCAAGGTTGTCCCACTGTGTCATGTGTTACACGCCAGGAGTGCCAATAAAATATTTAAATGAGCCGACCTCAAATTAACGTGTGTGATTTTCCCATCTCAGTGTCAGGACATCATTGTTGGCCCCAACTATTACTGGTAACAACTTATCCCGTTTAAAAAGTCTTTTCATTGTTCTCCTTATCCTCCGCAGTCTCTCTAATTGGAAAACTAACATACCAATTAACAAACCATTTGTACTGGTGCAGCGTGATCGACTGAATTTACCACATGCTTTATTCCTACTGTGAGGCAAATGCAGGGAGCATTCAGTAGAGCCCTGACCAACTGTCAGCGCGTAATGAGTTCTCAGTCTGACTTAATGTTGTTTACATTTGTGCAGGCAGCTTCCCAACAATGCTTGCAAGCCTGATTTAATTACTTTTTCTCTTGGTAATGCTGGGCCAAGGGCAGGACCCCAAATGCTGCCAGTGTTTTTGTGTTTGTTTGTTGAATGTCCCGGACAATGGAGAATTGTGGGCAGCATGCTGCCTGCTGACTGGCTGAGGAATGCCATCTCAAGTGGCTTTCAAATAAACTAAACAAAGCCTGCTGATGTGGAGTGACAGTGTTTCCTCTGTGTCAGCCATCAAGATGTTTGGAGAAGTATTTGATGACAAATTGCAGGCTGTTGATTTTTCTCCGTAAATAATTACTCATCGACTTAACCCAACTAATCTCTCCTTTATGTGACCTATCACCACACTTTGGACGAATGCTGCTGGAACAGGTTGGGAAGTGCAGGCTAACTGGCTAGTTTGCCAGAAGTCAATACTATAACAAAATGATGCGGCTTGAAATGAATTAAGTTGATGGAAACGTAAATCTGAAATAAGTTAAAAATTGGGCACACGGTAATTTTTTTAACGAAAACAATAGTCCTGAAATTCCGTTTTGGCTTTCCCGCCGGCATTTTAGAGAAAAAATACACACCTACTTTAAGCTGCTGCCATGTTCGACTTTCCGATGCTGAGGCCTCCTTCGACTGTGATTAGCAGCGCATGCATGTCGACGCATGCGCAGGCCTCGAGCTGGAGTCACATGGCTCTGGGCAGCCAATCAGGTAAAGTATCAAAGTAACAGGAGTTCCGCAGGGTCCTAAACTTCTCTTACTATGATTGTGATCGAGCCCCAAACACCCAAAACACAGCCCCAAACACCCAAAACACTAATAAAAAATAGAAAATAATTACACTACATTCATTTAAATTAAAGTTAAAAAAATAATTTCCCGATTTTTAAAAAAGTTTTTAAAATAAACTTACCATTGTGGGGAGGGTTTTTAATGATAAAATAAGTTTGAATATTTTTATATGTTTTTGTGTTTTTTAAAACACTTGTGCCTGTAAAAGTAGGCTATGCTCCTGCTTTTTCAGGCGCAAGATTTTTGAGGACACTTGTAAGCGTAAATATGGGAAATTTTCACTTACAAGTGTCCTCGCTCCCGAGATGTGGGCATCTGTCAAGCCAGAAACTTGACAGATCGGAAATGCCAGTTTCCAGCGCATGTGCATTACGTGCTGAAAACCGGCATTTCTGATGCCTTCCCAGGTCCATAAGAACTCCGTACGGACCTGGGGAGACCAGAATTTCAGGGCCAATGTTTGACATAATTTCAAATAAAGAGCAGTCACCCGAGCGAGGGACCGCAAGGACATGCACATCACCCATGCCATGACAGGAGCTGATGACTGCTGGATGGACCACCGCGTAATCCGCTCCGTCACTTCCATCAAGGCAGCCCCAAAACAGAAACAATGCGGCAGGAAAATCAACGCTGGGGCACTCAAAGACCCTGCTAAGAAAGCACTATTCATCCAGCGCCTCACTGCCAACCTGGCAACTCCCAGTGATCCAGAGACACAGTGTCCACAGCACCTGGTCTGGCCTCAAGGCTTCCATAATTAGCACCTGTGAATAGACGCTCGGTCACTCAACCAGAAAACACCAAGACTGGTTCGACGAGAATAACCAGGAGATCCAGGAGCTAATAAGCCGCAAGTGCAAGGCATTCTTGAACTGGAAACAGCAACATAATTTGAGAGCAAGAAAGCAGCTCTACAGCCATCTGAAGGCTGAGATCCAACAAAAAACTCGTGACCTAAAAAACAGATGGTGGGTGGAGAAAGCGCAGGAGATCCAGCAAGTAGCTGACAACCACGACGTGCGGGGATTCTTCAGCACAGTCAAGACCACCTACGGCCCAAGCACCCAAGGCCCTACCCCACTGCTGGCCAAGAACGGAGAGGTGCTCATCAAGGACAGAAAGGCAGTCAGTGCCTGCTGGAAGGAGCACTTCAAAGATCTCCTTAACCGAGGTCTGTCTTCAACGCGACAGTCGTCGACTCCTTGCCGCAGCATGCTACATGCTGTGAATATAGCAACATGCATCATGAAGGTATAATAGATAGAAGCATTTGTCAGGGGAAACAGCAGTTGAGGATGTAAGGAAATGAACCAGTAGTGAGATAGGAAGCTGCTGTGTATATGCTGGGACATAATGAAAATTCAGAGGAAGCTATCTAAGTATTGCTGGAATAGATGGTGGAAGAGAACTATTCATGCCATGTATATTTAATACATTTCACTAATGTAAAGTCTGTTGCCTTGACACACCTGTTGAGATTATTAAACTCTTGCCGCACTGCAGCCAACATTGCAGCAAAGCCCCTTTGGAGCTCGCCCATTACATGTAAATCAGGTAAAACACCAGTAATACACTTGTTGTGTGTGTCCTAACATTGCACTGCCTGACACCGACATATGTCTAAATGGAGGGCTGTACTAAAATCAACTGCTAATCCCATTTCTTTGTCCTTTCCAGATATCCAATTATATTCTTCCTTTACAATTATCCAAGTTCTTTTACTATTTACCAACCAGTGCAAACACTCATTCACTATTTACCTTTGCAAGCCCTTTCTTAATTTTGAAAATCCTTTATTAGATTCCCTCTTATTCTTCACCAGTCCAGTGAATAAAGTCCTGGGGCTGGATTTTAGTTTTTTTGCATTTTCGAGCCTTTCCGGCCGCAATTCGCAGCAGAGCGAAAAATTTAGCGCCAGGATAACGTTAGCACCAGAGCGAGCAACGTTCGCCTAATGAAAGTTCACGAGGAGCGTTAGCGTTAACTCCGGTGTTACACCACAGACTTTGTGCGCCAGAGCCGAAAGTTCCGGCGTTAGCGCAATCTGCCATTTTGCACATGCGCATTTTCTTTCCCGCGCTTCCACCTTCGGGTGTCCTGTCGCAAACATTAATGCAGAGCGCGGCCACATCTTCCGCGCACATGCACAGTACAATCGGGGCTGAATCAGCCATTTCACATTTGGATTTTGATCATGGAGGACGACGATTGCAGACAGCGTGCCCGGCGAATCAGCCACGAGGCTAATGAAGCTCTAGTGGGGGCCGTGGACAGAAGATGGCAGGAGTTGCATCTTCAGGATGGTTCCAGACGACTGCCATCCATATTTATGAGGATTTGGAGAGAAATAGCAGAGGAGGTCTCTGCCTCGGACACTGTGGTCAGGACTGACACACAGTGCCGAAAGACATTTAACGATCTCACCAGGGTCGTCAGTGTGAGTACCATTTTCATTTATGCACTCCTTCAGTACTTCAAGGGTAAATCTGACACAATATTTATTCTCATGCTGTTGCCTCCTAAAATGCATGACACATAAGTAGGTTTAGTTCGGCACCCTATTTGCCATGAATGATCTTTACACATTAATAAGATTGCTTTCTGAGATCTCATAAGATGGCTCCCCACTTCAATGTCCTCCTGATGAACCACATGTAACTTCCAAGGCCATTAAACAGAGGACTCTATTACATTCAGACAGTATGGTATAAGTGCTTTGGTGGCTATCTGCGCCACTAGAGCAGATGGACCCTCTTGCAACCATTCCCATTTTCATCTTTGCAGGCAAAGAAGTCTCATAATCGCTGCGAGCAGGTGTGGACAGGCGGTGGTCCACCTCAGACCCTGCCACTCGCTGACATTGACAGAGGGGCAGGCCTCTTCGGCGTCACAGGTCGGGCAGCTGCCACTGGGGACGCTGACCCCCGCTCGGATACTGAGGGTAAGTCCTGCACATACCCTGGGCTGGGTTGGGGCAATGTCCTGCAGTGCCTCTGGATGCAGCTTAATTATGTTACAGATCACACTGCTGGATTATGTTCTGATAATGTTGTTGAATTATCACACTGCTGGATGCAGCTCATTATTTTGTTTTATTACAGTTTCACAAAGAAGGTTACAAAGTTTACAATTCTAATCTTAAATATTCCTGTGTAGTGTCTCATTTGCAGAATAAGAGGGGGGAATAGTTAACATCGTGGGATAGAGTGGCCAGGCAACGCTCAAATCTGCCGTTCACTCTTCAAGCAAAGCGTTCAATTATGAGCTGCCGATGTAAGGTGTTTGCAGCAGTGAAATCTCCACGATGCCTCCCCTGTGGTTGTGGTGGTGGTGGTGGCATGGGGCCTTGCCAGGCTCCTCTTCCTCGTCCTCCTCCTCCTCCCCTTTCTCCTGAGGTGCTCCTGCAATCCCCGTAGGCAATTCCTGTCCCCTCATGATGTCTAAGTTGTGTAACATGCAGCACACCACAATGAACTCAGAGACCTGCCGAGGGGAGTATTGCAGGCAGCCTCCAGAGTGGTCCAGGCATCGGAAGCGCTGCTTGAGCACTCCAATTGTCTGTTCGACGATGTTGCGTGCGGCTGCATGGCTCTCATTATAGTGATGCTCGGCTTCTGTTTGAGGGTTCCAGAGGGGGGTAATGAGCCAGGTGGCGAGGCCGCAAACTTTGTCCTCGAGCATCCAGCTCTGGCCTTGTGGTTGACGTTGGAACATGCATGAGACACTGTTCTCACGCAAGATGAAAGTATCATGGATGCTCCCTGAATATTGGGCATTGACTGTCATGATGCATTGAGTATGGTCACAGCCGATCTGTATGTTCACGGAGTGGAATCCCTTTCGGTTTTGGTAAACCTCTGGATTCTCTAAAGGTGCTCGCAGGGCGATGTGCGTACAGTCAAGGACACCCTGAACCTGGGGGAAGCCAGAAAATCATCCAAAACCTACAGCCCTCTCAGTTTGGGTCTCCCTGGTCATTGGGAAGTTTATGAAGTCCATTCTGCGTGCATACAGTGCATTAGTCACCTGGTGAATGCAGCAATGTGTAGCATGCTGTGAGATGGAGCATATGTCCCCCGCTGATGCCTGGAAGGAGCCAGAGGCATAGAAGGCAAGTGCCACAGTCACCGTCACCTCGACAGGCAATGCAGTCCTGTTGCCGCTGGTAGGGTGTAGGTCTGCCTGTATGAGCTGGCATATCTCTATCAGCACTTCTTTTTGGAAGCACAGCCTTCTAACGCACTGTGCCTCAGAGAGCTGTAGGTATGTGCGATGTTCCCTGTAAACTCATGGAGGGTAAGGCCTCCCCCCCATATGTCTGCGACTTCCTCGATTACATTGCAAATGATCAACAATATGCCTTCTTCCAGCTTGACGCCATATAGCAATAGAAGCCAGGATGAATGGCTCCCGACCTAGCATGGTCCCCGCCTTTTAAAATGTCCTTTAACGTCCTTTATAAAACAAACTAGGAACTCACATAAACTTCACAATGAAAAGTATTCAGTAACGCAGCATTCTTCTCCCAATCCTTTGAATCCCTCACAACTGCGACTTTTTCCTCCGCTTTCAACATGGTGCCGTTAGCACCTAGTGCACCTGGGTCCATCTGGGCGGGTTCTCAGGCGGACGCTAAATCAGGCAAAATGCTCTAAAGTTCCGCCCAGGGTGCTCGCTCAGCGGTGCATGACGATTTACAACATCTCAACAGTCAAAACAGTAGCGGGGTGGTAAGTTTTACCGCCGCTGCAAAACCATTGCCGAAAGTTCTGCCCGGGTGCAAAATCTTGTGCGCCCCGCTTCACGCCCAAATAAAATCATTTTTGCGTCCCGCTGAAGCGCTAAATGGGGCGCAAATTAAAAGAAAATCCAGCCCTTGCTTTTTTAGAGCCTTTGTCAAACTCCAGTCCTTCGACACAATTCCCGATTCCAAAGGTAGTTGGAAAATTATGATAACTCTTTCCCAACCTCCCTCTATATCCTGTAATGTATAACATCCTGGCCAAGTGATTTTTCTATTTATAGTCCCATTTTGAATAGTTATCTCGTGTAGTGGTTTCTCCATATCCTCTTCAGGTATTCCCACAGTCCTACTTTTAGCTTCCTTTGTAAAATCTGATCTAAAGTACTTATTAGCCAGCACTACCATTCTGTTAAGCTCAATGACAAGATGACCCCACCTGTCTCTATTCTTTGGCTATCCTTTTACTTCTTAGAATCATAGAATGGTTACAGCACGGAAGAAGGCCATTCGGCCCGTCGAGCCTATGCCGACTCTCAGCTAGTCCCACTCCCCTGCCTTTTCACCTTTTTTTATGTGCTGATAAAAGCCATGGCTATTTACCTTTATGTTGACCGCCACCACCAATCTTCTTTAATACCACCTCTTGGCCTTTCTAATTTCTCTTTTTGATTCCTTTTTAGATACTTTTCAATTGTCATAATGTTCTTTTTTAAGTACCTCCCACTGCTGGTTCACTGTTTGATCTGCCATTTTTCCAACAGATCAATCAAGACTAGGTCCCCTTTCATCCCACTGAAAAACATCTTCTCTTGGATTCCTTTTTCTCTGTTTAAAGTGATCCTATTTAAGTTGTGACCACTATTACTCAAGAGTTCTCCTACCTTCAGGGTACTTGCTTGCCTGCTGTCCTTACATCCTGGGGTCTTAAAATAAGTGGCTGCAGAGATAGTGGATGCACTGGTTGTAATCTACCAAAATTCCCTGGATTCTGCGGCGGTCCCAGTGGATTGGAAAACCGCAAATGTAGCGCCCCTATTTAAAAAAGGAGGCATACAGAAAGCTGGAAACTATAGACCATTTGCCTAACATCTGTCGTTGGGAAAATGCTGGAGTCCATTATTAAGGAAGCAGTAGCAGGACATTTGGTAAAGCACAATTCAATCAAGCAGAGTCAGCATGGTTTTATGAAAGGGAAATCATGTTTGACAGATTTGCTGGAGTTCTTTGAGGATGTAACGAGCAGAGTGGATAAGGGGGAAGCAGTGGATGTGGTGTATTTGGAATTCCGGAAAGCATTTGATAACATGCCACATAAAAGGTTATTGCACAAGATAAAAGTTCATGGGGTAGGAGGTAATATATTAGCATGGATAGAGAATTGGCTAACTAACAGAAAACAAAGAGTCGAGATAAATGGGTCATTTTCCGGTTGGCAAACAGTGACTAGTGGGGTGCCGCAGGGATCAGTGCTGAGGCCTCAACTATTTACAATCTATATTAATGACTTGGATGAAGAGACCGAGTGTAATGTAACCAAGTTTGCTGATGATACAAAGATGGGTGGGAAAGCAAATTGTGAGGAGAACACAAAAAATTTGCAAAGGGATATAGACAGGTTAAGTGAGTGGGCAAAACTTTGGCAGATGGAGTATAATGTGGAAAAATGTAAGGTTACCAACTTTGGCAGAAAAAATAGAAAAGCAAATTATAATTTAAATGGAGAAAAATTGCAAAGTGCTGCAGTACAGAGGGACCTGGGGGTCCTTGTACATGAAACATAAAAAGTTAGTATGCAGGTACAGCAAGTAATCAGGAAGGCAAATGGGATATTGGCCTTTATTGCAAGGGGAATAGAGTATAAAAGCAGAGAAGTCCTGCTACAACTGTACAGGGTATTGGTGAGACCACTACCATACAGTTTTGATCTCCGTATTTAAGGAAGGATATACTTGCATTGGAGGCAGTTCAGAGAAGGTTCACTAGGTTGATTCCGGAGATGAGGGGGTTGACTTATGAAGATAGGTTGAGTAGGTTGGACCTATACTCATTGGAGTTCAGAAGAATGAGAGGTGATCTTATTGAAACATATAAGATACTGAGGGGGCTTGACAAGTCAGATGCAGAGAGGATGTTTCTCCACATGAGGGAACCTAGAACTAGGGGGCATAGTTTAAGAATGAGGTTGCCCATTTAGAACTGAGATGAGGAGTAATTTCTTCTCTCAGATGGTTGTAAGTCTGTGGAATTCTCTGGAATTCTCTACCCCAGAGAACTGTGGAGGCTGGGTCATTGAATATATTTAAGGCGGAGATAGACAAATTTTTGAGTAATAAGGGAGTGAAGGGTTATGGGGAGCGGGCAGGGAAGTGGAGCTAAGTCCATGATCAGATCAGCCATGATCTTATTAAATGGTGGAGCAGGCTCAAGGGGCCAAATAGCCTACTCCTGTTCCTATTTCTTATGTTCTTATATACTTTATTATGCAGAATCAATCTGGCACTGAATGCCTACTTGTTCAATTTGTAATATACAGGTCAAGGAAACAAAACTAAGAACTTCTCCCCATCTTGACAACATTTTGGCTTTTCCCAGTCTAGGATAGCTGAAGTGCCCATAATTGCAATTCAGTTACTACTACCAACCGCTCTAAATTGCTTACACACCATATCCTCAATTTCATTCTCATTATATGGTGGTCTACAATGTACCTCCCATATGGTACCATATTCCTCATTACTTCATATCTCTACTCAGACTAGGTCTGAGCACCACCATCAAGAATTGCAGTGAGGTGCAAAATCATAAAATTGACCCTTTAAATGATCAATTTGCTGGGTCAGTACTGGATTATGGTTTGTTCCATCAGTTTAAAAATCATAAATTCTGTACTTGAGTTCATTGGATTAACTTTATAAACCTATTATCCACTGCTGATAGCTTTGTGTCATAGAAACATAGAAAATAGGTGCAAGAGTAGGCCATTCGGCCCTTCGAGCCTGCACCACCAATCAATAAGATCATGGCTGATCATTCACCTCAGTACCCCTTTCCTGCTTTCTCTCCATACCCCTTGATCCCCTTAGCCGTAAGGGCCATACAGGGGCCACAAAGTTAATTGCAGTGGATAATTTTATGTCCCTAAAGAATATATCCATCCGTAACATACAATTGGACCAGGAAATCAACAGCTGCAGCAAGATGGCCAATGCAGCACATAATTTCTGTAACATTATATTTGGGTCATATGTGGTCTGAAACTACAGCCAAAGCCATGGATCGTCAGCGCAGTTGTGCTCACTACAATTTTTTACAATTAAGAAGCATTGCTACCTGAAGCATCGAATCATAGAATGATACAGCACAGAAGGAGGCCATTTGGCCCAGTGTGCCTGGGCCTGCTCTTTCCCCATAACCCTGTAAATTGTTCCCCTTCAAATATTTAGCCATTGATTATTATTGAATCTGCTTCCATCATCCCTTTAGACAGTGCATTCCAGATCATAACAACTCACTGTGTAAGAAATGTTTCCCTCATAGTCCCTCTGATTTTTTTTGCCAATTACCTTAAATCTGTGTCCTCTGATTACCAACCATTCTGCTAGTGGAAACAGTTTCTCCTTATCTACTCTATCAAAACCCTTCATTATTTTGAACACCTCCATCAAATCTCACCATTAACTTCCTCTGCTCTAAGGAGAACAATCCCAGTTTTTCTCAACTCTATAAATGACTAAAAATCCTCATTCCTGGTACCATTCCATTAAATGTTAACTGTACCCGCTCTGAGGTCTTGACATCCTTCCTAAAGTGCAGTGTCCAGAATTGGTGACAATATTTCAACTGAGGACTAACCAGTGTTTTATAATGGTTTAACAAAACTTCCTTGCTTTTGTACTCTATGCCCCTGTTTATAAAGCCAAGGATCCCATTTGACTTTCCAACAGCCATCTCAACTTGTCCCACCACCTTCAAAGCTTTGTGTATATACATCATCATCATCATAGGCAGTCCCTTGGAATCGAGGAAGACTTGCTTCCACTCCTGAAGTGAGTTCTTTGGTGGCTGAACAGTCCAATACAAGAGCCACAGACCCTGTCACAGGTGGGACAGATAGACGTTGAGGGAAGGGGTGGGTGGGATTGGTTTGCCACACGCTCCTTCCGTGACCTGCGCTTGATTCCTGCATGCTCTCGGCGTTGAGACTCGATGAGCTCAACACCCTCCCGGATGCACTTTCTCTGCTTCGGGTGGTCTTTGGCCAAGGACTCCCACGTGTCAGTGGTGATGTCACACTTTATTAGGGAGGCTTTGAGGGTGTCCTTGTAAAATTTCCACTGCCCACCTTTGGCTCGTTTGCCATTAAGAAGCTCCACACAGAGCACTTGCTTTGGGAGTCTCGTATCTGGCATGCGAACTATGTGGCCTGCGAACTATGTGTATATACACACCCAGGTCTCTCTATTCCTGCATCCCCATTAAAATTGTACCATTTAATTCATATTCCCTCTCCCCATTCTTCCTACCAAATTGAATCACTTCACACTTTTCTGCATTAAATTTCATCTGCCATGTGTCTGCCCATTTCGCCAAACTGTCTATGTCCTCCTGAATTCTGTTCCTCTCCTCCTCACATTTTACTCCATTTCCAAGCTTCATGTCATCTGCAAACTTTGAAATTATGCCCTGTATACCCAATTCCAGGTCATTAATATGTATTAAAAAGCAAAGTGGTCCCAACACCAACCCCTGGGTGACACCACAGTACACTTCCTTCCCGTGTGAAAAACTATCGTTAACCACTACTCTCTGCTTTTTGTACTTTAGACAATTTCTCGTCCATGCAGCCACTGTTTCTTTAATCCATGGGCTTTCATTTTGCTCAAGAGCCACGCACAACCTCTACAATCTCTAATGCAAATAAAGGGACAAGACATAGAAACATAGAAAATAGGTGCAGGAGTAGGCCATTCGGCCCTTCGAGCCTGCATCGCCATTCAATAAGATCATGGCTGATCGTTCCCTCAGTACCCCTTTCCTGCTTTCTCTCCATACACCTTGATCCTTTTAGCCGTAAGAGCCATATCTAACTCCCTCTCAATGAACTGGCATCAACAACTCTCTGCAGTAGGGAATTCCACAGGTTAACAACTCTCTGCGTGAAGAAGTTTCTCTTCATCTCAGTCCTAAATGGCCTACCACTTATCCTCAGACTGTGTCCCCTGGTTCTGGACTTCCCCAATATCGGAAACATTCTTCCCGCATCTAACCTGTCCAGTCCCGTCAGAATCTTATACGTTTCTATGAGATCCCCTCTCATCCTTCTAAACTCCAGTGTATAAAGGCCCAGTTGATCCAGTCTCTCCTCATATGTCAGTCCAGCCATCCCGGGAATCAGTCTGGTGAACCTTCGCTGCACTCCCTCAATAGCAAGAACGTCCTTCCTCAGATTATAAGACCAAATGAACACAATATTCCAGGTGAGGCCTCACTAAGGCCCGGTACAACTGCAGTAAGACCACCCTGCTCCTATACTCAAATCCCCTAGCTATGAAGGTCAACTTACCATTTGTCTTCTTCACCGCCTGCTGTACCTGCATGCCAACTTTCAATGACTGATGAACCATGTCTCTCAGGTCTCGTTGCACCTCCCCTTTTCCTAATCTGCCGCCATCCAGATAATATTCTGCCTTCGTGTTTTTGCCCCCAAAGTGGATAACCTCACATTTATCCACATTATACTGCATCTGCCATGTTTTTGCCCACTCAACTAACCTGTCCAAGTCACCCTGCAGCCTCTTAGCGTCCTCCTCACAGCTCACACCGCCACCCAGTTTAGTGTCATCTGCAAACTTGGAGCTATTACACTCAATTCCTTCATCTAATCATTAATGTATATTGTAAAGAGCTGGGGTCCCAGCACTGAGCCCTGCGGCACTCCACTAGTCACTGCCTGCCATTCTGAAAGGGACCCGACAGGGTTAAAACCTCCACAGTGTTGTGCACTCCAACATGACCATCATCAAAGTTATGGCTATACAAGACCAGCTCTGATGGAGATGTTTACTGCACAGCAAACAAATCTTTCAAAGGCAATTTCAGTGAATTGATGACAGTAAAACGCCAGTAAGAGGTCAGAGAAAACATTTCAAGGATAACCTGAAACAACCACTTAAGGGATGTGTCATTCATTCATAAACTAGATTTCTAAATCTCTGGCATTAAATTTGACAGTGAGACAATTCTTCTAAAACAATTGGAACAGTTTATTTAAAAAAAACACACTCACATGCACATCCACCTTAGTTACAACCGATACCATGAGGTTCTAATAAAGAGTGATATACGTTACTTCCCTTTGGCTGGCTGGTTCAGGAGAGAGAGAAAAGTCTTTGGCTGAGTTCTTTTAAACCTCTCAAAGCCATTGTCCCTCCGAAAGCCTCAGGATTGGTCCTTGGTTCCAGGGCAGTTCCTTATTGGCTCTCCTCACTTATGTGGCTGTCTGGCCTGGCTCAGCCATCTCTTGATTAGATGAAATGCCTTTCCAATTCACAAAATCCATGCGGCAGCTCTGTGGGCTTCCATTTTGTTTCAACACCAACAGGCCTTTCTGTACAATCTACACTTTTAACATTTATACATACACAGAACCAATTTGAATCATTAATAAACACTTTTTTCTTACAACCTCCCCACCTTGAGGGGGAAATATCCTTATTGACCTCTTATATGGTTTATCTCCTCAGGGATCACATATCATAAACATTGAGAGGGAGAGAGAGAAAAGTGCATGGCCTGAAACATAGAAACATAGAAACATAGAAAATAGGTGCAGGAGTAGGCCATTCGGCCCTTCTAGCCTGCACCGCCATTCAATGAGTTCATGGCTGAACATGCAACTTCAGTACCCCATTCCTGCTTTCTCACCATACCTCTTGATCCCCCTAGTAGTAAGGACTTCATCTAACTCCTTTTTGACTTGGTCCCCACCTCGTAAAGTGTAGGCCACCGAAGGGGATTTATTATAGGCCAATCACATCTCCAGCGGAGACTCTCCCCTTCCCGTATCTTCAGTGCACCGTTGCTTCTCAAAGCACTTTGATGATTGATGATGTCCATGAGTCATGCTGCAGCTCCCGCTTCTCCATCTTCCCTCGGCTTCAGTCGTGGTCAGTTTCGTCCTGACAATCGTGAGGATCCGTAACATGGCCTGTGGGAAACAAGATCAGTGCAGTATTTACTTTTTGGTGGTTTTTAACTGATTAATGTGAAACCACTTCTTGTACTTAACACCCTTTTTCCCCGGTAACTGAATCAAATAAACCGCGGGGTTCAATCGGTCTATAATCTTATACCGTCCCCACCACCTGGGCTCAAAGGCATGTTTCTTTTTCCCATAATTTGGAATCATTACTGAGTCTCCCACCTCGTATTCAAAGGGATGTACTTTCTTGTCAAAGTACTTTTTAATTTGTCTTCTTGACTTCCTCAATTTGGTGGCCACAAATCGATTGATCTGATCGGTGTGATCTACCACTTGTTCCAGCCATTTGGAACTACATGTTTTCATTGTCAGGGGACTCACCCTGTTAGTGTTAGCTGGCCTGGTGTTCTCATAAGCCTCCCCATCATGGCCTGATATGGGGAGACCCCTGTTGTGGACCTCATTGCCATTAAGCACATTGGCAGCATGTTAGCCCATTGAGAGGGGTGGTCCGTGCACAATTTTTGTAACTTTAACTTGAGGGTCCTGTTCCCCCTTTCGACTCCTCCGGACGACTGGGGGTAGTGAGCAATATGTTATTTGTGTTTTATCCCCAACATTTTCTGCAGGTGGGTAAAAGTTTCACTGGTAAAATGTGAACCTTGATTGCTGTCCACTTGTACTGGTACTCCCCATCTCCAAAACACATTGAAACATAGAAACATAGAAACATAGAAACATAGAAAATAGGTGCAGGAGTAGGCCATTCGGCCCTTCGAGCCTGCACCACCATTCAATGAGTTCATGGCTGAACATGCAACTTCAGTACCCCATTCCTGCTTTCTCACCATACCCCTTGATTCCCCTAGTAGTAAGGACTTCATCTAACTCCTTTTTGAATATATTTAGTGAATTGGTCTCAACAACTTTCTGTGGTAGAGAATTCCACAGGTTCACCACTCTCTGGGTGAAGAAATTCCTCCTCATCTCGGTCCTAAATGGCTTCCCCCTTATCCTTAGACTGTGTCCCCTGGTTCTGGACTTCCCCAACATTGGGAACATTCTTCCTGCATCTAACCTGTCTAACCCCGTCAGAATTTTAAACGTTTCTATGAGGTCCCCTCTCATTCTTCTGAACTCCAGTGAATACAAGCCCAGTTGATCCAGTCTTTCTTGATAGGTCAGTCCCGCCATCCCGGGAATCAGTCTGGTGAACCTTCGCTGCACTCCCTCAATAGCAAGAATGTCCTTCCTCAGGTTAGGAGACCAAAACTGTACACAATACTCCAGGTGTGGCCTCACCAAGGCCCTGTACAATTGTAGCAACACCTCCCTGCCCTTGTACTCAAATCCCCTCGCTATGAAGGCCAACATGCCATTTGCTTTCTTAACCGCCTGCTGTACCTGCATGCCAACCTTCAATGACTGATGTACCATGACACCCAGGTCTCTTTGCACCTCCCCTTTTCCTAATCTGTCACCATTCAGATAATAGTCTGTCTCTCTGTTTTTACCACCAAAGTGGATAACCTCACATTTATGCACATTATACTTCATCTGCCATGCATTTGCCCACTCACCTAACCTATCCAAGTCGCTCTGCAGCCTCATAGAATCCTCCTTGCAGCTCACACTGCCACCCAACTTAGTGTCATCCACAAATTTGGAGATACTACATTTAATCCCCTCGTCTAAATCATTAATGTACAGTGTAAACAGCTGGGGCCCCAGCACAGAATCTTGCGGTACCCCACTAGTCACTGCCTGCCAGTCTGAAAAGTCCCCATTTACTCCTACTCTTTGCTTCCTGTCTGACAACCAGTTCTCAATCCATGTCAGCACACTACCCCCAATCCCATGTGCTTTAACTTTGCACATTAATCTCTTGTGTGGGACCTTGTCGAAAGCCTTCTGAAAGTCCAAATACACCACATCAACTGGTTCTCCCTTGTCCACTCTACTGGAAACATCCTCAAAAAATTCCAGAAGATTTGTCAAGCATGATTTCCCTTTCACAAATCCATGCTGACTTGGACCTATCATATTACCTCTTTCCAAATGCACTGCTATGGCATCCTTAATAATTGATTCCATCATTTTACCCACTACCGATGTCAGGCTGACCGGTCTGTAATTCCCTGTTTTCTCTCTCCCTCCTTTTTTAAAAAGTGGGGTTACATTGGCTACCCTCCACTCCATAGGAACTGATCCAGAGTCAATGGAATGTTGGAAAATGACTGTCAACGCATCCACTATTTCCAAGGCCACCTCCTTAAGTACTCTGGGATGCAGTCTATCAGGCCCTAGGGATTTATCGGCCTTCAATCCCATCAATTTCCCCAACACAATTTCCCGACTAATAAAGATTTCCCTCAGTTCCTCCTCCTTACTAGACCCTCCGACCCCTTTTATATCCGGAAGGTTGTTTGTGTCCTCCTCAGTGAATACCGAACCAAAGTACTTGTTCAATTGGTCCGCCATTTCTTTGTTCCCCGTTATGACTTCCCCTGATTCTGACTGCAGGGGACCTACGTTTGTCTTTACTAACCTTTTTCTCTTTACATATCTATAGAAACTTTTGCAATCCGTCTTAATGTTCCCTGCAAGCTTCTTCTCGTACTCCATTTTCCCTGCCCTAATCAAACCCTTTGTCCTCCTCTGCTGAGTTCTAAATTTCTCCCAGTCCCCGGGTTCGCTGCTATTTCTGGCCAATTTGTATGCCACTTCCTTGGCTTTAATGCTATCCCTGATTTTCCTTGATAGCCACGGTTGAGCCACCTTCCCTTTTTTATTTTTACGACAGACAGGAATGTACAATTGTTGTAGTTCATCCATGCGGTCTCTAAATGTCTGCCATTGCCCATCCACAGTCAACCCCTTCAGTATCATTCGCCAATCTATCCTAGCCAATTCACGCCTCATACCTTCAAAGTTACCCTTCTTTAAGTTCTGGACCATGGTCTCTGAATTAACTGTTTCATTCTCCATCCTAATGCAGAATTCCACCATATTATGGTCACTCTTCCCCAAGGGGCCTTGCACAACGAGATTGCTAATTAATCCTCTCTCATTACACAACACCCAGTCTAAGATGGCCTCCCCCCTAGTTGGTTCCTCGACATATTGGTCTAAAAAACCATCCCTTATGCACTCAAGGAAATCCTCCTCTACCGTATTGCTTCCAGTTTGGTTAACCCAATCTATGTGCATATTAAAGTCACCCATTATAACTGCTGCACCTTTATTGCACGCACCCCTAATTTCATGTTTGATGCCCTCCCCAACATCACTACTACTGTTTGGAGGTCTGTACACAACTCCCACTAACGATTTTTGTCCTTTGGTATTCTGCAGCTCTACCCATATAGATTCCACATCATCCAAGCTAATGTCCTTCCGAACTATTGCCTTAATTTGCTCCTTAACCAGCAATGCTACCACACCTCCTTTTCCTTTTATTCTATCTTTCCTGAATGTTGAATACCCCTGGATGTTGAGTTCCCAGCCCTGATCATCCTGGAGCCACGTCTCCGTAATCCCAATCACATCATATTTGTTAACATCTATTTGCACAGTTAATTCATCCACTTTATTGTGGATACTCCTTGCATTAAGACACAAAGCCTTCAGGCTTGTTCTTTTAACACCCTTTGTCCTTTTAGAATTTTGCTGTACAGTGGCCCTTTTTGTTCTTTGCCTTGGGTTTCTCTGCCCTCCACTTTTCCTCATCTCCTTTCTGTCTTTTGCTTTTGCCTCCTTTTTGTTTCCCTCTGTCTCCCTGCATTGGTTCCCATCCCCCTGCCATATCAGATTAAATCCTCCCCAACAGCACTAGCAAACACTCCCCCTAGGACATTGGTTCCGGTCCTGCCCAGGTGTAGACCGTCCGGTTTGTACTGGTCCCACCTCCCCCAGAACCGGTTCCAATGCCCCAGGAATTTGAATCCCTCCCTGTTGCACCATGATTCAATAGTGTTTTGGCTGCTGTGATTGCGGTCTTGGAGCGGCAGGGGAATGCTTCGATCCATTTAGTGAATTGATCCACCACCACTAGGGTATGCTGAAAATTGCCTTGCGCATGTGGAAGTGGCCCAATGAAGTCTATCTGGAGGTGAGTCCATGGCCCTTGAGGTGGGGGTGCGCTTTGAAGCAAGGCTCGGTTAGTGCATGTGGAAGGATTGTGTTGCAGGCACGGTAGGCATCGTGCCACGTATTGGTTGATTGATTCCCTCATGGAAGGCCACCAAGCTGTGGATGCTACCTTATAGAAGATTACCAGGGCCGAAAAGTGCCCTGCTGTGGAGTAGGAGTGAAAGAGGGAGAGCAGTTCCTGACCCACCTCTGGTGGAACACACACCAGCGGGCAGGCATTTGGCTTTCTTTCAAACATCAGCAACCGCTCATCTGAGTAGTATGGTGTTGGGAGCCCAGGCTGTTGGTCGAGGAAGGGGTCTGCCTTCCTCGTGCCAGGCGGTTACAACAGCATATGACCAGTATTGCTGCTGCAGGGATTTTAAATCTAGGTGATCTGTTGGGGAGGCCTTGCTAAAAGCATTGCAGGGCTCAACAACTATCTCCTCTATCTCCCCATCAATCGCAGCATCCTTGGCTGCTCTGTCTGCTCTGGAATTTCCCTCACTATGTGGACCCCCTTTTCTATGGGCTGTTACCTTTCCTATGAAGCAGGGCTGGGATCGCTGTTTAAGGTATGACCAGAGCAGGCATAACCAGGGCCCATGGACCAGGGCCTTACCGTCTATCGTACAATAGTCATTTTTGTGGTATAGGGGCAGGGAAAGTATGGTGCTTATAGCATCGGCATTATTGGGCCAAATATTCATGGGTCTATCTGAGGTCTCCTTTACAGCAGTTAAAAGTGCAGCGATTTCTGCATATTGTAAAGACTGTCTGTTGCATCTTCGCTGGATGGCTCTTTCTGGCACTACCACAGCATATCCGGTGTGAGGGGATCCTTCAATGTGATATAAGGACCCATCGATATAGACATCTGGGGCACCCTGTATGGGCTCTTTCTGCACAGGATGGGTCTCAAAGTTAATCAGGGGTAACGGACATTCATGCGGGACCCTCTCATAGATCAGAAATTGTGGCAGCAATGTGATGGGTTTGGAGATGGTATCAATGTCTCTTTCCATAAATTCCAATGTCCATTTGCTGAGGTGCTGCGAGGTAACTAGTGAATCTCCAGGTTTCATCGGTAGTTTCAAAGGTGTGTGTCCGCTGTGCAGGATTGTAGCCTGTAACCCAGTAATAAAAGTAAAGTAATGTACCGACCAGAAGACGGCCAGTAGGTGGCACTCACATGCGGTATATGTCTTTTCTGCCTCCTGCAGGATTTGAAATGCATATGCAATGGGCTGTAGTCGATCAGCTCGCATTTGGCTCAGAACTGCAGTGAGGCTTTGCTCTGTGGCCCCAACCTCCAAATGGAAGGGCTGCGTGGGATCAGGAGGGATCAGACATGCGGCCTGTATCACTGCAGTTTTTAATTTAGCCACGGACTGGGTGTGGGCATCCATCCATGCCGGGTGTATGTCATCAACCTGCATTTTTGTTAAATCATACAGGGACTTTGCACACTCTACAAAGCCTGGAATAAAGTTCCTTTGGTACCCCACCAAACGCAAGAATGATCGTAGGGCTGTTTTCGAAGTGGGTAATGGCAGTTGCTGTATTATCTCCACCTTGTGAAAGTTGGGGGGATGATCCCTCTGGAGAAATGGACACTCCTAGAAAGGTGACCTGTTCTTTTACTCATTGAGCCTTACGGGGATTCACCTTTAGTCCCGCCTGAGCCAACAATGTCAAAAGTTCGTGCAAAAGGGACAGATGCTCCTCCATGCTGTCGGTTGCCAGCAGTAGGTCGTCTATGTACTGCAGCAAGCAGGTAGGGCAGGAAAAGTCTTTTAGAATTGCAGCCATTCCTTTGTGGAATATCGTGGGGGCATTGTGGAACCCCTGAGGCAAGCATGTTCAGGTGTAGCTCTGGTCCTCAAATGTGAATGCAAATTTGTAGTGGTCTTCCCCTTTAACAGGGATACTCCAGAATCCATTGGCGATGTCGAGGATCGAGAAGTACTTGGAACCAGCAGGAATTTGAGATAATGTGGTGGGAGTTTCTCTTACTACCGGTGAGCAGGCTGGTGTTACAGAATTTAACTTTCTGTAATCAATAGTCAGTCGCCAGCTGCTATCAGGCTTTTTAACCAGCCATGTGGGTGAATTGCTTGTGTAAGTGCCTGTCCTAAGAATACCCTGCTCGACTAGGGATTTTATAGTGTCTCGGATGTAAGGGTGACTCTCCCTTGAGATGGAGTACTGTTTAGTGAATGAGTGGGGGGAGTCCCTCAATAGATTCCTCGCCTGCCATTTTTCCACAGTCATGCTTGCATGTGGCAAACACCGCTAGGTGTTTCTGAATTAGTTTTGCCACAGCTTCATTTTCGCTCCCTGGAGCATCATACTCAGATGGCTTTTTAATAGCATAAACTGAGTGAGCATCTGAAATTTCTATCACTCCTGCCTTATCTCTCAATCCCATCCTAGTATTGAGGACAGTCCTGATAATAATCTATCACTGCGCCATACTGATCCAACACATCAGTCCCTACAATTCCCCTTCCGTCGGGGGTGGTCATCAGCATAGGTGCTGGGACCTTACAGGTAAGGCCTCCCAATTGAAATTCAGTGGCCTTCCCTGTATACACATTGGTTGTATCACCGTTAAACCCTTTAAGACTCATATAACCCTTGCCTGCCGCTGCATGGCGTTCAGGGTATGGGATGTGGATGATGGTAATGACTGAGCCAGTATCGAAAAGCATAATCTGCTGTCTGTCTCCTTTTAAGACAACTGGTCTCCCGCTACCATGATGTTGGAACCCCAATTCTGACCAATCTTTGGGGGCCGAACCCACTCATAGGGTTGATCCTTGAATGAGTGTGCATTGTCGATTGCGTGCTCTGGTAAATGATTTCGCAACCTCCCCGTGACAATTTGGGTTTATATACGATTTATTAATTGATCCAATCGTTGATCTGTCCCAGAGGGCTTGAATTCATCCCTCGGGAGGTATCTATGCATTGCATCATGGTTCGGTGCTGGTCCGGGTCTGCTGCAGTCTTTTGCTAGGTGGCCTACCTTCTTATAATGAAAGCACTGTCCCTTAAAGGGGTAGTTTCGAGATCCCTCCACAATTGACACTGGTTTATTTGCAGTGGATGGTGACTTCCCCTTTAACTTACCATCTCCCAGGCTATTTGAGCGTTGGTCTCTATATCTGTCCATTGATTGGTGGGCCTCATGGCTATGCCCAGGGTGGTTTTAACTAAAGAATGGAGTTGGGTCAGGAGCATCGATTTAAGTTGTTTCTGATTCTTTCCTACTGTAGCATTTGCGGGTGCCTGGTTCCGCGTACGTTGATAGATATTGCACAGGCGATTACTGAAAGCTCTAGGGGTCTCTTCTGGGCGGTGCTTGGTCTGATTAAATAGAGCCACTAAGTTCAAGTTTTGGATCCCTAAATGGTTTAGGATCTCGGTCATGAGTGCATCAGCCGCTACAGCAGGCTGGAGGACTGCTTATGTCAGATTATCTTTTAGGGAAGTGGAACAGGCCAAGAGGAGGACTCGTGTTATGTCTCTCTCTTCTAACTCAGGGTGACCCTTCCTGAAATTTGTCCACCTCCTATTAACTTCCAGTGGGTCGTCCCCATCATTAATGGGCCCCAACTCATGGCTGCACGCCATGGGTTCAGCACCAGATATGGGCTGTGAGTCGGTATGGTTACTGGTGATGTGGCCGTGCGCATTACGTCGTGAAGAAGCATTACTACGGCTACGATTGGCTCTTGTGTCTCCTAGGTATCCCATTCTACACCATTCTCCTGGGGATTATACTGTCTTCCTTCCTCTTCCCAATCTGTCTCCCCCTTGTCCCCTTCTGCTGTCTCTGTTGTGGCTTCCCGTGTTGCTGCGGATACCAGGGCCCACTGCTCCCCTAGTTATTTTTTAGCCTCGCTATTTATAGTTGGCACTGGGAGTGATCTGCCGCCCTATGTGGCTTCTTATTACTTTCCTTAATGCACCCCTAGCATCTTCTATCTCTTGCTGGAGCCTCAAGTTTTCCAATTTATATTTTTTAACTCTAATTTGTTTTCATTTGCTTCAACAACGGCTACTGTGGCATTTAAGTTTGAGAGACTTTGTTGTGGCAACGAAGCTGCCTGTTCGGCCCCTCTTTCTAATTGCTTAATACTGTGGTTTAATTGGCCAATTTCTTGTCTTAAATGCTGTATTTCTCCCTCTTTTAACTGCTTAACAAGTTCAAGGCCTTCTTCCTTTTGTTGTTTTATACCTTCATTCTCTCTTTCTTTTAGTTGAATCTCTTTTACTTGCAATTCTTTCAAATCTTGTATCACTTTGGCGTCCTGTCTCATTAATTCCTCATCTCTCCGGGCACAATAAAATGCGCTGAAGGCCACGAGACTGTTTGCCCGTTTTGGCCTTAGCTCTCTCTTATCTACCCTCTCCTGGATAAGTTTCACCATCTCCCCAAATAACGCAGGTTGACCCCCGTGGATGTGATGAGCCTGTGCCTTTAACTCTTCTATGTCTTGTATCGAGAACTTTTTGGACAACTTCTCCTGATAAACGAGCTCAACATTTCTTTTTATTGTTGGCTTTCTGTCCATGACCGATCCCTTCATCCTGTGACTTTTGAATATAACTACTGGTGGGTCCCCGCTTAAACAGTTACAACCCACTCCACTTAAAGTTACAACTATCAAGACGACCACTCCTTCAGAGGCAATTTCTCCCGATCCGTTTAATCGTTTCAAGCTATACTTTGCAACACAGTTGAGAATCGCAACTCCCGAGATTTCCAATTGTTCAAAAGAATCATCAAAAAGCTGTCTCGCCAGTTGCCCGCATTCTCCACCAATTGTAAGATTTCTAAATCTCTGGCATTAAGTTTGACAGTGAGACAATTCTTCGAAAACAATTGGAACAGTTTATTAAAAAAACACACACACACATGCACCTCCACCTTAGTTACAACAGATACCATGCGGTTCTAATAAAGAGTGATACACGTTACTTCCCTTTGGCTGACTGGTTCAAGAGAGAGAGAAAAGTCTTTGGCTGAGTTCTTTTAAACCTCTCAAAACCATTGTCCCTCCGAAAGCCTCAGAATTGGACCTTGGTTCCAGGGCAGTTCCTTATTGGCTCTCCTCACACATGTGGATGTCTGGCCTGGCTCAGCCATCTCTTGATTAGTTTAAATGCCTTTCCAATACACAAAACCGATGTGGCAGCTCTGTGGGCTTTCATTTTGTTTCAACACAAATAGGCCTTTCCGTATAATCTACACTTTTAACATTAATACATACACAGAATCAATTTTAATCATTAATAAACACTTTTATTCTTACACTGTTTACTACATTTCCGAGCTTCATGTCATCTGCAAACTTTGAAATTATGCCCTGTATTTTCAATTCCAGGTCATTAATATGTGTTAAAAAGCAAAGTGGTCCCAACACCAACCCCTGGGTGACACCACAGTACACTTCCTTCCAGTGTGAAAAACTACCGTTAACCACTACTCTCTGCTTTCTGTACTTTAGCCAATTTCTCATCCATGCAGCCACTGTTTCTTTAATCCATGGGCTTTCATTTTGCTCGAGAGCCACGCACAACCTCTACAATCTCTAATGCAGATGAAGGGACAAGACAGGATTAAAATCTCCACAGTGTTGTGCACCCCAACATGACCATCATCAAAGTCATGGCTATACAAGACCAGCTCTGATGGACATTTTTACTGCTCAGCAAACAAATCTTCCAAAGGCAATTTCAACAATGAATTGATGACAGTAAAAAGCCATAAGAGGTCAGAGAAAACATTTCAAGGATAATCTGAAGCAACCACTTAAGGGATGTGTCATTCATTCATAAACTAGGGAATATTTAACCGAAGAGATGTGGTGTCGAACAGTTCAAAAACTAACAAGAGTGGTAACAATAGGAGAAAAAGCATCATGGCAGAAAGCTCAATGAGCAACAGTTTACAAAGGGACATGCAATATATGTGGCCAACAATGCACTTCAGACTTAAGTCTATGGAGCTACTCAACAGATACCAATGACTGACGTTTCCTTTGCCTGTTGAGTACTTGTCACACACCTCAGCACTGGTCAGTGGCAGAGAACTCAATTACATTAAATGAGCAAAATTAATTGAAAAGTCCTGTTTGTTGACCATAGCTTAAGACCGATCAATGTGTAATATCGGTGGCCAGGTGCATTGAGTAATATCAATACCCAGATGCAGAGTGTAATATTATTGCTGTGTTCAGCAAGGGATATTGTTGCTCATGTGTCCTAATTGATTTTGGTGCCCATGAATGCAATCCAATGAGAGATACCATGTGGCCCTACAAGGTGGTCAATGGTAGCATTTTGGTCATAGAGCTGTTTTCATTGCATAATGGAAGACAGTATACCATGAGAGCTAATGAACTAAACAGCAGTGCCACTTTCGTTAAGATTTAATTATGAATTAGTTGAATAAATGGCAAAGCTGTTTAATGATTTTCAAATTAGAAGTTTTTGTTGAGTTCTGTAAGATAAAAATTCCTGGCCCATTTTTAATATTCCACTTGACTGCAATAAGTACACTTACATCAAATGTGACACAGATCACTTTAAATGTTTCTCTAATAATGCTTGATCAATAAATTTCAACTGCCAAACTTCAAATCTCACAATAGGGACCACGGCCCTATTTTAATTTACCTCTTATCTATTTCCAAAGAAAACTCATCCATCCTATTTTGCTCAAAGCTAATACTTTGCAATATTTTCAGAGTGAGCATTTTATCTCTGGACTCCCAAATCATATGTTTAATTGACCTTAAAACTTGCTTCCTCTCAATGGCAGAACTTCAACTGGATTTCTAGAATATATTTTGTAGCATCCATACCAGGGAAAGGAAAAATCTCCAGACTATTCTTGCTCTCAATATAGAATTTAACAATGGAGTGCCCCATCACAGGAGAAATGCAAACAACTTTCAACGCAATTTCTGTATCTGCATCCTTAGATTATTCTGTTCTTACACTTTTAAAAAAAATACTTTTTTTATACTTTTCTTACCATTTTGGATATAGCTCCTGTCAGTACTTTTCACAAAATGTAATACTTCACATTTCTCTGCTCATTAGATTAGAACCTATCTATGTTCTCTTTTAATGTCTCCCATTCTTCCTCGTTGTCATGTTTACTAATTTGATATCATAAGCAGACTAATGTGAAAGAAATTCACAACAAGTCATGCTCTTGCTTATTGTCTGGCTTTCGTAAACAATGCAGTCACCCGATGTATGCCCCCATGGGCACAAGACTGACGGATGTGGGTGATGTTCCTGAAAATGCCTGGAAGGGTCCTGATGCAGAGAAATTGAGGATTGTCTTCTCCCCATCACATTCACTGGCAGTGCCATGCCTGTGCTGGAGCATGGCTGCAAGTCTGCTTCAAGCACGCAGCACAACTCTGTTGCAGTCTGTCTCCCTGCTGACCCGTTGCCTCCTGAGGCACTGCTCCTCAGACATATCGAAGTACAATCACTTTAGTCCATATATGTCATTTGAAGGGTAGTTGAATGTGTCGGAAATGCAACCTGACCTGTCTCCCTCCTTTGCCCGGCTTCTCCCTCCTCCAGGAAACAAAGCAAGGGTGAATCCCTAAGCTGATACTTTCAAGGAAAGAATAAAGAAATAGATGCCAACTGCACAGAAGCCCCAGAAGGATTTCTGCACATTAAAGAAATGAAAAACAAAGCGCGCAAAAAACACTTTCTAAATTCAACAGGCATCACTTGCACTGAACATACTTCCTGCGCAAAACCCAGGAGTACATATGCTGCCCACATTATGCTGCTTATTTTAATTTCGAATTCACCAATTTTCAGAGAGACTGCTGACTATATACCCAATTGGAAGTATCCAGGCAGTGTAAAACAGGAGGTCAATCGTTGTTCCCCATCTTGGCGCATTGCTGACTTAATGCTGCCGGCCTAAAGCAGCGGAAGATTTTCCCCATTACTTTTAACCATATAGTGCAGCGCCACCTGCTGTCCATATCGACAAGGAAGTTGCTGAGAGTTCACAGGAGAAAGGAGCCACATTTTCTAGAACACATTTTCTTTATCAAAATGTTTGGTTTGTAACACAAAAATGTATTGTCTAATAGCTGCCGGGTGTCAATGGCAGAAAAATGACTTGCTGATAAATTTGCACATTTTTAAAGGTCAGTGTGACTCATGCAGGCAGACCACACATAGGTTCAGCAATGAGGTGGGGGAGAGGAATAAGGGGGCAGAGCTAATGGCTGAACTCAGCGAGAGATTTGAGAAGAGGAGGCGTCATGGCAAGGGCCACAGCTCCTGGTTTTACTTTCTGGACAAAGTAGGATCAGGGTCTTGTTGCTTTAGTTTTCATTTGTATCATCACACTTCAATAAGATGATTTGAAGCAATCAATACTGGCAGTATTGGCAAGCACTGACCTCCTGACACACAACATTGATTGATAAAGCATGAGGTGTCAAGGCAATGGCCAATTCATTTTAACCCTGCAAGTCCTGAAATATCACCAAAACTGTCCACCAAGCAAGGGAGGTTTTCACATTTATGTCTGGAAAGCACAACAAGTTTTAACGATTTGGCAGAAAATGAAGTCCCTGGCAGGAAATTAGAAAAAGGCCTGAAATGGAACTTAGCCACACATCTGAAGGAATGATTGAAAGGAACTCTATTACACCAGTAATTAATGAACCAAAGAGTGTTAAATAAAGACATCCTGCTATCAGAATTCAAAACAGAAATGTAGTCATACCAATATAATCAAAACAAGAGGTTTTCAGTTGCACAATCTCTCACTGTTTCTCTCAAATATTGTGGGACTTGAGGCTGAGAGTGAGTCTTCTGGGAGACGCATTACATCAGTGTTTTTTTTAGAGAAATTTCTCTCATTCGGAGCCAGGCTGCAGTTTTTCTGATACAATAGCTCTCACTGGAAATTTGCTTCTAATGCTTGTCTGTACGAAAGAGGAGGAAAACATGATTGAGGGAGTGAATAGTCTTAAATGGGATGATCGTCAGCATGCTGATAAGCCTTGTAAACATGTTTTAGGTTATCTGCAGGAGCTAACTGCAATTCAGTTGAACAACGGAGATGTTTACTGAACAGAATTAAGATGAAAACTGTGAAACATAAAAGTCTCACATGACAGGAACATGCCAGTAGTTCAAATGGTTGATTCGGAACGAGAAGGCTGTGAGATCAAGTCCCATGGCTGATTGTCACTCCTACATCTTTGCCAATATTGAATGAGCTTAGACAATTCTTGATAAGGATAAGGTCCGATTCTAAAATTTACCAGAAGTGGGCCAGGTCACGTGGATTGGCAAAAATCTTGGATGTGATCCTATTACTTCAAAACCATTTTTTCTCTTAATTCAGCACACATTTCCCCTCCATGATGCTGGCTGCTTGGCAGGAAACTAACGCCACAGGCTCAAAAATAAGATAAATCGCATCCTCTTTTAACTTATAACTTAATCCCATAAAATCTAGCAGAAAAGCCTTGCTCTGGGTAATCATCTGTCTATATTTTTGGTAATATAGTGCAAGGAGGCATTATGCCATCTCATATTGAGTGCACATCCATCCAATAGTCTAAATGGGATAGGGTGTCTTATGGCGAGTATGCATCTGTCTGATCAAAGTTATATGAAAAAAAAAATTGCATTTATATAGGAATTTTAGAGCCACCTTTTAAAAAAAATCCATTTGAGGCACAAAGAATTATGTGTGTGTGCGTGTGTGTGTATGTGTGTGGTGGTTCGTATAAATAAGGAACTGGTCACCCAGGAGAAAGCTTTTAATTTTAAAATGGGGCCTCCCCTTCAGCAGCCATAGTGTCTGGGGAGCTGTTTAGTCACATATGGGGAGTTCTGATAATTGAAAAGAACCGATTGTTTGGGTGGGTCTTCACTTCCAGTAGAAAGCACTAAATGCAAGTCTGTAAAAATCACGATGCTTGTATGGTAATGTCACAGTCAGTGGTTAAGTCAATTGAAAGGGGATAGCTTACCATAGATCCCTTTTTTTAAAAAAATTCTGTTGTTAGCATCATTTAGAATAGAATCAGTGGGCTCAATTTTCCTCTTTGCCAATTTTTGGCGCCCATGAGGATTAACGACTGATTTTTTTTGTGCCCGATTGCGCCGGGAAATAAAGTTGCAAATTTCACCAAAATTAAATTTCATTTTTTTTTAGAATTAGGAACAGGAGTAGGCCATCTAGCCCCTCGAGCCTGCTCCGCCATTCAATAAGATCATGGCTGAACTGGCCGTGGACTCAGCTCCACTTACCCGCCCGCTCCCCGTAACCCTTAATTCCCTTATTGGTTAAAAGTCTATCTATCTGTGATTTGAATACATTCAATGAGCTAGCCTCAACTGCTTCCTTGGGCAGAGAATTCCACAGATTCACAACCCTCTGGGAGAAGAAATTCCTTCTCAACTCGGTTTTAAATTGGCTCCCCCGTATTTTGAGGCTGTGCCCCCTAGTTCTAGTCTCCCCGACCAGTGGAAACAACCTCTACGCCTCTATCTTGTCTATCCCTTTCATGATTTTAAATGTTTCTATAAGATCACCCCTCATCCTTCTGAACTCCAACGAGTAAAGACCCAGTCTACTCAATCTATCATCATAAGGTAACCCCCTCATCTCCGGAATCAACCTAGTGAATTGTCTCTGTGCCCCCTCCAAAGCCAGTATATCCTTCCTTAAATAAGGTGACCAAAACTGCACACAGTACTCCAGGTGCGGCCTTATCAATACCCTATACAGTTGCAGCAGGACCTCCCTGCTTTTGTACTCCATCCCTCTCGCAATGAAGGCCAACATTCCATTTGCCTTCCTGATTACCTGCTGCACCTGCAAACTAACTTTTTGGGATTCATGCACAAGGACCCCAGGTCCCTCTGCACCTCAGCATGTTGTAATTTCTCCCCATTCAAATAATATTCCCTTTTACTGTTTTTTTTCCCAAGGTGGATGACCTCACACTTTCCGACATTGTATTCCATCTGCCAAACCTTAGCCCATTCGCTTAACCTATCTAAATATCTTTGCATCCTCTCTGTGTCCTCTACACAACCCACTTTCCCACTAATCTTTGTGTCATCTGCAAATTTTGTTACACTACACTCTGTCCCCTCTTCCAGGTTATCTATGTATATTGTAAACAGTTGTGGTCCCAGCACCGATTCCTGCGGCACACCACTAACCACCGATTTCCAACCCAAAAAGGACCTATTTATCCCGACTCTCTGCTTTCAGTTCGCCAGCCAATTCTCTATCCATGCTAATACATTTCCTCTGACTCCGCGTACCTCTATCTTCTGCAGTAACCTTTTGTGTGGCACCTTATCGAATACCTTTTGGAAATCTAAATACACCACATCCATCGGTACACCTCTATCCACCATGCTCATTATATCCTTAAAGAATTCCAGTAAATTAGTTAAACATGATTTCCCCTTCATGAATCCATGCTGCGTCTGCTTGATTGCACTATTCCTATCTAGATGTCCTGCTATTTCTTCCTTAATGATAGTTACAAGCATTTTCCCCACTACAGATGTTAAACTAACCGGCCTATACTTACCTGCCTTTTGTCTGCCCCATTTTTTAAACAGAGGCGTTACATTAGCTGCTTTCCAATCCGCTGGTACCTCCCCAGAGTCCAGAGAATTTTGGTAGATTATAACGAATGCATCTGCTATAACTTTCGCCATCTCTTTTAATACCCTGGGATGCATTTCATCAGGACCAGGGGACTTGTCTACCTTGAGTCCCATTAGCCTGTCCAGCACTACCCCCCTAGTGATAGTGATTGTCTCAAGGTCCTCCCTTCCCACATTCCTATGACCAGCAATTTTTGGCATAGTTTTTGTGTCTTCCACTGTGAAGACCGAAGCAAAATAATTGTTTAAAGTCTCAGCCATTTTGGCACCGCGGTACCCGAAGTTAAACCTGGGGGTGGAGCTTCAAGTCTGCGTCAAAAGCTGAGGTTGCCAAGGTAACGAGAGACACACTGAGGGTGGTTGCCAGGGTAACGAGAGACATACTAAGGGCTGAAGCTCCCCCTGCGAGTTGAAGTTCCATGGCCAAGGCTTGCAGCGACAGGGGAACTGGGGAGCGGGGGAGGGTGGGGGGGGGGCGGCGGGGGCATTTGGCCCAGGATTGCAGCAGGACTGGGAGTGGGGGGACTGGGGGGGCCATTCAGCCTGGGATTGCAGGGGAACCGGGAGCGGGGTCCTTTCGGCCTGGGATTGCAGCAGGACCGGCTGCGGGGGCCAACATCAAAACATGAAATCTTTAATGTAAAGAGATGAAAAAGGAACCTACTTTAACATGTTCATTATAAATTATCTTTATGAGCAAGACAAACTGCAACGAAACAGCTCCGATACAGACCTGAACACCCATTTTCTTAATTAGGGTTTTTCTGAACGGTACTTAAGGCCATTCTACATCGTCCTTAAGAAAATCAGTGTTGGAGAAAATCGCTTAAATGACCAAAAATGGCCAAAAACGGCGCGGAATCCAGTTTACAATCAGACCGACGCCAAAAAATCTGGCGTACAAAAAATCCGGTCCCGACAGTCACCACTGGCGTACAAACTTTGACGAAAGTTGCAAATTCACGATTACTCCCAAAAAATCAGCGGTCGCCAAAAAAACAGCGCCTAATGGTGGCGAAAATAGAGCCCGTAGACTGTTTACAGCACAGAAGGAGGCCATTCGGTCCGTTGAGCCCGTGCCGGCTCTCTGCAAGAGCACTTCAGCTAGTCCCACTCACCCACCCTTTCCCCGTAGCCCTGCACATTTAGTTTGCTCATCAGTGAATTTCAGCAATTGTTTGAAAATAAATCTATTTGAATACTCAATGAATGTTGATGACATCATCAGAGCTACAAGCTTAGAATGGTTCCTGGTTCCATCAATGTGATGGAGCTGAATTAACAGTGGCAATGTGACCAAAGTAACCCACTTCAAATCTCTGCTCTGTTCTGATGATGTCCCCAGTACTCATTGTGAGAGTTATTTTACAATGTAAATACAATTTAGTTTTGATATAATAAAATCATACTGAAATCTGAAGAACTTAGAGATATAACTTTCAAAGCAGTAGCGAAGTAAAAGACAAATGAAGATTAAAAAAAAACATGGTCAAATCCAATGTAATTTTTTTAAATATGTGTGAAGCCTGACATGAAGTCTGGGATCTGATACAAACTCAATAAACAACTGGACTGGCAGGGATGTGATACAAGTCACATTCCACTGACTGGACCACCAGGGGCCTGATACATATCCCATTTCACCATTAGACCATTAGGGATTTGACAGCTATTTTATTCCAGGATCGGACCTCCGGGGATCTCACACATATCTTTGCCTACTATTGGGCTGTCTGGGATCTGCTTTATATCTAAATGTACAGCTCAATTTGTCATTAGACTGTCAAATGGCTTGAATGTCCTTTAGGAAAGGAAATCTGCTGTCCTTACCCGGTCTGGCCTATATGTGACTCCAGACCCACAGCAATGTGGTTGACTCTTAACTGCCCTCTGAAATGGCCTAGCAAGCCACTCAGTTGTAACAAACCACAACAAGAAACAATAATAATATGAATAATACCGGATGAACCACTTGGCATCGACTTTGACACCGGCTTCGGACACGACAACGGCACAAGCAACCCAGTCCTCCCTGCAAAGTCCTCCTCACTAACATCTGAGGACTTGTGCCAAAATTGGGAGAGCTGTCCCACAGTGAAGTCAAGCAACAGCCTGACTTAGTCATACTCACAGAATCATACCTTTCTGCCAATGTCCCAGATTCCTCCATCACCATTCCTGGGTATGTCCTGTCTCATCGGCAAGACAGACCCACCAATGGTGGCGGCACAGTGGTATACAGTCGAGAGGGAGTGACCCTCGGAGTCCTCAACATTGACTCTGGACTTGATGAGGCTTCAAGTCAAGCACGGGCAAGGAAACCTCCTGCCGCTTACCACCTACCGTCCGCCCTCTGCTGATAAATCAGTACTCTTCCATGTTGAACACCACATGGAAGAAACATTGAGGGTAGCAAAGGCACAGAATGTACTCTGGGTGGGGGACTTCAATGTCCATCACCAAGAGTGGCTCGGTAATACCACTACTGACCGAGCTGACCGAGTCCTGAAGGACAGAGTTGCCAGACTGGGGCTGCAGTAGGTGGTGAGAGAATCAACATGAGGGGGAAACTACTTGACCTCGTCCGCACCAACCTATCTATCGCAGATGCATCTGTCCATGACAGCATTGGTAGCAGAGATCACCGCACAGTCCTTGTGGAGACGAAGTCCCGTCTTCGCACTGAAGACACGCTCCATCGTGTTGTGTGGCACTACCACAGTGCTAAATGGGATAGATTCAGAACAGATCTAGCAGCTCAAAACTCGGCATCCATGAGGCACTGTGGACCATCAGCAGCAGCAGAATTGGTTTCGGTCACAATCTGTAACCTCATGGCCTGGCATATCCCTCTCTCTACCATTACCATCAAGCCAGGATACCAAACCTGGTTAAATGAGGAGTGCAGAACAGCATGCGAGGAGCAGTACCAGGTGTACATAAAAATGAGGTACCAACCTGTGGAAGCTGCAACATGGGACTATATGCATGGTGAACAGCAGAAACAGCATACTATAAACAGAGCTAAGTGATCCCACAATCAATGGATCAGATCAAAGCTCCGCAGTCCTGCCACATCCAGTCGTGAATGGTGGACAGTTAAACAACTAACGGGAGGAGGCTCCATGAACATCCCCATCCTCAATGATGGCGGAGCCCAGCACATAAGTGCAAAAGACAAGACTGAAGCGCTTGCAACCATCTTCAGCCAGAAGTGCTGCGTGGATGATCCATATCGGCCTCCTCCTGAGGTTCTCACCATCACAGAAGTCAGTTTTTAGCCAATTTGATTCACTCCACATGACATCAAGAAATGGCTGAACTCACTGGATACAGCAAAGACTATGGGCCCCGACAACATCCTGGCTGTTGTGCTGAAGACTTGTGCTCCAGAACTAGCCGCATCTCTAGCCAAGCTGTTCCAGAACAGCTACAACACTGGCGTCTACCTGACAATGTGCAAAATTGCCCAGGTATATCCTGTCCACAAAAAACAGGACAAATCCAATCCAGCCCATTACCGCCCCATCAGTCTACTCTCAATCATCAGCAAAGTGATGGAAGGTGTCGTCGACAGTGCTACTCATTAATCACTAGTGACCTGCTCACAGATGCTCAGTTTGGGTTCGGATCTAGACCTCATTACAGCCTTGGTCCATAAATGGACAAAAGAGCTGAATTCCAGAGGTGAGGTGAAAGTGACTGCCCTTGACACCAAGGCAGCACTTGACTGAGTGTGGCATCAAGGAGCCCTCGTAAAACTGAAGTTAATGGGAATCAGGGGGAAAACTCTCCATTGGCTGGACTCATACCTATCACAAAGGAAGATGGTTGTGGTTGTTGAAGGTCAATCATCTCAGCCCCAGGACATCATTGCAAATGTTCCATACAGCAGTGTCCTCGGCCCAACCATCTTCAGCTGCTTCATCAATGACTTTCCCACCATCATTAGTCAGAAGTGGGGATGTTCGCTGATGACTGCACAGTGTTCAGTGCCATTCACAACTCCTCAGAAAATGGAGCAGTCCATGTCCACATGCAGCAAGATCTGGACAACATTCAGGCATGGGCTGATGAGTGGCAAGTCATATTTGCACCACATAAGCACCAGGCAAAGAACATCTCCAACTCTAACACCGCCCCTTGATAGTCAGCGGCATTACCATCACCGAACCCCCACCATCAACGTCCTGGGATCACCATTGATCAGAAATTTAACTGGACCAGCCACATAAATACTGTGGCAACAAGAGCGTGTCAGAGGTTGAGTATTCTGTGGTGAGTCTCACCTCCTGACTCCCCAAAGCCTTTCCACCATCTACAAGGCTCAAGTCAGGAGTGTGATGGAATACTCTCCACTTGCCTGGATGAGTGCAGCTCCAACAATACAAGAATCTCAACACCATCCCAAGCAAAGCAGCCCGCTTGACTTGCACTCCATCTACCACCTCCAACATTCACTCCCTCCACCACCAGCACACTGTGGCTGCAGTGTATGTAATCTATAAGATGCACTGCAATAACTTGCCATGGTGGCACCTCCCAAACCCGCAACCTCTACCACCTAGAAGGACAAAGGCAGCAAGCACATGGGAACACCATCATCTGCAAGTTCCCCTCCAAGTTACACACCATCCTGATCTGTAAGTATATCGCCTTCCTTCATCGTCGCTGGCTCAAAGCCCTGGAACTCCCTCCCTAACCTGCACTACAAAGACTACAGCAGTTCAAGAAGGCAGCTCACCACCACCTTCACAAGGGCAATTAGGGAAGGGCAATAAATATTGCCCTTGCCAGCGATGCCCACATCCCGGACCGACTCAAAAAATCTCAACAGGTAGGGATTCCAATAGGGATTCATTGACATTTTCTGATAGAGATTCATCAACATTTGCACCACCATTTCCCCAAAGAATATAGGAAGGTACATTAGCTACTTCCACTCTTGGTCCTCAGAAATTGCCCGTAAACCATTCAACAAGAGTAGTTTCTCTAATACGATCAAGCTTAGGTATGAATTCTTCACCAAGAGGCCACATGCAATGGGTTTGTTGGATAACTATATTCCATTGATTTACACTTAAGGTTGTATACAAATAAAGGGCACCATACTTGCCATAACTGTTCTTACATTACAACAGTGATTATACTTCAAAAGTACTTCACTGGCTGTGAAGCAATTTGGGATGTACTGAGGTCACAAAAGGCACTGTATAAATGCAAACCTTTCTTTATTTCACTAAAGGGGCAGCCAGAAGTCATTCCATTGCTGTTGACCCCTGGCATACCAGGCTCAATCACCATGCGCTCCGAGTGTGTTGTGCACTAAACGTTGGGAGCATCACTATTTAACTGAGTTAGTCTTACAACAACATCATGCAAGGTCACTTCATTTAGGTGCAGGTGTATGCAGTGTAATAGAGCTTTCCCTAGTGGACTACTACTCCACCTAGTGGACTACTGTGGTAATGCGACTGCTGATGTAAATAATAAAGGGTCATGTGGCAAAGGCACATGATGACAGTTTCTGTGTTGAGTCATCTTGTGTAGTGTGCTTCTTCGTGATGTAGTAATATATCACATTGGCGATGAGGATAGGATTTCTGGATTCCCTAAGTGAAGTTTTTGTTGGTTGGAAATTCCTGCCAACCAACAGAGAGACTTTGAAAGGTTCTTTGTTTTGCAGAACAGCTGAAGAAAATACAAGTTAAATTTCAAGCACATTTGGCTGAACTGTCAACATTGGCAGAGTCCAGATGGCTGCGCCTATGGAAATAATAGGGCGCTTGGGCAAGTTCCATCATGACCGAGAGACCTTCGGAGCATATGTGGAATGGCTAGAAATGTTTTTCACTGCAAATGGTATCACCGAAGTCCCAGATGATGTAAAACGTAACTGGGTGGTTTTAGGAAACAAACGGGCTATTTCCTTGAATGAAGCAGGCCCTGAGGTGTATGAAACCCTGAAAAATGTGTTTATTCCTGTCAAGCCGAAGGACATGCCACTGATGGAGACAGCACTACAGTCCTGAACCCCTGGAAATTGCTGAAAGTTATCATTTTGGAACACAAGATCAATTAATTGATGAGAGTATCAGTGAGTACATTGTAGCTTTAAAGAAGCTATCCATTCTCTCTCATTTCAAAAATGTTCAGGACCGAGCATTGCGTGACCGCTTTGTTTTTGGGATGAAAAATGAATCAGAAGCAAGTTGTTGACAACCGCAAATTTGACTTTTGATTTTGCTTGTCAGGCAACTATGTCAATAGATATGGTCGATCAATACTTCTGAGAATTTAGTGCTATTTCCAATCATCAGACAATCGAGGTGAATTGCCTGCAGGTTAAAAGTAAAAGGCAGTTGGGCCTCAGGGCCTCAGCAACTGGCCAAGGTAACAATACATTGAAGTTGTACTATTGGTGTCTGGGACAACACATTGCTCAAAGCTGTCCATATGTGAAGGCAGAGAGTTTCTTCTGCAAGAAAACTGGGCATCTTGCAAAGGCATGCCGACTGAAGAGTAAACCGATGTTCAAAACTAGAAGTTGAAATTAGCAGATACTACATAGCATTGAAGAGAAGCAACAGGTCGAGGAGGTTTTGGAAATACACATCATCATGAGCACAAGGGTATCTAACATGCTTCGCGATGAAGAAATCGAAGATAGAGCTGCGAGGCTACTCAGGAGAGAAAATCCCTGTTGTAGGACGTATCAGCATACCGGTCAAATACAGGATCAGTTTCAAAGCTTGCCTCTCATAGTAGTGGCAGGAGACAAACCTGTTTGATAGGTAGAAATTGGTTGGGATCACTGAAGCTGGATGGGTATGAGATTTTTATGTGGAAACAAAATTTGCATTGAAAGATGATCTGAAGATGTTCCGCAAAACAGGCAGTCCAATCCAAGACTTCAAGGCAAGTGTTAGAGTGCATAAGGATGCTAAAACAATTTACTGCAAGCCACGTCCCGTACCATAAGCACTCAAGGAGAAAGTTGAGCAAGAACTCAAAAGACTAGAAACTGAGAACATTATCTCTAAGGTAGATCTAAGTAATTTGGCTGCACCCATTGTTGTTGTACCTAAGTCAGATGATAATGCTGATTCTATGTCCAGGTTGCATTCCTCATCATAAGTTACACCAAATAGGGAAGAATTGTTCTATTTTTCCTACATTGATGAACTGCTAGTCACAGCTGAAGAGATTGGTAGAGCAACCAAATGTGACCCAGTTATGTCAAAGGTGTATGATTACATAGTAAATGGCTGGTCAAACCAGGTGTCAGAGGAAGATATTCATCCATACTTCGTTTGTAGGAATGAATTGTCAGTGGATAAAGATTGTACATGGGGTGCAAGAGTAGTTATTCCAAATAAATTCAGGTCAAAATTGTTAGGAGATCTTCATGACCAACACCTGGGAATGTGCTTTGCCAAGAATTTTGCACGCAGTTACTTATAGTTGCCAGGTTTAGATAAAGATATAAAGTACATCGTCAGTTAGTGTGCAACATGTCAATCGGTAAGCAAGAAACCACCATCAGTACCATTACAGCCATGGAAATTACCTCCCAGGGTGTGGCAAAGGTTACATGT
This sequence comes from Pristiophorus japonicus, assembly GCF_044704955.1. Classification (NCBI taxonomy): domain Eukaryota; kingdom Metazoa; phylum Chordata; class Chondrichthyes; family Pristiophoridae; genus Pristiophorus; species Pristiophorus japonicus. Next base: position 177,055,966 of record NC_091983.1, on the reverse strand, counting down.
AGATTTTGCTGAGCTGGAAGGACAATTATTATTCATTGTGATTGATAATCATTAGAAGTGGTGTTTCCGATGCGGAAAATAACAACAAGTTAAACACGAGACAATTTGCGAAGATTGTTTTCTTCATAAGGCCTCCCAAAAGAAATTGTGTCTGATAATGGGCCGCAATTTTGTTCAGAAGAATTTGCACAGTTCACGAGCAGAAACTGTGTGAAACACATCAAAGTTCCACCATACCACCCTGCTTCAAATGGTGCAGCAGAGCGCACAGTACAAATTGTAAAACGTGCCCTCATCAAGCAAATGTTGGATCCAATCCAAAGAAACGGCAGTTGTGGTTGGACCAAAAAGTTGCAAATGTTCTAATTATTTATCGTAACACTCCTCATACAACTACAGGTAGAACACCAGCAAAGTTGTTTCTCAACCGACAGCCAGTTTCTCATTGCGACAACCAAACTTGACTCAGTCAGTAGAAGAGAAACAATTAAGACAGAAAGAGAATCATGATCGAGGTAAAGTAAGAGAGAGAAGTGTGAAATTGAATTAGAAGGTTAGAGTGAAGAACCATCACTATAAATGGTTAAAGTGGTTACCAGGAAGAGTAGTGAAGATATGTGGCACTCGTACATATTTGTTCAAGATCTTTGATCATGGAAAAGTTAGGTTTGTTCACATTGATCATATTTTACCTACAGATATGGAAGGAGTTGAAAGTTGGAATGATTCGATTATTTCTGATGAGTCAGATAGTCTTGTTACAAGTAGAGGACCAGCAGCAAATCCTACTTCAGATGTACTAGAAACAAGTCCAATAGAAAGTCAGAATTTAAGTCTGAGTCCGAGTTAGGCAGACAAACAGTCTGAAATTATAGAGAGTCAAAATGTAGATCAAGGTTTGCCCTTGGAGAAAATTTTTCCTCAGGTTCAGCCTAGAATCAGTCAAAGTTCAACACCAAGTTTGGCAAGTTCTGTTCAAGAGCGATGGTATCTTCTTCGAAACAGAAAACCAGTGGTTAAGTTTGATTTGTAAATATGGAAAAATAAGTCCATATCTTTTGTTGTGTATAACCATGCAAATTATGTATAATGATTATTTTATTATGAATACTTCTTCAGTAAGGAGGGAGAATTGTAATAGAGCTCGCCCTAATGGACTACTGCTCCACCTAGTGGACTACTGTGGTAATGCAACTACTGATGTAAATAATAAAGGATCATGTGGCAAAGTCACATGATGACAGTTTTTGTGTTAAGAGCTATCGTGTGTAGTGTGCTTCTTAGTGATGTAGTAAGAATATATCACACACATCACCTAAGGCGGCAGCAGTCCCGGTCACATTGCTGCTCCAGTGAATGTCAGAAGGCATCGCAGCAGGGCTTCATCCTGTCCTCACCCAGGTGTTTGTTCTCATACACTTTCCAGTCGGATGTCACTCAAATGGTATCAGAACTGAGAACCCTGGTTGATATTGGTCTAGTCAATGTCCAGAAAATCTACACATGTTTTTTCCCCCTCCCTAGCCTACTGATGCCCTAGCTGAAACCAGCTAACCCAGCACCAATCTCCCACTGGTCTGCATAGCTCAGCAACACAGCAGTTGAACATAAGAAAGTTCACAATGAGAAAATGACCTTTGAGCCCATCAAGCCTGCTCCATTCAGAGCCTGTATGTGTGATTATCATGGATTCTGACCTCTGCTCATCACCACTGCCATCAACCACCACACAGCACCTTTTGACCTCCTACTTTAACGAATACTAAAGGGTTACATTTTCTGACGCTGTGCTTTTGGCGGGAAGCCTCAGCCACCAGGAGGGCCAGTCAATAATTGAGTCATCCAATGCAAATGCTTTTCTGACTATTTACAGAATTACAAAAAATGACAGACAGGAATAGACCCATTGGTCCATCTAGCTGCTCCCATTAAATCGTGATGTCTTCTGCATCGAAATACATACACTCCCCACCCCACCATGTAATCTCCGGGGAGGGGCGAAAAAACAGATAAAAATCCAGGGAAAAGAAAATTAACTTCCTCTCCGTCCCTCTTAGATGATCGAAACTAGCAAAGGAGATCACTCTAGCCCTGATTAACGTTATACCGGCCCTATTTAAATGAATAACCATTCAAATTTCTTATAACCGCTGCCAGCAGGCAAAGCTCCTTATCAGGAACAAGGTCAGACAATGGACACGGGGGTTCCTTACCTTATCTCCCCTGATAAAAAGCAAGCAGAACTATTAATATCTCTATAACTCCCATCCTAACAAATAAAAGTCCAGCTCCCGTTTAGTGGTATTAATTGATATCTTCTCTTGAGGTCTGCTCCACATTTACCCACTAAGCCATCGAAAGAGCTCTATTTTTTTCAATATTTTTTTTAATTGAGTTACAGATTATCACGTTCTGGAATGTTTCATATGTGGCTGCAGAAATAAACATTTCATTTCTACCAAACACTCCAAGTTAAACTTCAGAAAATGAATTATTTGCTTCCATACACATTAAATTGGGTTTAGTTTCCTGCTCTTTAAGCTACTGGGAATTTAAACATATTCATTCTCATAGTGTCCAATGACAGTATCAAATATTCCTCCATGAACTGCTGTAGTAACATCCTCTACTGCACCCAATTGTTTTGGGCTCAATATCCTTAAAGACTTTTACAGCAGATTTTCCCAATTAGAGTTGGATCGAATGCAGTTTTATCTTGTAATCTTAGGTACACTGGGAAGTGAGCTCCGCAGACTTAGTTCACTCAGTTCAGGCTGCTGAATTGAGCCCAAATCCAAGAGGCAAAATTACATTAATTATAAATAGCATGCTGCAATAAATTTATCATTTTCTTATTTCATAAAAACTATCGGCAAAATTTGTGGCTGACAACAAACTGGGGGATGTAGTTTATACAGAGGAGGACTGCAAAGAAATACAGGAAGAGATTAATAAACTTGCAGAATGGGCATGTAATTGGCAAATGAACATTAATATAGATAAGTGTGAGGTAGTACATTTTGGTAGGAAGAAGAAGGAGGCCACATACTCCTTGAAAAATAAGTATCTAAATGGGGTAGAAGAACTGAGCGATCTGGGGGTATAGATGCACAATCACTAAAAGTAGCAATGCAGGTTAATAAGGCCATAAAAAAGCAAACAAAGCACTGGGGCTCATTTCTAGAGGGATAGAATTGGAAAGCAGAGAAGTTATGTTAAACCTGTATAGAACCTTGGTTAGACCACACTTGGCATACTGTGAAAAGTTCTGATCTCCATATTATAAAAAGGATATAGAAACACAGGTGAAGGTGCACAATTCTTTTACTAGAATGATACCAGAACTGAGAGGTTATCCTTATCAGGAATGATTAAACAGGCTGGGGCGCTTTTCTCTAGCAAAGAGAAGATTGAGGGGTGACCTAATAGAAGTCTTTGAGATTATAAAAGGGTTTGATAGGGTAGATGTGGAGAAAATGTTTCCACTTGTGGGCAAGACCAGAATTAGGGGCCATAAATTTAAGATAGTCACTAATAAATCCAATAGGCAATTAAGGAGAAACTTCTTCACCCAGAGTGGCTAGAATGTGGAACTCGCTACCACATGAGATAGTTGAGGCAAATAGCATAGATGCATTTAAGGGCAAGCTAGTTATGCACATGAGGGAGAAAGGAAAGAAGGATATGTTGACGGGACTAGATGAAGAAGGGTGGGAGGAAGCTCGTGTGAGCCTAAACACTGGTATGGACCTGTTGGGTCAAATGGCCTGTTTCTGTGCTGTAAATACCTTAATTTCAGTTACAGTATATGCTGCAGTTCATTGTACTAAAATAAGCCTAACCCACACCAAGTCCTGTTTACCCATTACTCCTGTGTTCGTTGATCTACATTGGCTCCTGGTCCATTTCAATTTTAAAATTCTCATCCTCATATTCAAATTGTTCCATTGCCTTGCCCCTTCCTATCTCTGTAACCTCCTTCAGCCTTGCAACTCTCCAGTGATTCTGTGTTCTTTCAATTCTGGCCTCGTGTGCATCCCCCACTCTCTTCACCTACAAGTCGTCTGGGTCCTAAGCTATGGAATTCCCATCCTCAACGGTTCCACCTCTCTCCTCCTTTAAGATGCTGCTTAGAACCTACCTCTTTGACCAATCTTTTGGTCACCTGTCCTAATGTCTCTTTCTTTCACAGTACTAATTGCTGTCTGATTACGTTCCTTTGAAACACCTTGGGCTGCCAGTGTCTCACCGATTCTTGGCCTGAAAACAGACCTATATGAATTTCTACTCTTTAGTGTATAGTATGAGTTCAGAACTAGACACCATAGACTGGGGGTTTCATTTCCTCTGATAGTGTATTTGTTAATATATTTACTTATCTTAAAGGGGTTAATGACTGTGTTAAGATAACGCACAAAGAAATGTACCCAATGTACCCAATTTAAGAAATCAAACCCGTCAGATAATTTTTTCGCCACAGCATTTCGCATGTGTAGAATAGATTCCTGGTGAGAGAAGGTAATACTTTGGCAACTAACAACATCTTTAAAAAATACCTGGAAATATGTGTCTAAGAGCAGCTTTGACAGTTTCAAGCTCAGGTCAGATATATATGATCAAATGCACTGAGGAAACTGCATTACGACCCTCTGAGAGAAGAAATTCCTTCTCATCTCAGTTCTAAATGGACAACCTCTTATTCTTAAACTATGCCCCCTAGTTCTAGGTTCACCCACGTGGGGAAACATCCTCTCTGCATCTATCTTGTCGAGCCCCCTCAGTATTTTATATGTTTCAATAAGATCACCTTTCATTCTTCTAAACTCCAATGAGTATAGACCCAACCTGTTCAATCTATCTTCATAAGTCAATCCCTTCATCTCAGGAATAAATCTAGGGAACCTTCGTTGAACTACCTCCAGTGCAAGTATATCCCTCCTTAAATAAGGAGACCAAAACTGTATGCAGTACTCTAGGTGTGGTCTCACCAATACCCTGTACATTTGTAGCAAGACTTCTCTGCTTTTATACTCTATCCCCCTTGCAATAAAGGCCAACATTCCATTTGCCTTCCTGATTATTTGCTGTACCCTGCATACTAACTTTTTGTGTTTCATGCACAAGGACCCCCAGGTTCCTCTATGCTGCAGCATTTTGTAATCTTGCTCCATTTAAATAATAATTTACTTTGTAATTTTTTCTGCCAAAGTGGATAAGCTCACACTTTCACACATTATACTCCGTCTGCCAAATGTTTGCCTGCTCAATTAGCCTGTCTATATCCCTTTGATGATTCTTTGTGTCCTCCTCACAACTTGCTTTCCTACCTGGATGAACTACTTGCTGAATTTTAAACTCAAAGGTGAGCTAATTGGGCTCATTAATTTAAACAACAAATACTGGACCTCTGAAAGGCGAATATCTGGGAACATACTGTTATGTATGAATAAAAAGTCTGACTGGATACTGTGAGTTCAAAGTAAAGTGAGACCTTAGTCTTTTATTGCAGTTCTCCAGAGTGACTCTCCAGCCTGTGAGGCCTCCTTAAGTACCTGTGCTCCCAAAGGATTGTGGGATCCCTTGGGACTCCAGGGGATGAGCCCTCTGGTGGCTATACAAAGTATATACAGGTTTACATGTATAACAACACTACCCCCAAAGTCAACAGTGTAACTATTTACAAGGTGAGTCGATCTGGGGTTTTTCTTTCCCTGGTTGATCGTCTTGGTACAAGTACTGGTTTTGGTGAATCGTTTGTTGGGCCCTCGCTGGACTGTTGTGCAGCTGGCCTTGCTGGGCTGCCTGGTGTGGTGAGTCCTGCTGGGCTGCTGCGGGTGATGGGTTCTGCTTCATGGCCAATCGAGGTGTCGGTTGCCACTGGTGTGTATGTTGGGGGGTCAAAGAAGATAGGGTCCAAAGTGGGTTGCTCAGGATAGTCTGTGAATCTGAGTTTGATTTGGTCCAAGTGTTTCCGGTGGATGAGTCCATTGGAAAGTTTGACCCGAAACACCGGGCGAAATGATGCCCTTTCGTTGCAGCCGGTCTAACTCGATCTCTACCCTTTCTCTCATCATGTACGTTACTGCTCTCACCTTGTGATGGATGGGTCATGCCCCCATAATTAGGTGGATCTGCACTTTTGCTCCTTGGAACTCCCCGATGCCTGGTCCGAACAGCGAAGGGAACTTGTTTAAGACCTGGGCACACAAAATGTCATCAGCGGACGAGAGCGCTCGGACGTTGTCCCAGTTCCAGCGTATCTTTCCCAGCCAGCTCCTGCAAAGTAGCGTGGGCCCATCACCCGGTACCACCCAGAGTGGTAGCTTGTGCACTGCTCCATCGTAGGAGACCTTTACAGTATCACTGCCAATTACAGGAATCAGTTCCTTTGTATAAGTTCTCAGTTTCGTGTGAATGGGAGTCAAGACTGGCCTTGAGGCCTTGCTGCAACACAATTTATCGAAAGTCTTTTTGCTCATAATGGACTGGCTCACGCCCGTGTCCAGCTCCATTGACACCGGGAGTCCATTCAATTCAACCTTCAGCTTTGTCAGGGACACTTTGTGGTAAATGTGCGCACCCCATATACCTCTGCCTCCTCGGTCTGAGGCTCTAGTTTGTCATGATCCGCCATGGATCTGTCTTCCTATGCAACATGGTGGTTTGCAGGATTAACAGGGTTTGCAGCTCGTCTGCACATACATTGGAGCTGTCGCATTGTTCCATAGGCCTTGAAAATGTACCCTTTGAAGCGGCATGAATGGAAATGATGATCACTCCCGCAGCGCCAACAAGGTGTTAATGGCCTTGCATTCATCACCCTTGATGGTGGACTCTGAGACATCTGCGGACGTGCAGCTGCAGGCATGTGTGATCTGCCCTGTACGTTGCGTTTCGAAAACAACATCACTTTGTTCACAGTACTTGTAGCAGCACTCGTGTGCTGAGAGATTTGCTTAGTATTGTCACTGGTGGCAATGAACGCCTGGGCTATCGTTATGGCTTTATTCAAGGTTGGGGTCTCTACAGTCAAAAGTTTGCGAAGTATCACTTCATGGCCAATGCCAAGTATGAAAAAGTCTCTGAGCATGTGCTCCAAATGTCTTTCAAATTCGCAATGTCCTGCAAGGCGTCTTAGCTCGGTGACATAAATCGCCACTTTCTGGCCTTCAGACCTTTTGTCGGTGTAGAACCGGTACCTCGCCATCAGAACGCTTTCCTTCGGGTTCAGATGCTCCCGGACCAGTGTGTACAAATCATCGTACGATTTCTCTGTGGGCTTCGCTGGAGCAAGCAGATTTTTCATAAGGCCATACGTTGGTGCCCCGCAGACGGTGAGGAGAATCACCCTTTGTTTGGCAGCATTCGCTTCTCCTTCCAGCTCGTTGGCCACGACGTATTGGTTGAGTCGCTCCACGGAGGTTTCCCAATCATCTCCCTCCGAAATTTTCTCCAGGATGCCCACTGTTCTCTGCATCGTTGAGTTCGTCGTCTGTATTTCATCGCCAGTTGTTATGTATGAATAAAGAGTCTGACTGGATACTGTGAGCTCAAAGTAAAGTGTGACCTAAGTCTTTTATTGCAGGTCTCCAGAGTGCCTCTCCAACCTGTGAGACCTCCTTAAGTACCTGTGTTCCCAAGGGATTGTGGGATCCCTTGGGACTCCAGGGGATGAGCCCTCTGGTGGCTACACAAAGTATATGCAGGTTTACATACATAACACATACCATAACAGATTAGCATACAAACCCAACATTGCCCACCCTTTAAAAATGCACCAGCGGGTCAGTCTGGTAAAACACAACCTTCACCTCAGTGTTTCTGCCAAAATTAGTTTAATAGGATGTTTTAAAAGAATTTTAACTGATTAGATCAGTGATCTGATAACATTGTTATCAAATATCCAGTGATAACGGTGACCTTACAGCTCAACTGATGGCATCCTTGTGTGTCTTATTTACAAAGATGTTGACTTTCTGCTTGATGACATGGCTCCTTCAAAAAACAGATAAATAAGTAACTAAATATTAATGTTGCAGTGTCTGTCAATAATGATCAATTTAAAACTATTTTGACTGAAAATTGAATGTTGAAGAAAAGAGACGCACTCCACTGCATGTAAATGAATTTAGACAATGAACCTTTTTTCCTAGCAATCTTTGACCTCCTGTGTGTTTATGTGGTTCTACTCCAGCCCAGCAAATTCCACTATGCAGCTTTCAAAACATACACATATCTTCCGTCGCGAAACATCTGCAAAAGGTGCAAGTCTGTGCACTTCCATTGCTACATGTTCCATGGCAGAATTAAGAAGTGTCAAGAAGCAAGACCATCAACTTTAACTTCTGCAGAAAACAATTCCAAAATTAAATTTGTTTTCATTTGTTTCAAAGTTGCTGTGACAGTCCTCAAAGATTTACAGAAGAATGAGACTGTATGTAAAGAATGGTGTAGTTTAGTAGTTCACTGAGAAACAGTTTTCAACCCTGTGTCCCGAATCATACAATGTTTCAACAACAAAAACAACTTGCATTTATATTGCGCTTTTAACCTTCTTGTTCTGGATTCCCCCGCAGGAGGAAGTAGCTTCTCTATATCTACCCTATCGAATCCTTCTATTAGTTTAAACAGTTTAATTAGATCACCCTCTAAACACAAGGGAGTATAACCCAAGTTATGCAACATTTCTGCGTTTGTTGATCTCCTGCAACACTGCTCATAATGATTTTCAGCAGCCGCTTTGAAGGATCCAGCAGTGGAAAATGGCAGGGAATCAGTGGCTGCCCCTTGGATGCCCTAGGCCCACCTGATGTGACTTAAGCACAAAAATCTAGGTTAACACTCCAGTGCAGTGCTGAGGGAGTGCTGCACTGTCGGAGGTGGCGTCTTTCGCATGAGACATTAAACCGAGGCCCCGTCTATTCTCTCAGCTGGACGTAAAAGATCCATAGCACTATTAGGAAGAAGAGCAGGGGAATTATCCCCAGTGCCCTGGCCAATATTTATCCCTCAATCAACAAAACAAAAACAGATTATCTGGTCATTATTGTAATGTCTGTAAGCTTGTAATGCTTGTAGCTCCACACTGTGGACGTATTGTGTACTGCAACTGCATAGTTAATCATTAAACAGAACAGGCACTTTCCGGAGAATTCCGAGAGAGCAGCCTGCATGTTAGGAAGCTGTGCTCTGTGAAGATATCACATTTGGCGGCGAGAGGGGAGATTTTTCAGATGTTTAAAGCTTAAATTTTGTTGGTGAAGGATTCAGCCAGCCGACAGAAGAGTTTGGAAGTTTCTGTCTGAAAAAAAAGCTACAAAATCCGAGGTAAAAAACAGCACACGGTGTGAACAGCTAGAGATTAAAAATGGCAGGCATAATCGGATATTTGGGTGAATATAGACACGACCAGGAACGTTTTAAAGCGTATGTGGATCGGCTAGAAATGTATTTCACTGCAAATAACATAATCGAAGTTTCAGACAATGCAGTCCAGAACCAGGCTGTGTTGGAACGTAGGAAAGCGATTTTCTTATTAGTGGCAGATCCGGCATTATACAAAACGTTTGTAAATCTGCTTGTGCCTGACGAGCCAAAGGACACAACGCTTAAAGAGATTTTAACGAAGCTGGAGAAACACTATAACCCCAAACCGTTAGAAATTGCTGAAAGCTATCGTTTTGGGATTCGGAATCAAAAGTCGATGAAAGTATCGCTGATTACATCATAGCATTAAAAAAGCTATCGATGCACTGTCATTTTGGAAACTTTCAAAACCGAGCATTACGGGATCGTTTTGTTTGTGGGGTGAAAAATGATGCGATCAGAAGGAAGTTATTGACAACAGATGACTTAACTTTTGAGATTGCTTGTCAGATAACGAGGTCGATGAGCATGGCTGAACAGTATTCCCGAGAACTAAATAATGATTACGGTCGTCAGTCAACCGAGGTAAATCACTTGCAGGTTCAAAGTAAAAGACGGCCATGGCCAAAAGTCTCAGACACTGCAAATTCTACCAGAGCATCGAAGTTGTGCTATAGATGCCTGGGACAATACATTGCTTAAAGTTGTCCATATGGGAAGGCAGAGTGTTTCTTCTGCAGAAAGACTGGGCATCTTGCGAAGGCATGCCGACTGAAGGGTAAACCAGTTTTTACAGCTATGAGTCCAGCGTTCAAAGCTATGAGTCGAAATCCAAAGAGACTTCATAGCATGGAAGAACAGCAACAGGACAAGGAGATGTTAGAGTTACACGTCATCAGGAGAACAAGGTTAATGGACAGTAATTCAGAAAGCATCAAAATCAACATAGATGTTGCGGGATTCAAGATACCAATGGAAATTGACACGGGTGCCTCTGTGAGTGTAGTACCGGAGTCACTGTACCGCGACAAATTGCGTGATTTCCAACTGGAGAAATCCAAGATAGAGCTGCGAGGCTACTCGGGAGAGAAAATCCCTGTAGTAGGCCGTATCACCGTACCAGTGAAATATAAAGATCAATTTCAGAACTTGCCTCTAATCGTAGTGAAAGGAGACAAGACTGCTTTACCAGGAAGAAATTGGTTGAGCTCACTGAAGCTGGATTGGAGTAAGATTTTCTGTGTGGAAGCGAGATTTTCATCAACGGATGAGGTTATCAAGCAGTATATGAAGGTGTTCTGTGAAACGGGCAGTCCGTTCCAAGGCTTCAAGGCGAGTGTCAGGGTACAGAAGGACGCTGGATCGGTTTACTACAAGCCACGTTCCGTACCATATGCACTCAAGGAGAAAGTTGAGCAAGAACTCAAAAGACTAGAGACTGAGAACATTATTTGTAAGATAGATCGATGTGATTGGGCTACACCCATTGTTGTTGTACATAAATCTGATGGTAAAGTAAGATTGTGTGGTGATTGTAAGGTAACCGTAAACCAGGTTCTAGAGGGTAATGTCCCCAATACATTGCCGAATATAGAAGATTTGTTCACAACACTGACAGGTGGTTAGATCTTCTCAAAACTGGATCTTACGAATGCCTACTTACAGCTTGAACTAGATGAGGAGTCCAAGTCATGTTTGACTATAAATACTCATCTAGGCATATATCAGTTTAATAGTCTTCCGCCCCTGCCATATTCCAAGGGGTGATGAACCAGATTTTGCAAGGTATTGAAGGGGTAGTATGTTATTTGGATGACATACTAATTTCAGCACCAAATAGGCAAATTCATAATAAAATATTGAATGAAGTCCTGAAACGGCTAGAGAAGCACAGAGTACGAGTATCTGTTTGTAAGTGTGAGTTATTTAAAAACTCAGTGGAGTACTTAGGGTACAGAGTAGACAAAGATCGTTTACATCCAACCATGGAAAAATTGGGTGCAATTAGAAATGCACCCACTCCCAGGAATGTCACTGAACTTCATTCATTCTTGAGTCTTTTGAACTATTATGGGAAGTGCCTACCAAATTTGGCTACAGTATTACATCCACTGAATTAACTTTTGAAAAAACAGGTCCAGTGGAAGTGGTCAAAAGAATGCGATACAGCATTCAAGGAGTGTAAAAACAAATTGGTAGAGAGCACCATGTTAGTTCACTATGACATATCTAAGGAGATTAAGCTAGCATGTGATGCCTCTCCGTATGGAGTTGGGGCAGTAATCTCTCATGTATTAAGTAGTGGGGAGGAGAGACCAATTGCTTTTGCTTCACGCAATCTAAGTGCCAGTGAGAGAAATTATGCGCAAATTGAAAGGGAAGCTTTGGCATTAATTTTTGGGGTCAAGAAGTTTCACAAATACTTGTATGGTCGTAAGTTTACCATCGTTACGGACCATAAGCCCCTAACAGCAACCCTCCATCCAAAGTCCCCAGTTCCAATATTAGCTGCAGCCCGAATGCAGAGATGGGCTTTGATTTGGTCAGCATATACATAGGATATTGAATACAGACGATCAGCTGATCACAGTAATGCTGATGCAATGTCTAGATTGTCTTCCCCATCACAAGTTATACCCGATAGGGAAGAAGTGTTTTATTTTTCATACATTGATGAACTGCCAGTCACAGCTGAAGAGATTGGTAGAGCAACCAAATGTGACCCAGTGATGTCAAAGGTGTATGATTATATTGCAAGTGGATGGCCAAACTAGGTAACAGACAAAGATATTCATCCATTCTTCATTCGTAGGAATGAATTATCAGTCGATAAAGATTGTATCGTGTGGGGTGCAAGAGTAGTTATACCAAATAAATTCAGGTCCAAATTATTAGGAGACCTTCATGACCAGCACCTGGGAATTTGCTTGACCAAGATTTTTGCACGCAGTTATTTATGGTGGCCAGGTCTTGATAAAGATATAGAGTACATCGTGAGTCAGTGTACGACATGTCAATTGGTAAGCAAGCAACCACCACCAGTACTATTACAGCCATGGAAATGGCCTCCCAGGGTGTGGCAAAGGCTATATATTGATTTTGTTGAGTTAGATGGACAACAATTGTTCATTGTAATTGATAGCCATTCAAAATGGGTTGAGGTGTTTCCAATGTGGAAAATAACAACAAATAAAACATTGGACATTTTACGAAAATTATTTTCTGCATTTGGCCGCCCTGAAGAAATTGTTTCGGATAATGGACCACAATTTCGTTCAGAAGAATTTTCACAATTGACGAGCAAAAATGGTGTGAAACATACCAAGGTTCCACCATACCACCCTGCTTCAAATGGTGCAACAGAGCGCACTGTACAAATTGTCAAACGTGCCCTCATAAAACAAATGTTAGATCCAAATCCAAGAAAATGACAGTTGTCATTGGATCACAAATTGGCTAATTTTTTGATTACCGGTACATATCGAAATACTCCTCAGATAACTACCGGTAGAACATCAGCAGAGTTGTTTCTCAAATGACAGCCACGAACCAGATTCTCATTGTTAAAGCCAAATTTGGCACCGTCTGTAGAAGAGACACAATTAAGACAAAAAGAGAATCACGATAAAGGGAGAGTAAAAGAGAGAAGAGTGAAATTAAACCAGAAGGTGAGAGTAAAGAACCATCACGATAAATGGTTAAAGTGGTTACCAGGAAGAGTGGTGAAGATATGTGGTCCTCACACATATTTGGTAAAGATGTTTGATAATGGACAGGTTAGGTTTGTCCATATTGATCATATTTTACCTACAGACATGGAAGGAGTTGAAGGTGGGAATGATTCAATTATTTCTGACTTTTCAGATAGTTTTGATATACCAGTAGCAAATCCTAAATCCATTGTACTGGAAACAAATCCAGGAGAGAATCAGAATAAAAGTCTGAGTCCGAGTCAGGAAAACAAAGAGCCTGAAGTTAGAGTGAGTGCAAATGAAAATCAAGGAAATTCCGCTGGAGGAAAATGTTCCTCAGGATGAGCCTCAAATCAGTGTGAAATCAACACCATGTTTGGAAGGTTCTGTTCGAGAGTGAAAGTATCCTCTTCGAAACAGAAAACAAGTGGTAAAGTTAAATTTGTAAATATGTATAAAAATGAAAGTTATGTATGATGTTTGTTATGATGGCTTTTTCATTAAGGAGGGAGAAGTGTAATGTCTGTAAGCTTGTAATGCTTGTAGCTCCACACTGTGGATGTGGACGTATTGTGTACTGCAACTGTATAGTTAATCATTAAACAGAACAGGCACTTTCCGGAGAGTTCCGAGAGAGCAGCCTGCATGTTAGGAAGCTGTGTGTGCTGTGCTGTGTGAAGATATCACAATTATCACATTGCTGTTTGTGGGAGCTTGCCGAGCAGAAATTTTCTGCTGCGTTTCCTACATTTCTACAGTGACTACACGTCAAAAAGTACTTCATTGGTTGCAAAGCACTTTGGGACATCCAGTGTTTGTGAAAGTCCCTATATAAAAGCAAATCTTCCTTCTTTCTTTCTTCTTTAGGCGTGCAAATGGACACCCAGCACTCCCATCCGAAACAGGCCAGAGACTGCTTACAGCTGAAAATTGGGGTTCTAGACTGGTTTAAATTTCAAGTTCAAATGAGCAGAGCATGCATGCTCTGTCCATTTGTAATGGGCAGTGAGCAGCCTAACCAGCAATTTTTTAAAAGGAACCACTGGTGGCCCGAGGATTACTGTCAGTCAAACAGACTTTTCCCCCATCTCCAATATTTTTATAACTAACAAACAAAAGTGTTCAAAGAAAAATTTTTAAAAGCACAATTTTATGTAATGCCCCTGTGATTTTGATCCTGGCTTGTTTACAGCAGTGTCCTGCTATAAAACCTTTAATTCCAGGAGACTCTAGGACAATCTTGGATAGTTGACAACCCTAGCGCCAAGAAAGTTGTGAGTAAAGTCACGGCAAAGGTGTGGCAAGAAGCAGAGACGGTCGTGGAATGAGAGTGACGCGAACTTCATCTACTTTATGGCCCTTCCTGCAATCCGTCCGCCGGTCCTGAATTTCCACATATTATTATGAGCGCCAGTGCTTGTTGCAGCTCCAAGTTTCCTGCTTCTAGACTCACACAGCACTCACGGTGAGTTAGACTGAGAATTGTTGCCAAGATCAGCTGAGACATCTGGAAGTATGGGGGTTCTGAGTCTAAGATGGAGAATTTCTCTAGCAATCTCTGCAGCTGGGAATGACGTTTTGCAGTGATTTTATTTTGGGGGAGGAGAGTGGATACTGCTTACACAGACTTGCTTCTCACTGGTTCAGACAGCATCAGAACACTGGGAGATTTCAAAGCCCCCACCCCCCACTAATCTTCCACAGTTAGGTATGTCATTTCCGATGGGTATACCCTTATATTCCATTACCATGGAGGAGGAGGAATAGCAGCACAGGGCCAAGCAAAGAAGAGTCAGGCAGCAGTTAAGGAGGATGAACTTGACTAGAAAGATAAATCGGCAGGTGTATAATCCGCTACTGATCACATTCCGTCTGCACAGAAGTTGAATTCCCCGCTCCCCCCTGTGAATCTCAGGAGGCTGATGGTGGGGGGATGGGTTATTGCAGCTAAGGCAAATATTGTCCTCACTTGAGATCTGCATGTCAATACTTCCAGCGAGGGTTGCTAGATAGCAACTGGGAGTGTGAATCATAGCCAATTTCTCCCATCCTTGTCCCATCAAAACTCAAGCCAAATCTCTGCCTCCCACCAGCACCCCCAACAAGGATAGAGTACGGGAGCTTCCTGGTCTTTGTGGCTCAGTGCTGTTGTACCCCAGTCATCAGACCTTATCTTTGAGAAATATTTTTCTTTCCAAGCTCTGTTAGTTTACACTAACCTGCCACCTCCTGTTAGCTGTCCTGTTGTTTCTCCTCAACAGCGGACCTCGGTTAAGATCTGGCAGGACTGGACGTCAACAAATGGATTGTTCTATTTGTGAATACAAATCTATCAGAGCAAAGATAATAAGTGGGAGGAATGCATCCAATATAAATGGAAAAGGACCATTGAATGGAACACTTAAAGTTTCGATTGGCCGAGGGAGGAATGTTGCTACGAACAGTAGGAAGACCTGCTGCTCTTCAAATAGTGCCATCTCACAGCAAACCCCACAACTTACACTTCACCGCAGAACTTCCCTGGTCAATTTATAGGGGGCAAAATTGCTCTCCGCCCCAAACAGGGCGGAAAATTTGAATTAAATGATTATTCTCCACCCAAATCCTTGGGGCAGAGAACAGAGGGATTTTGCCCTCTTTTCATGTGAGATTTCGTTGAGGTGGTGTTTCGGGCGGCTGCGGGCTGGAAGTGGGTTGGGAGCGGAGTAGAGGGCAGGCGGTGTCATCAGCGCCCTTCAGTTAAAGTGGAGGGCCGCTGCGAGCTCTGCAGCCACTTTATTGGTGTCCACTGGGCCACCAGGGAGGGCTTCGGCCAGGCCAGCAGCCCGGTACCCAAGAGGGGGTGCCAGGAGGCCTGTTGATGGCCCACTCGAACCCATGGCTGCCATTGTCAGGCCGACTACAGAGTCGGCTGACAATTAAAATAACATGGCGGCCGCGGCGGTCCGCCCTCCCGTTTAAGGGTGGGCACACCACTTAGCTACTGGCAGCTTCCCACTGGGAAAAGCTGTCGGGGGACCCACCAGTGGCCACTCCACTCCCGCGGGGCAATTCACCTCGCGGGGCGGAAAGGGGTTGCTGCCGGGCAGTAAGGGGTCGGCGCATGCCCAACAAGGCAGAAACCCGTTTCCGTCACCCCCGACCCGGGGGCAATTTCTGATGAGTTGGCCCATCCGCCTGTCCCCGGTCGGAAAGCACTTATCACCCAATTACTGCTTCTTAGAGGCGGTAATCGACCTTTATGAGGTGGACAATTTCGGCCCCATTGTCTTCTACTTAACAGTGTGTTTAAAAGTCTTCCCTCTCCCTCAACCCATCTAACAGTAAGGGAAATTTCTAACTGGTTACTACAACAGCAATGCTTAATGTAAACAACCACTCAGCTCCCTAACCCTAACACTGTTTAAAATTAGACTCAAAATTAAAGTAAAAACAGAAAATGCTGGAAATCTCAGCAGATCAGGCAGCACCTGTGGAGAGAAACAGAGTGAACGGTTCAGGTCTGTGACCTCTCATCAGAACTGGAAAAGTTCAAGAGGTAACAGATTCTTAAGGAAATGCAGGGACAGTGAAAGGGGGAGGGGGGAAAGAACAAAGGGGAAGGTCTGTGATAGGGTGGCAGGCAGAAGAGATTTAACCATTTTCAATTTCTGTGGGGGAGAACTGATTGAGCAGATCAGATGCCCATTATCTGCTACGCCCACCACACACAACTTTTACCATAGTGAAATATTTGCCTGAACAGGAAAGTCATGTCTTGATTTAACACTCCGGCAATGTAGCAGTCCCGCAGTAGTGAGATGTCAACTTAGATATTGAGCTCAAGCCTTTGGGGTGGGAGTCAAATCCACAATCTTCTGACCCCCACAAGCCAGAGAGCAACCAGCAGAGCCAACCTGAACCACAAACCTAAAGGGGTAATTTCCTCACTTTGTACTCCAGACGGGAGCCTCGGCCAAACTTCAGATTTGCACTCCTGGTGGATGAGACTTCCAAGCTGGAACATGAAGCAGGAAAAATAATAACTTCATATCTATTTCCAGATCATGTGAAAGTAAAGCTGAGTCTATTAATTGGACATTTGATTTTCCTCTTTTTTTTCTTTGAGCCCAAGAGGTAGATGCTTCGCTCAGTGAAACCTGTCAGCCAAGAAGCGAAAGTTCTCAAAGGTAGGCCACCTTGGGCTTGTGCACCAACCCACTGCCAGTGAAGGCAAACTTGTTGTTTATAGCTTTCTCTCTAATATTTTCTCCCTCACTTCCCCACAACAGCACTCAACACCTGGAGTATTGTCTGCAGTTTTGATCTCCTTACCTAAGAAAGGATATACTTGCCATAGAGGGAGTGCAGCGAAGGTTCACCAAACTGATTCCGGGATGGCGGGATGTCGTATGAGGAGAGATTGGATCGACTCGGCCTGTATTCATTAGAGTTTAGAAGAATGAGAGGGGATCTCATTGAAACGTATAAAATTCTGACTGGGTTGGGTAGACTGGATGTGGGAAGGATGTTTCCCCTGGCTGGGAAGTCTAGAACAAGGGGTCACAGTCTCAGGATATGAGGTAGGAAATTTAGGACCGAGATGAGGAGAAATTTTTTCACTCAGAGGGTGGTGAACCTGTGGAATTCTCTACCACAAAAGGCTGTGGAGGCCAAGTCACTGAATATACTTAAAAGGGAGATATATAGATTTCTAGAAACAAAAGGCATCAAGGGGTATGGGGAAAAAGTGGGAATATGGTGTTGAGATAGAGGATCAGCCATGATCATATTGAATGGCGGTATAGACTCGAAGGATCGAGTGGCCTACTACTGCTCCTATTTTCTATGTTTCTATGTTTCTAAAACTGGACTTGCATCATATCATTTCAAGGCTCTGTCAAAAACACCTAAAGTACTTTCATACAGAGTGTGAGCTGGCACAAGTGACATGGCGTTCTTAATCACATCTTGGCATGTTCATTAAAGAAAAAATTAATCATACTATTAAAAATTGAAAATTATTTTAAAAAATGTACTCTACAGCAGAAACCGTATGCATAAAAGGTCTGCAGCAGGGTTTTCAGGGGTGCCAAACCCACTGAAAAATGTGCAAAGCACAGACACTGCCCTCTTTAATAATGAGTACGGCAGCGTCCAAGTATAAGCATTCTACAGAGAATCCTGTTTCCTCTTCTCCATCCATTAGAAATGATGAATT
The DNA here is from genome assembly GCF_044704955.1 of Pristiophorus japonicus. Classification (NCBI taxonomy): domain Eukaryota; kingdom Metazoa; phylum Chordata; class Chondrichthyes; family Pristiophoridae; genus Pristiophorus; species Pristiophorus japonicus. Next base: position 177,037,708 of record NC_091983.1, on the reverse strand, counting down.
AATGTGTATTTTCATTTGTCATGTGGCATTACTGCCATAGGTATTAAAACCAGAAAGGATTCATTACGGTTTGAGTGCTGACAGATACTTATTTGCAACCTATAGAAACGAAACGTCGACACATCAGTGTGACAGTCTGTAATTCCAAGCTACACGTTGTTTGTTTTATCTCTGACCCTATTTCTTCAATACTTTGTCTTTTCCTTTTCCTGACTAGCAGCAACAAGCAGTTCAACTCACCAAAGGCACCAAAGAACATAAACAGAATTTCATCTGAATCCCCCCCCACCCACCCCACTCCCCAAAAAAACTTCCTGAACTGAAAGAGAAAAAGGCAAATAAACAAAAGAGGGAAACTCGAACAGAACGGTACAGAGCTCAGAGATTTGTACAGAGCTCAAAAGTGCTGCGCTGAGCGATCATCACAGGGCTTTCTTTATTCTGAGCAACCAAATATGGCTGATGGGAAACCAGATGTGAGTGAGACCTAAAGTTCACACACAACTACAGCAAATTCCTTCCTTGACTTATCATTCATACACTTAGCGGGACACTTAGCAGCTATTTGTCCTGAACCTTGAGTTTATGCAATTGTTTCGGTACATAGGTTTTGCTATGTTTTAGACCTCAGCACTTCTAACTCACTGGGGTAGACCTTGACTTTGTGCAATTCAGTAAAATGGATGATAGTGTTTCGACAGCCTGCTTTCCATCTCTCCCCCTTTTTATCTCTATTCAAATCATTGGAAATAAAAATCGGGAGCGATGTAAAGTGGGCTGCCGGCTAGTTATCACTCGTTTTATACTATCGCACAATGTCCAGATCTACCCCACTGACATTTTCTGTCACTCAGATTTGCAAAATGAATGTATACTGAACCTTTTTACTCTGTAGTTTGTAGAGTGCCAGTGGTTTGTTACCCAACGACCTCCACTGTCGTGGGTTGAACGACATTGCACAAGCCCACATTTTACTGAAAATTTGACTCTTATCTTCAGACAAAGGGGCAATAATTGGACTTTAATGGCAGTGTAACATGGGTGATAGTGAATCGGTCGCCCATATTACACCCGCCCGATTTTCATTTTGAGCTCATAGGCTGACAATTTGCTATCGCCCATTTTGCGCCAAAGATTAATTTCACTCCCAAAGTCTTTTTTGTTGCTCTTACATGAACTAAATATTGAAACATTGATTGTATGAAAATGAGAAATATTTCACCAGTAAGAACATGGAACTGCGACACAGCAAAGAAGTGTTATTCAGAACAAAAATCAGACATATCTTCCTGGAACATGCAATTGGCAGTTACCATATAGAAAGATCCATGTGCCTGTATAGTACTAATACTGAACTGGTTTCAGGGTTCATTAAAGTCAAAGATTGAATGATGAAGGAATAGATCTATTAACACTTCGAACAACTCACTCCTTAGAACAACTCAACATACAGCAGCATTCAACAACTCCTGCTGGCTTCCAAAATCCAACTTGAAGACTGACTGACTTATGAAGTTTGGATTTAACCAGAAAGATAGAAAGGAAGAAATTAAAGATGACTTGAACCTATATTGCACCTTATCGTGTGACTCAAAAATATCTCAAAGCACTTCACAGATGAATTCACAGGAGTAGAGTTACTGTTGTGAGTCCTTGATGCAAAACATTTGTATTTTGCAAACAACAACAACTTGTATTTATATAGCGGCTTTAATGCAGTAAAAAGTCCCAAGATGCTTCACAGGAGTGTTATAAGACAAAAAATTGACATTTTTAAGTGTTAAAAGACAAAAAAACTGCATTTACACCAATTCTCCTGAATTTCTGTGGATCTTCTGCCAAAATTAGAGTGGATGATTTGGAGAACCTGTGCAGAAATCCTACATCGGGCATTCTGGTATTTTGGATACATGTTAAAAAAACACACCTTTACATTTGCCTATACATTTGTACATTCGTCAGCTCGTGTAAAAGTTACAGGCCCGGATATTCCTGTGGTGTTGCTCTGCTAGAGCAACTGGTACAGAGCAGAATCCCTAGCCCAAGGCCAGAGATCCCATCCCAAATCCCAGGGACGGGGTGATTTCTTTATCCGTAGTGTGCCCCTGCCTTCCCCCACACACCTGCAAGAGTGCATGAACGGTGCCTGCCCCAGACCTACCCAACCCGATCGAGCATTGCATGGTGGAGCAGCACCTTCACTAAGATCCAAACCATAGGCCAAATGAAGTTTGTTTTCATTCTTCGCCTCCCACTGGAGTCCCTATGCCCTAGAGAAGATAATCTATCCCCTCCGGCATCAACTACCGAATCGTAGTAAAGGTTTGGAGCCTTCAGAAAGACTCAAAAGGATTCAAGCTAGGTCTCAACTGGCATCAGTTCTATTGAATCTTTCCAAGGATGTAAAGGGGAAATTCTCCTGTTAGCCCAGGAACACCCACCAACATGTCCCCTTGACAAAGGAGAAGAGCTGCCTTCAGCCACTAGAATCATAGAAATATACAACTACAGAAGGAGGCCATTCGACCCATTGTGTCTGTGCTTTCGAAAAAGAGAAAATCCCACTTTCCAGCTCTTGGTTCGTAGTCCTATTGGTTACGGCACTTCAAGTACACATCCAAGTACTTTTGAAATGTGATGAGGGTTTCTGCCTCTACCATCCTTTCAGGCAGTGAGTTCCAGACCCCCACCACCCTCTGGGTGATAAAAGGTTCTCCTCAACTCCCTACATATCGATTGGTCAACTCAAATCGCATGGAGTAGCCTGGAGGAGGAATTCATAGAATGCATACAGGATTGTTTCTTAGAACTATGTAACAGAACCTACAAGGGAGCAAGCTATCTTAGATCTGGTACTGTGTAATGAGACAGGAAAAATAAACGATCTCCTAGTAAAAGATCCTCTCGGAATGAGTGATCACAGTATGGTTGAATTTGTAATACAGATTGAGGGTGAGGAAGTAGTGTCTCAAACAAGCATACTATGCTTAAACAAAGGGGACTACAGTGGGATGAGGGCAGAGTTGGTTAAAGTAGACTGGAAACACAGACTAAACAGTGGCACAATTGAGGAACAGTGGAGGACTTTTAAGGAGCTCTTTCATAGTGCGCAACAAAAATATATTCCAGTGAAAAAGAAGGGCGGTAAGAGAAGGGATAACCGGCCTGGATAACCAAGGAAATAAAGGAGAGTATTAAATCAAAGACCAATGTGTATAAGGTGGCCAAGGTTAGTGGGAAACTAGTGGATTGGGAAAATTTTAAACAACAGCAAAGAATGACTAAAAAAGCAATAAAGAAAGGAAAGATAGATTACAAAAGTAAACTTGAGCAAAACATAAAAACAGATAGTAAAAGCTTTTACAGATATATAAAACGGAAAAGAGTGACTAAAGTAAATGTTGGTCCCTTAGAAGATGAGAAGGGGGATTTAATAATGGGAAATGTGGAAATGGCTGAGATCTTAAACAATTATTTTGCTTCGGTCTTCACAGTGGAAGACACAAAAACCATGCCAAAAATTGCTGGTCACAGGAATGTGGGAAGGAGGACCTTGAGACAATCACTATCACTAGGGGGGTAGTGCTGGACAGGCTAATGGAACTCAAGGTAGACAAGTCCCCTGGTCCTGATGAAATGCATCCCAGGGTATTAAAAGAGATGGCGGAAGTTATAGCGGATGCATTCGTTATAATCTACCAAAATTCTCTGGACTCTGGGGAGGTACCAGCGGATTGGAAAGCAGCTAATGTAATGCCTCTGTTTAAAAAGGGGGGCAGACAAAAGGCAGGTAACTATAGGCAGGTTAGTTTAACATCTGTAGTGGGGAAAATGCTTGAAGCTATCATTAAGGAAGAAATAGCGGGACATCTAGATAGGAATAGTGCAATCAAGCAGACGCAGCATGGATTCATGAAGGGGAAATCATGTTTAACTAATTTACTGGAATTCTTTGAGGATATAACGAGCATGGTGGATAGAGGTGTACCGATGGATGTGGTGTATTTAGATTTCCAAAAGGCATTTAATAAGGTGCCACACAAAAGGTTACTGCAGAAGATAAAGGTACGCGGAGTCAGAGGAAATGTATTAGCATGGATAGAGAATTGGCTGGCGAACAGAAAGCAGAGAGTCGGGATAAATGGATCCTTTTCGGGTTGGAAATCGGTGGTTAGTGGTGTACCACAGGGATCGGTGCTGGGACCACAACTGTTTACAACATACATAGATGACCTGGAAGAGGGGACAGAGTGTAGTGTAACAAAATTTGCAGATGACACTAAGATTAGTGGGAAAGCGGGTTGTGTAGAGGATACAGAGAGGCTGCAAAGAGATTTGGATAGGTTAAGCGAATGGGCTAAGGTTTGGCAGATGGAATACAATGTCGGAAAGTGTGAGGTCAACCACCTTGGGAAAAGAAACAGTAAAAGGGAATATTATTTGAATGAGGAGAAATTACAACATGCTGAGGTACAGAGAGACCTGGGGGTCCTTGTGCATGAATCCCAAAAAGTTAGTTTGCAGGTGCAGCAGGTAATCAGGAAGGCGAATGGAATGTTGGCCTTCATTGCGAGAGGGATGGAGTACAAAAGCAGGGAGGTCCTGCTGCAACTGTATCGGGTATTGGTAAGGCCGCACCTGGAGTACTGTGTGCAGTTTTGTTTTCTTAACCTTACTTAAGGAAGGATATACTGGCTTTGGAGGGGTTACAGAGATGATTCACTTGGCTGATTCTGGAGATGAGGGGGTTACCTTATGATGATAGATTGAGTAGACTGGGTCTTTACTCGTTGGAGTTCAGAAGGATGAGGGGTGATCTTATAGAAACATTTAAAATCATGAAAGGGATAGACAAGATAGAGGCAGAGAGGTTGTTTCCACTGGTCAGGGAGACTAGAACTAGGGGGCACAGTCTCAAAATACGGGGGAGCCAATTTAAAACCGAGTTGAGAAGGAATTTCTTCTCCCAGAGGGTTGTGAATCTGTGGAATTCTCTGCCCAAGGAAGCAGTTGAGGCTAGCTCATTGAATGTATTCAAGTCACAGATAGATAGACTTTTAACCAATAAGGGAATTAAGGGTTACGGGGAGAGGGCGGGTAAGTGGAGCTGAGTCCATGGCCAGATCAGCCATGATCTTATTGAATGGCGGAGCAGGCTCGAGGGGCTAGATGGCCTACTCCTGTTCCTAATTCTTATGTTCTTATGTTCTAATCCTTTTACCAATTACTTTAAATCTATGCCCCCTGGTTATTGACCTCACTGCTAGGGGAAATAGGTCCTTTCTATCCACTCTATATAGGCCCCTCATAATTTTATACACCACAATGAAGTCTCCCCCAGACTCCTCTGTTCCAAAGGAAACAACCCCAACCTACAAAATCTCTTCCCGCAGCTAAAATGCGACTTCAAATGTGAATTTAAAGGTCGAGTTTAAATGGGGCAGAATCCTATCGGTGCAGGGTAAATCATAAATTTTACAAGTACCCCCTATAAAAGGGGAGGGGGACACTAAAACCGGCAATTAAACAAATTAAACTTTAAAACATATAAAATCAAATTAAAATTTGGTTGCTGGGGGTAATAATGCACTCCAGTCACTCCGGTGACCACCTCTCACGGAAGGCCGCAAGCGTACCGGTGGACACCACGTGCTCCATCTCTAAGGACACCCTGGCTCAGATGTAAGCACTGAAGAGAGGCAGGCAGTCAGGCTGAACGACCCCCTCGACCGCCCGCTGCCTGGACCGGCTGATGGCATCCTTGGCCGTGCCCAGGAGCAGTCCTACGAGGAGGCCCTCAGATCTACCCGCTCCCTTCCGCACAAGGTGCCCAAAGATCAGGAGTGTGGGACTGAAGTGCAACCAGAAATTGAGGAGCAGCCCCCTTCAAATTGTGGAACAGGGGCTGCAACCTCATACATTCAATAAAAACATGGAACACGGACTCTTCCAGACCGCAGAAATTGCAGGCGGCCTGGGAGCCTGTGAACCGACTTAAAAATTTATTGCACGGCACTGCTCCGTGCACCACCCTCCAGGCCAAGTCCCCGATAAATAGTGGGAGGACTCCCGCGTAGAGTGCCCTCCATCGGGGAACCCCGCCTCCTCCGGACGGCAAGATGTTGCGCCATGGCGTGTCCGGACGGCAGACGAGGATGGGCGAGTGCCTAACAACTGGATTCCAGAGAGACAGCTGAAGCTACATATCTCCAATTAATGATATATGTCAGTGCTTTTTCAGGGCGATGGTGGCAATGCGGTCCCATATATTTTTGCAATTTATGCTGCACCCTCTACTACTCAGGAGAAGTTCTCTGTACCTGCTGTCCTGCCGAGTGTGGGCTGAAACCGACACTCATTAATGCCAACCTTAAATGTGGCAAGCAAATGAATGTCTTTTTTGTGAGGGTCTTAAGATCATGTTTGGCAATGGGAAATTGGAACCAAGTTATCAGAACCAGTAATTTGATAGCTGAGCCAAACTGGACCCCAGTACCCAAGAGATTTTTGATGATTGGCTAGTCAGTCTAGCTCATTGATGGGACCTGGATGGGTTAACCTGCCACTGGGGCTGAAATTCTTCACACTCACCTGTAAATACTCCCAAAATCCAATACATTAATGGGCAGGGCAAGAGGCTTACTAGTGTCCTGTGCCAGTAAGCTATATGGTTTTACTTGGTTACGTGTACAGTGGGTGGGGGGGAGGGGTGATTGGCGAGAGGTTGGGGGTTTTCTAAGTCTTGATTTTGACAATCTGAACCTAAGTTTTCTGGGCATAGGCAATGGGAGTTCCTAAAGGGAGACACTGTTTATTCCTTATGTACATTTCGCAATAGTTTGATTGGAAGATTCCTAAGCACAGTGTGTCTGATCTGTGAAGTCTTCCTGATTTTTGTAATGTTTTTATGATTATTTGGTCAAGCTATTAATTACTTGGCCAGGAAGTAAGCTATCCGATCAGCTGCCTTTGCCAGTTCCCTCCCTTCCCCTAGCCCACTGGGCCAAACTTCCTCTGTGGTGCCCCCCCTGCCCTAGCCTTGAATTCGCATCTCTCTCCAGTTTTTCTTTCATCTTCCCTCTTGACTCTCCATGCTCATCTTGTCCATGAGAATCACTTCCTGCTCCCTTGAATCTATTCCCACTAAACTGCTGACCCACCCAACTTCCTTTTCTAACTCTCATTTTAGCTGACATTGTTAATGGTTCTCTCTCCTCAAGTACTGAGCCCCTCTCCTTCAAACCTGCCACCATCACCCCTCTCCTCAAAAAAACTAACCCTTGACCCCACTGTGCTTGCAAACTACCACCCCATCTCAAACCTCCCTTTCCTCTGTAAAGTCCTTGAATGTGTTATTGCCTCCCAATTCCGTGCCCATCTTCCTCGGAACTCCATGTTTGAATCCCTTCAACCTGGTTTCCGCCCCTGCCACAGTACCGAAATGGCTCTCTACAAAGTCACAAATGACATCCTTTGTGATTTTGAGAAAGGTAAACTATCCCTCCTCATCCTTCTTGACCTATCTGCAGCCTTTGACACGGTTGACCACTCCATTCTCCTCCAACGCCTCTCCACCATCGTCCAGCTAGGTGGGACTGCACTCACCTGGTTCCATTCTTATCTATCTAATCATAGCCAGAAAATCACCTTCAATGGCTTCTCTTCCCACTCCCGCATCATTACCTGGTGTCCCCCAAGGATCTATGCTTGGCCCCCTCCTATTTCTCATCTCTATGCTTGGCGACATCATCTGAAAATGTGGCGTCAATTTCCACATGTATGCTGACGACACCCAGCTCTACCTCACCACCACTTCTCTCGACCCTTCTATGGTCTCTAAATTGTTAAACTGCTTGTCCGACATCCAATACTGGATGAGCAGAAATTTTCTCCAATTAAATATTGGGAAGACTGAAGCCATTGTCTTTGGTTCCCGCCACAAACTGCATTCCCTAGCCACAGACTCCATCCCTCCCCCTAGCATCTGTCTGAGGCTAAACCAGACTGTTCGCAACCAAGGTGTCATATTTGACCCTGAAATAAGCTTGCGGTCACATATCCATGGCATAACTAAAGCTGACTATTTCCACCTCTGTAATATTGCCCGTCTCCATCCCTGCATCAGCTCATCTGCTGTTGAAACCCTCATCCATGCCTTTGTTACCTCTAGACGTGACTAATCCAATGCACTCCTGGCTGGCCTCCCACATTCCACCCTACGTAAACTTGAGTTTATCCAAAACTCAGCAGCCCGTGTCCTAACTCGCACCAAGTCTTCATCATCCATCACCCTTGTGCTCACCGACCTACATTGGCTCCTGGTTAAGCAACGCCTCGATTTCAAATTTCTCATCCTTGTTTATAAATCCCTCCATGGCCTCACCCCTCCCTATCTCTATAATCTCCTTCAGCCTCACAACCCCCCCGCCACCTCCCCCCCCCCACCCCGAGATGTCTGTGCTCCTCAAATTCTGTCCTCTTGAGCATCCCTGATTATAATCGCTCAACCATTGGTGGCCATGCCTTCAGTTGCCTAGGCCCCAAGCTCTGGAATTCCTTCTCTAAACCTCTCCACCTCTCTACCTCTCTTTCCTCCTTTAAGACGCTCCTTAAAACCTACCTTTTTGACCAAGCTTTTGGTCATCTGCTGTAATTTCTTCTTATGTGGCTTGATGTCAACTTTATTTGTTTTGTCTTAAAACAGTCATGTGAAGCGCCTTGGGATATTTTACTACATTAAAGGTGCTATATAAATACAAGTTGTTGTTGTTGAAGTAAGCTATCCAAATGTGTCTGTTTTCCATTGTTTTATGTGATAGCATCAATCTGAGACTTTGGTAGATATGGAGCCTAGTCACCTGGTATCCTTTCCTGGGGTCCGATCTGGGCAACTGTTTAGGGAAGGAATTCCAGAGCTTGGGACCTAGGCAGCTGAAGGCAGGGCCACAAGTGGTTGAGCGATTATAACCAGGAATACTCAAGAGGGCAGAATTTGAGGAGTGTAGACATCTCGGGGGGTTGGAAGGCAGTATCTCCATTTTACTAGAGGGAATGGAGATACTGCCTTCTAAGGAATCCATTTCTCCAGCAGTATGGGGTGGCGGGCGGGATATTGTTGTCTGACATGTGTAATTACTGAGCAGTCTACTCGGGGATGTGTTTCAGTTCCCTCGCACCATATTGAGATTAATCCTTGGTTTTTACCTTTATCTGCTCATCCAAAATTATCAGGTACAGAAAAAAATACAGGAGCACAGCAGTGCAAAGCCGTTTCAGACCTTACTGGGCACCATGCAGTCAGATAATGTAAATAGAATCACCTCTAACCGCATTTTAGGATTCTATGAGAAAACCACATTGGAAGTGACAAGTCATGGCCTGCAGTCAGATTCAGCACATTTAGCTTGATGAATGGTTGGTGCTGATGACTTCAACAGACTTTTCATTCAGGACCAGCCTGTACGCTCAATTCTCATCTCTAATCACCCATGTAAACAGTTACACACAGACCTCATTAATAATTAGTGTACTCAACATAGAAAATAAACACAGCCTGTTAACACAGGATTGTGCCTATTTAATAACGGAGAGTTATGGTAGGGAGCTCTGACTGCTGGATCAGTTTTCTTGGTAGAAATATTTGGGAGCATAAAGACTGGTTCCAAACACCCATGTACCTCAGGCTTTGAGCAAATTCCTCTGCATATTAGAGCTAGCACATACACTATAGTAAATTAGCACATAAGCATCAATGGAACAGTCGCGAAAAATTCCTCCAGCCAGTAATCTATTTTAGCACATACTGTCCCTGAATTTCCAAGAGGGTTCTCTGGATCTCCTGCCATAATTTTGGTGGGAGATCAGTGAAATTCCCCCGGAGAAATTAAATAAATGGTCATTTTGAGCTGGAAAATCCCCATACAAATTCCCGGCAATTAACACATAAACCTGGCGTTAATATTTTGCTAGTGTAAATACTGATTAAAGTGACCGTGCAAGTTTTGCCAATGCTTGCCTTTCAACTCTTTGAATTTGTGATACTTCTATAAAAGGTGGCACTGAGGCAGCATGAATAGCATTAGCCGTGCTCTTGCTGGTTCTTTTTTGGATTGCCGTCTCAGTTGTATCTTGCTTTTTAGCATCCCCAAGCTTTCAAAAAGCACAATTCTATTCTCTTGACCGTGGGCTAAGAAAGGGAAAAGAATAAACTTTCATTGCTTGTGCAGAAGGAGAATTTCACTGCTGTTATTTTTGGGATAGAGACAACAGCAGCAAGCCAGCGTTTATTGACCATCCCTAATTGACCTGCAGGCATTTAAGGGTTGATTTTAACGCCCCACCCTGGGCAGGAACGGTGTAGGTGGGAGGGGGATTAAGATGGTGAGAGGGTTTGCACCGCATTCCCGACATGTTCCTGTTCCCCACCATCTTAACTTACCTTAAATCAGGCACTGGAAGCCCAACTGCCCTAGAGAAGCGGGGGCCTAATTTAAATGGCGAAGTTATGGTTAACTTACTTTGCTCTTTTCAGATGTAGATAGATCTGCTTTTTATTTCCAACATATTCTGTTTTGATTTCAGATTATCAGCATTTGCAATTTTTTTGTTCTCATTGCTCTGGTTTATTTATGGCATTTCTTATTCACCTTTCGAGCTGCTTCGCTAGTATTCTGGAGTAAAAGAGTTGATTTATCATGAGTTGAAATAAGTCCTTTTCCAGTGTGGGATTTTGTGGACTGCCACTTAAAATTAAAGCCAAGAAGGAGTGTAGGATCTGGAAAGCATTTAGAAGAATTCCTGAGGAGGGGACAGGAGGTGGTGATGCATTGGTCATTAACTTCTGTTGACAAGCTCTAAACTTGTCCTTTAACACATGTGTTCTCTTTGGCTGTTCATCAACCTGAATTAGATCCTTTGTTCAACACAAACATATCACCCTCCAAGGTAAGCGCGAAGGGTGAAATGTGGCAGCCACCATTGGCACTCTACTGCTTACATGTCAGTACTGTGGGGCTGACACATTACCATACACCTCTTTGCTGGTATGGACATTTATCATTCCAAATCAATCCTCGTTTCTTATCATTGCCTCGTGTTTCTCGGGTTTCTCTTAAATTCAACACCATGACAGTGAAGATTTCACAGCACAAGAAGCTGTTGACAAAATGTTTTTTCACCTCCTTGATATATCTTTATCCCAATTTAACAAGGCGACACATGTCTCGGGTCCAGATTGTGAACCCCATCTATGTTCATTTTTCAACATGATTACTCATCTAGCCCTCAATAACAATCAGAAAATTGTCCGTTATCAGCTCTGCACTATCAGCTCCTCCGGTCAGTAGGTGGCCTAGTCATTGATGATCAATGACAGTGAAGAACTCAGATTATTAACAAAAATACATTTCACGTTGGATTAAGCCTCTGGATCCTTGGCTTTAGGACATAATATTAAAACTGAAATCCTTCACTTTGCTGTGCCATCTCCAACTCCATGATCAGGCTGGCAGCTGTTGAAGAAGGGATAAACTCTGGAAAACATACATCTGAGTTTTTTGTTTTACATGGTATGCAGCGGCATTATGTCAGGTAACTAGGTAATTAGCTCCTATAGCAAGCTACTCAAGGTCACTGAGAGTAAATTTATTTGACTCCTTAAATGGCTCATTATGGCTAACATCATCATCATCATAGGCAGTCCCTCGAAATTGAGGAAGACTTGCTTCCACTCTAAAAGTGAGTTCTTAGATGACTGAACAGTCCAATACAGGAATTACAGTTCCTGTCACAGGTGGGACAGACAGTCGTTGAAGGAAAGGGTGGGAGGGACTGGTTTGCCGCACGTTCCTTCCGCTGTGTACACTTGGATTCTGCATGCTGTCGGCGACGAGACTCGAGTTGCTCAGCGCCCTCCTGGATGCTCTTCCTCCACTTACGGCAGTCTTTGGCCAGGGACTCACAGGTGAGGAAGTTGCATTTTATCAAAGAGACTTTGAGGGTGTCCTTGAAATATTTCCTCTGCCAATCTGGGGCTCGCTTGCCGTGTTGGAGTTCCGAGTAGAGCGCTTGCTTTGGGAGTCTTGTGTCAGGCATGCGAACGATGTGGCCCGCCCAGCGGAGCTGGCCGAGTGTGGTCAGTGCTTCGATGCTGGTGATGTTGGCCTGATGGAGGATGCTAACATTGGTGCATCTGTGCTCCCAGGGGATTTGCAAGATCTTGCCTAAAACACTTGATTTGACTACATTTACAAAGCAGAATGACAATGTTTCCATAGATAATATAAGAACATAAGAATTAGGAACAGGAGTAGGCCATCTAGCCCCTCGAGCCTGCTCCGCCATTCAACAAGATCATGGCTGATCTGGCCGTGGACTCAGCTCCACTTACCCGCCCGCTCCCTGTAACCCTTAATTCCCTTATTGGTTAAAAATCTATCTATCCGTGACTTGAATACATTCAATGAGCTAGCCTCAACTGCTTCCTTGGGCAGAGAATTCCACAGATTCACAACCCTCTGGGAGAAGAAATTCCTTCTCAACTCGGTTTTAAATTGGCTCCACCGTATTTTGAGGCTGTGACCCCTAGTTCTAGTCTCCCCGACCAGTGGAAACAACCTCTCTGCCTCTATCTTGTCTATCCCTTTCATGATTTTAAATGTTTCTATAAGCTCACCCCTCATCCTTCTGAACTCCAACGAGTAAAGACCCAGTCTACTCAATCTATCATCATAAGGTAAGCCCGTCATCTCCGGAATCAGCCTAGTGAATCGTCTCTGTACCCCCTCCAAAGCTAGTATATCCTTCCTTAAGTAAGGTGACCAAAACTGCACACAGTACTCCAGATGCGGCCTCACCAATACCCTGTACAGTTGCAGAAGGACCTCCCTGCCTTTGTACTCCATTCCTCTCGCAGTGAAGGCCAACATTCCATTCGCCTTCCTGATTACCTGCTGCACCTGCAAACTAACTTTTTGGGATTCATGCACAAGGACCCCCAGGTCCCTCTGCACCGCAGCATGTTGTAATTTCTCCCCATTCAAATAATATTCCCTTTTACTGTTTTTTTTTCCAAGGTGGATGACCTCACACTTTCCGACATTGTATTCCATCTGCCAAACCTTAGCCCATTCGCTTAACCTATCCAAATCTCTTTGCAGCCTCTCTGTGTCCTCTACACAACCCGCTTTCCCACTAATCTTTGTGTCACCTGAAAATTTTGTTACACTACACTCTATCCCCTCTTCCAGGTCATCTATGTATATTGTAAACAGTTGTGGTCCCAGCACCGATCCCTGTGGCACACCACTAACCACCGATTTCCAACCCGAAAAGGACCCATTTATCCCGACTCTCTGCTTTCTGTTAGCCAGCCAATTCTCTATCCATGCTAATACATTTCCTCTGACTCCACGAACCTTTATCTTCTGCAGTAACCTTTTGTGTGGCACCTTATCGAATGCCTTTTGGAAATCTAAATACACCACATCCATCGGTACACCTTTATCCACCATGCTCGTTATATCCTCAAAGAATTCCAGTAAATTAGTTAAACATGATTTCCCCTTCATGAATCCATGTTGCGTCTGCTTGATTGCACTATTCCTATCTAGATGTCCCGCTATTTCTTCCTTAATGATAGTTTCAAGCATTTTCCCCACTACAGATGTTAAACTAACCAGCCTATAGTTACCTGCCTTTTGTCTGCCCCCTTTTTTAAACAGAGGTGTTACATTAGCTGCTTTCCAATCCGCTGGTACCTCCCCAGAGTCCAGAGAATTTTGGTAGATTATAACGAATGCATCTGCTATAACTTCCGCCATCTCTTTTAATACCCTGGGATGCATTTCATCAGGACCAGGGGACTTGTCTACCTTGAGTCCCATTAGCCTGTCCAGCACTACCCCGCTAATGATAATGATTGTCTCAAGGTCCTCCCTTCCCACATTCCTGTTACCAGCAATTTTTGGCATGGTTTTTGTGTCTTCCACTGTGAAGACGAAGCAAAATAATTATTTAAGGTCTCAGCCATTTCCACATTTCCCATTATTAAATCCCCCTTCTCATCTTCTAAGGGACCAACATTTACTTTAGTCACTCTTTTCCGTTTTATATATCTGTAAAAGCTTTTACTATCTGTTATGTTTTGCGCAAGTTTACCCTTGTAATCTATCTTTCCTTTCTTTATTGCTTTTTTAGTCATTCTTTGCTGTTGTTTAAAATTTTCCCAATCCACTAGTTTCCCATTAACCTTGGCCACCTTATACGCATTGGTCTTTGATTTAATACTCTCCTTTATTTCCTTGGTTATCCACGGCTGGTTATCCCTTCTCTTACCGCCCTTCTTTTTCACTGGAATATATTTTTGTTGCGCACTATGAAAGAGCTCCTTAAAAGTCCTCCACTGTTCCTCAATTGTGCTACCGTTTAGTCTATGTTTCCAGTCTACTTTAGCCAACTCTGCCCTCATCCCACTGTAGTCCCCTTTGTTTAAGCATAGTACGCTCGTTTGAGACACTACTTCCTCACCCTCAATCTGTATTACAAATTCAACCATACTGTGATCACTCACTCTGAGAGGATCTTTTACTAGGAGATCGTTTATTATTCCTGTCTCATTACACAGGACCAGATCTAAGATAGCTTGTTCCCTTCCAGTAGGTTCTGTAACATACTGTTCTAAGAAACAATCCCGTATGCATTCTATGAATTCCTCCTCCAGGCTACCCCGTGCGATTTGATTTGACCAATTGATATGTAGGTTAAAATCGCCCATGATTACTGCCATTCCTTTTTCACATGCCTCCATTATTCCCTTGATTATTGCGCACCCCACCGTGAAGTTATTATTTGGGGGCCTATAAACTACGCCCACCAGTGACTTTTTCCCCTTATTATCGCTAATCTCCACCCACAATGATTCAACATTTTGTTCATTGGAGCCAATATCATCTCTCACAACTGCCCTGATATCATCCTTTATTAACAGAGCTACCCCACCTCCTTTCTCTTCTTGTCTATCTTTCCGAATCGTCAGATACCCCTGTTTGTTTAATTCCCAGTCTTGGCCACCCTGCAACCACGTTTCTGTAATGGCCACCAAATCATACCCATTTGTAATGATTTGTGCCGTCAACTCATTTACTTTATTTCGAATGCTGCATGCGTTTAGGTAGAGTGTTTTAATACTAGTTTTTAAACCATGATTTTTAGTTTTGACCCCTCCTGCAGCCCCTATATATTCAGTGACCCTTTTTGTTTTTTGCCTTGGGTTTCTCTGCTTTCCACCTTTACTCATCTCCTTTCTGTCTTTTGCTTTTGTCTCCTTTTTGTTTCCCTCTGTCTCCCTGCATTGGTTCCCATCCCCCTGCCATATTAGTTTAACTCCTCCCCAACAGCACTAGCGAACACTCCCCCTTGGACATTGGTTCCGGTCCTGCCTAGGTGCAGACCGTCTGGTTTGTAATGGTCCCACCTCCCCCAGAACCGGTTCCAATGCCCTAGGAATTTGAATCCCTCCCTGCTGCACCACTGCTCAAGCCACGTTTTCATCTGAGCTATCCTGCGATTCCTACTCTGACTAGCACGTGGCACTGGTAGCAATCCCGAGATTACTACTTTTGAGGTCCTACATTTTAATTTAGCTCCTAGCTCCTTAAATTCGTCTCGTAGGACCTCATCCCTTTTTTTACCTATATCGTTGGTACCAATGTGCACCACAACAACTGGCTGTTCACCTTCCCTTTTCAGAATGTCCTGCACCCGCTCCGAGACATCCTTGACCCTTGCACCAGGGAGGCAACATACCATCCTGGAGTCTCGGTTGCGGCCGTAGAAACGCCTATCTATTCCACTTACAATCGAATCCCCTATCACTATTGCTCTCCCATTCTTTTTCCTGCCCTCCTGTGCAGCAGAGCCAGCCACGGTGCCATGAACTTGGCTGCTGCTGCCCTCCCCTGATGAGTCATCCCCCTCAATAACACATGGTCTGATACTCCATTCCAAAATTATACTTCTTCACATGCTTTCAGGTGGAAGGGACCCAGGCAACATCTACATAAGAACATAAGAACATTAGAAAAAGGAGCAGGAGTATGCCGTATGGCCCCTCAAACCTGCTCCACCATTTAATACGATCATGGCTGATCCGATCATGGACTCAAATCCACTTCCCTGCCTGCTCCCCATAACCCTTTAATCCTTTATCAGTAAGAAACTGTCAATCTCTGTCTTAAATTTATTCAATGTCCCAGCTTCCACAGCTCTCTGAGGCAGCAAATTCCACAGATTTACAACCCTCTGAGAGAAGAAATTTCTCCTCATCTCAGTTTTAAATGGGCAGCCCCGTATTCTTTTATGCCCTCTAGTTCTAGTCTCCCCGATCAGTGGAAACATCCTCTCTGCATCCACCTTGTCAAGCCCCCTCATAATCTTATACGTTTCAACAGATCATCTCTCATTCTTCTGAATTCCAATGAGTAGAGGCCCAACCTACTTCACCTTTCCTCATAAGTTAACCCCCTCATCTCTGAAATCAACCTAGTGAACCTTCTCTGAACTGCCTCCAAAGCAAATATATCCTTTCGTAAATATGGAAACCAAAACTGCACGCACTATTCCAGATGTGGCCTCACCAATACCCTGCATAACTGTAGCATGACTTCCCTGCTTTTATACTCCACCCCCTTTGCAATAAAGGCCAAGATTCCATTGGCCTTCCTGATCACTTGCTGTACCTGCATACTAATCTTTTGTGTTTCATGCGCAAGTACCCCCAGGTCCCACTGTACTGCAGCAGTTTGCAATTTTTCTCCATTTAAATAATAACTTGCTCTTTGATTTTTTCTGCCAAAGTGCATGACCTCACATTTTCCAACATTATACTCCATCTGCCACATTTTTGCCCACTCACTTAGCCTGACTATGTCCTTTTGCAGATTTTTTGTGTGCTCCTCACACATTGCTTTTCCTCCCATCTTTGTATCATCAGCAAACTTGGCTACGTTACACTCAGTCCTTTCTTCCAAGTCGTTAATATAGATTGTAAATAGTTGGAGTCCCAGCACTGATCTCTGCTGCACCCCACTCGTTACTGATTGCCAACCTGAGATTGAACCATTTATCCCGACTCTGTTAGCCAATCCTCTATCTATGCTGATATATTACCCCCAACCCCATGAACTTTTATCTTGTGCAGTAGCCTTTTATGTGGCACTTTGTCAAATGCCTTCTGGAAGTCCAAATACACTACATCCACTGATTCCCCTTTATCCACTCTGATCGTTACATCCTCAAAGAATTCCAGCAAATTTGTCAAACATGACTTCCCCTTCATAAATCCATGCTGACTCTGCCTGACCGAATTATGCTTTTCCAAATGTCCTGCTACTGCTTCTTTAATAATGGACTCCAACATTTTCCCAACCACAGATGTTAGGCTAACTGGTCTATAGTTTTCTGCCTTTTGTCTGCCTCCTTTTTTAAATAGGGGTATTACATTTGCAGTTTTCCAATCTGCTGGGACCTCCCCAGAATCCAGGGAATTTTGGTAAATTATAACTATTGCATCCACTATCCCTGCCGTTACTTCTCTTAAGACCCTCGGGTGCAAGCCTTCAGGTCAAGAGGATTTATCCGCCTTTAGTCCCATTATCTTACTGTGTACAACCTCCTTAGTGATTGTGCTTGTGTTAAGTTCCTCCCCCCCATGTTAAGTTCCTCCCCCCTCTAGAAGTTTTATCACAACATACTCATCCTTCCGTGGAATCTAAAGAAGGTCCTTCCTGTTCCAGCTGACCACCTTCCAGCACCAGTCTCAGACAAAATGCTTGTGAGATCTCAACCCCATCAGTGAATAGTTCAGTGCAAACTATTTATTTTGTCTCAGAGATGTACCCAAACCAAACTGTATTTGGTTTACCGAATACAGCTCCAGTGTTTCTCCAACTCCTCTACATGAATGTAACCATTCAATGTACTTTATAAGGACTTTGTCAATCCTATAAACCAAAATATTTCAAATAGCTGCATTCCCATTATCACTTCATTCTTTGAGGTATTTTCTTAATGTTTGGCCAATTGCTGACAGACTCCGATGCCCTCCAAAAGGTCACTTTTTTCTGATTTGATGAAGTAAAAATGTCTTCTTCAAATCCTGTGAACAAGTAGACCTTTTCCTCCCATACCAAGCAATAAAACCACCAGGAACTGCAGCTCTCCTGAGAGTATGAAACAGTATTTAGTGATAATATGTGCATCATCAGCATCACGAATCAGCTTTTTCTCTATTTGCAGGATGTGGTATGGAGCTAATACATACCTCCATGGTATGAGACACTTTCCCATTTGTGCCAGCAACGACAAGTGTTTCCTCTCTCTTTCCTCCAATGCCAACGTTGTTTGTGGCGCTTTGTTCTTCCGATTTATATCACTTATGCTGCTTTGCTCAGCCATCGACTGTGTCCCAAATCATGGAGATGAGGGCTCACTAGACTATTGGGGGCAGACCTCTGCACTTGGAGTGGCACAGCAGAGACGCCCAAGCTGCGGGGGACTAAGAGGAACGTCGGAACAGGAGTAGGCCAGTCAGGCCCTCCAGCCAGTTCTGCCGTTCAATTAGATCTGTATCTTAACTCCATGTACCAGCCTTGCTTCTGAATCTCTTAATATCCTAGCATTAACCTATCAATCTCAGTTTTGAAATGTTCAATTGATCTAGCCTCAACAGCCTTTTGGGGGACAGTTTTCCCGACGTCTATTATCCTTTGGCCAGAATTTTGTCGGCGCTCAGAGGGTGGGTTTGGAGGCAGGACCACTGTCAAAATATGAAAGATTGACAGCGGGTCCGGGTCCCACTGTGAACCCGCCTCCATGTCAGTTTCCCAAGTGCCGGGTCTGCCTGCGCTTTACAGATCCGACAATAAGCGGCGGGTGAGCCAAATGAAATAGTTAAGAGCTTGTTTAAAAGGTTCTTGAACAGCATTTTACCATCTACTTACCATTTTTCCAGCTTTTTCACCAGGTTCCCAGCATTCGGGGGTCAAGTCAGGTAAGTAGGTTTGGTTTTCAATGACTCTCCATTCTTCTGAATAGCCGACAGCTGCAAAAGTGATATAAAAGCTACCATTTTACAGCTGTACATTTTCTAATCTTAGAAGCTGGACCTTTCAGCAGTTGGAAGAGACTTTTGAGCTTTATGCAGTTTGGAAATGTTCGGAATAAACTCTCTATCCACTGTCACCTCCTTGGAACAACCTATCTCACTATTGATGATCACTTCTGTCATCTCAACCTCACCAGCCATCTATTCCATCTGCATTGATGCCCTTGAAAAAGTCTCACCTTGGTCCTCAGAATCCCCACGCTCAACCCCAACACTAACATCACCAGGCACACTCACATCACCAATCCGCTCCGCAATCACCTGATGCTGCACAGAACACAGGTCATCAGCACCCGACCACATTGCTGCCCAGAAGGCCAGGGATGGCCTCACTATGGCCATATTTACTTCATTTGATGCTGTACACCCTGGCTGCCACATGATGCGCCAGGATGGCACCACCCCACACCAGCACCATAAAGCATCCCTGCAATAATCAAGCCATTCCCTTCACACTCAGTGGGGGGTACCCTTATGTCTCACTATTCACTACAACTCACTAAGTCACTTCCAAAGCTGCACACAAATCTGTCTAAGAAGGCAAAGTATTGAAAATAAAGATTTCATTGTTTGACAAACATTAACAGAAACTTAACATGAACACTGGCTAAAAGACCCAAGTGCCTACCCTTGGGCCCAAGTTTCCACACGCGCCTAGAACGGCGCAGTCCCGACCTGGACGCCCATTTTTCGCGCCACAAAGTGCGCCTAAAAAAATCCTCTGTATTCTCCACCTCCCTGCAGGTCCTCTGGCCCTCGGTGCAGCCAGCACGAGCTGTGGGGGGGGCGGAGCCAGGTCCCTGCGCTGAAAACAGTGCCGGGACCTCTGCACATACGTGCTACAGTGGGCACGCAAGTGCAGTAGCTCCAGGCGCCCGAAGCACGCTCGCTCCCTCCCCCCCCCCCCTCTCTCCCTCCCCCCCCCTCTCTCCCTCCCCCCCTCTCTCTCTCCCCCCCTCTCTCTCTCCCTCCCTCCTCTCTCTCTCCCTCCCTCGCCCCCCCTCTCTCTCCCCCTCCCCCCCTCCCTCTCCCCTTCCCTTTCCCCCTCCCTCTCCCCCCTACCCCCCCTCTCTCTCCCCCTCTCTCCCCCCTCCCCCCTCTCTCTCCCCCCCTCTCCCCCCCTCTCTCTCCCCCTCTCCCCCCCCTCCCCCCTACCTCTCTCTCCCCCTCTCTCTCCCTCCCTCCCTCTCGCTCCCTCCCCCCGACCCGAACCGAACTGAACCTCCCCGACCCAACCCGACGCCACCTACCTGTAAATCTGGTGCTGGGGATGGGCCCTGCCCGAAGTCTCGGGCCGGCCCGTTCAGCCTTCGGTCCCGAAAGGCCTGCCTGAATCACTTTCACACAGGTAGGATGATAGTTTATTTAATCTTTTCTTTGCTTATAAATGTTTATTCAGGTTGGATTTATTTGTATAATATTTGTATAAGTATAAATAAGGATTTATTATAGAATTTAATGAGTTCCCTTCCCCCCCCTCCCCCCCCCCCACCTCGTTCTGGATACCTAATTTGTAACCTGCGTCTGATTTTTTAATGTGTAGAACAGTTCTACAAAAATCTTCACTTGCTCCATTCTACTTTAGTTTGGAGTGCGTTTTCACTGTGGAAACTTTGAAATCAGGCGCCCCCTTTTGAAGAAAAAATTCTGTTCCAAAGTGGAACTGTTCTACCTGACTAGAACTGCAGAAAAAAAAATGTGGAGAATTGCGATTTCTAAGATAGTCCGTTCTCCACCAGTTGCTCCTAAAAATCAGGCGCAAATCATGTGGAAACTTGGGCCCCTTGTGTGTTGTGAGTTGGTATGATTGAACAAGGATGAGGGTGAGTGTGAAGGGTGGCTAGTGAGATGGGGATGTGATAGTGTAGATAGAGAGAGAGGGATGGATGGAGGTGCAAGGTAGGTTGGTGTGAATAAGGATGTGCAGGAGTAGGGTAGGGAATGCAGAGTGATGGGGATGTGATGAGTGGCACAGCAGGATGAGGCTGAGTGTGGCTTTGCAATAACGTTTTCTATCGACTGAGATCATTGAAAGGTTTGCGCTACAGCAGCCAAGTCCTCCTGACCACATCCCTACTTGTGCCCTCCTGTGCAATGTGCAACCAGGCTGCGTTGGTCTCCTGGGGAGGTCTCTTCCACCCATTGGAAGGGAAGTGAACTTCCCTCCGTGCTGTGACTTCCTCCATAAATATATGGGAGAGCCTGGGTGCAGCTCGGCATCTTCGTGCAGTGCTTGTCAGTGTTTGCAGCACCTCAATGCTGTAGAACACTGACAGCACAACTGTCAAAATGAATGTGGACATGGTCCCTTTAAGGAAACATAGAAACATAGAACATAGAAGTTCACAGCGCAGAAGGAGACCATTTCGGCCCATCGTGTCCGCGCCGGCCGACAAAGAGCCACACGGCCCTCGTTCAGCAGCCCTGAAGGTTACATGTAAACCTATGAACAATGAACAATGAACAATGGCGGACAGGTAAAGAACATCTGGCCCAACTAGTCCGCCCCACACAGCTGCGATACCCCATGCATTGCAACATTTTACACTCCACTACACCCGGAGCCATGCAATCTCCTGGGAGAGGCAAAACACAGATAAAAAACCCAGGCCAATTGGGGAAAAAATCTGGGCAAATTCCTCTCTGACCCTTCCAGGCGATTGAAACTAGTCCAGTAGATCACTCTGCCTGTTTTAGATTCCCTGAAGTACTTACCATTGTGTCTGCGCCAACCAACAAGAGTTTATCCAGTCTAATCCCACTTACCAGCTCTCGGTCCGTAGGTTACAGCACTTGGTGCACATCCAAGCACCTTTTAAATGTGGTGAGGGTTTCCGCTTCCACCACCCTTCCAGGGAGCGAGTTCCAGACCCCCACAACCCTCTGCGTGAAGAAGCTTCCCCTCAAGTCTCCTCTAAACCTTCCACCAACCAATTTATACCTATGCCCCCTCGTAATTGACCCCCCCCCACCAAAGGAAATAGGCCCTTGCTATCCACTATATCCAGGCCCCTTAAAATTTTATACACCTCCCCTCAGCTTCCTCTGTTCCAAGGAGAACAAACCCAAAATCTATCCAATCTGTCCTCATAACCAAGATTCTCCATTCCAGGCAGCATCCTCGTAAATCTCCTCTGCACCCTCTCTAGTGCAATCACGTCCCTCTTATAATACGACGACCAGAACTGCAAGCAGTATTCCAGCTGTGGCTTAACCAGTGTATTATACGATTTAAGTATAATCTCCCTGCTCTTGTATTCTATGCCTCAGCCCATAAAGGCAAGCATTCCATATGCCTTCGTAAGCACCACATTAACCTGGCCTGCTACTTTCAAGGATCTGTGGACAAGCACTCCAAGGTCCCTTTGCTCATCTACACTTCTAAGTGGCCTACCATTTAATGTGTATACACTTATTAGCCCTCCCTAAGTGCATTACCTCACACTTCTCCAAATTAAATTCCATTTGCCACTGTTCTGCCCACCTGACCAGTAGATTGATATCTTCCTGCAGTCCATGACTTTTCTCTTCATTATCAACCACACAGCAAATTTTAGTGTCATCTGCAAACTTCTTAATCATACCCCATGTTCAAATCTCATCATCATCATCATAGGCGGTCCCTCGAAACGAGGATGACTTGCTTCCACACCAAAAATGGATAAGTTCACAGGTGTTCCAATGAAAGACCTAAAATTCCAGGTCCTGAACTACATCCTGAAGGGTGGAAGATGCCTGTGTGTGGATTATTTTAACGTGTGGTGGCCGTTGCACACCAGCCACCACACGGGCTTGACAGAGCTAGGTCTTGGTCCAGTGGCAAGGATTACCCAAGATGACTGGAGACCTGCTCTGCTGCACGGGTCTAGTGCACACACATATCGCAGTGTCGGCTGGCCTGTGCTGCCCCTGGGCCCCTGGTCCCAAACTCACGCCTCTCCTGGGCCCCGATTACATCCCTCCACAGTGTGTCGCTGCTCCTTCGCCCCGATCTCGCCACTCCTGCTGTATCTGCCCACGCTCTAATCACTGACCTGGACCTTGATGACATCACTCTTCGCTGCCGTCGCAGCTTGTGCTGCTCCCTGAAGCAGTAGGCCTCCACGCTGTTCCCAGGCCGCTGCTCATCGCTCCTTTTATGGCCCCGACCTGCCCGCTGGTGTTCTCATGCAGTTCGGGGCCTCCACGCTACAACTCCACGCTAGATCATTGATGTATACCACAAAAAGCAAGGGACCCAGTACTGAGCCCTGCGGAACCCCACTGGAAACATCCTTCCAGTCACAAAAACATCCATCAACTATTACCCTTTGCTTCCTACCTCTAAGCCAATTTTGGATCCAACTTGCCACTTTGCCCTGGATCCTGCGGGCTTTTACCTTCATGACCAGTCTGCCATATGGGATATTATCAAAAGCTTTGCTAAAGTCCATATACACTACATTGTATACACTACCCTCATCGACCCTCTTGGTTACCTCCTCAAAAAATTCAATCAGGTTAGTCAAACCCGATCTTCCCTTAACAAATCCGTGCTGACTAGCTCTGATTAATCCTTGACTTTCTAAATGTAGATTTATCCTGTCCTTCAGAATTTTTTCCAATAATATGCCCACCACTGAGGTTAGGCTGACAGGCCTGTAATTACTCAGCCTATCCCTTTCTCCCTTCTTAAACATTGGGTACTACATTAGCAGTCCTCCAGCACTATGCCTGAATCCAAAGAGGACTGGAAAATGATGGTCAAATCTTTTGCTATTTCCTCTTTTGCTGACGACGCATCACCAAATAATGTCATTAGACCCGCTTCCTTTCAATTGGCCGGGAACCTCACAGGCCCTATCAGGGGAAAGTCGTGGAGGAAGCCGGCATGGAAACAGCAGCGGAGTTGTAACCCTCCCTCGATGTCGCCACCTCCTCGCCCCCCGCCCCCGACCCCGTAGGAGAAATTGCAGTCTTTGTGTGAGCAAGCGGCCGATTTTCATCAAGGCCTCCACCCGTCCAAGTGCCGCCCAAAGTGCCGTCCATAGCCACCGAGGTACCGGGTGGTACTTTGGGCGGGATATTCACGGTCGAGATCCCTCGAAGGTCGGCGGGCGGCAAATGAACGACGTATGTCGCCAATCTGGGCGGCAGCCGACGGAAGATCTCATTCTCGGCGGCAGAGGCACTTGCCGCCCAAGTGCCACCGAGGATGGAGTCGGGCCCCACGGAAAATGGAACCTTAGTGATTATTTTGCGTAAAAAGGTTTCCCTTACTATTTCTCAATCTTATTCTGTAACACTGGGTTAGCTGAAATTTAGGATAGAATCCAGATTGTCTATCTTTAACTTCTTGCCAAATTACCCTGAAAAAAAAATCAACACTAAAATATAAAGAACCATCGGAAGACCTTCAGGGGACCCCCATCCAGGTAAATCGCTGTTGGAAACATTTTTTTACAATCTTCACTAACCTTTTTTTCAGGTTTTTCCTACTTACGGTCGGGGACAGCCTAGCCTCCAGCCAGCAGTCCACCCCCATTCTGCCACCGAGTCACGCCGATTCCTGCCCGCAGGAATCTGGGAGCTCGGCGGGCGGGTGGTCAGTTGTGCCACTCGACTGTCCATTGACATCAGCGGGCGGTTCCCGGCAGCTCTCCCCCCGCCCACTCCAACCCGCTCCAAAAGTGGCACTGGGTGGATCTTCAGGAAGAATGTCGGCGGCAGTGGGCAGCAGTCAGCGGCAGTGGGCGGTGAGTTGATGAATTTTGGTCCCTGGTTTCCTGGCCTCATCCCTGAACAGCTTAACCCTTTTTGCTTGTTCTGGATTCTCCCACCAGAGGAAATAGTTTCTCTCTATCTACCCTATCAAACTCTTTAATCATCTTAAACACCTCAATTAGAGCAGGACAGCCTTTGGGTTTTCTCTTGAGACCTTCTTAAGGCCCAGAATGCCCTTTACTGCAGGCATAATTCATGCTGTCAGAAACAAGCTGGGCAGAAATCGTCTGATAGCTCAGAATCACCCCCAAACTCTTCCAAAAGTTGTCCTTTGGCATTACAAAGACAGAAGTACAAGTAAACCGCCAAGGGTAATTTGGCAAGAAGTTAAAGATAGACAATCTGGATTCTATCCTAAATTTCAGCTAACCCAGTGTTACAGAATAAGATTGAGAAATAGTAAGGGAAACCTTTTTACGCAAAATAATCACTAAGGTTCCATTTTATATTCTGTAGTTAAACCTGAGAATTAAATACCGCAAAAGCAACTTACAGTACGATATTGTACACGAGGCATTCTCAAAGGCCAGTTGGCATGAGTTTATATTTAGTTTTGCTTTATCACTCTAAACTGGAGACTCAATATCATATCTTTGGTGGCATGGTTCCTTTTGTTTCTTGCTGACTCTAAAACACTGATGTTTTTCTGTATAACCTGAGAAACTATAAGCTGTCAGAATGGAGATTAAGAGTGGTTAAAGGGTTATGGAATGCTGACATATAGAGTTAGCGCAGCTAGCAATAGTATAATTGGTGTAAAATCGTCACCATTGGAAGATAAAGAGGGGAGACATCTGAAGGGTTGAGCTCACTCGACTATAATGTATACATCTTCTGTGGCAAAGAATCCTTTGTAACTTCAAATGTTGACCATGAGTATGTTAAGGTTCATTTAAGCTTTAATAAATTTTCACGGGCTAAACTTTCCTTTAATTTTCGGTGGGTTTGCGGTGATTTCCTGGCAGTACAGCTGTTTTCCCGCCCGGCGAATCTTTCCTCTTTAGTTTTTCAATTGGATCGCCCAAATCTCAAAATGCCCGCCGGGACTGAGCCGCTGATGTGCACCACCGAGAAAATCACCTCGGTGTAAGTTTGGCCTCAACGGAAGCCCGTCCAGATCGGCGAATAACCGCCCTGTGAAAGCTGCTTAAACAGCACGATAGGTGAGTACTCTGCAAAGAAAGGTAAGTTAAAGCTTCTTTATTTATTTATTTTTAATTGTAAACTGGCGATTAGCTTTAAAACTATCTTGGGAATTTTTTAAAACTTTTTTTTCAGTGAAAATTTCTTCTTTAAGTTTTCCACCCTCCCTAGGCCCAACCACAGCCTCAGACTAAATGTTAAATAAAATATTAAGAACTGCCCGTTTTACTTAGTTTCCCCTTTAACCGCCGAGAAACCGGCGAGAATAAGGATGCAAGAGCCTTTTTCTCGCCGGGCGACTATTTTTAACTTAAAAGTGGAAATTTTCTGGGCGGGCAATCGGGCATTGAGGGGCTCTCGGAAAAGTCTAGCCTCAAGTGTTTGACTGTGTGTTGAATTCATCCTTGACATGCAGGCACAGGACCGCAGCCTTTAATCTATATTATTACAAAATTCACATTCCTGACACCGGCCAGAATCGCACCACATCCCCAACCCCATGCTGACTGGAATTTTCTCACTCAAAAGCCTCAATGCCTGCTTGATGCGTTGCTTGAATTCTTGTTTTAAAAGCAAAACCCTGAAGATCTGAATCCTCAGACTCTTCATCCAAGGTGCAACATGTCATGTCCCTCTGGACAACAAAATCTTCCTCCTTGTGTTCCAGCCCCCAGTTCCAACTGTTTCCTCATGCTTTGTTTATTGCCTTGGGCTCTTCCTACTGGCTCACTCTTTAATGGCCCTCAGGTGGATGTCTCTAGGCTGCTGCATGGGTGGGAGAGAGGTGATTGATGAGAGGCGCTGGTAGGGCCAGAAGCAGAGGAACCCGATTCTTCATCTTATTCTGCTGCTGAGGGGGTAATGAAGACAGTTTAGAATGGGTTCATTTTCAGTAGCAGGAGTTACATGAGAGTTTCATGGTATAGTTTAAAGTCTGGAACTCTCTCCCCCAAAAAGTTGCTGAGGCTGGATCAATTGAACTTTTCAAAACTGAGCTTGATAGGTTTTTGTTACGCAAGGCTATTAAGAGATTCATGAGAATCAATGCGAGGCACCAAAGGATGAGAAGGAAGAGAAGCAAAGTGCCATCATTAACCCTCAGTTGGCATCTTCCTACCACTTTTTTCTACGCAACTCTATTGCATCCCTCCTGAGGAGCTCCAATGCTTTCTCCTTATAAGAGTGAGTGGGCAGAGATTTGGGGGTTTACCATTTGTTGCCGATTTCTCCCAACCATTATAGGTTGCTGAACCCTAGAGAGAAGAAAGCCAAAGAGGCCAAGTGACCGTGAGATGAAGTAAAACCTAGGTGTCCGCATGCAGTCCAAAATGGAGATGCTGACCGGTGAATACATCACGCAATAACATTTCATGTGAAACTTCCAGTAGATGACTGTACGTAAGGACGTTAGTGAGGGGTCACATGCAGGTGAAGGCTGGGGTATAAAGGGCACTACACTAAATCATGGGTATTAATGGTAAGCTCTTCAAGCATTTTAATGCAGTGAGGGAGAGTTGGCTTTAAAGGATAGACAGGCACTGTACTTTCTTGGAAGGTGTTGCTGATCCTCTTACTCTTACCTAAACCTTTAGTGGCACCAAGAGGTCACTCCCTGAATGCTGGAATTGGCATTGACTGCTTTTCTTACCTCTTTCCACCTCTATGTCGCTGTTCTCCTTCTAGCCCACTGTCTATCGGTGCCACACTCGTTTTCTCTCCTGTCCTTGCAGAAGAGCCTCCAGTTGAACATCTATGAAGCAAAGGGCACAGTGTTCCACAACAGACCCATCTGACACTTTCCAAACATCCAAACTCCCGGTTTGTAGCAAAGTCTACTGATCATACCTGGCCCTATAAACTGTTTCAGCTGTTTCAATCTTTCAGCAGCACCCTTTTCCCCCCCATTCCCGTTAATGCAATTCCATCCACCACACTTCCACCAAGGAAATTCCAGGACTTGGAATCAAAATGATCAAAATTTTACGTAATCTAAATATAAACTCTGAATTCAGACAGCACTCTTTTCCATTCAGTAGATTTAATATCATAAATCACTTTATTCTGCAAAACTTAAAAGTCCCATTCACCCATCACCCCTGTGCTCGCTGACCTACGTTGGCTTCTGGTCCGGCAATGCCTCGATTTTAAAATTCTCATTCTTGTCTTCACATCCTTCCATGGCCTTACCCCTCCCAATCTCTGTGCCCTCCAAGATCTCTGCGGTCCTCCAAATTGGGCCTTTTGCGCATCCCCAATTTCCTTTGCTCCACCATTGGTGGCCGTGCCTTCAGCTGCCTAGGCCCTACGCTCTAGAATTCATTTTCTAATCCTTTCCACCTTCCACCTCTCTTTCCTCCTTTAAGTTGCTCCATAAGACCCACCTCTTTGACTAATCTTTTGGTCACCTGCTCTAATATCTGTTTCTGTGGCTCGATGTCAAATTTTGCCTGGTAACACTCCTGTGCTGCGCCTTGGGACATTTTTTGCTACATTAAAGGCACTATATATGAATTCAAGTTGTTATTGTTAATTTACACCTATCCACGACCATAGGAATTAACTTTGTTAAGATGGTATATTGCTTTAGATGATAAGGTCTTCTTATTTCAAATGTAATTGTTTTTACTGTATTTCCAAATGTAAGATCATAAATTTTTTAATATGACTTTTTTATTCGTTCATGGGATGTGGGTATCATTGACATGACCAGCATTTATTTCCCATTCCTAATTGCCCTTGAGAAAGTGGTGGTGAGCCACCTTCTTGAACCGCTGCAGTCCATGTGGTGAAGGTACTCCCACTGTGCTGTTAGGGAGGGAGTTGTGGAATTTTGACCCAGCGACGATGAAGGAACGATGCTATATTTCCAAGTCAAGATGGTGTGAGAGGTCACAGGTTTGGGAGGTGCTGCCAGAGAAGCCTTTCGGAGTTGCTGCAGTGCATCATGTAGATGTTCCACACTACAAGGAAACATTTGGAAATACAGTAAAAATAATTATAATTAAAATAAGATGACATAATCATCTAAAGCAATATACCATCTGATTAGGAGTTTATCTTTGCTTCCCTCACCAGGTTATACCTGTAGTATTGTCGGCTGCAACAGGAATTTCCCTTTGCTATGTCAACTGGCTAGTAATGAATATGCTACTAACCAGCAATTTGGTCGTATTTCCTGAACACAATTATTAAAGTTTAACAAGGCTACTGGATAAACAAGTGGCATTTGCACAGAAAATGATATCAGTCCCTGTGTAAACGTGAATCAGATTGTCAGATTTGCTGGATTAACAACTGTTAAATTAAGAAAACACTATTACAAGCACACAAAATACAAGAAATGAAAAAAGGTAAATGATAGTTTATATACTTAAGTGTAGTAAGTTTAAATTTAATGAATCTGTGGAACACCCAAATGAATTAAAACTAATGGAAGCTGTCAGACACTTTCCTTGTCTAAACAAGGTCGCCCCAATTTTAAATCTGGGCAGTTTTGGGTGGCTGAGTTTTTGTTTCAGTTTAAAACTCATCCGCTTCAGCCAAAAAACCGACCCAGGGTATTTTAACCCCCGGGCCTCCTTATCATCTCACCCTTGAGTTTCACACAGAATGAGCAGACTCAATTGAAAGCCTGACCACTTCTGGGGACCAGTTTCCGGCGGGTCAGCCAGAGAACTATTTAAAGTTCAAAAGCAGAATACTGCGGATGCTGGAAATCTGAAATAAAAACGGAAAATGCTGGAAATACTCAGCTGGTCAGGCAGCATCTGTGCAGAGAAAAACAGAGTTAATAT
The DNA here is from genome assembly GCF_044704955.1 of Pristiophorus japonicus. Lineage (NCBI taxonomy): Eukaryota > Metazoa > Chordata > Chondrichthyes > Pristiophoridae > Pristiophorus > Pristiophorus japonicus. The sequence goes on along the minus strand of NC_091983.1, from coordinate 177,007,846 downwards.
TTCAGCTCGATGACCTTTCGTCAGAACTATTTAAAGCTGTTTGTTTTGTTTCTGGGGTTCTCTGAGGCAAGCCCCCAGGTTTGCAGAAGCCTCCCTGGTGATGCTTCAGGAAGAGGTGAGGGTGAGAAGGGAATTCCTTTTTCCCAACAGTACCAGCTGGATTGTCAAACACTCTCTCCACCAGGCAGGAGATTTCAGGTGGTCAGTTCCAGGAGTATCACCCCCCAAGGACCTGGATACAGTGCAAGAAGTGCTTCAATGACCTATTATAGTAGCAAGGGTGAGTACTTCACTCTCTCTCTCTCCACAACACATGGCAGCGGTCCTTCATATCCCTCCCCCACCACTCTCTACAATTCCCTTCCCTACAATGTTTCCTTCACCATCCATCTCAAGGACACATTACACCACCTCTCATTCTCATTACAAACACACGCTTACCTCTTCCTTGCTACTTTCACAGCAACCACTAGCACCATTCTCCTCTCACTTGCTAGCCTTTTCACAATCATTAAAATCCGGGCCAGTGAGTTGACGGTGTGAACAGGACAGTAAGTGTATTCCCCTTGATTTTAACTGCTCATCCATCTCGCTCCTTTCAGGCATGGAGTCTTAAAATCGAAGCCAGAGAGTTTTAACACACTGCTGTTACAGAATGCCCACCTACACTTACACTTACACTTACCAACACCTGTATTGAGAGCTAATCATTGAATGGCTTCAGCACACTTTCAGCATCTGCTGCTTTCATTGAATCTGAGCTACAAATTGAAATACCACTGCAGCCATTTTTCTATGCTCAACTGAAGTAAAAGCCCGTCAGAAATCCTCTTTAAACTGACCCTTATCCAAACAGGAAGTTGACCTTTGACACCCAGAGATGTAAGGCTACACCAATGGAAATTTCATTATCCCTGCTTCAGCTGTACTGAGTGAAATTTAATTGTGTAATTATCTGGGTGACTGAATGTGTAAAACTTTATGATGTGTCAGTTAAACGAAGCAGTGTGTTGGTGAGCTTCGTGCAAGTTGTTACATGATTTAATGCGCAGAAGGACATTTTTACGAAGATACCTGTAGAACTTTAAAGGAAAAATAGCATATGTTAGAAGAATTGGTAAACAGAAGAAGTCACTGGTATGATTCTTTTTAACCGCCTGTTCTGTCTTGCTTATTACCTGCGATGTTTAGCCTTTAAACAAATGCCTTTGCAACTTGTAACAAAGTTGTCATGAATTAAATCAGAAAAAATGTTTGGAAATATTTGGTCGATTTGCTTTGTTATATTCAGTATGAGTATCAAGTCATAGTAATATTGTCGTCTATTTACTTTTAGTCTGTTCACAATGTGTCTTATCACCAAATTCAAATGACTCTCCTCCCAACTGCACCAGTATTACATTTCCATTATGCATCCCAGCCATCCTTACAGCCTCTCTGAGCAAGGCTGGCCAGTAAATGATGCATTATGCACAGTTTTTCTTCAACTCAATGCACATTATCTGCTGAGAACTGGTCAAACTGTACATGCAACCATTCAGTTATCAAAACCACCAGTTCATTAGTGCTGCAATATCACTGTACAATTTGTACAAATATAATTTGATTTTTAAATAGAATTTTTCCTTATAAAAGTTTTTTGTTTATGTTAAGGAGTGCATATTGTATTATCTAATTGAAATGTGAGAACATTTGTTGAATTTCTTTAAATAAACGGAGCCTTCCCCTTAACATGGATACGGAGAAAAGATATGTTACTTTATCACATTTCCCATGCTGGTTAAGAGGCAAATGAAAAGAATCATGAATTTGTGCAGATGCAGAATGGTCTCCCTACAGGCCCATCGATTGTACATCGGATTTCGGCACATCTCACAACATAAACTCTTTTGAATTTAGCAGTCCATGATCTACAGTGGGTGGGTAGATGTGCAAAGATTAACAAGGGCTAGCTGATTTCTAAGATAGTTGGACTACGTTGGCTAGAAATCAAAATCTTTTGCTATTTTTCGATAAATGTGTTTTGTGTTGTAGGGAATGTGTACTGGAGAAAAAAACACTCACCTCAGAGTGATGGGGACACGAGAATTGCCCGGAGGTCCTACATTGGGTTTTGAGGGGTGGTTTCTTCACACTTGGCTTTATAGATATCAGCATATTTATATGAATGGGAAGCACTTCCCTGTTCTGAGAGGTTTCCTCATTGTGGGCAGCTGGTCTTTGAGCTCCATATGTGTATTCATTTGGTCTCAGGACATTTTGAAACACCCATTTAGCACATGTTTGACAAGATCAGCAGTCACTGAGTGCTGGTCTCCGGCTGACAGTAGCTGTTGCCAAAACAGTCATCTAAATTCAGTAAGACTTGAAAAGCTCAATGATTTCAACTTGTCGAAGCAAGGCAAATATGATTTATTTTTTTGTTGTTGAAATGTTATCTGAATTGTATTCAGTTTGAAATCCAGATTTTTTTTCTATAACATACTCTCTGTTTAAAGTAAATTTTATATCGGTCATTTCTGTGTCCTGTGTCTTTTTTAAATTCACACTCTACATAGGGTGGTAGATAATTCCCCCCACCCCTTGATAGGACAATATAAAGGAAGGTTGTTGACAAACTTTCTGGACTCATCTGTCCCACATGGCATTGTTTTATTCATGGGGCCACCCTTCATTTACTCAGCAACACTACATCCTTTGGATTGTACAAGTGGATACAGTTATTTGTTATAATCATAATATTTTAAATCTAGATTTTCCAAAAATGCTCTTTCAGTATAATGCAGTGATATAACAGCAATGGCAAGATTTAAATGTTTACATGTTAGTAGCCAATAATATATACAAGAATCAACATTTTCCCAGTAGAAGTAATTGCAATTAGCCATAAAATGATACAATCTGATGTACTTAAACAAAATTATATAGCTTAGAAAAAAATTGCGCTGTCCTACAGATGGTGTGGGTTTTAACCCTTACTGGACCATGGATGTTTTATTTTGTGCCCAGTAACAAGTTTTACCGATATGGGGACAGCCCTTACCTGCTTTGATGTGTACAAATGCATCAGAAATTGAGCTAGTCACTTCTATGATGCAGTCACAATCGTCATGTTTCTGGCTTTCGATTGTCTAAAATAAAACCTGGAAGCAGAATTGTAAATAAAAATCAAACAAAGTGTAAACACTTTGGGGCTAAAATTCGGTAGCACTTCATTAGAGGGCAATATTCAAGGCGAGGCAGGACTTCCTGCATCCGACGCCAACCCCGGGAACTTTTATCTTGTGCAGTGACCTTTTATGTGGCACCTTGTCAAATGCCTTCTGGAAGTTCAAATACACCACATCCACTGGTTCCCCTTTATCCACCTGTTCGTTACATCCTCAAAGAACTCCGGCAAATTTGTCAAACATGACTTCCCCTTCTTCAAAGGTCACTGCACAAGATAAAAGTTCACGGGGTTGAAGACCCGCCCCCGCCGCGGAATTGGGGATACCTCCCCCAAAGAGAAAGTGGAGCTCAATGTCAGACGCTCCACTTCCTTTCAGGGGCAGCTCGGGGGCACTAAGTGCACGCAACTTGGAGCACTAGGCGACCTTTCTGCGTAGCGCTGCCACAACCACAGCACCCTTCGCTTCTGTTAAAGGGGAGGGCAGGCTGTGAGATCTGCAGGACTGATCCACTAGGCCACCAGGGATTTGGGGTGCGGTGGCCACAGCCCGGCACCGAAGCTGAATGTGGGACTGGACCATCGTGGCATGGACGCCGCGGAAAACCGCTCCGAGGCCGGGCCAGTAAGTCGGCCGAAAGTTTGAAATGGCGCCGCACACCTCCATGTTAACTTTCGCCTCGTGAGCACAGTGTGGTCCAGTTCACAACCCGCGAAGCTGGCGCTGACATCAATCACCCACAGCAGCCTCACGGGGCAGTAGCCAATGTCTGCCACAGGGTGAAAATGGGTCGCCGTGCTGATGATGTCATCGGCGGAGGTGCAGCGGTGCTGGGGGGGCGTTACCGGTTTTGCGCCTTCACAAAACTCCTGCACAGTTTTGCGGCAGCCGGTAGCACCCCGACCCTGCGTGAAAACAGTTTTGCGCCCCGTTAGCGCCCCCCAGAGGCACTAATGGGAGGCGCACAGCATGCCAATTTCGCCCCCTTTGTTTGTGCTATCCCTGACATCCCATTTTTACTCCACTTCTCTGTTCCTCATCTGTCTCACTTTTGTTTTCCAATATAATCTATTCTGCCGATATTAACCTTTCTTTTGTACTATTTTTAAATTTGGGAATTTTCATTTTTTTGTCTTCTGCCTTGCTACTAAGCTTCCATTTTGGAAGTGGAAGCAACTTTGGAAAAACAAAATTGCCATTTCTTTGGCTAAAAACTGTCCGCAAAGGCAATTTTAAAGTGAATTGAAGGGCATGGATCTCAAGCTTTACCCAACCAGGTGAATCTTTGGCACATTTCTCCTGTCCAATAGGAATCTCCCAGCCACTGTCAGATAAATAATCTTGTCCACAGCTCCCTAAAGGCTGGCTGTTTAGTCTAGGATTAACATCATATTAAAGCTATATCTAAAGCTTTCATTATTGCAATACTAGTGTTTGCTTCAGCATCATAGTATATGAAATGAAAACTTACCAAACAAGCAGGCCCAAGGAGGTGACCATTTCTAGAGACCCATTGACCATCTAAGGGTCAAACCTAATTTAAATAGGTCAAAATGCTATGAATGGCAGAAGATTTCACGTCAAGTTACTGATCCAGCTGGCCCCTAATTAAGATTGGATTTATCCCCTTATGATTGGTTTTGTATACAAAGAGAGAGGGGGTGGGGGAAGGCTGAGAGAGACTATTAACATAATGTGAAATCATTTTCTCACAAATGGGCATGGACACAGCAGATTGGAAAACTGCAAATGTAATGCCCCTATTTTAAAAAGAAGGCAGACAAAAAGCAGGAAAGTATAGACCAGTTAACCTAACATCTGTGGTTGGGAAAATGTTGGAGTCCATTATTAAAGAAGCAGTAGCAGGACATTTGGAAAAGCAAAATTCGGTCAGGCAGAGTCAGCATGGATTTATGAAGGGAAAGTCATGTTTGACAAATTTGCTGGAGTTCTTTGAGGATGTAACGAACAGGTGGATAAAGGGGAACCAGTGGATGTGGTGTATTTAGACTTCCAGAAGGCATTTGACAAGGTGCCACATAAAAGGTCACTGCACAAGATAAAAGTTCACGGGGTTGGGGGTAATATATTAGCATGGATAGAGGATTGGCTAACTAACAGAAAACTGAGTGTCGGGATAAATGGTTCATTCTCTGGTTGGCAACAGTAACTAGTGGGGTGCCGCAGGGATCAGTGCTGGGACCCCAACTATTTACAATCTGTATTAATGACTTGGAAGAAGGGACTGAGTGTAACGTAGCCAAGTTTGCTGATGATACAAAGATGGGAGGAAAGGCAATATGTGAGGAGGACGCAAAATGACATAGATAGGCTAAGTGATTGGGCAAAAATTTGGCAGATGGAGTATAATGTTGGAAAGTGTGAGATCATGCACTTTGGCAGAAAAAAATCAAAAAGCAAGTTATTATTTAAATAGAGAAAGATTGCAAAGTGCCGCAGTACAGTGGGACCTGGGGATACTTGCGCATGAAACACAAAAGGATAGTGTGCAGGTACAGCAAATGATCAGGAAGACCAATGGTGTCTTGGCCTTTATTGCAAAGGGGATGGAGTATAAAAGCAGGGAAGTCTTGCTACAGCTATACAAGGTATTGATGAGGCCACACCTGGAATGTTGCGTGCAGTTTTGGTTTCCATATTTACGAAAGGATATATTTGCTTTGGAGGCAGTTCATAAAAGGTTCTCTAGGTTGATTCCGGGGAGGAAGGGGTTGACTTATGAGGAAAGGTTGAGTAGGTTGAGCCTCTACTCATTGGAGTTCAGAAGAATGAGAGGTGATCTTACCGAAACGTATAAGATTATGACGGGGCTTGACAAGGTGGATGCAGAGAAGATGTTTCCACTGATGGGGGAGACTAGAACTAGAGGGCATAGCCTTAGAATAAGGGGCCGGCCATTTAAAACAGAGATGAGGAGGAATTTGTTCTCTCAGAGGGTTGTAAATCTGTGGAATTTGCTGCCTCGGAGAGCTGTGGAAGCTGGGACATTGAATAAATTTAAGTCAGAAATAGACAGTTTCTTAAATGATAAGGGGATAAGGGTTTATGCAGAGCAGGCAGGGAAGTGGAGCTGAGTCCATGATCAGATCAGCCATGATATTGAATGGCGGAGCAGGCTCGAGGGGCCGTATAGCCGACTCCTGTTCCTATTTCTAATGTTATGTTCTTATGTTGTGGATGATTCAAAATGCAGAAGATTTGAAGAAATTAAAATTTATACTCAATATGCAAACAATTATGTGTTCAAAAACTGGCAGCGATCCGACTCATTCCCTCAAGATTCCTCTTTAAATCACTGAAACTTAGAAAGAAAGACTTGCATTTGTATAGCACCTTATCATGTCTTAAAGCACTTCATACACAATAGCTATACTTTTAATTTGGAGATGTGTAGTTAGCGGCGGGGCTGGAAAGTGGTCAGGAAACCGGGAAGAATAGGTTTCACACAAGCCGTGCCAAATTTAATGGCAGATTCTGATTTTAAACACTGATTCCTGCCCACAACCAACCAGCTGGAGAGGCTGCCGAGCTGTCGGGCGAGTGCCCTGTGGCACCAGGCAACAGAGAGGAGGGAGGGATTGGGAAGGGGGGTGGGGAGTATCAGAGGCCAGAAGGGGGAGATCGGAAGGGGACGGAGGGGGCAAGTCGGAAGGGGCAGGGGGCCAGAGCGGGCAGTAAGAAGGGGATCTGGGGTAGGAGGGGGGAGATCAGAAGGGAATTGAGGTCCAGGGGGTGATCGTTGATTGAAGGCCTCATTGTTGGGAGGTCAGGGACCTTGGGGAGGGGGAGGGGGAGTGAGGGAGGCCTCGCACCAGGTCCAAAACCCTGGCGGAGGAGATCGGTCGCGTCGGGGAAGGGGGGGCTCTAATTGTGGGGGTTTGATGAGGCAGGGACTCTGGATCCAGCAGGTAAGTGGAAAGACACTTACCTTCTGAATCCAGTAGTACTCACCTCCCTTTAGTTGGCGGGTTTCCCAAGGCACGGGAAACACGACCAGCCAGAGTTAAATTTAAAATGGTGGACCACCATGAGGCACGGAGCCTCATTATAATATTTAAAGTGCGAACCCGCCTCCTGGGAGTGGATTGGCTGCCTGCAACCCACCCCGCCTCTGTTAAAACCAGAAGTGGGCGGGTTGGGGTCGGGATTCAAATTTTTAGCCTCCCACCCAACCCCAACCCACCCGTTGTTTGGGGTTAAAATTCTCCCCGGTGTATTTGTTTGAAATGGACTGACTGTTCTGATGAAGGCAAATTATTAAAACTAAATTTGTAATGATTTTAATTATGACATAACCCCTTCTATAATAGTGCACATGCAAAAAACCTGCCAAGTAAGATTTCCCCCAAAACACTGTTTGTGAATACTGAGCACCTGTGAAAACTATAGCAGTTGTATTCGGCAGAACGCTATTTTTGTTGCAGGTCCATGAAAGTCTTTTGGGAAAAGCAGTAATACCAGCAGTATGAGTAAGGTTTTGGTTTCGATAATATAATCTCTTGTTTCTTTCTTTCCCTCACTATAGTTACCATCCTATAGTTCGGCAACATGGGAGTCTTCAGACTGCACTTTCAAAGTAAACATTCAACTACTGTACTGCCATTCTAACCTTTACAATATGTTCAGTTGGACCCAGCAACCAAGCAGCTTATCTGCACCAAATAAAATCAGGGTTTGACTAATTCTCATCAGCGTAAATTAGGTTTATGAAACTGATTATTTCACGTTGCTAGGGGACTTATTTTATCTTTTCAATTTATGCCTCATGGCATTCAAGTGTGATGACTATGTAAGGGCTTTGGAATTCTGCAATATCAGTTCTTAAGAGCACACATTTCCCAAGAGTAGCATCAGAGTTGGCAGTCCAGCCACCAAATGTGATTATTGTATATTACGTGTCAGAAGTTTTAATAATGTGGTGGAAAAAAAGACTGATTGTTCTTCTGAGGTAAAATTCATTTACATTCGATTTTTAAAATTCTTTTTGGAAAATAAAGCGTAAAATAAGCCAACAGCTAAGCTAAAAATAAAGCCACGGAGAATCGGAACTTTTTAAGACAAACAATCCTTGATTGAAGCGAAGAAATCCAAGCTAGCACAGGGAATTCTTTCACTTGTTATCCCACTTTCATCCCACACATCTGAGGAAGTAAAATGAAAATTTCCTGGCATCCTGGGGTAATAAAATAATCCCAATCTTCTTGTGAAACCACATTAATGCTGAGTCTTAACAGGGGCCCTTTGAGAAATGTGACTGGTGTCTTTCCCAGGCGAGAGCAGAATTCATATCAATTGACATGTGTTAAAAAAAACACCATAATAAAATATAAGTGGAGGTAACCAGACAGAGCACAGGTAGATCTCAACTTAGATAAGATTTAGTATGCAAATCTGCAGAGTATTGCAGGGATATCTAATTAGGTCAAAGATTTATCATTCGTAGTTTTTGTTGCCATTTTCTGAAGGTAATTTTTCTCCAAGTATTTAAGAAACAAAGTATGGCAACCCATCATGTTTCCTCTTTTATACACTTTTATTGTTGTTCTGTGACCACCATACATTTGGACCAGACATGTTAGTGAGTTTGGAGAGATGGTAGCACTCCAATTTAGAAAAAAATATTTCATTACAAAAAATTTCGGAGCTGATATTAATAACATCAATTCTTTGACACCAACATCATGCAGCAATGCCACATTTTGTATTATTTTCTTCAGAGCTAAATTAATCAAAAATAGTTTTGGTGGGAGATGGATGCAGTTTACAGGGAGTGGTGCAGGTTACAGGGAGTGGTGTAGTTTACAGAGAGTGGTATAGTTTACAGGGAGTGATGCAGTTGACAGGGAGTGATGCAGTTGACAGGGAGTGATGCAGTTGACAGGGGGTGATGCAGTTTACAGGGATTGATGCAATTTACAGGGAGTGGGGCAGTTTACAGAGAGTGGTGTAGTTTACAGGGAGTGGTGTAGTTTACAGGGACTGGTGTAGTTCACAGGGAGTGGTGTAGTTTACAGGGAGTGGTGCAGTTTACAGGGAGTGGTGTAGTTTACAGGGAGTGGGGCAGTTTACAGGGAGTGGTGTAGTTTACAGGGAGTGGTGTAGTTTAAAGGGAGTGGTGTAGTTTACAGCGAGTGATGCAGTTTACAGGGAGTGGCGTAGTTTACAGGGGGTGGTGTAGTTTACAGGGAGTGGTGTAGTTTACAGGGAGTGGTGTAGTTTACAGGGAGTGGTGCAGTTTACAGGGAGTTGTGTAGTTTACAGGGAGTGGTGTAGTTTACAGGGAGTGGTGCAGTTTACAGGGAGTGATGTAGTTTACAGGGGGTGGTGTAGTTTACAGGGAGTGGTGTAGTTTACAGGGAGTGATGCAGTTTACAGGGAGTGGTGTAGTTTACAGGGAGTGGTGTATTTTACAGGGAGTGGTGTAGTATACACGGAGTGGTGTAGTTTACAGGGATTGATGCAGTTTACAGGGAGTGGTGTAGTGTACAGGGAGTGGTGTAGTTTACAGGGAGTGATGCAGTTTACAGGGAGTGGGCCAGTTTACAGGGAGTGGGGCAGTTTACAGCGAGTGGTGTAATTTACAGGCAGTGGTGTAGTTTACAGGGAGTTGTGTAGTTTACAGGGAGAGGGGCAGTTTACAGGGAGTGGTGTAGTTTACAAGGAGTGGTGTAGTTCACAGGGAGTGATGCAGTTTACAGGGAGTGATGCAGTTTACAGAGAGTGGTGTAGTTTACAGGGAGTGATGCAGTTTACAGGGAGCGGTGTAGTTTACAGGGAGTGATGCAGCTTACAGGGAGTGATGCGGTTTACAGGGTGTGGTGTAGTCTACAGGGAGTGATGCAGTTTACAGGGAGTGATGTCGTTTACAGAGAGTGGTGCAGTTTACAGGGAGTGGTGCAGTTTACAGGGAGTGATGCAGTTTACAGGGAGTGGTGTAGTTTACAGGGAGTGGTGCAGTTTGCAGGGAGTGGTGTAGTTTACAGGGAGTGTTGTAGTTTACAGGGAGTTGTGCAGTTTACAGGGAGTGGTGCAGTTTAGAGGGAGTGATGCAGTTTACAGGGAGTGGTGTTTACAGAGAGTGGAGCAGTTTACATGGAGTGGTGCAGTTTACAGGGAGTGGTGTAGCTTACAGAGAGTGGTGTTGTTTACAGAGAGTGGTGCAGTTTACAGGGAGTGATGTAGTTTATAGGGAGTGATGCAGTTTACAGGGCGTGATGCAGATTACAGGGAGTGGTGTAGTTTACAGGGAGTGGTGTAGATTACAGGGAGTGATGCAGTTTACAGGGAGTGGGGCAATTTACAGGGAGTGGGGCAGTTTACAGGGAGTGGTGTAATTTACAGGGAGTGGTGTCGTTTACAGGGAGTGCGGCAGTTTACAAGGAGTGGTGTAGTTTACAGGGAGTGGTGTAGTTTACAGGGAGTGGTGTAGTTTACAGGGAGTGGTGTAGTTTACAGGGAGTGGGACAGTTCACAGGGAGTGGTGTAGTTTACAGAGAGTGGTGTAGTTTACAGGGAGTGGTGTAGTTTACAAGGAGTGGTGTAGTTTACAGGGAGTGATGTAGTTTATAGGGAGTGGTGTAGTTTACAGGGAGTGGTGTAGTTTACAGGGAGTGGTGTAGTTTATAGGGAGTGATGCAGTTTGCAGGGAGTGGTGTAGTTTACAGGGAGTGGTGTAGTTTACAGCGAGTGATGCTGTTGACAGGGAGTGATGCAATTTACAGAGAGTGGTGTAGTTTACAGGGAGTGGTGTAGTTTACAGGGAGCGGTGTAGTTTACAGGGAGTGATGCAGTTTACAGGGAGTGGTGCAGTTTACAGGGAGTGGTGCAGTTTACAGGGAGTGTTGTAGTTTACAGGGGGTGGTGTAGTTTACAGGGAGTGGTGTATTTTACAGGGAGTGGCGTAGTATACACGGAGTGGTGTAGTTTACAGGGAGTGATGAAGTTTACAGGGAGTGGTGTAGTTTACAGGGAGTGGTGTAGTTTACAGGGAGTGATGCAGTTTACAGGGAGTGGTGTAGTTTACAAGGAGTGATGCAGTTTACAGGGAGTGGGGCAGTTTACAGGGAGTGGGGCAGTTTACAGGGAGTGGTGTAATTTACAGGCAGTGGTGTAGTTTACGGGGAGTGGGGCAGTTTACAGGGAGTGGAGCAGTTTACAGGGAGTGGGACAGTTTACAGGGAGTGGTGTAGTTTACAGAGAGTGGTGTAGTTTACAGAGAGTGATGTCGTTTACAGGGAGTGGGGCAGTTAACAGGGAGTAGTGTAATTTACAGGGAGTGGTGTAGTTTACAGGGAGTGGGGCAGTTTACAGGGAGTGGTGTAATTTACAGGGAGTGGTGTAGTTTACAGGGAGTGGGGCAGTTTACAAGGAGTGGTGTAGTTTACAGGGAGTGGTGTAGTTTACAGGGAGTGGGGCAGTTTACAAGGAGTGGTGTAGTTTACAGGGAGTGGTGTAGTTTACAGGGAGTGGTGTAGTTTACAAGGAGTGGTGTAGTTTACAAGGAGTGGTGTAGTTTACGGGGAGTGGTGTAGTTTACAGGGAGTGGGGCAGTTTACAGGGAGTTGTGTAGTTTACAGCGAGTGGTGCAGTTTACAGAGAGAGATGCAGTTTACAGGGCGTGGTGTATTTTACAGGGAGCGGTGTAGATTACAGGGAGTGATGCAGTTTACAGGGAGGGTTTAGTTTACAAGGAGTGGTGTAATTCACAGGGTTTGCTGCAGTTTACAGGGAGTGATGCAGTTTACAGAGAGTGGTGTAGTTTACAGGGAGTGATGCAGTTTACAGGGAGCGGTGTAGTTTACAGGGAGTGATGCAGTTTACAGGGAGTGATGCGGTTTACAGGGTGTGGTGTAGTCGACAGGGAGTGGTGCAGTTTACAGGGAGTGGTGCAGTTTACAGGGATTGATGCAGTTTACAGGGAGTGGTGTAGTTTACAGGGAGTGGTGCAGTTTACAGGGAGTGGTGCAGTTTACAGGGAGTGTTGTAGTTTACAGGGAGTTGTGCAGTTTACAGGGAGTAGTTCAGTTTACAGGGAGTGATGCAGTTTACAGGGAGCGGTGTAGTTTACACGGAGTGATGCAGTTTACAGGGAGTGATGCAGTTTACATGGAGTGATGCGGTTTACAGAGTGTAGTGTATTCGACAGGGAGTGATGCAGTTTACAGGGAGTGATATAGTTTGCAGAGAGTGGTGCAGTTTACATGGAGTGGTGCAGTTTACAGGGAGTGGTGCAGTTTACAGGGAGTGTTGTAGTTTACAGGGAGTGATGCAGTTTATAGGGAGTGGTGTAGTTTACAGAGTGTGGTGTAGTTTACAGGGAGTGGTGCAGTTTACAGGGAGTGGTGTAGTTTACAGGGAGTATTGTAGTTAACAGGGAGTTGTGCAATTAAAAGGAAGTGGTGCAGTTTACAGGGAGTGATGCAGTTTACAGGGCGTGATGCAGATTACAGGGAGTGGTGCAGTTTACAGGGAGTGGTGTAGTTTACAGAGAGTGGTGCAGTTTACATGGAGTGGTGCAGTTTACAGGGAGTGGTGTATTTTACAGAGAGTGGTGTTGTTTACAGTGAGTGGTGCTGTTTATAGTGAGTGATACAGTTTACAGGGAGTGATGCAGTTTACAGGGTGTGATGCAGTTTACAGGGCGTGATGCAGATTACAGGGAGTGGTGCAGTTTACAGGGAGTGGTGCAGTTTACAGGGAGTGGTGTAGTTTACAGAGAGTGGTGTAGTTTACAGGGAGTGGTGTAGTTTACAGGGAGAGGGGCAGATTACAAGGAGTGGTGTAGTTTACAGGGAGTGGTGTAGTTTACAGGGAGTGGTGTAGTTTACAGGGAGTGGGGCAGTTTACAGGGAGTGGTGTAGTTTACAGCGAGTGGTGCAGTGTACAGAGAGTGATGCAGTTTACAGAGAGTGGGGTAGTTTACAGAGAGTGATGCAGTTTACAGGGAGTGGTGTAGTTTACAAGGAGTGGTGTAGTTCACGGGGAGTGATGCAGTTTACAGGGAGTGATGCAATTTACAGAGAGTGGTGTAGTTTACAGGGAGTGATGCAGTTTACAGGGAGCGGTGTAGTTTACAGGGAGTGATGCAGCTTACAGGGAGTGATGCGGTTTACAGGGTGTGGTGTAGTCTACAGGGAGTGATGCAGTTTACAGGGAGTGATGTCGTTTACAGAGAGTGGTGCAGTTTACAGGGAGTGGTGCAGTTTACAGGGAGTGATGCCGTTTACAGGGAGTGGTGTCGTTTACAGGGAGTCGTGCAGTTTACAGGGAGTGGTGTAGTTTACAGGGAGTGTTGTAGTTTACAGGGAGTGGTGCAGTTTACAGGGAGTGATGCAGTTTACAGGGAGTGGTGTAGTTTACAGGGAGTGGTGCAGTTTACAGGGAGTGGTGCAGTTAGCAGGGAGTGTTGTAGTTTACAGGGAGTTGTGCAGTTTACAGGGAGTGGTGCAGTTTACAGGGAGTGATGCAGTTTACAGGGAGCGGTGTAGTTTACACGGAGTGATGCAGTTTACAGGGAGTGATGCAGTTTATATGGAATGATGCGGTTTACAGGGTGTAGTGTATTCGACAGGGAGTGATGCAGTTTATAGGGAGTGGTGTAGTTTACAGAGTGTGGTGTAGTTTACAGGGAGTGGTGCAGTTTACAGGGAGTGGTGTAGTTTACAGGGAGTGTTGTAGTTAACAGGGAGTTGTGCAGTTTACAGGGAGTGGTGCAGTTTACAGGGAGTGATGCAGTTTACAGGGCGCGATGCAGATTACAGGGAGTGGTGCAGTTTACAGGGAGTGGTGTAGTTTACAGAGAGTGGTGCAGTTTACATGGAGTGGTGCAGTTTACAGGGAGTGGTGTATTTTACAGAGAGTGGTGTTGTTTACAGAGAGTGGTGCTGTTTATAGTGAGTGATGCAGTTTACAGGGAGTGATGCAGTTTACAGGGCGTGATGCAGATTACAGGGAGTGGTGCAGTTTACAGGGAGTGGTGTAGTTTACAGAGAGTGGTGTAGTTTACAGGGAGTGGTGTAGTTTACAGGGAGAGGGGCAGTTTACAAGGAGTGGTGTAGTTTACAGGGAGTGGTGTAGTTTACAGGGAGTGGCGTAGTTTACAGGGAGTGGGGCAGTTTACAGGGAGTGGTTTAGTTTACAGCGAGTGGTGCAGTTTACAGAGAGTGATGCAGTTTACAGGGAGTGGTGTAGTTTACAGAGAGTGGGGTAGTTTACAGAGAGTGATGCAGTTTACAGGGAGTGGTGTAGTTTACAAGGAGTGGTGTAGTTCACAGGGAGTGATGCAGTTTACAGGGAGTGATGCAGTTTACAGAGAGTGGTGTAGTTTACAGGGAGTGATGCAGTTTACAGGGAGCGGTGTAGTTTACAGGGAGTGATGCAGCTTACAGGGAGTGATGCGGTTTACAGGGTGTGGTGTAGTCTACAGGGAGTGATGCAGTTTACAGGGAGTGATGTCATTTACAGAGAGTGGTGCAGTTTACAGGGAGTGGTGCAGTTTACAGGGAGTGATACAGTTTACAGGGAGTGGTGTCGTTTACAGGGAGTCGTGCAGTTTACAGGGAGTGGTGTAGTTTACAGGGAGTGTTGTAGTTTACAGGGAGTTGTGCAGTTTACAGGGAGTGGTGCAGTTTAGAGGGAGTGATCCAGTTTACAGTGTGTGGTGTTTACAGAGAGTGGAGCATTTTACATGGAGTGGTGCAGTTTACAGGGAGTGGTGTAGCTTACAGGGAGTGGTGTAGTTTATCGGGAGTGGTGTAGTTTATAGGGAGTGGTGCAGTTTATCGGAAGTGGTGTAGTTTACAGGGAGTGGTGTAGTTTATAGGGAGTGATGCAGTTTACAGGAAGTGGTGTAGTTTATCGGGAGTGGTGTAGTTTACAGGGAGTGGTGCAGTTTATCGGGAGTGGTGTAGTTTACAGGGAGTGGTGTAGTTTATAGGGAGTGATGCAGTTTACAGGAAGTGGTGAAGTTTATCGGGAGTGGTGTAGTTTACAGGGAATGGTGCAGTTTGCAGGGAGTGGTGTAGATTACAGGGAGTGATGCAGTTTACAGGGAATGGGGCAATTTACAGGGAGTGGGGCAGTTTACAGGGAGTGCTGTAATTTACAGGGAGTGGTGTCGTTTACAGGGAGTGCGGCAGTTTACAAGGAGTGGTGTAGTTTACAGGGAGTGGTGTAGTTTACAGGGAGTGGTGTAGTTTACAGAGAATGGTGTAGTTAAAGGGAGTGATGTAGTTTATAGGGACTGGTGAAGTTTACAGGGAGTGGTGTAATTTACAGGGAGTGGTGTAGTTTACAGGGAGTGATGCAGTTTACAGGAAATGGTGTAGTTTATAGGGAGTGGTGTAGTTTACAGGGAGTGTTGTAGTTTACAGGGAGTGGTGCAGTTTACAGGGAGTGATGCAGTTTACAGGGAGTGGTGTAGTTTACAGGGAGTGGTGCAGTTTACAGGGAGTGGTGCAGTTAACAGGGAGTGTTGTAGTTTACAGGGAGTTGTGCAGTTTACAGGGAGTGGTGCAGTTTACAGGGAGTGATGCAGTTTACAGCGAGCGGTGTAGTTTACACGGAGTGATGCAGTTTACAGGGAGTGATGCAGTTTACATGGAGTGATGCGGTTTACAGGGTGTCGTGTATTCGACAGGGAGTGATGCAGTTTATAGGGAGTGGTGTAGTTTACAGAGTGTGGTGTAGTTTACAGGGAGTGGTGCAGTTTACAGGGAGTGGTGTAGTTTACAGGGAGTGTTGTAGTTAACAGGGAGTTGTGCAGTTTACAGGGAGTGATGCAGTTTACAGGGCGTGATGCAGATTACAGGGAGTGGTGCAGTTTACAGGGAGTGGTGTAGTTTACAGAGAGTGGTGCAGTTTACATGGAGTGGTGCAGTTTTCGGGGATTGGTGTATTTTACAGAGAGTGGTGTTGTTTACAGAGAGTGGTGCTGTTTATAGTGAGTGATGCAGTTTACAGGGAGTGATGCAGTTTACAGGGCGTGATGCAGATTACAGGGAGTGGTTCAGTTTACAGGGAGTGGTGTGGTTTACAGAGAGTGGCGTAGTTTACAGGGAGTGGTGTAGTTTACAGGGAGAGGGGCAGTTTACAAGGAGTGGTGTAGTTTACAGGGAGTGCTGTAGTTTACAGGGAGTGGTGTAGTTTACAGGGAGTGGGGCAGTTTACAGGGAGTGGTTTAGTTTACAGCGAGTGGTGCAGTTTACAGAGAGTGATGCAGTTTACAGGGAGTGGTGTAGTTTACAGAGAGTGGGGTAGTTTACAGAGAGTGATGCAGTTTACAGGGAGTGGTGTAGTTTACAAGGAGTGGTGTAGTTCACAGGGAGTGATGCAGTTTACAGGGAGTGATGCAGTTTACAGAGAGTGGTGTAGTTTACAGGGAGTGATGCAGTTTACAGGGAGCGGTGTAGTTTACAGGGAGTGATGCAGCTTACAGGGAGTGATGCGGTTTACAGGGTGTGGTGTAGTCTACAGGGAGTGATGCAGTTTACAGGGAGTGATGTCATTTACAGAGAGTGGTGCAGTTTACAGGGAGTGGTGCAGTTTACAGGGAGTGATGCAGTTTACAGGGAGTGGTGTCGTTTACAGGGAGTGGTGCAGTTTACAGGGAGTGGTGTAGTTTACAGGGAGTGTTGTCGTTTACAGGGAGTTGTGCAGTTTACAGGGAGTGGTGCAGTTTAGAGGGAGTGATGCAGTTTACAGAGATGGGGTAGTTTACAGAGAGTGGTGCAGTTTACAGGGAGTGGTGCAGTTTACAGGGAGTGTTGTAGTTTACAGGGAGTGATGCAGTTTATAGGGAGTGGTGTAGTTTACAGAGTGTGGTGTAGTTTACAGGGAGTGGTGCAGTTTACAGGGAGTGGTGTAGTTTACAGGGAGTATTGTAGTTAACAGGGAGTTGTGCAATTAAAAGGAAGTGGTGCAGTTTACAGGGAGTGATGCAGTTTACAGGGCGTGATGCAGATTACAGGGAGTGGTGCAGTTTACAGGGAGTGGTGTAGTTTACAGAGAGTGGTGCAGTTTACATGGAGTGGTGCAGTTTACAGGGAGTGGTGTATTTTACAGAGAGTGGTGTTGTTTACAGAGAGTGGTGCTGTTTATAGTGAGTGATACAGTTTACAGGGAGTGATGCAGTTTACAGGGTGTGATGCAGTTTACAGGGCGTGATGCAGATTACAGGGAGTGGTGCAGTTTACAGGGAGTGGTGCAGTTTACAGGGAGTGGTGTAGTTTACAGAGAGTGGTGTAGTTTACAGGGAGTGGTGTAGTTTACAGGGAGAGGGGCAGATTACAAGGAGTGGTGTAGTTTACAGGGAGTGGTGTAGTTTACAGGGAGTGGTGTAGTTTACAGGGAGTGGGGCAGTTTACAGGGAGTGGTGTAGTTTACAGCGAGTGGTGCAGTGTACAGAGAGTGATGCAGTTTACAGAGAGTGGGGTAGTTTACAGAGAGTGATGCAGTTTACAGGGAGTGGTGTAGTTTACAAGGAGTGGTGTAGTTCACGGGGAGTGATGCAGTTTACAGGGAGTGATGCAATTTACAGAGAGTGGTGTAGTTTACAGGGAGTGATGCAGTTTACAGGGAGCGGTGTAGTTTACAGGGAATGATGCAGCTTACAGGGAGTGATGCGGTTTACAGGGTGTGGTGTAGTCTACAGGGAGTGATGCAGTTTACAGGGAGTGATGTCGTTTACAGAGAGTGGTGCAGTTTACAGGGAGTGGTGCAGTTTACAGGGAGTGATGCCGTTTACAGGGAGTGGTGTCGTTTACAGGGAGTCGTGCAGTTTACAGGGAGTGGTGTAGTTTACAGGGAGTGTTGTAGTTTACAGGGAGTGGTGCAGTTTACAGGGAGTGATGCAGTTTACAGGGAGTGGTGTAGTTTACAGGGAGTGGTGCAGTTTACAGGGAGTGGTGCAGTTAGCAGGGAGTGTTGTAGTTTACAGGGAGTTGTGCAGTTTACAGGGAGTGGTGCAGTTTACAGGGAGTGATGCAGTTTACAGGGAGCGGTGTAGTTTACACGGAGTGATGCAGTTTACAGGGAGTGATGCAGTTTATATGGAGTGATGCGGTTTACAGGGTGTAGTGTATTCGACAGGGAGTGATGCAGTTTATAGGGAGTGGTGTAGTTTACAGAGTGTGGTGTAGTTTACAGGGAGTGGTGCAGTTTACAGGGAGTGGTGTAGTTTACAGGGAGTGTTGTAGTTAACAGGGAGTTGTGCAGTTTACAGGGAGTGGTGCAGTTTACAGGGAGTGATGCAGTTTACAGGGCGCGATGCAGATTACAGAGAGTGGTGCAGTTTACATGGAGTGGTGCAGTTTACAGGGAGTGGTGTATTTTACAGAGAGTGGTGTTGTTTACAGAGAGTGGTGCTGTTTATAGTGAGTGATGCAGTTTACAGGGAGTGATGCAGTTTACAGGGCGTGATGCAGATTACAGGGAGTGGTGCAGTTTACAGGGAGTGGTGTAGTTTACAGAGAGTGGTGTAGTTTACAGGGAGTGGTGTAGTTTACAGGGAGAGGGGCAGTTTACAAGGAGTGGTGTAGTTTACAGGGAGTGGTGTAGTTTACAGGGAGTGGCGTAGTTTACAGGGAGTGGGGCAGTTTACAGGGAGTGGTTTAGTTTACAGCGAGTGGTGCAGTTTACAGAGAGTGATGCAGTTTACAGGGAGTGGTGTAGTTTACAGAGAGTGGGGTAGTTTACAGAGAGTGATGCAGTTTACAGGGAGTGGTGTAGTTTACAAGGAGTGGTGTAGTTCACAGGGAGTGATGCAGTTTACAGGGAGTGATGCAGTTTACAGAGAGTGGTGTAGTTTACAGGGAGTGATGCAGTTTACAGGGAGCGGTGTAGTTTACAGGGAGTGATGCAGCTTACAGGGAGTGATGCGGTTTACAGGGTGTGGTGTAGTCTACAGGGAGTGATGCAGTTTACAGGGAGTGATGTCATTTACAGAGAGTGGTGCAGTTTACAGGGAGTGGTGCAGTTTACAGGGAGTGATACAGTTTACAGGGAGTGGTGTCGTTTACAGGGAGTCGTGCAGTTTACAGGGAGTGGTGTAGTTTACAGGGAGTGTTGTAGTTTACAGGGAGTTGTGCAGTTTACAGGGAGTGGTGCAGTTTAGAGGGAGTGATCCAGTTTACAGTGTGTGGTGTTTACAGAGAGTGGAGCATTTTACATGGAGTGGTGCAGTTTACAGGGAGTGGTGTAGCTTACAGGGAGTGGTGTAGTTTATCGGGAGTGGTGTAGTTTATAGGGAGTGGTGCAGTTTATCGGAAGTGGTGTAGTTTACAGGGAGTGGTGTAGTTTATAGGGAGTGATGCAGTTTACAGGAAGTGGTGTAGTTTATCGGGAGTGGTGTAGTTTACAGGGAGTGGTGCAGTTTATCGGGAGTGGTGTAGTTTACAGGGAGTGGTGTAGTTTATAGGGAGTGATGCAGTTTACAGGAAGTGGTGATGTTTATCGGGAGTGGTGTAGTTTACAGGGAATGGTGCAGTTTGCAGGGAGTGGTGTAGATTACAGGGAGTGATGCAGTTTACAGGGAATGGGGCAATTTACAGGGAGTGGGGCAGTTTACAGGGAGTGCTGTAATTTACAGGGAGTGGTGTCGTTTACAGGGAGTGCGGCAGTTTACAAGGAGTGGTGTAGTTTACAGGGAGTGGTGTAGTTTACAGGGAGTGGTGTAGTTTACAGAGAATGGTGTAGTTAAAGGGAGTGATGTAGTTTATAGGGACTGGTGAAGTTTACAGGGAGTGGTGTAATTTACAGGGAGTGGTGTAGTTTACAGGGAGTGATGCAGTTTACAGGAAATGGTGTAGTTTATAGGGAGTGGTGTAGTTTACAGGGAGTGTTGTAGTTTACAGGGAGTGGTGCAGTTTACAGGGAGTGATGCAGTTTACAGGGAGTGGTGTAGTTTACAGGGAGTGGTGCAGTTTACAGGGAGTGGTGCAGTTAACAGGGAGTGTTGTAGTTTACAGGGAGTTGTGCAGTTTACAGGGAGTGGTGCAGTTTACAGGGAGTGATGCAGTTTACAGCGAGCGGTGTAGTTTACACGGAGTGATGCAGTTTACAGGGAGTGATGCAGTTTACATGGAGTGATGCGGTTTACAGGGTGTCGTGTATTCGACAGGGAGTGATGCAGTTTATAGGGAGTGGTGTAGTTTACAGAGTGTGGTGTAGTTTACAGGGAGTGGTGCAGTTTACAGGGAGTGGTGTAGTTTACAGGGAGTGTTGTAGTTAACAGGGAGTTGTGCAGTTTACAGGGAGTGATGCAGTTTACAGGGCGTGATGCAGATTACAGGGAGTGGTGCAGTTTACAGGGAGTGGTGTAGTTTACAGAGAGTGGTGCAGTTTACATGGAGTGGTGCAGTTTTCGGGGATTGGTGTATTTTACAGAGAGTGGTGTTGTTTACAGAGAGTGGTGCTGTTTATAGTGAGTGATGCAGTTTACAGGGAGTGATGCAGTTTACAGGGCGTGATGCAGATTACAGGGAGTGGTTCAGTTTACAGGGAGTGGTGTGGTTTACAGAGAGTGGCGTAGTTTACAGGGAGTGGTGTAGTTTACAGGGAGAGGGGCAGTTTACAAGGAGTGGTGTAGTTTACAGGGAGTGGTGTAGTTTACAGGGAGTGGTGTAGTTTACAGGGAGTGGGGCAGTTTACAGGGAGTGGTTTAGTTTACAGCGAGTGGTGCAGTTTACAGAGAGTGATGCAGTTTACAGGGAGTGGTGTAGTTTACAGAGAGTGGGGTAGTTTACAGAGAGTGATGCAGTTTACAGGGAGTGGTGTAGTTTACAAGGAGTGGTGTAGTTCACAGGGAGTGATGCAGTTTACAGGGAGTGATGCAGTTTACAGAGAGTGGTGTAGTTTACAGGGAGTGATGCAGTTTACAGGGAGCGGTGTAGTTTACAGGGAGTGATGCCGCTTACAGGGAGTGATGCGGTTTACAGGGTGTGGTGTAGTCTACAGGGAGTGATGCAGTTTACAGGGAGTGATGTCATTTACAGAGAGTGGTGCAGTTTACAGGGAGTGGTGCAGTTTACAGGGAGTGATGCAGTTTACAGGGAGTGGTGTCGTTTACAGGGAGTGGTGCAGTTTACAGGGAGTGGTGTAGTTTACAGGGAGTGTTGTCGTTTACAGGGAGTTGTGCAGTTTACAGGGAGTGGTGCAGTTTAGAGGGAGTGATGCAGTTTACAGAGATGGGGTAGTTTACAGAGAGTGGTGCAGTTTACAGGGAGTGATGTAGTTTACAGGGAGTGATGCAGTTTACAGGGCGTGATGCAGATTACAGGGAGTGGTGTAGTTTACAGGGAGTGGTGTAGTTTATAGGGAGTGATGCAGTTTACAGGAAGTGGTGTAGTTTATAGGGAGTGGTGTAGTTTACAGGGAGTGGTGCAGTTTACAGGGAGTGGCGTAGATTACAGGGAGTGATGCAGTTTACAGGGAATGGGGCAATTTACAGGGAGTGGGGCAGTTTACAGGGAGTGGTGTAATTTACAGGGAGTGGTGTCGTTTACAGGGAGTGCGGCAGTTTACAAGGAGTGGTGTAGTTTACAGGGAGTGGTGTAGTTTACAGGGAGTGGTGTAGTTTACAGGGAGTGGGACAGTTTACAGGGAGTGGTGTAGTTAAAGGGAGTGATGTAGTTTATAGGGACTGGTGAAGTTTACAGGGAGTGGTGTAATTTACAAGTAGTGGTGTAGTTTACAGGGAGTGATGCAGTTTACAGGAAATGGTGTAGTTTACAGGGAGTGGGGCAGTTTACAGGGAGTGGGGCAGTTTACAGGGAGTGGTGTAATTTACAGGCAGTGGTGTAGTTTACGGGGAGTGGGGCAGTTTACAGGGTGTGGAGCAGTTTACAGGGAGTGGGACAGTTTACAGGGAGTGGTGTAGTTTACAGAGAGTGGTGTAGTTTACAGGGAGTGTTGTAGTTTACAGGGAGTTGTGCAGTTTACAGGGAGTGGTGGAATTTACAGGGAGTGAAGCAGTATACAGGGAGTGGTGTTTACAGAGAGTGGAGCAGTTTACATGGAGTGGTGCAGTTTACAGTGAGTGGTGCAGTTTACAGGGAGTGGTGTAGTTTACAGAGAGTGGTGTTGTTTACATAGTGTGGTGCAGTTTACAGGGAGTGGTGCAGTTTACAGGGAGTGTTGTAGTTTACAGGGGGTGGTGCAGTTTTCAGGGAGTGGTGCAGTTTACAGGGAGTGGTGTAGTTTACAGAGAGTGGTGTAGTTTACAGGGAGTGGTGTAGTTTACAGGGAGAGGGGCAGTTTACAAGGAGTGGTGTAGTTTACAGGGAGTGGTGTAGTTTACAGGGAGTGGCGTAGTTTACAGGGAGTGGGGCAGTTTACAGGGAGTGGTTTAGTTTACAGGGAGTGATGCAGTTTACAGGGAGCGGTGTAGTTTACAGGGAGTGATGCCGCTTACAGGGAGTGATGCGGTTTACAGGGTGTGGTGTAGTCTACAGGGAGTGATGCAGTTTACAGGGAGTGATGTCATTTACAGAGAGTGGTGCAGTTTACAGGGAGTGGTGCAGTTTACAGGGAGTGATGCAGTTTACAGGGAGTGGTGTCGTTTACAGGGAGTGGTGCAGTTTACAGGGAGTGGTGTAGTTTACAGGGAGTGTTGTCGTTTACAGGGAGTTGTGCAGTTTACAGGGAGTGGTGCAGTTTAGAGGGAGTGATGCAGTTTACAGAGATGGGGTAGTTTACAGAGAGTGGTGCAGTTTACAGGGAGTGATGTAGTTTACAGGGAGTGATGCAGTTTACAGGGCGTGATGCAGATTACAGGGAGTGGTGTAGTTTACAGGGAGTGGTGTAGTTTATAGGGAGTGATGCAGTTTACAGGAAGTGGTGTAGTTTATAGGGAGTGGTGTAGTTTACAGGGAGTGGTGCAGTTTACAGGGAGTGGCGTAGATTACAGGGAGTGATGCAGTTTACAGGGAATGGGGCAATTTACAGGGAGTGGGGCAGTTTACAGGGAGTGGTGTAATTTACAGGGAGTGGTGTCGTTTACAGGGAGTGCGGCAGTTTACAAGGAGTGGTGTAGTTTACAGGGAGTGGTGTAGTTTACAGGGAGTGGTGTAGTTTACAGGGAGTGGGACAGTTTACAGGGAGTGGTGTAGTTAAAGGGAGTGATGTAGTTTATAGGGACTGGTGAAGTTTACAGGGAGTGGTGTAATTTACAAGTAGTGGTGTAGTTTACAGGGAGTGATGCAGTTTACAGGAAATGGTGTAGTTTACAGGGAGTGGGGCAGTTTACAGGGAGTGGGGCAGTTTACAGGGAGTGGTGTAATTTACAGGCAGTGGTGTAGTTTACGGGGAGTGGGGCAGTTTACAGGGTGTGGAGCAGTTTACAGGGAGTGGGACAGTTTACAGGGAGTGGTGTAGTTTACAGAGAGTGGTGTAGTTTACAGGGAGTGTTGTAGTTTACAGGGAGTTGTGCAGTTTACAGGGAGTGGTGGAATTTACAGGGAGTGAAGCAGTATACAGGGAGTGGTGTTTACAGAGAGTGGAGCAGTTTACATGGAGTGGTGCAGTTTACAGTGAGTGGTGCAGTTTACAGGGAGTGGTGTAGTTTACAGAGAGTGGTGTTGTTTACATAGTGTGGTGCAGTTTACAGGGAGTGGTGCAGTTTACAGGGAGTGTTGTAGTTTACAGGGGGTGGTGCAGTTTTCAGGGAGTGGTGCAGTTTACAGGGAGTGGTGTAGTTTACAGAGAGTGGTGTAGTTTACAGGGAGTGGTGTAGTTTACAGGGAGAGGGGCAGTTTACAAGGAGTGGTGTAGTTTACAGGGAGTGGTGTAGTTTACAGGGAGTGGCGTAGTTTACAGGGAGTGGGGCAGTTTACAGGGAGTGGTTTAGTTTACAGCGAGTGGTGCAGTTTACAGAGAGTGATGCAGTTTACAGGGAGTGGTGTAGTTTGCAGAGAGTGGGGTAGTTTACAGAGAGTGATGCAGTTTACAGGGAGTGGTGTAGTTTACAAGGAGTGGTGTAGTTCACAGGGAGTGATGCAGTTTACAGGGAGTGATGCAGTTTGCAGAGAGTGGTGTAGTTTACAGGGAGTGATGCAGTTTACCGGGAGCGGTGTAGTTTACAGGGAGTGATGCAGCTTACAGGGAGTGATGCAGTTTACAGGGAGTGATGTCATTTACAGAGAGTGGTGCAGTTTGCAGGGAGTGGTGCAGTTTACAGGGAGTGATGCAGTTTACAGGGAGTGGTGTCGTTTACAGGGAGTCGTGCAGTTTACAGGGAGTGGTGTAGTTTACAGGGAGTGTTGTAGTTTACAGGGAGTTGTGCAGTTTACAGGGAGTGGTGCAGTTTAGAGGGAGTGATCCAGTTTACAGTGTGTGGTGTTTACAGAGAGTGGAGCATTTTACATGGAGTGGTGCAGTTTACAGGGAGTGGTGTAGCTTACAGGGAGTGGTGTAGTTTATCGGGAGTGGTGTAGTTTATAGGGAGTGGTGCAGTTTATCGGAAGTGGTGTAGTTTACAGGGAGTGGTGTAGTTTATAGGGAGTGATGCAGTTTACAGGAAGTGGTGTAGTTTATCGGGAGTGGTGTAGTTTACAGGGAGTGGTGCAGTTTATCGGGAGTGGTGTAGTTTACAGGGAGTGGTGTAGTTTATAGGGAGTGATGCAGTTTACAGGAAGTGGTGTAGTTTATCGGGAGTGGTGTAGTTTACAGGGAGTGGTGCAGTTTGCAGGGAGTGGTGTAGATTACAGGGAGTGATGCAGTTTACAGGGAATGGGGCAATTTACAGGGAGTGGGGCAGTTTACAGGGAGTGCTGTAATTTACAGGGAGTGGTGTCGTTTACAGGGAGTGCGGCAGTTTACAAGGAGTGGTGTAGTTTACAGGGAGTGGTGTAGTTTACAGGGAGTGGTGTAGTTTACAGAGAGTGGTGTAGTTAAAGGGAGTGATGTAGTTTATAGGGACTGGTGAAGTTTACAGGGAGTGGTGTAATTTACAGGGAGTGGTGTAGTTTACAGGGAGTGATGCAGTTTACAGGAAATGGTGTAGTTTATAGGGAGTGGTGTAGTTTACAGGGAGTGTTGTAGTTTACAGGGAGTGGTGCAGTTTACAGGGAGTGATGCAGTTTACAGGGAGTGGTGTAGTTTACAGGGAGTGGTGCAGTTTACAGGGAGTGGTGCAGTTAACAGGGAGTGTTGTAGTTTACAGGGAGTTGTGCAGTTTACAGGGAGTGGTGCAGTTTACAGGGAGTGATGCAGTTTACAGCGAGCGGTGTAGTTTACACGGAGTGATGCAGTTTACAGGGAGTGATGCAGTTTACATGGAGTGATGCGGTTTACAGGGTGTCGTGTATTCGACAGGGAGTGATGCAGTTTATAGGGAGTGGTGTATTTTACAGAGAGTGGTGTTGTTTACAGAGAGTGGTGCTGTTTATAGTGAGTGATGCAGTTTACAGGGAGTGATGCAGTTTACAGGGCGTGATGCAGATTACAGGGAGTGGTTCAGTTTACAGGGAGTGGTGTGGTTTACAGAGAGTGGCGTAGTTTACAGGGAGTGGTGTAGTTTACAGGGAGAGGGGCAGTTTACAAGGAGTGGTGTAGTTTACAGGGAGTGGTGTAGTTTACAGGGAGTGGTGTAGTTTACAGGGAGTGGGGCAGTTTACAGGGAGTGGTTTAGTTTACTGCGAGTGGTGCAGTTTACAGAGAGTGATGCAGTTTACAGGGAGTGGTGTAGTTTACAGAGAGTGGGGTAGTTTACAGAGAGTGATGCAGTTTACAGGGAGTGGTGTAGTTTACAAGGAGTGGTGTAGTTCACAGGGAGTGATGCAGTTTACAGGGAGTGATGCAGTTTACAGAGAGTGGTGTAGTTTACAGGGAGTGATGCAGTTTACAGGGAGCGGTGTAGTTTACAGGGAGTGATGCAGCTTACAGGGAGTGATGCGGTTTACAGGGTGTGGTGTAGTCTACAGGGAGTGATGCAGTTTACAGGGAGTGATGTCATTTACAGAGAGTGGTGCAGTTTACAGGGAGTGGTGCAGTTTACAGGGAGTGATGCAGTTTACAGGGAGTGGTGTCGTTTACAGGGTGTGGTGCAGTTTACAGGGAGTGGTGTAGTTTACAGGGAGTGTTGTCGTTTACAGGGAGTTGTGCAGTTTACAGGGAGTGGTGCAGTTTAGAGGGAGTGATGCAGTTTACAGAGATGGGGTAGTTTACAGAGAGTGGTGCAGTTTACAGGGAGTGATGTAGTTTACAGGGAGTGATGCAGTTTACAGGGCGTGATGCAGATTACAGGGAGTGGTGTAGTTTACAGGGAGTGGTGTAGTTTATAGGGAGTGATGCAGTTTACAGGAAGTGGTGTAGTTTATAGGGAGTGGTGTAGTTTACAGGGAGTGGTGCAGTTTACAGGGAGTGGCGTAGATTACAGGGAGTGATGCAGTTTACAGGGAATGGGGCAATTTACAGGGAGTGGGGCAGTTTACAGGGAGTGGTGTAATTTACAGGGAGTGGTGTCGTTTACAGGGAGTGCGGCAGTTTACAAGGAGTGGTGTAGTTTACAGGGAGTGGTGTAGTTTACAGGGAGTGGTGTAGTTTACAGGGAGTGGGACAGTTTACAGGGAGTGGTGTAGTTAAAGGGAGTGATGTAGTTTATAGGGACTGGTGAAGTTTACAGGGAGTGGTGTAATTTACAGGGAGTGGTGTAGTTTACAGGGAGTGATGCAGTTTACAGGAAATGGTGTAGTTTACAGGGAGTGGGGCAGTTTACAGGGAGTGGGGCAGTTTACAGGGAGTGGTGTAATTTACAGGCAGTGGTGTAGTTTACGGGGAGTGGGGCAGTTTACAGGGTGTGGAGCAGTTTACAGGGAGTGGGACAGTTTACAGGGAGTGGTGTAGTTTACAGAGAGTGGTGTAGTTTACAGGGAGTGTTGTAGTTTACAGGGAGTTGTGCAGTTTACAGGGAGTGGTGGAATTTACAGGGAGTGAAGCAGTATACAGGGAGTGGTGTTTACAGAGAGTGGAGCAGTTTACATGGAGTGGTGCAGTTTACAGTGAGTGGTGCAGTTTACAGGGAGTGGTGTAGTTTACAGAGAGTGGTGTTGTTTACATAGTGTGGTGCAGTTTACAGGGAGTGGTGCAGTTTACAGGGAGTGTTGTAGTTTACAGGGGGTGGTGTAGTTTACAGGGAGTGGTGTAGTTTACAGGGAGTGGTGTAGTTTACAGGGGGTGGTGTAGTTTACGGGTAGTGGGGCAGTTTACAGGGTGTGGAGCAGTTTACAGGGAGTGGGACAGTTTACAGGGATTGGTGTAGTTTACAGAGAGTGGTGTAGTTTACAGAGAGTGATGTAGTTTACAGGCATTGGGGCAGTTTACAGGGTGTGGTGTAGTTTACAGGGAGTGGGGCAGTTTAAAAGGAGTGGTGTAGTTTACAGGGAGTGGTGTAGTTTACAGGGAGTGGTGTAGTTTACAGAGAGTGATGCAGTTTACAGGGAGTGGTGTAGTTTACAGGGAGCGGTGTAGATTACAGGGAGTGATGCAGTTTACAGGGAGGGTTAGTTTACAAGGAGTGGTGTAATTCACAGGTTGTGCTGCAGTTTACAGGGAGTGATGCAGTTTACAGAGAGTGGTGTAGTTTACAGGGAGTGATGCAGTTTACAGGGAGCGGTGTAGTTTACAGGGAGTGATGCAGTTTACAGGGAGTGATGCGGTTTACAGGGTGTGGTGTAGTCTAGAGGGAGTGGTGCAGTTTACAGGGAGTGGTGCAGTTTACAGGGAGTGATGCAGTTTACAGTGAGTGGTGTAGTTTACAGGGAGTGGTGCAGTTTACAGGGAGTGGTGTAGTTTACAGGGAGTGTTGTAGTTTACAGGGAGTTGTGCAGTTTACAGTGACTGGTGCAGTTTGCAGGGAGTGATGCAGTTTACAGAGAGTGGTGCAGTTTACAGGGAGTGGTGCAGTTTACAGGGAGTGGTGCAGTTTACAGGGAGTGTTGTAGTTTACAGGGAGTTGTGCAGTTTACAGGGAGCGGTGTAGTTGACACGGAGTGATGCATTTTACAGGGAGTGATGCAGTTTACAGGGAGTGATGCGATTTACAGGGTGTAGTGTAGTCGACAGGGAGTGATGCAGTTTACAGGGAGTGATGTAGTTTACAGAGAGTGGTGCAGTTTACAGGGAGTGGTGCAGTTTACAGGGAGTGGTGCAGTTTACATGGAGTGGTGTAGTTTACAGGGAATGATGCAGTTTACAGGGAGTGGTGTAGTTTACAGAGAGTGGTGTAGTTTACAGGGAGTGGTGCAGTTTACAGGGAGTGGTGTAGTTTACATGGAGTGTTGTAGTTAACAGGGAGTTGTGCAGTTTACAGGGAGTGGTGCAGTTTACAGGGAGTGATGCAGTTTACAGGGCGTGATGCAGATTACAGGGAGTGGTGCAATTTACAGGGAGTGGTGTAGTTTACAGAGAGTGGTGCAGTTTACATGGAGTGGTGCAGTTTACAGGGAGTGGTGTATTTTACAGAGAGTGGTGTTGTTTACAGAGATTGGTGCTGTTTACAGTGAGTGATGCAGTTTACAGGGAGTGATGCAGTTTACAGGGAGTGATGCAGATTACAGGGAGTGGTGCAGTTTACAGGGAGTGGTGTAGTTTACAGAGAGTGGTGCAGTTTAGAGGGAGTGGTGCAGTTTACAGGGAGTGATGCAGTTTACAGGGAGTGGTGTAGTTTACAGGGAGTGGTGCAGTTTACAGGGAGTGGTGTAGCTAACAGGGAGTGGTGTAATTTACAGAGAGTGATGTAGTTGAAAGGGAGTGATGCAGTTTACAGGGAGTGGTGTAATTTACAGGGAATGGTGTAGTTTACAGGGAGTGCGGCAGTTTACAAGGAGTGGTGTAGTTTACAAGGAGTGGTGTGGTTTACATAGAGTGGGGCACTTTACAGGGAGTGGTGTAGTTTACAGGGAGTGGTGTATTTTACAGGGAGTTGTGCAGTTTACAGGGAGTGATGCAGTTTACAGAGAGTGGTGCAGTTTACAGGGAGTGGTGCAGTTTACAGAGAGTGGTGCAGTTTACAGGGAGTGGTGCAGTTTACAGGGAGTGGTGAAGTTTACAGGGAGTGGTGCAGTTTACAGGGAGTGTTGTAGTTTACAGGGAGTTGTGCATTTTACAGGGAGCGGTGTCGTTGACACGGAGTGATGCATTTTACAGGGAGTGATGCAGTTTACAGGGAGTGATGCGATTTACAGGGTGTAGTGTAGTCGACAGGGAGTGATGCAGTTTACAGGGAGTGATGTAGTTTACAGAGAGTGGTGCAGTTTACAGGGAGTGGTGCAGTTTACAGGGAGTGGTGCAGTTTACAGGGAGTGTTGTAGTTTACAGGGAATGGTGCAGTTTACAGGGAGTGGTGTAGTTTACAGAGAGTGGTGTAGTTTACAGGGAGTGGTGCAGTTTACAGGGAGTGGTGTAGTTTACAGGGAGTGTTGTAGTTAACAGGGAGTTGTGCAGTTTGCAGGAAGTGGTGCAGTTTACAGGGAGTGATGCAGTTTACAGGGTGTGATGCAAATTACAGGGAGTGGTGCAATTTACAGGGAGTGGTGTAGTTTACAGAGAGTGGTGCAGTTTACAGGGAGTGGTGTATTTTACAGAGAGTGGTGTTGTTTACAGAGAGTGGTGCTGTTTACAGTGAGTGATGCAGTTTACAGGGAGTGATGCAGTTTACAGGGAGTGATGCAGTTTACAGGGAGTGATGCAGATTACAGGGAGTGGTGCAGTTTACAGGGAGTGGTGTAGTTTACAGAGAGTGGTGCAGTTTAGAGGGAGTGGTGCAGTTTACAGGGAGTGATGCAGTTTACAGGGAGTGGTGTAGTTTACAGGGAGTGGTGCAGTTTACAGGGAGTGGTGTAGTTTACAGGGAGTGGTGTAGTTGAAAGGGAGTGATGAAGTTTACAGGGAGTGGTGTAATTTACAGGGAATGGTGTAGTTTACAGGGAGTGCGGCAGTTAACAAGGAGTGGTGTAGTTTACAAGGAGTGGTGTAGTTTACATAGAGTGGGGCACTTTACAGGGAGTGGTGTAGTTTACAGGGAGTGGTGTATTTTACAGGGAGTGGTGTAGTTTACAGGGAATGGGACTGTTTACAGGGAGTGGTGTAGTTTACAGAGAGTGATGTAGTTTATAGGGAGTGATGCAGTTTACAGGAAGTGGTGTAGTTTACAGGGAGTGGTGTAGTTTACAGGGAGTGGTGCAGTTTACAGGGAGTGGTGTAGATTATAGGGAGTGATGCAGTTTACAGGGAGTGGTGCAATTTACAGGGAGTGGGGCAGTTTACAGGGAGTGGTGTAATTTACAGGGAATGGTGTAGTTTGCAGGGAGTGGTGTAGTTTACATAGAGTGGGGCACTTTACAGGGAGTGGTGTAGTTTACAGCGAGTGGTGTAGTTTACAGGGAGTGATGTCGTTTACAGCGACTGGTGCAGTTTACAGGGAGTGGTGTAGTTTACAGGGAGTGGTGTAGCTTACAGGGAATGATGCAGTTTACAGAGAGTGGTGTAGGTTTTAGGGAGTGGTGCAGTTTACAGGGAGTGGTGTAGTTTCCAGGGAGTGGTGCAGTTTACAGGGAGTGGTGTAGTTTACAGGGAGTGATGCAGTTTACAGGGAGTGGTGTAGTTTACAGCGAGTGGTGCAGTTTACAGGGAGTGGTGCAGTTTACAGAGAGTGATGCAGTTTGCAGGGAATGGTGTCGTTTAAATGGAGCGGTGTAGTTTACAGGGAGTGATGCAGTTTACAGGGAGTGATGCAGTTTATAGGGAGTGGTGTAGTTTACAGAGAGTGGTACAATTTACAGCGTGTGGTGCAGTTTACAGGGTGTGATGCAGTTTACAGGGAGTGGTGTAGTTTACAGGGAGTGATGCAGTTTACAGCGAGTGATGCAGTTTACAGCAAGTGGTGTAGTTTACAGGGAGTGATGTACTTTACAGGGAGTGATGTACTTTACACTGAGTGGTGAAGTTTACAGGGATTGATGCTGTTTCCAGTGAGGGGTGTAGTTTACAAGGAGTGGTGCAGTTTACAGGGAGTGGTGTAGTTTACAGGGAGTGGTGTAGTTTACAGGGAGTGGTGTAGTTTACAGGGAGTGGTGAGGTTTACAGGGAGTTGTGTAGTTTACAGTGGGTGATGCAGTTTACAGGGAGTGGTGTAGTTTACAGGGAGTGGTGTAGTTTACAGCGAGTGATGCAGTTTACAGCAAGTGGTGTAGTTTGCAGGGAGTGATGTACTTTACAGGGAGTGATGTACTTTACAGGGAGTGGTGAAGTTTACAGGGATTGATGCTGTTTCCAGTGAGGGGTGTAGTTTACAAGGAGTGGTGTAGTTTACAGGGAGTGGTGAGGTTTACAGGGAGTTGTGTAGTTTACAGTGGGTGATGCAGTTTACAGGGAGTGGTGTAGTTTACAGGGAGTGGTGTAGTTTACAGGGAGTGGTGCAGTTTACAGGGAGTGTGAAGTTTACATGGAGTTGTGTAGTTTACAGGGAATTATGCAGTTTACAGAGAGTGGTGTAGTTTTTAGGGAGTGGTGTAGTTTCCAGGGAGTGGTGCAGTTTACAGGGAGTGGTGTTGTTTACAGGGAGTGGTGCAGTTTACAGTGAGTGGTGCAGTTTACAGGGAGTGGTGCAGTTTACAGGGAGTGGTGTAATTTACAGGCAGTGGTGTAGTTTACGGGGAGTGGGGCAGTTTACAGGGTGTGGAGCAGTTTACAGGGAGTGGGACAGTTTACAGGGAGTGGTGTAGTTTACAGAGAGTGGTGTAGTTTACAGGGAGTGTTGTAGTTTACAGGGAGTTGTGCAGTTTACAGGGAGTGGTGGAATTTACAGGGAGTGAAGCAGTATACAGGGAGTGGTGTTTACAGAGAGTGGAGCAGTTTACATGGAGTGGTGCAGTTTACAGTGAGTGGTGCAGTTTACAGGGAGTGGTGTAGTTTACAGAGAGTGGTGTTGTTTACATAGTGTGGTGCAGTTTACAGGGAGTGGTGCAGTTTACAGGGAGTGTTGTAGTTTACAGGGGGTGGTGTAGTTTACAGGGAGTGGTGTAGTTTACAGGGAGTGGTGTAGTTTACAGGGGGTGGTGTAGTTTACGGGTAGTGGGGCAGTTTACAGGGTGTGGAGCAGTTTACAGGGAGTGGGACAGTTTACAGGGATTGGTGTAGTTTACAGAGAGTGGTGTAGTTTACAGAGAGTGATGTAGTTTACAGGCATTGGGGCAGTTTACAGGGTGTGGTGTAGTTTACAGGGAGTGGGGCAGTTTAAAAGGAGTGGTGTAGTTTACAGGGAGTGGTGTAGTTTACAGGGAGTGGTGTAGTTTACAGAGAGTGATGCAGTTTACAGGGAGTGGTGTAGTTTACAGGGAGCGGTGTAGATTACAGGGAGTGATGCAGTTTACAGGGAGGGTTAGTTTACAAGGAGTGGTGTAATTCACAGGTTGTGCTGCAGTTTACAGGGAGTGATGCAGTTTACAGAGAGTGGTGTAGTTTACAGGGAGTGATGCAGTTTACAGGGAGCGGTGTAGTTTACAGGGAGTGATGCAGTTTACAGGGAGTGATGCGGTTTACAGGGTGTGGTGTAGTCTACAGGGAGTGGTGCAGTTTACAGGGAGTGGTGCAGTTTACAGGGAGTGATGCAGTTTACAGTGAGTGGTGTAGTTTACAGGGAGTGGTGCAGTTTACAGGGAGTGGTGTAGTTTACAGGGAGTGTTGTAGTTTACAGGGAGTTGTGCAGTTTACAGTGACTGGTGCAGTTTGCAGGGAGTGATGCAGTTTACAGAGAGTGGTGCAGTTTACAGGGAGTGGTGCAGTTTACAGGGAGTGGTGCAGTTTACAGGGAGTGTTGTAGTTTACAGGGAGTTGTGCAGTTTACAGGGAGCGGTGTAGTTGACACGGAGTGATGCATTTTACAGGGAGTGATGCAGTTTACAGGGAGTGATGCGATTTACAGGGTGTAGTGTAGTCGACAGGGAGTGATGCAGTTTACAGGGAGTGATGTAGTTTACAGAGAGTGGTGCAGTTTACAGGGAGTGGTGCAGTTTACAGGGAGTGGTGCAGTTTACATGGAGTGGTGTAGTTTACAGGGAATGATGCAGTTTACAGGGAGTGGTGTAGTTTACAGAGAGTGGTGTAGTTTACAGGGAGTGGTGCAGTTTACAGGGAGTGGTGTAGTTTACATGGAGTGTTGTAGTTAACAGGGAGTTGTGCAGTTTACAGGGAGTGGTGCAGTTTACAGGGAGTGATGCAGTTTACAGGGCGTGATGCAGATTACAGGGAGTGGTGCAATTTACAGGGAGTGGTGTAGTTTACAGAGAGTGGTGCAGTTTACATGGAGTGGTGCAGTTTACAGGGAGTGGTGTATTTTACAGAGAGTGGTGTTGTTTACAGAGATTGGTGCTGTTTACAGTGAGTGATGCAGTTTACAGG
Source organism: Pristiophorus japonicus (assembly GCF_044704955.1). Lineage (NCBI taxonomy): Eukaryota > Metazoa > Chordata > Chondrichthyes > Pristiophoridae > Pristiophorus > Pristiophorus japonicus. The sequence goes on along the minus strand of NC_091983.1, from coordinate 176,974,265 downwards.
GAGTGATGCAGTTTACAGGGAGTGATGCAGATTACAGGGAGTGGTGCAGTTTACAGGGAGTGGTGTAGTTTACAGAGAGTGGTGCAGTTTAGAGGGAGTGGTGCAGTTTACAGGGAGTGATGCAGTTTACAGGGAGTGGTGTAGTTTACAGGGAGTGGTGCAGTTTACAGGGAGTGGTGTAGCTAACAGGGAGTGGTGTAATTTACAGAGAGTGATGTAGTTGAAAGGGAGTGATGCAGTTTACAGGGAGTGGTGTAATTTACAGGGAATGGTGTAGTTTACAGGGAGTGCGGCAGTTTACAAGGAGTGGTGTAGTTTACAAGGAGTGGTGTGGTTTACATAGAGTGGGGCACTTTACAGGGAGTGGTGTAGTTTACAGGGAGTGGTGTATTTTACAGGGAGTTGTGCAGTTTACAGGGAATGATGCAGTTTACAGAGAGTGGTGCAGTTTACAGGGAGTGGTGCAGTTTACAGAGAGTGGTGCAGTTTACAGGGAGTGGTGCAGTTTACAGGGAGTGGTGAAGTTTACAGGGAGTGGTGCAGTTTACAGGGAGTGTTGTAGTTTACAGGGAGTTGTGCATTTTACAGGGAGCGGTGTCGTTGACACGGAGTGATGCATTTTACAGGGAGTGATGCAGTTTACAGGGAGTGATTCGATTTACAGGGTGTAGTGTAGTCGACAGGGAGTGATGCAGTTTACAGGGAGTGATGTAGTTTACAGAGAGTGGTGCAGTTTACAGGGAGTGGTGCAGTTTACAGGGAGTGGTGCAGTTTACAGGGAGTGTTGTAGTTTACAGGGAATGGTGCAGTTTACAGGGAGTGGTGTAGTTTACAGAGAGTGGTGTAGTTTACAGGGAGTGGTGCAGTTTACAGGGAGTGGTGTAGTTTACAGGGAGTGTTGTAGTTAACAGGGAGTTGTGCAGTTTGCAGGAAGTGGTGCAGTTTACAGGGAGTGATGCAGTTTACAGGGTGTGATGCAAATTACAGGGAGTGGTGCAATTTACAGGGAGTGGTGTAGTTTACAGAGAGTGGTGCAGTTTACAGGGAGTGGTGTATTTTACAGAGAGTGGTGTTGTTTACAGAGAGTGGTGCTGTTTACAGTGAGTGATGCAGTTTACAGGGAGTGATGCAGTTTACAGGGAGTGATGCAGTTTACAGGGAGTGATGCAGATTACAGGGAGTGGTGCAGTTTACAGGGAGTGGTGTAGTTTACAGAGAGTGGTGCAGTTTAGAGGGAGTGGTGCAGTTTACAGGGAGTGATGCAGTTTACAGGGAGTGGTGTAGTTTACAGGGAGTGGTGCAGTTTACAGGGAGTGGTGTAGTTTACAGGGAGTGGTGTAGTTGAAAGGGAGTGATGAAGTTTACAGGGAGTGGTGTAATTTACAGGGAATGGTGTAGTTTACAGGGAGTGCGGCAGTTAACAAGGAGTGGTGTAGTTTACAAGGAGTGGTGTAGTTTACATAGAGTGGGGCACTTTACAGGGAGTGGTGTAGTTTACAGGGAGTGGTGTATTTTACAGGGAGTGGTGTAGTTTACAGGGAATGGGACTGTTTACAGGGAGTGGTGTAGTTTACAGAGAGTGATGTAGTTTATAGGGAGTGATGCAGTTTACAGGAAGTGGTGTAGTTTACAGGGAGTGGTGTAGTTTACAGGGAGTGGTGCAGTTTACAGGGAGTGGTGTAGATTATAGGGAGTGATGCAGTTTACAGGGAGTGGTGCAATTTACAGGGAGTTGGGCAGTTTACAGGGAGTGGTGTAATTTACAGGGAATGGTGTAGTTTACAGGGAGTGCGGCAGTTTACAAGGAGTGGTGTAGTTTACAGGGAGTGGTGTAGTTTACATAGAGTGGGGCACTTTACAGGGAGTGGTGTAGTTTACAGCGAGTGGTGTAGTTTACAGGGAGTGATGTCGTTTACAGCGACTGGTGCAGTTTACAGGGAGTGGTGTAGTTTACAGGGAGTGGTGTAGCTTACAGGGAATGATGCAGTTTACAGAGAGTGGTGTAGGTTTTAGGGAGTGGTGCAGTTTACAGGGAGTGGTGTAGTTTCCAGGGAGTGGTGCAGTTTACAGGGAGTGGTGTAGTTTACAGGGAGTGATGCAGTTTACAGGGAGTGGTGTAGTTTACAGCGAGTGGTGCAGTTTACAGGGAGTGGTGCAGTTTACAGAGAGTGATGCAGTTTGCAGGGAATGGTGTCGTTTAAATGGAGCGGTGTAGTTTACAGGGAGTGATGCAGTTTACAGGGAGTGATGCAGTTTATAGGGAGTGGTGTAGTTTACAGAGAGTGGTACAATTTACAGCGTGTGGTGCAGTTTACAGGGTGTGATGCAGTTTACAGGGAGTGGTGTAGTTTACAGGGAGTGATGCAGTTTACAGCGAGTGATGCAGTTTACAGCAAGTGGTGTAGTTTACAGGGAGTGATGTACTTTACAGGGAGTGATGTACTTTACACTGAGTGGTGAAGTTTACAGGGATTGATGCTGTTTCCAGTGAGGGGTGTAGTTTACAAGGAGTGGTGCAGTTTACAGGGAGTGGTGTAGTTTACAGGGAGTGGTGTAGTTTACAGGGAGTGGTGTAGTTTACAGGGAGTGGTGAGGTTTACAGGGAGTTGTGTAGTTTACAGTGGGTGATGCAGTTTACAGGGAGTGGTGTAGTTTACAGGGAGTGGTGTAGTTTACAGCGAGTGATGCAGTTTACAGCAAGTGGTGTAGTTTGCAGGGAGTGATGTACTTTACAGGGAGTGATGTACTTTACACTGAGTGGTGAAGTTTACAGGGATTGATGCTGTTTCCAGTGAGGGGTGTAGTTTACAAGGAGTGGTGCAGTTTACAGGGAGTGGTGTAGTTTACAGGGAGTGGTGTAGTTTACAGGGAGTGGTGTAGTTTACAGGGAGTGGTGAGGTTTACAGGGAGTTGTGTAGTTTACAGTGGGTGATGCAGTTTACAGGGAGTGGTGTAGTTTACAGGGAGTGGTGTAGTTTACAGCGAGTGATGCAGTTTACAGCAAGTGGTGTAGTTTGCAGGGAGTGATGTACTTTACAGGGAGTGATGTACTTTACAGGGAGTGGTGAAGTTTACAGGGATTGATGCTGTTTCCAGTGAGGGGTGTAGTTTACAAGGAGTGGTGTAGTTTACAGGGAGTGGTGAGGTTTACAGGGAGTTGTGTAGTTTACAGTGGGTGATGCAGTTTACAGGGAGTGGTGTAGTTTACAGGGAGTGGTGTAGTTTACAGGGAGTGGTGCAGTTTACAGGGAGTGGTGAAGTTTACATGGAGTTGTGTAGTTTACAGGGAATTATGCAGTTTACAGAGAGTGGTGTAGTTTTTAGGGAGTGGTGTAGTTTCCAGGGAGTGGTGCAGTTTACAGGGAGTGGTGTTGTTTACAGGGAGTGGTGCAGTTTACAGTGAGTGGTGCAGTTTACAGGGAGTGGTGCAGTTTACAGGGAGTGATGCAGTTTACAGGGAGTGGTGTAGTTTACAGGGCGTTGTGCAGTTAACAGTGAGTTGTGTCGGTAAAAGGGAGTGATGCAGTTTACAGGGAGTGGTGTAGTTTACAGGGAGTGGTGTAGTTTACAGGGAGTGATGCAGTTTACAGAGAGTGGGGTAGTTAACAGGGTGTGGTGTAGTTTACAGGGTGTGGTGTAGTTTCCAGGGAGTGTTGCAGTTTACAGGGCGTTGTGCAGTTAACAGTGAGTTGTGTCGGTAAAAGGGAGTGATGCAGTTTACAGGGAGTGGTGTAGTTTACAGGGAGTGGTGTAGTTTACAGGGAGTGATGCAGTTTACAGGGAGTGGTGTAGTTTACAGCGAGTGGTGCAGTTTACAGAGAGTGATGCAGTTTGCAGGGAATGGTGTCGTTTAAATGGAGCGGTGTAGTTTACAGGGAGTGATGCAGTTTACAGGGAGTGATGCAGTTTATAGGGAGTGGTGTAGTTTACAGAGAGTGGTACAATTTACAGCGTGTGGTGCAGTTTACAGGGTGTGATGCAGTTTACCGGGAGTGGTGTAGTTTACAGGGAGTGATGCAGTTTACAGCGAGTGATGCAGTTTACAGCAAGTGGTGTAGTTTACAGGGAGTGATGTACTTTACAGGGAGTGATGTACTTTACAGGGAGTGGTGAAGTTTACAGGGATTGATGCTGTTTCCAGTGAGGGGTGTAGTTTACAAGGAGTGGTGTAGTTTACAGGGAGTGGTGTAGTTTACAGGGAGTGGTGTAGTTTACAGGGAGTGGTGAGGTTTACAGGGAGTTGTGTAGTTTACAGTGGGTGATGCAGTTTACAGGGAGTGGTGTAGTTTACAGGGAGTGGTGTAGTTTACAGCGAGTGATGCAGTTTACAGCAAGTGGTGTAGTTTGCAGGGAGTGATGTACTTTACAGGGAATTATGCAGTTTACAGAGAGTGGTGTAGTTTTTAGGGAGTGGTGTAGTTTCCAGGGAGTGGTGCAGTTTACAGTGAGTGTTGCAGTTTACAGGGCGTGGTGCAGTTTACAGGGAGTGATGCCGTTTACAGGGAGTGGTGTAGTTTACAGGGCGTTGTGCAGTTAACAGTGAGTTGTGTCGGTTAAAGGGAGTGATGCAGTTTACTTGGAGTGGTGTAGTTTACAGGGAGTGGTGTAGTTTACAGGGAGTGATGCAGTTTACAGAGAGTGGGGTAGTTAACAGGGTGTGGTGTAGTTTACAGGGAGTGGTGTAGTTTACAGGGAGTGTTGCAGTCTACAGGGAGTGGGGCAGTTTACAGGGAGTGGTGTAGTTTACAGAGATTGATGCAGTTTACAGGGAGTGGGGCAGTTTACAGGGACTGTTGTAGTTTACAGGGAGTTGTGCAGTTTACAGGGAGCGGTGTAGTTGACACGGAGTGATGCATTTTACAGGGAGTGATGCAGTTTACAGGGAGTGATGCGATTTACAGGGTGTAGTGTAGTCGACAGGGAGTGATGCAGTTTACAGGGATTGATGTAGTTTACAGAGAGTGGTGCAGTTTACAGGGAGTGGTGCAGTTTACAGGGAGTGGTGCAGTTTACAGGGAGTGTTGTAGTTTACAGGGAATGATGCAGTTTACAGGGAGTGGTGTAGTTTACAGAGAGTGGTGTAGTTTACAGGGAGTGGTGCAGTTTACAGGGAGTGGTGTAGTTTACAGGGAGTGTTGTAGTTAACAGGGAGTTGTGCAGTTTACAGGGAGTGGTGCAGTTTACAGGGAGTGATGCAGTTTACAGGGCGTGATGCAGATTACAGGGAGTGGTGCAATTTACAGAGAGTGGTGCAGTTTAGAGGGAGTGGTGCAGTTTACAGGGAGTGATGCAGTTTACAGGGAGTGGTGTAGTTTACAGGGAGTGGTGCAGTTTACAGGGAGTGGTGTAGTTTACAGGGAGTGGTGTAATTTACAGAGAGTGATGTAGTTGAAAGGGAGTGATGCAGTTTACAGGGAGTGGTGTAATTTACAGGGAATGGTGTAGTTTACAGGGAGTGCGGCAGTTTACAAGGAGTGGTGTAGTTTACAAGGAGTGGTGTAGTTTACATAGAGTGGGGCACTTTACAGGGAGTGGTGTAGTTTACAGGGAGTGGTGTATTTTACAGGGAGTGGTGTAGTTTACAGGGAATGGGACAGTTTACAGGGAGTGGTGTAGTTTACAGAGAGTGGAGTAGTTTACAGGGAGTGGTGTAGTTTACAGGGAGTGATGCAGTTTACAGGGAGTGATACAGTTTACAGGGAGTGGTGTAGTTTACAGGGAGTGGTGTATTTTACAGGGAGTGGTGTAGTTTATAGGGAGTGGTGTATTTTACAGGGAGTGGTGTAGTTTACAGGGAGTGGTGCAGTTTACAGGGAGTGGTGTGGTTTACAGGGAGTGGTGTAGTTTACAGCGGGTGGTGTAGTTTACAGGGAGTGGTGTCGTTTGCAGCGACTGGTGCAGTTTACAGGGAGTGGTGTAGTTTACAGGGAGTGGTGTAGCTTACAGGGAGTGATGTAGTTTCGAGGGAGTGGTGTAGTTTACAGAGAGTGGTGTAGTTTACAGGGAGTGGTGCAGTTTACAGGGAGTGGTGCAGTTTACAGGGAGTGATGCAGTTTACAGGGAGTGGTGTAGTTTACAGGGAGTGGTGCAGTTTACAGGGAGTGGTGTAGTTTACAGGGAGTGTTGTAGTTTACAGGGAGTTGTGCAGTTTACAGGGAGTGGTGCAGTTTACAGGGAGTGATGCAGTTTACAGGGACCGGTGTAGTTTACACGGAGTGATGCAGTTTACAGGGAGTGATGCAGTTTACATGGAGTGATGCGGTTTACAGGGTGTAGTGTAGTCGACAGGGAGTGATGCAGTTTACAGGGAGTGATGTAGTTTACAGAGAGTGGTGCAGTTTACAGGGAGTGGTGCAGTTTACAGGGAGTGGTGCAGTTTACAGGGAGTGTTGTAGTTTACAGGGAGTGATGCAGTTTATAGGGAGTGGTGTAGTTTACAGAGAATGGTGTAGTTTACAGGGAGTGGTGCAGTTTACAGGGAGTGGTGTAGTTTACAGGGAGTGTTGTAGTTAACAGGGAGTTGTGCAGTTTACAGGGAGTGGTGTAGTTTACAGGGAGTGGTGTAATTTACAGAGAGTGAGGTAGTTTATAGGGAGTGATGCAGTTTACAGGAAGTGGTGTAGTTTACAGGGAGTGGTGTAGTTTACAGGGAGTGGTGCAGTTTACAGGGAGTGGTGTCGATTATAGGGAGTGATGCAGTTTACAGGGAGTGGTGCAATTTACAGGGAGTGGGGCAGTTTACAGGGAGTGGTGTAATTTACAGGGAATGGTGTAGTTTACAGGGAGTGCGGCAGTTTACAAGGAGTGGTGTAGTTTACAGGGAGTGGTGTAGTTTACAGAGAGTGGGGCACTTTACAGGGAGTGGTGTAGTTTACAGCGAGTGGTGTAGTTTACAGGGAGTGGTGTTGTTTACAGCGACTGGTGCAGTTTACAGGGAGTGGTGTAGTTTACAGGGAGTGGTGTAGCTTACAGGGAATGATGCAGTTTACAGAGAGTGGTGTAGGTTTTAGGGAGTGGTGCAGTTTACAGGGAGTGGTGTAGTTTCCAGGGAGTGGTGCAGTTTACAGGGAGTGGTGTAGTTTACAGGGAGTGATGCAGTTTACAGGGAGTGGTGTAGTTTACAGCGAGTGGTGCAGTTTACAGGGAGTGGTGCAGTTTACAGAGAGTGATGCAGTTTGCAGGGAATGGTGTCGTTTAAATGGAGCGGTGTAGTTTACAGGGAGTGATGCAGTTTACAGGGAGTGATGCAGTTTATAGGGAGTGGTGTAGTTTACAGAGAGTGGTACAATTTACAGCGTGTGGTGCAGTTTACAGGGTGTGATGCAGATTACAGGGAGTGGTGTAGTTTACAGGGAGTGATGCATGTTTACAGCGAGTGAGGCAGTTTACAGCAAGTGGTGCAGTTTACAGGGAGTGATGTACTTTACAGGGAGTGATGTACTTTACAGGGAGTGGTGAAGTTTACAGGGATTGATGCTGTTTCCAGTGAGGGGTGTAGTTTACAAGGAGTGGTGCAGTTTACAGGGAGTGGTGTAGTTTACAGGGAGTGGTGTAGTTTACAGGGAGTGGTGTAGTTTACAGGGAGTGGTGAGGTTTACAGGGAGTTGTGTAGTTTATAGTGGGTGATGCAGTTTACAGGGAGTGGTGTAGTTTACAGGGAGTGGTGTAGTTTACAGGGAGTGGTGCAGTTTACAGGGAGTGGTGTAGTTTACATGGAGTTGTGTAGTTTACAGGGAATTATGCAGTTTACAGAGAGTGGTGTAGTTTTTAGGGAGTTGTGTAGTTTCCAGGGAGTGGTGCAGTTTACAGGGAGTGGTGTTGTTTACAGGGAGTGGTGCAGTTTACAGTGAGTGGTGCAGTTTACAGGGAGTGGTGCAGTTTACAGGGAGTGATGCAGTTTACAGGGAGTGGTGTAGTTTACAGGGCATTGTGCAGTTAACAGTGAGTTGTGTCGGTTAAAGGGAGTGATGCAGTTTACAGGGAGTGGTGTAGTTTACAGGGAGTGATGTAGTTTACAGGGAGTGATGCAGTTTACAGAGAGTGGGGTAGTTAACAGGGTGTGGTGTAGTTTACAGGGAGTGGTATAGTTTACAGGGAGTGTTGCAGTTTACAGGGAGTGGGGCAGTTTACAGGGAGTGGTGTTGTTTACAGGGAGTGATGCAGTTTACAGCAAGTGGTGTAGTTTACAGGGAGTGATGTACTTTACAGGGAGTGGTGTAGTTTACAGGGAGTGATGCAGTTTACAGGGAGTGGTGTAGTTTACAGCGAGTGGTGCAGTTTACAGCAAGTGGTGTAGTTTACAGGGAGTGATGCAGTTTACAGGGAGTGATGCAGTTTATAGGGAGTGGTGTAGTTTACAGAGAGTGGTACAATTTACAGCGTGTGGTGCAGTTTACAGGGTGTGATGCAGTTTACAGGGAGTGGTGTAGTTTACAGGGAGTGATGCAGTTTACAGCGAGTGATGCAGTTTACAGCAAGTGGTGTAGTTTACAGGGAGTGATGTACTTTACAGGGAGTGATGTACTTTACAGGGAGTGATACAGTTTACAGGGAGTGGTGTAGTTTACAGGGAGTGGTGTATTTTACAGGGAGTGGTGTAGTTTATAGGGAGTGGTGTATTTTACAGGGAGTGGTGTAGTTTACAGGGAGTGGTGCAGTTTACAGGGAGTGGTGTGGTTTACAGGGAGTGGTGTAGTTTACAGCGGGTGGTGTAGTTTACAGGGAGTGGTGTCGTTTGCAGCGACTGGTGCAGTTTACAGGGAGTGGTGTAGTTTACAGGGAGTGGTGTAGCTTACAGGGAGTGATGTAGTTTCGAGGGAGTGGTGTAGTTTACAGAGAGTGGTGTAGTTTACAGGGAGTGGTGCAGTTTACAGGGAGTGGTGCAGTTTACAGGGAGTGATGCAGTTTACAGGGAGTGGTGTAGTTTACAGGGAGTGGTGCAGTTTACAGGGAGTGGTGTAGTTTACAGGGAGTGTTGTAGTTTACAGGGAGTTGTGCAGTTTACAGGGAGTGGTGCAGTTTACAGGGAGTGATGCAGTTTACAGGGACCGGTGTAGTTTACACGGAGTGATGCAGTTTACAGGGAGTGATGCAGTTTACATGGAGTGATGCGGTTTACAGGGTGTAGTGTAGTCGACAGGGAGTGATGCAGTTTACAGGGAGTGATGTAGTTTACAGAGAGTGGTGCAGTTTACAGGGAGTGGTGCAGTTTACAGGGAGTGGTGCAGTTTACAGGGAGTGTTGTAGTTTACAGGGAGTGATGCAGTTTATAGGGAGTGGTGTAGTTTACAGAGAATGGTGTAGTTTACAGGGAGTGGTGCAGTTTACAGGGAGTGGTGTAGTTTACAGGGAGTGTTGTAGTTAACAGGGAGTTGTGCAGTTTACAGGGAGTGGTGTAGTTTACAGGGAGTGGTGTAATTTACAGAGAGTGAGGTAGTTTATAGGGAGTGATGCAGTTTACAGGAAGTGGTGTAGTTTACAGGGAGTGGTGTAGTTTACAGGGAGTGGTGCAGTTTACAGGGAGTGGTGTCGATTATAGGGAGTGATGCAGTTTACAGGGAGTGGTGCAATTTACAGGGAGTGGGGCAGTTTACAGGGAGTGGTGTAATTTACAGGGAATGGTGTAGTTTACAGGGAGTGCGGCAGTTTACAAGGAGTGGTGTAGTTTACAGGGAGTGGTGTAGTTTACAGAGAGTGGGGCACTTTACAGGGAGTGGTGTAGTTTACAGCGAGTGGTGTAGTTTACAGGGAGTGGTGTTGTTTACAGCGACTGGTGCAGTTTACAGGGAGTGGTGTAGTTTACAGGGAGTGGTGTAGCTTACAGGGAATGATGCAGTTTACAGAGAGTGGTGTAGGTTTTAGGGAGTGGTGCAGTTTACAGGGAGTGGTGTAGTTTCCAGGGAGTGGTGCAGTTTACAGGGAGTGGTGTAGTTTACAGGGAGTGATGCAGTTTACAGGGAGTGGTGTAGTTTACAGCGAGTGGTGCAGTTTACAGGGAGTGGTGCAGTTTACAGAGAGTGATGCAGTTTGCAGGGAATGGTGTCGTTTAAATGGAGCGGTGTAGTTTACAGGGAGTGATGCAGTTTACAGGGAGTGATGCAGTTTATAGGGAGTGGTGTAGTTTACAGAGAGTGGTACAATTTACAGCGTGTGGTGCAGTTTACAGGGTGTGATGCAGATTACAGGGAGTGGTGTAGTTTACAGGGAGTGATGCATGTTTACAGCGAGTGAGGCAGTTTACAGCAAGTGGTGCAGTTTACAGGGAGTGATGTACTTTACAGGGAGTGATGTACTTTACAGGGAGTGGTGAAGTTTACAGGGATTGATGCTGTTTCCAGTGAGGGGTGTAGTTTACAAGGAGTGGTGCAGTTTACAGGGAGTGGTGTAGTTTACAGGGAGTGGTGTAGTTTACAGGGAGTGGTGTAGTTTACAGGGAGTGGTGAGGTTTACAGGGAGTTGTGTAGTTTATAGTGGGTGATGCAGTTTACAGGGAGTGGTGTAGTTTACAGGGAGTGGTGTAGTTTACAGGGAGTGGTGCAGTTTACAGGGAGTGGTGTAGTTTACATGGAGTTGTGTAGTTTACAGGGAATTATGCAGTTTACAGAGAGTGGTGTAGTTTTTAGGGAGTTGTGTAGTTTCCAGGGAGTGGTGCAGTTTACAGGGAGTGGTGTTGTTTACAGGGAGTGGTGCAGTTTACAGTGAGTGGTGCAGTTTACAGGGAGTGGTGCAGTTTACAGGGAGTGATGCAGTTTACAGGGAGTGGTGTAGTTTACAGGGCATTGTGCAGTTAACAGTGAGTTGTGTCGGTTAAAGGGAGTGATGCAGTTTACAGGGAGTGGTGTAGTTTACAGGGAGTGATGTAGTTTACAGGGAGTGATGCAGTTTACAGAGAGTGGGGTAGTTAACAGGGTGTGGTGTAGTTTACAGGGAGTGGTATAGTTTACAGGGAGTGTTGCAGTTTACAGGGAGTGGGGCAGTTTACAGGGAGTGGTGTTGTTTACAGGGAGTGATGCAGTTTACAGCAAGTGGTGTAGTTTACAGGGAGTGATGTACTTTACAGGGAGTGGTGTAGTTTACAGGGAGTGATGCAGTTTACAGGGAGTGGTGTAGTTTACAGCGAGTGGTGCAGTTTACAGCAAGTGGTGTAGTTTACAGGGAGTGATGCAGTTTACAGGGAGTGATGCAGTTTATAGGGAGTGGTGTAGTTTACAGAGAGTGGTACAATTTACAGCGTGTGGTGCAGTTTACAGGGTGTGATGCAGTTTACAGGGAGTGGTGTAGTTTACAGGGAGTGATGCAGTTTACAGCGAGTGATGCAGTTTACAGCAAGTGGTGTAGTTTACAGGGAGTGATGTACTTTACAGGGAGTGATGTACTTTACAGGGAGTGGTGAAGTTTACAGGGATTGATGCTGTTTCCAGTGAGGGGTGTAGTTTACAAGGAGTGGTGCAGTTTACAGGGAGTGGTGTAGTTTACAGGGAGTGGTGTAGTTTACAGGGAGTGGTGAGGTTTACAGGGAGTTGTGTAGTTTACAGTGAGTGATGCAGTTTACAGGGAGTGGTGTAGTTTACAGGGAGTGGTGCAGTTTACAGGGAGTGGTGTAGTTTACATGGAGTTGTGTAGTTTACAGGGAATTATGCAGTTTACAGAGAGTGGTGTAGTTTTTAGGGAGTGGTGTAGTTTCCAGGGAGTGGTGCAGTTTACAGGGAGTGGTGTTGTTTACATGGAGTGGTGCAGTTTACAGTGAGTGGTGCAGTTTACAGGGAGTGGTGCAGTTTAGAGGGAGTGATGCAGTTTACAGGGAGTGGTGTAGTTTACAGGGCGTTGTGCAGTTAACAGTGAGTTGTGTCGGTTAAAGGGAGTGATGCAGCTTACAGGGAGTGGTGTAGTTTACAGGGAGTGGTGTAGTTTACAGGGAGTGATGCAGTTTACAGAGAGTGGGGTAGTTAACAGGGTGTGGTGTAGTTTACAGGGAGTGGTGTAATTTACAGGGAGTGTTGTAGTTTACAGGGAGTTGTGCAGTTTACAGGGAGTGGTGGAGTTTACAGGGAGTGATGCAGTATACAGGGAGTGTTGTTTACAGAGAGTGGAGCAGTTTACATGGAGTGGTGCTTTTTACAGGGTGTGGTGTAGTTTACAGAGAGTGGTGTTGTTTACAGAGTGTGGTGCAGTTTACAGGGAGTGATGGAGTTTACAGGGAGTGATGCAGTTTACATGGCATGATGCAGATAGAGTGGTGCAGTTTACAGGGAGTGGTGCAGTTTACAGAGAGTGGTGCAGTTTACAGGGAGTGGTGTAGTTTACAGGGAGTGGTGAAGTTTACAGGGATTGATGCTGTTTCCAGTGAGGGGTGTAGTTTACAAGGAGTGGTGCAGTTTAAAGGGAGTGGTGTAGTTTACAGTGGGTGATGCAGTTTACAGGGAGTGGTGTAGTTTACAGGGAGTGGTGCACTTTACAGGGAGTGGTGTAGTTTACAGGGAGTGGTGCAGTTTACAGGGAGTGGTGTAGTTTACATGGAGTTGTGTAGTTTACAGGGAATGATGCAGTTTACAGAGAGTGGTGTAGGTTTTAGGGAGTGGTGCAGTTTACAGAGAGTGGTGTAGTTTCCAGGGAGTGGTGCAGTTTACAGGGAGTGGTGTAGTTTACAGGGAGTGATGCAGTTTACAGGGAGTGGTGTAGTTTACAGCGAGTCGTGCAGTTTACAGGGAGTGGTGCAGTTTACAGAGAGTGATGCAGTTTGCAGGGAATGGTGTCGTTTAAATGGAGCGGTGTAGTTTACAGGGAGTGATGCAGTTTACAGGGAGTGATGCAGTTTATAGGGAGTGGTGTAGTTTACAGAGAGTGGTACAATTTACAGCGTGTGGTGCAGTTTACAGGGTGTGATGCAGTTTACAGGGAGTGGTGTAGTTTACAAGGAGTGATGCAGCTACAGCGAGTGATGCAGTTTACAGCAAGTGGTGTAGTTTACAAGGAGTGATGTACTTTACTGGGAGTGATGTACTTTACAGGGAGTGGTGAAGTTTACAGGGATTGATGCTGTTTCCAGTGAGGGGTGTAGTTTACAAGGAGTGGTGTAGTTTACAGGGAGTGGTGTAGTTTACAGGGAGTGGTGTAGTTTACAGGGAGTGGTGTAGTTTACAGGGAGTGATGTACTTTACAGGGAGTGATACAGTTTACAGGGAGTGGTGTAGTTTACAGGGAGTGGTGTATTTTACAGGGAGTGGTGTAGTTTATAGGGAGTGGTGTATTTTACAGGGAGTGGTGTAGTTTACAGGGAGTGGTGCAGTTTACAGGGAGTGGTGTGGTTTACAGGGAGTGGTGTAGTTTACAGCGGGTGGTGTAGTTTACAGGGAGTGGTGTCGTTTGCAGCGACTGGTGCAGTTTACAGGGAGTGGTGTAGTTTACAGGGAGTGGTGTAGCTTACAGGGAGTGATGTAGTTTCGAGGGAGTGGTGTAGTTTACAGAGAGTGGTGTAGTTTACAGGGAGTGGTGCAGTTTACAGGGAGTGGTGCAGTTTACAGGGAGTGATGCAGTTTACAGGGAGTGGTGTAGTTTACAGGGAGTGGTGCAGTTTACAGGGAGTGGTGTAGTTTACAGGGAGTGTTGTAGTTTACAGGGAGTTGTGCAGTTTACAGGGAGTGGTGCAGTTTACAGGGAGTGATGCAGTTTACAGGGACCGGTGTAGTTTACACGGAGTGATGCAGTTTACAGGGAGTGATGCAGTTTACATGGAGTGATGCGGTTTACAGGGTGTAGTGTAGTCGACAGGGAGTGATGCAGTTTACAGGGAGTGATGTAGTTTACAGAGAGTGGTGCAGTTTACAGGGAGTGGTGCAGTTTACAGGGAGTGGTGCAGTTTACAGGGAGTGTTGTAGTTTACAGGGAGTGATGCAGTTTATAGGGAGTGGTGTAGTTTACAGAGAATGGTGTAGTTTACAGGGAGTGGTGCAGTTTACAGGGAGTGGTGTAGTTTACAGGGAGTGTTGTAGTTAACAGGGAGTTGTGCAGTTTACAGGGAGTGGTGTAGTTTACAGGGAGTGGTGTAATTTACAGAGAGTGAGGTAGTTTATAGGGAGTGATGCAGTTTACAGGAAGTGGTGTAGTTTACAGGGAGTGGTGTAGTTTACAGGGAGTGGTGCAGTTTACAGGGAGTGGTGTCGATTATAGGGAGTGATGCAGTTTACAGGGAGTGGTGCAATTTACAGGGAGTGGGGCAGTTTACAGGGAGTGGTGTAATTTACAGGGAATGGTGTAGTTTACAGGGAGTGCGGCAGTTTACAAGGAGTGGTGTAGTTTACAGGGAGTGGTGTAGTTTACAGAGAGTGGGGCACTTTACAGGGAGTGGTGTAGTTTACAGCGAGTGGTGTAGTTTACAGGGAGTGGTGTTGTTTACAGCGACTGGTGCAGTTTACAGGGAGTGGTGTAGTTTACAGGGAGTGGTGTAGCTTACAGGGAATGATGCAGTTTACAGAGAGTGGTGTAGGTTTTAGGGAGTGGTGCAGTTTACAGGGAGTGGTGTAGTTTCCAGGGAGTGGTGCAGTTTACAGGGAGTGGTGTAGTTTACAGGGAGTGATGCAGTTTACAGGGAGTGGTGTAGTTTACAGCGAGTGGTGCAGTTTACAGGGAGTGGTGCAGTTTACAGAGAGTGATGCAGTTTGCAGGGAATGGTGTCGTTTAAATGGAGCGGTGTAGTTTACAGGGAGTGATGCAGTTTACAGGGAGTGATGCAGTTTATAGGGAGTGGTGTAGTTTACAGAGAGTGGTACAATTTACAGCGTGTGGTGCAGTTTACAGGGTGTGATGCAGATTACAGGGAGTGGTGTAGTTTACAGGGAGTGATGCATGTTTACAGCGAGTGAGGCAGTTTACAGCAAGTGGTGCAGTTTACAGGGAGTGATGTACTTTACAGGGAGTGATGTACTTTACAGGGAGTGGTGAAGTTTACAGGGATTGATGCTGTTTCCAGTGAGGGGTGTAGTTTACAAGGAGTGGTGCAGTTTACAGGGAGTGGTGTAGTTTACAGGGAGTGGTGTAGTTTACAGGGAGTGGTGTAGTTTACAGGGAGTGGTGAGGTTTACAGGGAGTTGTGTAGTTTATAGTGGGTGATGCAGTTTACAGGGAGTGGTGTAGTTTACAGGGAGTGGTGTAGTTTACAGGGAGTGGTGCAGTTTACAGGGAGTGGTGTAGTTTACATGGAGTTGTGTAGTTTACAGGGAATTATGCAGTTTACAGAGAGTGGTGTAGTTTTTAGGGAGTTGTGTAGTTTCCAGGGAGTGGTGCAGTTTACAGGGAGTGGTGTTGTTTACAGGGAGTGGTGCAGTTTACAGTGAGTGGTGCAGTTTACAGGGAGTGGTGCAGTTTACAGGGAGTGATGCAGTTTACAGGGAGTGGTGTAGTTTACAGGGCATTGTGCAGTTAACAGTGAGTTGTGTCGGTTAAAGGGAGTGATGCAGTTTACAGGGAGTGGTGTAGTTTACAGGGAGTGATGTAGTTTACAGGGAGTGATGCAGTTTACAGAGAGTGGGGTAGTTAACAGGGTGTGGTGTAGTTTACAGGGAGTGGTATAGTTTACAGGGAGTGTTGCAGTTTACAGGGAGTGGGGCAGTTTACAGGGAGTGGTGTTGTTTACAGGGAGTGATGCAGTTTACAGCAAGTGGTGTAGTTTACAGGGAGTGATGTACTTTACAGGGAGTGGTGTAGTTTACAGGGAGTGATGCAGTTTACAGGGAGTGGTGTAGTTTACAGCGAGTGGTGCAGTTTACAGCAAGTGGTGTAGTTTACAGGGAGTGATGCAGTTTACAGGGAGTGATGCAGTTTATAGGGAGTGGTGTAGTTTACAGAGAGTGGTACAATTTACAGCGTGTGGTGCAGTTTACAGGGTGTGATGCAGTTTACAGGGAGTGGTGTAGTTTACAGGGAGTGATGCAGTTTACAGCGAGTGATGCAGTTTACAGCAAGTGGTGTAGTTTACAGGGAGTGATGTACTTTACAGGGAGTGATGTACTTTACAGGGAGTGGTGAAGTTTACAGGGATTGATGCTGTTTCCAGTGAGGGGTGTAGTTTACAAGGAGTGGTGCAGTTTACAGGGAGTGGTGTAGTTTACAGGGAGTGGTGTAGTTTACAGGGAGTGGTGAGGTTTACAGGGAGTTGTGTAGTTTACAGTGAGTGATGCAGTTTACAGGGAGTGGTGTAGTTTACAGGGAGTGGTGCAGTTTACAGGGAGTGGTGTAGTTTACATGGAGTTGTGTAGTTTACAGGGAATTATGCAGTTTACAGAGAGTGGTGTAGTTTTTAGGGAGTGGTGTAGTTTCCAGGGAGTGGTGCAGTTTACAGGGAGTGGTGTTGTTTACATGGAGTGGTGCAGTTTACAGTGAGTGGTGCAGTTTACAGGGAGTGGTGCAGTTTAGAGGGAGTGATGCAGTTTACAGGGAGTGGTGTAGTTTACAGGGCGTTGTGCAGTTAACAGTGAGTTGTGTCGGTTAAAGGGAGTGATGCAGCTTACAGGGAGTGGTGTAGTTTACAGGGAGTGGTGTAGTTTACAGGGAGTGATGCAGTTTACAGAGAGTGGGGTAGTTAACAGGGTGTGGTGTAGTTTACAGGGAGTGGTGTAATTTACAGGGAGTGTTGTAGTTTACAGGGAGTTGTGCAGTTTACAGGGAGTGGTGGAGTTTACAGGGAGTGATGCAGTATACAGGGAGTGTTGTTTACAGAGAGTGGAGCAGTTTACATGGAGTGGTGCTTTTTACAGGGTGTGGTGTAGTTTACAGAGAGTGGTGTTGTTTACAGAGTGTGGTGCAGTTTACAGGGAGTGATGGAGTTTACAGGGAGTGATGCAGTTTACATGGCATGATGCAGATAGAGTGGTGCAGTTTACAGGGAGTGGTGCAGTTTACAGAGAGTGGTGCAGTTTACAGGGAGTGGTGTAGTTTACAGGGAGTGGTGAAGTTTACAGGGATTGATGCTGTTTCCAGTGAGGGGTGTAGTTTACAAGGAGTGGTGCAGTTTAAAGGGAGTGGTGTAGTTTACAGTGGGTGATGCAGTTTACAGGGAGTGGTGTAGTTTACAGGGAGTGGTGCACTTTACAGGGAGTGGTGTAGTTTACAGGGAGTGGTGCAGTTTACAGGGAGTGGTGTAGTTTACATGGAGTTGTGTAGTTTACAGGGAATGATGCAGTTTACAGAGAGTGGTGTAGGTTTTAGGGAGTGGTGCAGTTTACAGAGAGTGGTGTAGTTTCCAGGGAGTGGTGCAGTTTACAGGGAGTGGTGTAGTTTACAGGGAGTGATGCAGTTTACAGGGAGTGGTGTAGTTTACAGCGAGTCGTGCAGTTTACAGGGAGTGGTGCAGTTTACAGAGAGTGATGCAGTTTGCAGGGAATGGTGTCGTTTAAATGGAGCGGTGTAGTTTACAGGGAGTGATGCAGTTTACAGGGAGTGATGCAGTTTATAGGGAGTGGTGTAGTTTACAGAGAGTGGTACAATTTACAGCGTGTGGTGCAGTTTACAGGGTGTGATGCAGTTTACAGGGAGTGGTGTAGTTTACAAGGAGTGATGCAGCTACAGCGAGTGATGCAGTTTACAGCAAGTGGTGTAGTTTACAAGGAGTGATGTACTTTACTGGGAGTGATGTACTTTACAGGGAGTGGTGAAGTTTACAGGGATTGATGCTGTTTCCAGTGAGGGGTGTAGTTTACAAGGAGTGGTGTAGTTTACAGGGAGTGGTGTAGTTTACAGGGAGTGGTGTAGTTTACAGGGAGTGGTGTAGTTTACAGGGAGTGGTGTAGTTTACAGGGAGTGGTGCAGTTTACAGGGAGTGGTGTAGTTTACATGGAGTTGTGTAGTTTACAGGGAATTATGCAGTTTACAGAGAGTGGTGTAGTTTTTAGGGAGTGGTGTAGTTTCCAGGGAGTGGTGCAGTTTACAGGGAGTGGTGTTGTTTACAGGGAGTGGTGCAGTTTACAGTGAGTGGTTCAGTTTACAGTGAGTGGTGCAGTTTACAGTGAGTGGTGCAGTTTACAGGGAGTGGTGCAGTTTACAGGGAGTGATGCAGTTTACAGGGAGTGGTGTAGTTTACAGGGCGTTGTGCAGTTAACAGTGAGTTGTGTCGGTAAAAGGGAGTGATGCAGTTTACAGGGAGTGGTGTAGTTTATAGGGAGTGGTGTAGTTTACAGGGAGTGATGCAGTTTACAGAGAGTGGGGTAGTTAACAGGGTGTGGTGTAGTTTACAGGGAGTGGTGTAGTTTACAGGGAGTGTTGCAGTTTACAGGGAGTGGGGCAGTTTACAGGGAGTGGTGTAGTTTACAGGGAGTGATGCAGTTTTCAGGGAGTGGTGTAGTTTACAGCGAGTGGTACAATTGACAGCGTGTGGTGCAGTTTACAGGGTGTGATGCAGTTTACAGGGAGTGGTGTAGTTTACAGGGAGTGATGCAGTTTACAGCGAGTGATGCAGTTTACAGCAAGTGGTGTAGTTTACAGGGAGTGATGTACTTTACAGGGAGTGATGTACTTTACAGGGAGTGGTGAAGTTTACAGGGATTGATGCTGTTTCCAGTGAGGGGTGTAGTTTACAAGGAGTGGTGCAGTTTACAGGGAGTGGTGTAGTTTACAGGGAGTGGTGTAGTTTACAGGGAGTGGTGTAGTTTACAGGGAGTGGTGTAGTTTACAGGGAGTGGTGAGGTTTACAGGGAGTTGTGTAGTTTACAGTGGGTGATGCAGTTTACAGGGAGTGGTGTAGTTTACAGGGAGTGGTGTAGTTTACAGGGAGTGGTGCAGTTTACAGGGAGTGGTGTAGTTTACATGGAGTTGTGTAGTTTACAGGGAATTATGCAGTTTACAGAGAGTGGTGTAGTTTTTAGGGAGTTGTGTAGTTTCCAGGGAGTGGTGCAATTTACAGGGAGTGGTGTTGTTTACAGGGAGTGTTGCAGTTTACAGTAAGTGGTGCAGTTTACAGGGAGTGGTGCAGTTTAGAGGGAGTGATGCAGTTTACAGGGAGTGGTGTAGTTTACAGGGAGTGGTGTAGTTTACAGGGAGTGATGCAGTTTACAGAGAGTGGGGTAGTTAACAGGGTGTGGTGTAGTTTACAGGGAGTGGTATAGTTTACAGGGAGTGTTGCAGTTTACAGGGAATGGGGCAGTTTACAGGGAGTGGTGTCGTTTACAGGGAGTGATGCAGTTTACAGAAAGTGGTGTAGTTTACAGGGAGTGATGTACTTTACAGGGAGTGGTGTAGTTTACAGGGAGTGATGCAGTTTACAGGGAGTGGTGTAGTTTACAGCGAGTGGTGCAGTTTACAGGGAGTGGTGCAGTTTACAGAGAGTGATGCAGTTTGCAGGGAATGGTGTCGTTTAAATGGAGCGGTGTAGTTTACAGGGAGTGATGCAGTTTACAGGGAGTGATGCAGTTTATAGGGAGTGGTGTAGTTTACAGAGAGTGGTACAATTTACAGCGTGTGGTGCAGTTTACAGGGTGTGATGCAGTTTACAGGGAGTGGTGTAGTTTACAGGGAGTGATGCCGTTTACAGCGAGTGATGCAGTTTACAGCAAGTGGTGTAGTTTGCAGGGAGTGATGTACTTTACAGAGAGTGATGTACTTTACAGGGAGTGGTGAAGTTTACAGGGATTGATGCTGTTTCCAGTGAGGGGTGTAGTTTACAAGGAGTGGTGCAGTTTACAGGGAGTGGTGTAGTTTACAGGGAGTGGTGTAGTTTACAGGGAGTGGTGTAGTATACAGGGAGTGGTGAGGTTTACAGGGAGTTGTGTAGTTTACAGTGGGTGATGCAGTTTACAGGGAGTGGTGCAGTTTACAGGGAGTGGTGTAGTTTACAGGGAGTGGTGCAGTTTACAGGGAGTGGTGTAGTTTACATGGAGTTGTGTAGTTTACAGGGAATTATGCAGTTTACAGAGAGTGGTGTAGTTTTTAGGGAGTGGTGTAGTTTCCAGGGAGTGGTGCAGTTTACAGGGAGTGGTGTTGTTTACAGGGAGTGGTGCAGTTTACAGTGAGTGGTGCAGTTTACAGGGAGTGGTGCAGTTTACAGGGAGTGATGCAGTTTACAGGGAGTGGTGTAGTTTACAGGGCACTGTGCAGTTAACAGTGAGTTGTGTCGGTTAAAGGGAGTGATGCAGTTTACAGGGAGTGGTGTAGTTTACAGGGAGTGGTGTAGTTTACAGGGAGTGATGCAGTTTACAGAGAGTGGGGTAGTTAACAGGGTGTGGTGTAGTTTACAGGGAGTGGTGTAGTTTACAGGGAGTGTTGCAGTTTACAGGGAGTGGGGCAGTTTACAGGGAGTGCTGTAGTTTACAGAGAGTGGTGTACTTTACAGGGAGTGGTGCAGTTTACAAGGAGTGGTGTACTTTACAGGGAGTGGTGTAACTTACAGGGAGTGTTGTAGTTTACAGGGAGTTGTGCAGTTTACAGGGAGTGGTGGAGTTTACAGGGAGTGATGCAGTATACAGGGAGTGTTGTTTACAGAGAGTGGACCAGTTTACATGGAGTGGTGCAGTTTACAGGGAGTGGTGTAGTTTACAGAGAGTGGTGTTGTTTACAGAGTGTGGTGCAGTTTACAGGGAGTGATGGAGTTTACAGGGAGTGATGCAGTTTACATGGCATGATGCAGATAGAGTGGTGCAGTTTACAGGGAGTGGTGTAGTTTACAGAGAGTGGTGCAGTTTACAGGGAGTGGTGTAGTTTACAGGGAGTGGTGAAGTTTACAGGGATTGATGCTGTTTCCAGTGAGGGGTGTAGTTTACAAGGAGTCGTGCAGATTACAGGGAGTGGTGTAGTTTACAGGGAGTGGTGTAGTTTACAGGGAGTGGTGTAGTTTACAGGGAGTGGTGAGGTTTACAGGGGGTTGTGTAGTTTACAGTGGGTGATGCAGTTTACAGGGAGTGGTGTAGTTTACAGGGAGTGGTGCACTTTACAGGGAGTGGTGTAGTTTACAGGGAGTGGTGCAGTTTACAGGGAGTGGTGTAGTTTACATGGAGTTGTGTAGTTTACAGGGAATGATGCAGTTTACAGAGAGTGGTGTAGGTTTTAGGGAGTGGTGCAGTTTACAGGGAGTGGTGTAGTTTCCAGGGAGTGGTGCAGTTTACAGGGAGTGGTGTAGTTTACAGGGAGTGATGCAGTTTACAGGGAGTGGTGTAGTTTACAGCGAGTCATGCAGCTTACAGGGAGTGGTGCAGTTTACAGAGAGTGATGCAGTTTGCAGGGAATGGTGTCGTTTAAATGGAGCGGTGTAGTTTACAGGGAGTGATGCAGTTTACAGGGAGTGATGCAGTTTATAGGGAGTGGTGTAGTTTACAGAGATTGGTACAATTTACAGCGTGTGGTGCAGTTTACAGGGTGTGATGCAGTTTACAGGGAGTGGTGTAGTTTACAGGGAGTGATGCAGTTTACAGCGAGTGATGCAGTTTACAGCAAGTGGTGTAGTTTACAGGGAGTGATGTACTTTACAGGGAGTGATGTACTTTACAGGGAGTGGTGAAGTTTACAGGGATTGATGCTGTTTCCAGTAAGGGTGTAGTTTACAAGGAGTGGTGCAGTTTACAGGGAGTGGTGTAGTTTACAGGGAGTGGTGTAGTTTACAGGGAGTGGTGTAGTTTACAGGGAGTGGTGAGGTTTACAGGGAGTTGTGTAGTTTACAGTGGGTGATGCAGTTTACAGGGAGTGGTGTAGTTTACAGGGAGTGGTGCAGTTTACAGGGAGTGGTGTAGTTTACATGGAGTTGTGTAGTTTACAGGGAATTATGCAGTTTACAGAGAGTGGTGTAGTTTTTAGGGAGTGGTGTAGTTTCCAGGGAGTGGTGCAGTTTACAGGGAGTGGTGTTGTTTACAGGGAGTGGTGCAGTTTACAGTGAGTGGTGCAGTTTACAGGGAGTGGTGCAGTTTACAGGGAGTGATGCAGTTTACAGGGAGTGGTGTAGTTTACAGGGCGTTGTGCAGTTAACAGTGAGTTGTGTCGGTTAAAGGGAGTGATGCAGTTTACAGGGAGTGGTGTAGTTTACAGGGAATGGTGTAGTTTACAGGGAGTGATGCAGTTTACAGAGAGTGGGGTAGTTAACAGGGTGTGGTGTAGTTTACAGGGAGTGGTGTAGTTTACAGGGAGTGTTGCAGTTTACAGGGAGTGGGGCAGTTTACAGGGAGTGGTGTCGTTTACAGGGAGTGATGCAGTTTACAGGGAGTGGTGTAGTTTACAGAGATTGATGCAGTTTACAGGGAGTGGTGCAGTTTACAGGGAGTGGTGCAGTTTACAGGGAGTGCTGTAGTTTACAGAGAGTGGTGTACTTTACAGGGAGTGGTGCAGTTTACAAGGAGTGGTGTACTTTACAGGGAGTGGTGTAATTTACAGGGAGTGTTGTAGTTTACAGGGAGTTGTGCAGTTTACAGGGAGTGGTGGAGTTTACAGGGAGTGATGCAGTATACAGGGAGTGTTGTTTACAGAGAGTGGACCAGTTTACATGGAGTGGTGCAGTTTACAGGGAGTGGTGTAGTTTACAGAGAGTGGTGTTGTTTACAGAGTGTGGTGCAGTTTACAGGGAGTGATGGAGTTTACAGGGAGTGATGCAGTTTACATGGCATGATGCAGATAGAGTGGTGCAGTTTACAGGGAGTGGTGTAGTTTACAGAGAGTGGTGCAGTTTACAGGGAGTGGTGTAGTTTACAGGGAGTGGTGAAGTTTACAGGGATTGATGCTGTTTCCAGTGAGGGGTGTAGTTTACAAGGAGTCGTGCAGATTACAGGGAGTGGTGTAGTTTACAGGGAGTGGTGTAGTTTACAGGGAGTGGTGTAGTTTACAGGGAGTGGTGAGGTTTACAGGGGGTTGTGTAGTTTACAGTGGGTGATGCAGTTTACAGGGAGTGGTGTAGTTTACAGGGAGTGGTGCACTTTACAGGGAGTGGTGTAGTTTACAGGGAGTGGTGCAGTTTACAGGGAGTGGTGTAGTTTACATGGAGTTGTGTAGTTTACAGGGAATGATGCAGTTTACAGAGAGTGGTGTAGGTTTTAGGGAGTGGTGCAGTTTACAGGGAGTGGTGTAGTTTCCAGGGAGTGGTGCAGTTTACAGGGAGTGGTGTAGTTTACAGGGAGTGATGCAGTTTACAGGGAGTGGTGTAGTTTACAGCGAGTCATGCAGCTTACAGGGAGTGGTGCAGTTTACAGAGAGTGATGCAGTTTGCAGGGAATGGTGTCGTTTAAATGGAGCGGTGTAGTTTACAGGGAGTGATGCAGTTTACAGGGAGTGATGCAGTTTATAGGGAGTGGTGTAGTTTACAGAGATTGGTACAATTTACAGCGTGTGGTGCAGTTTACAGGGTGTGATGCAGTTTACAGGGAGTGGTGTAGTTTACAGGGAGTGATGCAGTTTACAGCGAGTGATGCAGTTTACAGCAAGTGGTGTAGTTTACAGGGAGTGATGTACTTTACAGGGAGTGATGTACTTTACAGGGAGTGGTGAAGTTTACAGGGATTGATGCTGTTTCCAGTGAGGGGTGTAGTTTACAAGGAGTGGTGCAGTTTACAGGGAGTGGTGTAGTTTACAGGGAGTGGTGTAGTTTACAGGGAGTGGTGTAGTTTACAGGGAGTGGTGAGGTTTACAGGGAGTTGTGTAGTTTACAGTGGGTGATGCAGTTTACAGGGAGTGGTGTAGTTTACAGGGAGTGGTGTAGTTTACAGGGAGTGGTGCAGTTTACAAGGAGTGGTGTAGTTTACATGGAGTTGTGTAGTTTACAGGGAATTATGCAGTTTACAGAGAGTGGTGTAGTTTTTAGGGAGTGGTGTAGTTTCCAGGGAGCGGTGCAGTTTACAGGGAGTGGTGTTGTTTACAGGGAGTGGTGCAGTTTACAGTGAGTGGTGCAGTTTACAGTGAGTGGTGCAGTTTACAGGGAGTGATGCCGTTTACAGGGAGTGGTGTAGTTTACAGGGTGTGGTGTAGTTTACAGGGCATTGTGCAGTTAACAGTGAGTTGTGTCGGTTAAAGTGAGTGATGCAGTTTACAGGGAGTGGTGTAGTTTACAGGGAGTGGTGTAGTTTACAGGGAGTGATGCAGTTTACAGAGAGTGGGGTAGTTAACAGGGTGTGGTGTAGTTTACAGGGAGTGGTGTAGTTTACAGGGAGTGTTGCAGTTTACAGGGAGTGGGGCAGTTTACAGGGAGTGGTGTCGTTTACAGGGAGTGATGCAGTTTACAGGGAGTGGTGCAGTTTACAGAGATTGATGCAGTTTACAGGGAGTGGTGCAGTTTACAGGGAGTGCTGTAGTTTACAGAGAGTGGTGTACTTTACAGGGAGTGGTGCAGTTTACAAGGAGTGGTGTGCTTTACAGGGAGTGGTGTAATTTACAGGGAGTGTTGTAGTTTACAGGGAGTTGTGCAGTTTACAGGGAGTGGTGGAGTTTACAGGGAGTGATGCCGTATACAGGGAGTGTTGTTTACAGAGAGTGGACCAGTTTACATGGAGTGGTGCAGTTTACAGGGAGTGGTGTAGTTTACAGAGAGTGGTGTTGTTTACAGAGTGTGGTGCAGTTTACAGGGAGTGATGGAGTTTACAGGGAGTGATGCAGTTTACATGGCATGATGCAGATAGAGTGGTGCAGTTTACAGGGAGTGGTGTAGTTTACAGAGAGTGGTGCAGTTTACAGGGAGTGGTGTAGTTTACAGGGAGTGGTGTAGTTTACAGGGAGTGGTGTAGTTTTCAGGGAGTGGTGCAGTTTACAGGGAGTGGTGTCGTTTACAGGGAATGATGCCCTTTACAGGGAGTGGTGTAGTTTACAGGGAGTGGTGTAGTTTACAGGGAGTGATGCAGTTTACAGGGAGTTGTGTAGTTTACAGAGAGTGATGCAGTTTACAGAGAGTGGTGTAGTTTATAGGGAGTGATGTAGTTTACAGAGAGTGGTGTAGTTTACAGGGTGTGATGCAGTTTACAGGGAGTGATGTAGTTTACAGGGAGTGGTGTAGTTTACAGGGAATGATGCAGTTTACAGGGAGTGATGCAGTTTACAGGGAGTGGTGTAGTTTACAGGGAGTGATGTACTTGACAGGAAGTGGTGCAGTTTACAGGGATTGAAGCAGTTTACAGGGAGTGGTGTAGTTTACAAGGAGTGGTGCAGTTTACAGGGAGTGGTGTAGTTTACAGGGAGTGGTGTAGTTTCCAGCGAGTAGTGTAGTTTACAAGGAGTTGTGTAGTTCACAGGGAGTGATGCAGTTTACAGGGAGTATTGTAGTTAACAGGGAGTGGTGTAGTTTACAGGGAGTGGTGCAGTTTACAGGGAATGGTGTAGTTTACAGGGAGTTGGATAGTTTACAGGGAAAGATGCAGTTTACAGGGAGTGGTGTAGTTTACAGGGAGTGATGCAGTTTGCAGAGAGTTGTGTAGTTTACAGGGAGTGATGCAGTTTACAGGGAGTTGTGTAGTTTACAAGGAGTGATGCAGTTTACAGGGAGTGATGTAGTTTACAGCGAGTGGTGCAGTTTACAGGGAGTGGTGCAGTTTACAGAGAGTGATGCAGTTTGCAGGGAATGGTGTAGTTTAAATGGAGCGGTGTAGTTTACAGGGAGTGATGCAGTTTACAGGGAGTGATGCAGTTTATAGGGAGTGGTGTAGTTTACAGAGAGTGGTACAGTTTACAGCGTGTGGTGCAGTTTACAGGGTGTGATGCAGTTTACAGGGAGTGGTGTAGTTTACAGGGAGTGATGCAGTTTACAGGGAGTGATGCAGTTTACAGGGAGTGGTGTAGTTTACAGGGAGTGATGTACTTTACAGGGAGTGATGTACTTTACAGGGAGTGGTGAAGTTTACAGGGACTGATGCTGTTTCCAGTGAGGGGTGTAGTTTACAAGGAGTGGTGCAGTTTATAGGGAGTGGTGTAGTTTACAGGGAGTGATGTACTTTACAGGGAGTGATGTACTTTACAGGGAGTGGTGAAGTTTACAGGGATTGATGCTGTTTCCAGTGAGGGGTGTAGTTTACAAGGAATGGTGCAGTTTATAGGGAGTGGTGTAGTTTACAGGGAGTGGTGTAGTTTACAGGCAGTGGTCTAGTTTACAGGGAGTGGTGCAGTTTACAGGGAGTGGTGTAGTTTACAGGGCGTTGTGTAGTTAACAGTGAGTTGTGTGGTTTAAAGGGAGTGATGCAGTTTACAGGGAGTGGTGTAGTTTACAGGGCGTTGTGTAGTTAACAGTGAGTTGTGTGGTTTAAAGGGAGTGATGCAGTTTACAGGGAGTGGTGTAGTTTACAGGTAGTGGTGTAGTTTACAGGGAGTGATGCAGTTTACAGAGAGTGGTCTAGTTAACAGGGTGTGGTGTAGTTTACAGGGAGTGATGCAGTTTACAGGGAGTATTGTAGTTAACAGGGAGTGGTGTAGTTTACAGGGAGTGGTGCAGTTTACAGGGAATGGTGTAGTTTACAGGGAGTTGGATAGTTTACAGGGAAAGATGCAGTTTACAGGGAGTGGTGTAGTTTACAGGGAGTGATGCAGTTTGCAGAGAGTTGTGTAGTTTACAGGGAGTGATGCAGTTTACAGGGAGTTGTGTAGTTTACAAGGAGTGATGCAGTTTACAGGGAGTGGTGTAGTTTACAGCGAGTGGTGCAGTTTACAGGGAGTGGTGCAGTTTACAGAGAGTAATGCAGTTTGCAGGGAATGGTGTAGTTTAAATGGAGCGGTGTAATTTACAGGGAGTGATGCAGTTTACAGGGAGTGATGCAGTTTATAGGGAGTGGTGTAGTTTACAGAGAGTGGTACAGTTTACAGCGTGTGGTGCAGCTTACAGGGTGTGATGCAGTTTACAGGGAGTGGTGTAGTTTACAGGGAGTGATGCAGTTTACAGGGAGTGATGTACTTTACAGGGAGTGATGTACTTTACAGGGAGTGGTGCAGTTTATAGGGAGTGGTGTAGTTTACAGGGAGTGGTGTAGTTTACAGGGAGTGGTGTAGTTTACAGGGAGTGGTGCAGTTTACAGGGAGTGGTGTAGTTTACATGGAGTTGTGTAGTTCACAGGGAATGATGCAGTTTACAGAGAGTGGTGTAGTTTCCAGTGAGTGGTGTAGTTTCCAGGGAGTGGTGCAGTTTACAGGGAGTGATGTTGTTTACAGGGAGTGGTGCAGTTTACAGTGAGTGGTGCAGTTTACAGGGAGTGGTGCAGTTTACAGGGAGTGATGCAGTTTACAGGGAGTGGTGTAGTTTACAGGGCGTTGTGTAGTTAACAGTGAGTTGTGTGGTTTAAAGGAATTGAAGCAGTTTACAGGGAGTGGTGTCGTTTACAAGGAATGGTGCAGTTTTGAGGGAGTGGTGTAGTTGAAAGGTAGTGGTGTAATTTACAGCGAGAGGTGTAGTTTACAGGGAGTTGTGTAGTTTACAGGGAGCGATGCAGTTTACAGGGAGTGATGTACTTTACAGGGAGTGGTGAAGTTTACTGGGATTGATGCTGTTTCCAGTGAGGGGTGTAGTTTACAAGGAGTGGTGCAGTTTACAGGGAGTGGTGTAGTTTACAGGGAGTGGTGTAGATTACAGGGAGTGGTGTAGTTTACAGCGAGTGGTGAGGTTTACAGGGAGTTGTGTAGTTTACAGTGGGTGATGCAGTTTACAGGGCGTTGTGCAGTTCACAGTGAGTTGAGTAGTTTAAAGGGAGTGATGCAGTTTACAGGGAGTGGTGTAGTTTACAGGGAGTGATGTAGTTTACAGGGAGTGTTGCAGTTTACAGAGAGTGGTGTAGTTAACAGGGTGTGGTGTAGTTTACAGGGAGTGGTGTAGATTACAGGGAGTGATGCAGTTTACAGGGAGTGGGGCAGTTTACAGGGAGTGGTGTAGTTTACAGGGAGTGATGCAGTTTACAGGGAGTGGTGTCGTTTACAGAGATTGATGCAGTTTACAGGGAGTGGTGCAGTTTACAGGGAGTGCTGTAGTTTACAGAGAGTGGTGTACTTTACAGGGAATGGTGCAGTTTACAAGGAGTGGTGTACTTTACAGGGAGTGGTGTAG
The DNA here is from genome assembly GCF_044704955.1 of Pristiophorus japonicus. Lineage (NCBI taxonomy): Eukaryota > Metazoa > Chordata > Chondrichthyes > Pristiophoridae > Pristiophorus > Pristiophorus japonicus. The sequence goes on along the minus strand of NC_091983.1, from coordinate 176,946,307 downwards.
TTTACATGGAGTGGTGCAGTTTACAGGGAGTGGTATAGTTCACGAAGAGTGGTGTAGTTTACAAGGTGTGGTGCAGTTTACAGGGAGTGATGTAGTTTCCAGGGAGTGGTGTAGTTTACAGGGAATGATGCAGTTTACAGGGAGTGATGCAGTTTACAGGGAGTGGTGGAGTTTACAGGGAGTGATGTACTTGACAGGAAGTGGTGCAGTTTACAGGGATTGAAGCAGTTTACAGGGAGTGGTGTAGTTTACAAGGAGTGGTGCAGTTTTGAGGGAGTGGTGTAGTTGAAAGGTAGTGGTGTAATTTACAGCGAGTGGTGTAGTTTACAGGGAGTGATGCAGTTTACAGGGAGTATTGTAGTTAACAGGGAGTGGTGTAGTTTACAGGGAGTGGTGCAGTTTACAGGGAATGGTGTAGTTTACAGGGAGTTGGATAGTTTACAGGGAAAGATGCAGTTTACAGGGAGTGATGCAGTTTATAGGGAGTGGTGTAGTTTACAGAGAGTGGTACAGTTTACAGCGTGTGGTGCAGTTTACAGGGTGTGATGCAGTTTACAGGGAGTGGTGTAGTTTACAGGGAGTGATGCAGTTTACAGGGAGTGATGCAGTTTACAGGGAGTGATGCAGTTTGCAGAGAGTTGTGTAGTTTACAGGGAGTGATGCAGTAAACAGGGAGTGGTGTAGTTTACAGCGAGTGGTGCAGTTTACAGGGAGTGGTGCAGTTTACAGAGAGTGATGCAGTTTGCAGGGAATGGTGTAGTTTAAATGGAGCGGTGTAGTTTACAGGGAGTGATGCAGTTTACAGGGAGTGATGCAGTTTATAGGGAGTGGTGTAATTTACAGAGAGTGGTACAGTTTACAGCGTGTGGTGCAGTTTACAGGGTGTGATGCAGTTTACAGGGAGTGGTGTAGTTTACAGGGAGTGATGCAGTTTACAGGGAGTGCTGCAGTTTACAGGGAGTGGTGTAGTTTACAGGGAGTGATGTACTTTACAGGGAGTGATGTACTTTACAGGGAGTGGTGAAGTTTACAGGGATTGATGCTGTTTCCAGTGAGGGGTGTAGTTTACAAGGAGTGGTGCAGTTTATAGGGAGTGGTGTAGTTTACAGGGAGTGGTGTAGTTTACAGGGAGTGGTGTAGTTTACAGGGAGTGGTGTAGTTTACATGGAGTTGTGTAGTTTACAGGGAATGATGCAGTTTACAGAGAGTGGTGTAGTTTCCAGGGAGTGGTGTAGTTTCCAGGGAGTGGTGCAGTTTACAGGGAGTGGTGTTGTTTACAGGGAGTGGTGCAGTTTACAGTGAGTGGTGCAGTTTACAGGGAGTGGTGCAGTTTACAGGGTGTGATGCAGTTTACAGGGCGTTGTGTAGTTAACAGTGAGTTGTGTGGTTTAAAGGGAGTGATGCAGTTTACAGGGTGTGGTGTAGTTTACAGGGAGTGGTGTAGTTTACAGGGAGTGATGCAGTTTACAGAGAGTGGTGTAGTTAACAGGGTGTGGTGTAGTTTACAGGGAGTGGTGCAGTTTACAGGGAGTGTTGCAGTTTACAGGGAGTGGGGCAGTTTACAGGGAGTGGTGTAGTTTACAGGGAGTGATGCAGTTTACAGGAAGTGGTGTCGTTTACAGAGATTGATGCAGTTTACAGGGAGTGGTGCAGTTTACAGGGAGTGCTGTAGTTTACAGAGAGTGGTGTTCTTTAGAGGGAGTGGTGCAGTTTACAAGAAGTGGTGTACTTTACAGGGAGTGGTGTAATTTACAGGGAGTGGTGCAGTTGACAGGGAGTGATGTACTTTACAGGGAGTGTTGTAGTTTACAGAGAGTGGTGCAGTTTACAGGGAGTGGTGTAGTTTACAAAGAGTGGTGTAGTTTACAGGTTGTGGTGCAGTTTACAGGGAGTGATGTAGTTTACAGGGAGTGGTGTAGTTTACAGGGAATGATGCAGTTTACAGGGAGTGATGCAGTTTGGAGGGACTGGTGTAGTTTTCAGGGAGTGATGTACTTGACAGGAAGTGGTGCAGTTTACAGGGATTGAAGCAGTTTCCAGGGAGTGGTGTAGTTTACAAGGAGTGGTGCAGTTTTGAGGGAGTGGTGTAGTTGACAGGGAATGGTGTAGTTTACAGCGAGTGGTGTAGTTTACAGGGAGTTGTGTAGTTTACAGTGAACAATGCAGTTTACAGGGCGTGATGCAGTTTACAGGGAGTGATGCAGTTTACAGGGAGTGATGCAGTTTATAGGGAGTGGTGTAGTTTACAGAGAGTGGTGCAGTTTACAGCGTGTGGTGCAGTTTACAGGGAGTGATGCAGTTTACAGGGAGTGGTGTAGTTTACAGGGAGTGATGCAGTTTACAGGGAGTGATGCAGTTTACAGGGAGTGGTGTAGTTTACAGTGAGTGGTGCAGTTTACAGGGAGTGATGCATTTTACAGGGAGTGGTGTAGTTAACAAGGAGTGGTGCAGTTTACAGGGACTGGTGTAGTTTACAGTGAATGATGCAGTTTACAGGGAGTGGTCTAGTTTACAGGGAGTGGTGTAGTTTACAGGGAACAATGCAGTTTACAGGGAGTGGTGTAGTTTACAGGGAGTGATGCAGTTTACAGGGAGTGCTGCAGTTTACAGGGAGTGGTGTAGTTTACAGGGAGTGATGTACTTTACAGGGAGTGATGTACTTTACAGGGAGTGGTGAAGTTTACAGGGATTGATGCTGTTTCCAGTGAGGGGTGTAGTTTACAAGGAGTGGTGCAGTTTATAGGGAGTGGTGTAGTTTACAGGGAGTGGTGTAGTTTACAGTGAGTGGTGTAGTTTACAGGGAGTGGTGTAGTTTACATGGAGTTGTGTAGTTTACAGGGAATGATGCAGTTTACAGAGAGTGGTGTAGTTTCCAGGGAGTGGTGTAGTTTCCAGGGAGTGGTGCAGTTTACAGGGAGTGGTGTTGTTTACAGGGAGTGGTGCAGTTTACAGTGAGTGGTGCAGTTTACAGGGAGTGGTGCAGTTTACAGGGTGTGATGCAGTTTACAGGGCGTTGTGTAGTTAACAGTGAGTTGTGTGGTTTAAAGGGAGTGATGCAGTTTACAGGGAGTGGTGTAGTTTACAGGGAGTGGTGTAGTTTACAGGGAGTGATGCAGTTTACAGAGAGTGGTGTAGTTAACAGGGTGTGGTGTAGTTTACAGGGAGTGGTGCAGTTTACAGGGAGTGTTGCAGTTTACAGGGAGTGGGGCAGTTTACAGGGAGTCGTGTAGTTTACAGGGAGTGATGCAGTTTACAGGAAGTGGTGTCGTTTACAGAGATTGATGCAGTTTACAGGGAGTGGTGCAGTTTACAGGGAGTGCTGTAGTTTACAGAGAGTGGTGTTCTTTAGAGGGAGTGGTGCAGTTTACAAGAAGTGGTGTACTTTACAGGGAGTGGTGTAATTTACAGGGAGTGGTGCAGTTGACAGGGAGTGATGTACTTTACAGGGAGTGTTGTAGTTTACAGAGAGTGGTGCAGTTTACAGGGAGTGGTGTAGTTTACAAAGAGTGGTGTAGTTTACAGGTTGTGGTGCAGTTTACAGGGAGTGATGTAGTTGACAGGGAGTGGTGTAGTTTACAGGGAATGATGCAGTTTACAGGGAGTGATGCAGTTTGGAGGGAGTGGTGTAGTTTTCAGGGAGTGATGTACTTGACAGGAAGTGGTGCAGTTTACAGGGATTGAAGCAGTTTCCAGGGAGTGGTGTAGTTTACAAGGAGTGGTGCAGTTTTGAGGGAGTGGTGTAGTTGACAGGGAATGGTGTAGTTTACAGCGAGTGGTGTAGTTTACAGGGAGTTGTGTAGTTTACAGTGAACAATGCAGTTTACAGGGCGTGATGCAGTTTACAGGGAGTGATGCAGTTTACAGGGAGTGATGCAGTTTATAGGGAGTGGTGTAGTTTACAGAGAGTGGTGCAGTTTACAGCGTGTGGTGCAGTTTACAGGGAGTGATGCAGTTTACAGGGAGTGGTGTAGTTTACAGTGAGTGGTGCAGTTTGCAGGGAGTGATGCATTTTACAGGGAGTGGTGTAGTTAACAAGGAGTGGTGCAGTTTACAGGGACTGGTGTAGTTTACAGTGAATGATGCAGTTTACAGGGAGTGGTCTAGTTTACAGGGAGTGGTGTAGTTTACAGGGAACAATGCAGTTTACAGGGAGTGGTGTAGTTTACATGGAGTTGTGTAGTTTACCGGGAATGATGCAGTTTACAGAGAGTGGTGTAGTTTCCAGGGAGTGGTGTAGTTTCCAGGGAGTGGTGCAGTTTACAGGGAACGGTGTTGTTTACAGGGAGTGGTGCAGTTTACAGGGAGTGATGCAGTTTACAGGGAGTGGTGCAGTTTACAGGGAGTGGTGCAGTTTACAGGGAGTGATGCAGTTTACAGGGAGTGGTGTAGTTTACAGGGCGTTGTGTAGTTAACAGTGAGTTGTGTAGTTTAAAGGGAGTGATGCAGTTTACAGGGAGTGGTGTAGTTTACAGGGAGTGGTGTAGTTTACAGGGAGTGATGCAGTTTACAGAGAGTGATGTAGTTAACAGGGTGTGGTATAGTTTACAGGGAGTGGTGTAGTTTACAGGGAGTGATGCAGTTTACAGGGAGTGGGGCAGTTTACAGGGAGTGGTGTAGTTTACAGGGAGTGATGCAGTTTACAGGGAGTGCTGTAGTTTACAGAGAGTGGTGTACTTTACAGGGAGTGGTGCAGTTTAGAAGGAGTGGTGTACTTTACAGGGAGTGGTGTAGTTTGCAGTGAGTGGTGCAGTTTACAGGGAGTGGTGTAGTTTACAAAGAGTGGTGTAGTTTACAAGGTGTGGTGCAGTTTACAGGGAGTGATGTAGTTTACAGGGAGTGGTGTAGTTTACAGGGAATGATGCAGTTTACTGGGAGTATGCAGTTTACAGGGAGTGGTGTAGTTTACAGGGAGTGATGTACTTGACAGGAAGTGGTGCAGTTTACAGGGATTGAAGCAGTTTACAGGGAGTGGTGTAGTTTACAAGGAGTGGTGCAGTTTACAGGGAGTGATGCAGTTTACAGAGAGTGATGTAGTTAACAGGGTGTGGTATAGTTTACAGGGAGTGGTGTAGTTTACAGGGAGTGATGCAGTTTACAGGGAGTGGGGCAGTTTACAGGGAGTGGTGTAGTTTACAGGGAGTGATGCAGTTTACAGGGAGTGCTGTAGTTTACAGAGAGTGGTGTACTTTACAGGGAGTGGTGCAGTTTAGAAGGAGTGGTGTACTTTACAGGGAGTGGTGTAGTTTGCAGTGAGTGGTGCAGTTTACAGGGAGTGGTGTAGTTTACAAAGAGTGGTGTAGTTTACAAGGTGTGGTGCAGTTTACAGGGAGTGATGTAGTTTACAGGGAGTGGTGTAGTTTACAGGGAATGATGCAGTTTACTGGGAGTATGCAGTTTACAGGGAGTGGTGTAGTTTACAGGGAGTGATGTACTTGACAGGAAGTGGTGCAGTTTACAGGGATTGAAGCAGTTTACAGGGAGTGGTGTAGTTTACAAGGAGTGGTGCAGTTTTGAGGGAGTGATGTAGTTGACAGGGAGTGGTGTAGTTTACAGCGAGTGGTGTAGTTTACAGGGAGTTGTGTAGTTTACATGGAGTGATGCAGTTTACAGGGAGTGATGCAGTTTACAGGGTGTGATGCAGTTTACAGGGAGTGCTGTAGTTTACAGGGAGTGATGTACTTTACAGGGAGTGATGTACTTTACAGGGAGTGGTGAAGTTTACAGGGATTGATGCTGTTTCCAGTGAGGGGTGTAGTTTACAAGGAGTGGTGCAGTTTACAGGGAGTGGTGTAGTTTACAGGAAGTGGTGTAGTTTACAGGGAGTGGTGTAGTTTACAGCGAGTGGTGAGGTTTACAGGGAGTTGTGTAGTTTACAGTGGGTGATGCAGTTTTCAGGGAGTGGTGTAGTTTACAGGGAGTGGTGTAGTTTACAGGGAGTGGTGCAGTTTACAGGGAGTGGTATAGTTTACATGGAGTTGTGTAGTTTACAGGGAATGATGCAGTTTAAAGGGAGTGGTGTAGTTTCCAGGGAGTGGTGCAGTTTACAGGGAGTGGTGCAGTTTACAGGGAGTGATGCAGTTTACAGGGAGTGGTGTAGTTTACAGGGAGTGGTGCAGTTTACAGGGAGTGATGCAGTTTACAGGGAGTGGTGTTGTTTACAGGGTGTTGTGTAGTTAATAGGGAGTTGTGTAGTTTAAAGGGAGTGATGCAGTTTACAGGGAGTGGTGTAGTTTACAGGGAGTGGTGTAGTTTATAGGGAGTGATGCAGTTTACAGAGAGTGGTGTAGTTAACAGGGAGTGGTGTAGTTTACAAGGAGTGGTGCAGTTTACAGGGACTGGTGCAGTTTACAGGGAATGATGCAGTTTACAGGGAGTGGTGTAGTTTACAGGGAGTGGTGCAGTTTACAGGGAGTGGTGTAGTTTACAGGGAGTGATGTACTTGACAGGGAGTGGTGCAGTTTACAGGGATTGAAAAAGTTTACAGGGAGTGGTGTAGTTTACAAGGAGTGGTGCAGTTTTGAGGGAGTGGTGTAGTTGACAGGGTGTGGTGTAGTTTACAGGGAGTGGTGTAGTTTACAGCGAGTGGTGAGGATTACAGGGAGTTGTGTAGTTTACAGTGGGTGATGCAGTTTACAGGGAGTGGTGTAGTTTACAGGGAGTGGTGTAGTTTACAGGGAGTGGTGCAGTTTACACGGAGTTGTGTAGTTTACATGGAGTTGTGTAGTTTACAGGGAATGATGCAGTTTAAAGGGAGTGGTGTAGTTTCCAGGGAGTGGTGCAGTTTACAGGGAGTGGTGCAGTTTACAGGGAGTGGTGTAGTTTACAGAGAGTGGTGCAGTTTACAGGGAGTGATGCAGTTTACAGGGAGTGGTGTAGTTTACAGGATGTTGTGTTGTTAATAGGGAGTTGTGTAGTTTAAAGGGAGTGCTGCAGTTTACAGGGAGTGGTGTAGTTTACAGGGAGTGGTGTAGTTTACAGGGAGTGGTGTAGTTTACAGCGAGTGGTGTAGTTTACAGGGAGTGGTGTAGTTTACAGGGAATGATGCAGTTTACAGAGATTGATGCAGTTTACAGAGAGTGGTGTAGTTAACAAGGAGTGGTGCAGTTTACAGGGACTGGTGTAGTTTACAGGATGTTGTGTTGTTAATAGGGAGTTGTGTAGTTTAAAGGGAGTGCTGCAGTTTACAGGGAGTGGTGTAGTTTACAGGGAGTGGTGTAGTTTACAGGGAGTGGTGTAGTTTACAGCGAGTGGTGTAGTTTACAGGGAGTGGTGTAGTTTACAGGGAATGATGCAGTTTACAGGGAGTGCTGTAGTTTACAAGGAATGGTGCAGTTGACAGGGAGTGGTGTAGTTTACAGGGAGTGGTGTAGTTTACAGCGAGTGGTGTAGTTTACAGGGAGTGGTGTAGTTTACAGGTAATGATGCAGTTTAAAGGGAGTGGTGTAGTTTCCAGGGAGTGGTGCAGTTTACAGGGAGTGGTGCAGTTTACAGGGAGTGGTGTAGTTTACAGAGAGTGGTGCAGTTTACAGGGAGTGATGCAGTTTACAGGGAGTGGTGTAGTTTACAGGATGTTGTGTTGTTAATAGGGAGTTGTGTAGTTTAAAGGGAGTGCTGCAGTTTACAGGGAGTGGTGTAGTTTACACGGAGTGGTGTAGTTTATAGGGAGTGATGCAGTTTACAGAGAGTGGTGTAGTTAACAGGTCGTGGCGTAGTTTACAGGGAATGATGCAGTTTACAGGGAGTGGTCTAGTTTACAGGGAGTGGTGCAGTTTACAGGGAGTGGTGTAGTTTACAGGGAGTGATGCACTTTACAGAGAGTGATGCAGTTTAAAGGGAGTGGTGTAGTTTACAGGGAGTGATGTACTTGACAGGGAGTGGTGTAGTTTACAAGGAGTGGTGCAGTTTACAGGAAGTGGTGTAGTTTACCGGGATTGGTGTAGTTTACAGCGAGTGGTGTAGTTTACAGGGAGTTGTGCAGTTAACAGGGAACGATGCATTTTACAGGGAGTTGTGTAGTTTACAGGGTGTGATGCACTTTACAGAGAGTGATGCAGTTTACAGGGAGTTGTGTAGTTTACTGGGAGTGATGCAGTTTACAGGGAGTTGTGTAGTTTACAGGGAGTGATGCGGTTTACAGGGAGTGGTGTAGTTTCCGAGGAGTGATGCAGTTTACAGGTAGTGGTGTAGTTTACAGGGAGTGGTGCAGTTTACAGAGAGTGATGCAGTTAAAGGGAGTGGTGTAGTTTAAAGGGAGTGGTGTAGTTTACAGGGAGTGATGCAATTTACAGGGAGTGGTGTAGTTTGCAGGGAGTGATGCAGTTTACAGGGAGTGGTGTAGTTTCCAGGGTTGGTGCAGTTTACAGGGAGTGGTGCAGTTTACAGGGAGTGGTGCAGTTTACAGAGAGTGATGTCGTTTACAGAGAGTGGTGTAGTTTACAGGGTGTGGTGCAGTTTACAGGGAGTGATGTAGTTTACAGGGAGTGGTGTAGTTTACAGGGAATGATGCAGTTTACAGGGAGTGATGCAGTTTACAGGGAGTGGTGTAGTTTACAGGGAGTGATGTACTTGACAGGAAGTGGTGCAGTTTACAGGGATTGAATCAGTTTACAGGGAGTGCTGTAGTTTACAAGGAATGGTGCAGTTGACAGGGAGTGGTGTAGTTTACAGGGAGTGGTGTAGTTTACAGCGAGTGGTGTAGTTTACAGGGAGTGGTGTAGTTTACAGGGAGTTGGATAGTTTACAGGGAGTGGTGCAGTTTAAAGGGAGTTGTGTAGTTTACGGGGAGCGATGCAGTTTACAGGGAGTGTTGTAGTTTACAGGGAGTGGTGTAGTTTACAGGGAGTGGTGCAGTTTACAGGGAGTGGTGTAGTTTACAGGGAGTTGGATAGTTTACAAGGAAAGATGCAGTTTACAGGGAGTGGTGTAGTTTACAGGGAGTGGTGCAGTTTACAGAGGGTGGTGCAGTTTACAGGGATTGGTGCAGTTTACAGGGAGTGGTGTAGTTTACAGAGAGTGGTGCAGTTTACAGGGAGTGGTGTAGTTTACAAAGAGTGGTGTAGTTGACAGGGTGTGGTGCATTTTACAGGGAGTGATGTAGTTTACAGGGAGTGGTGTAGTTTAAAGGGAATGATGCAGTTTACAGGGAGTGATGCAGTTTACAGGGAGTGGTGCAGTTTAGAGGGAGTGGTGTAGTTGACAGGGAGTGATGTACTTGACTGGGAGTGGTGCAGTTTACAGGGATTGAAAAAGTTTACAGGGAGTGGTGTAGTTTACCGGGATTGAAAAAGTTTACAGGGAGTGGTGTAGTTTACAGCGAGTGGTGTAGTTTACAGGGAGTTGTGTAGTTAACAGGGAGCGATGCAGTTTACAGGGAGTGGTGAAGTTTACAGGGAGTGATGCATTTTACAGGGAGTGGTGTAATTTACAGGGAGTGATGTACTTTACAGGGAGTGATGTACTTTACAGGGTGTGATGCAGTTTACAGGGAGTGGTGTAGTTTACAGGGAGTGATGTACTTGACAGGAAGTGGTGCAGTTTACAGGGATTGAAGCAGTTTACAGGGAGTGGTGTAGTTTACAAGGTGTGGTGCAGTTTACAGGGAGTCGTGTAGTTTACAGGGAGTGGTGTAGTTTAAAGCGAGTGGTGAAGTTTACAGCGAGTGGTGCAGTTTACAGTGAGTGGTGTAGTTTACAGGGAGTTGGATAGTTTACAAGGAAAGATGCAGTTTACAGGGAGTGGTGTAGTTTACAGGGAGTGGCGCAGTTCACAGAAAGTGGTGCAGTTTACAGGGAGTGATGCGGTTTACAGGGAGTGGTGCAGTTTACAGGGAGTGGTGCAGTTTACAGGGAGTGATGCAGTTTACAGTGAGTGGTGTAGTTTACAGGGCGTTGTGTAGTTAACAGGGAGTTGTGTAGTTTAAAGGGAGTGATGCAGTTTACAGGGAGTGGTATAGTTTACAGGGAGTGGTGTAGTTTACAGGAAGTGATGCAGTTTACAGAGAGTGGTGCAGTTAACAGGGTGTGCTGTAGTTTACAGGGAGTGGTGTAGTTTACAGGGAGTGATGCAGTTTACAGGGAGTGATGCAGTTTACAGGGAATGGGGCAGTTTACAGGGAGTGGTGTAGTTTACAGGGAGTGATGCAGTTTACAGGGAGTGGAGTAGTTTACAGAGATTGATGCAGTTTACAGGGAGTGGTGCAGTTTACAGGGAGTGCTGTAGTTTACAGAGAGTGGTGTACTTTACAGGGAGTGGTGCACTTTACAAGGAGTGGCGTACTTTACAGGGAGTGGTGTAATTTACAGGGAGTGGTGCAGTTTACAGGGAGTGATGTACTTTACAGGGAGTGGTGTAGTTTACAGAGAGTGGTGTAGTTTACAGGGAGTGCTGTAGTTTACAAAGAGTGGTGTAGTTTACAGGGTGTGGTGCAGTTTACAGGGAGTGATGTAGTTTACAGGGAGTGGTGTAGTTTACAGGAAATGATGCAGTTTACAGGGAGTGATGCAGTTTACAGGGAGTGGTTTAGTTTACAGGGAGTGATGTACTTGACAGGAAGTGGTGCAGTTTACAGGGATTGAAGCAGTTTACAGGGAGTGGTGTAGTTTACAAGGAGTGGTGCAGTTTAGATGGAGTGGTGTAGTTGACAGGGAGTGGTGTATTTTACTGGGATTGATGTACTTTACAGGGAGTGATGTACTTTACAGGGAGTGGTGTAGTTTACAGGGAGTGGTGCAGTTTACAGGGAGTGGTGTAGTTTACAGCGAGTGGTGAGGTTTACAGGGAGTTGTGTAGTTTACAGGGAGTGGTGTAGTTTACAGGGAGTGGTGCAGTTTACAGGGAGTGGTGTAGTTTACATGGAGTTGTGTAGTTTACAGGGAATGATGCAGTTTAAAGGGAGTGGTGTAGTTTCCAGGGAGTGGTGCAGTTTACAGAGAGTGGTGTTGTTTACAGGGAGTGGTGCAGTTTACAGGGAGTGATGCAGTTTACAGGGAGTGGTGTAGTTTACAGTGAGTGGTGCAGTTTACAGGGAGTGATGCAGTTTACAGGGAGTGGTGTAGTTTACAGGGCGTTGTGTAGTTAATAGGGAGTTGTGTAGTTTAAAGGGAGTGATGCAGTTTACAGGGAGTGGTGTAGTTTACAGGGAGTGGTGTAGTTTACAGGGAGTGATGCAGTTTACAGAGAGTGGTGTAGTTAACAGGGAGTGGTGTAGTTTACAAGGAGTGGTGCAGTTTACAGGGACTGGTGTAGTTTACAGGGAATGATGCAGTTTACAGGGAGTGGTCTAGTTTGCAGGGAGTGGTGCAGTTTGCAGGGAGTGGTGTAGTTTACAGGGAGTGATGCACTTTACAGAGAGTGATGCAGTTTACAGAGAGTGGTGTAGTTTACAGGGAGTGATGTACTTGACAGGGAGTGGTGCAGTTTACAGGGATTGAAAAAGTTTACAGGGAGTGGTGTAGTTTACAAGGAGTGGTGTAGTTTACAGGGAGTGGTGTAGTTTACAGGGAGTGGTGCAGTTTACAGGGAGTGGTGTAGTTTACATGGAGTTGTGTAGTTTACAGGGAATGATGCAGTTTAAAGGGAGTGGTGTAGTTTCCAGGGAGTGGTGCAGTTTACAGAGAGTGGTGTTGTTTACAGGGAGTGGTGCAGTTTACAGGGAGTGATGCAGTTTACAGGGAGTGGTGTAGTTTACAGTGAGTGGTGCAGTTTACAGGGAGTGATGCAGTTTACAGGGAGTGGTGTAGTTTACAGGGCGTTGTGTAGTTAATAGGGAGTTGTGTAGTTTAAAGGGAGTGATGCAGTTTACAGGGAGTGGTGTAGTTTACAGGGAGTGGTGTAGTTTACAGGGAGTGATAAAGTTTACAGAGAGTGGTGTAGTTAACAGGGAGTGGTGTAGTTTACAAGGAGTGGTGCAGTTTACAGGGACTGGTGTAGTTTCCAGGGAATGATGCACTTTACAGAGAGTGATGCAGTTTACAGAGAGTGGTGTAGTTTACAGGGAGTGATGTACTTGACAGGGAGTGGTGCAGTTTACAGGGATTGAAAAAGTTTACAGGGAGTGGTGTAGTTTACAAGGAGTGGTGCAGTTTACAGGAAGTGGTGTAATTTACCGGGATTGGTGTAGTTTACAGAGAGTGGTGTTGGTTACAGGGAGTTGTGTAGTTTACAGGGAGCGGTGCAGTTTACAGGGAGTGGTGTAGTTTACAGGGTGTGATGCACTTTACAGAGAGTGATGCAGTTTACAGGAAGTTGTGTAGTTTACTGGGAGTGATGCAGTTTACAGGGAGTTGTGTAGTTTACAGGGAGTGGTGCAGTTTACAGGGAGTGGTATAGTTTACAGGGACTGGTGTAGTTTACAGGGAATGATGCAGTTTACAGGGAGTGGTGTAGTTTACAGGGAGTGGTGCAGTTTACAGGGAGTGGTGTAGTTTACAGGGAGTGATGCACTTTACAGAGAGTGATGCAGTTTAAAGGGTCTGTAGTTTACAGGGAGTGATGTACTTGACAGGGAGTGGTGCAGTTTACAGGGATTGAAAAAGTTTACAGGGAGTGGTGTAGTTTACAAGGAGTGGTGCAGTTTTGAGGGAGTGGTGTAGTTGACAGGGAGTGGTGTAGTTTACAGCGAGTGGTGTATTTTACAGGGAGTTGTGTAGTATACAGGGAGCGATGCAGTTTACAGGGTGTGATGCAGTTTACAGGGAGTGATGCAGTTTACAGGGAGTGATGCAGTTTATAGGGAGTGGTGTAGTTTACAGAGAGTGGTACAGTTTACAGCGTGTGGTGCAGTTTACAGGGAGTGATGCAGTTTAGAGGGAGTGGTGTATTTTACAGGGAGTGGTGCAGTTTACAAGGAGTGGTGTACTTTACAGGGAGTGGTGTAATTTACAGGGAGTGGTGCAGTTTACAGGGAGTGATGTACTTTACAGGGAGTGGTGTAGTTTACAGAGAGTGGTGTAGTTTACAGGGAGTGCTGTAGTTTACAGGGTGTGGTGCAGTTTACAGGGAGTGATGTAGTTTACAGGGAGTGGTGTAGTTTACAGGAAATGATGCAGTTTACAGGGAGTGATGCAGTTTACAGGGAGTGGTTTATTTTACAGGGAGTGATGTACTTGACAGGAAGTGGTGCAGTTTACAGGGATTGAAGCAGTTTACAGGGAGTGGTGTAGTTTACAAGGAGTGGTGCAGTTTAGAGGGGGTGGTGTAGTTTAGATGGAGTGGTGTAGTTGACAGGGAGTGGTGTATTTTACTGGGATTGGTGTACTTTACAGGGAGTGATGTACTTTACAGGCAGTGGTGAAGTTTACAGGGATTGATGCTGTTTCCAGTGAGGGGTGTAGTTTACAAGGAGTGGTGCAGTTTACAGGGAGTGGTGTACTTTACAGGGAGTGATGTACTTTACAGGCAGTGGTGAAGTTTACAGGGATTGATGCTGTTTCCAGTGAGGGGTGTAGTTTACAAGGAGTGGTGCAGTTTACAGGGATTGGTGTAGTTTACAGGGAGTGGTGTAGTTTACAGGGAGTGGTGTAGTTTACAACGAGTGGTGAGGTTTACAGGGAGTTGTGTAGTTTACAGGGAGTGGTGTAGTTTACAGGGAGTGATGTAGTTTACATGGAGTTGTGTAGTTTACAGGGAATGATGCAGTTTAAAGGGAGTGGTGTAGTTTCCAGGGAGTGGTGCAGTTTACAGAGAGTGGTGTTGTTTATAGGGAGTGGTGCAGTTTACAGGGAGTGATGCAGTTTACAGGGAGTGGTGTAGTTTACAGTGAGTGGTGCAGTTTACAGGGAGTGATGCAGTTTACAGGGAGTGGTGTAGTTTACAGGGCGTTGTGCAGTTAATAGGGAGTTGTGTAGTTTAAAGGGAGTGGTGCAGTTTACAGGGAGTGGTGTAGTTTACAGGGAGTGATGCACTTTACAGAGAGTGATGCAGTTTACAGAGAGTGGTGTAGTTTACAGGGAGTGATGTACTTGACAGGGAGTGGTGCAGTTTACAGCGATTGAAAAAGTTTACAGCGAGTGGTGTAGTTTACAAGGAGTGGTGCAGTTTACAGGGAGTGGTGTAGTTTACAGGGTGTGATGCACTTTACAGAGAGATGCAGTTTACAGGAAGTTGTGTAGTTTACTGGGAGTGGTGCAGTTTACAGGGAGTTGTGTAGTTTACAGGGAGTGGTGCAGTTTACAGGGAGTGGTATACTTTACAGGGACTGGTGTAGTTTACAGGGAATGATGCAGTTTACAGGGAGTGGTCTAGTTTACAGGGAGTGATGCAGTTTACAGGGAGTGATGCAGTTTATAGGGAGTGGTGTAGTTTACAGAGAGTGGTACAGTTTACAGCGTGTGGTGCAGTTTACAGGGAGTGATGCAGTTTACAGGGAGTGGTGTAGTTTACAGGGAGTGATGCAGTTTACAGGGAGTGATGCAGTTTACAGGGAGTGGTGTAGTTTACAGGGAGTGATGTACTTTACAGGGAGTGATGTACTTTACAGGGAGTGGTGAAGTTTACAGGGATTGATGCTGTTTCCAGTGAGGGGTGTAGTTTACAAGGAGTGGTGCAGTTTACAGGGAGTGATGTAGTTTACAGGGAGTGGTGTAGTTTACAGGGAGTGGTGTAGTTTACAGCGAGTGGTGAGGTTTACAGGGAGTTGTGTAGTTTACAGTGGGTGATGCAGTTTACAGGGAGTGGTGTAGTTTACAGGGAGTGGTGTAGTTTACAGGCAATGGTGAAGTTTGCAGGGATTGATGCTGTTTCCAGTGAGGGGTGTAGTTTACAAGGAGTGGTGCAGTTTACAGGGAGTGGTGTAGTTTACAGGGAGTGGTGCAGTTTACAGGGAGTTGTGTAGTTTACAGCGAGTGGTGAGGTTTACAGGGAGTTGTGTAGTTTACAGGGAGTGGTGTAGTTTACAGGGAGTGGTGTAGTTTACAGGGAGTGTTGCAGTTTACAGGGAGTGGTGTAGTTTGCATGGAGTTGTGTAGTTTACAGGGAATGATGCAGTTTAAAGGGAGTGGTGTAGTTTCCAGGGAGTGATGCAGTTTACAGGGAATGGTGTAGTTTACAGTGAGTGGTGCAGTTTACAGGGAGTGATGCATTTTACAGGGAGTGGTGTAGTTTACAGAGATTGATGCAGTTTACAGAGAGTGGTGTAGTTAACAAGGAGTGGTGCAGTTTACAGGGACTGGTGGAGTTTACAGGGAATGATGCAGTTTACAGGGAGTGGTCTAGTTTACAGGGAGTGGTGCAGTTTACAGGGAGTGGTGTAGTTTACAGGGAGTGATGCACTTTACAGAGAGTGATGCAGTTTACAGGAAGTGGTGTCGTTTACAGGGAGTGACGTACTTGACAGGGAGTGGTGCAGTTTACAGGGATTGAAAAAGTTTACAGGGAGTGGTGTAGTTTACAAGGAGTGGTGCAGTTTACAGGAAGCGGTGTAATTTACCGGGATTGGTGTGGTTTACAGCGAGTGGTGTTGTTTACAGGGAGTGGTGTAGTTTACAGGGTGTGATGCACTTTACAGAGAGTGATGCAGTTTACAAGGAGTTGTGTAGTTTACTGGGAGTGATGCAGTTTACAGGGAGTTGTGTAGTTTACAGGGAGTGGTGCAGTTTACAGGGAGTGGTATAGTTTACAGGGACTGGTGTAGTTTACAGGGAATGATGCAGTTTGCAGGGAGTGGTCTAGTTTACAGGGAGTGGTGCAATTTACAGGGAGTGGTGTAGTTTACAGGGAGTGATGCACTTTACAGAGAGTGATGCAGTTTAAAGGGAGTGGTGTAGTTTACAGGGAGTGATGTACTTGACAGGGAGTGGTGCAGTTTACAGGGATTGAAAAAGTTTACAGGGAGTTGTGCAGTTTACAAGGAGTGGTGCAGTTTACAGGGCGTGATGCACTTTACAGGGAGTGATGCAGTTTACAGGGAGTGATGCAGTTTATAGGGAGTGGTGTAGTTTACAGAGAGTGGTACAGTTTGTAGCGTGTGGTGCAGTTTACAGGGAGTGATGCAGTTTACAGGGAGTGGTGTAGTTTACAGGGAGTGATGCAGTTTACAGGGAGTGATGCAGTTTGCAGGGAGTGGTGTAGTTTACAGGGAGTGATGCAGTTTACAGGGAGTGATGCAGTTTACAGGGAGTGGTGTAGTTTACAGGGAGTGATGTACTTGACAGGGAGTGGTGCAGTTTACAGGGATTGAAAAAGTTTACAGGGAGTTGTGTAGTTTACAAGGAGTGGTGCAGTTTTGAGGGAGTGGTGTAGTTGACAGGGAGTGGTGTAGTTTACAGCGAGTGGTGTATTTTACAGGGAGTTGTGTAGTATACAGGGAGCGATGCAGTTTACAGGGCGTGATGTCTTTACAGGGAGTGATGCAGTTTACAGGGAGTGATGCAGTTTATAGGGAGTGGTGTAGTTTACAGAGAGTGGTACAGTTTACAGCGTGTGGTGCAGTTTACAGGGAGTGATGCAGTTTAGAGGGAGTGGTGTAGTTTACAGGGAGTGATGCAGTTTACAGGGAGTGATGCAGTTTTCAGGGAGTGGTGTAGTTTACAGGGAGTGATGTACTTTACAGGGAGTGATGTACTTTACAGGCAGTGGTGAAGTTTACAGGGATTGATGCTGTTTACAGTGAGGGGTGTAGTTTACAAGGAGTGGTGCAGTTTACAGGGAGTGGTGTAGTTTACAGGGAGTGGTGCAGTTTACAGGGAGTGGTGTAGTTTACAGCGAGTGGTGAGGTTTACAGGGAGTTGTGTAGTTTACAGGGAGTGGTGTAGTTTACAGGGAGTGATGTAGTTTACATGGAGTTGTGTAGTTTACAGGGAATGATGCAGTTTAAAGGGAGTGGTGTAGTTTCCAGGGAGTGGTGCAGTTTACAGAGAGTGGTGTTGTTTATAGGGAGTGGTGCAGTTTACAGGGAGTGATGCAGTTTACAGGGAGTGGTGTAGTTTACAGGGCGTTGTGTAGTTAATAGGGAGTTGTGTAGTTTAAAGGGAGTGGTGCAGTTTACAGGGAGTGGTGTAGTTTACAGGGAGTGATGCACTTTACAGAGAGTGATGCAGTTTACAGAGAGTGGTGTAGTTTACAGGGAGTGATGTACTTGACAGGGAGTGGTGCAGTTTACAGCGATTGAAAAAGTTTACAGGGAGTGGTGTAGTTTACAAGGAGTGGTGCAGTTTACAGGAAGTGGTGTAGTTTACAGGGAGCGATGCAGTTTACAGGGAGTGGTGTAGTTTACAGGGTGTGATGCACTTTACAGAGAGATGCAGTTTACAGGAAGTTGTGTAGTTTACTGGGAGTGATGCAGTTTACAGGGAGTTGTGTAGTTTACAGGGAGTGGTGCAGTTTACAGGGAGTGGTATAGTTTACAGGGACTGGTGTAGTTTACAGGGAATGATGCAGTTTACAGGGAGTGGTCTAGTTTACAGGGAGTGGTGCAGTTTACAGGGAGTGGTGTAGTTTACAGGGAGTGATGCACTTTACAGAGTGTGATGCAGTTTAAAGGGTCTGTAGTTTACAGGGAGTGATGTACTTGACAGGGAGTGGTGCAGTTTACAGGGATTGAAAAAGTTTACAGGGAGTGGTGTAGTTTACAAGGAGTGGTGCAGTTTTGAGGGAGTGGTGTAGTTGACAGGGAGTGGTGTAGTTTACAGCGAGTGGTGTATTTTACAGGGAGTTGTGTAGTATACAGGGAGCGATGCAGTTTACAGGGTGTGATGCAGTTTACAGGGAGTGATGCAGTTTATAGGGAGTGGTGTAGTTTACAGAGAGTGGTACATTTTACAGCATGTGGTGCAGTTTACAGGGAGTGATGCAGTTTACAGGGAGTGGTGTAGTTTACAGGGAGTGATGTACTTTACAGGGAGTGATGTACTTTACAGGGAGTGGTGAAGTTTACAGGGATTGATGCTGTTTCCAGTGAGGGGTGTAGTTTACAAGGAGTGGTGCAGTTTACAGGGAGTGATGTAGTTTACAGGGAGTGGTGTAGTTTCCTGGGAGTGGTGTAGTTTACAGCGAGTGGTGAGGTTTACAGGGAGTTGTGTAGTTTACAGTGGGTGATGCAGTTTACAGGGAGTGGTGTAGTTTACAGCGAGTGGTGTATTTTACAGGGAGTTGTGTAGTATACAGGGAGCGATGCAGTTTACAGGGTGTGATGCAGTTTACAGGGAGTGGTGAAGTTTACAGGGATTGATGCTGTTTCCAGTGAGGGGTGTAGTTTACAAGGAGTGGTGCAGTTTACAGGGAGTGATGTAGTTTACAGGGAGTGGTGTAGTTTACAGGGAGTGGTGTAGTTTACAGCGAGTGGTGAGGTTTACAGGGAGTTGTGTAGTTTACAGTGGGTGATGCAGTTTACAGGGAGTGGTGTAGTTTACAGGGAGTGGTGTAGTTTACAGGCAGTGGTGAAGTTTACAGGGATTGATGCTGTTTCCAGTGAGGGGTGTAGTTTACAAGGAGTGGTGCAGTTTACAGGGAGTGGTGTAGTTTACAGGGAGTGGTGCAGTTTACAGGGAGTGGTGTAGTTTACAGCGAGTGGTGTATTTTACAGGGAGTTGTGTAGTATACAGGGAGCGATGCAGTTTACAGGGTGTGATGCAGTTTACAGGGAGTGATGCAGTTTATAGGGAGTGGTGTAGTTTACAGAGAGTGGTACATTTTACAGCGTGTGGTGCAGTTTACAGGGTGTGATGCAGTTTACAGGGAGTGGTGTAGTTTACAGGGAGTGATGCAGTTTACAGGGAGTGATGCAGTTTACAGGGAGTGGTGTAGTTTACAGGGAGTGATGTACTTTACAGGGAGTGATGTACTTTACAGGGAGTGGTGAAGTTTACAGGGATTGATGCTGTTTCCAGTGAGGGGTGTAGTTTACAAGGAGTGGTGCAGTTTACAGGGAGTGATGTAGTTTACAGGGAGTGGTGTAGTTTACTGGGAGTGGTGTAGTTTACAGCGAGTGGTGAGGTTTACAGAGAGTTGTGTAGTTTACAGTGGGTGATGCAGTTTACAGGGAGTGGTGTAGTTTATAGCGAGTGGTGTATTTTACAGGGAGTTGTGTAGTATACAGGGAGCGATGCAGTTTACAGGGTGTGATGCAGTTTACAGGGAGTGGTGAAGTTTACAGGGATTGATGCTGTTTCCAGTGAGGGGTGTAGTTTACAAGGAGTGGTGCAGTTTACAGGGAGTGATGTAGTTTACAGGGAGTGGTGTAGTTTACAGGGAGTGGTGTAGTTTACAGCAAGTGGTGAGGTTTACAGGGAGTTGTGTAGTTTACAGTGGGTGATGCAGTTTACAGGGAGTGGTGTAGTTTACAGGGAGTGGTGTAGTTTACAGGCAGTGGTGAAGTTTACAGGGATTGATGCTGTTTCCAGTGAGGGGTGTAGTTTACAAGGAGTGGTGCAGTTTACAGGGAGTGGTGTAGTTTACAGGGAGTGGTGCAGTTTACAGGGAGTGGTGTAGTTTACAGCGAGTGGTGAGGTTTACAGGGAGTTGTGTAGATTACAGGGAGTGGTGTAGTTTACAGGGAGTGGTGTAGTTTACAGGGAGTGTTGCAGTTTACAGGGAGTGGTGTAGTTTGCATGGAGTTGTGTAGTTTACAGGGAATGATGCAGTTTAAAGGGAGTGGTGTAGTTTCCAGGGAGTGATGCAGTTTACAGGGAATGGTGTAGTTTACAGAGATTGATGCAGTTTACAGAGAGTGGTGTAGTTAACAAGGAGTGGTGCAGTTTACAGGGACTGGTGTAGTTTACAGGGAATGATGCAGTTTACAGGGAGTGGTCTAGTTTACAGGGAGTGGTGCAGTTTACAGGGAGTGGTGTAGTTTACAGGGAGTGTTGCAGTTTACAGGGAGTGGTGTAGTTTGCATGGAGTTGTGTAGTTTACAGGGAATGATGCAGTTTACAGTGAGTGGTGCAGTTTACAGGGAGTGATGCAGTTTACAGGGAGTGGTGTAGTTTACAGAGATTGATGCAGTTTACAGAGAGTGGTGTAGTTAACAAGGAGTGGTGCAGTTTACAGGGACTGGTGTAGTTTACAGGGAATGATGCAGTTTACAGGGAGTGGTCTAGTTTACAGGGAGTGGTGCAGTTTACAGGGAGTGGTGTAGTTTACAGGGAGTGATGCACTTTACAGAGAGTGATGCAGTTTACAGGGAGTGGTGTCGTTTACAGGGAGTGTCGTACTTGACAGGGAGTGGTGCTGTTTACAGGGATTGAAAAAGTTTACAGGGAGTGGTGTAGTTTACAAGGAGTGGTGCAGTTTACAGGAAGTGGTGTAATTTACCGGGATTGGTGTAGTTTACAGCGAGTGGTGTTGTTTACAGGGAGTGGTGTAGTTTACAGGGTGTGATGCACTTTACAGAGAGTGATGCAGTTTACAAGGAGTTGTGTAGTTTACTGGGAGTGATGCAGTTTACAGGGAGTTGTGTAGTTTACAGGGAGTGGTGCAGTTTACAGGGAGTGGTATACTTTACAGGGACTGGTGTAGTTTACAGGGAATGATGCAGTTTGCAGGGAGTGGTCTAGTTTACAGGGAGTGGTGCAATTTACAGGGAGTGGTGTATTTTACAGGGAGTGATGTACTTGACAGGGAGTGGTGCAGTTTACAGGGATTGAAAAAGTTTACAGGGAGTTGTGTAGTTTACAAGGAGTGGTGCAGTTTTGAGGGAGTGGTGTAGTTGACAGGGAGTGGAGTAGTTTACAGCGAGTGGTGTATTTTACAGGGAGTTGTGTAGTATACAGGGAGCGATGCAGTTTACAGGGCGTGATGCACTTTACAGGGAGTGATGCAGTTTACAGGGAGTGATGCAGTTTATAGGGAGTGGTGTAGTTTACAGAGAGTGGTACAGTTTATAGCGTGTGGTGCAGTTTACAGGGAGTGATGCAGTTTACAGGGATTGGTGTAGTTTACAGGGAGTGATGCAGTTTACAGGGAGTGATGCAGTTTGCAGGGAGTGGTGTAGTTTACAGGGAGTGATGCAGTTTACAGGGAGTGATGCAGTTTACAGGGAGTGGTGTAGTTTACAGGGAGTGGTGCAGTTTACAGGGAGTGGTGTAGTTTACAGGGAGTGATGTACTTGACAGGGAGTGGTGCAGTTTACAGGGATTGAAAAAGTTTACAGGGAGTTGTGTAGTTTACAAGGAGTGGTGCAGTTTACAGGGAGTGATGCAGTTTACAGGGAGTGGTTTAGTTTACAGGGAGTGATGTACTTTACAGGGAGTGATGTACTTTACAGGGAGTGGTAAAGTTTACAGGGATTGATGCTGTTTCCAGTGAGGGGTGTCGTTTACAAGGAGTGGTGCAGTTTACAGGGAGTGATGTAGTTTACAGGGAGTGGTGTAGTTTACAGGGAGTGGTGTAGTTTACAGCGAGTGGTGAGGTTTACAGGGAGTTGTGTAGTTTACAGTGGGTGATGCAGTTTACAGGGAATAGTGTACTTTACAGGGAGTGGTGTCGTTTACAGGGAGTGGTGCAGTTTACAGGGAGTGGTGTAGTTTACATGGAGTTGTGTAGTTTACAGGGAATGATGCAGTTTCCAGGGAGTGGTGTAGTTTCCAGGGAGTGGTGCAGTTTACAGGGAGTGGTGTTGTTTACAGGGAGTGGTGCAGTTTGCAGGGAGTGATGCAGTTTACAGGGAGTGATGCAGTTTACAGGGAGTGGTGCAGTTTACAGGGAGTGATGCAGTTTACAGGGAGTGGTGTGGTTTACAGGGCGTTGTGTAGTTAACAGTGAGTTATGCAGTTTACAGGGAGTGATGCAGTTTACAGGGAGTGGTGTAGTTTACAGGGAGTGGTGTAGTTTACAGGGAGTGATGCAGTTTACAGAGAGTGGTGTAGTTAACAGGGTGTGGTGTAGTTTACAGGGAGTGGTGTAGATTACAGGGAGTGATGCAGTTTACAGGGAGTGGGGCAGTTTACAGGGAGTGGTGTAGTTTACAGGGAGTGATGCAGTTTACAGTGAGTGGTGTAGTTTACAGAGATTGATGCAGTTTACAGGGAGTGGTGCAGTTTACAGGGAGTGCTGTAGTTTACAGAGAGTGGTGTACTTTACAGGGAATGGTGAAGTTTACAAGGAGTGGTGTACTTTACAGGGAGTGGTGTAGTTTACAGAGAGTGGTGCAATTTACAGGGAGTGGTGTAGTTTACAAAGAGTGGTGTGTTTACAAGGTGTGGTGCAGTTTACAGGGAGTGATGTAGTTTACAGGGAGTGGTGTAGTTTACAGGGAATGATGCAGTTTACAGGGAGTGATGCAGTTTACAGGGAGTGGTGTAGTTTACAGGGAGTGATGTACTTGACAGGAAGTGGTGCAGTTTACAGGGATTGAAGCAGTTTACAGGGAGTGGTGTAGTTTACAAGGAGTGGTGCAGTTTTGAGGGAGTGGTGTAGTTGAAAGGTAGTGGTGTAATTTACAGCGAGTGGTGTAGTTTACAGGGAGTTGTGTAGTTTACAGGGAGCGATGCAGTTTACAGGGAGTGATGCAGTTTACAGGGAGTGATGTACTTTACAGGGAGTGGTGCAGTTTACAGGGAGTGGTGTGGTTTACAGGGCGTTGTGTAGTTAACAGTGAGTTATGCAGTTTACAGGGAGTGATGCAGTTTACAGGGAGTGGTGTAGTTTACAGGGAGTGGTGTAGTTTACAGGGAATGATGCAGTTTCCAGGGAGTGGTGTAGTTTCCAGGGAGTGGTGCAGTTTACAGGGAGTGGTGTTGTTTACAGGGAGTGGTGCAGTTTGCAGGGAGTGATGCAGTTTACAGGGAGTGATGCAGTTTACAGGGAGTGGTGCAGTTTACAGGGAGTGATGCAGTTTACAGGGAGTGGTGTGGTTTACAGGGCGTTGTGTAGTTAACAGTGAGTTATGCAGTTTACAGGGAGTGATGCAGTTTACAGGGAGTGGTGTAGTTTACAGGGAGTGGTGTAGTTTACAGGGAGTGATGCAGTTTACAGAGATTGGTGTAGTTAACAGGGTGTGGTGTTGTTTACAGGGAGTGGTGCAGTTTGCAGGGAGTGATGCAGTTTACAGGGAGTGATGCAGTTTACAGGGAGTGGTGCAGTTTACAGGGAGTGATGCAGTTTACAGGGAGTGGTGTGGTTTACAGGGCGTTGTGTAGTTAACAGTGAGTTATGCAGTTTACAGGGAGTGATGCAGTTTACAGGGAGTGGTGTAGTTTACAGGGAGTGGTGTAGTTTACAAGGAGTGGTGCAGTTTACAGGGAGTGGTGTAGTTTACAGGGAGTGGTGTAGTTTCCAGCGAGTAGTGTAGTTTACAAGGAGTTGTGTAGTTCACAGGGTGTGATGCAGTTTACAGGGAGTATTGTAGTTAACAGGGAGTGGTGTAGATTACAGGGAGTGGTGCAGTTTACAGGGAATGGTGTAGTTTACAGGGAGTTGGATAGTTTACAGGGAAAGATGCAGTTTACAGGGAGTGGTGTACTTTACAGGGAATGGTGAAGTTTACAAGGAGTGGTGTACTTTACAGGGAGTGGTGTAGTTTACAGAGAGTGGTGCAATTTACAGGGAGTGGTGTAGTTTACAAAGAGTGGTGTGTTTACAAGGTGTGGTGCAGTTTACAGGGAGTGATGTAGTTTACAGGGAGTGGTGTAGTTTACAGGGAATGATGCAGTTTACAGGGAGTGATGCAGTTTACAGGGAGTGGTGTAGTTTACAGGGAGTGATGTACTTGACAGGAAGTGGTGCAGTTTACAGGGATTGAAGCAGTTTACAGGGAGTGGTGTAGTTTACAAGGAGTGGTGCAGTTTTGAGGGAGTGGTGTAGTTGAAAGGTAGTGGTGTAATTTACAGCGAGTGGTGTAGTTTACAGGGAGTTGTGTAGTTTACAGGGAGCGATGCAGTTTACAGGGAGTGATGCAGTTTACAGGGAGTGATGTACTTTACAGGGAGTGGTGCAGTTTACAGGGAGTGGTGTAGATTATAGGGAGTGATGCAGTTTACAGGGAGTGCGGCAATTTACAGGGAGTGGTGTAGTTTACAGGGAGTGCGGCAGTTTACAAGGAGTGGTGTAGTTTACAGGGAGTGGTGTAGTTTAGATAGAGTAGGGCAGTTTACAGGGAGTGGTGCAGTTTACAGGGAGTGATGCAGTTTACAGGGAGTGGTGTAGTTTACAGTGAGTGGTGCAGTTTACAGGGAATGGTGCAGTTTACAGGGAGTGGTGTAGTTTACAGAGATTGATGCAGTTTACAGAGAGTGGTGTAGTTTACAGGGAGTGACGTACTTGACAGGGAGTGGTGCAGTTTACAGGGAATGAAAAAGTTTACAGGGAGTGGTGTAGTTTACAAGGAGTGGTGCAGTTTACAGGAAGTGGTGTAATTTACCGGGATTGGTGTAGTTTACAGCGAGTGGTGTTGTTTACAGGGAGTGGTGTAGTTTACAGGGTGTTGTGTAGTTTACTGGGAGTGATGCAGTTTACAGGGAGTGGTATAGTTTACAGGGACTGGTGTAGTTTACAGGGAATGATGCAGTTTGCAGGGAGTGGTCTAGTTTACAGGGAGTGGTGCAGTTTACAGGGAGTGGTGTAGTTTACAGGGAGTGATGCACTTTACAGAGAGTGATGCAGTTTAAAGGGAGTGGTGTAGTTTACAAGGAGTGGTGCAGTTTTGAGGGAGTGGTGTAGTTGACAGGGAGTGGTGTAGTTTACAGCGAGTGGTGTATTTTACAGGGAGTTGTGCAGTATTCAGGGAGCGATGCAGTTTACCGGGCGTGATGCACTTTACAGGGAGTGATGCAGTTTACAGGGAGTGGTGTAGTTTACAGAGAGTGGTGCAGTTTACAGGGAGTGGTGTAGTTTACAGGGAATGATGCGCTTTACAGGAAGTGGTGTAGTTTACAGGGAGTGATGCAGTTTACAGGGAGTTGTGTAGTTTACAGAGAGTGATGCAGTTTACAGAGAGTGGTTTAGTTTATGGGGAGTGATGTAGTTTACAGAGAGTGGTGTAGTTTACAGGGTGTGGTGCAGTTTACAGGGAGTGATGTAGTTTACAGGGAGTGGTGTAGTTTATTGGGAATGATGCAGTTTACAGGGAGTGATGCAGTTTACAGGGAGTGGTGTAGTTTACAGGGAGTGATGTACTTGACAGGAAGTGGTGCAGTTTACAGGGATTGAAGCAGTTTGCAGGGAGTGGTGTAGTTTACAAGGAGTGGTGCAGTTTACAGGGTGTGGTGCAGTTTACAGGGAGTGATGTAGTTTACAAGGAGTTGTGTAGTTTACAGGGAGTGATGCAGTTTACAGGGAGTATTGTAGTTAACGGAGTGTTGTAGTTTACAGGGAGTGGTGCAGTTTACAGGGAGTGGTGTAGTTTACAGGGAGTTGGATAGTTTACAGGGAAAGATGCAGTTTACAGGGAGTGGTGTAGTTTACAGGGAGTGATGCAGTTTGCAGAGAGTTGTCTAGTTTACTGGGAGTGATGCAGTTTACAGGGAGTTGTGTAGTTAACAAGGAGTGATGCAGTTTACAGGGAGTGGTGTAGTTTACAGCGAGTGGTGTACTTTACAGGGAGTGGTGCAGTTTACAGAGAGTGATGCAGTTTGCAGGGAATGGTGTAGTTTAAATGGAGCGGTGTAGTTTACAGGGAGTGATGCAGTTTACAGGGAGTGATGCAGTTTATAGGGAGTGGTGTAGTTTACAGAGAGTGGTACAGGTTACAGCGTGTGGTGCAGTTTGCAGGGTGTGATGCAGTTTACAGGGAGTGGTGTAGTTTACAGGGAGTGATGCAGTTTACAGGGAGTGATGCAGTTCACAGCAAGTGGTGTAGTTTACAGGGAGTGATGTACTTTACAGGGAGTGATGTACTTTACAGGGAGTGGTGAAGTTTACAGGGATTGATGCTGTTTCCAGTGAGGGGTGTAGTTTACAAGGAGTGGTGCAGTTTACAGGGAGTGGTGTAATTTACAGGGAGTGGTGTAGTTTACAGGGAGTGGTGTAGTTTACAGGGAGTGGTGAGGTTTACAGGGAGTTGTGTAGTTTACAGTGGGTGATGCAGTTTACAGGGAGTGGTGTAGTTTACAGGGAGTGGTGTAGTTTACAGGGAGTGGTACAGTTTACAGGGAGTGGTGTAGTTTACATGGACTTGTGTAGTTTACAGGGAATGATGCAGTTTACAGAGAGTGGTGTAGTTTTTAGGGAGTGGTGTAGTTTCCAGGGAGTGGTGCAGTTTACAGGGAGTGGTGTTGTTTACAGGGAGTGGTGTTGTTTACAGGGAGTGGTGTAGTTTAAAGGGAATGATGCCCTTTACAGGGAGTGGTGTAGTTTACACGGAGTGGTGTAGTTTGCAGGGAGTGATGCAGTTTACAGGGAGTTGTGTAGTTTACAGAGAGTGATGCAGTTTACAGAGAGTGGTGTAGTTTATGGGGAGTGATGTAGTTTACAGAGAGTGGTGTAGTTTACAGGGTGTGGTGCAGTTTACAGGGAGTGATGTAGTTTACAGGGAGTGGTGTAGTTTACAGGGAATGATGCAGTTTACAGGGAGTGATGCAGTTTACAGGGAGTGGTGTAGTTTACAGGGAGTGATGTACTTGACAGGAAGTGGTGCAGTTTACAGGGATTGAAGCAGTTTACAGGGAGTGGTGTAGTTTACAAGGAGTGGTGCAGTTTACAGGGAGTGGTGTATTTTACAGGGAGTGGTGTAGTTTCCAGCGAGTAGTGTAGTTTACAAGGAGTTGTGTAGTTTACAGGGAGTGATGCAGTTTACAGGGAGTATTGTAGTTAACAGGGAGTGGTGTAGTTTACAGGGTGTGGTGCAGTTTACAGGGAGTGGTGTAGTTTACAGGGCGTTGGATAGTTTACAGGGAAAGATGCAGTTTACAGGGAGTGGTGTAGTTTACAGGGAGTGATGCAGTTTGCAGAGAGTTGTGTAGTTTACAGGGAGTGATGCAGTTTACAGGGAGTGGTGAAGTTGACAGGGAATGATGCAGTTTACAGGGAGTGATGCAGTTTACAGCAAGTGGTGTAGTTTACAGGGAGTGATGTACTTTACAGGGAGTTATGTACTTTACAGGGAGTGGTGAAGTTTACAGGGATTGATGCTGTTTCCAGTGAGGGGTGTAGTTTACAAGGAGTGATGCTGTTTACAGGGAGTGGTGTAGTTTACAGGGAGTGGTGTAGTTTACAGGGAGTGGTGAGGTTTACAGGGAGTTGTGTAGTTTACAGTGGGTGATGCAGTTTACAGGGAGTGGTGTAGTTTACAGGGAGTGGTGTAGTTTACAGGGAGTGGTGCAGTTTACAGGGAGTGGTGTAGTTTACATGGAGTTGTGTAGTTTACAGGGAATGATGCAGTTTACAGAGAGTGGTGTAGTTTTTAGGGAGTGGTGTAGTTTACAGGGAGTGGTGCAGTTTTCAGGGAGTGGTGTTGTTTACAGGGAGTGGTGCAGTTTACAGGGAGTTGTGTAGTTTAAAGGGAGTGATGCAGTTTACAGGGAGTGGTGTAGTTTACAGGGAGTGGTGTAGTTTACAGGGAGTGATGCAGTTTACAGAGAGTGGGGTAGTTAACTGGGTGTGGTGTAGTTTACAGGGAGTGGTGTAGTTTACAGGGAGTTGGATAGTTTACAGGGAATGATGCCCTTTACAGGGAGTGGTGTAGTTTACACGGAGTGGTGTAGTTTACAGGGAGTGATGCAGTTTACAGCGAGTTGTGTAGTTTACAGAGAGTGATGCAGTTTTCAGAGAGTGGTGTCGTTTATGGGGAGTGATGTAGTTTACAGAGAGTGGTGTAGTTTACAGGGTGTGGTGCAGTTTACAGGGAGTGGTGTAGTTTACAGGGAGTGATGTACTTGACAGGAAGTGGTGCAGTTTACAGGGATTGAAGCAGTTTACAGGGAGTGGTGTAGTTTACAAGGAGTGGTGCAGTTTACAGGGAGTGGTGTATTTTGCAGGGAGTGGTGTAGTTTCCAGCGAGTAGTGTAGTTTACAAGGAGTTGTGTACTTTACAGGGAGTGATGTAGTTTACAGGGAGTATTGTAGTTAACAGGGAGTGGTGTAGTTTACAGGGAGTGGTGCAGTTTACAGGGAGTGGTGTAGTTTACAGGGAGTTGGATAGTTTACAGGGAAAGATGCAGTTTACAGGGAGTGGTGTAGTTTACAGGGAGTGATGCAGTTTGCAGAGAGTTGTGTAGTTTACAGGGAGTGGTGCAGTTTACAGGGAGTGGTGTAGTTTACAGGGCGTTGTGTAGTTAACGATGAGTTGTGTAGGTTAAAGGGAGTGATGCAGTTTACAGGGAGTGGTGTAGTTTCCAGGGAGTGGTGTAGTTTACAGGGAGTGGTGTAGTTTACAGGGAGTGTTGCAGTTTACAGGGAGTGGGGCAGTTTACAGGGAGTAGTGTAGTTTACAGGGAGTGATGCAGTTTACAGGGAGTGGTGTAGTTTACAGAGATTGATGCAGTTTACAGGGAGTGGTGCAGTTTACAGGGAGTGCTGTAGTTTACAGAGAGTGGTGTACTTTACAGGGAGTGGTGCAGTTTACAAGGAGTCGTGTACTTTACAGGGAGTGGTGTAATTTACAGGGAGTGGTGTAGTTTACAGGGAGTGGTGTAGTTTACAGGGAGTGTTGCAGTTTACAGGGAGTGGGGCAGATTACAGGGAGTGGTGTAGTTTGCAGGGAGTGGTGTAGTTTACAGGGAGTGATGCAGTTTACATGGCATGATGCAGATAGAATGGTGCAGTTTACAGGGAGTGGTGTAGTTTACAGAGAGTGGTGCAGTTTACAGGGAGTGGTGTAGTTTACAGGGAGTGGTGTAGTTTACAGGGAGTGGTGTAGTTTTCAGGGAGTGGTGCAGTTTACAGGGAGTGGTGTAGTTTACAGGGAATGATGCCCTTTACAGGGAGTGGTGTAGTTTACAGGGTGTGGTGTAGTTTACAGGGAGTGATGCAGTTTACAGGGAGTTGTGTAGTTTACAGAGAGTGATGCAGTTTACAGAGAGTGGTGTAGTTTATGGGGAGTGATGTAGTTTACAGAGAGTGGTGTAGTTTACAGGGTGTGGTGCAGTTTACAGGGAGTGATGTAGTTTACAGGGAGTGGTGTAGTTTACAGGGAGTGATGCAGTTTACAGGGAGTGATGCAGTTTACAGGGAGTGGTGTAGTTTACAGGGAGTGATGTACTTGACAGGAAGTGGTGAAGTTTACAGGGATTGAAGCAGTTCACAGGGAGTGGTGTAGTTTACAAGGAGTGGTGCAGTTTACTGGGAGTGGTGTAGTTTACAGGGAGTGGTGTAGTTTCCAGCGAGTAGTGCAGTTTACATGGAGTTGTGTAGCTCACAGGGTATGATGCAGTTTACAGGGAGTATTGTAGTTAACAGGGAGTGGTGTAGATTACAGGGAGTGGTGCAGTTTACAGGGAATGGTGTAGTTTACAGGGAGTTGGATAGTTTACAGGGAAAGATGCAGTTTACAGGGAGTGGTGTAGTTTACAGGGAGCGATGCAGTTTGCAGAGAGTTGTGTAGTTTACAGGGAGTGATGCAGTTTACAGGGAGTTGTGTAGTTTACAAGGAGTGATGCAGTTTACAGGGAGTGGTGTAGTTTACAGCGAGTGGTGCAGTTTACAGGGAGTGGTGCAGTTTACAGAGAGTGATGCAGTTTGCAGGGAATGGTGTCGTTTAAATGGAGCGGGCTAGTTTACAGGGAGTGATGCAGTTTACAGGGAGTGATGCAGTTTATAGGGAGTGGTGTAGTTTACAGAGAGTGGTACATTTTACAGCGTGTGGTGCAGTTTACAGGGTGTGATGCAGTTTACAGGGAGTGGTGTAGTTTACAGGGAGTGATGCAGTTTACAGGGAGTGATGCAGTTTACAGGGAGTGGTGTAGTTTACAGGGAGTGATGTACTTTGCAGGGAGTGATGTACTTTACAGGGAGTGGTGAAGTTTACAGGGATTGATGCTGTTTCCAGTGAGGGGTGTAGTTTACAAGGAGTGGTGCAGTTTATAGGGAGTGGTGTAGTTTACAGGGAGTGGTGTAGTTTACAGGGAGTGGTGTAGTTTACAGGGAGTGGTGCAGTTTGCAGGGAGTTGTGTAGTTTACAGGGAATGATGCAGTTTACAGAGAGTGGTGTAGTTTTTTAAGGGAGTGGTGTAGTTTCCAGGGAGTGGTGCAGTTTACAGGGAGTGGTGTTGTTTACAGGGAGTGGTGCAGTTTACAGTGAGTGGTGCAGTTTACAGGGAGTGGTGCAGTTTACAGGGAGTGATGCAGTTTACAGGGAGTGGTGTAGTTTACAGGGCGTTGTGCAGTTAACAGTGAGTTGTGTGGTTTAAAGGGAGTGGTGTAGTTTACAGGGAGTGTTGCAGTTTACAGGGAGTGGGGCAGTTTACAGGGAGTGGTGCAGTTTACAGGGTGTGGTGTAGTTTACAGGGAGTGGTGTAGTTTACAGGGAGTGGTGCAGTTTACAGGAAGTGGTGTAGTTTCCATGGAGTTGTGTAGTTTACAGGGAATGATGCAGTTTACAGGGAGTGGTGTAGTTTACAGGGAATGATGCAGTTTACAGGGAGTGGTGCAGTTTACAGGGAGTGATGCAGTTTACAGGGAGTGGTGTAGTTTACAGGGCGTTGTGCAGTTAACAGTGAGTTGTGTGGTTTAAAGGGAGTGGTGTAGTTTACAGGGAGTGTTGCAGTTTACAGGGAGTGGTGCAGTTTACAGGGAGTGGTGCAGTTTACAGAGAGTGATGCAGTTTGCAGGGAATGGTGTAGTTTAAATGGAGCGGTGTAGTTTGCAGGGAGTGATGCAGTTTACAGGGAGTGATGCAGTCTATAGGGAGTGGTGTAGTTTACAGAGAGTGGTACAGTTTACAGCGTGTGGTGCAGTTTACAGGGTGTGATGCAGTTTACAGGGAGTGGTGTAGTTTACAGGGAGTGATGCAGTTTACAGGGAGTGATGCAGTTTACAGCAAGTGGTGTAGTTTACAGGGAGTGATGTACTTTACAGGGAGTGATGTACTTTACAGGGAGTGGTGAAGTTTACAGGGATTGATGCTGTTTCCAGTGAGGGGTGTAGTTTACAAGGAGTGATGCAGTTTACAGGGAGTGGTGTCGTTTCCAGGGAGCGGTGCAGTTTACAGCGAGTGGTGTCGTTTACAGAGAGTGGTGCAGTTTACAGAGAGTGGTGCAGTTTACAGGGAGTGGTGCAGTTTACAGAGAGTGATGCAGTTTGGAGGGAATGGTGTAGTTTAAATGGAGCGGTGTAGTTTACAGGGAGTGATGCAGTTTACAGGGAGTGATGCAGTTTATAGGGAGTGGTGTAGTTTACAGAGAGTGGGACAGTTTACAGCATGTGGTGCAGTTTACAGGGTGTGATGCAGTTTACAGGGAGTGGTGTAGTTTACAGGGAGTGATGCAGTTTACAGGGAGTGATGCAGTTTACAGCAAGTGGTGTAGTATACAGGGAGTGATGTACTTTACAGGGAGTGATGTACTTTACAGGGAGTGGTGAAGTTTACAGGGATTGATGCTGTTTCCAGTGAGGGGTGTAGTTTACAAGCAGTGATGCTGTTTACAGTGGGTGATGCAGTTTACAGGGAGTGGTGTAGTTTACAGGGAGTGGTGTAGTTTACAGGGAGTGGTGCAGTTTACAGGGAGTGGTGTAGTTTACATGGAGTTGTGTAGTTTACAGGGAATGATGCAGTTTACAGAGAGTGGTGTAGTTTTTAGGGAGTGGTGTAGTTTCCAGGGAGTGGTGCAGTTTACAGGGAGTGGTGTTGTTTACAGGGAGTGATGCAGTTTACAGGGAGTGGTGTAGTTTACATGGAGTTGTGTAGTTTACAGGGAATGATGCAGTTTACAGAGAGTGGTGTAGTTTTTAGGGAGTGGTGTCGTTTCCAGGGAGTGGTGCAGTTTACAGGGAGTGGTGTTGTTTACAGGGAGTGGTGCAGTTTACAGAGAGTGGTGTTGTTTACAGGGAGTGGTGTAGTTTACAGAGAATGGTACAGTTTACAGCGTGTGGTGCAGTTTACAGGGTGTGATGCAGTTTACAGGGTGTGATGCAGTTTACCGGGAGTGGTGTAGTTTACAGGGAGTGATGCAGTTTACAGGGATTGATGCAGTTTACAGCAAGTGGTGTAGTTTACAGGGAGTGATGTACTTTACAGAGAGTGATGTACTTTACAGGGAGTGGTGAAGTTTACAGGGATTGATGCTGTTTCCAGTGAGGGGTGTCGTTTACAAGGAGTGATGCAGTTTACAGGGAGTGGTGTAGTTTACATGGAGTTGTGTAGTTTACAGGGAATGATGCAGTTTACAGAGAGTGGTGTAGTTTTTAGGGAGTGGTGTCGTTTCCAGGGAGTGGTGCAGTTTACAGGGAGTGGTGTTGTTTACAGGGAGTGGTGCAGTTTACAGAGAGTGGTGTTGTTTACAGGGAGTGGTGCAGTTTACAGGGAGTTGTGTAGTTTAAAGGGAGTGATGCAGTTTACAGGGAGTGGTGTAGTTTACAGAGAGTGGTGCAGTTTACAGGGAGTGGTGCAGTTTACAGAGAGTGATGCAGTTTGCAGGGAATGGTGTAGTTTAAATGGAGTGGTGTAGTTTACAGGGAGTGATGCAGTTTACAGGGAGTGATGCAGTTTATAGGGAGTGGTGTAGTTTACAGAGAGTGGTACAGTTTACAGCGTGTGGTGCAGTTTACAGGGTGTGATGCAGTTTACAGGGAGTGATGCAGTTTACAGCAAGTGGTGTAGTTTACAGGGAGTGATGTACTTTGCAGGGAGTGATGTACTTTACAGGGAGTGGTTAAGTTTACAGGGATTGATGCTGTTTCCAGTGAGGGGTGTAGTTTACAGGGAGTGGTGTAGTTTACAGGGAGTGGTGTAGTTTACAGGGAGTGGTGTAGTTTACAGGGAGTGGTGAGGTTTACAGGGAGTTGTGTAGTTTACAGTGGGTGATGCAGTTTACAGGGAGTGGTGTAGTTTACAGGGAGTGGTGTAGTTTACAGGGAGTGGTGCAGTTTACAGGGAGTGGTGTAGTTTACATGGAGTTGTGTAGTTTACAGGGAATGATGCAGTTTACAGAGAGTGGTGTAGTGTTTAGGGAGTGGTGTAGTTTCCAGGGAGTGGTGCAGTTTACAGGGAGTGGTGTTGTTTACAGGGAGTGGTGCAGTTTACAGGGAGTTGTGTAGTTTAAAGGGAGTGATGCAGATTACAGGGAGTGGTGTAGTTTACAGGGAGTGGTGTAGTTTACAGGGAGTGATGCAGTTTACAGAGAGTGGGGTAGTTAACTGGGTGTGGTGTAGTTTACAGGGAGTGGTGTAGTTTTCAGGGAGTGGTGCAGTTTACAGGGAGTGGTGTAGTTTACAGTGAATGATGCCCTTTACAGGGAGTGGTTTAGTTTACACGGAGTGGTGTAGTTTGCAGGGAGTGATGCAGTTTACAGGGAGTTGTGTAGTTTACAGAGAGTGATGCAGTTTACAGAGAGTGGTGTCGTTTATGGGGAGTGATGTAGTTTACAGAGAGTGGTGTAGTTTACAGGGTGTGGTGCAGTTTACAGGGAGTGATGTAGTTTACAGGGAGTGGTGTAGTTTACAGGGAATGATGCAGTTTACAGGGAGTGATGCAGTTTACAGGGAGTGGTGTAGTTTACAGGGAGTGATGTACTTGATAGGAAGTGGTGGAGTTTACAGGGATTGAAGCAGTTTACAGGGAGTGGTGTAGTTTACAAGGAGTGGTGCAGTTTACAGGGAGTGGTGTATTTTGCAGGGAGTGGTGTAGTTTACAGGGAGTGATGCAGTTTACAGGGAGTGGTGTCGTTTTCAGAGATTGATGCAGTTTACAGGGAGTGGTACAGTTTACAGGGAGTGCTGTAGTTTACAGAGAGTGGTGTAGTTTACAGGGAGTGGTGCTGTTTACAGAGAGTGATGCAGTTTGCAGGGAATGGTGTAGTTTACAGGGAGCGGTGTAGTTTGCAGGGAGTGATGCAGTTTACAGGGAGTGATGCAGTTTACAGCAAGTGGTGTAGTTTACAGGGAGTGATGTACTTTACAGGGAGTGGTGAAGTTTACAGGGATTGATGCTGTTTCCAGTGAGGGGTGTAGTTTACAAGGAGTGATGCAGTTTACAGGGAGTGGTGTAGTTTACAGGGAGTGGTGTAGTTTACAGGGAGTGGTGTAGTTTACAGGGAGTGGTGAGGTTTACAGGGAGTTGTGTAGTTTACAGTGGGTGATGCAGTTTACAGGGAGTGGTGTAGTTTACAGGGAGTGGTGTAGTTTACAGGGAGTGGTGCAGTTTACAGGGAGTGGTGTAGTTTACATGGAGTTGTGTAGTTTACAGGGAATGATGCAGTTTACAGAGAGTGGTGTAGTTTTTAGGGAGTGGTGTCGTTTGTAGGGAGTGGTGCAGTTTACAGGGAATGGTGTTGTTTACAGGGAGTGGTGCAGTTTACAGGGAGTGGTGTTGTTTACAGGGAGTGGTGCAGTTTACAGGGAGTTGTGTAGTTTAAAGGGCGTGATGCAGTTTCCAGGGAGTGGTGTAGTTTACAGAGAGTGGTGCAGTTTACAGGGAGTGGTGCAGTTTACAGAGAGTGATGCAGTTTGCAGGGAATGGTGCAGTTTAAATGGAGCGGTGTAGTTTACAGGGAGTGATGCAGTTTACAGGGAGTGATGCAGTTTATAGGGAGTGGTGTAGTTTACAGAGAGTGGGACAGTTTACAGCGTGTGGTGCAGTTTACAGGGTGTGATGCAGTTTACAGGGAGTGGTGTAGTTTACAAGGAGTGATGCAGTTTACAGGGAGTGATGCAGTTTACAGCAAGTGGTGTAGTTTACAGGGAGTGATGTACTTTACAGGGAGTAATGTACTTTACAGGGAGTGGTGAAGTTTACAGGGATTGATGCTGTTTCCAGTGAGGGGTGTAGTTTACAAGGAGTGATGCTGTTTACAGGGAGTGGTGTAGTTTACAGGGAGTGGTGTAGTTTACAGGGAGTGGTATAGTTTACAGGGAGTTGTGTAGTTCACAGGGTGTGATGCAGTTTACAGGGAGTATTGTAGTTAACAGGGAGTGGTGTAGATTACAGGGAGTGGTGCAGTTTACAGGGAATGGTGTAGTTTACAGGGAGTTGGATAGTTTACAGGGAAAGATGCAGTTTACAGGGAGTGGTGTAGTTTACAGGGAGTGATGCAGTTTGCAGAGAGTTGTGTAGTTTACAGGGAGTGATGCAGTTTACAGGGAGTTGTGTAGTTTACAAGGAGTGATGCAGTTTACAGGGAGTGGTGTAGTTTACAGCGAGTGGTGCAGTTTACAGGGAGTGGTGCAGTTTACAGAGAGTGATGCAGTTTGCAGGGAATGGTGTCGTTTAAATGGAGCGGGCTAGTTTACAGGGAGTGATGCAGTTTACAGGGAGTGATGCAGTTTATAGGGAGTGGTGTAGTTTACAGAGAGTGGTACAGTTTACAGCGTGTGGTGCAGTTTACAGGGTGTGATGCAGTTTACAGGGAGTGGTGTAGTTTACAGGGAGTGATGCAGTTTACAGGGAGTGATGCAGTTTACAGGGAGTGGTGTAGTTTACAGGGAGTGATGTACTTTACAGGGAGTGATGTACTTTACAGGGAGTGGTGAAGTTTACAGGGATTGATGCTGTTTCCAGTGAGGGATGTAGTTTACAAGGAGTGGTGCAGTTTATAGGGAGTGGTGTAGTTTACATGGAGTTGTGTAGTTTACAGGGAGTGGTGCAGTTTACATGGAGTGGTGTAGTTTACAGGGAGTGGTGTAGTTTACAGGGAGTGGTGCAGTTTACAGGGAGTGGTGTAGTTTACATGGAGTTGTGTAGTTTACAGGGAGTGGTGCAGTTTACAGGGAGTGGTGTAGTTTACAGGGAGTGTTGCAGTTTACAGGGAGTGGGGCAGTTTACAGGGAGTGGTGTAGTTTACAGGGAGTGATGCAGTTTACAGGGAGTGGTGTCGTTTTCAGAGATTGATGCAGTTTACAGGGAGTGGTACAGTTTACAGGGAGTGCTGTAGTTTACAGAGAGTGGTGTAGTTTACAGGGAGTGGTGCTGTTTACAGAGAGTGATGCAGTTTGCAGGGAATGGTGTAGTTTAAATGGAGCGGTGTAGTTTGCAGGGAGTGATGCAGTTTACAGGGAGTGATGCAGTCTATCGGGAGTGGTGTAGTTTACAGAGAGTGGTACAGTTTACAGCGTGTGGTGCAGTTTACAGGGTGTGATGCAGTTTACAGGGAGTGGTGTAGTTTACAGGGAGTGATGCAGTTTACAGGGAGTGATGCAGTTTACAGGGAGTGATGCAGTTTACAGCAAGTGGTGTAGTTTACAGGGAGTGATGTACTTTACAGGGAGTGGTGAAGTTTACAGGGATTGATGCTGTTTCCAGTGAGGGGTGTAGTTTACAAGGAGTGATGCAGTTTACAGGGAGTGGTGTAGTTTACAGGGAGTGGTGTAGTTTACAGGGAGTGGTGTAGTTTACAGGGAGTGGTGAGGTTTACAGGGAGTTGTGTAGTTTACAGTGGGTGATGCAGTTTACAGGGAGTGGTGTAGTTTACAGGGAGTGGTGTAGTTTACAGGGAGTGGTGCAGTTTACAGGGAGTGGTGTAGTTTACATGGAGTTGTGTAGTTTACAGGGAATGATGCAGTTTACAGAGAGTGGTGTAGTTTTTAGGGAGTGGTGTCGTTTGTAGGGAGTGGTGCAGTTTACAGGGAATGGTGTTGTTTACAGGGAGTGGTGCAGTTTACAGGGAGTGGTGTTGTTTACAGGGAGTGGTGCAGTTTACAGGGAGTTGTGTAGTTTAAAGGGCGTGATGCAGTTTCCAGGGAGTGGTGTAGTTTACAGAGAGTGGTGCAGTTTACAGGGAGTGGTGCAGTTTACAGAGAGTGATGCAGTTTGCAGGGAATGGTGCAGTTTAAATGGAGCGGTGTAGTTTACAGGGAGTGATGCAGTTTACAGGGAGTGATGCAGTTTATAGGGAGTGGTGTAGTTTACAGAGAGTGGGACAGTTTACAGCGTGTGGTGCAGTTTACAGGGTGTGATGCAGTTTACAGGGAGTGGTGTAGTTTACAAGGAGTGATGCAGTTTACAGGGAGTGATGCAGTTTACAGCAAGTGGTGTAGTTTACAGCGAGTGATGTACTTTACAGGGAGTAATGTACTTTACAGGGAGTGGTGAAGTTTACAGGGATTGATGCTGTTTCCAGTGAGGGGTGTAGTTTACAAGGAGTGATGCTGTTTACAGGGAGTGGTGTAGTTTACAGGGAGTGGTGTAGTTTACAGGGAGTGGTATAGTTTACAGGGAGTGGTGAGGTTAACAGGGAGTTGTGTAGTTTACAGTGGGTGATGCAGTTTACAGGGAGTGGTGTAGTTTACAGGGAGTGGTGTAGTTTACAGGGAGTGGTGCAGTTTACAGGGAGTGGTGTAGTTTACATGGAGTTGTGTAGTTTACAGGGAATGATGCAGTTTACAGAGAGTGGTGTAGTTTTTAGGGAGTGGTGTAGTTTCCAGGGAGTGGTGCAGTTTACAGGGAGTGGTGTTGTTTACAGGGAGTGGTGCAGTTTACAGGGAGTTGTGTAGTTTATAGGGAGTGGTGTAGTTTACAGAGAGTGGTACAGTTTACAGCGTGTGTTGCAGTTTACAGGGTGTGATGCAGTTTACAGGGAGTGGTGTAGTTTACATGGAGTGGTGTAGTTTAAAGGGAGTGGTGTAGTTTACAGGGAGTGGTGCAGTTTACAGGGAGTGGTGTAGTTTACATGGAGTTGTGTAGTTTACAGGGAATGATGCAGTTTACAGAAAGTGGTGTAGTTTCCAGGGAGTGGTGTAGTTTCCAGGGAGTGGTGCAGTTTGCAGGGAGTGGTGTTGTTTACAGGGAGTGGTGCAGTTTACAGTGAGTGGTGCAGTTTACAGAGAGTGGTGCAGTTTACAGGGAGTGATGCAGTTTACAGGGAGTGGTGTAGTTTACAGTGCGTTGTGTAGTTAATAGTGAGTGGTGTCGTTTGTAGGGAGTGGTGCAGTTTACAGGGAATGGTGTTGTTTACAGGGAGTGGTGCAGTTTACAGGGAGTGGTGTTGTTTACAGGGAGTGGTGCAGTTTACAGGGAGTTGTGTAGTTTAAAGGGCGTGATGCAGTTTCCAGGGAGTGGTGTAGTTTACAGAGAGTGGTGCAGTTTACAGGGAGTGGTGCAGTTTACAGAGAGTGATGCAGTTTGCAGGGAATGGTGCAGTTTAAATGGAGCGGTGTAGTTTACAGGGAGTGATGCAGTTTACAGGGAGTGATGCAGTTTATAGGGAGTGGTGTAGTTTACAGAGAGTGGGACAGTTTACAGCGTGTGGTGCAGTTTACAGGGTGTGATGCAGTTTACAGGGAGTGGTGTAGTTTACAAGGAGTGATGCAGTTTACAGGGAGTGATGCAGTTTACAGCAAGTGGTGTAGTTTACAGGGAGTGATGTACTTTACAGGGAGTAATGTACTTTACAGGGAGTGGTGAAGTTTACAGGGATTGATGCTGTTTCCAGTGAGGGGTGTAGTTTACAAGGAGTGATGCTGTTTACAGGGAGTGGTGTAGTTTACAGGGAGTGGT
Source organism: Pristiophorus japonicus (assembly GCF_044704955.1). Classification (NCBI taxonomy): domain Eukaryota; kingdom Metazoa; phylum Chordata; class Chondrichthyes; family Pristiophoridae; genus Pristiophorus; species Pristiophorus japonicus. The sequence continues at coordinate 176,907,858 of NC_091983.1, read as the reverse complement.
GTAGTTTACAGGGAGTGGTATAGTTTACAGGGAGTGGTGAGGTTAACAGGGAGTTGTGTAGTTTACAGTGGGTGATGCAGTTTACAGGGAGTGGTGTAGTTTACAGGGAGTGGTGTAGTTTACAGGGAGTGGTGCAGTTTACAGGGAGTGGTGTAGTTTACATGGAGTTGTGTAGTTTACAGGGAATGATGCAGTTTACAGAGAGTGGTGTAGTTTTTAGGGAGTGGTGTAGTTTCCAGGGAGTGGTGCAGTTTACAGGGAGTGGTGTTGTTTACAGGGAGTGGTGCAGTTTACAGGGAGTTGTGTAGTTTATAGGGAGTGGTGTAGTTTACAGAGAGTGGTACAGTTTACAGCGTGTGTTGCAGTTTACAGGGTGTGATGCAGTTTTCAGGGAGTGGTGTAGTTTACATGGAGTGGTGTAGTTTACAGGGAGTGGTGTAGTTTACAGGGAGTGGTGCAGTTTACAGGGAGTGGTGTAGTTTACATGGAGTTGTGTAGTTTACAGGGAATGATGCAGTTTACAGAAAGTGGTGTAGTTTCCAGGGAGTGGTGTAGTTTCCAGGGAGTGGTGCAGTTTGCAGGGAGTGGTGTTGTTTACAGGGAGTGGTGCAGTTTACAGTGAGTGGTGCAGTTTACAGAGAGTGTTGCAGTTTACAGGGAGTGGGGCAGTTTACAGGGAGTGGTATAGTTTACAGGGAGTGATGCAGTTTACAGGGAGTGGTGTCGTTTTCAGAGATTGATGCAGTTTACAGGGAGTGGTACAGTTTACAGGGAGTGCTGTAGTTTACAGAGAGTGGTGTAGTTTACAGGGAGTGGTGCTGTTTACAGAGAGTGATGCAGTTTGCAGGGAATGGTGTAGTTTAAATGGAGCGGTGTAGTTTGCAGGGAGTGATGCAGTTTACAGGGAGTGATGCAGTCTATCGGGAGTGGTGTAGTTTACAGAGAGTGGTACAGTTTACAGCGTGTGGTGCAGTTTACAGGGTGTGATGCAGTTTACAGGGAGTGGTGTAGTTTACAGGGAGTGATGCAGTTTACAGGGAGTGATGCAGTTTACAGGGAGTGATGCAGTTTACAGCAAGTGGTGTAGTTTACAGGGAGTGATGTACTTTACAGGGAGTGGTGAAGTTTACAGGGATTGATGCTGTTTCCAGTGAGGGGTGTAGTTTACAAGGAGTGATGCAGTTTACAGGGAGTGGTGTAGTTTACAGGGAGTGGTGTAGTTTACAGGGAGTGGTGTAGTTTACAGGGAGTGGTGAGGTTTACAGGGAGTTGTGTAGTTTACAGTGGGTGATGCAGTTTACAGGGAGTGGTGTAGTTTACAGGGAGTGGTGTAGTTTACAGGGAGTGGTGCAGTTTACAGGGAGTGGTGTAGTTTACATGGAGTTGTGTAGTTTACAGGGAATGATGCAGTTTACAGAGAGTGGTGTAGTTTTTAGGGAGTGGTGTCGTTTGTAGGGAGTGGTGCAGTTTACAGGGAATGGTGTTGTTTACAGGGAGTGGTGCAGTTTACAGGGAGTGGTGTTGTTTACAGGGAGTGGTGCAGTTTACAGGGAGTTGTGTAGTTTAAAGGGCGTGATGCAGTTTCCAGGGAGTGGTGTAGTTTACAGAGAGTGGTGCAGTTTACAGGGAGTGGTGCAGTTTACAGAGAGTGATGCAGTTTGCAGGGAATGGTGCAGTTTAAATGGAGCGGTGTAGTTTACAGGGAGTGATGCAGTTTACAGGGAGTGATGCAGTTTATAGGGAGTGGTGTAGTTTACAGAGAGTGGGACAGTTTACAGCGTGTGGTGCAGTTTACAGGGTGTGATGCAGTTTACAGGGAGTGGTGTAGTTTACAAGGAGTGATGCAGTTTACAGGGAGTGATGCAGTTTACAGCAAGTGGTGTAGTTTACAGGGAGTGATGTACTTTACAGGGAGTAATGTACTTTACAGGGAGTGGTGAAGTTTACAGGGATTGATGCTGTTTCCAGTGAGGGGTGTAGTTTACAAGGAGTGATGCTGTTTACAGGGAGTGGTGTAGTTTACAGGGAGTGGTGTAGTTTACAGGGAGTGGTATAGTTTACAGGGAGTGGTGAGGTTAACAGGGAGTTGTGTAGTTTACAGTGGGTGATGCAGTTTACAGGGAGTGGTGTAGTTTACAGGGAGTGGTGTAGTTTACAGGGAGTGGTGCAGTTTACAGGGAGTGGTGTAGTTTACATGGAGTTGTGTAGTTTACAGGGAATGATGCAGTTTACAGAGAGTGGTGTAGTTTTTAGGGAGTGGTGTAGTTTCCAGGGAGTGGTGCAGTTTACAGGGAGTGGTGTTGTTTACAGGGAGTGGTGCAGTTTACAGGGAGTTGTGTAGTTTATAGGGAGTGGTGTAGTTTACAGAGAGTGGTACAGTTTACAGCGTGTGTTGCAGTTTACAGGGTGTGATGCAGTTTACAGGGAGTGGTGTAGTTTACAGGGAGTGGTGTAGTTTACAGGGAGTGATGCAGTTTACAGCAAGTGGTGTAGTTTACAGGGAGTGATGTACTTTACAGGGAGTGATGTACTTTACAGGGAGTGGTGAAGTTTACAGGGATTGATGCTGTTTCCAGTGAGGGGTGTAGTTTACAAGGAGTGATGCAGTTTACAGGGAGTGGTGTAGTTTACAGGGAGTGGTGTAGTTTACAGGGAGTGGTGTAGTTTACAGGGAGTGGTGAGGTTTACATGGAGTTGTGTAGTTTACAGTGGGTGATGCAGTTTACAGGGAGTGGTGTAGTTTACAGGGAGTGGTGTAGTTTACAGGGAGTGGTGCAGTTTACATGGAGTTGTGTAGTTTACAGGGAATGATGCAGTTTACAGAGAGTGGTGTAGTTTTTAGGGAGTGGTGTCGTTTCCAGGGAGTGGTGCAGTTTACAGGGAGTGGTGTTGTTTACAGGGAGTGGTGCAGTTTACAGGGAGTGGTGTTGTTTACAGGGAGTGGTGCAGTTTACAGGGAGTTGTGTAGTTTAAAGGGAGTGATGCAGTTTACAGGGAGTGGTGTAGTTTACAGAGAGTGGTGCAGTTTACAGGGAGTGGTGCAGTTTACAGAGAGTGATGCAGTTTGCAGGGAATGGTGTAGTTTAAATGGAGCGGTGTAGTTTACAGGGAGTGATGCAGTTTACAGGGAGTGATGCAGTTTATAGGGAGTGGTGTAGTTTACAGGGAGTGGTGTAGTTTACAGGGAGTGGTGCAGTTTACAGGGAGTGGTGTAGTTTACATGGAGTTGTGTAGTTTACAGGGAATGATGCAGTTTACAGAGAGTGGTGTAGTTCTTAGGGAGTGGTGTAGTTTCCAGGGAGTGGTGCAGTTTACAGGGAATGGTGTTGTTTACAGGGAGTGGTGCAGTTTACAGGGAGTTGTGTAGTTTAAAGGGAGTGATGCAGTTTACAGGGAGTGGTGTAGTTTACAGGGAGTGGTGTAGTTTTCAGGGAGTGGTGCAGTTTACAGGGAGTGGTGTAGTTTACAGGGAATGATGCCCTTTACAGGGAGTGATGCAGTTTACAGGGAGTGGTGTAGTTTACAGGGAGTGGTGTAGTTTACAGGGAGTGGTGTAGTTTACAGGGAGTGGTGAGGTTTACAGGGAGTTGTGTAGTTTACAGTGGGTGATGCAGTTTACAGGGAGTGGTGTAGTTTACAGGGAGTGGTGTAGTTTACAGGGAGTTGTGTAGTTTAAAGGGAGTGGTGTAGTTTACAGGGTGTGGTGTAGTTTACAGGGAGTGGTGTAGTTTACAGGGAGTGATGCAGTTTACAGAGAGTGGTGCAGTTTACAGGGAGTGGTGTTGTTTACAGGGAGTGGTGTAGTTTACAGGGAGTGGTGTAGTTTTCAGGGAGTGGTGCAGTTTACAGGGAGTGGTGTAGTTTACAGGGAATGATGCCCTTTACAGGGAGTGGTGTAGTTTACACGGAGTGGTGTAGTTTGCAGGGAGTGATGCAGTTTACAGGGAGTTGTGAAGTTTACAGAGAGTGATGCAGTTTACAGAGAGTGGTGTCGTTTATGGGGAGTGATGTAGTTTACAGAGAGTGGTGTAGTTTACAGGGAGTGGTGTAGTTTACAGGGAATGATGCAGTTTACAGGGAGTGATGCAGTTTACAGGGAGTGGTGTAGTTTACAGGGAGTGATGTACTTGACAGGAAGTGGTGCAGTTTACAGGGATTGAAGCAGTTTACAGGGAGTGGTGTAGTTTACAAGGAGTGGTGCAGTTTACAGGGAGTGGTGTATTTTGCAGGGAGTGGTGTAGTTTCCAGCGAGTAGTGTAGTTTACAAGGAGTTGTGTAGTTTACAGGGAGTGATGCAGTTTACAGGGAGTATTGTAGTTAACAGGGAGTGGTGTAGTTTACAGGGAGTGGTGCAGTTTACAGGGAGTGGTGTAGTTTACAGGGAGTGGTGTAGTTTACACGGAGTTGGATAGTTTACAGGGAAAGATGCAGTTTACAGCGAGTGGTGTAGTTTACAGGGAGTGATGCAGTTTGCAGAGAGTTGTGTAGTTTACAGGGAGTGGTGCAGTTTACAGGGAGTGGTGTAGTTTACAGGGCGTTGTGTAGTTAACAGTGAGTTGTGTAGGTTAAAGGGAGTGATGCAGTTTACAGGGAGTGGTGTAGTTTACAGGGAGTGATGCAGTTTACAGGGAGTGGTGTAGTTTACAGAGATTGATGCAGTTTACAGGGAGTGGTGCAGTTTACAGGGAGTGCTGTAGTTTACAGAGAGTGGTGTACTTTACAGGGAGTGGTGCAGTTTACAAGGAGTGGTGTACTTTATAGGGAGTGGTGTAATTTACAGGGAGTGTTGTAGTTTACATGGAGTTGTGCAGTTTACAGCGAGTGGTGGAGTTTACAGGGAGTGATGCAGTATACAGGGAGTGTTGTTTACAGAGAGTGGAGCAGTTTACATGGAGTGGTGCAGTTTACAGGGAGTGGTGTCGTTTACAGAGAGTGGTGTTGTTTACAGAGTGTGGTGCAGTTTACAGGGAGTGATGGAGTTTACAGGGAGTGATGCAGTTTACATGGCATGATGCAGATAGAGTGGTGCAGTTTACAGGGAGTGGTGTAGTTTACAGAGAGTGGTGCAGTTTACAGGGAGTGGTGTAGTTTACAGGGAGTGGTGTAGTTTACACGGAGTGGTGTAGTTTTCAGGGAGTGGTGCAGTTTACAGGGAGTGGTGTAGTTTACAGGGAATGATGCCCTTTACAGGGAGTGGTGTAGTTTACAGGGAGTGGTGTAGTTTACAGGGAGTGATGCAGTTTACAGGGAGTTGTGTAGTTTACAGAGAGTGATGCAGTTTAAAGAGAGTGGTGTAGTTTATGGGGAGTGATGTAGTTTACAGAGAGTGGTGTAGTTTACAGGGTGTGGTGCAGTTTACAGGGAGTGATGTAGTTTACAGGGAGTTGGATAGTTTACAGGGAAAGATGCAGTTTACAGGGAGTGGTATAGTTTACAGAGAGTGATGCAGTTTGCAGAGAGTTGTGTAGTTTACAGGGAGTGATGCAGTTTACAGGGAGTTGTGTAGTTTACAAGGAGTGATGCAGTTTACAGGGAGTGGTGTAGTTTACAGCGAGTGGTGCAGTTTACAGGGAGTGGTGCAGTTTACAGAGAGTGATGCAGTTTGCAGGGAATGGTATAGTTTAAATGGAGCGGTGTAGTTTACAGGGAGTGATGCAGTTTACAGGGAGTGATGCAGTTTATAGGGAGTGGTGTAGTTTACAGAGAGTGGTACAGTTTACAGCGTGTGGTGCAGTTTACAGGGTGTGGGTAGTTTACAGGGAGTGATGCAGTTTACAGGGAGTGATGCAGTTTACAGGGAGTGGTGTAGTTTACAGGGAGTGATGTACTTTACAGGGAGTGATGTACTTTACAGGGAGTGGTGAAGTTTACAGGGATTGATGCTGTTTCCAGTGAGGGGTGTAGTTTACAAGGAGTGGTGCAGTTTATAGGGAGTGGTGTAGTTTACAGGGAGTGGTGTAGTTTACAGGGAGTGGTGTAGTTTACAGGGAGTGGTGCAGTTTACAGGGAGTGGTGTAGTTTACATGGAGTTGTGTAGTTTACAGGGAATGATGCAGTTTACAGAGAGTGGTGTAGTTTCCAGGGAGTGGTGTCGTTTCCAGGGAGTGGTGCAGTTTACAGGGAGTGGTGTTGTTTACAGGGAGTGGTGTAGTTAACAGTGAGTTGTGTGGTTTAAAGGGAGTGATGCAGTTTACAGGGAGTGGTGTAGTTTACAGGGAGTGGTGTAGTTTACAGGGAGTGATGCAGTTTACAGAGAGTGGTGTAGTTAACAGGGTGTGGTGTAGTTTACAGGGAGTGGTGTAGTTTACAGGGAGTGTTGCAGTTTAGAGGGAGTGGGGCAGTTTACAGGGAGTGGTGTAGTTTACAGGGAGTGATGCAGTTTACAGGGAGTGGTGTCGTTTACAGAGATTGATGCAGTTTACAGGGAGTGGTGCAGTTTACATGGAGTGCTGTATTTTACAGAGAGTGGTGCAGTTTACAGGGAGTGGTGTAGTTTACATGGAGTTGTGTAGTTTACAGGGAATGATGCAGTTTACAGGGAGTGGTGCAGTTTACAGGGAGTGGTGTAGTTTACAGGGAGTTGGATAGTTTACAGGGAAAAATGCAGTTTACAGGGAGTGGTGTCGTTTACAGGGAGTGATGCAGTTTGCAGAATTGTGTAGTTTACAGGGAGTGATGCAGTTTACAGGGAGTTGTGTAGTTAACAAGGAGTGATGCAGTTTACAGGGAGTGGTGTAGTTTACAGGGAGTGGTGAGGTTTACAGGGAGTTGTGTAGTTTACAGTGGGTGATGCAGTTTACAGGGAGTGGTGTAGTTTACAGGGAGTGGTGTAGTTTACAGGGAGTGGTGCAGTTTACAGGGAGTGGTGTAGTTTACATGGAGTTGTGTAGTTTACAGGGAATGATGCAGTTTACAGAGAGTGGTGTAGTTTTTAGGGAGTGGTGTAGTTTCCAGGGAGTGGTGCAGTTTACAGGGAGTGGTGTTGTTTACAGGGAGTGGTGCAGTTTACAGGGAGTTGTGTAGTTTAAAGGGAGTGATGCAGTTTACAGGGAGTGGTGTAGTTTCCAGGGAGTGGTGTAGTTTACAGGGAGTGGTGTAGTTTACAGGGAGTGATGCAGTTTACAGAGAGTGGTGTAGTTAACTGGGTGTGGTGTAGTTTACAGGGAGTGGTGTAGTTTACAGGGAGTGTTGCAGTTTACAGGGAGTGGGGCAGTTTACAGGGAGTGGTGTAGTTTACAGGGAGTGGTGTAGTTTTCAGGGAGTGGTGCAGTTTACAGGTTGTGGTGTAGTTTACAGGGAATGGTGCCCTTTACAGGGAGTGGTGTAGTTTACACGGAGTGGTGTAGTTTGCAGGGAGTGATGCAGTTTACAGGGAGTTGTGTAGATTACAGAGAGTGATGCAGTTTACAGAGAGTGGTGTAGTTTATTGGGAGTGATGTAGTTTACAGAGAGTGGTGTAGTTTACAGGTTGTGGTGCAGTTTACAGGGATTGATGTAGTTTACAGGGAGTGGTGTAGTTTACAGGGAATGATGCAGTTTACAGGGAGTGATGCAGTTTACAGGGTGTGGTGTAGTTTACAGGGAGTGATGTACTTGACAGGAAGTGGTGCAGTTTACAGGGATTGAAGCAGTTTACAGGGAGTGGTGTAGTTTACAAGGAGTGGTGCAGTTTACAGGGAGTGGTGTATTTTGCAGGGAGTGGTGTAGTTTCCAGCGAGTAGTGTAGTTTACAAGGAGTTGTGTAGTTTACAGGGAGTGATGCAGTTTACAGGGAGTATTGTAGTTAACAGGGAGTGGTGTAGTTTACAGGGAGTGGTGCAGTTTACAGGGAGTGGTGTAGTTTACAGGGAGTTAGATAGTTTACAGGGAAAGATGCAGTTTACAGGGAGTGGTGTAGTTTACAGGGAGTGATGCAGTTTGCAGAGAGTTGTGTAGTTTACAGGGAGTGATGCAGTTTACAGGGAGTGATGCAGTTAACAAGGAGTGATGCAGTTTACAGGGAGTGGTGTAGTTTACAGCGAGTGGGGCAGTTTACAGGGAGTGGTGCAGTTTACAGAGAGTGATGCAGTTTGCAGGGAATGGTGTAGTTTAAATGGAGCGGTGTAGTTTACAGGGAGTGATGCAGTTTACAGGGAGTGATGCAGTTTATAGGGAGTGGTGTAGTTTACAGAGAGTGGTACAGTTTACAGCGTGTGGTGCAGTTTACAGGGTGTGATGCAGTTTACAGGGAGTGGTGTAGTTTACATGGAGTTGTGTAGTTTACAGGGAATGATGCAGTTTACAGAAAGTGGTGTAGTTTCCAGGGAGTGGTGTAGTTTCCAGGGAGTGGTGCAGTTTGCAGGGAGTGGTGTTGTTTACAGGGAGTGGTGTAGTTTACAGGGAGTGGTGTAGTTTACAGGGAGTGGTGTAGTTTACAGGGAGTGGTGCAGTTTACAGGGAGTGGTGTAGTTTACATGGAGTTGTGTAGTTTACAGGGAATGATGCAGTTTACAGAAAGTGGTGTAGTTTCCAGGGAGTGGTGTAGTTTCCAGGGAGTGGTGCAGTTTGCAGGGAGTGGTGTTGTTTACAGGGAGTGGTGCAGTTTACAGTGAGTGGTGCAGTTTACAGAGAGTGGTGCAGTTTACAGGGAGTGATGCAGTTTACAGGGAGTGGTGTAGTTTACAGTGCGTTGTGTAGTTAATAGTGAGTTGTGTGGTTTAAAGGGAGTGGTGTAGTTTACAGGGAGTGGTGTAGTTTACAGGGAGTGTTGCAGTTTACAGGGAGTGGGGCAGTTTACAGGGAGTGGTGTAGTTTACAGGGAGTGATGCAGTTTACAGGGAGTGGTGTCGTTTTCAGAGATTGATGCAGTTTACAGGGAGTGGTGCAGTTTACAGGGAGTGCTGTAGTTTACAGAGAGTGGTGTAGTTTACAGGGAGTGGTGCTGTTTACAGTGAGTGATGCAGTTTGCAGGGAATGGTGTAGTTTAAATGGAGCGGTGTAGTTTGCAGGGAGTGCTGCAGTTTACAGGGAGTGATGCAGTCTATCGGGAGTGGTGTAGTTTACAGAGAGTGGTACAGTTTACAGCGTGTGGTGCAGTTTACAGGGTGTGATGCAGTTTACAGGGAGTGGTGTCGTTTACAGGGAGTGATGCAGTTTACAGGGAGTGATGCAGTTTACAGCAAGTGGTGTAGTTTACAGGGAGTGATGTACTTTACAGGGAGTGATGTACTTTACAGGGAGTGGTGAAGTTTACAGGGATTGATGCTGTTTCCAGTGAGGGGTGTAGTTTACAAGGAGTGATGCAGTTTACAGGGAGTGGTGTAGTTTACAGGGAGTGGTGTAGTTTACAGGGAGTGGTGTAGTTTACAGGGAGTGGTGAGGTTTACAGGGAGTTGTGTAGTTTACAGTGGGTGATGCAGTTTACAGGGAGTGGTGTAGTTTACAGGGTGTGGTGTAGTTTACAGGGAGTGGTGCAGTTTACAGGGAGTGGTGTAGTTTACATGGAGTTGTGTAGTTTACAGGGAATGATGCAGTTTACAGAGAGTGGTGTAGTTTTTAGGGAGTGGTGTCGTTTGCAGGGAGTGGTGCAGTTTACAGGGAATGGTGTTGTTTACAGGGAGTGGTGCAGTTTACAGGGAGTGGTGTTGTTTACAGGGAGTGGTGCAGTTTACAGGGAGTTGTGTAGTTTAAAGGGCGTGATGCAGTTTCCAGGGAGTGGTGTAGTTTACAGAGAGTGGTGCAGTTTACAGGGAGTGGTGCAGTTTACAGAGAGTGATGCAGTTTGCAGGGAATGGTGCAGTTTTAATGGAGCGGTGTAGTTTACAGGGAGTGATGCAGTTTACAGGGAGTGATGCAGTTTATAGGGAGTGGTGTAGTTTACAGAGAGTGGGACAGTTTACAGCGTGTGGTGCAGTTTACAGGGTGTGATGCAGTTTACAGGGAGTGGTGTAGTTTACAAGGAGTGATGCAGTTTACAGGGAGTGATGCAGTTTACAGCAAGTGGTGTAGTTTACAGGGAGTGATGTACTTTACAGGGAGTAATGTACTTTACAGGGAGTGGTGAAGTTTACAGGGATTGATGCTGTTTCTGTGAGGGGTGTAGTTTACAAGGAGTGATGCTGTTTACAGGGAGTGGTGTTGTTTACAGGGAGTGGTGTAGTTTACAGGGAGTTGGATAGTTTACAGGGAAAGATGCAGTTTACAGGGAGTGGTGTAGTTTACAGGGAGTGATGCAGTTTGCAGAGAGTTGTGTAGTTTACAGGGAGTGATGCAGTTTACAGGGAGTTGTGTAGTTTACAAGGAGTGATGCAGTTTACAGGGAGTGGTGTAGTTTACAGCGAGTGGTGCAGTTTACAGGGAGTGGTGCAGTTTACAGAGAGTGATGCAGTTTGCAGGGAATGGTATAGTTTAAATGGAGCGGTGTAGTTTACAGGGAGTGATGCAGTTTACAGGGAGTGATGCAGTTTATAGGGAGTGGTGTAGTTTACAGAGAGTGGTACAGTTTACAGCGTGTGGTGCAGTTTACAGGGTGTGGGTAGTTTACAGGGAGTGATGCAGTTTACAGGGAGTGATGCAGTTTACAGGGAGTGGTGTAGTTTACAGGGAGTGATGTACTTTACAGGGAGTGATGTACTTTACAGGGAGTGGTGAAGTTTACAGGGATTGATGCTGTTTCCAGTGAGGGGTGTAGTTTACAAGGAGTGGTGCAGTTTATAGGGAGTGGTGTAGTTTACAGGGAGTGGTGTAGTTTACAGGGAGTGGTGTAGTTTACAGGGAGTGGTGCAGTTTACAGGGAGTGGTGTAGTTTACATGGAGTTGTGTAGTTTACAGGGAATGATGCAGTTTACAGAGAGTGGTGTAGTTTCCAGGGAGTGGTGTCGTTTCCAGGGAGTGGTGCAGTTTACAGGGAGTGGTGTTGTTTACAGGGAGTGGTGTAGTTAACAGTGAGTTGTGTGGTTTAAAGGGAGTGATGCAGTTTACAGGGAGTGGTGTAGTTTACAGGGAGTGGTGTAGTTTACAGGGAGTGATGCAGTTTACAGAGAGTGGTGTAGTTAACAGGGTGTGGTGTAGTTTACAGGGAGTGGTGTAGTTTACAGGGAGTGTTGCAGTTTAGAGGGAGTGGGGCAGTTTACAGGGAGTGGTGTAGTTTACAGGGAGTGATGCAGTTTACAGGGAGTGGTGTCGTTTACAGAGATTGATGCAGTTTACAGGGAGTGGTGCAGTTTACATGGAGTGCTGTATTTTACAGAGAGTGGTGCAGTTTACAGGGAGTGGTGTAGTTTACATGGAGTTGTGTAGTTTACAGGGAATGATGCAGTTTACAGGGAGTGGTGCAGTTTACAGGGAGTGGTGTAGTTTACAGGGAGTTGGATAGTTTACAGGGAAAAATGCAGTTTACAGGGAGTGGTGTCGTTTACAGGGAGTGATGCAGTTTGCAGAATTGTGTAGTTTACAGGGAGTGATGCAGTTTACAGGGAGTTGTGTAGTTAACAAGGAGTGATGCAGTTTACAGGGAGTGGTGTAGTTTACAGGGAGTGGTGAGGTTTACAGGGAGTTGTGTAGTTTACAGTGGGTGATGCAGTTTACAGGGAGTGGTGTAGTTTACAGGGAGTGGTGTAGTTTACAGGGAGTGGTGCAGTTTACAGGGAGTGGTGTAGTTTACATGGAGTTGTGTAGTTTACAGGGAATGATGCAGTTTACAGAGAGTGGTGTAGTTTTTAGGGAGTGGTGTAGTTTCCAGGGAGTGGTGCAGTTTACAGGGAGTGGTGTTGTTTACAGGGAGTGGTGCAGTTTACAGGGAGTTGTGTAGTTTAAAGGGAGTGATGCAGTTTACAGGGAGTGGTGTAGTTTCCAGGGAGTGGTGTAGTTTACAGGGAGTGGTGTAGTTTACAGGGAGTGATGCAGTTTACAGAGAGTGGTGTAGTTAACTGGGTGTGGTGTAGTTTACAGGGAGTGGTGTAGTTTACAGGGAGTGTTGCAGTTTACAGGGAGTGGGGCAGTTTACAGGGAGTGGTGTAGTTTACAGGGAGTGGTGTAGTTTTCAGGGAGTGGTGCAGTTTACAGGTTGTGGTGTAGTTTACAGGGAATGGTGCCCTTTACAGGGAGTGGTGTAGTTTACACGGAGTGGTGTAGTTTGCAGGGAGTGATGCAGTTTACAGGGAGTTGTGTAGATTACAGAGAGTGATGCAGTTTACAGAGAGTGGTGTAGTTTATTGGGAGTGATGTAGTTTACAGAGAGTGGTGTAGTTTACAGGTTGTGGTGCAGTTTACAGGGATTGATGTAGTTTACAGGGAGTGGTGTAGTTTACAGGGAATGATGCAGTTTACAGGGAGTGATGCAGTTTACAGGGTGTGGTGTAGTTTACAGGGAGTGATGTACTTGACAGGAAGTGGTGCAGTTTACAGGGATTGAAGCAGTTTACAGGGAGTGGTGTAGTTTACAAGGAGTGGTGCAGTTTACAGGGAGTGGTGTATTTTGCAGGGAGTGGTGTAGTTTCCAGCGAGTAGTGTAGTTTACAAGGAGTTGTGTAGTTTACAGGGAGTGATGCAGTTTACAGGGAGTATTGTAGTTAACAGGGAGTGGTGTAGTTTACAGGGAGTGGTGCAGTTTACAGGGAGTGGTGTAGTTTACAGGGAGTTAGATAGTTTACAGGGAAAGATGCAGTTTACAGGGAGTGGTGTAGTTTACAGGGAGTGATGCAGTTTGCAGAGAGTTGTGTAGTTTACAGGGAGTGATGCAGTTTACAGGGAGTGATGCAGTTAACAAGGAGTGATGCAGTTTACAGGGAGTGGTGTAGTTTACAGCGAGTGGGGCAGTTTACAGGGAGTGGTGCAGTTTACAGAGAGTGATGCAGTTTGCAGGGAATGGTGTAGTTTAAATGGAGCGGTGTAGTTTACAGGGAGTGATGCAGTTTACAGGGAGTGATGCAGTTTATAGGGAGTGGTGTAGTTTACAGAGAGTGGTACAGTTTACAGCGTGTGGTGCAGTTTACAGGGTGTGATGCAGTTTACAGGGAGTGGTGTAGTTTACATGGAGTTGTGTAGTTTACAGGGAATGATGCAGTTTACAGAAAGTGGTGTAGTTTCCAGGGAGTGGTGTAGTTTCCAGGGAGTGGTGCAGTTTGCAGGGAGTGGTGTTGTTTACAGGGAGTGGTGTAGTTTACAGGGAGTGGTGTAGTTTACAGGGAGTGGTGCAGTTTACAGGGAGTGGTGTAGTTTACATGGAGTTGTGTAGTTTACAGGGAATGATGCAGTTTACAGAAAGTGGTGTAGTTTCCAGGGAGTGGTGTAGTTTCCAGGGAGTGGTGCAGTTTGCAGGGAGTGGTGTTGTTTACAGGGAGTGGTGCAGTTTACAGTGAGTGGTGCAGTTTACAGAGAGTGGTGCAGTTTACAGGGAGTGATGCAGTTTACAGGGAGTGGTGTAGTTTACAGTGCGTTGTGTAGTTAATAGTGAGTTGTGTGGTTTAAAGGGAGTGGTGTAGTTTACAGGGAGTGGTGTAGTTTACAGGGAGTGTTGCAGTTTACAGGGAGTGGGGCAGTTTACAGGGAGTGGTGTAGTTTACAGGGAGTGATGCAGTTTACAGGGAGTGGTGTCGTTTTCAGAGATTGATGCAGTTTACAGGGAGTGGTGCAGTTTACAGGGAGTGCTGTAGTTTACAGAGAGTGGTGTAGTTTACAGGGAGTGGTGCTGTTTACAGTGAGTGATGCAGTTTGCAGGGAATGGTGTAGTTTAAATGGAGCGGTGTAGTTTGCAGGGAGTGCTGCAGTTTACAGGGAGTGATGCAGTCTATCGGGAGTGGTGTAGTTTACAGAGAGTGGTACAGTTTACAGCGTGTGGTGCAGTTTACAGGGTGTGATGCAGTTTACAGGGAGTGGTGTCGTTTACAGGGAGTGATGCAGTTTACAGGGAGTGATGCAGTTTACAGCAAGTGGTGTAGTTTACAGGGAGTGATGTACTTTACAGGGAGTGATGTACTTTACAGGGAGTGGTGAAGTTTACAGGGATTGATGCTGTTTCCAGTGAGGGGTGTAGTTTACAAGGAGTGATGCAGTTTACAGGGAGTGGTGTAGTTTACAGGGAGTGGTGTAGTTTACAGGGAGTGGTGTAGTTTACAGGGAGTGGTGAGGTTTACAGGGAGTTGTGTAGTTTACAGTGGGTGATGCAGTTTACAGGGAGTGGTGTAGTTTACAGGGTGTGGTGTAGTTTACAGGGAGTGGTGCAGTTTACAGGGAGTGGTGTAGTTTACATGGAGTTGTGTAGTTTACAGGGAATGATGCAGTTTACAGAGAGTGGTGTAGTTTTTAGGGAGTGGTGTCGTTTGCAGGGAGTGGTGCAGTTTACAGGGAATGGTGTTGTTTACAGGGAGTGGTGCAGTTTACAGGGAGTGGTGTTGTTTACAGGGAGTGGTGCAGTTTACAGGGAGTTGTGTAGTTTAAAGGGCGTGATGCAGTTTCCAGGGAGTGGTGTAGTTTACAGAGAGTGGTGCAGTTTACAGGGAGTGGTGCAGTTTACAGAGAGTGATGCAGTTTGCAGGGAATGGTGCAGTTTTAATGGAGCGGTGTAGTTTACAGGGAGTGATGCAGTTTACAGGGAGTGATGCAGTTTATAGGGAGTGGTGTAGTTTACAGAGAGTGGGACAGTTTACAGCGTGTGGTGCAGTTTACAGGGTGTGATGCAGTTTACAGGGAGTGGTGTAGTTTACAAGGAGTGATGCAGTTTACAGGGAGTGATGCAGTTTACAGCAAGTGGTGTAGTTTACAGGGAGTGATGTACTTTACAGGGAGTAATGTACTTTACAGGGAGTGGTGAAGTTTACAGGGATTGATGCTGTTTCCAGTGAGGGGTGTAGTTTACAAGGAGTGATGCTGTTTACAGGGAGTGGTGTTGTTTACAGGGAGTGGTGTAGTTTACAGGGAGTGGTATAGTTTACAGGGAGTGGTGAGGTTAACAGGGAGTTGTGTAGTTTACAGTGGGTGATGCAGTTTACAGGGAGTGGTGTAGTTTACAGGGAGTGGTGTAGTTTACAGGGAGTGGTGCAGTTTACAGGGAGTGGTGTAGTTTACATGGAGTTGTGTAGTTTACAGGGAATGATGCAGTTTACAGAGAGTGGTGTAGTTTTTAGGGAGTGGTGTAGTTTCCAGGGAGTGGTGCAGTTTACAGGGAGTGGTGTTGTTTACAGGGAGTGGTGCAGTTTACAGGGAGTTGTGTAGTTTATAGGGAGTGGTGTAGTTTACAGAGAGTGGTACAGTTTACAGCGTGTGTTGCAGTTTACAGGGTGTGATGCAGTTTACAGGGAGTGGTGTAGTTTACAGGGAGTGGTGTAGTTTACAGGGAGTGATGCAGTTTACAGCAAGTGGTGTAGTTTACAGGGAGTGATGTACTTTACAGGGAGTGATGTACTTTACAGGTAGTGGTGAAGTTTACAGGGATTGATGCTGTTTCCAGTGAGGGGTGTAGTTTACAAGGAGTGATGCAGTTTACAGGGAGTGGTGTAGTTTACAGGGAGTGGTGTAGTTTACAGGGAGTGGTGTAGTTTACAGGGAGTGGTGAGGTTTACATGGAGTTGTGTAGTTTACAGTGGGTGATGCAGTTTACAGGGAGTGGTGTAGTTTACAGGGAGTGGTGTAGTTTACAGGGAGTGGTGCAGTTTACATGGAGTTGTGTAGTTTACAGGGAATGATGCAGTTTACAGAGAGTGGTGTAGTTTTTAGGGAGTGTTGTCGTTTCCAGGGAGTGGTGCAGTTTACAGGGAGTGGTGTTGTTTACAGGGAGTGGTGCAGTTTACAGGGAGTGGTGTTGTTTACAGGGAGTGGTGCAGTTTACAGGGAGTTGTGTAGTTTAAAGGGAGTGATGCAGTTTACAGGGAGTGGTGTAGTTTACAAAGAGTGGTGCAGTTTACAGGGAGTGGTGCAGTTTACAGAGAGTGATGCAGTTTGCAGGGAATGGTGTAGTTTAAATGGAGCGGTGTAGTTTACAGGGAGTGATGCAGTTTACAGGGAGTGATGCAGTTTATAGGGAGTGGTGTAGTTTACAGAGAGTGGTACAGGTTACAGCGTGTGGTGCAGTTTACAGGGTGTGATGCAGTTTACAGGGAGTGGTGTAGTTTACAGGGAGTGATGCAGTTTACAGGGAGTGATGCAGTTTACAGCAAGTGGTGTAGTTTACAGGGAGTGATGTACTTTACAGGGAGTGATGTACTTTACAGGGAGTGGTGAAGTTTACAGGGATTGATGCTGTTTCCAGTGAGGGGTGTAGTTTACAAGGAGTGATGCTGTTTACAGGGAGTGGTGCAGTTTACAGGGAGTGGTGTAGTTTACAGGGAGTGGTGTAGTTTACAGGGAGTGGTGAGGTTTACAGGCAGTTGTGTAGTTTACAGTGGGTGATGCAGTTTACAGGGAGTGGTGTAGTTTACAGGGAGTGGTGCAGTTTACAGGGAGTGGTGTAGTTTACATGGAGTTGTGTAGTTTACAGGGAATGATGCAGTTTACAGAGAGTGGTGTAGTTCTTAGGGAGTGGTGTAGTTTCCAGGGAGTGGTGCAGTTTACAGGGAGTGGTGTTGTTTACAGGGAGTGGTGCAGTTTACAGGGAGTTGTGTAGTTTAAAGGGAGTGATGCAGTTTACAGGGAGTGGTGTAGTTTACAGGGAGTGGTGTAGTTTACAGGGAGTGATGCAGTTTACAGAGAGTGGGGTAGTTAACTGGGTGTGGTGTAGTTTACAGGGAGTGGTGTAGTTTACAGGGAGTGTTGCAGTTTACAGGGAGTGGGGCAGTTTACAGGGAGTGGTGTAGTTTACAGGGAGTGGTGTAGTTTTCAGGGAGTGGTGCAGTTTACAGGGAGTGGTGTAGTTTACAGGGAATGATGCCCTTTACAGGGAGTGATGCAGTTTACAGGGAGTTGTGTAGTTTACAGGGAGTGGTGTAGTTTACAGGGAGTGGTGTAGTTTACAGGGATTGTTGAGGTTTACAGGGAGTTGTGTAGTTTACAGTGGGTGATGCAGTTTACAGGGAGTGGTGTAGTTTACAGGGAGTGGTGTAGTTTACAGGGAGTGGTGCAGTTTACAGGGAGTGGTGTAGTTTACATGGAGTTGTGTAGTTTACAGGGAATGATGCAGTTTACAGAGAGTGGTGTAGTTTTTAGGGAGTGGTGTAGTTTCCAGGGAGTGGTGCAGTTTACATGGAGTGGTGTTGTTTACAGGGAGTGGTGCAGTTTACAGGGAGTTGTGTAGTTTAAAGGGAGTGGTGTAGTTTACAGGGAGTGGTGTAGTTTACAGGGAGTGGTGTAGTTTCCAGGGAGTGGTGCAGTTTACATGGAGTGGTGTTGTTTACAGGGAGTGGTGCAGTTTACAGGGAGTTGTGTAGTTTAAAGGGAGTGGTGTAGTTTACAGAGAGTGGTGCAGTTTACAGGGAGTGGTGTTGTTTACAGGGAGTGGTGTAGTTTACAGGGAGTGGTGTAGTTTTCAGGGAGTGGTGCAGTTTACAGGGACTGGTGTAGTTTACAGGGAATGATGCCCTTTACAGGGAGTGGTGTAGTTTACACGGAGTGGTGTAGTTTGCAGGGAGTGATGTACTTGAAAGGAAGTGGTGCAGTTTACAGGGATTGAAGCAGTTTACAGGGAGTGGTGTAGTTTACAAGGAGTGGTGCAGTTTACAGGGAGTGGTGTATTTTGCAGGGAGTGGTGTAGTTTCCAGCGAGTAGTGTAGTTTATAAAGGAGTTGTGTAGTTTACAGGGAGTGATGCAGTTTACAGGGAGTATTGTAGTTAACAGGGAGTGGTGTAGTTTACAGGGAGTGGTGCAGTTTACAGGGAGTGGTGTAGTTTACAGGGAGTGGTGTAGTTTACAGGGAGTTGGATAGTTTACAGCGAAAGATGCAGTTTACAGCAAGTGGTGTAGTTTACAGGGAGTGATGCAGTTTGCAGAGAGTTGTGTAGTTTACAGGGAGTGGTGCAGTTTACAGGGAGTGGTGTAGTTTACAGGGCGTTGTGTAGTTAACAGTGAGTTGTGTAGGTTAAAGGGAGTGATGCAGTTTACAGGGAGTGGTGTAGTTTACAGGGAGTGATGCAGTTTACAGGGAGTGGTGTAGTTTACAGAGATTGATGCAGTTTACAGGGAGTGGTGCAGTTTACAGGGAGTGCTGTAGTTTACAGAGAGTGGTGTACTTTACAGGGAGTGGTGCAGTTTACAAGGAGTGGTGTACTTTACAGGGAGTGGTGTAATTTACAGGGAGTGTTGTAGTTTACATGGAGTTGTGCAGTTTACAGCGAGTGGTGGAGTTTACAGGGAGTGATGCAGTATACAGGGAGTGTTGTTTACAGAGAGTGGAGCAGTTTACATGGAGTGGTGCAGTTTACAGGGAGTGGTGTCGTTTACAGAGAGTGGTGTTGTTTACAGAGTGTGGTGCAGTTTACAGGGAGTGATGTAGTTTACAGGGAGTGATGCAGTTTACATGGCATGATGCAGATAGAGTGGTGCAGTTTACAGGGAGTGGTGTAGTTTACAGAGAGTGGTGCAGTTTACAGGGAGTGGTGTAGTTTACAGGGAGTGGTGTAGTTTACAGGGAGTGGTGTAGTTTTCAGGGAGTGGTGCAGTTTACAGGGAGTGGTGTAGTTTACAGGGAATGATGCCCTTTACAGGGAGTGGTGTAGTTTACAGGGAGTGGTGTAGTTTACAGGGAGTGATGCAGTTTACAGGGAGTTGTGTAGTTTACAGAGAGTGATGCAGTTTAAAGAGAGTGGTGTAGTTTATGGGGAGTGATGTAGTTTACAGAGAGTGGTGTAGTTTACAGGGTGTGGTGCAGTTTACAGGGAGTGATGTAGTTTACAGGGAGTTGGATAGTTTACAGGGAAAGATGCAGTTTACAGGGAGTGGTATAGTTTACAGGGAGTGATGCAGTTTGCAGAGAGTTGTGTAGTTTACAGGGAGTGATGCAGTTTACAGGGAGTTGTGTAGTTTACAAGGAGTGATGCAGTTTACAGGGAGTGGTGTAGTTTACAGCGAGTGGTGCAGTTTACAGGGAGTGGTGCAGTTTACAGAGAGTGATGCAGTTTGCAGGGAATGGTATAGTTTAAATGGAGCGGTGTAGTTTACAGGGAGTGATGCAGTTTACAGGGAGTGATGCAGTTTATAGGGAGTGGTGTAGTTTACAGAGAGTGGTACAGTTTACAGCGTGTGGTGCAGTTTACAGGGTGTGATGCAGTTTACAGGGAGTGGGTAGTTTACAGGGAGTGATGCAGTTTACAGGGAGTGATGCAGTTTACAGGGAGTGGTGTAGTTTACAGGGAGTGATGTACTTTACAGGGAGTGATGTACTTTACAGGGAGTGGTGAAGTTTACAGGGATTGATGCTGTTTCCAGTGAGGGGTGTAGTTTACAAGGAGTGGTGCAGTTTATAGGGAGTGGTGTAGTTTACAGGGAGTGGTGTAGTTTACAGGGAGTGGTGTAGTTTACAGGGAGTGGTGCAGTTTACAGGGAGTGGTGTAGTTTACATGGAGTTGTGTAGTTTACAGGGAATGATGCAGTTTACAGAGAGTGGTGTAGTTTCCAGGGAGTGGTGTCGTTTCCAGGGAGTGGTGCAGTTTACAGGGAGTGGTGTTGTTTACAGGGAGTGGTGCAGTTTACAGTGAGTGGTGCAGTTTACAGGGAGTGGTGCAGTTTACAGGGAGTGCTGTAGTTTACAGAGAGTGGTGTAGTTTACAGGGAGTGGTGTAGTTTACAGGGAGTGGTGCAGTTTACAGGGAGTGGTGTAGTTTACATGGAGTTGTGTAGTTTACAGGGAATGATGCAGTTTACAGGGAGTGGTGCAGTTTACAGGGAGTGGTGTAGTTTACAGGGAGTTGGATAGTTTACAGGGAAAAATGCAGTTTACAGGGAGTGGTGTAGTTTACAGGGAGTGATGCAGTTTGCAGAGAGTTGTGTAGTTTACAGGGAGTGGTGCAGTTTACAGAGAGTGATGCAGTTTGCAGGGAATGGTGTCGTTTAAATGGAGCGGTGTAGTTTACAGGGAGTGATGCAGTTTACAGGGAGTGATGCAGTTTATAGGGAGTGGTGTAGTTTTCAGAGAGTGGTACAGTTTACAGCGTGTGGTGCAGTTTACAGGGTGTGATGCAGTTTACAGGGAGTGGTGTTGTTTACAGGGAGTGATGCAGTTTACAGGGAGTGATGCAGTTTACAGCAAGTGGTGTAGTTTACAGGGAGTGATGTACTTTACAGGGAGTGATGTACTTTACAGGGAGTGGTGAAGCTTACAGGGATTGATGCTGTTTCCAGTGAGGGGTGTAGTTTACAAGGAGTGATGCAGTTTACAGGGAGTGGTGTAGTTTACAGGGAGTGGTGTAGTTTACAGGGAGTGGTGTAGTTTACAGGGAGTGGTGAGGTTTACAGGGAGTTGTGTAGTTTACAGTGGGTGATGCAGTTTACAGGGAGTGGTGTAGTTTACAGGGAGTGGTGTAGTTTACAGGGAGTGGTGCAGTTTACAGGGAGTGGTGTAGTTTACATGGAGTTGTGTAGTTTACAGGGAATGATGCAGTTTACAGAGAGTGGTGTAGTTTTTAGGGAGTGGTGTCGTTTGCAGTGAGTGGGGCAGTTTACAGGGAGTGGTGTAGTTTACAGGGAGTGATGCAGTTTACAGGGAGTGGTGTCGTTTTCAGAGATTGATGCAGTTTACAGGGAGTGGTATAGTTTACAGGGAGTGATGCAGTTTGCAGAGAGTTGTGTAGTTTACAGGGAGTGATGCAGTTTACAGGGAGTTGTGTAGTTTACAAGGAGTGATGCAGTTTACAGGGAGTGGTGTAGTTTACAGCGAGTGGTGCAGTTTACAGGGAGTGGTGCAGTTTACAGAGAGTGATGCAGTTTGCAGGGAATGGTATAGTTTAAATGGAGCGGTGTAGTTTACAGGGAGTGATGCAGTTTACAGGGAGTGATGCAGTTTATAGGGAGTGGTGTAGTTTACAGAGAGTGGTACAGTTTACAGCGTGTGGTGCAGTTTACAGGGTGTGATGCAGTTTACAGGGAGTGGGTAGTTTACAGGGAGTGATGCAGTTTACAGGGAGTGATGCAGTTTACAGGGAGTGGTGTAGTTTACAGGGAGTGATGTACTTTACAGGGAGTGATGTACTTTACAGGGAGTGGTGAAGTTTACAGGGATTGATGCTGTTTCCAGTGAGGGGTGTAGTTTACAAGGAGTGGTGCAGTTTATAGGGAGTGGTGTAGTTTACAGGGAGTGGTGTAGTTTACAGGGAGTGGTGTAGTTTACAGGGAGTGGTGCAGTTTACAGGGAGTGGTGTAGTTTACATGGAGTTGTGTAGTTTACAGGGAATGATGCAGTTTACAGAGAGTGGTGTAGTTTCCAGGGAGTGGTGTCGTTTCCAGGGAGTGGTGCAGTTTACAGGGAGTGGTGTTGTTTACAGGGAGTGGTGCAGTTTACAGTGAGTGGTGCAGTTTACAGGGAGTGGTGCAGTTTACAGGGAGTGCTGTAGTTTACAGAGAGTGGTGTAGTTTACAGGGAGTGGTGTAGTTTACAGGGAGTGGTGCAGTTTACAGGGAGTGGTGTAGTTTACATGGAGTTGTGTAGTTTACAGGGAATGATGCAGTTTACAGGGAGTGGTGCAGTTTACAGGGAGTGGTGTAGTTTACAGGGAGTTGGATAGTTTACAGGGAAAAATGCAGTTTACAGGGAGTGGTGTAGTTTACAGGGAGTGATGCAGTTTGCAGAGAGTTGTGTAGTTTACAGGGAGTGGTGCAGTTTACAGAGAGTGATGCAGTTTGCAGGGAATGGTGTCGTTTAAATGGAGCGGTGTAGTTTACAGGGAGTGATGCAGTTTACAGGGAGTGATGCAGTTTATAGGGAGTGGTGTAGTTTTCAGAGAGTGGTACAGTTTACAGCGTGTGGTGCAGTTTACAGGGTGTGATGCAGTTTACAGGGAGTGGTGTAGTTTACAGGGAGTGATGCAGTTTACAGGGAGTGATGCAGTTTACAGCAAGTGGTGTAGTTTACAGGGAGTGATGTACTTTACAGGGAGTGATGTACTTTACAGGGAGTGGTGAAGCTTACAGGGATTGATGCTGTTTCCAGTGAGGGGTGTAGTTTACAAGGAGTGATGCAGTTTACAGGGAGTGGTGTAGTTTACAGGGAGTGGTGTAGTTTACAGGGAGTGGTGTAGTTTACAGGGAGTGGTGAGGTTTACAGGGAGTTGTGTAGTTTACAGTGGGTGATGCAGTTTACAGGGAGTGGTGTAGTTTACAGGGAGTGGTGTAGTTTACAGGGAGTGGTGCAGTTTACAGGGAGTGGTGTAGTTTACATGGAGTTGTGTAGTTTACAGGGAATGATGCAGTTTACAGAGAGTGGTGTAGTTTTTAGGGAGTGGTGTAGTTTCCAGGGAGTGGTGCAGTTTACAGGGAGTGGTGTTGTTTACAGGGAGTGGTGCAGTTTACAGGGAGTTGTGTAGTTTAAAGGGAGTGATGCAGTTTACAGGGAGTGGTGTAGTTTACAGGGAGTGGTGTAGTTTACAGGGAGTGATGCAGTTTACAGAGAGTGGGGTAGTTAACTGGGTGTGGTGTAGTTTACAGGGAGTGGTGTAGTTTACAGGGAGTGTTGCAGTTTACAGGGAGTGGGGCAGTTTACAGGGAGTGGTGTAGTTTACAGGGAGTGGTGTAGTTTTCAGGGTGTGGTGCAGTTTACAGGTTGTGGTGTAGTTTACAGGGAATGATGCCCTTTACAGGGAGTGGTGTAGTTTACACGGAGTGGTGTAGTTTGCAGGGAGTGATGCAGTTTACAGGGAGTTGTGTAGATTACAGAGAGTGATGCAGTTTACAGAGAGTGGTGTAGTTTATTGGGAGTGATGTAGTTTACAGAGAGTGGTGTAGTTTACAGGTTGTGGTGCAGTTTACAGGGAGTGATGTAGTTTACAGGGAGTGGTGTAGTTTACAGGGAATGATGCAGTTTACAGGGAGTGATGCAGTTTACAGGGTGTGGTGTAGTTTACAGGGAGTGATGTACTTGACAGGAAGTGGTGCAGTTTACAGGGATTGAAGCAGTTTACAGGGAGTGGTGTAGTTTACAAGGAGTGGTGCAGTTTACAGGGAGTGGTGTATTTTGCAGGGAGTGGTGTAGTTTCCAGCGAGTGGTGTAGTTTACAAGGAGTTGTGTAGTTTACAGGGAGTGATGCAGTTTACAGGGAGTATTGTAGTTAACAGGGAGTGGTGTAGTTTACAGGGAGTGGTGCAGTTTACAGGGAGTGGTGTAGTTTACAGGGAGTGGTGTAGTTTACAGGGAGTGGTGTAGTTTACAGGGAGTGATGTACTTGACAGGAAGTGGTGCAGTTTACAGAGAGTGATGCAGTTTGCAGGGAATGGTGTCGTTTAAATGGAGCGGTGAGGTTTACAGGGAGTTGTGTAGTTTACAGCGAGTGGTGCAGTTTACAGGGAGTGGTGCAGTTTACAGAGAGTGATGCAGTTTGCAGGGAATGGTGTCGTTTAAATGGAGCGGTGAGGTTTACAGGGAGTTGTGTAGTTTACAGTGGGTGATGCAGTTTACAGGGAGTGGTGTAATTTACAGGGAGTGGTGTAGTTTACAGGGAGTGGTGCAGTTTACAGGGAGTGGTGTAGTTTACATGGAGTTGTGTAGTTTACAGGGAATTATGCAGTTTACAGAGAGTGGTGTAGTTTTTAGGGAGTGGTGTAGTTTCCAGGGAGTGGTGCAGATTACAGGGAGTGGTGTTGTTTACAGGGAGTGGTGCAGTTTACAGGGAGATGTGTAGTTTAAAGGGAGTGATGCAGTTTACAGGGAGTGGTGTAGTTTAAGGGAGTGGTGTAGTTTACAGGGCGTGATGCAGTTTGCAGAGAGTGGGGCAGTTAACTGGGTGTGGTTTAGTTTACAGGGAGTGGTGTAGTTTACAGGGAGTGTTGCAGTTTACAGGTAGTGGGGCAGTTTACAGGGAGTGGTGTAGTTTACAGGGAGTGGTGTAGTTTTCAGGGAGCGGTGCAGTTTACAGGGAGTGGGGCAGTTTACAGAGAGTGGTGTAGGTTTTAGGGAGTGGTGTAGTTTCCAGGGAGTGGTGCAGTTTACAGGGAGTGGTGTTTTTTTCAGGGAGTGGTGCAGTTTACAGTGAGTGGTGCAGTTTACAGGGAGTTGTGTAGTTTAAAGGGAGTGATGCAGTTTACAGGGAGTGGTGTAGTTTACAGTGAGTGGTGTAGTTTACAGGGAGTGATGCAGTTTACAGAGAGTGGGGTAGTTAACAGGGTGTGGTGTAGTTTACAGGGAGTGGTGTAGTTTACAGGGAGTGTTGCAGTTTACAGGGAGTGGTGTAGTTTAAAGGGAGTGATGCAGTTTACAGAGAGTGGGGTAGTTAACAGGGTGTGGTGTAGTTTACAGGGAGTGGTGTAGTTTACAGGGAGTGGTGTAGTTTACAGGGAGTGTTGCAGTTTACAGGGAGTGGGGCAGTTTACAGGGAGTGATGCAGTTTACAGGGAGTATTGTAGTTAACAGGGAGTGGTGTAGTTTACAGGGAGTGGTGCAGTTTACAGGGAGTGGTGTAGTTTACAGGGAGTTGGATAGTTTACAGGGAAAGATGCAGTTTACAGGGAGTGGTGTAGTTTACAGGGAGTGATGCAGTTTGCAGAGAGTTGTGAAGTTTACAGGGAGTGATGCAGTTTACAGGGAGTTGTGTAGTTTACAAGGAGTGATGCAGTTTACAGGGAGTGGTGTAGCTTACAGCGTGGTGCAGTTTACAGGGAGTGGTGCAGTTTACAGAGAGTGATGCAGTTTGCAGGGAATGGTGTCGTTTAAATGGAGCGGTGTAGTTTACAGGGAGTGATGCAGTTTACAGGGAGTGATGCAGTTTATAGGGAGTGGTGTAGTTTACAGAGAGTGGTACAGTTTACAGCGTGTGGTGCAGTTTACAGGGTGTGATGCAGTTTACAGGGAGTGATGTACTTTACAGGGAGTGATGTACTTTACAGGGAGTGGTGAAGTTTACAGGGATTGATGCTGTTTCCAGTGAGGAGTGTAGTTTACAAGGAGTGGTGCAGTTTTTGGGAGTGGTGTAGTTTACAGGGAGTGGTGTAGTTTACAGGGAGTGGTGTAGTTTACAGGGAGTGGTGGAGTTTACAGGGAGTGGTGTAGTTTACATGGAGTTGTGTAGTTTGCAGGGAGTTGTGTAGTTAAGAGGGAGTTGTGTAGTTTAATGGGAGTGATGCAATTTACAGGGAGTGGTGTAGTTTACAGGGAGTGGTGTAGTTTACAGGGAGTGATGCAGTTTACAGAGAGTGGTGCACTTTACAAGGGACTGTTTTCATTTACAGGGAGTGTTGCAGTTTACAGGGAGTGAGGCAGTTTACAGAGTGTGGTGTAGTTTACAGGGAGAGGTGTACTTCAGAGGGAGTGATGCAGTTTACAGGGAGTGATGCAGTTTACAGAGAGTGGTGTAGTTTACAGGGACTGGTGCAGTTTAGAGGGAGTGATGTAGTTTACAGGGAGTGTTGTAGTTTACATGGAATTATGCAGTTTACAGGGAGTGGTCTAGTTTACAGGGAGTGGTGCAGTTTACAGGGAGTGGTGTCGTTTACAGGGAGTGGTGTCGTTTACAGGGAATGGTGTAGTTTACAGCGAGTGGTGTAGTTTACAGGGAGTTGTGTAGTTTGCAGGGAGTGATGCAGTTGACAGGGAGTGGTGTAGTTTACAGGGAGTGGTGTAGTTTACAGGGAGTGGTGCAGTTTACAGGGAGTGGTTTAGTTTACAGGGAGTTGTGTAGTTTACAGGGAATGATGCTGTTTACAGTGAGTGGAGCAGTTTACAGGGAGTGACGCAGTTTACAGGGAGTATGCAGTTAACAGGGAGTGGTGAAGTTGACAGGGAGTGATGCAGTTTACAGGGAGTGGTGTAGTTTACAGGGAGTGGTGTAGTTTACAGGGAGTGGTTTAGTTTACAGGGAGTTGTGTAGTTTACAGGGAATTATGCAGTTTACAGGGAGTGGTGTAGTTTACAGGGAGTGGTGCAGTTTACAGGGAGTGGTGCAGTTTACAGGGAGTGGTGCAATTTACGGAGAGTGATGCAGTTTACAGGGAGTTGTGTAGTTTACAGGGAGTGATGCAGTTTACAGGGAGTGGTGTAGTTTACAGGGAGTGGTGCAGTTTACAGGGAGTGGTGCAGTTTACAGGGAGTGGTGCAGTTTACAGGGAGTGGTGCAGTTTACAGGGAGTGGTGCAGTTTACAGGGAGTGGTGCAGTTTACAGGGAGTGATGCAGTTTACAGGGAGTGGTGTAGTTTATAGGTTGTTGTGTAGTTTACAGGGAGTTGTGTAGTTTACAGGGAGTGGTGTAGTTTACAGAGTGGTGTAGTTTACAGAGTGGTGTAGTTTACAGGGAGTGGTGCAGTTTACAGGGAGTGGTGCAGTTTACAGGGAGTGGTGCAGTTTACAGGGAGTGGTGTAGTTTACATGGAGTTGTGTAGTTTACAGGGAATGATGCAGTTTACAGAGAGTGGTGTAGTTTTTAGGGAGTGGTGTAGTTTCCAGGGAGTGGTGCAGTTTACAGGGAGTGGTGTTGTTTACAGGGAGTGGTGCAGTTTGCAGGGAGTTGTGTAGTTTAAAGGGAGTGATGCAGTTTACAGGGAGTGGTGTAGTTTACAGGGAGTGGTGTAGTTTACAGGGAGTGTTGCAGTTTACAGGGAGTGGTGTAGTTTACAGGGAGTGGTGTAGTTTTCAGGGAGCGTTGCAGTGTACAGGGAGTGGTGTAGTTTACAGGGAATGATGCCCTTTACAGGGAGTGGTGTAGTTTACACGGAGTGGTGTAGTTTGCAGGGAGTGATGCAGTTTACAGAGAGTGGTGTAGTTTACATGGAGATGTGTAGTTTACAGTGAATGATGCAGTTTACAGAGAGTGGTGTAGGTTTTAGGGAGTGGTGTAGTTTCCAGGGAGTGGTGCAGTTTACAGGGAGTGGTGTTGTTTACAGGGAGTGGTGCAGTTTATAGTGAGTGGTGCAGTTTACAGGGAGTGGTGCAGTTTACAGGGAGTGATGCAGTTTACAGAGAGTGGTGTAGGTTTTAGGGAGTGGTGTAGTTTCCAGGGAGTGGTGCAGTTTACAGGGAGTGGTGTTTTTTTCAGGGAGTGGTGCAGTTTACAGTGAGTGGTGCAGTTTACAGGGAGTGATGTACTTGACAGGAAGTGGTGGAGATTACAGGGATTGAAGCAGTTTACAGGGAGTGGTGTAGTTTACAAGGAGTGGTGCAGTTTACAGGGAGTGGTGTATTTTGCAGGGAGTGGTGTAGTTTACAGGGAGTGGTGCAGTTTACAGGGAGTGGTGTAGTTTACAGGGAGTTGGATAGTTTACAGGGAAAGATGCAGTTTACAGGGAGTGGTGTAGTTTACAGGGAGTGATGCAGTTTGCAGAGAGTTGTGTAGTTTACAGGGAGTGGTGCAGTTTACAGGGAGTGATGCAATTTACAGGGAGTGGTGCAGTTTACAGGGAGTGGTGTAGTTTACAGGGAGTTGGATAGTTTACAGGGAAAGATGCAGTTTACAGGGAGTGGTGCAATTTACGGAGAGTGATGCAGTTAACAGGGAGTTGTGTAGTTTACAGGGAGTGATGCAGTTTACAGGGAGTGGTGTAGTTTACAGGGAGTGGTGCAGTTTACAGGGAGTGGTGCAGTTTACAGGGAGTGGTGCAGTTTACAGGGAGTGGTGCAGTTTACAGGGAGTGGTGCAGTTTACAGGGAGTGATGCAGTTTACAGGGAGTGATGCAGTTTACAGGGAGTGGTGTAGTTTATAGGGTGTTGTGTAGTTTACAGGGAGTTGTGTAGTTTAAAGTGAGTGATGCAGTTTACAGGGAGTGGTGTAGTTTACAAGGAGTGGTGTAGTTTACAGGGAGTGGTGTAGTTTACAGAGTGGTGTAGTTTACAGGGAGTGGTGCAGTTTACAGGGAGTGGTGCAGTTTACAGGGAGTGGTGCAGTTTACAGGGAGTTGTGTAGTTTACAGGGAATGATGCAGTTTACAGAGAGTGGTGTAGTTTTTAGGGAGTGGTGTAGTTTCCAGGGAGTGGTGCAGTTTACAGGGAGTGGTGTTGTTTACAGGGAGTGGTGCAGTTTGCAGGGAGTTGTGTAGTTTAAAGGGAGTGATGCAGTTTACAGGGAGTGGTGTAGTTTACAGGGAGTGGTGTAGTTTACAGGGAGTGTTGCAGTTTACAGGGAGTGGTGTAGTTTACAGGGAGTGGTGTAGTTTTCAGGGAGCGTTGCAGTGTACAGGGAGTGGTGTAGTTTACAGGGAATGATGCCCTTTACAGGGAGTGGTGTAGTTTACACGGAGTGGTGTAGTTTGCAGGGAGTGATGCAGTTTACAGAGAGTGGTGTAGTTTACATGGAGATGTGTAGTTTACAGTGAATGATGCAGTTTACAGAGAGTGGTGTAGGTTTTAGGGAGTGGTGTAGTTTCCAGGGAGTGGTGCAGTTTACAGGGAGTGGTGTTGTTTACAGGGAGTGGTGCAGTTTATAGTGAGTGGTGCAGTTTACAGGGAGTGGTGCAGTTTACAGGGAGTGATGCAGTTTACAGAGAGTGGTGTAGGTTTTAGGGAGTGGTGTAGTTTCCAGGGAGTGGTGCAGTTTACAGGGAGTGGTGTTTTTTTCAGGGAGTGGTGCAGTTTACAGTGAGTGGTGCAGTTTACAGGGAGTGATGTACTTGACAGGAAGTGGTGGAGATTACAGGGATTGAAGCAGTTTACAGGGAGTGGTGTAGTTTACAAGGAGTGGTGCAGTTTACAGGGAGTGGTGTATTTTGCAGGGAGTGGTGTAGTTTACAGGGAGTGGTGCAGTTTACAGGGAGTGGTGTAGTTTACAGGGAGTTGGATAGTTTACAGGGAAAGATGCAGTTTACAGGGAGTGGTGTAGTTTACAGGGAGTGATGCAGTTTGCAGAGAGTTGTGTAGTTTACAGGGAGTGGTGCAGTTTACAGGGAGTGATGCAATTTACAGGGAGTGGTGCAGTTTACAGGGAGTGGTGCAGTTTACAGGGAGTTGGATAGTTTACAGGGAAAGATGCAGTTTACAGGGAGTGGTGTAGTTTACAGGGATTGATGCAGTTTGCAGAGAGTTGTGTAGTTTACAGGGAGTGATGCAGTTTACAGGGAGTTGTGTAGTTTACAAGGAGTGATGCAGTTTACAGGGAGTGGTGTAGCTTACAGCGAGTGGTGCAGTTTACAGGGAGTGGTGCAGTTTACAGAGAGTGATGCAGTTTGCAGGGAATGGTGTCGTTTAAATGGAGCGGTGTAGTTTACAGGGAGCGATGCAGTTTACAGGGAGTGATGCAGTTTATAGGGAGTGGTGTAGTTTACAGAGAGTGGTACAGTTTACAGCGTGTGGTGCAGTTTACAGGGTGTGATGCAGTTTACAGGGAGTGGTGTAGTTTACAGGGAGTGATGCAGTTTGCAGGGAGTGATGCAGTTTACAGGGAGTGGTGTAGTTTACAGGGAGTGATGTACTTTACAGGGAGTGATGTACTTTACAGGGAGTGGTGAAGTTTACAGGGATTGATGCTCTTTCCAGTGAGGAGTGTAGTTTACAAGGAGTGGTGCAGTTTATAGGGAGTGGTGCAGTTTACAGTGAGTGGTGTAGTTTACAGGGAGTGGTGTAGTTTACAGGGAGTGGTGGAGTTTACAGGGAGTGGTGTAGTTTACATGGAGTTGTGTAGTTTACAGGGAGTTGTGTAGTTAAGAAGGAGTTGTGTAGTTTAATGGGAGTGATGCAATTTACATGGAGTGGTGTAGTTTACAGGAAGTGGTGTAGTTTACAGGGAGTGATGCAGTTTACAGAGAGTGGTGCAGTTTACAAGGGAGTGTTTTCGTTTACAGGGAGTGTTGCAGTTTACAGGGAGTGAGGCAGTTTACAGAGTGTGGTGTAGTTTACAGGGAGAGGTCTACTTCAGAGGGAGTGATGCAGTTTACAGGGAGTGATGCAGTTTACAGAGAGTGGTGTAGTTTACAGAGATTGGTGCAGTTTAGAGGGAGTGATGTAGTTTACAGGGAGTGTTGTAGTTTACATGGAATTATGCAGTTTACAGGGAGTGGTCTAGTTTACAGGGAGTGGTGCAGTTTACAGGGAGTGGTGTCGTTTACAGGGAGTGGTGTCGTTTACAGGGAATGGTGTAGTTTACAGCCAGTGGTGTAGTTTACAGGGAGTTGTGTAGTTTGCAGGGAGTGATGTAGTTTACAGGGAGTGATGCAGTTTACAGGGAGTGATGCAGTTTACAGCAAGTGGTGTAGTATACAGGGAGTGATGTACTTTTCAGGGAGTGATGTACTTTACAGGGAGTGGTGAAGTTTACAGGGATTGATGCTGTTTCCAGTGAGGGGTGTAGTTTACAAGGAGTGATGCTGTTTACAGTGGGTGATGCAGTTCACAGGGAGTGGTGTAGTTTACAGGGAGTGGTGTATTTTACAGGGAGTGGTGCAGTTTACAGGGAGTGGTGTAGTTTACATGGAGTTGTGTAGTTTACAGGGAATGATGCAGTTTACAGAGAGTGGTGTAGTTTTTAGGGAGTGGTGTAGTTTCCAGGGAGTGGTGCAGTTTACAGGGAGTGGTGTTGTTTACAGGGAGTGGTGCAGTTTACAAGGAGTTGTGTAGTTTATAGGGAGTGGTGTAGTTTACAGTGAGTGGTACAGTTTACAGCGTGTGGTGCAGTTTACAGGGTGTGATGCAGTTTACAGGGAGTGGTGCAGTTTACAGGGAGTGATGCAGTTTACAGGGAGTGATGCAGTTTACAGCAAGTGGTGTAGTTTACAGGGAGTGATGTACTTTACAGTGGGTGATGTACTTTACAGGGAGTGGTGAAGTTTACAGGGATTGATGCTGTTTCCAGTGAGGGGTGTAGTTTACAAGGAGTGATGCAGTTTACAGGGAGTGGTGTAGTTTCCAGGGAGTGGTGTAGTTTCCAGGGAGTGGTGCAGTTTACAGGGAGTGGTGTAGTTTACATGGAGTTGTGTCGTTTACAGGGAATGATGCAGTTTACAGAGAGTGGCGTAGTTTTTAGGGAGTGGTGTCGTTTCCAGGGAGTGGTGCAGTTTACAGGGAGTGGTGTTGTTTACAGGGATTGGTGCAGTTTACAGGGAGTGGTGTTGTTTACAGGGAGTGGTGCAGTTTACAGGGAGTTGTGTAGTTTAAAGGGAGTGATGCAGTTTACAGGGAGTGGTGTAGTTTACAGAGAGTTGTGCAGTTTACAGGGAGTGGTGCAGTTTACAGAGAGTGATGCAGTTTGCAGGGAATGGTGTAGTTTAAATGGAGTGGTGTAGTTTACAGGGAGTGATGCAGTTTACAGTGGGTGATGCAGTTTATAGGGAGTGGTGTAGTTTACAGAGAGTGGTACAGTTTACAGCGTGTGGTGCAGTTTACAGGGTGTGATGCAGTTTACAGGGAGTGGTGTAGTTTACAGGGTGTGATGCAGTTTACAGGGAGTGATGCAGTTTACAGCAAGTGGTGTAGTTTACAGGGAGTGATGTACTTTACAGGGAGTGATGTACTTTACAGGGAGTGGTGAAGTTTACAGGGATTGATGCTGTTTCCAGTGAGGGGTGTAGTTTACAGGGAGTGATGCTGTTTACAGGGAGTGGTGTAGTTTACAGGGAGTGGTGTAGTTTACAGGGAGTGGTGTAGTTTACAGGGAGTGGTGAGGTTTACAGGGAGTTGTGTAGTTTACAGTGGGTGATGCAGTTTACAGGGAGTGGTGTAGTTTACAGGGAGTGGTGTAGTTTATAGGGAGTGGTGCAGTTTACAGGGAGTGGTGTAGTTTACATGGAGTTGTGTAGTTTACAGGGAATGATGCAGTTTACAGAGAGTGGTGTAGTTTTTTGGGAGTGGTGTAGTTTCCAGGGAGTGGTGCAGTTTACAGGGAGTGGTGTTGTTTACAGGGAGTGGTGCAGTTTACAGGGAGTTGTGTAGTTTAAAGGGAGTGATGCAGTTTTCAGGGAGTGGTGTAGTTTACAGGGAGTGGTGTAGTTTACAGGGAGTGATGCAGTTTACAGAGAGTGGGGTAGTTAACTGGGTGTGGTGTAGTTTACAGGGAGTGGTGTAGTTTACAGGGAGTGTTGCAGTTTACAGGGAGTGGGGCAGTTTACAGGGAGTGGTGTAGTTTACAGGGAGTGGTGTAGTTTTCAGGGAGTGGTGCAGTTTACAGGGAGTGGTGTAGTTTACAGGGAATGGTGTAGTTTGCAGGGAGTGATGCAGTTTACAGGGAGTTGTGTAGTTTACAGAGAGTGATGCAGTTTACAGAGAGTGGTGCCGTTTATGGGGAGTGATGTAGTTTACAGAGAGTGGTGTAGTTTACAGGGTGTGGTGCAGTTTACAGGGAGTGATGTAGTTTACAGGGAGTGGTGTAGTTTACAGGGAATTATGCAGTTTACAGGGAGTGATGCAGTTTACAGGGAGTGGTGTAGTTTACAGGGAGTGATGTACTTGACAGGAAGTGGTGGAGATTACAGGGATTGAAGCAGTTTACAGGGAGTGGTGTAGTTTACAAGGAGTGGTGCAGTTTACAGGGAGTGGTGTATTTTGCAGGGAGTGGTGTAGTTTACAGGGAGTGGTGCAGTTTACAGGGAGTGGTGTAGTTTACAGGGAGTTGGATAGTTTACAGGGAAAGATGCTGTTTACAGGGAGTGGTGTAGTTTACAGGGAGTGATGCAGTTTGCAGAGAGTTGTGTAGTTTACAGGGAGTGGTGCAGTTTACAGGGAGTGGTGTAGTTTACAGGGCGTTGTGTAGTTAACAGTGAGTTGTGTAGGTTAAAGGGAGTGATGCAGTTTACAGGGAGTGGTGTAGTTTACAGGGAGTGTTGCAGTTTACAGGGAGTGGGGCAGTTTACAAGGAGTGGTGTACTTTACAGGGAGTGGTGTAATTTACAGGGAATGTTGTAGTTTACAGGGAGTTGTGCAGTTTACAGGGAGTGGTGTAGTTTACAGGGAGTGTTGCAGTTTACAGGGAGTGGGGCAGTTTACAGGGAGTGGTGTAGTTTACAGGGAGTGGTGTAGTTTTCAGGGAGTGGTGCAGTTTACAGGGAGTGGTGTAGTTTACAGGGAATGGTGTAGTTTGCAGGGAGTGATGCAGTTTACAGGGAGTTGTGTAGTTTACAGAGAGTGATGCAGTTTACAGAGAGTGGTGCCGTTTATGGGGAGTGATGTAGTTTACAGAGAGTGGTGTAGTTTACAGGGTGTGGTGCAGTTTACAGGGAGTGATGTAGTTTACAGGGAGTGGTGTAGTTTACAGGGAATTATGCAGTTTACAGGGAGTGATGCAGTTTACAGGGAGTGGTGTAGTTTACAGGGAGTGATGTACTTGACAGGAAGTGGTGGAGATTACAGGGATTGAAGCAGTTTACAGGGAGTGGTGTAGTTTACAAGGAGTGGTGCAGTTTACAGGGAGTGGTGTATTTTGCAGGGAGTGGTGTAGTTTACAGGGAGTGGTGCAGTTTACAGGGAGTGGTGTAGTTTACAGGGAGTTGGATAGTTTACAGGGAAAGATGCAGTTTACAGGGAGTGGTGTAGTTTACAGGGAGTGATGCAGTTTGCAGAGAGTTGTGTAGTTTACAGGGAGTGGTGCAGTTTACAGGGAGTGGTGTAGTTTACAGGGCGTTGTGTAGTTAACAGTGAGTTGTGTAGGTTAAAGGGAGTGATGCAGTTTACAGGGAGTGGTGTAGTTTACAGGGAGTGGTGCAGTTTACAGGGAGTGGGGCAGTTTACAAGGAGTGGTGTACTTTACAGGGAGTGGTGTAATTTACAGGGAATGTTGTAGTTTACAGGGAGTTGTGCAGTTTACAGGGAGTGGTGGAGTTTACAGGGAGTGATGCAGTATACAGGGAGTGTTGTTTACAGAGAGTGGAGCAGTTTACATGGAGTGGTGCAGTTTACAGGGAGTGGTGTAGTTTACAGAGAGTGGTGTTGTTTACAGAGTGTGGTGCAGTTTGCAGGGAGTGATGGAGTTTACAGGGAGTGATGCAGTTTACATGGCATGATGCAGATAGAGTGGTGCAGTTTACAGGGAGTGGTGTAGTTTACAGAGAGTGGTGCAGTTTACAGGGAGTGGTGTAGTTTACAGGGAGTGGTGTAGTTTACAGGGAGTGGTGTAGTTTTCAGGGAGTGGTGCAGTTTACAGGGAGTGGTGTAGTTTACAGTGAATGATGCCCTTTACAGGGAGTGGTGTAGTTTACAGGGAGTGGTGTAGTTTACAGGGAGTGATGCAGTTTACAGGGAGTTGTGTAGTTTAGAGAGTGATGCAGTTTACAGAGAGTGGTGTAGTTTATGGGGAGTGATGTAGTTTACAGAGAGTGGTGTAGTTTACAGGGTGTGGTGCAGTTTACAGGGAGTGATGTAGTTTGCAGGGAGTGGTGTAGTTTACAGGGAATGATGCAGTTTACAGGGAGTGATGCAATTTACAGGGACTGGTGTAGTTTACAGGGAGTGATGTACTTGACAGGAAGTGGTGAAGTTTACAGGGATTGAAGCAGTTTACAGGGAGTGGTGTAGTTTACAAGGAGTGGTGCAGTTTACAGGGAGTGGTGTATTTTGCAGGGAGTGGTGTAGTTTACAGGGAGTGGTGCAGTTTACAGGGAGTGGTGTAGTTTACAGGGAGTTGGATAGTTTACAGGGAAAGATGCAGTTTACAGGGAGTGGTGTAGTTTACAGGGAGTGATGCAGTTTGCAGAGAGTTGTGTAGTTTACAGGGAGTGGTGCAGTTTACAGGGAGTGGTGTAGTTTACAGGGAGTGGTGCAGTTTACAGAGAGTGGTGTAGTTTACATGGAGATGTGTAGTTTACAGTGAATGATGCAGTTTACAGAGAGTGGTGTAGGTTTTAGGGAGTGGTGTAGTTTCCAGGGAGTGGTGCAGTTTACAGGGAGTGGTGTTGTTTACAGGGAGTGGTGCAGTTTATAGTGAGTGGTGCAGTTTACAGGGAGTGGTGCAGTTTACAGGGAGTGATGCAGTTTACAGAGAGTGGTGTAGGTTTTAGGGAGTGGTGTAGTTTCCAGGGAGTGGTGCAGTTTACAGGGAGTGGTGTTTTTTTCAGGGAGTGGTGCAGTTTACAGTGAGTGGTGCAGTTTACAGGGAGTGATGTACTTGACAGGAAGTGGTGGAGATTACAGGGATTGAAGCAGTTTACAGGGAGTGGTGTAGTTTACAAGGAGTGGTGCAGTTTACAGGGAGTGGTGTATTTTGCAGGGAGTGGTGTAGTTTACAGGGAGTGGTGCAGTTTACAGGGAGTGGTGTAGTTTACAGGGAGTTGGATAGTTTACAGGGAAAGATGCAGTTTACAGGGAGTGGTGTAGTTTACAGGGAGTGATGCAGTTTGCAGAGAGTTGTGTAGTTTACAGGGAGTGGTGCAGTTTACAGGGAGTGATGCAATTTACAGGGAGTGGTGCAGTTTACAGGGAGTGGTGTAGTTTACAGGGAGTTGGATAGTTTACAGGGAAAGATGCAGTTTACAGGGAGTGGTGTAGTTTACAGGGATTGATGCAGTTTGCAGAGAGTTGTGTAGTTTACAGGGAGTGATGCAGTTTACAGGGAGTTGTGTAGTTTACAAGGAGTGATGCAGTTTACAGGGAGTGGTGTAGCTTACAGCGAGTGGTGCAGTTTACAGGGAGTGGTGCAGTTTACAGAGAGTGATGCAGTTTGCAGGGAGTGGTGCAATTTACGGAGAGTGATGCAGTTAACAGGGAGTTGTGTAGTTTACAGGGAGTGATGCAGTTTACAGGGAGTGGTGTAGTTTACAGTGAGTGGTGCAGTTTACAGGGAGTGGTGCAGTTTACAGGGAGTGGTGCAGTTTACAGGGAGTGGTGCAGTTTACAGGGAGTGGTGCAGTTTACAGGGAGTGATGCAGTTTACAGGGAGTGATGCAGTTTACAGGGAGTGGTGTAGTTTATAGGGTGTTGTGTAGTTTACAGGGAGTTGTGTAGTTTAAAGTGAGTGATGCAGTTTACAGGGAGTGGTGTAGTTTACAAGGAGTGGTGTAGTTTACAGGGAGTGGTGTAGTTTACAGAGTGGTGTAGTTTACAGAGTGGTGTAGTTTACAGGGAGTGGTGCAGTTTACAGGGAGTGGTGCAGTTTACAGGGAGTGGTGCAGTTTACAGGGAGTGGTGCAGTTTACAGGGAGTGGTGTAGTTTACATGGAGTTGTGTAGTTTACAGGGAATGATGCAGTTTACAGAGAGTGGTGTAGTTTTTAGGGAGTGGTGTAGTTTCCAGGGAGTGGTGCAGTTTACAGGGAGTGGTGTTGTTTACAGGGAGTGGTGCAGTTTGCAGGGAGTTGTGTAGTTTAAAGGGAGTGATGCAGTTTATAGGGAGTGGTGTAGTTTACAGGGAGTGGTGTAGTTTACAGGGAGTGTTGCAGTTTACAGGGAGTGGTGTAGTTTACAGGGAGTGGTGTAGTTTTCAGGGAGCGTTGCAGTGTACAGGGAGTGGTGTAGTTTACAGGGAATGATGCCCTTTACAGGGAGTGGTGTAGTTTACACGGAGTGGTGTAGTTTGCAGGGAGTGATGCAGTTTACAGAGAGTGGTGTAGTTTACATGGAGATGTGTAGTTTACAGTGAATGATGCAGTTTACAGAGAGTGGTGTAGGTTTTAGGGAGTGGTGTAGTTTCCAGGGAGTGGTGCAGTTTACAGGGAGTGGTGTTGTTTACAGGGAGTGGTGCAGTTTATAGTGAGTGGTGCAGTTTACAGGGAGTGGTGCAGTTTACAGGGAGTGATGCAGTTTACAGAGAGTGGTGTAGGTTTTAGGGAGTGGTGTAGTTTCCAGGGAGTGGTGCAGTTTACAGGGAGTGGTGTTTTTTTCAGGGAGTGGTGCAGTTTACAGTGAGTGGTGCAGTTTACAGGGAGTGATGTACTTGACAGGAAGTGGTGGAGATTACAGGGATTGAAGCAGTTTACAGGGAGTGGTGTAGTTTACAAGGAGTGGTGCAGTTTACAGGGAGTGGTGTATTTTGCAGGGAGTGGTGTAGTTTACAGGGAGTGGTGCAGTTTACAGGGAGTGGTGTAGTTTACAGGGAGTTGGATAGTTTACAGGGAAAGATGCAGTTTACAGGGAGTGGTGTAGTTTACAGGGAGTGATGCAGTTTGCAGAGAGTTGTGTAGTTTACAGGGAGTGGTGCAGTTTACAGGGAGTGATGCAATTTACAGGGAGTGGTGCAGTTTACAGGGAGTGGTGTAGTTTACAGGGAGTTGGATAGTTTACAGGGAAAGATGCAGTTTACAGGGAGTGGTGTAGTTTACAGGGATTGATGCAGTTTGCAGAGAGTTGTGTAGTTTACAGGGAGTGATGCAGTTTACAGGGAGTTGTGTAGTTTACAAGGAGTGATGCAGTTTACAGGGAGTGGTGTAGCTTACAGCGAGTGGTGCAGTTTACAGGGAGTGGTGCAGTTTACAGAGAGTGATGCAGTTTGCAGGGAATGGTGTCGTTTAAATGGAGCGGTGTAGTTTACAGGGAGCGATGCAGTTTACAGGGAGTGATGCAGTTTATAGGGAGTGGTGTAGTTTACAGAGAGTGGTACAGTTTACAGCGTGTGGTGCAGTTTACAGGGTGTGATGCAGTTTGCAGGGAATGGTGTCGTTTAAATGGAGTGGTGTAGTTTACAGGGAGCGATGCAGTTTACAGGGAGTGATGCAGTTTATAGGGAGTGGTGTAGTTTACAGAGAGTGGTACAGTTTACAGCGTGTGGTGCAGTTTACAGGGTGTGATGCAGTTTACAGGGAGTGGTGTAGTTTACAGGGAGTGATGCAGTTTGCAGGGAGTGATGCAGTTTACAGAGAGTGGTGTAGTTTACAGAGATTGGTGCAGTTTAGAGGGAGTGATGTAGTTTACAGGGAGTGTTGTAGTTTACATGGAATTATGCAGTTTACATGGAGTGGTGTAGTTTACAGGAAGTGGTGTAGTTTACAGGGAGTGATGCAGTTTACAGAGAGTGGTGCAGTTTACAAGGGAGTGTTTTCGTTTACAGGGAGTGTTGCAGTTTACAGGGAGTGAGGCAGTTTACAGAGTGTGGTGTAGTTTACAGGGAGAGGTCTACTTCAGAGGGAGTGATGCAGTTTACAGGGAGTGATGCAGTTTACAGAGAGTGGTGTAGTTTACAGAGATTGGTGCAGTTTAGAGGGAGTGATGTAGTTTACAGGGAGTGTTGTAGTTTACATGGAATTATGCAGTTTACAGGGAGTGGTCTAGTTTACAGGGAGTGGTGCAGTTTACAGGGAGTGGTGTCGTTTACAGGGAG
Source organism: Pristiophorus japonicus (assembly GCF_044704955.1). Lineage (NCBI taxonomy): Eukaryota > Metazoa > Chordata > Chondrichthyes > Pristiophoridae > Pristiophorus > Pristiophorus japonicus. Next base: position 176,869,661 of record NC_091983.1, on the reverse strand, counting down.
TGGTGTCGTTTACAGGGAATGGTGTAGTTTACAGCCAGTGGTGTAGTTTACAGGGAGTTGTGTAGTTTGCAGGGAGTGATGTAGTTTACAGGGAGTGATGCAGTTTACAGGGAGTGATGCAGTTTACAGCAAGTGGTGTAGTATACAGGGAGTGATGTACTTTTCAGGGAGTGATGTACTTTACAGGGAGTGGTGAAGTTTACAGGGATTGATGCTGTTTCCAGTGAGGGGTGTAGTTTACAAGGAGTGATGCTGTTTACAGTGGGTGATGCAGTTCACAGGGAGTGGTGTAGTTTACAGGGAGTGGTGTATTTTACAGGGAGTGGTGCAGTTTACAGGGAGTGGTGTAGTTTACATGAAGTTGTGTAGTTTACAGGGAATGATGCAGTTTACAGAGAGTGGTGTAGTTTTTAGGGAGTGGTGTAGTTTCCAGGGAGTGGTGCAGTTTACAGGGAGTGGTGTTGTTTACAGGGAGTGGTGCAGTTTACAAGGAGTTGTGTAGTTTATAGGGAGTGGTGTAGTTTACAGTGAGTGGTACAGTTTACAGCGTGTGGTGCAGTTTACAGGGTGTGATGCAGTTTACAGGGAGTGATGCAGTTTACAGGGATTGATGCAGTTTACAGCAAGTGGTGTAGTTTACAGGGAGTGATGTACTTTACAGTGGGTGATGTACTTTACAGGGAGTGGTGAAGTTTACAGGGATTGATGCTGTTTCCAGTGAGGGGTGTAGTTTACAAGGAGTGATGCAGTTTACAGGGAGTGGTGTAGTTTCCAGGGAGTGGTGTAGTTTCCAGGGAGTGGTGCAGTTTACAGGGAGTGGTGTAGTTTACATGGAGTTGTGTCGTTTACAGGGAATGATGCAGTTTACAGAGAGTGGTGTAGTTTTTAGGGAGTGGTGTCGTTTCCAGGGAGTGGTGCAGTTTACAGGGAGTGGTGTTGTTGACAGGGATTGGTGCAGTTTACAGGGAGTGGTGTTGTTTACAGGGAGTGGTGCAGTTTACAGGGAGTTGTGTAGTTTAAAGGGAGTGATGCAGTTTACAGGGAGTGGTGTAGTTTACAGAGAGTGGTGCAGTTTACAGGGAGTGGTGCAGTTTACAGAGAGTGATGCAGTTTGCAGGGAATGGTGTAGTTTAAATGGAGTGGTGTAGTTTACAGGGAGTGATGCAGTTTACAGTGGGTGATGCAGTTTATAGGGAGTGGTGTAGTTTACAGAGAGTGGTACAGTTTACAGCGTGTGGTGCAGTTTACAGGGTGTGATGCAGTTTACAGGGAGTGGTGTAGTTTACAGGGTGTGATGCAGTTTACAGGGAGTGATGCAGTTTACAGCAAGTGGTGTAGTTTACAGGGAGTGATGTACTTTACAGGGAGTGATGTACTTTACAGGGAGTGGTGAAGTTTACAGGGATTGATGCTGTTTCCAGTGAGGGGTGTAGTTTACAGGGAGTGATGCTGTTTACAGGGAGTGGTGTAGTTTACAGGGAGTGGTGTAGTTTACAGGGAGTGGTGTAGTTTACAGGGAGTGGTGAGGTTTACAGGGAGTTGTGTAGTTTACAGTGGGTGATGCAGTTTACAGGGAGTGGTGTAGTTTACAGGGAGTGGTGTAGTTTATAGGGAGTGGTGCAGTTTACAGGGAGTGGTGTAGTTTACATGGAGTTGTGTAGTTTACAGGGAATGATGCAGTTTACAGAGAGTGGTGTAGTTTTTTGGGAGTGGTGTAGTTTCCAGGGAGTGGTGCAGTTTACAGGGAGTGGTGTTGTTTACAGGGAGTGGTGCAGTTTACAGGGAGTTGTGTAGTTTAAAGGGAGTGATGCAGTTTTCAGGGAGTGGTGTAGTTTACAGGGAGTGGTGTAGTTTACAGGGAGTGATGCAGTTTACAGAGAGTGGGGTAGTTAACTGGGTGTGGTGTAGTTTACAGGGAGTGGTGTAGTTTACAGGGAGTGTTGCAGTTTACAGGGAGTGGGGCAGTTTACAGGGAGTGGTGTAGTTTACAGGGAGTGGTGTAGTTTTCAGGGAGTGGTGCAGTTTACAGGGAGTGGTGTAGTTTACAGGGAATGGTGTAGTTTGCAGGGAGTGATGCAGTTTACAGGGAGTTGTGTAGTTTACAGAGAGTGATGCAGTTTACAGAGAGTGGTGCCGTTTATGGGGAGTGATGTAGTTTACAGAGAGTGGTGTAGTTTACAGGGTGTGGTGCAGTTTACAGGGAGTGATGTAGTTTACAGGGAGTGGTGTAGTTTACAGGGAATTATGCAGTTTACAGGGAGTGATGCAGTTTACAGGGAGTGGTGTAGTTTACAGGGAGTGATGTACTTGACAGGAAGTGGTGGAGATTACAGGGATTGAAGCAGTTTACAGGGAGTGGTGTAGTTTACAAGGAGTGGTGCAGTTTACAGGGAGTGGTGTATTTTGCAGGGAGTGGTGTAGTTTACAGGGAGTGGTGCAGTTTACAGGGAGTGGTGTAGTTTACAGGGAGTTGGATAGTTTACAGGGAAAGATGCAGTTTACAGGGAGTGGTGTAGTTTACAGGGAGTGATGCAGTTTGCAGAGAGTTGTGTAGTTTACAGGGAGTGGTGCAGTTTACAGGGAGTGGTGTAGTTTACAGGGCGTTGTGTAGTTAACAGTGAGTTGTGTAGGTTAAAGGGAGTGATGCAGTTTACAGGGAGTGGTGTAGTTTACAGGGAGTGTTGCAGTTTACAGGGAGTGGGGCAGTTTACAAGGAGTGGTGTACTTTACAGGGAGTGGTGTAATTTACAGGGAATGTTGTAGTTTACAGGGAGTTGTGCAGTTTACAGGGAGTGGTGGAGTTTACAGGGAGTGATGCAGTATACAGGGAGTGTTGTTTACAGAGAGTGGAGCAGTTTACATGGAGTGGTGCAGTTTACAGGGAGTGGTGTAGTTTACAGAGAGTGGTGTTGTTTACAGAGTGTGGTGCAGTTTACAGGGAGTGATGGAGTTTACAGGGAGTGATGCAGTTTACATGGCATGATGCAGATAGAGTGGTGCAGTTTACAGGGAGTGGTGTAGTTTACAGAGAGTGGTGCAGTTTACAGGGAGTGGTGTAGTTTACAGGGAGTGGTGTAGTTTACAGGGAGTGGTGTAGTTTTCAGGGAGTGGTGCAGTTTACAGGGAGTGGTGTAGTTTACAGTGAATGATACCCTTTACAGGGAGTGGTGTAGTTTACAGGGAGTGGTGTAGTTTACAGGGAGTGATGCAGTTTACAGGGAGTTGTGTAGTTTAGAGAGTGATGCAGTTTACAGAGAGTGGTGTAGTTTATGGGGAGTGATGTAGTTTACAGAGAGTGGTGTAGTTTACAGGGTGTGGTGCAGTTTACAGGGAGTGATGTAGTTTGCAGGGAGTGGTGTAGTTTACAGGGAATGATGCAGTTTACAGGGAGTGATGCAATTTACAGGGACTGGTGTAGTTTACAGGGAGTGATGTACTTGACAGGAAGTGGTGAAGTTTACAGGGATTGAAGCAGTTTACAGGGAGTGGTGTAGTTTACAAGGAGTGGTGCAGTTTACAGGGAGTGGTGTATTTTGCAGGGAGTGGTGTAGTTTACAGGGAGTGGTGCAGTTTACAGGGAGTGGTGTAGTTTACAGGGAGTTGGATAGTTTACAGGGAAAGATGCAGTTTACAGGGAGTGGTGTAGTTTACAGGGAGTGATGCAGTTTGCAGAGAGTTGTGTAGTTTACAGGGAGTGGTGCAGTTTACAGGGAGTGGTGTAGTTTACAGGGCGTTGTGTAGTTAACAGTGAGTTGTGTAGGTTAAAGGGAGTGATGCAGTTTACAGGGAGTGGTGTAGTTTACAGGGAGTGTTGCAGTTTACAGGGAGTGGGGCAGTTTACAAGGAGTGGTGTACTTTACAGGGAGTGGTGTAATTTACAGGGAGTGTTGTAGTTTACAGGGAGTTGTGCAGTTTACAGGGAGTGGTGGAGTTTACAGGGAGTGATGCAGTATACAGGGAGTGTTGTTTACAGAGAGTGGAGCAGTTTACATGGAGTGGTGCAGTTTACAGGGAGTGGTGTAGTTTACAGAGAGTGGTGTTGTTTACAGAGTGTGGTGCAGTTTACAGGGAGTGATGGAGTTTACAGGGAGTGATGCAGTTTACATGGCATGATGCAGATAGAGTGGTGCAGTTTACAGGGAGTGGTGTAGTTTACAGAGAGTGGTGCAGTTTACAGGGAGTGGTGTAGTTTACAGGGAGTGGTGTAGTTTACAGGGAGTGGTGTAGTTTTCAGGGAGTGGTGCAGTTTACAGGGAGTGGTGTAGTTTACAGTGAATGATGCCCTTTACAGGGAGTGGTGTAGTTTACAGGGAGTGGTGTAGTTTACAGGGAGTGATGCAGTTTACAGGGAGTTGTGTAGTTTAGAGAGTGATGCAGTTTACAGAGAGTGGTGTAGTTTATGGGGAGTGATGTAGTTTACAGAGAGTGGTGTAGTTTACAGGGTGTGGTGCAGTTTACAGGGAGTGATGTAGTTTGCAGGGAGTGGTGTAGTTTACAGGGAATGATGCAGTTTACAGGGAGTGATGCAATTTACAGGGACTGGTGTAGTTTACAGGGAGTGATGTACTTGACAGGAAGTGGTGAAGTTTACAGGGATTGAAGCAGTTTACAGGGAGTGGTGTAGTTTACAAGGAGTGGTGCATTTTACAGGGAGTGGTGTAGTTTACAGGGAGTGGTGTAGTTTCCAGCGAGTAGTGTAGTTTACAAGGAGTTGTGTAGTTCACAGGGTGTGATGCAGTTTACAGGGAGTATTGTAGTTAACAGGGAGTGGTGTAGATTACAGGGAGTGGTGCAGTTTACAGGGAATGGTGTAGTTTACAGGGAGTTGGATAGTTTACAGGGAAAGATGCAGTTTACAGGGAGTGGTGTAGTTTACAGGGAGTGATGCAGTTTGCAGAGAGTTGTGTAGTTTACAGGGAGTGATGCAGTTTACAGGGAGTTGTGTAGTTTACAAGGAGTGATGCAGTTTACAGGGAGTGGTGTAGTTTACAGCGAGTGGTGCAGTTTACATGGAGTGGTGCAGTTTACAGAGAGTGATGCAGTTTGCAGGGAATGGTGTCGTTTAAATGGAGCGGGCTAGTTTACAGGGAGTGATGCAGTTTACAGGGAGTGATGCAGTTTATAGGGAGTGGTGTAGTTTACAGAGAGTGGTACAGTTTACAGCGTGTGGTGCAGTTTACAGGGTGTGATGCAGTTTACAGGGAGTGGTGTAGTTTACAGGGAGTGATGCAGTTTACAGGGAGTGATGCAGTTTACAGGGAGTGGTGTAGTTTACAGGGAGTGATGTACTTTACAGGGAGTGATGTACTTTACAGGGAGTGGTGAAGTTTACAGGGATTGATGCTGTTTCCAGTGAGGGGTGTAGTTTACAAGGAGTGGTGCAGTTTATAGGGAGTGGTGTAGTTTACAGGGAGTGGTGTTGTTTACAGGGAGTGGTGCAGTTTACAGTGAGTGGTGCAGTTTACAGAGAGTGGTGCAGTTTACAGGGAGTGATGCAGTTTACAGGGAGTGGTGTAGTTTACAGTGCGTTGTGTAGTTAATAGTGAGTTGTGTGGTTTAAAGGGAGTGGTGTAGTTTACAGGGAGTGGTGTAGTTTACAGGGAGTGTTGCAGTTTGCAGGGAGTGGGGCAGTTTACAGGGAGTGGTGTAGTTTACAGGGAGTGATGCAGTTTACAGGGAGTGGTGTCGTTTACAGAGATTGATGCAGTTTACAGGGAGTGGTGCAGTTTACAGGGAGTGCTGTAGTTTACAGAGAGTGGTGTAGTTTACAGGGAGTGGTGCAGTTTACAGAGAGTGATGCAGTTTGCAGGGAATGGTGTAGTTTAAATGGAGCGGTGTAGTTTGCAGGGAGTGATGCAGTTTACAGGGAGTGATGCAGTCTATAGGGAGTGGTGTAGTTTACAGAGAGTGGTACAGTTTACAGCGTGTGGTGCAGTTTACAGGGTGTGATGCAGTTTTCAGGGAGTGGTGTAGTTTACAGGGAGTGATGCAGTTTACAGGGAGTGATGCAGTTTACAGCAAGTGGTGTAGTTTACAGGGAGTGATGTACTTTACAGGGAGTGATGTACTTTACAGGGAGTGGTGAAGTTTACAGGGATTGATGCTGTTTCCAGTGAGGGGTGTAGTTTACAAGGAGTGATGCAGTTTACAGTGAGTGGTGTAGTTTACAGGGAGTGGTGTAGTTTACAGGGAGTGGTGTAGTTTACAGGGAGTGGTGAGGTTTACAGGGAGTTGTGTAGTTTACAGGGAATGATGCAGTTTACAGAGAGTGGTGTAGTTTTTAGGGAGTGGTGTCGTTTGCAGGGAGTGGTGCAGTTTACAGGGAATGGTGTTGTTTACAGGGAGTGGTGCAGTTTACAGGGAGTGGTGTTGTTTACAGGGAGTGGTGCAGTTTACAGGGAGTTGTGTAGTTTAAAGGGCGTGATGCAGTTTCCAGGGAGTGGTGTAGTTTACAGAGAGTGGTGCAGTTTACAGGGAGTGGTGCAGTTTACAGAGAGTGATGCAGTTTGCAGGGAATGGTGCAGTTTAAATGGAGCAGTGTAGTTTACAGGGAGTGATGCAGTTTACAGGGAGTGATGCAGTTTATGGGCGGTGGTGTAGTTTACAGAGAGTGGGACAGTTTACAGCGTGTGGTGCAGTTTACAGGGTGTGATGCAGTTTACAGGGAGTGGTGTAGTTTACAAGGAGTGATGCAGTTTACAGGGAGTGATGCAGTTTACAGCAAGTGGTGTAGTTTACAGGGAGTGATGTACTTTACAGGGAGTGATGTACTTTACAGGGAGTGGTGAAGTTTACAGGGATTGATGCTGTTTCCAGTGAGGGGTGTAGTTTACAAGGAGTGATGCTGTTTACAGGGAGTGGTGTGGTTTACAGGGAGTGGTGTAGTTTACAGGGAGTGGTGTAGTTTACAGGGAGTGGTGAGGTTAACAGGGAGTTGTGTAGTTTACAGTGGGTGATGCAGTTTACAGGGAGTGGTGTAGTTTACAGGGAGTGGTGTAGTTTACAGGGAGTGGTGCAGTTTACAGGGAGTGGTGTAGTTTTCATGGAGTTGTGTAGTTTACAGGGAATGATGCAGTTTACAGAGAGTGGTGTAGTTTTTAGGGAGTGGTGTAGTTTCCAGGGAGTGGTGCAGTTTACAGGGAGTGGTGTTGTTTACAGGGAGTGGTGCAGTTTACAGGGAGTTGTGTAGTTTATAGGGAGTGGTGTAGTTTACAGAGAGTGGTACAGTTTACAGCGTGTGGTGCAGTTTACAGGGTGTGATGCAGTTTACAGGGAGTGGTGTAGTTTACAGGGAGTGATGCAGTTTACAGGGAGTGATGCAGTTTACAGCAAATGGTGTAGTTTACAGGGAGTGATGTACTTTACAGGGAGTGGTGAAGTTTACAGGGATTGATGCTGTTTCCAGTGAGGGGTGTAGTTTACAAGGAGTGATGCAGTTTACAGGGAGTGGTGTAGTTTACAGGGAGTGGTGTAGTTTACAGGGAGTGGTGTAGTTTACAGGGAGTGGTGAGGTTTACAGGGAGTTGTGTAGTTTACAGTGGGTGATGTAGTTTACAGGGAGTGGTGTAGTTTACAGGGAGTGGTGTAGTTTACAGGGAGTGCTGCAGTTTACAGGGAGTGGTGTAGTTTACATGGAGTTGTGTAGTTTACAGGGAATGATGCAGTTTACAGAGAGTGGTGTAGTTTTTAGGGAGTGGTGTCGTTTCCAGGGAGTGGTGCAGTTTACAGGGAGTGGTGTTGTTCACAGGGAGTGGTGCAGTTTACAGGGAGTGGTGTTGTTTACAGGGAGTGGTGCAGTTTACAGGGAGTTGTGTAGTTTAAAGGGAGTGATGCAGTTTACAGGGAGTGGTGTAGTTTACAGAGAGTGGTGCAGTTTACAGGGAGTGGTGCAGTTTACAGAGAGTGATGCAGTTTGCAGGGAATGGTGTAGTTTAAATGGAGCGGTGTAGTTTACAGGGAGTGATGCAGTTTACAGGGAGTGATGCAGTTTATAGGGAGTGGTGTAGTTTACAGAGAGTGGGACAGTTTACAGCGTGTGGTGCAGTTTACAGGGTGTGATGCAGTTTACAGGGAGTGGTGTAGTTTACAGGGAGTGATGCAGTTTACAGGGAGTGATGCAGTTTACAGCAAGTGGTGTAGTTTACAGGGAGTGATGTACTTTACAGGGAGTGATGTACTTTACAGGGAGTGGTGAAGTTTACAGGGATTGATGCTGTTTCCAGTGAGGGGTGTAGTTTACAAGGAGTGATGCTGTTTACAGGGAGTGGTGTAGTTTACAGGGAGTGGTGTTGTTTACAGGGAGTGGTGTAGTTTACAGGGAGTGGTGAGGTTTGCAGGGAGTTGTGTAGTTTACAGTGGGTGATGCAGTTTCAGGGAGTGGTGTAGTTTACAGGGAGTGGTGTAGTTTACAGGGAGTGGTGCAGTTTACAGGGAGTGGTGTAGTTTACATGGAGTTGTGTAGTTTACAGGGAATGATGCAGTTTACAGAGAGTGGTGTAGTTCTTAGTGAGTGGTGTAGTTTCCAGGGAGTGGTGCAGTTTACAGGGAGTGGTGTTGTTTACAGGGAGTGGTGCAGTTTACAGGGAGTTGTGTAGTTTAAAGGGAGTGATGCAGTTTACAGGGAGTGGTGTAGTTTACAGGGAGTGGTGTAGTTTACAGGGAGTGATGCAGTTTACAGAGAGTGGGGTAGTTTACACGGAGTGGTGTAGGTTGCAGGGAGTGATGCAGTTTACAGGGAGTTGTGAAGTTTACAGAGAGTGATGCAGTTTACAGAGAGTGGTGTCGTTTATGGGGAGTGATGTAGTTTACAGAGAGTGGTGTAGTTTACAGGGTGTGGTGTAGTTTACAGGGAGTGATGTAGTTTACAGGGAGTGGTGTAGTTTACAGGGAATGATGCAGTTTACAGGGAGTGATGCAGTTTACAGGGAGTGGTGTAGTTTACAGGGAGTGATGTACTTGACAGGAAGTGGTGCAGTTTACAGGGATTGAAGCAGTTTACAGGGAGTGGTGTAGTTTACAAGGAGTGGTGCAGTTTACAGGGAGTGGTGTATTTTGCAGGGAGTGGTGTAGTTTCCAGCGAGTAGTGTAGTTTACAAGGAGTTGTGTAGTTTACAGGGAGTGATGCAGTTTACAGGGAGTATTGTAGTTAACAGGGAGTGGTGTAGTTTACAGGGAGTGGTGCAGTTTACAGGGAGTGGTGTAGTTTACAGGGAGTTGGATAGTTTACAGGGAAAGATGCAGTTTACAGCGAGTGGTGTAGTTTACAGGGAGTGATGCAGTTTGCAGAGAGTTGTGTAGTTTACAGGGAGTGGTGCAGTTTACAGGGAGTGGTGTAGTTTACAGGGCGTTGTGTAGTTAACAGTGAGTTGTGTAGGTTAAAGGCAGTGATGCAGTTTACAGGGAGTGGTGTAGTTTACAGGGAGTGTTGCAGTTTACAGGGAGTGGGGCAGTTTACAAGGAGTGGTGTACTTTACAGGGAGTGGTGTAATTTACAGGGAGTGTTGTAGTTTACAGGGAGTTGTGCAGTTTACAGGGAGTGGTGGAGTTTACAGGGAGTGATGCAGTATACAGGGAGTGTTGTTTACAGAGAGTGGAGCAGTTTACATGGAGTGGTGCAGTTTACAGGGAGTGGTGTAGTTTACAGAGAGTGGTGTTGTTTACAGAGTGTGGTGCAGTTTACAGGGAGTGATGGAGTTTACAGGGAGTGATGCAGTTTACATGGCATGATGCAGATAGAGTGGTGCAGTTTACAGGGAGTGGTGTAGTTTACAGAGAGTGGTGTAGTTTACAGAGAGTGGTGCAGTTTACAGGGAGTGGTGTAGTTTACAGGGAGTGGTGTAGTTTACAGGGAGTGGTGTAGTTTTCAGGGAGTGGTGCAGTTTACAGGGAGTGGTGCAGTTTACAGTGAATGATGCCCTTTACAGGGAGTGGTGTAGTTTACAGGGAGTGGTGTAGTTTACAGGGAGTGATGCAGTTTACAGGGAGTTGTGTAGTTTACAGAGAGTGATGCAGTTTACAGAGACTGGTGTAGTTTATGGGGAGTGATGTAGTTTACAGAGAGTGGTGTAGTTTACAGGGTGTGGTGCAGTTTACAGGGAGTGATGTAGTTTACAGGGAGTGGTGTAGTTTACAGGGAATGATGCAGTTTACAGGGAGTGATGCAGTTTACAGGGAGTGGTGTAGTTTACAGGGAGTGATGTACTTGACAGGAAGTGGTGAAGTTTACAGGGATTGAAGCAGTTTACAGGGAGTGGTGTAGTTTACAGGGAGTGGTGTAGTTTCCAGCGAGTAGTGTAGTTTACAAGGAGTTGTGTAGTTCACAGGGTGTGATGCAGTTTACAGGGAGTATTGTAGTTAACAGGGAGTGGTGTAGATTACAGGGAGTGGTGCAGTTTACAGGGAATGGTGTAGATTACAGGGAGTTGGATAGTTTACAGGGAAAGATGCAGTTTACAGGGAGTGGTGTAGTTTACAGGGAGTGATGCAGTTTGCAGAGAGTTGTGTAGTTTACAGGGAGTGATGCAGTTTACAGGGAGTTGTGTAGTTTACAAGGAGTGATGCAGTTTACAGGGAGTGGTGTAGTTTACAGCGAGTGGTGCAGTTTACAGGGAGTGGTGCAGTTTACAGAGAGTGATGCAGTTTGCAGGGAATGGTGTCGTTTAAATGGAGCGGGCTAGTTTACAGGGAGTGATGCAGTTTATAGGGAGTGGTGTAGTTTACAGAGAGTGGTACAGTTTACAGCGTGTGGTGCAGTTTACAGGGTGTGATGCAGTTTACAGGGAGTGGTGTAGTTTACAGGGAGTGATGCAGTTTACAGGGAGTGATGCAGTTTACAGGGAGTGGTGTAGTTTACAGGGAGTGATGTACTTTACAGGGAGTGATGTACTTTACAGGGAGTGGTGAAGTTTACAGGGATTGATGCTGTTTCCAGTGAGGGGTGTAGTTTACAAGGAGTGGTGCAGTTTATAGGGAGTGGTGTAGTTTACATGGAGTTGTGTAGTTTACAGGGAGTGGTGCAGTTTACAGGGAGTGGTGTAGTTTACAGGGAGTGGTGTAGTTTACAGGGAGTGGTGCAGTTTACAGGGAGTGGTGTAGTTTACATGGAGTTGTGTAGTTTACAGGGAATGATGCAGTTTACAGAGAGTGGTGTAGTTTCCAGGGAGTGGTGTAGTTTCCAGGGAGTGGTGCAGTTTACAGGGAGTGGTGTTGTTTACAGGGAGTGGTGCAGTTTACAGTGAGTGGTGCAGTTTACAGAGAGTGGTGCAGTTTACAGGGAGTGATGCAGTTTACAGGGAGTGGTGTAGTTTACAGTGCGTTGTGTAGTTAATAGTGAGTTGTGTGGTTTAAAGGGAGTGGTGTAGTTTACAGGGAGTGGTGTAGTTTACAGGGAGTGTTGCAGTTTACAGGGAGTGGGGCAGTTTACAGGGAGTGGTGTAGTTTACAGGGAGTGATGCAGTTTACAGGGAGTGGTGTAGTTTACAGAGATTGATGCAGTTTACAGGGAGTGGTGCCGTTTACAGGGAGTGCTGTAGTTTACAGAGAGTGGTGTAGTTTACAGGGAGTGGTGCAGTTTACAGAGAGTGATGCAGTTTGCAGGGAATGGTGTAGTTTAAATGGAGCGGTGTAGTTTGCAGGGAGTGATGCAGTTTACAGGGAGTGATGCAGTTTACAGCAAGTGGTGTAGTTTACAGGGAGTGATGTACTTTACAGGGAGTGATGTACTTTACAGGGAGTGGTGAAGTTTACAGGGATTGATGCTGTTTCCAGTGAGGGGTGTAGTTTACAAGGAGTGATGCAGTTTACAGGGAGTGGTGTAATTTACAGGGAGTGGTGTAGTTTACAGGGAGTGGTGTAGTTTACAGGGAGTGGTGAGGTTTACAGGGAGTTGTGTAGTTTACAGTGGGTGATGCAGTTTACAGGGAGTGGTGTAGTTTACAGGGAGTGGTGTAGTTTACAGGGAGTGGTGCAGTTTACAGGGAGTGGTGTAGTTTACATGGAGTTGTGTAGTTTACAGGGAATGATGCAGTTTACAGAGAGTGGTGTAGTTTTTAGGGAGTGGTGTCGTTTGCAGTGAGTGGTGCAGTTTACAGGGAATGGTGTTGTTTACAGGGAGTGGTGCAGTTTACAGGGAGTGGTGTTGTTTACAGGGAGTGGTGCAGTTTACAGGGAGTTGTGTAGTTTAAAGGGCGTGATGCAGTTTCCAGGGAGTGGTGTAGTTTACAGAGAGTGGTGCAGTTTACAGGGAGTGGTGCAGTTTACAGAGAGTGATGCAGTTTGCAGGGAATGGTGCAGTTTAAATGGAGCGGTGTAGTTTACAGGGAGTGATGCAGTTTACAGGGAGTGATGCAGTTTATAGGGAGTGGTGTAGTTTACAGAGAGTGGGACAGTTTACAGCGTGTGGTGCAGTTTACAGGGTGTGATGCAGTTTACAGGGAGTGGTGTAGTTTACAAGGAGTGATGCAGTTTACAGGGAGTGATGCAGTTTACAGCAAGTGGTGTAGTTTACAGGGAGTGATGTACTTTACAGGGAGTGATGTACTTTACAGGGAGTGGTGAAGTTTACAGGGATTGATGCTGTTTCCAGTGAGGGGTGTAGTTTACAAGGAGTGATGCAGTTTACAGTGAGTGGTGTAGTTTACAGGGAGTGGTGTAGTTTACAGGGAGTGGTGTAGTTTACAGGGAGTGTTGAGGTTTACAGGGAGTTGTGTAGTTTACAGTGGATGATGCAGTTTACAGGGAGTGGTGTAGTTTACAGGGAGTGGTGTAGTTTACAGGGAGTGGTGCAGTTTACAGGGAGTGGTGTAGTTTACATGGAGTTGTGTAGTTTACAGGGAATGATGCAGTTTACAGAGAGTGGTGTAGTTTTTAGGGAGTGGTGTCGTTTGCAGGGAGTGGTGCAGTTTACAGGGAATGGTGTTGTTTACAGGGAGTGGTGTAGTTTACAGGGAGTGATGCAGTTTACAGGGAGTGATGCAGTTTATAGGCGGTGGTGTAGTTTACAGAGAGTTGGACAGTTTACAGCGTGTGGTGCAGTTTACAGGGTGTGATGCAGTTTACAGGGAGTGGTGTAGTTTACAAGGAGTGATGCAGTTTACAGGGAGTGATGCAGTTTACAGCAAGTGGTGTAGGTTACAGGGAGTGATGTACTTTACAGGGAGTGATGTACTTAACAGGGAGTGGTGAAGTTTACAGGGATTGATGCTGTTTCCAGTGAGGGGTGTAGTTTACAAGGAGTGATGCTGTTTACAGGGAGTGGTGTGGTTTACAGGGAGTGGTGTAGTTTACAGGGAGTGGTGTAGTTTACAGGGAGTGGTGAGGTTAACAGGGAGTTGTGTAGTTTACAGTGGGTGATGCAGTTTACAGGGAGTGGTGTAGTTTACAGGGAGTGGTGTAGTTTACAGGGAGTGGTGCAGTTTACAGGGAGTGGTGTAGTTTACATGGAGTTGTGTAGTTTACAGGGAATGATGCAGTTTACAGAGTGGTGTAGTTTTTAGGGAGTGGTGTAGTTTCCAGGGAGTGGTGCAGTTTACAGGGAGTGGTGTTGTTTACAGGGAGTGGTGCAGTTTACAGGGAGTTGTGTAGTTTATAGGGAGTGGTGTAGTTTACAGAGAGTGGTACAGTTTACAGCGTGTGGTGCAGTTTACAGGGTGTGATGCAGTTTACAGGGAGTGGTGTAGTTTACAGGGAGTGATGCAGTTTACAGGGAGTGATGCAGTTTGCAGCAAATGGTGTAGTTTACAGGGAGTGATGTACTTTACAGGGAGTGATGTACTTTACAGGGAGTGGTGAAGTTTACAGGGATTGATGCTGTTTCCAGTGAGGGGTGTAGTTTACAAGGAGTGATGCAGTTTACAGGGAGTGGTGTAGTTTACAGGGAGTGGTGTAGTTTACAGGGAGTGGTGTAGTTTACAGGGAGTGGTGAGGTTTACAGGGAGTTGTGTAGTTTACAGTGGGTGATGCAGTTTACAGGGAGTGGTGTAGTTTACAGGGAGTAGTGTAGTTTACAGGGAGTGGTGCAGTTTACAGGGAGTGGTGTAGTTTACATGGAGTTGTGTAGTTTACAGGGAATGATGCAGTTTACAGAGAGTGGTGTAGTTTTTAGGGAGTGGTGTCGTTTCCAGGGAGTGGTGCAGTTTACAGGGAGTGGTGTTGTTTACAGGGAGTGGTGCAGTTTACAGGGAGTGGTGTTGTTTACAGGGAGTGGTGCAGTTTACAGGGAGTTGTGTAGTTTAAAGGGAGTGATGCAGTTTACAGGGAGTGGTGTAGTTTACAGAGAGTGGTGCAGTTTACAGGGAGTGGTGCAGTTTACAGAGAGTGATGCAGTTTGCAGGGAATGGTGTAGTTTAAATGGAGCGGTGTAGTTTACAGGGAGTGATGCAGTTTACAGGGAGTGATGCAGTTTATAGGGAGTGGTGTAGTTTACAGAGAGTGGTACAGGTTACAGCGTGTGGTGCAGTTTACAGGGTGTGATGCAGTTTACAGGGAGTGGTGTAGTTTACAGGGAGTGATGCAGTTTACAGGGAGTGATGCAGTTTACAGCAAGTGGTATAGTTTACAGGGAGTGATGTACTTTACAGGGAGTGATGTACTTTACAGGGAGTGGTGAAGTTTACAGGGATTGATGCTGTTTCCAGTGAGGGGTGTAGTTTACAAGGAGTGATGCTGTTTACAGGGAGTGGTGTAGTTTACAGGGAGTGGTGTTGTTTACAGGGAGTGGTGTAGTTTACAGGGAGTGGTGAGGTTTGCAGGGAGTTGTGTAGTTTACAGTGGGTGATGCAGTTTACAGGGAGTGGTGTAGTTTACAGGGAGTGGTGTAGTTTACAGGGAGTGGTGCAGTTTACAGGGAGTGGTGTAGTTTACATGGAGTTGTGTAGTTTACAGGGAATGATGCAGTTTACAGAGAGTGGTGTAGTTCTTAGTGAGTGGTGTAGTTTCCAGGGAGTGGTGCAGTTTACAGGGAGTGGTGTTGTTTACAGGGAGTGGTGCAGTTTACAGGGAGTTGTGTAGTTTAAAGGGAGTGATGCAGTTTACAGGGAGTGGTGTAGTTTACAGGGAGTGGTGTAGTTTACAGGGAGTGATGCAGTTTACAGAGAGTGGGGTAGTTTACACGGAGTGGTGTAGGTTGCAGGGAGTGATGCAGTTTACAGGGAGTTGTGAAGTTTACAGAGAGTGATGCAGTTTACAGAGAGTGGTGTCGTTTATGGGGAGTGATGTAGTTTACAGAGAGTGGTGTAGTTTACAGGGTGTGGTGTAGTTTACAGGGAGTGATGTAGTTTACAGGGAGTGGTGTAGTTTACAGGGAATGATGCAGTTTACAGGGAGTGATGCAGTTTACAGGGAGTGGTGTAGTTTACAGGGAGTGATGTACTTGACAGGAAGTGGTGCAGTTTACAGGGATTGAAGCAGTTTACAGGGAGTGGTGTAGTTTACAAGGAGTGGTGCAGTTTACAGGGAGTGGTGTATTTTGCAGGGAGTGGTGTAGTTTCCAGCGAGTAATGTAGTTTACAAGGAGTTGTGTAGTTTACAGGGAGTGATGCAGTTTACAGGGAGTATTGTAGTTAACAGGGAGTGGTGTAGTTTACAGGGAGTGGTGCAGTTTACAGGGAGTGGTGTAGTTTACAGGGAGTTGGATAGTTTACAGGGAAAGATGCAGTTTACAGCGAGTGGTGTAGTTTACAGGGAGTGATGCAGTTTGCAGAGAGTTGTGTAGTTTACAGGGAGTGGTGCAGTTTACAGGGAGTGGTGTAGTTTACAGGGCGTTGTGTAGTTAACAGTGAGTTGTGTAGGTTAAAGGGAGTGATGCAGTTTACAGGGAGTGGTGTAGTTTACAGGGAGTGTTGCAGTTTACAGGGAGTGGGGCAGTTTACAAGGAGTGGTGTACTTTACAGGGAGTGGTGTAATTTACAGGGAGTGTTGTAGTTTACAGGGAGTTGTGCAGTTTACAGGGAGTGGTGGAGTTTACAGGGAGTGATGCAGTATACAGGGAGTGTTGTTTACAGAGAGTGGAGCAGTTTACATGGAGTGGTGCAGTTTACAGGGAGTGGTGTAGTTTACAGAGAGTGGTGTTGTTTACAGAGTGTGGTGCAGTTTACAGGGAGTGATGGAGTTTACAGGGAGTGATGCAGTTTACATGGCATGATGCAGATAGAGTGGTGCAGTTTACAGGGAGTGGTGTAGTTTACAGAGAGTGGTGTAGTTTACAGAGAGTGGTGCAGTTTACAGGGAGTGGTGTAGTTTACAGGGAGTGGTGTAGTTTACAGGGAGTGGTGTAGTTTTCAGGGAGTGGTGCAGTTTACAGGGAGTGGTGTAGTTTACAGTGAATGATGCCCTTTACAGGGAGTGGTGTAGTTTACAGGGAGTGGTGTAGTTTACAGGGAGTGATGCAGTTTACAGGGAGTTGTGTAGTTTACAGAGAGTGATGCAGTTTACAGAGAGTGGTGTAGTTTATGGGGAGTGATGTAGTTTACAGAGAGTGGTGTAGTTTACAGGGTGTGGTGCAGTTTACAGGGAGTGATGTAGTTTACAGGGAGTGGTGTAGTTTACAGGGAATGATGCAGTTTACAGGGAGTGATGCAGTTTACAGGGAGTGGTGTAGTTTACAGGGAGTGATGTACTTGACAGGAAGTGGTGAAGTTTACAGGGATTGAAGCAGTTTACAGGGAGTGGTGTAGTTTACAGGGAGTGGTGTAGTTTCCAGCGAGTAGTGTAGTTTACAAGGAGTTGTGTAGTTCACAGGGTGTGATGCAGTTTACAGGGAGTATTGTAGTTAACAGGGAGTGGTGTAGATTACAGGGAGTTGGATAGTTTACAGGGAAAGATGCAGTTTACAGGGAGTGGTGTAGTTTACAGGGAGTGATGCAGTTTGCAGAGAGTTGTGTAGTTTACAGGGAGTGATGCAGTTTACAGGGAGTTGTGTAGTTTACAAGGAGTGATGCAGTTTACAGGGAGTGGTGTAGTTTACAGCGAGTGGTGCAGTTTACAGGGAGTGGTGCAGTTTACAGAGAGTGATGCAGTTTGCAGGGAATGGTGTCGTTTAAATGGAGCGGGCTAGTTTACAGGGAGTGATGCAGTTTATAGGGAGTGGTGTAGTTTACAGAGAGTGGTACAGTTTACAGCGTGTGGTGTAGTTTACAGGGTGTGATGCAGTTTACAGGGAGTGGTGTAGTTTACAGGGAGTGATGCAGTTTACAGGGAGTGATGCAGTTTACAGGGAGTGGTGTAGTTTACAGGGAGTGATGTACTTTACAGGGAGTGATGTACTTTACAGGGAGTGGTGAAGTTTACAGGGATTGATGCTGTTTCCAGTGAGGGGTGTAGTTTACAAGGAGTGGTGCAGTTTATAGGGAGTGGTGTAGTTTACATGGAGTTGTGTAGTTTACAGGGAGTGGTGCAGTTTACAGGGAGTGGTGTAGTTTACAGGGAGTGGTGTAGTTTACAGGGAGTGGTGCAGTTTACAGGGAGTGGTGTAGTTTACATGGAGTTGTGTAGTTTACAGGGAATGATGCAGTTTACAGAGAGTGGTGTAGTTTCCAGGGAGTGGTGTAGTTTCCAGGGAGTGGTGCAGTTTACAGGGAGTGGTGTTGTTTACAGGGAGTTGTGCAGTTTACAGTGAGTGGTGCAGTTTACAGAGAGTGGTGCAGTTTACAGGGAGTGATGCAGTTTACAGGGAGTGGTGTAGTTTACAGTGCGTTGTGTAGTTAATAGTGAGTTGTGTGGTTTAAAGGGAGTGGTGTAGTTTACAGGGAGTGGTGTAGTTTACAGGGAGTGTTGCAGTTTACAGGGAGTGGGGCAGTTTACAGGGAGTGGTGTAGTTTACAGGGAGTGATGCAGTTTACAGGGAGTGGTGTCGTTTACAGAGATTGATGCAGTTTACAGGGAGTGGTGCCGTTTACAGGGAGTGGTGCAGTTTACAGAGAGTGATGCAGTTTGCAGGGAATGGTGTAGTTTAAATGGAGCGGTGTAGTTTGCAGGGAGTGATGCAGTTTACAGGGAGTGATGCAGTTTACAGCAAGTGGTGTAGTTTACAGGGAGTGATGTACTTTACAGGGAGTGATGTACTTTACAGGGAGTGGTGAAGTTTATAGGGATTGATGCTGTTTCCAGTGAGGGGTGTAGTTTACAAGGAGTGATGCAGTTTACAGGGAGTGGTGTAGTTTACAGGGAGTGGTGTAGTTTACAGGGAGTGGTGTAGTTTACAGGGAGTGATGCAGTTTACAGGGAGTGATGCAGTTTACAGGGAGTGGTGTAGTTTACAGGGAGTGGTGTAGTTTACAGGGAGTGGTGTAGTTTACAGGGAGTGGTGAGGTTTACAGGGAGTTGTGTAGTTTACAGTGGGTGATGCAGTTTACAGGGAGTGGTGTAGTTTACAGGGAGTGGTGTAGTTTACAGGGAGTGGTGCAGTTTACAGGGAGTGGTGTAGTTTACATGGAGTTGTGTAGTTTACAGGGAATGATGCAGTTTACAGAGAGTGGTGTAGTTTTTAGGGAGTGGTGTCGTTTGCAGTGAGTGGTGCAGTTTACAGGGAATGGTGTTGTTTACAGGGAGTGGTGCAGTTTACAGGGAGTGGTGTTGTTTACAGGGAGTGGTGCAGTTTACAGGGAGTTGTGTAGTTTAAAGGGCGTGATGCAGTTTCCAGGGAGTGGTGTTGTTTACAGAGAGTGGTGCAGTTTACAGGGAGTGGTGCAGTTTACAGAGAGTGATGCAGTTTGCAGGGAATGGTGCAGTTTAAATGGAGCGGTGTAGTTTACAGGGAGTGATGCAGTTTACAGGGAGTGATGCAGTTTATAGGGAGTGGTGTAGTTTACAGAGAGTGGGACAGTTTACAGCGTGTGGTGCAGTTTACAGGGTGTGATGCAGTTTACAGGGAGTGGTGTAGTTTACAAGGAGTGATGCAGTTTACAGGGAGTGATGCAGTTTACAGCAAGTGGTGTAGTTTACAGGGAGTGATGTACTTTACAGGGAGTGATGTACTTTACAGGGAGTGGTGAGGTTTACAGGGATTGATGCTGTTTCCAGTGAGGGGTGTAGTTTACAAGGAGTGATGCTGTTTGCAGGGAGTGGTGTAGTTTACAGGGAGTGGTGTAGTTTACAGGGAGTGGTGTAGTTTACAGGGAGTGGTGAGGTTAACAGGGAGTTGTGTAGTTTACAGTGGGTGATGCAGTTTACAGGGAGTGGTGTAGTTTACAGGGAGTGGTGTAGTTTACAGGGAGTGGTGCAGTTTACAGGGAGTGGTGTAGTTTACATGGAGTTGTGTAGTTTACAGGGAATGATGCAGTTTACAGAGAGTGGTGTAGTTTTCAGGGAGTGGTGTAGTTTCCAGGGAGTGGTGCAGTTTACAGGGAGTGGTGTTGTTTACAGGGAGTGGTGCAGTTTACAGGGAGTTGTGTAGTTTATAGGGAGTGGTGTAGTTTATAGGGAGTGGTGTAGTTTACAGAGAGTGGTACAGTTTACAGCGTGTGGTGCAGTTTACAGGGTGTGATGCAGTTTACAGGGAGTGGTGTAGTTTACAGGGAGTGATGCAGTTTACAGGGAGTGATGCAGTTTACAGCAAGTGGTGTAGTTTACAGGGAGTGATGTACTTTACAGGGAGTGATGTACTTTACAGGGAGTGGTGAAGTTTACAGGGATTGATGCTGTTTCCAGTGAGGGGTGTAGTTTACAAGGAGTGATGCAGTTTACAGGGAGTGGTGTAGTTTACAGGGAGTGGTGTAGTTTACAGGGAGTGGTGTAGTTTACAGGGAGTGGTGAGGTTTACAGGGAGTTGTGTAGTTTACAGTGGGTGATGCAGTTTACAGGGAGTGGTGTAGTTTACAGGGAGTGGTGTAGTTTACAGGGAGTGGTGCAGTTTACAGGGAGTGGTGTAGTTTACATGGAGTTGTGTAGTTTACAGGGAATGATGCAGTTTACAGAGAGTGGTGTAGTTTTTAGGGAGTGGTGTCGTTTCCAGGGAGTGGTGCAGTTTACAGGGAGTGGTGTTGTTTACAGGGAGTGGTGCAGTTTACAGGGAGTGGTGTTGTTTACAGGGAGTGGTGCAGTTTACAGGGAGTTGTGTAGTTTAAAGGGAGTGATGCAGTTTACAGGGAGTGGTGTAGTTTACAGAGAGTGGTGCAGTTTACAGGGAGTGGTGCAGTTTACAGAGAGTGATGCAGTTTGCAGGGAATGGTGTAGTTTAAATTGAGCGGTGTAGTTTACAGGGAGTGATGCAGTTTACAGGGAGTGATGCAGTTTATAGGGAGTGGTGTAGTTTACAGAGAGTGGTACAGGTTACAGCGTGTGGTGCAGTTTACAGGGTGTGATGCAGTTTACAGGGAGTGGTGTAGTTTACAAGGAGTGATGCAGTTTACAGGGAGTGATGCAGTTTACAGCAAGTGGTGTAGTTTACAGGGAGTGATGTACTTTACAGGGAGTGATGTACTTTACAGGGAGTGGTGAAGTTTACAGGGATTGATGCTGTTTTCAGTGAGGGGTGTAGTTTACAAGGAGTGATGCTGTTTACAGGGAGTGGTGTAGTTTACAGGGTGTGGTGTAGTTTACAGGGAGTGGTGTAGTTTACAGGGAGTGGTGAGGTTTACAGGGAGTTGTGTAGTTTACAGTGGGTGATGCAGTTTACAGGGAGTGGTGTAGTTTACAGGGAGTGGTGTAGTTTACAGGGAGTGGTGCAGTTTACAGGGAGTGGTGTAGTTTACATGGAGTTGTGTAGTTTACAGGGAATGATGCAGTTTACAGAGAGTGGTGTAGTTCTTAGGGAGTGGTGTAGTTTCCAGGGAGTGGTGCAGTTTACAGGGAGTGGTGTTGTTTACAGGGAGTGGTGCAGTTTACAGGGAGTTGTGTAGTTTAAAGGGAGTGATGCAGTTTACAGGGAGTGGTGTAGTTTACAGGGAGTGGTGTAGTTTACAGGGAGTGATGCAGTTTACAGAGAGTGGGGTAGTTAACTGGGTGTGGTGTAGTTTACAGGGAGTGGTGTAGTTTACAGGGAGTGTTGCAGTTTACAGGGAGTGGGGCAGTTTACAGGGAGTGGTGTAGTTTACAGGGAGTGGTGTAGTTTTCAGGGAGTGGTGCAGTTTACAGGGAGTGGTGTAGTTTACAGGGAATGATGCCCTTTACAGGGAGTGATGCAGTTTACAGGGAGTGGTGTAGTTTACAGGGAGTGGTGTAGTTTACAGGGAGTGGTGTAGTTTACAGGGTGTGGTGAGGTTTACAGGGAGTTGTGTAGTTTACAGTGGGTGATGCAGTTTACAGGGAGTGGTGTAGTTTGCAGGGAGTGGTGTAGTTTACAGGGAGTGGTGTAGTTTACAAGGAGTGGTGCAGTTTACAGGGAGTGGTGTAGTTTACAGGGAGTGGTGTTGTTTACAGGGAGTGGTGCAGTTTACAGGGAGTTGTGTAGTTTAAAGGGAGTGGTGTAGTTTACAGGGAGTGGTGTTGTTTACAGGGAGTGGAGTAGTTTACAGGGAGTGGTGTAGTTTTCAGGGAGTGGTGCAGTTTAAAGGGAGTGGTGTAGTTTACAGGTAATGATGCCCTTTACAGGGAGTGGTGTAGTTTACACGGAGTCGTGTAGTTTGCAGGGAGTGATGCAGTTTACAGGGAGTTGTGAAGTTTACAGAGAGTGATGCAGTTTACAGAGAGTGGTGTTGTTTATGGGGAGTGATGTAGTTTACAGAGAGTGGTGTAGTTTACAGGGTGTGGTGTAGTTTACAGGGAGTGATGTAGTTTACAGGGAGTGGTGTAGTTTACAGGGAATGATGCAGTTTACAGGGAGTGATGCAGTTTACAGGGAGTGGTGTAGTTTACAGGGAGTGATGTACTTGACAGGAAGTGGTGCAGTTTACAGGGATTGAAGCAGTTTACAGGGAGTGGTGTAGTTTACAAGGAGTGGTGCAGTTTACAGGGAGTGGTGTATTTTGCAGGGAGTGGTGTAGTTTCCAGCGAGTAGTGTAGTTTACAAGGAGTTGTGTAGTTTACAGGGAGTGATGCAGTTTACAGGGAGTATTGTAGTTAACAGGGAGTGGTGTAGTTTACAGGGAGTGGTGCAGTTTACAGGGAGTGGTGTACTTTACAGGGAGTGGTGCAGTTTACAAGGAGTGGTGTACTTTACAGGGAGTGGTGTAATTTACAGGGAGTGTTGTAGTTTACAGGGAGTTGTGCAGTTTACAGCGAGTGGTGGAGTTTACAGGGAGTGATGCTGTATACAGGGAGTGTTGTTTACAGAGAGTGGAGCAGTTTACATGGAGTGGTGCAGTTTACAGGGAGTGGTGTCGTTTACAGAGAGTGGTGTTGTTTACAGAGTGTGGTGCAGTTTACAGGGAGTGATGGAGTTTACAGGGAGTGATGCAGTTTACAGAGAGTGGTGCAGTTTACAAGGGAGTGTTTTCATTTACAGGGAGTGTTGCAGTTTACAGGGAGTGAGGCAGTTTACAGAGTGTGTTGTAGTTTACAGGGAGAGGTGTACTTCAGAGGGAGTGATGCAGTTTACAGGGAGTGATGCAGTTTACAGAGAGTGGTGTAGTTTACAGGGACTGGTGCAGTTTAGAGGGAGTGATGTAGTTTACAGGGAGTGTTGTAGTTTACATGGAATTATGCAGTTTACAGGGAGTGGTCTAGTTTACAGGGAGTGGTGCAGTTTACAGGGAGTGGTGTCGTTTACAGGGAGTGGTGTCGTTTACAGGGAATGGTGTAGTTTACAGGGAATGGTGTAGTTTACAGGGAGTGATGCAGTTTACAGGGAGTTGTGTAGTTTACAGAGAGTGATGCAGTTTACAGAGAGTGGTGTAGTTTATTGGGAGTGATGTAGTTTACAGAGAGTGGTGTAGTTTACAGGGTGTGGTGCAGTTTACAGGGAGTGATGTAGTTTACAGGGAGTGGTGTAGTTTACAGGGAATGATGCAGTTTACAGGGAGTGATGCAGTTTACAGGGAGTGGTGTAGTTTACAAGGAGTGATGTACTTGACAGGAAGTGGTGAAGTTTACAGCGATTGAAGCAGTTTACAGGGAGTGGTGTAGTTTACAAGGAGTGGTGCAGTTTACAGGGAGTGGTGTAGTTTACAGGGAGTGGTGTAGTTTGCAGCGAGTAGTGTAGTTCACAAGGAGTTGTGTAGTTCACAGGGTGTGATGCAGTTTACAGGGAGTATTGTAGTTAACAGGGAGTGGTGTAGTTTACAGGGAGTGGTGCCGTTTACAGGGAATGGTGTAGTTAACAGGGAGTTGGATAGTTTACAGGGAAAGATGCAGTTTACAGGGAGTGGTATAGTTTACAGGGAGTGATGCAGTTTGCAGAGAGTTGTGTAGTTTACAGGGAGTGATGCAGTTTACAGGGAGTTGTGTAGTTTACAAGGAGTGATGCAGTTTACAGGGAGTGGTGTAGTTTACAGCGAGTGGTGCAGTTTACAGGGAGTGGTGCAGTTTACAGAGAGTGATGCAGTTTGCAGGGAATGGTATAGTTTAAATGGAGCGGTGTAGTTTACAGGGAGTGATGCAGTTTACAGGGAGTGATGCAGTTTATAGGGAGTGGTGTAGTTTACAGAGAGTGGTACAGTTTACAGCGTGTGGTGCAGTTTACAGGGTGTGATGCAGTTTACAGGGAGTGGTGTAGTTTTCAGGGAGTGATGCAGTTTACAGGGAGTGATGCAGTTTACAGGGAGTGGTGTAGTTTACAGGGAGTGATGTACTTTACAGGGAGTGATGTACTTTACAGGGAGTGGTGAAGTTTACAGGGATTGATGCTGTTTCCAGTGAGGGATGTAGTTTACAAGGAGGTGGTGCACTTTATAGGGAGTGGTGTAGTTTACAGGGAGTGGTGTAGTTTACAGGGAGTGGTGTAGTTTACAGGGAGTGGTGCAGTTTACAGGGAGTGGTGTAGTTTACATGGAGTTGTGTAGTTTACAGGGAATGATGCAGTTTACAGAGAGTGGTGTAGTTTCCAGGGAGTGGTGTCGTTTCCAGGGAGTGGTGCAGTTTACAGGGAGTGGTGTTGTTTACAGTGAGTGGTGCAGTTTACAGTGAGTGGTGCAGTTTACAGGGAGTGGTGCAGTTTACAGGGAGTGATGCAGTTTACAGGGAGTGGTGTAGTTTACAGGGCGTTGTGTAGTTAACAGTGAGTTGTGTGGTTTAAAGGGAGTGATGCAGTTTACAGAGAGTGGTGTAGTTAACAGGGTGTGGTGTAGTTTACAGGGAGTGGTGTAGTTTACAGGGAGTGTTGCAGTTTACAGGGAGTGGGGCAGTTTACAGGGAGTGATGCAGTTTACAGGGAGTATTGTAGTTAACAGGGAGTGGTGTAGTTTACAGGGAGTGGTGCAGTTTACAGGGAGTGGTGTAGTTTACAGGGAGTTGGATAGTTTACAGGGAAAGATGCAGTTTACAGGGAGTGGTGTAGTTTACAGGGAGTGATGCAGTTTGCAGAGAGTTGTGAAGTTTACAGGGAGTGATGCAGTTTACAGGGAGTTGTGCAGTTTACAAGGAGTGATGCAGTTTACAGGGAGTGGTGTAGCTTACAGCGAGTGGTGCAGTTTACAGGGAGTGGTGCAGTTTACAGAGAGTGATGCAGTTTGCAGGGAATGGTGTCGTTTAAATGGAGCGGTGTAGTTTACAGGGAGTGATGCAGTTTACAGGGAGTGATGCAGTTTATAGGGAGTGGTGTAGTTTACAGAGAGTGGTACAGTTTACAGCGTGTGGTGCAGTTTACAGGGTGTGATGCAGTTTACAGGGAGTGGTGTAGTTTACAGGGAGTGATGCAGTTTACAGGGAGTGATGCAGTTTACAGGGAGTGGTGTAGTTTTCAGGGAGTGATGTACTTTACAGGGAGTGATGTACTTTACAGGGAGTGGTGAAGTTTACAGGGATTGATGCTGTTTCCAGTGAGGAGTGTAGTTTACAAGGAGTGGTGCAGTTTTTGGGAGTGGTGTAGTTTACAGGGAGTGGTGTAGTTTACAGGGAGTGGTGTAGTTTACAGGGAGTGGTGGAGTTTACAGGGAGTGGTGTAGTTTACATGGAGTTGTGTAGTTTACAGGGAGTTGTGTAGTTAAGAGGGAGTTGTGTAGTTTAATGGGAGTGATGCAATTTACAGGGAGTGGTGTAGTTTACAGGGAGTGGTGTAGTTTACAGGGAGTGATGCAGTTTACAGGTAGTGGGGCAGTTTACAGGGAGTGGTGTAGTTTACAGGGAGTGGTGTAGTTTTCAGGGAGCGGTGCAGTTTACAGGGAGTGGTGTAGTTTACAGGGAATGATGCCCTTTACAGGGAGTGGTGTAGTTTACAGGGAATGATGCAGTTTACAGAGAGTGGTGTAGTTTTTAGGGAGTGGTGTAGTTTCCAGGGAGTGGTGCAGTTTAAAGGGAGTGGTGTTGTTTACAGGGAGTGGTGCAGTTTACAGGGAGTTGTGTAGTTTAAAGGGAGTGATGCAGTTTACAGGGAGTGGTGTAGTTTTCAGGGAGTGGTGTAGTTTTCAGGGAGCGGTGCAGTTTACAGGGAGTGGTGTAGTTTACAGGGAATGATGCCCTTTACAGGGAGTGGTGTAGTTTACACGGAGTGGTGTAGTTTGCAGGGAGTGATGCAGTTTACAGAGAGTGGTGTAGTTTACATGGAGTTGTGTAGTTTACAATGAATGATGCAGTTTACAGAGAGTGGTGTAGGTTTTAGGGAGTGGTGTAGTTTCCAGGGAGTGGTGCAGTTTACAGGGAGTGGTGTTGTTTACAGGGAGTGGTGCAGTTTACAGTGAGTGGTGCAGTTTACAGGGAGTGGTGCAGTTTACAGGGAGTGATGCAGTTTACAGAGAGTGGTGTAGGTTTTAGGGAGTGGTGTAGTTTCCAGGGAGTGGTGCAGTTTACAGGGAGTGGTGTTTTTTTCAGGGAGTGGTGCAGTTTACAGTGAGTGGTGCAGTTTACAGGGAGTTGTGTAGTTTAAAGGGAGTGATGCAGTTTACAGGGAGTGGTGTAGTTTACAGGGAGTGGTGTAGTTTACAGGGAGTGATGCAGTTTACAGAGAGTGGGGTAGTTAACAGGGTGTGGTGTAGTTTACAGGGAGTGGTGTAGTTTACAGGGAGTGTTGCAGTTTACAGGGAGTGGGGCAGTTTACAGGGAGTGATGCAGTTTACAGGGAGTATTGTAGTTAACAGGGAGTGGTGTAGTTTACAGGGAGTGGTGCAGTTTACAGGGAGTGGTGTAGTTTACAGGGAGTTGGATAGTTTACAGGGAAAGATGCAGTTTACAGGGAGTGGTGTAGTTTACAGGGAGTGATGCAGTTTGCAGAGAGTTGTGTAGTTTACAGGGAGTGATGCAGTTTACAGGGAGTTGTGTAGTTTACAAGGAGTGATGCAGTTTACAGGGAGTGGTGTAGCTTACAGCGAGTGGTGCAGTTTACAGGGAGTGGTGCAGTTTACAGAGAGTGTTGCAGTTTGCAGGGAATGGTGTCGTTTAAATGGAGCGGTGTAGTTTACAGGGAGTGATGCAGTTTACAGGGAGTGATGCAGTTTATAGGGAGTGGTGTAGTTTACAGAGAGTGGTACAGTTTACAGCGTGTGGTGCAGTTTACAGGGTGTGATGCAGTTTACAGGGAGTGGTGTAGTTTACAGGGAGTGAAGCAGTTTACAGGGAGTGATGCATTTTACAGGGAGTGGTGTAGTTTACAGGGAGTGATGTACTTTACAGGGAGTGATGTACTTTACAGGGAGTGGTGAAGTTTACAGGGATTGATGCTCTTTCCAGTGAGGAGTGTAGTTTACAAGGAGTGGTGCAGTTTATAGGGAGTGGTGCAGTTTACAGGGAGTGGTGTAGTTTACAGGGAGTGGTGTAGTTTACAGGGAGTGGTGGAGTTTACAGGGAGTGGTGTAGTTTACATGGAGTTGTGTAGTTTACAGGGAGTTGTGTAGTTAAGAGGGAGTTGTGTAGTTTAATGGGAGTGATGCAATTTACAGGGAGTGGTGTAGTTTACAGGAAGTGGTGTAGTTTACAGGGAGTGATGCAGTTTACAGAGAGTGGTGCAGTTTACAAGGGAGTGTTTTCGTTTACAGGGAGTGTTGCAGTTTACAGGGAGTGAGGCAGTTTACAGAGTGTGGTGTAGTTTACAGGGAGAGGTGTACTTCAGAGGGAGTGATGCAGTTTACAGGGAGTGATGCAGTTTACAGAGAGTGGTGTAGTTTACAGAGATTGGTGCAGTTTAGAGGGAGTGATGTAGTTTACAGGGAGTGTTGTAGTTTACATGGAATTATGCAGTTTACAGGGAGTGGTCTAGTTTACAGGGAGTGGTGCAGTTTACAGGGAGTGGTGTCGTTTACAGGGAGTGGTGTCGTTTACAGGGAATGGTGTAGTTTACAGCGAGTGGTGTAGTTTACAGGGAGTTGTGTAGTTTGCAGGGAGTGATGCAGTTGACAGGGAGTGGTGTAGTTTACAGGGAGTGGTGTAGTTTACAGGGAGTGGTGCAGTTTACAGGGAGTGGTTTAGTTTACAGGGAGTTGTGTAGTTTACAGGGAATTATGCTGTTTACAGTGAGTGGAGCAGTTTACAGGGAGTGACGCAGTTTACAGGGAGTATGCAGTTAACAGGGAGTGGTGAAGTTGACAGGGAGTGATGCAGTTTACAGGGAGTGGTGTAGTTTATAGGGAGTGGTGTAGTTTACAGGGAGTGGTTTAGTTTACAGGGAGTTGTGTAGTTTACAGGGAATTATGCAGTTTACAGGGAGTGGTGTAGTTTACAGGGAGTGGTGCAGTTTACAGGTAGTGATGCAGTTTACAGGGAGTGGTGCAATTTACGGAGAGTGATGCAGTTAACAGGGAGTTGTGTAGTTTACAGGGAGTGATGCAGTTTACAGGGAGTGGTGTAGTTTACAGGGAGTGGTGCAGTTTACAGGGAGTGGTGCAGTTTACAGGGAGTGGTGCAGTTTACAGGGAGTGGTGCAGTTTACAGGGAGTGGTGCAGTTTACAGGGAGTGATGCAGTTTACAGGGAGTGGTGTAGTTTATAGGGTGTTGTGTAGTTTACAGGGAGTTCTGTAGTTTAAAGTGAGTGATGCAGTTTACAGGGAGTGGTATAGTTTACAAGGAGTGGTGTAGTTTACAGGGAGTGGTGTAGTTTACAGAGTGGTGTAGTTTACAGGGAGTGGTGTAGTTTACAGCGAGTGGTGTAGTTTACTGCGAGTGGTGTAGTTTACAGGGAGTTGTGTAGTTTGCAGGGAGTGGTGTAGTTTACAGGGAGTGGTGCAGTTTACAGGGAGTGGTGCAGTTTACAGGGAGTGGTGCAGTTTACAGGGAGTTGTGTAGTTTACAGGTAATGGTGCTGTTTACAGGGAGTGGTGAAGTTTACAGGGAGTGATGCACTTTACAGAGAGTGATGCAGTTTACAGGGAGTGGTACAGTTTACAGGGAGTGGTACAGTTTACAGGGAGTGGTGCAGTTTACAGGGAGTGTTTTCGTTTACAGGGAGTGTTGCAGTTTACAGGGAGTGAGACAGTTTACAGAGAGTGGTGTAGTTTACAGGGACTGGTGCAGTTTAGAGGGAGTGATGTAGTTTACAGGGAGTGTTGTAGTTTACAGGGAGTGATGCAGTTTACAGGGAGTGATGCAGTTTACAGGGCGTGATGTAGTTTACAGGGAGTAGTGCAGTTTACAGGGAGTGATGCAGTTTACAGGGAGTGGTGTAGTTTACAGAATGTGGTGCAGGTTACAGGGAGTGGTATAGTTTACAGGGAGTGGTGCAGTTTACAGGGTTTTGTGTAGTTTACAGGGAGTTGTGTAGTTTACAGGGAGTGATGCAGTTTACAGGGAGTGGTGTAGTTTAGAGGGAGTGATGCAGTTTACAGGGAGTGGTGTTGCTTAAAGGGAGTGGTGTAGTTTACAGGGAGTGATGCAGTTTACAGAGAGTGGTGTAGTTTACAGGGAGTGGTTTAGTTTACAGGGAGTGCTACTGTTTGCAGGGAGTGATGCAGTTTACAGGGAGTGATGCAGTTTACAGGGAGTGGTGTAGTTTACAGGGATTGGTGCAGTTTACAGGGAGTGATGCTGTTTACAGGGAGTGGTGCAGTTTACAGGGAATGATGTAGTTTACAGAGAGTCGTGCAGTTTACAGGGAGTGATGTCGTTTACAGGGAGTGGTGCAGTTTACAGGGTGCTGTGTAGTTTACAGGGAGTGATGTAGTTTACAGGGAGTGATGCAGTTTACAGGGAGTGGGGCAGTTTACAGGGAGTGGTGTAGTTTACCGGGAGTGATGCAGTTTACAGGGTGTGGTGCAGTTTACAGAGAGTGATGCATTTTACAGGGAGTGGTGCTGTTTACAGGGAGTGTTGTAGATTACAGAGAGTGATGTAGTTTACAGTGAGTGGTGTAGTTTACAGAGAGTGGTGCAGTTTACAGGGTGTGGTGCAGTTTACAGGGAGTGATGCAGTTTACAGGGAGTGGTGTAGATTACAGGGAGTTGTGTAGTTTACAGGGAGTGATGCACTTTACAGAGATTGATGCAGTTTACAGGGAGTGTTGTAGTTTACAGGGAGTGATGCAGTTTACAGGGAGGGATGCAGTTTACAGGGCGTGATGTAGTTTACAGGGAGTGATGCAGTTTACAGGGAATGATGTAGTTTACAGGGAGTGGTGTAGTTTACAGAATGTGGTGCAGTTTACAGGGAGTGGTATAGTTTACAGGGAGTGGTGCAGTTTACAGGGTGTTGTGTAGTTTACAGGGAGTTGTGTAGTTTACAGGGAGTGGTGCAGTTTACAGGGAGTGGTGTAGTTTACAGGGAGTGATGCAGTTTACAGGGAGTGGTGTAGCTTAAAGGGAGTGGTGTAGTTTACAGGGAGTGATGCAGTTTACAGAGAGTGGTGTAGTTTACAGGGAGTGGTGTAGTTTACAGGGAGTGCTCCTGTTTGCAGGGAGTGATGCAGTTTACAGGGAGTGGTGCAGTTTACAGGGAATGATGTAGTTTACAGAGAGTGGTGCAGTTTACAGGGAGTGATGTCGTTTACAGGGAGTGGTGCAGTTTACAGGGTGCTGTGTAGTTTACAGGGAGTGATGTAGTTTACAGGGAGTGATGCAGTTTACAGGGAGTGGGGCAGTTTACAGGGAGTGGTGTAGTTTACCGGGAGTGATGCAGTTTACAGGGAGTGGAGCAGTTTACAGAGAGTGATGCATTTTACAGGGAGTGGTGCTGTTTACAGGGAGTGGTGTAGATTACAGAGAGTGATGTAGTTTACAGTGAGTGGTGTAGTTTACAGAGAGTGGTGCAGTTTACAGGGTGTGGTGCAGTTTACAGGGAGTGATGCAGTTTCCAGGGAGTGGTGTAGATTACAGGGAGTTGTGTAGTTTACAGGGAGTGATGCACTTTACAGAGATTGATGCAGTTTACAGGGAGTTTTGTAGTTTACAGGGAGTGATGCAGTTTACAGGGAGGGATGCAGTTTACAGGGAGTGATGCAGTTTACAGGGAATGATGTAGTTTACAGGGAGTGGTGTAGTTTACAGAATGTGGTGCAGTTTACAGGGAGTGGTATAGTTTACAGGGAGTGGTGCAGTTTACAGGGTGTTGTGTAGTTTACAGGGAGTTGTGTAGTTTACAGGGAGTGGTGCAGTTTACAGGGAGTGGTGTAGTTTACAGGGAGTGATGCAGTTTACAGGGAGTGGTGTAGCTTAAAGGTAGTGGTGTAGTTTACAGGGAGTGATGCAGTTTACAGAGAGTGGTGTAGTTTACAGGGAGTGGTGTAGTTTACAGGGAGTGCTCCTGTTTGCAGGGAGTGATGCAGTTTACAGGGAGTGGTGCAGTTTACAGGGAATGATGTAGTTTACAGAGAGTGGTGCAGTTTACAGGGAGTGATGTCGTTTACAGGGAGTGGTGCAGTTTACAGGGTGCTGTGTAGTTTACAGGGAGTGATGTAGTTTACAGGGAGTGATGCAGTTTACAGGGAGTGGGGCAGTTTACAGGGAGTGGTGTAATTTACCGGGAGTGATGCAGTTTACAGGGAGTGGTGCAGTTTACAGAGAGTGATTCATTTTACAGGGAGTGGTGCTGTTTACAGGGAGTGGAGTAGATTACAGAGAGTAATGTAGTTTACAGTGAGTGGTGTAGTTTACAGAGAGTGGTGCAGTTTACAGGGTGTGGTGCAGTTTACAGGGAGTGATGCAGTTTCCAGGGAGTGGTGTAGATTACAGGGAGTTGTGTAGTTTACAGGGAGTGATGCACTTTACAGAGATTGATGCAGTTTACAGGGAGTTTTGTAGTTTACAGGGAGTGATGCAGTTTACAGGGAGGGATGCAGTTACAGGGCGTGATGTAGTTTACAGGGAGTGATGCAGTTTACAGGGAGTGATGTAGTTTACAGGGAGAGGTGTAGTTTACAGAATGTGGTGCAGTTTACAGGGAGTGGTATAGTTTACAGGGAGTGGTACAGTTTACAGGGAGTTGTGTAGTTTACAGGGAGTTGTGTAGTTTACAGGGAGTGGTGCAGTTTACAGGGAGTGGTGTAGTTTACAGGGAGTGATGCAATTTACAGGGAGTGGTGTAGCTTAAAGGGAGTGGTGTAGTTTACAGGGAGTGATGCAGTTTACAGAGAGTGGTGTAGTTTACAGGGAGTGGTGTAGTTTACAGGGAGTGCTCCTGTTTGCAGGGAGTGATGCAGTTTACAGGGAGTGATGCAGTTTACAGGGATTGGTGCAGTTTACAGGGAGTGATGCTGTTTACAGGGAGTGGTGCAGTTTACAGGGAATGATGTAGTTTACAGAGAGTGGTGCAGTTTACAGGGAGTGATGTCGTTTACAGGGAGTGGTGCAGTTTACAGGGTGCTGTGTAGTTTACAGGGAGTGATGCAGTTTACAGGGAGTGGTGTAGCTTACAGGGAGTGATGCATTTTACAGGGAGTGGTGCTGTTTACAGGGAGTGTTGTAGATTACAGAG
This sequence comes from Pristiophorus japonicus, assembly GCF_044704955.1. Lineage (NCBI taxonomy): Eukaryota > Metazoa > Chordata > Chondrichthyes > Pristiophoridae > Pristiophorus > Pristiophorus japonicus. The sequence goes on along the minus strand of NC_091983.1, from coordinate 176,837,806 downwards.
AGTGATGTAGTTTACAGTGAGTGGTGTAGTTTACAGAGAGTGGTGCAGTTTACAGGGTGTGGTGCAGTTTACAGGGAGTGATGCAGTTTCCAGGGAGTGGTGTAGATTACAGGGAGTTGTGTAGTTTACAGGGAGTGATGCACTTTACAGAGATTGATGCAGTTTACAGGGAGTTTTGTAGTTTACAGGGAGTGATGCAGTTTACAGGGAGGGATGCAGTTTACAGGGTGTGATGTAGTTTACAGGGAGTGATGCAGTTTACAGGGAATGATGTAGTTTACAGGGAGTGGTGTAGTTTACAGAATGTGGTGCAGTTTACAGGGAGTGGTATAGTTTACAGGGAGTGGTGCAGTTTACAGGGTGTTGTGTAGTTTACAGGGAGTTGTGTAGTTTACAGGGAGTGGTGCAGTTTACAGGGAGTGGTGTAGTTTACAGGGAGTGATGCAGTTTACAGGGAGTGGTGTAGCTTAAAGGGAGTGGTGTAGTTTACAGGGAGTGATGCAGTTTACAGAGAGTGGTGTAGTTTACAGGGAGTGGTGTAGTTTACAGGGAGTGCTCCTGTTTGCAGGGAGTGATGCAGTTTACAGGGAGTGGTGCAGTTTACAGGGAATGATGTAGTTTACAGAGAGTGGTGCAGTTTACAGGGAGTGATGTCGTTTACAGGGAGTGGTGCAGTTTACAGGGTGCTGTGTAGTTTACAGGGAGTGATGTAGTTTACAGGGAGTGATGCAGTTTACAGGGAGTGGGGCAGTTTACAGGGAGTGGTGTAGTTTACCGAGAGTGATGCAGTTTACAGGGAGTGGTGCAGTTTACAGAGAGTGATGCATTTTACAGGGAGTGGTGCTGTTTACAGGGAGTGGTGTAGATTACAGAGAGTGATGTAGTTTACAGTGAGTGGTGTAGTTTACAGGGTGTGGTGCAGTTTACAGGGTGTGGTGCAGTTTACAGGGAGTGGTGTAGATTACAGGGAGTTGTGTAGTTTACAGGGAGTGATGCACTTTACAGAGATTGATGCAGTTTACAGGGAGTTTTGTAGTTTACAGGGAGTGATGCAGTTTACAGGGAGGGATGCAGTTTACAGGGCGTGATGTAGTTTACAGGGAGTGATGCAGTTTATAGGGAGTGATGTAGTTTACAGGGAGAGGTGTAGTTTACAGAATGTGGTGCAGTTTACAGGGAGTGGTATAGTTTACAGGGAGTGGTACAGTTTACAGGGTGTTGTGTAGTTTACAGGGAGTTGTGTAGTTTACAGGGAGTGGTGCAGTTTACAGGGAGTGGTGTAGTTTACAGGGAGTGATGCAATTTACAGGGAGTGGTGTAGCTTAAAGGGAGTGGTGTAGTTTACAGGGAGTGATGCAGTTTACAGAGAGTGGTGTAGTTTACAGGGAGTGGTGTAGTTTACAGGGAGTGCTCCTGTTTGCAGGGAGTGATGCAGTTTACAGGGAGTGATGCAGTTTACAGGGATTGGTGCAGTTTACAGGGAGTGATGCTGTTTACAGGGAGTGGTGCAGTTTACAGGGAATGATGTAGTTTACAGAGAGTGGTGCAGTTTACAGGGAGTGATGTCGTTTACAGGGAGTGGTGCAGTTTACAGGGTGCTGTGTAGTTTACAGGGAGTGATGCAGTTTACAGGGAGTGGTGTAGTTTACAGGGAGTGGTGTAGTTTACAGGGAGTGCTTCTGTTTACAGGGAGTGATGCAGTTTACAGGGAGTGCTGTATTTTACAACGAGTGATGCAGTTTACACGGAGTTATGTAATTCACAGGGAGTGGTGTAGTTTACATGGAGTGGTGTAGTTTGCATGGAATGGTGTAGTTTACAGGGAGTGGTGTAGTTTACAGGGAGTGATGCAGTTTACAGGGAGTGGTGTAGTTTACAGGGAGTGATGCAGTTTACAGGGATTGATGCAATTTTCAGGGAGTGATGTAGTTTACAGGGAGTGATGTAGTTTACAGGGAGTGATGTAGTTCACAGGGAGTGGTGTAGTTTACAGAGAGTGTTGCAGTTTACAGGGAGTGATGCAGTTTACAGGGAGTGGTGTAGTTTACAGGGAGTTGTGCCGTTTACAGGGAGTGGTGTAATTTACAGGGAGTGGTGCTGTTAACAGGGAGTGATGTAGTTTACAGGGAGTGATGCAGTTTACAGGGGGTGGTGTAGTTTACAGGGAGTGGTGTAGTTTACAGGGAGTGGTGCAGTTTACAGGGAGTGGTGTAATTTACAGCGAGTGATGTAGTTTACAGGGAGTGATGCAGTTTACATAGAGTGATGCAGTTTACACGGAGTGATGTAGTTTGCAGGGAGTGGTGTAGTTTACAGGGAATGATGTCGTTTACAGGAAGTGGTGTAGTTTACAGGGAGTGGGGCAGTTTACAGGGAGTGATGCAGTTTACAGGGAGTGATGCAGTTTACAGGGATTGGTGTAGTTTACAGGGAGTGATGCAGTATACAGGGAGTGATGCAGTTTACAGGGAGTGATGCAGTTTACAGGGAGTGATGTATGAGAGGGAGGCAGTGATGGTGAGAGAGGGACAGTGACGGTGAGAGAGAGGGGCAGTGATGGAGAAAGAGAGACTGTGATAGAGAAAGTAGTAATGATGGAGAGAAAGGGGCAGTGATGGGGAGAGAGGGGCAGTGACAGAGAGAGGGCAGTGATAGAGAGAGAGGGGCAGTGATGCAGAGAGAGCAGCAGTGATGGAGAGAGAGAGGCAGTGATAGAAAGAGAGGAGCAGTGATAGAGAGAGAATGGCAGTGATAAAGAGAGAAAGGCAGTGATAGAGAGAGAGGGGCAGTGATGGAGAGAGAGTGGCAGTGATAGAGAGAGAGGGGCAGTGATGGAGAGAGAGTGGCAGTGATATGGAGAGAGGGGCAGTGATGGACAGAGGGGCAGTAAACGAAAACGAGGTAATCAGCTATGTTATGACAGAGGGAGTGAAATTGGTCAATGCCAAAATCGCACAACATGGGCTGACAGTGAATTGGCAGCCGTTCATATGCTGTGTTGTAAAGCAGGCTGCTGATTCCCAGATTTTTAAAAATTCATTCACAGATGTGGGCGTCACTGGTCGGGCCAGCATTTATTGCCCATCCCTTGAGGAGGTGGTGATGAGCCACCTTATGGAACTGAGTGGCTTGCTCGGCCACTTCAGAGGGAGTTAAGAGTCAACCACATTGCTGTGTTTCTGGAGTCACATTTTGGCCAGACCAGGTAAGAACGACAGATTTTATTCCTTAAGGACGTTATTGAACCAGATGGGTTTTCACAATCCGGTAGTTTCATCATCATTATCATCATCAACATAGGCAGTCCCTCGGAATCGAGGAAGACTTGCTTCCACTCTAAAAATGAGTCCTTAGGTGGCTGAACAGTCCAATATGAGTTTCACATTCCCTGTCACAGGTGGGACAGATAGTCGTTGAGGGAAAGGGTGGGTGGGACAGGTTTGCTGCACGCTCTTTCCACTGCCTGCGCTTGGTTTCTGCATGCTCTTGGCGATGAGATTCGAAGTGTTCGAGGATGCACTTCCTGCACTTAGGGCGATCTTTGGCCACGGACTCCCAGGTGTCGGTGGGGATGTTGCACTTTATCAGGGAGGCTTTGAGGGTGTCCCTGTAACATTTCCTCTGCCCACCTTTGGCTCATGTGCTGTAAAAGAGTTCCGAGTAGAGTGCTTGCTTTGGGAGTCTGGGAATGTGGCCTGCCCAGCGGAGCTGATCAAGTGTGGTCAGTGCTTCAAATGTTGGCCTGGTTGAGGACGCTAATGCTGGTGCGTCTGTCCTCCCAGGGGATTTGTAGGATCTTTCGGTAGTTTCATGGTCAACATCAATGATACTAGCTTTTTTAAAATTCCAGATTTATTTAATTAACTGAATTCAAATTCCTGAGCTGGTGTGATTTGAACTTATGCCTCTGGATCATTAGCCCAGACCTCGGGATTACTGGTCCAGTAACATAACCACTATGCCACTGTACCCGTACCGTAACCATACATGTGAACGGCATCTGTTATGTTTGGAATAACTCCACAAGTTTGTGTGCTGTAAGCTTAACTGTTGTGACCTTGGTCTCTTTAATGTAACTCCAGAGTGAGGAGGTAGCATGGTAGACTGCCTTTTACACCTGCTTGCCCAGGGTGTGCAGGTGACCCTTGGGTCTCACACACATGCGCCCCCTGGTGGCAAGTCTTACACATTGGTAATGTTTACATACATAACATCACTCCCCTACAAAGTCTCAGATACAGGTTATTTACAAGTTGAGGTGATCCGGGGCTCTACATTCCCGGGTTGATCGCCTGAGTTGAAGTCCTGCCATGGGTGAGTCGGTTGGATCATTGCTGCACTGCGGTGTGGCTGGTCTGATCGGACTGTCGGACATGGTGGGTTCATCCTCGTGGTTGACAGTGAGGTCGATTGCTAGTTGGGTGTGTGTGGGTGGGTCAATGATGGTAATGTCTTCTTCAAACTGTTCTTTGTTGTCAGTGAACCGCAGTTTGGTCTGATCCAAGTGCTTTCTGCATGTTTGTCCATTCAAAATTTTGACAACAAACACTCTATTCCCCTCCTTGGCTAAAACAGTGCCAGCAACCCATTTGGGACCATGACCGTAATTAAGAACAAACACAGGGTCATTAACCTCAATGTCATGTGATACAGCTGCCAATCGTGGTGCATGTTATGCCGGTGACGCTGAGTTTCTGCATGATCATTCAGATCTTGGTGGACTAAGGAGAGCCTGTTTTTTGAGTGCTCTCTTCATTAGCAATTCTGCAGGGGGAACACTCGTAAGCGAGTGGTGTCGTGTACGGTAGCTGAGCAGAATCCAAGATAACCGGGTCTGCAGGGAACCGTCCATCATGCGTTTCAAGCTCTGCTTGATAGTTTGGACTGACCATTCCGCTTGACCATTGGATGCGGGCTTAAACGGCGCAGACCTGACATGCTTGATGCCATTGCGGGTTATGAACTCGTTGAATTCTGAGCTGGTGAAACATCGTCCATTGTCACTAACAAGGACGTCAGGCAAACCATGGGTGGCGAACATGGCCCAGAGGCTTTCAATGGTGGCAGTGGACATACATGACGACACTATTATACATTCAATCCATTTAGAGTAAGCGTCCACTGCTATTAGGAACATCTTTCCTAGAAAGGGGCCAGCGAAATCTAAACATTTGCACGGGTCATACAATACAAGTAACTTGTTAGAACTTAGCAGGTTTCTGGCCTTATTAAAGGCTGTCTCTTGAGATTTACCCCAAACCCAGTCATTTCCCTTTCGTAGCAATAAATGCAAAGGTTCTAGCAAAGTGCTCAACCTCGGTAGAAAGTTACCAAAATAGTTGAGGAGTCCCAGGAACGAACGCAGCTCCGTCACATTCTGTGGTGGGTGTATTCTTGATGGCCTCCGTCTTGGAGTCCGTGGCTCTGATGCCGTCCGCTGCAATCCTTCTCCCCAGAAATTCGACCTCTGGCGCCAGTCCCACTCTGTCCAGTCGCTTCAGAACCTCTTCCAGGTTGTGCAAGTGTTCGGTGGCGTTGCGACTAGTGATCAGGATGTCGTCTTGGAACACCACGGTGCGTGGAACCGATTTCAGCAGACTCTCCATGTTCCTCTGAAAGATGGCCGCAGCTGAGCGAATCCCAAAAGGGCATCTGTGGTATATGACAGTCCTTTGTGCGTGTTGATGCACATCAATTTTTTGGAAGGTTCAGCCAGCTGCTGTCATGTAAGCAGAGGTTAGATCCAGCTTGGTGAACGACTTCCCCCCTGCTAGCGTTGCAAACAGGTCATCCGCTTTGGGTAGTGGGTACTGGTCCTGTAACGAGACTCGGTTGATCATTACCTTGTAGTCCCCGCAGATTCTGACCGTCCCATCGCTTTTCAACACTGGATCAATTGGACTGGCCCATCCGTTGAACTCGACTGGCGATATGATCCCCTCTCGTTAAAGTCTGTCCAGCTCGATCTCGACTTTCTCGCGCATCATGTATGGAACCGCTTGGGCCTTGTGATGAGCTGGCTGTGCATCAGGAACAAGATGGATCTGCACTTTGACGCCTGTGAATTTGCCGATGCCTGGCTCGAATAATGACGGGAATTTGTTTAGCACTTGGGCGCACGAGGCGTCATCCTCCAAAGACAGTGCTTTGATGTTGTCCCAGTTCCATCGGATCTTTCCTAGCCAGCTTCTGCCGAACAACGTTGGGCCATCGCCTGGTACAATCCATAGTGGTAAATCATGCACAGCTCCATTGTAATATACCTTCACTGCCGCACTGCCGATGACTGGTATGAACTCTTTGGTGTAAGTGAGCAGCTTGGTGTGGATCGGGCTTACTTTTGGCCTTTGTGCCTTGTTGCCCCACAGTTTCTCAAAAGCCTCCTGTCTCATAATTGATTGACTCGCCCCCATGTCCAATTCCATGGAAATTGAAATGCCGTTTAATTTGACTTTTAACATTATTGGAGGGCTGCTGGTGGTGAAGGTGTGTACCCAATACATTTCCTCTTCAGCCTCGGGTTGAGTTGCCTCTTTTACTCGTTCAGCATGATCCATGCTGGATCGGTCATCTTCTGCCGACTCTGCCATGTGGTGAGTCGCAGCACATCTACACATTCACTGCAGGTGCCCCATTGTTCCACAGCCCTTGCACACGTAGTGCTTTAATCGACATTGATGGGCTCGATGATTACACCCGCAGCGCCAACATGGTGCTAATGGATTCGCGTTCACGCGCCACGGCAGACTCTGAGTCATCCTAGGTCCGGCCTCTGTGGGTGATAGGCCCTGTCAGGTACGGTTCTGTCTGCTGAAGGCGTTATTTTATGCACAGTACTTGCCGGTGAGCTTTGATGCTGCAAAGATATCTGTTTAGTGTTATCGTTCATTGACATGAAAGCCTGAGCTATCGTGATGGCATTGCTCAGATCTAGGAATTCGGCAGTTTACAAAGAATGACCTCGTGGCCAATTCCAAGCACAAACAAGTCCTGCAACATTTCCCAAAAAAATCCAGCAAATACGCACGGTCCCGCAAGGCGTCTTAGGTCAGCGACATAGCTCGCCTCGTCCTGGCCCTCGGAGCGGTGGTGTGTATAAAAGCGATACCTGGCCATTAAGATGCTCTCCTTCGGCTTGAGGAGTTCCCGAACCAGTGTGACAACTCTGCATATGTCTTCTCCGTTGGTTTCGTCGGTGCTAGCAGATTTTTGATGAGGCCATATATCGTGGACCCGCAAACGGTGAGGAGAATGGCCCTGCGTTTGACCGCGGTTTTTTCCTTTTCCAGCTCGTTGGCCACGAAGTACTGGTCAAGATGCTCAACGAAGGCTTCCCAATCATCACTCTCAACAAATCTCTCAAGAATACCAACAGCAGTCATAACCGCGTGAAAGTTCGTGATCTGTTACTCGTTGGAATAACTCCACAAGGCTGTGTGCTGTAAGCTCAAACTGTTGTGACCTTGGTCTCTTTAATGTAACTCCAGAGTGAGGAAGCAGCGTGGTAGACTGCCTCTTATATCTGCTTGCCCGGGGTGTGCAGGTGACCCTTGGGTCTCCCACAGGTGCACCACCTAGTGGCAAGTCTTAAACATTAGTAAAGTTTACACACATAACAGCATCATTGTCAGACTTTGATGAGATAACCCAAATGTAGTAAGAGAGACGAAACCAGATTAAAATTATACGGTTTGGCTCAGAGGACATATGAATGATGAACGATGAAGGAAGCAGTGACGTTGAGCAGAATTCCGTCACAAGTATGAAAGGTGCACAATTTGCCACCCGTCAGTTATGATGGTTATTTGTGGGAGCAAATGAATGACTGAATTCCCTATCATCATTCAAATTTTCCATTTAGTACTTCCTACATTTCTGCAAACCCAAACTAAGGAAATTAGAGGACATGTGATCCAAGTGTCTGATGTGGTTACGAGGAGAGGGAGTGTCAGAAGTATAGAAAATGCAATGGGGAGCACAAAACAGAGACCAGTGGGAGTGCTCCGAGACACTTGAGTAATCAAAAAGAAGGTTTCTCAGAGACACAGTGGGCGAGAGATGTAATCTTAGACAAGGAATGAACAGGAGATGGATCTTAAGCATGGAACAAGTAGGAGGGGCATCTTAAACATGGAATGGATGAAAGGCTTCTTAGACATAGAACAAACTGAGGGCATTTTAGATACAGAATGAGAAGGGGGGGTCTGGTCAGGATGGGATCTTGAACATAATGGACAGGAGGGGGATCTTGGACATGGAATGTGCAAATTTGATATCCTGGAAGCATGCAATAAATGGGAGAGGAAAACATTGAGGCAACTTTAGTTTCTGAGGTGCAAAAATATTGTCAATAGTTCCCGTGGAGTATTTGATTTTTCACAATTCTATTAAGTAAAATATTATTTTACAAGGTGACACAACAAAGATTAATTGATACATCTGTGATAGACTGCTGTGCTCCAGAAGATGAGAATATACAAGGAGGGAAATGAGATGCGGAGGAAGCGATTGCACTCTAGACCAATTACAGTTATTGTTCCTTTTCCCCAATCTATGAGAGAATATACACCCTGATTCTCTGATTTTAATTGATTTCTAGAATGCTGCATGCACCTATCAATTTTCAACTAACATGCATATGTGCTGTTGACTTTTATTTTCTCTGGTGCTTCCATAGAGTACATCGAGTAAAATCCTAGAAAGTATGTAATAGAGCTCCACCTAGTGGACTACTGTGATAATGCAACTGCAGCTGTAAATACTACAAAAGTCACCTGATATATTGGAGCCATCTTGTACAATGTGCGTGTTAGTGATGTCATAAAGAATATATCACAAAGTACAATGCGTAGGGATATCAGAACTCAGAAAATATATTGACATAACAGAATGAAAACACAAGGGGCCCGAAATTCACCGACATACCGTCCACTACCACACACTTACCGCCTACTTACTGCCCGAAAATGCAAATTTGGTCAAAAAACACGTACATTCCACCGACATACCGCTCGGCGGAAGATTCATCATTGACATACCACCGAGCGGTATGCACACTGTCCGCCATGCAGAACTGCCCGCACACCGCCCAAAAAGTGCAAGTTTCATGACATACCGCTGACATATCACCAGAGCTGCATAATGTCCTGGGTGGGATTGGGCGGTAGTGCTTGGTGCCGCCATTTTGAAATTGGAAACAGTCAGCAAAAGCCGCAACTCAGTATTTCTGAGGCGAACAGTACTTTACAGTGCGATTTACAGTGAGAAAGGTATTTTTATTGGTACTGAGTACATTATTAAGATAGAAGGCATTTAAGTTAATATTTTTTTCATTGAAAAATCATTTGAGTTTATCTCAGGAGATTCTGGAGATTTAAAAAGAATGGGGCCTGTACTATCTCAGCCTGTATTGCTAACTACCTGCCTAATGCAGGATCCAGATGGGAGAAGGCTTATTGAGCAGAGTTGTCAGGGTAATAGAGGAGGTCACAGAATGATGAGGAGGATGCCTTACCCCCAAAGCATTTTCAGGGCGAAGTGCTCATAGTTGGACCTGACCAATCGACAGTGCGTTCGAAGGCTGCCCTTCCAACAAGAGGTGATCAATGAGATTTGCCAGCTCAGTAAGGCCGACCTGCAGCCGAGTACCACCAACATTACTGCACTCTCTGTCAAGATGAAGGTGACTGCAGCATTTTCCTTTTAATGCATGCGGCTCTTTTCCGGCATCAGCTGGGGACATATGCTGTATTTCTCACCAGGCTACTCATCGCTGCATTCGACAGGTAACCGAAACACTGTATGCACGCCACATGAAATTTATAAACTTCCCAATGACCAGGGAGGCACAGAGTGAAAGTGCTTTGGGAGTTGCATGCATTGCTAGATTCCACAATAAGCAGGGTGTTGATGACTGTACCCATATTGTCCTGTGAGCACCATTACAGGAGGCAGAGGTGTTGAAGTCTGAACCACAAGGTAAATGCTGGATGCTGGGGGACAAAGGGTACGGCCTCACCACCTGGCTCTTGACCCCCCTGCGGAACCCTCAGACAGAAGCCGAGCAACGATATAATAAGAGCGTATAGCCACACGTAATATTATCGAAAAGGCAATTGGAGTGCTGAAGCGTCGCTTTCAATACTTGGATACTCGGGAGGTAGGCTACAATACAACCCTGAGCAGGTTGCTCAGTTCAGAGTGGTGTGCTGCATATTGCACAATTTAGCAGGGGACTGTGGGACCACCAGATGAGAGAGTGCAGGAGACGGAGACAGAGGAAGAAGAGGAAAATGAGGGGAAGGAGGATGAGGAGGAGCTTCCAGATTAACCCATGGCACCACCATCCCCTCCACCCCCCAACACTACAGCGGAGGTCACGCGGTGCGTATGCCACTACAAAATTGTTACGTCAGCAGCTCATAAATAAACACTTTACTAGAATGTGGAGAGCTGCGTTTTGAGACTCTGCTGACTGTTAAAAAAAGTTTGACACTGTATAAGGGTGCTTAAATTCAATTCAAACGTTTATGTAAAAATATAAAAAATATACAACAATTGTAAAACTTTGTAAAACTTTGTAACTATAACTTTGAACAACTTTAACAACTTTAACAAAACTTTAACAACTTGAAGTAAACTTTAAAAAATCAAACTTCAATTACCTATTTTAAATGAACAATGAACACTTGACTGCAACAAAACAACCTTTACTGTCCTCGACCTCGACCGCTTACTCCAGCACCCTTCGGACTCAACCCCCACCTTTCTTACTCCCGCCCTTCCCTTTCCCACTGCCCCTGAGCTCGGACCGCCCTGTGGTGGTACCAAGCCAGCGTGCAGCAGTGCACCCCGAGTGCTGTTGCGGTCGTTGGGGATGAGACATTGCAGGCGCAATGAATGGGGCCTCAGGAGAAGCTCGTGATCCAGAAGGCACGGCTTCAGGGCTGGAAGCTGCTGGCAGCTCCCCACCCTCAGGTGCTGTCGACCCAACTAATATGGCACAGGGGGGGTTCTGTGTCATGTCCCGATCTGGTCAATTGCCGCATGGCATCGATGGAGTCGGCGGTTCACTTCATTGCAGTGATCAGACGCGACATATCCTCCGACTGTCATTCTGATAGTGCCGCGATGTTTGCGGCTATTGTAGCCATGGCCTTGAGCAGCCCTCGACCTATGTCGACACTGGCTTGTGACAGATGCACCATGTCCTGGTACGCGCCTATCTGTCTTGCAGCAACGGACCTTTTCTGCACCAACCTCTGTTGCTATGGCAAGGCACTGCATTGCTCGGAGTGTGTTCCTGCGCACCACTTGGTCCCGCAGAATCAGAGGAGGCATGGTGGAATCCCATGAATATAGAGTCGGTGGTGGAGGATGTTCCAGCTGGCCCAGATGGAACTGGTGTATCCTCCTCCATCTCCACCCTCACCTCCACCTCCACTGGCTCCAGGATCAGCTGCTCTTCCTCTTACTCGTCCTCTTCCTCTTCCTCTTGGTCATCTCTGGCAAGGGTGAAGTCGGGAGAGGGCTGGGTGATGCCAGAGGTGGAGGCAGTGGGTCTGTTGTCTGGTCTCTCTGCAGAGGTCTGGTCTGAATCCTCCGAGTCTGGAAGTACAAAAAACATTTAAAATTGCTTGGCACCAGGGGAGGGGGTCAGGGTGACATCAGTACATGAATACAGTGATGTAGTGCAGTCTTACTTAAATGTCCACCACTGCTGCATTACTGCATTACATATTGCAGCCAGACAATACATATATACATATGCATTGCATTCCATGCCCCCAACATTGCAGTACATCACATGAGCCCAACATTACAGTGCAATAAACTTACATTACATTACTTGAGGTCAACATTACAGTTACAGTTACATTACATGACATTACAGGACCAGGGATTGTATAGAACTGACCATCCTGTGTGGGTGGGTCAGCTCCAATGCTGGTGGTGGCATGGTTGCTATCCCCGACCAGCAACAGGGCATGGATCTCTATCTCCAACAATGGTGCTGGCGTTGGGGGTCCTCCCCCGTACGCTGCTGCTCCACTGCTATTGCAGATGTCTTCTTCTGCAGAAAGTGAAGTAAATGAAAGTAAAAATCTTCAATCCATTTAACATCGCAGACACACAGGTTCTCACACACACACACACACACACACACACACGCATCAAAACACGGGGTTAATCCTCTTGTCATTGCCTGAAAACAAAAATACATCTGTGTGACACTGAACCTACATTTACATGGTATAGGTACATAAATAAAACCATTACTTACTCTTGCGACCCTCACCAGGTCGTTCCACCTCTTATGACACCTTTCCCCGGTGTGTACCATGGTACTTGTGAAGGAGACAGCCTCCCGATTTCGTCCATATCCTGTTGTACTCTTTTGTGGGGGGCTTTCCACGACCACCCTTCGTTAAGTCGGAGTATCTCTCCGTGATATTCTCCAGCAGGGCAGGTAGCTCCATCTCATCGAAGGCGGGTTCCCTCAATCTCCCGTCCTTCTCAATGTGCCTGCGTTTCGACTTCTTTTTCAGAATTTCCATTATATTTATATTTATTATATGATTTTGATTTATAAAATATGTATTATTATTGTTGATATTATATAATTATTATTTGTTATTAATATTTTTGGACTCTGGAATCTGTGATTAAACCAACTGACCCTCGATTAGCTTGCTGCTCCTTCTCACTCTCTCTCCCTTGACTTTAACTCTCTGCACCTGCACAGGTGACCCCTGACCCACGAAATTGTGGGGAAAAAGCAAGTGTGGAAAAAAGCAAAAAAAAATTTGCACATGCCATCCATTGACAAGAAAGTCAATCTTGATCGACTATAATACTACATACCGCCCGCTGCACGCCGCTGGAAAAAATTCCACCAAACTAGCGCTCTTCGGTCTCGGCGATATGCCGGCAGCTATAAACGACATACCATCGGCATACCGTCGAGAAATGGCCTTATGTAATGACCAATTTCGGGCTCATTGTACAGTAACTGAATGTGAAGTGTGTTATTTCTTGTATCGCTCTCCATCTACAACCCCCTTCCCCCACCAACCCTACTTCCTTCTGTGTCCGCCCATGCAAACAACTCTCTTACAACTGCACTTACAAAATCCCAACTGCCCTCCATTCACCACAACCTTTCTGCAGTCACCGATCTGCTCAATTACACCCTCACCACCATCTTTGATGCGCTAGTCCCGATTAAAACAATTACTCTCTCTCACCCCAGCCGTTTCCCCTGGTACAGCCCTCATCTTCGCTCCCTTAAGTCCAAGGAACGCAGACTTCAATAGATGTGTCGGACAACTCGTTTAGCCAGTCACCGTCAGATCTGGCTGGACCATATAAAGCATTACCGGATCCTGCTCTCATCTGGCAAAACTGCTCACTGTTCCTGAATCATTCTGGAATGCAAAGATAACCCCCAGCTTCTATTCTTCACTGCTAACTTCTTAAACCCCTTTCCCCAGTCTTCACCCTCACCTCAGACAATAAGTATGAGGAGCTCATGGACTTCTTTGTCTCTAAGATTGAGATCAGCTGCCTCTTCCCTTCCTTCCCCTAGCCCACCAGGCCAAACATCCTCTAAGGTTTCCTCCTGCCCGAGCCCCCAACTTGCATCTTCCTCCAATTTCTCTCCAACCTCTCTGTGCTCATCTTGTCCATGAGACCTACTTCCAGCTCCCTCGACCCTATTCCCACTAAACTGCTGACCACCCAACTTCCTTTTCTATCTCCTATGTCAGCTGATATTGTTAACGGTTCTTTCTCCTCAGGTACTGTACCCCTCTTCTTCAAATCTGCCGTCATCACCCCTCTCCTCAAAAAAACAGCCCTAGACCCCCTCCATCCTTACTACCACCCCATCTCCAACCTTCGTTTCCTCTCCAAAGTCCTTGAATGTGTTGTCGCCTCCCAAATCCATGGCCTTCTTTCCAGGATCTCCATGTTTAAATCCCTCCAATCAGGTATCTGCCGCTGCCACAGTACAGAAACAGCTCTCATCAGAGTCACAATTTATGACTGCGACAAAGGTAAACTATCCCTCCTCGTTCTTCTCGACCTGTCTGCAGCCTTTGATACAGTTGACCACTCCATCCTCCTCCGATGCCTCTCCACCATCATCCAGTTAGGTGGGACTGCACTCTCCTGGTTCCATTCTTATCTATCTAATCATAGCCAGAAAATCACCTGCAATGGCTTCTCTACCTGCTCCTGCATCATTACCTCTGATGTCCCCCAAGGGTCTATTCGTGGTCCCCTCCTATTTCTTATCTACATGCGGCCTCTTGGCAACATCATCCGAAAACACAGTGTCAGTTTCCACATGTATGCTGACGACACCCAACTCTATCCTTGGCCCCCTCACTCTACCTCACCCCCACTTCTCTCGACCTCTCCACGGTCTCTAAATTGTCAGGCTGCTTATCCAACATCCAGTATTTATGAGCAGAAATTTTGTCCAATTAGATATGGGGAAGACTGAAGCCGATGTGTTCGCTTCCCGGCACAAACTCCCTCTCCCTCACATCTGTCTGAGGTTTAATCATATTTGACCCTGAAAGTAGCTTCCGACCACACATCCGCGGCATAACTAAGACCACCTGTTATGTTCAGAATAACTCCACAAGACCGTATTGTAATCTCAAACTGTATTGTGACCTTGGTCTCTTCATTCAGACTCCAGACTGAGGAGGCAGCATGGTGAATCACCTTTTATACCTGCTTGCCCAGGGTGCACAAGTGATCCTTAGGTCTCCCACAGGTATGCCCCCTAGTGGCAAGTCTTACATATTGGTGAGGTTTACATACATACATAACACCACTTATTTCTACCTTCGTAACATCGCCCGTCTCCGCCCCTGCCTCAGCTCATCTGCTGCTGAAACCCTCATGCATGCCTTTGTTACCTCTAGACTTGGCTATTCCAATGCACTCCTGGCTGGCCTCCCATGTTCTAGCTTATGTAAACTTGAGATCATCCAAAACTCAGCTGCCCATGTCCTAACTCGCACCAAGTCACGTTCACCCATCACCCGCTGACCCACATTAACTCCTGGTTAAGCAACTCATCCATTTCAAAATTCTCATCCTTGTTTTCAAATTCCTCCACACCTTACCCCTCCCTATCTCTGTAAAATCCTTGAAGAAGGCAAATGGCATGTTGGCCTTCATAGCGAGAGAATTTGAGTATAGGAGCAGGGAGGTCTTACTGCAGTTGTACAGGCCACACCTTGAATATTGTGTACAGTTTTTGTTATGTATGTAAACCTGTAAATACCATGTCTAAACACCAGAGGGCTTATCTCCTGGAGTCCCAAGGGATCCCACAATCCCTTGTGAGCACCTGTGCATAAGGAGGCCTCACAGGCTGGAGAGGCACTCTGAGATCTGTAATAAAGGACTACAGTTACAACTTAGCTTGAGCTTGCATTATCTAGTCTGACTCTTTATTCAAGACATAACAACTGGCGACGAGATACAAATGACGAATCCCACCGCAACAATGCAGAGAACCGTGGGCATCCTGGAGAAATTTGCGGAGGGAGATGATTGGGGAACCTTCGTGGAGCGACTCGACCAATATTTTGTGGCCAACGAGCGAGTAGGAGAAGGGAATGCTGCCAAACGAAGGGTGATCCACCTCACCGTTTGCAGGGCACCAACGTATGGCCTCATGAAAAATCTGCTCGCCCCAGCAAAACCCACAGACAAGTCATACGATGAGTCATGCACACTGGTCCGGCAGCATCTAAACCGGAAGGAAAGCGTTCTGATGGCGAGGTATCGGTTCTACATGTACAAGAGGTCTGAAGACCAGGAAGTGGCGAGCTACGTCGCCGAGCTAAGACACTTTGCAAGACATTGCGAATTTGAAGGATACTTGGAGCACATGATCAGGGACTTCTTTGTACTTGGCATTGGCCATGAAGTAATACTTCGCAAACTTTTGACTGTAAAGACCCCAGCCTTGAGTATAGCCATAGCGATAACCCAGGCATTTATCGCCACCAGTGACAATACCAAACAAATTTCTCAGCACATGAGTGTTGCTGCAAGTACTGTGAACAAAGTAACATTGTTTTCGAATCGAAATGTACAGGGCAGGACTCACACGCCTGCAGCTGCACATCCGCAGATGACTCAGAGTCCACCATCAAGGGTGGTGAATATAAGGCCATTAACACCTTGTTGGCGCTGCAGGGGTGACCATCGGTTCCATTCATGTCACTTCAAAGGATACATTTGCAAGGGTTGTGGAACAATGGGACACCTCCACGCATGTGCAGGCGAGCTGCAAATCCTGCTAATCCTGAAAACCACCATGTTGCAGAGGAGGACAGATCCAGGTTGGATCATGACAAACCGGAGCCTCAGACGAGGAGGCAGGGGTATGTGTGGTGCACACATTTACCACAAAATGTCCCCCGATAATGCTGAAGGTTGAATTAAATGGACTCGCGGTGTCCATGGAGCTGGACACGGGCGCAAGCCAGTCCATAATGAGCAAAAAGCCTTCCGATAAATTGTGGTGCAGCAAGGCCCCAAGGCCAGTCCTGATTCCATTCGTACTAAACTGAGAATGTACACAAAGGAACTGATTCCCGTAATCAGCAGTGCTACCGTAAAGGTCTACTATGATGGAGCGGTGCACAAGTTACCACTCTGGGTGGCACCAGGCGATGGCCCCACGCTATTCAGCAGGAGCTGCCTGGGAAAGATACACTGGAATTGGGATGACGTCCGAGTGCTTTCGTCCGTCGAAGACACTTCATGTGTCCAGGTCCTAAACAAGTTCCCCTCGCTGTTCGAACCAGGCATCGGGAAGTTCCAAGGAGCAAAAGTGCAGATCCATTTGATTCTGGGGGCGCAACCCATCCAT
Organism: Pristiophorus japonicus; assembly: GCF_044704955.1. Lineage (NCBI taxonomy): Eukaryota > Metazoa > Chordata > Chondrichthyes > Pristiophoridae > Pristiophorus > Pristiophorus japonicus. Next base: position 176,820,900 of record NC_091983.1, on the reverse strand, counting down.
CACAAGGCGAGAGCGGTACCTTACATGATGAGAAAGAGGGTGGAGATCGAATTGGACAGGCTGCAACAAGAGGGCATCATTTCGCCGATCGATTTCAATGAGTGGGCCAGTCCAATTGTTCCAGTCCTCAAGGGAGATGACACCATCAAAATCTGTGGTGATTACAAAGTAACTATCAATCGTTTCTCACTGCAGGATCAATACCTACTACCGAAGGCAGACGACCTATTTGCTGGAGGGAGGGAAAACGTTCACGAAGCTGGACTTGACCTCGGCCTACTTGACGCAGGAACTGGAGGAATCATCGAAAGGCCTCACCTGCATCAACACACACAAAGGTCTCTTCATTTATAACAGATGCCTGTTTGGGATTCGATCGGCCGCAGTGATATCCCAGAGGAACATGGAAAGCTTGCTGAAGTCGGTCCCACGCACTGTAGTTTTCCAGGATGACATCTTGGTTACAAGTTGGGACACCGTCGAGCACCTGCAGAATCTGGAGGATGTTCTTAGTCGGCTTAATTGTGTGGGGCTCAGGCTAAAACGCTCAAAGCGTGTTTTCTTGGTGTCTGAATTGGAGTTCCTGGGGAGAAGAATCGCGGCAGACGGCATCAAGCCAACTGATTCGAAGATGGAGGCAATTAAGAACGCATCAAGACCACAGAACGTGATGGAGCTGCGGTCATTTCTAGGACTCCTGAACTATTTTGGTAACTTCTTACCGAGTCTTAGCACATTGTTAGAACCCCTGCACTCTTTACTGCATAAAGGAGATGAATGGGTATGGGGTAAAAGCCAAGAAAATGCCTTTGAGAAAGCTAGGAAGCTGTTATGTTCAAATAAATTGCTTGTGTTGTACAATCCATGTAAGTATTTGGTGCTAGCATGTGATGCGTTGTTGTACGGGGTCGGGTATGTATTGCAACAAGCTAATGAATTTGGGAAATTGCAACCGGTTGCTTATGCATCCAGAAATCTGTCTAAGGCCGAGAGGGCCTACAGTATGATCGACAAAGAAGTGTTAGCATGTGTTTACGGGGTAAAGAAAATGCATCAATATCTGTTCGGGCTCAAATTTGAATTGGAAACCGACCATAAGCCACACATCCCTCTTTTCTAAAAGCAAGGAGATCAATACAAATGCATCGGCCTGCATCCAGAGATGGGCGCTCACTTGTCCGCATACAACTACGCCATCCGCCACAGGGCAGGCACAGAAAACTGTGCCGATGCTCTGAGTAGGCTGCCATTGCCCACCACAGGTGTGGAGATGCACAGCCCGCAGATTTAGTTATGGTAATGAAGCATTCAAGAGTGAGCAATCACTTGTTACTGCCCGAAAGATTAGAACCTGGACGAGCCAGGACCCCTTACTGTCCTTAATAAAAAACTGTGTGCTTCACGGGAGTTAGTCTAATGTCCCGTTAGAAATGCAGGAAGAAAAAAAGCCGTACCAGCGGCGCAGAGATGAAATGTCTATACAGGCAGACTGCCTCCTATGGGGTAATCGGGTAGTGGTGCCAAAAAAGGGTAGGCTCACTTTCATCAGTGATCTCCACAGCACCCACCCAGGCATTGTAATGATGAAAGCGATAGCCAGATCCCACGTGTGGTGGCCCAGTATCGATGCAGACTTAGAGTCCTGAGTGCACAAATGCAATACATGTTCACAGTTAAGCAATGCACCCAGGAAGGAGCCACTAAGTTTATGGTCCTGACCCTCCAAACCGTGGTCCAGGGTCCATGTCAACTATGCAGGCCCATTCTTGAGAAAAATATTCTTAGTGGTTGTCGATGCGTACTCCAAATGGATTGAATGTGTGATAATGTCGGTAAGCACGTCCGCTGCCACCATTGAAAGCCTGCCTGATGTCCTTGTAAGTGACAATGGGCCATGCTTTACCAGTGCCGAGTTCAAGGAGTTCATGACCCGTAATGGGATCAAACATGTCACATATGCCCCGTTTAAACCAGTGTCCAATGGTCAGGCAGAACGAGCAGTTCAAATAATCAAGCAGAGCTTGAAAAGGGTAACTGAAGGCTCAATGCAGACTCGCTTATACCAACTCCTGCTTAGTTACCGCACAAGACCCCACTCGTTCACTGGGGTCCCTCCCGCTGAACTGCTCATGAAAAGGGTACTTAAGACAAGGCTCTCGTTAGTACACCCTGATCTACATGAACAGGTAGAGAACAGGCGGCTTCTACAGAATACATATCATGATCACGCAATTGTGTCACGCGAAATTGAGATAAATGATCCTGTATTTGTGTTGAACTCTGGACAAGGTCCCAAGTTCCTGTCTTCCTGGCACTGTTTTGGCCAAAGAGGGGAGTAGGGTGTTTGTGGTCAAACTCTCAAATGCACTCACCTGCAGGAAACACTTGGACCAAACCAAACTCAGATTTACGGACTATCTAGAACAACCCACAATAGACTCTATCTTTCTCGACCCTCCAACACACACACAAGTGGCAACTGACCTAGCGGTTGACCACGAAGCAGAACCCATCACCCGGAGCAGCCCAGCAGGACTCACCACCCCCAGCAGCCCAGCAAGGCCGGCTGCGCAGCAGCCCAGCGAGGACCCAACAAACAGCTCACCAAAACCAGCATTTACACCGAGACAATCAACCAGGGAAAGGAAGACCCCAGATCGACTCACATTGTAAATAGTTACACTATTATCTTAGGCAGGGGGTGGGGGGAGTGTTGTTATGTATGTAAACCTGTAAATACAATATCTAATCACCAGGGGGCTTATCCCCTGGAGTCCCAAGGGATCCCACAATCACTTTGGAGCACCTGTATATAAGGAGGCCTCACAGGCTGGAGAGGCACTCTGAGATCTGTGATAAAGGACTACGGTCACAACTTACTTTGAGTTTGCAGTATCTAGTCTGACTTTTTCTTCAAGACATAACAGTTTTTGTCTCCTAATCTGAGGAAGGACATTCTTGCTATTGAGGGAGTACAGCAAAGATTCATCAGACTGATTCCTGGAGTGGCAGGACTGACATATGAAGAAAAACTTGATCAACTAGGCTTATATTCACTGGAGTTTAGAAGGATGAGAGGGGATCTCATAGAAACATATAAAATTCTGACGGGATTGAATAGGTTAGATGCAGGAAGAATGTTCCCGATGTTGGGGAAGTCCAGATCCAGGGGTCACAGTCTAAGGATAAGGGATAAGCCATTTAGAACCGAGATGAGGAGAAACTTCTTCATTCAGAGAATTGTGAACCTGTGGAATTCTCCACCACAGAAAGTTGTTGAGGCCAGTTCGTTAGATATATTCAAAAGGGAGTTAGATGTGGCCCTTACGGCTAAAGGGATCAAAGGGTATGGAGGGAAAGCAGGAATGGGGTACTGAAATTGCATGATCAGCCATGATCATATTGAATGGTGGTGCAGGCTCGAAGGGCTGAATGGTCTACTCCTGCACCTATTTTCTATGTTTCTGTGTTTCAGCCCCACAACCTCCTGAGAATCTGCGCTCCTCTAATTCTGCCCTCTTGAGCATCCCTGATTATAATTGTTCAACCATCAGTGGCCGTGCCTTCTGCTGCCTGGTGCCTAAGCTCTGGAATTGCCTGCCTAAACCTCTCCACCTCTCTACCTCTCTTTCCTTCTTTAAGATGTTCCTTAAAACCTACCTCTTTGACCAAGCTTTTGGTCACCTGCGCTAATTTCTCCTTACGTTGCTTGGTGTCCAATATTTTTGTCTTATAACATTCCTATAAAGTGCATTGGGACATTTTACTACATTCAAGAAGCTATATAAATACAAGTTGTTGTTGTTGTTGTTACTGAATGTCATAAACAGCTGTTTGTGCAACCCAACATGAGCCATTAGAAAATTAAGCTGTGTAAAGTGGCAGAGAAGAGGTTGCAGATTTTTCGGGGAAGCTATAGGCTAATAAAATAATAGAAAGACTTTCCTCAATATAGGATAATTTAAACAAGATGTGCACAGGTATGATAGTGGAAAGCAATTAACACAAAGTTTGAAAGTGCACTTACTGTTTTTTTTAACATCAATATGGCACTTGCATAGCAGTTAAAGAAAACTTTCCATAAAGCACAGCATTAGGGCAGATAATCTCTGTGGAATTTTGCCCATAATCTTCCACCAGGGGGTTTCAGGAGTCAGTGGAAGCAGCTCTCAGTCAGCCGTTCTTTCAAAGTGGAACCTCACCTGTGTCAAGAGATGTGACGATTTTGGGGCTCTTGAGAGGGGACAAGGCAGCAACATCTCCAGCAGAAGGACGAAGCAGAGCTTGATTGTGAGAGACCGGGCTGAGCCACAGTCCAGGAAAGAAAGATAGGTCATTTGTAAGGCATGTGCTGCGGCTGCTATATTAAGTTCAGCTTCAGAGGTGGAGAGATTTTGGAAAAGATCGTTTTTGCAATTGAACAGAAATAATTTTGCATATTGTTCAGTAAAGTTAAAACAAACAAACATGGCTTTGTCTGAGTTTTGCTTTAAAATGTGAGAAAGCCACCTTCACAGCTTTACACTGGGAAGGACCCCATGTATAAATGCACAGCATTCACAGTATCACAAGCCAGTTGTAGTCAACACACCAAACAAATGAAGTCCAATACAAACTTACCATATGCTAAAACATCCCCGGCATCATCTGATACCCCATTTATTATACACCACTGCTGAAGTTGGCAACAAAGTGATAAAATAAAGCAGTGACATATTGGAAACCAGAGGCGGCAGCCAGCACCTGAACTGATGGTTTCCAGCAGCAGTTGCCTTTTCCTCAGTATTGAAGGATAGGTCTCATCCCAGTTGCTATTTCACAACAGAAGTCATGTAAATATGTGGCATTGTCGCTGAAAAACAACACGCAGAGTTTGAACCATTCTCGGGCAGGTATGAAAGATGACGGTGTTCGAAATGAAAGTCTCATGCTGATGCAATATATAGCACCTTTCATGACCTCAGGAGGTCCCAACGCATTTTACAGCCAATGAAATACTTTTATTTTTAAGTGTAGTCACTGTTGTAATGTAGGAAACGCAGCAGCCAATTTGCGCACAGCAAGCTCCCACAAACAGCAATGTGAAAATGACCAAGAAATCTGTTTATGTGATGTTCATTGAGGGATAAATATTGGCCAGGACACCAGGGAAAATTCTCCTGCTCTTCTTCAAAACAGTGCAATGGGATCTTTTACCTCCACCTGAGCAGAGAGCAGACAGGGCCTCGGTTTAACCTCTCGTCCAAAAGACGGCACCTCCATGATGGTAGGTTTTGCAGATATTTTAGATCAAGACATATTTTCTGAGGAAAAGCACAAAGGGCATCACTCTGCACCTGGCCAAGCTACAGCTAATGTGGCACAGTTTGTTCCAAAAGCGGAGCTGTTGCATTTGCCAGGACTGACATTCTTTCCGGTTCTGAAGAAAGCTCATCAACATGAAACGTTAATTCTGTTTCTCTTTCCACAGATGCTGCCTGACCTGCTGAGTATTTCCAGCATTTTCTGCTTTTGTTTCAGATTTCCAACATCTGCAGCATTTTGCTTTTGATTGATATTCTTTGCCTTGTTCACCTGCAAAAAATATCACTAAACATAAAGTAACATAAAGGAGAAGCACTGAGGTCACCTTTCAAGTCTACAGATTGGTCAAAAATATCCAGGCAGCAATAATCTATGGGAATAATTTTAAGCTAACTTGCCGCGTGGGGAACTGATGCGAACGGATTGGCCATCATTTTATACCCCACCCAATTTTGCTTTCCATTGCAGTCACTGTTAGTTTCCCACTGCGGAGGTTAGGTTAAAATTACCCCCCAATCATTTGCTCTCAGGATGTGGCTAGCACAAGCAAAGCCACATTTATTGCCCATTCATCCATCCCTGGTTACCATTGACAACCAAGGAGCTTACTAGATCATGTCGGAGGGCTGTAAGAGTCAGCCACATAGTACAGGACTGGCATCACGTGTAGGCCAGACCAGGTAGGCATTCTTCTCTGAAGGTCATTAGTGAACCAATTAAACAATCCAACAGCTTTCGTGAATTATTTAATTCAATTCATTATCCTGCCTTTAAAATCAGCTGAGTCTCCCTACTACCGCTCCTGGATGGGCTGTGTATTCGCTAGGCCGCGTTCCCACCCGGCAATAAAAATCAACCACTTCGATTCCAAACTATGCATGAACAACAGATGCTTGTGCAATAAGATGGTGGCAGAGACAAATGACCACTTAATAACCAATTTACTTCCAGCACAGCAAAGTTTTACAGACACTTGAGAATTTTACCGGAGCAATTACCAGATTTTACTTAACATTGTTAGCAGATATAATAGAAAAGATGTTCCTATGCTGATAGTATTTATTTCTAATTAAATCAGACATCACCCGAGTTATTTATGTAGCTTCCCAGACTCAGCAGCAAATACTGATGTTGTTGTGCTGTAATCTTTGCCTCGAAGTGACAGTTGAGCTGCCATGAGAGGAATTTCTTTTATGCTCCATCATCCGGCCTGTTGACTTGAATTTCGATGACAATGTTTTTCTGGCAAAGGAGAATCACTTCTTTTCCTTTTGTAATCTTCGGCCAACACCCAACGTTCCTTTTCACAGTACCATGTCCCTCTGTGTTTTTGCTGCACTGTTTTCCGCCTCTTGCCTCCCCACTACAGTAAGCCCTGTCATTATTCAAAGGTAAAGTGGCTCATAACTTGCTCACTATGGTTGTAAATTTAAAGTCTCTACTTACCATCAGCCACCACTAAGCTTAAAATGCAGTGCAACTGCTGCTCATTAGCCAAGTGCAATTATTGCCCCAAACCTGTCTATTCTGCCAATATACCCAACAGTCTGAAAATAACCTTCAGAGTTATCCCATTTTGCCTACAAGTGAAAATGTATAGTTGAGCATCTTCGGATACAAGTGAAAAGAGGGAAGGAACCTGGAATATTTTGGTTAGAAACATAGAAACAAGGTCTGTGCTATTAGTGAACCTATAAGGCCTCAGAGTGCCAATAATAGCAAATAGAACAGATTTTCCCTCTGTGTCAGGATGGAAATGTATTACCGTATTGATCCCACTATGTGTGGAATTTCAAAAATCTTATCATATGTGCAGGATTTGTTTCTTGAAGAAGCCCCATTCGATTTTGGTGTATGTAGTCAGAGTCTAAATTGGGAATATCTCTTTGTTCAGATTTATTAGAGAAACGAGAGACGAGGCAGAGCCTCAATTACTTTAGCTCCAGCATCTGAATCGAACATTGCATGCTGTATTGTAGACACACATTAAAGCTATGTCCTCATATGGCATTCAGATCCTACCACAGAAAACTTTCGTTCTCATCATTATAATATCATTAAGCAGCGATTACGAGGTGATAAAAACATAAGAGCAAAGCTTCCCAATCTCTCAGCTAGTAAATTCACTGTGCGGTATTGAACACAGTAGAAAGGGAGAAAAATGTTTTAAGAAAAGAATACAAGAAACAGTAGAAAGAAATAAGACTATTCTCGCCATGTAGTTCTACAAACAATGCACAATGTACTTTACTGTAAATGGGGGCTCACCCATTTAATCTCCTGATGGAATAAGCAGACCTGAAAATACAGGAGTCAATAAGGAAAATTGCCACAGCCAGTTTGGAGGACTCAATCAGAGGCAAACAAAATCAATAGAAGACATGACACAAAAGCTGACAGAACTAGCGTGACAGACAGCATGACATGTATTTGGCTAAACAAATGACAGAGCTGGATGCATGTTAAACAACAGAAAGTGCACACTGTGATATATTCACAGAGCACAGCACTTCTAATATGGCAGGCAGCTCTGTCGGAAGCCTCCAGAACATGCCTGGTTCTGTTTAATTATTAACTCTGTAGTTGCAGTACACAATACATCCACATCCACAGTGTGGAACTACAAACATTACAAGCTCACAGACATTACACTTTTCCCTCCTTAATGAAGAAATTATTACAACAAACATCATACATAACTTGCATGTTAATACATAACACAGGATATAGACTTATTTTTTTCATATTTACAAATTTAACTTAACCACTTGTTTTCTGTTTCGAAGAGGATACCTTTGCTCTCGAACAGAACCTTCCAAACATGGTGTTGAATCTAAACTCCTTCGAGGCTCATCCTGAGGAACGTTTTCCTTCACAGAATTTCCTTGATTTTCATTTGAACTCACTCTAACTTCAGGCTGTTTGTTTTCCTGATTTGGACTCAGACTTACATTCTGATTCTCTCCTGGATTTGTTTCCAGTACACTAGATGTAGGATATGCTATTGGTATATCAAAACTATCTGATGAGTCAGAAATAATTGAATCATTCCCACCTTCAACTCCTTCCATGTCTGTAGGTAAAATATGATCAATATGAACAAACTTAACCTGTTCATTATCAAACATCTTTACCAAATATGTGCGAGGACCACATATCTTCACCACTCTTCCTAGTAACCACTTTAACCATTTATGGTGATGGTTCTTCACTCTCAACTTCTGGTTTAATTTCACACTTCTCTCTTTTACTCTACCTCTATCATGATTATCTTTCTGTCTTAATTGTGTCACTTCTATAGACTGTGCCAAATTTGGTTTCAACAACAAGAATCTAGTTTAGGGCTATCCTTTGAGAAACAACTCCGCTGGTGTTCTACCAGTAGTTGTATGAGGAGTATTATGATATGTAATTAGAAAATTAGCCAATTTGTGATCCAATGACAACTGTCGTTTCCTTGGATTTGGATCTAACATTTGTTTTATGAGGGCACGTTTTACAATTTGTACAGTGTGCTCTGCTGCACCATTCGAAGCAGGGTGGTATGGTGGAACCTTGGTATGTTTCACACCATTTTTGCTTGTGAACTGTGCAAATTCTTCTGAACGAAATTGTCATCCATTATCCGAAACAATTTCTTCTGGGAGGCCAAATGAAGAAAATAAACGTTGCAAAATGTCTAATGTTTTACTTGTTGTTATTTTCCACATTGGAAACACCTCAACCCACTTCGAATGGCTATCAAGCACAATGAACAATTGTTGTCCTTCTAACTCAGCAAAAATCAATATGTAGCCTTTGCCACACCCTGGGAGGCCATTTCCATGGCTGTAATGGTACTGATGGTGGTTGCTTGCTTACTGATTGACATGTCGTACACTGACTCACGATGTACTCTATATCTTTATCAAGACCTGGCCACCATAAATAACTGCATGCAAACCCCTTGGTCAAGCACATTCCCAGGTGCTGGTCATGGAGGTCTCCTAATAATTTGGACCTGAACTTATTTGGTATAACCACTCTTACACCCCACATTATACAATCTTTATTGACTGATAATTCATTCCTTCGAATGAAGAATGGATGAATATCTTTGTCTGATACCTGGTTTGGCCATCCATTTGCAATATAATCATACACCTTTGACATAACTGGGTCACGTTTGGTCGCTCTACCAATCTCTTCAGCTGTGATTGGCAGTTCATCAATGTATGAAAAATAAAACACTTCTTCCCTATCGGGTGTAACTTGTGATGGGGAAGGCAATCTAGACATTGCATCAGCATTACTGTGATCAGCTGATCATCTGTATTCAATATCCTATGTATATGCTGACAAAATCAAAGCCCATCTCTGCATTCGGGCTGCAGCTAATGTTGGAACTGGGGACTTTGGATGGAGGATTGCTTTTAGGGGCTTATGGTCCGTAACGATGGAAAACTTATGACCATAAAAGTATTTGTGGAACTTCTTGATCCCAAAAATTAATGCCAAAGCTTCCCTTTCAATTTGCGCATTATTACTCTCACTGGCACTGAGAGTGCGTGAAGCAAAAGCAATTGGTCTCTCCACCCCACAACGTGATACATGAGAGATCACTGCCCCAACTCCATACAGAGAGGCATCACAAGCTAGCTTAATCTCCTTAGATATGTCATAGTGAACTAACATGGTGCTCTCTACCAATTTGCTTTTACACTCCTTGAATGCTGTTTCGCATTCTTTTGACCACTTCCAATGGACCTGTTTTTTCAATAGTTCATTCAGTGGATGTAATACTATAGCCAAATTTGGTAGGAACTTCCCATAATAGTTCAAAAGACCCAAAAATGAACGAAGTTCAGTGACATTCCTGGGAGTGGGTGCATTTCTGATTGCATCCAGCTTTCTTATGGTTGGATGTAAACCATCTTTGTCTACTCTGTACCCTAAGTACTCCACTGAATTTTGAAATAACTCACACCTACCAGCAGACACTCGTACTCTGTACTTCTCTAGCCGTTTGAGGACTTCATTCAATATGTTATTATGAATTTGCCTATTTGGTGCTGAAATTAGTATGTCATCAAAATAACATACTACTCCTTCAATACCTTGCAAAATCTGGTTCATCGCCCCTTGGAATATGGCAGGGGCGGAAGACACTCCAAACGGTAGCCGATTAAATTAACATAGGCCGAGATGAGTATTTATAGTCAAACATGATTTGGACTCCTCATCTAGTTCAAGCTGTAAGTAGGCATTCGAAGATCCAGTTTTGAGAAGATCTGACCACCTGTCAGTGTTGTGAACAAATCTTCTATATTCGGCAATGTATTGGGGACATTACCCTCTCGAACCTGGTTTACGGTTTCTTTATAATCACCACACAATCTTATCTTACCATCGGACTTAGGTACAACAACAATGGGTGTAGCCCAATTACATCGATTATTTTACAAATAATGTTCTCAGTCTCTAGTCTTTTGAGTTCTTGCTCAACTTTCTCATTGAGTGCATATGGTATGGAATATGGCTTGTAGTAAACCGATCCAGCGTTGAAGCCTTGGATCAGACTGCCCGTTTCACAGAACACCTTCGGATACTTCTTGATAACCTCATACATTGATGAAAATCTCGCTTCCACACAGAAAATCTCACTCCAATCTAGCTTCAGTGATCTCAACCGATTTCTTCCTAGTAAGGCAGGCTTGTCTCCTTTCACTACTATTAGAGGCAAGTTCTGAACTTGATCCTTGTATTTCACCAGTACGGTGATACGACCTACCACAGGAATGTTCTCTCCCAAGTAGCCTCGCAGCTCTATCTTAGATTTCTCCAGTTGGAAATCATGCAATTTGTCGCGATATACCAACTCCAGTACTACACTCACGGATGCACCCATGTCGATTTCCATTGGTATCTTGAATCCCGCAACATCTATGTGGATTTTGATACTTTCCGAATCGCTGTCCGTTAACCTCGTGCTCCTGATGACATGTAACTCTAACATCTCCTCATCCTATTGTTATTTTTCCATGCTATGTAGTCTCTGGGGATTTCTACTCATAGCTTTGAACGCTGGACTCATAGCTTTGAAAACTGGTTTACCCTTCAGTCGGCATGCCTTCGCAAGATGCCCAGTCTTTCTGCAGAAGAAACACTCTGCCTTCACGTATGGACAACTTTGAGCAAAGTGTTGTCCCAGGCACCCATAGCACGACTTCGATGCTGTTAAAATTTCCAGTTTCTGAGACTTTTGGCCCCCACCGCCTTTTACTTTGAACCTTCAGGCGATTTACCTCGGTTGACTGACGACCGTAATTATTATGAAATTCTCGGGAATATTGTTCGGCCATGCCCATCGACCTCGCTGTCTGACAAGCAAGCTCAAAAGTCAAGTCATCCGTCATCAATAACCTTCTTCTGATCACTTCATTTTTCACCCCACAAACAAAACGATTCCGTAATGCTCGGTTTTGAAAGTTTCCGAAATTACAGTGAACAGATAGCTTTTTTAATGCTGCAATATAAACACTGATACTTTCATCAGTCTTTTGATTCTGTATCCCAAAACGATAGTTTTCAGCAATTTCTAACGGCTTGGGGTTATAGTGTGCTCCAGCTTCGCTAAAATCTCCTTAAGCGTTGTGACCTTTGGCTCATCAGGCACAAGCAAATTTATCAGCTATTCATACAATGCCAGACCCGCCTCCGATAAGAAGATAGCTCACTTCCGTTCCAATATCGCCTGATTCTGAACTGCATTCTCTGGAACTTCGATTATGTTATTTGCAGTGAAATACATTTCTAGCCGATCCACATATGCTTTAAAACGTTCCCGGTCATGTCTATATTTCCCCCAAATGTCCCATTACACATGCGGGTGCTGCCATTTTAATTTCTAGCTGTTCACACAGTGTGCTGCATTTTACTTCGGATTTTGTCGCTTTTTCCAAAGATAGAAGCTTCCAAAGTCTCTCTGTCAGCTGACTGAATCCTTCACCAACAAAATTTCAGCTTTAAATCATCCGAAAAAATCCCATCGCCGCCAAATGTGAAATATTCACAGAGCACAGCACATACAGTTTCTAACATGGCAGGCAGCTCTGTCGGAAGCCTCCGGAACATGCCTGGTTCTGTTTAATTATTAACTCTGCAGTTGAGGTACACAATACGTCCACATCCACAGAGTGGAGCTGCAAACATTACAAGCTCACACACATTACATATACTTTTAATATATTATATAGATGGGTGCGTTAATGCCTTCCCAAAATATCGGCGAGAGGAATTTCTGACTAACCATTAAGCCTTCTTCTACTAGTATCCCACGGCATAAATTCAGAGTCTGAATTTCAACGAGAACTACAGTTATTAAAAAATATCCTGTGCTAGTGATGACATTTTATTGCACAGATTTTAAAATTATTTTTGCCGATAAGCTCGTCTGTTCTTCAAGATTTCAATCATATTTTTGAATGTGAGTTCTTCATTTACGTGCACCTTGTACCAGTCTGCATGCATTTCTCTATAAGAAGGCCTTTAGAGCCTTCAGCAAATGCTTAGCAAGGAATCTTTCTTCATTGGTTTCCTTTTGGAGATTTGATGATTGGAGCAAGGCTCAATGTCGCAATCGGAACTGATTAATGTCCATATGTCCTTTACCTCTTCTGCAGCTCTTGCTTACCTGTTTGCTCACTTCTACTTTTTTCATTCAACTTAACACCTGTTATGTTCATACTCTATTTATTTGTTACATCTCACTGGACGGGCATTAGGACCCTGCGGGAGCTATTTACAGTTGCTGTACTCATGCTGGTTCATGCCAGTTTAGGACTCCATTTTGGGTTGTATAAAGCACAATTAAGTTAAGTTATTTTCCTCCTGGCTCAGTTTGTCAATTATTTATGCGTACACAACACAATTTGACGACGAGGATGACTCAAATTAACCTCTCGAACCCCGCCCCCCCACCCCAACTTTCCTCTCCACAGCGGGGGATCCTCCAATGCCATGGCTGAGTTGGATAAAAAGTTTTTCTACATACATCACGGCGAGTGGGTTAGATGGTGACAACATAACACCAGCTCAGTGCCGTGCAATACTTTTCAACTGCCTCGGCACTGAAGGCCGATGCATCTTTGGCCAAATCAAAGACACAGAGTCCTACAACAAAACGGTAAGCGCTCTAGAGAACTATTTTGGACCAAAGAAAAGTATCATGATGAAGAAATACCAATTTCGTAAAAGGTGGCAAGGGAACGGTGAACCAATCAAACAGTACATCATTTCATTAACTGAACTGGCCTCTACATATAATTTTGGAGCAATTACAGAGGAAATGATCAAGGATCAAATTATTGAGAAAACAACGATCTCCTGCATTCGGGAATGCGTGCTAATGGAGGATGATAAATTGACATTAGACAAAGCAACTAATTTGGCCATCCAAATCGAATCAGCGCTTTCCAATTCAAAAGTGATCATATCCTTTGCTCCCCCTATACAGCAGACTGCAGCTACAGCCCATGTGCAAGGCATCGTCCAAAGCGGAAATCACAGCTGAGACCCAGGGCTAGTAATAAGCCACCCAGTACGGATCACTGGTTTAACTTCCACTGCTTTAACTGTGGGGACAAATCACATTCAGCAAAGGGTCCTAACTGCCCTGCACGTGGGAAGAAATGCTCCACATGTGGTAAAATGAACCATTTTGCTAGTGTCTGTCACTCATCGCAGCATATTCGACAGGTGGACAACCCCGATAGTGATGAACCCAGTATGGTTTATACCATTAGTGACATTTCACACATCGGTTTGGGCAAATTCAAGACTGTGAGGTAAAAATTGAAGGCACGCCCTGCTGCCTCATCATTGTCCTTGGAGCCAAAGTCTCCATATAGAGCGCAACTTCCACTCTACATGCATATTCTGACTCCAAAATTGAGGTACTTGGAGTCATATCTGTCCCGATATCCTACAAGGACATAACATTGAAGAACTTTTCCTTTTATGTCGTGAAGGGGCGAAGATTCATGAGTGTTGACCTTTTTGACAAGCTTGGGTTCAAAGTTTACGACCCAACTGGCACATCTGTGTACACGGTGAACTTTGACAAGCAGTATCCCTCAATCTTCACAGGGTTTGAAGTGACAACAAAATTCTGCCATCGTCCCCACGTTGACCCTTCCATCAAACCGGTTACGCAGCAACTTCACCGTCTCCTATTCGCGGTTCACGACCAAGTATCGGCAGAATTAACGGCTTGAATCTCAGAGAATCATTGAGAGCATCGACTCCTCACCCTGGATCTCGAACTTAGTCATTGCTTGGTGCAAAAATGAGGAGATCTGCCTATGCATCGACCTGAAAGAGGTCAACAAGGCCATCATCCCCGACAAGTACCTCTTCCTACCATCGACGAACTGACTTCAGAATTCCACGGCTCAATAGTTTTTACAAAACTCGACATGTGCCACGGTTACCTACAAATACCCCTAGCGGAGGACAGCAAACCGCTTACGGCATTCACGACTGTATCAGTATCGACGCATGCCCTATGGATTATCTTCTGCACCAAGTGCATTTCAGAAGATTGTCACTATGCTAGCAGGCATAGAGGGAGCCCTCAATCTGCATAGCATTACACTTAATGCCAATAAGTGTACATTCGCTGCTGTAAAAATAAACTTTCTGGGCTACAGAATCACAGAACAAGGCAACATTGACGTGATCCAGTGAATGAAGGAGGCTACCAACGTCAAAGAACTTTCATCATTCTTTGGCACTTACAACTTCTATGTTTGTCCCGCACTATGCACACATTGCTGAACCACTTCGCAAGTTGCTGCACAAGGACATCCCTTGGGAATGGACAGATTCCCAGGCTCAGGCATTCACCACGCTTAAGGAGAAAATCACATCCTTTCCTATCCTCGCACACTTTGATCCAAATGCCACTACGTATGTTACCACGGATGCATCAGGCACCGCCTTGGGTGCTGTGCTCTCGCAATGGATTGACGGCCTGGAACACCCAGTCACCTTCGTCTCTCGCACGCTCACATCTGCAGAATGTAAATACTCTACAGGGGAACGCGAAGCACTCGTTTGCATCTACGCATGTGAACACTGGCACATCTACCTCTATGGCAGGAAATTTACCCTCCGTACGGATCACCAAGCGCTAACTATGCTATTCGCTACAACTGAATCTGGGCACAGACCACTGCAAATCAGCCGATAGTCAGATCGCCTTCATCAGTATAAATTTGATGTACAATACAACCACGTAGCTGACATGCTCAGCTGCTCAACACCTTTTTCGGAATCTGATGTTGACTTGTTGACAGATGATGACATATATGTTACGACGATCATCACTCAGTCCATCAGAAACCTTTTCTCCTGCGACAAACGCAAAAACGAATCACAGCATGATGCTGCGCTCCAGTACGTGTGCCACTTCCTCCAGACTGAGTGGCCTAAGCACATTTCAAAAGAGCTGAAAACCTTCATAGAAACATAGAAACATAGAAAATAGGTGCAGGAGGATGCCATTCAGCCCTTCGAGCCTGCACCACCATTCAATAAGATCATGGCTGATCATTCCCTCGGTACCCCTTTCCTGCTTTCTCGCCATACCCCTTGATCCCCTTAGCCATAAGGGCCATATCTAATTTCCTCTTGAATATATCCAGTGAACTGGCATCAACAACTCTCTGCTGCAGGGAATTCCACAGGTTAACAACTCTCTGAGTGAAAAGTTTCTTCTCATCTCAGTCCTAAATGGCCTACCCCTTATCCTAAGACTATATCCCCTGGTTCTGGACTTCCCCAACATTGGGAACATTCTTCCCGCATCGAACCTGTCCAGTCCCGTCAGAATATTATACGTTTCATAAGAACATAACATAAGAATTAGGAAAAGGAGTAGGCCATCTAGCCCCTCGAGCCTGCTCCGCCATTCAATAAGATCATGGCTGATCTGGTCGTGGACTCAGCTCCACTTACCCACCCACTCCCCGTAACCCTTAATTCCCTTATTGGTTAAAAAAAAGAGATCCCCTCTCATCCTTCTAAACACCAGTGAATAAAGGCCCAGTTGATCCAGTCTCTCCTCATATGACAGTCCAGCCATCCCTGGAATCAGTCTGGTGAACCTTCGCTGCACTCCCTCAATAGCAAGAACGTCCTTCCTTAGATTAGGAGACCAAAACTGAACACAATATTCCAGGTGAGGCCTCACTAAGGCCCTGTACAACTGCAGTAAGACCTCCCTGCTCCTATACTCAAATCCCCTAGCTATGAAGGCCAACATATCATTTGCCTCCTTCACCACCTGCTGTACCTGCATGCCCACTTTCAGTGACTGATGTACCATGACACCCAGGTCTCGTTATACTTCCCTTTTCCTAATCTGCCGCCATTCAGATAATATTCTGCCTTCGTGTTTTTGCCCCCAAAATGGATAACCACTCATCTAACCGGTCCAAGTCACCCTGCAGCCTCTTAGCGTCCTCTTCACAGCTCACACTGCCACACAGCTTAGTGTCATCTGCAAACTTGGAGATATTACACTCAATTCCTTCATTTAAATCGTTAATGTATATTGGAAAGAGCTGGGGTCCCAGCACTGAGCCCTGCGGCACTCCACTAGTCACTGCCTGCCATTCTGAAAAGGACCCGTTTATCCCGATTCTCTGCTTCCTGTCTGCCAACCAGTTCTCTATCCACGTCAGTACATTACCCCCAATACCATGTGCTTTGATTTTGCACACCAATCTCTTGTGCGGGACCTTATCAAAAGCCTTTTGAAAGTCCAAATACATCACATCCACTGGTTCTCCTTTGTTCACTCTGCTAGTTACATCCTCAAAAAATTCCAGAAGATTCGTCAAGCATGATTTCCCTTTCATAAATCCATGCTGACTTGGATGGATCCTGTCACTGCTTTCCCAATGCGTTGCTATTTCATCCTTAATGATTGAGTCCAACATTTTCCCCAATACTGATGTCAGGCTAACCGATCTATAATTACCCGTTTTCTCTCTCCCTCCTTTTTTAAAAAGTGGTGTTACATTAGCTACCCTCCAGTCCATAGGAACTGATCCAGAGTCGATAGACTGTTGGAAAATGATCACCAATGCATCCACTATTTCTAGGGCCACTTCGTTAAGTACTCTGGGATGCAGACGAGCAGACCCCGGGGATTTATCGGCCTTCAATCCCATCAACTTCCCTCACAAAATTTCCTGCCTAATAAGGATATCCTTCAGTTCCTCCTTCTCACTAGATTCACTGTCCCCTGGTACATTCGGAAGGTTATTTGTGTCTTCCTTCATGAAGACAGAACCGAAGTATTTGTTCAATTGGTCTGTCATTTCTTTGTTCCCCATTATAAATTCACCTGAATCCGACTGCAAGGCACCTACATTTGTCTTCACTAATCTTTTTCTCTTCACATATTTATAGAAGCTTTTGTAGTCAGTTTTTATGTTCCTGGCAAGCTATCTCTCGTACTCTATTTTCCCCCTCTTAACTAAAGCTTAGTCTTCCTCTGTTGAATTCTACATTTTTCCCAGTCCTCAGATTTGTTGCTTTTTCTAGCCAAATTATATGACTCTTCCTTGGCTTTAACACTATCCTTAATTTTCCTTGTTAGTCATGGTTGAGCCACCTTCCCCGTTTTATTTTTACTCCAGACAGGGATGTACAATTGTTGAAGTTCATTCATGTGATCCTTAAATGTTTGCCATTAGTTATCCACCGTCAACCCTTTAAGTATCCTTTGCCAGTCTATTCTAGCCAATTCACATACTGTAGAAGTTACCTTTCCTTAAGTTCAGGACCCTAGTTTCCGAATTAAATGTGTCACCTTCCATCTTAATAAAGAATTCTACCATATTATGGTCACTCTTCCCCAAGGGGCCTCGCACAACAAGATTGCTAATTAGTCCCTTCTCATTACACATCACCCAGTCTAGGATGGCCAGCCCTCTAGTTGGTTCCTCGGCATATTGGTCAAGAAAACCATCCCTAATACACTCCAGGAAATCCTCCTCCACCGCATTGCTACCAGTTTGGTTAGCCCAATCAATATGTAGATTAAAGTCGCTCATGATAACTGCTGTACCTTTATTGCACACATCCCTTATTTCTTGTTTGATGTCCCCAACCTCACTACTACTGTTTGGTGGTCTGTACACAACTCCCACTAGTGTTTTCTGCCCTTTAGAATTCCGCTTCTCCACCCATACCGATTCCACATCATCCACACTAATGTCCTTCCTTACTATTGCATTAATTTCCTCTTTAACCAGCAACGCCACGCCGCCTCCTTTTCCTCTCTGCCTATCCTTCCTAAATGTTGAATACCCCTGGATGTTGAGTTCCCAGCCTTGGTCACCCTGGAGCCATGTCTCCGTGATGCCAATTACATCATATCCGTTAACTGCTTTCTGCGCAGTTAATTCGTCCACCTTATTCCGAATACTCTTCGCATTGAGGCACAGAGCCTTCAAGCTTGTCTTTTTAATACACTTTGGTCCTTTAGAATTTTTCTGTAATGTGGCCCTTTTTGTTTTTTGCCTTGGGTTTCTCTGCCCTCCACTTTTACTACTCTCCTTTCTATCTTTTGCTTCTGCCTCCATTTTATTTCCCTCTGCCTCCCTGCATAGGTTCCCATCCCCCTGCCATGTTAGTTTAACTCCTCCTCAACAGCACTAGCAAACACTCCCCCTAGGACATTGGTTCCGGTCCTGCCCAAGTGCAGACTGCCCATTCCCACCTCCCCCAGAACCGGGTTCCAATGTTCCAGGAATTTGAACCCCTCCCTTTTGCACCACTCCTCAAGTCACGTACTCATCTGAGCTATCCTGCGATTCCTACTCTGACTAGCACGTGGCACTGGTAGCAATCCTGAGGTTACTACTTTTGAGGTCCTACTTTTAAATTTAGCACCTAGCTCCTTAAATTCATCTTGTAGAACCTCATCCCATTTTTTTACCTATATCGTTGGTACCTATATGCACCACGACAACTGGCTGTTCACTCTCCCTTTTCAGACTGTCCTGCACCCGCTCCGAGACATCCTTGACCCTTGCACCAGGGAGGCAACATACCATCCTGGAGTCTCGGTTGTGGCCACAGAAACGCCTATCTATTCCCCTTACAATCGAATCCCCTATCACTATCGCTCTCCCACTCTTTTTCCTGCCCTCCTGTGCAGCAGAGCCACCCACGGTGCCATGAACTTGGCTGCTGCTGCTCCCCCCTGATGAGTCATCCTCCCCAACTGTACCCAAAGTGGTGTATCTGTTTTGCAGGGGGATGACCGCAGGGGACCCCTGCACTACCTTCCTTGTGCTGCTCTTCCTGCTGATCACCCATTTACTATCTGGCTGTGTACCCTTTTCCCGCGGTAAAACCAACTTGCTAAACGTGCTATTCACATCAATCTCAGCATCGTGGATGCTCCAGATTTCATCCACCCGCAGCTCTAGCGCCGCAATGTGGTCTGTCAGGAGCTGGAGGTAGATACACTTCCCGCACACGTAGTCGTCAGGGACACCAAAAACGTCCCTGACTTCCCACATAGTACAGGAGGAGCATAACACGTGTCCGAGCTGTCCTGCCATGACTTAACCCTTAGATAAACTTAATTTGGCAACAACAATGCTAAATGTTACTTACTGATAAAGAAAAGAAAAAGAAAAACTACTTACCAATCACCAGCCAATCACTTACCCCTTTGGCTGTGATGTCACCTTTCAATTTCTTTCTACTTCTTTTTTGCCTTCTCACCCCGCTGCAGCTGCACCAGCTGGCCTCTCGACTGCCCGAACTTCTCCTCGACTACCACCGCCTCCGACGCACCCACTGGGCCTTTTGTAGGCCTCTCGACTGCCCGAACTTCTCCTCGACTACCACCGCCTCCGACGCACCCACTGGGCCTTTTGTAGGCCTCTCGACTGCCCGAACTTCTCCTCGACTGCCGCCGCCTTCGACGCACCCACTGGGCCTTTTGTAGGCCTCTCGACTGCCCGAACTTCTCCTCGACTGCCACCGCCTCCGACGCACCCACTGGGCCTTTTGTAGGCCTCTCGACTGCCCGAACTTCTCCTCGACTGCCACCGCCTCCGACGCACCCACTGGGCCTTTTGTAGGCCTCTCGACTGCCCGAACTTCTCCTCGACTGCCACCGCCTCCGACGCACCCACTGGGCCTTTTGTAGGCCTCTCGACTGCCCGAACTTCTCCTCGACTACCACCGCCTCCGACGCACCCACTGGGCCTTTTGTAGGCCTCTCGACTGCCCGAACTTCTCCTCGACTGCCACCGCCTCCGACGCACCCACTGAGCCTTTTGTAGGCCTCTCGACTGTCCGAACTTCTCCTCGACTACCACCGCCTCCGACGCACCCACTGGGCCTTTTGTAGGCCTCTCGACTGCCTGAACTTCTCCTCGACTGCCGCCGCCTTCGACGCACCCACTGAGCCTTTTGTAGGCCTCTCGACTGCCCGAACTCCTCCTCGACTTCCACCGACTTAGTGATGAATTTTCCATATGGAACGATGGCTGCCTAGCTTGTGATGATAGAGCAGCAATTCCCAAATCGCTTCATTGGCACACGATGGACACCCTGGCATTGTCTGCATGAAGCAGAGATATCGTGATTCAGTGTGGTGGCCTGGGATTGACACTCACATCAAGGAGTTCGTCTCACACTGCAAAGCATGCAGTCTGAGCGAAAAGGCCACAAACATCCGACTAGCGCCAATGAAGCCCATTCCATGGCCACAAAGACCATGGCAACAACTTCAGTTGGATATCTTTGGTCCAGTTGAAGCAGCTCCACAACACCAGTGTTTCCTTGTTGTAGTACATGACCTGCATTCCAAATGGCCAGAAATCGGTACAAGTTCAGTGACCTCATCAATGATTGTCACTATTCTGCAGCGTATGTTCACGAGGTGGGACCTCCCAGAGATCATAATCACTGACAATGGACCACAGTTTGTGTCTGACCAGTTCGCGGATTTCCTCACTCATCATGCTATCGAGCATCGCCTTATTGCTCAGTATAATCCTCAAAGCAATGGAGGTGTTCAGCATTTTAACCACGTTTGAAAGCCAACCTCACAGCAGGCCAAACATTCGATGAAGCGGTTCAAACCATTCTCCACATATACCATTCAACAAAGCACTCACTAACGGGAAAGACACCCACTGAGCTCATGATTGGGCGGAATCTTCGCTGACTACCGGATATTCTCAAACCCCTAGCAAAACCTAGCACGAAGAGACCAGCAGGATGGAACAGAGTCACCGTTCTGTTTCCCAACCAAAACCTAGAGCAAACACCAGAAGCTCCACGCTGGTCTCAGCGTATCAGACCTGGCTATCTCAAGGATGTTGCCTGTACATAGACTGGTTTTAAAAAGGAGGGAAATATATAGTGTTCATACTCTATTTATTTGTTACAACTCACTAGATGGGCATTAGGACCCTGCGGGAGCTATTCACAGTTGCTGTACTCATTCTGGTTCATGCTGGTTTGAGACTCTATTTTGGGTTGTATAAAAACACAGTTACGTAAGTTACTTTTTTTCCTGGCTCAGTTTGTCAGTTATTTACACGGATGTAACAATACCCATGATAAATAAGTATTGCAGCAATCTCTTCAGATATATGAGGGCTTTTGGCAAAATAATTTGCCATCCATTGTGTTTCGCACCAGCTCCCAGTAGAGCAGGCTTTGCATTTCTCTGCTGGTTGCCAGAAAAAATAGCCAGTGTTTAAAAGCCACACTCGTTTCAAAATGGGGTCCGGATAGCATAATTTACTGAACAATGTGCCTCATTGCGCAGGCAAGGATCTGCCTGGCTGCACTGCTGCTGGCTATTTTTAAAGAAAGTCATTTCACCTACTGTACACGGCTCCATCCTCATAAAAAATGCACAAGGTTAACACACCATGGTAGCAGTGATATCACCGATATATGTATTCTTCACACGGAAAATATTTAACCTTTGTCACACCACACAGGGTTTTTATTATAAATATTAAAAATACATTAAATAACACGGCAAATTAACTGGAGCAGCATCGAAAGTTTAAATGTTCAAGTCCCCTGTGGGGAGCCGAAATATGTCCTGGGACTATGGAGGGAGACGGGAATAAAATGTTATGAAAAATGTCATATGAGATGCTTGATGCTGCAATAATTCCCCATTAGTGAGCAGGGTTCACTCACTGCTATTGCCGTATGCCATTGTTTGTGCAGATGTAAAAACTTTAAGCATGTTATATGAGCCACAAGAGGAACCTCGATGGTAACCTTTCCGAGGGATACACAGCTCGGCCAGGAGGAGAGACAACTCTGAGAAGTAGCAACACTGGAAGTCAATCAGTCGTCGCTGGCCTTGGGAGCTGGGCGTGAGCCTGCTCAACAACAACAACAACAACAACTTGTATTTATATAGTGCCTTTAACATTGTCAAATATCCAAAAGCGCTTCACAGGAGTGTTATGAGATATAAAAAATTGACACCGAGCCGGGTAAGGAGAAATTAGGGCAGATGACCAAAAGCCTGGTCGAAGAGATAGGTTTTAAGGAGCATCTTGAAGGAGGAAAGAGAGGTAGAGAGGCAGAGAGGTGAGGCCGAGCACTTTGGGGACAGTGACGGTATGTTGAGGACCATTGTGCTTTCAGATAATGAACCAGAGACCCACGAGCCTGTCTGTGAGCCGGTACGGGCGGAGACGAGGAGGAGGCGGAACACATCTCTCTCCCAGTCACTGAGGGCCTCAGTGAGCGGGGCACCACCTCGATGGATGAGAGCATGGTCGAGGAGCCGGAGGTGGGTGATGCTCCGGGACCCGGAGGCCCGCAGCAACACCAGGGGGTAAGGGAAACTCAGGGGCCAGCACTCTGATGAGGACCCCAAGCTGGAAGTTGGCACAAGACAATCATTGTGGGTGCATAGCGATCTGTTGGGTGCATTGGCAAGGGTGCCCACGAGCCTCGATGCACTTGCTGTGAGGACAGAGTAGTCTGCCTTAATATGTCCTTACTATACAGTATAAATGCACACAAGGCCGTACTTGAGAAAAGATCACTCTGTGACCAGTTACCTTTATTACCAAGACCTCAAGAGGCAGACGGTAGGTGGAGCTTCCCCTTTTATACCGGAAAGTCCAGGTTAGGAGTGTCTCCCACAAGTTCACCCCCTTGTGGTCAGTGTTCTCAAGGTGTACAACTTAGGTCAGCTTATACATGGGTTACAATGACAGTTGACTACATGACATCACCTGCCCCCAAAGTCTTATTGGGATCACAGATTAGGTCTCTCTGGTGGTTTATGCTCCCTTGTAGAGCGCCTGAGTTGGGGCTCTGGTTGTGGGGTGCTGGCCTGAGTGTCTGCTGTTTGTGGTGCCTCAGGCCTGTCCGGACTGCCCACAGTGACTGGGCTCTCCTCCACTTGGTTCCGGTGTTCGGTCACCTGTGGTGGAGTGAAATCTACGTCATGTTCTTCCTCTGCTTCTTCTATAGGGTCGCTGAACCTCCTTTTAGTTTGATCCACGTGTTTGCAGCAGATTTTTCCATTGGTAAGTTTAACTACCAAAACCCTAGTCCCCTCTTTGGCATTCACAGTGCCTGCAAGCCATTTGGGCCCTGCAGCGTAATTAAGGACAAAAACAGGGTCATTGACATCAATACATCGCGCCCTCGCATTCCTGTCATGGTAGTCATATTGTGACTGACGTCTGCTCTCAACAATTTCTTTCATAGTAGGGTGTATAAGGGATAACTTGGTTTTGAGCGTCCTTTTCATTAGCAGCTCTGCGAGTGGAACCCCTGTAAGCGAGTGTGGACGGGATCGATTGGCCAACAGGAGGCGTGATAAGCGGCTTTGTAGGGAACCCCCTTGTATTCTGAGCATCCCCTGTTTGATTATCTGCACTGCTCGTTCCGCCTGGCCGTTTGAGGCAGGCTTGAACGGTGCCGTTCTGACATGGTTGATTCCATTGCCTGCCATAAAGTCCTGGAATTCAGTGCTTGTGAAGCACGGGCCATTGTCGCTGACAAAAACATCCAGTAGACCATGGGCAGCGAACATTGTCCGTAGACTTTCTACCATAGCAGAGGATGTGCTTGAATTTAAAATGGCACACTCAATCCATTTGGAGTAGGCGTCTACTACAACCAAAAACATTTTTCCCATGAAAGGACCTGCGTAGTCCACATGGATGCGTGACCATGGCTTGGCAGGCCAGGACCAGGGGCTAAGGGGGGATTCCCTGGGTGTGTTGCCCAGCTGAGCACACGTGTTGCATCTGCGAACACAAAGTTCCAGGTCTGCATCTATCCCTGGCCACCAAATGTGTCACCTGGCAATTGCCTTCATCATGACAATGCCCGGGTACTCATTGTGAAGTTCTCTGATAAACACCTCTCTGCCCTTCTGGGACATGACGACTCGGTTTCCCCACAGTAGGCAATCGGCCTGAATCGAGAGTTCATCCTTGCAGCTATGAAACGGTTTAAACTCCTCAGGGCATGCCCCGTACGTGGCTGCCCAGTCCCCATTCAGGACACATTTCTTAACTAAAGACAGTAACGGGTCTTTATTTGTCCAGACTTTAATCTGACGGGCTGTCACAGGTGAGCCTTCGCTTTCGAAAGCTTCAACAGCCATGACCATCTCAACATCATGCTCAGCTGCCCCCTCAGTGGTGGCTAATGGTAGCCTGTTGAATGCATCGGCACAGTTTTCAGTGCTCGGTCTGTGCCGAATTGTGTAGTCATAGGCGGCTAACGTAAGTGCCCGCCTCTGTATGCGGGCCAATGCATTCGCATTTATGACCTTGTTGTCGGCCAAAAGGGACGTTAGGGGTTTGTGATCTGTCTCCAGCTCAAATTTCCTGCCAAACAGGTACTGGTACATTTTTTTTACTACATATACACATGCTAGCGCTTCCTTTTCTACCATCCCGTAGCCACTTTCTGCCTGGGACAGACTTCTGGGGCCATAAGCTACCAGCTGTAACTGACCATTGGCATTCACATGCTGCAACACACACCCGACCCCATAGGACGACGCATCACATGTTAAAACTAGTTTCTTACACGGGTCATATAACGTTAACAGTTTGTTGGAGCATAACAAATTGGGTGCTCTATCAAAAGCCCCTTCCTCGCTGTCCCCCCAGACCCAATCGCGACTTTTGCATAGGAGCATGTGTAGCGGCTCTTACAGCGTGCTCAATTTGGGAAGAAATTTGCCAAAATAGTTCAGGAGCCCCAGGAACGAATGCAGCTCCATCGTGTTACGGGGTCTGGGTGCTCTCTGGATCAAATCCGTTTTGGACACAGTAGGTCTGATCCTGTCTGCTGCTACCCTCCTCCCCAGGAATTCTACCTCTGGAGCTAAGAAGACGCACTTCGCCTTTTTCAGTCGCAGCCCTACCCGGTCCAGTCTGCGTAGCACCTCCTCCAGGTTGTGGAGGTGTTCGTCAGTATTGCGAACCGTGATGAGGATGTCGTCTTGAAAACCACCGTCCTTGAAATCGACTTGAGGAGGCTTTCCATATTTTGCTGAAAGATCGCGGCGGCCGAACGAATCCCAAACGGACATCTGTTGTACTCAAACAACCCCTTGTGTGTCGTGATGGTGGTCAGCTTCTGCGACTCACTCGCCAGCTCCTGGGTCATGTAAGCTGAGGTCAGGTCCAATTTTGAAAAAACTTTGCCACCGGATAGTGTCGCAAAGAGGTCCTCCGCTCTTGGTAGTGGGTACTGGTCTTGGAGTGACACCCGATTGATGGTGGCCTTGTAATCACCACATATCCTGACCGACCCATCCGCCTTGAGCACCGGCACGATTGGGCTCGCCCAGTCACTGAATTCGGCTGGAGAGATGATGCCTTCACTCAGCAGGCGGTCTAATTCGCATTCAATCTTTTCCCGCATCACGTATGGCACCGCTCTGGACTTGTGGTGTACTGGCCTGGCGTCCGGGTTTATGTGAATCACTACCTTGGCCCCCGTGAAAGTGCCGATGCCGGGTTGAAATAATGAGTCAAATTTGTCCAGGACCTGTGAGCATGATACTCGCTCCACAGAAGAACTTGCATTGACATCGCCCCATTTCCAGTTCATGACAGCAAGCCAACTCCTCCCCAGTAGTGCGGGACCATCCCCCGGGACAATCCAGAGTGGCAACCTGTTCTCCGAATCTTTGTGGGTCACGACTACTGTGGCACTGCCTAGCACCGGAATGATCTCCTTTGTATATGTCCGTAGCTGTGCGTCAATCGGCAATAATTTTGGCCTCCTGGCCTTGCACACCCACAACCTTTCGACTGTTTGATACTCATCAGGGACTGACTGGCCCCCATGTCTAGCTCCATTGATACTGGGATGCCATTGAGGAGCACTTTCATCATTATCGCTGGTGTCCTGGTATATGAACTGTACATGTGCTCCACATGAACTCGCTGAACTTTAGCTTCCAGCGATTTCCCCCAGTATTCATTTAGCCTCGTAGGGCTTACATCGGGCCCGTCCTCCTCGTACATCAACCTGCCTGCAGGCTTCCTGCACATACGTGCCAAGTGACCGCTGACGTTGCAGTTTCTGCAGGTATATTGCTGATACCTGCAAGCCCTGGCTGGGTGTTTGCCTCCATACCTCCAGCATGAGCTAGAGGCCCTGTTGTTGGAAACATAAGGTCCATTACCACCGAACTGTCCTTAAGCGGACCATTAACAGGTGTTGATGGCCCCATTACTGGCCGCATTGTCCATTGCGATGGCATGAATCGCCGTTCAGCTAGCCATTGTCTCTGTTGAATTCCCCCTTTGGGGCATGCTGGGGCTTGTCCGATTGTCCTTGTCTGCCTAGAGAACTGTGTGCCACATTAACAATGTTGACTCCCTGGTCATTTGCCGCATTTGAGCCAAGATTTTTGTCATACATCATTCTGGTCTCTTCCTCCTCTGAGATAAATGTCTGGGCTATCAGAGCCGCTGCTTCCAAGGTCAAGTCTTTGGTCTCAATCAGTTTCCTGAAAACCCCAGCGTGCCCGATGCCCTCAATAAAAAAGTCTCGCAGCATCTCCACTCTGCATGCATCTGGGAACTTACATAGGCTCGCCAGTCGCCGGAGATCTGCCACGAAGTCTGGAACGCTTTGTCCTTCTCACCGCTGGTGCGTTTAAAACCGGTGTCTCACCATGTGCATGCTGCTCGCCGGTTTAAGGTGTTCCTCGATCAACTTACTGAGCTCTTCGAACGTCTTGTCCGCCGGCATTGGTTACAATGACAGTTCAATACATGACATGCCTCAACCTTCACATTTGTGTCTTTGATGCAGACCCACTCTGCTCTGATACAGAGTCAAATTGATGCCACGCACACACTAACTGCTGTCATCATATCTGGATCCCCATCAGTCCAAATAATGGTGCCGAAGCAGGCCAGTAATCTGTGCTCCCCAGATTGCTCCGGTGCCAAAGCTCTGCTCCAGGGGAGTGGCAGCATGTCAGTCGAGATGGAACATGATGTCCTCTTCCAGGAGGACATCATTCCAGCTCCCACCACTGCCACTTTGCCTTTGCACCTGCTGCTGCCTGCAACTCATCCAGCCGAGACTGCTGCCACCAATTTTGAGGTGGTGCAGTCCACAGCCAGGCCTTCCAGGGCCCGAGCTGATCGGGGACGTCCTGCTAGGCCATCAGTAGTCTGCGGCACTGACAGAGCAACTTTCAATCAGCCTTGAAAACCCATTAAGGAGGAGCAGTCGGCATGGGAGGGGGGAAAAGGTAAGGGGTGGGAAATCTCTGTGGAAGTCCCACTAAGGACTGATAGCATCATGGCCATATAGGGTGACCTTATTTGAATATTAAGACATTTATATAATTGCACGTGCCTCGAGGTGATTATGTTTGCAGGGGTGTTGTTCCATTCACAATTTGCTGCTGCTTGTTTATGGCACACTCTTGTTTATGTTAATAAAGTTGAATTTACAACTTTACAATATTAACATAGACATAGAAACATAGAAAATAGGTGCAGGAGTAGGCCATTCGGCCCTTCTAGCCTGCACCGCCATTCAATGAGTTCATGGCTGAACATGCAACTTCAGTACCCCATTCCTGCTTTCTCACCATACCCCTTGATTCCCCTAGTAGTAAGGACTTCATCTAACTCCTTTTTGAATATATTTAGTGAATTGGCCTCAACAACTTTCTGTGGTAGAGAATTCCACAGGTTCACCACTCTCTGGGTGAAGAAATTCCTCCTCATCTCGGTCCTAAATGGCTTCCCCCTTATCCTTAGACTGTGTCCCCTGGTTCTGGACTTCCCCAACATTGGGAACATTCTTCCTGCATCTAACCTGTCTAACCCCGTCAGAATTTTAAACGTTTCTATGAGGTCCCCTCTCATTCTTCTGAACTCCAGTGAATACAAGCCCAGTTGATCCAGTCTTTCTTGATAGGTCAGTCCCGCCATCCCGGGAATCAGTCTGGTGAACCTTCGCTGCACTCTCTCAATAGCAAGAATGTCCTTCCTCAGGTTAGGAGACCAAAACTGTACACAATACTCCAGGTGTGGCCTCACCAAGGCCCTGTACAATTGTAGCAACACCTCCCTGCCCTTGTACTCAAATCCCCTCGCTATGAAGGCCAACATGCCATTTGCTTTCTTAACCGCCTGCTGTACCTGCATGCCAACCTTCAATGACTGATGTACCATGACACCCAGGTCTCTTTGCACCTGCCCTTTTCCTAATCTGTCACCATTCAGATAATAGTCTGTCTCTCTGTTTTTACCACCAAAGTGGATAACCTCACATTTATCCACATTATACTTCATCTGCCATGCATTTGCCCACTCACCTAACCTATCCAAGTCGCTCTGCAGCCTCATAGAATCCTCCTTGCAGCTCACACTGCCACCCAACTTAGTGTCATCCGCAAATTTGGAGATACTACATTTAATCCCCTCGTCTAAATCATTAATGTACAGTGTAAACAGCTGGGGCCCCAGCACAGAACCTTGCGGTACCCCACTAGTCACTGCCTGCCATTCTGAAAAGTCCCCATTTACTCCTACTCTTTGCTTCCTGTCTGACAACCAGTTCTCAATCCATGTCAGCACACTACCCCCAATCCCATGTGCTTTAACTTTGCACATTAATCTCTTGTGTGGGACCTTGTCGAAAGCCTTCTGAAAGTCCAAATATACCACATCAACTGGTTCTCCCTTGTCCACTCTACTTTAAACATCCTCAAAAAATTCCAGAAGATTTGTCAAGCATGATTTCCCTTTCACAAATCCATGCTGACTTGGACCTATCATATTACCTCTTTCCAAATGCACTGCGATGACATCCTTAATAATTGATTCCATCATTTTACCCACTACCGATGTCAGGCTGACCGGTCTGTAATTCCCTGTTTTCTCTCTCCCTCCTTTTTTAAAAAGTGGGGTTACATTGGCTACCCTCCACTCCATAGGAACTGATCCAGAGTCAATGGAATGTTGGAAAATGACTGTCAATGCATCCACTATTTCCAAGGCCACCTCCTTAAGTACTCTGGGATGCAGTCCATCAGGCCCTGGGGATTTATCGGCCTTCAATCCCATCAATTTCCCCAACACAATTTCCCGACTAATAAAGATTTCCCTCAGTTCCTCCTCCTTACTAGACCCTCCGACCCCTTTTATATCCGGAAGGTTGTTTGTGTCCTCCTCAGTGAATACCGAACCAAAGTACTTGTTCAATTGGTCCGCCATTTCTTTGTTCCCCGTTATGACTTCCCCTGATTCTGACTGCAGGGGACCTACGTTTGTCTTTACTAACCTTTTTCTCTTTACATATCTATAGAAACTTTTGCAATCCGTCTTAATGTTCCCTGCAAGCTTCTTCTCGTACTCCATTTTCCCTGCCCTATTCAAACCCTTTGTCCTCCTCTGCTGAGTTCTAAATTTCTCCCAGTCCCCGGGTTCTCTGCTATTTCTGGCCAATTTGTATGCCACTTCCTTGGCTTTAATGCTATCCCTGATTTCCCTTGATAGCCACGGTTGAGCCACCTTCCCTTTTTTATTTTTACGACAGACAGGAATGTACAATTGTTGTAGTTCATCCATGCGGTCTCTAAATGTCTGCCATTGCCCATCCACAGTCAACCCCTTCAGTATCATTCGCCAATCTATCCTAGCCAATTCACGCCTCATACCTTCAAAGTTACCCTTCTTTAAGTTCTGGACCATGGTCTCTGAATTAACTGTTTCATTCTCCATCCTAATGCAGAATTCCACCATATTATGGTCACTCTTCCCCAAGGGGCCTCGCACAACGAGATTGCTAATTAATCCTCTCTCATTACACAACACCCAGTCTAAGATGGCCTCCCCCCTAGTTGGTTCCTCGACATATTGGTTTAAAAAACCATCCCTTATGCACTCCAGGAAATCCTCCTCTACCGTATTGCTTCCAGTTTGGTTAACCCAATCTATGTGCATATTAAAGTCACCCATTATAACTGCTGCACCTTTATTGCACGCACCCCTAATTTCATGTTTGATGCCCTCCCCAACATCACTACTACTGTTTGGAGGTCTGTACACAACTCCCACTAACGTTTTTTGTCCTTTGGTAATCTGCAGCTCTACCCATATAGATTCCACATCATCCAAGCTAATGTCCTTCCGAACTATTGCCTTAATTTGCTCCTTAACCAGCAATGCTACCCCACCTCCTTTTCCTTTTATTCTATCTTTCCTGAATGTTGAATACCCCTGGATGTTGAGTTCCCAGCCCTGATCATCCTGGAGCCACGTCTCCGTAATCCCAATCACATCATATTTGTTAACATCTATTTGCACAGTTAATTCATCCACTTTATTGCGGATACTCCTTGCATTAAGACACAAAGCCTTCAGGCTTGTTCTTTTAACACCCTTTGTCCTTTTAGAATTTTGCTGTACAGTGGCCCTTTTTGTTCTTTGCCTTGGGTTTCTCTGCCCTCCACTTTTCCTCATCTCCTTTCTGTCTTTTGCTTTTGCCTCTTTTTTGTTTCCCTCTGTCTCCCTGCATTGGTTCCCATCCCCCTGCCATATCAGTTTAAATCCTCCCCAACAGCACTAGCAAACACTCCCCCTAGGACATTGGTTCTGGTCCTGCCCAGGTGCAGACCGTCCGGTTTGTACTGGTCCCACCTCCCCCAGAACCGGTTCCAATGCCCCAGGAATTTGAATCCCTCCCTGTTGCACCACTGCTCAAGCCACGTATTGATCTGCGCTATCCTGCGATTCCTACTCTGACTATCACGTGGCACTGGTAGCAATCCCGAGATTACTACTTTTGAGGTCCTACTTTTTAATTTAGCTCCTAGCTCCTTAAATTCGTTTCGTAGGACCTCATCCCTCTTTTTACCTATGTCGTTGGTACCAATGTGCACCACGACAACTGGCTGTTCTCCCTCCCTTTTTAGAATGTCCTGCACCCGCTCCGAGACATCCTTGACCCTTGCACCAGGGAGGCAACATACCATCCTGGAGTCTCGGTTGCGGCCGCAGAAACGCCTATCTATTCCCCTCACCATTGAATCCCCAATCACTATTGCTCTCCCACTCTTTTTCCTGCCCTCCTGTGCAGCAGAGCCAGCCACGGTGCCATGAACTTGGCTGCTGCTGCCCTCCCCTGATGAGTCATCCCCCTCAACAGTACCCAAAGCTGTGTATCTGTTTTGCAGGAGGATGACCACAGGGGACTCCTGCACTACCTTCCTTGCACTGCTCTTCCTGTTGGTCTTCCATTCCCTATCTGGCTGTGGACCCTTTCCCTGTGGTACGACCAACTCGCTACACGTGATACTCACGTCATTCTCAGCATCGTGGATGCTCCAGAGTGAATCCACCCTCAGCTCCAACTCCGCAACACGGTCTGTCAGGAGCTGGAGGCGGATACACTTCCCGCACACGTAATCGTCAGGGACACCGGAAGTGTCCCTGAGTTCCCACATGGTACAGGAGGAGCATAACACCCGACCGAGCTCTCCTGCCATGATTTAACCCTTATATACACTTAAATTGGCAACAACAATGTTAAAAGTTACTCACTGATATAGAAGAGAAAAAAGAAAAACTACTCACCAATCACCAGCCAATCACTTACCCTCTTGGCTGTGACGTCACCTTTTGATTTCTTTCTACTTCTTTTTGCCTTCTCCCTGTAGCTGCACAAGTACGCCTTTTATAGGCCTCACCACGCACCTCCTCGACGCTGCTCCCGACTGCCGCCGGGTGTGTTTTATATACTTGGAGGCTTGGAGGGTGGGGCACGATGTCTTCAGCACATCTCTAGGTGAATAGACTGGCCACTCGGCATGTGATGCGTCATTTACTCGAATCACTGCGCGATGAGTCTCTGATGAGCAGCCCTTGCAGCGGCAACAGTCTCAGGCTGCCTCCTCCGTGGCTGATGCTCCTCATCTTCCTCCTCATCATCCTCATCCTCCTGATGGCCAAGTTGTGCAGCATGCAGCACACAAGGGTGAACATGGACACTCTATCAGGGGTGTACTGAAATGTCCCTCCAGACTGGTCAAGGCAGTGGAAACTTTGCTTTAGAACCCTGATAGTTTGCTCTATTATGGTCCTGGATGCAAACAATCAGTGGTTCGCTGAACCATGGGGAAGCCCGCTATCCTGGCGAAGTCACAGGCGCGCTCATCCTGGTTCTCTCTGGACATGCTGAACTTTATGTAGTCCATTTGTCGGCTGTAGAAGGTGTTGGTCACCTGGCAAATGTAGCAATGTACTGCAAACTGCGAGGTGTTGCATATATCGCCTACAGGAGCCTGGAAGCACCTGGTAGCATAGAAGTTCAACACTGGCACTGACAGCGAGGTCCTGGTGCCAATTTCAGTTTCGAGGTCTGTGTGCTGGAGGTGGCAGAGCTCTGTGGCCGCAGCCTTCTTATGCACTGCTCCTCGGACATATCAAGGTACGAAGAATGCGCAAGGTAAACCCTGGGGGGATAAGGCCCCTTGCCCCGACGTCTGTGGCCTCTCCTTAGGTGTGTCCAAACATTGGCCATATGCTATCTGTATAGCTGGTGCCTTCGAAATAGTTGCTGCAGCACGACATGCTGGGCCAGCACTGCCCCCATCAAGTTGCCGAAGGTAAGAGCGAAATGGTACTCGTCAATGGAGCCAAAATGGTAAGTACTCAGCAGCCACTGCACGTCAACACCTACGCACTCTGCTCGGAGAACACGTGGCACTCACCGCGACCTCTGTGCCCCGGTTGCTACTCCCTTTATATAATGTCCCGGCATCACCATCGTCAGTTGTGAACGCCACTTTCTGTGGCAAGTTCACCGCCAGCCGGTAAGTGAGGCTCAAAACCCGAAGTTGGTGTGAGCGGTGCTAGCGAGGAGTTGCACGTATAATGATGTCACAATCTGCCTGGTGGTAAAGGGCGAGACGGTACTGCTTTACGTCGCCGCAAAAACTCAACCGAAGTTTTCAACAGGCGGTGACATCGCCAAACACGGGCGCTAAGCCACTAGTGGCACGATAACGCCCCTCTGGGGCACTATCGGCTGGCAATGACCAGACAAATTTCGGCTCCTTATTTTTTTAAATTACAAATGCATTGGTTACTCAGTGAATTCGAGGATTGCCCAGATTATTATGTCACATTTTCTCCTTGGTCAGCCCTTGACCATGGACAGACAGATCTAATATAATGTACGGCCAACTTACGGTGCCTTTGGCCGTATCCCGATGCTGCAGCAGCCCACTGGTAGTCGGGTCGGGAATTTAGTATACAGACATCGGTCCCTCCCCAGACAGTTGACTCTGAGCATTTCTGCCTCTGACTCCTGTTGCTGGTGGTGGCAGTATGGCCACTGCTGACGCACAGTCTTTATTTTCTTGTACTTGGATTTATTGGAACGTTTGACAACAGACTTAGGAAATGTACATTCCCATGACACCAGCATAAATATTTTGGGAGCCAGTGAACTATTAATTATATTTGTACTTGATTAGGCTATTCTGTTCATCAGCAGATTTTATATCGCAAACAAAATCAGGAAAGTGACCATTAAACAGAAGCGTTCCATAGCTTCAGACAGGGCAAATCCAAGGATAACACATGAGAACAACAGTTGCTTCAGAGAAATATTTCTGGCATAGCCAATAATAAGGCTTCCAAAAACTATTCCGATACCAGCACTGGAAACAGCCACTCCCACTGTGGCAGCTCCAGCACCAATAAACCTTGCAGCGGTGTCAATGTCCTGCCTTGTGGCACTCGCCTGGAATTCTCTGAGCACCTCTGGAGTAAATGAATTCTTGCCCTGAGTCCTTCTCCAAAGTATTATGTTTCCCTCATTGTATTTGTGTACCTCACAACAGCAACAGTGAGGATTGGTGGTCAGTCACCTACTCGCAGATGGTGCAAGGCTCAGTGGAACTGGAGGATATTTTCCACACTGAGCTGGTGTGGCTGGCCAGGAGAAATTTGGGATAGTCGAGTCTGACCATAACAAAAGCATGGATGAGGGTTTCAGCAGGAGATGGACTGAGATAGGGGTAGAAATGGGTGAAATTAAGCAGGTGTAAATAATCGGTCTTGGTGATGGAGAGGATATGGGGTCGGAAGATCAGCTCACGATCAAGCAGGACGCCAAGGTTACGAACATCCTGGTTCAGCCTCAGACAGCAGTCAGGTTATAGCAGTGGGTTACAGGATTAATATTATTTATAGGTATATTAACTACTTATAGGTAGGATATCAGAGCATTGCACCTTTTACTACCAGTTACAGATCGACTATTAGTGAGTTATTGTATTACTATTGATTATGTTTTTCAGACGAGATGTTAAACCGAGGCCCCATCTGCTCTCTCAGGTGGACATAAAAGATCACATGGCACTATTTCAAAGAAATGGGGAGTTACCCCGGTGTCCTGGACAATATTTATCCCTCAATCAACATAACAAAAACAGATTATCTGGTCATTATCACGTTGCTGTTTGTGGGAGCTTGCTGTGCGCAAGTTGGCTGTTGCATTTCCTACATTACAACACTGACTGCACTCCAAAAGTACTTCATTGGCTGTAAAGTGCTTTGAGATGTCTGGTGGTCGTGAAAGGTGCTATATAAATGCAGGTCTTTCTTTCTTCTTCTATGTTATGCTCACCATATATTGACAACTAATTGATACAGAACAGCTTAGACAAATAGTCCAGACTCACGCTGCTTTAGTGATCATTTATCACTTTGGGCCTGAACTTTCAGCCCCTACGGGTGTGTACGAGGTGCGCAGAGGTCCATAGGGGCCCCGCAAGTTCCAGGTTTAGGCATGCACTGCGCATCCTCTTGACAGATCGTACGAATCTGAAAGAAAATGGCATTTGCGGGCAGAGAGTTAGGCTATTTACCCAACTTCTGCCCAGCGAGTGCCCTTGAAATTCTTACGCCTGGTAAAGCAGGTGTAAGGCCTGCTTTTACCAGCGTAAGAGTTTAAAAAAATAGGAAAATAAAATGTTATCACTCATTTATATTTTAAATACCCTGTCCATTAATGTAAGTTTATTTTTAGCCCCGTTAAACCATATTAAAAAAAAATTCAAAATAGAATTTTTGTTTAAAATATTTAATTAAATGGCATTTTAATTCATTTATTTCATGTGTTTGTGTATGTTTTAAGTGATCTCCATTCATAGTTATGGTAGCTCCGTACAAACAGAACTCACCATAGTATTAATGGAGATTCCCTTCTTTGATTGGTTGGACCGGCCCATGTGTTCCCAGGGGTGCTTGCGAACTGCATGCGCCCCTGGCATACATGGGCCCCTATGCAGGCCTACACAGAGAGGCCCATGAGCGCAAGTCGCTGAACCTCCCGGACCACCAGGTAAATTCATAGATTTTTTGCAGGTCCGAAGCATCTGCTCACGGGAAGCCTCTGACCGCAATTTCTACCCCTTTATTAATGTCTCCCAGCCATACTTACACTGGCTATTTTTATAATACTGCAAGTGCATAACAACCATAATACTCCAAATATTTATAGACTTTAAAAAATTGTTCCTGAGATATGGGCGTCGCTGGCAAAGCCAGCATTTATTGCCCATCCCTAATTGCCCTTGAGAAGGTGGCGGTGAGCCAACCACATTGCTGTGGGTCTGGAGTCACTTGTAGGCCAGACCAGATAAGGATGGCAGATTTCCTTCTCTGAAGGACCTTAGTGAACCAGATGAGCTTTTACGACAATCCAGTAGTTTCATGGTCACCAAACATATAACAGTTGCTTAATTGTTCCTGCCTTAGCCCAAAAGGCACGGAGACCAATTATAGCACCCCACTGCTTGCTGAGCTCATGCAATATGCACCTTCTTTATTGTAGAAAGATGAGATCGGATGGACTGAAGGGCCTTCTTTATCCAAAACTATCTTGTGATCCTGTGATGTTTTATAGAGGAAATGACATATTATAATGGTGCTTAATGTACTTCATTGGCTGTAAAGCGCTTTTAGAGGTTCGGTGTTCGTGAAAGGCACTATCTAAATGCACATGTTTCTTTCTTAATGTGTCATTTAAGCAATGAATTATTCAGCCAAGTCACAGAAAATAGCAAACAAGAATGAATTTACTTGGTGTAACCAGAAAATACTTCCTGATTTTTCAATATCTATTCACTTCACTAAAATTAGGTACATAGTGAAGCAGAGTTGACTACTAAAAAGGCAGTTCAGCATTTAATTCCATTCACGTTTAATTTCTAAAGGAGCAACACAAAAAAAAAACGTTGTGGTTGAAAGGAAGGCAAATTGGAAGGAACACTTATTATTTTAAACACAAAGAAGTAATTTCATTTCTCTGTTAATTATGACCCTATCAAGAGGTGACAGTAGAATTTCTGCATAATAAAACATAACTTTATATTTAAATATTTTTCCCCAATGAAGGCCTTTAAAAAAGGGGCTAACCCTTTGTTAGTAAAGATATATCATTAAGTTAAGTTGTTTAGGAGATTAATGTTCCAGTGATTAGTAATTTTTAGGTTGTTCATCTGTTGGTGGTCTGCTGTCTGCCTATCAGTCCCATTGGGAGAGATCTGGTTGTGATATCTTTAACCCACCCACCAAGCCATTATCCTCCCTGTTATGGGTCCCTTCACTGTGTCCCCAGTGACAGATGATCATCTCCATTGTTGGCTTTTATTGTGACTGATTTATATAAACCAAGGGAGATCAGCAGGTCTTTAATGCTGGCAGGGATAAAGGGCACGAGTTAGCCAGTGCCGTTAGATCTAAACAGTTAGTTAGAGAACTGGTCTAAGTGAGAATTGAATGACTTAAGCACCCCATTGACAGCTTTGATGGCAGACTACAACTCTACCTCGATAAAATAAATAAAAATAGCCTCTGGATTGGAGCTTTATTGCAAGGTTAACTGTGGGTTCTCTGTCCAGTTCACAGCAGTTTGAATTCTAAAAATCAAACTCAAATAACAAGCTTACTTCGGTAGGTTAGGACATGTTTATATTGTTAAGATTCTCCAACGTAGCAATGTTGCTTGTCCGGTTTACATTGCAGAGAGCATTCAGAGCACTGTTGACAATGCTGAAGCCACTGCATGCACAAAGTCAGACTAGATTCATACAGACCAGCATAGTGAGAACACATGTATATAATTTGTGTGTTATGTAAAAAGAAACGGAAAGTTCTATATTCAGGATCCTGACCTTTGCACTGTTTCCTTTGGACTGTATTTTGGCCGGAACCCCAATCAAGGATATGGAGGGGGCAGGGCCAGGGGGTGGGACTCTCTGAAGCCTGAGAATTCCTGTGGCCCCAGCCTATAAAATGCCAGTCAGGAGATAGGCAACCAATATACCCAGAAGAAAGAAGTACCCCAGCCTCAGGAGCGACAATTATGGGACCCACATTTGAGGGTCCAGGCTTGAGTCATGGCCTGGACCCCCGAAGAGTGGGTATATCCAACATGTAATTTTTTTTTTAAGAGCTATTCTCTCTTTTGGAGCGAATCACTGCGGGCAACTTCTGAATATTTTACTGGTGCTCTCAACATCTGCCTCACCCCCAGCTAAGCAACAATGCTGCCCCCTGGAGCAGGTGGATGCTCGAGATGGGCCCCTGGTGGCATGGGCGCCTGCCGATCATATTTAAACTGTTCGATCTTTCCATGACCGATATGAACTGGAAGGGTCAGTGTTGAATGTTGCCAGGATACGTGATCTCGGTGTAAATGCCAACACTACATCCCCACATGGTTTTGGGCCCTCAATCCTTTCTGTTAAAAACCTGCTGTACAGTTACATAGTTCCAACATTTTGAAGTTTAACCTCTTCTGGTGATTATGATGTAATTTATGTTAGGACTAAAAGAAGTTAGAAGGAGGTATTTGTTACAACAAAGTTAGAATAAGATTTCACTGCATATCAATAAGAGGAATCTACTAATTCGCATCTCTGTGAATGTATTGTAAATTGCTTTTATATGCAAATGTGACTACATGCAATTTGCCATCATTTAGCTGCATAAGGTGTGTCAGACGTGTAGAAGAGCCTGATGGAGCTATACAAAGCCCT
This sequence comes from Pristiophorus japonicus, assembly GCF_044704955.1. Classification (NCBI taxonomy): domain Eukaryota; kingdom Metazoa; phylum Chordata; class Chondrichthyes; family Pristiophoridae; genus Pristiophorus; species Pristiophorus japonicus. The sequence continues at coordinate 176,781,965 of NC_091983.1, read as the reverse complement.
GGTTAGATCACACCTGAAGTCCTGTGGGCACCACATCTTAGGACGGATACATTGGCCTTGGAGCGAGTGCAGCGTAGATTTACCAGAATGTTAGCTGGACTCGAAGGGTTAAATTACAAGGAGAGCTTACACAAACTATTCCCTTGAATTTAGAAGGTTAAGAGGTTATTTGATCAAAGTTTTCAAGATATTAAGGGGAATTGATAGGTTAGATAGATAGAAACTATTTCCGCTGGTTGAGAAGTCTAGGATTAGGGGGCATAATCTAAAAATTAAAGCCAGGCCTTTCAGGAGTGAAGTTAGGAAACACTTCCAAATGCAAAGAGTGTTAGAAGTCTGGAACTCTCTTCCACAAATGGCAATTGATAATTGATCGGCCAATTGTTAATTTTAAATCGGAGATTGATAGCTTTTTGTTAACCAAAGGTACTAAGGGATATGGGCCAAAGACAGGCATATGGAATTAGGTCACAGATCACCCATGATCTCATTGAATGGCGCAACAGGCTCGAGGGGCTCATGGCCTTCTCCTGTTCCTATGTTCTTATGACTGGTAGCACTGAGGGAGCACAAAAGTATGGCAGCAATTGGGAGGTCTGACAGTGCTCAGGGCAAATTTCAGGGTCTGGCAGCATTGCGTGGTTCTTCCGGGGCCTGAAACAGGTATTAGGCCTTTGCATGCTTGTGGCCGTGTCTACAAGATCGCTTTGCACTGCAGCAGTCGATGGCTGAGCTCAGGAAAACTAAGTCTATAGGCCACAACTATAAGGTAAGTTTTTTTTTATATTTAACTAAATGTGGAGCTGGGAGGAGCAGGAGAGATTTGATAAATGAAGGCCACTGCTGGCCACCGTTCCCCCGCACCCCTCAATCACCACCCCCGCTATTTCCCTCCCCCTCCCCATTACGTCCGCTACCTCCCTCCTGATCGCTGCCAGTAACGCCCCCCACCTTCCGATCACTGCTGCCAACTGCTCACCTCCCTCTTCTCCCCCCACTAATTGCTTCCGTTACCTCCCCCCACTCTGCTACCTCTACCTCCTGATCCTCTCACCCTCCTTCTCAGTCGCCTCCCCTTCCTCGCTCACCGTGTTGCAGCACCCCAATTTTCAATTGCACTTTGCCTGCGAGCTGTCTGTTGTTGAGATGATACATCAGAGTCGTCTTTCGGATGAGATGTTAAACCGAGCCTTGTCTATGCCTTCTGATGGTCATCAGAGACCCATCATCATCATAGGCGGTCCCTTAAACAAGGTTCACAGATGTTTCAATGAAGGACCCGATGTTCCAGTCCTGAACTCCAATTGAGGGGGTGGAAGATGCCTGTGCGTGGATTTTTTTAACGTGTGGTGATCGTTGCACATCTGCCTACACACGGGCTTGACAGAGCTAGGCCTTTATCCAGTGTCAAGGGTTAACCAGGACAACTGGAGACCTGCTCTGCTGCACGGACCTAGTGCGCACACACATGCAGTATGGGCTGGTCCCTGCTGCCCCTGGGCTCTTGCCTCTTCTGGGCCCCGTACCCTCATTCGCCGTACCTCCGCCACGATCTTGCGCCGCTCCTCCGCCACATGTCCGCCAGTATACAGCTTGACATCTTTAATTGTATCCATCTATCAATTAGGCAACTACTCCCAGTGTTATCTGCAGATCTCTCCACTCAGTCTCCCAACTCCTTCAAAACGGGGCGGAATTAAATCCAGAAAAGGTTAAAACCTAAGCCTAGTTTTCAAAAGTATGATTCTGTCTATTCCTCTCCACAAACCGGATGTTAGCGTGCCGTATGATTGACATGTCGAAGAAACAATAAATGGTGATTCTCTGTTCCGGTCTGCGCACTGACTGGTTAGAAAACCCCAGAAAGGCAGTGCTTAGTGAGGTTGGGGGATGGAGGTGGGGGGGGCAGGGGAGGGAGAGAAAGGTTATTATTAATGGTAATAACATTTAATTTAGCATTACTGAAGCAGTCTCTGGTTGCAAACCTTTTCATCTCAATATGTTTCATATGAAACTTGTGATGGAAGCAGTTTAGTCTGGGTCCACGGACCCCAGAGAACCACTGGCCTAGTGATTATGATACAGGACTAGAAACCTAGAGGTCGTGCACTTAAATCTTGCCATGACAAGTTGTGAAATTGAATTCAATAAATCCGGTCATTCATGGGCTGGCACCAAGAAAATGATCAGGAAAGCTTGAGATTGTTGTAAAAACCCAACTGGTTTAGTAATGTTCTTCAGAAGGAAATCTTTCATTCCTACCTGGCCTATCCTACGTGACCATCTTTAAAAAAGGGGACAAGTCCAACTGCGGCAACTACAGAGGAATCTCCCTGTTGTCGACCACTGGGAAAGTCATCGCTAGAATCTTCCTCATCCGTCTTCTCCCTGTGGCTGAAGAGCTCCTCCAGGAGTCACAGTGTGGCTTCCGTCTACTACGGGGTACAATGGACATAGAAACATAGAAACATAAAAAATAGACGCAGGAGTAGGCCATTCGGCCCTTCAAGCCTGCACCACCATTCAATAAGATCACGGCTGATCATGCAACTTCAGTGTGGTAGAGAATTCCATAGGTTCACAATTCTCTGGGTGAAAAAGTTTCTCCTTATCTGGGTCCTATCTGGCTTACCCTTTATCCTTAGATTGTGACCCCTGGTTCTGGACTTCCTCAACATCGGGAACATCCTTCCTGCATCTAACCTGTCCAATCCCGTCAGAATTTTATATGCTTCTATAAGATCCCCTCTCATTCTTCTAAATTCCAGTGAATATAAGCCTAGTCGATCCAGTATTTCTTCATATGTCAGTCCTGCCATCCCGGGAATCAGTCTGGTGAACCTTCGCTGCACTCCCTCAATGGCAAGAATGTCCTTTCTCAGATTAGGACAGCAAAACTGTACACAATACTCAAGGTGTGGTCTTACCAAGGCCCTGTACAACTGCAGCAAGACCTGCCTGTTCCTATTCTCAAATACTCTTGCTATGAAAGCCAACATGCCATTTGCTTTCTTAACCGCCTGCTGTACCTACATGCCTACCTTCAATGACTGATGTATCATGACACCCAGGTCTCGTTGCACCTCCTCTTTTACTAATCTGTCACCATTCAGATAATAATCTGCCTTCCTGTTTTTGCCACCAAAGTGGATAACTTCACACTTATCCACATTATACTGCATCTGCCATGCATTTGCCCACTCACCTAACCTGTCCAAGTCCCCCTTCAGCCTCTTAGCGTCCTCCTCACAGCTCACACTGCCACCCAGCTTAGTGTCATCTGCAAACTTGGAGATATTACTTTCAATTCCTTCGCCTAATCATTAATTTATGATTTTTAAGACATGATCTTTACGGCGCGACAACTGCAAGAGAAATGCAGGGAACAGCACCAACCCTTGTACATGGGCTTCTTTGACCTCACAAAGGCCTTTGACACTGTTAACCACGAGGGATTATGGAGTGTCCCCCTCCGTTTCGGCTGCCCCCAAAAGTTTGTCGCCATCCTCCGCCTGCTCCACGACGACATGTAGGCCGTGATCCTTACCAAAGGATCCTCTAGTCAAAGCAGAGCAGGGAAGGTCTCCAGGTTTCCTGGTCAAATATCCCTCAAGCAACCTGTGATGTATGTAGCACTCAAATCACTGACTCCACACGGTCTGGTGTTGTAGTAACTGCTGTGACCTTAGTCCTTTATTGCGTAACTCCAGAGTGCCTCTCAGGTGTGTTGGGCAGTCTTGCAGGTATTTTCAGGTCTTCCACCACAGCGCCCTCTGTGGCGCACCATTGTACTTATACATTTAATGTACCTGGACAATACATAACATCTCACTTCCCCCCCACAGTTCCAAAAGCCATTGCCGGTGACCTCGGCCTTATTCGTCTTGGTTGATTTGTGAGTGTGAGTCCATGACCATCCACTTCCCTCTTCTCCCACATGAGGAGGACCCAGTGCAAACATGTGGTATTTGCAGTCCTTACATGGTGGATAAAGCACATGAGCATAACCTCCAACAGAAAGCAGGTATACATAGACGGTACATTTGTATGGTACATATAATATGTGGTACAGATGTTATGTCAAAAGGTTGCAGGTACACTGAACAGTTATTTAATCCCAGCTCCTCTGGGTGAGGTACGGTGGTGGTACACAGCCCCTTTTTGCACGAGGTAATGGGCTGCGCTGAGACAGGGTATCGCAACTGGTGCGTTGCCTCTGTTCTCATGAAGTAGTCGCCTTAGCTGCCGCTGAACCATTGCATGAATCACCTAAATCAAAAATCGCATTAGCCCATTGGTCATGTTAGTCACGGGTCCATATCCCTTTTACTTCAACCTCGTGGTATTAACTCTTTTCGTAATTCATATCCATAATTTTAAACACAGTAACCATTCAGCATTAAAATATTAATTCTTATCATAAATCCGTCATCCTACATTCACATTGCTCATTTAGACGCGCTCTTGCCTCACAAAAGTCTCTTTGTGGGGACCGCCAACAGTGTAAGGCCCTTTTAAGACTCCCAGGGGCATTTCCCTTTTAAGACGGCATCTTGTGGTTCCCACGAGGCTTGGGCGGTGCCATTTTAGTTGTACTGTTTGCCTTTGTTCTTTGCAGAGCTCTGCTGCCGCCATCTTGAGCTCGCTGGCCTGCTCTCTGGAAAAGAAGAAATAACAAAGAAAGAAAGAAAGGAAACAGCCAAAACATGATCTTGAATCTGGCCGGATCCTCTGTTCTGGCTCCTGCATCTGTCCGAGAAATCACGTTCTCCCGAGTCGTACCTGCAGCCTCCGTTCCTGCCGCTGGTGCCGCCTCTCCTGTGGCCTCTCCTCCTGTTCCAGCACCTGCCGCCGCTCCTGCAGCCGGGTTGAAAAGCTGCCCTTCCAGAGTTGGGGCTGCAGGGTTGCTGTGGCCTGTGGAATTGAGACTGCTGATGAACTGCTTATTTCCTCTCCAGCTCGGTCGGCGCTGCTCTTTGGGGACCCGGGGGACAGCGGTCTGTGGAGGAGTGAAGTCTTCCCAGCTCCCACGGACCTTTCCCATCCATCTTCTGCCGAGAAGCGTCGGCCCATCGCCTGCAATGACCCACAAAGGTAAACCGTTTGTCTCGCCACCGTGAGGTACCTGCACATCCGCTCTGCCGAGAACAGGTATCAGTTCCTTGGTGTAGGTAGGCAGCTTTGCCGTGACCGGGACCAGCTTGGGTCGTGCAGCTGGGTTAACCCACAGTTTTTCAAAAGTTTCCTGACTCATCAACGACGGACCTGAGCCAGTATCTACTTCCATACTCACAGGGACTCCGTTAATCTTGACCTCCATAATCACCGGGGCCGAACCGTCGGGACACGTATACAGTCCAAACAACACCTCGTCTTCTTCTGCCTGCTCCTCACTGGAAAATGGACCCTCTGGACCCTCTGCCATCTCCTCAGCCACACGGTGAGTCAGGTGTTTTTTTACACATACGCTGAAGGTGGCCTTTCGTGTGGCAGGTATTGCACGTATACTCCGCAAACCTGCATCGGTGAGCCCCATGGCTTCCTCCGCAGCGCCAGCATGCTGCTACTCAATTAGCCCCCCTCGGCGGACTCTGAGTTCCAGGACCCCGAGATCCGTGCTCTCTGCCCTGGGCAGAGCCACGTTCTGCAGTTTTGTCCATGGTGGGCCCTATCCTGTGGACAGTGCCTGCCGGGTTCGAGACTGTGTGGATCATTTGCTTGGTGCTTCAAGTCGATGCCATAAACGCCCGGCTGGTGGTGATGGCTTGCTTCAGGGTAACTGTAGGTTCCGTGGATAACAGCTTGTGAAGGAGACCCTCATGGCCAATCCCCATAACAAAAACGTCTCGCAACGCGTCTTCAAGGTGTGTGCCAAAATCACACGGCTCCGCGTGTCTCCTGAGGTCCGTAGCATATTTGGTGACATCCTGGCCCTCAGGTCTGCAGTGGTGGTAGAATTTGTACCGGGCCGTGAGGATGCTCTCGTTCGGTTTAAGTTGGTCACGAATGAGTACGACCAGCTCCTCATATGACTTGTCCCTGGCACTCCTGGGTGCCAGCAAATCCCTGACGAGACAGTAAACCCCATCGCCACAGCTGGAAAGTAATATCGCCTTACGCTTCTCTCTCAGTGCGTCCGTGTGCCCAGTCAGGTCATTTGCTGTGAAGTAGTACTCGAGCCTTTCCGTAAAGGCCTCCCTATCATTTCCCACCGTAAAATCCTTTAACGAGCCCAGCGTAGCCATAGTTGCGTGATGCATGAAGTTCGTCCGTGTCCTTGTCGCCAATGTGCTGTATGTAGCACTCAAATCACTGACTCCACAAGGTCTGGTGTTGTAGTAACTGCTGTGACCTTAGTCCTTTATTGTCTGACTCCAGAGTGCCTCCCAGGTGTGGTGTGCAGCCTTTTATACTCTGTCTTGCAGGTACTTTCAGGTCTCCCACCACAGCGCCCTCTGTGGCGCACCATTGTACTTATACATTTAATGTACCTGGACAATACATAACACAACCCACCTAAATCAAATTAACTGGTCACTTATCTCAGTTGTCGCTCGTGGCATCTTGTTGTACACAAGTTGGCTCCCGCCTTTATCTACATGACGACAGTGACTACATTTCAAAAAGGCTGTAAAGTGCCGTGGGACAATCTATGAATGTGTCGGCCGCTATACAAACATAAGTTCTTTTTTTTGTTAATCAGCTTCTCAGAGACAAAAGCCAAGCTACAAAAATGGCAGTGATGTAATTTCTCTGGCCAACTGAAAAGTTTTCCAAATTAACCTGTCTTATTTTAAGAAAAAATCTCTTCAAATTTTAGCATAAAAACAGAATTTTACAACCATTTCAAGGTTTTTGATTTTGCCATGGAGGAATTCGAGTATAATTCATCTTCAAGCATTGTGGTGAAGTTAATGTGAGTCTACAGAGGTTTCCAATACAGTTTACAGCCAGGACTAGATGTGCAGTCTTGCAGGGTGAGCTAACTGTTGTAATACTGCCTTTCAGCTGCTCAAAAAATGAGCAGGGGCAGGCAATGGTGTCAACCTCGAAAACATCCAGACTCGTCATGTTGGGAGAACACTCTTCATTCTGAAAACAACACGAGCTAAGTTTGATAGAGCCTACATATCATCATTATCATCATCATCATAGGCGGTCCCTCGAAACGAGGATGACTTGCTTCCACGCCAAAAAAAAGGATGAGTTCACAGGTGTTTCGAATGAAGAACCCGAACTACATCCTCAAGGGTGGAAGATGCCTGTGCGTGGATTTATTTAACGTGTGGTGGCCGTTGCACACCAGTCAAGACGACTGAAGACCTGCTCTGCTGCACATATCGCAGTGTGGGCTGGCCCGTGCTGACCCTGAGCCCTTGGCCCCGAACGCACGACTCCCCTGGGCCCCAATCACATCCCTCTACAATCTCTCGCCGCTCCTGCTGTAACTTCCCACGCTCCAATCACCGACCTGGATCTTGGTGACGTCCCTCTTTATTGCCGTTGTTCTCCTGCTCCAGCACGTACTGCTCCCTGGAGTGGTATGGCCCCACACTGCTCCTTCCACTCCCTGGCCTGTTCCGATGGTGCTCGCAGGCCGGGGGCCAATCAGCCTACTGGAAACAGACAATCACCAGTTCCCCGGCTGTCTGCTGAGGTTGACTGTAGGCCCGGATCTTAGTGGCAGTTTGCATTCAGAAGACACACAGCTGTCTGTTGCTGTTTCGATATTGGGGCAGTGTAGTACGAGGTTTCTTCTTCTTAGGCAGTCCCTCGGAGTCGAAGATGACTGGCTTCCACGCTAAAAATGAGTTCTCAGTTGACTGATGAGTCCAATGCAGGACCTACAGTCTCTGTCACAGGTAGGGCAGACGGTGGTTGAAGGCACGGGTGAGTGGGGTGCCTGGGTTGCCGTGCGCTCCTTCCGCTGTCGACACTTGGCTTCAGCTTGCTCTCGGCAAAGAGACTCAAGGTGTTCGGCGCCTTCCCAGATGCTTTTCCTCCATTTTGAATGGTCTTGGGCCAGGGATTCCCAGGTGTCGTTGGGGATGTTGCACTTTTTCAAGGAGGCTTTTGAGGGTGTCCTTGAAGCGTTCTCTCTGCCCACCTGGGGCTCACTTGCCGTGTCGAAGCTCCGAGTAGAGCGTTTGTTTTGGGAGTCTCGTATCAGGCATGTGGACGATGTGGCCCGACCAATGGAGCTGATCGAGCGTGGTCAGTGCTTCGATACTGGGGATGTTGGCCTGAGCGAGACACTGATGTTGGTGCACCTATCCTGTCAATGGATTTGCAGGATCTTGTGGAGGCAGCATTGGTGGTACTTCTCTAGTGCTTTGAGGGGTCTGCTGTACATAGTCCATGTCTTTGAAGTATATAGGAGGGCGGGTATCAGTACTGCTCTGTAGACCATGAGCTTGGTGCTGGCTTTCAGGTTTTGATCTTCAAACACTCTCTTCCTCAGGCGACCGAAGGTTGCACTGACACACTGAAGGCGATGTTGGACTTTGTCATCGATGTCTGCCCTTGTTGACAGTAGGCTTCAGAGGTATGGAAAATGTTCCACGTTTTCCAAGGCCTCATCATGGATTTTGATAATCAGGGAGCAGTGGTGCGTGGCAGGGGCAGGTTGTTAGAGGACCTTTGTCTTACGGATGTTTAGTGTAAGGCCCATGCTCTCGTACGCTTCAGTGAAGGTGGTGACGATGGCTTGGAGTTCGGCCTCCGAGTGTGCGCAGATGTAACCGTCGTCTGCGTACTGTAATTCAATGACAGAGGATGGGACGACCTTGGATCTGGCCTGCAGGCGGCGGAGGTTGAACAGTTTTCCATCTGTTCTGTAGATTAGCTCTACTCCAGCAGGGAGCTTACTGAGGGTGAGATGGAGCATTGCAGCAAGGAAGATCGAGAAGAGCGTTGGTGCGTTGATGCAGCCCTGCTTGACCCTGGTCCGAACGTGAATTGGATCTGTGGTGAATCCATTGGTCATGATCACAGCTTGCATGTCATCATGAAGCAGGTGGAGGATGGTGCCAAACTTTTGAGGGAGCCGAGTTTGAGGAGGATGCTCCATAATCCCTTATGGTTGAGGATGTCAAAGACCTTTGTGAGGTCAAAGAAGGCCATGTACAGGGGTTGGTGCTGTTCCCTGCATTTGCCGCGCAGTGAAGAAGACGCTCGATCACTCGACCAGGAAACACCAAGACTACTAGTTCGACGAGAATGACCAGGAGATCCATGAGCTACTAAGCCACAAACGCAAGGCATTCTTGAACTGGAAACAGCAACACAACTCGAGAGCAAGAAAGCAGCTCTCCAAACGCCTGAAGGCTGAGGTCCAACAAAAAACTCGCGACCTAAAGAACAGATGGTGGGTGGAGAAAGCGCAGGAGATCCAGCAGCTGGCCGACAACCATGACATGCAAAGATTCTTTTGCGCAGTCAAGACCACCACGGCCCAAGCACCCAAGGCCCTACCTCACTGCTGGCCAAGAACGGAGAGGTACTCATCAAGGACAGAGAGGCAGTCAGTGTCCGCTGGAAGGATCACTTCAAAGATCTCCTTAACTGAGACTCTGTCTTCGAAGTGAGTGTCCTCGACTCCATTCCCCAGCATGCCACCCGCACCACCTCAGCACAACCCCAGCCCAACATGAGGTAGAAAAGGCCATCCAACCATTGAAGAACAACAAGGCCTCAGGAGCAGATGGAATCCCCACCAAAGCACTAAAACATGGCAGAAAAGCACCATTGGCGCGAATACATGACCTAATTTATCTTATCTGGAAGGAGGAGGGCATACCAGGAGATCTCAGAGACGCCGTAATCGTGACCATATTCAAGAAAGGTGACAAGTCCGATTGCGGTAATTACAGTGGTTTGTTTCCCTGCTGTCTGCCACAGGGAAAGTAATCGCAAGAATCCTCCTCAATCGCCTTCTCCCCGTGGCTGAAGAGCTCCTCTCAGAGTCGCAATGCGGATTCCGCCCACTAAGGGGCACAAATAACATAATCTTCACCGCAAGGTTTATTATCTTCTTTACGACAGGGAGGGACTGAAATTAAGTTGAAGTTGGGTGAAATCTGTTATAACTATTACTCTATATGTTCACTTGCTGCCGGTTATTGATTCCTATTTGGCCTCGTCACACTCAAGTCCAACTGTTGGGAGATTGGAGAAGCACATGTGAGGACACGTGCAGGGATCATTGTTACAACCCTCTGGTTATATTATTGCATGTCTAGATATTGGGTAGCCAAAGTAAGCTCTTGATTGCGAGAGACACAAATCAACCTACAGAAGAGATCAGTGATGCGACCCAAAATCTGAAGCAAAATAACATGATTAAATCGGTACTTTACTTGCCAATAACTATTACAAATGCTCTTTCTCTCTCTTTTTTATAGCTCTAACTCTGTGTGTCCTATTTCTCTCTCTCTGGCCAGCCCTGCAAGAGTGGGTTTGGAGGCGGGCCCACTGTCAAAATGGCCGAGATTGACAGCGGGACAGGATTCCGCTTAAACCCGCCTCCTTGTCTTTTCCCAAAGTGTCGGGTCTGATTGTGGTTCACAGACCCGACATAAAGCGGCAGGGCCAGCCAATTTAGATAGTTAAAAGCTTGTTCAAAGGTAGTTAAACAGGAATTTACCATGTATTTATCATTTTACCAGGTTTTTAACGTGTTTTCCGGAGTGCGGCTATCACGTCAGGTAACCAGGGTGTTGGGTCAGCATCGAATGATTCACTAACCTGACAGCTGCAAATGGTCTATGAAAGCTCCCATTTCATAGGTCTTCACTTTCCAGGGTTACAAGCAGTTGCTTACTGCATTTGGAAGACAGATTGAGCATTAGGCAACTAGCAAGTGTTCGCAGCAAACACTCTATCCCAGTGTCACCTCATTGGATCAACCTCTCTCACCATTGGCAGATCACTTCTGTCATCTCAACCTGACCTCAAATCTACTCCATCAACATCGATGCCCTTGAAAAATTCTCACCTTTGTCCTCAGGTTCCCAACATGATCAGCCCCAACACCAGCATCACCGGGCACACCAGCGGCACCAACATCCACACCAACGGTCTCCGCAATCAACTGCTGCTGCAGTGGACACATCGCTGCATGGGATGCTAGCGATGGCCTCACCATGACCAGATTTGCTTCACTTGACGCTGTACACCCAGGTTGGCACCACCCCACACCAGCATCATAAAGCATCCTTCAATGTCCAACCCATTCCTTTCACACTCATCACCATTAGGGTGGAGGAGGAGGCGTTATGTCTTACAATTCACTGCAACTCATTAAGACACTTTCAAAGGTGCACACAACTCAGTACAAGAAGACAAAGTGGTGAAAATAAAGATTTCAATGCCTGACAACACATTAACAGAAATGTTACATGAACATTTGCTAACTCACCAAGTGTCTACCCTTGTGTGTTGTTAGTTTGAATGATTGGACAAGGATGAGGGTGAGTGTGAGGGGTGGCTAGTGAAATGAGGAAGTGATAAATTAGAGAGGGGTGGGTGGAGGTGTAAGGTAAATTGGTGTGAGTATAAATGTGCAAGTGTAGGGAAGGCAGAGTGATGGGGATGTGATGAGTGGCACAGCAGGAAGAGGTTGAGTGTGGCTTTGCAGTAATGTTTCTTGATCTACTGTAATCATTGAAAGGTTTGCGCCACTGCAGCCAAACCCTCCTGACAGCATCCCTGCTTGTGCTCTCCTGTGCAATGTGCAACCAGGCTGTGTTGATCTCCTGGGGAGGTGCCTTCTGCCCATTGGATGGGAAGAGGATCTCCCTGTGTGCTGTGACTCCCTCCATAAGCAGATGGAAGGAGTCATGGGAGAGCCTGGGTGCAGGCGTGCACCTTTGTGCAGTGCTTGTCAGTGTCTGCAGCACCTCAATGCTGTAGAACTCTGACAGCACAACTGTCAAAATGAATGTGGACATGGTCCCTTTAAGGAAGCCGGCTGATGACGTGTCATCATTTGACACAATCAGACCCGCTTCCTTTTAATTAGCCGGGAACCTTACAGGGCGGGCTTAATAAGCCTAATCAATGGAAGATTGTTGATACAGTGTGGGCTGAAGTGACGTACCCCAGCCATCCTGGTCAAGATTGCTGATGTTGTGTATGCAATAACTGTTAGACTGAGTGCTGTTTAACTCCAAGAGGTATAACCTTGGCTCTACTTTATTAAGGCCCAAAGTGCATATATACAAAATGGCTGACCTTTTATACTTGGGCTGCACACACATGCATGCAGCCCAATGGGCTCCAACAGTGACGGCATCTAGTGGCTAGTGATCCCAAAAGTACATACATGACAATACCCCCTCTGAGGTATTAACACAGTCTTTTACAAATTGAGACGGTCCGGTGTTTTACGCTCCCGGGTTGACCATCTCAGTTCAACTCCAGCCTTGGGTGAGTGTTCAGAGTCTGTTGTGACTGGTGTCTGGGTGGCTGACCTGGTGGGAGTGGCAATGGCCATGTCAGGGATTGAAAGTCCATTTTCATTGAACATGTCAGTGATTGAAAGTCCCGATTCACTGATGATCACTGAGTCCTCTGATGACTGGGGTAGGTCGGTTGGTCGTCGATTGTCTCTTCCTCCGACAGCAGGAGTCCGGGGAGGCCCATAAAAGGCCCAACGTCGAGGAGGAGTGGCAATCCGAGCAGCGGGAGTCTGGGGGAGGCCCATAAAAAGCCCAACGTCGAGGAGGAGTGGCAGGCCGAGCAGCGGGAGTCTGGGGGAGTCCCATAAAAAGCCCAACGTCGAGGAGGAGTGGCAGGCCGAGCAGCGGGAGTCTGGGGGAGTCCCATAAAAAGCCCAACGTCAAGGAGGAGTGGCAGGCCGAGCAGCGGGATTCCGGGGGAGGCCCATAAAAAGCCCAACGTCGAGGAGGAGTGGCAGGCCGAGCAGCAGGATTCCGGGGGAGGCCCATAAAAGGCCCAACGTCGAGGAGGAGTGGCAATCCGAGCAGCGGGATTCCGGGGGAGGCCCATAAAAGGCCCAACGTCGAGGGGCAGCAGCAGTCTGAGCAGCGGGAGTCCGGGGGAGGCCCATAAAAGGCCCAACATCGAGGAGGAGCGGCAGTTCGAGCAGCGGGAGTCCGGGAGAGGCCCATTAAAGGCCCACCGTTGAAGAAGAGCCAGCCAGTGCAGCTGCAGCAGGGAGAGAAGGCAACAAACAAGTAAAAAGAAATCGAAGGATGACGTCACAGCCAAGGGGGTAAGTGATTGGCTGGTGATTGGTGAGTAGTTTTATTTCATTTTCTTTTCTTTTATCAGTAAGAAACCTTTGGCATTTTTGCCAAATTAAATTAATTAAGGGTTAAGTCATGGCAGGAGAGCCCAGACACGTGTCATACTCCTCCTGTGCTATGTGAGAAGCCAGGAACGCTTCCAGTGTCCCTGATGACTATATGTGCGGGAAGTGTATCCAGCTGCAGCTCCTGACAGACCGCATTGCGGCACTGGAGCTGCACATGGATTCATTCTGAAGCATCCGCAATGCTGAGAATGTCGTGAATAGCATGTTTAGTGAGTTGGTCACACCGCAGGTAAAGGTTATTCAGGTAGATAGAGAATGGGTGATCATCAGGCAGAGAACTGGAAGGAAGGTAGTGCAGGGGTCACCTGCGGTCATCCCCCTCCAAAACAGATACATCGCTTTGGGTGCTGTTGGGGGGGATGACTCACCAGGGGAGGGCAGCAGCAGCCAAGTTCATGGCACCATGGGTGGCTCTGCTGCACAGGAGGGCAGGAAAAAGAGTCGGAGAGCTACAGTGGTAGGGAATTCTATTGTAAGGTGAATAGATAGACATTTCTGCGGCCGCAATCAAGACTTCAGGATGATATGTTGCCTCCCTGGCGCAAGGGTGAAAGATGTCTTGGAGCGGCTTCAGGACATTTTTGAGCAGGAGAGTGAACAGCCAGTTGTCATGGTGCATACAGGTATCAACGATATAGATAAAAAACGGGATGAGGTCCTACAAGATGAATTTAGGGAGCTAGGAATTAAATTAAAAAGTAGGATCTCAAAGGTAGTAATCTCAGGATTGCTACCACTTCCACGTGCTAGTCAGAGTAAGAATTGTAGGATAGCTAAGATGAATACGTGGTTTGAAGAGTGGTGCAGGAGGGAGGGATTCAAATTCCTGGGATATTGGAACCGGTTCTGGGGGAGGTGGGACCAGTACAAATCGGACGGTCTGCACCTGGGCAAGACCGGAACCAATGTCCTAGGGATAGTGTTGGCTAGTGCTGTTGGGGAGGGGTTAAACTAATATGGCAGGGGGATGGGAACCTATGCAGGGAGACAGAGGGAAATAAAATGGAGGCAGAAGCAAAAGATAGAAAAGAGAATAGTAAAAGTGGAGGGCAGAGAAACCCAAGGCAAAACAATCAAAAAGGACCACATTACAGCAAAATTCTAAAGGGGAAAAGTGTGTTAAAAAGACAAACATGAAGGCTCTGTGCCTCAATGCGAGGAATATTCGTAATAAGGTGGACGAATTAACTGCGCAGGCAGCTATTAACGAATACGATATAAATGGCATTACGGAGACATGGCTCCAGGGTGACCAAGGCTGGGAACCCCAACATCCAGGGGTATTCAACATTCAGGAAGGATAGACAGAAAGGAAAAGAAGGAGGGGTAGCGAAGCTGGTTAAAGAGGAAATTAACACAATAGTAAGGAAGGAGATTAGCTTGGATGATGTGGAATCTGTATGGGTAGAGCTGCGGAATACCAAAGGGCAGAAAACGTTAGTGGGAGTTGTGTACAGACCACCAAACAATAGTAGTGATGTTGGGGACAGCATCAAACAAGAAATTATGGATGCATGCAATAAAGGTACAGCAGTTATCATGGGCGACTTTAATCTACATATTGATTGGGCTAACCAAACTGGTATAAATACGGTGGAGGAGGATTACCTGGAGTGTATTAGGGATGGTTTTCTAGACCAATATGTCAAGGAACCAACAAGAGGGCTGGCCATCCTAGATTGGGTGATGTGTAATGAGAAAGGTCTAATTAGCAATCTTGTTGTGCGAGGCACCTTGGGGAAGAGTGACCATAATATGGTAGAATTCTTTAATAAGATGGAGAGTGACACAGTTAATTCAGAGACTAGGGTCCTGAACTTAAGAAAAGGTAATTTTGATGGTATGAGACGTGAATTGGCTAGAATAGACTGCCAAATTATACTTAAAGGGTTGGCGGTGGAAAGGCAATGGCAAACATTTAAAGATCACATGGATGAACTTCAACAATTGTACTTCCCACTCTGGAGTAAAAATAAAGCGGGGAAGGTGGCTCAACCGTGGCTAACAAGGGAAATTAAGGATAGTGTTAAAACAAAGGAAGAGGCATATAAATTGGCCAGAAAAAGCAGCAAAACTGAGGACTGGGAGGAATTTAGAATTCAGCAGAGGAGGACAAAAGGTTTAATTAGGAGGGGGAAAATAGAGTATGAGAGGAAGCTTGCTGCGAAAATAAAAACTGACTGCAAAAGCTTCTATAGATATGTGAAGAGAAAAAGATTAGTGAAGACAAGCGTAAGTCTCTTGCAGTCAGAATCAGGTGAATTTATAATGGGGAACAAAATAATGGCAGACCAATTGAACAAATACTTTGGTTCTGTCTTCACGAAGGAGGACACAAATAACCTTCCGGAAATACTAGGGGACCGAGGGTCCAGTGAGAAGGAGGAACTGAAGGAAATCCTTATTAGTCAGGAAATTGTGTTAGGGAAATTGATGGGATTGAAGGCCAATAACTCCCCAGGGCCTGATAGTCTGCATCCCAGAGTACTTAAGGAAGTGGCCCTAGAAATAGTGGATGCATTGGTGATCATTTTCCAACAGTCTATCGACTCTGGATCAGTTCCTATGGACTGGAGGGTAGCTAATGTAACACCACTTTTAAAGAAAGGAGGGAGCGAGAAAACAGGGAATTATAGACCGGTTAGCCTGACATCAGTAGTGGGGAAAATGTTGGAATCAATTATTAAAGATGAAATAGCAGCGCATTTGGAAAGCAGTGACAGGATCGGCCCAAATCAGCATGGACTTATGAAAGGGAAATCATGCTTGACAAATCTTCTAGAATTTTTTGAGGATGTAACTAGTAGAGTGGACAAGGGAGAACCAGTGGATGTGGTGTATTTAGAATTTCAAAAGTCTTTTGACAAGGTCCCACACAAGAGATTGATGTGCAAAATTAAAACACATAGTATTGGGGGTAAAGTATTGACGTGGATAGAGAACTCGTTGGCAGACAGGAAGCAGAGAGTCGGGATAAATGGGTCCTTTTCAGAATGGCAGGCAGTGACTAGTGGAGTGCCGCAGGGCTCAGTGCTGGGACCCCAGCTATTTACAATATACATCAATGATTTAGATGAAGGAATTGAGTGTAATATCTCCAAGTTTGCAGATGACACTAAGCTGGGTGGCGGTGTGAGCTGCGAGGAGGATGCTAAGAGACTGCAGGGTGACTTGGACAGGTTAGGTGAGTGGGCAAATGCATGGCAGATGCAGTATAATGTGGATAAATGTGAGGTTATCCACTTTGGTGGTAAAAAACACGAAGGCAGAATATTATCTGAATGGCGGCAGATTAGGAAAAGGGGAGGTGCAACGAGACCTGGGTGTCATGGTACATCAGTCATTGAAAGTTGGCATGCAGGTACAGCAGCCGGTGAAGAAAGCAAATGGCATGTTGCCCTTCATAGCTATGAAGATTTGCGTATCGGAGCAGGAAGGTCTTACTGCAGTTGTACAGGACCTTGGTGAGGCCTCACCTGGAATATTGTGTTCAGTTTTGGTCTTCTAATCTGAGGAAGGACGTTCTTGCTATTGAAGCAGTGCAGTGAAGGTTCACCAGACTGATTCCCGGGATGGCATATGAGGAGAGACTGGATCGACTGGGCCTGTATTCACTGGAGTTTAGAAGGATGAGAGGGGATCTCATAGAAACATACAAAATTCTGACTGGACTGGACAGGTTAGATGCAGGAAGAATGTTCCCGATGTTGGGGAAGTCCAGAACCAGGGGTCACAGTCTAAGGATAAGGGGTAAGCCATTTAGGACCTATATGAGGTGAAACTTCTTCGCTCACAGAGTTGTTAACCTGTGGAATTCTCTACCGCAGAGAGTTGTTGATGTCAGTTCATTGCATATATTCAAGAGGGAGTTAGATATGGCCCTTATGGCAAAAGAGATCAAGGGTTACGGAGAGAAAGCAGGAAAGGGGTACTGAGGTGAATGATCAGCCATGATCATGTGGAATGGTGGTGCAGGCTCGAAGGGCCGAATGGCCTACTCCTGCACCTATTTTCTATGTTTCTATGTTCCGGTTCGTTTGTGTGCCGCAGCTTTGTCTGATCCATATATTTCCTGCATGTTTGCCCATTTTTGAGCTTGACAATAAATACTCTATTGCCCTCCTTGGCTATGACAGTACCAACGATCCACTTGGGACCCTGACCATAATTCAGAACATATACATGATCATTTACAGAAATATCGCGTGACACAGTTGCGCGATCGTGATACCCTTGCTGACTTTGTTTCTATATTCAACATGATTATTCAAGTCAGGGTGTACAAGAGATAGCTTGGTCTTAAGACCTCTCTTCATCATTAGTTCAGCAGGTGAGACCCCGCTAAGCGTGTGTGGTCTTGTCCTGTAACTCAGCGGTATGCAGGACAGGCGGGTCTGCAATGACCCTTGGGTTACTCGCTTCACACCTGCTTTATAATTTGGAAAGCACACTTTCCTTGCCCATTGGATGCAAGTTTGAATGGTGCTGACCTCACATGTTTGATACCATTGAGTTTCATGAACTCTTGAAATTCCTGACTGGTGAAGCACGATCTGTTGTCACTGACAACGATGTCAGGCAGACCGTGTGTTGCGAGCATAATGCTGAGATTCTCAATGGTAGCTGTGGATATGCTGGATGACATGATTATACACGCTATCCACTTCGAATATGCATCCACCACAACTAAAAACATCTTCCCCAGGAAGGGACCTGCAAAGTCTATGTGGATCCTGGACCATGGTTTGGACGGCCACGATCACAGACTCAGCGGCAATTCCGCTGGTGCTTTGCTGAGCTGCATGCAAGTGTTGCAATGATGCACACATGATTCCAGCTCAGAGTCAATTCCCGGCCACCATACATGAGACCTGGTGATGGCCTTCATCATTACAATGCTGAGATGTGTGCTATGTAGCTCACATACAAATTTCTCTCTCCCTTTCTTGGGCATAACCACAATATACAATCCGATTGAATAGACAGTTCGTCTTTGTGACGAATGTAAGGTTTGGTCTCCTCGCACGTTTGCTTGAGTATGGCAGACCAATCACCTTTGAGAATTCAACTCTTCACCATCGATAAAATCGGGTCCTGGCTAGTCCAGTTCTTAACTTGCTGGGCCATGTCAGAGGTTCCTTCACTTTCAAAAGCATCCATGACTGACAGTAGGTCTGCCGGTTGTGGCATTTCCACCTCCGGTATGGGTAACGGCAGACAGCTCAAAGCATCGGCACAATTCTCGGTGCCAGGTCTATGGCGAATGACATAATCATAAGCGGATAATGTCAGTGCCCACCTCTGGATGCGGGATGAAGCATTAGTATTGATACCTTTGTTTTCAGAGAACACTGAAATGAGCAGCTTGTGATCTGTCTCCAGTTCAAACAGAAGACCAAACTGGTACTGATGCATCTTTTTAATCCCATAGGCTAGTGCTTCTTTCTCTACCATGCTGTAGGCTCTTTCCGCTTTAGACAAACTTTTTGAAGCATACGCGACTGGTTGAAGTTTACCCAACTCATTAGCTTGTTCGAGTATGCAACCAATTCCATATGACGAAGCGTCACAGGCCAATACTAAAGATTTACATGGGTCATAATGTACCAGCAGCTTGTTAGGGCAAAGCAGATTAGTGGCTTTTTCAAAAGCTCTGTCTTGAGACGCACCCCACACCCAGTTGGCACCTTTTCTTAGCAGCATGTGCAGTGGTTCTAATAAAGTGCTCAATTTAGGTAGAAAGTTGCCGAAATAGTTGAGTAGTCCAGGAACGAATGCAGCTCCGTCACATTCTGCGGCTTGGGTGCATTCTTGATGGCTTTAGTTTTCGCGTCCGTGGGTCTGATGCTGTCAGCAGCAATTTTCTTCCCAGGAATTCGACCTCTGGTGCCATGAAGACTCACTTCGAGCGTTTCAGCCTGAGTCCCACTTTGTCCAGACGATGTAGAACCTCTGCCAGGTTGGTCAAATGTTCCTCAGAGTCACGACCTGTGATCAGGATGTCACCTTGGAACATGACAGTTCTGGGAATGGACTTCATTAGACTCTCCATGTTCCTCTCAAATATTGCTGCAACCGAGCGAATTCCAAAAGGGCACCTGTGATAAATAAACAGTCCTTTATGCGTGTTAAGTCTCTTCGATGTTTCGATCAGCTCCTGTGTCATGTAGGCCGATGTCAAGTCCAGTTTGGTGAACAACTTCCCCCCGGCTAGCATTACAAACAAGTCATCAGCCTTTGGTAATGGGTACTGATCCTGTTTCGAAACCCTGTTGATCGTAGCCTTGTAGTCTCCACAGATTCTGACTGTGCCATCATTTTTCAGCACAGGAACAATGGAGTTGGCCCATTCATTAAATTCAGCTGGTGATATGATCCCTTCATTCTGGAGTCTGTCCAGTTCGATTTCGACCATCACACTCATCATATACGGAGCTGCCTGAGCTTTATGATGGACGGGTCTTGCATCCGAGTCCACTTGGATCTGCACCTTGGCTCCCATGAAGTTGCCAATGCTGATTCGAAGAGCGATGGGAACTTGTCCAGTTCCATCAATACCGGCACCCCATTAAATTTCACGTTGATCATTATCACTGCTGGTGCCGGTGATTTCCCCCACAACGCCAACACAGAGAAATCGGATGCATTCCCACTGGTGGACTTTGGGCAGCCACAGTTTTCGCGTACGCAGTCGGGTAGGTCCTGCCATGTGCCGCTCTGCCAAATGCATGAATCAATCATATTTATAGTACTTGCCGAGTTTTGATGTTTCACTGATATCTCCTTTAGACTTCTATCCGTCGTCATGCATGACTTAGCGATCGTGATGGCCCTGTTTAAGTTCAACGTCTCCACCGCCAGTAGTTTACGCAGGATCACCTCGTGGTTGATGCCGATTACAAAGAAGTCCCACAGCATGTCTGCCAACACAGCCCTGAACTTACACGGTCCGCTAGACGTCGCAGGTCGGCAACGAATTCCGCCGCATTCTGGCCCTCTGAGTGAACGTGCGTGTAAAATCTGTATCTCGAGATGATGATGCCTTCGTCTGGCTTAAGGTGGTCCTGTACCAGTGTACTCAATTCTTCATACGTCTTCTCTGTTGGACTCACAGGCAGGAGTAGATTCTTTATCAGACCATAAATTTTTGGACCGCAAACCGTGAGGAACACCGCCCGGCATCGATCTTCATCGCCGGCCTCCTCCATTTTGTTGGCCATGAAAAACTGGCTCAAACGGCTCACAAAGTCTGCCCAATCTTCTCCTTCCATGAATCGCTCCAACAATCCAATTGTGCTCATTTTTGCATGCAAAGGTTTTTGTTGCCTCATCGCCAAATGTTGTGTATGCAATAACTGTTAGACTGAGTACTGTTTAATTCCAAGAGGTATGACCTTGGCTCTGCTTTAGTAAGGCCCAAATTGCATATATACAAAATTACTGGCCTCCAACAGTGCCGCCACCTGGTGGCTAGTGATCCCAAAAGTACATACATGACAGGCGAGATCGTGGTGATTCTGTCGATCTCGGCCGATTTCCATCATGGTGTGTACCTCTCTTTCTCTCTAGCTTTCTCTGACTGTGTATTCATCTCTTTCTGTCTCTCAGCTTGACATACTTTCTGAAGAAAAAATCAAAAGGCCTGAAATTCCAAGGGGGCTCCACCGATTTCCTACCATAGTTGAAACTCTACTCATATTCATTGTCCAATTCATAATCAAATCATTTTCATAAAACACCATTATAGACAAAGACACAATTTAATTTTTCCAGTGAGAAAAATAAATCATACTGTTGTACTCATTAGAATAGTAACATTGTAATTCAAACATAAAAGCTTTTCTTCAAATCAGTCTGTCTCCTGGATTTGAGATGGGATCAGAGGTGAGTGAAAGCGATGGGCAGATTCTGTGAGCTAGGATGTCTGAGCAAGACTTTTAGGGGGCTGAAATTGACCACTGCCCGAAAGGAGTTGCACCTACCGTTTTTGATGTATTGTGGCCACACCAATTCATGGGGCAGCCAAACCGTTGCAATTCAGCACGTCGGGGTTTTTTTGGAGTGGGGCGGAAGTGGCCTCATCATGGGGGTGGAAGTGTGGGCGGGGCGGAGTGACCGACCCTGCAAGGCATCAGCGCCGCGCTGATGACATCATCGTGCTGGCGCGTCACAATGTCTCTCCCCATCAGTTAGCCGGGAGGGCCACTGCCAACTCTGCAGCCATTTAATGACAAACACTGGGCCACGAGGGAGGGTTTCGGCCGGGCAAGCGGCCTGGCACCCAAGAGGGGGTACTAGGCTGACTGTTGGGGTTCCGGCCGAACCCGCAACCATAATTGTCGGCTTGACCTGGCAGTCGGCCAACAAAAAAAAATAACAAGGCACCGGCGGCAGTGCCACCCACAGTGACTGTACTGACTGCAAAAGCTGTCGGGGGCACCGGCTGGTGGCGGGGCCACTCCCACGGGGCAATTCCAGGAAAGGCGCAATTTCTGGAGGGGCAATTCCAGGAAGGGGTCCCCGCCAGTCGGTAAGGGGTCAGCGTGTGCATGCTGCGGCAGGAAAACGGGGCGAGCGGTCCCTTACACCGCTCCAAAACTGAGGAAGGGCAATTTTTAAAATGGTGGCCTCTCCACGGAGACTCGGTGGCCATTCCGCACCGACCTGTGGCCATTGCTTTCAGGCAGCCACAGGCCTTATAGAAGGGGGCAATTTCGGCCCCTTGATATATTACTCGCAGATGTGCTGTGGCATTGCTCACAGTGGGCAAATGTGTTGCTACAAATTCAGGCCTGCCATGGATACCTTCTAGTGGCATAAGTCACTCTCGTAATTGACCTGAGTTTCTTACTTTAATGGGGATTGAATCACACTGTTCTATATCTACATGTACAATTGGCTAACTCAGGAATTTAACAATAGTATGTAAGTGTAGCTGGAGACAATAGAACCCCCAGGAAACAGCGCAAGTATCTGAAAACACCGTTTACACCATTTCCGTGTGAGTTCAGGTGAGTAGTTTGATACTCGAGTCACCCTGCCCGATGGTCTGTGCTCTCTCTGAAGGGAACATCAACCCCAGATCATAGCTCTGACACTCCTACTTATGGAACCTAGAGGAGCAATCAATCATCACAAGTCAACGATGGAGTATCTCGAACACACACTCCCAGTACAGCCTCACTACTTGTGGCCCCAGATAGATCTGACACTGACAAATGCATGCAGCAAAACCATCAGCTTTAGGTGGCTCTAACTACTGCGAGGTTTGTTTATGGAACTTCATGTTGGCTCCTTCTGCTTAAGTAGGTTTAAGATATCAAAGGTAGAGGAGTAGTTTTGAAGAAGCCTTTAGTTCCCTGATCCACAGCCCCCACGACCACCAAATATAAAGACTTGTAACAGATGCCTTGAGGCATCTTTCAGCAACAGTATCTTATTTGTCTAAACTGCGCTGATCTGCAGTCATTCAATTGCTTTTCCCAATGGGAAACTTAACATCATAATTTTTCTTTTTTAGGTGCACTCTTGAGTTTTTGCAGCAGGCTTATTCAGAGTCGGTGCAGAAAATGTTTGGTGTTTGCACAGAAAGAAGAAACAAAAGTGAGAAATTTGATTTTTGCCAGGACCATCTGTAGGATGAAGGGGTTTGTGTGTGGTCCTTCACACAACCTACTTCTGTTATCCTGTTTGAGAACTGATTTAGGATCTATTGCTGTTGGCGCTTTTGTTCTGTTGCGACTGCATTAATAAATTATTCGAACCCTTTATTCAGCTTAAAGATTCTGTAATTCAACCCTCATGAGTTTGAGTGACATTGCCCTCTCCCCATTAAGAACAAAGATCTTTAAAAATAGCATCTTGAGGCCACTGCTCGATTTAAGAATGTTTCCCATGTTTGTTTTATTTCTTATTGCTTACCTCTTCTTGTTATCACTCTATGGATGAGCTGGAGAAAGCACGACAGGGAGCGGTGAAAGCAAAAAAAATCACAACACCCTAATGCTATCAGACCAAATGCCTCACAAGTGTCACAAAGGTACAAGTTCAGAGGAGTTGCATTTCTTCAGCTACTTCAGCAACCAGCTTTATTTTATATCATAGAATCATAGAATGATACAGCACAGAAGGAGGCCATTTGGCCCATTGTGTCTGTGCAAGAGCTAGCCCATTAATCCCACTCCCCAAAGATCTGTAAATCTTTCCTTTAAGTATTTATCCAATTCTCTTTTGAATGTTATCATTGAATCTGCTTCCCCCACCATTTCAGGCAGTGCATTCCAGATCACAACTCACTATGTAAAAAATTATTTCCTCATGTCACCTCTGGTTCTTTTGCCAATCACCTTCAATCTCTGTCCTTTTGTTACCAACCCTTCTGCTACTGGAAACAGTTTCTCCTTATTTACTCTATCAAAAGCATTCATGATTTTGAACACCTCGCTCAATATCCTCTTAGCAATCTCTGCTCCAAGGAGAACAACCCCAGCTTCTCCAACCTTTCCACATTACTGAAGTCCCTCATGCCTGGAACCATTCTAGTAAATCACTTCTGCACCATCGCCAAGGCTTTAACATCCTTCCTGGTGTGGTGCCCAGAATTGGACACAATATTCCAGTTGCAGCCAAACCAGTGTTTTATAAAGGTTTAGCATATCTTTCTTGCTTTTGTACTCTAGGGCCGGATTTTTGGCTTTCGGGGTTTTTCGGCGAAAATGGTAGCGATACGTGAAACTTACCATTTTCGCTGCGCTACCATTTTTAGGCTGAACTTTTGGGTTTTACGTCTGTTGGTAAGGTGGGCATTGCACAAGGAATCGCGACGCAAAAACGTGAGTTTCGCCAAATTTAGTCCAGGGCTAGGAGCGCTGCGAGAGAGGGGGGGGGAAAAAATTGCATAAAATATTCCAACAACATTCCCAAAACCCTTAGCGAGCAAATCGCTGAAAAAGAATAAAAAATTAAAAACTTTAACTTACCTTTTTTGCAGGATTTCATACTTACCGCAGCTGGCAGGGCTGCACCGACAGTGGCGTGCGGGTCGGGAGAGAGCAGAAAGTACAAAGGCAACGCAATCCGCGTCGGCGCACCTCTCCCCGGCAGGAAGTCCCATCGCCGCCGCAAAGAGCCGAGGATCCCACCCAAGCTTTGCGACCGGGTTTTTGGCCTGGAGGGTCAAATCGCGGCAAAAACCTGGTCACAAACCTGCTGAAAATCCAGCCCTATACCTCAACTTGTCCTGTCACCTTCAAAGATTTGTGGACGTACACCCCAGGTCTTTATGTTCCTGCATCCCCTTTAAAATTGTACCATTCAGTTTATATTGCCTCTCCTCATTCTTCCTACCAAAATGTATTACTTCACACTTATCTGCATTAAATTTCATCTGCCATGTGTTTGCTCATTTTACCATGTCCCCTGAAATCTGTTACTACCCTCCTCACTGTTTACTACATTTCTGAGTTTCGTATCATCAACAAACTTTTAAATTATGGCCTGTATACCCAAGTCCAGGTCATGAATATATATCAAAAAGAGCAGTGATCCCAACTCTGACCGCTGTATTCTTCCCTCCAGTGTGAAAAACGATAGGTTTACCACTACTCTCTGCTTTATGTCCCTTAGCCAATTTTGTATCCATGCTGCCACTGTCCCTTTAATCCCATGGACTTTAATTTAGCTAACATTCATCGATGTGAACAGAGTACAACAGTACGCAATCATTGCAACTGCACCCTGTGAGTGTGTTATCACCGGTGGGCCAAGGATATTTGTTTGGAACCTGAGGGGGCAAAACTTTGGATGAAATAGGCCACCACTGCAAAAACCTGAATATATTCACAAAGAAGCGCAATTGCGTTTTGGAAGCGCACTTTTTAAACAGGTAAGTTTTGTCAGCTCCCATCTGTACAACAGAAAATAATACTTATAGGCTGTATTTTCCTCTGTTTGCTAATTTTAGCAAAATGTAGACATGAGTAAACGCAGGCACAATACCGGCCAACCGCCAGGATCCTACTCTGTGGATTTTCAGAGGCTAAGTATCGGATGTGACATTAGTTAATGTGAAACATACTGCCTGGAAAGCCATAGATGCAAAATGAACTAAAGTGTTTGAAAGTTGTGGGAAGTGGAATGGAAAACAGGTATCATCGTGACCCTGCTGGGGCTGTACTGTACTATTGTTCCAGGCACTTCTTTAAAATGCCAATAGTTTGTTCTTTGATCATGATGGTAAATGCATGGCCCTTGATGTATCTGTGTTCAAACTCTCTCTCTTGCTCTCATTACCCTGAGCTCATTATAGCTGAAGAGAAGCCTTGGCGGCTGAAATTGCCCCTCCCGATAAGGCCTCTGGCCGCTTGAAAGCAGCGGCCACAAGGCGGCGCGGAATGGCCTCTGACTCTCCACGGAGGGGCCGCCATTTTGTAAATTGCGCTTCATTGGGGCGGAGCGGTGTAGGGAACTGCTCCACCCATTTTCCCGCCGTGGCTTGCACGTGGCAACCCCTTATCAACCGGCAGTGACCCTTTCCAGAAATTGCCTCGTGGGAAATATCCCTTTTGTGGAATTGCCCTGCGGGAGCGGGCCGATGCCCCCAACAGCTTGTTGGTCCTTATTGGTCGGCGGTGTGGCCGCCCTTAAAGGGGAGGTGGCGCTGCCGGTCACGCCATTTTATTTTTTATTATCCACCGACTGCCAGGTCAGCCCGACAATTATGCCCCCGGATTCGGCCGGGCTGCCGACAGGCAGCCTGTCACCCCATCTTGGGTGCCAGGCCGCTGGCCCAGCCGAAACCCTCCCTGGTGGCCCAGTGGACCTGACTTAAAAATATGCAGAGCTTGCAGTGGCCCTCCCCTTTAACTGAAGTTAAAAATGTCATTAGCACGGAGCTGGTGAGTGATCGGGGTGACCGACCTGCTGCAAGGGCACTTCTGCCCCTCAGCCACAACTGTATCCGCCCCAAACAAAAAAATACTTCCAAGTGCCGAATATCGATGATACCTCCACCGCAACTCATGCGCCGGAGAAAAACATCAAAAAACAGAAGGTCGCCATGATTTGGGCAGAGATGAATTTTTACCCCCAAGTCTCCTGAGTGCTCCATTCAATTGTGCCTTCTCCCAATACCACAGGCATAAAGGATTGCCTTGAAATAAAACAATTGTGACTATTGCCTGCGAAGTGGGTTTTAACCTGCATAAAAGATTATAGTGGGAGATTTTAGTTTTACATAGACATGGGGAAATAAAATACCTGAAGTAGTACAGGCAATGAAATTCTAGAATGTATTTGGAACCATTTTCTGGAACAATGTCCCCAAAATTGCTGTGGCCCTGCCTTTAATTAGATTTGCCATTGCCCATTTAATCTCTATGATATTTTGCACTGCATGTTGCTGGATGTGCGAGATAAAATGGAGCATTTGGGATCTGAATGAACAGGACGAGCAACTGTGTATCTCTTTAACCAATCAGATTGAAGGATTGTGAAATTAACAGCACAAGGTCTGAACAAGGAAGTGTAAGTTAGAGTGAGTGAATCCTATGTCGAGTCAGGTACAGAAAGAGAAATAAAGAGAAGGAAAGAAAGACTGGATTAAGAAAAAAGAGAAAAACGAAACAGAAAGAAATGTAAAAAAAAGGAATTTTTAATTCTTACTTTTTAAAAATTTTAACACGTGTGATAGTTAATTTTCAGTGTCAGAGAGGTTGACGGGCAGTAATTAACACTTATCTGGACATTAAAAGGGTACTTAGACTGAAATGCACAAGCCCTAACTTTCGGTGGTGAATTTTGTTCGTATCTACTGTGCATGCAGAGGAAGTTTATGCCGTTCAATGCATTTGAATGGTGAGTCAGGCAATGAAAAGCTACTGATGGAGTGGCGCATCTCGCACAGCAACTCTCAGATTTTCGTGTTTAACTGCGCATCTGCCCTCGCCTGAAGTTGCTGTGTGATTTGTGCATAAATAATAGAGAACACTGTTAGCCTCAGCGTTATTTTGACAGCAAATTCTGTCCCATTAAGTTTTAGAATCAACATCGGATAAGGCCATATTGTATATGGTGATGAGTAATGAATGAAGCAGAATTAGTTAACATTTTGACAGTAAGGGAACATCTGGCGAATAATGACCATAATATGAGAGTTTGATATTAGGTTTCAGAGGGAGAAGCAAGAGTCACAAACCAAGGTTTTAAATTTAAGTAAGACAAACTTTGAAGGGATGAGAAATAAATTAGTCACAGTAAACTGGGCTGAGCTGTTAATGGGTAATCCTATCAACGAACAGTGGGAGGTATTCAAAGAGGTTTTTGGTACAATACAAAACCAGCACATACCTCTAAAAGGCAAAAGCTCCACTTGTACAGTTAAACAACCATGGTCAAAAGACGGTAGGAGACAGTATCAAGCTAAAAGAAAAGGTTTACACCAGTGCAAGGGAACGTGGAAATCCAGCAAAATAGGGGAGCAATGAAAGCCAACAAAGGGCTACAAAGCAAGTAATAAGAGCTGCAAAAAGGAAGTTTGAAAAAAACCTGCATGGGATATCAAAGCTAACGTAAGGGTTTTTTATAAATATGTGAAGAGAAAGAAAATGATAAGGGATGGAATGTAAACAGATACAGGGGAGACTATAATTGATA
Organism: Pristiophorus japonicus; assembly: GCF_044704955.1. Lineage (NCBI taxonomy): Eukaryota > Metazoa > Chordata > Chondrichthyes > Pristiophoridae > Pristiophorus > Pristiophorus japonicus. The sequence goes on along the minus strand of NC_091983.1, from coordinate 176,753,974 downwards.
AGAAAATGTCAGACTTGTTAAATAAATACTTAGTATCAGTTTTCACAGTGAAGGAAGAGGACAAAATATCAATGGTACAAGGGATATTAAAATAAGTCAAGGGGAGGAACTTATCAAATTTAATATAGTAAGAAAGTGGTAATGGAGCAAACAATAGGACTTGAGATAGACACATCTCCAGAACCAAATGATTTCAAATCCAAGGTATTAAAACAAACAGGTGGGGAAACTGCAGATCAATTAGTCATCATTCTTCTTAAAATTCGGGAACTGTGCCTTTGATTTGGAAAATTTTAGATGTCATGCCATCATTTAAGAAAGGAGAGAGGGAGAAACCAGCCAATTTAACATAAGTTGTGGGGCTGTTACTGGAATCTATCATCAGGGACAGACCAACTGACCATTTAAACAATTATCAACTAATCAGGGAGAGTCAGCATGGTATTGTGATCATCATCATAGGCAGTCCTTCGGAATCGAGGAAGACTCGTTTCCACTCTTAACATGAGTCCTTAGGTGGCTGAACAGTCCAATACGAGAACCACAGTCCCTGTCACAAGTGGGGCAGATAGTCGGTGAGGGAAGGGGACTGGTTTGCTGCACGCTCTTTCTGCTGCCTGCGCTTGATTTCTGCACGCTCTCGGCGACGAAACTCGAGGTGCTCAGCGCCCTCTCAGATGCGCTTCCTCCACTTAGGACGGTCTTTGGCCAGAGTCTCCCAGGTATCATTGGGGATGTCGCACTTTATCAGGGAGGCTTTGAGGGTGTCCTTGTAAAGTTTCCACTGCCCACCTTTGCCTCATTTGCCATGAAGGAGTTCCGAGTACAGTGCTTGCTTTGGGAGTCTCGTGTCTGGCATGCGAACTATGTGGCCTGCCCAGCGGAGCTGATCAAGTGTGGTCAGTGCCTCGATGCTGGGGATGTTGGCCTGGTCAAGGACATTAATGTTGTTGTGTCTGTCCTCCCATTGTGATAGGTAGGTCATGCCGAAAGAATTTAGTTGACTTTTCTGAGAAGGTCACTAGCATAGTGGATAGAGAAGTGTCTACAGATGTTGTGTATATGGATTTCCAGAAGACATTTGACAAGTTTCTGCACAAAATATTATTAGCAAAAATACAGCAGCACAAAAGAGTGAATTTATGCTCTAGGCAAATCGAGCAGGGAAAATGGATCCATGCTTAATTCATCAGCCACGACATGCCCATTCCACATTGATATGGACATTCAGTTTCACTTCTCTGGCTGGCTTCCAACAGGTACAGGGTGCCAGCAATTGCACAGACGTGGCAACCCAAGGTCCATCAGTTGATGTGGTATATTTGGACTTTCAGAAGGCGTTCGACAAGGTCCCACGCAAGAGATTGATGTGCAAAGTTAGAGCACATGGGATTGGGGGTAGTGTACTGACATGGATTGAGAACTGGTTGTCAGACAGGAAGCAAAGAGTAGGAGTAAATGGGTACTTTTCAGAATGGCAGGCAGTGACTAGTGGGGTACCGCAAGGTTCTGTGCTGGGGCCCCAGCTGTTTACACTGTACATTAATGATTTAGATGAGGGGATTAAATGTAGTATCTCCAAATTTGCGGATGACACTAAGTTGGGTGGCAGTGTGAGCTGCGAGGAGGATGCTGTGAGGCTGCAGAGCGACTTGGATAGGTTAGGTGAGTGGGCAAATGCATGGCAGATGAAGTATAATGTGGATAAATGTGAGGTTATCCACTTTGGTGGTAAAAACAGAGAGACAGACTATTATCTGAATGGTGACAGATTAGGAAAAGGGGAGGTGCAAAGAGACCTGGGTGTCATGGTACATCAGTCATTGAAGGTTGGCATGCAGGTGCAGCAGGCGGTTAAGAAAGCAAATGGCATGTTGGCCTTCATAGCAAGGGGATTTGAGTACAGGGGCAGGGAGGTGTTGCTACAGTTGTACAGGGCATTGGTGAGGCCACACCTGGAGTATTGTGTACAGTTTTGGTCTCCTAACCTGAGGAAGGACATTCTTGCTATTGAAGGAGTGCAGCGAAGGTTCACCAGACTGATTCCCGGGATGGCGGGACTGACCTATCAAGAAAGACTGGATCAACTGGGCTTGTATTCACTAGAGTTCAGAAGAATGAGAGGGGATCTCATAGAAACATTTAAAATTCTGACGGGGTTAGACAGGTTAGATGCAGGAAGAATGTTCCCAATGTTGGGGAAGTCCAGAACCAGAGGTCACAGTCTAAGGATAAGGGGTAAGCCATTTAGGACCGAGATGCGGAGGAACTTCTTCACCCAGAGAGTGGTGAACCTGTGGAATTCTCTACCACAGAAAGTTGTTGAGGCCAATTCACTAAATATATTCAAAAAGGAGTTAGATGAGGTCCTTACTACTAGGGGGATCAAGGGGTATGGCGAGAAAACAGGAATGGGGTACTGAAGTTGAATGTTCAGCCATGAACTCATTGAATGGCAGTGCAGGCTAGAAGGGCCGAATGGCCTACTCCTGCACCTATTTTCTATGTTTCTATGTTTCTATCAACCAGGAGAATTCGTCAACCATAAGAGATCTCATTCCATCGATGTTGAGCTGATGTCCAGCCACAAGGAAAGGTTCATGCAGGTGTGTGGTGATTCCCTGGGAGCTGCCATCACAGTGCAGCTATTCAAAACCTTGGCCTCTTCGTACATGCAAGCAGACTTCAAGTTTGGATGTTAGGAGGCAAAGGATAACCCCTTCAGACTTGGCTGATGACACCTGTGAGGGAGACCACCATTGGACCACAAGAACAGTACATATGACCACCAGATGTGACATCGAGCAAGCCGTCGGCATGCTCAAGATGCGCTTCATTTGCCTGGACAAGGCTGGACACGCCCTTCAGTACTCGCCAGCACGGGTCTCCAGAACAATCGTGGTGTGCTGTGTTCTACACAATATTGCACAGCAGCGAGGATTAGAGCTGGAGGATCTGATGACGATTGCAGTAAAGAGGAGCAGGAACAGGGGGAAGATGAAGATGGCACACGCAAGACTGCACCAGCCGCTCACATTGGTGCTCAGGATGCCAGAGATGCCCTAATAACTTGAAGGTTCAGTTAGTCACTCACACTGGACCGAAGTGACTATCACATCCACTCCCACACGCCTCCATTCACAAAATCATAGATTCATAGAATGGTTACAGCACAGAAGGAGGCCATTCAGTCTGTCGAGCTCATGCCAGCTCTCTGCAAGAGCACGTCAGCCAGTCCCACTCCCCCGCCCTTTCCCTGGCTATCCCTGAAATTCTTTTCCTTCAGTTACATATCCAGTTCCCTTTTGAAAGCCATGATTGAATCTGCCTCCACCATCCTTTCAGGCAGTGCATTCCAGATCCTAACCACTTGCTGCATAAAAATGTTTTTCCTTGTGTTGCCTTTGGTTCTTCTGCCAATTACCTTAAATCTCTGTCCTCTGGTTCTTGGCCCTTCCGCCAATGGGAACAGTTTCTCTCTATCTACTCTGATGATTTTAAATACTTCTAATTAATCTCCTCTCAACCTTCTCTGTTCTGGGGAGAATAACCACAGCTTCTCCAGTCTATCCACAGAACTGAAGTCCCTCATCCCTGGAACCATTCTCGTAAATCTTTTCTGCACCTTCCTAAGGCCTTCACATCCTTCCTAAAGTTTGGTGCCCAGAATTGGACACAATACTCCAGTTGAGGCCGAACCAGTGTTTTATACAGGTTCATCATAACTTCCTTACTTCTGTATTCTATGCCTCTATTTATGCTTTTTTAACCGCTTTCTCAACCTGCCAAGTCTCCTTCAATGATTTGTGCACCACTTTAGAATTGTAATTCTCATTCAATTCATGTCTTCACATTCATCACCAACCAACTGAAAAGGGGAGTTGCAACTCAGCACACAAGAATGGGCAACACCTACCAACAAATAGTGGGAAGTGGTGCAATTTAATAAATTTTACGTGAGATAATTAAAAAAAGGAAACTTAATAACATAACATTTTAACAAACACCCATGAGCATACCCTCAGTGAATTACAATGTTGTTCTCTTCCTTTCCCTATCCGTCCTGTGTGATGTAACCTCTGTGGCTTCAGCAGAGGCAGAGGCAGGCTGCTCAGATCCTCGCTCTGTTAGCTGAAATAGTCTTCGCCGATAATCCACAGGTGATAGAGTCTCTGATGACCCTGATTTTGAGCTCACCTTACCATTTGACTAGGTTGTCTATGGGGTCTAAGCTGCTCGGAGATCATGTCAGGTAAGGACATTGGCAGTTGTGTGACCATGGGCTAGAACCTCCATTATTTTGCCATGCATAATGCTCAACTATCGTCCATTTTACCGCTGAAATGACGTATAACGCCCAGATATCGCCCATTTTGGCACAAAATGGAAACTGACGGACATTTTTTGGAAACTTATCGCTGAGCATTACTTTCCCCATGTGCTTAACACCGGGAAAAAATATTACCACTCGCCCACTTTTTTTGGGTGGAATCATCAGAATGGGCAAAATCAACGTCCATAATATCGCCCAGCGTTAGTTTCCACATTGAATTAACGCAAGATTCAATAATATTGACCACCCATTTTTTTTTGTCGTAAAGAGCACATTTGGTGAAACTAACGCCCAGGAGATGGCCCACCGTCACTTTCACCACCTCGCACATATCGCCCACAATATCGCTCGCCCAAAAAACCGCCCAGAAAAAGTGGAACTGTTCTGAACTAAAGTCAGCGGTGTGGCTGCCATTTTTACAATCGCAGGTCACTTCATTCAAAAGGCTGCTTCAACTTCGGGGGAGTTTGCATTGACTCTGGAGTTCTTCTCAGGTGAAGTGACCATCTCAACAGACATATTTTCAAACTCTGGACTATTGGGGGTTAACTCTAGGTGTATTTTAGTGAGGAAATTATTGCTTCTGATCAATCGCTATTATACTTTCATTGCAATGGGGCCAGCCATTTCTCAGCCTGCATCGATTAATACGCAGATGCTGCAGAGTGCAGATGGCTCAATGTGTGATCCACATCATTATGTCCCCAATTTAAGACATGCAAGAATAAGGACGGGGGCCAGACCATACTCACCCCGCACGTACAGGAAAAAGAGGTCTTACCTCGACGTCTCCGAGTACAGCTGCCTTCGGAGACTGCGCTTCCACAAGGTGGTGATCAATGAAATATGTGAGCTCATCAGGCCACATATGCAGCCTGCCATCAGGACATCAGTGTCGGTCGAGGTCAAGGTTGATACGTCCTTACTACACAGTATAAATGCCCACGAGGCCCATGCTTGAGAGAAGGTCAATCTGTGACCTGTCCTTTATTCCTTAGCACTCAAGTGATGAAGATGGGTGGAGCTTCCCCTTTTATACTTGAAGGTCCAGGTTAGGAGTGTCTCCCACCTAGTGGTCAGTGTTCTCACGGTGTACAACTTAGGTCAGTTTATACATGGGTTACAATGCTGGTTGAATACATGACATCACCTCACCCCGCAAAGTCTTATTGGGATCACAGGTTGAGTCTCTCTGGTGGTTTACGCTCTCGTAAAGCGCCTGAGTTGGGGCTCCGGTTGTTGGGCACTGGCCTGAGTGTCTGCTGTTTGCAGTGCCTCAGGCCTGTCTGGACTGCCCACAGTGACTGGGCTCTCCTCCCTTTGGTTCCGGTGTTCGGTCACCTGTGGTGGAGTGAACTCTATATCGTGTTCTTCCTCTGCTTCTTCTATGGGGTTGCTGAACCTCCTTTTTGTTTGATCCACATGTTTGCGGCAGATTTGTCCATTGGTAAGTTTAACTACCAGAATCCTATTTCCCTCTTTGGCAACCACAGTGCCTGCAAGCCATTTGGGCCCTGCAGCGTAGTTGAGGACAAAAACAGGATCATTTACATCAATACATCACGCCCTCGCATTCCTGTCATGGTAGTCATATTGTGACTGGCGTCTGCTCTCGACAATTTCTTTCATGGTGGGGATAATCGGGTTTTGAGCGTCCTTTTCATTAGTAGCTCTGCGGGTGGAATCCCTGTGAGCGAGTGTGGTCGGGATCTATAGGCCAACAGGAGGCGTGATAAGCAGGTTTGTAGGGAACCCCCTTGGAATCTGAGCATCCCCTGTTTGATTATCTGCACTGCTCGTTCTGCCTGGCCGTTTGAGGCCGGCTTGAACGGTGCCGTTCTAACATGGTTAATTCCATTGCCTGCCATGAAGTCCTGGAATTCAGTGCTTGTGAAGCACGGGCCATTGTCACTGACCAAGATGTCCGGTAGACCGTGGGCGGCGAACATTGCCCGTAGACTTTCTACCGTGGCAGAGGATGTGTTTGAATTTAAAATGTCACACTCGATCCATTTGGAGTAGGCGTCTACTACAACCAAAAATATTTTTCCCATGAAAGGACCTGCGTAGTCCACATGGATGCGTGACCAAGGCTTGGCGGGCCATGGCCAGGGGCTAAGGGGGGCTTCCCTGGGCGCATGGCCCAGCTGGGCACACGTGTTGCACCTGCGAACACAAAGTTCCAGATCTGCGTCTATCCCTGGCCACCAAACGTGTGACCTGGCAATTGCCTTCATCGTGACAATGCCCGGGTGCCCATTGTGGAGTTCTCTGATGAACCCCTCTCTGCCCATCTGGGGCATGACTACGCGGTTTCCCCACAGTAGGCAATCGGCCTGAATCGAGAGTTCATCCTTGCACCTGTGAAATGGTTTAAATCTCTCAGGGCATGCCCTGTACGTGGCTGCCCAGTCCCCATTCAGGACACATTTCTTGACTAGAGACAATAGCGGGTCTCTATTTGTCCAGACTTTAATCTGACGGGCTGTCACGGGTGAGCCTTCGCTTCCGAAAGCTTCAGCAGCCATGACCATCTCAGCACCATGCTCGGTAGCCCCCTCAGTGGTGGCTAGTGGGAGCCTGCTGAGTGCATCGGCGCAGTTTTCGGTGCCGGTCTGTGCCGAATTGTGTAGACACAGGCAGCTAACGTGAGTGCCCACCTCTGTATGCGGGCCGATGCGTTTGCATTTATGGCCTTGTTGTTGGCCAAAAGGGACGTTAGGGGTTTGTGATCTGTCTCCAGCTCAAATTTCCTGCCAAACAGGTACTGGTGCATTTTCTTTACCACATATACACATGCGAGCGCCTCCTTTTCTACCATCCCATAGCCCCTTTCTGCCTGGGACAGACTCCTGGAGGCATAAGCTACCGGCTGTAACTGACATTGGCATTGACATGCTGCAACACACACCCGACACCATAGGACGACGTATCGCACGTTAACACAAGTTTCTTACATGGGTCATATAGCGTTAACAGATTGTTGGAACATAACAAATTGCATGCTCTATTAAACGCCCTTTCCTGGCTGTCCCTCCAGACCCATTCGCGACCTTTGCGTAGGAGCACGTGTAGCGGCCCTAGCAGCGTGTTCAATTTGAGAAGAAAGTTACCAAAATAGTTCAGGAGCCCCAGGAACGAACGCAGCTCCGTCGTGTTATGGGGTCTGGGTGCTCTCTGGATCGCTTCCATCTTGGATGCAGTAGAGCTGATCCCGTCTGCTGCTACCCTCATCCCCAGGAATTCTACCTCTGGAGCTAGGAAGACGCACTTCGCCTTTTTCAGTCGCAGACCTACCCGGTCCAGTCTGCGTAGCACCTCCTCCAGGTTGTGGAGGTGTTCTTCAGTATCGTAACCCGTAATGAGGATGTCGTCCTGAAAAACCACCGTCCCTGGAATCGACTTGAGGAGGCTTTCCATATTTCGTTGGAAGATCGCGGCGGCCGAGCGAATCCCGAACGGACATCTGTTGTACTCAAACAACCCCTTGTGTGTCGTGATGGTGGTCAGCTTCTTCGACTCACTCGCCAGCTCCTGGGTCATGTAAGCTGAGGTCAGGTCCAATTTTGAAAAAAGTTTGCCACCGGAAAGCGTCGCAAAGAGGTCCTCTGCTCTCGGTAGCGGGTACTGGTCTTGGAGTGACACCCGATTGATGGTGGCCTTGTAATCGTCACATATCCTGACCGACCCATCCGCCTTGAGCACCGGCACAATCGGGCTCGCCCAGTCACTGAATTCGACTGGCGAGATGATGCCTTCCCTCAACAGGCGGTCCAATTCGCCTTCTATCTTTTCCCACGGCACCGCTCTGGCCTTGTGCTGTACTGGTCTGGCGTCCGGGTTTATGTGAATCACTACCTTGGCCCCCATGAAAGTGCCAATGCCGGGTTGAAATAATTAGTCAAGTTTGTCCAGGATCTGTGAGCATGATACTCGCTCCACAGAGGAAATTGCATTGACATCGCCCCATTTCCAGTTCATGACAGCAAGCCAACTCCTCCCCAGTAGTGCGGGACCGTCCCCTGGGACAATCCAGAGTGGCAACCTGTTCTCCGAATCTTTGTGGGTCACGACTACCGTGGCACTGCCTAGCACCGGAATGATCTGCTTTGTGTAAGTCCGTAGCTGTGCGTCAATCGGCGATAATTTTGGCCTCCTGGCCTTGGATGCCCACAACTTTTAGAACTGTTTGATACCCATCAGGGACTGGCTGGCACCCGTATCTAACTCCATTGATACTGGGATGCCATTGAGGAGCACTTTCATCATTATCGGTGGCGTCCTGGTGTATGAACTGTATACGTGCTCCACATGAACTCGCTGAACTTCAGCTTCCAGCGATTTCCCCCAGTATCCATTTCTGCAATTTCTGCAGGTATTTTGCTCATTTCTGCAAACTCCGGCTGAATCTATGCCTCCACGCCTCCAGCATGAATTGCGATTTGAAACAAAAGGTCCCTTGCCAGTCGATCGTCCCTGACTGCCCCTGTTATTGTCCTTGAGTGCACCATTAACAGGTGTTGATGGCCCCATTACTAGCCGCATTGTCCCTTGCAATGGCGTGAATCACTGTTCAGCTTGCCATTGTCTCTGTCGAAATCCCCCTCTGGGTTCGACTACATGTTGGGGCATGCCTGACTGCCCTTGTCTGCCTGGAGAACTGTGTGCTGCTTTAACAATGTTGAATCTCTGTCCCAACCATTCCTTAACACAGTACCTCTCGTCTGTTCTGCTAGTGGCCATGCTCGCGTGGTTTAAATCCCAGTTTCTTTTCACCATTGATATGTCCTTACTACACAGTATAAATGCACACGAGGCCCATGCTTGAGAGAAGGTCAGTCTGTGACCTGTCCTTTATTCCTTAGCACTCAAGTGATGAAGGTGGGTGGAGCTTCCCCTTTTGTACCTGAAGGTCCAGGTTAGGAGTGTCTCCCAACTAGTGGTCAGTGTTCTCAAGGTGTACAACTTAGGTCAGTTTATACATGGGTTACAATGCTGGTTGAATACATGACAAAGGTCACCGCGGCACTGTCTTTCTACGTGTCCGATTCCTTTCGGGCCTCCACGGTCGAGATTTGCCCTCTGTCTCACCATGCCACCCATCACTGCATTAGACAGGTCACGGAGGCCCTGTACGCGAGAAGGATGGACTTTACCAGCTTTCCCATGACCACGGAGGCTCAGACTGACAGAGCTGGAGCATTCTACCGCAGTGCTAAGTTCCCCAGGGTGCAGGGAGCAATACAGTGCACTCACATCGCCATGCGGGCACCTTCTCATATCCCGGAACATTTTCGTAACAGAAAAGGATTTCACTCCCTGAAGATCCAACTACTCCAGATACAACTACACATGTCAACCACAACCAGATCATACTGGCAGTGAATGCCAAATGTCCAGGCACCTTCGATGAGGCTCACATCCTGCGTAAGGGAAGTGTGCCTGACATCTTTAAGAGTCAGCCACAAGGACAATGCTCGATGCTTGGTGATAACCGATATGGCCTAGGCACCTGGCTGATGACCCCCCTGCGTGACACCCACACCGAGGCCGAGAAGCGATACAACCGGAGCCACAGAGACACATGCAATATGGTCCAGAAAACAAGAACTGTGCTTAAGCCACGCTTCAGATGTCTGGACCACTCAGGAGGGGAGCTACAGTACAACCCTGAGCAGGTAGGTAAATTCGTGGTCGTGTGCTCCATGCTGCACAACCTGGCTAGCAGGAGAGGCCAAGAATTGACAGAAGGGACTGATGCTCCACCTCAGGAGAGAAAGGAAGAGGACAATGAGGGGCTGGATGCTGACCTAAAACCATGCCCATGACCCCCTCCAGACCGCAGGAAAGGGCCCGTGGTGTATACATAGCTGCAAGACTCTTACGTGAGGAGCTGATATCTGAACGATTTGCCTGAAAGAACGTTGATGTGAGTGACAACGCTGACACACTGCTATGTGTGTGCAGCTCAGACATCAATGGTGCCCATCACCTTGGTGCTAGTTAAAGTTTACGTTGATTGAAGTTAAGTTTTATTAAATCCTTTCATGTTAAGAAATCACCAGTGTGTCACGGTCAAGCTATCTGAGACAATGCACAACAATTAAAAATTTGTTATACCAACGTTGGTCTGAAATCATAAGTATCACAGGCAATAACACCCAACCCCCGCCCACACCCCACTTTTCCCACCATTGATATCAATCAAATGTTCAACATGTCCAGCAACACAGAATATAAAAGCCAAAGCAGGGAGCTGGTCCCTTGCCCCCATATATTATAAAAAATTGCATATACCCAGATGGAGATATAAAACAGCCATCAACTGCGGACATGCACCTCACTTTCTTTCTCCCCTTCTTCTCCCCAACTCTACCCCTTCCCCTCCTCGCTCCACGTCGCCTGGCCAAGGAGCTCCTCAGGCGGTGCCTCATTGGGGGAGATGAAGGAAGACGCAGTGGTTGCACGGGTACGGGAGCGGGGGGTGCTGAGGGGTCAACATTCTCTGATGCAGAAGCAGGATCTTGGTCCTTGCTCTTTTCTGTCGTTCGCAGTGTTGGTGCGGAACCTAGGGGTGGTGTGCCATGCTCTGGGACCAGTAGGAGGCCTGTGCCAGCAGTGTTCCTGGCTATCACATCCAGGGCCTCCGCCATCCATGGAATTTACTCAGCCATGGTGGCCAGCTGTCGGGATATGCCCCCCAATGCTTCGATGAGCTGGTCACCAATGTCTACAGTCCTCCTGGACAACGGTACCATCTCTCCGCTCTTATGTGGCGCTCGTGGAACAGACCTGCCACGTCCACGAGGCCTCCGCGGGGTCGACGCCGTCCTGGGGACTAATGCAGTGCCCTGTGGCGAGGTGCTTGGGGCCGGTACCTCCAGAGTGGAGGCAGGAATGACCGGAGAACCACGAGATGGCCTTGGGGTGGAATGGCTTCTGGAGCGTGGCGATGCAGGTTCCTCGAAGTCCGCGCTCTCATCCGTGGAGAACAGACCCAGCGGATTGATGGGCGAGAATCGGAGCTGCTCAGCAGCAGAAGTAGGATCGTCTGGAGTGTTGGGCCTCGCGTCCCCACCTTCTGGCCTCTGTGGTCTTGCCTGGGGTCGCGCAGCTGGCTGAGCTGCAAAACACAAATGAGGTTATTAGAGGAGAAGGGGGTGCTAGGGTCACAAGGTGAGTCCAGCGCTACACACAGCATATGCACCACAAAAGCATCACCGCTATCAAAATCATCACAGACATCACATTTCATCACCATCAGCACATTTGCAGTGCAATGATTTTCATTAGGCCAGCATTATTTCTAGGACAATTTAAGAAATCATCTATCATATATGTTTGTTCGGATATGAGTAGGTGTGGCATCTAGCCAAGTTTGCTGACGATACAAAGATGGGAGGAAAAGCAATATGTGAGGAGGACACAAAAAATCTGCAAAAGGACATAGACAGGCTAAGTGAGTGGACAAAAATTTGGCAGATGGAGTATAATGTTGGAAAGTATGAGGTCATGCACTTTGGCAGAAAAAATCAAAGAGCAAGTTATTATTTAAATGGAGAAAGATTGCAAAGTGCTGCAGTACAGCGGGACCTGGGGGTACTTGCGCATGAAACACAAAAGGATAGTATGCAGGTACAGCAAGTGATCAGGAAGGCCAATGAAATCTTGGCCTTTATTGCAAAGGGGATGGAGTATAAAAGCAGGGAAGTCTTGCTACAGCTAATATAAGGTATTGGTGAGTCCACACCTGGAATACTGCGTGCAGTTTTGGTTTCCATATTTACGAAAGGATATACTTGCTTTGGAGGTAGTTCAAAGAAGGTTCAGTAAGTTGATTCTGGAGATGAGGGGGTTGACTTATAAGGAAAGGTTGAGTAGGTTGGCCTCTACTCATTGAAATTTAGAAGAATGAGGTGATCTTATCAAAACATATAAGATTATGAGGGGGCTTGACAAGATGGATGCAGAGAGGATGTTTCCACTGAAGGGGGAGACTAGAACTAGAGGACATGATCTTAGAATAATTGGCCGCCCATTTAAAACAGAGATGAGGAGAAATTTCTTCTCTCAGAGGGTTGTAAATCTGTGGAATTCATCACCTCAGAGAGCTGTGGAAGCTGGGACATTGAATAAATTTAAGACAGAAATAGACAGTTTCTTCAACGATAAGGGGTTAAGGGGTTATGGGGAGCAGGCAGGGAAGTGGAGCTGAGTCCATGATCATAGAAACATAGAAACATAGAAAATAGGTGCAGGAGCAGGCCATTCAGCCCTTCTAGCCTGCACCGCCATTCAACGAGTTCATGGCTGAACATGAAACTTCAGTACCCACTTCCTGCTTTCACGCCATACCCCTTGATCCCCCGAGTAGTAAGGACTTCATCTAACTCCCTTTTGAATATATTTAGTGAATTGGCCTCAACTACTTCCTGTGGTAGAGAATTCCACAGGTTCACCACTCTCTGGGTGAAGAAGTTTCTCCTTATCTCGGTCCTAAATGGCTTACCCCTTATCCTTAGACTGTGACCCCTGGTTCTGGACTTCCCCAACATTGGGAACATTCTTCCTGCATCCAACCTGTCCAAACCCGTCAGAATTTTAAACGTTTCTATGAGGTCCCCTCTCACTCTTCTGAACTCCAGTGAATACAAGCCCAGTTGATTCAGTCTTTCTTGATAGGTCAGTCCCACCATCCCGGGAATCAGTCTGGTGAATCTTCGCTGCACTCCCTCAACAGCAAGTATGTCCTTCCTCAAGTTAGGAGACCAAAACTGTACACAATACTCCAGGTGTGGCCTCACCAAGGCCCTGTACAACTGTAGCAACACCTCCCTGCCCCTGTACTCAAATCCCCTCGCTATGAAGGCCAACATGCCATTTGCTTTCTTAACCGCCTGCTGTACCTGCATGCCAACCTTCAATGACTGATGTACCATGACACCCAGGTCTCGTTGCACCTTCCCTTTTCCTAATCTGTCACCATTCAGATAATAGTCTGTCTCTCTGTTTTTACCACCAAAGTGGATAACCTCACATTTATCCACATTATACTTCATCTGCCACGCATTTGCCCACTCACCTAACCTATCCAAGTCACTCTGTAGCCTCATAGCATCCTCCTCGCAGCTCACACTGCCACCCAACTTAGTGTCATCCGCAAATTTGGAGATACTACATTTAATCCCTTCGTCTAAATCATTAATGTATAATGTAAACAGCTGGGGCCCCAGCACAGAACCCTGCGGTACCCCACTAGTCACTGCCTGCCATTCCGAAAAGTACCCATTTACTCCTACTCTTTGCTTCCTGTCTGACAACCAGTTCTCAATCCACGTCAGCACACTACCCCCAATCCCATATGCTTTAACTTTGCACATTAATCTCCTGTGTGGGACCTTGTCGAAAGCCTTCTGAAAGTCCAAATATACCACATCAACTGGTACTCCTTTGTCCACTTTATTGGAAACATCCTCAAAAAATTCCAGAAGATTTGTCAAGCATGATCTCCCTTTTACAAATCCATGCTGACTTGGACCTATCATGTCATCATTTTCCAAATGCGCTGCTATGACATCCTTAATAATTGATTCCATCATTTTACCCACTACTGAGGTCAGGCTGACCGGTCTATAATTCCCTGCTTTCTCTCTCCCTCCTTTTTTAAAAAGTGGGGTTACATTGGCTACCCTCCACTCGATAGGAACTGATCCAGAGTCAATGGAATGTTGGAAAATGACTGTCAATGCATCCGCTATTTCCAAGGCCACCTCCTTAAGTACTCTGGGATGCAGTCCATCAGGCCCTGGGGATTTATCGGCCTTCAATCCCATCAATTTCCCCAACACAATTTCCCGACTAATAAAGATTTCCCTCAGTTCCTCCTCCTTAATAGACCCTCTGACCACTTTTATATCCGGAAGGTTGTTTGTGTCCTCCTTAGTGAATACTGAACCAAAGTACTTGTTCAATTGGTCTGCCATTTCTTTGTTCCCCGTTATGACTTCCCCTGATTCTGACTGCAGGGGACCTACGTTTGTCTTTACTAACCTCTTTCTCTTTACATACCTATAGAAACTTTTGCAATCCGCCTTAATGTTCCCTGCAAGCTTCTTCTCGTACTCCATTTTCCCTACCCTAATCAAACCCTTTGTCCTCCTCTGCTGAGTTCTAAATTTCTCCCAGTCCCCAGGTTCGCTGCTATTTCTGGCCAATTTGTATGCCACTTCCTTGGCTTTAATACTATCCCTGATTTCCCTAGATAGCCACGGTTGAGCCACCTTCCCTTTTTTATTTTTACGCCAGACAGGAATGTACAATTGTTGTAATTCATCCATGCGTTCTCTAAATGTCTGCCATTGCCCATCCACAGTCAACCCCTTAAGTATCATTAGCCAATCTATCTTAGCCAATTCATGCCTCATACCTTCAAAGTTACCCTTCTTTAAGTTCTGGACCATGGTCTCTGAATTAATTGTTTCATTCTCCATCCTAATGCAGAATTCCACCATATTATGGTCACTCTTCCCCAAGGGGCCTCGCACAATGAGATTGCTAATTAATCCTCTCTCATTACACAACACCCAGTCTAAGATGGCCTCCCCCCTAGTTGGTTCCTCGACATATTGGTCTAGAAAACCATCCCTTATGCATTCCAGGAAATCCTCCTCCACCGTATTGCTTCCAGTTTGGCTAGCCCAATCTATGTGCATATTAAAGTCACCCATTATAACTGCTGCACCTTTATTGCATGCACTCCTAATTTCCTGTTTGATGCCCTCCCCAACATCACTACTACTGTTTGGAGGTCTGTACACAACTCCCACTAACGATTTTTGCCCTTTAGTGTTCTGCAGCTCTACCCATATAGATTCCACATCATCCAAGCTAATGTCTTTCCTAACTATTGCATTAATCTCCTCTTTAACCAGCAATGCTACCCCACCTCCTTTTCCTTTTATTCTATCCTTCCTGAATGTTGAATACCCCTGGATGTTGAGTTCCCAGCCCTGATCATCCTGGAGCCACGTCTCCGTAATCCCAATCACATCATATTTGTTAACATCTATTTGCACAATTAATTCATCCACCTTATTGCGGATACTCCTTGCATTAAGACACAAAGCCTTCAGGCTTGTTTTTTTAACACCCTTTGTCCTTTTAGAATTTTGCTGTACAGTGGCCCTTTTTGTTCTTTGCCTTGGGTTTCTCTGCCCTCCACTTTTCCTCATCTCCTTTCTGTCTTTTGCTTTTGCCTCCTTTTTGTCTCCCTCTGTCTCCCTGTATAGGTTCCCATCCCCCTGCAATATTAGTTTAACTCCTCCCCAACAGCACTAGCAAACACTCCCCCTAGGACATTGGTTCCGGACCTGCCCAGGTGCAGACCGTCCGGTTTGTACTGGTCCCACCTCCCCCAGAACCGGTTCCAATGCCCCAAGAATTTGAATCCCTCCCTGCTGCACCACTGCTCAAGCCATGTATTCATCTGCGCTATCCTGCGATTCCTACTCTGACTAGCACGTGGCACTGGTAGCAATCCCGAGATTACTACTTTTGAGGTCCTACTTTTTAATTTAGCTCCTAGCTCCTTAAATTCTTTTCGTAGGACCTCATCCCTTTTTTTACCTATGTCGTTGGTACCAATGTGCACCACGACAACTGGCTGTTCTCCCTCCCATTTCAGAATGTCCTGCACCCGCTCCGAGACATCCTTGACCCTTGCACCAGGGAGGCAACATACCATCCTGGAGTCTCGGTTGCGTCCGCAGAAACGCCTATCTATTCCCCTCACCATCGAATCCCCTATCACTATCGCGCTCCCACTCTTTTTCCTGCCCTCCTTTGCAGCAGAGCCACCTACGGTGCCATGAACTTGGCTGCTGCTGCCCTCCCCTGATGAGTCATCCTCCCCAACAGTACTCAAAGCAGTGTATCTGTTTTGCAGGGGGATGACCACAGGGGACTCCTGCACTATCTTTCTTGCACTGCTCTTCCTGTTGGTCTTCCATTCCCTATCTGGCTGTGGACCCTTCTCCTGCGGTAAGACCAACTCACTACACGTGATACTCACGTCATTCTCAGCATCGTGGATGCTCCAGAGTGAATCCACCTTCAGCTCCAATTCCGCAACGCGGACCGTCAAGAGCTCGAGGCGGATACACTTCCCACACACGTAGTCGTCAGTGACACCGGAAGTGTCCCCGAGTTCCCACATGGTACAGGAGGAGCATATCACATGACCGAGCTCTCCTGCCATGTCTTAACCTTAGATACCCTTAAATTGGTAATAACAATGTTATAGTTCACTTACTGATATAAAAAATAAAAGAAAAGCTACTCACCAATCACCAGCCAATCACTTACCCCATTGGCTGTGACGTCACTTTTTGATTACTTTCTACTTCTATTTTGCTTTCTCTCCCGCTGTAGCTGCACCAGTATGCTTTTGACAGGTCGCTCCCCTCTCACCAACTGCCGCTGGCTCTCGATCTCCCGCTGGGCTTTTGACAGGTCGCTCCCCTCTCACCAACTGCCGCTGGCTCTCGATCTCCCGCTGGGCTTTTGACAGGTCGCTCCCCTCTCACCAACTGCCGCTGGCTCTCGATCTCCCGCTGGGCTTTTGACAGGTCGCTCCCCTCTCACCAACTGCCGCTGGCTCTCGATCTCCCGCTGGGCTTTTGACAGGTCGCTCCCCTCTCACCAACTGCCGCTGGCTCTCGATCTCCCGCTGGGCTTTTGACAGGTCGCTCCCCTCTCACCAACTGCCGCTGGCTCTCGATCTCCCGCTGGGCTTTTGACAGGTCGCTCCCCTCTCACCAACTGCCGCTGGCTCTCGATCTCCCGCTGGGCTTTTGACAGGTCGCTCCCCTCTCACCAACTGCCGCTGGCTCTCGATCTCCCGCTGGGCTTTTTTGATGGCGGAGCAGGCTCAAGGGGCCGTATGGCCTACTCCTGTTCCTATTTCTTATGTTCTTATGTTCTTGGTGTAAGTTTTACTCACATGGCATCACTTCACGGTCTGCAGATGCTTCCATGGCTGTCTGGGTGTGCTACCCCATGAGTGCAAGTACCCGTTCCTCCATCTCAGTGATGTCGCTGGGGACTGGTGGCCCCCCACCCATTCGCCTCTGCATGGATCACATCATCGATAGCTTCTTCTGTAAAAGGTGACAGGACGACATGACATGAGTTCACTGCGTGATATCATTGCTAGGTACTGTCACAGAGACTGATACAACACATAACCGACAGATGTAATCATGATTATTATAATAATTATCATTCTTTACCTAAAGACGTGCAGCATGACCACAGGCTTTGAGTAGAACATTCCCAGTAAAAGTGGAAGACCTCACATCTGCTGATAGTCACTCATGACTGTTACAAATCAAATTATATAAATATATAAGTACATGTAAATCAATGTAATACTTACTCTTGTGGATCCCATAAGGTCGTTGCATTGTTTGCGGCATTGGTTGCCCTCACGCACCTCGTTGGTCGCCAATGAGACCATCTCTGCTATCTCGGTCCATATTTTCTGGTAGGCCTTTGGGGTGGGCTTCCCACACCCTCCCTGTGTCCAATCACCCCAGCATAAATCGACCTCCTGCAGGAGGGAGACATTTGCCTCGTCCAAGAACATCCTCGCTCTTTTGCGCCCTCCAATGTGCTCCTCTCCCAGCTCACTGCTCTCTCCAGCGTCAGTCTCCACAGCGTGCTGTGATGCCTCCTCCTCTCCCTCCATTATCGGCCAAATTCAGGCAAATATGTGGCTGGTAACAGCTAATTTTTGTTTCCCTAGTTGCAGTGAAGCTCGAAAGTCTCCCTCCTTCCTCCCAAAGCAGGCACACCACACCCAGACACGCCTTCAGTCTTTCTCAGTTCCCTCTCTCTGTCTCCTCTTCTGCGCATGTCATGATGACCCTTGACCTCCTGAATCGCGGGAAATGAGCGTTGCAATGCTAAGGACAGTGACACTTATTGGCAGAAGGTCAGCGAGATTTAGTGCTACTATTCATTTCATATCACTCATGGTAACGCCCATTTTCAAAAATGGAGACTAGGTGCTTTGAGAATGGGTGAGAAGCCGGCGATCTGAAAACCCATTTTTACCGCCCATGCCGGAAATAATGGCCATTTTTAGGCGATAAGCACAAAAGTGTAAAATCTAGCCCCATGAATTAATTAATTTACTTGACAGCTGCAAATATGCTGTGAAGGCTTCCGTCTTACAATAGTTCACTTTCCAAGATCAAAAGCTGTTGCTTACTGCATTTTGAAAGCAGGCTGAGCTTTATGCAGATTTCAAATATTTATAGCAAACTTTCTATCCAATGTCACCTTATTGGAACAACCTCTCCCACCAATGACAGATCGCTTCTGTCATCTCAAGTTCACCTGCCATCTATTACATCAGCATCGGTGCTCTTGAAACTATTTTACCTTGGTCCTCAGAATCTCACCACGATCAGCCCCAACACCAGCAGCACCAACAACAACAGCAACCTTCTCCATAATCAACTGATGCTGCACAGGACACAAGGACGCCGAAATTCACCTCCGCCGGAAATGGGGCGCACCTACCATTTTTTATGTGTTTTGGCCACCATGATGGATGCAGTGGCCTATCTTGCGAAATTCAGCTCTTTGTCGGTTTTTTTTTCAAGCAGGGCGGACGTCGGTCATAATGGGGAGAGGAGTGGGTGTGGGACAGAGCATCCGCCACTGGTGGTCATCAGCGCCTGGGTGGTAACGTCATCGTCCGTGAGCGTCACAGTGACTCTCCTCTTCAGTTAAAGGGGAGAGCCGCAGCGAACTCTCTGTTCATTTGAGTTAGGTCCACTCAGCCACCAGGGAGGGTTAGTCTGCATCCCAGAGTACTTAAGGAAGTGGCCCTAGAAATAGTGGATGCATTGGTGATCATTTTCCAACAGTCTATCGACTCTGGATCAGTTCCTATGGACTGGAGGGTAGCTAATGTAACACCACTTTTTAAGAAAGGAAGGAGAGAGAAAACGGGGAATTATAGACCGGTTAGCCTGACATCAGTTGTGGGGAAAATGTTGGAATCAATTATTAAAGATGAAATAGCTGCGCATTTGGAAAGCAGTGACAGGATCGGTCCAAGTCAGCATGGATTTATGAAAGGTAAATCATGCTTGACAAATTTTCTGGAATATTTTGAGGATGTAACTATTAGCGTGGACAGGGGAGAACCAGTGGATGTGTTGTAATTGGACTTTCGAAAGGCTTTTGACAAGGTCCCACACAAGAGATTGGTATGCAAAATTAAAGCACGTAGAAACATAGAAACATAGAAAATAGGTGCAGGAGTAGGCCATTCGGCCCTTCTAGCCTGCACCGCCATTCAATGAGTTCATGGCTGAACATGCAACTTCAGTACCCCATTCCTGCTTTCTCACCATACCTCTTGATCCCCTTAGTAGTAAGGACTACATCTAACTCTTTTTTGAATATATTTAGTGAATTGGCCTCAACAACTTTCTGTGGTAGAGAACTCCACAGGTTCACCACTCTCTGGGTGAAGATGTTCCTCCTCATCTCGGTCCTAAATGGCTTACCCCTTATCCTTAGACTGTGACCCCTGGTTCTGGACTTCCCCAACATTGCAAACAATCTTCCTGCATCTAACCTGTTAAACCCATCAGAATTTTAAACGTTTCTATGAGGTCCCCTCTCATTCTTCTGAACTCCAGTGAATACAAGCCCAGTTGATCCAATCTTTCTTGATAGGTCAGTCCCGCCATCCCGGAAATCAATCTGGTGAACCTTCACTGCACTCCCTCAATAGCAAGAATGTCCTTCCTCAGGTTAGGAGACCAAAACTGTACACAATACTCCAGGTGTGGCCTCACCAATGCCCTGTACAACTGTAGCAACACCTCCCTGCCCCTGTACTTAAATCCCCTTGCTATGAAGGTCAACATGCCATTTGCTTTCTTAACCGCCTGCTATACCTGCATGCCAACCTTCAATGACTGATGTACCATGACACCCAGGTCTCGTTGCACCTCCCCTTTTCCGAATCTGTCACCATTCAGATAATAGTCTGTCTCTCTGTTTTTACCACCAAAGTGGATAACCTCACATTTATCCACATTATACTTCATCTGCCATGCATTTGCCCACTCACCTAACCTATCCAAGTCGCTCTGCAGCCTCATAGCATCCTCCTCGCAGCTCACACTGCCACCCAACTTAGTGTCATCTGCAAATTTGGAGATACTACATTTAATCCCCTCGTCTAAATCATTAATGTACAGTGTAAACAGCTGGGGCCTTGTGGGACATTGTAGAAAGCCTTCTGAAAGTCCAAATATACCACATCAACTGGTTCTCCCTTGTCCACTCTACTGGAAACATCCTCAAAAAATTCTAGAAGATTTGTCAAGCATGATTTCCCTTTCACAAATCCATGTTGACTTCGACCTATCATGTCACCTCTTTCCAAATGCGCTGCTATGACATCCTTAATAATTGATTCCATCACCTTACCCACTACCGATGTCAGGCTTACCGGTCTATAATTCCCTGTTTTCTCTCTCCCTCCTTTTTTAAAAAAAGTGGGGTTACATTGGCTACCCTCCACTCAATAGGAACTGATCCAGAGTCAATGGAATGTTGGAAAATGACTGTCAATGCATACGCTATTTCCAAGGCCACCTCCTTCAGTACTCTGGGATGCAGTCCATCAGGCCCTGGGGATTTATCGGCCTTCAATCCCATTAATTTCCCCAACACAATTTCCCGACTAATAAGGATTTCCCTCAGTTCCTCCTCCTTACTAGACCCTCTGACCCCTCTTATATCCGGAAGGTTATTAGTGTCCTCCTTAGTGAATACCGAACCAAAATACTTGTTCAATTGGTCTGCCATTTCTTTGTTCCCCGCTATGACTTCCCCTGATTCTGACTGCAGGGGACCTACGTTTGTCTTTACTAACCTTTTTCTCTTTACATATCGATAGAAACTTTTGCAATCCATCTTAATGTTCCCTGCAAGCTTCTTCTCGTACTCTATTTTCCCTGCCCTAATCAAACACTTTATCCTCCTCTGCTGAGTTCTAAATTGCTCCCAGTCTCCGGGTTCACTGCTATTTCTGGCCAATTTGTATGCCACTTCCTTGGCTTTAATACTATCCCTGATTTCCCTTGATAGCCACAGTTGATCCACCTTCCCTTTTTTATTTTTACGACAGACAGGAATGTACAATTGTTGTAGTTCATCCATGCGGTCTCTAAATGTCTGCCATTGCCCATCCACAGTCAACCCCTTAAGTATCATTCATCAATCAATCCTAGCTAATTCACGCCTCATACCTTCAAAGTTACCCTTCTTTAAGTTCTGGACCATGGTCTCTGAATTAACTGTTTCATTCTCCATCCTAATGCAGAATTCCACCATATTATGGTCACTCTTCCCCAAGGGGCCTCGCACAATGGTATTGCTAATTAATCCTCTCTCATTACACAACACCCAGTCTAAGATGGCCTCCCCCCTAGTTGGTTCCTCGACATATTGGTCTAGAAAACCATCCCTTATACACTCCAGGAAATCCTCCTCCACCGTATTGCTTCCAGTTTGGTTAGCCCAATCTATGTGCATATTAAAGTCACCCATTATAACTGCTGCACCCTGATTGCATGCACCCCTAATTTCCTGTTTGATGCCCTCCCCAACATTACTGCTACTATTTGGAGGTCTGTACACAACTCCCACTGACGTTTTTTGCCTTTGGTGTTCTGCAGTTCTACCCATATAGATTCCACATCATCCAAGCTAATGTCCATTCTAACTATTGCATTAATCTCTTCTTTAACCAGCAATGCTACCCCACCTCCTTTTCCTTTTATTCTATCCTTCCTGAATGTTGAATACCCCTGGATGTTGAGTTCCCAGCCCTGATCATCCTGGAGCCACGTCTCCGTAATCCCAATCACATCATATTTGTTAACATCTATTTGCACAGTTAATTCATCCACTTTATTACGGATACTCCTTGCATTAAGACACAAAGCCTTCAGGCTTATTTTTTTAACATCTTTTTTCCTTTTAGAATTTTGCTGTACAGTGGCCCTTTTTGTTCTTTGTCTTGGGTTTCTCTGCCCTCCACTTTTCCGCATCTCCTTTCTGCCTTTTGCTTTTGTCTCCTTTTTGTTTCCCTCTGTCTCCCTGCATTGATTCCCATCCCCCTGCCATATTAGTTTAACTCCTCCCCAACAGCACTAGCAAACACTCCCCCTAGGACATTGTGCCCAGGTGCAGACCGTCCGCTTTGTACTGGTCCCACCTCCCCCAGAACCGGTTCAAATGCCCCAGGAATTTGAATCCCTCCCTGCTACACCACTGCTCAAGCCATGGATTCATCTGTGCTATCCTGCGATTCCTACTCTGACTAGCATGTGGCACTGGTAGCAATCCCGAGATTACTACTTTTGAGGTCCTACTTTTTAATTTAGCTCCTAGCTCCTTAAATTCGTTTCTTAGGACCTCATCCCTTTTTTTACCTATGCCGTTGGTACCAATGTGCACCACGACAACTGGCTGTTCTCCCTCCCTTTTTAGAATGTCCTGCACCCACTCAGAGACATCCTTGACCCTTGCACCAGGGAGGCAACATACCATCCTGGAGTCTCGGTTGCGGCCGCAGAAACGCCTATCTATTCCCCTTACAATTGAATCCCCTATCACTATCGCTCTCCCACTCTTTTTCCTCCCCTCCTGTTCAACAGAGCCAGCCACGGAGCCATGAACTTGACTGCTGCTGCCCTCCACCCTCAACAGTACTCAAAGCAGTGTATCTGTTTTGCAGGGGGATGACCACAGGGGACCCCTGCACTACCTTCCTTGCACTGTTCTTCCTGCTGGTCTTCCATTCCTTATCTGGCTGTGGACCCTTCACCTGCGGTAAGACCAACTCGCTACACGTGCTACTCACGTCATTCTCAGCATCGTGGATGCTCCAGAGTGAATCCACCCTCAGCTCCAACTCCGCAACGCGGTCCGTCAGGAGCTGGAGGCGGATACACTTCCCGCACACGTAGTCGTCAGGAACACTGGAGTCGTCCCTGAGTTCCCACATGGTACAGGAGGAGCATAACATGCGACCGAGCTGTCCTGTCATGACTTAACCCTTAGATAGGCAACAACAATGCTAAAGTTTACTCACTGTTATTGAAGAGAAGAAAGAATAACTACTCACCAATCACCAGCCAATCACTTACCCTCTTGGCTGTGACATCACCTTTCTGTTTCTTTCTACTTTTTTGCCTTCTCCCTGTTGCTGCACAAGTACGCTTTTTATAGGCCTCCGACCCCGAACTCGCAACTCACCAACTGCCGCCGCCTCTCGCTGCCCCTGGGCCTTTTATAGGCCTCCGACCCCGGACTCGCGTCTCACCAACTGCCTAAACTGGACAGCTCGTTCAAAGAGCTGACACAGGCATGACGAGCCGAATGGTCTCCTTATATGCAAAAGCAAAATACTGCAGATGCTGGAATCTAGACTGGCTGGTCACGCAACAGCACAACCGCCCGTCTCCTGTATTAAATTAATGTCACATCAGATGGAAACAGTGGAGAGCATTATGAGATTTACATAAAGTGTCCCGAGTTTCAGCCACAAAAATGCAACTGATCATTAAGTAAATTATCTCAACAAGGAGAATCTTCTAAAATGCTGTGGACCCCTCACTTCTGCTCTCTGGCCCTGCACTGCTGATACCTGGAGATTGTATTCCTCGAAGAGACGGTTCTGTTTCTCCGAGGGGCTGACACTGTGGTGACGGGAATGACTCGGATAAATCAGGCGGCGGGCGGAGGCGAGTGTGACTGGCATTGGTATTGGGGGTAATGTACTGATATGGATAGAGAACTGCTTGGCAGACAGGAAGCAGAGGTTTGGGTTAAATGAGTCGTTTTCAGAATGGCAGGCAGTGACTAGTGAGGTGCCGCAGGGCTCAGTGCTGGGACCCCAGCTATTTACAATATATATCAATGATTTAGATGAAGGAATTGAGTGTAATATCTCCAAGTTTGTAGATGACACTAAGCTGGGTGGCGGTGTGAGCTGCGAGGAGGATGCTAAGAGGCTGCAGGGTGACTTGGACAGGTTAGGTGAGTGGGCAAATGCATGGCAGATGCAGTATAATGTGGATAAATGTGAAGTTATCCACTTTGGTGACAAAAACGTGAAGGCATAATATTATCTGAATGGCGGCAGATTAGGAAAAGGGGTGCAATGAGATCTGGGTGTCATGGTACATCAATCATTGAAAGTTGGCATGTACAGCAGGCGGTGAAGAAGGCAAATGGTATGTTGGCCTTAATAGCTAGGGGATTTGAGTATAGGAGCAGGGAGATCTTACTGCCGTTGTACAGGGCCTTGGTGAGGCCTCACCTGGAATATTGTGTTCAGTTTTGGTCTCCTAATCTGAGGAAGGACGTTCTTGCTATTGAGGGAATGCAGACTGATTCCTGAGATGGCAGGACTGACATATGAGGAGAGATTGGATCGACTGGGCCTGTATTCACTGGAGTTTAGAAGAATGAGAGGGGATCTCATAGAAACATATAAAATTCTGATGGGACTGGACAGGTTAGATGCAGGAAGAATGTTCCTGATGTTGGGGAAGTCCAGAACCAGGGGACACAGTCTAAGGATAAGGGGTAAGCCATTTAAGACCGAAATGAGGAGAAACTTCTTCACTCAGAGAGTTGTTAACCTGTGGAATTCCCTACCACAGAGTTCGTTGGATATATTCAAGAGGGAGTTAGATATGGCCCTTACGGCTAAAGGGATCAAGGAGTATGGAGAGAAAGCAGGAAAGGGGTACTGAAGTGATGATCAGCCATGAACTCATTGAATGGTGGTGCAGGCTCAAAGGGCCGAACGGCCTACTCCTGCACCTATTTTCTATGTTTCTATGTTTTGGCTGGGCCAGCGGCCTGGCACCCAAGAGGGGGTGCCAGGCTGCGTGTTAGCGGCTCGGCCGAACCAGGAGGCATATTTGTCGGCCGATCTGGCAGTCGGCTGACAAAAACATTAAGATGGC
This sequence comes from Pristiophorus japonicus, assembly GCF_044704955.1. Classification (NCBI taxonomy): domain Eukaryota; kingdom Metazoa; phylum Chordata; class Chondrichthyes; family Pristiophoridae; genus Pristiophorus; species Pristiophorus japonicus. The sequence continues at coordinate 176,728,564 of NC_091983.1, read as the reverse complement.
GATCGCAGCATTGTGCCCTCCCCTTTAATGGCGGCCGCACCGCCATTTCAAACATGGTGCACCAACAGAAAAAGCTGTTAGGGGCACCGGCCGGCTGCCGGAAGACTTTCTCAGCTGAATTTCACTTCCAGGGCAGGACATCAGCGGTGCGTGCTCTGATGACACACTTAAGAAGCTTCGGCAGCAGTGGGGCAGAAGTGGGGGCAGCGGGGCGGATATGATCACCGTCGGAAAAACACTTGAGGGCAATTGCGCGAACAGTGACCATTCCACGCAAATGCATCCATATTCTCCCGTACATGCCCTTGATACCTGGCCGGAATGTTGTCGATTAATCTTTCTAAGTCATAACTCTCTTTCGGCTTCATCTAGCAGGTGCTGCCTTTGTCTGTACTGTCCTTGGGAATCACTACAATCTCACCCATCCTATCTGCATCAACTGTCCCCCATAGACAATTGTTCTTCATATCCATTATGGCGTGGTGTGCCAACATGTAGTCGGCCCCGAGAACTACCGAACCGGGCTGTTCCCACTTCATTAAAATGCACTCCCATTTCGTTATGTACAGTCCTAACTCTATGGTTAAGGGTTTCGACACTGCCCCAGCCTGTTCATTACCCGTAAAACCCATCAGTGTAAAAGGGACTCCGCTCGACCACGGGGAAGTGGTCAGAGTCCGTGAGTGGACAACCGTGCTACAAGCCCCGGTGTCTGCTAGATACCTTCCCCTAACTGCTTCCACCTTCACATCCACACATGGCCTGCCCCACTCATCGTAGATGAGCAGACACAAGTACTCTGGCTGGGCGCAATGTCAAAGTGGGAGCGCCAACGCATTGGGTCCCTTTTCTCCACCCATGCCCATAACCTGCTGTAATGTGGCCACTAAAACCTGTATTGGGTCGTCCGCTACCTTCCTTTGGCTTTTTTCTGCCTCAGCTCCCTCATACCCTGGCTTCCCACCTCTCGAAAGTCGACAATTCTTGCTCCAGTGTCCAACATTCCCACAGTTAAAACACTCTTTGGATCGACCCGCATTACCTCCCTCTTGTCTCCATTCTCTCTTTGTCCTAACCTCTCCTTTTACTTCGTACACCTTCCCTTTTAGTTTCTCCCCTTCCCCTTGTCTGGACTTAAAAGCTAGCGTTAACCTTCTCAATAACCCTACCTCAGTATTCTGGAGATCGTCTGGGTCAAACCATGCTTCAACCTTTGCTCTGAGCCATAGCAAGCTCTTAGCCATTATGGTTCTCAGCCAATGGTTTCTGGGTTCCTCTATTAAGTTTGCCCGTATCAGATTTCCTCCAGTGGCTCTCACATAAATAGGCCACAGTCTATCTGCAAACGTATTGGGTGTTTCGTTTACTTGCTGCCTAATCTGTTCTACTTGCCAGAACAGACTACCCTGACTGTACCCTAGCACTGCCGAGATTTCCTCCTTTACACCCTGTGGGGTTCCGCCACCTAACTTGGTGGCTGTCGAAAAACTCTGATATAGCTTCCCTTCCAGGGAGAGCAGTATTAACTTCACTATCTCCTCCTCGCTGCAGTTATTGATACCCCCTATCTGCTCTATATTGGCAAAATGAACAGAGGCATCCACTCCTTGCTTTAATTTTGCCATACCCATCAGCATCTCCTGCAGCTGAAGCGGCATGTATGGGATCACATAGTCGCTCTGTAATGGTGCCGGACCACCATTTGATGGGGATGGGCCGAATTTCTGCTGTTTCAAGGGACACATTGGTTTCGGGGGTCCCGATGCCTCGGGAGCTGGCTGATGCTCGTTATACTCGTGCCCATCGTCTGACTCTTTCCCCTCTGGTTCCCAAACTTCCTCGCCTCCTCCTGGTGCCATGAGACAAACCATTCCTTTGGCCCCGTCTAACTCTGCCGTTAACTGGCAGATCTTTTCTTTACAAGGTCCGTGATCTGCCCTCTCATAACCCTGTTTCTGTGCTACCTGATACACTATCTTTATTTTTCTTAGCTGTTCTTCTGCCTCTTTGGCTCTCTCGAAGTGCCTTTCACTTTGTTCAATGTGTGTCTGCTGCTGCCTTTTGCACTCGGACACCTGGCACTGCAAATCTTCGAGGTGATTACGCGCCATTTCTTCCTTAATATCTTGGTCCTGCTTTTCTTTCTCGAAACTGCTTATCTCACCTTTTGATTTCTTATTCTTCTCCTCCAGCTGTCCTACCTTTTCTCTTAACAGTTGTGTCTGCTCCTGGAGGCACATGAGGAAAATCGCCTTCTCTTTTGACCCTTTGTGGTTACTACTAACTGTCCCGCTGCTGCTTTTTCCTGCGGATCCCCAGTGTTATGTATGTAAATATTACCAACGTGTAAGACTTGCCACCAGGGGGCGCACCTGTGGGAGACCCAAGGGTCACCTGCACATCCTGGGCAAGCAGGTATAAAAGGCAGTCCACCATGCTGCTTCCTCACTCTGGAGTTACATTAAAGATACCAAGTTCACAACAGTTTGAGCTTACAATATATACAGTCTTGTGGAGTTATTCTGAACATAACAATTGGCGACGAGTAACAGATCACAAACTTTCACATGGTTATGGCTGCTGTTGGTATTCTTGGGAGATTTGTTGAGGGTGATGATTGGGAAGCCTTCATTGAGCGTCTTGGCCAGTACTTCATGGCCAACGATCTGGAAAAGGAAGAAACCACGGTCAAGCGCAGGGCGATTCTCCTCACCGTTTGCGGCTCCACGATATATGGCCTCATCAAAAATCTGCTAGCACCGACGAAACCAATGGAGAAGAAATATGCAGAGTTGTGCACGCTGGTTCAGGAACACCTCAAGCCGAAGGAGAGCATCTTGATGGCCAGGTATCACTTATATACACACAACCGCTCCGAGGCCAGGATGTGGCGAGCTATGTCGCCGACCTAAGACGCCTTGCGGGACCGTGCGTATTTGCTGGATTTTTGAGGGAAGTGTTGCGGGACTTTTTCTGCTTGGAATCGGCCACGAGGTCATTCTTCGTAAACTGCTGTCTGCTGAATCCCTAGATCTGAGCAAGGTCATCACGATAGCCCAGGCTTTTATGTGCACGAACGGTAACACTAAACAGATATCATTGCAGCATCGAAGTTCACCGGCAAGTACTGTGCATAAAATAATGCCATCAGCAGGCAGAACTGTACATGGCAGGGCCTACACACTAGACCTAGGATGACTCAGAGTCCGCCGTGGGGCGTGAACGCGAATCCATTAGCACCATGTTGGGGTAATCATCGAGCCCATAAATGTCGATTCAAGCACTATGTGTGCAAGGGCTGTGGAACAATGGGGCACCTCCAGCGAATGTGCAGACGTGCTGCGACTCACCACGTGGCAGAGTCGGCAGAAGATGACTGATCTGGCGCGGATCATGCTGAACGAGTAAGAGAGGCAACTCAGCCCGAGGCTGAAGAGGAAGTGTATGGGGTACACACCTTCACCACCAAAAGCCCTCCGATAATGTTAAAAGTCAAATTAAACAGCATTCCAGTTTCCACGGAATTGGACACAGGGGCGAGTCAGTCAATTATGAGCCAGAAGGCTTTTGAGAAACTGGGGCAACAAGGCATTGTTGTGTATGTATATACCCTGTACACTCAATGTACAGTTACATAAGACCATTGAATGTATCTTTACACTGTATACAATATAGAAACATAGAAACATAGAAACTAGGTGCAGGAGTAGGCCATTCGGCCCTTCGAGCCTGCACCGCCATTCAATGAGTTCATAGCTGAACATGCAACTTCAGTACCCCATTCCTGCTTTCTCACCATACCCCTTGATTCCCCTAGTAGTAAGGACTTCATCTAACTCCTTTTTGAATATATTTAGTGAATTGGCCTCAACAACTTTCTGTGGTAGAGAATTCCACAGGTTCACCACTCTCTGGGTGAAGAAGTTGCTCCTTATCTTGGTCCTAAATGGCTTCCCCCTTATCCTTAGACTGTGACCCCTGGTTCTGGACTTCCCCAACATTGGGAACATTCTTCCTGCATCTAACCTGTCTAACCCCGTCAGAATTTTAAACGTTTCTATGAGGTCCCCTCTCATTCTTCTGAACTCCAGTGAATACAAGCCCAGTTGATCCAGTCTTTCTTGATAGGTCAGTCCCGCCATCCCGGGAATCAGTCTGGTGAACCTTCGCTGCACTCCCTCAATAGCAAGAATGTCCTTCCTCAAGTTAGGAGACCAAAACTGTACACAATACTCCAGGTGTGGCCTCACCAAGGCCCTGTACAATTGTAGCAACACCTCCCTGCCCCTGTACTCAAATCCCCTCACTATGAAGGCCAACATGCCATTTGCTTTCTTAACCGCCTGCTGTACCTGCATGCCAACCTTCAATGACTGATGTACCATGACACCCAGGTCTCTTTGCACTTCCCCTTTTCCTAATCTGTCACCATTCAGATAATAGTCTGTCTCTCTGTTTTTACCACCAAAGTGGATAACCTCACATTTATCCACATTATACTTCATCTGCCATGTATTTGCCCACTCACCTAACCTATCCAAGTCGCTCTGCAGCCTCATAGCATCCTCCTCGCAGCTCACACTGCCACCCAACTTAGTGTCATCTGCAAATTTGGAGATACTACATTTAATCCCCTCGTCTAAATCATTAATGTACAGTGTAAACAGCTGGGGCCCCAGCACAGAACCTTGCAGTACCCCACTAGTCACTGCCTGCCATTCTGAAAAGTACCCATTTACTCCTACTCTTTGCTTCCTGTCTGACAACCAGTTCTCAATCCATGTCAGCACACTACCCCCAATCCCATGTGCTTTAACTTTTCACATTAATCTCTTGTGTGGGACCTTGTCGAAAGCCTTCTGAAAGTCCAAATATACCACATCAACTGGTTCTCCCTTGTCCACTCTACTGGAAACATCCTCAAAAAATTCCAGAAGATTTGTCAAGCATGATTTCCCTTTCACAAATCCATGCTGACTTGGACCTATCATATTACCTCTTTCCAAATGCACTGCTATGACATCCTTAATAACTGATTCCATCATTTTACCCAATACCGATGTCAGGCTGACCGGTCTATAATTCCCTGTTTTCTCTCTCCCTCCTTTTTTAAAAAGTGGGGTTACATTGGCTACCCTCCACTCCATAGGAACTGATCCAGAGTCAATGGAATGTTGGAAAATGACTGTCAATGCATCCGCTATTTCCAAGGCCACCTCCTTAAGTACTCTGGGATGCAGTCCATCAGGCCCTGGGGATTTATCGGCCTTCAATCCCATCAATTTCCCCAACACATGCCTGTACCACCTGAGGATGCAACTGGTGGAGACCTAGAGGTCACCTGCACACCGCAGGTAACCAAGTATAAAAGGGAGCTCACGTTACTGTAACCTCATTCAGGACCTGCAATAAATGGACTAAGGCCTCAACAGTTACCTTATGGAGTCATTACTAGAGTGCTTACAGACACAATAGGCACAGAGGCCAAAACTAAGCCCGATCCACACCAAGCTGCGCACTTACACCAAAGAGCTCATACCAGTCATTGACAGTACTGCAGTGAAGGTATATTACAATGGAGCTGTGCATGATTTACCACTATGGATTGTACCAGGCGATGGCCCAATGCTGTTCGGCAGAAGCTAGCTAGGAAAGATCCGATGGAAACTGGGACGACATCAAAGCACTGTCTTCGGTGGATGACGCCTCGTGCGCCCAAGTGCTAAACAAATTCCCGTTGTTATTCAAGCCAGGCATCGGCAACCTCACAGGCGCCAAATTGCAGATCCATCTAGTCTCTGATGCATGACCTGTTCATCACAAGGCCCAAGCGGTTCTATACATGATGCGAGAGTAAGTCGAGATTGAGCTGGACAAACTTCAACGAAAGGGGATCATATCGCAAGTCGAGTTCAACGAGTGGGCCTGTCCAATTGTTCTGGTGTTGAAAAGCGACAGAACGGTCAGAATCTGCGGGGACTACAAGGTAACGATCAACCGAGTATCGTTACAGGACCAGTACCCAGTACCCAAAGCAGAGGACCTGTTCGCAATGCTAGCAGGGGTAAGTCGTTCACCAAGTTGGATCTAACCTCTGCTTACATGACACAGGAGCTGGCTGAACCTTTGAAAAAATTGACATCCATCAACACGCACAGAGGACTGCTCATATACCACAAATGCCCCTTTGGGATTCGCTTGGCTGTGGCCATCTTCCAGAGGAACATGGAGAGTCTGCTGAAATCGGTTCCACGCACCGTGGTGTTCCAAGACGACATCATGATCACTGGTCGCAACACCACCGAACACTTGCACAACCTGGAAGAAGTTCTCAAGGACAGAGTGGGACTCAGGCTGAAATACTCCAATGTGTTTTCCTGGCGCCAGAGATCGAATTTCTGGGGAGAAAGATTGCGGCAGATGGCACCACGGACTCCAAACGGAGGCCATCAAGAATACACCCAGACCACAGAATGTGACGGAGCTGCGTTCGTTCCTGGGACTCCTCAACTATTTTGGTAACTTTCTACCGGGGTTGAGCACTTTGCTGGAGCCTTTGCATTTATTGCTACGCAAGGGTGACGACTGGGTTTGGGGTAAATCTCAAGCGACAGCCTTTAATAAGGCCAAAAACCTGCTACATTCTAACAAGTTACTTGTATTGTGTGACCCACGTAAATGTTTAGTACTGGCTTGTGATGCATCTTCGTACGGGGTCGGTTGTGTGTTACAGCAAGCCAATAGGTCAGGCAAACTGCAACCGGTTGCATATGCATCCAGAAGCTTATCTAAGGCTGAAAGAGCCTACAGTATGGTTGAAAAAGAAGCATTAGCATGTGTATACAGGGTTAAGAAAATGCACCAATATCTATTTGGACTCTGGTTCAAGCTCGAAACTGACCACAAGCCACTCATTTCATTGTTTTCAGAAAGCAAAGGTATTAGCACCAATGCTTCGTCCTGCATCCAAAGATGGGCACTAACATTATCTGCATATGATTATGTAATCCGCCACAGACCAGGCACTGAGAACTGTGCGGATGCCCTCAGTCGGCTACCATTGCCCACCACCTGGGTGGAAATGGTGCAACCTGCTGACTTGCTCATTGTAATGGATGCTTTTGATAGCGAGGGGTCACCCGTCACGGCTTGCCAGATCAGGACCTGGACTAGTCAGGACCCAGTGCTATCACGAGTAAAAAGCTGCGTCCTCAATGGGAGCTGATTGGCAGTCCCAGGGGAAATGCAAGACGAAATTAAGTAATTCCACCGACGCAAGAATGAAATGTTCATCCATTCGGACTGTCTCCTATGGGGGAATCGTGGAAATTTGCCAAAAAAAAAGCATGGAAATGTTTATACGCAACCTTCACAGTACCCACCCAGGCATAATCATGATGAAGGCTATCGCCAGGTCGCACATTTGGTGGTCCAGCACTGACTCAGAATTGGAGTCATCCGTACACCAATGTAGCACTTGCTCACAGTTGAGCACTGCACTAAGGGAGGCCCCACTGAGTCTGTGGTCATGGCCCTCCAAACCGTGGTCCAGGGTCCATGTAGATTTTGCTGGCCCTTTTCTAGCAAAGATGTTCCAAGTAGCAGTGGACGCTTAGTCTAAATAGATTGAATGCATAATAATGTCGTCATGTACGTCCACTGCCACCATTGAAAGCCTCCGGGCCATGTTTGCCATCCATGGTTTGCCCGACGTCCTTATTAGTGACCATGTTTCACCAGCTCTGAATTGAACGAGTTCATGATCTGCAATGGCATCAAGCATGTCAGGTCTGCACTGTTTAAGCCTGCATCCAATGGTCAAGCGGAACGGGCAGTCTAAACCATCAAGCAGAGCTTGAAAAGCATGATGGACGGTTCCCTGCAGACCCGGTTATCTCGGATTCTGCTCAGCTACCGCACGCGATCCTACTTGCTTACCGGGGTCACCCAGAAGAATTGCTAATGAAGAGAGCACTCATAACCAGGCTCTCCTTAGTCCACCCAGATCTCAATGATCATGTAGAAACCTGGCGTCACCGGTATAACATGTACCACGATCGTGCAGCTGTATCGCGTGACATTGAGGTCAATGACCCTGTGTTAGTTCTTAATTATGGGTCATGGTCCCAAATGGGTTGCTGGCACTGTTTTAGCCAAGGAGGGGAATAGAGTGTTTGTTGTCAAAATTCTGAATGGACAAACGTGCAGAAAGCACTTGGATCAGACCAAACTGCAGTTCACTGACAACCAAGAACAGTTTGAAGAGGACATTACCATCAATGATCCACCCACACACACCCAACCAGTAATCAACCTCACGGTCAACCACGAGGATGAACCCACCATGCCCGACAGTCCGATCAGACCAGCCACACCGCAGTGCAGCAATGATCCGACCGACTCACCCATGGCAGGACTTCAACTCAGGCGATCAACCCGGGAACGTAGAGCCCCGGATCGCCTCAACTTGTAAATAACTTGTATCTAAGACTTTGGGGGGGAATGATTTTATGTATGTAAACATTACCAATATGTAAGACCTGCCACCAGGGGGCGCACCTGTGGGAGACCCAAGGGTCACCTGCACACCCTGTGCAAGCAGGTATAAAAGACAGTCCACCATGCTGCTTCCTTACTCTGGAGTTAAAATAAAGAGACCAAGGCCACAACAGTTTGAACTTACAATATACAGTCTTGAGGAGTTATTCTGAACATAACATCCAGAGTGTAGCATTTCTCATGCCCATGGCTCTGAAATGTCCAGTTTCTTGCATATATGCAGCTACCTTAGCTTCCATGGATTTCCTAATACTGCTCTTAGCCGCGGGCTCTACCGCATTTTGCTGCAGTGAGTCCATTTCCAGAGCCTCTGGCTGAGAAATATTCCCTGACTACCTTGGTCTCCCCTGAGACCACCTCGCAGTGACCTGTGGTTACTGTTACTCAGGCTTCTCTCTGTGGCTACCCTAGTCGACCCATGATTACTCCAGCCTGTCCGAGACTGTTTCTCTCCTTTGCCTGCCCAAGCCGTCCTTGAGGTTACCCCTGGCCTCCCTGAGACCCCTTCGCAGAATATCCGCGATTACTTCTGGCCTTTCTTTGTGACTACCCCCAGTCAACCGAGATTACTTCAGCCTATCCAAGACTGTTTCTCTCCTCTGGCTGCCCTGGCTGTCCGTGAGATTACCTCTGGCCTCCTTGAGACCCCTTCGCAGACTAGCCGCGATTACCTTTCTCGGTGGCTAACCTAGTCAGCTGGAGCTCTTCGGCTACCCTAGTCGTCCTTGAGAGTACTTTGGTCTCCCTGAGACCCCTTTGCAGACTACCTGTGATTTATTTTCTCGGTGATTACCCTAGTCAACCCAGGGTTACTCCAGCCTACCCAAGACTGTTTCCTTCCTTCTCTGGTTGCCCTAGTCGCCCTTGAGATTCCTTTCTTTCTACGATTACCTTAGCCGACCTGAGACTTAACCAAGCCTCCCTAGGGTTTCTTGCTCTTGATTTGTGTCCATGATCCTATTCCAAACTTCGAGGTCCTGCCGCTTCACCATTTTCTGTAGGGTGTTTTGTTTTACACTCTACCTTGATTCGTAGACCTCGGGAATTACAGGAAAGGACTACATGTGACGCAAAGTTTAGGCTTAACCCAGCTGTCAGTTTTATTATTTAAAAAAAAACTAACTAAAAATTACACAACAAATCTTCTGAGGGAATTGACCGAAGACATACAATCACCTGTCCAGTTAGTTCCTGTTATAAAAACATAACATAGAAAATAGGTGCAGGAGTAGGCCATTCGGCCCTTCTAGCCTGCACCACCATTCAATGAGTTCATGGCTGAACATGCAACTTCAGTACCCCATTCCTGCTTTCTCGCCATACCCCTTGATCCCCCTAGGAGTAAGGGCTACATCTAACTCCTTTTTGAATATATTTAGTGAATTGGCCTCAACAACTTTCTGTGGTAGAGAATTCCACAGGTTCACCACTCTCTGGGTGAAGAGTTTCTCCTCATCTCGGTCCTAAATGGCTTACCCCTTATCCTTAGACTGTGACCCCTGGTTCTGGACTTCCCCAACATTGCGAACATTCTTCCTGCCTAAACCCGTCAGAATTTTAAACGTTTCTATGAGGTCCCCTCTCATTCTTCTGAACTCCAGTGAATACAAGCCCAGTTGATCCAATCTTTCTTGATAGGTCAGTCCCGCCATCCCGGGAATCAGTCTGGTGAACCTTCGCTGCACTCCCTCAATAGCAAGAATGTCCTTCCTCAAGTTAGGAGACCAAAACTGTACACAATACTCCAGGTGTGGCCTCACCAAGGCCCTGTACAACTGTAGCAACACCTCCCTGCCCCTGTACTCAAATCCCCTCACTATGAAGGCCAACATGCCATTTGCTTTCTTAACCGCCTGCTGTACCTGCATGCCAACCTTCAATGACTGATGTACCATGACACCCAAGTCTCGTTGCACCTCTCCTTTTCCTAATCTGTCACCATTCAGATAATAGTCTGTCTCTCTGTTTTTACCACCAAAAGTGGATAACCTCACATTTATCCACATTATACTTCATCTGCCATGCATTTGCCCACTCACCTAACCTATCCAAGTCACTCTGCAGCCTCATAGCATCCTCCTCGCAGCTCACACTGCCACCCAACTTAGTGTCATCTGCAAATTTGGAGATACTACATTTAATCCCCTCGTCTAAATCATTAATGTACAATGTAAACAGCTGAGGCCCCAGCACAGAACCTTGCGGTACCCCACTAGTCACTGCCTGCCATTCTGAAAAGTACCCATTTACTCCTACTCTTTGCTTCCTGTCTGACAACCAGTTCTCAATCCATGTCAGCACACTACCCCCAATCCCATGTGCTTTAACTTTGCACATTAATCTCTTGTGTGGGACCTTGTCGAAAGCCTTCTGAAAGTCCAAATATACCACATCAACTGGTTCTCCCTTGTCCACTCTACTGGAAACATCCTCAAAAAATTCCAGAAGATTTGTCAAGCATGATTTCCCTTTCACAAATCCATGCTGACTTGGACCTATCATGTCACCTCTTTCCAAATGCGCTGCTATGACTCCTTAATAATTGATTCCATCATTTTACCCACTACTGATGTCAGGCTGACCGGTCTATAATTCCCTGCTTTCTCTCTCCCTCCTTTTTTAAAAAGTGGGGTTACATTGGCTACCCTCCACTCGATAGGAACTGATCCAGAGTCAATGGAATGTTGGAAAATGAACCGCTATTTCCAAGGCCACCTCCTTCAGTACTCTGGGATGCAGTCCATCAGGTCCTGGGGATTTATCGGCCTTCAATCCCATCAATTTCTCCAACACAATTTCCCGACTAATAAGGATTTCCCTCAGTTCCTCCTTCTTACTAGACCCTCTGACCCCTTTTATATTCGGAAGGTTATTTGTGTCCTCCTTCGTGAATACCGAACCAAAGTACTTGTTCAATTGGTCTGCCATTTCTTTGTTCCCCGTTATGACTTCCCCTGATCCTGACTGCAGGGGACCTACGTTTGTCTTTATTAACCTTTTTCTCTTTACATATCTATAGAAACTTTTGCAATCCGTCAATCCGTCTTAATGTTCCCTGCAAGCTTCTTCTCGTACTCCATTTTCCCTGCTCTAATCAAACCCTTTGTCCTCCTCTGCTGAGTTCTAAATTTCTCCCAGTCCCCGGGTTCGCTGCTATTTCTGGCCAATTTGAATGCCACTTCCTTGGCTTTAATACTATCCCTGATTTCCCTTGATAGCCACGGTTGATCCACCTTCCCTTTTTTATTTTTACGACAGACAGAAATGTACAATTGTTATAGTTCATCCATGCGGTCTCTAAATGTCTGCCATTGCCCATCCACAGTCAACCCCTGTGGACTATCATAGATTGTAGGTTCGTGGTTGTTGGTTCTGTGACCGGTTGTTCTTTTTTGATGTTCCCTCTTCTGGTCGTTCTCTTCTCTTTCATTTTTTTTTCATTTTCCCCTCTCTCCTGAGCTGCTTCCAGCTCATGTATATGTATCCATTTTATGAATAAATGTCCCGCTGCGTTTTCCGTTAATGTGTCTAGATTGGTTTCGTTGTTTGTGGCGATTTATTTGCCTGGCTGCAGTGATGGGTCTGGATCTCCACAATTTGCACACGGAGTCGACAGGCCAAAAGATCTCCTTATCTTAAGTGCCCTGTTCTTCAAAAATGCATGCCTTGTGGGATCTTTTGTTGTCCTGGTTTATTACAGACTTGTAGAGACTAGAGGGAACTGTTTTCTCCCCTCTGGCCAATCAATCCAGGGGCTCCTCGGTGGGATTGTATCAATCCCTTTGGTTTGATGCATAAACAGGTCTGTCGCTTGACCGCAGAGATTGTTGTTAATCGGTGATGAGTCACCACCTGCTCCAGGCTGGCACCTTTTTCCTCCCTTGCTCAGTTAGCCCCAAAAGCTTGTTTTAAACCTTTTTAGTTTGTGGCCTCTTCCTGTGCCTTTTGCGAAAGTGTGTAAACCTTACAAAGGTGATTCAGCAGAGTCATATTATGCATAGTTTCAGTTGAAACCATCTATTGCCATATTTGCTCATATTTTGGAGTTTTTATTGATTTTCACACTACTGTTATGAGTTGGTGGTCTTTCCATCTGGGTAAAACGTACTGCAAAATTACTACACATCATGATCACCAGCCAGTTTTATTTTCACATGTCAGGCCATCCCGACCATTCCCAATACAAGATTGCTGTGTGAAGTGATGATGTGCATGCGTGTATGTGACTGACTCATAATTTTAAATCTTTCTAGTATAAGGTTCACCCAATGTGGACAAATCTCTGATAAAAATAGAGAAGGAGGTGTGTGCGTGTATGTGCATGGAGGTGTGTGTGTGGGTGGGTGAGTGTAGGTGAGTGTGTTCATGTCCATGGGTGTGTGTATGGGTGGGTGTGTGAGGGTGTGCATGTGTGTGTTTATGTGTGAGGGTGAACACTTAGAAGAGGAGGAGTAAAATGGGAGATAGTAAAGTCTATACATGGTATTTTTAATATAAATAAACTAAGATAAAGAGCCAAGGCCCATGGTTGAAAAGCAAAGAAGATGCAATTATCCAGATAAATGAAGAATTGGTAGCTGTGACTTTAAATTTGGGTTTTAAAATCTGTGGACCAGCTGTTTTCAATATATAGAATTCCCAAAGTTTGGCATGATAACAAATATTAATTCATAGTGAAACTATAGGAAACAAAGTATGGATCGAACATTCCTTCTCACCTTATAGCTTAATGGCATTAATATTCAGGTGGTGCTTATTATTTGAGACTAATGAAAAGAGAGATCGAAAAAGAAAGGGAGGAAATATAAAGAATAAATAAAATGAAAGAGAAGAAAACAAAGCAAATCTGGATGGACAGATGAAAAAACAGTACAAAGATAAAAGAATCAAACTGAGATTGTCAAACTTCCAGGAGCAGTAATTGATACGTTATTTAAAACACACATCCGTGGTCTTCCTGTTGCAGTGATCAAAGATCATGGGCATAATTGAATAAGCATTTCTAATACTAACAAATGTAAACTTTGATAGGGTTTGTACAAGAATGAATATGCAATTTATAATGAATGTTGTGTTTCATGCTAACCATCCAACATCACCAACATATATTACATAAATTTATTAAAGCTCAAAATATTTTTCCAACAGAAAATATTGTACATTTTTGAAAAGATAGATATAAGTGCTATTATTGTATGAATGTACTCATTACAAATTCCTTTCTCTGCTATTTTAACAGAGCCACTAACCCATTTATTTTAAATTGATTAATGCCTCTGTTAAATTAGCAGATAGAGGAATTTGATATGTTTGTCAGGCATTCATATGATAACATTGCTTACAGTAATCTCTAGCCTATGTGGTGTACATAAAGTTTATTAAAATCTTTGTACATCACCCTTAAATGTGGATGTACAACAAATGCATTTATCAAGATCTCATATAAAAGAGCTAGTTGAATTTAAATGTGGTGTGCGATCAATAATGTAGCTTGCGTCAAATCATTTCCAACAACTCTTGTAAAATGTTACTTTGATTAGATGCCAAATATGATGTCGTTTCCGATAAAGATAAGCATTTACATCCTACATTTTGGGCTAAGATTACTATTAAAACTAAAAAAGAATACTTTGTGCAGTTTAAAAGATCATTGTTACCATTGTGATTGTGCATTGTGATTGGCCGCTAGTTTTTTGTTCCCTTTCAGTTGGGAATGTTGCACGTCATTGGAAGATTAAGGGGATGGAAAATAGAGATGATAATAAATGCTTTAACAATGATTAATTGAAGAAACAAATCTGCATGATTCTATCTTTACGTAAATCTCACTTTAGTTCTACAATTCAGTCTTTCAAAATGTTCGCCCAGACTTTCTGCGGCACGCTCCCAGTATAATAGCAATGTATTAAGAGGACGCAGTAAATCAGACAGACTCTGAAACCTGGGCACTAGCCTACGCCATGAGTTTTGTTAGGACCTGTTTGAGGTGAAGGGACCAAAATTTAGTGTCCCTGAAAGGGTTTGGGCGTCCGATTGGAAAAATCAATCCGAGTTCTGGTGTTTTTCCCTCCCCGAGCCATATTCAGCTTCAGGGGAGATTCCAGCGGTGCGCACTTCTACCAGAATCGGCGGGTGAAGCCGCAGTAAAGGCATTTATGCCGTGAGCGGCCACGTCAGCGATATTCAGCCACAAAAAGGGAGGATTTTTTCCGGCAGTGCCCCCGCGAGGTTTCTCAGTCAGTCCACAAACGTGACACAGCTGGACTATTGCTGTGATCGAGTCCATTTTTTCGATAATATAGGTTGGTTTTTTTGTCTCCATTGAACCTGCTGAGTGCTGCTCAGCGGTTTTGAGAGACTTTTGGAGGACTTTCAGGTCTAACTCTTTAGTGGAGGCCAGTAGGCCTCATTCTGGGCTGCAGAGACCTGCTTTGCAGGGTGTACCCTGAGGATGGTGTCATGTATTCAACTATCATTGTAACCCATGTACAAACTAACCGAAGTTGTACACCTTGGGAACATTGACCACAAGTGGGTCAACTTGTGGGAGACACTCCTAAACTGGACTTTCAGGTATAAAAGGGGAAGCTCCACCCACCTTCATCACTTGAGGTCTTGGTAATAAAGGTAACTGGTCACAGAGTGACCTTCTCTCAAGTATGGGCATTTATACTGTATAGTAAGGACATATCATTGGCGACGAGAAACTGGGATATAAACCACATGAGCATGGCCACTAGCAGCACAGAAGAGAGGTACTGTGTTGGTGATGATTGGGACGACTTTGTTGAGAAACTACAGCCAAGGTTTGTCACGAAGAAATGGTTGGGACAGGATTCGACCAACAAACGCAGGGCTCATCTCCTGACGGTTTGTGGATCCAGAACGTACTCCCTGATGAAGGACCTTCTAGCGTCAGCGAAGCCGGCGGACAAGACGTTCAAAGAGCTCAGTAAGTTGATCGGGGAACACCTTAAACCGGCGAGCAGCATGCACATGGCGAGACACCGGTTTTACACGCACCGGCGGTGAGAAGGACAAAGCGTTCATGGCAGATCTCCGGCGACTGGCGAGCCTATGTAAGTTCCCAGATGCATGCAGAGTGGAGATGCTGCGAGACTTTTTTATTGAGGGCATCAGGCACGCTGGGGTTTTCAGGAAACTGATTGAGACCAAAGACTTGACCTTGAAAGCAACGGCTCTGATAGCCCAGACATTTATCTCAGGGGAGGAAGAGACCAGAATGATTTATGGCAAAAATCTTGGCTCAAATGCAGCAAACGACCAGGGAGTCAACATTGTTAACGCGGCACACAGTTCTCTAGGCAGACAAGGGCAATCAGACATGCCCCAGCATGCCCCAAAGGGAGAATTCAACAGAGACAATGGCTAGCTGAACGGCGATTGATGCCATCGCAATGGACAATGCGGCCAGTAATGGGGCCATCAACACCTGTTAATGGTGCGCTTCAGGACAGTTACAGAGACAGTCAGAGAAGATCGGCAGGTAATGGACCTTTTGTTTCCAACAACGGGGCCTCCAGCTCATGCTGGAGGTGTGGAGGCAAACACCCAGCCAGAGCTTGCAGGTTTCAGCAATATACCTGCAGAAACTGCAACGTCAGTGGTCACTTGGCGCGTATGTGCAGGAAACCTGCAGCCAGGTTAATGTACGAGGAGGATGCGCCCGATGTAAGCCCTACGAGGTGAAATGAGTACTGGGGGGAAATCGCTGGAAGCTGAAGTTCAGCAAGTTCATGTGGAGCGCATATAGAGTTCATATACTAGGACGCCACTGATAATGATGAAAGTGCTCCTCAATGGCATCCCAGTATCAATGGAGCTAGACACGGGGGCCAGCCAATCCCTGATGAGTATCAAACAGTTCGAAAGGTTGTGGGTGTCCAAGGCCAGGAGGCCAAAATTATTGTCGATTGACGCACAGCTACGGACATATACAAAGGAGATCATTCCGGTGCTAGGCAGCGCCATGGTAGTCATGACCCACAAAGATTTGAAGAACAGGTTGCCACTCTGGGTTTTCCCGGGGGATGGTCCCGCACGACTGGGGAGGAGTTGGCTTGCTGTCATGAACTGGAAATGGGGCGATGTCAATGCAATTTCTTCTGTGGAGCGAGTATCATGCTCACAGGTCCTGGACAAATTTGACTCACTATTTCAACCCGGCATCAGCACTTTCATGGGGGCCAAAATAGTGATTCACATAAACCCGGATGCCAGGCCAGTACACCACAAGGCCAGAGCGGTGCCGTACGTGATGCGGGAAAAGATAGAAGGCGAATTGGACCGCCTGCTGAGGGAAGACATCATCTCGCCAGTCGAATTCAGTGACTGGGCGAGCCCGATCGTGCCGGTGCTCAAGGCGGATGGTTCGGTCAGGATATGTGGCGATTAGAAGGCTACCATCAATCGGGTGTCACTTCAAGACCAGTACCCACTACCGAGAGCGGAGGACCTCTTTGCGACGCTATCCGGTGGCAAACTTTTTTCAAAATAGGACCTGACTTCAGCTTACATGACCCAGGAGCTGGCGAGTGAGTCGAAGAAGCTGACCTTGAGGAGGAATTCATAGAATGCATACAGGATTGTTTCTTAGAACAGTATGTTACAGAACCTACAAGGGAGCAAGCTATCTTAGATCTGGTCCTGTGTAATGAGACAGGAATAATAAACGATCTCCTAGTAAAAGATCCTCTCGGAATGAGTGATCACAGTATGGTTCAATTTGTAATTCAGATTGAGGGTGAGGAAGTAGTGTCTCAAATGAGCGTACTATGCTTAAACAAAGGGGACTACAGTGGGATGAGGGCAAAGTTGGCTAATGTAGACTGGGAACACAGACTAAACGGTGGCACAATTGAGGAACAGTGGAGGACTTTTAAGGAGCTCTTTCATAGTGCTCAACAAAAATATATTCCAGTGAAAAATAAGGGCGGTAAGAGAAGGGATAACCAGCCGTGGATAACCAAGGAAATAAAGGAGAGTATCAAATTAAAAACCAATGCGTAAAAGGTGGCCAAGGTTAGTGGGAAACTAGAAGATTGGGAAAATTTTAAACGACAGCAAAGAATGACTAAGAAAGCGATAAAGAAAGGAAAGATAGATTACGAAAGTAAAATTGCGCAAAACATAAAAACAGATAGTAAAAGCTTTTACCGATATATAAAACGGAAGAGAGTGACTAAAGTAAATGTCGGTCCCTTAGAATATGAGAAGGGAGATTTAATAATGGGAAATGTGGAAATGGCTGAGACCTAAAACAATTATTTTGCTTCGGTCTTCACAGTGGAAGACACAAAAACCATGCCAAAAATTGCTGGTCACGGGAATGTGGGAAGGGAGGACCTTGAGACAATCACTATCACTAGGGATGTAGTGCTGGACAGGCTAATGGGACTCAAGGTAGACAAGTCCCCTGGTCCTGATGAAATGGATCCCAGGGTATTAAAGAGATAGCGGAAGTTATAGCAGATGCATTCGTTATAATCTACCAAAATTCTCTGGATTCTGGAGAGGTACCAGCGGATTGGAAAGCAGCTAATGTAACGCCTCTGTTTAAAAAAGGGGGCAGACAAAAGGCAGGTAACTATAGGCCGGTTAGTTTAACATCTGTAGTGGGGAAAATGCTTGAAGCTATCATTAAGGAAGAAATAGCGGGACATCAAGATAGGAATAGTGCAATCAAGCAGACGCAACATGGATTCATGAAGGGGAAATCATGTGTAACTAATTTACTGGAATTCTTTGAGGATATAACGAGCATGGTGGATAGAGGTATACCTATGGATGTGATGTATTTAGATTTTCAAAAGGCATTTGATAAGGTGCCACACAAAAGGTTACTGCAGAAGATAAAGGAACGCGGAGTCAGAGGAAATGTATTAGCATGGATAGAGAATTGGCTGGCTAACAGAAAGCAGAGAGTCGGGATAAATGGGACTTTTTCGAGTTGGAAATCGGTGGTTAGTGGTGTGCCACAGGGATCTGTGCTGGGACCATAACTGTTTACAATATACATAGATGACCTGGAAGAGGGGACGGAGTGTAGTGTAACAAAATTTGCAGATGACACAAAGATTAGTGGGAAAGCGGGTTGTGTAGAGGACACAGAAAGGCTGCAAAGAGATTTAGATAGGTTAAGCGAATGGGCTAAGGTTTGGCAGATGGAATACAATGTCGGAAAATGTGAGGTCGTCCACCTTGGAAAAAAAAAACAGTAAAAGGGAATATTATTTGAATGGGGAGAAATTACAACATGCTGCGGTGCAGAGGGGCCTGGGGGTCCTTGTGCATGAATCCCAAAAAGTTAGTTTGCAGGTGCAGCAGGTAATCAGGAAGGCGAATGGAATGTTGGCCTTCATTGCGAGAGGGATGGAGTACAAAAGCAGGGAGGTCCTGCTGTAACTGTACAGGGTATTGGTGAGGCCGCACCTGGAGTACTGCGTGCAGTTTTGGTCACCTTACTTAAGGAAGGATATACTAGCTTTGGAGGGGGTACAGAGACGATTCACTAGGCTGATTCCGGAGATGAGGGGGTTACCTTATGATGATAGATTGAGTAGACTGGGTCTTTACTCGTTGGAGTTCAGAAGGATGAGGGGTAATCTTATAGAAACATTTAAAATAATGAAAGGGATAGACAAGATAGAGGCAGAGAAGTTGTTTCCACTGGTCTGGGAGACAAGAACTAGGGGGCATAGCCTCAAAATTCGGGGGAGCCAATTTAAAACCGAGTTGAGAAGGAATTTCTTCTCCCAGAGGGTTGTGAATCTGTGGAATTCTCTGCCCAAGGAAGCAGTTGAGGCTAGCTCATTGAATGTATTCAAATCACAGATAGATAGATTTTTAACCAATAAGGGAATTAAGGGTTACGGGGAGCGGGTGGGTAAGTGGAGCTGAGTCCACAGCCAGATCAGCCATGATCTTGTTCAATGGCGGAGCAGGCTCGGGGGGCTAGATGGCCTACTCCTGTTCCTAATTCTTATGTTCTTATGTTCTTATGACCACCATCACGACACACAAGAGTTTTTTTGAGTATAACAGATGTCCGTTTGGGATTCATTTGGCCGCCGCGATCTTTCAGCGAAATATGGAAAGCCTCCTCAAGTCGATTCCAAGGACGGTGGCTTTTCAAGATGACATCTTCATCACGGGTCGCAATACTGAAGAACACCTCCACAACCTGGAGGAGGTGCTATGCAGACTGGACCGCTTAGGGCTGCGACTGAAAAAGGCAACGTGCGTCTTCTTAGCTCCAGAGGTAGAATTCCTGGGGAGGAGGGTAGCAGCAGACGGGATCAGACCTACTGCATCCAAAACGGAAGCAACCCAGAGAGCACCCAGACCCCGTAACACAACGGAGCTGCGTTCGTTCCTGGGGCTCCTGAACTATTTTGGTAACTTTCTTCCCAAGTTGAGCATGCTATTAGAGCCGCTACACGTGCTCCTACGCAAAGGTCGCGATTGGGTCTGGGGGGATAGCCAGGAAAGGGCTTTTGATCGAGCACGCAATTTGTTATGCTCCAACAAACTGTTAACGTTATATGACCAGTGTAAGAAACTTGTTTTAACATGCAATGCATCGTCCTATGGGGTCGGGTGTGTGTTGCAGCATGTGAATGCCAATGGTCAGTTACAGCCAGTAGCTTTTGCCTCCAGAAGCCTGTCCCAGGCAGAAAGTGGCTACGGGATGGTAGAAAAGGAAGCGCTAGCATGTGTATATGCAGTAAAAAAAAAATGCACCAGTACCTGTTTGGCAGGAAATTTGAGCTGGAGACAGATCATAAACTCCTAACATCCCTTTTTGCCGACAAGGCCATAAATGCAAACGCATCGGCCCGCATACAGAGGTGGGCACTCACGTTAGCCGCCTATGACTATACAATTCAGCACAGACCAGGCACTGAAAACTGCGCCGATGCACTCAGCAGGCTCCCACTAGCCACCGCTGAGGGGACAACTGAGCATGATGATGAGATGGTCATGGCTGTTGAAGCTTTCGAAAGCGAAGGCTCATCTGTGACAGCCCGTCAGATTAAAGTCTGGACAAATAAAGACCCGCTGCTGTCTTTAGTTAAGAAATGTGTCCTGAATGGGGACTGGGCAGCCACATACGGGGCATGCCCTAAAGAATTTAAACCATTTCATAGGCGCAAGCATGAACTCTCGATTCAGGTACCGATTGCCTACTGTGGGGAAACCAAGTAGTCATGCCCCAGATGGGCAGTGAGGTGTTTATCAGAGAACTTCACAATGAGCACCCGGGCATTGTCATGATGAAGGAAATTTCCAGGTCACACGTTTTGTGGCCAGGGATAGATGCAGACCTGGAACTTTGTGTTCGCAGGTGTACCACTTGTGCTCAGCTGGGCAACGCGTCCAGGGAAGCCCCCCTTAGCCCCTGGTTCTTGGCCCGCCAAGCCATGGTCACGCATCCATGTGTACTACGCAGGTCCTTTCATGGGAAAAATGTTTTTGTTGTAGTAGACGCCCACTCCAAATGGATTGAGTGTGCCATTTTAAATTCAAGCACATCCTCTGCCACGGTAGAAAGTTTACGGGCAATGTTCGCCGCCCACGGTCTACTGGATGTCTTAGTCAGCGACAATGGCCCGTGCTTCACAAGCACTGAATTCCAGGACTTCATGGCAGGCAATGGAATCAACCATGTCAGAACGGCACCGTTCAAGCCGGCCTCAAACAGCCAGGCGGAACGAGCAGTGCAGATAATCAAACAGGGGATGCTTAGAATCCAAGGGGATTCCCTACAAAGCCGCTTATTACGCCTCCTGTTTGCCAATCGATCTTGACCACACTCGCTCACAGGGGTTCCACCAGCAGAGCTGCTAATGAAAAGGATGCTCAAAACCAGGTTATCCCTTATACACCCTACTATGAAAGAAATTGTTGAGAGCACGCGTCAGTCACAATGTGACTACCTTGAGAGGAATGCGAGGCCACGATGTATTGATGTCAATGACCCTGTTTTTGTTCTTAATTACGCTGCAGGGCCCAAATGGCTTGCAGGCACTGTGATTGCCAAAGAGGGGAATAGGGTTCTGGTAGTTAAACTTACCAATGGACAAATCTGCCGCAAACACGTGGATCAAATTAAAAGGAGGTTCAAAAACCCCATTGAAGCAGAGGATGAACACGACGTTGAGTTTACTCCACACCAGGTGACCGAACACCGGAACCAAATGGAGGAGAGCCCAGTCACTGTAGGCAGTCCGGACAGGCCTGAGGCACCACAAACAGCAGACACTCAGGCCAGCGCCCAACAACTGGAGCCCCAACTCAGGCGCTTTACAAGGGAGCGTAAACCACCAGAGAGACTTAACCTGTGATCCCAATAAGACTTTGGCGGGGGGAGGTGATGTCATGTATTCAACTGTCATTGTAACCGATGTATAAGCGGACCTTGAGAACATTGACCACAAGGGGGTGAACTTGTGGGAGACACTCCTAACCTGGACTTTCAGGTCTAAAAGGAGAAGCTCCACCCACCTTCATCACTTGAGGTCTTCGTAATAAAGGTAACTGGTCACAGAGTGACCTTCTCTCAGGTATGGGCCTCGTGTGCATTTATACTGTATAGTAAGGACATATCTGTATCGTAAGGACATATCAGATGGGATCAGTGTTGGTAGGGGACCACCTGGTACAGCTGGTCAGACGCAGGGTGGCACGCAGAAGACGTTGCCATCAGCACCGCACAGAGGCACAGCGGGCAAAGGAGGCAGCAGCCATGGCTACACAACAGAGAGAAAGGCCTGCAGATGTGCGCAGACCTACAGCTAGAGAGGGTGAGCAGGAAGGAGATGGCATCAGGAGGAGGGTGAGAGATGCTGAACCCCCTCTCCAAATACTGGGAGAGGACCCTGTTGTGTATGGAGAAAGAGTCAGACTGAATACTGTGAGCTCAAAGTAAAGTGTTAGTCTTTTATTGCAGGTCTCCAGAGTGCCTCTCCAACCTGTGAAGCCTCCTTAAAGACCTGTGCTCCCAAGGGATTATAGGATCCCTTAGGACTCCAGGGGATGAGCCCTCTGGTGGCTGTACAAAGTAAATACAAGTCCACATATATAACAACACTCCCCCGCAAAGTCAATAGTGTAAATATTTACAATGTGAGTCGATCTGGGGCCTTTCGTGCCCTGGTTGATCGTCTCGGTGTGAAAGCTGGTTTGGTTGAATCATTTGTTGGGCCCTCGCTGGGCTGCCTGGTGTGTTGGGCCCTGTAGGGTTGCTGTGGATGATGGATTCTGCTTCGTGGTCAACCGTGGTGCCAGTTGCCACTGGTGTGTATGTTGGGGGATTAAAAAAGGTAGGGTTCAAGATGGGTTGCTCAGGGTAGTCCGTGAATCTGAGTTTGATTTGGTCCAAGTGTTTCCGCTGAATGAGTCCATTTGAAAGTTTGACCCAAAACACCCTGCTCCCCTCTTTGGCCATGACAGTGCCGGGAAGCCACTTGGGACCTTGTCCATAATTTAATACAAATACAGGATCATTGATTTCAATCTCACGTGACACGTTTGCACTATCATGGTTTGCATTTTGTTCAAGCGCCTGCTCTCTACCTCTTCATGTAGATCAGGATGAACTAACAAGAGCCTTGTCTTAAGATATCTTTTCATGAGCAGTTCAGCAGGTAGGATCCCAGTGAGTGAGTGGGGTCTTGTGCGGTAGCTAAGTAGGATGCGGGATAGGCAAGTCTGCAGTGAGCCTTCAGTTACCCTCTTCAAGCCTTGCTTGATGGTTTGCACTGCTCTCTTTGCCTGACCATTGGACACTGGTTTACACGGGGCAGATGACATGTTTGATCCCATTACAGGTCATGAATTCTTTGAACTCAGCACTGGTAAAACATGGCCCGTTGTCGCTCACCACGACATCGGGTAAGCCATGAATGGCAAACATGGCCCGCAGGTTCAGTAGTGGCAGCAGACGTGCTAGCTGAAATTCTCACATTCAATCCACTTGGAGTACACGTCTACAACCACAAGGAACATTTTACCAAAGAACGGGCCTGCATAGTCGACGTGTACTCTAGATCACGGTTTGGAGGGCCAAGAGCATAAACTTAACGGCGCCTCCCTGGGTACATTGCTTAACTGCGAGCATGTATTACATCTGTGAATGCAGGATTCTAAGTCCGCATCAATACCGGGCCACCACACGTGGGATCTGGCTATCGCTTTCATCATTACGATGCCTGGGTGGGTACTGTGGAGGTCATTGATGAAGGTGTCTCTGCCCTTCTTGGGGACCACTACTCGATTGCCCCACAGAAGGCAGTCTGCTTGTATAGACATTTTATCTTTGCGGCACTGGAACGGCTTTAGCTCTTCCTGCATTTCCACTGGGACACTGGACCAGCTCCCGTGAAGCACACAGCTTTTTACTAGAGATAATAAGGGGTCCTGGCTTGTCCAGGTTTTGATCTGCCGGGCAGTGACGGGTGATTGCTCACTCTCAAATGCTTCCATAACCATGGCTAGATCTGCAGACTGCGCCACTTGATGGGCAATGGCAGCCTACTGAGAGCATCGGCGCAGTTTTCTGTGCCTGGCCTGTGCCGGATGGCGTAGTTGTATGCGGACAACATGAGCACCCATCTCTGGATGTGGGCCGATGCGTTGGTATTTATCCCTGTACTCTCGGAAACCAGGGATATGAGTGACATATGGTCAGTTTCCAATTTGAATTTTAGCCCAAACAGGTATTGATGCATTTTCTTTACCCCATTGACACACACGAATGCTTCCTTCTCAATCATGCTGTAGGCTCTCTCAACCTTCGACAGATTCCTGGATGCATCAGCAACCGCTCGCAATTTCCCAAAATCATTAGCTTGTTGCAATACACACCCAACGCCATATGACGACACATCACATGCTAGTACCAAACACTTACATGGATCATACCACACAAGCAATTGGTTTGAGCATAACAATTTTCTCGCTTTTACAAAGGCATTTTCTTGGCTTTTTCCCCCCCAAACCCATTTGCCCCCTTTTCATAGTAAGACATGTTGTGGTTCTAGCAGTGTTTTGACACCCAGTAAGAAGTTACCAAAGTAGTTCAGGAGTCCCAGAAATGACTGCAGCTCCATCACGTTCTGTGGCCTCGATGCGTTCTCGGTTGCCTCTGTCTTCGCATTAGTGGGCCTGATGCCGTCCGCCGCAATCCTCCTTCCCAAGAACTCCACTTCAGGCGCCAGGAAAACAAACTTCGAGCATTTTAACCTGAGCCCCATGCGGTTGAGTCGACTAAGAACCTCCTCCAGGTTCTGCAGATGCTCGACTGTGTTCCGACCTGTGACCAAGATGTCGTCCTGGAAGACCACGGTGTGCAGGACCGACTTCAATAAACTTTCCACGTTTCTCTGGAATATCGCCGCCCTGATCAGATTCCAAACGGGCATCTGTTATAAACAAAAAGACCTTTCTGCATGTTGATGCAGGTGAGGGCCTTCGATGATTCCTCCAGTTCCTGCGTCATGTAGGCTGAAGTCAGATCCAGCTTCGTGAACGTCTTTCCTCCTGCCAGCATTGCAAAGAGATAGTAGGTATTGGTCCTGCAGGGAGAAAAGATTGATAGTTACATTGTAATCGCCACAGATTCTGATGGTGCCGTCTCCTTTGAGGACTGAGACAATTGGACTGGCCCACTCGCTGAACTCAATCGGTGAAATGATGCCCTCTTTTTGCAGCCAGTCTAGCTCGATCTCTACCCTCTCCCATATCATGTATGGTACTGCTCTCACCTTGTGATGGATGGGTGGCGCCCCGGAATTAGGTGGATCTGCACTTTTGCTCCTTGGAATTTCCCGATGCCTTGTTCGAACAGCGAAGGAAATTTGTTTCAGACCTGGGCACACGAAGTGTCGTCAGCGGGCGATAGCGCTCGGACGTCGTCCAGTTCCAGCGTATCTTTCCCAGCCAGCTCCTGCCGAGCAGCGTGGGACCATCGCCCGGTACCACCCAGAGTGGTAGCTTGTGCACCGCTCCATCATAGGAGTCCTTTACAGTAGCATTGCCGATTACAGGAATCAGTTATTCATGTAAGTTCTTAGTTTCATGCAAACTAGAGTTAAGACTGGCCTTGAGGCCTTGTTGCACCACAACCTTTCGAAAGTCTTTTTGCCCATGATGGACTGGTTCGCGCCTGTGTCCAGCTCCATTGACACCAGGAGTCCATTTTGTTTAACATTCAGCATTATTGGGGACAATTCGTGGTGAATGTGTGCACCCCATGCACCTCTGCCTCCTCTATCTGAGGCTCTGATTCGTTGTGTTCCTCCATAGATCTTTCCTCCTCTGCAAAATGGTAGTTTGCAGGTTTAACAGGCTTTGCAGCTCGCCTGCACACTCATTGGAGGTGTCCCATTGTTCCACAGCCCTTACAAATATACTCTTTGAATCAGCATGAATGGAAACGATGATCACCCCTGCAGCACCAACAAGGTGTTAATGGCCTTGCAT
Source organism: Pristiophorus japonicus (assembly GCF_044704955.1). Taxonomy (NCBI): domain Eukaryota; kingdom Metazoa; phylum Chordata; class Chondrichthyes; family Pristiophoridae; genus Pristiophorus; species Pristiophorus japonicus. Next base: position 176,702,500 of record NC_091983.1, on the reverse strand, counting down.
TCATCACCTTTGATGGTGGACTCAGTCATCTGTGGACGTGCAGCTGCAGGTATGTGTGACCTGCCCTGTACGTTTCGATTTGAAAACATCACTTTGTTCACAGTACTTGTAGCAGCACTTGTGTGCTGAGAGATTTGCTTCTTATTGTCCCTGGTGGCAATGAATACCTGGGCTATCGCTATGGCCTTACTCAAGGTTGGGGTCTCTACAGTCAAAAGTTTGGGAAGTATAGTTTTGTGGCCAATGCCAAGTACGAAAAAGTCTGTGAGCATGTGCTCTAAATGTCCTTCAAATTCACAATATCCTGCAAGGCGTCTTAGCTCAGCAACATAACTCGCCACTTCCTGACCTTTAGACCTTTTGTAGGTATCGAATCGGTACCTCACCATTAGAACATTTTCCTTCGGGTTCAAATGCTCTCGGACCAGTGTGCACAAATCGTCGTACGATTTCTCCGTGCGTTTCGCTGGAGCAAGCAGATTTTTCATGAGGCCATACATTGGTGCCCCACAGACATGAGGAGGATCGCCCTTCGTTTGGCAGCGCTCTCTTTCCCCATCTAGCTCATTGGCCACGAAGTATTGGTCGATTCGCCCAACAAAAGTTTCCCAATCATCTCCCTCCGAGAATTTCCATTCTGCCACTGCAAACATTGGCAACATCTCCAGTTCTCGGCACATCGGTGCATCCAGCAGGTCACAGATGCACTGTACAGGAGAAGGGTCCAGTACATCTCCTTCCCGATGACGAGGGAGAAACAGGTGGAGCGGCAGGTTGGATTTGCCAGAGTGGCTTGTAGGTGCAGGTGCCATTGACTGCACAAACGTTGGGCTGGGGGCACCACATCATCACCCTGTGTGAATTGCAAAGGCTTCCACTCGCTGAATGTGCAGTTCGTGTGTGAGCACCAGTGTCGGATCCTGGCAGTTGATGCGAGGTACCCAGGAAGCAGCCATGATTCCTTCATCATGCGCCAGTGTGCCCACCCTCTTCACCAGCCCAAATCAGGATTGTGATTGGCTGATTGGGGACAAGGGATATCCCCTGTCCATTTGGCTGCTCATTCCACTGCGGAACTCCAGGACAGCACCAGAGCATGCATACAATGATGCTCATTGTGCCAGCAGGTGCATCATCGAGCAGTGCATAGGCATCATTAAGCAGAGGTTCCAGGGCCTGGACCGCTCTGGTAGCACCTTGCAGTACTCTCAACGGGTCTCCATAATCATCGTGGTCTGCTGCATGCTGCACAACCTGGCCATCATGAGGGGACAGCTGCTGGAGGTCGAGCCAGCAATAAGTACCACCTGAGGAGGAGGAGGAGGAGCTGCTGAAGGAGGAGGAGGAAGAGGAGGATCTCCGTCGCCCCAGAGCTAGGAGGTATTGCCCCCATCACAACTCTTTTTGGGAGACAAAATAAACATTAAATCAAGCGCCCCCCACCCCCCTCCGATCTGAGGGACACTCCAGACACTTTTCAACTGCACTTTAAAAAAACATTTTTTTTGGTTTTTTTGTTGGTTTTTGTGGGATTTTTGGGGCTTTAAAAGGTAAATATATACAAGTGCCCCCTATAAAAGGGGAGGGGGACACTAAAACCGGCAATTAAAACAAATTAAACTTTAAAACATTTAAATCAAATTAAAATTTGGTTGCCAGGGGTAATAATGCACTCCAGTCCCCACTTCTCGCGGAAGGCCGCGAGCGTACCGGTGGACACCGCATGCTCCATCTCTAGGGACACCCTGGACCGGATGTAATCACGGAAGAGAGGCAGGCAGTTAGGCTGAATGACCCCCTTGACCGCCCGCTGCCTGGACCGGCTGATGGCACCCTTGGCCATGCCCAGGAGCAGTCCTACGAGGAGGCCCTCGGACCTACCCGCTCCCCTCCGCACAGGGTGTCCAAAGATCAGGAGTGTGGGACTGAAGTGCAGCCAGAAATCGAGGAGCAGCCTCTTTAAATAATGGAACAGGGGCTGCAACCTCGTGCACTCCATAAAAACATGGAACACGGACTGCCAGACCACAGAAATTGCAGGCGGCCTGGGAGCCCGTGAACCGGCTTAAAAATTTATTGCACAGGACTGCTCCGTGTCGCCCCCATCACAACTCTTTTGGGGGGAACAAAACAAACATTAGATCAAGTGCCCCCCGATCTGGGGGACACTCCAGACACTTAACTGCCCTCTTTTTAAAAATATTTAGTTTTTTTTTATTAAATGTGTTTTTTTTGTGATTTTTTTTGGGGCATTAAAATCATATAATTTACAAGTGCCTCCTATAAAAGGGGAGGGGGACACTAAAACCCGGCAATTAAAACAAATTAAACTTTAAAACATAAAATCAAATTAAAATTTGGTTGCCGGGGGTGATGATGCACTCCAGTCCCTCCGGCGCCCACCTCTCGCGGAAGGCCGCGAGCGTACCGGTGGACACCGCGTGCTCCATCTCTAAGGACACCCTGGCCCGGATGTAGGCGCGGAAGAGAGGCAGGCAGTCAGGCTGAACGACCCCCTCGACAGCCCGCTGCCTGGACTGGCTGATGGCACCCTTGGCCGTGCCCAGGAGCAGTCCTATGAGGAGGCCCTCCGACCTACCCGCTCCCCTCCGCACAGGGTGCCCAAAGATCAGGAGCGTGGGACTGAAGTGCAGCCAGAAATTGAGGAGCAGCCCCTTCAAATAATGGAACAGGGGCTGCAACCTCGCACACTCCATAAAAACATAGAACACGGACTCTTCCAGACCGCAGAAATTGCAGGCGGCCTGGGAGCCCATGAACCGGCTTAAAAATTTATTGCATGGGACTGCCCCGTGTCGCCTCCATCACAACCCTGGAAGTGAGGTGCAGCTGCGTCTTATAGCTGCTCGCTTCAGATAGTCCCATCCGCACATGACCCTTCAGGTCCCACTTTCAATGGCCATCGCAGTGAGTGCCTTAACGCAGAATTGCCCACTCCCAAATAAAACACCTGCGTCACTCCCCGGGGGCGGCACATGACAACCACCAAGCTGAGGGAGGTCAGGTCGGTGCTGCGATGCAAGACAGGAGGGTCCCCCGTGACCCGTGTTGGATCCAGCCATGAACGCAACACTGAGGTGTCTGGTGGCATCGAGCTGAGACTGCATGAGAGCAGCCAAAGTCTCAATTCCACCAGTGTTGGTAGCGGTTTGATGCTCCATGGCAGCACCAAGATGCTCCGTGGCCTGGTGCCCAGAGAGCATAAGAGCATTCTGTGCTTCCTGTGCGGTGGCCATCCTCTCCAAAGCAGCACCGATGCAATCGTTCGATCGCGCCTGTGCCAACATGGCAGCTGCCACATCACCTGCAGGTTATATCACAGATGGATCCGCCGATCTCTCTGGGAGTCCACCATCGCCTGCACACTGGCAATGGTGGGCTCCATGGTGTGCACAGAGCTGTCGAGTATTCGGGAGGCAGACTCCTCCACACTCCTGACAGTCTCTTGGCACCCTTGTCAGTGCCCCCAACATCTGCGAATGCATGGCCTCCACCCTTCTCTCATAAGCCGCAACATTAATGGGCTCATCTAAGTCCTCCTCAGCAGAACTCCGGTGCGGACTCACCCCCCCCCGAAGGGGTGGCACCTGAGGTTGCCTAGCCCTGTCACCATGCGGCAGCCCACGAGGTCCTGGTGCAACATCCAGTGCCACCCCACCTACCACGTCAACTATATCAGACCGCGCACTCCCACCAGTATCTGAGCTGGCGCGTGTGGGTGGAAGCAGTGACACACTTGTGCTATCCGTCTCTTCCTCATGCTCCTCTTCCTCATTATCTCTTGGCATGAGCCAGGGAGCGCTAAATAGAGTGCCTTTATCAGTGGAGACCTCAGTCTCCTTATCGTTGCTTGTGGAGATATCAGGCAGCCTATGCTTCAGGTCTGCATGTGGTCTCACAGGTGTCTGTCTTGGTGTTTCATCTGCAAGCATAAATGGGAGAAAGGCTGCCGTGAGGGGGAGGTGGGTGGTTGATGCATGGAGCCTGCAAACTAGTACACTTTGACAGAAAAGCACAGTAGGCACTGGCGCATTCAATATTCAACGACGGCCTCACTTAACAATGCTGCCCTCATCGCTGACACCAATTCCGCTGCTGGGGCGTGACATCTACGAGCATAAATGGGAAAGTGCTGCCGTGAGGGGGAAGTGGGGGATGAAGGCATGGAAGGTGCAACTAGCAGACTTCCATGAAAGTAAGGAACAATAGGCACTGGCGCATTGAAGGAGAGAGTCATTCAAAGAGGGCCTTCACTTCCCCACATCTGCACTGCTGTCAGGATAGGGAATGCAGCATGACTGCCAACCAACGATTGAGCCCACTGCTCCACAGGTGTGAGACATAGAAACATAGAAAATAGGTGCAGGAGTAGGCCATTCGGCCCTTCAAGCCTGCACCACCATTCAATATGATCATGGCTGATCATGCTACTTCAGTGCACCATTCCTGATTTCTCGCCATACCCCCTGATCCCTTTAGCCGTAAGGGCCACATCTAACTCCCTTTTGAATATGTCCAATGAACTGGACTCATCAACTTTCTGTGGCAGAGAATTCCACAGGTTCACAACTCTGAAAAAGTTCCTCCTCATCTCGGTCCTATCTGGCTTACACCTGATCGTTAGACTGTGACCCCTGGTTCTGGACTGCCCCAACATTGGGAACATTCTACCTGCATCTAACCTGCACAGTCCTGTCAGAATTTTATATGTTTCTATGAGATCCCCTCTCATTCTTCTAAATTCCAGTGAGTATAAGCCTAGCCGATCCAGTCTTTCCTCATATGTCAGTCCTGCCATCCCGGGAATCAGTCTGGTGAACCTTCGCTGCACTCCCTCAATAGCAAGAACATCCTTCCTCAGATTAGGAGACCAAAACTGCACACAATACTCAAGGTGTGGTCTCACCAAGGCCCTGTACAACTGCAGTAAGACCTCCCTGTTCCTCTGGCTGAAATCCCCTTGCTATGAAGGCCAACATGCCATTTCCTTTCTTTTCCGCCTGCTGTACCTGCATGCCTACCTTCAATGACTGATGTACCATGACACCCAGGTCTCTTTGCACCTCCCCTTTTAGTAATCCGTCACCATTCAGATAATAATCTGCCTTCCTGTTTTTACCACCAAAGTGGATAACCTCACATTTATCCACATTATACTGCATCTGCCATGCATTTGCCCACTCACCTAACCTGTCCAAGTCCCCCTTCAGCCTCTGAGCATCCTCCTCGCAGCTCGCACTGCCACCCAGCTTAGTGTCATCTGCAAACTTGGATATATTACCTTTAATTCCTTTGTCTAAATCATGAATGTATATTGTAAATAACTGGGGTCCCAGCACTGAACACTGCAGCACCCCACTAGTCACTGTCTGCCATTCTGAAAAGGACCTGTTTATTCCCACTCTTTGCTTCCTGTCTGCCAACCATTTCTCTATCCACATCAATACATTACCCCCAATATCATGTGCCTTAATTTTGCACACTAATCTCGTGTGGGACCTTGTCAAAAGCCTTTTGAAAGTCCAAATACACCACATCCACTAGTTCTCCCTTATCCACTCTACTAGTTACATCCTCATGCTTTGTCAAGCATGATTTCCCTTTCATAAATCCATGCTGACTTGGACTGATCCTGTCACTGCTTTCCAGATGCGCTGCTATTACATCTTTAATAATTGATGCCAGCATTTTCCCCCACCACCAATGTCAGGCTAACCGTTCTATAATTCCATTTTCTCTCCCCCTCTTTTTAGCTACCCTCCAATCCATAGGAACTGATCCAGAGTCCATGGAATGTTGGAAAATGACCACCAATGCATCTACTATTTCTAGGGTCACATCCTAAAGAACTATCAGGCCCTGGAGATTTATCGGCCTTCAGTCCCTTCAATTTCCCCAACACCATTTCCTGACTGATAAGGATTTCCCTCAGTTCCCCCTTCTCGCTAGACCCTCGGTCCCCTACAATTATTGAGAGGTTATTCGTGTTTTCCTTAGTGAAGGCAGAACCAAAGTATTTATTCAATTGGTCTGCCATTTCCTTGTTCCCCATTATGAATTCACCTGATTCTGACTGCAAGGGATCTACATTAGTCTTCACTAATCTTTTTCTCTTCACATATTTATAGATGCTTTTGTAGTCAGTTTTTATGTTCCCTTCAAGCTTACTCATACTCTATTTTCCCCCTCCTAATTAAAACCTTAGTCCTCCTCTGCTGAATTCTAAATTTCTCCCAGTCTTCAAGTTTGCTGCTTTTTCTGGCCAATTATATGCCTCTTCCTTGGATTTAACACTTTCCCCAATTTCCCTTGTTAGCCACGGTTGAGCCACCTTCCCTTTTTTATTCTTACGCCACACAGGGATGTACAGTTGTTGTAGTTCATCCATGTGATCTTTAAATGTCTGTCATTGCCTATCCACTGTCAACCCTTTAAGTATCATTCTCCAGTCTATCCTAGCCAATTCACGTTTCATACCATCAAAGTTTCTTTTCTTTAAGTTCAGGACACGAGTCTCTGAATTAATTGTGTCACTCTCCATCTTAAATGAAGAATTCTACCATATTATGGTCACTCTGCCCCAAGGAGCCCCACATGACCAGATTGCTAATTAATCCTCTCTCGTTACACAAGACCCAGTCTAGGATGGCCTGCTCTCGACATATTGGTCTAGAAAACCATCCCTTATACACTCCAGGAAATCCTCCTCCACAGTATTGCTACCAGTTTGGTTACCAATCAATATGTAGATTAAAGTCACCCATGATAACTGCTGTACCCTTATTGCACACGTCCCTTATTTCTTGTTTGATGCTGTCCCCAACCTCACTACTACTATTTGGTGGTCTACACACAACGCCCACTAGCATTTTCTGCCCTTTGGAATTACACAGCTCCACCTATACCGATTCCACATCATCCAGGCTAATGTCCTTCCTTACAATTGCATTGATTTCCTCTTTGTCCTTTTAGAATTATGATGTAATGTGACCCTTTTTGATTTTTGCCTTTGATTTCTCTGCCTTCCACTCTTGCTTTTCTCCTTCCTACCTTTTGCTTCTGCCCACTTTTTACTTCCCTCTGTCTCCCTGCGTAGATTTCCCTGCCATTTAGTTTAAACCCTCCCAACAGCACTAGCAAACACTCTGCCTAGGACATCAGTTCCAGTCCTGCCCAGGTGCAGACCATCTGGTCTGTACTGGTCCCACCTCCCCCAGAACCGCTCCAATGTCCCAGGAATTTGAATCCCTCCCCTTTGCACCACTCCTCAAGCCACGTATTCATCTGAGCTATCCTGCAATTCCTACTCTAACTAGCACATGGCACTGGTAGCAATCCTGAGATTACTACCTTTGAGGTCCAACTTTTTAATTTAACTACTAGTTCCCTAAATTCAGCTTGTACCTCACCCTGTTTTTTTTACCTATATCGTTGGTACCTATATGTACCACGACAGCTGGCTGTTCACCCTCCCCCTCCCAAATGCACTGCAGCCGCTGAGACATCCTTGACCCTTGCACCAGGGAGGCAACATACTATCCTGGAGTCTTGTTTGCAGCCGCAACAATGTCTATCTATTCCCCTTATAATCGAATCCCCTATCATTATAGCTCTCCCACTCTTTCCTGCCCTCCTGTGCAGCAGAGGCACCTCTGGTGCCATGGACTTGGCTGCTGTTGCCTTCCCCTGATGAGTCATCTACCCCAACAGTATCCAAGGTGGTATATCTGTTTTGGAGGGAGATGACCACAGAGGACCCCTGCACTACCTTCCTTCCACTGCTCTGCCTGATGTTTACCCATTCCCTATCTGCCTGTGTAATCTTTACCTGCGGTGTTACTAACTTACTAAAAAAGTGCTATTCACAACTTCCTCAGCATCACGGATGCTCCAGAGTGAATCCATGCGCAGCTCGTGTTCCTGATTTCCCACATAGCACAGTAGGAGCATGACACGGGTCTGGGCTTTCCTGCCATGACTTAACCCTTAGATTAACTTAATTCGTAACAACGCCAAAGGTTTCTTACTGATAAGAAAAAGAAAAAAGATAAAGAAAAGAAAAACTACTCACCAATCAATCAGCCAATCACTTAACCTCCTGGCTGTGACATCACACTTCAATTATTTTTACTTCTTTTTTACTTTTGACCCTACACCAGCTGCAGCTCACTGCTCCTCCCCAAACTGCCACCGACCTGGGACCACCACTGGGCCTTTATAGGCCACTGCTCGCTCCTCACTCTCCTCCCCAAGCACCTGTGTCTCAGCTTCTCTGCCCCCATTCATCATTTGCTCAGCTCTATAGTGAGCCAGTTTGGCCTGCAAAAGAAAGCATGGTTGGTGTGTACCACTGTGATGATGCATGAGAAATGAGTGCCCAAGTATTTGTATGTGACATGCAGCTGCAAGTGTGAGACAAAAGGGAGCCTCCATTGCAAGAACACACATAAGAAGAGGCATGAACAATGAAATGCAGCTTGAGTGATTAAACAGTGAGTATGGGAAATAAGAGCACATTGAAGGAGACTCACAGATGCAAGGTCAGCAGTTGGTGGAAGAGGTACTCGCTTTCATAAACCTCTTTCTGCATTGCACAGGTGTCCTCACATATATGGAGGTGCCTGACACCTCCCCTGCAATCTCCCTCCATGCATTATATACTGACAGTCTGCCAGGTCTCCCCACATCAGGAAACAATATTCTTCTTCTGTCCTCCACACCATCCATCAGTGTCTCCAGCTCCATATCAGTAAACCTGTTGGCTCTCCTTGCACCTCCTACACCAGCCATCCTTCCAAACTCCTTCCCCCCCTCAGGGCCTCATTGCAAACTCTGCCCTTTAAAAAGGCCAGAGAGCAGCTGGCTTGTTAGAAACCCTTACCTGCATGCTGAATTTCTCAGTGGTAATTACGCTCCAATTAAGACAGTCACACCACTAAAAAAAATCCACTTTGGAAGAGTTCCTTAGCGCTCAAACCCATTTTTTCACTTTTGGAGCTGAAAATGGTTTGGGCCAGCCTCGAAAAAATGTTGGTGCTAATGGCCCCAAAAAGTCAGGGGGAGCACCAGCTTTCCAGCGGTGCTGAATTTCGGCCTCGGAACCTTTATCCACTGCAAATACGCCCATGCTATTGGAGGGGGAGAGGTCCATGGAAGGGAATTTCCACAGCTCCAGCCTCCTTTCTACCAAGCAATCTGAACATGTGGAGGAACCTTGCATTTAGATCACCTTGGGGTGGAAGTGCGTTCAGCGGACTTTCCTAGCCAGAGTCCTGGCAATTAAGATCCCAGAAATGGTCCCCATGACTTTTCCAGATCAGCTCCCATTCTACATAGTTACATAGTATTACATAGTATTTACAGCACAGAAACAGACCATTCAGCCCAACAGGTCCATGTCAGTGTTTATGCTCCACACGAGCCTCCTCCCACCCATCTTCACCTAACCCCATCAAACATAACCTTTTATTCCTTTCTCTCTTATGTGTTTATCTAGCTTCCCCTTAAATATATCGATGTTAGTCGCTTCAGCTATTCTTTGTGGTAACAACTTCTACATTCTAACCACTTACCAGATAAAAAAGCCTCCTGAATTCCCTTTGGATTTATTAGTGACGATCTTACATTTAAGGCCCATTGTTCTGCTATTGCCAGCAAGTGGAAATATTTTCTTGACATCTACCTTATCAAACCCTTTCATAATTTAAAGACCTCTATCATGCCATCCCTCAATCTTCCCTTTCCAGAGAAAAGAGCCCCGGCCTCTTCAATTTTTCCTGACAGTGAAAACCTCTCAGTTCTGGTATCATCCCAGTAAATCATTTTTGCACCTTATCCAGTGCCTCTGGATACTTTTTATAATGATACAGCACAGAAGGAAGCCCATCGTGTCTCTGCCAGCTCTTTGATAGAGCTATCCCATTAATCCCACTCCCCTGCTCATAAGAACATAAGAACATAAGAATTAGGAACAGGAGTAGGCCATCTAGCCCCTCGAGCCTGCTCCGCCATTCAACAAGATCATGGCTGATCTGGCCGTGGACTCAGCTCCACTTACCCGCTCGCTCCCCATAAACCTTAATTCCCTTATTGGTTAAAAATCTATCTATCTGTGATTTGAATACATTCAATGAGCTAGCCTCAACTGCTTCCTTGGGCAGGGAATTCCATAGATTCACAACCCTCTGGGAGAAGAAATTCCTTCTCAACTCGGTTTTAAATTGGCTCCCCCATATTTTGAGGCTGTGCCCCCTAGTTCTAGTCTCCCCGACCAGTGGAAACAACCTCTCTGCCTCTATCTTGTCTATCCCTTTCATTATTTCAAATATTTCTATAAGATCACCCCTCATCCTTCTGAACTCCAACGAGTAAAGACCCAGTCTACTCAATCTATCATCATAAGGTAACCCCTGCATCTCCGGAATCAGCCTAATGAATCGTCTCTGTACCCACTCCAAAGCTAGTATATCCTTCCTTAAGTAAGGTGACCAAAACTGCATGCAGTACTCCAGGTGCGGCCTCACCAATACCTTGTACAGTTGCAGCAGGACCTCCCTGCTTTTGTACTCCATCCCTCTCGCAATGAAGGCCAACATATCATTCACCTTCCTGATTACCTGCTGCACCTGCAAACTAACTTTTTGGGGTTCATGCACAAGGACCCCCAGGTCCCTCTGCACCTCAGCATGTTGTAATTTCTCCCCATTCAAATAATATTCCCTATTACTGTTTTTTTTTCCAAAGTGGATGACCTCACATTTTCCGACATTGTATTCCTTCTGCCAAACCTTAGCCCATTCGCTTAACCTATCTCAATCTCTTTGCAGCCTCTCTGTGTCCTCTACACAACCCGCTTTCCCACTAATCTTTGTGTCATCTGCAAATTTTGTTACACTACACTCCGTCCCCTCTTCCAGGTCATCTATGTACATTGTAAACAGTTGTGGTCCCAGCACCGATCCCTGTGGCACACCACTAACCACCGATTTCCAACCCGAAAAGGACCCATTTATCCCGACTCTGCTTTCTGTTAGCCAGCCAATTCTCGATCCATGCTAATACATTTCCTCTGACTCCGCGTACCTTTATTTTCTGCAGTAACCTTTTGTGTGGCACCTTATCGAATGCCTTTTGGAAATCTAAATACACCACATCCATCGGTACACCTCTATCCACCATGCTCGTTATATCCTCAAAGAATTCCAGTAAATTAGTTAAACATGATTTCCCCTTCATGAATCCATGTTGCGTCTGCTTGATTGCACTATTCCTATCTTGATGTCCCGCTATTTCTTCCTTAATAATAGCTTCAAGCATTTTCCCCACTACAGATGTTAAACTAACCGGCCTATAGTTACCCCATAGACCTGTAAATGTTTTCCCTTCAAGTATTTATCCAATTCTCTTTTGAAAGTTACTATTGAATCTGCTTCCACCACCCTTTCAGGCAGTGCATTCCAGATCACAACAACTCGCTGCATAAAACAATGTTTCCTCATGTTGCCTCTGGTTCTTTTGCCAATCACTTTAAAATTGTGTCCTCTGAACATAAGAATATAAGAAATAGGAGCAGGAGTAAGCCATTTGGCCCGTCGAGCCTGCTCCACCATTTAATAAGATCATGGCTGATCTGATCATGGACTCAGCTCCACTTCCCTGCCCGCTCCCCATAACCCTTGACTCCCTTACCGCTCAAAAATCTGTCTATCCCCACCTTAAATACGTTCAATGACCCAGCCTCCATTGCTCTCTGGGGCAGGGAATTCCATAGATTTACAACCCTCTGAGAGAAGAAATTCCTCCTCATTTCAGTTTTAAATGGGCAACCCCTTATTCTGAAACTATGCCTCTACATAAGAACATAAAACATAAGAAATAGGAGCAGGAATAGGCCATACGGCCCCTCGAGCCTGCTCCACCATTTAATATGATCATGGCTGATCAAATCATGGACTCAGGTCCACTTCCCTGCCTGCTCCCCATAACCCCTTATTCCCCTTTCGTTTAAGAAACTCTATTTCTGTCTTAAATTTATTCAATGTCCTAGCCTCCACAGCTCTCTGAGGCAGTGAATTCCACAGATTTACAACCCTCTGAGAGAAGAAATTTCTCCTCATCTCAGTTTTAAATGGACGGCCCCTTGTTCTAAGATTATGCCCCCTAGTTCTAGTCTCCCCTATCAGTGGAAACATCCTCTCTGCATCCACCTTATAAAGCCCCCTCATAATCTTATACGTTTCGATAAGATCACCTCTCATTCTTCTGAATTCCAATGAGTAGAGGCCCAACCTACTCAACCTTTCCTCATAAGTCAAACCCTTAATCTCCAGAATAAACCTAGTGAACCTTCTCTGAACTGCCTCCAAAGCAAATATATCCTTTCATAAATATGGAAGTCAAAACTGCATGCAGTATTCCAAGCGTGGCCTCACCAATGCCCTGTATAACTGTAGCAAGACTTCCCTGCTTTTATACTCCATCCCCTTTGCAATAAAGACCAAGATTCCATTGTCCTTCCTGATCACTTGCTGTGCCTGCATACTATCCTTTTGTGTTTCATGCACAAGTACCCCCAGGTTCCGCTGTATTGCAGCACTTTGCAATCTTTCTCCATTTAAATAATAACTTGCTCCTTGATTTTTTTCTGCCAAAGTGCATGACCTCACACTTTAAACATTATACTCCATCTGCCAAATTTTTGCACACTCACTTAGTCGGTCTATGGGCTAGAACCTCCACTTTTTTTGTATGCTTAACACCCACTTAACGCCCATTTTACCGCTGAAATGACATAAAATGTCCATATATCGAGACTCTGCCTTGGACTCAAGTCTCAACTCCATCCCGCAGCATGCAACCCGCCACAACCTCAATGAAACCCCAATGCTGCACGAGGTGGGAAAAGCCATAAAACAGCACAAGAACAACAAGGCTAGGGGAGCGGATGGAATCCCTGCTGAGGCGCTAAAATGTGGTGGAGAGGCGCTGTTGGCGCGGATACATGACCTCATCTCTCTCATTTGGAGGGAGGAGAGCATGCCAGGAGATCTCAGAGAATCAGTGATCGAGTCCGTTTTTAAAAAGGGGAACAAATCCGACTGCGGCAACTACAGGGGAATCTCCCGACTATCAACCACTGGGAAGGTTATCGCTAGAGTCCTCCTCAACCGTCTTCTCCCTGTGGCCGAGGAGCTCCTCCTGGAGTCACAGTGCAGATTTCGTCCCCTACGGGGTACAACGGACATGATCTTTGCAGCATGACAACTGCAAGAAAAATACAGGGAGCAGCGCCAGCACTTATACATGGCCTTTTTCGATCTTCCAAAGGCCTTTGACACTGTCGACCGTGAGGACTTATAGAAACATAGAAACATAGAAAATAGGTGCAGGAGTAGGCCATTCGGCCCTTCTAGCCTGCACCGCCATTCAATGAGTTCATGGCTGAACATGCAACTTCAGTACCCCATTCCTGCTTTCTCACATACCCCTTGATTCCCCTAGTAGTAAGGACTTCATCGAACTCCTTTTTGAATATATTTAGTGAATTGGCCTCAACAACTTTCTGTGGTAGAGAATTCCACAGGTTCACCACTCTCTGGGTGAAGAAATTCCTCCTCATCTCGGTCCTAAATGGCTTATCCCTTATCCTTAGACTGTGTCCCCTGGTTCTGGACTTCCCCAACATTGGGAACATTCTTCCTGCATCTAACCCCGTCAGAATTTTAAACGTTTCTATGAGGTCCCCTCTCATTCTTCTGAACTCCAGTGAATACAAGCCCAGTTGATCCAGTCTTTCTTGATACGTCAGTCCCGCCATCCCGGGAATCAGTCTGGTGAACCTTCGTTGCACTCCCTCAATAGCAAGAATGTCCTTCCTCAGGTTAGGAGACCAAAACTGTACACAATACGCCAGGTGTGGCCTCACCAAGGCCCTGTACAACTGTAGCAACACCTCCCTGCCCCTGTACTCAAATCCCCTCGCTGTGAAGGCCAACATGCCATTTGCTTTCTTAACCGCCTGCTGTACCTGCATGCCAACCTTCAATGACTGATGTACCATGACACCCAGGTCTCTTTGCACCTCCCCTTTTCCTAATCTGTCACCATTCAGATAATAGTCTGTCTCTCTGTTTTTACCACCAAAGTGGATAACCTCACATTTATCCACATTATACTTCATCTGCCATGCATTTGCCCACTCACCTAACCTATCCAAGTCGCTCTGCAGCCTCATAGCATCCTCCTCGCAGCTCACACTGCGTTTTGGATGCCCCCGAAAGTTTGTCAACATCCTTCGCCTGTTCCACGACGACATGCAGGCCGTGATCCTTACCAGCGGTTCCATTACAGACCCAATCCACATCCGGACCAGGGTCAAACAGGGCTGCGTCATCGCTCCAACCCTCTTCTCAATCTTCCTCACTGCCATGCTCCACCTCACTGTCGACAATCTCCCCGCTGGAGTGGAACTAAACTACAGAACCTGTGGGAAGCTGTTTAACCTACGCTGCCTCAGGGCCAGGTCCAAGATCACACCAACCTCTGTCATTGAGCTGCAGTACATGGATGACGCCTGCGTCTGCTCACATTCTGAGGCTGAACTCCAGGATATAGTCGATGTATTCACCAAGGCATATGAAAGCATGGGCCTTACACTTAACATCGCCGGACAGCACTGCCCTCCAGTCATCAAGATTCACGTGTGGCTCTCGACAACGTGGACCGCTTCCCATACCTCGGGAGCCTCTTATCAACAAAGGCAGACATTGATGCGGAGATTCAACATCGTTCCCAGTGCGTCAGTGCAGCCTTCGGCTGCCTGAGGGAAAGAGTGTTCGAAGACCAGGCCCTCAAATGTACCACCAAGCTCATGGTCTACAGGGCTGTAGTAATACCCTCCTGTCTGGATCAGAGGCATGAATGATGTACAGAAGACACATCAAGTCGCTGGAGATATATCACCAACGATGTCTCCACAAGATCCTGCAAATCCCCTGGGAGGACAGATGCATCAACATCAGTGTCCTCGCTCAGGCTAAAATCCCCAGCATTGAAGCACTAACCACTCTCGATCAGCTTCGCTGGGCAGGCCACTTAGTTCGCATGCCAGACTCCCGAAGCAATTGCTCAACACGGAGCTCCTTCACGGCAAATGAGCCAAAGGTGGGCAGCGGAAGCGTTACAAGGACACCCTCAAAGCCTCCCTGATGAAGTGCGTCATCACCACTGACACCTGGGAGACCCTGGCCGAAGACCGCCCTAGGTGAAGAAAGTACATCCGGGAGGATGTTGAGCTCCTCGAATCTCAACGCTGCGAGTGTGAAGAGGTCAGGCACAGGCAGCGGAAGGAGCGTGTGGTAAATCAGTCCCACCCCCTTCCCCCGACGAATATCTGTCCCACCTGTGACAGAGTCTGTGGCTCTCGTGTTGGACTGTTCAGCCACCAAAGGACTCACTTTAGCAGTGGAGCAAGTCTTCCTCAATTTCGAGGGACTGCTTATGATGATGATGATCGCCCATTTTGGCACAAAATGGAAACTGGCGGGCATTTTTAGGAAACGTATCGCCGAGCGTTACTTTCCCCATGTGCTTAATGCCAGGAAAAGAAATTACCGCCCGCCCACCTTTTGGGGCGGAATCATCAGAATGGGCGAAATCAATGCCGATAATATCGCCCAGCGTTAGTTTCCGCACAGAATTAACGCCGAGATTCAATAATACCGCACGGCAATTTTTTTTGTCATAAAAAGCAAATTTGGCGAAACAAACGCCCAGGAGATCGCTCACCGTTACTTTCACCACCTCACACACATATCGCCCACAATATCGCTCGCCCAAAAAAAGTGAAACTGTTCTGAACTAAAGCCAGCGGTGTGGCTGCCATTTTTACAATCGCAGGTCGCTTCATTCAAAAGGCTGCTTCAACTTCGGTGGAGTTTGAATTGACTCTGGAGTTCTTCTCAGTTGAAGTGACCATCTCAACAGACATATTTTCATTCTCTGGACTATTGGGGGTTTACTCTAAGTTTATTTTAGTGAGAAATGATTGCTTCTGATCATTCGCTATTATACTTTCATTGCAATGGGGCCAGCCATTTCTCAGCCTGCATAGATTAATACACAGATGCTGCAGAGTGCAGATAGCTCAATGTGTGATGCACATCATTATGTCCCCAATTTAAGACATGCAAGAATGAGGAGGAGGTCCAGACCATACACACCCCGCACGTACAGGGAACAGAGGTCTTACCTCGACATCTCTGAGCACACCTGCCTTCGAGACTGCGCTTCCACAAGGTGGTGATCAATGAAATATGTGAGCTCATCAGGCCACAAATGCAGCCTGCCATCAGGACATCAGTGTCGGTCGAGGTCAAGGTCACTGCGGCACTGTCTTTCTACGCGTCCGGTTCATTTCAGGTCTCCGCGGTCGAGATTTTCCCCCTGTCTCACCATGCAACCCATCACTGCATTAGACAGGTCACAGAGGCCCTGTACGCGAGAAGGATGGACTTTATCAGCTTCCCCATGACCACGGAGGCTCAGACTGACAGGGCTGGAGCATTCTACCGCATTGCTAAGTTCCCCAGGGTGCAGGGAGCAATACAGTGCACTCACATCACCATGCGGGCACATTCTCAGGACCCGCAGTGTTTTTGTAACAGAAAAGGATTTCACTCCCTGTAAGTCCAACAAGTTGTCGACCACAATCAGATCATACCGGCAGTGAATGCCAAATGTCCGGGCACCTTTGATGAGGCTCACAACCTGCATGAAAGCGCTGTCTCTGACATCTTTAAGAGTCAGCCACAAGGACAATGCTGGATGCTTGGTGATAACCGATATGGCCTAGCCACCTGGCTGATGAGCCCCCTGCGTGACACCTACACCGAGACCGAGAAGCGATACAACCGGAGCCACAGAGACACATGCAATATGGTCCAGAAAATAATAACTGTGCTTAAGTAGCACTTCAGATGTCTGGACCACTCAGGAGGAGAGCTACAATACAACCCTGAGCAAGTAGGTAAATTCATGGTCGTGTGCTCCATGCTGCATAACCTGGCTATCAGGAGGGGCCAAAAATTGCCAGAAGGGACTGATGCTCCACCTCAGGAGAGAGAGGAAGAGGGGCTGGACGCTGACCTAGGGCCAGACAATCAGGCTGGCTATGCAACCATGTCCACGACCCCCTCCAGATCGCAGGAAACGGCCCATGGTGGCTACATAGCTGCAAGACTCTTATGTGAGGAGCTGATATCTGAACAATTTGCCTGAAAGAACGTTGATGTGAGTGACAACGCTGACACACTGCTGTGTGTGTGCAGCTCAGACATCAATGGTGCCCATCACCTTGGTGCCAGTTGAACTTAAGTTGTAACCCTTTCATGTTAAGGAATCACCAGTGTGTAACGGTCCAGCTATCTGAGACAATGCACAACAAGGTTATGTTCAATAACATTTTTTATACCAACATTGGTCTGAAATCATAAGTATCACAGGCAATAACACCCAACCCCCGCCCACATCCCACTTTTTCCACCATTGACATCAATCAAATGTTCAACATGTCCAGCAACACAGAATACAAATGCAAAGCAGGAGGGTGGTCCCCAGGCCCCATACATTACAACAAATTGCATACACCCAGGTGGAGATATAACACAGCCATTACCTGCAGACATGCCCCTCACTTTCCTTCCCCCCTCCCCTTCTTCTCCCCACCTCTACCCCTTCCCCTCCTTGCTCCACGGTGCCTGGTCGAGGAGCTCCTCAGGCGGTGCCTCATTGGGGGATGAAGGCAGATGCGTTGGTTGCACGGGTACGGGAGCGGGGGTTGCCGAGGGGACAACATTCTCTGATGCAGAAGCAGGATCTTGGTCCTTGCTCTCATTTGTCGTTCGCAGTGGTGGTGCGGAACCTAGGGGAGGAGTGCTGCACTCTGGACCACTGGGAGGCCTGTGCCAGTAGTGTTCCTGGCTATCACATCCAGGACCTCCGCCATCCACGGACTGTACATAAGATCATAAGAACATAAGAAATAGGAGCAGGAGTAGGCCATATGGTCCCTTGAGCTTGCTTCACCATTTAATACGATCATGACTGATCCGATGTCATGATACTCAGTCATGGTGCTCAGCTGTCAGGATATGCCCCCCAATGCTTCGACGAGCTGGTCACCAATGTCTACAGTCCTCCTAGACAACTGTACCATCTCTCCGCTGTCATGTCGCGCTGTGGAACAGACCTGCCGCGTCCACGAGGCCTCCGCTGGGTCGGCACCGTCCTGGGGACAAATGGGGTGCCCTGTGGCGAGGTGCTTGGGGCCGGTACCTCCAGAGTGGAGGCGGGAATGATCGGAGGACCACTAGATGGCCTTGGGGTGGAATGACTTCTGGAGTGTGGCGATGCAGGTTCCTCGAAGTCCACGCTCTCATCCATGGGGAACAGACCCAGCGGATTGACGGGCGAGAATCGGAGCTCCTCTGCACCAGATGTAGTAGGATTGTCCACTGACTCCTCCCCCGTGCCCCCACTTTCTGGCCTCTATGGTCTTGCCTGGGGCCTTGCTGCTGGCTGAGCTGCAAAACACAAATTAGCTTATTGGAGGAGAAGGTGGTGCTAGGGTCACAAGGTGAGTCGAACACTACACACAGCACATGCACGACAAAAGCACCACCGCTCTCAAAATCATCACAGACATCACATTTCATAACCATCAACACATTTGCAGTGCAACGATTTTCATTAGGCCAGCATTATTTCTATGACAATTTTAGAAATCAACTATCATCTCTGACTGGTCGGACATGAGTGGGTGTGGCTTCTAAAGCAAATGGCATGTTGGCCTTCATAGCGAGGGGATTTGAGTACAGGGGCAGGGAGGTGTTGCTACAATTGTACAGGGCCTTGGTGAGGCCACATCTGGAGTATTGTGTACAGTTTTGGTCTTCTAACTTGAGGAAGGACATTCTTGCTATTGAGGGAGTGCAGCGAAGATTCACCAGACTGATTCCCGAGATGGTGGGACTGACCTATCAAGAAAAACTGGATCAACTGGGCTTGTATTCACTGGAGTTCAGAAGAATGAGAGGGGACCTCATAGAAACGTTTAGAATTCTGACGGGTTTAGACAGGTTAGATGCAGGAAGAATGTTCCCAAATGTTGGGGAAGTCGAGAACCAGGGGTCACAGTCTAAGGATAAGGGATAAGCCATTTAGGACCAAGATGAGGAGAAACTTCTTCACCCAGAGAGTGGTGAACCTGTGGAATTCTCTACCACAGAAAGTAGTTGAGGCCAATTCACTAAATATATTCAAAAGGGAGTTAGATTAAGTCCTTACTACTAGGGGGATCAAGGGGTATGGCGAGAAAGCAGGAATGGGGTACTGAAGTTGCATGTTCAGCCATGAACTCATTGAAACGCGGTGCAGGCTAGAAGGGCTGAATGGCCGACTCCTGCACCTATTTTCTATGTTTCTATGTTTCTATTGACTTTACATTTCACAATGGTGTAAGCTTTACTCACGTGGCATCACTTCAGGGTCTGCAGTTGCATCTGTGGCTGTCCGGGGATGCTTCCGTAAGAGTGCGAGCACCCGCTTCTCCATCTCAGTGATGTCACTGGGGACTAGTGTCCCCCCAACCGTTCGCCTCTGCACAGACCTCATCGTTGAAAGCTTCTTCTGTAAAAGGTGACAGGACGACATGGCATGAGATCATTGCATGATATCAATGCTAGGTACTGTCACAGAGACTGATACAACACATACCTGACACATGTAATCATGATTATTATGAAAATGACCATTCTTTACCTAAAGACGTGCACCGTGACCGCAGGCTTTGAGTAAAACATTCCCGGTAAAAGTGCAAGACCTCACATCTGCTGATAGTCACTCATGACTGTTATAAATCAAATTCTATAAATACATAAGTTCATGTAAATCAACGTAATACTTACTCTTGCGGATCCCACAAGGTCGTTCCATCGTTTGCGGCTTTGGTTGCCCTCACGAACTTCGTTGGTCGCCGATAAGACCACCTCTGCTATCTCAGTCCATATCTTCCGGTACACCTTGGGGTGGGCTTCCCATGCCTTCCCTGTGTCAGATCATCCCAGCGTGACTCGACCTCCTGCAGGAGGGAGGCATTTGCCTCGTCCGAGAGCCTCCTGACCCTTTTTTGCCCTCCAATGTGCTCCTCTCCCACTTCACTACTCTCTCCAGCATCAGTCTCCACAGCGTCCTGTGATGCCTCCTCCTCTCCCTCCATTATCGGCCAAATTCGGGCAAATATGTGGCTGATAGCAGCTAATTTTTCTTTCCCTACTTGCTGTGAAGCTCTAAAGTCTCCCTTCTTCCTCCCAAAGCAGGCACACCACACCCAGACACGTCTCCAGTCCCTCTGAGCTCCCTCTCTCTCTGTCTCTTCTTCTGCGCAGGTCGCTTTTATATATATAAACTTGTATTTACTCTGTACAGCCACCAGAGGGCTCATCCCCTGGAGTCCCAAAGGATCCCATTATCCCTTGGGAGCACAGGTATTTAAGGAGGCTTCACAGGTTGGAGAGGCACTCTGGAGACCTGCAATAACAGACTAAGGTCACACTTTACTTTGAGCTCACAGTGTTCAGTCTGACTCTTTCTCCCACATAACAACTGGCAATGAAATACAGATAGCAAACCCAAAGATGCAGAGAACAGTGGTCATCCTGGAGAAATTCTCAGAGGGAGATGATTGGGAAACTTTTGTGGAGCGATTCGACCAATAATTTGTAGCCAACGAGCTAGATGGGGAAGAGAACACTGCCAAACAAAGGGCGATCCTCCTCACCGTCTGTGGGGCTCCAACATATGGCCTCATGAAGAATCTGCTCACTCCAGCGAAACCCACGGAGAAATCGTACGACGATTTGTGCACACTGGTCCGAGAGCATTTGAACCCGAAGGAAAGTGTTCTGATGGTGAGGTACCGGTTCTACACCAACAAAAGGTCTGAAGGCCAGGAAGTGGCGAGTTATGTCGCCGAGTTAAGACAGCTTGCAGGACATTGCGAATTTGAAGGACATTTGGAGCACATGCTCAGAGGCTTTTTCGTACTTGGCATTGGCCACGAAACCATACTTCGCAAACCTTTTACTGCAGAGACCCCAACCTTGAGTAAGGCCATAGCAATAGCCCAGGCGTTCATTGGCACCAGTGACAATACGAAGCAAATCTTCCAGCACACAAGTGCTGCTACAAGTACTGTGAACAAAGTGATGTTGTTTTCGAATCGTAACGTACAGGGCAGGTCACACATACCTGCAGCTGCACGTCCGCAGATGACTCAGAGTCCACCATTAAGGGTGATGAATGAAAGGCCATTAACACCTTGTTGGCGCTGCGAGGGTGATCATCATTTCCATTCATGCCGATTCAAAGGATACGTTGGTAATGGCTGTGGAACAATGGGACACCTCCAACGAGTGTGCAGGCAAGCTGCAAATCCTGTTAAACCTGCAAACCACCATGTTGCAGAGGAGGACAGATCCACGGAGGATCACGACGTACCAGAGCCTCAGACCGAGGAGCAGAGGTACATGGGGTGCACACATTCACCACGAATTGTCCCCCGATATTGCTGAATGTTGAACTAAATGGACTCCTGGTGTCAATGGAGCTGGATACAGGTGCGAGCCAGTCGATCATGGGCAAAAAGACTTTCAAAAGATTGTGGTGCAACAAGGCCTCAAGGCCAGTCTTAACTCCAGTTCGCACGAAATTAAGAAATTACACAAAAGAATTGATTCCTTAAATCGGCAATGCTACCGTAAAGGTCTCCTACGATGGAGTGGTGCACAAGCTATCACTCTGGGTGGCACCGGGCGATGGTCCCACGCTGCTCGGCAGGAGCTGGCTTGGAAAGATACGCTGGAACTGGGATGACATCCGAGCGCTATCGCCCGCTGACGACACTTCGTGTGCCCAGGTCTTCAACAAATTTCCTTTGCTGTTCGAACCAGGCATCGAAAATTCCAAGGAGTAAAAGTGCAGATCCACCTAATTTCGGGGGCGCAACCCATCCATCACAAGGTGAGAGCAGTACCGTAAATGATGAGAGAAAGGGTAGAAATTTGAGCTAGACTGGCTGCAAAGAGAGGGCATCATTTCATCGATCGATTTCAACGAGTGGGCCAGTCCAATCGTTCCTGTCCTCAAAGGAGACAGCACCGTCAGAATCTGTGGTGATTACAAAGTAACTATCAATCGTTTCTCCCTGCAGGACCAATACCCACTACCAAAGGCTGACAACCTCTTTGCAATGCTGGCAGGAAGAAAGACGTTCACGAAGCTGGATCTGACTTCAGCCTACATGACGCAGGAACTGGAGGAATCATCGAAGGCACTCACCTGCATCAACACGCACAAAGGTCTTTTTATTTATAACAGATGTCCGTTTGAAATCTGATCAGTGGCAGCGATATTCCAGAGAAACATGGAAAGCTTACTGAAGGCGGTCATGCACATCGTGGGCTTCCAGGACGACATATTTTTTTCACAGGCCGCGAGTTCAGCAGCCGGAAGGTGCGTTGCTGACGCGCGAGTCCGGGGTCGGCGAGAGGCCTATAAAGGCCCAACTTGTGCAGCTACAGGGAGAAGGCAAAAAAGAAGTAGAAAGAAATAGAAAGGTGACATCACAGCCAAGGGGGTAAGTGATTGGCTGGTGATTGGTAAGTAGTTTTTCTTTTTTCTTTTCTATATCAGTGAGTAACATTTAGCATTGTTGTTGCCAATTTATGTATATCTAAGGGTTAAGTCATGGCAGGAGAGCTAGGACACGTGTTATGCTCCTCCTGTACGATGTGGGCAGTCAGGGACGCCTCCGGTGGCCCTGACGACTACGTGTGTGGGAAGTGTATCTGCCTCCAGGTCCTTACGAACCGCGTTGCGGAACTGGAGCTGTGGGTGCATTCACTCTGCTGAGAATGACATGAATAGCACGTTTAGTGAGTTGGTCTTACTGCAGGTAAAGGGTACACAGCCAGATAGGGAATGGAAGACCAACATAAAGAGCAGTGCAAGGAAGGTAGTGCAGGGATCCTCTGCGGTCATCCCCCTGCAAAACAGATACACCGCTTTGAGTTCTGTTGAGGGGGATGACTCATCAGGGGGGAGGAGCAGCAGCCAAGTTCATGGCACCATGGCTGGCTCTGCTGCACAGGAGGGCAGGAAAAAGAGTGGGAGAGCGATAGTGATAGGGGATTCAATTGTAAGGGGAATAGATAGGCGTTTCTGCGGCCGCAACCGAGACTCCAGGATAGTATGTTGCCTCCCTGGTCCAAGGGTCAAGGATGTCTTGGAGCGGGTGCAGGACATTCTGAAAAGGGAGGGTGAACAGTCAGTTGTCATGGTGCATATCGGTACCAACGATATAGGTAAAAAACGGGATGAGGTCCTACGAGGCGAATTTAGGGAGCTAGGAGCTAAATTAAAAAGTAGGACCTCAAAAGTAGTAATCTCAGGATTGCTACCAGTGCCACGTGCTAGTCAGAGTAGGAATTGCAGGATAGCTCAGATGAATACGTGGCTTGAGGAGTGATGTAGAAGGGAGGCATTCAAATTCCTGGGACATTGGAACCGGTTCTGGGGGAAGGTGGGACCAGTACAAACCGGACGGTCTGCACCTGGGCAGGTCCGGAACCAATGTGCCAGGAGGAGTGTTTGCCAATGCTGTTGGGGAGGAGTTAAATTAATATGGCAGGGGGATGGAAACCTATGCAGGGAAACAGAGGAAAATAAAAAGGAGGCAGAAGCAAAATATAGAAAGGAGAATAGTAAAAGTGGTGGGCAGATAAACCCAAGGCAAAAAGCAAAAAGGGCCACATTATAGCAAAATTCTAAAGGGGCAAAGTGTGTTAAAAAAACAAGCCTGAAGGCTCTGTGCCTCAATGTGAGGAGTATTCGGAATAAGGTGGATGAATTAACTGCGCAGATAGCAGTTAACGGATACGATGTGATTGGCATCACGGAGACATGGCTCCAGGGGGACTAAGGCTGGGAACTCAACATCCAAAGGTATTCAACATTTTGGAAGGATAGACAGAAAGGAAAAGGAGGCGGGGTGGCGTTGCTGGTTAAAGAGGAAATCAATGCAATTGTAAGGAAGGACATTAGCCTGGATGATGTGGAATCGATATGGATGGAGCTGCGGAATTCCAAAGGGCAGAAAACGCCAATGGGCATTGTGTATAGACCACCAAATAGAAGTAGTGAGGTTGGGGACAGCATCAAACAAGAAATAATGGATGTGTGCAATAAAGGTACAACAGTAATCATGAGCGACTTTAATTACACATTGATTGGGCTAACCTAACTGGTAGCAATGCGGTGGAGGAGGATTTCCTGGAGTGTATTAGGGATGGTTTTCTAGACCAATATGTCGAGGAACCAACCAGGGAGCTGGCCATCCTCGACTGGGTATTGTGTAATGGGAAGGGACTAATTAGCAATCTTGTTGTGCGAGGCCCCTTGGGGAAGAGTGACCATAATGTGGTAGAATTCCTTATTAAGATGGAGAGTGACAAAGTTAATTCGGAAACTAGGGTCCTGAACTTAAGGAAAGGTAACTTTGACGGTATGAGGCGTGAATTGGCTAGAATAGACTGGCAAACGATACTAAAAGGGTTGATGGTGGATAAGCAATGGCAAACATTTAAAGATCACATGGATGAACTTCAGCAAATGTACATTCCTGTCTGGAGTAAAAATAAAACTGGGAAGGTGGCTCAACCATGGCTAACAAAGGAAATTAAGGATAGAGTTAAAGCCAAGGAAGAGGCATATAAATTGGCTATAAAAAAGCAACAAACCTGAGGACTGGGAGAAATTTAGAATTCAACAGAGGAGGACTAAGGGTTTAATTAAGAGGGGGAAAATAGAGTACGAGAGGAAGCTTGCTGGGAATATAAAAACTGACTGCAAAAGCTTCTATAAATATGTGAAGAGAAAAAGATTAGTAAAGACAAACGTAGGTCCCTTGCAGTCGGATTCAGGTGAATTTATAATGGGGAACAAAGAAATGGCAGACCAATTGAACCAATGCTTCGGTTCTGTCTTCACAAAGGAAGACACAAATAACCTTCCTAAGGTACTAGGGGACAGTGGGTCTAGTGAGAAGGAGGAACTGAAGGATATCCTTACTGGCGGGAAATTGTGTTCGGGAAATTGATGGGATTGAAGGCCGATAAATCCCCGGGGCCTGATCGTCTGCATCCCAGAGTGCTCAAGGAAGTGGCCCTGGAAATAGTGGATGCATTGGTGATCATTTTCCAACAGTCTGTCGACTCTGGGTCAGTTCCCATGGACTGGAGGGTAGCTAATGTAACACCACTTTAAAAAAAAGGAGGGAGAGAAAAAACGGGTAATTATAGACCGGTTAGCTTGACATCAGTAGTGGGAAAAATGTTGGAATCGATCATGAAGGGCAAAATAGCAGTGCATTTAGAAAGCGGTAACAGGATCGGATCAAGTCAGCATGGATTTATGAAAGGGAAATCATGCTTGACGAATCTTCTGGAATTTTTTGAGGATGTGGACAAGGGAGAACCAATGGATGTGGTGTATTTGGACTTTCAGAAGGCTTTTGACAAGGTCCCGCACATGAGATTGTTGTGCAAAATCAAAGCACACGGTATTGGGGGTAATATATTGACGTGGATTAGGAACTGGTTGGCAGACAGGAAGCAGAGAGTTGGGATAAACGGGTCCTTTTCAGAATGGCAGGCAGTGACTAGTGGAATGCCGCAGGGCTCAGTGCTGGGACCCCAGCTCTTTACAATATACATTAACGATTTGGATGAAGGAATTGAGTGTAATATCTCCAAGTTTGCAGATGACACTAAATTGGGTGGCGGGGTGAGCTGTGAGGAGGACGCTAAGAGGCTGCAGGATGACTTGGACAGGTTAGGTGAGTGGGCAAATGCATGGCAGATCAGTATAATGTGGATAAATGTGAGGTTATCCATTTTGGGGGCAAAAACACGAAGGCAGAATATTATCTGAATGGTGGCAGACTAGGAAAAGTGGAGGTACAACGAGACCTGGGTGTCATGTTTCATCAATCACTGAAAGTGGGCACGCAGGTACAGCAGGTGGTAAAGAAGACAAATGGTATGTTGGCCTTCATAGCTAGGGGATTTGAATATAGAAGCAGGGAGGTCTTACTGCAGTTGTACAGGGCCTTAGTGAAGCCTCACCTGGAATATTGTGTTCAGTTTTGGTCTCCTAGTGTGAGGAAGGACATTCTTGCTATTGAGGGAGTGCAGCGAAGGTTCACCAGACTGATTGCAGGGATGGCTGGGCTGTCATATGAGGAGAGACTGGATCAACTGGGCCTTTATTCACTGCAGTTTAGAAGAATGAGAGGGGTCTCATAGAAACATAAAAGATTCTGATGGGACGGGACAGGTTAGATGCGGAAAGAATGTTCCCGATGTTGGGAAAGTCCAGAACCAGGGGTCACAGTCTTAGGATAAGGGGTAGGCCATTTAGGACCGAGATGAGGAGAAACTTCTTCACTCAGAGAGTTGTTAACCTGTGGAATTCCCTACCTTAGAGAGTTGTTGATGCCAGTTCATTGGATATATTCAAAAGGGAGTTAGATGTGGCCCTTACAGCTAAAGGGATCAAGGGGTATGGAGAGAAAGCAGGAAAGGGGTCCTGAGGGAATGATCAGCCATGATCTTATTGAATGGTGGTGCAGGCTCGAAGGGCCAAATGGCCTAATCCTGCACCTATTTTCTATGTTTCTATGTTTCTATTTAGGCAAACCAGTGTTTTATGAAGGTTTAATATAACTTCCTTGCTTTTATACACTATTCCTCTATTAATAAAGCCAAGGGTCCCATATTTGTTTTTAACAGACTTCAACTTGTCCTGCCAGCATCAAAGATTTGTATATATACTTCCTCAGATCTCTCTGTTCCTGCACCTGCTCTAATATTGTGCCATTTAGTTCATATTGACTCTCCTCATTCTTCCTTCCAAAATGTATCACTTCACACTTCTCTGCATTAAATTTCATCTGCCATGTGTCTGCCATGTCTTCCTGTCTATATGGAGACCAAAACTGTTCATGGTACTCCAAGTGTGGTTTAACCAAGGTTCTATACAGGTGTTAAATAACTTCTCTGCTTATCAATTATATCCATCTAGAAATGAACCCCAGTGCTTTGGTTACTTTCTTATGGCCTTATTAACCTGCATCACCACTTTTAGTGATTTGTGTATCTGTACCTCTAAATCCCTCTGTTCCTCTATTCCATCTAGACATTTATTTTCCTCAGTGTAAGCTGCCTCCTTATTCTTCCTACCAAAAAGTACCACCCCACATAAAGGGCGGGGATAATTTTCAATCCTGCGCCTTCTGGGGCACCCTAATCACCAGATATCCCAAAATGGCCATCTAGCCCTGCTTTACTCACCATCTCCTGTGGTAGGTATTCTAGATGGGCCTGTGTTGTGCGGGCATGCAAAATAACATGGCATGTTATTGAGGTGACCTCCCCTGCTCCTGTATGCTCTGACAGGTAAGGAGTGGAGATCATTGGCATTCAGTGCACCATATTTCCACAGGCAGTCCGAGACCAAGGATTTTCAGCCCTGTTGTACTTTGGCCAACAAGTGCTCGGAATTTAATTTTGGATAACTATTAAATTATCTTCAGTACATAACCTAGTATGGCACTTCAGCACAATACTGAGGGAGTGCTGCATTGCCAGAGGTGTGGTTTGTCAGGTCAGACGTTAAACCAAGGCTCCATCTGCACATTCAACTGGTAACAGTCTCCCTGAAGTCCCAGCCATCACAGAAGCCAATCTTCAGTGTCCTGTATGTACTTTTGGGATCACTAGCCACTAGATGGCGTCACTGTTGGAGGCCATTGGGTTGCATGCACGTGTGTGCGGCTCAAGTATAAAAGGCCAGCCATTTTGTATATTAGTCACTTTGGGCCTTAATAAAGCAGAGCCAAGGTCATACCTCTTGGAATTAAACAGTACTCAGTCTAACAGTTATTGCATACACAACATTTGGCGACGAGGCAACAAGAACCTTTGCATGCAAAATTGAGCACAATTGGACTGTTGGAGCGATTCGTGGAAGGAGAAGATTCGGCAGACTTTGTAAGATGTTTGAGCCAGTTCTTCGTGGCCAACAAAATGGAGGAGGTCAGCGACACAGATCGGCACCGGGCAGTGTTCCTCATGGTTTGCGGTCCAAAAATTTATGGTCTGATAAAGAATCTACTCCTGCCTGTGAGTCCAACAGAGAAGATGTATGAAGAATTGTGTACACTGGTACATGACCACCTTAAGCCAGGTGAAGCCATCATCATCTCGAGATACAGATTTTACACTCACGTTCGCTCAGAGGGCCAGAATGCAGCGGAATTCGTTGCCGACCTGAGACATCTAGCAGGACCTTGTAAGTTCGGGGCTGTGTTGGTAGACATGCTGCGGGACTTCTTTGTAATCGGCATCAACCACGAGGTGATCCTGCATAAACTACTGGCGGTGGAGACATAGGACTTGTACAGGGCCATCACAATTGCTCAGTCATGCATGACGACGGATAGAAGTCTAAAGCAGATATCAGTGAAAAACCGAAACTCGGCAAGTACTGTAAATATGATTGATTCGGTATTTGGCAGAGTGGCACATGGCAGGGCCTACCTGACTGCTGCCCAAAGTCCACCAGCGGGAATGCATCCGATTTCTCCGTGTTGGCGTTGTGGGAGAAATCACCGGCACCAGCAGTGCCAATTTAAGCAATATAGTTGCAAAGGCTATCTGAGAGTGGGGCATCTCCAGCGCAAGTGTCCACAGATGAGCAAGCGTGCTGTGACACAACACGTGGAGGATGATGGTCAGACTAGTGGGGATTTGGATACGTAATCCGAGATACCAGAGGAAGAAGTATATGGACCGTACTCATTCCTAACTAAGAGCAAACCGATAATGATCAATGTGAAATTTAATGGGTCACCAGTATCGATGGAACTGGTCACGGGGGCGAGTCAATCGATAATGAGCCAGAGGGCATTCGACAAGCTGTGGGATACTAAGGCTGTGAGCTCCAGGCTGAGTCCAATCAATGCCAAGTTGCACACGTACACCAAAGAACTCATAATGATGATTGGCAGTGCCCCAATTAAAGTGTTTTATGACGATGAGATTCACGAGTTGCCGCTATGGATTGTCCCAGGCAATGACCCAATGCTGTTCGGCAGGAACTGGCTTGAAAAAATCAGATGCGATTGGAACAACATCAAGGCATTGTCATCGGAGAAAGATACATGTGCCCAAGTACTGAGCAAGTTCACCTCGCTGTTCGAACTAGGCATCGGCAACTTCACGGGAGCCAAGATGCAGATCCACGTGGACTCGGGTGCAAGGGGTATGGAGAGAAAACAGGAACGGGGTACTGAAGGAATGATCAGCCATGATCTTATTGAATGGTGGTGCAGGCTCGAAGGGCCGGATGGCCTACTCCTGCACCAATTTCTATGTTTCTATATTTCTCAGACCCGTCTATCATAAAGCTCAGGCAGTTCCGTATATGATGAAGGAGAAGGTCGAAATCGAACCGGACAGACTCCAATGTGGGGGGCATATCATCGGTTGAATTTAATAAATGGGCTAGCCCCATTGTTCCTGTGCTGAAAAGTGATGGCACAGTCAGAATCTGTGGAGACTACAAGGCTACGATCTACACGGTTTCAAAACAGGATCAGTACCCGTTACCAAAGGCTGATGACTTGTTTGAAATGCTAGCTGGGGGGAATTCGTTCACCAAACTGGACTTGATGTCGGCCTACATGACACAGGAGATGGTCGAGACGTCGAAGAGACTTACATGCATTAACACTCATAAAGGACTGTTCATTTATCACCGGTGCCCTTTTGGAATTCACTCGGCTGCAGCAATATTTCAGAGGAACATGGAGAGTCTACTGAAGTCCGTTCCCAGAACCGTCGTGTTCCAAGATGACATCCTGATCACAGGTCGTGACTCCGAGGAACATCTGAACAATGTGGAAGAGGTTTTACATCGTCTGGACAAAGGGGGACTCAGGCTGAAACGCTCGAAGTGCGTCTTCATGGCACCAGAGGTCGAATTCTTGGAAGGAAAATTGCTGCTGACAGCATCAGACCCACGGACACGAAAACCAAGGCCATCAAGAATGCACCCAAGCCGCAGAATGTGACGGAGCTGCATTCGTTCCTCGGTCTACTCAACTACTTCGGTAACTTCCGACCTAAATTGAGCACTTTATTAGAACCACTGCACATGCTGCTAAGAAAAGGTGACAACTGGGTGTGGGGCGTGTCTCAAGACAGAGCTTTTGAGAAAGCCACTACTCTGCTTTGCTCTAACAAGCTGCTGGTACATTATGACCCATGTAACCGTTTAGTATTGGCCTGTGATGCTTCATCATGTGGAATTGGTTGCGTACTCCAACAAGCTAATGAGTCGAGTAAACTTCAACCAGTCGCGCATGCTTCAAAAAGTTTGTCTAAAGCAGAAAGAGCCTACAGCATGGTAGAGAGTGAAGCACTAGCCTGTGTGTATGGGGTTAAAAAGATGCATCAGTACCTGTTTGGTCTTCGGTTTGAACTGGAGACAGATCACAAGCCGCTCATTTTACTGTTCTCCGAAAACAAAGGTATCAATACCAATGCTTCATCCCGCATCCAGAGGTGGGCGCTGACATTATCTGCCTATGATTATGTCATTCACCATAGACCTAGCACCGAGAATTGTGCCGATGCTTTGAGCTGTCTGCCGTTTCCCACACCGGAGGTGGAAACGCCACAACCGGCGGACCTATTGTTAGTTATGGATGATTTTGAGAGTGAAGGAACCCCTAATAAGACCTGGACCAGCCAGGACCCAATTTTATCGGTGGTGAACAGTTGCATCCTCAAAGGTGATTGGTCTGCCATACCCAAGCAAATGAGCGAGGAGACCAAACCTTACATTCGTTTCAAGGACGAACTGTCTATTCAATCGGATTGTATACTGTGGGGCAATCGTGTTGTTATGCCCAAGAAAGGGAGAGAGAAATTTGTACGTGAGCTACATAGCACTCATCCTGGCATTGTAATGATGAAAGCCATCGGCAGGTCTCATGTATGGTGGCCGGGAATTGACTCTGAGCTGGAATCATGTGTGCATCAGTGCAACACTTGCATGCAGCTCAGCAAAGCACCAGCGGAATCGCCGCTGAGTCTGTGGTCGTGGCCGTCCAAACCATGGTCCAGGATCCACATAGACTTTGCAGGTCCCTTCCTGGGGAAGATGTTTTTAGTTGTGGTGGATGCATATTCGAAGTGGATCGATATAATCATGTCATCCAGCACATCTACAGCGACCATTGAGAATCTCAGTGTCATGTTCGCGACACATGGTCTGCCTGACATCGTTGTTAGTGACAACCATCGTGCTTCACCAGTCAGGAGCTTCAAGAGTTCATGAAACTAAATGTTATCAAACATGTAAGGTCAGCACCGTTCAAACCTGCATCCAATGGGCAAGCAAAACGTGCTGTCCAAATCATAAAGCAGAGTAACCCAAGGGTCACTGCAGACCCGCCTGTCATGCATACTGCTTAGTTACAGGACAAGACCACACACGCTTACCTGGGTCTCACCTGCTGAACTAATGATGAAGAGAAGTCTTAAAACCAAGCTATCTCTTGTACACCCTGACTTGAATAATCATGTTGAATATAGAAACAAAGTCAGCAAGGGTATCACGATCACGCAGCTGTGTCACGCGATATTTCTGTAAATGATCCTGTATATGTTCTGAATTATTGTCAGGGTCCCACGTGGATCGCTGGTACTGTCATGGCCAAGGAGGACAACAGAGTATTTATTGTCAAGCTCAAAAATGGGCAAACATGCAGGAAACATATGGATCAGGCAAAGCTGCGACACACAGCCGAACCGGAACAGTCGGAGGAAGAGACAATCGACGATCAACCAACCTATCCCCAGTCATCAGAGGACTCAGTGGTCATCAGTCAATCGGGACTTTCAACCACTGACATGTTCAATGAAAATGGACTTTCAATCCCTGACATGGCCATTGCCACTCCCACCAGGTCAGCCACCCAGCCACCCAGCCACCAGTCACAACAGACTCTGAACACTCACCCAAGACTGGAGTTGAACTGAGACGGTCAACCTGGGAGCGTAAAACACCGGACACTCTCAATTTGTAAAAGACTATGTTAATATCTCAGAGGCGGGTATTGCCATGTATGTACTTTTGGGATCACTAGCCACTAGATGGCGTCACTGTTGGAGGCCATTGGGCTGCACGCACATGTGTGCAGCCCAAGTATAAAAGGCCAGCCATTTTGTATATTAGTCACTTTGGGCCTTAATAAAGCAGAGCTAAGGTCATACCTCTTGGAGTTAAACAGTACTCAGTCTAACAGTTATTTAATACATAACATTCAGCCAATTTGATTCACTCCACATGATATCAAGAAATGGCTGAGCGCACTGAATACAGCAAAGGCTATGGGCTTCAACAACATCCCGGCTGCCATGCTGAAGACATGTGTTCCAGAACTAGCCACGCCTCTAGCCAAGCTGTTCCAGTACAGCTACAACACTGGCATCTACCCTACAATGTGAAAAACTGCCCAGGTATGTCCTGTCCACAAAAAGCAGGACAAATCCAATCCAGCCAATTACCGTCCTATCAGTCTACTCTCACTCATCAGGAACATGATGGAAGATGTCATCGACAGTGTTATCAAACGGCACTTACTTACCAATAACCTGCTCAGTATGGGTTCTGCCAGAATTCCTTGACTCCAAACCTCATTACAGCCTTGGTCTAAACATAGACAAAAGAGCTGAATTCCAGAGGTGAGCTGAGAATGACTGCCCTTGACATCAAGCACTTGACCGAGTATGGCATCACATAGCCCCAGTAAAATTGAAGTTAATGGGAATCGGGGGAAAACTCTCCAATGGCTGGAGTCATACCTAGCACAAAGGAAGATGGTTGTGGATGTTGGAGGTCAATCATCTCAGCCCCAGGACATCGCTGCAGGAGTTTCTTAGGGCAGTGTCCGAGACCCAACCATCTTCAACTGCTTCATAAATTACCTTCCCTCCATTATAAGGTCAGAAGTGGGGATGTTTGCTGATGATTACAGTGTTCAGTTCCATTCACAACTCATCAGAAAATGAAGTAGTCTGTGCCCGCATGCAGCAAGACTTGGATGTCATTCAGGCTTGGGCTGATAAGTGGCAAGTAACATTCGTGCCACATAAGTACCAAGTAATGACCACCTCCAACAAGCAAGAGTCTGACCACCTCCAACAAGCAAGAGTCTAACCACTGCCCTTCAACACCACTGACCAGAAGCTTAAACGGACTAGCCACGTAAATACCATCACAACAAGAGCAGGTCAGAGGCTGGGTATTCTGCAACAAGTCTCTTATCCTCCTGACTCCCCAAAGCCTTTCCACCATCTACAAGGCACAAGTCAGGAGTGTGATGGAATACTCTCCATTTGCCTGGATGAGTGCAGCTTCAACAACAGTCAAGAAGCTCGGCACCATCCAGGACAAAGCAGCCCACTTGAATGGCACCTCATCCACCACCTTCAACATTCACTCCCTCCACCACCGATGTACTGTGGCTACAGTGTGTATCATCTACAAGATATACTGCAACAACTTGCCAAGGCCTCTTCGGCAGCACCTCCCAAACCTGCAACCTCTACCACCTAGAAGGACAAGGGCAGCAGGCGTCTGGGAACACCATCACCTGCAATTTCCCATCCAAGTTACACATCATCCTGACGTGGAAATATATCGCCGTTCCTTCATCGTCACTGGGTCAGAATCCTCAAAGTCCCTCCCTAACAGCGCTGTGGGAGTACCTTCACCAGACGGACTGCAGCAGTTCAAGAAGTTGGCTCACTACCACCTTCTCAAGGGCAATTAGGGATGGGCAGTAAATGTTGGCCTTGCCAGCAACGGCCACATCTCAAGAATGAATTTAAAAAAGTAATAAAAGCCCGATTCAAGGAACAACAGGGAGTTCTCTTGATGCCCTGACCAACATTATTCCCGCAACCAACGAGACTAAGGAAGAGATTAACATGTCATTCATCTCAATTGTTGTTTGTGGGACCTTGCTTCATACAAAATGGCTGTCACATTTGCCTAATTAACAATGCTGACTTCATAAGTAATTTGTTGGCTGTGCTTTGAAACATCCTGAGGATGACATAAAGTGCTATATAAATGCAATTTCTTTCCTTCTTTCTCTTCTTACTTATCATGTTTTCTACCGTATTATGGACTATACCTATCATCCAGCAGTTTAGTATAATTTATATTTCCATTCATGAGGCTAACCAAAGCTCGCTTGCAATTTCATCACCCATGATGTATTGGCTCTGTTTGATTTGTAGAAATATAAATCATATTACATGGCTGGCCACAAGATACCCCTTCTGTTTACTGAAAGCACTTTGAGATTTCCTGCACATGAAGAGTGCTATAAAATTGCAAACTCTTATTGAAATGCATAGGTTATGGAGTGACTGCCTGAAGCACCTTCAACTGCACATTTTAAACAATTCTCCAGTTTCAGTGAATGTTGGAACTTGCTTGTACAAGGACGAGTCCGAGTAAACAGTCTGGTCAATATTTTAATCAAGCACTCGAGCTTTCATTCCATAAATGAATGTTGCCAACAGAAATATACTGAACATTACAAGCAGCGGAATTCATTATAAATTGTGGCAATCACTAATGCAAACCTCAGACTCCAGTCCTGATCCACACTTCTGTTTGTGTTCTTTTACCATAAAGCAATCATTAGTGCCAATTTCACTCACAGTATCACCTAAAATAAGATTCTTTTCTGATTCTCTATCACTGTTTTGAACATATATATCATACAATGTTGCATTCTCTTGCAGAAAGAGAGATTTTCTTTGATATGTTGTGAAACTTTATAATGGGAAGCCTCCCACACTACTGATAGGCTGCATAATCTGCGGTGGGCAAGATGTCAGAAAATCGGATGCTGGACATTGCACGTGGCATCTCCTGGATGGTGTGGAGCTTCATGAGTGTTATTGCAGCTGCACCCATGCAGGGAGGTGGAGGACATTCCATCACACTGCTGGCCTGTACCTTGTTGGTGGTGCAATGAAGGAACTTGCAATTTTATGCAATGCCTTTCGTGGCCTTCGGACGTCACAGTGCTTACACAGCCAATGTAGTACTTCTGAAATGTAGTCGGTGTTGTAACGTAGGAGACACAGCAGCCAATTTGCACACAGCACGCTCCCACAAACAGCAATGAGATAATGACCAGATAATCTATTTTAGTGGTGTTGGTTGAGGAATAAATATAGGCTAGGACACCAGGGAGAACTCCACTGCTCTTCTTGAATAATGTCATGGGATCTTTTATGTCCCTCTGAGAGGGAAGACAGGGCCTTGGCTTAGTGTTTCATCCAAAAGACAGTAGCTCCGACAATGCAGCACTCCCTCAGTACTGTACTGATGTGTCAGTTTAGAGTTCGTGCTCAAGTCTCTGGAATTGGACTTGAACCCACAAGCTTCTGACTCTGAGGTGAGAATGTTACCGCTGAGCCAAGGCTGACACCTTTAATGGCTTTGGGGAGTCATCTACTCGCTGCCTTATTCCGCACCTTCAGCTAAAACCAATACAAAATATGTAAATACATCTATGAAGGGTAAACTCAAAGTTCTGTTTTTATATGATGGGTGACAAAATTTGATCCGTTGTTGATCTGTTTTTTGCAATGTTGCCCGATTACTCTTTGAGGGATAATTCAAGCCACTTTTGGCATGATATAGCATCATTTATATTTCTTTTATATGGTGCAACAAATTTAAATGGTATAAAATAAGGGCACTGCAACTCCTGTAAAAATACACCCAAATCACAGAAATAATTTGTGGAATTTGTGGTCGGAGGCGTACTCTGGAGGTACGTCTCTGACCTGATAAAAAAAATCCGCACTTACCTTCTATAGGTGCTCCTGCACCTATAGAAAATAGGTGCAGGAGAAGACCATTCAGCCTTCTGAGCCTGCACCACCATTCAATATGATCATGGCTGATCATGAAACTTCAGTACCCCATTCCTGTTTCCTCTCTATACCCCTTGATCCCTTTAGCCATAAGGACCACATCTAACTCCCTTTTGAATATATCTAACAAACTGGCCTCCAAAACTTTCTGTGGTAGAGAATTCCACAGGTTCACAATTCTCTGAATTAAGAAGTTTCTCCTCATCTCGGTCCTAAATGGCTTATCCCTTATCCTTAGACTGTGACCCCTGGTTCTGGACAGGAACATTCCCCAACATCAGGAACATTCTTCCTGCATCTAACCTATCCAATCCCATCAGAATTTTATATATTTCTATGAGATCCCCTCTCATTCTTCTAAATTCCAGTGAATATAAGCCTTATCGATCCAGTCTTTCTTCATATGTCAGTCCTGCCATCCCAGGAATCAGTCTGATGAACCTTCGCTGCACTCCCTCAATAGCAAGAATGTCCTTCCTCAGATTAGGAGATCAAAACTGTACACAATATTCAAGGTGTGGTCTCACCAAGGCCCTGTACAACTGCAGTAAGAAGGATGTGACGGCCTTAGAGAAGGTGCAGAAAAGATTCATGAGAATGATTCCAGGAATGAGGGACTTCAGTTACGTGGATAGACTGGAGAAGCTGGGATTGTTCTCCTTGGAGCAGAGAGGATTGAGAGGTGATTTGATAGAGGTGTTCTAACTCAAGAGGGATCTGGACAGAGTAGATAGAGAGAAACGGTTCCCATTGGCAGAAAGTTCGCGAACCAGAGGACACAGATTTAAGGTGATTGGCAAAAGAACCAAAGGCGATGTAAGAAAAAACGTATTTACGCAGTGGGTGGTTAAGATCTGGAATGCACTGTCGGAAAGGGTGGTGGAGGCAGACTCAATTTTAATCTTTCAAAAAATGAGTTGGATCAGTATCTGAAGGGAAAAAAATTGCAGGGCTGCGGGGAAAAGGCAGGGGAGTGGGACTAGCTGAGAGTCGGCACAGCTCATCAGGCCGAATGGCCTTCTGCCGTGCTGTAACCATTCTATGATTCTAAGTTGTACACCATTTGAACAGGAGCCATTAATTACATGGAATTACATAAAATATACAGATCAGAAACAGGCCATTCAGCCCAACTAGTCCGTGCTGGTGTTTATACTCCACATGAGTCTCCTCCCATTCCACGTACCTCAGCTCAGCCTTTCAGCATATCTTTCTATTCCCTTTTCTCTCATGTACTCATCTAGTTTCCTTTTGAAAGCATCTAAACCAAGGCCCCTTTTGCTATCTCTGGTGGACGTAAAAGATCCCATGGCACTATTTCGAAGAAGAGCAGGGAAGTTATCCTCAGTGCCCTGGCCAATATTTATCCCTCAAATAACATAACAGATTATCCAATCATTACCACATTGCTGTTTGTGGAAGCTTGCTATGTACAACATTGGCTGCTGCCTTTCCCACATTACAACAGTGACTTCACTCCAAAAGTACTTCATTGGCTGTAAAGCACTTTGAGACATCTGGTGGTTGTGAAAGGCGCTATATAAATGTACGTCATTCTTTTTCTTTTATTTATAGCTTTTCTCTCAGAAGTGGAAACGTTCTCTCCACATCTGCCCTGTCCAACCCATTCATAATTTTAAAGACTTCTATCAGGTCACCTCTAAGTCTTCTCTTTTATTAAGAAAAATGCTCCAACCTGTTCAATCTTTCATGATAGTTGTAATCTCCCAGTTCTGGTACCATCATTGTAAATCTTTTTTGCACTTTCTCCAGGGTTTCTATGCAATGGCATGGAGATCAGAACTGTGCACAGGACTCTACATGCAGTCTGAATAGGTTCCGATACAACTTCACTACTCCTGAATTCTATACACTTAGAAATAAATCCCAGTGCTTTGTTATCATTTTAATTGCTTTTCTGACCTGCGATGCTGTTTTAATAATTTGTTCATCCTTACCCCTGGATCCTTATTTTCTAAGGTGTTGGTGATGTTTCAGTTTTTCCTACCAAAGTGCATCACCTCACATTTATTTATGTTAAAATTCATTTGTCACTTAACTGCACAGTCTGCAAGTTTCCTAATGGCTTCTTGTATTATGTTGCATTCTTCCTCAGTGTTAGCTATACCCTTCAGTTTGGTATCATCTGCAAATTTTGACATGGTGTTACTTATTCCTAAATTCAAATCATTAATATAAATTACGAATAACAGTGAACCCAGCACTGAACCTTGTGGAATACTGCTTTCTACCTTCTCCAATCTGAATAACTATCATTTACTCCTATTCTCTGCTTTCTAATTTTTTTTAGTCTATTTGCTATCCATTCAGCTATTTGCCCCCTGACTCCACATGCTCTAACCTTTGTCATGAGCCTACCAGCTGCTGACTGAATAGCAAATCTGGGCGAGTTGCTATCACTACAGCTTGTATTCTGCTGGACATTACTTTTTGTGCTGTAATGGGAATGCAATTTACTGACTTTGCTATACCAGCACAGGCATCATACTTTGGCAGGGGATCAACTGAAGCTCTGAAGAAATGGCATTAAACCGCAATTGTAGCCATTTATGCCTATTCTCCAGGGGTTCTGCCAATCTCCTGCCAGACAACTCCGGCCTCAATTGCAGGCACCATTGTCTACTGTAGATATAGTATAACTAAGACACTTTTAACAGGAAACCATTTGGTCATTGCACCATTCAATGTGGGACTGAGTCATGTAGGTTGTGGCATCCCAGTTTTAGTCACTGATCTGTTCTGAGTTAGCTCATCTTTATTTAAATGCAAGCTGTTGTTGTTATCTCAGCAAGGGAAACGATCATACATTTTGGTGGGGGAGGGGGAGCGGCAAAATAGGCTGGAGTTCCTACTACTGACTTCTATTCAGCTAGGCCTGCCACAAAGTGCACATTGGGTGAGGACAGGATCAGGATCAGCAGTGATGCCCATCATGGGCACTTGGGGCTGTCCACTCTCACACATCAAGAAAACCCTCTTGTGGGCATAGTGGAGTACACAAGAAATCTGTATTACAGAATTGACGTCTCGTATCTCAAAAGCACTTCACGTACATATGTATGTAAAGAGAAAAAAGTTGGTGAAGACAAACGTAGGTCCCCTGCAGTCAGAATCAGGGGAAGTCATAACGGGGAACAAAGAAATGGCGGATCAATTGAACAAGTACTTTGGTTCGGTATTCACTAAGGAGGATACAAACAACCTTCCGGATATAAAAGGGGTCAGAGGGTCTAGTAAGGAAGAGGAACTGAGGGAAATCTTTATTAGTCGGGAAATTGTGTTGGGGAAATTGATGGGATTGAAGGCAGATAAATCCCCAGGGCCTGATGGCCTGCATCCTAGAGTACTTAAGGAGGTGGCCTTGGAAATAGCGGATGCATTGATAGTCATTTTCCAACATTCCATTGACTCTGGATCAGTTCCTATGGAGTGGAGGGTAGCCAATGTAACCCCACTTTTTAAAAAAGGAGGGAGAGAGAAAACAGGGAATTATAGACCGGTCAGCCTGACCTCAGTAGTGGGTAAAATGATGGAATCAATTATTAAGGATGTCATAGCAGTGCATCTGGAAAATGGTGACATGATAGGTCCAAGTCAGCATGGATTTGTGAAAGGGAAATCATGCTTGACAAATCTTCTGGAATTTTTTGAGGATGTTTCCAGTAAAGTGGACAAAGGAGAACCAGTTGATGTGGTATATTTGGACTTTCAGAAGGCTTTCGACAAGGTCCCACACAAGAGATTAATGTGCAAAGTTAAAGCACATGGGATTGGGGGTAGTGTGCTGACGTGGATTGAGAACTGGTTGTCAGACAGGAAGCAAAGAGTAGGAGTAAACGGGTACTTTTCAGAATGGCAGGCAGTGACTAGTGGAGTGCCGCAAGGTTCTGTGCTGGGGCCCCAGCTGTTTACATTGTACATTAATGATTTAGACGAGGGGATTAAATGCAGTATCTCCAAATTTGCGGATGATACTAAGTTGGGTGGCAGTGTGAGCTGCGAGGAGGATGCTATTAGGCTGCAGAGTGACTTGGATAGGTTAGGTGAGTGGGCAAATGCATGGCAGATGAAGTATAATGTGGATAAATGTGAGGTTATCCACTTTGGTGGTAAAAACAGAGAGACAGACTATTATCTGAATGGTGACAGATTAGGAAAAGGGAAGGTGCAACGAGACCTGGGTGTCATGGTACATCAGTCATTGAAGGTTGGCATGCAGGTACAGCAGGCGGTTAAGAAAGCAAATGGCATGTTGGCCTTCATAGCGAGGGGATTTGAATACAGGGGCAGGGAGGTGTTGCTACAGTTGTACAGGGCCTTGGTGAGGCCACACCTGGAGTATTGTGTACAGTTTTGGTCTCCTAACTTGAGGAAGGACATTCTTGCTATTGAGGGAGTGCAGCGAAGGTTCACCAGACTGATTCCCGGGATGGCGGGACTGACCTATCAAGAAAGATTGGATCAATTGGGCTTGTATTCACTGGAGTTCAGAAGAATGAGAGGGGACCTCATAGAAACGTTTAAAATTCTGACGGGTTTAGACAGGTTAGATGCAGAAAGAATGTTCCCAATGTTGGGGAAGTCCAGAACCAGGGGTCACAGTCTGAGGATAAGGGGTAAGCCATTTAGGACCGAGATGAGGAGAAACTTCTTCACCCAGAGAGTGGTGAACCTGTGGAATTCTCTACCACAGAAAGTAGTTGAGGCCAATTCACTAAATATATTCAAAAGGGAGTTAGATGAAGTCCTTACTACTCGGGGGATCAAGGGTTATGGCGAGAAAGCAGGAAGGGGGTACTGAAGTTTCATGTTCAGCCATGAACTCATTGAATGGCGGTGCAGGCTAGAAGGGCTGAATGGCCTGCTCCTGCACCTATTTTCTATGTTTCTATGTTTCTATGGTGAAATATTTTGAAGTACAGATACTTAGGCAAACATGATAGCCATTTTGCACACAACTCAAGATTCCACAGTTGGACAAATGACCAATGCTGATTGAGGAAGGCGTGTCAACCAGATTGCTGGAAGAAAAGTCTTGTTCTACTTCAAGTAATGCCATGGGATCATCAAGATTCAGGAAAGGAAATGGGGCCTCATCCAAAAGGCACCAACTCCAATAATGCATCACTTCCTGAGTGCCGCACTGGAGTGTCAGCTTAGGTTATGTGCTTGAGTCCTGGATTAGGGCTTGAACCTACATTCTTCTGATTAAAAGTGAGAGTGCAAAATCAAAGATTTATTTTTTTAAAAGGAAAAAATCTTGGCCAACTCTTTTATTGTTTGGGGACGGCGAAGAGTTGTACTTCATTTCATCAGGACAACTGCACATGTTTCAATGCAAGTTACATCACCACATTGTCTACTTGTAAATTAATAACTTTTAATAAAGTTCATCAAACACTGTTTCACAATAACAGTGTCCTTTCAAACTGGTCCACAAACATATTTAGACAAAGTGAAGTCATAGCAATGACAGCCTATTCCCAGCAAGAGCTTTCGAAAGGCGCTTTGCGCCATTGGCAGGGTTAAGGACGAGAAAGCAGCTGAAGTAATTCTTTCTGTACTACTTTTCTCAGTCTCACACCTGTTTCCTGTATTGCGCCAGTTTTGTTGCATCAGCTAATAAAAAATTCTAAGATTCTCATCAAAATTCTGTATTAAGTGAAACCTTTTCCATTATACACAACTGGTTTTAATACTTGCAGTCAAGTGTGAACTTGCCAGTTGTACAGCAGTCCATCAATCAGGTTTCGGGCATGCTCAGTAGGTCCCAGAATCTGTCAGCAACAGTACTGCCAATCAAATAGACACCTATGTCAAAATTTAATTAGATTTTATTCAGATTTAATTTATTTCATGTTTACACAGTGGAGAAGCCAATAATAACCTAACCCAAAGGCAAAAGGCTGTAAGTTATCCTTAAAATCTCCATTTCCTGTCAGTTTCAGAAATACTCTTACAATGTGCTCCTCGTTTTTGCATTAACGTACTATGTAAAATATGTGAAACAGATTTGATCTGTAAAGAAGCTTAACCTTGGAGTAATCTGACCAGAAAACCGAATGCTGTTGCAGGTGTTTATTTAGTTTCATGCTCCCTTATGTTTTCTTTGAAAAGGATTGCTGAGTTGGTAATTAAAAGTGATCAAAACGAAAAGAAGAAAAAAAACATTTTGCTCGTGTATCACTGTGAAAAAATGGAATAAAACAATGCTGTAGTCGGTGGGATCATGTTTAAGGCTGCAATACAAGATGGAGAGCTCACTCCAATGCAGTACTGAGGGAATGTTGCACTGTTGGAGGTGCCGTCTTTCAGATGACCCGTTAAACCGAGGCCCCATCTGCCTCGTAAGTGGACATAAAAGCTCTCACAGTATTATTGAAAGAAGAACATGGGAATTCTCACCTCTGGCTAATATTTATACCCCGTCCAACATCTAAATCAGATTATTTGTTCATTTATTTAATTGCTGTTTGTGGGATCTCACTGTGTGCAAATTGGCTGTCGTCTTCCCTACAATACAACAGTGATTACATTTTAAAAGTACTTCATTGGCTGTAAAGCGCTTTGAGACCTCTTGATGTTGTAAAAGGTGTTACATAAATGCAAGTTTGTCTTTTAAAGCACAGGCAACTTCAATCTGAAGTCCAAGCTAACTCAAAATTAAAAAGTCAGAATGTTACAGCGCAAACAGGCCATTTGTTCTGTCAAGTCTGCACCAATGTTTTTCTCCATAATCTCAGTCTCCATAACCTGTCACATTATTGTCTGATCTTTATGGAGTTTGCTTCAGCAATGGTTTGTGGCAGGGAATTCCACATTGCAGATATCTTCTGTGTAAAGAAATGTTTTCTCACCTTCCCTTTAATTATTTTTGTGACTAGCTTTAAATGGGGCCCTTTAATTACTATCTTATAGAATCAAAAGGGAAACAATTTATCACAATTTACTTTATCATAACCCTTCATAATCTTAAAGACCACTGTCAGGTCATCCCTTAATCATCTCAGCTCCAGTGAGAATAAAACCAGGAGCCCTGAAATTCTGCTGCTCTTTGAGTGTAGGAATCACACAAGCTGCATGGGGAATGGTTGGTTTCATATGGCAACCAGTCACAGAGTGATAATTGCCATTCAAAAACCGGCAATAAACACATTGCCGGCACTTGCCTCTTTGGTTGGAATGGTCAGCATTCCCAATGGAGCAGCAAGACGACCCAGGGCTCTTGCTCTGGCTGTGGTCTTGCAAACTGCACAGCAAAGGCGTGTTTTGCATTGCTCAGGTTTGCCCTTTGGACAACATCAACGCTGTCCCCACTTGTTTGACTATTGCCTAGCTGAAATAGTCACTCCTCAAAAGAGGTTCCGTCTACTCCCCAGTACTGACGATGTGACCCCTTGCATCCTTCTCTTTTGCAGCAAGGCACTTAAGGTTGCCATGTTGTGGACAAGGTATGTTTCGTTATCAGCCAATTCCAGCTTCCATGAACAATCAAAAATATGTTCCTGGGATGAAATGACTCGCTAAAGCTGGATTGTAGTGTGAGGCCTGTACTCATTGTCTGCCTTACATAGTCCCTCAGAGGTGAATCTTTCTCAGTCCCACTTGGCTCGTATTACACAGGGTGTCGTGGATAACTAGACCCTGAGTGACATTCAGCACACAACTTGCTGATACTCCTTCTGCCTCTGCTGTATGTGGAGCCGAAACAGCAGTCCTCTTGCCTGCAGGCAGACTGACCTCCAACATTGTCCAGCTGGGTAGGACTCTGCCCTCTGGCACACTGCAATTGACTATCCTGATCTAGCATAGAACAGGCTCCCTATTCCAACCCTGGTGTCCTTCTGTTTAATCAAATTGGCCTTAACTCCCTCATCTTCCAATTCATCCCCTAACAAAATGGTGCAAATGATGAAACAACAAGAGCTTTCAGATCTGTGGAATATTAGATCTGAGATACCATCCCCATGAATGCAGGTAATCCTGTCCTTTATATATTGATCACTTCGTAGTAAATACAGTTGTGCTTGTGTCAGATGATATTTCATACTACAGAAGCCTTTTGTTTGTCGCATATTCACCATGATTGGGTGCAAAAATAGGAAGTTAATTTTAATTGGATGAAAAATCACGCAGGACCTGTTGACCTCTGCAACTGAATTCCTGACTCGAAGTACAATGGAGGCTGTTGATTGGAGGCATCATGTGCCAAACACCACTCTCTGGGAGTGTTCATTTGTAGCATCTATCACCTAATATCTTCCCTAAAAGTCTTTGAATCATCGTGATTGTTTAACTGAACTGAACTGAACTCTCCACTAGTAGATTCTTTGAATGTAATGTTAATTATAACTTAATTGAACAATA
This sequence comes from Pristiophorus japonicus, assembly GCF_044704955.1. Classification (NCBI taxonomy): domain Eukaryota; kingdom Metazoa; phylum Chordata; class Chondrichthyes; family Pristiophoridae; genus Pristiophorus; species Pristiophorus japonicus. Next base: position 176,657,939 of record NC_091983.1, on the reverse strand, counting down.
AATAAACAAGGCAAAAGCAAAATACTGCGGATACTGGAATCTGAAATAAAAACAGAAAATGCTGAAAACCTCAATGGGTCAGGCAGCATCTGTGGAGAGAAACAGAGTTAATGTTTCAGGTCGATGACCCTTCGCCAGAACGCATGTTCAAGGCATAAACAAGGCATGTCTTTTAACAGGACTTGCAGCTATTTACTGACCGAGGCGAATCCAACTGCTGCCATGATAAACGCTCTATGGAATTCAATATTTCTGTTAGATCAGTAGGTCATTGGAAAATAATGTATAAAATACAGATTGATGTATAAAAACGGCAGTTAGTTGCATTAGCAGCAGGAGCAATACAAATTCCTGTTGCATGTTTCAAGTTGGTCTACTGGAGATTTTACATTACTGTGGGAGCCAGTTGTAGCATCTTCATAGTGTCAATATCGATTTATTAGATTCTATTTGAAGAAGAGCAGGGACGTTCTCCTATAATAAAAACATAAAATGCTGGAAATACTCAGTAGGTCAGACAGCATCTGTGGAGAGAGAAACAGAGTTAATGTTTCAGGTCGAAGACCTTTTATCAGACGTTCTGATGAAGGCTCACAGACCTGAAACGTCCTGGCTGTGCTCAAATTAGCATCCACGTTTCCTCAATTACAAAAGGGACTACACTTCAAAAGTACTTCATTGGCTATAAAGCACTTTGGGACGTTCTGAGGTTGTGAAAGGCGCTATGTAAATGCAAGTTATTTCTTTCTTATTGCCCCCTATTCAGGTTTATCTATCCTCTTCCTTTCTTGTTTATTTATCAGTAATCATTTTACCCCAAACATAAACAAAATTTTACTGTCTTAAAAGTTGTAACTGCATTACTGTTGCAACAATGATATTGTTGGTGCACTGAGCAGGAGTTTTTGTTAAGCTGGAAGAGAGACATGTAATATATATAACACAGTAAGGTGTTATCATTGAGTTAGAATGAAATTACTGAGTTAGAATGAGTATTTGATCTATCACCTAATAATTGTGGACTGGATCCTGCAAATTTAAAACAAACTGAAGTTCATCCCATAGTGCCAGTGCGATGTTCCATTTAGAGCATTCCTTCGTCTGAACACTATAATTCTCAGGACAAACCATGTATGCTAACCTACACATATATCACCGTTAAAGGTATCTGCGGGTCTGTTGACAGTAACACTACATCAAGGAGAGTTTTGTGTGTATTTGTTAACCCACAGGGAGCTTACTTTAATAACTATGCTGCTTTCTGGTCATAACTATTCCTTTTTCATTGAGAAACCGAGGTGAAAGGCCAATGCCATAATGTAGTAAAAGTAGAAGGGAAGTCAAGGTAAATCAAAAAGTAATGGTTAGATGATACCAGGCTTGGGGGTTAAAGGCCTGTAGATTATAGAAGGAAAGATTGAGGGAGGTAAAGAGTTTGACAGTTTTGAGGTCTTGCAGGAAAAAATGAGTCAGTGCAGATTCATGTTGAATACAAGGTTGAGCTATAATGTAGTGAGGCATGAATCACAATGAAAAACAAAATTACAGCCATAAATTGTATGACTTAAAAAAATCTTTACATGAAAAAGAGCCACCTTTCACTGTTGTCTTGCACTTACAGCAATTTGGAGGTCAATGATTCTAAAGGATGAGGTGGACTGTTAATGGAACAGAAAGCCTGGAGTATTGTATCCAGAATCCAGTACACATCGTATCCCAGATGTCCAGTTGTCCAAAGTGATCTAGTCCAGTGTGGCAACTACAGCTGCCAACAATCAGTAAGCGTGATAACACATGTACAGATATTCAGAGAGTTAATACTCAGATACTTAGGGGTAACTTTGCGAGGTAGGCAGGCACACAGGTCAGAGATCGGGCTATAACACTATAGATAGAAAGAACTTGCCCTTGTATAGCACCTTCTGCACCCTCGGGACATCCCAAGCATGTTAGAACCAATTTTGAAATGAAATTACTGTCATTATATAGGCAAACATGGCAGCCATATTTATGCAAATCAAGATCCCACAAACAGCAATCATCATCATCATAGGCAGTCCCTCGAAATCAAGGAAGACTTGCTTCCAATCTCAAAGTGAGTTCTCAGATGACTGAACAGTCCAATACGGGAATTAAAGTCTCTGTCACAGGTGGGACAGACAGTCGTTGAAGGAAAGGGTGGGTGGGACTGGTTTGCCGCATGCTCCTTCCACTGCCTGCGCTTGCTTCCTGCATGCTCTCGGCAACATGAGTTGAGGTGCTCAGCGCCCTCCCAGATGCTCTTCCTCCATGTAGGGTGGTCTTTGGCCAGGGACTCCAAGGTGTCAAACTCCAAGTCATAGTCAACATCTTCACTGAGGCATACGAAAGCATGGGCCTTACATTAAACATCCGTAAGACAAAGGTCCTCCACCAACCTAACCCCGCCACACAGCACTGGCCCCCAGTCATCAAGATCCACGGCGCGGCCCTGGACAACGTGGACCACTTTCCATATCTCGGGAGCCCATTATCAGCAAGGGCAGACATCAACGACGAGGTTCAACACCACCTCCAGTGCGCCAGCACAGCCTTCGGCCGCTTGAGGAAGAGTGTGTTCGAAGATCAGGCCCTCAAATCTGCCACCAAGCTCATGGTCTACAGGGCTGAAACAGCAAAAGAGTCAAATGACCAGATACTCGGTTTGTGGTCATATAGGTTGAGGAAGTAATGTTGATCAGTACACTAAGAGAACACTAAGAGAACTCACCAGGAAGATGCCAGGTTTGATCTCTCATTTCTGCTAAGTTTGTTAATACCAGCTGTAGCAGCAGTGGTGATTTTATGATTAGAATCATTATGAGCAAGTCAGTGGACATTGATGAAGTAGCAGTAGATTGGAAACAGGCTAATTCAATTTGGTGGTAAACAGATGTAGGTAACTACAGATTCATTAGTATTACTAGCATTCCATGTAAAATAATAGCATCGATTTTATTACGTTCAGAATAACTCCACAAGATTGTGTTGTAAGCTCAAACCATTGTGACCTTGGTCTCTTTAGCACTGGCACGATTGGACTGGCCCACTCGTTGAACTCGACTGATGATATGATTCCCTCTCGTTGAAGTCCGACCAGCTCAATCTCGACTTTCTCTCGCATCATTTCTGGGACTGCTCGGGCCTTGTGATGAATGGCTCATGTATCAGGGACTAGATGGCTCTGCACTTTGGCACCTGTGAAGTTGCTGATGCCTGGCTCAAATAACGACAGGAATTTGTTTAGCACTTGAGCGCATGAGGCATCATCCACTGAAGACAGTGCTTTGATGTCGTCCCAGTTCCATCGGATCTTTCCCAGCCAGCTTCTGCTGAACAGCGTTGGGCCATCGTCTGGTACAATCCATAGTGGTAAATCATGCACCATTCCGTCGTACGATACTTTCACTGCCGCACTGCCGATAACAGGTATGAGTTCTTTGGTGGACGTGCGCGGCGTTGTGTGAATTGGGCTCAGTTTTGGCCTCTGTGCCTTGTTGCCCCACAGTTTCTCAAAAGCCTTCTGGCTCATGATTGATTGACTCGCCCCCGTGTCCAATTCCATGGAGACTGGAATGCCGTTAAGTTTAACTTTTAATATTATCAGAGGGCTTTTGATGGTGAAGGTATGTACCCCATACACTTCCTTGTCATCCTCAGGTTGGGTTGCCTCTCCTGCTCGTTCAGTGTGATCCGCGCTGGATTGGTTGTCCTCTGCTGACTCTGCCACGTGGTGAGTCCGAGGTCACTTGCACATTCGCTGGAGGTGCCCCATTGTTACACAGCCCTTGTACACATAATGCTTGAATCAACATTGATGGGCTCTATGACTGCCCCCGCAGCGCCAGCGTGGTGTTAATGGATTTGCATTCACACCCCACAGCGGCCTCTGAGTCGCCCTAGGCCTGGCCTCTGCGGTCATGTAAGCCCTGTCTTGTATAGTTCTGCCTGCTGAAGGCATTATTTTATGCACAGTACTTGCCGGTGAGCTTTGATGCTGTGAAGTTATCTGTTTCATGTTGTCGCTCGTGGATATGAAAGCCTGAGCTATCGTGATGGCCTTGCTCAGATCTAGGGATTCGGCAGACAGCAGTTTGCGAAGAATGACCTCGTGGCCGATTCCAAGCATGAAAATGTCCCGCAACATTTCCCCCAATGATCCGCAAATTTGCGATGTCCCACAAGGCGTCTTAGGTCAGTGACAAAGCTCGCCACGTTCTGGCCCTTGGAGTGATGGTGCGTGTAAAAGCAATACCTGGCTATTAGGATGATCTCCATCGGCTTGAGGTGTTCTCGAACCAGCGTGCACAGCTCTGTGTAAGTCTAGTCCGTTGGTTTGACCGGTGCCAGCAGATTTTTGAGGAGGCCATATATCGAAGACCCACATACGGTGAGGAGGATCGCCCTGCGCCTGATCGCCGTCTCAGCCGTGTCCAGCTCGTTGGCCACGAAGTACTGGTCGAGACATTCAATGAAGGCTTCCCAATCATCACCCTCAACAAATCTCTCAAGAATACCAATGGCAGCCATTACCACGTAAAAGTTTGTGATCTGTAACTCGTCACCAATTATTATGTTCAGAATAACTCCACAAGACTATGTTGTAAGCTCAAACCATTGTGACCTTGGTCTCTTTAATGTAACTCTAAAATGAGGAAGCAGCGTGGTGGATTGCCTTTTATACCTGCTTACCCAGGGTGCACAGGTGACCCATAGGACTCCCACAGGTGTGCCCCTGGTGGCAAGTCTTACACATTGGTGAGATTTGCATACATAACAGATTTTTCAGGAGTAAACTTGAGGATTATCTGTACAACAACCTGGTAAACAGAAGTCAACACTTTTAAGTGGGGAAGATCCTACCTGACAAGGTTTCTTCATTTCTTTGCAGAAGTGACGATCCAAACGACAACCCGACAACATTGTGTACTTAGTGGGAGAAATTTGGTCGTGCCCCATTTGAGCGTTAACTTTTGAAATTTTGAAAATTTAGTGCCAGGCGCTAATGATTCTAAACTTCTACTAAATTAGGTGTTTGCGCCCCAGGAAGGAAGTGGAGTGGTTAATCAAGCACTTATGGCCTCAGCAGGGCACTACAGGGTCTCTACCAGCAGAGCGATAATGAATTTCAGGAGCAATGCATTCAGCAATAATCATTCACACTGGCTCATTCCAGCTGTTAAAGGGGAGGCTGTATCATTGTGCAGATCATCATTTTCAGCATTGTTGACTCTGAAGGTGACCTGTGAGCAACTGTATCCCCTGATGACAATGGGTGATCCCACTCCCAGGGAGAGAGCTCGTTATATCACAGACATGGCATTGGAGGCATTATTGCTGGAGTGGAGCAAAGTCATCATCATCATCATAGGCAGTCCCTCAAAATCGAGGAAGACTTGCTTCCACTCTAAAAATGAGTTCTTAGGTGACTGAACAGTTTAATACGGGAATTACAGTCTCTGTCACAGGTGGGACGTGTAGTCGTTGAAGGAAAGGGTGGGTGGGACTGGTTTGCCACACGCTCCTTCTGCTGCCTGCGCTTGGTTTCTGCATGCTCTCGACAATGAGACTCGAGGTGCTCAGCGTCCTCCCGGATACACTTCCTCCACTTAGGGCGATCTTTGGCCAGGGACTCCCAGGTGTCAGTGGGGATGTTGCACTTTATCAAGGAAGCTTTGAGGGTGTCCTTGAAACATTTCCTGTGCCCACCTTGGGCTCGCCTGCCGTGTAGGAGTTCCGATTAGAGCGCTTGCTTTGGAAGTCTTGTGTCAGGCATGCGAATAATGTGGCTCGCCCAGCGGAGCTGGTCGAGTGTGGTCAATGCTTCGATGCTGGGGATGTTGGCCTGGTCAAGGACACTAACATTGGTGCGTCTGTCCTCCCAGGAGATTTGCAGGATCTTGCGGAGACATCGTTGGTGGTATTTCTCCAGCGATTTGAGGTGTCCACACTATATGGAGCAAAGTAAAGCAGTGTTGTTTGCGGCAACTGGAAGGATGCCTTTAGGGCAATGTGGAGGGAAGTGGCCCAGGAAGTCTCAGCCAGTAGAGTGGTGCAACACAGCCTGACACAGTGCCGGAAGAAATTCAACGACCTCAGTCGAGTGGTCAAGGTGAGTATATGCTTCAACAGGTCCTACATACCAGCATCTGAAACTCAGTCTGTGCACAATACACAAAGCACCATACCCCCACTATTCACCCACCAAACATCTGCACCTACTCAAACTCACATCCACATCTCATACCTTGGCTACAATCACAGTTATTCAACAACAGCAGACATAGCTCCAAAACACATAGCTGGACTCTGACTCACACACATTCGTTTCCCTTGCAGGCCAAGATGGCCCATAATTGGTGGGAGCAGCAGAGAACAGGTGATGCACATCTCCACCAGCTCTCAGACCTTGAGGAACGAGTGCTGTAACTCATTGGGCAGCAGGTGTGGCCGTTGCTGACGTTGACCCCATTGGGGGTACCAACGGTAGTTTCATCCTCTCTCCTTTTCTCATCCCACTTCCCCCTCACACCACAAGCCTTTCTCACTTTCCAGCTCCTGATAACGTCTGCATTCCTTCCTCCATTCCTGCCCCCCTGCCTTCACCTTAACACATGTCTTGTGACTTCATGCTTTCAGATAATCAGCAACCAGATGAACAGCCTGTCTCTGAGCCTCTCAGTGAGAGCGAGGAAGGAGAAGAGGAAGAGGAGCAAAGCACCACATCACTGCATCTCTCACTCGCAGGCACCATCTCAGATGCTGGCACTACAAGATCATTAGAGGCAAGTTTAGTAGAGGGTTCCGCACTGGGTGATGCACCGGGGATAAGCGGGCTGCAGCAAGGCCACGGGGAAAGTGTACCTCAGGAGCCAGCTCCCAGGAGGACGAGTTTGTGTGTGCGTTCTGCTGCACAGGACTCAGATTAGGACCTCAGTGGGGAGGGGTCCACATGAAGGGTAATGGCTATGTACGCCGAGATGATAGATGCAATGACAAGGGTGCCCAAGAGCCTCTCGGCAATGGTAAGGAGTGTGGAGGAGTCTGCCTCCAATATTGCACAGAGCTCTGCACATATCATGGAGCCCATCATTTCCACTCTGCAGAGGATGGTGGACTCCCAAAGAGACCGTTTGGATCCAGACGCATGTCATGGGTGAAGTGGCAGCTTCCATTGCAGCACGGGTGGAAGTGACGCAACGTCTTAGTGCTGTAATGCAGACAATGGTTGCTGGAATCAAAGCTCAGACTGCTCTCATGCAGTCTCAGCTGGATGTCATGCCTGCTCTGACTGCTGCCATCGTTGCTGGGTCCACCACAATCCACCTGGGATCTCATGGTGTTGCAGCAGCCCACCCAATCTGTGCTCCAGCAGATTGGTGGGGAGGCTGAGGTGCTGCCCCGGGGGAGTGGCAGTGGATTAATGGAGCAGGAACCTTACTGTCCTCTTTCAGGATGACAGCATTCCTGATCCCACCACTGCCACTCTGCCATTGCACTTGTTGCTGCCAGTCATCCAGCCAGCCCATCCTGCCACCACCCAGCCTGAGGTGGTGCCGTCTACAGCTGGTCCTTCCAGGCCCAGAGCTGTTGGAGGGAGTCCTGCAAGGCCATCTGTAGTCTCTGGCACCGACACTCAGCAGCCTTCCACCAGCCGTGCTGCAGCCACTGGGGAGACACTACGTAAGAATATCGTGGGCCACCCCAACCTGCGGGAGAACATTTCCACAGGCCGGAGATATAAAAAGAGCTGGAGCATGCCACTGCAGCTTCCAGTGTGAGCTGACACAAATGTGCGATGGCTTCGAGGTGGGCAACTGGGTGACGTCATCAGGACCCAGGTGGCCGTTTGGAGCATGGGCAGGAGCATTGGCTGGGCCCTGGTAAAGCAGAGGAGTGGGAAGGTCGTGGCGGACTTGCGACGAGTGATCGGGGCAGAGTAGTGATGAGGGATCGTGGCTGAGATTTGGTGGGTGATCGTGACGGAGGTTCGGTGAATGTTTGGTGCGGAGGTGCAGCACGGGCCTGCTCACACTGCGATATGTTTGCGCACTAGGTCCGTGCAGCAGAGCAGGTCTCCAGTCATCCTGGTTAACCCTTGCCACTGGATAAAGAGCTAACTCTGTCAAGCCCGTATGGTGGCTCGTGTGCAACGGTCACCACACGTTAAAAAAATCCACGCACAGACATCTTCCACCCCCCTCAATTGGAGTTCAGGACTGGAACATCGGGTCCTTCATTGAAACATCTGTGAACTCATGTGGAAGCAAGTCATCCTCGTTCGAGGAACCACCTATGACTACGTAGGAGCAGTAGTTTAGGAAAAGGCACTGTAAAGAGAGAAGGTAAGGGTTTGCACAAAGGTAATTAGTCAATATTGTTCTTGTAAATATGTGGTTATTGTTTTTTAATATATTTATAAGTGGAATGTTGCAGATTTGGTACTGTCTCTCATTTCAGTTTTGGAGTGTTGTATGGAATGAGAAATTGATGGAATGATGGGGACATGCTCAGCAACTGGAAAGAGGCCTCACAGTTACTGGAAATAAAGTCTGATGAGTCCCAACGAATTTACCGGGAATCGCTGGTCTTGCCACGTCCGATCGCAAACCCATTTGCGCCCCGTTATCATCCCCGGAGATGTCACCGTGAGGCGCAAAGGAGCCCAATTTTGCCCCCTTAGATTTCCAAAAGGGATTTGATCCACAAAACAATTACTCGTACTAATTCAGCTCAAAGCTATGAGGAATTAAGGGCAAAAACTTGGATATGGATAGGAGATTAGCTGAAGGGTAGAAAACAATGGGTACTGATTAGAGAAACATTGTCAGAATGGGGGGCAATGTTGAGCATGATGCCTTAGGGCTCAGTTTCGGGACCATTACTCTTTCTAATTTACATCAATGACTCGAATTTTGAAACAATGTAAATCAGTTAAATTTGTAGATGATACCAAACTAGGCGAGGCAATGGAATCAAAGGAGGCAGATCAGAGACTACAGACTGTGCGAAACTATATAGGTGAGTAGGCCAAACAATGGCAGACAAAATTGAATGCAGATGTGCAAAGTATTGCACATAGGAAGGAAAAATGGGCAACAGTCATACTTCATGAATGGTGTTGAAATAGCTATCGTTGAAGTGGAAAGAGACCTCTGACACTGAGTGGAAGAATGCTCAATATGTCCAGACATTGTAGAGCAGCCATCAACAAATCAAATGGGATGTTGAACTAAATAGCTAAAACCTATAAGTTAGAGGAAGTGTTGATCAAACTTTATAAAGCTCTGACCAGACTGCAGAGAACAGCCACGAGAGTGATCCCTAATGCAAGGGTCTGAGTTATGAGGGGAGATTGAACAGACTTGAGGTTATTTTTAACCAAACTAGCGAGAACAGAGCGGGTTCAGGTCAGGCGCTCAATTTATGCCCTGCCCAATTTTACACTCCCTTGAAGGCAAAATAAAGCAGGGTGTAAGTTGGATGTCTAACCCAAACCAACCATATTTCCACCAGGTGGATTGGGTTAAATTTAGAGCTCAGGTTCATATACCCCCACTAAGGAGGAGGAGTGAGACACAGAGTAATTCACAGAGTGAATTATAAAGCACCAGTGAGCAGGAGAAGGTGGGAAGGAATGATGAGCAAACAGCTATTTTCCCCAGACAGGACAAAAATGACTGACCTTGACTGCACAAGGGCCAAGAGGCTCAGTTTTTAAAAGATAAATGATTTTGCAGCATAGATCTCATATGCAGGCACTGGAAACAGTCTCTACTCATGTGCTGCCGATAGTGGATAAATCGGAGGAGTCCACAAACCACATGTGGAACAGCCTGTCCCAAGTATGACAGGACGCGAAGAACATTGCCTTCAAGGTGAGTGGCTTTACCCTTTGAATATTGGTGGGTTGCCCTTCTGAAGTGTAGCGAGTAATTCACCACACCCTTGTGCCATCTACAGTGAGCTGCAGGCTGTCATTCATGAATCAGGGTTTATACCTTCTGAACTGTCCTTCAATTTCTCTCAGACAATGAGCACTCCACAGCTGGCTTGGCTGACAGATGGCTATTGATAGAATCATAGAATAGTACAGCACAGAAGGAGGCCATTCGGCCCATTGAGTCCGCGTCGGCTTTTTCGAAGAGCAATCCAGTTAGTCCCACTCCCCGCTCTTTCCCCATATTTCTGCAATTTTTTCTCCTTCAAGTATTTATCCAATTCCCTATTGAAGGCTGTTGAATAACTTTATACCGCCGAAAAACTATTAAACTGGGTGAGCAGCATGCTCGCACCTGTTTTCAGATTGTCCGCTCAGTTAGCACATCTGAGCATCCAGAAAGTGCCGCGTAAAACAAAGTTAGACAAAAAAAATCAATTTCATGGCTGTGCGCTAATGAAATGCACCCTGTGCAATATTTTGCTGACATCCGTGGCTAAGGTTGGGTTCACGTTATACAACTGTTTAGTAATGGCCAAGCCTCAGCTGGCTGTTTTCCCCCTAGATGCTGATCTTTTAAATAAAACGTAAACTGTGGTAGCAGAATGTAAAATTGTAATTCTTTAGTGTTAGTGTTTAATTACAGCTTGTGTAAGCCAACAAAAAGAATAATATACTAATTTTAACAAAATCAATAGCATAGGCCAAGTATTTCCGTCTGCATACCTAATGTCGAAGCAATCACTGGTACAATCCGCTGACTCTTTTAACAACAACACAATGACTATAAAAATCTGGAATTAATATGCTATAGTGCTGGCCAATTAATCACTGATATTTTGCATGATACTCTCTACAATGAGATGGTATTGTCCTAAGTAATTTGGCTGTAATATCAAATAATTGTGCAATTATTTTTCATTTCATAATATTTACATTTTTAAATATTGTAGCTGACTGGCCAGATACAGCCAAACCTGTTTAGTAATACAACAATTGCATTGGGATCTTTCCACTCAAGACTACACAGTTGGTTTAGAAAAAACAGTCTCTGCTTTTGGTTGTACTCTTTCAAGATATATTTTCCTCATGTCATTATTGTTGTGTATCTGTAAAGCATGCACTCCCATGTTCCGCCACCAGGGAGCGCATCCCCTGAAGTCCCATGGGATCCCAGCATCCCTTGGGAGCACTGTATATAAGCCAGCCCCTAAGGCCTGTTACTCACTCTGGAGTGTCTTAATAAAGACTGAGGTCACTGTTACTTTAACCTCCCTGTGTGCAGTCTCATCTGTGTTAAGAACACAACAACTGGCGATGAGTACACGAATCCAACGCAAAGATGCAGCAAACTGTGGGCATCCTGGAGAAGTTCTTGGAGGTTGAGGACTGGGAAGCCTATGTCGAATGGGTAGACCAGTACTTTGAAGCCAATGAGTTGGACGGAGAAGGAAGCACTGCAAAAAGGAGAGCGGTCCTCCTCACGGTCTGCAGGGCACCGACCTACAGCCTCATGAAGAATCTTCTGGCTCCGGTGAAACCCACAGATAAGTCATATGAGGAGCTGTGTACACTGGTTCAGGAGCATCTTAACCTGAGGGAGAGCATGCTGATAGCGAGGTATCAGTTCTATACGTACCAGCGATCTGAAGGTCAGGAAGTGGCGAGCTACGTCGCCAAGCTAAGGTGACTTGCAGGACAATGTGAGTTTGATGGCTACCTGGAGCAAATGTTCAGAGACTTTTTTGCACTGGGCATTGGCCACAAGACCATCCTATGAAAACTTTTGACTGTAGAGACACCAACCCTCAGTAAGGCCATTGCGTTTATGTCCACCAGTGATAACACCTAACAAATCTCTCAGCACACAAGTGCTAGCAATGTTCATAAATTAACTGGAACTGTGTTTGCGAGCAGAAATGTACAGGGCAGAAACCACGAGAATGCAACTGCCAGCAGGCCTCAGGTGACCCAGATGATTCAGAATCCGCAACAAAGGATGAATACAAGGCAATTCACACCTTGTCGGCGTTGTGGAGGCTTCCATTCAGCATATTCATACCACTTCAAAGGGTATGTTTGCAACAGCTGTGGAACAATGGGGCACCTCCAACGAGCTTGCAGATGAGCTGCAAGCTCTGCAAAACCTGCTAACCACCACATGTCAGAGGAAGATCGGTCCATGGTGGATCAAAGCAATTTCAAGCCTCAGAGAGAGGAGGCAAATGCTGAAGTACACGGGGTGCACATATTTTTGATGAAATGTCCACCTATAAAGCTAAACGTAAAATTGAATGGCTTACCCGTAGCCATGTAACTGGACACTGGCGCTAGCCAATCCATCATGAGTAAAAAGATGTTTGAGAGACTGTAGTGCAACAAGGTACTCAGACCAGCCCTGAGCCCCATCCACACGAAACTGAGAATGTACACCAAAGAGCTTATCACTATCCTGGGCAGCACCATGGTCAAGGTCACCTACGAGGGCACGGTGCATGAACTGCCACTCTGGATTGTCCCGGGCGATGGCCCCACACTGCTTGGAAGGAGCTGGCTGGGCAAAAATCCACTGGAACTGGGATGACATCCGAGCACTATCACATGTCGATGAGGCCTCATGTACCCAGGTTCTTAACAAATTTCCTTCCCTTTTTGAGCCAGGCATTGGAAATTTTTCCGGGGCAAAGGTGCGGATCAACTTGGACCCAGAGGCATGACCCATTCACCACAAGGCACGAGCGGTACCTCACATGATGAGGGAGAGAGTGGAAATCGAGCTGGACAGGCTGCAACGCGAGGGCAACATCTCCCCAGTGGAATTCAGCGAGTGGGCCAGTCCGATTGTTCCAGTACTCAAAAGTGATGGCACAGTCAGGATTTGTGGCGAATATAAAGTAATTATTAATTGTTTCTCGCTACAGGACTAATACCCGCTACCTAAGGCAGACGACCTATTTGCGACGCTGGCAGGAGGCAAGACATTCACTAAGCTCGACCTGACTTCGGCCGACATGACGCAGGAGCTGGAGGAGTCTTCGAAGGGCCTCACCTGCATCAACATGCACAATTGACTGTTCATCTACAACAGATGCCCGTTTAGAATTCGGTCGGCTGCAGCGATCTTCCAGAGAAACATGGAGAGCCTACTCAAGTCAGTACCACACACGGTAATTTTCAGGACGACATATTGGTCATGGGTCGGGACACCGTCGAGCACCTACAAAACTTGGAGGAGGTCCTCCAGCGATTGGATTGCGTAGGGCTGCGGCTGAAGAGGTCGAAATGCATCTTCATGGCAACAGAAGTGCAGTTTTTGGGGAGAAAGATCGCGGCGGACGGCATTCGGCCCACAGACGCCAAGACAGAGGCTATCAGGAACGCGTCCAGGCCACAGAACATCATGGATCTGCTGTCGTTCCTGGGACTCCTCAACTATTTTGGTAACTTCCTACTGGGGTTAAGTACCCTCTTAGAGCCCCTACATGTGTTATTGCGTAAAGATGAGAACTGGGTATGGGGAAAAAAACAGGTAATTGCTTTTGAGAAAGCCAGAAACATTTTATCCTCCAACAAGCCGCTTGTATTGTATAACCCGTGTAAAAGACTCGTGCTATCATGTGATGCGTCGTCGTACGGAGTCGGGTGTGTATTACAACAAGCTAATGTTGCGGGGAAGTTGCAACCTGTCGCTTATGCTTCCAGGAGCTTGTCTAAGGCCGAGGGGGCCGACAGCATGATTGAGAAAGAGGCATTAGAGTGTGTGTTCGGGGTAAAGAAAATGCATCAGTACCTGTTTGACCTCAGATTTGAGCTGGAAACCGATCACAAGCCCCTCATATCCCTGTTTGCTGAAAACAAGGGAATAAATACTAATGCATCAGCCTGCATACAAAGGTGGGCACTCGCGCTATCAGCGTATAACTATACCATCCGCCACAGGCCAGGCACCGAGAACTGTGCGGATGCTCTCAGTCAGCTACCATTGCCCACCACGAGGGTGGAAATGGCGCAGCCTGCACACTTGTTGATGGTGGCGCAGCCCGCAGACTTGTTGATGGTCATGGAAGCGTTTGAAAATGATAAATCATCTGTCACGGCCTGTCAGATTAGGTCTTGGACCAGCCAAGATCCTCTGCTGTCCCTAGTAAAAAACTGTGTACTGCATGGGAGCTGGGCCAGCATCCCCGTTGAAATGCAAGAGCTAATCAAGCTGTTCCAGCGGCGAAAGGACAAGCTGTCCATTCAGGCAGACTGCCTGTTGTGGGGTAACAGCGTAGTGCTACCCAAAAAGGGCAGGGAGACATTCATCTAGGATCTCCACAGCACACACCCGGGTACAGTAATGATGAAAGCGATAGCCAGATCCCACGTGTGGTGGCCCGGTATCAACTCTGACTTAGAGTCCTGTATACGGCAATGCAGCGCGTGTGCTCAGTTGAGCAACGTGCCCACAGAGGCACCACTAAGTTTGTGGTCCTGGTCCTCCAGACCATGGTCGAGGATCCATGTCGACTATGCGGGCCCGATTCTCGGTAAAATGTTCCTGGTGGTGGTGGATGCTTTTTCAAAATGGATTGAATGTGAAATAATGTCAGGAAGCACCGCCACCGCCACCATTGAAAGCCTGAGGGCCATGTTTGCCACCCACGGCCTGCCTGACATACTGGTCAGTGACAACGGGCCATGTTTCACCAGTGCCGAATTTAAAGAATTCATGACCCGCAATGGGATCAAACATGTCACCTCAGCCCCGTTTAAACCAGCCTCCAATGGGCAGGCAGAGCGGGCAGTACAAACAATCAAACAGAGCCTCAAACGAGTCACAGAAGGCTCACTCCAAACCTGCCTGTCCCGAGTACTGCTCAGCTACCACACGAGACCCCACTCGCTCACAGGGGTGCCCTCGGCTGAGCTACTCATGAAAAGGACACTTAAAACCAGACTCTCGCTGGTTCACCCCAAACTGCATGATCAGGTAGAGAGCAGACGGCAGCAACAAAATGTAAACAATGGTCGCGTCACTGTGTCACGGGAAATTGATCTGAATGACCCTGTGTATGTGCTAAACTATGGACATGGTCCCAAGTAGATCGCGGGCACGGTGATAGCTAAAGAAGGGAGTAGGGTGTTTGTAGTCAAACTAGACAATGGACAAATTTGCAGAAAGCACCTGGACCAAACGAGGCTGTGGTTCACAGACTGCCCTGAACAACCCACAGCAGACACCACCTTTTTCGAGCCCACAACACACACCCAAAGGATCAACGACAACACGCCGGACCAGGAAATTGAACCCATCACGCCCAACAGCCCAGCAAGTCCAGGTTCACCCAGCAGCCCTGCAGGGTCAACAACACACCAGCCCAGCGAGGACACAGCCAACACATTAGAACAGACATTTGTACCGAGGCAGTCCACCAGGGAAAGAAAAGCTCCCGACCGCCTCACCTTGTAAATAGTTTTCACTTTGACTTTGCAGGGGAGTGATGTTGTGTATCTGTAAAGCATGCACTCCCATGTTCCACCACCAGGGAACGCATCCCCTGACGCCCCAAGGGATAGAAACATAGAAACATAGAAAATAGGTGCAGGAGTAAGCCATTCGGCCCTTCTAGCCTGCACCGCCATTCAATGAGTTCATGGCTGAACATTCAACTTCAGTACCCCATTCCTGCTTTCTCGCCATACCCCTTGATCCCCCTAGTAGTAAAGACCTCATCTAACTCCTTTTTGAATATATTTAGTGAATTGGCCTCAACAACTTTCTGTGGTAGAGAATTCCACAGGTTCACCACTCTCTGGGTGAAGAAGTTCCTCCGCATCTCGGTCCTAAATGGCTTACCCCTTATCCTTAGACTGTGACCTCTGGTTCTGGACTTCCCCAACATTGGGAACATTCTTCCTGCATCTAACCTGTCTAACCCCGTCAGAATTTTAAATGTTTCTATGAGGTCCCCTCTCATTCTTCTGAACTCCAGTGAATACAAGCCCAGTTGATCCAGTCTTTCTTGATAGGTCAGTCCCGCCATCCCGGGAATCAGTCTGGTGAACCTTCGCTGCACTCCCTCAATAGCAAGAATGTCCTTCCTCAGGTTAGGAGACCAAAACTGTACACAATACTCCAGGTGTGGCCTCACCAATGCCCTGTACAACTGTAGCAACACCTCCCTGCCCCTGTACTCAAATCCCCTTGCTATGAAGGCCAACATGCCATTTGCTTTCTTAACCGCCTGCTGCACCTGCATGCCAACCTTCAATGACTGATGTACCACGACACCCAGGTCTCTTTGCACCTCCCCTTTTCCTAATCTGTCACCATTCAGATAATAGTCTGTCTCTCTGTTTTTACCACCAAAGTGGATAACCTCACATTTATCCACATTATACTTCATCTGCCATGCATTTGCCCACTCACCTAACCTATCCAAGTCGCTCTGCAGCCTCACAGCATCCTCCTCGCAGCTCACACTTAGTGTCATCCGCAAATTTGGAGATACTACATTTAATCCCCTCATCTAAATCATTAATGTACAATGTAAACAGCTGGGGCCCCAGCACAGAACCTTGCGGTACCCCACTAGTCACTGCCTGCCATTCTGAAAAGTACCCATTTACTCCTACTCTTTGCTTCCTGTCTGACAACCAGTTCTCAATCCATGTCAGCACACTACCCCCAATCCCATGTGCTCTAACTTTGCACATCAATCTCTTGTGTGGGACCTTGTTGAACGCCTTCTGAAAGTCCAAATATACCACATCAACTGGTTCTCACTTGTCCACTCTACTGGAAACATCCTCAAAAAATTCCAGAAGATTTGTCAAGCATGATTTCCCTTTCACAAATCCATGCTGACTTGGACCTATCATGTCACATCTTTCCAAATGCACTGCTATGACATCCTTAATAATTGATTCCATCATTTTACCCACTACCGATGTCAGGCTGACCGGTCTATAATTCCCTGTTTTCTCCCTCCCTCCTTTTTTAAAAAGTGGGGTTACATTGGCTACCCTCCACTCGATAGGAACTGATCCAGAGTCAATGGAATGTTGGAAAATGACTGTCAATGCATCCACTATTTCCAAGGCCACCTCCTTAAGTACTCTGGGATGCAGTCCATCAGGCCCTGGGGATTTATCGGCCTTCAATCCCATCAATTTCCCCAACACAATTTCCCGGCTAATAAGGATTTCCCTCAGTTCCTCCTCCTTACTAGACCCCCCGACCCCTTTTATAACCGGAAGGTTGTTTGTGTCCTCCTTCGTGAATACCGAACTAAAGTACTTGTTCAATTGGTCCGCCATTTCTTTGTTCCCCGTTATGACTTCCCCTGATTCTGACTGCAGGGGACCTACGTTTGTCTTTGGGAGCACTGTATATAAGCCGGCCCCTGAGGCCTGTTACTCACTCTAGAGTGTCTCAATAAAGACTGAGGTCATTGTTTCGTTAACCTCCCTGTGTGCAGCCTCATCTGTGTTCGGAACACAACAATTATGAAAAAAGATCAGTTTGTAAACTCATGAGAAGGAGCAGTTCATAAACCCATGAAGACATCTGTGTACCTTCATTAACTTCCTTTCATTTGTAAGGTTCTCCTAAATGACAAAAGTGGAGATTAAAGGAAAATATTGAGGCTTGATAACTGTTTATTAATGTCAAAAATTAGCTTGTTGGACCTTTTATACAGAAGCAGTTGATGCTTTCCTCAACTTTTATATATAGGTGCATGGAGTGCACTGTAAAGAAATAATGATAAACCTGTGTAAAACATTGCTTAATCTACATTTAAAGTATGATGTGCAATTTTAGGCACCCCATTATACTAAAGGACATTAAAGCCATAGAGAGTGTACAGCAAACAATTGCCAGGATGATGCCAGGGATAGGAAACTATAATTATGAAGCGAGACGAGATACAGGGATTACCTCCACTGGAATAGAGAAGGCTAAGAGGATATTTAATTGAATTTTTCAAATTTAGAAATATTTTTGATTGCGTGAAGGACTATTTCCTTTGGTTGGGAAGTCAGTGATGAGGGATAATCAACGTAAAATTGCCGGAAACAGAGTGAGGGAGAGAAGTTAGGAAATGTTTCTTTACACAGGAAGCTTTGCCACAGGAAATGATTGAATCAGAGACCGTTGCATTTTTAAGGGAAAATTGGATAACTATCTGAAGCAAAGGAAGATAAAGGACCACGGGGAGGGAGGGGGCCATGGGATTAACTTTGTATAACATCCAGTCAAATCTATTATTAATTTTCAATGGTACAGCTGTCAAAGGAATATACTTTCTTCTGTGTGTAAAATGAAAGGAAAATACATTTACTAACTGCCGTTATAAATCAATGACAGTTTAGTTCAACAATTTCTCCTTAATTATACATACAAAGGGAAATATATTCCTCAGCAGGCCATAGATGGCTGGCTCTGGAGCAATGCAGGTGATGAGCCGTTGCCATTTCCCACCTGATCCCCTCATTCATACATGACACGACTGTCAGTTATGAGGCTGGATGGTCTAGGCTTTGCTCCCTTCCCAACAGCATTTGTAGGCAGCGGGTGGGGAAGTGGAGTTCTCGCCCTAATCCTTTCCACCTCTTCACTTTTCTCTCCTCTTTTAGAAGCTTTCTTAAAACCCACCATTCCAACCAAGCTTTTGGCTACCTCTCCTAATCTCTCTCCTTTGAGGGTGTGCTGCACTGTCAGAGGTGGTGTCTTTTGGATGAGACGTTAAACCTGCTCTCTCAGGTGGACGTAAAAGAGCAAGGGAGTTATCCAATATTTATTGAATATTTATCTCTCAATCAACATCACTAAAACAGATTATCTAGTCATTATCACATTGCTATTTGTGGGAGCTTGCCATGTGCAAATTTTCTGCCTTGTTTCCTACATGGCAACAGTGACTACACTTCAAAAGTACTTTATTGGCTGTAAAATACTTAGGGGCGTCCTGAGGTCATGAAATGAGGTATATAAATGCAAGTCTTCCTTATCATATCTCAGCTGTGCACTCAGCAACAGGACTGATAGGCAGCTGCTGCTCCCAGCAATGCGGCTTGGCTCCTTCAGTCATGACATACAGTATTGTAGATTCCCAGGAGCCCTCCAGCAGATCAGTTATTCCTAAAGGTCTGCTTGATAGTGGTGTGCATTTCTCATGTTGCTCTATAATGAGGAGCAGAAACAGAGGCACTAACTTGTCCACCCACCTGAATCCTGATATTGCTGCCTCTTACCGCCCATGGTTACTGCACAAAAAGAGAGGGGGTTAAAACCGAACAGTAAGAAAAAAAGAGATTTGAAGAGAGAAAGAAATTAATTCACAGAGAGAAGAGACAAAAGTGGAGGCAGAGAGACACAGATGTGAAGGAGAGAAACTGACATAAAGAAGAACAGATGGAATGATGTGACGCAGGAGAGACTGAGGTAAAGGAGGAGGAGGAGGAAGAAGATGGAAATGGATGAGCAGAGAGCAATTTAGGACATATTTACAGTACAACTTTAACATAGAAACATAGAAAATAGGTGCAGGAGTAGGCCATTCGGCCCTTCTAGCCTGCACCGCCATTCAATGAGTTCATGGCTGAACATGCAACTTCAGTACCCCATTCCTGCTTTCTCGCCATAACCCTTGATCCCCCTAGTAGTAAGGACTCCATCTAACTCCTTTTTGAATATATTTAGTGAATTGGCCTCAACAACTTTCTGTGGTAGAGAATTCCACAGGTTCACCACTCTCTGGGTGAAGAAGTTCCTCCGCATCTCGGTCCTAAATGGCTTACCCCTTATCCTTAGACTGTGACCTCTGGTTCTGGACTTCCCCAACATTGGGAACATTCTTCCTGCATCTAACCTTTCTAATCCCATCAGAATATTAAACGTTTCTATGAGGTCCCCTCTCATTCTTCTGAACTCCAGTGAATACAAGCCCAGTTGATCCAGTCTTTCTTGATAGGTCAGTCCCGCCATCCCGGGAATCAGTCTGGTGAACCTTCGCTGCACTCCCTCAATAGCAAGAATGTCCTTCCTCAGGTTAGGAGACCAAAACTGTACACAATACTCCAGGTGTGGCCTCACCAGGGCCCTGTACAACTGTAGCAACACCTCCCTGTCCCTGTACTCAAATCCCCTGGCTATGAAGGCCAACATGCCATTTGCTTTCTTAACCGCCTGCTGTACCTGCATGCCAACCTTCAATGACTGATGTACCATGACACCCAGGTCTCGTTGCACCTCCCCTTTTCCTAATCTTTCACCATTCAGATAATAGTCTGTCTCTCTGTTTTTACCACCAAAGTGAATAACCTCACATTTATCCACATTATACTTCATCTGCCATGCATTTTCCCACTCACCTAACCTATCCAAGTCACTCTGCAGCCTCATAGCATCCTCCTCGCAGCTCACACTGTCAGCCAACTTAGTGTCATCCGCAAATTTGGAGATACTACATTTAATCTCCTCGTCTAAATCATTAATATACAGTGTAAACAGCTGGGGCCCCAGAACCTTGCGGTACCCCACTAGTCACTGCCTGCCATTCTGAAAAGTCCCCATTTACTCCTACTCTTTGCTTCCTGTCTGACAACCAGTTCTCAATCCATGTCAGCACACTACCCCCAATCCCATGTGCTTTAACTTTGCACATTAGTCTCTTGTGTGGGACCTTGTCGAAAGCCTTCTGAAAGTCCAAATATACCACATCAACTGGTTCTCCCTTGTCCACTCTACTGGAAACATCCTCAAAAAATTCCAGAAGATTTGTCAAGCATGATTTCCCTTTCACAAATCCATGCTGATTTGGACCTAACATATCACCTCTTTCCAAATGCACTGCTATGACATCCTTAATAATTGATTCCATCATTTTACCCACTACCGATGTCAGGCTGACCGGTCTATAATTCCCTGTTATCGCTCTCCCTCCTTTTTTAAAAAGTGGGGTTACATTGGCTACCCTCCACTCCATAGGAACTGATCCAGAGTCAATGGAATGTTGGAAAATGACTGTCAATGCATCCACTATTTCCAAGGCCACCTCCTTAAGTACTCTGGGATGCATTCCATCAGGCCCTGGGGATTTATCGGCCTTCAATCCCATCAATTTCCCCAACACAATTTCCCGACTAATAAGGATTTCCCTCAGTTCCTCCTCCTTACTAGACCCTCCGACCCCTTTTATATCCGGAAGGTTGTTTGTGTCCTCCTCAGTGAATACCGAACCAAAGTACTTGTTCAATTGGTCCGCCATTTCTTTGTTCCACGTTATGACTTCCCCTGATTCTGACTGCAGGGGACCTACGTTTGTCTTTACTAACCTTTTTCTCTTTACATATCTATAGAAACTTTTGCAATCCGTCTTAATGTTCCCTGCAAGCTTCTTCTCGTACTCCATTTTCCCTGCCCTAATCAAACCCTTTGTCCTCCTCTGCTGAGTTCTAAATTTCTCCCAGTCCCCGGGTTCGCTGCTATTTCTGGCCAATTTGTATGCCACTTCCTTGGCTTTAATACTATCCCTGATTTCCCTTGATAGCCACGGTTGAGCCACCTTCCCTTTTTTATTTTTACGCCAGACAGGAATGTACAATTGTTGTAGTTCATCCATGCGGTCTCTAAATGTCTGCCATTGCCCATCCACAGTCAACCCCTTCAGTATCATTCGCCAATCTATCCTAGCCAATTCACGCCTCATACCTTCAAAGTTACCCTTCTTTAAGTTCTGGACCATGGTCTCTGAATTAACTGTTTCATTCTCCATCTTAATGCAGAATTCCACCATATTATGGTCACTCCTCCCCAAGGGGTCTCGCACAACGAGATTGCTAATTAATCCTCTCTCATTACACAACACCCAGTCTAAGATGGCCTCCTCCCTAGTTGGTTCCTCGACATATCGGTCGAAAAAACCATCCCTTATGCACTCCAGGAAATCCTCCTCCACCGTATTGCTTCCAGTTTGGTTAACCCAATCTATGTGCATATTAAAGTCACCCATTAGCATTGGGGTAAGCAGTTTCTGTTTTGCACCCACACAAGAGTAAATTCTGTGAAGCCCCAGTACATGTTAAAAACAATTTCAGGTCAAAATTGCACCTTTAATCAGATGCAGCTCATTCACCAATTGCATCACCAGGATCTGGCCCACTGCTCCAAAAAACAAATGCCACTTCTCTAAGGGATGGTCCTGGAAACATAATGAAACACAGCGATGTGGCAAAAGTGAGAGCAGCAATGTATTGGAAGGAAGGAATGGTGTGAGGGGCTGGGGCAGTTTAATGAAACACATGCTAGTGGCCACTGATTTATAGGATGTGGTTGACAGGATGTTGTGGTCAGTCTTTTTTTTCAAAAGGACGTTCCCTAAGCGGACGGCTTGTAATTGTTTCTGTCAGACTCTATTTCTGTGTTTATCCATCAGTATAATTTGTTGAAGTGCACTCTGTGTGTTGATGGGATTAAATTCTGAGGAACATTGCTCAGATGCATAAAGCAATGGTGTTGCATAAAGGCTAGCAGTATCTGAGAGGGAAGAGAAGAGTCACAATGTGTAATGAAAGCGAGAGGTATCTGAGAGGCAGAACATGAGATAAAACATGCATTTATATAGCGCCTTTCACAACCTCAGGACATCCCAAAGACCTTCCCAGCCAACTAAGCACTTTTGAAGTGTAGTTACTGTTGTAATGTAGGGAAAAGCAGAAGCTAATTTGTGCACAACAAGGTCCCACAAACAGCAATGAGATAAATAACCAGGTAATCTGCCCTGATTTTAACTTTGGGCAGGATGGCAAGAGTAAACAGTTGCAGTCAGTGGGATTCGAGCGTCTTTCCAGGGGTAAGTAACTCATGGCATTTTAACCGCCCACTTCCCCAGTTTCCGCCGTAGAGTTAAAATCAACCCCCTTTTTTAATGGTGCTGGTTGAGAGATAAATTTTGGCCAGGACACTGGAAAAACTCTCCTGCTCTTCAAATAGTGCTTTGGGATTATTTACACTCAGCTGAGAGGACAGACTTCTCAGACGTTGGTTTAATGTCTCATCCAAAAGATAGCACTGCTGACAGTGCCGTAGTCCCTCAGTACTGCACTGAAGTAGCATAGTGTGCAAATATTTTCACTTCCACAGGACACTGTCAGCTCCCTTCTTCTGCCCCTGCTCCCAACCCATCCCTTACAGGGGCAGGCATTGTTTCTGCCCCCACAAGACCATCCAGATTCTTCTGTGCAAAGCCAAGACCTGGCGCGTCTAGTCCAGTTTCTGCCTGTTCCAGCAGACTACTCCAGGAGTCTGCCGGAACGCCTGCAGATTTTGGAGACCACAAATTAGATGAGGCCTGCACATGGGCGCGGTGTACCCAAATTTGCATGTACCAAAATGTGACATACAGAAAAGCTTGTACCCCCTATCTTACATCCTGTGTATCTGCCAATAATGCCCCGCACCACCAACAGGCCCTCTCAAAATTGGTCTTTGTATCCCAGTAACCGGTGGTTTGACTAGTAGGAGATGCAGAGCTTCAGCAGCAACTGCTTCCCTCTGTACTTATTCATAGTAGCCACCTATTCTATTTTCTTTACACAGTGATTTGTTATGATTTGGAATGCACTGCCTGAACCAGATTCAATAGCAACTTTCAAAAGGGAATTGGATCAATATATAACAAGAAAAAAATGTCGGGCTATGGGGAAAGACTCGGGGAGTGGGAATAATTGGATAGCTCTTTCAAAGAGCCGGCACTGGCCGACTTCGGTGCTGTATGATCCAATGAACCCTGGATATATGAGCACATGCTATCATACCTATTGTCTTTCTGTAGAGGTTTAGTTTTCAACTGGCTATGTGATAAACATCGGGAATTCCCCTAGGGATCCTCCCGCTCCAACGGCATCACTTTAGAGGAAATTTCACTTCCGCGTGCAACTGGGATCTCCACCGAAGTTACAGTTGCCAGAACGGGACGAACCCCGAAGAATTTCCCAAAGTGTTTTTTCTAATTGTCTTAAGGTTAACTGGATGATTACAATTGACGTAGCTAGTGTGTACACCCACGCCCACCCCCCCACCCGCCCTGCCTCCTCAGTTTATAATTATGATGGCGTACTGTTCTGTACCAGATATTTATTCTGTAGAATACTGTGCAAAATCCCAGACTGGATTTAGTAGCTGTCACATTGAGTTTGAGATGTTTCTTGGAAGTGCAGGTGGTCTTGGCGTAGGCTCCATTGGTGGGTTCCTTGTTATCAGTAGAAGAGATTTAGTCCAGACATGGTATCTGTTATTGCTCATTTATTCTGCTCCGCGAGCTAACACTCTCCACATACTTGTGGCCGCTAATTTGTAGGATGTGGGTTGGCGGGATATTGTGGTCAATCAGTATTTGCCAAAAATCTTTCCTAATAGAATAGTTAGTAACTATTTTCTAAATTCTTACATTGTGCAGCATTGCATTTAGAATTTGAACACAAGAAAGTATAAACAAGAAAAGACAATTTCAAGCCATTGAACCCACTTCTTCCAACAAATCATCGACAGTCTTTACTAGCATGGACTCTACCCAATTTACTTAATCTCCCAAGGGAAGTGATTAATCACAAGTAAAACTTCTAACATAAAATGCTGGGAAATCTTTCATTGATTCCATGAGGCAATCACATGAAACTGCCAGGATATCAGCCTAGTGTCAATCTAAAGATGCTTTTATGTCACTGATTGTTATCTAATTTTGAGCAGTACACCACTTGCCCTTTGTGGACTTTGATTTCAACTGGGCAGGTTTTAATGCTGTGATGCTATTGCATAATGGTGTCAGATGCATTAAGTTGCCTTGCACATTTAATACCCCTGAAGTGAGGTCAGCGACAGCAGCTCACAAAACCCATTTATTGGTTGGTTCCTCCTGCTACCAGAACAGTATGGTCAGCTCCTTCACATTTCTAAGGGGGT
Organism: Pristiophorus japonicus; assembly: GCF_044704955.1. Lineage (NCBI taxonomy): Eukaryota > Metazoa > Chordata > Chondrichthyes > Pristiophoridae > Pristiophorus > Pristiophorus japonicus. Next base: position 176,633,031 of record NC_091983.1, on the reverse strand, counting down.
TAGGGATACCCTCCAGTCATGTTTGACAAATCCTGCACTTCATTCCTAAACACTCACATTAACACAGCTTTCTTACCTTCATAAGTCTCCACCTGGAAGGAGATGCAGTGGTTGCTGTCGAGGTTCATCCCAAGCAGCTCCGTAACACAGGACTCTGCTCTATGGGCTGTTCCCAGGGACACACACCGAGACAGACATCATCTGCTGCTGGAGGGCCATCAACTCGGTGAAAGACGCACTTTGATCTTGCCGAAACTTGCTGGTCTTCTAGAGCAAGGAGATGTCCACGTCTGCGTGTTGCAGACTGGCACAAATCAAGATCCAGGAGTACGTGCTGAGGGACGCACTAAAAATTGGTGCAGTCGCCGCAAAAGCATGGTGGGGAAGAGCCACAGTTTAAAGCCCTTCCACCACGGTAAACTCAGGGGCTGGAATCAGTATAAAACTCCCCTCGGGCTGCACTTGTAAACTTTTTGTATACATAGAGCACCATGATCTGAAAAAACTTATGTAGTGCCATGTATAATGCAAGTTCTGTTTACTAATGTATGTTGCAAAGAAACTTAATTGTACCCTCACCCGTTTCGTGTACCATACAATGCCACTAGTAAAGTAATATGATGACATATGGAAAGAGGTGACATGATAGGTCCAAGTCAGCATGGATTTGTGAAAGGGAAATCATGCTTGACAAATCTTCTGGAATTTTTTTGACGATGTTTCCAGTCAAGTGGACAAGGGAGAACTAGTTGATGTGGTGTATTTGGACTTTCAGAAGGCTTTCGACAAGGTCCCACACAAGAGATTAATATGCAAAGTTAAAGCACATGGGATTGGGGGTAGTGTGCTGACATGGATTGAGAACTGGTTGTCAGACAGGAAGCAAAGAGTAGGAGTAAATGGGTACTTTTCAGAATGGCAGGCAGTGACTAGTGGGGTACCGCAGGGTTCTGTGCTGGGGCTCCAGCTGTTTACACTGTACATTAATGATTTAGACGAGGGGATTAAATGTAGTATCTCCAAATTTGCGGATGACACTAAGTTGGGTGGCAGTGTGAGCTGCGAGGAGGATGCTATGAGGCTGCAGAGTGACTTGAATAGGTTAGGTGAGTGGGCAAATGCATGGCAGATGAAGTATAATGTGGATAAATGTGAGGTTGTCCACTTTGGTTGTAAAAACAGAGAGACAGACTATTATCTGAATGGTGACAGATTAGGGAAAGGGGAGATGCAACGAGACCTGGGTGTCATGGTACATCAGTCATTGAAAGTTGGCATGCAGGTACAGCAGGCGGTTAAGAAGGCAAATGGCATGTTGGTCTTCATAGTGAGGGGATTTGAGTACGGGGCAGGGAGGTGTTATTACAGTTGTACAGGGCCTTGGTGAGGCCACACCTGGAGTATTGTGTGCAGTTTTGGTCTCCTAACTTGAGGAAGGACATTCTTGCTATTGAGGGAGTGCAGCGAAGGTTCACCAGACTGATTCCCGGGATGGCGGGACTGACATATCAAGAAAGACTGGATCAACTGGGCTTGTATTCACTGGAGTTCAGAAGAATGAGAGGGGATCTCATAGAAACGTTTAAAATTCTGACGGGTTTAGACAGGTTAGATGCAGGAACATTGTTCACAATATTGGGGATGTCCAGAACCAGGGGTCACAGTCTAAGGATAAGGGGTAAGCCATTTAGGACCGAGATGAGGAGAAACTTCTTCACCCAGAGAGTGGTGAACCTGTGGAATTCTCTACCACAGAAAGTTGTTGAGGCCATTTCACTAAGTATATTCAAAAAGGAGTTAGATGTAGTCCTTACTACTCGGGGGATCAAGGGGTATGGCGAGAAAGCAGGAATGGGGTACTGAAGTTGCATGTTCAGCCATGAACTCATTGAATGGCGGTGCAGGCTCGAAGGGCCTATTTTCTATGTTTCTATGTATTACAATGTATCCTGGATTGTACTGAAATATACCTCGAAATGTAAAGCAAGCAAATCTATTGAACGGAACTGCCGTTAGCATCGAAATGTATTGTATGGAATTGCTGACCGCATCCAAATGTACTGAACTGTCCTCCAATGTATTGTGCAAATTTTTATATGAATAAAGTATATTTTGAAATTTTTTTAAAAATGAGTCTCCACAAAAGCTGTCTCCTTTAGCACATCTTTGGTCATCACCTCTATTCTCCCAATTTCTGCTCAGCATCTGATCGGCACTCTGTGAAGCATCTTGGAAGGATTTACTGTTCAAAAGATGCTATATACATGCAAGTGGCCAGCGACGAGCACAGCATGTTCTTACCATAAATCTTTCAGAACATGAAATCAGATGGGTTTTTTTAGGTGATTGTGTTTATTACATTTTTTTACTTAACAACATGAGTTGTTTCTCCTTAGACTTGAAAGTTATTACGCAATGTCAATGTCTTATACAGAGGTGGTGAGGATAGCATAGATCCCTGAAATACCTTCAACATTGTGATTTTAGGATTAATTTTCCAACTTTGCATTTCCAGTGAGCTAAGCTCCCCACCTGAATGTGTAAACTACCTCTTTTGCACTAATGACAATCTTGTCTTCCACTGTGTAAGGAAACTGTTCAGATATTGCAACGTTGGCATTTTTGGAGTTGTAGCCACCAGTAGCACGTGTTGACAATCGGAAGGCAGGCCTTGCCAAAAATTGCAAAGCCTCATCTACTAATTGTAATAGGCACCTACTGCCTGGAAAATGGGTGTTGGGAGCCAAGCTCAGCAATTAACATTACTGTAGGAAAGGGTGGTTTAAAAAAACTGAGAAAATATTTAAGCACAATGGCCTATGTAGTGTATGTAGGCACCTTTAGTAATGACTCCATGAGGCAGGGTATGATACTTAAACTGTGTAGACCTGTAGGCCTTTATTTGCAGCTCCTGAGTGAGGACAACAAGCTGTGAGTTCCTTTTCATACTGGGTTACCTGCCGTGTGCGGGCAACCCCTAGCTCTCCAGCAGCAGCACCCTCTAGTGTACAGGTAAGGTGTGTACAGTATAAAGGTACATTCAGTGTGGCATAACAGTGTTACAGACATCACACAGTAAACAGGCATGCATACACAACAGCCTACACATCAAAATAGCCAAATACAGAGAGCAAAATTTAACCACATAAATGTTATTCCATCAAAAGCAAACAAAATCTTTCACGGAACGTTCAGAAATAAAGGTAGCTTTAAGAATGTAACTAACTGCAATGGGCCAGGCCATTGGTTTACTAATTTTATATGGTATTTTATTTGACCCATCCTTAGATCCCCTTGAGAAGGTGGTGGTGGGCCTTCTTCTTGAACTACTGCAGTACTTTTGCTGAAGGTACTCCCACAGTGCCATCAGGGTCAAACTCCTGGAACTCCCTACCTGATGGCACTGTGGGAGTACCTTCAGCAAAAGTACTGCAGTGGTTCAAGAAGAAGGCCCACCACCACCTTCTCAGGGGAACTAAGGATGGGCAATAAATTCTGGCTTTGCCAGCAATGCCCATATCCCAAGAAAGAAATAAGAAATATGGGCACAGCTTGCACTAAGACAAGAGCTCATCCACCAGGTCTAACTTTGATGTAACTCCTCCTTCACTGGGTGACATCGCAGCCTCACTTTATTTCCCACCACAAATTGTGATGAATCAGGTGTGGTGGCAGAGGACTGCAGAACTGCTAACGTTGTATCCTTGTTTAAAAAGGGAGAAATGGATAGACTGAGTAATTACAGGCCAGTCAGCCTAACCTCGGTGGTGGGAAAATTATTGGAAAAAATTCTGAGGGACAGGATAAATCTTCATTTAGAAAGATACAGATTAATCAAGGACAGTCAGCATGGATTTGTAAATGGAAGGTCATATCTGACTAACTTCATTGATGTTTTTGAGGAGGTAAAAAGGAGGGTTCATGAGGGTAGTGCATTTGATGTAGTGTATATGGATTTTAGCAAGGTTTTGATAAAGTCCCTCATGGCAGACTGGTCATGAAAGTAAAAGGCCATGGGATCCAGGGCAAAGTGGCAAGTTGGATCCAAAATTTGCTCAGAGGCAGGAAGGAAAGGGTCATTGTTGATGGGTGTTTTGTGACTGGAAGGCTGTTTCCAGTGGGGTTCCGCAGGGCTCAGTACCAGGTCCTTTGCTTTTTGTGGTATATATCTGTTATGTATATAATGACTCAAAAGACTTGTTGCTGTAAACTCACTTAGATATAAACCTTGTCCACTTTATTCGTGCCCAAAAGTGACTACAAGACCTGGTACCAGCACTTATACAGCAGGGCCTGCACACACTCGCGTACAGCCCGATGACCTCCGACAGTGGTGCCCCCTGGTGCCTAGTGACCCCAAGCATCAATACATGACAATCAATTATTTAGACTTGAATGTAGGGGGTATAATTAAGAAGTTTGCAGATGATTACAAAAATTGGCCATGTGATTGATAATGAGGAAGAAAGCTGCAGATTGCAAGATGATATCAATGAACTGGTCAGTTGGGCAAAACAGTGCCAAATGGAATTCAATCCTGAGAAGTGTGAGGTAATGCATTTGGGGAGGGCTAACAATGCAAGGGAATACACATTAAATGGTAGGTCACTGAGAAGTGTAGAGGAACAAAGGAACCTGGGAGTGCATGTCCACAGATCCCTGAAGGTAGCAGGCCAGGTAGATAAGGTGGTTAAGAAGGCATACAGAATACTTGTCTTTATTAGCCAAGGCATAAAATACAAGAGCAGGGAGATTATGCTGGAACTGTATAAAACACTAGTTAGGCCACAGCTAGAGTACTGCGTGCAGTGCTGGTCACCACATTACAGGAAAGATGTGATTGCATTAGAGAGGGTACAGAGGAGATTTACGAGGATGTTGCCTGGACTGGAGAATTTTAGCTATGAGGAAAGATTGGACAGGCTGAGTTTATTTTCTTTGGAACAAAGGAGGTTGATGGGAGACTTTATTGAGATGTATAAAATTATGAGAGGCCTAGATAGAATGGATAGGAAGGATCTATTTCCCTTAGCAGAGTGGTCAACAACCAGGAAGCATAGATTTAAAGTAATTGGTAGGAGTTTTAAAGGGGATTTGAGGGGAATTTTTTCACCCAGAGGGTGGTGGGCGTCTGGAACTCACTGCCTGAAAGGGTGCTGGAGGCAGAAATCCTCATCACATTAAAAAGTACTTGGATATGCACTTGAAGTGCCGTAACCTACAAGGCTACGGATCATGAGCTGGAAAGTGGGATTATGCTGGATAGCTCTTTGTCGGCCGGCGCGGACATAATGGGCCGAAATGGCCTCCTTCCGTGCTGTAAATTTCTATGATTCTATGACGCTCAGACGATCATGCAACAGGCATCTGAATGTCTGATATTTAGCTCCTGCAGGCAAGGCTCCTCATCAGGTGCAATGAAAAATAGTTGCTGGTCTCTACATTTTATGCTGGCCTGTCATAACATTGCATTGTACTTTGATTTTTCGCTGGGATGTTTTCTGTTCCTATTAAAATAAAATCAATGTTTTCCTCATTAATTTCTCCAAACCTTTTATTGGGAGTTATTTTATAGGGAATGTTGAGTGCTGTTAGGAAATCCTGGTCTTTGGTTAAGTTGGTTGAGGTACTGTTTCTTTGTTAGGGGTCATTTAATTCCATTTAGAAAACGCATTAAGGATGTCAGGGTTGATCTGAAGGTCAAAGATGCAGATGAACTATGCCCTTTTAATTATTTTGTCACATTTGTTTTGTAGGTTCTGCACAGCAACACGTTACTGTTAAAGCATGTGATTAAAGAAGGTGGATGAAATGTCATTCTGTCAGGAAGCTTGCACTGCAGGTGACAGATGCCTGTTTCCCTGCCAGAAGTGCAGGCACTACATGTCCTATGACTGGACGTACAAGATATTCTGTGAGAGAATCATGGAGGTATGTCGATGACACAGTAATGTGGAAATGTGATGAGTTCTGTTTGCACAATTGCCAAACCACATAAATGCTTGAATGTTTTGTATCCATTAAATAAAGTTAATGGCCATATTCAAAAGATGCTCCAATAACCTTTTAAAAATTTGCCAGCACAATTTCCTGAAGTCTCCAAAGTGGGACATTATGGTTTTAGTAAAAAAAAAACTCCAAATTGCCCACTGTTTCCTGTAGTTAGGATTTTCATTTCAAGCAGTAATTTAAAGCAACCACAGAACATGGGAAACCACTGGGCTAATTCACCTCCTGACCTCTCACCCACACCGCCCCCCACCCCCCGCCCCAACACATTCTACCATTTAACTTTCTTCCTTCTGCCCATCTGTTTTAATCATTTGCGAAACCCCATCCTACTGAGCGTCAGCAAGTAAGATAGCTGTCATCAGAACAAATTTAAACCTTTGAGTTCCACTTTCCACTGAATCAGCTGCCTGCCCCCAAGCTTTTAATTATCAACAGGGAAGAGCATCAGCCGGGCTTCCATTAGCCTGGGGTTTGTGTCTCACCACAATGTGAATGGTGGTCTGAGGGGAAAAGTTTGGACCATTTTCCGTCTTGTAATAATTAAGGCTGTCTTGGATAGACGAACTGTATCAAGAAAACAACTAGTTGCTACCAATCCTATTGTGTAGCTGGAAAATAAGGTATAAAGTGTACCCTGACTTCATCATAATACTCTCGGTTACAGTATCGTCTCTGTTATAAGGCAACCGAATAGTGACTCCTGGCTTTTTCATGTTATCTTTCATGTTCTGCCTGTGGGACATTCATTACACACCTAACATTCAAAGGGGTTGTATTTCGATAATGAAGCTGGGAAGCTTGAAATCAGATTCCTTATCCATAGATTAACACATATATCACTCTCAACAAATCCACAGATGGCGACAGCTATGTTTGTTTTTTTTCTCCCCAAAATATTATAAAGCAATAAATATAACGAACAAGCTTGTATAAGGAAAATAATTGTATCTGACTGTTAAAATAAAGTCAGATATAAAGGGGAATTCTCCATCATGTTGCACCTGCTGAGATGGAAGGCGCCTGACTCACTGAATATTCTGGGGTCCAATTTCAGGCGGGATCACAGAGGAAAATACTGCCCTACTATATAGATTAACACTTAAAGGATGGCTACTTGGGAGGGGCACTGGACAGCTGCCAATGCCTTTGGAACTACATCACTGCAGGAGTCAGCACCTTTAGGAAAGGAGAAGAGAAACAAAGAGAAATTTTGCAAAATACATTTAAAACTGCCTTTGCAATTGGTATACTCTTTGAATGGTTTCTAAAGACAGCATTCCAAAGAGTATACTATGTTTTACCTAATTGTTGTAAATGACCAAACTTTCTGTTAACATGCAATAGTTTCAAGATCTGGAATTAACCATTCAGTTCAGCATATTGTTCAAACAATTATGTGCAGCAGTTTTTAGTGTCATTTGTACCAGGTTTTTAATTACATATTAACTAACTGCAAATATTTTAACACAGTGGAATCTTTGAGATTATCTATAATAACACTTTCCTTTTTTGATCAAATATTTTTGGGATACAAAGTATTTGACCTATTGATTGTCTGGATGTGCTATGTATTATTTTACACACATGGATATAGTCTTTTTTTAAATTAACTTTGTAATTCGAACTGAAGTAATAAGAAGCTGCAGGCTACATGGCAACATGGAGTTTATCCAGAATGCGTGCTCCAGCACTAAGATCTGTATGAGGGTAGATGAAAGACTGACTGAACCTTTCTGTTTTGAAAGAGGAGTGGGCCAAAATTGTCCACTGTCACCCATCCTATGTAATATAGGAAGATGGTAATGAAAAAACAATAGTGTAGAAACTGTAGTATCAAAAGTCAAACAATTAACTGAATTGCAGTACTATACAAATCTGTCAGTCACCAGTCACAGCTTTAAGAGTCCAAGTTCATGAGCAAACAGCATGCAGGTCCAGAAATGCCTGTTTTATGGGGGTGAACAAAGCAACGGGAGTGAAGAGGCCAGAAGACTGTGAAATTCATTGAGCGACCATATTTAAATGCAAGTGAATAAAATTAGAAGGTATGTCAAGATTTGCACACAATCTTACACCCCCACCTCCAAATTATGAATCAGTCCTCTCCCATGTTGAATCATATTCAGAGAAAGGATTGAACGAACCAATGTACTCTTGGTAGGATGTTCATTACTGAGTGGCTCAATTATAGTACTGACTAAGCTGGCCGAGTCTTGAAGAGCATAGGTGCCAGTCTAGACCTGCACCATGTGGTGAGAGAGACAACATAGGGGGATAACATCTTTGACCATGTCCTCACTAATTTACCTATCACAGATAAATCTGTCCATGGTACTATAGGTAGACGATATCATCTCAGTCCTTGTGAAGACAAAGAGATAGATTTTAATTTTCATTGCCAGGCAGAAAACTGGACGTAGCGGATCAGCCATCCAAGATACTCCCTTCAAATTGTCCTTTCCATTAACCATCTTCAACAAGAAAATGCCCAAGCATCTCCGCTTGAGTTTCATCGGCCACCATCACCGAGCACCACACCATCAACATCTTGGATGTCACCATTGACCAGAAGCTAAGCTGAACCAGCCACATTGACACCATGGATACAAGAGCAGGACAGAGGCTGTGTGCACTGTAGATTCTGCAGAGAACCCTCAATGCCTCTCCAAAATCTACAAGTCTCAAGTCAGGAGTAGTTTAGAATACTCACCACTCACTTGGATGGATGCAGCCACAACAACACTCAAGAAGGTCAATACCCTCTAGCACAGACCAGTTCACTTGTTCGGCACTACTGCCATTGGACGCAATATCCACCCTCTCTATTACTGGGGCACTGTGGCTGCAGTATGTATAATCTACAGGATGCAATGAAGCTACTTGTCAAGCTTACATGTTTGATACTCCATGTCATGTATGTATGCTTGGGGTTACTAGCCACCAGGTGGCGCCACTGTCGGAGGTCATTGGGCTGTACGCACGTGTGTGCGGCCCAGGTATAAAAGGCAAGCCATCATGTAATGTAATCACTTTGGGCCCTAATAAAGCAGAGCCAGGTTTGTACCTGTTTTAGTTTATAGTATTCAGTCTATCGAGTTATTACATACATAACATTTGGCGACGAGGTAAATTAAGAATCTTCGCATGCAAAAAATGAGCACAATTGAAATTGTAGAGAGATTCGTGGAGGGAGAGGACTGGGCAGATTTTGTAGCTTGCCTGGACCAGCACTTCATGGCCAACAAAATGGAGGAACCCACTGACACAGTTAGGCGCAGGGCAGTCTTCCTCATGGTTTGTGGTCCAAAAATCTATGGACTCATAAAGAATCTTCGCTCACCTGCAAGTCCAGCGGACAAGGACAATGAGGAATTGTGTGCTCTGGTACATGACCATCTCAAACCAAACAAGGCATCATCATCTCACGATATCGATTCTACAAGCACGTTCGTTCTGAGGGCCAGGATGTGTCGGAACCCGTTGCTGACCTAAGACGTCTAGCTGGACCATGTAAGTTCAAAAATGCGTTGGGAGACATGCTGCGGGACTTCTTTGTAATTGGCATCAACCATGAGGTGATCCTGCGTAAGCTACTGGCGGCGGAGACGCTGGATTTGAGCAAGGCCATCACGATTGCTCAGACATGCATGATGACGGACAAAAACTTAAAGTAGATATCATCGAAAAATCGGAACTCGGCAAGTACTGTAAACAAGATAGTATCGTCGTTTGGCAGAGCTGCATATGGCAGGGCCTACTCGACTGCGTATGCGAAACCTGTGGCTGCCCAAAGTCCGCCAACGGGAATTAATTCAATTTCACCGTGTTGGTGTTGTGGAGGCAATCATCGGCCTCATCAGTGTCGGTGTAAACAGTACTTTTGTAAAGGCTGTTCAAGACTGGGGCATCTCCTGCGCATGTGTCCACAACTGAACAATTGTGCTGCGACACACCACATGGAGGATGATGACCAGTATAGCGCGGATCTGAATATGCAATCTGAGATACCAGAGGAGGAAGTGTATGGACTGTATTCGTTCCTAACAAAGAGCCAACCGATTATGATTAACGTGAAACTTAACGGTGTGCCGGTACCGATGGAATTGGACACGGGTGCGAGTCGATCAATAATGAGCCAGAGGACATTTGACTTGCTGTGGGATATTAAGGCTGCGAGGCCTAAGCTGAGTCCAGTCAATGCCAAGTTGCGTACATACACTAAAGAACTCATAACGGTGATTGGCAGTGCAGTAGTCAAGGTGTCGTATGATGGTGCGGTTAATGATTTACCGTTATGGATTGTTCCAGGCAATGGTCCAACGATATTCGGCAGGAATTGGCTAGAAAAAATCAAATGGAATTGGAACAATATCAAAGCGTTGTAGTCGGAAGATGATACTCCATGTGCTCAAGTGCTGAGCAAGTTCCCCTCGCTGTTTGAACCAGGCATCGGCAATTTCACGGGAGCCAAGGTGCAGATCCACGTGGACTCGGATGCAAGACCCGTCCATCATAAAGCTCGGGCGGTTCCGTACATGATGAGGGAGAAGGTCGAAATCGAACTTGACAGACTCCAGCGTGAAGGGATCATATCACCGGTCGAATTTAACGAATGGGCCAGCCCCATTGTTCCTGTGTTGAAGAATGATGGCATGTCAGGATTTGTGGAGACTACAAGGTTACGATCAACCAAGTTTCGAAACAGGATCAATACCTATTACCGAAGGCTGGTGATCTGTTTTCAACGCTAGCTGGGGGGGAAGTCATTTACTAAACTGGATCTGACATTGGCCTACATGACACAGGAGCTGTCGACACGTCGAAGAAACTTACGTGCATCAACACTCATAAAGGACTGTTTATCTACAACAGGTGTCTTTTCGGAATTCGCTCGGCTGCAGCCATATTTCAGAGGAACATGGAGAGTCTACTGCAGTCCGTCCCTAGAACCGTCGTGTTCCAAGATGACATCCTGGTCACAGATCGTGACACCGCCGAACATCTGAATAACCTGGAAGAGGTTCTACATCGTCTGGACAAAGTGGGACTCAGATTGAAACTTTCGAAGTGTGTCTTCATGGCACCAGAAGTCGAATTCCTGGGGAGGAAAATTGCTGCTCATGGCATCGAAAACCAAGGCCATCAAAAATGCACCCAAACCTCAGAATGTGACAGAGCTGTGTTCGTTCCTTGGTCTACTCAACTAGTTCAGTAATTTCCTGCCTAGATTGAGCACTTCATTAGAGCCACTGCACATGCTGCTAAGAAAAGGCAACAACTTGGTTTGGGGTGCATCTCAAGATAGAGCTTTTGAGAAAGCTACTGATCTGTTTTGCTCTTACAAGCTGATGGTACATTATGATCCATGTAAGCGTCTAGTATTGGCCTGTGATGTTTTGTCATATGGAGTTGGTTGCGTGTTCCAACAAGCTAATGAGTCGGGTAAGCTACAACCTGTTACGCATGCTTCTAAAATGTTGTCAAAGGTGGAAAGAGCCTACAGCATGGTAGAGAAAGAAGCACTAGCCTGTGTGTATGGGGTTAAAAAGATGCATCAGTACCTGTTTGGTCTTCGGTTTGAACTGGAAACAGATCACAAGCCACTCATTTCATTGTTTTCGGAAAACAAAGGTATCAATACCAATGCATCGTCCCACATCCAGAGGTGGGCACTGACATTATCTGCCTATGATTATGTCATTCGCCATAGACCTGGCACTGAGAATTGTGCCGATGCATTGAGCCATCTGTCGTTGCCCACACTGGAGGTGGAGATGCCACAACCTGCAGATCTACTGTTAGTTATGGATGCTTTTGAAAGTGAAGGAACCCCTGTCACGGCCCAACAAGTTAAGACCTGGATCAGCCAGGACCCGATATTATCGGTTGTGATAATGTCTTTAGTGGTGATTGGTCTGCCATACCCAAGCAAATAGGTGATGAGACCAAACCTTACAACCGTCGCAAAGTTGAACTATCCATTTTGTCAAATTGTATACTGTCGGGTAATCGTGTTGTTATGCCTAAGAAAGGCAGAGAGAAATTTGTTCATGCTCTACATAGCACTCATCCCGGTATTGTCACGATGAAAGCCATTGCCAGGTCTCATTTATGGTGGCCTGGAATTAACTCTGATCTGGAATCATGTGTGCATCAGTGCAACATTTGCATGCAGCTAAGTAAAGCACCAGCAGAATCGCCGCTGAGTCTGTGGTCGTGGCCACCTAAACCATGGTCCAGGATCCACATCGACTTTGCAGATCCCTTCCTGGGAAAGATGTTTTTAATTGTGGTGGATGCATATTCCTAGTGGATAGAGTGTATAATCAGACTTCAACAGGTCAGACACAGTGCTCTCACGCAAGATGTGCGCATCATTGATGCTCCTTGGAAAGTAGGCATTCACTGCCATTATGCGCTGTGTAGCTGCACGTTGAGGGAGTGGAATCCCTTACGGTTTCGGTATACCTCTGCCTCCTGTAATGGTGCTCATAGGGCAATATGGGCACCCTGCTTATTGGGAAAGCCAGCAATGCATGCAATTCCCAAAGCACTCTCACTCTGTGCCTCCCTGGTTATTGGGAACTTTATAAATTTCATCCGGCGTGCATACAGTGTTTCGGTTACCTATTGAATGCAGCGATGAGTAGCGTGCTGAGAAATACAGCATATGTCCCCATCTGATGCCTGAAAAGAGCCGCATGCATAAAAGGAAAGTGCTGCAGTCACCTTCATCTCGACAGAGAGTGCAGTAATGTTGGTGGTACTCGGCTGCAGGTCTGATTACTGAGCTGGCAAATCTCATTGATCACCTCCTTTTGGAAGCGCAGCCTTCGAACGCACTGTCGTTCGATCAGGTTCAAGTATGAAAATGCTTTCGGAGTAAGGCCTCCTCCTCCTCATCAGTCTGTGACCTCCTCCATTACCCTGACAACTCTGCTCAATAAACTTTCTCCCATCTGGATCCTGCATTAGACAGGTAGTTAGCAATACAGGCTGAGATAGTACAGGCCTCATTCTTTTTAAATCTCCAGAATCTCCTGAGATAAACTCAAATGATTTTTCAATGAAAAAATTATTAACTCAAATGCCTTCTATCTTAATAATGTACTCAGTGCCAATAAAAATACCTTTCTCACTATAAATCGCACTGTAAAGCCATCACTGTTCACCTCAGAAATACTGAGGTGTGGTTTTTGCTGACTGTTCCCGATTTCAAAATGGCGGCACCGAGCACTACCGCCCATGCCCGCCCACTTAAGATTGAGTAAAGCCACCTTTTCCAGGACATTATGCAGCTCTGGTGATATGCCAGCGGTATGTCATGAAACTTGCACTTTTTGGGCGGTATGCGGGCAGTTCTGCATGGCGGACAGTGTGCATACCGCTCGGCGGTATGTCAATGATGAATCTTCTGCCGAGCGGTATGTCGGTGGAATGTACGTGTTTTTTGACCAAACTTGCATTTTCGGGCGGTAAGTATGTGGGCGATATGTCGATGAATTTCGGGCCCCTTGTGTTTTCATTCTGTTATGTCAATATATTTTCTGAGTTCTGATATCCCTACGCATTGTACTTTGTGATATATTCTTTATGACATCACTAACACGCACATTCTACAAGATGGCTCCAATATATCAGGTGACTTTTGTAGTATTTACAGCTGCAGTTGCATTATCACAGTAGTCCACTAGGTGGAGCTCTATTACATACTTTCTAGGATTTTACTCGATGTACTCTATGGGAGCACCAGAGAAAATAAAAGTCAACAGCACATATGCATGTTAGTTGAAAATTGGAAGGTGCATGCAGCATTCTAGAAATCAATTAAAATCAGAGAATCAGGGAGTATATTCTCTCATAGATTGGGGAAAAGAAACAATAACTGTAATTGGTCTAGAGTGTAATCGCTTCCTCCGCATCTCATTTCCCTCCTTCTTGTATATTCTCATCTTCTGGAGCACAGCAGTCTATCACAGATGTATCAATTAATCTTTGCTGTGTCACCTTGTAAAATAATGGGCCCAAGTTTCCACATGATTTGCGCCTGATTTTTAGGAGCAACTGGTGGAGAACGGACTATCTTAGAAATCGCAATTCTCCACATTTTTTTTTCTGCAGTTCGAGTCAGTTAGAACAGATTCACTTTGGAACAGAATTTTTTCTTCAAAAGGGGGCGTGTCCGGCCACTGACGCCTGATTTCAAAGTTTCCACAGTGAAAACGTACTCCAAACTAACTTAGAATGGAGCAAGTGAAGATTTTTGTCGAACTGAAAAAACCTTGTCTACACATTAAAAAATCAGGAGCAGGTTACAAATTAGGCGTCCAGAACGAGGTGGGGGGGGGGGGGGGGGGGGGAAGGGAAGTCATTAAATTCTACAATAAATCCTTATTTATACTTATACAAATATTATACAAATAAATCCAACCTGAATAAAAATTTATAAGCAAAGAAAAGATTAAATAAACCATCTTCCTACCTGTGTGAAAGTGCTTCAGGCAGGGAGAATGCTGCAGGAAGCCTCACAAGTTGAGGCAGCCGTTCGTTCCCGAGGGGGGGGGAGGAGGAAGCCGTTCGTTCCCGAGGGGGGGGGAGGAGGAAGCCGTTCGTTCCCGCGGCGGGGGGGGGGGGGGGGGGGAGGGAGACAGCTGCCTCAACTTTCTGAGGCTTCCTGCAGCCTTCTCACTGCTGCAAGAAGCCTCAGTGCTGATGTGCTGATGGCCATGTGCTTTTATTAAAAAATGTTCAAAAATTAAACAGCTACAAAGAACTACAAAAATGGCCGAGTGCCAATGTTTCCTTCACACTGCGCGTGTGCGAACGCTCTAACGCGCACGCGCAGGGTTGCCGGCAGGAAAAAAACTAATTTAAATGGTACCCGCCCCCTCCCACTTACAAAATCAGCACGAGTGGTAGGCTCCGCCCCCCTGGGCACCACGCCAAGCAGACATGGAGCTGCAGGGCGCTCCAGAATCGCACGGTTTTTTTCCGGCGCTGTTTTCGGCGTGAAAAACGGGTGCCCAACTCGGAGGGGCGCCCGTTTTTTATCGTGTGGAAACTTGGGGCCAATATTTTACTTAATAGAATTGTGAAAAATCAAATACTCCACGGGAACTATTGACAATATTTTTGCACCTCAGAAACTAAAGTTGACTCAATGTTTTCCTCTCCCATTTATTGCATGCTTCCAGGATATCAAATTTGCACATTCCATGTCCAAGATCCCCCTCCTGTCCATTATGTTCAAGATCCCATCCTGACCAGACCCCCCCCTTCCCATTCTGTATCTAAAATGCCCTCAGTTTGTTCTATGTCTCAGAAGCCTCTCATCCATTCCATGTTTAAGATGCCCCTCCTATTTGTTCCATGCTTAAGATCCATCTCCTGTTCATTCCTTGTCTAAGATTCCATCTCTCGCCCACTGTGTCTCTGAGAAACCTTCTTTTTGATTACTCAAGTGTCTCGGAGCACTCCCACTAGTCTCTGTTTTTGTGCTCCCCATTGCATTTTCTGTACTTCTGACACTCCCTTTCCTCGAGGTTAATTATTAACAGTAACCACATCAGACACTTGGATCACATGTCCTCTAATTTCCTTAGTTTGGGTTTCCAGAAATGTAGGAAGTACTAAATGGAAAATTTGAATGATGATAGGGAATTCAGTCATTCATTTGCTCCCACAAATAACCATCATAACTGACGAGTGGCAAATTGCGCACCTTTCATACTTGTGACAGAATTCTGCTCAACGTCACTGCTTCCTTCATTGTTCATCATTCATATGTCCTCTGAGCCAAACCGTATAATTTAAATCTGGTTTCGTCTCTCTTACTACATTTGGGTTATCTCATCAATGTCTGACAATGATGTCATTCACATGTATGGTTACGGTACGGGTACAGTGGTATGGTGGTTATGTTACTGGACCAGTAATCCCGAGGTCGGGTCTAATGATCCAGAGGTATGAGTTCAAATCCCACCAGCTCAGGAATTTGAATTCAGTTAAATAAATAAATCTGGAATTTAAAAAAGGCTAATATCATTGATGCTGAACTTGAAACTACCGCAAGGTCTTACAAATCCCCTGGGAGGACAGACGCACCAACATTAGCATCCTCGACCAGGCCAACATCCCCAGCATTGAAGCACTGACCACACTTGATCAGCTCCGCTGAGCAGGCCACATTGTCCATATGCCAGACACGAGACTCCCAAAGCAAGAGCTCTACTTGGAACTCCTTCACGGCAAATGAGCCAAAGGTGGGCAGAGGAAATGTTACAGGGACACTCTCAAAGCCTCCCTGAAAAAGTGATACCTGGGAGTCCCTGGCCAAAGATCGCCCTAAGTGGAGGAAGTGCATCTGGGAGGGCGCTGAGCACCTCGAGTTTCATCGCCGAGAACATGCAGAAATTAAGCGCAGGCAGTTGAAAGGGCGTGCAGCAAACCTGTCCCACCCACCCTTTCCCTCAACGACTATTTGTCCCACCTGTAACAGGGACTGTGGTTCTCATATTGAATTGTTCAGCCACCTAAGGACTCATTTTTAGAGTGGAAGCAAGTCTTCCTCAATTCCGAGGGACTGCCTATGATGATAATGATGATGGAACTACCTGTTGTGTATGCAATAACTCAATAGACTGAATACTGTAAACTCCAAACAAGTACAAACCTGGCTCTACTTTATTAGTGTTATGTATGCATGCTTGTATTGTTATATGATGTCTGTAACACTGAATGTACCTTACACTGTACACACCTTACCTGTACACCAGAGGGTGCTGCTGCTGTAGAGCTACATTGCAGGTAACCCAGTATAAAAGGAAGCTCACAGCTTGGTGCCCTCACTCGAGGATCTGCAAATAAAGGACTATAGTCTACACAGTTTAATTACCATACCCTGCCTCGTGGAGTAATTACCAAAGGTGCTTACATGCACAATAACTGGCGACGAGGTCACGAACTACACGCTCAATATGTCTAACCTCAGCAACTTCCAGCAATTTACAGAGGGGGAAGAGTGGGATGCTTTTGTAGAAAGATTGGAACATTTCTTCATAGCCATCGACCTGGACGGGGACACACCGGCTACACGACCGAAAAAGCGCAGGGCCATCCTGCTTAGCAGTTGTGGGCCCACCATCCAGTGTCTCAATTATTAAGGATGTCATAGCAGCGCATTTGGAAAGAGGTGACATGATAGGTCCAAGTCAGCATGGATTTGTGAAAGGGAAATCATGCTTGACAAATCTTCTGGAATTTTTTGAGGATGTTTCCAGTAGAGTGGACAAGGGAGAACCAGTTGATGTGGTATATTTGGACTTTCAGAAGGCTTTCGACAAGGTCCCACACAAGAGATGAATGTGCAAAGTTAAAGCACATGGGATTGGGGGTAGTGTGCTGACGTGGATTGAGAACTGGTTGTCAGACAGGAAGCAAAGTGTAGGAGTAAATGGGGACTTTTCAGAATGGCAGGCAGTGACTAGTGGGGTACCGCAAGGTTCTGTGCTGGGGCCCCAGCTGTTTACACTGTACATTAATGATTTAGACAAGGGGATTAAATGTAGTATCTCCAAATTTGCGGATGATACTAAGTTGGGTGGCAGTGTGAGCTGCGAGGAGGATGCTATGAGGCTGCAGAGCGACTTGGATAGGTTAGGTGAGTGGGCAAATGCATGGCAGATGAAGTATAATGTGGATAAATGTGAGGTTATCTACTTTGGTGGTAAAAACAGAGAGACAGACTATTATCTGAATGGTGACAGATTGGAAAAGGGGAGGTGCAACGAGACCTGGGTGTCATGGTACATCAGTCATTGAAGGTTGGCATGCAGGTACAGCAGGCGGTTAAGAAAGCAAATGGCATGTTGGCCTTCATAGCGAGGGGATTTGAGTACAGGGGCAGGGAGGTGTTACTACAGTTGTACAGGGCCTTGGTGAGGCCACACCTGGAGTATTGTGTACAGTTTTGGTCTCCTAACCTGAGGAAGGACATTCTTGCTATTGAGGGAGTGCAGCGAAGGTTCACCAGACTGATTCCCGGGATAGCGGGACTGACCTATCAAGAAAGACTGGATCAACTGGGCTTGTATTCACTGGAGTTCAGAAGAATGAGAGGGGACCTCATAGAAACGTTTAAAATTCTGATGGGTTTAGACAGGTTAGATGCAGGAAGAATGTTCCCAATGTTGGGGAAGTCCAGAACCAGGGGTCACAGTCTAAGGATAAGGGGTAAGCCATTTAGGACCGAGATGAGGAGAAACTTCTTCACCCAGAGAGTGGTGAACCTGTGGAATTCTCTACCACAGAAAGTTGTTGAGGCCAATTCACTAAATATATTCAAAAAGGAGTTAGATGAAGTCCTTACTACTAGGGGGATCAAGGGGTATGGCAAGAAAGCAGGAATGGGGTACTGAAGTTGCATGTTCAGCCATGAACTCATTGAATGGCGGTGCAGGCTAGAAGGGCTGAATGGCCTACTCCTGCACCTATTTTCTATGTTTCCATGTTTCTATGTCTCATCAGGGACTTGCTAGCGCCATAAGGAACTTGTAACACTCATACAGGAGCAACTAAAACCAAAAAAATGCATCCTCACAGCCAGGCACCGGTTCTACATTCACCGGCGACCCGAAGGCTAAGAAATTACTAAGTGTGCTGCGCATTTAAGAAGGCTAGCTGCACCGTGTGATTTTGGAGACCACCTTAATGAAGCACTAAGGGACATATTTGTCATCGGATTGGCCATGAGTGCCTCCTACACAAATTATTCTCTGCGGACATCACAGTCACCCTGCAGAAAGCAACTCAAGTGAGCCAGGCCCACGTGGTTTCGGCCGGCAACTCCAGGCGAATACGGACCCAGGACTCTAAACCGGTGAGCGCAGTGCACCGTATGGCTCCTTCTAAAGGCAAAAATGCTACCCCGAGTCCCGCAACCCTGATTCTGCCACATGGGGAAAACCGGATGGCCCCATGCTGGTGCTGTGGAGGAAACCACAGGGCCCACCAGTGCCGCTACAAAGACTATACATGCAAAGGCTGCAAAGAAAAAGGGCACCTTCAGAGAATGTGCAGAAAAAGCTTTACTCACCGCGTCACTGAAGAGTTAGCTGATCACCGGGGCTCCGTCACAGATGAAGATGAAGCTGCTCAACCCCTGGAAGTAGAGTATGGAATTTATACCTGCTCCACCGAAAGTTCTCCGTGGACGATGGAATTAGACATCGACGGGGTCCCAGTTTCCATGGAGATCAACACAGGGGCAAGCCAGTCTGTGATGAGCCAAACAACCTTTGAAAAAATTTGGATGAATCCTGCCACTCGACCAAAACTGTCTCCTGTCCAGGCAAAGCTGCTCACCTACACCAAAGGTAAAATCCAAATCGTTGGCAGCGTGGATGTCCAGGTCTCCCAGGGCGGCGTGTTGAACAGATTCCCACTGTGGATCGTTGCCGGAGATGGTCCCAAGCTGCTGGGAAGGAATTGGATGAACCCGGTCCAAATCAGTCAAAGTGGCGACAGCCTCCAGGCTCCAGCAATCGGCATCGAACATGGATCCATCGCTGTATCTAGAGATCCCACTGTCCACCTCGACTGCGTGGCGAAATCTCCAGGACCGAAAATCCAAACTTCGCCTTCCAGGCCGGGGCAGAACTCCAAGAGATGAAAATCATCGAGAAAGGTGGACTCCCGATGTCCATGGCCAAACCTGAGGAAGAAAAGACCACCACAGCCTACCTGGAGGAGAGAGCGAAGATGGCAGCTGCACCACGAAGAGAAGAACCTGTTATCAAAATGACCGCGACCAGACCACGAGGGGCAGCGTTGGAGGAGCGACACGTGACACCGAGTGGCCAATCGGATTGGAAGGCTCCCTTAAAGGAGACCGGTAACCAAAAAAATTTAAAGGGACAGTTTCAACTTAAAGATGACAGGGACTTTAAAGCTAAAAATGCAGTAAAAGGGTGCAAGTATGATAATGTAACCATGAATTGTGATGCTGGTGTAACTAATGTGAAAAATGAAATGAATGCTTGTGTAAGTAAGGTTAAGAACAAGCTTGTTATGTGTGATGATTATGACAGAGAGTTTGAAATGCCTAATATAACTATGTCTGGTGAGACCAAAAAGTGATGCAAATGCTGTTATTAACAATGTAAAAGCAGTCAATAATGTAGACTCGACTATGTATGACCAGAGCCATGGTGTCATATATACAGGTAGAACACTGTTAAAGGACACTGGGTTTCACAGGGACCATGCAAATGCTAGAGGAATCCCCCCATGGGAGACCCCCAGGTCCAGCTGGCTACCAGACCATGTAGCCTGGACCTTTAGAATTAATGTGATGCCCCAGGAAGGACACACACACACCCAGTGGGAGCAGACCCACTACAGGGACAGTGGTCAATGGGCAGCACAGCCACCACCAGTAGCAACCTGCCCCAGACCAGCTCTACACCCCCTGGCCACGAGGGTCAACACCAGGAGCGAGAGGCCAATACCCTCCAGCTTTCCTGGAAAACCCTGGGATGACCAGACTCTCATCCCAATTGGAGGACAAGGAGCCCACACAGTCCTGTGGCCCTGCCCACCAGCACACAACTACCCACATCACAGTGTATTCACCCTACCCACTGCTGCAATGGCTACCCCACTGAGGGATCCCACAACAGTGACACCCACCTAGTCTGTATGTGAAGGGGGAGAAATGTATGAGGCCAGCCTCAAGTACAGGGATCACACCTGGCACCCACACAACCCTCACCACAACCTCCCATAGCCCACTACTGATCACCTCCCCAGGTCATTACAATGAGGACTTGAAAATGCTTAGGGGGAAGTGTTGTTATGTATGCTTGCTTGTATTGTTATATGATGTTTGTAACACTGAATGTACCTTACACTGTACACACCTTACTGCACACCAGAGGGTGCTGCTGCTGGAGACCTAAGGGTTACCTACACACTGCGGGTAACCCAGTATAAAAGGGGGCTCACAGCTTGGTGCCCTCACTCGAGGAGCTGCAAATAAAGGACTACAGTCTACACAGTTTAAGTACCATACACTGCCTCGTGGAGTCATTACCAAAGGTGTCTAGATACACAATAATTAGGGCCCAAAGTAATTAAAATACAAGCTGGCTGGCCTTTTATATCTGGGCCGCACACACGTGCGTACAGCCCAATGACCTCCGACAGTGGCACCACCTGGTGGCTAGTAAACCCAAGCATACATTTCTGCTCCTGAGTTGAACGTCTCATTTCAACTCCAGCCTTGGGTGGGTGTTCTGAGTCTGTTACGACTGGGGGCTGGGTAGCCGATCTGATGGGAGAGGCAATGACCATGTTAGGGATTGAAAGTCCAGATTCATTGACCATGTCAGTGATTGAAAGTCCAGAGTCATTGATGACAGCGGAGTCCTCTGATGACTGAGGGTAGGTTGGTTGGTCACTGATTGTGTCTTCCTCAGACTGTTCCGGTTCATCCGTGTGCCGCAGCTTTATCTGATCGACATGTTTCCTGCATGTCTGCCCATTTTTGAGCTTAATGATAAACACTCTGTTACCATCCTTGGCTGTAACAGTACCGGCGATCCATTTGGGATTTTGACCATAATTCAGTACATTCACAGGATCCTTGATAGAAAAGACGCGTGACACAATAGCACGATCATGATATCCTTGCTGACTTTGACGTCTGTATTCGGCTAATTCACGTCAGGGTGGACAAGAGAGAGCCTGGTCTTGAGACTTCTCTTCATCAATAGTTCAGTGGGGGAGACCCCGGTAAGCGTATGGGGTCTTGACCTGTAACTAAGCAATATGTGTGACAAGCGAGTTTGCAGTGAACCTTGAATTACATGTTTCATACTCTGACTCTGGGTCATTGAACATATTTAAGGTGGAGAAAGACAGATTTTTGAACGATGAGGGAGTGAAGGGTTATGGGGAGCAATCAGGGAAGTGGAGCTGAGCCCAAGACCAGATCAGCCATGATCTTATTGAATGGCAGAGAAGGGTCGAGGGGCCAAATGGCCTACTCCTGCTCCTATTTCTTATGTTCTTATGTTCTTATAATGGCTCTATACAGATACAGTTTTTTTTTAATCATTTACCTCAGAAAAGGCCATTTATACTAGATGGAAGTTGTCATACAAAAAAAAAATCAGTTACCTCACAGGTTTCCAGCTTTTCCATTGGTGGATTTAGAAGCAACAATTATAACCTGTTGCATTGGTAACTACTGAACTCATTTTGATTTGTTCAAATCAATAAACTGGTTATTTGATTGTACTTTAAATCCCCATTTCAGCCACAAATCTGACAATTCAGACAGACGCGAAAGATGCCATTACGCTTCAGAAATAGCAGGGTATTTTTCCAGTCCTTTCTTATCCAATGCCAGCAAAAACAGTTTCATAGTAATTCACTTCAATGCTGATTGTGGGATCTTAATGTGTGTAAAATAGATGCTATGCTCGCCTGCATACTACAGTCATCATATTATATGTGAAGCACTTTAGGATGTTTCTAAAAGAGATGATAAGTCATTATATAAATGCAAGTTTTTCAAGTCACTCAGTCCTGAGTGCAAATTTTATAATTGTACAAAAAGTCTTAAACCCTACAGATGCCTTTACTTAGCCATAATAGAGGCTTGGAAAATTGGTATTGAAATCAAAAATGCAGCCTCTGCCCTTTATAATTTCAGATTATATAACTTGGGATCCAGTTTCTCTACATTTCAAATACCTCAATGTCATGTGCTAACAGATATGGATCATATAGAATGCCGGCTCCAGTGGTCACATGGCAGCTTCTTGTCACGCTCTGCCTCTGATGGTGTGTGGCAAGCTTCAGATCTTCGCCTGTCTCTAGAGAGAAGGGCTCAGACCACTGAAGAAACAAAGCAGACTTTTCAAAGAGGTGCCCACAAAACAAAATACTGACCAGTTAAAATCTTTAGGCACCCTTTACTTCAATGGTGTTTAGATACTGTTTTAAGGTGGTCTTTGAACTGACAGAATTAAACCACTTCCAGCAATCCTCGAAGAACAAATATCCGTATTTAAGGATTAGGTTTATCCACCTAGGATTCTGAATTTTCCCATTACTTAAATGTCTGAGCAATATCGGATTGTGACAGGAGTCACAAATGCAGTTAAACATGTTTTTCTTTCAGAAACTGTTACTACTTTTAATGACATTTTAGTACACATAGTGATATTATAGTGGTGACGACAAATTGTTTTTCCTTCTCTAATTTAAAGAGCAGAGATAAACTTTAAGCACAGAGGCGCTCAGACCTAAGTTCTATCTATCCAATCAATAATCCTGTATAAGTGATCTTAAGAATTATTTTATTGAAGGACATCATTTTTGGGCCCTATTCTGAAAGCTTTCAAGGATCTCCAGACAGCAGTTTTCCTTAGTTTTTCTTCAGATTGTCATTTACTGACACTATTAGTGCAAATTGTATACAAAAGCCTTTCCCAGTTATGGGATTGAAGTTGAGCATCACTTTTAGCATGCTGTCATAAGCATTCAATCCAAAATATGTTGTCACACCCTGCCATAGGAACAGGAATAGGCCATTCAGCCCCTCGAGTCTGTTCTGCCATTCAATTAGATCAAGGCTGAATTGTATATTAACTCCTTTGACCCACCTTGGTTCCATAATCCTTAATAAACTTGCCTAACAAAAATTTGTCAATCTCAGTTTTGACATTTTTAATTGACCTAGACTCAACAGCTTTTGAGGGGAGTGTTCCAGACTTCCACTAGCCTTTGTATGAAGAAATGCTTCCTGATATTACCCCTGTATGGCCGAGCTCTAATTTTAAAGTTTTGCCCCCTTGTTCTGTCTTTCCCACTAGAGGAAATAGTTTCTCTTTATCTATTCTATCAAATCCTTTAATCATCTTAAACACCGCAATTAGATTATCCCTTAATCTTCTACATTCAAGGCAGTACAAGCCTAGTCTATGCAACTTTACCTCATAATTTAACCTTAATTTAGCCTTTCAGCTACCTTGGAGTTCAACTTCTCCGATGCAATCATCAGCATTCCCACCTCCGCAAGCTTCCATTTATTCAGACTTCTCTGACATCCATCTCTCCTACACAAAGCCCAGCACTTCCATTGAGAGTCTTGGCACCCCCACACGTCTGTGTTCCAGAAAATTGATTTCCAGTGACTTGTCTGTGATGTCAACAACAACATTGCATTTATATAGCACCTTTAATGTAGCAAAATTCCCAAGGTACTTCACAGAAGTGTTATCAGATAAAATTGAGACAAAGCCACATAAGGAAGCATTGGGAAAGATGACCAAAAGCTTGGTTGAAGAGGTAGGTTTTAAGGAGCATCTTAAAGGAGGAAAGAGAGGTAGAAAGAGAGAGGTTTAGGGAGGGAATTCCAGAGTTTAGGGCCTAGGAAGCTGAAAGCACAGCCGCTAATGATGAAGTGATTAAAATAGGGAATGCGCAAAAGACCAGAATTGGTGGAGCACAGAAATGGGGAGGGGCAAGACCATGGAGAGATGGAGTACAAAAGCAGGGAGGTCCTGCTGCAACTGTATAGGGTATTGGTAAGGCCGCACCTGGAGTACTGCGTGCAGTTTTGGTCACCTTACTTAAGGAAGGATATACTGGCTTTGGAGTGGGTACAGAGACGATTCACTAGGCTGATTCCGGAGATGAGGGGGTTACCTTATGATAATAGATTGAGTAGACTGGGTCTTTACTCGTTGGAGTTCAGAAGGATGAGGGGTAATCTTATAGAAACATTTAAAATCATGAAAGGGATAGACAAGATAGAGGCAGAGAGGTTGTTTCCACTGGTAGGGGAAACTAGAACTAGGGGGCACAGCCTCAAAATACGGGGGAGCCAATTTAAAACCGAGTTGAGAAGGAATTTCTTCTCCCAGAGGGTTGTGAATCTGTGGAATTCTCTGCCCAAGGAAGCAGTTGAGGCTAGCTCATTGAATGTATTCAAGTTACAGATAGATAGATTTTTAACCAATAAGGGAATTAAGGGTTAAGGGGAGAGGGCGGGTGAGTGGAGCTGAGTCCACGGCCAGATCAGCCATGATCTTATTGAATAGCGGAGCAGGCTCGAGGGGCTAGATGGCCTACTCCTGTTCCTAATTATTATGTTCTTATGTTCTTATCTCGGAGGATTGTAGAGCTGGAGGTGCTTACAGATATGGGGAGGGGCAAGACCATGGAAGGATTTTAAACAGTGATGACAATTTAAAAATTGTAACGTTACCGGACCAGGAGTCAGTGTAGGTCAATGAGCACAGGGGTGATGGGTGAATGGGACTAGGTGCGAGTTAGGAAATGGGCAGAAGAGTATTGGATGAGCTCAAGTTTATGGAGGGTGGAAGTTGGGAGACCGTCCAAGAGAGCATTGGAATAGTCAAGTCTGGAATTCCCTCACAAAATATCTTCACCTTATCATCTCCCTGCACTTAAAAAACCTTCCCTTCAACCCCACTCCAGATTCTTCTTTTGCTCTATCCACTTTCCATTTTCTTTTCCACCTTCCCTGACATTTTCATTACCTGAAGAGTGTTATAGAAACATAGAAACTAGGTGCAGGAGCAGGCCATTCGGCCCTTTGAGCCTGCACCGCCATTCAATAAAATCATGGCTGATCATTCAGCCTCAGTAACCCTTTCCTGCTTTCTCTCCATACCCCTTGATCCCTTTGGCCGTAAGGGCCCTATCTAACTCCATTTTGAATATATCTAACAAACTGGCCTCAACAATTTTCTGCGGTAGAGAATTCCACAGATTAACCACTCTCTGAGTGAAGAAGTTTCTCCTCATCTCGGTCCTAAATGGCTTACCCCTTATTTTTAGACTGTGACCCCTGGTTCTGGAACTCCCCAGCAATGGGAACATTCTTCCTGCCTCTAACCTGTCCAATCCCGTCAGAATTTTATATGTTTCTATGAAATCCCCTCTCATTCTTCTAAACTCCAGTGGATACAAACCCAGCTGATCCAGTCTCTCTTCATATGTCAGTCCTGCCATCCCGGGAATCAGTCTGGTGAACCTTCACTGCACTCCCTCAATAGCAAGAACGTCCTTCCTCAGATTAGGAGACCAAAACTGAACACAATATTCGAGGTGAGGCCTCACCAAGGCTCTGCACAACTGCAGTAAGACCTCCCTGTTCCTATACTCAAATCCTCTAGCTATGAAGGCCAACATGCCATTTGCCTTCTTCACCGCCTGCTGTACCTGCATGCCAAACTTCAATGACTGATGTACCATGACACCCAGGTCTCATTGCACCTCCCCTTTTCCTAATCTGTCACCATTCAGATAATATTCTGTCTTCCCATTTTTGCCACCAAAGTGGATAACCTCACATTTATCCACATTATACTGCATCTGCCATGCATTTGCCCACTCACCGAACCGGTCCAAGTCACTCTGCAGCCTCTTAGCTTGCTCCTCACAGCCCACACCGTCACCCAGCTTAGTGTCATCTGCAAACTTGGAGATATTACATTCAATTCCTTCATCTAAATCATTGATGTATATGGTAAATAGCTGGAGTCCCAGCATTGAACCCTGCAGCACTCCACTGGTCACTGCCTGCCATTCTGAAAAAGACCCGTTTATTCCGACCCTCTGCTTCCTGTCTGCCAACGAGTTCTCTACCACGTCAATATATTACTCCCAATATCATGTGCTTTAATTTTGCACACTAATCTCTTGTGTGGGACCTTGTCAAAAGCCTTTTGTAAGTCCAAATACACCACATCCACTGGTTCTGCCTTGTCCACTCTACTAGTTACATCCTCAAAAAATTTTAGAACGTTTGTCAAGCATGATTTCCCTTTCATAAATCCATGCTGACTTAGACCGATCCTGTCACTGCTTTCCAAATGCGCTGCTATTTCATCTTTAACAATTGATTCCAACATTTTCTCCACTACTGATGTCAGGCGAACCGGTCTATAATTACCCATTTTCTTTCTCTCTCCTTTTTTAAAAAGTGGTGTTACATTAGCTACCCTCCAGTCCATAGGAACTGATCCAGAGTCAATTCTTAGTAATTGTTGTCATTGTCGTGATGTGAGATCAGTTTCTTTATCCAGCTTAAGCTTCGCGGTCTACTGGCGTCGAGGAGGAGGCGCGGTGAGTCAGGAGGCCTATAAAAGGCTGAACAGTCAGGGAGCGGCAGCGTCAAGGAGGAGGTAGCCAGTGCAGTTGCAGCAGGTAGAGAAGGCAAAAAAGAAGTAGAAAGAAATCGAAGGCTGACGTCACAGCCAAGGGGGTAAGTGATTGGCTGGTGATTGGTGAGTAGTTTTTCTTCTTTACCTTTTCCTTTATCAGTAGGTAACCTTTATCATTGTTGCCAAATTACGTTAATTTAAGGGTTAAGTCATGGCAGGAGAGCCCAGACATGTGTCATGCTCCTCCTGTGCTTTGTGGGAACTCAGGGACGCTTCCAGTGTCCCTGACGACTACATGTGCAGGAACTGTATCCTGCTGCAGCTCCTGACAGACCACACTGTGGCACTGGAGCTGCACATGGATTCACTCTGGAGCATCCGCGATGCTGAGGATATCGTGAATAGCACGTTTAGTGAATTGGTCACACCCCAGGCAAAGGTTACAAAGGCAGAGGGAATGGGTGATTAGCAGGAAGGAAGGTAGTGCAGGGGTCCCCTGTGGTCATCCCCCTGTAAAACAGATATACCATTTTGGGTACTGTTGGGGGGGATGACTCATCAGTGGAGGGCAGCAGCAGCCAAGTTCATGGCACCATGGGTGGCTCTGCTGCACAGGAGGGCAGGAAAAGGAGTGGGAGAGCGATACTGATACGGGATTCTATTGTAAGGGGAATAGGTAGACGTTTCTGCGGTCACAACCGAGACTCCAGGATGTTATGTTGGGAATTAAGGGTTATGGGGAGCAGGCGGGTAAGTGGAGCTGAGTCCACGGCCAGATCAGCCATGATCTTTTTGAATGGTGGAGCAGGCTCAAAGGGGCCTACTCCTGTTCCTAATTCTTATGTTCTTATGTTCTTATGTCCCTGGTGCAAGGGTCAAGGATGTCTCGGAGCAGCTGCAGGCCATTTTGGAGGGGGAGGGGGAACAGCCAGTTGTCATGGTGCATATAGGTACCAAGGATTTAGGTAAAAAAGAGGATGAGGTCCTACAAGATGAATTTAGGGGCCTAGGAGTTAAATTAAAAAGCAGGACCTCAAAGGTAGTAATCTCAGGATTGCTACCAGTGCCACGTGCTAGTCAGAGTAGAAATAGCAGGATAGCTAAGATGAATGTGTGGCTTGAGGAGTGGTGCAGGAGGGAGGGATTCAAATTCCAGGGACATTGGAACCGGTTCTGGGGGAGGTTGGACCAGTACAAACCGGACGGTCTGCACCCGGGCAGGACCGGAACCAATGTCCGAGGGGGAGCGTTTGCTAGTGCTGTTGGGGAGGGGGTTAAACTAATATGGAAGAGGGATGGGAACCTATGCAGGGAGACAGAGGGAAGTAAAATTGGGGCAGAAGCAAAAGATAGAAAGAAGAAAAGTAAAAGTGGAGGACAGAGAAACTCAAGGCAAATACAAAAAGGGCCACATTAGAGCAAAATTCTAAAGGGACAAAGTGTGTTAAAAAGACAAGCCTGAAGGCTCTGTGCCTCAATGCGAGGAGTATTCGTAATAAGGTGGACGAATTAACTGCGCAGGCAGCTATTAACGAATATGATATAATTGGGATTATGGAGACATGGCTCCAGGGTGACCAAGGCTGGCAACTCAACATCCAGGGAAATTCAACATTCAGGAAGGATAGACAGAAAGGAAAAGGAGGTAGGGTAGCATTGCTGGTTAAACAGGAAATTAACGCAATAGTAAGAAAGGACATTAGCTTGGATGATGTGTAATCTATATGGGTCGAGCTGCGGAATACCAAAGCGCAGAAAATGCTAGTGGGAGTTGTGTACAGACCACCAAACAGTAGTAGTGAGGTGGGGATGGCGTCAAACAAGAAATTAGGGAATGCATGCAATAAAGGTACAGCAGTTATTATGGGCGACATTAATCTATATATAGATTGGGCTAACCAAACTTGTAGCAATACGGTGGAGGAGTAGTTCCTGGAGTGTATTAGGGATGGCTTTCTAGACCAATATGTCGAGGAACCAACTAGAGAGCTGGCCATCCTAGACTGGGTGATGTGAAATGAGAAAGGACTAATTAGCAATCTTGTTGTGTGAGGCTCCTTGGGGAAGAGCGACCATAATATGGTAGAATTCTTTATTAAGATGGAGAGTGACACAGTTAATTCAGAGACTAGGGTCCTGAACTTAAGGAAAGGTAACTTCGATGGTATGAGTCGTGAATTGGCTGGAATAGACTGGCGAATGATACTTAAAGGGTTGACGGTGGCTAGGCAATGGCAGACATTTAAATATCACATGGATGAACTTCAACAATTGTACATCCCTGTCGGAGTAAAAATAAAACTGGGAAGGTGGCTCAACTGTGGCTCACAAGGGAAATTAGGGATATTGTTAAATCCAAGGAAGAGGCATATAAATTGGCCAGAAAAAGCAGCAAACCTGAGGACTGGGAGAATTTTGTAACACAGCAGAGGAGGACAAAGTGTTTAATTAGGAGGGGGAAAATAGAGTATGAGAGGAAGCTTGCTGGGAACATAAAAACTGACTGCAAAAGCTTCTATAGATAAGTGAAGAGAAAGAGATTAGTGAAAACAAATGTAGGTCCTTTGCAGTCAGAATCAGGTGAATTTATCATGGGGAACACAGAAATGGCAGACCAATTGAACAAATACTTTGGTTCTGTCTTCACGAAGGAAGACACGAATAACCTTCCGGAAATACTAGGGGACAGAGGATCTAGCGAGAAGTAAGAACTGAAGGAAATCCTTATTAGTCAGGAAATTGTGTTAGGGAAATTGATAGGATTGATGGCCAATAAATCCCCAAGGCCTAATAGTCTGCATCCCAGTGTACTTAAGGAAGTGGCCCTAGAAATAGTGGATGCATTGGTGATCATTTTCCAACAGTCTATCGTCCTATGGCCTGGAGGGTAGCTAATGTAACACCACTTTTTTAAAAAGGAGGGAGAGAGAAAATGGGAATTATAGGCCGGTTGGCCTGATATCGGTAGTAGGGAAAATGTTGGAATCAATTATTAAAGATGAAATAGCAACACATTTGGTAAGCAGTGACAGGATCGGTCCAAGTCAGCATGGATTTATGTAAATGAAATCATGCATGACAAATCTTCTAGAATTTTTTGAGGATGTAACTAGTAGAGTGGACAAGGGAGAACCAGTGGATGTGGTGTATTTGGATTTTCAAAAAGCTTTTGACAAGGTCCCACATAAGAGATTGTTGTGCAAAATCAAAGCGCATGGTATTGGGGGTAATGTATTGACGTGGATAGAGAACTGGTTGGCAGACAGGAAGCAGTGAATCGGGATAAACAGGTCTTTTTCAGAATGGCAGTCAGTGACTAGTGAGGTGCTGCAGAGCTCAGTGCTGGGACCCCAGCTATTTACAATATATATCAATGATTTAGATGAAGGATTTGAGTGTAATATCTCCAAGTTTGCAGGTGACACTCAGCTGGGTGGCGGTGTGAGCTGTGAGGAGGATGCTAAAAGGCTGCAGGGTGACTTAGACAGGTTAGGTGAGTGGGTAACTGCATGGCAGATGCAGTATAATGTGGATAAAAGTGATGTTATCACTTTGGTGGCAAAAACGTGAAGGCATAATATTATCTGAATGGCGGCAGATTAGGAAAAGGTGAGATGCAACAAGACCTGGGTGTCATGGTACATCAGTCATTGAAAGTTGACATGCATGTACAGCAGGCGGTGAAGAAGACCTTCATAGCTAGGGGTTTTGAATATAGGAGCAAGGAGGTCTTACTGCAGTTGTACAGGGCCTTGGTGAGGCCTCACCTGGAATATTGTGTTCAGTTTTGGTCTCCTAATCTGAGAAAGGACATTCTTGCTATTGAAGGAGTGCAGCGAAGGTTCACCAGACTGATTCTCGGGATGGCAGGACTGACATATGAGGAGAGACTAGATCAACTGGGCCTGTGTTCACTGAACTTTAGAAGAATGAGAGGGGATCTCATAGAAACATATAAAATTCTGACGGGACTGGGCAGGCTAGATGCAGGAAGAATGTTCCCGATGTTGGGGAAGTCCAGAACCAGGGATCACAGTCTAAGAATGAGGGGTAATCCATTTCGGACCGAGATGAGGAGAAACTTCTTCACTCAGAGGGTTGTGAACCTGTGGAATTCACTACCGCAGAGATTTGTTGATGCCAGTTTGTTACATATATTCAAGAGGGAGTTAGATATGGCCCTTATGGCTAAAGGGATCAAGGGGTATGGAGAGAAAGCAGGAAAAGGGTACTGAGGTGAATGATCAGCCATGATCTTTTTGAATGGTGGTGCAGGCTCGAAGGGCCAAATGGCCTACTCCTGCACATATTTTCCATGTTTCTATGTTACTGCAGATATTCACAAAGCTGCCCATCGATTACACAAATGACCAGGGAAGTCATCTGCCTCCACTCTAATGCTGGATACAGGGCTCTCCTTTTCCCCCACATCCATCAGACCAGACATCCTGCCAGTATTGTCAAGGAAACATTAATCCATAACCATCACAACTTGATTGCTCTACTAAACATTCAGGAACCTAAAGACCCTCAGTGATGTATCAGATTATCATAGAATTGTAGAATGTGCAGCACAGAAGGAGACCATTTCGCCCATGTGCCTGTGCCAGTTCTTTGACAGAATTTATCCAATTTCCTTGAATGTTACTATTGTATTGGCTTCCACCACTCTTTCAGGCAGTGCATTCCAAATCATAACAACTCGCTGCGTAAAAACATTTCTCTTCATCTCACCTCTGGTTCATTTGTTAATTACTTTAAATCTGTGTCCTTTGGTTACTGACCCTTCTGTCACTGGAAACAGTTTCTCCTTATTTACTCTACAAGAACTCGTCATGATTTTGAACACCTATATTAAATCTCCCCTTAACCTTCTGAGAACAACCCCAGCCTTCCAAGTCTCTCCACGTAACTGAAGTCCCGGATCCCTAGTAGCTTTCTCGTAACTGGGGCTAAAATTCTGGCCTCTCCAGGTTCGTATGAAGTGCGCACAGACCCGGCAAGGCCTTGCAAAAGCCGGTTTTCGGGGTACGATGAGCATGCACCAAAAACCGGCTTTTCCGATCTGTAAAGATTTGTTTTTACAGATCCTTCACATCCCCGGGAGAAGGACATTCGTACGGGTGAGATTGGGCTATTTGCCCTACTCATGCCCAGTGAATCTCCTTCAAACTTTTACTCCTGGTGAAAGCAAGCACACAACCTACTTTTACCAGCGTAAGAGTTTTAAAACATATAAAAATTACATTTTAAAACACATTTATATGTTTAAAACTCTGTCCATTAAGGTAAGTTTATTTTAAACCGTATTAAAACACATTAAAAAAAATTTCAAAAAATATTTTTTTTTCTGAAACATCAATTAATTTTAAACAAGTGAGTGTTTTATTTATTATGCTGTGTTTCTTATTTTAGGGGTTTATTCTCATTGATAATAATGGGAACGTAAAAACGGAGTTCCCATTATTATCAATGAGAATACTGCAGAGTGATTGGTGGTCCAACCCACATGGCTCCAGCTTTTTCACATGTCATCATCATCATCATAGGCAATCCCTCGGAGTCGAGGATGACTTGCTTCCACACTAAAAGTGAGTTTTCAGGTGGCTGAAGAGACCAATGCGGGAACTACGGTCTCTGTCACAGGCAGGGTAGACAGTGGTTGAAGGAAAGGGGGGTGGGCAGCCTGGGTTGACACACACTTCTTCCGCTGTCTGCGCTGGCTTTTTGCATGCTCTCGGTGATGAGACTCGAGATACTCAACGCCCTCCTAGATGCTCTTCCTCCACTTTGGGCGGTCTTGGGTCAGGGATTATCAGGTACCAGTGGGGATATTGCACTTTATCAAGGAGGCTTTTCCTCTGCCCACCTGGGGCTCGCTTGCTGTGACGAAGCTCAAAGTAGAGCGCTTGCTTTGGGAGTCTCGTGTCAGGCATGTGGACGATGTGGCCTGCCCAACGGAAATCCTCTCCACGTACTCTACGCATCGAATGAAAGTCTCCTACCAGATTCGAAGGCGCCTCCGGAACCACCAGGTCAGAGGCGTTCGTCCAAAGGAATCCTCCGACGGGAATTCTGCACCCTCTCTAAGGCCTTGACATCCTTCCTGAAGTGCGGGGTCCAGAATTGGCTGCAATACTCCAGTTGGAGCATAACCAGTGAAGGTTTAGCGTTATTTCCTTGCTTTGTACTCTATGTCTCTATTTATAAAGTCAAGCATCCCATATGCCTTTAATAGTCTTCTCAACTTGTCCTGCCACTCTCAAAGATTTGTGTATGAAAAACCCCCAGGTCTCTCTGTTCCTGCACCCCCTTTAACATTGTACCATTTATTTATATTGCCTCTCCTCATTCTTCCTACCAAAATGCATCACCACACACCTCTATGTTAAATTGCATCTGCCATATCTCTGCCCATTTCACCAGTCTGTCTATGTCCTCCAGAAGTGTATTAATATCCTCCTCACTGTTTACTTCATTTCCGAGTTTCATGTCATCTGCAAAATAAACATTTATGTATTTTTAATTAAACATCTATATAATTAAACATCTAGGGGGCGAAATTCAATGCATTTGTGCCTCCCGGTAAGTTTCCCGTCTCTCAAATGTTACCGCCCCCAAACGGGGCAATAATGAATTTCTCCCTCTTTATGTACCAAGTCTGTATGTCACATTCTGAATATGTGTAGCATTTACCGCAATTTCCCCAAGCAGGGGTGGAGAGTTTCTGCCTGCAGAAGCATTCAACTGGAATGCTAATGAGCTGAAAATTATGTCAAAATGCCTCTCATCTTATTTCTTATTTTCCTGGGTTTTCAAATAGTGGATGTCCAGAAAGAAAGAAAGAACTTGCACTTATTATCGTACTTTTTTGAAGTGCAGTCATTGCTGCAATGTAGCGAAACACGGCAGACAATTTTCACACAGCAAGGTCCCATTAATAGCAATGAGATTAATGAACAGTTACTCTGATTTTGGTGATGTTGATTGAGGGATAAATATTGGTCAGGGAGAATTCCCCTGAAATCTTCCAAAGGTGCCATGGGTTCTTTTACCTCCACCTGAGAGGGCAAATGGGGCCTCAATGTAACATCTCATCCTGAACATAGCACCTCCGACATGCAGTGCTCCCTCAGTTCTGCAATGAGGTGTCAGTCTGGATTTTGTGTTCAAGTCCTGCAGTGGGAATGCTAGCACGGAACCAAGGATGACAACATGACAGTTAACCTATTGAAAGCTGGCTACCGAGTTTGGGCTTAGCCTTCTCCGATTGAGGACAAGCTCCTCCCAGCTCCAAACAGGTATGTTTTTCTTTGCATGGTCAGTAAGGAGGGCTGGAGGCTTCTCTTCCTGCCCCCACATCATTAACTCTGGTGTCCCCCAAGGATCTATTGTTCATCTACATGTTGTCCCTTGGTAACATCATCTGAAAACACAGCGCCAGTTTCCACATGTACGTTGATGACGCGCAGCTCTACCTCACCACCACTTCTGTCCACCCCTCCACGGTCTCTAAATTGTCAGACTGCTTGTCCGACATCTAGTTCTGGATGAGCAGAAATTTTCTCCAATTGAATATTGGGAAGACCGAAGCCATTGTTTTCGGTCCCCGCCACACACTCTGTTCCCTAGCCACTGACTCCATCCCTCTCTCCAACTTCTTTCTGAGGCTGAACTACACTGTTCGCAACCTTACTGTCATATTTGACCCTGAACTGAGCTTCCGACCACATATCCGCAGCATAACTAAGACCGCCTATTTCCACCTCCATAACATCACCCGTTTCTGCCCTTGCCCCAGCTCATCTGCTGCTGAAGCCCTCATCCATGTCTTTGTTACCTCTAGACTTGACTATTCCAACGCACTCCTGGCTGGCCTCCCACATTTTATCCTATGTAAACTAGACCCAAAAGCTGAACTCCACTACGGCTATTGCAGGGCTTTTAGGCTCTTTGGCCACTTGTGCATATCCAACGAACATTTCCACACTGGAGGCACTTTAGGGTTTTAATATATTTGTTCTGAGAATGTGGGTGATGCTGGGAAATCCGCATTTTCTTGTCCATGCCTAGTTGCCTTGAGAAGGTGGGGCTGTATCTTCTCCTTGAACTGCTGTAGCCATTGTGCTCGACTATGCTGTTCAGTAAGGAATTCCTGGATTTTGCCCCATGGTAATATGTGTCCATCAGGATGGTATAAGGCTAGGAGGAGAACATGGAGTTGATGGCCTTCCCATGACATTGATCTGAAATGCGCTGACTGAAAGGGTGGTAGAAGCAGATTCAATCGTAACTTTCTAAAGGGAGTTGGACACATCCTTGAAGAGGAAACATTTTCAGGGCTGTGGGGAATAATGAACAGGGGAGTGGGACTAATTGGATAGCTCTTTCAAAGAGCCGGATCTAGCACAATGGGCTGAATGGCCTCCTTCTGTGATATAAGATTCTATGGTTGTCCTTTTTGTTGGTGGAAATCCATGGGTCATTCTAATGTGCCGAGCAGAGAATTATAAGACAGGTTTAGATCGATTCTGGCTGAGTGAACTCTACCTGTATGCACGCTGCCTGACTTGCACTCAGATGGAAGGGCTGAGGAAAATTGATTCCATTATCTCTTCGTTGATGGTGCCAATCTTCTCAACTATTTGACAAGCAGGAAAACTCATCACTGCCAATCATGACACAACAACCACATTCTCAACTCCATCTCTCTTTTCAAAATGCCTGCTGCACAATTGGCCCAGTCATCAGTTGCCAGGTCTGCCTTGACTTCATCAAGCCCTATCGTGCTTTGGTCTCCTCAACCAAAATTGATGATAGCTCCGGCATCATCTTGAATGACAAGGATACCCCAGTTCTTTTTTCCCATACCCAACTGCCTCCATAAATCATTCTTCTAAATGCCTCTAGCTTCACCTGAAACAATAAGGAGCTCGTAGACTTCTTTGTCTCCAAGATCGAGACCATACATGCAGCTACCTCTGCTGATCCTTCTCTCCCCTCTGTCCATCACCTCCTACCTCCCCTCAATGTCCCACTTACTCTAGCCCAGAATGCACCCATCTCCCCCTACACTCTCAAAGCTCATCTTTTCCAACAGAGCCACTTCCTGATACCTCAATCAGCTCCCCACGCAACTCAACCAATCAACTCATCTTCATGACCTCATACTAGCCAATGATTCCCTTTCCTCAAGTCCTGTTCCTGTCCCCTTCAAAATTGCTGACATCACCTCCAACTCAAAAAGCCTATCCACGTCCCATCAATCTTCTCCAACTACTGTTCCATCTCCCAATCTCTTTCCTCTCCTAGGTCCTCAAAAATGTTGATGCCTCCCAGTTCCATACCGATCTCTCCCAAAACTTCCTTTTTGAATCCCTCCAGTTTTTTCCCCTTCTCGCAGCACAAAAAGAGAAACTAGTAACAAATTGTATCCTCTGTGATTGTAGCACTTTATTACCATCACATCCGCTTCGACCTTTCCACAGCATTAAATACAGTCGACCATATCATCCTCCTTCAACACCATGGTGCTGCCCTTGGATGCTTTGTATCCTACCAATCTGAAGCCACCTATCAACCCAGTGTATCTCCAGCAATTGCTTCTCTTCCTTTCCCTGGATCATCATATTTATCTGTGGTTCCCTCCTCTTCCTTATCTATATTTTGCCCCTTGATGATAGTATGGAAGTCAGCCTTCCCCTGTATGATTAAGGTGCCCAGCTCTACCTCTCTATCACTTCTCTCAATCTCTCAATTGCCCCATAGTGTTCGACTGTTTTTCCAAAGCCTTGGATAAGTCACAACTTCCTCAGATTAACATCGGGGAAACCAAAGCAATCATCTTTAGCCTCCATCATAATCTCCACTTCCTTATCAATGATTCCATCCCACTCCCCAGACACTTTCTCATGTCCAACCAGATCATCCATAATCTCAGCAATCTGCTTGACCCAGAGTTGAGCTATAAATCCCAATATCCTACCATCACCAAGACTTACGTCCATGACTGCAGCATTGCCTACTGCCACCTGTAGCACAGTTACTCTGCCAGTGAATGTCTCATACATGTCTTTGTTACCTCGAGACTTGATTATTTTAGCACTTACCATTAGCCTATTATCCTCTGCCCTCCATAAACTCCAACTTTGCTGAAAATTCTGCTGCATATATCCTCTACCACACCGAGACTCACAGTGATTTACACTGGTTCCCGGTCCCCCAATACAAGGCATTTAAAATCCTTGTCCTTGTCAATATTTATTCCATGGCCTTGCCCCATCCTATCTTTGCAATTTCCTCTAGCCCCCTTAGCCCCTCCCAAATGCTGCATTCCTCTGACTCCAACATTCGGTACCTCTCCTTGCCCTTCACTCCAATTATTTGTGGTAGAGCTTTCAGATTCCTCAGTTCTACACTTTGGAATTCCCTCTCTAAATGTCAGTGTCATAAGAACATAAGAAATAGGAGCAGGAGTAGGCCATTTGGCCCTTCGAGCCTGCTCCACCTTTTATTAAGATCATTGCTGATCTGATCTTGGGCTCAGCTCCACTTCCCTATCCGCTTCCCAAAACCCTTCACTCACTTATTGTTCAAAAATCTGTCTATCTCTGCATTAAATGTATTCAATGACCCAGCCGCCACAGCTCTCTGGGGCAGAGAATTCCTTAGATTTACGACCCTCTGTGAGAAGAAATTTCTCCTTATCTCAGTTCTAAATGGGCGGCCCCTCATTCTAAGACTATGTCCCCTAGTTCTAGATTCCCCCAGGAGTGGAAACATCCTCTCTGCATCTATCTTGTCAAGCCCCCTCATTATCTTATATGTTTCAATAAGATCACCTCTCATTCTTCTAAACTCCAATGCGTATAGGCCCAACCTGCTCAACCTTTCTTTATAAGTCAACCCCTTCGTCTCAGGAATCAACCTAGTGAACTTTCTCTGAACTGCCTCCAATGCAAGTATCACCCTCCTGAAATAAGGAGACCAAAATTGTACGCTGTACTCTAGCTGTGGTCTCACCAATACCCTCCCACCTCTCTTTCCACCTTTGAAACTTTCCTTAAGCTTCGGTCAATCTCTTAGTATTTCCCTGTCCTGGCTCGACATCTATTTCCCTTATGCTTATTTATGAAGCACCTTGAGAAGTTTCTTACATTAAGGGCAATATATAAATGCCAATTGTTTTTGGTTTTGTGGTGGTGATGGTGGCAAATTGACATGGTCCATCCTTCCAATAAAGCAAACTTTCTTTTGGCTGAATACTGAATGGTTCTTAGGCTGTAGAAATGGAAATACCAGTCTCCTCAATGTCAAGAGGCAATCTAAAGATGATAGCTATGGATAGACAAAAGAGAGTTAATTTCACAAGAAGGAGTGGGACGAGGAAGTCAATTCAAAAATAATTTTCTATTTAGGTAATAAAATACCATTCAATTAAACTATGTTGTCCTGCTTCTTGACACTGTAAGTGTTATCTCTGGGATGCTAATAGAAGGAAAGTTTGATAAGCACTGCATCATTTGACAACACTCTTACAAATTAACAAAATGTAGCTGATGTACTGATAAATTAAGACATTTTTTTTATCTCTGTGATATATGACAGATTTATAGTAGTTCAAAGTAAATAACAGGTCATAGTCTATAATCACCATGAACTCTCTGCATTTTTCTTCACTTTACTGTTTATCTCTTAGCTGCTATAAAATCCTCTCCTTTAAATGCTCTATTCGTCTCATCTGACTCCAAATCCTTTTACTAAATCCAAGCTATCCAGGGAACAGGAGCCAGACCGCACCAGCCAAACCATCTGGATGATTAAATAACCCAAGGTATTAGGAAAGTACAACTGCTCTGATTTGTAGCCTTTTGAAGGCAGATCAGATTGAGGGTGTCACTAAAGAGGGAGATCACAAGTAGCCCATAATGTAAATACTGGCCACTGTGGCCTTTGTTGCCACTTTGCTCACGACACATCCGGTATTAAAGCCTCATCTCATGTCTAGCCTAAAATAAAAACAACGGAACTGCATTTTAAAACAAGGGGTTTACCTGCGAGAAATATGTTTGTGGAAACACAATAATTATAATTTATCTAATTTGCCTTGGAACTAAATATACAACGTGCACATGTTATTGAAGTTGCAGAATGCTTGGACCACCCCCTCACAGGAAAGTATTCAGCTGGGCCCTTTACCAGAAGTGATGATTTTAGGTCCCATGGCTGTGAATGCAGGGAGTCAGTTTTGACAGGTTAGAATCCAGCTGGTTAGAACCCATGATAGCAGTGATCCTTTGCTCAGAGCATCCCATCTTCCCTGCTGAAGAAGTTACATGGAGTCTTGTGGTTAAAGTGCCGCATAGGAATATGAGATACTTTTCCTCAATCCTGTGTTGAGTTTCACTGGAACCGTATAGAACGCCAAAGACAGAGAGGCAGTGTAGGAGGGACCGGAAAACTAATGTCGCAAGCAACAAGGAAGTTTGGGGTCACACTCGCACACAAAATGATGGTGTTCGGCAAAGCAATCACCTCATTTGTATTTGGACTCCCCAGTGTACAGGAGACTGTACAGTGAGCAGCAAAATCAGTATACTAGGTTGGATGAAATACTTTTAAATTCTTGTCTCACCTGAAAAGAGTGTTTGGGGCCCATGGCAGTGGTGTGGAAGATGGTGAATGGGCAGGTGTTCCATCAGCTGCGCTTGCATGAGAAAGTGCCAGGGGAATAAGAGCAAGTGGTGGGGGTGATGGAAGAGTGAACCAGGGTGTCACCAACCTGCACATTCAGCAGATCATCTTCAGCCATTTCTGCCATCTCCAACATGATCTCTCTACCAAAAACATCTTCCTTTCCCTTCCCCTCTCAGCATTCTGTAGGGACCAATCACTTCTCTTCACCGTCTCAAAGCAATACTTGCTCAACTAACCCATCACATTGCACTCTGGTTAAGGTAGGCTCTAACTCAAGATTTGGCACTATGGCTGACCAGCTCCCATAATAGCAGTTACTTAAATGACGAAGGAATTGAATGTAATATCTCCAAGTTTGCAGATAACACTAAGCTGGGTGACAATGTGAGCTGTGAGGAGGATGCTAAGAGGCTGCAGGGTGACTTGGACAGGTTAGGTGAGTGGGCAAATGCATAGCAGATGCAGTATAACGTGGATAAATGTGAGGTTATCCATTTTGGGGGCAAAAACAGGAAGGCAGATTATTATCTGAATGGTGACAGATTAGGAAAGGGGAAGGTGTAACAAGACCTGGGTGTCATGGTACATCAGTCATTGAAAGTTGGCATGCAGGTACAGCAGGCGGTGAAGAAGGCAAATGACATGTTGGCCTTCATAACGAGAGGATTTAAGTATAGGAGCAGGGAGGTCTTATTGAAGTTGTACAGGACCTTGGTGAGGCCACACCTTGAATATTGTGTTCAGTTTTAGTCTCCTAATCTAAGGAAGGACATTCTTGCTATTGAGGGAGTGCAGTGAAGGTTCACCAGACTGATTCCCGGGATGGCAGGACTGACATATGAAGAAAGACTGGACTGACTAGGCTTATATTCACTGGAATTTAGAAGAATGAGAGGGGATCTCATAGAAACATATAAAATTCTGATGGGACTGTACAGGTTAGATGCAGGAAGAATGTTCCCGATGTTGGGGAAGTCCAGAACCAGGGGTCACAGTCTCAGGATAATGGATAAGCCATTTAGTACCAAGATGAGGAGAAACGTCTTCACTCAGAGAATTGTGAACCTGTGGAATTCTCTACCACAGAAAGTTGTTGAGGCCACTTCATTAGATATATTCAAAAAGGAATTAGATG
Source organism: Pristiophorus japonicus (assembly GCF_044704955.1). NCBI lineage: Eukaryota > Metazoa > Chordata > Chondrichthyes > Pristiophoridae > Pristiophorus > Pristiophorus japonicus. The sequence goes on along the minus strand of NC_091983.1, from coordinate 176,591,985 downwards.
TGACCCTTATGGCTAAAGGGATCAAGGGGTATGGAGAGAAAGCAGGAATGGGGTACTGAAGTTGCATGATCAGCCATGATCATATTGAATGGTGGTGCAGGCTCGAAGGGCCAAATGGCCTACTCCTGCACCTATTTTCTATATTTCTATGTTTCTACAACCCAAAAACACCTTCCTCCACTAATACCACGATATCTCTTTCTTCAGCTGTCCCATGTCACTTGCAAATACTCCTCAACTGCTAGCCTTCCCCTCATTTATCCTATGTTCTGGCAGAAGAAATTGGTGCACAATGTCCACCAGAGACAGGCAACCGGAAGGGTATCCTCACCTTTAAAACCCTCACGACATTTGACCAGAAGGTCATGGAGCTTGTTGGAGATAGAGAAGTCAGCAGCATATTGCCAGGACTAGGTTAGTGACTGAACACCTAAACTGTCACACCTATATTCCTGTGAAGCATCACACAACTTTCCACCCCCTTCTCTGTCTCCTTAATCCACAGTGGATAATTGTAGCTTCCACCCTTCTTTCTTGCAGCCCCATTACAGCAAAAGGTGGGTATAGTAGGAGTAAGCTGCTGATGGGGAGGAGGAGGAGGCAGAACACCTATCGGTCAACTATGATAATGACAAGTAAAATAATGAAGAAGCCGGAGATGACAGTAGACTGAAGCCCAACCATGAGTTTGTGCCCTTCTCTATTTCCACTAACCCCCTCCAATTGAACCTCTGCATCACTTGCTTGTGAGTTTCTACACACCAGCTCAAATACTAGTATATATACGGCACTGGGTGATTCACAGAGTATGAGAGAACTGGGGGACTGGGAAGTGGGTGAGGAGGTGTCACCTTCCCAGTGGAGGTCAGGAGAAGGCTGCCTATGGCTTCAGAGTCGTGGGGCCCAGAAATCATGAGGGTTCACCTGAAAAGAAGGATGTTCGAGGAACATCACCTGCCTGCAGGCTCTGAGTTCAATCTCTGAGGAAATGCACAGGTGTAACAGATATGACTCTCAAGTCTAACAGCTCCCTTTTATGGCAGCATCACAGAAGCTTTTTGTTCATTTTAGGCACCAATGGAGTGTGTGGCAGCTACATTTCAATCTGTAGCACAGCCTCACCTAAGAAATGGTTAGGGACGTGGGAGATGACACCAGGCTACCCAGGAACAAGCTCCAGCAATGTAGCCAGCAGCAGCATCATGCCATGAGGGGAAGGCTACCTCAGTCCCATGACCTATCTGTAGACATGAGGAGCCAACCACCTCCCGCAATTGTGGCACTCAGATTGCACCCAGGAATAGCACTAGAATAGGTGAAAGAAAGACATGTATAGGCACCCAGAGGAAGCACAGTGTTAGGAAAGAGTAGGTTTGTTTGTGCTCACTTAGGACTTTATTGTATTAAAACAAAAAGTGCACTGACATTGCACTTCGCTATCCATGGAGGTTAGAATCATGCAGGAAATGGTGTAGTGTTTTGATGCTGACTTATTCACTGAGGTGATGATTATTGGGAAGTTCTTGTAGGGGAAAAGAGAGCTGAGGTATTGTCATGTTGTGGGATGGGTACTGGATTGAGGAAATGTCCCTTTATTTGAAAGCGGTGGTGTCAAAGGAGAACTTTGCAAAACAGAACAGAAAACTGCAGTATTCTAATTTGATGAGATGTGCTCAGATGATTCTTGCAGCAGTCATTACCAAAAGGCATTTGATAAGCTGCCACATAAAAGGTTGCTACGCAAGATAAGAGCTCATGAGGTTGGAGATAATATATTAACATGGATAGAGGATTGGTTAATGGACAGAAAACAGAGAGTAGGGATAAATGGGTCATTTTCTGGTTAGCAGGCCGTAACTAGTGGGGTGCTGCAAGAATCAGTGCTTAGGCCTCAGATATTTACACTCTATATTATTGACTTAGATAAATGGACTGAGTGCAATGTATGCAGGTTGACTGACGATACAAAGCTAGGTGGGAAAGTAAGCTGTGAGAAGGACACAAAGAGCCTGCAAAGGAATATAGACAGGTTAAATGAGTGGGCAATAAGGTGGCAGATGGAGTATAATATGGGGAAATGTGAAGTTATTCACTTTGGTAGGAAGAATAGAAAAACAGAATAATTTTTAAATGGTGAGAAACTATTAAATGTTGGTGTTCAGAGAGATTTAGGTGTCCTTGGACAGGAAACACAGAAAATTAGCATGCAAATACAGCAAGTAATTGGGAAGGCAAATTGCATGTTGGCCTTTATTGCAAGGGGGTTGGCGTACAAGAGTAAGCAATTCTTACTACAATTGTACAGGACTTTGGTGAGACCACACCTGGAGTATGTGCACATATTTGGTCTCCTTATCTGAGAAAGGACATATACGCCTTAGAGGCGGTGAAACAAATGTTCACTAGATTGATCTGTGGGATGAGAAGATTGTACTATGAGGAGAGATTGAGTAGATTGGGCCTATACTCTCTAGAGTTTAGAAGAATGAGAGGTGATCTCATTGAAACATATATGATTCTGATGGGGATTGACAAGGTAGATGTTGAGAGGTTGTTTCCCCTGGCTGGAGAGTCTAGAACTAGGGGGCACAGTCTCAGGATAAGGAGGCACTCATTTAAGACTGAGATGAGGAGGAATTTATTCACTCAGAGGGCGATAAATCTATGGAATTCTCTACACCAAGGGCTGTGGATGCTGAGTCATTGAATATATTCAAGGCTCAGATAGATAGATTTTTGGACTCTCGGGGAATCTACGGGTATGGGAATAGGGCAGGAAAGCGGAGTAGAGGTCAAAGATCAGCCACAATCTTATTGAATGGCAGAGCAGGCTCGAAAGGCCATTTGGCCTACTCCTGCTCCTAATTCTTATGTTCTTATATTCAAATGCTCACTGAGGCATCCTCTGAGAGAAGGTCATTGTGATGCTCGCCTCCATTTTGTTCTGAATTCTAATGGACCCACAGTCTCCTTGCCAGCAATATCAGTCCCGCCTTTTCTGAATGGTAAAATTGTGAATGGCACAAACAGCTCTGACTATTAATGAATAGCTATCTGGAGCATACAGCAGAGTCCCTCCTGACCTGATCTATCTTAAAGGAAAGCTGGAAAATTCATCACCTTTGGCATCTCAGCAAAGCAGGAAAGAGATAGGGGCTGGAAAAGCATGCCTCTACAGCTCCAATGGTCCTTTTGATGACCAATCTGATAGAGGCATGTGCCATATAATAGCACTCCTCTGCTGCTACTCGGGCCACCATTATGGGATCATTATCCATGGATACAAGGGATAGGCTTTCTCACCCTGAAGTCATCTGTTGGCCAGATTTCAAAGAATAAATGCATCGTGACAACTTCCAGCATATCAAGCATTGACATGGAGGATCCTGTATATGGCATCACACATAATGGCCCGGATTCAAAGAAAGCTGCCCACGAAGATCTAAAGTTTATTTCACCTCTCCCAACGTTAATTTGAATCTAATGCCAAGTCCAGAGGATCTCCAGCATTCAGCAACAGTGATATCATCAAGCTGGCTAAGCAGTCAGTTACATTAAAGAATTCTCACTGACAGCAAACCAGGAAGTAAAATACACTGATTTTCTGTCACTTTTTAATCTTTTTCCAGAGAGCAAATAAAGATTGGGACATACACATGGTGTCGTGTATGTAGACCATGTATACTAACTGTATAGTCACATAAGGTGTGCCACCAGAGGGCACTGCGGTGGGAGACCTGAGGGTCATCTGCATAGGTGTGCAGGGCCCAGTATAAAAGGCTGCCCACCGTGCTTGTGCCTCATTCTGGAGTTACAATATATGGGACTAAGGTCACAACAGCTCAAGTACAATACTAGACCTCGTGGAGTCATTCATAAGAGTATTAAAGACATAACAACTGGCAACGAGATTACGAACTTTCATGCAAAAATGACTAATGTTGGTGCATTAGAATAGTTCTCAGAGGGTGAAGATTGGGAGTGGCTCGACCAATATTTTGTAGCAAATGACCTGGTAGGTGATGATCAGGCCACGCTGGCAGATAAGCGCAGAGCTATCCTGTTGACCAGTTGTGGGCCTGCGGTCTATGGCCTCATCAGGGACTTGCTTGCCCCAGAGCAAACAATGACCAAATCATAAGAGGAACTGAAAGTGCTAATTCGGGACCAACTTAAACCAAAGGAGAGCGTCCTCACAGTCAGGCATTGATTTTATACACACAGCCGCCCCGAGGGCCAGGAAATCGCGAAGTACACTGCCGACCTCAGGAGGCTGGCAGGGCCGTGTGAATTCGGCCCATCCCTCACCGATGCGTTGCGGGACATCTTCGTAATTGGCATCGGTCATGAGGCCCTTCTTCACAGGCTACTGTCTGTCGAAACCACCGTCACTCTGCAGAAGGTCATCAGCATCAGCCAAGTGTTCATGACCTCAAGCTGCAGCTCCAAGCAGATGATGACTCACTCTCAGGACTCAAACCTGGCAAGTAGTGTAAATAGAATGGCGCCTTTTACAGGCAGAACTGTTGAATGTGAATCTGCCCAGGGCAGAGTTTACAGGCCCCCGAGTCCTTTAACTCAGAGTCCACTGAGGGGTGCAAACGTAAGTCGAGTAGCACCATGCTGGCGTTGCGGAGGTAATCACAGGGCTCATCAGTGTCGGTTCAGAGACTATGTGTGCGAAGGCTGTAGCACAAAGGGCCACTTCCAGCGAATGTGCAAAAGAGCTGTGACTCACCACGTGGAAGAGGAGTCAGCAGATGGTTGTGAATCCAGTGCGGATTACGAGGAGATGGCTAGGGAGGCAGCTCAGTCCCAGGACAAAGTGTATGGAGTATATACCTGCACCACAGATTGTCGTCCAGTAATAATGGAAGTCAAGATAAATGGCCTTCCAGTCTTCATGGAAGTGGACACGAGGGCAAGTCAGTCAGTAATGAGCCAGGAAGCCTTTGAGAGGCTATGGAAGGATCAAGCTGAATGACCCAAGCTGGTCCCGGTTCAGGCAAAGCTGTGCACCTACACCAAGGAACTGATATCAGTTGTTGGTAGTGCGGATGTAAGTGTATCCCATGATGGCGTGGTGCACAATTTACCATTGTGGATTGTTTCAGGTGCTGGACCAATGCTACTTGGAAGAAGATGGATGGGGAAGATTCATTGGAACTGGGAAGACTTCATCCCTCCATTGGTCGACGTCCCCCGTGCTCAGAGGCAGAACAATCCCCCACCTTCAGTTGGACCAGGCACCGGAGAGCAGATCCGCACAGCCCCCGAGGCACAGACCGCTCATCACGACTACATGGCGATGATCCGGCAGGGACGATGCAAATGCACCTTCCCAGATTCAGTGGCAGGACTCCTGGGGAGAAAGATTGGATCTGAGGGTGCCTTCCCAGTTTCAGTGGCAGAATCCCTGGGAAAGAAGATCGTGGCAGTCAACATCATGGACAGGGAAAAGATGGCATCCAAACCACGAGGTGCAGCGCTAATGGAGCAACGCAAGGAAGACGATTGGGGTAAAAGTAGTAAGGCCATTTTAAAGGAGGCCAGCAACCCGCCATTTTTGAATGAACTGCTTGAAATTGGTAACCAATGTAAAAGTCCAGCTGTAACGAGCAAAATGTTGTTGAGCGATGTTGGGTGCAAATTGCAATCAGCCAATGTAGCGGGCGAACACCTAACAGTCGTATACAGGTCCAGCGGGCTACCAATGCTGTAGCCTGCGTCCCCGGGACCAGAACAATGTGCCCACAGTGTCCCCATAGCTGACAGAAGTAGACAAGCCGCAGAGTAAACGATCCCCGGAGAGCAGAGGCACCGGTAGCGATACCCTGCCTCAGATCGGTTTAACATTGCAGGCACCCGATGGCATGAACTGCCACGGGCCAGAAACAGTAAACTGCACCAATGCTCGCAGTCGGCTACCGTCGCCCACCACCCCGGTAGAAAAGGCGCAGCCCACATACACACTCACCATCATGTCAATGCCCAAGAGCGAAGCGTCACCCGCAACGGCTCCTCCGAACGGGACCTGCATCAGCCAGGATCCCAAACTAGAGAGTGCTCACAACGGTGCCCTCAAGGAAAGCGAGTCAGCAGTCCCCTGCGAACTGCTAGATAAGACGAGGCAGCCCCGCCGTCGCTTAGACGAAACGCTCACTCGCTCAGACCGCTTCCCAGGGAGCAGCAGCGACACTGTGCAAACGAAAAGGACAGGGAGGTCACAGAAACATCAGCTGTCTTTGGGCCTGCCCGACACTAGGAGTAACAGCAAGAGCCCTGAGCTCCGGCAACTCTAGCAAAATGAGCTCACCTCGCCCACAGACCCACTAGCATGGGGTGCTGCGCTGTCACCAGACGACCCGGATCTCATCCAGCCGTGCTGGATCTAGACTGTCCTTGTGTACCTGTACTGATATACCTGTACTGATCATGTAAATGTACCACACAAAAAGAAACGCAACTGTAATCCACCCAACAAATGTACCAAGATGTAAATGTAAAACCCATGTAATGAACTTGAATACAACTTGCATGTAACGGGCCATTAGCATGATCTCTGTGTGGGGGGAGGGGGGGCGGGGGGAGAATGGAGTAAACATAGAAACATAGAAACATAGAAAATAGGTGCAGGAGTAGGCCATTCGGCCCTTCTAGCCTGCGCCGCCATTCAATGAGTTTATGGCTGAACATTCAACTTCAGTAGTCATGGACTCACAATCAGAAACCACGGGGACCTCCACTGGCAACAAATCTCACTACCAACCCACCCAAGCTAGAAGCGACCCTCCAATGGTCAACCAGGAAGAGCAAAGCCCAGGTCACCGTCAATGTACGAGTCAATTTGCATTAAAGACTTGGGTGAAGTGATGTCATGTATGTAGACCATGTATATTAACTGTATAGTCACATAAGGTGTGCCACCAGAGGGCACTGCGGTGGGAGACCTGAGGGTCACCTGCATAGGTGTGCAGGGCCCAGTATAAAAGGCTGCCCACCAGGCTTGTGCCTCACTCTGGAGTTACAATAAATGGGACTAAGGTCACAACAGCTCAAGTACAATACTAGACCTCGTGGAGTAACTCATAAAAGCCTTAAAGACATAACTCATGGGATTAAGGTTAAAGTTGAAATATAAACAAACAAAAAAAAATTATACAAAACCATGGAATTTTTATCATAATTGAAAAATTTGACATTCCACAAATATATAATTAGTTTTTCAGGGCCTGAACAGTTGTTCAGCAGTCAGTAAGCCATTAAAAACCCAGTTACACCTCTTTCAACAAGGCTTAACTTTTTTGCTTCTTTTAACAACGATATTCCAGCGTAAAAGGGGAAGTTTTTGTCAGTGCAGTGATTTGAATTGATTGCCGACTCCAGGGAGTTCAACAGCGCAGTCCGTGGAGAAGCACAGAATCGCTGAGATCAACTTCTGGATTTCCGCATTTATCTGCGCATGTGCGGATTGCAGAAGTTGCTGTTGGTTTCAGAGGAGTAATGACATCGAATGCTGACAGTTTCGCCATCATTACTGCCACAAGATCCGGGCTAATATGTATAATGAGGAAGTAGAAGCCCTTCCTGTTGAGGGTATTTTCTGTGGAAGAATGTAATGCAACATGGGTGCCAATGATGACACCCTGGACCTTAGGGAAGCCAGCAACCTGGGAACTACCTTGCTGTGCTGCCAAAGGTGATGAATTTGCCAGCTCTCCTGTAAAGTGGCCAGACAAATGCATGCCTGTAATGCAGCCTGGCTGATATTGCAGCGATCGCCCATGTTTACCTAAAATGACCCATTACCATAAAAGTTGAGTGCGGTGGTCACCTTCATAGCCGCAGAGAGCAATGCGAGCAAATGTGCCACAGGGATCGGTGCTGGGACCACAACTATTTACAATATACATAGATGACCTGGAAGAGGGGACAGAGTGGAGTGTAAAAAAATTTGCAGATGACACAAAGATTAGTGGGAAAGCGGGTTGTGTAGAGGACACAGAGAGGCTGCAAAGAGATTTAGATAGGTTAAGCGAATGGGCTGAGGTTTGGCAGATGGAATACAATGTCGGAAAGTGTGAGGTCATCCACCTTGGGAAAAAAAACAGTAAAAGGGAATATTATTTGAATGGGGAGAAATTACAACATGCTGCGGTGCAGAGGGGTGCATGCCCAAAATGTTAGTTTGCAGGTGCAGCAGGTAATCAGGAAGGCGAATGGAATGTTGGCCTTCATTGCGAGAGGGATGGAGTACAAAAGCAGGGAGGTCCTTCTGCAACTGTATAGGGTATTGGTGAGGCCGCACCTGGAGTACTGCGTGCAGTTTTGGTCACCTTACTTAAGGAAGGATATACTAGCTTTGGAGGGGGAACAGAGACGATTCACTAGGTTGATTCCGGAGATGAGGGGGTTACCTTATGATGATAGATTGAGTAGACTGGGTCTTTACTCGTTGGAGTTCAGAAGGTTGAGAGGTGATCTTATAGAAACATTTAAAATAATGAAAGGGATAGACAAGATAGAGGCAGAGAGGTTGTTTCCACTGGTCGGGGAAACTAGAACTAGGGGGCACAGCCTCAAAATACAGGGAAGCCAATTTAAAACCGAGTTGAGAAGGAATTTCTTCCCCCAGAGGGTTGTGAATCTGTGGAATTCTCTGCCCAAGGAAGCAGTTGAGGCTAGCTCATTGAATGTATTCAAGTCACAGATAGATAGATTTTTAACCAATAAGGGAATTAAGGGTTATAGGGAGCGGACGGGTAAGTGGAGCTGAGTCCACGGCCAGATCAGCCATGATCTTGTTGAATGGCGGAGCAGGCTCGAGGGGCTCGATGGCCTACTCCTGTTCCTAATTCTTATGTTCTTATGTTCTTATGAGCGTGGCTGCACCTTGTCATGCAGTAAGTTGCAGAGCTTCCTGGTGGCCTTTTTGGTGAAGCATACTCTTGTACACATCTTCTCACTCAGGTTCTTAATATGTGCTGGCCTTATAGTCTATGGGTGGCGTAATATATGTTAGGCTATATCCTCCTTAAATGCTGCCAGAATCCTTTGTTCCTCCTCCCTGACAATGGCATTCAAGGGTTTGTGTATCGGGAATGCTCCTGAGAAGCCCATACTATGGGTAGAGCATGGGTGAGTGGGGTGGTGAAAATCTGCCAGTAGTTTGAAGCTTTTAGAAGCAATGAGTAGCATGTCTAGGTCTTCATAGGCAGAATGGCAAAAATAAATTATTGCAAGAAGTGTTTCCCAGCTGCAAAAAATCGCTAGTCAAACTCGCGCACTCTTCAATCTCAGAAACTCCTTCCTCCTGTGCCTTACAAATCTCAGCCTAAATTAACCTGGGTGCATTGCAAGCAGGCAACTGGGAGCTACAGCACTATTAGCCCTCATCAGCATATAGTGAAATTAGGGCACTTGGGACTCAGCATGTCAATCACGGGAAGAGCCATAAAGCACGAGGGGAGCTCTGAGGGAAGACTTTAATGGCAGTAAACAAGCAGCAGCAGTAGCTTCTTCCTGATTCTCCTGCCATAAAAACTATTTTGCCCTATTTATACCCCGCTAATACACCAAAAGCTGCAAGGATATTCACCCTCCATGTAAACGCAAGGCCATAAGACAGTCTGGCATGAAAAACCCTTCTCCTGTCAAGAACCATGCACAATTCATTAATTCTATTTACTTATGAATTCACCTGCAAGAAAACTCTGCAAAAATAATACCGGCTATCCAAAGATAATCAAACAAAACCCTAGAATATCTCATACAAAAGCAAAATACTGTGGATGCTAGATATCTGAAATAAAATCAGAAAATGCTGGAAATACTCAGCAGGTCAGGCAACATCTGTGGAGAGAGCAACAGAGTTAATGTTTCAGGTCGATGACCCTTCGTCAGAACTGAGCAGAGTATGAAATGCTCGCTCTCCAGCAATTTGCACTGCCGCCCAAGATTAATTTCATCCCTAATATTCCAAAAGTTCTGATGAAGGATCATCGACCTGAAACATTAACTCTGTGCAGGGCTTGATTTGGGGCTTTTGGATTTCGGGGCGTTAATTGCGGTGGGGCGTTGAAGTTAGCGCCTGAAAATGGTTTGCGCCTCCAACTGCAAGTTTCGGTGAAAATATAAGTTGAAGGAGCATTGGTGTTAAGTCAGGCATTACACACCGGACTTTGTGCACCCGAGCTGAATCTTGCAGCGGTAAAGAAGTTCCATTGTTGTTTAGTGCCCTGCAACATAACGTTGTATATTGTATGGTTTTTTTTGGTGGAGGATGTTTTTGTGACTTTGTTGCAGTAAAATTGATGACTCATCATTTGCCATTGGTGTCTTGTGCATCATTCTAACCTGCAACAGAGATGTGCCTTTATGGGTGCACATAGCGTGTCCAGTACTAGCTCCATCTCTCAGTTTCCTCCATTTAGGAGAACCGGTCCATTACGAGCTGGCGACGTGCGAGTGTTGGTCCGGCAGCATCTCCACGCTGCCTCCCCCGTGGATGGGGTGGCTATCCAACGGAGGCCTCGCCAGGCTCCTCTTCATCGTCCTCCTCCTCCTCCTGAAGTGGGCATGCAATCCCCACTGGCAATGCCTGGCTCCTCATGATGGCCAAGCTGTGCAACATGCAGTGCACCACAATAAATTTGGAGACCTGTTGAGGGGACTATTGAAGGCTGCCTCCAAAGCGGTGCAGGCATCGGTCTGCCTGTGGGAGATGGCATATCTCTGTCAGCACTTCCTTTAGGAAGCTCAGCCTTCTCACACTCTGCTCCTCAGAGGTCTGAGCGTTGGTACCTCTAAACCCGCAGGGGGTAAGCCCTGCTCCCCGGACGTCTTCGACCTCTCCGTGGATCAACATGGCCAAGAGTCCTTCCTCTAGCTTGACACTGCCTGGCAACAGAATGGAGCATAATACGCTGGTGAACTAGTAATGCCCCCATTAAATTTTCTCATTGAGTTTGTAAGGGCACTGTAATGGCAGATAAAAGTGAAGTTTGCAAGTTGGAGCTTCGCGCAGAGTTATGTGCGCAACCGTTGTCGTCAATGTGACCTGCGATGTAGGAGCCTCATCCCAGCATTTAAAAATGTTGCCAATACCGCCTGCCATCCCCTGGGACCACCTGGGTTTTTCAGGTGTTTCCTGGGGGGCGGGCGTTAAATGAGGCGTTAAGGCCGAATGTTCCATCCGGGGCATTGGCGCAGCGTTGCACGACGATTGACGTCATCATCACACTAAAGACGGAGGGCGAGGTGGTAAGTTTTTGTACCGGCACTAACCAATAGCCGAATCTTCCAGCCGGGCGGTAAATCCTGGACGCCCGACATAACGCACAAAAACAGCATTTAACACCCCGCCGGGGCACTAACCGAGGTGCAAATGAGCCAAAAATCCAGTACTGTTTCTCTCTCCACAGATGCTGCCTGACCTGCTGAGTATTTCTAAAATTTTCTGTTTTCATTCCTAAAATATATACATTTGCGCATCTCTGTAATTCAATGCTGGCCAACTACCCTCCACAGACAAAATCCATAACACTCAGTCCCCCACCTAACCCAAAATAGCAATTGGGGTCCTATGTATGTCTGAGGTAAGACTGCAGAGGCCACAGTGACGGCGGGAGTAGGGGAGTAAGTCATTTCCCAACAGGGTGGCGCAGGCAGATTCAATTATGGCTTTCAAAAGGGAATTGGATAAGGAGCTGAAGGAAAACAATTTACAGAGCTATGAGGAACGGGTGGGAGAGTGGTACTAGCTGAGGTGCTCTTGCAGAGAGCCGGCACGGGCTCGATGATCTGGGTTTTCCGGTCCTTTGCACTCCGGGTTTCACCTCGAAGCGGTGTGAAAGGTGGCGTTGAAGTCTCCCGTGCCCCGTCGCAATCCTCCGGTCGGGTTTTGTGGCAGCACTGAACAGCACGGCCGAGAAGAGCTGCGTCGAGTATACAACGCCTCTCATTGTGACACCGGCAGGAGTTTTGACTTTTGCCCGATCCGTCCGCCTGGAACTGCGCCTGGAAATCGGGAAATCAGCCTAGCCGGCGGCTCAGAGGAAGATAAAGTACTGCAAAAGTAAATGCGAGTGTTTGTCCTTTTAATTTCTTAGCGATTTGTGTTGTGGTGTCACGGGCAATGTTTTGGGAATGTTTTTTTTTTAAGTTTCTCCGTCCCTCCCCCCACCCTCCCTGGCTTCTGGACCATGGTCTCTGAATTGGTCTCCTAACTTGAGGAAGGACATTCTTGCTATTGAGGGAGTGCAGCGAAGATTCACCAGACTGATTCCCGGGATGGTGGGACTGACCTATCAAGAAACACTGGATCAACTGGGCTTGTATTCACTGGAGTTCAGAAGAATGAGAGGGGACCTCATAGAAACGTTTAGAATTCTGACGGGTTTAGACAGGTTAGATGCAGGAAGAATGTTCCCAATGTTGGGGAAGTCCAGAACCAGGGGTCACAGTCTAAGGATAAGGGATAAGCCATTTAGGACCGAGATGAGGAGAAACTTCTTCACCCAGAGAGTGGTGAACCTGTGGAATTCTCTACCACAGAAAGTAATTGAGGCCAATTCACTAAATATATTCAAAAGGGAGTTAGATGAAGTCCTTACTACTCGGGAGATCAAGGGGTATGGCGAGAAAGCAGGAAGGGGGTACTGAAGTTTCATGTTCAGCCAGGAACTCATTGAATGGCGGTGCAGGCTAGAAGGGCTGAATGGCCTGCTCCTGCACCTATTTTCTATGTTTCTATGTTTCTATGTTTCTCATACGGCCTGGCTCTTTAAGTGGCGAGTTTTCTATCCTTGTGCCACGAAAAGTGTACCCTGACAGATGCCCAAACTTACGTACTAAAGCACAAACTATTCCTGGACGGTAACTTTCCCGCCCCGCCTCCGTTTTCGCCGTGAAAACAGAAAAGCCTAAAATCCATTCCTATGATTCTATGATTCTATTTTCGGGGAACTTCTGCCCAGTATCTGTCAGGCGGGAGGCATCAAAATCTACCCATATAATTCTGTCATCTTGTTAATCACGTGTTGAGATTTCTTTTCTAGTTATGTGCTAAAATAACTCGGGGTAGTTTTCACACTTTGTGCCTCCAACAAGGAGCTTCACACAGAGAAGACTTTTTGACCACCTGAATTAATAGTCAGAAGATCGTGCACAGTACAAGCCTGAATTTGTGTTACTGTCGGATGAGTATCCTCACCAGGAGCGTGAAGTCAGAAAATTACCCATTCTAAGTCAAATATTATGTGTATTTACATCATCTATATCACTCAGCACTTTAAAGAGCTGACTCATGTCTCCCTTCTCATCATTTAGACTCCAAAATACAACAGTAACCCTGTGGCTATTGTCTGAGGTCTCCCGCATGTCCTTTTGAAGATTAACTGCTCGACAGTGCATACCATGGCAGTGAAATGCATCTTGAGCGATAGAGTATAACGGGCAATGGTAAATCAGCAGCCTGCTTTACACTCTGCCCAATGTGGAAAGAAAATTGGGCGGAGTATGAAATGCTCAGTCTCCCCCAATTTGCACGACCGCCCATGATTCATTTCATCCCTAATATTCCAAAAGTGGCCTCACCAGGATTTATGCAAGATTATAAATAAGCCCATGTCCTGGAGATGCAACCCACTATTTGATCAACTTTTCTGAGAAGAACTTCACTTGAACTGGAGAAGTTTAGATAACAAATTTCCAAACCTCTTCACTTCTCATCTCCTTTAAGACTTGGCTTAAAACCTAACTCATTGATCAAGTGTTTGTTTACCTGTCCTATTGACTCCATCCCCCTCCCCCAACTCCTGTCTGAGGCTGAACCAGACTGTTCGCAACCTTAGTGTCATATATCCGCAGCATAACTAGGACCGTCTAGTCTCCACCCTTGCATCAGCTCATCCGCTGCTGAAGCCCTCATCCATGCCTTTGTTACCTCTAGACTTGACTATTCCAACACACTCCTGGCAGGCCTCCCACATTCTACCCTACATAAACTAGAGGTGATTCAAGACTCGGCTGCCCCTGTCCTAACCAGTGCTAAGTGCCGCTCACCCATCACCCTTGTGCTCTCTGACCTACATTGGCTTCTGGTTAAGCAATGCCTTGATTTCAAAATTCTATTCCTTATTTTCAAATCCCTCCATGGCCTAGCCCCTCCCTTTCTCTGTAATCTCCTCCAGCCCCACAACCCCCTGAAATGTCTGCCCTCCTCTAATTCTGCCCTCCTGAGTATCCCTGATTATAATCACTCAATCATTGGTGGCCGTGCCTTCTGTTAGCTTGGACCCAAGCTCTGGAACTCCCTGCCTAAACCTCTCTGCCTCCCTACCTCTCTTTCTTCCTTCAAGATGCTCCTTAAAACATTGGTGTCAAATTATTATCGCATAATATTCCTGTGAAGCGCCTTGGAACATTTCACTATGTTAAAGGCGCTATATAAATACAAGTTGTTGTTGTTGTTATTGTCTCATAGAAACATAGAAACATAGAAAATAGGAGCAGAAGTAGGACATTCGGCCCTTCGAGTCTGCACCACCATTCAATATGAACATGGCTCGGTATCAATTTTTTCTCTGGTTATGCTCCTGTGAAGTGCGTTGGGACATTTTATTACGTTAAAGACATGATATAAATGTTGTTCTAACAATCAATAATTACATCCACATTCTTTTTATTGTGTCACTGACCAGAATATCAGGCAGGCTGTGGGTGGCAAACATGGCCCTCAGGCTTTCAATGGTGGCGGTGGCGGTGCTTCCTGACATTATTTCACGTTCAATACATTTTGAAAAAGCATCCACCAACACCAGGAACATTTTACCGAGAAACGGGCCCGCATTGTCGACATGGATCCTCGACCATGGTCTGGAGGGCCAGGACCACAAACTTAGTGGTGCCTCTCTGGGCGCGTTTCTCAACTGAGCACACATGCTGCATTGCCGTACACAGGACTCTAAGTCAGATTCGATACTGGGCCACCACACGTGGGATCTGGCTATCGCTTTCATCATTACTATACCCAGGTGTGTGCTGTGGAGATCTGAGATGAACGTCTCCCTGCCCTTTTTTGGTAGCACTACGCGGTTACCCCACAACAGGCAGTCTGCCTGAATGGACAGCTCGGTCCTTTCACCGCTGGAACGGCTTGATTCGCTCTTGCATTGCAACGGGGATGCTGGCCCAGCTCCCAGGAAGTACACAGCTTTTTACTAGGGACAGCAGAGGATCTTGGCTGGTCTAAGTCCTAATCTGGCGGGCCGTGACACGTGATTTATCATTTTCAAATGCTTCCATGACCATCAACAAGTCTGCGGGCTGCGCCACCATCAACAAGTTTGCAGGCTGCGCCATTTCCATTCCTGTGGTGGGCAATGGTAGCTAACTGAGAGCATCCGCACAGTTCTCTATGCCTGGCCTGTGGCGGATGGTATAGTTATAAGCTGATAGCGCGAGTGTCCATCTTTGTATGCAGGCTGAGGCATTAGAATTTATCCCCTTGTTTTCAGCGAACAGGGACATGAGGGGCTTGTGATCGGTTTCCAGCTCAAATTTGAGGCCAAACAGGTACTGATGCATTTTCTTTACCCCGAACACACACGCTAATGCCTCTTTCTCAATCATGCTGTAGGCCCTCTCAGCCTTAGACAAGCTCCTGGAGGCAAAGGCGACAGGTTGCAACTTCCCCGCAATGTTAGCTTGTTGTAGTGCACACCCGACTCCGTACGATGATGCATCACTTGCTAGCAGAAGTCTTTTACACGGGTTATACAATACAAGCAGCTTGTTGGAGCATAAAATGTTTCTGGCTTTCTCAAAAGCAATTACTTGTTTTTTTCCCCATAACCAGTTCTCACCTTTACGCAATAACACATGTAGGGGCTCTAAGAGGGTGCTTAACCCCAGTAGGAAGCTACCAAAATAGTTGAGGAGTCCCAGGAACAACCGCAGCTACATGATGTTCTGTGGCCTGGGAGCGTTCCTGATAGCCTTCTGTCTTGGCATCTGTGGGCCGAATGCCGTCCGCCGCGATCTTTCTCCCCAAAAACTCCACTTCTGTTGCATTTTGACCTCTTCAGCCGCAGCCCTACGCGATCCACTCGCTGGAGGACTTCCTCCAGACTTTGTAGGTGCTCGATGGTGTCCCCACCCGTGATCAATATGTCGTCCTGAAAAACCACCGTGCGCGGTACCGACTTGAGTAGGCTCTTCATGTTTCTCTGGAAGATCGCTGCAGCCGACCGAATTCCAAATGGGCATCTGTTGTAGATGAACAGCCCCTTGCGCGTGTTGATGCAGGTGTGGTCCTTCGAAGACTCCTCCAGCTCCTGCGTCATGTAGGCCGAAGTCAGGTCGGGCTTGGTGAACGTCTTGCCTCCTGCCAGTGCCGCAAATAGGTCGTCTGCCTTAGGTAGCAGGTATTGGTCCTGTAGCGAAAAACGATTAATAGTTACTTTATAATCGCCGCAAATCCTGACTGTGCCATCACTTTTGAGTACTGGAACAATCGGGCTGGCCCACTCGCTGAATTCCACTGGGGAGATGATGCCCTCTCGTTGCAGCCTGTCCAGCTCGATTTCCACTCTCTCCCTGATCACGTGAGGTACCGCTCGCACCTTGTGGTGAATGGGTCATGCCTCTGGGACCAAGTGGATCCGCACCTTCGCCCCGGAAAAGTTTCCAATGCCTGGCTCAAAAAGGGAAGGAAATTTGTTAAGAACCTGGGTACATGAGGCCTCATTGACATGTGATAGCGCTCAGATGTCATCCCAGTTCAAGCAGATTTTGCCCAGCCAGCTCCTTCCAAGCACTGTGGGGCCATCGCCCGGGACAATCCAGAGTGGCAGTTCGTGTACCGTGCCCTCGTAGGTGACCTTGACCATGGCGCTGCCCAGGACATTGATAAGCTCTTTGGTGTACATTCTCAGTTTCGTGTGGATGGGGCTCAGGGCTGGTCTGAGTCTCTTGTTGCACGACAGTCTCTCAAACATCTTTTTACTCATGATGGATTGGCTAGTGCCAGTGTCCAGTTCCATGGCTACGGGTAAGCCATTCGATTTTACATTTAGCATTATAGGTGGACATTTCATGAAAATTTGTACTTCAGCATCTGCCTCCTGTCTCTGAGGCTCGAAATTGCTTTGATCCACCATGGATCGATCTTCCTCTGCCACGTGGTGGTTAGCAGGTTTTGCAGAGTTTGCAAGCTCGTTGGAGGTGCCCTATTGTTCCTCAGCTCTTGCAAACATACCCTTTGAAGTGGCATGAATCGGCTGAATGGTAGCCTCCACAACGCCAACAAGATGTGAATTACTTTGCATTCATCCGTTGTTGCAGACTCTGAGTCATCTGGGTCACCTGAGGCCTGCTGGCAGTTACAGATTCGTGGTTTCTGCCCTGTACATTTCTGCTTGCAAACACAGTTCCAGTTAATTTATGAACATTGCTAGCACTTGTGTGCTGAGAGATTTGTTTGGTGTTATCACTGGTGGATATAAACGCCTGTGCTTTCGCAATGGCCTTACTGAGGGTCGGTGTCTCTACAGTCAAATGTTTTCGTAGGATGGTCTCGTTGCCAATGCCCAGTACAAAAAACGTCTCTGGGCATTTGCTCCAGGTAGCCATCAAACTCACATTGTCCTGCAAGTCGCCTTAGCTCGGCGATGTAGCTCGCCACTTCCTGGCCTTCAGATCGCTGGCACGTGTAGAACCGATACCTCGCCATCAGCACGCTCTCCCTCGGGTTAAGATGCTCCCGAACCAGTGTATACAGCTCCTCATACAGCTTATCTGTGGGTTTCACCAGAGCCAGAAGATTCTTCATGAGGCTGTAGGTCGGTGTCCCGCAGACCGTGAGGAGGACCGCTCTCCTTTATGCAGCGCTTCCTTCTCTGTCCAGCTCGTTGGCTACAAAGTACTGGTCTACCCATTCGACATAGGCTTCCCAGTCCTCACCCTCTGAGAACTTCTCCAGGATGCCCACAGTTTGCTGCATCTTTGTGTTGGATTCGTATTCTCGTCCTCAGTTATTGTGTTCCTAACACAGATGAGACTGCACACAGGGAGGTTAAAGTAACAGTGACCTCAGTCTTTATTAAGACACTCCAGAGTGAGGAACAGGTCTTAGGGGCCAGCTAATATACAGTGCTCCCAAGGGATGCTGGGATCCCTTGGGACTTCAGGGAATGCGCTCCCTGGTGGCGGAACATGGGAGTGCATGCTTTACAGATACACAACACTTTTGCCTTTGACTGTTACTAACATTTCTATGCTCGGGTGACACTTGAGTGCCAGCTGACTGGATGCCTTTCATGTCCCGTGATCACCACCTTGCATACTTTGAATTATTTGTTCTGATATCAGTGTTTTAATGTTATGTAGACTTTTTTTTAAAAATATAGTGCCCGAACTTGTTGGAAGCTACGTTCCCCCAAGTGCCTCCCAAAGGACCGCTGAGATACCTGACGGTACTTTGGGTGGGAGTTTTGTGGAAAAGACCACCCAGCGGCAAATAAGCAACTTACGCCCCGAATCTGGGCGGCAGCGGGCAAGAGCTCCCAATCTCGGCGGCAAATGCAATTGTCGGCAAAGTACCTCTAAGGATTGAGTCGGGCCAAGGGAGGCGGGAACATATAAAATTTAACATTTTCAAAAAAAAACACTGGAAAACCATCAGGGGACCCCATCCACCTGAATCACTGGGAAAAAAAATGAAGAAAAGAAGTTTACTAACCTTTTTTTGCAGGTCTTACTTACCGTTCAGGTTAGACCTGCCTCCACGTGGCAGTCCTTCCCTCTACTACAGCGGACTCTCGCCCGGACCAAACTGGCAGCTCGGCAGGCGGGAGGATATTTACACACATTGCGTGTCAGCAGACATCAGCGGGCGGTTCCCAGCGATCTTCCCTCCCCGCCAGCGGGAGGCCTCCACCAAACTCGCTTGAAGGGGAGACCGCCCAGAAATCTCAGCGGCAGCGGACGGTGAGTCCACCAAGTTCGGACCCATAATTTTGGGTGTTCACCCCTTCCTCAAATTAGTAGCAGTGTCCTCCCTATAAATGAAATCTCCTGTCCATTTACCAGTCCATTTCAAAATAGAACTTCTTCATTGTGTACAGATGTTTTCTGTTTCCTTTACCATTGTGCACAATCTTACATTTAATTACAGTCAAATCAATTTGGCATTCCTTAGCCCATCCTCTTAATTTGTCCAGATTTCTTTGAGCACTCATGCCTCCTGGCCATACAGCTTGGTATCATCAACAAGTTTTACAACATTGCAAGAAATCATTTTCTCCATATTACTTATGAATAAGCAGCAAGTAACCCAGAACAGATCCTTGCTCAGCTATCCATTCGTCCCTGCCTTCAGACAGCCTTTTCCATTTATCATCACTTTCTGTTTCCTATTGTCAAGCCAGATTCAATCCATTTAGTTACTTTGCCATTAATTCCATGAGCTTTAAACTTCTTTCAAGTCTCACATGTGGCACTATCAAATGCCTTCTAAGTATCTAAGCAAATTATATCCAGTTGAGAGACCTCAATATACTACTTTTAGTTACCTTCTCAAAGAATTCCAGCAAATTAATGAAGCATTACTGTGACTTCTGTTGTGTCCTTACACACTACTATAAATTCACACGAGGCACATTCTGCAGACAAGGTCACTCTGTGACCCTAACCTTTATTCACAGGACCAAGAAGTGATGACCCTGCGTGGGACCTCCCTTTATATACCTGGATGACCAGGTGAGGAGTGTCTCCCACAAGTTCACCCCCTGTGGTCAAGGTGTGCATTTCTTAGATGTATATAGTATGCAGTGTTGTTACATGAAGGTTACAGTTACATGAAGGTTACATACATGACACCACCTCCCCCCAACATTTTATGGGGTCAAAGATTAAGTCTTTCGAGGGGTCGACGCTCTCTCTTGGAGCGCTGCAGTTGGGGCTCTGGTTGTTGAGCCTTGGCATGCGTCTCTGTCACCTGTGGTGATTCCGGCTTGTCCGGGCTGGCCGCAGGGACTGTGCATGCTGCTGAAAGTTCTTGTTGCTCATTCACTGGTGGTGGTGTGGGCAACATCTCATGATCTTCCTCAGGTTCCTCAGTGTCCATGCTGAACCTTTTTTTTTACTTGGTCCAGATGCTTGCGGCATATCTGTCCATTGTTAAGTCTGACCACTATGGCCCTATTCCCCTCTTTGCCAATTACAGTCCCTCAAGCCACTTGGGCCCCAAAGCGTGATTAAGAACAAATACAGGGTCATCGATTTCTATACTTCTCCCCTTTGAGTTATGGTCATGGCACTCATTTTGGGACTGGCGCTTACCCTCAACAATGTCTGACAAGACTGGATGAATAAGGGACAGCCGAGTTTTAAGTGTACGTTTCATGAGTAGTTCTGCGGGCGGGACTCCCGTGAGCGAATGCGGTCGGGACCTATAGGCCAGCAGGAGGCGCGATAGACGGTATTGAAGGGAGGATCCTTGAATCCAGAGCATGCCTTGTTTTATGATTTGGACCGCACGTTCCGCCTGGCCTTTGGAAGCCGGCTTGAACGGTGCTGTCCTGACATGTTTGATGCCATTACCCGACCTGAACCCCCGGAATTCATAACTAGTGAAACACGGGCCATTGTCGCTAACCAGGATGCCTGGCAAGCCGTGGGTCGCAAAGACCGCATGCTGACTCTCCACAGTGGTGGATGTCGTGCACAAATTCAATATGATGCACTCGATCCATTTCGAGTATGCATCAACAACAATGAGGAACATTTTCCCCATGAACGGGCCCACGTAGTCTACGTGAATACGTGACCATGGCCTGGTGGGCCAGAGCCACGGGCTGAGTGGGGCCTCCCTGGGGGCATTGCCCAGCTGGGCACACGTCGTGCACCTGCGAACACAGTGTTCCAGGTCTGAGTTAATTCCCGGCCACCATACATGTGATCGGGCAATGGCCTTCATTAGCACGATGCCTGGGTGCTCGCTGTGGATTTCCCTGATGAATGCTTCCCTTCCCTTCTGGGGCATGACTACCTGGCTGCCCCATAGCAGGCAGTCGGCTTGGATGGAGAGCTCATCCATCCATCTGTGAAACGGTCTGAACTCCTCAGAGCATGCTCCGTGTGCGGGCGCCCAATCCCCAGTCAGGACACATTTCTTAATCAAGGATAGGAGGGGATCTCTGTTGGTCCAGATTTTGATCTGGCAGGCTGTGATGGGGAAGCCCGCACTGTCAAAAGCATCAACAGCCATGACCATCTCAGCCATGACCATGACCATCTTTGCTCCGCTGCTCCTCAGTGATGGCCAGTGGAAGCCTGCTGAGCGCGTCAGCGCAATTTTCGGTGCCTAGCCGGTGCCGTATGGTCATACGCAGCCAGCGTGAGAGCCCATCACTGTATGCGAGCTGATGCATTGGCATTGACAGCTTTTCTGTCTGACAACGGGGATGTTAACGGCTTGTGGTCCGTTTCTAACTCGAATCTTCTGCCAAAAAGGTACTGGTGCATTTTTTCACCCCGTAGACACATGCGAGTGCTTCCTTTTCAACCATCCCATATCCACGTTCTGCTTGTGAGAGCGACCTGGAGGATTAAGCCACAGGTTGTAGTTGGCCCTCATCATTACTCTGCTGCAACATGCACCCAACCCCATTGGATGATGCATCACATGTCAAAACCAATTTCTTACAGGGGTTGTACAGGATCAACAGCTTATTAGAACAAAGCAGGTTCTGCGCCCGATTGAAAGCCCGTTCCCGACAGTCCCCCCAAAACCAATCGCAACCCTTACACAGGAGCACGTGTAGTGGCTCCAACAATGTGCTTAAGTTCGGCAGAAAGTTCCCGAAATAGTTCAAGAGTCCCAGAAATGAACGCAACTCCGATGTGTTGCCGGGTCTGGGCGCACGACGAATCGCCTCAGTTTTGGATTCGGTAGGCCAGATCCCGTCTGCGGCAACCCTCCTGCCCAAAAACGCGACCTCTGGGCCAAAAACACATACTTGGACTTCTTTAGTCGCAGGCCTACCCGGTCCAGTCGGCGTAGCACCTCCTCCAGGTTGTGGAGATGTTCCTCGGTGTCACGACCCGTGATAAGGATGTCGTCCTGAAATACAATTGTTCCAGGGATGGATTTTGAGCAGACTTTCCATGTTCCTTTGAAAGATAGCGACTGCTGAACGAATGCCAAACGGACACCTGTTGTAGACAAACAGCCTCTTGTGCGTGGTGATGGTGGTCAGTAGCTTGGATTCTTCAGCCAGTTCCTGGGTCATGTAGGCTGAAGTGAGGTCCAACTTGGTGAACAGCTTGCTGCCTGCCAGCGTGGCAAAAAGATCCTCCGCTCTCGGAAGCGGGTATTGGTCTTGTAGTGACACTGGGTTGATAGTGGCCTTGTAGTCGCCACAGATCCTAACCGAGCCATCCGTTTTTAGTCGCTGAATTCAACGGGCGAAATTATGCCCTCTCTTAGCAACCTGTCCAACTCATTCTCAATTTTCTCCCGCATCACATACGGCACAGCTCTGGCTTTATGGTGCACTGGTCTGGCATCCGGGGTGATGCGTTTCACTACTTTGGTACCTTTGAAAGTCCCGACACCAGGTTGAAATAGTGACTCAAATTTCTGTAGGACCTGTGAGTATGAACTTCGCTCCACAGATGAAATGGTGTGCACATCCCCCCATTTCTAGTTCATCTCGGCTAGCCAGCTCCTCCCCAAAAGCGCGGGGCCATTTCCCGGGACAATCCAGAGTGGCAGCCGGTTGTCTGATCCATTATGTGTGACCACCAACATTGCACTGCCAAGCACTGGGATGATCTCTTTGGTGTACGTCCGTAATTGCGTGTCAATGCGTTCTAGTTTGGGTCTGCTAGCTCTGAGTGGCCATAGTTTCTCAAATTGTTGGACACTCATAAGTGACTGGCTGGCCCCTGTGTCCAGCTCCATGTGTACCGGGATGCCGGTTAATAGGACTTTCATCATCATCGGTGGCGTTTTTGTATATGAGCTGTGGATGTTTGCCACATGAACCCGCTGAACTTCAGCGTCCATTGCTGTGTCCCACATATCAACCTGCCTTGCAGACCCCTCTTGTGGTTCATCTGGCTCATAAATTAGCCTCGCTGCGGGCTTCCTGCACATTCTGGCAAAATGTCCACTGAAGTTACAATTTCTACAGATGAATTGTTGAAACCTGCAGGTTTTTGCAGCCTGTCTGCCCCCGCACCTCCAGCATGAGCTGAGATTGTTGTGAACAAAAGAGCTGTTACCAGGCATTCCTCTCTGATTGTCTCTTTGATTACACTTGAGCACTCTGTTAATGGGTATCAATGGCCCCCATCCCGGGACATATTGTCCCTTGTGGTGGTGTAAATGTCCGTTCCACTTGCCATTGTCTCTGTTGAGGACCTATAGTCTGTTACTGCCTGGGTGGTGTCGAATTGCCCTTGCCTGCCTGCGGGGTTCTGAGTCGTGTTTACAATGTTAACTCCCTGCTCCATCACCACGTTGGAAGCAGAGTAGTGCACGTATATTAGCTTGGTTTCCTCCTCCCCCGCCATGAAGGTCTGAGCCATCAACGCCGCCGCTTCCAAGGTCAAGTCCTTGGTCTCAATTAGCTTTCTGAAAACCCCGGCATGACCAATGCCCTCAATGAAGAAATCTCTTAACATCTCCCCCCTGCAGGCATCTGTGAACTTACAGAGGCTGGCCAAGCGCCGAAGGTCCGCAACGAAGTCCGGTATGCTCTGTCCTTCCCGACGTCGGTGGGTATAGAATCGGTGTCGGGCCATGTGTATACTGCTCGCCGGTTTGAGGTGCTCACCGATCAGTTTGCTGAGCTCCTCAAAGGTTTTGTCCGCTGGCTTCTTGGGTGCGAGCAGGTCTTTCATCACCGTGTACGTCTTCGGTCCACAGCTGGTCAGTAGATGCGCCCTTCGCTTGTCAGCCATTGCCTCTCCCAGCCAGTCCTTCGTGACAAAGCTCTGCTGGAGCCTCTCAATGAAACCGTCCCAGTCTTCACCAACACAGTACTGTTCCTCTGTGCTACCGGTGGCCATTCTTGTGAGTCGTTGATTCCCGTTTCTCGTCGCCAAATGTTGTGTCCTTACACACTACTATAAATTCACACAAGGCACATTCTGCAGACAAGGTCACTCTGTGACCCTAACCTTTATTCACAGGACCAAGAAGTGATGACCCTGCGTGGGACTTCCCTTTATATACCTGGATGACCAGGTGAGGAGTGTCTCCCACAAGTTCACCCCCTGTGGTCAAGGTGTGCATTACTTAGGTGTATACAGTATGCAGTGTTGTTACATGAAGGTTACAGTTACAGGAAGGTTACATACATGACAGCTTTGATGCTGGGGATATTGGCCTGAACGAAGACACTGACGTTGGTGGCCTATCCTGCAGGATCGTGCGGAGGCAGCGTTGGTGGTACTTCTCCAGTGTTTTGAGATGCCTGCTGTATATAGTCCATGAGTCTGAGACATAATTATGTTGCTGAAAACTGTTTAGTACTTTTACACAGAGGGCTGTAAGGATGTGGAGAGGGGAGTGGGCAGGTCGGAAGGCCTCCTCGTAGGACTGCTCCTGGGCATGGCCAAGGGGGCCATTACCCGGTCTAGGCAGCGGGCGGTTGAGGGGGTCGTTCAGCCCGACTGCCTGCCTCTCTTCCGTGGTTACATCCGAGCCAGGGTGTCCCTGGAGATGGAGCATGCGCTATCCACCGGTACGCTTGTGGCCTTCCGCGAGGTTACATAAATGGCAACTTCCAAATCTATATTGATTATTCCTTATGGTCTCTGCACTCTTTCAACAAGCATTGATAGATCCTTTACAATGCTCTCTGTTATTTTTCCCATTCTAAATATGTTAGGGTAACTTTAATTTCTATGTTCTCATTCCAATTTTTCTTAAGATGATATTTTCTATCCTCCAGTTCTTAGGTACAGCTCTTATGTTTATAGAGCTCTTAAAAATATTAACGAGTGGCTCACCTGCTTGTTCTAGAGTCATATAAGTTTATAACACAGAAAGCAGTCATTTGGCCCATCATACCTGTCCCAGCATTCTGAAAGAGTGATCTACTTAATCACATTCTCGTTCCCTTACCTCATGCCTTTTTAATGTTTCCTTTTTTCAAACAATTATCCAATTCCTTTTTAAAAGCTATTAAGTATCTGTTTCCAGCACTGTCTCAGGTAGGGTGACAACCCTCAGCATGAAAAATGATCCTAACCTCTTCCTCCACCAGTTGGGAAATCTAATTGGGACATTGGTAGACAGAAAATCAGACACTGCGTGTCCACAACATCCTGATCAGCAATCCCTGTTACTGCTGTTCCTTTCCAGGAGGGTCAGATTAAGGAATTGGGCCTACTATTTCTACTCCAGCCTCGGGTTGTGAACCCTTCAGGATTGTTCTGGAGTTTCCAGGAATTGATAATTAATCCCCTGGACACTGCTGCGATCAACCCAGGAGAAAAATCATAGAGGCATTAAAAATATTGTAAATGTTTTATTAATTTTCTTTTCTTAGTTATAGGAATATTAGAACGGTGGGGGGTAGGGGGGGCTGTTTGACTGGGCCAGGTGTTTTCAGGTAGGATGTCATGTGATGAAACTTCCAAGAATAGGTCCAAGCAGAGTTAGCAACCCTACTTCTGCCTGAACAATGATTTGAATAGGTTTAGCATTACCTCATTGCTTTTTGAGATTGTGTGACTGGCTCATCCAGCAGGTGGGGCCGATGGAGTCATGGTGTTCAGTCACAGCATGACAATATTACATAGAATTCGCAGCACAGAAACAGACCCTTCAGCCCAACTGATCTATGCTGGTATTTATGCCCCTACCCAAGCCCCTACACAATTTTGGTCTCCTAATCTGAGGAAGGACATTCTTGCTATTGAGGGAGTGCAGCGAAGTTCACCAGACTGATTCCCAGGATGGCAGGACTGACCTATGAAGAAAGACTGGATCGACTAGACTTATATTTACTGGAGTTTAGAAGAATGAGAGGGGATCTCATAGAAACATATAAAATTCTGACGTGATTGGACAGATTAGATGCAGGAAGAATGTTCCCGATGTTGGGGGAAGTCCAGAACCAGGGGTCACAGCCTAAGGATAAGGGGTAAGCCATTTAGGACCGAGTTAAGGAGAAACTTCTTCACTCAGAGAATTGTGAACCTGTGGAATTCTCTACCACAGAAAGTTGTTGGGGCCAGTTCGTTAGATATATTCAAAAGGGAGTTAGATGTGGCCCTTGCGGTTAAAGGGATCAAGGGGTATGGAGAGAAAGCAGGAATGTGGTACTGAAGTTGCATGATCAGCCATGATCATATTGAATGGTGGTGCAGGCTCGAAGGGCCGAATGGCCTACTCCTGCACCTATTTTCTATGTTTCTATGTTTCCTACCACCCTACTTCATCTAACCCTATCAGCATATCCTCCTAATCCTTTCTCCCTCATGTATTCATCTAGTATCCCCTTAAATGCAACTATGCTACTCGCCTCAACTACTCCATATCGTAGCATACTCTAACCACTCTCTGGGCAAAAATGTTTCCCTGAATTTCTTGTTGGATTTATTAGTGACTCCCTTATATTTAACCCAGCTAGATTTTTTCTGTCCCTCGTTTTTTATATAAGGACATAAGAAATAGGAACACAAGTAGGCCATCTGGCCCCTCAAACCTGCTCCACTGTTCAGTAAGATCATGGCTGATCTGATCTTGGCCTCAACTCCACTTCCCTGCCTATTCCCCATAACCCTTGACTCTCTTATCTCTCAAAATTCCATCTATCTCCACCTTAAGTATATTCAATGATCCAGCCTCCACAGCTCTCTGGGATAGAGAATTCCCACTGAGAGAAGAAATTTCTCCTCATTTCTATTTCAAATGGGCTACCCCTTATTCTGAGACTATTTCCCCTAGTTCTAGATTCCCCATGAGAGGAAACATTGTCAGATCAAATACTCCAAAGGTAGTACCACATGGGTTAGATACAGAGTGAATTTCCCTCAACACTGTCCCATCAAACACTCCCAAGTCAGGTAAAGCACAGAGTAGATACAGAGTAAAGCTCCCTCTACACAGTCCCATCAAACAATCACAGGGCAGGTATAGCTAAAGTTAGATGCAGAGTAAAGCTCCCTTTAAATTGTCCCATCAAACAGTCCCAGGGCAGGTATAGCACGGGTTAGATATAGAGTAAAGCTCCCTCTACACAGTCCCATCAAACAATCCCAGGTCAGGTACAGCACATGTTAGATACAGAGTAAAGCTCGCTCTGCACTGTCGCATCAAACAGTCACAGATCAGGTTTCGTATGTTTCATCCAGTCCTCCCCCTAATTATTTTCCCCCAGTAGATTTCTCTGGGTTAATGTTTGTGAGGTATTCAGTGCTTTACAAATGCTCATTTGATGAAGATATTTTGTGCCCTCCCTGGTGCCAGCTTTATGATTTTGTTTTCATTGGGCACCCATTAGGTGTTCCCACCTTGACACTCTCTGTTAGTGTGCAGAACATTTTTGATTTGCTATCATGAGTGATGCACTGTGGGAACTGCATGCACATAATTAGTAACCTCCTGGAATGTTTGTTGTACACGGACTCTATTTGGAAGGTCCACAAATTGCCAGTTCCCAGGGCTAACTCTTCAAATAACACCTCCAGGCTTTCTTTACCAAAGGGGGTGATTCTGGAAGCCTCTACAGGCACCTTGTCCATTAATTCAATCTCCAACAAAAAATGTTGCCTCCTTTTAAAAATCCAGCAGCCCTTTAAAAGCTGCTGCACTCCCGATCCTACTCCAAATAGAGTACCACTGCATGAGAGCATGTTGAAATGATTTAAATGAACCAACCTTCTACTCAAGCAATGTGGGTGCACTTGGGACTGTGGGATTTCTGGGAGCACAGACCTTATTTCAGCCCAACCACAGCATCGGCTCTTTAATTCTTTTGAGTTTCATTTTACAACCGTTAAGTAATAAGCTTGAATCAGAATGTAAACAATCCAGTTATAGTCTACTGTTATACTTGGGGCTAGTTCTAATTACAGAACCACTAGGTCTGCTTACAATATATTACATTTTACCAAAGGATGTTGAGTATTAAGAGTAAAGTGAAAGAACATCTGTCTCATATTCACCAAATATTCATCTAAGCCTTTGTTGTGCTCAACACTGGATTCCAGAATTATTTGAATTTCACATTTATGTCCATTCACAAGTTTGAATAAGGTAGGACATGTTCCATTCCCCAGGACAGTCAATCCTCTCTCCTTAATGAAGACACAACATCACCACATGGGACATAAAATTAAAAAAGAAAAAAAAGAATAATATTGACATTTGCAGAAACTGAAGTCAAGTGATGATAACTTGATGAAAATGTACCAAAAATGTGAAGAAAATGACTTAGTATGTACCACAAAAACAACTATTAATTTGCAGATAAAGTTCTGTGATTGAGCTCTCCACAGTCATGGCTTAGTTAGTTAATGCACCGCCTAGTATTTAATTTAGCTAAACATAAGAAGATTTGAACCCTCAGTCTATACTGAGTTAGCTGATCCTAGCCGGAGTGCTACAATTGGCCGAAGGTGCCAGACTAGGAAGGGCAAAAATTAGTCTGTGTTCCTACTTCTGATTGCTATCCAGTGACTCCTACAGTAAAGCAAATGTTTTATATATCAATAAAGACAGACAGACTTGCATTTATATAGCGCCTTCCATGACCTCAGGTTGTCTGAAAGTGCTTTACAGCCAATTAGTACTTTTGAATTGTAGTCATTCTTGTAATGTAGGAAGTGTGGCAGCCAATTTATAAGAACATAAGAACATAAGAAATATGAGCAGCAGTAGCCCATTTGGCCTCTCAATCCTGCTCCGCCATTCAATAAGATCATGGCTAATCTGATCTTGGGCTCAGCTCTACGTCCCTGCCCGCTCCCCATAACCCTTCACTCCCTTATCATTCAAAAATCTGTGTTTTTCCACTTTAAATATATTCAATGACCCCACCTCCATAGGTCTCAAGGGCAGAGAATTCCACAGATCTATGACCATCTGAGAGATGAAATTCCTCCTCATCTCTGTTTTAAATGGACGACCCCTTAGTCTTAAACTATGTGCCCCAGTTCTGGATTCCCCCACGAGTGGAAACATCCTCTCTGCATCTACCTTGTCGAGCCTCCTCAGTATCGTATATGTTTCAATAAGATCACCTCTCATTCTTCTACAGGCCCAACCTGCTCAACCTTTTCTCATGTCAACCCCTTCATCTCCGGAATCAACCTAGTGAAGCTTTTCTGAACTGTCTCCAATGCAAGTATATCCTCCTTAAATAAAGAGACCAAAACTGTACACGGTACTCTAGGTGTGGTCTCATCAATACCCTGTACAATTGTAGCAGGACTTCTCTGCTTTATACTCTATCCTCCTTGCAATAAAGTCCAACATTCCATTTGCCTTTCTGATTACTTGCTGTACCTGCATACTAACTATTTGTGTTTGATGCACAAGGACCCCCAGGTCCCTCTGTACTGCAGCATTTTGTAATCTCTCTCCATTTAAATAATAATTTGCTTTTTTATTTTTCCTGCCAAAGTGGATAACCTCACACTTTCCCACATTGTACTCCATCTGCCAAATGTTTGTCCACTCACTTAACCTCTCTATATCCCTTTGCAGATTCTTTGTGTCCTTCTCACAACTTGCTTTCCCATCCACCCTTGTATCATCAGCAAACTTGGCTACACTACACTCAGTCCCTTCATCCAAGTCATTACTATAAATTGTAAATAGTTGAGGCCCCAGCACCAA
Organism: Pristiophorus japonicus; assembly: GCF_044704955.1. Taxonomy (NCBI): domain Eukaryota; kingdom Metazoa; phylum Chordata; class Chondrichthyes; family Pristiophoridae; genus Pristiophorus; species Pristiophorus japonicus. The sequence goes on along the minus strand of NC_091983.1, from coordinate 176,562,119 downwards.
TCCCTGTGGCGCCCCACTAGTTACCATTTGCCAACTGGAAAATGACTCATTTATCCCGACTCTCTGTTTTCTGTCAGTTAGTCAATCCTCTATATATGCTAATACATTACCGCCAACCCTGTGAGCTCTTATCTTGTGCAGTAACCTTTAATGTGGCACCTTTTCGAATGCCTTTTGGAAATCCAAATACACCACATCCACTGGTTCCCCCTTATTCACCCTGCTCGTTACATCCTCAAAGAACTCCAGCAAATTTGTCAAACAATATTTCCCTTTCATAAAACCATGCTGACTCTGCTTGACTGTATTGTGCTTTTCTAAATGTCCTGCTATTGCTTCCTTAATAATGGACTCCAACACTTTCCCAATGACAGATGTTAGGCTAACTGGTCTATAGTTTCCTGCATTCTGTCTCCCTGCTTTTTTAAATAAGAGCATTACTTTTGCGGTTTTCCAATCTGTTGGGACTTCTCCAGAATCCAGAGAATATTGGGAGATTGCAACTAATGCATCCACTTCTTTTAAGACCCTGTGATGCAGGCCATCACGTCCAGGGCACTTGTCACCTTTAGCCCCATTATTTTACCAAGTACTTTTTCATTAGTGATAGTCATTGTTTTAAGTTCCCCCCTTCCCTATAGCCCCTTAATTATCTATTATTGGAAAGTTTTTAGTGTCTTCTACTGTGAAGACCGACACAAAATATTTGTTCGAAGTCTCTGCCATTTCCTTGTTCCCCATTATTAATTCCCGAGCCTCATCCTCTAAGGGACCAACGTTTACTTTAGCTAATCTCTTCCTTTTTATGTAACTGTAGAAGCTCTTACTATCTGTATTTATATGTTTTCCTAGTGTACTCTCACAATCCATCTTCTCTCTATTATTTTTTTAGTCATTCTTTGCTGGTTTTAAAAAATGTCCCAATCCTCTGGCTTACCGCTAATCTTGGAAACTTTGTATGCCATTGTTTTCAATCTGATACAGGTTGAACCTCTCTTATCCAGAACCACTTATCTTGCACCACACCTCATCCGGAACCATTCCCGGCCACCGAGTGACGCATGCGCAGAATGCGGCTGGTCAAAATCCTACTCACCAATATAATCTTTCTCCTCAATCGGCTGCCTCCTCCTCATCGCCCTGCTGGAACTCCTGCAGCCACAGTCCTCCAGCCAGCCACTCCTCCCCACAACGCTCCCTCTGGGGGGGTCGGGTCAACTCTTCTGGGCCCACTGACACTTCTGGGCCCACTGACACTTCTGGGCCCACTGACACTTCTGGGCCCACTGACACTTCTGGGCCCACTGACACTTCTGGGCCCACTGACACTTCTGGGCCCGCCAACTCTTCTGGGCCCGCCGACTCTTCAGGGCCCGCCAACTCTTCAGGGCCCGCTGACACTTTTGCACCCGCCGGCTCTTCTCAGCCCCCTGCACATTGAATGGCTGACTGACTGACTGACAGTCATTCCAGCCAATCGGCGCACACACACACTGACCGCAGCAGCACCCCAGCCCAGCCCAGCAACAGCGCTTAAAGGCGCAGTCCACCCAAACACGTGACCTCCCCTTATCCAGCAAAATCACTCATTCGGAACAGGCCAGGTTCCGAGGGTGCTGGATAAGTGAGGTTCAACCTGCACCATCCTTTACTTCCTTAGTTAGCCACAGATGGTTATCTCATCTCTTAAAGTCTTTCCTTCTCACTGGAATATATTTTTGTTGAGAGTTATGAAATATCTCCTTAAATGTCTGCCATTGCTTACACTTACACTTTAATCTATTTTCCCAGTTCACTTTAGCCAACTCTGCCTTCATACCTTTGTAATTGCCTTTATTTAAGATCAGGATACTCGTTTGAGACCCAACTTTCTCACCCTCCAACTGAATTTGAAATTCAACCATGCTATGATCACTCTTTCCTGGAGGATCCTTTACTATGAGATCATTTATTAATCCTGTCTCTTTACACAGTACCAGATCTAAGATAGCCTGCTCCCTGGTTGGTTCCACAATGTACTGTTCAAGGAAACTATCCCGGATACACTCTATGAACTCTTCCTCAAGGCTACCTTGGCCAATTTGATTTGATTTGATTAAAATCGCCTATGATTATTGCCATACCTTTCTTTCACGACTCCATCATTTCTTGATTTATATTCTGTCCAACAGTGTAGCTACTGTTAGGGGGCCTATAGATTACGCTCACCAGTGACTTCTTCCCCTTATCTCCACCCAAACTGATTCTACATCTTGATCTTCTGAGCCAATATCATTTCTCACTGCTAATTTGTGCACAGCAAGCTCCTACAAACAACAATGTGATAATGACCAGATAGTGAGCGTGAAATTGCGTACAGCAATTGTGGGCGGTAACAGCTGCGAGGTGGAACTTCCTGTACTAGACACGGAAGTTCAGCCCCACCAGCTAAATTGAGCTTACCATTCCCGAGGGGAAGTGGAGCACTTCCTCTTGGGGGAAGGAATGGGGCGCGAACCATCCTTAATTTTCCCCCGCTACGTGGAGAGGCACATAGCACTGGCGGGAACACAGGGCCCTCCCCTTCCACTAACGGGGAGGGCGCGCTGCCGACTCTGCATTAGGGAGAAGCAGCCACTGCTAGACTACCAGGGAGTGGGGTGCCAGGGCAGCAGGTGGCACAGAAGCAGAGTGCCAGGCTGCAACCTCGCGGCACTGACCCTGCGATATGAAGATGAGAAGGCCATGAATGATAAGTCGGTCTTTTATAAAACAGTTTCTGTAGCGCACTTCCCCTTTAATTTTTGCCCCACGAGTGGCCTGCAGCCCGGTACGCACCTTGCCCGCGGCAGCCTCATGGGGCGCTTCCGAATTTTTGCTCTGGGGCGAAAACGGGTCGCTGCGCACGGTGATGGTGCGTCATCGCTGGCCCAGTGGCCCGGGGCCAGGAATGTTGAATTTTTCCCCCAGTGTGTGTTTGTTACGTTGATTGCGGGATAAAAATTTGCCGGGACTCCCCTGCTCTTCTTCGAAATAGTACCACTCAATCTTTTACATCTGCATCTGAAAGACAGCACCTCCAACAGTGCAGCGCTCCCTCAGCACTGCACTGGAGTGTCAGCCTAGAGTTTTGTGCTCAAGTCCCTGGAGTGAGACTTGAACCCACAACCTTCTGACTCAAAGGCGAGAGTGCTACCCACTGACAGGAAACAAAGACAGGAGAGCCTTGGCAACTCATTTGCATGAGCCACCACCCGTGCTCAAATAGCCTGCTGAAACTCACTATCTAGGCTTAGGCATGGAGAACGGGTGAAGTATTTGGTGGCACTGGTGACCGTGAAGCTGTGTCTAAATGTGTGTTTGTGTTTCCCAGAAACAATGGGATAATATTAGGGAGAAATGAGCAGCTTGTGATTAAAATAGCAAAAAATTGTGCTTCTCGAATGAGTCCACAAGTGTATCCAGTGAGTAGTTACGTTCCCTATGGGCCAGGAAGGTCCCAAGTTCAATCTCCCCCCTGGCCATGCTGAGTTAATTGATATCAGATGGGGCACTGGTGGGAGCTAAACAATTGACCTGGGAAACCATGGGTTCGGAAGGGGAAAACGCAGGATTCCCACACTTGATTGCTGTTCAGAAACCCCTGCTGGAATGCTTGAGATGTGGGTCAGACTCTGCTGCAACGCCCCTCACAATGATCTAGCCTGCCAACATCATGTTCAAAGCTCGCACTCAAAACAGTGGTCACTCGGGAGAGTTATGAAGGACCATCGGCATCGTCGATTCATACCCCAACGAGGGACCTTCAAGAGAAGAATGTTAGGGGAGCAGATTGTCAAGAAGAAAAATGATCATGTGGCTTTCTTCTCCATTAGATTACTTCAAGGTGATGGAGCTGATGAAATAATGAGTTATGGACAACATGCAACTATTAAAAACTGAAAGGCCTGGAGTGCTGCAGATGAGCCTTTTTCCAAATCCTACATAATCCAGACTTTGCCATTTTAAAATCTTGGAAGGATAAGAGGGTTGTTTTCGAATTATTTATTTTGCAAAATCCTCTGCTGATAATTTACTTTTTCATTTGTTCCATATGTGTGGTTCCTTGATATTTGAATTAGTGGAAATTTATTTTTATATATACTGCTTTTACAGCAACTATTTCTGTCACATGTGGATTGTATTTATGTAGCTAGAAGCTAAACATGTGATTACAAAGATGTTACACTCACAATAAATGGTGAGACAGAGTACTGTGTGTAATGAGCAAGTGTGACCTTAGCTCCTTTACTACAATTCCAGAGTGCAGGTACCTCGTGGGTGGCCTGCTTATATACTGTGCTCCCAAGGGTTGCTGGGATCCCTTGGGACCCCAACAGGTGGGCCCTCTGGTGGACAGGTGTGATTCAGATTTCAAAGGGTTAAATACATAACATCACTCCCCCGTGAAGTCAACAGTACACTTATTTACAAGGTGAGACGATCTGGGGCTTTATGCTCCCTTGTCGATTGTCTCGGTACAAATACTGATGTGGGTTGCTGGGGATAATGAGTTCGGTTTCATGGTCAACTATGATGTCAGTTGCCACTTGTGTGTGTGTTGGAAGGTCAAAGTTGGTGGTGTTCTCTTGATGTTGGTGAACCGCAATTTGATTTGGTCCAAATGTTTTCTGTGCGTTTGTCCATTGGTCAGTTTGACCTGAAACTCCCTACTCCCCTCTTTGGCTGTGACCGTGCCAGCGAGCCATTTGGGACCATGTCCATAATTGAGCACAAACGCAGGATCATTGATCTCAATATCGCGTGACAAATTTGCGCGGTCATGGTACACATTTTGTTGATGCCGTTCCCTCCACTTGATCATGGAGATCAGGGTGGACACGCGAGAGCCTTGTTTTAAGTGCCTTTTTCATGAGCAGCTCAACTGGGGGAATCCCGGTGAGTGAGTGGGGTCTGGTGCGGTAGCTGAGCAGCACTCGGGACAACCAGGTCTGCAGGGAGCCTTCCGAAACATGTTTCTACATTTGCTTGATGGTCTGAACTGCCCGCTCTGCCTGGCCGTTGGATACAGTCTTGAACGGGGCAGATGTGACATGTTTGATCCCGTTGCGGTTCATGAATTCTTTGAATTCAGCACTGGTGAAGCATGGCCCATTGTCGCTGGGTACGACATCAGGCAAGCTGTGCGTGGTAAACATGGCTTGTAGGCTTTCAATGGTGGCCATGGATGTGCTTAAAGACATTATTGTACATTCAATCCATTTTGAGTAAGGGTCCACAACAATCAAAAATATTTTGCCTAGGAATGGGCCCAAATAGTCTACATGGATCCTCGACCACGGTTTGGATGGCCATGACCAAAAACTTAGCGGTGCCTCTCTGGGTGCATTGCTCAACTGAGAGCAAGTGTTGCACTGCCGCACGCATGATTCTAAATCTGAGTCGATGCCAGGCCACCACACGTGAGATCTGGCTATGGCTTTCATCATTACGATGCCTGTGTGGGTGTTGTGCAGTTCGCAAATAAATGTGTCTCTGCCTTTCTTGGGCAAGACCACGCGATTGCCCCACAAAAGACAGTCTGCTTGCAGGGACAACTCAACTTTGCATTTGTGGAATGGCTTAATCGCTTCGTGCATCTCCACTGGGACACCGGACCAGCTCCCATGGAGGACACAGTTTTTTTACCATGGACAGTAAAGGATCCTGGCTGGTCCAGGTCCTGATCTAGCGGGCCGTAACGGGTGACTTCTCGTTCTCAAATGCCTCCATGACATGAGCAAGTCCACTGGCTGTGCCATTTCTATCTGCGCAGTTCCCTGTGGCCAGTCTGTGGTGGGTTACATAGTTGAATGGCGACAGCGTGAGCGCCCATGTTTGGATGCGGGCAGAGGCATTGGTGTTAATCCCTTTGCTCTCAGAGAACAGCGATTTAAGCGGCTTGTGGTCAGTTTCAAGCTCAAACTTGAGGCCAAATAAGTACTGGTGCATTATCCTCACCCCGTAAACGCACGCCAGAGCCTCTTTTTCAATAAAGCTGTAGGTCCTTTCTGTTGTGTATCTGTAAAGCATGCACTCCCATGTTCCGCCACCAGGGAGTGCATCCCCTGAAGTCCCAAGGGATCCCAGCATCCCTTGGGAGCACTGTATATAAGCCGGCCCCTAAAGCCTGTTCCTCACTCTGGAGTGTCTTATTAAAGACTGAGGTCACTGTTACTTTAACCTCCCTGTGTGCAGTCTCATCTGTGTTAGGAACACAATAACTGGCGACGAGTATACGAATCCAACGCAAAGATGCAGCAAACTGTGGGCATCCTGGAGAAGTTCTCAGAGGGTGAGGACTGGGAAGCCCATGTTGAACGGCTTGTTAAGAACCTGGGTACACGAGGACATGTGATAGCGTCGGATGTCATCCCAGTTCCAGCGGATTTTGCCCAGCCAGCTCCTTTCAAGCAGTGCGGGGCCATCGCCCGGGACAATCCAGAGTTTCGTGCACCGTGCCTTCGTAGGTGACCTTGACCATGGCGCAGCCCAGGACAGTGATAAGCTCTTTGGTGTACTTTCTCAGTTTCATTTGGATGGGGCTCAGGGCTGGTCTGAGACCCTTGTTGCACCACAATCTCTCAAACATCTTTTTACTCATGATGATAGCGCCAGTGTCCAGTTCCATGGCTACGGGTAAGCCATTCAATTTTACGTTTAGCATTATAGGTGAACATTTCATCGAAAATGTGTGCACCCCGTGTACTTCAGCATCTGCCTCCTCTCTCTGAGGCTCGAAATTGCTTTGGTCCACCATGGACCGATCTTCCTCTGCCACGTGATGGTTAGCAGGTTTAGAAACAGAGAAACATAGAAAATAGGTGCAGGAGTAGGCCATTCGAGCCTGCACCGCCATTCAATGAGTTCATGGCTGAACATGCAACTTCAGTACCCCATTCCTGCTTTCTCGCCATAACCCTTGATCCCCCGAGTAGTAAGGACTACATCTAACTCCTTTTTGAATATATTTAGTGAATTGGCCTCTACAACATTCTGTGGTAGAGAATTCCACAGGTTCACCATTCTCTGGGTGAAGAAGTTTCTCCTCATCTCGGTCCTAAATGGCTTACCCCTTATCCTTAGACTGTGACCCCTGGTTCTGGACTTCCCCAACATTGGGAACATTCTTCCTGCATCTAATCTGTCTAAACGCATCAGAATTTTAAACGATTCTATGAGATCCCCTCTCATTCTTCTGAACTCCAGTGAATACAAGCCCAGTTGATCCAGTCTTTCTTGATATGTCAGTCCCGCCATCCCGGGAATCAGTCTGGTGAACCTTCGCTGCACTCCCTCAATAGCAAGAATGTCCTTCCTCAAGTTAGGAGACCAGAACTGTATACAATACTCCAGGTGTGGCCTCACCAAGGCCCTGTACAACTGTAGCAACACCTCCCTGCCCCTGTACTCAAATCCCCTCGCTATGAAGGCCAACATGCCATTTGCTTTCTTAACCGCCTGCTGTACCTGCATGCCAACCTTCAATGGCTGATGTACCATGACACCCAGGTCTCGTTGCACCTCCCCTTTTCCTAATCTGTCACAATTCAGATAATAGTCTGTCTCTCTGGTTTTACCACCAAAGTGGATAACCTCACATTTATCCACATTATACTTCATCTGCCATGCATTTGCCCACTCACCTAACCTATCCAAGTCACTCTACAGCCTCATAGCATCCTCCTCGCAGCTCACACTGCCACCCAACTTAGTGCCATCCGCAAATTTGGAGATACTACATTTAATCCCCTTGTCTAAATCATTAATGTACGATGTAAACATCTGGGGCCCCAGCACAGAACCTTGCGGTACCCCACTAGTCACTGCCTGCCATTCTGAAAAGTACCCATTTACTCCTACTCTTTGCTTCCTGTCTGACAACCAGTTCTCAATCCACGTCAGCACACTACCCCCAATCCCATGTGCTTTAACTTTGCACATTAATCTCTTGTGTGGGAACTTGTCGAAAGCCTTCTGAAAGTCCAAATACACCACATCAACTGGTTCTCCCTTGTCCACTCTACTGGAAACATTCTCAAAAAATTCCAGAAGATTTGTCAAGCATGATTTCCCTTTCACAAATCCATGCTGACTTGGACCTATCATGTCACCTCTTTTCAAATGCGCTGCTATGACATCCTTAACAATTGATTCCATCATTTTACCCACTACTGATGTCAGGCTGACCGGTCTATAATTCTCTGTTTTCTCTCTCCCTCCTTTTTTAAAAAGTGGGGTTACATTGGCTACCCTCCACTCCATAGGAATTGATCCAGAGTCTATGGAATGTTGGAAAATGACTGTCAATGCATCCGCTGTTTCCAAGGCCACCTCCTTAAGTACTCTGGGATGCAGTCCATCAGGCCCTGGGGATTTATCGGCCTTCAATCCCATCAATTTCCTCAACACAATTTCCCGACTAATAAAGATTTCCCTCAGTTCCTCCTTCTTACTAGACCCTCTGATCCATTTTATATCCGGAAGGTTGTTTGTGTCTTCCTTAGTGAATACTTAACCAAAGTACTTGTTCAATTGGTCTGCCATTTCTTTGTTCCCCATTATGACTTCCCCTGATTCTGACTGCAGGGGACCTACGTTTGTCTTTACTAACCTTTTTCTCTTTACATATCTATAGAAACTTTTGCAATCCATCTTAATGTTCCCTGCAAGCTTCTTCTCATACTCCATTTTCCCTGCCCTAATCAAACCCTTTGTCCTCCTCTGCCGAGTTCTAAATTTCTCCCAGTCCCCGGGTTCACTGCTATTTCTGGCCAATTTGTTTGCCACTTCCTTGGCTTTAATACTATCCCTGATTTCCCTTGATAGCCACGGTTGAGCCACCTTCCCTTTTTTATTTTTATGCCAGACAGGGATGTACAATTATTGTATTTCATCCATGCAGTCTCTAAATGTCTGCCATTGCCTATCCACAGTCAACCCCTTAAGTATCATTCGCCAATCCATCCCAGCCAATTCACGCCTCATACCTTCAAGGTTACCCTTCTTTAAGTTCTGGACCATGGTCTCTGAATTAACTGTTTCATTCTCCATCCTAATGTAGAATTCCACCATATTATGGTCACTCTTACCCAAGGGGCCTCGCACAACGAGATTGCTAATTAATCCTCTCTCATTACACAACACCCAGTCTAAGATGGCTTCCCCCCCCAGTTGGTTCCTCGACATATTGGTCTAGAAAACCATCCCTTATGCACTCCAGGAAATTCTCCTCCACCGTATTGCTTCCAGTTTGGTTAGCCCAATCTATATGCATATTAAAGTCACCCGTGATAACTGCTGCACCTTTATTGCATGCACCCTTAATTTCCTGTTTGATGCCCTCTCCAACATCACTACTACTGTTTGGAGGTCTGTACACAACTCCCACTAACGTTCTTTGCCCTTTGGTGTTCTGCAGCTCTACCCATATAGATTCCACATCATCCAAGCTAATGTCCTTCCTAACTATTGCATTCATCTCTTCTTTAACCAGCAATGCTACCCCACCTCCTTTTCTTTTTATTCTATCCTTCCTGAATGTTGAATACCCATGGATGTTGAGTTCCCAGTCCTGATCATCCTGGAGCCACGTCTCTGTAATCCCAATCACATCATATCTGTTAACATCTATTTGCACAGATAATTCATCCACCTTATTACGGATACTCCTTGCATTAAGACACAAAGCCTTCAGGCTTGTTTTTTTAACACCTTTTGTCCTTTTAGAATTATGATGTATGTAATGTGGCCCTTTTTGTTTCTTGCCTTTGTTTACTCGGCCTTCCACTATTGCTTTTTACCTTTCTACCATCTGCTTCTGACTCCATATTACTTCGCCCTATCTCGTTGCATAGTTTCCCATCCCCCTGCCATATTAGTTTAAACACTGCCGAATTGCATTAGCAAATGTTACCCCTTGGACATCAGTTCCAGTCCTGCCCAAGTGCAGACCGTCCCTTTTGTACAGGTCCCACTTCTCCCAGAACTGGTTCCAATGACCCAGGAATTTGAATCCCTCCCTCTTGCACCACTGCTCAAGCCACATATTTATTCTAACTATCCTGCTCCCTCTACTCTGATTAGCACGTGGCACTGGTAGCAATCTAGAGATAACTGACTTTGAGGTCCTACTTTTTAATTTAACTCCTAGTTCCCTAAATTCAGCTTGTATGCAGCACAGACCAAAACAAATTAGCTTAGTTGGAATTTACCACTAAAATATTCGTGCAGAAATTTCACTGTGCCGTTCCCAAGCTTTGCCCTGCTACTGAGCGGGTCATTTGAATAATAGGACCAGCCACACTTGGCAACAAGGGTGGCTGAATCACGGTGGCAGCGGAACTCAGAGTGACTCAGGTTTTCCTCTGGAACAACAGGGGCACTCAGCAATGGTATATCTCTGGTTGTTGAAATTCAGATTATTTGTTAACACTGAAATTAAAAATCTAGAAAGGGAAGTGAAGGAAATAGTTCTGACTGTTCTCACCAGGGCCTTTTGGGAGATTCTGGTGGAATTCCCAGGATAGCCCAGCAACACCCTGCAAACATTTCCCTGAACTACTCGCTTGATGTGAGCGTGGTAGCTGTAAGAAGCTCCCCCCTCCAGATCGGGATTTCTTGGGCAATGTAAAATAGGCAGGATCCCTTGGCAGTGTCATGCTCTGTAGGCCGTTTCCCATCGCCTAGGTTTCTCAATAAAGAAAGGAAAGTTCCAAACTCAGAGCCTCCCCCATAATAAACATTATTGACTGATATCAGTCGGAACTATTGGCTTCGCTTCCCTTTTTGGATTTTTAATTTCAGTATTAATAAATAATCTTGAATTTTTAACGTAATATAAATAGCACTGCAAACTCTTTGTTGCACAGGATAATGGGATATCCGTTTGACACATGTTCCATTTCTCTTTTAAGCCACCTGTAGTCTTGTGTAAAGGGATCTCAATGAGATGTTTAGCTCTGGCATGTGTGCAAGCCCAATGAGACAGGCTTGAGACTGTGTAATGTTATGGCTACATGCAGCGTTGTGTAGCTGTGAATATTTGACATCACGGTATGGGACTTGTGCTACAAACCAACTGTTTTGCTGGTGTCCTACCCTTTAGCATACCACGGATAGAGGTTTCTTGCCTCTGTGCACTATTCTTTGCAGACTGTGGTAAGTAGACTTGTTGGTCTTCAGCTTCTTTCCAGTCTGACTCAGTCACGTCAATCATAAGTTACTTGTTATTTGAATTACTGAAAAAACTGGCCTTCAAAGCCAGCCAAATGGCAATTTGTTCGAAGTTGCATCTCACCTCCAGAAATAGATGGTAGGAACATGAGGGCAAAAGGAAATGTTCGGTCAATTATTTCCAACTTAAATAAATAGAACATAAATGTTACTAGATGTGGAATGAAATTAAAGTTTAATTTCAAAAATAGGATAGAGAGAGCAGAAGGAGCTGCTTAGGCTTTATCACTGTCACTTTGCCAGCAACCCCCATTTACTACCTAAATCAAGTTTCATCTGTAACTATGGCCAATTTACAACAGCTCCAAGTAAATTCCAGGCCAAATATTTCAACAATCAAGGGTTAATATTATAGTAATAAAAGATATTCCTTATACGGTTATTTAAGTAATAAAGCTATTCCAACGACAATTCCTATCATCAGTTGAAGGGTTAAATACATAGCTTTTTCCTTTATTGCAATTGGGTCCTGTATTCCATCATTGCAAAGAGTGAGCGGGGAGAGGAGGCACAAAGGGTTATGATAAGCATAAGAATGAAATATGCATAGGAGGTCTGCCTTGGGACAAGAGAAAAACAGTTTTACAATTTCCTCATAAAGATTCAAAATTAAAAGTTCAGGAGGGCCCCTTCACTAGCTGTCCTGTATACTCTCTCGTTAGTAGATCGACTTTTTCTCTTTGAAATTCGCTTCCTTCAATTCATTAAAACATTTCACATATCTTTCCACTGACTCCCTTGAGGTATAATTAATAACTGCGCTGTAACCTTTTCTATCAGCTGGAGTTGAGGCAGATCATGTACTAATGTAATAATGTTTTGTTTTTCAGTACCTCAGGGACAGTTTTATCTCTGTTACCTCCTCGAGTCTCTGTTTTTATTGCTTGCAGGGTTGAGTCAGTTTTACAGGAGCTGGGAGGTAACCTCTGCTGCCCATTAAGCTAGGATCATATCATCAGACACAATGACAAACAAGGCAAGATCACAACACTGCAATTGGGAGATTGAATTAGATCAAGTAGGAATCCCACCAAGTCACAGCAAGAAATGTATGTCTACCTACAAGTAGAATATTGCTGCCTTCGACACTGGGGAAAAGTTTTCAAACAACCTGTTTGGAAGAAAATAAATTCTCCTAACTTGACTCCTCAGGCCCATAATTATCATTTTAAATTTAAATTTGAGAATGCAGGTAGATAAAGCAATACAAAAAGATAATGGACTTTTGCATTTTATAAACAGGAGTTTAAAGTATAAGACAAAGACATAATGATGAATTTATACAAAATATTAGTTAGCCACAGTTAGAGTGGTGTGTACAGTTTTGGACACCCCATTATAGAAAGGCATTAACGCTATAGAGCATATAACGTGGATGACAGCAGGATTGGCAATCACTGGCCCAGAAATCCCGGTTTTTCCTTCCCACAGGTGTTCAAATGGAATATAGAGAAAAGATATGCACCTACTTGAAGCTGCTGTAGCCACCAGGGATCCCGGTCCAGAGGCCTCTTCTAACTGCGCGTCGCAGCGCGTACACGTTGGGACATGTACAGGCCTGAAGCTGGAGTCACATGGCTCTGGGCAACCAATAAGGTATAGCATATTCTCATTCATAATAATGGGAACGCCGTAAGTTGGAGTTTCCAATATTATAAATAAAAAACAGCCCCCAAAATACTAATATACAATAATAAAAGATAGAAAAAATGCACAACATATTTTTATTAATTTAAATTAAAGTTATTTATGTATTTATAAAAGATATATTTTCACGATTTTTAAAAAAGTTTTTTTAATTATGCTTTAAAATAAACTTACCATAGTGGGGAGGGTTTTTAACAATAACATGTATTTTTATAACTTTATTTTAAAATGTTTTTGTGTATTTTAAAATGCTTACGCCTGTAAAAGTAGGCTATGCACCTGCTTTTATCAGGCGCAAGAGTCTTGAGGACATTTTCTGGGCCAGATATGCGTAAATCCCGCAATCTTGCCCTTGCAAATGTCCTCGCTTCCGATATGCGCGAGATCTGTCAAGCCAGAAACTTGATAGGCCGGAAAAGCCGGTTTTGCGCGCTGAAAACCAGCTTTTCCGATGCCTTCCCGGGTCCGTAGAAACTCCGTACGGACCTGGGGAGGCCGGGATTTCCAGGCCAATATGTATGAACATACCCAATTGACAGACAGTAAAAGACCCAATGGTCGCTCTAACCTGTCCCATATAGTTGTGATCAATGATCCCTTTAAGCTGTGTGGCCATGCAGCACTCTGGATCTCCCATGCAACCAGCTCGCCAGCTTTTCAATGGGGAAAACAGCGCATGTGCAGTATTTTGAATAGGCCGCGCAGCCCCTTAAAGGGGCCGTGCACCCTAAAAGAAAAAGTTCCTGGGAACATTGATTATGATACCTAGTGCATCACAATACATACTTGCCCCAGTTGCCCGGAGCTATGTAATTTCATGGGAGAGGCACAAAAAAAAGATTAAAAATCCAGGTTAATTAGGGGAGAAAAATCTGGAAAATTCCTTTCCGACCCCTTTAAATGATGGAAACTAGTCCAGGAGACCATATTATAGGATATCTCACTCTTGTACGAGGTGATCTCTGCCCCAACCAGAAACAGGTCTCTCTTGAAGGTAAGCGATTCAGTTATTTTCTGGGAAAAGAACCGCCCAACATTGAATCGAGTTCTGCCCTTACATAACTTGCAACCATGACCCTTGGTCCTCACTAACCTATTCAGTTTAAATATTTGATCCACATAATCACAATCTAGTCGCTTCATTATTTTACATACCTCAATCAAATTGACCCTGAGTCTACACTTTTCTGAAGTATACAGACCCAACTTGTCGAACCTATCTGGGTAACTAAGATATTTTAAACTAGGTATTGTGTGGCCCTCCTCTGCATCTTTTCCTAAGCTTCAATATCCCTTACCATGTGCGGAGATCAAAGGGGGACACAGTAGAATCATAGAATCATAGAAATTTACAGCACGGAAGGAAACCATTTTGGCCCATTGTGTCCGCGCCGGCCAACCAAGAGGCTATCCAGCCTAATCCCACTTTCCAGCTCTAGGTCCAAAACCCTGCAGGTTACAGCACTTCACGTGTACTTCCAAGTACTTTTTAAATGTTGTGAGGGTTTCTGCCTCTACTACCCTTTCAGGCAGTGAGTTCCAGACCCCCACAATCCTCTGAGTGAAGAAATATCTCCTCAAATCCCCTCTAAACCTTCTACCAATTACTTAAATTTATGTCCCTTGATTGTGGACCACTCTGTTAAAGGAAATAGGCCCTTTCTATCCACTATTTTATACACCTCATTGAGGTCTCCCCTCAGCCTCCTCTGTTCCAAGGAAAACAAACCCAGCCTATCCAATCTGTCCTCATAGCTAAGAGTCTCCACTCCCGGCAACATACTCATAAATCTCCTTTGTACCCTTTCCAGTGCAATGACATCCTTCCTGTAATGCGGTGACCAGAACTGCACACAGTACTCTAGCTAACTACTGTGTTATACACTTCAATCATAAGCCCCCTGCTCTGGTATTCTATGCCTTGGCTAATAAAGGCAAGCATTCTGTAAGCCTTCTTAACCAACTTATCTTCCTGGCCTGCGACCTTCAGGGATCTGTGAACATGCACTCCAAAATCCTTTTGTTCCTCTACACTTCTCAGTGTCCTACCATTTAATGTGTATTCCCTTCCTATATTAGCCCTCCCTAAATGCATTATTTTACACTTCTCCAGATTAAATTCCATTTACCACTGTTCTGCCCACCTGACCAGTTGATTGATATCTTCCTGCAATCTACAGCTTTCTTCTTCATTATCAACCATACAGCCGATTTTAGTATCATCTGCAAACTTCTTAATCATACCCCCTATATTCAAGTCTAGATCATTGATGTATACCATAAAAAGCAACGGACCTAGTACTGAGCCCTGTGGCACCTCACTGGAAACAGTAACCGAGGCTTAACCAAGGTCTTTGTGGTGTATGAAATGATACAATGAACTCCGAACTGTGAGCCAGTGACTCGGTGTAACCTGGTCAGTCTTTAATAGCTTCCAGAAGTGAAGATACAAAGGTGAAGTTCAAGGTATATACCGGGCCCAGCACGAGTGTACCTATGATCCTAGGACCTTCGACAGCAGTGCCCCCTGTTGGTGGGCAGACCTTATGTACATACATTACATCATTGCCCCCTCAGTTCTTGGCACGTCCATATTACAAGTTCAGACGGTCCGGAGCCCTTCGCTCCCTGGTTGACCGTCTCAGTACAATCCCAGTACTTTTCGAGTCTCTCACAACTTGGGGCTGGGCGTTGACCACAGTGGGTTCTTCTGATGGCTGGACGTGAGTTGGTTGGTCGTCTAAGCTCGCGGTGTCTTCTTCCAACTGCTCCGGTTCGGCAGTGTGTCTTAGCTTGATTTGATCAATGTGTTTCCTGCATATCTGCCAATTCTTGAGCTTAACCATATACACCCGGTTACTCTCCTGATCCGTAACATTGCCCGGGAGCCACTTGGGCCCTTGACCATGGTTAAGTACATACACTGGGTCATTTACAGATATATCGCGTGACCCTGCGGCGCGGTCGTGATACCACTGCTAGCGTTGACATCGGGTTTCGACATGATCATTAAGGTCAGGATGGACTAGAGAGAGCCTGGTTTTGAGGCCTCTCTTCATCAATAGTTCCGCAGGCAGGACCCCGGTGAGCATGTGTGGCCTTGTCCTGTAACTGAGCAGTATGCGTGACAGGCATGTCTGCAAGGAACCGTGAGTTACGTGTTTCAGGCTCTGCTTGATGGTTTGAACTGCCCGCTCCGCTTGACCATTGGACATGGGTTTGAATGGAGCTGACCTCACGTGTTTTATGCCATTGCGTTTCATGAACTCTTGAAACTCCAGGCTCGTGAAACACGGTCCGTTGTCGCTGACAACGATGTCTGGCAGACCATGTTTGGCAAACATGGCTCTCAGGTTCTCAATGGTGGCAGAGGAAGTGCTGGATGACATGATCACACATTCTATCCATTTGGAGTATGCATCCATCACCACAAAAAACATTTTACCGAGGAAGGGGCCCGCAAAGTCGATGTGGATTCTAGACCACGGTTTGGATGGTCATGACCACAGACTGAGCGGAGCTTCCTTTGGGGCATTGCTTAACTGCATGCAAGTGCTGCACTGATGCACGCATGACTCTAAGTCCGAGTCAATGCCAGGCCACCAAAATGGGACCTGGTGATGGCCTTCATCATGACAATACCGGGATGCATACTATGTAACTCCTGTACAAATCTCGCCCTGCCTTTCTTGGGCATTACAACACGATTACCCCACAGTAAACAGTCGGGCTGGAGGGAAAGCTCACCTTTGCAATGGCTGTACAGTTTAGATCATCACACATTTCCTTGGGAATGGTCGACCAGTCCCCATTAAAAACACAACGTTTTACAACCGATAAGGCCGGATCCTGGTTGGTCCAGGTCTTAACTTGTTAAGCAGTGACAGGCGACCCTTCACTCTCAAAGGCATCAATGACCATGAGTAGCTCTGTGGGCATTGGCGTTTCCACATCCAGTGTGGGCAACGGTAACCAGCTCAATGTATCAGCGCAGTTGTCGGTGCCTGGTCTATGGCAAATGACATAATCATAGGCAGATAATGTCAGCGCCTGCCTCTGGATGCGGGACGATGCGTTGGTATTGATACCTTTATGTTCTGAGAACAACGATATAAACGGCTTGTGATTGGTTTCCAGCTCGAAGTGAAGGCCAAACAGGTACTGGTGCATTTTTTTTTACCCCCTAAACACATGCTAAAGTCTCTTTCTCTACCATGCTGTAGGCTCTTTCTACCTTGGACAGGCTTCGAGACACGTATGCAACTGGTTGTAGTTTGTCTGACTCATTGGCTTGCTGGAGTATGCAGTCGACCCCATAGGACGATGCATCACAGGTCAAAACTAGACGCTTGCATGGGTCATACAGTACCAGTAGCTTGTGGGAACACAACAGATTTCTAGCCTTCTTAAAGGCTCTGTCTTGAAGTTCACCCCACATCCAGTCGTCTCCTTTCCTGAGCAGCTTGTGCAAAGGATCTAATACTGTGCTCAATTTGGGTAAGAAGTTATCGAAGTAGTTGAGAAGACCCAGGAACGAACACAGCTCCGTCACATTCTGGGGCCTGGGTGCATTTTTGATGGCCTCTGTTTTTGCGTCTGTAAGCCTGATTCCGTCTGCAGCAATCTTTCGTCCAAGGAATTCGACCTCTGGATCCATGAAAACGCACTTCGAACGTTTCAGCCTGAGTCCCACTTTGTCCAGATGATGCAGAACCTCTTCCAGATTGTGCAGGTGCTCGGCGGTGTCACGACCTGTGACTAGGATGTCGCCTCGAAATACCATGGTCCTGGGGACGGATTTCAATAGGCTCTCCATGTTTCTCTGAAATATGGCTGCCGCCGAACGACTGCCAAAAGGGCGCCTGTTGTAAATAAACAGTCCTTTGTGCGTGTTGATGCACGTAAGTTTCTTTGATGATTCAACCAGTTCCTGTGTCATGTAGGCCGACGTTAGATCCAATTTGGTAAACGATTTTCCCCCAGCTAACGTTGCAAACAGGTCATCAGCTTTCGGTAGCGGGTACTGATCTTGTTTAGAAACTTGTTTGATCATGACCTTGTAGTCTCCACAAATCCTGACCATGCCATCGCTCTTTAACACCGGAACAATGGGGCTGGCCCATTCATTAAATTCGACCGTTGAGATGACCCTCTTGCATTGTAGCCTGTCCAGTTCGAGCTCGACCTTTTCTCTCATCATGTGCGGGACCGCCCTGGCTTTGTGATGGATGGGCCTTGCGTCAGGGCCTAGGTGAATCTGCACCTTGGCTCCCTTGAAGCTGCCAATTCCCAATTCAAACAGTGAGGGAAATTTGCTCAGCACTTGATCATCCGCTGATGACAAAGCTTTGATATCGTACCATTCCCATTTTATTTTCTCGAGCCAACTCCTGCCGAATAACGATGGGCCGTTGCCTGAGACAATCCATAACAGTAGATCATGAACCGCTCCCTCGTGCGACACTCTTACTGCTGCACTACCGATCACTGGTATGAGCTCTTTGGTGTAGGTACGCAACTTCGCATTTATCGGACTCAGCTTGGGTCTCTCTGCCTTGGTCTCCCACAGCTTTTCGAAAGTCCTCTGGCTCATTATCAATTGACTCGCACCCGTGTCTAATTCCATGGATACCGGCACGCCGTTTAATTTTACCTCCATCATTATCGGTTGGCTCTTTGTTAGTAATTTTACTTCCATCATTATCGGTTGGCTCTTTGTTAGTAATTTTACTTCCATCATTATTGGTTGGCTCTTTGTTAGGAATGCACATACACGATACACTTCCTCCTCGGAGCTCTCCAATGCCTTGGGCTGCATCGCCAGATCCACGCTGGATTGATCTGCTATGGACACATCCACTGAAGGTGCCCCATCTTCGCACGCCCTCTGCATATATACTGCCTGAAGTGGCACTGATGAGGTCGGTGATTGCCCCCGCAATGCCAAAACATTGAGCTCGGATTTGTGCCTGATGGCGGGCTTTGAGCGGCTCCCGTTCTCGCATATGCAGTCGAGTAGGCCCTGCCATGTGCAGCTCTGCCAGCCGTCGATACAATTTTGTGCAAGTACTAGCCATGGAGTTCCTGTTTTGTCGCGATATCTGCTTTGTGCTTTTCTGAGTAGACATGTAAGCCTGGGCGATGGTAATGACCTTGCTGAGATCCAGCATCTCCGCAGCGTGCAACTTACTTAAGATCGCCTCGTGGTTGACACCGATCACGAAAAAGTCACGCAGCATGTCTTCCAATGCAAGCACAAATTTGCAAGGCCCTGCAAGACATCTCAGTTCGGCAACAAATGCCACTACATCCTGGCCTTCTGGACAAACGTTCGTGTAGAAGCGATATCTGGATATGAAGATTCCTTCCGTGGGTTTACGGTGTTCCCAAACTAGAGCACACAGTTCTTTGTAATCCTTTTCTGTAGGAAGAGTGGGTGAGAGCAAATTTTTGATGAGTGCATAGATGGTGGGGCCACAGACGGTGAGAAGAACTGCCCTGCGCTTCTCTGCATCCTTGTCTTTGTTTAGGTCGTTTGCCACGAAATACTGGTCAAGACGTTCCGTGAAATCTCCCCAATCCTCTCCCTCATTGAATCTCTCGAGAATTCCAACAGTACTCGATCGTGCTGTGCTCGCCATACTTTTGCGTGGGTTCGTATCTGCCTCGTCGCCAGTTGTGGTGTATAAAATGATA
This sequence comes from Pristiophorus japonicus, assembly GCF_044704955.1. NCBI lineage: Eukaryota > Metazoa > Chordata > Chondrichthyes > Pristiophoridae > Pristiophorus > Pristiophorus japonicus. Next base: position 176,542,523 of record NC_091983.1, on the reverse strand, counting down.
CAATGAACTCCGTACTGTGAACCAGTGACTAGGTGTAACCTGGTCAGTCTTTAATGGTTTCCAGAAGTGAAGATATAAAGGTGAAGTTCAGGTTATGTACAGGGCCCAGCATGAGTGTACCTATGACCCTAGGACCTCCGACGGTAGTGCCCCTGTTGGTGAGAAGACCTTATATACATACATTACAGTCTAGTACAAGGAAAAAATGGCAAGTTTTTTTGTAGTGAATTGCTCCATGACTACAACCTAGAACCCTGTTTGCTTTAGTTATAGCTTCACAGCATTGGTCATGAACCTTTAGAGAGTAATGCACTAAAACACCCAGGTCCCTTTCTTTCACCACTGGCTTTAATTCTGTAGGGTGTACATAAGGACATAAAGAAATAGGAACAGGAGTAGGCCTTGCGGCCCCTCGAGCCTGCTCCGCCATTCAATACGATCATGGCTGATCTGATCATGGACCCAGCTCCACTTCCCCACCCGCTCCCCATAACCCCTTATCCTCTTTTCGTTTAAGAAACTATCTATTTCTGTCTTAAATTTATTCAATGTCCCAGCTTCCACAGCTCTCTGAGGCAGCAAATTCCACAGATTTAAAACCCTCTGAGAGAAGAAATTTCTCCTCATCTCTGTTTTAAATGGGCGGCCCCTTATTCTAAGATCATGCCCTCTAGTTCTAGTCTCCCCCATCAGTGGAAACATCCTCTCTGCATCCACCTTGTCAAGCCCCCTCATAATCTTATACGTTTCGATACGATCACCTCTCATTCTTCTGAATTCCAATTAGTAGAGGCCCAACCTACTCAACCTTTCCTCATAAGTCAACCCCCTCATCCCCAGAATCAACCTCGTGAACCATCTCTGAACTGCCTCCAAAGCAAGTATATCCTTTCGTAAATATGGAAACCAAAACTGCACGTAGTTTTTATACTCCATCCCCTTTGCAATAAAGGCCAAGATACCATTGGCCTTCCTGATCACTTACTATCTTATTGTGTTCCATGCACAAGTACCCCCAGGTCCTGCTGTACTGCGGCACTTCACAATCTTTCTCCATTTAAATAATAACTTTCTCTTTGATTTTTTTCTGCCAAAGTGCATGACCTCACACTTTCCAACATTATACTCCATCTGCCAATTCTTTGCCCACTCACTTAGCAAATGTCCTTTTGCAGATTTTTTGTGTCCTCCTCACACATTGCTTTTCCTCCCATCTTTTTATTGTCAGTAAACTTGGCTACATTACACTCAGTCCCTTCTTCCAAGTCGTTAATATAGATTGTAAATAGTTGGGGTCCCAGCACTGCTCTGTGCGGCACCCCACTCATTATTGGTTGCCAACCAGAGAATGAACCATTTATCCCGACTCTCTGTTCTCTGTTAGTTAGCCAATCCTCTATCCATGCTAATATATTACCCCCAACACAGTGAACTTTTATCTTGTGCAGTAACCTTTTATGTGGCCCCTTGTCAAATGCCTTCTGGAAATCCAAATACACCACATCCACTGGTTCCCCTTTATCCACCCTGTTCGTTACATCCTCAAAGAACGCCAACAAATTTGTCAAACATGATTTCCCCTTCATAAATCCATGCTGACTCTGCCTGACCGAATTTTGCTTTTCCAAATGACCTGCTACTGATTCTTTAATAATGGACTTCAACATTTTCCCAACCACAGATGTTAGGTTAACTGGTCTATAGTTTCCTGCTTTTTGTCTGCCTCCTTTTTTAAATAGAGGCGTTACATTTGCAGTTTTCCAATCTGGTGGGACCTCCCCAGAATCCAGAGAATTTTCAGAAATTACAACCATTGCATCCAAACTCCTGCTGCTACTTCTCTTAAGACCCTAGGATGCAAACCATCAGTTCCAGGGGATTTATCCGCCTTTAGTCCCATTATCTTACTGAATACCACCTCCTTAATGATTGTGATTGTGTTAAGTTCCTCCCCCGCTGTAGCCCCTTGACTATCTACTGTTAGAATATTGTTAGTGTCCTCTACCGTAAAGACTGATACAAAATATTTGTTCAGAGTTTCTGCCATCTCCATGTTCCCCATTACTAATTCCCCGGTCTCGTCCTCTAAGGGACCAACATTTACTTTAGCCACTCTTTTCCTTTTTATATACCTATAGAAACTCTTGCTATATGTTTTTATATTTTGTGCTAGTTTACTTTATCTTCCTTTTCTTAATCATTTTTTTTGTCATTCTTTGCTGGCTTTTAAAAGCTTCCCAATCTTCTGTCCTCCCACTTGTTTTGGCCACTTTGTACGCCCTTGTTTTTAATTGGATACCGTCCTTTATTTCTTTAGTTAGCCATGGATGGCTATCTTTTCTCTTACACCCTTTCCTCCTCACTGGAATATATTTTTCTTGAGAGTTGTGAAATATCTCCTTGAATGTACACCACTGTTCATCAACAGATCCAACATTAGATCTGTCCACATGCATAACACTACACTTTTCTAAGTTAATCATAATTTGACAGACACAGACCCACTCCCCCAACACATTGCGATCTGCTTGCAGCAGTTGAACATTCTCTATAGTCCTAACACGTCCACATATCTTGGTATCGTCTGCACATTCTTTCACAATACGATTATGATTTCATTAGAAATATGGAGAGACCCGTACAACGCATTTACTGTGTCACTACGCATAGTGGATGGAGAAATTCTTATCACAATATTCACAAGTTTCTACAGAAGCATTATTGAATTGCTTACACAAGTAAAATTTTGGAACTATCAAATCATACTCCAAAATCTAATGGACAATCAGTTGTTTTTCAAATGGGAGCAGCATTGGATCATCCAACTTATGGAAGAAACAGACCATTGGACCAGGAATACTAGCTAGAGGGTATATCTGTTTGATATCTGCTGATAGCCTTTTCAACACTATAGCTATCCTTTTTTATATATATATAATTTTAACCCTTTTGATTCAATATATGGTTTTCAGTTATTTAGCAACCTGTAGGTTTCAAAATTATTTTTGACTGTTTTTCATTCAAAATTGTATGGCTTACAATAGTTTTGCAATATCTAGTTGGAGAATAGCTTAAGAATTGCTTTCTGTAAATTCTAACAGACAGTAGTTAAGCAAAAGGCACTACTTTGTAAATCAAAGTCTTTCAGTAACTCCTCTTGAAGTAGCTGATGGCTATAGTAATTTACTAACTGAAAATATGAAACTAATCTTTATTATAGAAACTATTTCCGATTCTTCATTTCTAAGGGTAAGCTTGTGTGTTCTTCCCACTAATCTGGTTTAAATAAAGCCACCTTGTTTTGAATCAGTATCAGATGTGTGTTAATTCCACCCTGCCGTCTAAAACATTTGCTGACACTAATTGTTGACCTAAAAGAGGATATGGATTGGCATAGCCATCCATGGCAGTAACCTGATAGGTGGAATGGGATGGTACAGGAAACTGTTGGGATTCACAGCTGGTAACAGCTGACACAGGACTACTTCATGGTCATGTGACTAGAAACCCCTCCTTGTTCTTCTAATCGTTTATTTTTTACTCTTTATCAAAGACATGGGTAAAATTTCAAGTTAATGCACAAATCCAAACGATAACAATTATAAGTTTATAATTAAAACAGCTTGAATGCAATACGGATGAGTACATGCTGTGTCCTGCTATACATGCTCTGCTAATTAAATACTCATTTCCAGAAGGTCCATATTTGACACAGGGTTCGGGAACATAAAAAGTAATGATAGATACAATTAGGAAAAACTTGCAGTTATATGGTAGATTACCACATCCTCAGGACATCCCAACCAATGGATTACTTTTGAAGTGCAGTCACAGGTCTTGTGTAGGCAAACACATCAGTCATTTTGCACTTAAGCACAATCTCACAAATGACAGAGATGAGAGACAAGTTAATCTGGCTTTAGGAGTGTTGGTTGAAGGAGTTATGTTGGAGGAATACCCTGTTCTTCTTAAAATAGTGCCATGAAAATTTAAAATCTATCTGCACCAACAATGCAGGTAGACAGGCCCTTGATTTGACATCTTATCTGAAAGATGCATCTCCAGCAATGTAGTATTCCCTCAGGATTGCACTGGAATAGCGGACTAATTGATGTGTTGAAGTCTGGCAGTGGAATTTGAATCCACAAGCTTCACAAATGACTGAAAGTTGCCATCATCACACTGTTCTGGGAGTTTTGCTGGATTAGTTTCAGGAATCATAGAAACAAAGAAACATAGAAAATAGGTGCAGGAGTAGGCCATTCGGCCCTTCGAGCCTGCACCACCATTCAATAAGATCATGGCTGATCATTCCCTCAGTACCACTTTCCTGCTTTCTCTCCATACCTCTTGATCCCCTTATCCGTAAGGGCCATATCTAACTCCCTCTTGAATATATCCAATGAACTGGCACCAACAACTCTCTGCGGTAGGGAATTCCACAGGTTAACAACTTTCTGCGTGAAGAAGTTCCTCCTCATCTCAGTCCTAAATGGCCTACCCCTTATCCTAAGACTGTGTCCCCTGGTTCTGGACTTCCCCAACATCGGGAACATTCTACCCGCATCTAACCTGTCCCGTCCCGTCAGAATCTTATATGTTTCTATGAGATCCCCTCTCATCCTTCTAAACTCCAACGTATAAAGGCCCAGTTGATCCAGTCTCTTCTCATATGTCAGTCCTGCCATCCCGGGAATCAGTCTGTTGAACCTTCGCTGCACTCCCTCAATAGCAAGAACGTCCTTCCTCAGAGTAGGAAACCAAAACTGAACACAATATTCCAGGTGAGGCCTACTACACAACTGCACTAAGACCTCCCTGCTCCTATATTCAAATCCCCTAGCTATGAAGGCCAACATACCATTTGCCTTCTTCACCGCCTGCTGTACCTGTATGCCAACTTTCAATGACTGATGAACCATGACATCTAGGTCTCGTTGCACCTCCCCTTTTCCTAATCTGCCGCCATTCAGATAACATAACTTCACGTTTTTGCCCCCAAAGTGGATAACATCATATTTATCCACATTATACTGCATCTGCCATGCATTTGCCCACTCACCTAACCTGTCCAAGTCACCCTGCAGCCTCCTAACGTCCCCCTCACAGCTCACACTGCCACCCAGTTTAGTGTCATGTGGAAACTTGGAGATATTACACTCAATTCCTTCATCCAAATCATTGATGTATATTGTAAAGAGCTGGGGTCCCAGCACTGAGCCCTGCAGCACTCCACTAGTCACTGCCTGCCATTCTATAAAGGACCCATTTATCCCGACTCTCTGCTTCCTGTCTGCCAACCAGTTCTCTATCCACGTCAGTATATTACTCCCAATACCATGTGCTTTAATTTTGTACACCAATCTCTTGTGTGGGACCTTGTCAAAAGCCTTTTGAAAGTCCAAATACACCACATCCACTGGTTCTCCCTTGTCCACTCTACACCCTCAAAAAATTCCAGAAGATTTGTCAAGCATGATTTCCCCTTCATAAATCCATGCTGACTTGGACCGATCCTGTCACTGCTTTCCAAATGCACTGCTATTTCATCCTTAATAATTGATTCCAACATTTTCCCCACTACTGATGTCAGGCTAACCGGTCTATAATTGCCCACTTTCTCTCTCCCTCCTTTTTTAAAAAGTTTTGTTACATTAGCTACCCTCCAGTCCATGGGAACTGATCCAGAGTCGATAGACCGTTGGAAAATGATCACCAATGCATCCACTATTTCTAGGGCCACTTCCTTAAGTACTCTGGGATGTAGGGATTTATCGGCCTTCAATCCCATCAATTTCCCTAACACAATTTCCCACCTAATATCCTTCAGTTCCTCCTTCTCACTAAACCCTCAGTCCCCTAGTACTTCCAGAAGGTTATTTGTGTCTTCCTTCGTGAAGATAGAACCAAAGTATTTGTCCAGTTGGTCTGCCACTTCTTTGTTCCCCATAATAAATTCACCTGAATCCGACTGCAAGGGAATTTATTATGTCATCACTTTTGTGATGACATTTGTCTTCACTAATCTCTTTCTCTTCACATATCTATAGAAGCTTTTGCAGTCAGTTTTTATGTTCCCAGCAAGCTTCTTCTCATACTCAATTTTCCTCCTCTTAATTAAATCCTTTGTCCTACTCTGCTGAATTCTAAATTTCTCCCAGTCCTCAGGGTTGCTGCTTTTTCTGGCCAATTTATATGCCTCTTCCTTGGATTTAACACTATCCTTAATTTCCCTTGTTAGCCACGGTTGAGTCACCTTCCCCATTTTATTTTTACTCCAGACAGGGATGTACAATTGCTGAAGTTCATCCATGTGATCTTTAAATGTTTGCCATTGCCTATCCACCATCAACCCTTTAAGTATCATTTGCCAATCTATTCTAACCAATTCACGCCTCAAACCATCGAAGTTACCTTTCCTTAAGTTCAGGACCCTAGTTTCTGAATTAACTGTGTCCCTCTCCATCCTAATAAAGAATTCTACCATGTTATGATCACTCTTCCCCAAGGGGTCTCGCACAACAAGATTGCTAATTAGTCCTTTCTCATTACACATCACCCAGTCTAGGATGGCCAACTCCCTGATTGGTTCCTCGACATATTGGTCTAGAAAACCATCCCTAATACATTCCAGGAAATCCTCCTCCACCGCATTACTATCAGTTTTGTTAGCCCAATCAATATGTAGAGTAAAGTCACCCATGATAGGGAATGTTTCAGCAAAGCTTTCAGGGAATGGAGTAGAGTCCATGATGGGGCGTGTTGTACTTGGTTTATGGAAGGAGCAGGCTTGATGGGTCAAATGATCTTTCTTCATGCCATGCTTTCTCATGTTAATTTTCTGACACTGACCATGACCAAAGATACCTCTGAGTGATGGGCAGCAAGGCACTGATTGAAGCCAGGACATTGTAATCGATCCTCTGTGTCTCCTGAAAGTTATCTGTGTTAATAAATTATATAATGTTTGGTAAAGAAAGACATAAGAACATAAGAACATAAGAAATAGGAGCAGGAGTAGGCGATTTGGCCCCTCTATCCTGCTCTGCCATTCAATAAGATCATGGCTGACCTGATCTTAGCCTCAACTCCACTTCCCTGCCCGCTCCCCATAACCCTTGACTCCCTTATCATTCAAAAATCTGTCTATCTCCACCTTAAATATATTCAATGACCCAGCATCCACAGCTCTCTGCGGTAGAGAATTGCAAAGATTCACAACCATCTGAGAGAAGAAATTCCTCCTCATTTCCGTTTTAAATGCGCGACCCCTTATTTTGAAACAATGCTACTTGTTCTAGATTCCCCCATGAGGGGAAACATCCTTTCTGCACCTACCCTGTCAGAATCTTACATGTTTCAATTATATCACCTAAACTCCAATAAGTATAAGCCCAACTTGCTCAACCTCTCTTCATAAGACAGCCCCTTCATCACAGAATCAACCTCGTGAAGCTTCTCTGAACTGCCTCCAATGCAAGTATATCCCTCCTTAAATAAGGCAACCAAAACTCTACGCAGTACTCCAGGTGTGGTCTCACCAATACCCTGTACAGTTGTAGCAGGACTTCCCAACTTTTATACTCCAGCCCCCTTGCATTAAAGACCAACATTCCATTTGCCTTCCTAATTACTTGCTGTACTTGCATGCTAACTTTTTGTTTTTCATGTACAAGGATCCCCAGGCCCCTCTGTACCTCAGCATTTTTTAATCTCTCCCTGTTTAAATAATAATTTGCTTTTTTTATTTTTCCTACCAAAGTGGATAACCTCACATTTTCCCACATTAAACTGCATCTGCCAATTTTTTTCCCACTCACTTAGCCTATCTATATCCCTTTGCAGATTCTTTGCATCCTCCACACAACTTGCTTTCCCACCTATCTTTGTATCATCAGCAAATTTGGCTACATTACACTGAAAATTATCCATTTATCCCAAATCTCTGTTTTCTGTTAGTTAGCCGGTCCTCTATGCATGCCAATATATTACCCCCAATCCCGTATGCTCTTATATTGTGCAGTAACCTTTTATGTGACACCTTATCGAATGCCTTCTGGAAATCCAAATACACATTTACTGGTTCCCCCATATCCACAAAGAACTCCAGCAAATTTGTCAATCATGATTTCCCTTTCATAAAACCGTGCTGACTCTGCTTGGCTGTGTTATGATTTTCTAAATGTCCTGCTACTACTTCCTTAATAATGGACGCCAGCATTTTACCAATGACAGATATTAGGCTAACTGGTCTATAATTACCTGATTTCTGTCTCCCTCCTTTCTGAAATAGGGACATTACATTTACATTTTTCAAATCTGCTGCGACCTCTCCAGAATCCAGGGAATTTTGGTAGATTACAACCAATGCATCCACTATCTCTGCAGCCACTTCTTTTAAGACCCTAGAATGCAAGCCATCAGGTCCAAGGGACTGGTGCACCTTTAGTCCCATTATTTTACCAAGTACTTCTTCTTTAGTGACAGTGATTGTTTTAAGTTCCTCCATCACTCTAGCCCCTTGATTATGCATTATTGGGATGTTTTTAGTGTCTTCTACCGTGAAGACCGTTACAAAGTATTTGTTCAAAGTCTCTGCCATTCCCCAATCTCATCCTCTAAGGGATCAATGTTTACTTTGTCTTCCTTGTTATATACCTGTAGAAGCTCTTATTGTTTTTATATTTCTTGCTAGTTTACACTCAAAAACTATCTTCTCTCGATTTATTATTTTTTTTAGTCATCCTTTGCTGATATCTAAAAATTTCCCAATCCTCTGGCCTTCCACTATTCTTCGCAATATTGTATGCCTTTGTTTTCAATTTGATACCATCCTTTACTTTCTGAGTTAGCCACGGATGGTTCATCCTTCCTTTACAGTCTTCCTTCCTCACTAGAATATATCTTTGTTAAGAGTTATGAAACATCTCCTTAAATTTTTGCCACTACCGCGTTACCTTTTAATCTATTTTCCCAATCCACTTTAGCCAATTCTGCCTGATAAATTCTGCTGGTAAAAAATTTACTGTTTTGTCATGTAATAAGTTCAGCTTACACCATGTGTTCTAATAGGATAACAACCAACAGGCTTTTTAAAATAATGTTACTTCCAATTTTCCAATTGGTGATAATGGAGGTTAAATGGTGGTGTGGGACTAAGGCTGACTGCTCTTTCAAAGAGTCTGCACAGGCACAATGGGCAATATTGGCCTCCTTCTGTGCTGTAAGCATTTATGATTCTAGGATTTTATGAAACTGGGCCATGTAACGCCTGAAAAACCAATGCCCCAAAATGGCAGGCAGCGACCAGAAGAGCGCGGCCCGCCATATTGGGTAAGGACAAACAAAAGGCATCCTGTACCTCTGCCTGAAGCAGGCATTAGGCTATTTTCATCTGCAAATAAGCAGCCTAACACCTGCTTCAGGTTCCTGTCAGAACTGGCAGCCTCAGGGAAAATCAACCCTTAGCACTGCATACATAAAAAAAATGGGAAGTACTTATGACAAATGCCACCGCTCCCAGTCCCGAGATCACCAACCACTGACAACCAGGCCCCCCGAACCTCAAACCTTCCCTCCCAACCATGCAATTGTGCCACCAAAGCCCCCTATCTATTCCCCACAGCCCTGTCCCGCGATGCCAACTTGACCCTGATCCTTCCACTGGTCCTCCACTGCCAACTCCAAAGACCACAATCCTGAGTGGAACAACCTACCTGTGGCCCGCTGCATTTGCAGTGGCCCAAACCTGGACTATTTGGGGGTAAATTGTCCCCTTTTTTAGCCCCTTAGCGCCTCCGGAGCGCAAAACAGTTTTTGTCTGGGGGAGGGGGCACTACCGCCTCCCGGGAAATTGCCCCGGAGTTTGCGGAGACGATGCCACAATGTCTGGGGTTCCTTAGACCTCACCAATTTATGCGGGGCACTAATACTGCATTGGGGGTGGGTGGACACCCAAATGTGAACACTCTTGAATTTAATCCCCAATGGCACTAATGGCAATACTCGGCTCACACTCTGTCATCAAAATAGCTCCTAATGCACCTCCAATTGAATATTATGCATTCACTTTTCTCATCATTATGTATTATAAGTGTTCGGGACAGGATACTTGAGAGAGATCTGTCCCGTTGGGTGCAGCCCAAGCCATGATGCAAAAATGCAGCACATACCAGTAAATGCCTTTTATTAAATTTCTTTAAGTGTGATTCTGCAATCCGGTGCTCACAGCAAAGCCATGTACCTCAGGGAATAATGAGCGATTAAATTAAAATGAATAGATGGAAATTCACGTACTGCATACCTCGGATTCTCCCTAGACATGCTCCCTGAGTGCTCATCCACATTGGGAGCGCAGGTTTGTGAAGTCACCTCATTAGTGTGCATGTCTGTCTGCGTCTGTGTGTGTGTACATCCGCACACTTTTAAGCATTCTTCTTTCTTTAATCAAACACAAAACTGTTCAGATTTTACACATAAATCTGAGTGAAACCAGGATTTGGGCTTATTGGTCGGCTGGGCAAAGATTTGCTTCACAGGAACTAATAAATCAATGTAATTTCATATATCTGATGTCCATTATTCTGAGGGTTCTAATTAGACTTGTCATCCCTGACCTTAACCCCGGCTCCAACTCTGACATAGATATTTATTAAAACATATTAAAAAAAAAGACATGTTAAAGTAAAAGGAAAACTTGCTAAACTGCTGTTTTTTTTCAAGATTTTTGTTCATTTTTCCTGAGGCAAAATGTTCTAGTTTTCAGAACTTGACATCATCAATTGAAAAGGTGCTCCACCAATTGTGTTTTCATTAAGAAGTATATGGCTAATTTCTTTTCAGACCATGTAACATGATGGCATAAATTCTTTTGTGGAATGCATCATCATGTTGCATGTCTTTCTCCTTTTGTAAGCAAAAACGATTTCTTTACTTTTTTTTCTTCACAAAGACAATGACCGGAATTTTTTTTTCGGGAGGTAGGTTGGGGGCCGTTGGGATGTCCGAGGCGGGCAGGAATCCCAGGAGGCCGGGTTTCCTGCAGACCCTGCCAATTTTACCGATGGGACCTAATTTGAATGTGGGACCTTGATTTACCACCCGCTGCCAGCCAGCTGGCTGGCCGGTGACGGGTGGGTAGGCCTCAGTTGTGAGGGGTTGGTCCGGAGGAGGGATCATGAGTGGGGTGGCCAGGAATCAGCGGGGGGAGGGGGAGTCAGGAATTGGGAAGGTTGGGGATCGGTGGGCGATGGGGGGTGGTCTGGGATCGGGAACCGGCAAGCAGGCAAGCGGGGTTCATGGCGGGGATTGGGGATCGCGGGGACCGTGGGTTTCGGAGATCATGCAGGGGGTCGGGGAGGGGGATCAAGGTTCATGGAGTGATCGGGAATCGCAAGGGGGGTATCGAGGATCGTGGCGATTTGGGGATCGTGGAGGGTGATCGGGAATCATGGGGAGGGTTGGGGATCGTGGGGGAGGGTCGGTGGGTGATCGGGGGAGGAAAGAGAGGATCTGGGCCAGCCACCAGAAGATCCTGGCTGGCCTCATCATCATCGTTGATTTGAGGGAGGCCTGAGGACAGGGCGCGATGGGAGGCCTGGGAATGCAATTGGACGCCTCGTGGTGGGGTCTCCGATCGTGGGCGGTTGGGTTAGGCAGGGACCCTGGAGCCACGAGGCAAGTATAAAGCCACTTATCTCCCTGGTACAGCAGTCCCACCTCTGTTTAAATATCGGGTTTCAAAAATTGTGCGAAACCCATCCACATGCAATTAAATTCAAAATGGAGGTGAAAGAAGAGGCTTCCAGCCTTGGTACAATAGTTAAATTGAGGTAACACCCCCTGGCAGCGGGTTGGTCGCCCCCCCCCCCCGCCCCCCAACCCGCCTCCAGTAAAACCAGAAGTGGGTGGGTTGGAGGTGGGATCATGCTGTGAATCCAACTTTTAACAATTTAACTGTCCCCAAGCTCCAACCCCACCCTTTTTTATGGGAAAATCCAGCCAATGGCTCGAAATTTCCATAGGCTTCTCCCGATCTCCAGCTGTGACTTCAGAAACATGGCAAATGCCACCATTTTAGCTGTTTGCACCATTTTCACAGACCTTCCACTGATGTTCCACCGGAGAATCTCTGCAGAAATTCCAGTCGAATATCCCTTTAAGTGCAAATTAATTGCTCCCGAAAAAAATTAATTTGTTCATCCATATCATATTTGCTTCATATTTTGTGCAATGGAAAGTGAATCAAAAAAAGGCACCAACATGCTTCCTGTGTGTAGGAGCAAATGATGGAGAAAAAGAGAAAGGAAATGTAAAAGGATTTGATGGTAGTTATTGTTGGCCTATTTTCCAAAAGCCTTCAAGTAAGGGTCACTCTCTCATACCAATCTGTGTACATTTCTCTGAAGTTAAAGATTAGGGGATAGAGTTTCCACTTTGACTGCAATCCAGGCACAAATTTCACCCAAAATTGCGCTAGATTTGAGAAGTGTTTTTATTCTCAAGTTTCCGCTCAAACTAATTTGCATATCATCAAACGTAAAATCTGCCACAAACCAGTGCTATTGGGCAGCGTTTAAAAACAGAATTTTTTTCTAAAATGTTGCTTTAAAAAATATTCCCTGATATAGTTAAGAGTGGTAACTTGGTGCAGTTTGATTAATACAGCTGAAAATGGGTTTATCACAAAAAATAAACATTTTAATCGCAGTGTCAATCCACCACTGATTTTAAATGATTGAAAATGACTTTTAAAAGCTATACTATTTGTTAATTATATTAGTGTATAGTAGTCAGTTTCTCAGAATGTTTTTTATATAAAATATTCAAAGGCTTTAAAAATCTATTGGTGTCCTTGTGCCAAAAATAACAGTTTAATTTTTAGAACTTCCTCGAAGGGCTGTAAATTGTGTGCAATTAGTGGAAAGTCGCCATGGTGATTAATTCACCCTTGGGGGTGTGGCCAATTTTAGGGCGGGGCCAGCTTCCAGCACGATGTTTTTTAAACCAGCGCAAAGGATTGCGGAAACTCGATTTGCGCTGAACGTAATTCGTGTTTAAAATTCCGCGATAATCTGTGCTGGTTTCTCTGATTTCCAGCGAATTGCTCCAAATAAAAAACAACGCAACCGAGCTGAGACTCCTGGCATAGATACTCAAAAATAAAAACTTGGATTTATTCTAAAAGGCAATTGAAAAAGAGTGTTGCTATGCTTGAAAAACTTTCAAGTTGGTGTGGTAATATAATGGCTGATTTTATTGCAGACTCTGGAGTATTCTCTCCAGATATAAGCAGACCCTGAGTCTAATTGCTGCAGGATGCTTGCTTCCATCACGGGCCCCTCTAGTGTTCAGTTGCCAATATACAAGTATAGTACATATTTCCAGACACTTACTCTACATGTACAGGTGATTCACAGGCCAACAGTAAAAACTGGACTTACGTAAAATGAGTCTCTCGATATGTAGGCCTTCTGATGACTTATCTGTGCCAATCTGAGTTTTTTGATCTTTAAAAATGCTTTTCACACTAATGCTGTTTCACAGCAAATTACAAGTAGCAAAATGACAATTCTGGTATTTGTTGTAGTTTTCTGATGATCTTTTACTGCTTGCAGTTAATTTATCTTTACAGCTGAATTGTTCGATCACCGGGCACAGATTCGGATTAAGAGTCAGAGGGGCCGATATTCTGGTTCACATCGGGCAGGTGGTGGGCAGAGCGACTGTATAATTCCTGAACCAGCACTCACAGGCGACTCGATGATTGGGAAGGGGGAGAATATCCAGCAGCCCCTCCGCGGAGCCGAGCCAGAAGTTGGGGATTAAAGAGGGAGGGGGAGCAATTGTAGATGGGGGGCACAGTTGGGCTGGCAGTGGGTGGGAAGGTTTTTGCGAGGCCAGGGGGAGCATGAAAAATGGGGATGAAAATCATCCCATAAACTTCAGAATAAGTAACAATTCAGGAGCACCGTGCAGATCATAGCTAATTTAGAAAGAAAAAGAAAGATTTGCATTTATATAGAGCTTTTCATGACCACTGGACATCTCAAAGTGCTTTACAGCCAATGAAGTACTTTTGGAGTGTAGCCACTGTTGTAATGTGGGAACTACAGCAGCCAACTTGCGCACAGCAAGCTCCCACAAACAGCATTGTGATAATGACCAGATAATCTGCTTTTTTGTTATGTTGATTGAGGGATAAATATTGGCCAGGTCACTGGGGATAACTCCCCTGCTCTTCTTCGAAATAGTGCCATGGGATCCTTTACGTCCATCTGAGAGAGCAGTTGAAAGGCAGCACTTCCGATAGTGCAGCACTCCCTCAGCGTTGCACTGGAGTCTCAACCTAGATTGATGTGCTCAAGTTCCTGGAGTGGGATTTGAACCCACAACCTTCTGACTCAGAGGCGAGTGTGCTACCCACTGAGCCCACAGCTGACACAATTTACCAACAATTTCAGCAACAACAGTGAATTTAAGAAATGTCTGAACAAACCAATATCCATGTTCACTATAACCAATGAAATGTGTATCATTCAAACTGCATTTCGTTTAGAGGAAATGTTTGTGTCCAGTTCACCCAATTGTACAGACAAACCACATCCATTAAAAGTGAAGTGTAATGTCTCTGTGTACTGCCCCTTTCTCTGTAACCTCCTCCAGTCCTACAACCCTCCAAGATATTTGCGCTCCTCTAATTCTGGCCTCTTACGCATCTCCGATTTTCATTACTCCACCATTGGTGGCCGTGCCTTCAGCTGCCTAGGCCATAAGCTCTGGAATTCTCTCCCTAAACCTCCCCGTCCCTCAAACTCACTCTCCTTTAAGATGCTCCTTAAAACCTACCTCTTTGACCAAGCTCTTGGTCACTTGTCCTATTTCCTTTTGTGGCTCGGTGTCAAATTTTGTTTGATAATGCTCCTATGAAGTGCCTTGGGATATTTTATTATGTTAAAGGCACTATATAAATGCAAGTTGTTGTAGTAGCAAGGGGAGGGTTTAACACGTTTCGAGAAATGGATAAACAAGATGTAGGCAAATTATTTAGCTTGGACTGTGAATGTGGAAATAGAGCACACAAGAATAAAATCAACATGCCTCAGGCAAGACATTAGAATAGAAGGAATGTTTTTTCCGTAAAACACAGCAGAATAGACTTCTAGCCAAACGTTGATGCTGAAGTTAAATAACTACTTTAAGAAAGAACTAGCTGATATCTAGTTAGAAATGGTATTGAGGGCCATCCTTGACTATAAAGGTGGCCACATGTCTTGCAGAACACAATGGCCTAGAAATTCGACCGTATCCAAAAACGGGCATGCAGGGACCGGGTCACGTGCCGCACACTCCTGTTCATCTGGTCCCAGGCAGCTTGTTAAATTTGTGCTAGGTCCTCATTAAAATGAAGCAGATGTGCAGCAAGCGTCAAACGCGCTATTCATTGGCTACATGCCTGTTTGGAGGGCTGGGAAATCGGGCGTCTCCGATGCCACGTAAAGGCAGCCAGCACCTCTTAAATGAGAGGTGCACTCTGGCAGCAGACAGCAAGGAAACTTCCCAGATTGAAGAAGATGGCTGGAAAAGATCTAGTCAGAGCACCCAGCTTCTCCAATGCCATGTCAGAGGTTTTGATCCAGGCTGTGGAGGGAGGAAGGAGATCCTGGTTTCCCCAGGGGCAGGCAACACCTGGATGGAATTTGCTTTTTTGTTCTGGATTTGGTGTTGGTCTTGATATTTGTAGCAAAGTGAGGGCAAGACCTGTAAAACTGGATTAAAGGGGTGCGATTAGGATTGAAGGATTAGTGGTGTATTTGGGATGGGAGGGATAGTCCACATGTAGCACTCTTGGATGAGCTGCTCTCTGAAAGCTCTGGTGGTTGGGGGCACTGATGGTCGATGTTCCTCTTTCACCTCCTCCTCCTCTTATTCTTGCTTTTCCTCCTGCTGCACCTGTAGCCCAGTCAGGGCGTAAGAGATGGTCCCTCACGATGGCAAAGTTTAGGAGCACGGAGCAAAGACCACAAATCTGGATACCCGACCAGGGCTATACTACATCTCTGGAACGGTGCAGGCAGCAGAAGCATTGTGTAAGCACATCAACTGTCTGCTCGATGATGTTCCTGGTGCTAGCATGACACGTACCAACCAGTTCACATTAGGACCAGGAGCCCAGCCTTCAGATCGCTGTCCATTCTCCAGTCATAACTTGTTGCAGTTATCGTTCATTCGTCTCTCAGCCTGGAAAGCTGCTACCTCACTTGGGGTTTTGGAACATCTCTTTTATCTATATTTTTAAAAAATCAACTTTCACAAGAACCAGTAATGCAAACTGCTAGCCATTTCCCTCAGTTTTACCTCATATCATTCAATTCAAGTTTCTGTTGAGAAACTTGAAGAATAAAAATATTGATGTACCCTCCTAGATTATAGGGCTCTTTGAGCCGGTTACATCTGCAATTCAAGAATTTCAAGCTATTGGAGACTATTTTCAAAAAGAAAATGAAGGGCCTGAGGCTTTTCTATCAGGTCTGGGCGAGGTGCCAAAGCCCAGCGTGTTCACTCAGTCTCCAAGTCTAAGGGCAGCCCAAACATTCCACAGTACTAGCAGCTCTCCCATGGCGTTATTCTCGGTCAGACGATACTCGGTTTTAAAATGATAGGAACATTATATCACTTAACAAACAATGGTGTAGAGTTTCCACAGAGTTCATTCAATCATCCTCCATAACTTTGGTGAAATTCCGAGAAACAGCATATCCTCATCCCCATCCTCTATAAACTTGTGTTTGAGTTGACAGTTTATTCCAATTAAATAGGTTAGGGAGGACCAGGGATCAAAGTTTTAAGTTGTATAAGGCCAGATCTAGGTTAGATGTCAGGAAGTGGTTCTTTTCCCAGTGAACAATGGACCTCTGGAACAGGCTGTTGCTTGTGCGGTGGGCGGTGTACATTTGCTGAATTCCTTCAAGCTAGAGTAGAGCTAGACCTGTTTCTGGCTGGGGCAAAGATCACCTCTTACATAAGGTAGGTACTGTATAATTATCAGGGCCATGGTGAGCTCCTGGGACTAGTTTTGATTGCCGAGTCGGAGAGAAATTTCCCAGATTTGTTTCCCCAAATTGGCCTGAGTATTTATCTGGTCTTTCGCCTCTCCCAGGTGATCACATGGTTCCAGGTGGGGTGTAGAGTGTATATATTGTGATATACACGGTATCACAATTGTGTGGGACAGACTGGAAAGATCAGAGGATCTTTTCTTGTCCGTCATTGTTCGTATCTATGTTCTGTCCAGGGTCCGTGCTCTGGCATTCCCTTGCAAATGCCCTCTGGCTTTCCATCTCACTGCTCCTTAAAGACTCTCCTTACAACCCACCTCTTTCACCAATCCTTTTGTTGATCTCTCATAATATTTCCTCCTTTAGTTCAGCAGTCATTTGTTTCTGATGACACCTCTGTGTAGTGCCATGGGATGCTTTTCTATGTCAGGGGTTCTATATAACTGCAGGATGTTGTTTTTTGCTGTTCTCTTCCATAAGATTTATCTGAATAAGTGCTTTGCTATCAGACCGAAACACCCTTGGCCTGATCTTAGCACAGCCTCAGAGGACTGTGTCCAGGCTGAAGTTGGCATCCAATTCAAGGGAATCTGTCACAATTCTTGATCGATGTTATAATGGCAGGAGCTTCTGACAGAGCTGAGAGTGCTACAACTGAGCTAAACTGACAACTAGAGTTGCAGGTGAACCTACTTAAGCATCAACGCACTTTATATCAATTTATGTCACATCTTCATATCAACCCCATGACCTTCATGAAGAGAATGTGTTCAATTACTCATCACGCTTAGTAACAAACAGGGGTGCTAGGGGCCTCAGACACCTAAATCCGGGCTAGGACATTCAGAATAAAACCAAAACCAGAATAATATTTCTGAGAGAGGGTGAAGAACGTGAAGGGGGATGGAAGGGGGTCTGTCACTGGAGCACCAAATCAACATATAACTGTTTTAATAAGCATAAATTGCATATACAACCCCTTGTAAATAAAATCAATTGTCTGAAACGTAGAATGCTGCAGAGCTTTATAAACCTCATGCTATTTTGACAGTGACTGTTAAGTAAAAGTTTATTGTGAGCCTACTTAATCATATTCTTTTTGGCAGTTTTACCTATTTCACGTAATGCTGAAATGTCAAATGTCAAGTGCCTTGTATTTTAGTCGATGTCATGGATCAGAGCAAGAACAATCACATGATCAATCTCTTCGAGTGACCATTTTAATTAAAACCAAAATTATTATAAAATTGACAACTTACTTGAAAAGTCTATGCAGTTCCATATGTAGCTGTGACCATAATTCAAATAACTGCATTTAGGTTTTTTTTTAAGTTCTCCACTCCACAAGACATGAAGGATCGTATCGGTCGAGGAGACTTGCTGCCAGCCTGTGTTAATATCCTTCTTCAGACTGTCCCTGGAAGATGCATGAACGCCCAAACTTCACACACAACTTGTGAAGAAATGCGTATTTTTTATATTCATTCATGTGATATTGCCTTCACTGGCAAAGCCAGCATTTATTGCCCATCCCTAAATACCCTTGAGAAGGTAGTGATGGTGAGTTGCCTTCTTGAACCGGTGCAGTCTGTGTGGTGAAGCTGCTCCCATATTGCTGTTAGGTTGGGAGTTTCAGAATTTTGACCCAGTGACATAGAAACATAGAAAATAGGTGCAGGAGTAGGCCATTCGGCCCTTCTAGCCTGCACCGCCATTCAATGAGTTCATGGCTGAACATTCAACTTCAGTACCCCATTCCTGCTTTCTCGCCATACCCCTTGATCCCCCTAGTAGTAAGGACCTCATCTAACTCCTTTTTGAATATATTTAGTGAATTGGCCTCAACAACTTTCTGTGGTAGAGAATTCCACAGGTTCACCACTCTCTGGGTGAAGAAGTTCCTCCGCATCTCAGTCCTAAATGGCTTACCCCTTATCCTTAGACTGTGACCTCTGGTTCTGGACTTCCCCAACATTGGGAACATTCTTCCTGCATCTAACCTGTCTAACCCCGTCAGAATTTTAAATGTTTCTATGAGGTCCCCTCTCATTCTTCTGAACTCCAGTGAATACAAGCCCAGTTGATCCAGTCTTTCTTGATAGGTCAGTCCCGCCATCCCGGGAATCAGTCTGGTGAACCTTCGCTGCACTCCCTCAATAGCAAGAATGTCCTTCCTCAGGTTAGGAGACCAAAACTGTACACAATACTCCAGGTGTGGCCTCACCAATGCCCTGTACAACTGTAGCAACACCTCCCTGCCCCTGTACTCAAATCCCCTTGCTATGAAGGCCAACATGCCATTTGCTTTCTTAACCGCCTGCTGCACCTGCATGCCAACCTTCAATGACTGATGTACCACAACACCCAGGTCTCTTTGCACCTCCCCTTTTCCTAATCTGTCACCATTCAGATAATAGTCTGTCTCTCTGTTTTTACCACCAAAGTGGATAACCTCACATTTATCCACATTATACTTCATCTGCCATGCATTTGCCCACTCACCTAACCTATCCAAGTCGCTCTGCAGCCTCACAGCATCCTCCTCGCAGCTCACACTGCCACCCAACTTAATGTCATCCGCAAATTTGGAGATACTACATTTCATCCCCTCATCTAAATCATTAATGTACAATGTAAACAGCTGGGGCCCCAGCACAGAACCTTGCGGTATCCCACTAGTCACTGCCTGCCATTCTGAAAAGTACCCATTTACTCCTACTCTTTGCTTCCTGTCTGACAACCAGTTCTCAATCCATGTCAGCACACTACCCCCAATCCCATGTGCTCTAACTTTGCACATCAATCTCTTGTGTGGGACCTTGTCGAACGCCTTCTGAAAGTCCAAATATACCACATCAACTGGTTCTCCCTTGTCCACTCTACTGGAAACATCCTCAAAAAATTCCAGAAGATTTGTCAAGCATGATTTCCCTTTCACAAATCCATGCTGACTTGGACCTATCATGTCACCTCTTTCCAAATGCACTGCTATGACATCCTTAATAATTGATTCCATCATTTTACCCACTACCGATGTCAGGCTGACCGGTCTATAATTCCCTGTTTTCTCTCTCCCTCCTTTTTTAAAAAGTGGGGTTACATTGGCTACCCTCCACTCTATAGGAACTGATCCAGAGTCAATGGAATGTTGGAAAATGACTGTCAATGCATCCACTATTTCCAAGGCCACCTCCTTAAGTACTCTGGGATGCAGTCCATCAGGCCCTGGGGATTTATCGGCCTTCAATCCCATCAATTTCCACAACACAATTTCCCGGCTAATAAGGATTTCCCTCAGTTCCTCCTCCTTACGAGACCCCACCGACCCCTTTTATAACCGGAAGGTTGTTTGTGTCCTCCTTCGTGAATACCGAACCAAAGTACTTGTTCAATTGATCCGCCATTTCTTTGTTCCCCATTATGACTTCCCCTGATTCTGACTGCAGGGGACCTACGTTTGTCTTTACTCACCTTTTTCTCTTTACATATCTATAGAAACTTTTGCAATCCGTCTTAATGTTCCCTGCAAGCTTCTTCTCATACTCCATTTTCCCTGCCCTGATCAAACCCTTTTTCCTCCTCTGCTGAGTTCTAAATTTCTCCCAGTCCCCAGGTTCACTGCTATTTCTGGCCAATTTGTATGCCACTTCCTTGGCTTTAATACTATCCCTGATTTCCCTTGATAGCCACGGTTGAGCCACCTTCCCTTTTTTATTTTTATGCCAGACAGGAATGTACAATTGTTGTACTTCATCCATGCGGTCTCTAAATATCTGCCATTGCCCATCCACAGTCAACCCCTTAAGTATCATTCGCCAATCCATCCCAGCCAATTCACGCCTCATACCTTCAAAGTTAGCCTTCTTTAAGTTCTGGACCATGGTCTCTGAATTAACTGTTTCATTCTCCATCCTAATGCAGAATTCCACCATATTATGGTCACTCTTCCCCAAGGGGCCTCGCACAACAAGATTGCTAATTAATCCTCTCTCATTACATAACACTCAGTCTAAGATGGCCTCCCCCCTAGTTGGTTCCTCGACATATTGGTCTAAAAAACCATCCCTTATGCACTCCAGGAAATTCTCCTCCACCGTATTGCTTCCAGTTTGGTTAGCCCAATCTATGTGCATATTAAAGTCACCCATTATAACTTCTGCACCTTTATTGCATGCACCCCTAATTTCCTGTTTGATGCCCTCCCGAACATCACTACTACTGTTTGGAGGCCTGTACACAACTCCCACTAATGTTTTTTGCCCTTTGGTGTTCTGTAGCTCTACCCATATAGATTCCACATCATCCAAGCTAATGTCCTTCCTAACTATTGCCTTAAATCTCCTCCTTAACCAGCAATGCTACCCCACCTCCTTTTCCTTTTATTCTATCCTTCCTGAATGTTGAATACCCCTGGATGTTGAGTTCCCAGCCCTGATCATCCTGGAGCCACGTCTCCGTAATCCCAATCACATCATATTTGTTAACATCTATTTGCACAGTTAATTCATCCACCTTATTGCAGATACTCCTTGCATTAAGACACAAAGCCTTTAGGCTTGTTTTTTTAACACCCTCTGTCCTTTTAGAATTTTGCTGTACAATGGTCCTTTTTGTTCTTTGCCTTGGGTTCCTCATCTCCTTTCTGTCTTTTGCTTTTGCCTCCTTTTTGTTTCCCTCTATCTCCCTGCATTGGTTCCCATCCATGACGATGAAGGAACGGTGATATACTTCCACGTCAGGATGGTGTGTGACTTGGAAGGGAACTTGTGGATGGTCGTGTTCCTATGCGCCTGCTGCCCTTGTCCTTCAAGGTGGTAAAGGTTGTGGGTTTGGGAAGCGTTGGCGAGGAAACCATAGCGATTTACTGCAGTGCCTCTTTTTCTTAGGCGGTCCCTCGAATCCAGGATGAATTGCTTCCACACCAAAAAGGCATGAGTTCAATGAGTTCACAGGTGTTTCAATGAAGGACCTAATATTCCAGGTCCTAAACTGTATATTACAGGGTGGAAGACGCCTGTGCGTGGATGTTTTTAATGTGTGGTGACCGTTGCACACCAGCCACCACACGGGCTTGACAGAGCTTGGACTTGGTCCAATGGCAAGGGTTAACCAAGACGACTGGAGATTTGTAGATGGTACACACAGCAGATGGTGGAGGGAGGGAATATGTATGGTGGAGGTGTTGCCCCTATCCTACAGGCATAACTAAGATCCCAATCTCTCATGTTGGAACAGCACAAACCAATGTCTTAGGAACATAGGAACATGGGAAATTGGAGCAGGAGTAGGCCATTTGCCCCCTCGAGCCTGCTCCGCCATTTAATAAGATCATGGCTGATCTGATCATGGGCTCAGCTCGACTTCCCTGCCCGCTCCCCATAATGCTTCATTCCTTTATCTTTCAAAAATCTGTCTATCTCCACCTTAAATATATTCAATGACCCAGCCTCCACAGCTCTCTGGGGCAGAGAATTCCACAGATTTATGACCCTCTAAGAGAAGAAATTCCTCCTCATCTCAGTTCTAAATGGACGACCTTATTCTTAAACTATGCCCACTATTTCTAGATTACCCCATGAGTGGAAACATCCTCTCTGCATCTACCTTGTTGAGCCCCCTCGGTATCTTATATGTTTCAATAAAATCCCCTCTCATTCTTCTAAACTCCAAGAATATAGGCCCAACCTACTCAAGCTTTCTTCATAAGTCAACCCCCTCATCTCAGGAATCAATCTAATGAACCTTCTCTGAACTACTTCCAATACAAGTATATCCCTCCTCAAATAAGGAGACCAAAACTGTACGCAGTACTCTAGGGGCCTGAAATTGATTGCCCAAGTGCCGCCCAAAGGACCACCGATGGCCACCGAAAGACCAGGCGGTACTTTGCCAGGAAGATTCCTCTAAAAGAGGTGGCAGTACTGCCCGGCGGCCAAACAACAGCTTACGTCGTCAATCTTGGCAGCAGCGGGTGGGAGCTCTCAATTTCGGCAGCAAATGCACTTGTCGTCCAAGTGCCATTGAGGATGGAGTCGAGCGCAGGGAGGGTGGAAGAGCCAAAAAGTAAAAACCATTACAAAAAAAAACAGCGGAACACCTTCAGGGGTCCCCATCCAGGTAAATCGCTGTAAACAAAAAGCATTTACGTCTGTAGAATTTACCAATATCTCGCAAAGATTCCAGGTACCTTTCCCCTACAGAGGAGAATAATCCCTTTCTGGGCTTTTAAAATGAGTTTAAAGCGGCAGACGAAGCCTGCGGGGGATAAAAGGGGATGCATTCATGGAGACCCCCCCAGTGTTTGGACTCATAGGAAAGGGAATTCAAAATGGACCTAAATTACAGAAGCTTGATATCCCCTAAACATCTATGGGAAGGAGCATATCAATTTTAAGATTCTACAACATTTTGGCTGCAAAAAAAAAAGTTACCAAATACAGGAGGTGGGGCCAAATTCGTGTATTAAAGACCCCAGACTGTCTGGGGGAACTATTCACCCTCTAAGAGATAATCGAATTACCCAATCAAGCACAATGGAAATCATGGTCAAGAAACTGGACAATTCTAAAACAATGCAAAACCACTGATAGCACATTCTCACGCCCTAATCGAGTTACTGCTGACAAAGAAGACATTTGAAAATCAGTGGACAGTACAGTTTAAACAGAGCCCAGGAGATTTGATGGGAGATAACGGAGCCTTTTTTTGAAATATATCTATCCCCCAGTTTTACAAGGAAAGACCAGCAAGGAGCAGCACACAGACTGGAACACAGACACAGACACAAGCAGCCGGAGCTGGGGAGTGAAGAAATGGAGCAGTGAAGGAAACTACTAGAACTCATCAAGAACTGACTGAGCACGAGGCCCACGAAATGGAAGGTTGTCAGCAACCAAATTGACAAACCCGGGCTACTACAACCAGCGAAACGACCAACCGAAACCAACTCAGCAAAAACTGAAGAATCGACACTTATTTCCACTCTACAATCTACTTCGGAACGACCAACGGGTGAGAAATTACCAAAAGGGACTAACTAAAACTATTCCTAACCAAAAAAAGTGGGTACTTACCCCATACATCCAAAACGCAACTTACCGCATCAACGGACGCACCCCAACCGAAGACTACGCAGTCCGAAGTCCTCTCCTCTGACCGGGGTATGGCTCGCCTAGAAGGCCAAGTGCAGCGAACCCCGAAACCGCGATTCACCGGCAACTGTCAAAAAGGGGATTGGTGAGCATGGCCCCTGAATCCACAGAGCTATAACTTAGTTAGTTAGGGGAATTGGGGGAGGGAGGCTGGGATAACTTGTGTAAATGTATCTGTATTCTCCTCTTTACCCCATTTAGAGTTTAAGCTGTATTCTTTTCCCCACAGGCTGCAATTTGACATTTTATTCAATGTGTTGGACCCCTCAGTGTGTATTGGTCTGTGTGTGTTATTAAAGGTGTGCCTTTTACTTCTTTTTAAACACAATAAAGCCATACCTGCTTCCTACCTTGAAACCGATTGTCTGTCCAAGTCTGTCACAGTCTCTTCATAATTCCAGTGTCTAGAACCAAGGGTGTGAGAGCGATTCGGAACCGCTCATATAAGGTCAGAAGGGAAAGCTGACCCCCTGAAAACCACCCCTTACACGTCTGCTCACTAACCTTTTTTTTCGGATTTCGTACTTACCGTCAGGGTTAGACCACCTTCCATGCAGCGGTCCTTCCCCCTGCTGGCGCCTACTCCCGCCCGCACCAATCTAGAAACTCGGCAGGCAGGAGGCCACTTGCGGCCAGAGGATGTCAGCGGTCGGTTCCCGGCAGTACTCCACTCCCGCCCGCTCCAGTCCAAGTGGAAACTGGCAAAGAGGGGAGACCGGAGGCAAAATTCGGCAGCAGTCAGCGGCAGCAGGCGGCAGTGGGGGGTAAGGACACCAATATCAGGGCCTAGGTGTGGTCTCACCAATACCCTGTACAGTTGCAGCAGTACTTCATTGCTTTTATACTCCATCCCCCTTACAATAAAGGCCAACATTCAATTTTCCTCCTTATTATCCCATGTGCAGCATAATGGTACAACATTTTTTTACTCAGTGGTTGAGGGATACCCAATTACTCCTGAGTGATGTAGTAATTGGATACATACTTGAAAAGGAAAAATTTGCATGGCTATGGGCAAAGAGCAGAGTAATGGAACTAATTGGACATCTCTTTCAAAGAGCTGGCACAGACACGATGGGCCAAATTGCCTCCTTCTGTGCTGTATGATTCGATGAATTTTTGAGTGCATTTCATAGAGATGCCTAACCCAGTAAATGAATATTGCATGCAAATGTAACACCAACACGTTGGGGTAAATTCTCATCTTCACCACATGTACGTTAATCAATTAAATAAAAATCGGGCAGGTTCTATAACAGGCGGGTGATCTGCTTTGCTATACGTGAAGACAAACATTTACTCCATTGGGTCACATGGTGGTGGGAAGCACCTCGGCTTCCAATTGTGCTGCTGTGGGAAGGTGAGGTGCTTCACACCAGGTATATAGGTCACTTGTACTGAGTAGTCACTTCAGCCATGATCTTATTGAATGGCGGAACAGGCTCGAAGGGCTAAATGGCTTACTTCTGCTCCTAATTCTTGTGTTCTTATGTTCTTGCAACTGTAATGCAGAGCATAGACTGACCAAGGAAGAGGAAGAAAAAAAAACCTTAAGAAAGAGGAAGCATCACCATCTGAGAAATATATATATATTTTTAATTGTATTTTATGGTGAAACATTCTACACTTTTTCCACACCAATAAATACAAATTGGATTTGAATACTTCACCTGTGAGACCAAATCTTGTGGGTGAAGCAAATTGGATGAAATCAGAACAGAAGAATGTTGTGTTTAACATCATCATAAAAAAAACCTGTAGCATTCACTGAAGCACAGCTTTGTACACTGGGAGGAAATCTTTCATTGTGCACACACAGTTCCAATACAAACAAGAATACAACAAAAGAAGTAGGTTCAGTTTGTGCATTTAATGCTTGAGGATGCTCTCCAATCATGAAGCAAACTTTTAAAAAACATATAGGTCGATGACTCATAGAAGTAATACTAGATAGGGTGATAACCTAAATAGTGGGGAGGAGGGAGCAGGTGAGCGGAAATTTAAAAAGTCAAAGAGAAAGGTTACTGCACAAGATAAAAGTTCACCGGGTTGGGGGTAATATATTAGTATGGATAGAGGATTGGCTAACTAACATAAATCAGAGAGTCGGGATAAATGGGTAATTTTCCAGTTGGCAAACAGTGACTAGCGAGGTGCCGCAGGGATCGGTGCTGGGGCCACAACTATTTACAATCTATATTAATGATTTGGATGAAGGGACCGAGTATAATGGAGGCTGTTCAGAGAAGGTTCACTAGGTTGATTCCAGAGATGAGGGGGTTTACTTATGAAGATAGGTTGAATAGGTTGGGCTTATACACATTGGAGTTCAGAAGAATGAGAGGTT
Source organism: Pristiophorus japonicus (assembly GCF_044704955.1). Lineage (NCBI taxonomy): Eukaryota > Metazoa > Chordata > Chondrichthyes > Pristiophoridae > Pristiophorus > Pristiophorus japonicus. The sequence continues at coordinate 176,515,968 of NC_091983.1, read as the reverse complement.
CTCTTATCAAAACATATAAGATAATGAGGAGGCTCGACAAGGTGGATGCAGAGAGGAGATTTCTATTCATAGGGGAAACGAAAGCTGGGGATCACGAGGCTAGATTTTACACATTTGTGCAGATCGCCCAAAAATGGGCCTTATTTCCGGTGTGGGCGGTAAAAATGGGTTTTCAGATCGCCGGCTTCTTGTCCATTCCCAAAGCACCTAGTCTCCATTTTTGAATTTGGGCGTTACCGCAAGTGATAGGAAATGGGCGGTAGGGTTAAATCTCTCCGACCTCTGCCACAAAGTGTCGCCGTGCTTAGCAACGGCATGGCAACGCTCGATTCCCATGATTCAGGAGGTCAAGGGTAACCATGATATGCGCAGAAGAGGAGACAGAGAGAGAGGGAGCTCAGAGGGACTGAAAGCATGTGTGCTTGTTTGGCTGTTGTGGGAAACACAAGGGAGATTCACCAGCAGCAGAAAGCCCACTAAGCACCAAAAACATAGTTGCCACCGAGTTTTTGTCCAACAAATAAGACATAACATGGAAGGGATGGTGGAGGCCCTGGAACTGGTAGCCAGGAACACTGGTGGCAGAGGGCTCCCAGTGGTCCCGGAGCACGCACTGCACCCCAAGGTGCCGTACCCACATTGCCAACGACACATGAGAGCCAGGAGCAAAACCTTGCTTCTGGTTCGCAGCACATTCCCACCTCAGGACTGTCCTCTCCCGTATCCATCCAAGCAGTGGTTCGGCCATCATTTCCCCTCCCCCCCCCAAATGAAGCATCGCCTGAGGAGCTCCTCGGCCAGGCGGCTTGGAGTCATGAGGGGAAGGGGAAGGGATAGAGGTGAGGAGGAGAAGCGGCAGGGTGGATGAAACATCGAAACATAGAAAATAGGTGCAGGAGTAGGCCATTCGGCCCTTCGAGCCTCCACCAACATTCAATAACATCATGGCTGATCATTCACCTCAGTACCCCTTTCCTACTTTCTCTCCATACCCCTTGATCCCTTTAGCAGTAAGGGCCATATCTAACTCCCTCTTGAATATATCCAATGAACTGGCATCAACAACTCTCTGCAACAGGGAATTCCACAGGTTAACAAGTCTCTGAGTGAAGAAGTTTCGCCTCATCTCAGTCCTAAATGGCCTACCCCTTATCCTTAGACAATGTCCCCTGGTTCTGGATTTCCCCAACATCGGGAACATTCTTCCTGCATCTAAATTGTCCAGTCCTGTCAGAATTTTATATGTTTCTATGAGATCCCCTCTCATCCTTTTAAATTCCAGTGAATACAGGCCCAGTCAATCCATTCTCTCCTCAAATGACAGTCCTGCCATCCCGGGAATCAGTCTGGTGAACCTCTTGCTATTGAGGGAGTGCAGCGAACGTCCTTCCTCAGATGAGGAGACCAAAACTGAACACAATATTCCAGGTGAGGCCTCACTAAGGCCCTGTACAACTGCAGTAAGACCTCCCTGCTCCTATACTCAAATCCCCTAGCTATGAAGGCAAACATACCATTTGCCTTCTTCACCGCCTGCTGTACCTGCATGCCAACTTTCAATGACTGATGTACCATGACACCCAGGTCTCGTTACACCTCCCCTTTTCCTAATCTGCCGCCATTCAGATAATCTTCTGTCTTCGTGTTTTTGCCACCAAAGTGGATAACCTCACATTTATCCACATTATACTGCATCTACCATGCGTTTGCCCACGCACCTAACCTGTCCAAGTCACCCTGCAACCTCTTAGTGTCCTCCTCACAGCTCACACCGCCACCCAGCTTAGTGTCATCAGCAAATTTGGAGATATTACACTCAATTCCTTCATCTAAATCATTAATGTATATTGTACATAGCTGAGGTCCCAGCACTGAGCGCTGCGGCACTCTGCTAGTCACTGCCTGCCATTCTGAAAAGGACCCGTTTTTTCCCAACTCTCTGCTTCCTGCCTGCCAACCAGTTCTCTATCCACATCAATACATTACCCCCAATACCATGTGCTTTAATTTTGCACACCAAACTCTTGTGTGGGACCTTGTCAAAAGCCTTTTGAAAGTCCAAATGCACCACATCCACTGGTTCTCCCCTGTCCACTCTACTAGTTACATCCTCAAAAAATTCTAAAAGATTTGTCAAGCATGATTTCCCTTTCATAAATCCACGCTGACTTGGACCGATCCCGTCACTGCTTTCCAAATGCGCTATTTCATCTTTAATAATTCATTCCAACATTTTCCCCACTACTGACGTCAGGCTAACCAGTCTATAATTACCCGTTTTCTCTCTCCCTCCTTTTTTAAAAAGTGGTGTTACATTAGCTACCCTCCAGTCCAAAGGAACTGATCAAGAATCGATAGACTGTTGGAAAATGATCACCAATGCATCCAATAATTTCTAGGGCTACTTCCTTAAGTACTCTGGGATGCAGACTATCAGGCCCCGGGGATTTATTGGCCTTCAATCCCATCAATTTTCCTAACACAATTTCCCGCCTAATAAGGATTTCCTTCAGTTCCTCCTTCTCAATAGACCCTCGGTCCCCTAGTATTTCTGGAAGGTTATTTGTGTCTTCCTTCGTGAAGACAGAACCAAAGTATTTATTTAACTGGTCTGCCATTTCTTTGTCCCCCATTATAAATTCACATGAATCTGACTGCAAGGGACCTACATTTGTCTTCACTCATCTTTTTCCCTTCACATAGCTATAGAAGCTTTTGCAGTCAGTTTTTATGTTTGCAGAAAGCTTCCTCTCATACTCTATTTTCCCCCTCCTAATTAAACCCTTTGTCCTCCTCTGCTGTATTATAAAATTCTCCCAGTCATCAGGTTTGCTGCTTTTTCTGGCCAATTTATATGCCTCTTCCTTGGATTTAACACTATCCTTAATTTCCCTTGTTAGCCACGGTTGAGCCACCTTCCCTGTTTTATTTTTACTCCAGACAGGGATGTTCAATTGTTGAAGTTCATCCATGTGATCTTTAAATGTTTGCCATTGCCTATCCACCGTCACCCCTTTAAATATCGCTTGCCAGTCCATTCTAGCCAATTCACATCTCATACCATCGAAGTTACCTTTCCTTAAGTTAAGGAGCCTAGTCTCTGAATTAACTGTGTCACTTTCCATCTTAATAAAGAATTCTACAATATTATGGTCACTCTTCCCCAAGGGGCCTCGCACAACAAGATTGCTAATTAGTCCTTTCTAATTACACATAACCCAGTCTAGGATGGCCAGCCCTCTAGTAGGTTCCTCGACATATTGGTCGAGAAAACCATCCCTAATACACTCCAGGAAATCCTCCTCCACCGCATTGCTACCAGTTTGGTTAGCCAAATGAATAATGTAGATTAAAGTCACCCATGATAACTGCTGCACCTTTATTGCACACATCCCTAATTTCTTGTTTGATGCTGTCCCCAACTGCACTATTACTGTTTGGTGGTCTGTACACAAATCCCACTAGCGTTTTCTGCCCTTTGGTATTCCATAGCTCCACCTATACCGATTCCACATCTTCCAAGCTAATGTCCTTCCTTACTATTGCGTTAATTTCCTCTTTAACCAGCAACACGACCCCACCTCCTTTTCCTTTCTGTCTATCCTTCCTGAATGTTGAATACCCCTGGATGTTGAGTTCCCAGCCTTGATCACCCTGGAGCCATGTCTCCGTAATGCCAATTACATCATATCCGTTAACTGCTGTCTGCGCAGTTAATTCATCCTCCTTATTACGAATATTCCTCACATTGAAGCACTGGGCCTTCAGGCTTGTCTTTTTAACACCCTTTGCCCCTTTAGAATTTTGCTGTAATGTGGCCCCTTTTGCTTTTTGCTTTGGGTTTTTCTGCCCTCCACTTTTACTTTTCTTCTTTCTATCTTTTGCTTCTGCCCCCATTCTACTTCCCTCTGTTTCCCTGCATGAGTTCCCATCCCGCTGCCATATTAGTTTAACCCCTCCCCAACAGCACTAGCAAACACTCCCCCTAGGATATTGGTTCTGATCCTGCCCGAGTGAGCACTGTACTGGTCCCACCTCCCCCAGAACCGGTTCCAATGCCCCAGGAATTTGAATCCCTCCCTTCTGTACCACTCCTCAAGCCACGTATTCATCTGAGCTATCCTGCGATTCCTACTCTGACTAGCACGTGGTACTGGTAGAAATCCTGAGATTACTACTTTTGAGGTCCTAATTTTTAATTTAGCTTCTTGGTCCCTTAATTCGGGTTGGTTTTCACAGACAAATGTTCGGTTTAAATGTTTTTTATTTAACAAAACCTTGTTGCTCAGATAGCTGCACCGTTACACGTTGGTGATTCCTTAATATCAAAGGGTATAATTACACTTAACTTCAATCAACTTAAACTTTAACTGTCACCAAAGTGATGCCCACCATTGATGTATGACCTGCACACCCAGCAGTGTGTCAGCCTTGTAAATAATACCAACATTCTTTCAGGCACAGCACTCATTGATGAGCTCCTGACTTAAGGTTCGTGCAGCTATCATGCCATCACGGGCCCTTTCATGCAGTCTACAAGTGGGTGGGGGCATGGCTTCAGCATCAGCCTGATTGTCTGGGCCAATGTCAGCATCCGCCTCCTCATCTTCCTCCTCCTCTTGTAGGGGGTGGTGTTTTGGTCCGGTTTCTCTGAGTCCTTGGTGTTTTCGAGGCGCTCCACACCCTGGATTCTAGACTGTGGACTGATTTGGGGGTTGTGAGAAACTGAGACAGAGTCAGTTGGGGAGGATGCAAAACTGGTTTTATTGTGTTCAAACAGAGTAAAAAGGCAAGTTTTTAATAATCACAGTAATCAGGCACAAATAGTGAGAAATGACAACTCAAATGCTCTACATTTGGGAAGAACACATAACACACATAACAGATTAAAAGAACACAGTCCTCCCACCTCCAAAAATACTTATGCACTAAACCTGGAAGGGGAAAACACACAAGAACATCAACAGGTAGGAACAGTAAGAAAAACCCCACCTCCCAGACCCACTATCTAGCTAGGTTAGAACTCTGGGGTTTCAGGAACCATGCTCACCAATTCCCTTTTGATAGTTCCAACTCCAGGGTTCGCCTTAGTTGTCCTGGTTCTGTTCCAAACTCTGGGGTTCGCCTTAGTTGTCCGGGTTCTGTAGTCTGTACCCCGGACCTCGTTGGGGACTTCAACCTGCGTCACTTCTTCAGTTGGGCTGAGTCCGCTGATGCGGTAAGGAGCGTATTGCATTTGTGGGGTGAGTATTCACTTTTCCTTGGTCAGGGTAGTCTTAAAAGTTCCGTTAGGTAATGTTTTACCCCTTGGTAGCATAGGACCAGCTTGTAGAGTGGAAGAATCTTCGGTTTTGTCAGGTTGGTTCCGGTTGACTGTTTGATTGGTCGCGATGGTCCGAAACTTTCTGATAGTCGTTTTGAAGGCCTTTTTGCTGTCGTGGTGCTGTCCTTCTGGGTTTTAGAGATTCCTTTCGCCGATGTTTCGGGGTCCCACTTTTCGAGGCTGGTGTTGAACTTATGCAACGAGACTGCTACCTTAATAGTGTCTCTAGAAGCACCCTTAACTGCCAGAACAGGCCTTCAATTATACTAAAACAGGTTTCCTTATCTTTGCACCAAATCGGTTCTTGGGCTTTGTTTAAACTGTTCTGTCCATTGATTTTCAAATGTCTCCTTTGTCAGTGTTTTTGGTGGGCTAGTCAGCAGTAACTCGATTAGGGTGTGATAATGTGCTATCACTGGTTTTGCATTGTTTTAGGATTGTCCAGTTTCCTGGCCATCTAGTTGGGCCCATGATTTCCATAGTGGTTGATTGGGTAATTGGCTTCTTGCATATTTTGGATGAGTTCTGTAGTTTAGATAATGGCTGGTAATTTGATTATCTCTTCGGGGGTGAATTGGTGCTGCATAGTTCTCCCAGACAATCTGGGATCCTTAATTCACAGAGGTTAGCCCCACCTCCTGTATTCGGTAACACTTTTTCGCAGCCAAAATGTTGTAGAATCTTAAAATTGATATGCTCCTTCCCATAGATGTTTAGGGGATCTCAGGCTTCTGTAATTTAGGTCCATTTTGAATTCTCTTTTCAAAAAGTCCAGACACTGGGGAGCGGGGGGAGGTGGGTGGGTTCCATGAGGTTGGCCCCCTTTTGCCTTTTTCCTTTTAAAACTTAGATCTCCACTTGAAAAATCCAAAGCTCATTTTTAACAGTACAAGAGGAGGTTTTCTTTAATTTTCAGGGAGAGGGACTCATGGGAATTTTTGGGAACCCTTCACTCTCTGTGGTGAGGTGGACTGTCAGACTCTTCAGGCAATTCTTGTCCCCTCCTGATAGCCAAGTTGTGCAGCATGGAGTACACCACCACGAATTGAGCTACCTGCTCAGGGTGTTATTGGAGATTGCCTCCTGAGTGGTCCAGACATCTAAAGCGCTGCTTCAGCACTCCCAATGGTTTTCTCCATGATATTGCGAGCGGTTCTGTGGCTCTCATTGTATCGCCTCTCGGCTTCGGTGTGGGTGTCATGCAGGTCGTTCATCAGCCAGGTGGTGACATATTCCTTGTCACGAAGCATCCAGCATTGGCCGTGTGACTGATTGGTTAACAGTGCTCTCACGCAGGATGTGAGCATCATGGATACTGCCCGGAAATTTAGCATTCACTGCCATTATAATTTGCTGGTGGTCGACAACAAATTGGTCATTCAGAGAGTGGAATCCCTTGTGGTTCCTGAAAACCTCTGCATCCAGAAAAGGTGCCCGCATCACGATGTGCGTACAGTCTGTTGCTTCCTGCACCTTGGGGAAGTTTGCAATTCTGGAGAATCCTAGAGCCCTCTCAGTCTGTGCCTCCCTGGTCATAGGGAAGCTGACCAAGTCCCTCCTGCGTGCATACAATGCTTCAGTGACCAGTCTAATGCAGCAATGTGTGGCATGCTGAGACAGACCGTAAATGTCGCCAGCTGAGGCCTGAAAAGAACCCGACGCGTAGAACGACAGTGCCGCGGTGACTTTGACCTCGACGGACAGTGCTGTATTGATGGTGCTGGCAGGCTGCAGATCTCCCCTTATGAGCTGGCATACCTCAGTGATAACCTCTTTGTGGAAGCGCAGTCTCCGAAGGCAGGTGGTGTCGGGCAAGTCGAGGTAAGACCACTTGTCCCTGTACTTGCGGGGGTTGTAACATCTGGTCCTCCTCATCAGTCTGGCACGTCTTATATTTGGCACATAATGCTGTGGAGCATACCTTCGGCCATCTCGAGTCTGCAGCATATAATTGGTCATCAAGAGAGGGTGAGAAAGGACAGGCCCCATTGCAATAACTCTCTGTTTTCCACCGATTGGTCACAAAGAATAAATGTCCCGATGAAGACACCTATTAAATTGCAATCATTCATAGTATGGTAAAGATGTTTGCACAGATGTTCACACCACCTCCAGAGTACATCCGAACTTCCCCAAGGTTGAAGCAGAGCAGCCTTTTAAAGGATGCGACATGTGATGTAGAACATGGCGTCCATAACGCTGTGATAAGTTCCAGTTAGTTCCACTTTTTCCGGGCGTTTTTTTGGGCGAGCGATATTGTGAGCGATATGTGTGCGAGGTGGTGAAAGTGATGCTGGGCGATCTCATGGCCGTTAGTTTTGGCAAATGTGAGCTTTACGACAAAAAAAAGTGGGCGGTCGGTATTATTGAATCTCGATGTTAATTCCGTGTAGAAACTAATGCTGAGCGATATGGGCGTTGATTTCGCCCATTCTGATGATTCCGCCCAAAAAAAGTGGGTGGGCAGCATTATTTTTTCCTGGCGTTACACACATGAGGAAAGCAACGCTCAGCGATAAGTTTCCGAAAAATGCCCGTCAGTTTAGCCATTTTGTGGCTAAATGGGCGATATATGGACATTATACGCCACTTCAGTGGTAAAATGGACGTTAAGTGGGCGTTAAGCATGCAGAAAAAGTGGAAAATCTAGCCCATAGTCACAGAATAAGGGGCCATCCATTTAAAACAGAGATGAGGCAGAATTTCTTCTCTCAGAGGGTTGTAAATCTATGGAATTCTCTGCCCCAGAGAGCTGTGGAGGCTGGGTCATTGAATATATTTAAGGCGGAAATAAACAGATTGTTGAGCAATAAGGGAATAAAGGGTTATGGGCAAGGAAGTGGAGCTGAGTCCATGATCAGATCAGCCATAATCTTATTGAATGGCGGATTAGGCTCCAGGGGCCAGGTGGCCTACTCCTGCTCCTATTTCTTATGTTCTTAAGGCAATAGTACAAGGTAGCGATAGGGGTAATGATAACCAGAGTGTGACAGGAAGGGTCAGAGTGTATAAACATAAGAGTGCATCAGAAAATAGGGTCAGAGTAGGGAAGTGTGGTGGAAGGACAAAGTTGGAGGCTCTTTGTCTGGATGCATGCAACATTTGTAGCAAGATGGATGAATTGACAGCACAAATGGAGGTGAGTGGGTGTGATCTGGTGGTCATTGTGGAGACGTGGTTGCGGGGTGGCTGGGGCTGGGAACTGAATGATCAGGGGTATTTGACATTTTGCAACGCTAGGCGGAGGGGAGGAGGAAGTGGGGATAGCTCTGTTAGTGGAGGGTGGGATTGGTGCAGTGGCGACGAATGATGTTGCCTCGGGGATCGGGATGTGAAGTCAGTTTGGGTGGGGATGAGAGATAATGGGGGAGGGAAGTCACTGGTAGGAGTGGTCTGTGGGCCCCTAGCAGTGACTACAATGTGGGACAGAGTATAAATCAAGAAATAATGGAGGCTTGGGGGAAGGGTATGGCAGTGGTCATGGGCGATTTTAGTCTTCGTGTTGAGTGCACAAATCAGGTTGGCAGGGGTAGCCTTGGGGAGTGTGTTCTGGATGGTTTCTTGGAGCAATGCATTGTGGAACCAATCAGGAAGCAGACTGTTTTGGATCTGGTAATGTGTAATGGGACTGAATTGATTGGTGATCTTGTAGTGGAGGATCCTCTTGGGAGGAGTGATCATGGCATGGTAGAATTTCTGATTCGGTTTGAGAGTGAGGAACTTGAATCTCAAACTAGTGTCCTGAACAGATAGGGGCAATTACGGGGGTATGAGGACAGAGTTGGCTGAAGTGGACTGGGAGAATAGATTGGGGGAGGGTAGGATGGTGGATAGGTAGTGGCAGACATTTGGGGAGATATTTCATGACTCGCAGCAAAGATCTATTTCCAGTGAGAAAGAAAAACTTTGGGAGAGGAATGAGCCATCCCTGGCTAACTGGGGAAGTGGAGGATAGTGTCGGATTGAAGACAAGGGCACACGGTGCTGTGGAGATTGGTGGAGGGCCAGAGGATTGGGGAATTTTTAGAAACCGGCAAAAAACAAGGAAAACGATGGAGAAAGGGAGGATGGATTATGGGGGTAGACTGGCAAGAGATATGGAGGCGGACGATGGGAGCTTCTGCAGGTGTGTGGAAGGGAGGAGAGTAGCTGGGGTGGGCTTTGGTCCCTTGGAGAACGAGACTGGGGAATTAGTGGTGGGGAGCGGGATACTGGGCAAACTGATGGGATTGTGGGTGGACCCAATGGCCTGCATCCTGGGGTCTTGGGGGGGGGGGGAGGGTGGCTGTGGAGATGGTGGATGCATTGTTTGAGCTTTACTGGGATTCCCTGGATTTTGGAGAGGTCGAGCGGATTGGAGGACTGCAAATGTGACACCCATTTTTGAGGGAGGAGGGAGAGAGGGCAGGCAACTATAGACCAGTTGGCCCAACATCTATCATTGGGACAGTGCTAGCGTCCATTGTTGGGGAGGTAGTGGCAGGACATTTGGAAAATCATGGCACAGTCAAGCAGGGTCGGCATGGTTTTGTGGGGGAGAGATCATGTTTAGCGGGTTTGCTGGAGTTCTTTGAGAATATGATGGGCGGGGTGTGTGGGGGGGAACCAGTGGATGTTGTGTGTTTGGATTTCCGGAGGGCATGCGATGGGGTGCCACATGGGAGGTGGCTGCACAGGATGGGAGCTCATGGGGTTGGGGGTGGAGTATTGGCATGGATGGAGGATTGGCTGGCTAGCAGAGGGCGGAGAGTTGGGATGGGTGGGTCGTTTTTGGGGTGGCAGGCTGTGGCTAGTGGGCTGCCGCGGGGATCGGTGCTGGGGCCTCAGCTGTTTGCGGTCTGTCTTGATGACTTGGATGGGGAGACTGAGTGTGGTGCAGCAGGTTTGCTGGTGGTGCAAGGATGGGTGACAAGGCAGGTTGTGGGGAAGATGCAGGGAGTCTGCAGGGGGATGTGAATAGGCTGGGTGAGTGGGCAGGAATTTGGCGGATGGAGTATGGTGTGGGGAGGTGTGGGATTGTCCACCTTGGTAGGAAAAATAGAAAGGCAGATTATTGTTTAAATGGAGAGAGATTACAAAATGCTGTGGTACAGAGGGATCTGGGGGTCCTTGTACATGAAACACAAAAAGCTAGCATGCAGGTACAGCAGGTCATTAGGAAGGCAAATGGAATGTTGGCCTTTATTGCAAGGGGATGGAGTATAAAAGTAAGGCAGTCCTGCTACAACTCTCCAGGGTGTTGGTGAGACCACACCTGGAGTACTGCATACAGTTTTGGTCTCCTTGTTTAAGGAGGGATATACTTGCATTGGATGTAGTTCAGAGAAGGTTCACAAGATTGATTCCTGAGATGAAGGGGTTGTCTTATGAAGAAAGTTTGAGCAGGTTGGGCCTATACTCACTGGAGTTTAGAAAAATGAGAGGTGATCGTATTGAAACATATAAGATTCTGAGGGGGCTTGACAGGGTAGATGCATAGAGGATGTTTCCCCTCGTGGGGAATCTGTAACTGGGGGCATAGTTTAGGGTTGCCCCTTTAAAATAGAGATGAGGAGGAATTTCTTCTCTCCGAGGGTTATGAATCTTTGGACTTCTCTACCCCAGAGAGCTGTGGAGGCTGGGTCATTGAATATATTTAAGGTAAAGGTAGACAGAGTTTTGAGCGATAAGGGAATAAAGGGATATGGGGAGCGGGCAGTGAAGTGGAGTTGAGGTGAAGATAAGATCAGTCATGATCTTATTGAATGGCAGAGCAGATTTGAAGGGCCAAATGGCCTACACCTGCTGCTATTTCTTATGTTCTTATGAAATAAGGTAACAAATTGCAATTACGAGGTTATCCCACTCTGATTGGCTTTAACTCCAGCTACCGTAGTTCTGATCTGACTCTATGTCTGATGAGCATCTTGAGTTCAAACTAACCAGAAAGTTCCAAACTAAAGCCAATTCTCTCATCAATAATGTGGTAACAATTACTCTCATGGTAGTGAGAAACGCCGGGCTGATACTCAAACCCATCTGTTATGTCTTGAATAAAGAGTCAGACTAGATACTGCAAGCTCAAAGTAAGGTGTGACCGTAGTCCTTTCTTACAGATCTCAGAGTGCCTCTCCAGCCTGTGAGGCCTCCTTATATACAGGTGCTCCCAAGGGATTGTGCGATCCCTTGGGACGCCAGGGGATAAGCCCTCTGGTGGTTAGACATGATATTTACAGGTTTACATACATAACAACACTCCCCCCAAAGTCAATAGTGCAACTATTTACATTGTGAGTCGATCTGGGGGCTTCCTTTCCCTGGTTGATCGTTTCGGTTAAATTCTGATTTTGGTGAGTCGTTTGTTGGGTCCTCGCTGGGCTGCTGCGCAGTTGGCCTTGTTGTGGTGCTGGGGGTGGTAAGTCCTGCTGGGCTGCTGCGGGTGATAGATTCTGCTCCGTGGTCAACCACTGGGTCGGTTGCCACTTGTGTGTGTGTTGGAGGGTCGACAAAGGTGGAGTCTATTGTGGGTTGTTCTGGATAGTCCGTAAATCTGAGTTTGGTTTGGTCCAAGTGTTTCCTGCAGGTGAGTCCATTTGAGAGTTTGACTACAAACACCCTACTCCCCTCTTTGGCCAAAACAGTGCCAGGAAGCCACTTTGGACCTTGTCCATAGTTCAACACAAATACAGGATCATTTATCTCAATTTCGTGTGACACATTTGGCGATCATGATATGTATTCTGTTGAAGCCGCCTGCTCTCTACCTGTTCATGTACTAACGAGAGCCTTGTCTTAAGTGCTCTTTTCATGATCAGTTCAGCGGGAGGGACCCCAGTGAGCGAGTGGGGTCTTGTAACTAAGCAGGACTCAGGATAAGCGAGTCTGCAGTGAGCCTTCAGTTACCCTTTTCAAGCTCTGCTTAATTGTTTGAACTGCTTGTTCTGCCTGACCGTTGTACGCTGGTTTCAACGGGGCAAATGTACATGTTTGATCCCATTGCGGGTCATGAACTCCTTGAACTCGGCACTGGTAAAGCACGGTCCATTGTCACTTACAAGGACATCAGGTAGACCATGCAAGGCAAACATGGCCCGTAGGCTTTCAATAGTGGCAGCGGACGTGCTTGCCAACATTATCACACATTCAATCCATTTGGAGTACGCATCTACAACCACTAAGAATATTTTTCCCAAGAATGGGCCTGCATAGTCGACATGGGCCCTGAACCACAGTTTGGAGGGCCAGGACCATAAACTTAGTGGCACCTCCCTGGGTGCATTGCTTAACTGTGAACATGTGTTACATTTGTGCATGCAGGACTCCAAGTCTGCATCGATACCGGGCCACCACACGTAGGATCTGGCTATCGCTTTCATCATTACGATGCCTGGATGGGTGCTGTGGAGATCACTGATGAAAGTGAGCCTACACTTTTTTGGCACCACTACCCGATTGCCCCATAGGAGGCAGTCTGCCTGTATAGAAATTTCATCTTTGCGCCGCTGGTACAGCTTTATTTCTTCCTGCATCTCTAACGGGATACTAGACCAACTCCCGTGGAGCACACAATTTTTTTACTAAGGTCAGTAAGGGGTCCTGGCTCGTCCAGGTTCTAATCTGTCGGATGGTAAAAGGTGATTGCTCACTCTCGAATGCTTCCATTACCATAACTAAATCTGTAGGCTATGCCATCTCCACCCCTGTGGTGGGCAATGGTAGCCTACTGAGAGCATCGGCACAGTTTTCTGTGCCTGGCCTGTGGCGGATGGCGTAGTTGTATGCAGACAACGTGAGCGCCCATCTCTGGATGCAGGCCGATGCATTCAGATTTATCCCCTTACTTTCAGAAAAGCGGGATATAAGCAGCAGGTTTCCAATTCAAATTTGAGCTCGAACAGATATTGATGCATTTTCTTTACCCGGTAAACACACGCTAACGCTTCTTTTTCGATCATACTGTAGGCCCTCTCAGCCTTAGACAGGCTTCTGGATCCGTAAGCAACCAGTTGCAATTTCCCAAATTCATTAGCTTGTTGCAATACACATCCGATCCCGTATGACGACGCATCACATGTTAGTACCAAACGCTTACATGGATCGTACAACAAGCAATTTGTTTGAACATAACAGCTTCCTAGCTTTCTCAAAGGCATTTCTTGGCTTTTACCCCATACCCATTCATCTCCTTTAAGCAGTAAAGGGTGCAGGGTTTCTAACAATGTTCTAAGACCCGGTAAGAAGTTACCAAAATAGTTCAGGAGTCCTAGAAACGACAGCAGCTCCATCACGTTCTGTGGTCTCGGTGCTTTCTTGATTGCCTCCGTCATCGAATCGGTGGGCCTGATGCCCGTCCGCCGTGATTCTTCTTCCCAGGAACTCCACTACAAGCGTTGGGAAAATGCACTTTGAGCATTTTAGCCTGAGCCCCACATGATTAAACTGACTAAGAACCTCCTCCAGGTTCTGCAGATGTCCCAACCTGTAACCAAGATGTTGTCCTGGAAGACCATAGTGCATGGGACCAACTTCAGCATGCTTTCCATGTTCCTCTGAAATATCGCCACGGCCGATCGAATCCCAAACGGGCATCTGTTGTAAATGAGGAGACCTCTGTGCGTGTTGATGCAGGTGAGGCCTTTCGATGATCCCTCCAGCTCCTGTATCATGTAGGCCGAGGTCAAGTCCAGTTTCATGAAAACTTTCCCTCCCACCAGCGTCGCAAATAGGTCGTCTGCCTTCGGTAGCAGGTATTGATCCTGCAGTGAGAAACGATTGATAGTTACTTTGTAATCACCACAGATTCTGACGGGGTTGTCTCCCTTGAGGACTGGAACAATCGGACTGGCCCACTCGTTGAATTCGATCGGCGAAATGATGCCCTCTCGTTGCAGCCTGCCCAGTTCAATCTCCACCCTCTCATCATGTAAGGTACCGCTCTCGCCTTGTGATGGATGGGTCGCGCCCCCGGAATCAAATGGATCTGCACTTTTGCTCCTTGGAAATTCCCGATGCATGGTTCGAACAGTGAGGGGAACTTACTTAGGAGCTGGGCACATGAGGTGTCATCGACAGACGAAAGTGCTCGAATATTGTCCCAGTTCCAGTGTATCTTTCCCAGCCAGACAGCATGGGCCCATCACCCATTACCACCCAGAGTGGTAACTCGTGCACTGCTCCGTCGTAGGAGACCTTTACGGTAGCACTGCTGATTACGGGAATCAGTTCCTTTGTGTATGTTCTCAGTTTAGCACGAATGGGGGTCAGGTCTGGCCTTGAGGCTTTGCTGCACCATAATTTATCAAAAGTCTTTTTGCTCATTATGGACTGGCTTGCACCCGTGTCCAGCTCCATGGACACCGGGAGTCCATTTAATTCAATCTTCAGCATTATTGGAGGACACTTTGTGGTAAATGTGTGCACCCCATATACCTCTGCCTCCTCGGTCTGAGGCTCTGGTTCATCGTGATCCACCGTGGATCTGTCCTCCTCTGCAACATGGTGGTTTGCAGGATTAGCAGGGTTTGCAGCTCACCTGCACATACATTGGAGGTGTCCCATTGTTCCACAGCCTTTGCAAACGTATCGTTTGAAGCGGCATGAATGGAAACGATGATCACCCCCGCAGCGCCAACAAGGTGTTAATGGCCTTGCATTCATCACCCTTGATGGTGGATTCTGAGTCATCTGCGGACGTGCAGCTGCAGGCGTGTGGTCCTGCCCTGTACATTCCGATTCGAAAACAACGTTACTTTGTTCACAGTACTTGTAGCAGCACTTGTGTGCCGAGAAATTTGTTTGGTATTGTCACTGGTGACGATAAATGCCTGGGCTATCGCTATGGCTTTACTCAAGGTTGGGGTCTCTACAGTCAAAGGTTTGTGAAGTATTACTTCATGGCCAATGCCAGATACAAAGAAGTCCCTGAGCATGTGCTCCAAGTGTCCTTCAAATTTGCAATGTCCTGCAAGGCCCCTTAGCTCGGCGACGTAGCTCACCACTTCCTGGCTTTCAGACCTCTTGAACGTGTAGAACCAATACCTCGCCATCAGAACGCTTTCCTTCGGGTTTATATGCTCCCGGACCAGTGTGCACAAATCATCATTTGACTTCCCTGTGGGTTTCGCTGGAGCAATCAGATTTTTCATGGGGCCATACGTTGGTGCCCCGCAAATGGTGAGGAGGATCATCCTTCATTTGGCAGCGTTCGCTTCTTCTTCCAGCTCGTTGGCCACGAAGTATTGGTCGAGTCACTCCACGAAGGTTTCCCAATCATCTCCCTCCGAAAATTTCTCCAGGATGCCCACAGTTCTCTGCATTGTTGCGGTGGGGTTCGTCATTTGTATCTCGTCGCCAGTTGTTATGTCTTGAATAAAGATTCAGACTAGATACTGCAAGGTCAAAGTAAGGTGTGACTGTACTCCTTTATTACAGATCTCAGAGTGCCTCTCCAGCCTGTGATGCCTCCTTATATACAGGTGCTCCCAAGGGATTGTGGGATCCCTTGGGACTCCAGGGGATAAGCCCTCTGGTGGTTAGACATGATATTTACAGGTTTGCATACATAACACCATCCGAGCATCTCAGTTTAACGGGAGATTATCTTCTACTAAATTATCTCATTTAGTGTCAGTTGTGGCTCAGTGGGTAGCACTCTCGCCTCTGAGTCGGAAGATTGTGTGTTCAAGTCCCACTCCAGAGACTTGAGCATATAAATCTAGACTGACACTCCAGTGCAGTGTTGAGGGAGTGCTGCACTGTTGGAGGTGCTGTCTTTCGGATGAGACATTAAACAGAGTTCCCGTCTGCTCTCTCAGGTGGACATAAAAGAGCCATGGCACTATTTCGCAGGAGAGTTGGTGTCCTGGCCAATATTTATCCCTCAATCAGCATAATAAAATAGATTATCTGATCATGATCACAATGCTGTTTGTGGGAGCTTGGGGTGCGCAAATTGGCTGCCGCGATTCCCACATTACAACAGTGACTACACTCCAAATATACTTCATTGGCTGTAAAGCACTTTGAGACATCCGGTGGTCTTGAAGAGTGTTATATAAATGCAAGTCTTTCTTTCTTTCTTTCTTCTCATAGGAAATTTCAGTTTGTAAATAGAAAAATGTGCAATAATGGTCATTGATGCCAAAATGACGTCACGTTATCGATCAAGTCCACCATCAACATTTTGTGACCTGGAATTAGAATTGCAGTAAAATTATGACAATTGCATTGCAAAAGTTTTCATTAAAGATATTATATCATTATGCAAGTTTTTTCCCTCCCTCCATCTGTCAGCAATTAACTTGAATGAAGTTTTCGAAGCAGACTATACTTGGTTGTTCATGAACTTGAGTCTGCCGGAAAGCTCCTCAGTACGGAGACAGAACCCATTTTTGCCAATTTTTTCTCCTTCTTTCTCGGCGGTACTGATATCTGCTGAGATTCAGATCGACTGGCGATGGTCGCTCTTCAGTAGCTCACCCAAGTGCCCACCCTTCATTTGTGTGGCAAGACACTGATGTCAGCAGACGATTGTAACATTTCTAACGTCTACCTGGCTGAGGGCAGGCGACTCAGCACAGACTAGATATCAGACATGGGACCATTTGGTCTGCATGGCTTCATTTCACATTGCCTTTAGCAACTGAGCCACCGTGAGAGCTGACAGCTCTCCTTTAATCCATTTGCCCCCTTTTTTTCTTTCTGAATGATGACAGCCCAATTTTATAAAGTCAAAATTAAAAATGGTGTCATATTTTTTGATGCGCTTCTGTCTTCAGATGGTTAACTCTCACTGTCTCAAAATGCGTATTCCAACCATGATTTAGAAATGACAACATTAGCAGAGTAACAGTCTCATGCTTTCTAATTCTAACTGCTTGACCATGAAAAGTTAGGGTGCTTGTTGCAGATTTTACATATTATGAATAGCAGATGGTGATTATTTTCCAGTTATTTAATGTCCATTGGCAGATTGCTAACACATTGACAATACAAACGCTTGCAACTTTGTTCTCCGATACTTAGGTTAATAAAGGCTAAAACCAAACATTATTGCAGGAAATAATGTCATCGGCACTAAAAGTACTCATAAGGAATTATTTATCATTATTTATGAGCCTGTGACAACACTAACAATAAATATAGCCTATTATAATTATCCAGTCATAATGGGAACCCAAGTGCTCATTAAAACCAATAACATCCATACTTGATAACAAGGCTCCATACAGTTTCCTTGCTTGCACACATATGGAACAAATAAAGTTTCACTCTAAAGTGATAACAAGAAGAAATATACCACCACCACATCTCATTTGTTATTTCTTTGGCGTGATTTATTTCTAGTTTAGTTTTGGCGGTGCTGCTTTTGAAGTTTGGCAAGACCCTATGTGTGCCAGGGATTAAAATCTGTGTGTGTCTCACTCCTCCTTGCCAACATATATGTGTTAGTGAGTTGCCAGCTTAAGGTCAAAGATCACCTTTAAATACTGTTTCAACTCAGTGCTTTGTCAAATGTAGTGCCACCATTATTTCACTCCTTCTGTTTATCAAATATAAGCAACAGGTGATGTGTTTGCCCCAAAGCGACAGAGAGAGAAGTCAGGTGTTCTGGTCGCCATAATTTTATGTTGAATCCTCCTCTCTTGAAATGAATCTATCAATAGTCCCATGGTGATCATACTTTTGCATGAAGCTGCCTTTTCAGTCTATCTTAACACTTGAGCTGTCAGATTTCCTCCAAACTATTAAGACTGTATTTATTTACGCAGCAAAGAGCAATTCGATTATTTCAAAATAATGATACATCCTATTAAAAAGTAACATGAGAATATTAAAATATACAGCAATGAGAACATCAGGGCCAGATTTAGTTTGGATTGTGCCTCTGTTAGTGGCCCTTGGGGTGGTAATGGGCATTGAAATGCTTACCGCCCGAGCAGCCAGCTTCCAGCGCCCCGCCGGGAAATTTGGTGCCGGTTTTGTGGCGACACTGAGCAGTACCGCCCGGGAGCGTCGCGCCAGTGTGCAATGCCCCCAGTATCGTCCCGATCTCTCTTAGGGCACTACGAATCCCACTCTTTAGCAATGGATATTCAGTTGCTCACCCGGTCTAGCGCCCTATGATAAGTGTGGAATGCTTCCCTTATCGCTCTGCTCTGCTGTCAGGGTGCAGCTGCTGAATTTTGTGGCTGATGTCGCAAACCATTTCCCGGCACTAAATTTATCCACCGCCTGACATTATCGCCTCCAAAAACCCTCAACCGAACATCCAGCCCAAAAAATGTTCTTTGAATAAACATTAATTGAAGAGATTTCTGTATCAATCTAGTACTTCATCACAATTAACAGATTTGATGACATCTCTTAATTTCTTATGAAGTGCTGAGGCAAATAAGCTGAGTTACCTAGAACATATATTGCAGGGTTTGATCGCTCTTTGAAATTAAACTGTGATAGTGATGGGTTATAGCTACCGTCCTTGATTCCAGAGCAAATGAAACCATATAAAGCACAATAATTGGAAGAACAATGGTAAATAAGTGAGCTCTTAGCTAAAGCCTATTTATTCTCTTGTAGATTGCTTGAAGGATAGCAACATCATATATAGTATAATGTATTGATAAAAAGAAAATCTGTGTGATTGAGTAGACACTAGACTATTTCTTGGCATTAGTCTAGTTTTGTTGAAGAGAATTGTTCCTCCCAGTACTGCATGAATAATGGCAAAGTTACCCATCAGCTTCTCTTCAGCTGGACTGCCAGAGCACTATTATCCTGAAGTGGGAAATGTACTCCTAAGGATGTCATAGGACCTTTATTTGCATTTTAAATGGACTATGGCCCCGAACTTAGTGGACTCACCGCCTGCTACCACCCACTGCCGGCAAGTTTTCTGGGCGGTCTCCCCTCCGAGCGAGTTTGGTGGAGGCCTCCCACCAGCGGGGAGGGAAGACCGCTGGGAACCGTGCGTTGACGTCCGCTGGCATGCAACGCACATAAGTGTCCTCCCGCCTGCCGAGCTGCCAGTTTGGTCCTGGAGGGAGTTCGCTGCAGCAGGGAGGAAGGACTGCCACATGAAGGAAAGTCTAACCTCAACGGTAAGTAAGGAGACCTGCAAAAAAAGGTTAGTAAACTTCTTTTCTTTATTTTTTTTCCAGCGATTCAGGTGGATGGGGTCCCCTGAAGGTTTTCCAGTGGTTTATTTTCTATTTTTTTAAAGATTTAAAATTGATATGCTCCCCCCTCCCTGGGCCCGACTCAATCTTCGGCGGCACTTTGCCGAGGATTGCATTTACCGGCGAAATTGGGAGCTCCCGCCTGCTGCCGCCCAGATTCGGGCGTGAGTCATTTTTTTGCTGCCGGGTGGACTTTCCAGGACTTTTCCAGGAAACTCCTGCCCAAAGTACCGTCGGGTATCTCAGCGGTCCTTTGGGCGGCACTTGGGCGGAACGTAGTTTCCAACAAATTCGGAGCCATAGTGACTGACTCTGGTGAGCACTCCAGTTACCCAGCGGTAGGTCCGGGGGGGAAACTGTGGTGGCCACATCACCGACAGGAATGAGGCGGTAAGTCATTCCCCATTTTGGGGGTAACTACCGCCCTAGTTCTGCTGGGTGGGAGTAGTCAAAATCTACCCCTTTTTGTGGTGATTATTTCAATGTTCCTTCCAAACAATCTAGGCATCTGAAGCATCGCTTAAAATTCCCAATGAATATGTTTCATTTGTGTCTCATTGAATCTGCTTTCTTTTGGGATTTGATAGTTGTAAAGAGGTGTCAACAATCAGTGCTTGAGAGCAAGGGCTTTTCAGGAAACAGTTATTCAGTCAGTCTCCATATTCAAAAAGGGTATGTCATACAAGTCAACTTAATTTGAAGATCCAGGAAAATTGTCCATCATCTGAAGGAGCTTATGTTTGGTCTAGTGCATGACTTGCATCATCATGCTGATCTATTCCTTTCTGTTTATGTAGGTTATGGAATGTGTATCTCAATACCGATATCTCTATTTGTGTGCAATTTGCAACTCACAGAGAAAGCTATTAATCACATTGGGTTGTTTTACAGCTTTCAAAAATGGACGAGTATCCTTCTTCTAAAGAAGCTGAGCATCCATCAGCTTATGTATACAATTTGACATTGAGGGCTGCACAATGTCAATGTGATCCCTTTAAGAGCATAAGAACATAAGAAATAAGAGCAGGAGTAGGCCATAGAGCCCTTCGAGCCTGCTCCACCATTCAATAAGATCATGGCTGATCATCGACTTCAACTCCACTTTCCCAGCCGATCCCCATATCCCTTGATCCCCCAGACTCCAAAAATCTATCTATCTCAGCCGTGAATATATTCAGAGACTCAGCATCCACAGCCCTCAGGGGCAGAGAATTCCAGAGATTTACAACCCTCTGAGTGAAGAAATGTCTCCTCAACTCTGTCTTAAATGGCCTACCCTTATCCTGAGACTGTGCCTCCTAGTTCTAGACACTCCAGCCAGAGGAAACAACCTCCCAGCATCCACCCTGTCAATCCCCTTCAGAATGTTGTATGTTTCAATGAGATCACCTCTCATTCTTCTAAACTCCAGAGAGCATAGGCCCATTCTGCACAGTCTCCTTTGTGGAAGGAACCTGGAGCATATAAATTCACAACTCTATCACCCTGATGGCAATGGTAGTACTGTTACTACTGTATCAGGAATGATGATTCCAGAAATGATCAGCTGGTAGATGTTAGAGAAGGTACCTCGAAAGATGTCTCATGTATTTTGAATCACTCGCTAGAGTTTGGAATGTTCCTCAGACTGGAAGGATGGTAACATAATTTCAATTTTTTTAAAGTTGATAAAGTAGAACTATAGCCCGTTAGCTTGACTTCAGTAATAGGTAAGATGCTCGAAAGTATTACTAGGGATGCCCTATATTACTATTTAGACAAAGAGTACCTTATCAGGTTTGCCCATTACGGCTTCCAGAAAAGAAGATCATGTCTTACAAATTTGATTGCATATTATGAATAAGTCACCAGGTTAGTGGATGATGGTAACACAGTAAACATTGTCGACTAGGAATTTCAGAATGCCTTTGATAAGGTCATTCACAAGAGGATTCTCTACAGGATAGAATTAATGCTAATCTGCTGCAGTGGATTGAGAATTGGCTGAAAGTCTGCAGATAAAAAGATGTTGGAATAGATTTGGATATGCTTGGAGACCAGTTAGCAGTGGTGTCCCACAGGAATCACTCGTTACTATTTACATTAATGGCTTGGATGTATGTGTTGGGGTAATGATTCACAAGTTTACAGATGATACCAAGTTATGTGTGAGAGTTAGGACTGTAGAGGATGCTCAACTACTACAAGCAGATCTCGATATGTTGGGGGTATGGGCCCGTGTTTGGCAAATGTCAAAAAATGTTGTGTTATGTACGTGAGCAGGTTTAATGCTGAATATACTTACATCTTACAAAAAACAAAATTTAACCCAGTGGTGAAAGAAAATGAATCAGAGTTATAGTGCTTCACTCTCTTACCGGTTCATGACTAATGCCGTGAAGCTATAGTTAAAGCTATCAGGGTTCAAGATTGTGTTCGTAGGACAATTCATTACAAAACATAGCTTACCATTCTGTTCTTGTACAAGACCTTAGTTAGGCTTCAGTTATCACGCTGTGTCCAGTTTTAGTCTCCTCACATAATAGAGGATATTGAGGCTTTGGAAAAGGTGCAGAGGAGGGCCACAAGATTAATTCCCAGTTTAAAACTCCTTAGTTACCCAGATAGGCTTAGAGAGCTGGATCTGTGCACTTTAGAAAAGCAGAGACTTTGTGGCGATTTGATTGAGGTTTCATCATCATCATAGGCAGTCCCACGGAATCGAGGAAGACTTGCTTCCATTCTTGAAGTGAGTTCTTTGGTGGCTGAACATTCTTATACTAAACCAACAGACTCTGTCACAGTTGGGACAGACATTCGCTGAGGGAAGGGGTGTGTGGAACTGATTTACCACACGCTCCTTCCGCTCTCTGCACTTGACCTCTTCATGCTCTCGGCGTTGAGATTCGAAGACCTCAACGCCCTCCCGGGCGGTCTTCGGCCGGGGACTCCCAGGTGTCAGTGGTGATGTCGCACTTTACCAGAGAGGCTTTGAGGGTGTCCTTGTAATGTTTCCACTGCCCACCTTTGGCTCGTTTGCCATGAAGGAGCTCCACATAAAGCATTTGCTTCGGGAGTCTCGTGTCTGGCATGCGAACTATGTGGCCTGCCCAGCGAAGCTGATTGAGTGTGGTCAGTGCTTCAATACTGGAGATGTTAGCCTGGACGAGGACACTAATGTTGGTGTGCCTGTCCTCCCAGGGGATTTGTAGGATCTTGCGGAGACATCGTTGGTGATATATCTCCAGCGACTTGAGCTGTCTTCTGTACAGCGTTCATGCCTCTGATCCATACAGGAGGGCGGGTATTACTACAGCCCTGTAGACCATGAGCTTGGTGGTAGATTTGAGGGCCTGGTCTTTGAACGCTCTTTTTCTCAGGAGATCGAAGGCTGCACTGGCGCATTGGAGGTGGTGCTGAATCTCCGCATCAATGTCTGCTTTTGTTGACAAGAGGCTCCCGAGGTATGGGAAATGGTCCACGTTGTCGAGAGCCGCACGTGAATCTTGATGACTGGGGGGCAGTGCTGTGTGGCGAGGACAGGCTGGTGGAGCACCTTTGTGTTATGGATGTTAAACGTAAGGCCCATGCTTTCATATGCCTCGGTGAATACATCGACTATATCCTGGAGTTCAGCCTCAGAATGTGCGCAGACGCAGGCATCATCTGCGTACTTTAGTTCAACGACAGAGGTTGGGGTGAGCTTGGACCTGGCCTGGAGGCGGCATAGGTTAAACAGCTTTCCACTGATTCTGTAGTTTAGTTCCACTCCAGCGGGGAGCTTGCTGACTTTGAGGTGGAGCATGGCAGCGCGGAAGATTGAGAAGAGTGTTGGAACGATGATTCAGCCCTGTTTGACCCTGGTCCGGACATGGATTGGGTCTGTAATGGATCCGTTGGTAAGGATCATGGCTTGCATGTCATCGTGGAGCAGGCGAAAGATGTTGACAAACTTTTGAGGGCATCCGAAATGGAGGAGGATGCTCCATAGACCCTCACGGTTGACAGTGTCAAAGGCCTTTGTAAGATCAAAAAAGGGCATGTATAAGGGCTGGCGCTGCTCCCTGAATTTTTCCTGCAGCTGTCGCGCTGCAAAGATCATGTCCGTTGTGCCCAGTAGGGGATGAAATCCGCACCGTGACACTGGGAGGAGCTCCTCAACCACAGGGAGAAGACGGTTGAGGAGAACTCGAGTGACAACTTTCCCAGTGGCTGATAGCAGAGAGATTCCCCTGTAGTTGCCGCAGTCGGACTTGTCCCCTTTTTGAAAGATGGTCACGATCACTGCATCTCTGAGATCTCCCGGCATGCTCTCCTCCCTCCAGATGAGAGAGATGAGGTCATGGATTCGTGCCAGCAGTGCCGCTCCACCATACTTTAGCGATTCAGCAGGGATTCCTTCCGCACCTGTAGCCTTGTTATTCTTGAGCTGGTTTATGGCTTTGCCTACCACGTGCAACATTGGAGTTTCACTGAGGTGGTGGCGGGTCGAATGCTGCGGGATGGAGTCGAGAACACTCAAGTCAAAGGCAGAGTCTCGATTGAGGAGATCTTCGAAGTGCTCCTTCCAGCGGGCCCTGACAGCCTTGATGTCCTTGATGAGTGTTTCCCCGTTCTTGGCCAGGAGTGGGATGGGGCCTTGGGAGTTTGGACCGTAGGTGGCCTTGACTGTAATGAAGAATCCTCGTATATCATGGCTGTTGGCCAGTTGTTGTATCTTATGTGCTTTCTCCATCCACCACCTGTTCTTTAGGTCCCGGGTTTTTTGTTCGACCTCAACCTTGAGCCGTCTGTAATGTTGCTTTGCTGCTCCCGAGTTGAGTTGTTACCTGAGGCTCAGAAATGTTCTGCGCTTGCGATCTATTAGTTCATGGATCTCTTGATCATTTTCATCAAACCAGTCCTGGTGTTTTCTGGTTGAGTGACCAAGCGTCTCTTCACAGGCACTAGTTAGAGGCCTGGAGGGCAGACCAAGCGCTGTGGGCATTCAGCATCTCAGGGTCATCAACGCGCGCCAGATTGGCTGTGAGGCGCTGGCTGTATAGGGCTCTCTTAGCTGGATCTTTAAGTGCTCCCGCATTGACTTTTTTGTGGCACTGCTTCTGCTGTCCCCTCTGCTTTGTGGTTATGTTAATGTTGATGATGGATCGGATTAGGCGGTGGTCCATCCAGCAGTCGTCAGCTCTTGTCATGGCGCGGGTGATGCGCACATCCATGCGATCCCTGGTCCGGACGATGACATAGTCGAGCAGGGTGTTGCCACGATGCCTTATATTTGTCCCTCTGGCGGAATAGGTTGTTAGTGATGAGGAGTTCATGTTCCAGACATTTTGGCAGGCGTAAGGTACCGCTGGAGTTGGCTTTCCCTACCCCCTCTCTGCCAATCGCGCCTGCCCAGAGGGCTGTGTCTTTGCCGACCCTGGCATTAAAGTCACCTAGGAGGATCAATTTGTCGCTGTGGGGACGCAGGACAGGGATGTCTCGGGATTGGAATAAAAACCCTCTTTAGCCTGATCCATTGCATCGAGTGTAGGGGCGTATGCACTGATGACTGTGGCGCATTGGTTCCGGGATAGGGTGAGACGAAGAGTCATGAGTCATGAGGTAACACTGCTATGCCACTTTGAATGTACCCTTATACTGTACACACCTTACCGATACACCAGAGGGTGCTGCTGCTGGAGACCTAAGGGTTGCCTGCACACGGCAGGTAACCCATTATAAAAGGGAACTCACAGCTTGTTGTCGTCACTCAGGAGCTGCAAATAAAGGACTACAGGTCTACACACTTTAAGTATCATAACCTGCCTCATGGAGTCATTACTAAAGGTGCCTACATACACCACAACTGGCGACGGGAATACGAGGTCACGAACTACACGCTCAACATGTCTAACCTCAGCAACCTTCAGCAATTTACAGAGGGCGAAGATAGAGACGCTTTTGTGGGACGATTGGAACACTTCTTTATAGCCAACAACCTGGACGGGGATACACCGGCTACACTACCGAATAAACGCACGGCCATCCTGCTTCGCAGTTGTGGGCCCACCATCTACGGTCTCGTCAGGGACTTACTAGCTCCGGAGAAGACAACCACCAAGAGCTATGAGCAACTTGTAACAATCATACAGGAACAACTAAAACCGAAAGAAAGCATCCTCACAGCCAGGCACCGGTTCTACACTTACCGGCCAAGAAATTACTAAGTATGCTGCACACTTAAGACTAGCTGCACCGTGTGATTTTGGCGACCACCTTAATGCAACACTAAAGGACATATTTGTCATCGGAATTGGCCACAAAGGCCTCCTACACAAATTGCTCTCGGCTGACATCACGGTCACCCTGCAGAAAGCAATTCAAGTGAGTCAGGCCTACATGGTTTCGGCCATGACTCCAGGCGAATACTGACCCAGGTCTCTAAACCGGCGAGCGCAGTGCACCTCATGGATACTTCTAAAGGCAGAAATGCTGCCCCGAGTCCCACAACCCTGAGTCCGCCACATGGGGCAAACCGGATGGCCCCATGCTGGCACTGTGGAGGAAACCACAGGGCCCACCAGTGCCTCTACAAAGACTATGCACACAAAGGCTGCAAAGAGAAAGGGCACCTTCAGAGAATGTGCAGAAAAGGCTGTACTCACCACGTCTCTGATGAGTTGGCTGATCACCAGGGCTCCGACATAGATGAAGATGAAGCTGCAATTGTACGTTCCTGTCTGGCGTAAAAATAAAAAAGGGAAGGTGGCTCAACCGTGGCTATCTAGGGAAATCAGGGATAGTATTAAAGCCAAGGAAATGGCATACAAATTGGCCAGAAATAGCAGCGAACCTGGGGACTGGGAGAAATTTAGAACTCAGCAGAGGAGGACAAAGGGTTTGATTAGGGCAGGGAAAATGGAGTACGAGAAGAAGCTTGCAGGGAACATTAAGGCGGATTGCAAAAGTTTCTATAGGTATATAATGAGAAAAAGGTTAGTAAAGACAAACGTAGGTCCCCTGCAGTCAGAATCAGGGGAAGTCATAACGGGGAACAAAGAAATGGCAGACCAATTGAACAAGTACTTTGGTTCAGTATTCACGAAGGAGGACACAAACAACCTTCCGGATATAAAAGTGGTCAGAGGGTCTAGTAAGGAGGAGGAACTGAGGGAAATCTTTATTAGTCGGGAAATTGTGTTGGGGAAATTGATGGGATTGAAGGCCGATAAATCCCCAGGGCCTGATGGACTGCATCCCAGAGTACTTAAGGAGGTGGCCTTGGAAATAGCGGATGCATTGACAGTCATTTTCCAACATTCCATTGACTCTGGATCAGTTCCTATCGAGTGGAGGATAGCCAATGTAACCCCACTTTTTAAAAAAGGAGGGAGAGAGAAAGCAGGGAATTATAGACCAGTCAGCCTGACCTCAGTAGTGGGTAAAATGATGGAATCAATTATTAAGGATGTCATAGCAGCGCATTTGGAAAATGGTGACATGATAGGTCCAAGTCAGCATGGATTTGTGAAAGGGAGCTCATGCTTGACAAATCTTCTGGAATTTTTTGAGGATGTTTCCAATAAAGTGGACAAAGGAGTACCAGTTGATGTGGTATATTTGGACTTTCAGAAGGCTTTCGACAAGGTCCCACACAGGAGATTAATGTGCAAAGTTAAAGCACATGGGATTAGGGGTAGTGTGCTGACGTGGATTGAGAACTGGTTGTCAGACAGGAAGCAAAGAGTAGGAGTAAATGGGTACTTTTCGGAATGGCAGGCAGTGACTAGTGGGGTACCGCACGGTTCTGTGCTGGGGCCCCAGTTGTTTACATTGTACATTAATGATTTAGACGAGGGGATTAAATGTAGTATCTCCAAATTTGTGGATGACACTAAGTTGGGTGGCAGTGTGAGCTGCGAGGAGGATGCTATGAGGCTGCAGAGTGACTTGGATAGGTTAGGTGAGTGGGCAAATGCATGGCAGATGAAGTATAATGTGGATAAATGTGAGGTTATCCACTTTGGTGGTAAAAACAGAGAGACAGACTATTATCTGAATGGTGACAGATTAGGAAAAGGGAAGGTGCAACGAGACCTGGGTGTCATGGTACATCAGTCATTGAAGGTTGGCATGCAGGTACAGCAGGCGGTTAAGAAAGCAAATGGCATGTTGGCCTTCATAGCGAGGGGATTTGAATACAGGGGCAGGGAGGTGTTGCTATAGTTGTACAGGGCCTTGGTGAGGCCACACCTGGAGTATTGTGTACAGTTTTGGTCTCCTAACTTGAGGAAGGACATTCTTGCTATTGAGGGAGTGCAGCGAAGATTCACCAGACTGATTCCCGGGATGGTGGGACTGACCTATCAAGAAAGACTGGATCAACTGGGCTTGTATTCACTGGAGTTCAGAAGAGTGAGAGGGGACCTCATAGAAACGTTTAAAATTCTGACGGGTTTGGACAGGTTGGATGCAGGAAGAATGTTCCCAATGTTGGGGAAGTCCAGAACCAGAGGTCACAGTCTAAGGATAAGGGGTAAGCCATTTAGGACCGAGATAAGGAGAAACTTCTTCACCCAGAGAGTGGTGAACCTGTGGAATTCTCTACCACAGAAAGTAGTTGAGGCCAATTCACTAAATATATTCAAAAGGGAGTTAGATGAAGTCCTTACTACTCGGGGGATCAAGGGGTATGGCGTGAAAGTAGGAAGGGGGTACTGAAGTTGCATGTTCAGCCATGAACTCATTGAATGGCGGTGCAGGCTAGAAGGGCTGAATGGCCTGCTCCTGCACCTATTTTCTATGTTTCTATGTTTCTATGCTCAAACTCTGGAAGAAGAGTATGGAATCTTTTCCTGCTCCATCGGAAGTTTTCCGTGGATGATGGAAGTGGACATCGATGGGGTCCCGTCTCCATGTAAACGACACAGGGGCGAGCCAGTCTGTGATGAACCAAATGACCTTTGAAAAAATTTGGATGAATCCTGCCACTCGACCAAAACTGTCTCCTGTCCAGGCAAAGCTGCTCACCTACACCAAAGGTAAAATCCAAATCGTTGGCAGCGTGGATGTCCAGGTCTCCCAGGGAGGCGTGTTGAACAAACTCCTCCTGTGGATTGTAGCCGGTGACGGTCCTACGCTGCTGGGCAGGAATTGGATGAACCAGGTCCACATCAGGCGGCAGGTAACCCAGTATAAAAGGGAACTCACAGCTTGTTGTCGTCACTCAGGAGCTGCAAATAAAGTATCATACCCTGCCTTGTGGAGTCATTACTAAAGGTGCCTACATACACTACAGTTCTGGCCTGTTGCTGTTAGAGTTATCCATGAGGGTCCTGATGTTCCAGGTCCCGAACTTCATATTAACGAAGGGGAAGATGCCTATGCGTGAGTTCTTTTAACGTGGGGTGGCCGCTGCACACTCAGCTTAGCTGAGCAAGGTCTTGGTCCAGTCGCAAGGAGGTCCAAAATGACTGGAGACTAGGCACTGCTGTATAAGCCTAAATGCGAGATGTTGGCTGCATAATGAAGGGACTAGATATTTTTATGTGGATCAATTATTCTAACTGGATAGGTTAAGGAGGACCAGGGGTCATGTTGTGTAAGGGCAGAATGAGTTTGGATGTTAAGTGCTTTTTCAAAATTCTCATTCTTGTTTTCAAATCCCTCTATGGCCTCGCCCCTCCCTATCTTTGTAATCTCCTCCAGCCGCCCCCCCCCCCCCCAAGATGTCTGCGTTCCTCCAATTCTGCCCTCTTGAGCATCCCTGATTATAATCGCTCAACCATTTGTGACCTTGCCTTCTGTTGCCTAGGCCCCAAGCTCTGGAACTCCCTGCCTAATCCTCTCCACGTCTCTACCTTTCTTTCCTCCTTCAAGACGTTCCTTAAAACCTACCTCTTTGACCAAGCTTTTGGTCACCTGCTCTAATTTCTCCTTATGCGGCTCAGTGTCAATTTTTGTCATCACATCATACTCCTGTGAAGTACCTTGGGATGTTTCACTACATTAAAGTTGTTATATAAATACAAGTTGTTGTTCTTCTTCTTCATCTTTTCCCGGAGAATAGCGGACCTGTGCCTCAAAGGTGAGCCGGAAGTGGCGGAGATCACCTTGTACAAGAGTTATGTACCCTGTAATATAAATCAGGGTCAATGTGATCTCCTGGATTAGTTTCAATCACATAGGGTCCAAATTTCCCCAACCCTCCCGAGATGTGCTGACTTTGTGCACTCAAAACGGCGCCAAATAACTTACTAACAATTCTGGCCACTCTGCTGTGTGTCCCTGATCCTGGCGCGGTGTTTTGCGTGGAGTGGGGGGCGGAGCTACAACCCTGCACGGAAAACAGTGCCGGCAGCTGTCCGCATGCGCAGTAGATTTTGCACATGCGCAGTAGCTCCTCCCATTATGATGATGATGCCTGCAGCGTGGGACCCAACGCGTCCCGCCCCTATTCCGGGTCAAGTGGCCTGCCGCACAGGCCGGCCGCTGCCTTCCTGCACTGAGGGCTACAAGAAACAGGTTGGTGGGGGAAGTTTTGATCGGAGCGGGGGGTTGGAGGGGGGGGGGGAGGAGAAAGAATCTTCAAAGATTTTCCAGTGCTTTAATATCTAGCTATCTTTAGTAAAAATTCTCTATCTGCAGTATCTTACAGCTCACCCACTACTGCATAGAATTCTAAAATATTACTAATTATCAGTCACACTATGCAATGCAGAACACCAAAATTTAAGTTTACATTTTGACATGCTTTTTTTTGTTAAGTCTAACGTTTTAAATTTCTAAACCTAGTCAGGGCATTTCTTTGGTGCTGCCGAAGTCAAAATCCAATGTGGTTTGATGCCACACACGAATCCATGAGGCGAGAGCGTTGGTGCTCTTGATCTATTATTTAGAAAGAAAACCCTCCCCTTGCTTAAGTGGTCCCCTATCCTTCAGCCTTCATTACAAGATCATTTTTATTCTTGTAAAAGCCCCATACTCAAAAGTTTAATCAGGCTGATAGCACCTATACCCTGTCTAGTCTCGCTGCTTGGGATTTTTAAAAAAACTAGCATTCCTATCATAACACTGTCATTTGGAGGCTACATGCGCTGATTTCTTAACTATTCGCAAGGGTTTTCTGTGCGGGTCACAAGTGGCCACATACTCTGGCCTAAGTTAGTTTGGAGCAACTATTAGCTGTCTAAAGTGGCTTAAATGGCCAAAACAGGTGTAGGTGGCTGGTAACAACCCCTTTTGAAAAAAAAACAAAACTAAAGAAAATCCTAACTAACTCACTTACACTGGCACAAATTAAATGTGCAGAATGGGGATTTTTAAGATTCTCTAGAAAAATCAAGTTGCTCCATGGTCCTGGCCAAATTTGGGCCCAATAAGTGGACAATTTTTCCCCCGCTAATTGGCCTGGGCTTTTAGTTGGTTTTCCATGTCTCCCAGGAGATTGCATGGCTCCTGGTGGGTGGGGAGTGTCTGTATCATGATACATAAGGCATCAAAAATATAGGGAATAGGCTAGATGGACCATCCATTATTTTTGTATGTCCGTATGCAAAATCTGAATAACTGCAGATCAAATCAAGGCCTAGAAATTTTTTCTGTGATAGTTTGTGGGCCAAGGTGTACAAAAAAAATTATTTATATGGTAACACCAGGCACTATTTTGCATCTCTGAATAAATATTAGTTACATGAAATAGTGTTTAACAGATGTGAGTCACCAAAGGTGCCATTCTTCATGTGTAGCAAGCCCAGCCAATGAGTATTGACAGGCTATTGTGGAGTATATCACAGCTAACCCCTTTTCCTCTTCTCAGTTGACTTCAGAAGTTTTTTTTTATATTTGTTCTCAGGATGCAGGTGGTGCTGCCAAGGCCAGTATTTATTGCCCATCCCTAATTGACTTGTGAAGGTGGCGATGGGCCATCGTCTTGAACCGCTGCAGTCCTTGTGTTGGGGGTGCTTCCATGATATTGTTAGGCAGGGAACAGAACACTGATCCAGTGACAATGAAGATATTAGGTCCAACTCATAATGGTGTGTGTCTTGGTGGGGAACGTGTTACCTGTCACTTGTTAGCCCAAGCCTGAAAAGTGTTCCGACGATGGTGCTCCTCATTTCCTTGTTGGTGATAGAGGTTGCAGGGATGTGAAGTATTGTTGAAGTGCTGCACTACATCCTGTAGATAATATGTACTGCAACTACAATACACCGGTGAACGAGGGGATGGATATTGAGTTAATGGCAAGGATGCTGATCAATCAACTGCTTTGTCCTGGATGGTTTCGAGCATCATGAATATTGTTGCAGCTGCAACTACCTATGCAAATAGAAAGTGCTTCATGCCCCTTCTGATTTATAGATGGTGGAGAGTCACTGAGGGGTCAACAGGTGAGCCACTCAACAAAGTACCCAACCTCTGTCTTGCTCTTCCAGCACAGTGTTGATATGGCTGGTCCAGATAAACTTCTGGTTAACCGTCCCCCCTGACTTCTCCCCCATATATTAATGGTGGGAGATTCAGCAATGGTACTGATGAAGATCAGTGGGAGATGGTTGGACCATTCCTTGTTGATGCTGGTCACTGCCTGGCATTTATATGACACAAACGTTACCTGCCATTTAAGCACAAGCCTGGATGATGTCCAGGTCCTGCTGTGGGCTGCTCAGAGCAGCTATGATTGGAACTGATTTGGGGAAGGCAGAGAGGATGATCATTTGCTGGGATAGATTTGTCCTGCGTTTTGTGGGTAAGATGTACCTGGGCAACTTTCCACATTATTGGGTAGATGCCAGTCTCAGAGCACCGTCTTTACAAATCTTGTTTTGTAATTTTTGTGCATGTATTTCTGGGGTAAGAGAAGAGTGAGCAAAGCCATGTGGTGCAATGACTTCATACCAAAGAGCATTTTGAAGCAATTTGCATCACTTCTTATGGAAAAAGATTTTGATCTACAAATACAACATTATCTAGTACACGTATATAAAGTATGAAACGTAGGAATTGTTAAACGCTAGAAGACCAAACTCCATTTTGTTTGCCTTCTGCCGCCCTGGTAGTTGCATGATACAACAAAAATGTTGACTAATCATAACTATATTGCTATTGAATAAGATAATAAGCAGAGTTCTCTATATTAGCTGTAGGTGACTGCCTAATGTGTGATTTTGTTTCTTTTAGATAATGAAGCTGAGTCATAAATCAAACACCCGGCAACACAAAGTGCCACGATTAAAATGTACTAACTCGGATCCTGTCTGCTGCCATACAAGGTCATACTGCCAAAAAGGAACATGGTCCTTCTAGCCAGATAAATCAACTCACAAATCAGATTATTGTGGAATTCAAGCTTCACAGAAGGGAACTTGACACTTAGCAAACACTGCACCGAAAGTCGGAATAGTAGGATGTTAATTCAAATCCACCAGAGAGATTTGCAATACATGGGAAAATAATATGTGAGACCTGCTGACGTCTGTTGTCTTTTCGCCCACATTTATTTCAACAGCTTTGAGAGGTTTTTTTCCTCTGAGTTATGATAGATGTTGCCACCCACCTTACTTCTTCCTGCTAGTGCTTCATACAAAACATCTTTGTTATTTCATATAATCAGATTCAGAGGCCCTGTTACAGCTGCGTCTTTAAGAACATTCTAACAGCGTGGATCCTGCACTTCCCAGGCTTCCAGGAACTAAAAATAACCACATGAAAATCTCTGTGAACTGTCCGAGGAGCAGACACATTTGATCCTAACAAAACAGTGGAGCACAGTATTTCCTCCATCAAAGCGTGTGATTTCAGGAGTGCAGTTGTGACTTTTTGTAATAATCTTGAAGGGAATCAGTATTTATTTCAGGGAAGACTCAGAAGTATTCCAAAAACAAGTGTCTTTTGGATCCACATGCCTTTTAACTCCCAAATACAATAGCCCTTTCACACATCTGCAGTAGCTTGCCAAGATTTCGACACTAGTGCTGTCGCTCATTCTTTCTTTTGGTTTGCTACTTCACATCTGCAGTACAGGGTCAACTACCAAGGCCCAAGATCTTACTTACACAAACTCTAACCCAATTTATTCTTCCAGTCATCGTTCTCTCCTGCTTCTAGCTCTAGTGGTTGGCATTGACTTTGCTAAAGCTACTGTGAAGATACTTGGTGCCCTACAGCTTAAATATTATCATTTCAGTTTCATCCTATTCATCCATTTGATATGTTGTACATTCCAGTCACTTTTGCCAGCCGGCTGCTGTTAACTCTACTTGGTGAAGCAACTGCTCTATTTTTTTGAAAGGCCCGTTTCGATCTCAGCCATCTTACCGTATTTCTCCTGCGCAGAATTTTGACCTGTACAGTACCAAAAATCAATAAAATATCAACCTTATATCAAGTAAGTTTTGTAGACTAACAATTTGCAAAGGATCTGTCATGTAGAACAGTTCAGGCTGAATTCTATGGGTTAACTACATTTGAACTGGCTAATCAGTGTATGGAGAATGATCTGTGGAAGTTTAAACAGCACATCTTTAGTGAGCTGTGAGGGTTAACGCATGCATTTAGAGTAAGATGCAGGAATGATGCGGCAGAGTTGAATCTACCCTGAAGAAGCACTTTCCAAATTTTTGTGCAGACGAAACAAAGAGTTTTGTAGAAGGAGTTCCATTCGATGGAAAGCGCAGTACATGCAAAGGCTGTGTGACCTGATAGCGCTTTCAAAGCTGTCTCCAATACAGCTGCAGAACTGCATCTGATTCACAGTGGAATAATTCATGTAGATTTTACGGAATTTTTACTCTGACCCCTTCTGAGTAGAAAGTTATCTCTGGAGACATGTTTTAGAATAATGGGGAATTAGTAATCAGCCTTATGTAAATATATAATGTCTCATGTTTTCTCCACAATGTGGATATGTGGAATAGATACCTGCAAAAAAACAGTTAATTGATAGATTTTAGAAGAAACTGGCTCAAAAGCTCTTGAAAAAGGTTTGAGGTTCACAAGTTGTATTAATAATGGATGTCTGATTCACATAGGTATTACGAAGGATAAAGGTAGTGGTGAGGAAGGTAGACACATAATTGAGATATTTATGTACAACTAATTTAATTGTATTTGTGCACAAACAATTCAAATTATCCAGTAACTTAAATTAAGCAACTTAATGAAAATAACTACCTTTTTTCTGCTCACAAACATTTCCATAAACCAACTGCCCCCAGCAAGTATTGTGTTTATGCAATGCATATGCAGTAATTTATGTATCTTTAAAGAAGTTTCAAATCCCATTTTTGTCCAGTTATCCTTCTGATTTAGAATGATACACATTGTGAAGTCAAGTAATGTGATCCAAGAAAGAGGAAGGAATCAATAGTACCATCAAATTAGTTTT
The DNA here is from genome assembly GCF_044704955.1 of Pristiophorus japonicus. NCBI lineage: Eukaryota > Metazoa > Chordata > Chondrichthyes > Pristiophoridae > Pristiophorus > Pristiophorus japonicus. The sequence goes on along the minus strand of NC_091983.1, from coordinate 176,481,140 downwards.
GAAGCTTGTGTTTGGAAGATAAGTATAGCCTTTTTCTGTTCCTATCATATTATTTGACGGGTCAGTTCACAGACTTATCATGTATGGATTATGGGTGTAACATTGTTTTTTTTTATTCTAGTCAGTAAAAATAATGGCATTTCAGTTGATGCCTTAAGATTCCCAATGCAAGTGTTTCATTTGTGCTTCACCTGGCCCCACAAAGAAATGTATTTTATTTATCTTGGGGGCCTTCACTGCCTTCAGAGCAGGTGTCACTGGGCAAGCCGGCTGCAGTTCAGGATGGGGTTAAAATGCCATTGGGGTCTCACTGATGTCATAGGGCCTCGATTAGCATTTATGTTCGAGGCTCCTGCCTAAGTCCGTCATCTGCTGATAAACCAGAACAGTTAAAATCAGACTTTGGCGAGAAGGAGCGGGAAATGTAGTCGCTCAGTTTTACTTGCTTGCCCGGTTCATTCCCGCCGAGCAGGGAGCGTTAAAATTGTCACTCAAGAGGCTATTCTTCAAGCGGGAGTCTGGATAGCAATTGTTAGCATGTTATTTCATCTTGAAGGACATCATGGCCCAGCCTGATTCTGTCCTTATCCAATGTCCACTTTCCAGCAGTCATGACTGGATTGCAATCAGAAAAGGTAAATAAAACTATATCTGGAATATAACCCTTTCTTGCTGCAGAATACATTCTTCTGAAAACAACAGATTAAACAGAATATGAAAGCACTCTTTAAAATTCAATTGCTTAATCTCCAGCACAGTTAGATTACTTTCCTTGCAGTGAGCTACTTAGAAATGATTTCCTAAATCATGCTGTATGCATAGTGATAACGAGAGAGTTCACTCTGTGCTGGCAAACAATTGCATGAATTTAGGTTATGGACAGTCAAACCCAATGATACATGGCTTGAAATACAAGAGGGGTCAAAATACTTAAACAAAAATAAAGGAACTAGCTGGGTTTAATATGCTCACTTCATAAGAACATAAGAATTAGGAACAGGAGTAGGCCATCTAGCCCCTCAAGCCTGCCCCGCCATTCAACAAGATCATGGTTGATCTGGTCGTGGACTCAGCTCCACTTACCCGCCCTCTCCCCGTAACCCTTAATTCCCTTATTGCTTAAAAATCTATCTATCTTTGACTTGAAAACATTCAATGAGCTAGCCTCAACTGCTTCCTTGGGCAGAGAATTCCACAGATTCACAACCCTCTGGGAGAAGAAATTTTTTCTCAACTCGGTTTTAAATTGGCTCCTCCGTATTTTGAGGCTGTGCCCCCTAGTTCTAGTCTCCCCCACCAATGGAAACAACCTCTCTGCCTCTATCTTGTCTATCCCTTTCATGATTTTAAATGTTTCTATAAGATCACCCCTCATCCTTCTGAACTCCAAGGAGTAAAGACCCAGTCTACTCAATCTATCATCATAAGGTAACCCCCTCATTTCTGGAATCAGCCGAGTGAATCGTCTCTGTACCCCTTCCAAAGCTAGTATATCCTTCCTTAAGTAAGGTGACCAAAACTGCACGCAGTACTCCAGGTGCGGCCTTACCAATACCTTATATAGTTGCAGCAAGACCTCCCTGCTTTTGTACTCCATCCCTTTTGCAATGAAGGCCAATATTCCATTTGCCTTCCTGATTACCTGCTGCACCTGCAAACTAACCTTTTGGGATTCATGAACAAGGACCCCCAGGTCCCTTTGCACCACAGCATGTTGTAATTTCTCCCCATTCAAATAATATTCCCTTTTACCGTTTTTTTTCCCAAGGTGGATGACCTCAAAGGACCCATTTATCCCGACTCTCTGCTTTCTGTTCGCCAGCCAATTCTCTATCCATGCTAATACATTTCCTCTGACTCCGCGTACCTTTATCTTCTGTAGTAACCTTTTGTGTGGCACCTTATCGAATGCCTTTTGGAAATCTAAATACACCACATCCATCGGTACATCTCTATCCACCATGCTCGTTATATCCTCAAAGAATTCCAGTAAGTTAGTTAAACATGATTTCCCTTTCATGAATCGATGCTGCATCTGCTTGATTGCACTATTCCTATCCAGATGTCCCGCTATTTCTTCCTTAATGATAGTCTCAAGCATTTTCCCCACCACAGATGTTAAACTAACCGGCCTTTTGCCTGCCCCCTTTTTTTAAAAACAGAGGCGTTACATTAGCTGCTCTCCAATCCGCTGGTACCTCCCCAGAGTCCAGAGAATTTTGGTAGATTATAACGAGTGCATCTGTTATAACTTCAGCCATCTCTTTTAATACCCTGGGATGTATTTCATCAGGACCAGGGGACTTGTCTACCTTCAGTCCCATTAGCCTGTCCAGCACTACTCCCCTAGTGATAGTGATTGTCTCAAGGTCTTCCCTTCCCACATTCCTGTGGCCTGCAAATTTTGGCATTGTTTTTGTGTCTTCCACTGTGAAGACGGAAGCAAAATCATTGTTTAAGGTCTCAGCCATTTCCACATTTCCCATTATTAAATCTCCCTTCTCATCTTCTAAGGGACCAACATTTACTTTAGTCACTCTCTTTCGTTTTATATATCGGTAAAAGCTTTTACTATCCGTTTTTATGTTTTGCGCCAGTTTACTTTCGTAATCTATCTTTCCTTTCTTTATTGCTTTCTTAGTCATTCTTTGCTGTCGTTTAAAATTTTCCCAGTCTTCTAGTTTCCCACTAACCTTGGCCACCTTATACGCATTGGTTTTTAATTTGATACTCTCCTTTATTTCCTTGGTTATCCACGGCTGGTTATCACTTCTCTTGCCGCCCTTCTTTTTCACTGGAATATATTTTTTTTGCGCACTATGAAAGAGCTCCTTAAAAGTCCTCCACTGTTCCTCAATTGTGCCACCGTTTAGTCCTTGTTTCCAGTCTACTTTAGCCAACTCTGCCCTCATCCCACTGTAGTCCCCTTTGTTTAAGCATAGTACCCTCGTTTCTGATACAACTTCCTCATCCTCAATCTGTATTACAAATTCAACCATATTGTGATCACTCATTCCGAGAGGATCTTTTACAAGGAGATCGTTTATTTTTCCTGTCTCATTACACAGGACCAGATCCAAGATGGCTTGTTCCCTTGTAGGCTCTGTTACATACTGTTCTAAGAAACAGTCCCATATGCATTCTATGAATTCTTCCTCCAGGCTACCCCCTGCGATTTGATTTGACCAGTCGATATGTAGGTTAATATCCCCCATGACTACTGTCGTTCCTTTTTCACATGCCTCCATTATTCCCTTGATTATTGCCCGCCCCACCGTGAAGTTATTATTTGGGGGCCTATAAACTACGCCAACCAGTGACTTTTTCCCCTTACTATCTCTAATCTCCACCCACAATGATCAACATTTTGTTCATTGGAGCCAATATCATCCCTCACAACTGCCCTGATATCATCCTTTATTAACAGAGCTACCCCACCTCCTTTCCCTTCTTGCCTATCTTTCTGAATCGTCAGATACCCCTGTATGTTTAATTCCCAGTCTTGGCCACCTTGCAACCATGTTTCTGTAATACTTCCTAGCATTACTGCCATGGTTTACCTGAAACTCTTATGTCTCCTAAGTACAGATGTTTGAATCAAAAAAAGACTATTTGAGCTACCAATCTTGCTCCCTCTAATGACCATGTATAATTTGCTCTATCAGTGATTATATTCAACTTATTTAATTTCCTACAAGCTTTCTCCCCATTCCTCGAAGGTAATTAATAAAAACTTTACAGTATCTAACTTTACAACCTTCATTATTTAACACTTATTCTTCACATTTTCACGGTCCCAGCAACTCAGGAACCATTGTGTTCCACCTCTATCTGTACTCATTCATATAACCTTTGATTTGGCCCATAACCAGATATTTATCCAACTCTCTCTTAAATGTATTAATCAATACAGTATTAACTGCTTTTGCTAGGAATCTTTTCCACATAGCCACAAGTTCTAATATTTAATCTTGATCATGACACATGCTAACTTTAAACTTGTGTCATGTCGTTTGTTGTTTACACTCCAAGTTGCTACTTCAGGCTTTATATTATTTAGGTCCTTTAAAGACCTGGGTCATACTCCCACTCCTAGCTTTTCACAAATGAAAAAGGTTCAACTCTGAGTAGGTCTTCATAATTATGAATCCTAAATCAGCCTGGTTATTGTCTCAAAAACCCTTTCCAAAATATCAATATCCTTATAAGATGTAAAAATATGAAAATTCCGAAATGTCTTTAAAATGGCCTGTCATGCTTGATGGACTCTTTATACCCAAACACGGTCGATACAAACAATCCTTTTCTGGCCATCTTACTGTTTGTTCATACTCTTGCACAGTTGCAATTTGCACTGTATGATAACTTCTGCTTGCTTTCCTTAGGTAATGCCATATGGGAGGGGAAGGAATCCATGTTTCAGTGCAGTCCGTTGTGTTCACATCTCCATTAATCAATCCATGCTGAACAGTCTGGAAAAAAAACAGGAATTTAACTAGGCAGAGGTGACAAATAGCTTTACCCTAGTGTGGTTCCTAAACACAGCATAAATCATTTACACTTGCCCGGGAACTTGTGATAACCAAAATCAGTGACTCTAAAAGCACCTTTCAGGAAAAAAAGACTAGACATATGAATTGTTGAACAGTGATGATTGCTTTAGTAGTACTGTTTTGGGGCCAGCCTGTGATACTGTGAGAATTTAAACAACCCAGTTTAAAGGTTAAAAATGTTTGACTTTCACATAGTGGCATTGTTCCAGCTTTATAACCCACACTGTGAGGAACATGAAAAGCTGACCAGTTTCTTGGTAAGATAAGCAGATAAAAGATTCAGTTTCAAAACTGAACTCACAAATATGTGAAAGCAGAGACAATGACAATAAATATCTATATGTCCTGTATGTGATAGTGTTTACACATAAGGTTCACAGCTTAGTATTCACTGAAGAGCAAACAAATACAGCCAGTCTGAGCATTTAGCTTTACATTTCATTTGTTGGAGAAGAATTATGAACAAATTTACAAATGGATTAGAAATGTACATGCCGCTCCATAAGAGTGCAGAAAATGTGAGCATTTTTGTGAATGGTATGTTGGTTCCTTTGCCACAAGGTGATGTCCACTTTCTCTCAGCATTACTGTTAATCATGTCGTGTCTACTATTTCTCAGTCACAAATATTTAGCATTCTATGTATCTTCATTCCTCTATGTGCAGTGCAGTAGTAGTCAAACTTAACCATGGCTTGTAGCCTTCTGGTTATTTTGAAATGTACTGTTCCATGTGTCTCTGGATCTCCATCTACACCCCACCAAATGAAATGCTAAAGAAAACAGGAAGAAAAAGATTATGGCAATCGGTTAGTGGGTAAACCTGGTCTAAAGGATGTTCTAGCTTGAGGAGAGCCAGACAATTAGAGCTGTTTTAAAAGGAGTATATTTTACATCAAGGGAGATGTACCTATTTGCAGAAAATTCTGTCTACATGACTTCCTCAACAGAATAGGAAAATCTAAACAATTAGTTACTGTTCACAAGTTCAGCAAATTTCACAGATATGATTTACATCATCCACTTTGGCAGAGAAGGCAATCATTCTGAAGGTCCAACTGCTTGACAGTCTAACTGAATGGGGCACAAATATACTGTTGCAAAAACTAGAAGGTGCAACTTACTTGACAGAAAATACGGTAAGTCTTTGCAGTCAATAGCATTTGGCAAGAGAGGCCAAATGCTAAATACTACAAATTTATTTTGACACATTGAAATCCACATTTTGCAGTAGTGATCTTTGCAATTAGTGCATATGGTAGAGGATAGTTGAGGATATTTCACATTTATTGTTATTGCTTTATCTTTTCAAATCTGTATGTAAACTGAAAGCATGTACAAGTCATAATATGTTTGATAAATAGATTTTCAAAGCTATATATGACAAGTGTGAATTTCCACAGAGGCTCATCTTCCACCTGGAAACCACAGAAAAGTGGCACAAACTGCATTTTTTACATTTTTCAAAGTTTGGGGGCTCTTCTGCCAAGGTTATGCTAGGCGAGCAGAAGCAGCCCCTTGGAAATTCACTCCCAACGTGACTAGGCAACTGAGTGGACAGTAAGTTAAACAATGGTCTTTCATTTCTAGGACTTGCAATCAGCTCAGACTGATGCCAAGATTTACAATCTTATGCCTGATGATTGTAAAAGTCCCATGAAAAATAAGTTTGGGCAGGCCAAGGCACTGGCCTCACCAGCTCCCACAGCAAGAGCTGTCAGCTATAAGAGTATAGAACTGGGTTAGCTGCTAGGAGATACTTCTTTTCCCAGAGCTGGCGACCTCTAAAATAAGTTGCTGGCACAGGCAGTGAGTGCAGATTTGTTGCAAGCATTTAATAGAGAGCTGGATGAATTCCTGAGAGTGGCCAACATAGCAATATAGGTAACATAAGAACATAAGAATTAGGAACAGGAGTAGACCATCTAGCCCCTCGAGCCTGCTCCGCCATTCAACAAGATCATGGCTGATCTGGCCGTGGACTCAGCTCCACTTACCCGCCCGCTCCCCGTAACCCTTAATTCCCTTATTGGTTAAAAATCTCTCTATCTGTGAGTTGAATATATTCAATGAACTAGCCTCAACTGCTTCCTTGGGCAGAGAATTCCACAGATTTACAACCTTCTGGGAGAAGAAATTCCTTCTCAACTCGGTTTTAAATTGGCTCCCCCGTATTTTGAGGCTGTGCCCCCTAGTTCTAGTCTCTCCGACCAGTGGAAACAACCTCTCTGCCTCTATCTTGTCTATCCCTTTCATTATTTTAAATGTTTCTATAAGATCACCCCTCATCCTTCTGAACTCCAACGAGTAAAGATCCAGTCTATCATCATAAGGTAACCCCCTCATCTCCAGAATCAGCCTAGTGAATTGCCTCTGTACCCCCTCCAAAGCTAGTATATCCTTCCTTAAGTAAGGTGACCAAAACTGCACGCAGTACTCCAGGTGTGGCCTCACCAATACCCTATACAGTTGCAGCAGTACCTCCCTGCTTTTGTACTCCATCCCTCTCGCAATAAAGGCCAACATTCCATTCGCCTTCCTGATTACCTGCTGCACCTGCAAACTAACTTTTTGAGATTCATGCATCCCCAGGTCCCTCTGCACCGCAGCATGTTGTAATTTCTCCCCATTCAAATAATATTCCCTTTTACTGTTTTTTTTTCTAAGGTGGATGACCTCACATTTTCCGACATTGTATTCCATCTGCCAAACCTTAGCCCATTCGCTTAACCTATCTAAATCTCTTTGCAGCCTCTCTGTGTCCTCTGCACAACCAGCTTTCCCACTAATCTTTGTGTCATCTGTAAATTTTGTTACACTACACTCTGTCCCCTCTTCCAGGTCATCTATGTATATTGTAAACAGTTGTGGTCCCAGCACCGATCCCTGTGGCACACCACTAACCACCGATTTCCAACCCATTTATCCCAACTCTCTGCTTTCTGTTAGCCAGCCAATTCTCGATCCATGCTAATATATTTCCTCTGACTCCGCGTACCTTTATCTTCTGCAGTAACCTTTTGTGTGGCACCTTATCGAATGCCTTTTGGAAATCTAAATACACCACATCCATCGGTACACCTCTATCCACCATGCTCGTTATATGGAGTTATAAGTTATTGGGAGTTGTGTCACACTATCCTTTTGTTGGGAGACTGAATAATGAATTGTATTACCACACTATCATTTCATCTGAGATCGTATCAAGTCAGACTGATGAAATGAGAAATCTCCTCTGTCTCTATTGGCTGTAAGGCTCCTTGGTGCTGTTTGGGAAGACTCAATATGATTGAATCCCCACAGCAAAAGAAATGACCCACAAACCAGCACAAACTGGCACAAAAGGCTATAAAGTACTGTTGATGATATCAACAGAGGAGTGCTTAATCCGTCTGTATGACGATCTTCTGTCCACTATTTTAATAATGGCGTTAACCCACCTAAAATAGCATACAGAGGAATGTCATTGAATAATGCTAACAGCAATACCAGCCTTGAATTGGTAATCTCCCTCAGAGGCGTCATAAGACTAGCTGGTACACAAAGTGAAAACAAACCACAACAGTCAGAGGCATATGTCTAGGTCTGGGGTAACCCTTGGAGCACCGGCATCTCCAGTGCAGCATATTCTGTAGTCTCTGGACTGATCATTTTTTTAAGATTTCATCACAGCACTTCTGCATTCAAGAATTATTTAGTCATAAAGCTGAGATATTAGGAATAACTACAACTGTAATATTGATAATTGATGTGTAACATATCTAGTGCAAAAGAACTTAACAATACCAAACTTTTATCCATTCTCTTTTGCTCTCTATCATCTTTATTTTCTCTTTTCTCTATTTGCCTCGGGCACCACTATCTAGGAGTTTCATGACTGAGGCCATATATTATTGAAACTTAAGAGTCAGACCGGAACTCAGGAGGAAGGAGGGACCGGGAGAGATCGCGGGACATAGAAACATAGAAAATAGGTGCAGGAGTAGGCCATTCGGCCCTTCGAGCCTGCACCGCCATTCAATATGATCATGGCTGATCATGCAACTTCAGTACCCCATCCCTGCCTTCTCTCCATACCCCCTGATCCCTTTAGCCATAAGGGCCACATCTAACTCCCTTTTGAATATGTCCAACGAGCTGGACTCCACAACTTTCTGTGCAGAGAATTCCACAGGTTCACAACTCTCTGGGTGAAAAAGTTTCTCCTCATCTCGGTCCTAAATGGTTTACCTCTTATCTTTAGACTGTGACCCCTGGTTCTGGACTTCCCCAACATCGGGAACATTCTTCCTGCATCTAACCTGTCCAGTTGCATTAGAATTTTAAAAGTTTCTATGTAATCACCTCTCATTCTTCTAAATCCCAGTGAGTATAAGCCGAGTCGATCCAGTCTTTCCTCATGTGTCAGTCCTGCCATCCTGGGAATCAGTGTGGTGAACCTTCGCTGCACTCCCTCAATAGCAAACACATCCTTCCTCAGATTAGGAGACCAAACTGTACACAATATTCAAGGTGTGGCCTCACCAAGGCCCTGTACAACTGTAGTAAGACCTCCCTGCTCCTTTACGCAAATCCCCTTGCTATGAAGGCCAGCATGCCATTTTTTTTCTTTACTGCCTGCTGTACCTGCATGCCTACCTTCAATGATCATGACACCCAGGTCTCGTTGCACCTCCCCTTTTCCTAATCTGTCACCATTCAGATAATAATGTGCCTTCCTGTTTTTGCCACCAAAGTGGATAACCTCATACTTATCCACATTATACTGCATCTGCCATGATTTGCCCATTCACCTAGCCTGTCCAAGTCCCCCTGCAGCCTCCTAGCATCCTCCTTGCAGCTCGCACTGCCACCCAGCTTAGTGTCAGCTTAGGGACAGAAGGGAGGGGGGGGGGGTGGCCGATCGCAGTGGATGATTTGTTCGAGGGCTTGGGAAAAGTAATCCTGCTCTACAAGCAGTGCTTGTTAAATTTAAATAGCTGCCAAAATATCAGGAAGGGACTGCATTCACATATTATAATGACGGACCTGCCTCTCTAGAACGGGTTACTCGGATGCCCCCAAACCTGCTGTGGTTAAAACTGAAGCAGGCACGTTCGCGCAGGTTGGGGTCGGGTTTCGCATATTTGCCAATTTAGCCCCCGACTCTCTCCCACTCGTCGTGGGGGAGTTAAAATTACCCACCTCCCTGTTTCTCCATGGTCTTGACATCCTTTCTAAAGCAGCATGCACAAAACTGGGCAAAATATTCTAACTGTAGCCTAACCAATGAATTTGTAATGGTTTAGCATTAGCACTTTGCTTTAATACTCTTTGCCTTGGATTATAAAACCTACCATCCCTTGCGCTATTTTTACAGCTTTGTCAACTTTAAAGATTTGCGAATCTGAATCTCAGTTAAATATGCTCCCTATTTTTGTGTCAACTGCAACTTTTGATGTTGTGACCCCATACCCAACTTTAGATAATGTATACATACTGAGAAGGGCAATAGTCCGAACACTGAAGCATGGGAGACAGCACTAGTACTTCCTCCAGCCTTGCAGGTTACACCACTTCAAGTGCATATCCAAGTACTTCTTAAATGCGATTAGCGTTTCTACCTCGACTACCCTTTCACGCAGTGACCCCAAACTTTCTCCTGAACTCGCTTCTAATTCATCTACCAATTATTTTAAATCTATTCCCCCAAGCCATAGTCCTGAACTTGCATCTTTCTCTAGTTTCTCTCCTATCTTCTATATATAAAATCGAAAACAGTGACTAAAGTAAATGTAAAGAAGATGAGAAGGGGGATTTAATAATGGGAAATGTGGAAATGGCTGAGACCTTAAACAATTATTTTGCTTCGGTCTTCACAGTAGAAGACACAAAAACCATGCCAAAAATTGCTGGTCACGGGAATGTGGGAAGGGAGGACCTTGAGACAATCACTATCACTAGGGGGGGTAGTGCTGGACAGGCTAATGGATCTCAAGGTAGACAAGTCCCCGAGTCCTGATGAAATGCATCCCAGGGTATTAAAAGAGATGGCGGAAGTTATAGCAGATGCATTCGTTATAATCTACCAAAATTCTCTGGACTCTGGGGAGGTACCAGCGGATTGGAAAGCAGCTAATGTAACGCCTCTGTTTAAAAAAGGGGGCAGACAAAAGGCAGGTAACTATAGGCCGGTTAGTTTAACATCTGTAGTGGGGAAAATGCTTGAAGCTATAATTAAGGAAGAAATAGCGGGACATCAAGATAGGAATAGTGCAATCAAGCAGATGCAACATGGATTCATGAAGGGGAAATCATGTGTAACTAATTTACTGGAATTCTTTGAGGATATAACGAGCATGGTGGATAGAGGTGTACCGATGGATGTGGTGTATTTAGATTTCCAAAAGGCATTCGATAAGGTGCCACACAAAAGGTTATTGCAGAAGATAAAGGTACGCGGAGTCAGAGGCAATGTATTAGCATGGATCGAGAATTGGCTGGCTAACAGAAAACAGAGAGTCGGGATAAATGGGTCCTTTTCGGGTTGGAAATCGGTGGTTAGTGGTGTGCCACAGGGATCGGTGCTGGGACCACAACTGTTTACAATATACATAGATGACCTGGAAGAGGGGACAGAGAGTAGTGTAACAAAATTTGCAGATGACACAAAGATTAGTGGGAAAGCGGGTTGTGTAGAGGACAGAGAGAGGCTGCAGAGAGATTTAGATAGGTTAAGCGAATGGGCAAAGATTTGGCAGATGGAATACAATGTCGGAAAATGTGAGGTCATCCACCTTAGAAAAAAAAAACAGTAAAAGGGAATATTATTTGAATGGGGAGAAATTACAACATGCTGCGGTGCAGAGGGACCTGGGGGTCCTTGTGCATGAAACTCTTTTGGAGAAAATGCTGAGTGAGACATATTACTAAAAGTTAGCTTGGAGCTGCACATCGGCCGGGAACCGAACGCGGGGCGTCACCATGGCGGACGAGATTTCTGTCCCTGAACCACCGCCGCTCACAAAATCACCAGATATTGCCGAAACCCAGGATTGAACCAGGGACCTTTAAATCTTCAGTCTAACGCTCTCCCAACTGAGCTATTTCAGCCCGAATCCCAAAAAGTTAGTTTGCAGGTGCAGCAGTAATCAGGAAGGCAAATGGAATGTTGGCCTTCATTGCGAGAGGGATGAAGTACAAAAGCAGGAAGGTCCTGCTGCAACTGTATAGGGTATTGGTGAGGCCGCACCTGGAGTACTGCGTGCAGTTTTGGTCACCTTACTTAAGGAAGGATATACCAGCTTTGGAGGGGGTACAGAAACGATTCACTAGGCTGATTCCGGAGATGAGGGGGTTACCCTATGATGATAGATTGAGTAGACTGGGTCTTTACTCGTTGGTATTCAGAAGGATGAGGGGTGATCTTATAGAAACATTTAAAATAATGAAAGGGATAGACAAGATTGAGGCAGAGAGGTTGTTTCCATTGGTCGGGGAGACTAGAACTAGGGGGCATAGCCTCAAAATACGGGGGAGCCAATTTAAAACCGAGTTGAGAAGGAATTTCTTCTCCCAGAGGGTTGTGAATCTGTGGAATTCTCTGCCCAGGGAAGCAGTTGAGGCTAGCTCATTGAATGTATTCAAATCACAGATAGATAGATTTTTAACCAATAAGGGAATTAAGGGTTATGGGGAGCGGGCGGGTAAGTGGAGCTGAGTCCACAGCCAGATCTTGTTGAGTGGCAGAGCAGGCTCGAGGGGCTAGATGGCCTACTCCTGTTCCTAATTCTTATGTTCTTATGTTCTTCCCTCATGCCCTTTCTGAACTAACCTTGTCCATGAGAAACCACCTCCTGATCCCTTGAAATTATTCCTACTAAACTGCTGACAACTTTCCTTCATGGCCCCCATCTTAACTGATTTTGTAAATGGTTCTCTCTCCTCAGGTACTGTCCCCCTCCTTTCAAATCTGCTGTCATCACCCCCTCCTCAATAAACCCGTGACTCCTCTGTCTTTGCAAACTACCATCCCATCCCCAACCTCCCTTTTTTCTCCAAAGTCCTTGAAAGTGTTATAGCCTCCCAAATCCTTGCCTATCTTACCTGCAACTCCATGTTTGAACCGCTACAATCATGTTTATGCTCCTGTCACAGCATTGAAATAGCCCTTATCAAAGTCACAAATGATTTCCTCTGTGACCATGGTGCACTAAACATCTCATCCTTCATTGGCTTGTCTGCAGCCTTTGGCACGATTGACCACACCATCCTCCTCCAATGCCTATCAATTAAACATTGGGAAGATTGAAGCCATTGTCTTTGGCACCTGCCACAAACTCCATTCCCTCGTCACCGATTTCGAGTGAACCAGACTATTTGCAAACCTGATGTACTGTTTGACCTTGAGCTGAGCTTCTGACCTCTCCATCATAAAGACCATCTACTTCCATCTCTGTAACATTGCCCATTTCCACCCCTGCCTCTGACAATCTGCAGCTGAAACCCTCATCCATGTTTTTGTTACCTTCAAACTTGACTATTCCAATGCTCTCCTGGCTGTCCTCCCATCTTCCATCCTCCATGAACCCCTCCTTTGAGACAACCTCATTTACAACCTCATTCACCAGTCCTAATAGCTGCATATTTGGGTCAGTATCAATTTTGTCCGATTACACTCCTGTGAAGCACCTTGAGACGTTTCACCACGTTAAAGGCACTATATCAATGCAAGTTGTTGTAGCTTTAGCAAACCAGTAAAAAAACATTGGGAAAAATCCACCTCTTGCTATAAAATTTGTAACGCTGAAGGCTTCTTGGGAAAGTCTGTAAGTGCTTTATGATGATGTCAAGTTGTTTCAGTTATTATGTTAAATCAATTCTTGTTTAATATTTTACAAAAACAAGAAAGGAAACTTCAACATCTGATAATTTTCACCTGCTTCGCCAAGCTGGTGCCTTAATCTGTCTGCTAAAAATGCAAGAGAGCTATGGAAATACTTTAGTGGTCTCTTGTGGCAGTGAACAGATACTACAGCACCGCAATTTATCACTCAAAAGAAACACGTACACCTGATCCAAGCCCAGTATATAATTCCAATGGAACAAACCACTCTCCATTCACTTCCATTACATATAATTCCTGATCCAAGCATAACACTTTAATACAAGACCTCATCTAAGCAATGCTCCTCAATTAAAATCTGGCTTTCAAACCCCAAGCACTTAAATTCAAACTTTCACCAAGGAACAGGTCACTCGCTTTTGTGTAAAAGATATGCATTTTTACTCTGTTTAACTAAAAGCATTAACAGCATGTGGTATGCAACTTTGCTTATCCATTTTTAGAAGCCTTTATATTTCTTGTAAAAGTCACTACACGTGAATCAAGAGTTATCAGGTAAATTTATATTTTTTTTAATTCATTCTCAAGATGTGGTCTTCAATAGCAAAGCCAGTATTTATTGCTCATCCTTAGTTGTCCTTCAGAAGATGGTCGTGAGTCACCTTCTTGAACCGCTACAGTTCGTGTGGTGAAGGTACCACCAGTCTGCTGGTAGGGAGGGATTGTGACCCAGTGACGATGCAGGAAAGGTGAGACATTTCCAAGTCAGGATGGTGTACGACTTGGAGGGGAACTTGGTGGCATTCCCATGCACCTGCTGCCCTTGTAATTCTAGGTGATGGAACACGTGGATTTGGGAGATGCTGTCAAAGAAACCTTGGCAAGTTGCTACAGTACATCTTGTGGATAGTGCGCACTGTAGTAACGGTATGTAGGTGATGGAGGGAGTAGATGTTTAAAGTGGTGGATGGGCTCTCAATCAACCAGGCTGCTTTGTCCTGCATCGTTTCGAGCTACCCGAGTGTTGTTGGAGCTGCATCCATCAGGCAAGTGGAGAGTATTCCATCATTCTCCTGACTTGTGTCTTGTAGGTGGTGGAAAGCCTTTTGAGGGGTCAAGAGGTGAACCACTCGCCACAGAATACCCAGCTTTTGACCTGCTCTAATAGCCACAGCATTTATATGATTGGTCCAATTGAGTTTCTGGTCAATGGCAACCCCAGGACATTGATGGTGGGGGATTCAGTGATGATAAAGACATTAAATGTCATGGGGAGATGATTAGAATCTTTTGATGGAGATGGTCATTGCCTGGCATTTGTGTGGTGTGAATGTTAATTGCCACTTATCTGCCCAAGCTTTAATGGTGTCCAGGCTCTGCTGTAGTGTCAGCTGTGGCTTAGTTCTTCTTATTCATAGACATCCCCTGGAGTCGAGGATGTAGTGTGTAGAGGAAGAGTCAGACTGTGAGCTCAAAGTAAAGTGTGACCTTAGTCTTTTATTGCAGGTCTCCAGAGTGCCTCTCCAACCTGTATTTCCAAGGGTTTATGGGATCCCTTGGGACTCCGGGGAATGAGCCATCTGGTGGCTGTACAGAGTAAATACAAGTCTACATATGTAACAATATTCCCCCCCAAAGTCAATAATGTAACTATTTACAATGTGAGTCGATCTGGGACCCTTCTTGCCCTGGTTGATCGTTTCGGCGTGAAAGCTGGTGTTGTTGAATCATTGTTGGGCCCTCGCTGGGCTGCTGTGCAGCTGGCCTTGCTGGGCTGCCTGATGTGTTGGGCCCTGTAGGGCTGCTGTGGATGATGGGTTCTGCTTCGTGGTCAACCGTGGTGTCGGTTGCCACTGGTGTGTGTGTTGGGAGATCAAAAAAGGTAAGGTCCAAGGTGGGTTGCTCAGGGTAGTCCGTGAATCTGAGTTTGATTTGGTCCAAGTGTTTCCGATGAATGAGTCCATTCGAAAGTTTGACCCGAAACACCCTGCTCCCCTCTTTGGCCACGACAGTGTCAGGAGGCCACTTGGGACCTTGTCCATAAGTTAATACAAATACAGGATAATTGACTTCAATCTCGCTTGACACATTTGCGCTATCATGGTATGCACTTTGTTGAAGCCGCCTGCTCTCTACCTGTTCATGTAGATCACGGTGAACTAACGAGAGCATTGTCTTAGTGCTCTTTTCATGAGCAGTTCAGCAGGTGGGATCCCAGTGAGTGAGTGGGGTCTTGTATGATAGCTAAGCAGGACTCGGGATAGGCGAGTCTGCAGTGAGCCTTCAGTTACCCTCTTCAAGCCTTGCTTGATGGTTTGCACTGCTCTCTCTGCCTGACCACTGGACGCTGGTTTAAACGTGGCAGATGTGACATGTTTGATCCCGTTACGAGTCATGAATTCTTTGAACTCGGCACTGGTAAAACATGGCCCGTTGTCGCTCACCAGGGCATTGGGTCAGCTGTGTGTGGCAAACATGGCCCAAAGGCTTTCAGTGGTGACAGCGCACATGCTAGCCGACATTATCTCACATTCAATCCACTTAGAGTACGCGTCTACAACCACAAGGAAAATTTTACCCAAGAATGGGCCTGCATAGTCGACGTGTACACTAGACCACGGTTTGGAGGGCCAAGACCATAAATTTAGCGGCGCCTCCCTGGGTACATTGCTTAACTGCAAGCATGTATTGCATCTGTGAACGCAGGACTCCAAGTCCGCATTGCTACTCGGCCTCCACACGTGGGATCTGGCTATCACTTTCATCATTATGATGCCTGGGTGGGTACTGTGGAGGTCATTGATGAAGATGTCGCTGCCCTTCTTGGGGACCACTACTTGATTGCCCCACAGAAGGCAGTCTGCCTGTATAGACATTTCAACTTTGCGCTGCTGGAACAGCTTGATCTCTTCCTGAATTTCCACTGGGACACTGGACCAGCTCCCATGAAACACACAGCTTTTGACTAGAGATAATAAGGGGTCCTGGTTTGTCTGGGTTTTGATCTGCTGAGCAGTGATGGGTGATTACTCACTCTCAAATGCTTCCATAACCATGGATAGATCTGTGGGCTGCGCCATTTCCACCCCCATGGTGAGCAATGGCAGCCAACCGAGAGCATCGGCGCAGTTTTCTGTGCCTGGCCTGTGGCAGATGGCATAGTTGTATGCGGACAACGTGAGCGCCCATCTCTGGATGCGGGCCGATGCGTTGGTATTTATCCCTTTGCTCTCAGAAAACAGGAATATAAGTGGCTTATGGTCAGTTTCCAATTCGAATTTTAGCCCAAACAGATATTGATGCATTTTCTTTACCCCATTGACAAACGCTAACGCTTCTTTTTCAATCATGCTGTAGGCTCTCTCAGCCTTAGAGAGATTCCTGGATGCATAAGCAACCAGTTGCAGTTTCCCGAAATCATTAGCTTGTTGCAATACACACACGACGCCATATGACGATGCATCACATGCTAGTACCAAACACTTACATGGATCAGACAACACAAGCAATTTGTTTGAGCATAACAATTTTCTCACTTTTACAAAGGCATTTTCTTGGCTTTTGCCCCAAACCCATTCGCCCCCTTTTCGTAGTAAGACATGCAGTGGTTCTAGCAGTGTGCTGAGAGCCGGTAAGAAGTTACCAAAGTAGTTCAAGAGTCCCAGAAACGACCGCAGCTCCATCACGTTCTGTGACCTCGGTGCATTCTCGATTGCCTCCGTCTTCGCATTGGTGGGCCTGATGCCGTCCGCCGCAATCCTCCTTCCCAGGAACTCCACTTCAGGCGCCAGGAAAATGCACTTCGAGCGTTTTAACCTTATTTGAGTCGACTAAGAACCCCCTCCAGGTTCTGCAGGTGCTCAACTGTGTTCTGACCTGTGACCAAGATGTCATCCTGGAAGACCATGGTGTGTGGGACTGACTTCAGTAAACTTTCCATGTTTCTCTGGAATATCGCCACCACTGATCGGATTCCAAACAGGCATCTGTTATAAACAAAAAGACCTTTGTGCATGTTGATTTAGGTGAGGGCCTTCGATGATTCCTCCAGTTCCTGCTTCATGTAGGCTGAAGTCAGATCCAGCTTCATGAACGTCTTTCCCCCCACCAGCATTGCAAAGAGGTCGTCGGCTTTTGGCAGTGGGTATTGGTCCTGCAGGGAGAAACGATTGATAGTTACTTCGTAATCGCCACAGATTCTGACGGTGCCATCTCCCTTGAGGACTGGGACAATAGGACTGGCCCACTCGCTGAACTCGATCGGTGAAATTATGCCCTCTCGCTGCAACCGGTCTAGCTCGATCTCTACCCTTTCATCATGTACGGTACTGCTCTCACCTTGTGATGGATGGGTCGCGCCCCCGGAATTAGGTGGATCTACACTTTTGCTCCTTGGAATTTCCCGATGCCTGGTTCGAACAGCGAAGGAAATTTGTTTAAGACCTGGGCACACGAAGTGTCGTCAGCGGGCGATAGCGCTCGGACGTCATCCCAGTTCCAGCATATCTTTCCCAGCCAGCTCCTGCCGAGCAGCGTGGGACCATCGCCCGGTACCGCCCAGAGTGGTAGCCTGTGCACCGCTCCATTGTAGGAGACCTTTACTGTAGCATTGACGATTACAGGAATCGGTTCTTTAGTGTAAGTTCTTAGTCTCGTGCAAACTGGAGTTAAGACTGACCTTGAGGTCTTGTTGCACCACAAACTTTCGAAAGTCTTTTTGCCCATGATGGACTGGCGCGCGCCCGTGTCCAGCTCCATTACACTGGGAGTGAATTTAGTTCAACATTCAGCATTATCGGGGGACAATTCGTGGTGAATGTGTGCACCCCATGGACCTCTACGCCCTCTATCTGAGGCTCTGGTACGTCGTGATCCTCCATGGATCTGTCCTCCTCTGCAACGTGGTGGTTTGCAGGTTTAACAGGCTTAGCAGCTCGCCTGCACACTCGTTGGAGGTGTCCCATTGTTTCACAGCCCTTGCAAACGTACCCTTTGAATCGGCATGAATGGAAATGATGATCACCCCTGCAGCGCCAACAAGGTGTTAATAGCCTTGCATTCATCACCCTTGATGGTGGTCTCAGACATCTGCGGACGTGTAGCTGCAGGTATGTGTGACCTGCCCTGTACGTTACCATTCGAAAACAGCATCACTTTGTTCACAGTACTTATAGCAGCACTTATGTGCTGAGAGATTTGCTTCGTATTGTCACTGGTGGCAATGAACGCCTGGGCTATCACTATGGCCTTACTCAAGGTTGGGGTCTCTACAGTCAAAAGCTTGCGAAGTATGGTTTCGTGGCCACTGCCAAGTATGAAAAAGTCTCTGAGCATGTGCTCCAAATGTCTTTCAAATTCACAATGTTCTACAAGGCGTCTCAGCTCGCAACATAACTCGCCACTTCGCGGCCTTCAGACCTTTTGTTGGTGTCGAACCGGTACCTCGTCATCAGAATGCTTTTCTTCGGGTTCAAAGGCTCTCCGATCAGTGTGCACAAATCGTCGCACGATTTCGCCGTGGGTTTCACTGGAGTGAGCAGATTCTAAATGAGGCCATACGTTGGTGCCCCACCGACGGTGAGGAGGATCACTCTACGTTTGGCAGCGCTCTCTTCCCCATCTAGCTCGTTGGCCACGAAGTATTGGTCAAGTCGCTCCACAAAAGTTTCCCAATCATCTCCCTCCAAAAATTTCTCCAGGATGCCCACTTTTTCTGCAGTTGTAGTGTGTGGAGAAAGATTCAGACTGTGAGCTCAAAGTAAAGTGTGACCTTAGTTTTTTATGGCAGGTCTCCAGAGTGCCTCTCCAACCTGGGAAGTCTTCTTAAATACCTGTGCTTCCAAAGGATTATGGGATCCCTTGGGACTCCGGGGAATGAGCCCTCTGGTGGCTGTACAGAGTAAATACAAGTCCACATATATAACAGAGGATGACTTGCTTCCTCACTAATATGAGTTCTCAGGTGACTAATGAGTCCAATGCGGGATCTACGGTCTCTGACACAGGTGGGGCAGGTGGTGGTTGAAGGGATGGGTGGGTGGGGTGCTTGGTATGTCGTATGCTCCTTCCACTGTTTGTGCTTGGCTTCCTTGTGTTCTCAACGAAGAGATTCGAAGTGTTCGGCGCCTTCTCGGATGTTTCTCCGCCACTTTGAACGGTCTTGGGCCAGAGATTCCCAAGAGTTGATGGAGATGTTTCATTTTTTCAAGGAGGCTTTGAGGGTGTCCTTGAAGCATTTTCTCTGCCCTCCTGGGACTCACATATTGTGACGGAGCTTGGAGTAGAGCGCTTGTTTTGGGAGTCTTGTATCAGGCATGCGGATAATGTGGCCTGTCCACGGAGCTGATTGGGTGTGATCAATGCTTCGATGCTGGGGATGTTGGCCTGAGAGAGAACACTGATGTTGGTACGTCAGTCCTGCCATCACAGAAGCTAGTTTTCAGCCAATTCGATTTACTCCATGTGATATCAAGAAGCTGCTGAGCGCACTGGATACAGCAAAGGCTATGGGCCCCCACAATATCCTGGCAGTCATGCTGAAGACTTTTGCTCCAGTTCAGAGAAGGTCCACTAGGTTGATTCCTGGGATGAAGGCATTGTCTTATGAGGAAAAGTTGAGTAGGTTAGGCCTGTACTCATGAGAGTTCAGAAGAATGAGAGGTGATCTTATTGAAACGTATAAGATTCTGAGGGAGCTCTTCAGGGTAGATGCTGAGATAATGTTTCGTAGAGGAATCTAGAACTGGGGCAGAGTTTCAGAATAAGGGGTCGCCCATTTAAGGTGGAGATGAGAAGGAATTTTTTCTCTGAGGGTTGTGAAGCTTTGGAATTCTCTACCCTAGAGAGCTGTGGAAGGTGAGTCATTGAACATATTCAAGGCGGAGACAGATTCTTGAACTATAGGAGAGTCAAGGGTTATGGGGAACAGGCAGGAAAGTGAAGTTGAGGCCAAGATCGGATCAGCCATGATCTTATTGAATGGCAGAACAGGCTCGAGGGGCCATATGGCCTACTCCTGCTCCTATTTCTTATGTTCTTATGTTCTGATGCTCTTCCTTTCTGGGGCGGTAGCGGGGTGCACAGCTCAGCAGTGATATGCACTGGGCCATGTAGGAGGGACACTTCCCTGAATTAAAGGGAATTCAAGCTGCATACTTTGCAGGGAAAAAAAAGGGTCCAACTGAACCACCGGGGAGCGGAGTGCCACGCCAACAGCCCAGCACTCAAGCAAACTGCCGGGCTGACCGATCACGGCACAGACGCCGCGTCCAAAGCGGCAGCAGGGAGCACAAGAAAATCGGAATTTTGTTTTAGGAATAACCGGCCACCTCTCCTTCAACTTTCGCCCCACTTGCGATGTCCTTGCCTGCGCAGCTTCAGGGGGCGATACCCAATTTAGAGTCCGGGGCACTACACATGGTCATAAAGGCCTAACAGGCATCAGAGCCTCAATCACAAATTCCTACAGAGTGTTCTTCAAAAACTTGCAGTAGCTCATTGGATT
Source organism: Pristiophorus japonicus (assembly GCF_044704955.1). Classification (NCBI taxonomy): domain Eukaryota; kingdom Metazoa; phylum Chordata; class Chondrichthyes; family Pristiophoridae; genus Pristiophorus; species Pristiophorus japonicus. The sequence continues at coordinate 176,460,261 of NC_091983.1, read as the reverse complement.
CATATTTGATGATGGGTGGCTGTGAAGCTTCGTTGGACTGTGTTACCACCGCCGTTAAACTCCCGCCAAATTTGGTGGGGGCGCTAACGGGAGGCGCAAATTACCCAAATTTGTCCCCCTTGGTCTGTTAGACAAGATGTTAAACCAAAGCACTATATGCCTGTCCTGTGGCTCAGGTTGATATTAAAGATCCCATGTTACTGTTCAAAGAACAGCAGGGAATTCTCCTGCTTCCTTGTCCAATATTCCTCTCTCAACCAAGAGTCTTTTATCCAATCGCTGTTTGTAGGATCCTGCTATGCCTATATAGTTTGCTGCTTTCACCCTCATCACAAAAAATAAATGCACATCTTCTTCAAGATAGCAGTTCAGAAAGATCACAAAGATAAGTACAGGGGGCGGGGGTGTTGGACATTCGGTTCACCAAGCTCACCCATCCATAGGAATGTACCATCTCAGTATCCAATTGCTTGTGAATGACTCCGGAGTTTTTTGCCTCCACTACCCTACCAGGAAGACCATTCCAGATAATGATATCTCTACATGAAGAAGTATTTCCTGACATCAAGTCTGAACTTTCTTTCACCAGTTTATACTTGTATCCCCTTGTCCCGTGGTCATGCGTTAACATAAAATAGCGCTCCTGATTTAGTTGATGCTTCTTTTCAATAAGGTTACACATATCAACTCTAATAGTGGACTTAGAAAATTTATGGCATAGGATGCTTGAGAATGATCAAAACATATGACACAATAGGCAGAATTTTTATAAACAGTCGGAATTAAATCAAGATGCACTGCCAGGTCTATCAGTTAGGGAAGAGCAAGATGTTATGTATGTAAATTTGTATATACCTTGTACAGCCACCAGAGGGCTCATCCCCTGGAGTCCCAAGGGATCCCACAATCCGTTGGGAGCACAGGTACTTAAGGAGGCCTCACAGGCTGGAGAAGAACTCTGGAGACCTGCAATAAAAGACTACGGTCACACTTTACTTTGAGCTCACAGTATCCAGTCAGACTCTTTATTCATATATAACAACTGGCGACGAGATACAGATGACGAACCCAATGATGCAGAGAACAGTGAGCAGCCTGGAGAAATTTTCGGAGGGAGATGATTGGGAAACCTTCGTGGAGCGACTCAACCAATACTTCGTGGCCAACGAGCTGGAAGGAGAAGTGAACATTGCCAAATGAAGGCCGATTCTCCTCACCATCTGCGGGACACCAACGTATGGCCTCATGAAAAATCTGCTTGTTCCAGCGAAACCCACAGAGAAATCATACGATGATTTGTGCACACTGGTCCAGGAGCATCTGAACCTGAAGGAAAGTGTTCTGATGGCGAGGTACCAGTTCTACACCTACAAAAGGTCTGAAGGCCAGAAAGTGGCGAGTTATGTCGCCGAGCTAAGACGCCTTGCAGGACATTGCGAATTTGAAGGACATTTTGGAGCACATGCTCAGAGACTGTTTCGTACTTGGCATTGGCCATGAACTGATGCTTCACAAACTTTTGACTGTAGCAACCCAAACCTTGAGTAAGGCCATAGCGATAGCCCAGGCATTCATTGCCACCAGTGACAATACTAAGCAAATCTCTCAGCACACGAGTGTTGCTACAAGTACTATGAACAAAGTGATGTTATTTTCTAATCACAATGTACAGGGCAGGCCCCACTTGCCTGCAGCTGCACGTCTGCAGATGTCTCAGAGTCCACCATCAAGGGTGATGAATGCAAGGCCATTAACACCTTGTTGGCGCTGCGGGGGTGATCATTATTTCCATTCATGCCGTTTCAAAGGGTACATTTGCAAGGGCTGTGGAACAATGGGACACTTCCAATGTATGTTCAGGTGAGCTCCAAACCCTGTTAATCCTGCAAACCACCATGTTGCAGAGGAGGACAGATCCATGGCGGATCACGACAAACCAAAGCCTCAGACCGAGAAGGCAGAGTTATACAGGGTGCACACATTTACCACAAAGTGTCCCCCGATAATGCTGAAGGTTGAATTAAATGGACTTGCAGTGTCAATAGAGCTGGACACAGGCGCGAGCCAGTCCATTATGAGAAAAAAGACTTTCGAAAAATTGTGATGCAGCAAGGCCTCAAGGCTAGTCTTGACTCCCATTCGCATGAAACTGAGAACTTACACAAAGGAACTGATTCCCATAATCGGCAGTGCTACTGTAAAGGTCTCCTACGATGGAGCAGTGCACAAGCTACCATTCTGGGTGGTACCGGGCGATGGTCCCGTGCTGCTCGGCAGGAGCTGGCTGGGAAAGATACGCTGGAACTGGGACGACGTCCGAGCGCTCTCGTCCGCTGATGACACTTCGTGTGCCCAGGTCTTAAACAAGTTCCCTTTGCTGTTCGAACCAGGCATCGGGAAATTCCAAGGAACAAAAGTGCAGATCCACCTGATTCCAAGGGCATGACCCATCCATCACAAGGTGAGAGCAGTACCATACATGATGAGAGAAAGGGTGACATTGAGCTGGACAGGCTGCAATGAGAGGGCATCATTTCACCGATCGAATTCAATGAGTGGGCCAGTCTGATTGTCGCAGTCCTCAAGGGAGACAGCACCATCAGAATCTGTGGTGATTATAAAGTAACTATCAATCGTTTCTCCCTGCAGGACCAATACCCATTACCAAAGGCTGACGACCTTTTTGCTACGCTGGCAGGAGGAAAGACGTTCACGAAGCTGGACTTGATCTCGGCCTACATGACGCAGGAGCTGGAGGAATCATCGAAGGGCCTCATCTGCAACATGCACAAAGGTCTCTTCATTTATAAAATGAAGAGACCTGGGTGTCATGGTACATCAGTCATTGAAGGTTGGCATGCAGGTGCAGCAGGCGGTTAAGAAAGCAAATGGCATGTTGGCCTTCATAGCAAGGGGATTTGAGTACAGGGGCAGGGAGGTGTTGCTACAGTTGTATAGGGCATTGGTGAGGCCACACCTGGAGTATTGTATACAGTTTTGGTCTCCTAACCTGAGGAAGGACATTCTTGCTATTGAGGGAGTGCAGCGAAGGTTCACCAGACTGATTCCCGGGATGGTGGGACTGACCTATCAAGAAAGACTGGATCAACTGGGCTTGTATTCACTGGAGTTCAGAAGAATGAGAGGGGACCTCATAGAAACATTTAAAATTCTGACGGGGTTAGACAGGTTAGATGCAGGAAGAATGTTCCCAATGTTGGGGAAGTCCAGAACCAGAGGTCACAGTCTAAGGATAAGGGGTAAGCCATTTAGGACCGAGATGCGGAGGAACTTCTTCACCCAGAGAGTGGTGAACCTGTGGAATTCTCTACCACAGAAAGTTGTTGAGGCCAATTCACTAAATATATTCAAAAAGGAGTTAGATGAGGTCCTTACTACTAGGGGGATCAAGGGGTATGGCGAGAAAGCAGGAATGGGGTACTGAAGTTGAATGTTCAGCCATGAACTCATTGAATGGCGGTGCAGGCTAGAAGGGCCGAATGGCCTACTCCTGAACTTATTTTCTATGTTTCTATGTTTCTATAACAGATGCCCGTTTGGAATTCGATCAGCCGCGGCGATATTCCAGAGAAACATGAAAAGCTTACTGAAGTCGGTCCCTCGTACGGTGGTCTTCCAGGACAACAATTGGTTACAGGTCGGGACACAGTCGAGCATCTGCAGAACCTGGAGGAGGTTCTTAGTCAATTCAACTGCGTGGGGCTCAGGTTGAAATGCTCAAAGTGCGTTTTCCTGGCGCCTAAAGTGGAGTTACTGGGAAGAAGAATCGCGGTGGACGGCATTAGACCCACCGATTCGAAGACGAAGGCAATCAAGAATGCACCGAGGCCCCAGAACTTGACGGAGCTGCGGTCGTTTCTAGGACCCCTGAACTACTTTGGTAACTTCTTACCGGGTCTCAGCACACTGTTAGAAGCACTGCACGCCTTACTGCGTAAAGGAGACGAATGGGTGTGGGGCAAAAGCCAAGAAAATGCCTTTGTAAAAGCTAGAAAATTGTTATGCTCAAACAAATTGCTTGTGTTGTATGATCCATGTAAGCGTTTGGTACTAGCATGTGATGCATCGTCATATGGCGTCAGTGTGTATTGCAACAAGCTAATGAATCTGGGAAATTGCAACCGGTTGCTTATGCATCCAGAAGTCTGTCTAAGGCTGAGAGAGCCTACAGCATGATTGAAAAAGAAGCATTAGTGTGTGTCTATGTGGCAAAGAAAATGCATCAATATCTGGTTGGACTAAAATTTGAATTGGAAACAGACCATAAGCCACTAATATCCCTGGTTTCCAAGAGTAAGGGGATAAATACTAATGCCTCGGCCCGCATCCAGAGATGGGCACTCATGTTGTCCACATACAACTCTACCATCCGCCACAGGTCCAGCACTGAAAACTGAGCCGATGCTTTCAGTAGGCTGCCATTGCCCAACACGGGGGTGGAAATGGCGCAGCCCGCAGATCTAGCCATGGTTATAGAAGCATTTGAGAGTGAGCAAGCACCCATCACAACCCGACAGATTAGACCCTGGACAAGCTAGGACCCCTTACTGTCCCTAGTAAAAAAACTGTGTGCTCTATGGGAGCTGGTCCAGTGTCCCAGTGGAAATGCAGGAAGAGATCAAGCCGTACCAGCAGTGCAAAGATGAAATATCTATACAGGTAGTGGTTCCCAAGAAGGTAGAGTCACTTTCATCAATGACCTCCACAGTACTCACCCAGGCGTCGTAATGATGAAAGCAATAGCCAGATCCCACGTGTGGCCCGGTATCGATGCGGACTTAGAGTCCTACGTGCACAGATGTAACACATGCTCGCAGTTAAGCAATGTACCCAGGGAGGCGCCACTAAGTTTATGGTCTTGGCCTTCCAAACCGTGGTCCAGGGTCCATGTCGACTATGCAGGCCCGTTTTTTGGGTAAAATGTTCCTTGTGGTTGTAGATGCGTACTCCAAATGGATGAGAGATAATGTCGGCTAGCACATCCGCTGCCACCACTGAAATCCTGCGAGCCATGTTTGCCACGCATGGACTACCCGATGTCCTGGTGAGCGACAACGGGCCATGTTTTACCAGTGCCGAGTTCAAAGAGTTCGGGATCAAATATGTTACATCTGCCCCGTTCAAACCAGCGTCAGACAGAGAGAGCGGTGCAAACTATCAAGCAGGGCTTGAAGAGGGTAACTGAAGGCTCACTGCAGACTCACCTATCCAGAGTTCTGCTTAGCTACTGCACGAGACCCCACTCGCTCACTGGGATTCCACCTGCTGAACTGCTCATGAAAAGGGCACTTAAGACAAGGCTCTCGTTAGTTCACCATGATCTACATGAACAGGTAGAGAGCAGGCGGCTTCAACAAAGTATATATCATGATTGCGCAAATGTGTCACATGAAATTGAAATCAATGATCCTGTATTTGTATTGAATTATGGACAAGGTCTCAAGTGGCTTCCCGGCACTGTCGTGGCCAAAGAGGGGAGCAGGGTGTTTCGGGTCAAACTTTCAAATGGACTCATTCACCGGAAACACTTGGACCAAATCAAACTCAGATTTATGGACTATCCTGAGCAACCCACTTTGGACCTTACCTTCTTTGACCCCCCCCAACATACACACCAGTGGCTACCGACACAGCGGTTGACCACGAAGCAGAACCCATCACCTGTAGCAGCCCAGCAGGACTCACTGTGATGTATGTAGCACTCAAATCACTGACTCCACACGGTCTGGTGTTGTGGTAACTGTTGTGACCTTAGTCCTTTATTGTCTGACTCCAGAGTGCCTCTCAGGTGTGGTGGGCAGCCTTTTATACTCTGTCTTGCAGGTACTTTCAGGTCTCCCACCACAGCGCCCTCTGTGGCACACCATTGTACTTATACATTTAATGTACCTGGACAATACATAACATCTCACTTCCCCCCCCAGTTCCAAAAGCCATTGCCAGTGACCTCGGCCTTATTCGTCCTGGTTGATTTGTGAGTGTGAGTCCATGACCATCCACTTCCCTCTTCTCCCCCATGAGGAGGACCCAATGCAAACATGTGGTATTTGCAGTCCTTACATGGTGGATAAAGCACATGAGCATAACCAACAGAAAGCAGGTATACATAGACGGTACATTTGTATGGTACATATATGTGGTACAGATGTTATGTCAAAAGGTTGCAGGTACACTGAACAGTTATTTAATCCCAGCTCCTCTGGGTGAGGTACGGTGGCGGTATATAGCCCCTTTTTGCACGAGGTAATGGGCTGCGCTGAGACAGGGTATCGCAACTGGTGCGTTGCCTCTGTTCTCATGAAGTAGTCGCCTTAGCAGCCACTGAACCATTGCATGTATCACCTAAATCAAAAATCGCATTAGCCCATTGGTCATGTTAGTCACGGGTCCATATCCCTTTTACTTCAACCTCGTGGTATTAACTCTTTTCGTAATTCATATCCATAATTTTAAACACAGTAACCATTCAGCATTAAAATATTAATTTTTATCATGAATCTGTCATCCTACATTCACATTGCTCATTTAGACTCGCTCTTGCCTTACAAAAGTCTCTTTGTGGGGACCGCCAACAACTCCCGGGTACATTTCCCTTTTAAGACACCATCTTGTGGTTCCTACAAGGCTTGGGCGCTGCCATTTTAGTTGTACTGTTTGCCTTTGTTCTTTGCAGAGCTCTGCTGCCGCCATCTTGAGCTCGCTGGCCTGTCGTTTTACTCTCTGGAAAAGAAGAAATAACGAAGAAAGAAAGAAAGGAAACAGCCAAAACATGATCTTGAATCTGGCCGGATCCTCTGTTCTGGCTCCTGCATCTGTCCGAGAAATCACGTTCTCCCGAGTCGTACCTGCCGCCTCCGTTCCTGCCGCTGGTGCTGCCTCTCCTGTGGCCTCTCCTCCTGTTCCAGCACCTGCCGCCGCTCCTGCAGCCGGGTTGAAAAGCTGCTCTTCCAGGGTTGGGACTGCAGGGTTGCTGTGGCCTGTGGAATTGAGGCTGCTGATGAACTGCTTATTTCCTCTCCAGCTCGGTCGGCGCTGCTCTTTGGGGACCCGGGGGACAGCGGTCTGTGGAGGAGTGAAGTCTTCCCAGCTCCCACGGACCTTTCCCATCCATCTTCTGCCGAGAAGCGTCGGCCCATCGCCTGCAATGACCCACAAAGGTAAACCGTTTGTCTCGCCACCGTGAGATACCTGCACATCCGCTCTGCCGAGAACAGGTATCAGTTCCTTGGTGTAGGTTCGCAGCTTTGCCGTGACCGGGACCAGCTTGGGTCGTGTAGCTGTGTTAACCCACAGTTTTTCAAAAGTTTCCTGACTCATCAACGACGGACACAAGCCAGTATCTACTTCCATACTCACAGGGACTCCGTTAATCTTGACCTCCATAATCACCGGGGCCGAACCGTCGGTACACGTATACAGTCCAAACAACACCTCGTCTTCTTCTGCCTGCTCCTCACTGGAAAATGGACCCTCTGCCATCTCCTCAGCCACACGGTGAGTCAGATGTCTTTTACACATACGCTGAAGGTGGCCTTTTGTGTGGCAGGTATTGCACGTGTACTCCGCAAACCTGCACCGGTAAGCCCCATGGCTTCCTCCGCAGCGCCAGCATGCTGCTACTCAATTAGCCTCCCTCGGCGGACTCTGAGTTCCAGGACCCAGAGGTCCGTGCTCTCTGCCCTGGGCAGAGCCACGTTCTGCAGTTTTGTCCATGGTGGGCGCCATCCTGTGGACAGTGCCTGCCGGGTTCGAGACTGTGTGGATCATTTGCTTGGTGCTTCAAGTCAATGCCATAAACGCCCTGCTGGTGGTGATGGCTTGCTTCAGGGTGACTGTAGGTTCCATGGATAACAGCTTGTGAAGGAGACCCTCATGGCCAATCCCCATAACAAAAACGTCTCGCAACGCGTCTTCAAGGTGTGTGCCAAAATCACACGGCTCCGCGAGTCTCCTGAGGTCCGTAGCATATTTGGTGACATCCTGGCCCTCAGGTCTGCAGTGGTGGTAGAATTTGTGCCGGGCCGTGAGGATGCTCTCGTTCGGTTTAAGTTGGTCACGAATGAGTACGATCAACTCCTCATATGACTTGGCCCTGGTGCTCCCGGGTGCCAGCAAATCCCTGACGAGACAGTAAACCTCATCGCCACATCTGGAAAGTAATATCGCCTTACACTTCTCTCTGTGCGTCCGTGTGCCCCGTCAGGTCGTTTGCTGTGAAGTAGTACTCGAGCCTTTCCATAAAGGCCTCCCAATCATTTCCCACTGTAAAATCCTTTAACGAGCCCAGAGTAGCCATAGTTGCGTGATGCGTGAAGTTCATCTGTGTCCTTGTCGCCAATGTGATGTATGTAGCACTCAAATCACTGACGCCACACGGTCTGGTGTTGTGGTAATTGCTGTGACCTTAGTCCTTTATTGTCTGACTCCAGAGTGCCTCTCAGGTATGGTGGCAGCCTTTTATACTCTGTCTTGCAGGTACTTTCAGGTCTCCCACCACAGCGCCCTCTGTGGCGCACCATTGCACTTATACATTTAATGTACCTGGACAATACATAACACTCACCACACCAGGCCAGCTGCACAGCAGCCCAGCGAGGGCCCAACAAACAATTCACCAAAACCAGCATTTGCACCGAGATGATCAACCAGGGAAAGAAAGGCCCCCGATCGACTCACCTTGTAAATAGTTACACTGTTGACTTTGGGGGGGGGGGGGCGGGGGGGGGGGGAAGTGTTTTATGTATTTAAACTTGTATATACCTTGTACAGCCACCAGAGGGCTCATCCCCTGGAGTCCCAAGAGATCCCACAATCCCTTGGGAGCACAGATACTTAAGGAGGCCTCACAGGCTGGAGAGGCACTCTGGAGACCTGCAATAAAAGGCTACGGTCACACTTTACTTTGAGCTCACAGTATCCAGTCAGACTCTTTATTCATATATAACACAAGATATGAAACCTTCCATGCCAGTTAGAATAACATCTGTCATTATGCTGGCATAGGCAAGTTTATGATTTAGCAACACAGCCATGAGAAAATAAATACTCAATGTTTGTTATGGCCATACAAGGAATTGAAATAGGTTCACAGAAACCCTTCAACGCTGATGTTATCTCATGAGCTGAGGAAACCAACAGACCTTGGTGCAATTCTAACACATTACGTACTATAAAATGTTATTAGAACTATTACTTTCTAACTTTACATTTTTTGATAAACCATAGAATGAAACAGCACAGAAGGAGCCCATTGTGCCTATGCTGAATCTTTGAAAGAGCTATTTAATTAGTCCCACTCCCCTGCACTTTCACATTAGCCCTGCAAATCTTTCCTTTTCTTCCCAATTCCCTTTGAAAGTTATTGTTAAATTTGCTTCTTCCACCCTTTCAGGCAGTGCGTTCCAGATGAAAGCAATTCACTGCTTAAAAATATATCTCCTCATCTTGCCGCTGGTTCTTTTGCCAATCACCTTAAATCTGTGTTCTCTGGTTATCGACTCTTTTGCCACTGGAAACCGTTTCTCCTTATTTACTCTATCAAACCATTCATGATTTTGAACAGCTCTATTAAATCTCCCCTTAACCTTCTCTGCTCTAAGAAGAACCCCAGCTTCTCCAGTCTCTCCACATAACTGAAGTCCTGCATCCCTGGTATCATTCTAGTAAATCACTTTTGCACCCTCTCCAAGGCCTTGACATCCTTACTAAAGTGTGGTACCCAGATTGGACACAATACTCCAACTGGGGCCTAATCATGATTTATAAAGGTTTAACATAACTTCCCTTATTCTATGCCTCTGTTTAGAAAGCCAAGGATCCCATATGCTTTTTTAATAGCCTTCTCGACTAATCCTGTCACTTTCAAAGATTTGTGTAGGTACACCTCAGGACTCCCTGTTCCTGCATCCCCTTTAAAATTGTACCATTTAGTTCATATTGCCTCTTCTCATTCTTCCTGCCAAAATGAATCACTTCACACTTCGCTGTGTTAAATTGCATCTGCCATGTCTCTGCACATCTCAACAGTCTATGCTCTCCTGAAGTCTGTTAATACCCTTCTCACTGTTTACTACAATTCCGAGTTTCATGTCATCTGCAAACTTTGAAATTGTGCCCTGTACACCCAAGTCTAAGACATTAATAAATATCAGAAAAGCATGGGTCTATTACCGACCCCTGGGGGACAGCACTGTATACTTCCCTCCAGTTTGAAAAACAACCATTTACCACTACTCTCTGCATTCTGTCACTTAGCCAATTTCATATCCATGCTGCCACTGCCCCTTTAATCCAAAGGGCTTCAATTTTGCTGACAAGTCCATGATGTGAAACTTTATCAAATGGCTTTTGAAAGTCCATATATACATCAACTGCACTGCTTTCATCAACCCTCTCCATTATGTCACCAAAAGCACTCAAACAAATTAGTCAAACATGATTTGCCTTTAACACTTCCAAGCTGGCTATCATTTAATAACCCTTATTTTTCCAACTGACAATTGAGCTTGTCTCGGATTATTGTCTCTAAAAGATCCTTCACCAAAGATGTTAGGCTGACTGGCTTGGAGTGGGCAGGTTTATCCCTCTACCCTTTTTTGAACAGGAGTGTAACATTTGCAATCCTCTCATCCTCCCATATCTAAGATGCATTGGAAGATTGTGGCCAGAGTCTCCACTATCTCCACCCTTACTTCCCTCAGCAACCTAGGCTCCATTCCCATCCAGACTTTGAGCACTCCCAACCTTAAGTACCGCCTCTTTATCTATTTTTATCTCATCCAATTTTTCTACTACCTCCTTCTTTACTGTGACAGCATCCTTTTCTTTTTGAATGCAGATGCAAAGTACTAATTCAGTACCTCAGCCATGTGCTCTGCCTCCACGAGAAAATCCCTTTTTTGGTTCCTACTCGGCCCACACTTCCTGTGACTACCCTTTTTACTATTTATATGTTTATTAAAGACTTTTGGGTTCCCTTTTATGTCATCCCATAATTTATTCTCATACACTCTCTTTGTCCTTCTTATCCTTTTTCAATTCTCCTCTGTACTTTCTGTATTCAGCTTGGTTCTCAACTGTATTATGAACCTGACATTTATCATAAGCCTCCTTATATTCCAAGTCTTCGCACACCACCCTTTCCAATAAATATGTGAAGGGAAAAAGATTAGTGAAGACAAACATCGGTTCCTTGCAGTCGGATTCAGGTGAATTTATAATGGGGAACAAAGAAATGGCAGACCAATTGAACAAATACTTCGGTTCTGTCTTCACGAAGGAAGACCCAAATAACCTTCCGAATGTACTAGGGGACAGTGGTCTACTGAGAAGGAGGAACTGAAGGATATCCATCCTTATTAGGCGGGAAATTGTGTTAGGGAAATTGATGGGATTGAAGGCCAATAAATCCCCAGAGCCTGATAGTCTGCATCCCACAGTACTTAAGGAAATGGCCCGAGAAATAGTGGATGCATTGGTGATCACTTTCCAACAGTCTATCGACTCTGAATCAGTTCCTATGGACTGGAGTGTAGCTAATGTAACACCACTTTTTAAAAAAGGAGGGAGAGAGAAAACGGGTAATTATAGACCAGTTAGCCTGACATCAGTAGTGGGGAAAATGTTGGAATCAATCATTAAAGATGAAATAACAGCGCATTTGGAAAGCAGTGACAGGATGGATTTATGAAAGGGAAATCATGCTTGACGAATCTTCTGGAATTTTTTGAGGATGTAACTAGTAGAGTGGACTAGGGAGAACCAGTGGATGTGATGTATTTAGACTTTCAAAAGGCTTTTGACAAGGTCCCGCACAAGAGATTGGTGTGCAAAATCAAAGCGCATGGTATTGGGGGTAATGTACTGACGTGGATAGAGAAACGGTTGGCAGACAGGAAGCAGAGAGTCGGGATAAATGGGTCCTTTTCAGAATGGCAGGCAGTGACTAGTGGAGTGCCGCAGGGCTCAATGCTGGGACCCCAGCTATTTACAATATACATTAACGATTTAGATGAAGGAGTTGAGTGTAATTTCTCCAAGTTTGCGGATGACACTAAACTGAGTGGCGGTGTGAGCTGTGAGATGGACGCTAAGAGGCTGCAGGGTGACTTGGACAGGTTAGGTGAGTGGGCAAATGCATGGCAGATGCAGTATAATGTGGATAAATGTGAGGTTATCCATTTTGGGGTCAAAAACAAGGCGGCAGATTATTATCTGAATGGCGGCAGATTAGGAAAAGGGAAGGTGCAACGAGACCTGGGTTCTCGTGATACGTCACGTGACACGGCCGCGCGATCGTGGTACCATTGCTGCCGTTGCCTTCTGGTTTCGACATTGTCATGTCATGCCACTGCCAGGTCCCATGTATGGTGGCCAGGAATTGATTCTGAGCTGGAAGCATGCGTGCATCAGTGCAACACTTGCATGCAGCTCAGCAAAGCACCAGAAGAATCGCCACTGAGTCTGTGGTCATGGCCATCCAAACCTTGGTCCAGGATCCGTGTAGATTTTGCAGATCCCTTCCTGGGCAAGATGTTTTTAGTGGTGGTGGACGCTTATTCGAAGTGGATAGAATGCATAATCATGTCATCCAGCACGTCCACGGCAACCATTGAGAATTTCAATGTCATGTTCACGACACATGGTCAGCCTGACATAGCGGTGAGCGACAAGTCAGGAGTTTCAGGAGTTTGTGAAACTCAATGGCATAAAACATGTAAAGTCAGCACCATTCAAGCCTGCGTCCAACGGGCAAGCTGAACGTGCAGTACAAATTATCAAGCAAAGCCAAGGGTCACTGCAGACCCGCTTGTCTTGTATACTGCTGAATTACAGGACAAGATCCGTGTCTCGCCTGCTGAACTCATAATGAAAAGAGGTCTTAAGACCAAGCTATCTCTGGTACACCCGGATTTAAATAATCATGTTGAATACAGAAGACAAAGTCAACAAGGGTACCATGATCGCGCAACTGTGTCACGCGAGATTTCTGTTAATGATCCTGTATACGTGTTGAACTATGGTCAGGGTCCCAAATGGATCATGGCCAAGGAGGGCAAGAGTATTCATTATTAAGCTCAAGAATGGGCAAACTCGCAGGAACACATGGATCAGACAAAGCTGAGGCACACAGACGAGCCAGAACAGTTGGACGAAGAAACCATCGACGACCAACCAAACTAACAGCAGTCTTCAGAGGACTCGAGGGTCATCAGTGAACCCGGAATTTCCATTACGAACCTGTTCAATAAAAATGGACTTGCAATTCGTGATATGGCCACTGCCACCCCCAACAAGTCAGTCATCCAGCCATCAGCACTCACCCAAGGCTGGAATCGAACTGAGACGGTCAACCCAGGAGTGCAAAGCACCTGACCGTCTCAACCTGTGAAAGAGTGTGATAAGATCTCAGAGGGGGGTATGGTCATGTATGTACATTCTGTTTGTAGTTACCAGATGGTGTCATTGTTGGAGGCCACTGAGCAGCACACACATGGTGCTGCTCAGGTATAAAAGGCCAGCTATTTTGAGAGTCAGGCATTTTGGGCCTAAATAAAGCAGAGCCAAGTTTGTACCTTGCTTAGTTAAACAGTACTCAGTTTGAACCTTTATTGCATACATAACAGAAATGATCATTGAGATCTGGGTGTACAAGGGAGAGCCTGGTTTTGAGGCCTCTCTTCATTAACAGCTCAGCAGGAGGGACCCCGGTGAGCGAGTGGGGACTCGTCCAGTAACTGAGCAAAATGCGGGACAAGCGGGTCTGTAGGGAGCCGTGAGTCACGTGTTTTAAGCTCTGCTTAATGGTTTGGACAGCCCGCTCCGCTTGACCAATAGACGCGGGTTTTAAAGGGGCAGATCTGACATGCTTGATGACATTATGGGTCATAAACTCGTGGAACTCCGTAATGGTGAAACACGGTCCATTGTCGCTGACAAGGACGTCGGGCATGGCCCAGAGGCTTTCAATAGTGGCTGTGGACGTGCTGGATGACATGATTACGCATTCAATCTATTTGGAGTAAGCGTCCACTACCACTAAAAACATTTTGCCAAGAAAGGGGCCGGCAAAGTTTATGTGGATCCTTGACCACAGTTTGGATGGCCATGACCGCAGACTCAGCGGAGCCTCCAGCAGTGCGTTTCTCAGTTACATGCAAGTGTTGCACTGATGCACGCATGACTCCAAGTCCGAGTCAATGCCGAGCCACCAAACATGAGACCAGGCAATGGCCTTCATCATGACAATGCCTGGGTGGTACTGTGTAAATCTCGCACAAAAGTTACCCCGCCTTTTTTTTTTGCATAACAACATGATTACCCCATAACAGACAATCAGACTGAATAGACAATTCATCTTTGTGGCAGCTATAAGGCTTAATTTCATCCTGCATTTCCCTGGGAATGGCAGATCAATTTCCATTTAGGACACACCTTTTTACGCTTGACAGTACAGGATCCTGGCTGGTCCAGGTCCTAATTTGGCAAGCCGTCACGGGTGACACCTCACGCTCGAAGGCATCCATGACCAGCAGCAAGTCTGCGGGCTACGGCATTTCCACCCAGGTTGTGGGCAATGGTAGTCGGCTAAGCGCATCAGCACAGTTTTCACTGCCTGCTCTGTGACAGATGACATAATCATAAGCGGATAATGTCAGTGCCCATCTTTGGATCCGGGCCGAGGCATTGGTGTTTATACCGTTCCTCTCGGAAAACAATGAAATGAGCGGCCTGTGGTCTGTTTCAAGCTCAAACCGAAGCCCAAACAGGTATTGGTGCATTTTCCTAATCCCTTCTCTTTCAGCCTTAGACAGACTTCTGGACGCATATGCAACTAGTTGGAGTTTGCCTGATACATTGGCTTGCTGGAGCATACAACCGATCCCATATGATGAGGCATCGCAGGCCACACTAACCACTTACATGGGTCATAGTGTACCAGTAATTTATTGGAACATAGCAGGATCTTGGCCTTCTCAAAGGCTCTGTCTTGAGATTTGCCCCAAACCCAGTCATTACCCTTTCTCAGCAACATGTGCAAGGGCTCAAGCAATGTGCTCCAACTAAGTAGAAAGTTACCGAAATAGTTGAGAAGACCCAGGAACGAACGCAGCTCTGTCACACTCTGGGGTCTGGGTGCATTCTTGATTGCCTCGGTCTTCGAGTCCGTAGGCCTGATGCCATCTGCTGCAATCTTTCTCCCCAGGAATTCGACTTCTAATGCCATGAAAACGCACTTGGGAGTGTTTTAGCCTGACGACGTAGAACCTCTGCCAGGTTGTACAGGTGTTCGGTGGCATCGTGACCGGTGATCAGGATGTCATCTTAGAACTCAACGGATCTCGGGACGGACTTCAGCAAACGCTCCATATTTCTCTGAAATATGACTGCCGCCGAGCGAATTCCGAAAGGGCAGCTGTGGTATATAAACAGTCCTTTGTGTTGATGCACGTCAGTTTTTTAGAAGATTCGACCAGCTCCTGTGTCATGTAAGCAGAGGTCAGGTCCAATTTGGTGAACAACTTCCCCCCCGCTAGCATTGCAAACAGGTCATCAGCCTTGGGTAACGGGTACTGATCCTGTATCGAGACTCGGTTGATCGTTACCTTGTAGTCGCCACAGATCCTGACTGTGCCATCACTTTTCAACACTGGGACAATTGGACTGGCCCATTCGCTGAACTCGACTGGTGATGTGATTCCTTCCCGTTAAAGTCTGTCCAGTTCGATCTCGACCTTCTCCCTCATCATGTACGGAACCGCCTGAGCCTTGTGATGGACGAGTCTTGCATCCGGGCTTAGGTGGATCTGCACCTTGGCTCCCGTGAAGTTATCGATGCCTGGTTCGAACAACATAGAAACATAGAAAATAGGTGCAGGAGTAGGCCATTCGGCCCTTCGAGCCTGCACCGCCATTCAATGAGTTCATGGCTGAACATGCAACCTCAGTACCCCATTCCTGCTTTCTCGCCATACCCCTTGATCCCCCTAATATTAAGGACTATATCTAACGAGGGAAACTTGCTCAGCACACTTGACCACACAAAGTGTCATCCACTGATAAGGCTTTAATATCATTCCAGTTACATTTAATTTTCTCGAGCTAACTCCTGCCGAACAGCGTTGGGCCATTGCCTGGAATGATCCACAACGATAAATCATGCACAGCTCCTTTGCTGTCACCCTGCCAATGATTAGTATGAGCTCTTTGGTGTAGGTACGCAGCTTTACATTGATTGGGCTCAGTTTGGGTCTTTTTGTCTTAGTGTCCCACGGCTTTTCGAAAGCCCTCTGGCTCATTATTGACTGACTTGCACCCGTGTCCAATTCCATGGATACTGGAACCCCATTTTATTTAACTTCCAGCATTATCGGAGGACTATTGGTAAAAGAATGTACTCCATACACTTCTTCATCCTGTACTTCAGGTTTAGTTGCCTGTGCCGCTTGATCTACGCTGAATCGATCATCCTCAGCCACGTGGTGTGTCGCAGCACGCCTGCTCGGTTGCAGACACATTCGCTGAAGGTGCCCCATTGTTGCACAGCCTTTGCACACGCATTGCTTGAATTGGCATTGATGGGCCCAATGGTAGCCCCCGCAACACCAAGGCGGCGAGATTTAATTCACCCCTGATGGCAGACTTTGAGCAGTTGCAGGTCATACGAATGCAGACGAGTAGGCCCTGCCATGTGCAACTCTGCTTGCCGACGATATTATTTTATACACAGTACTTGTCAGTGAGTTTCGATGCTGGGAAGATAGCTGTTTCGAGTTTTTGTCCGTGGACAGGCACGCCTGGGCGATCGTAATGGCCCTGCTCAGATCTTGTGATTCAGCAGCCAGCAGCTTTCGAAGGATGACCTCGTGGCCAATGCCAAGCACGAAAAAGTCCTGCAGCATTTCCTCCAATGCAGCTCCAAAGTTGCACGGCCCAGCGAAACGTCTCAGGTCGCCGACGAATTCCGCCACATCCTGGCCCTCGGAGCGATTGTGCGTATAGAAACGATAACTCGCCATAATGAAGCTTTCCTTCAGTTTAAAGAGGTTCCGAACCAGTGTACACAATTCATCGTAAGCCTTATCCGTTGGTCGAGTCGGTGATTCTTGATAAGACCACAAATTTTTGACCCACAAATGGTGAGGAGAACCGCCCTGCGCTATATTGCATTATCGGTTTCTTCCAATCCATTGGCTACGAATCTCTCCAAAATTCCAACAGACATGGTTGCATGAAAGTTCGTATTTTTAACTCGTCGCCAATTGTTAAGTATCGAATAACTCCACGAGGCTAAGTACGGTGAGCTAGTTCAGGCATGACCTTACTCCAGTTTATTTATTCTCAAAGTGAGGATTCAACTTGGCTGCCAACATTATATACACAGCTTGCACGTGTCTGCCAGTGACCATTAGGACTCCAACAGTCGCGCCCTCTGGTGGCAGGTAAAACCCAGTTAACATACATAACACCCTCCCTGGACCTAACTAAAAGAATTGCAGAGCTCGCAGAAGTCCTCCCCTTTAAGTGAAGGGGAGAGACGTTGTGACGCACAAGCGCCATGACGGCATCAGCGCTGCGCTGATAACTGACAGCAGCAGAGACTCTGTCCCGCCTTCACTTCCACCCCCCTAGAGTGCTCACCGCCGCACTAC
Organism: Pristiophorus japonicus; assembly: GCF_044704955.1. Lineage (NCBI taxonomy): Eukaryota > Metazoa > Chordata > Chondrichthyes > Pristiophoridae > Pristiophorus > Pristiophorus japonicus. The sequence continues at coordinate 176,442,589 of NC_091983.1, read as the reverse complement.
CGCCCCCATTATGACCAACATCTGGTCTGCTCGAAAAAAATGACAAAGAGCTGAATTTCGCGCAAGAGGTCACCTCATCCACAGCGGCGGTGAAAACACATCAGAAGCGGTAGGTGCGACCTGTTTTGGGCGGCGATGAATTTCGACCCCTCGGTCTTCTCTTTCATGTCAAATAAGTACTTTTCACATTAGTATACTATGGGGAGGCTCTTCTCGCACCTCTCACACAACCTTGATTGTAATACAGGAAAATATGTGATCAGTTGATAGCCTCCAACTTTCACTCAATTGTAATCTTTCTTACCGATTGTAATAATAATTTGTTCCTTTTTGCTTCTGAGCTTCAAAATGCAACATTTTACACATGCTAGAATCATAGGGTTTTACAGCACAGAAGGAGGCTACTCTGCTCATTGTGTCTGTGTTGGCTCTTTGAAAGACCTTTCCATTTCATACTATTCCTCTCCCCTTTCCTCAAACCTTCTTTTTATTTTATTTTTGAAATATTTATCTACCTCCCTTTTAAAAGCTCCCATGGATTCTGCTTCCACAGCTGTTTCCATGTCCTCATAATATTCTGCACAGAAAATATTCTGCTAACCACTACTTTTAAGCCACACTCCAGACTTCACCATATAATCCAAGCTAGTACTTCAGTGCAGTACTGAGGAAGTGCTGCACTGTCAGAGGTCCAAGCCTGCCTGCTCAGGTGGATGTAAAAGATCCCATGGTACTTGAAGAAGAAAGGGGGAGTTCTCCTTATATATTGGGCAACATGTATCCCTCAAGCAATGCCACTAAAACAGATGGGACTACAAATTGCACAGCACCCCGTTTGGGGTGATAATTTTTGTGGTCGCGCGAAAGTATTGCTGAGGACTATGCAAGTGAAGTCGATGTGAACTTCCGGTTCAGCGCTCCAGGAAGGAAGTGGAATGCTAAATCTAGTGCTCCCACTTCTCTCGGAGCGCTAAAGCTGGCAAGGGGGGGCAGTAGCGGTGCAGCACTGCACAATGTTGAGCAGTGCTGCCAGGATCCGAAGCTCCTTCCCTCCCTTAAAAGGGAAGGGCCATTGCTGCAGGTTCTGCATTGCAATGATGTCCGTTGTTTCCGCCGGCAGCTGCGATCCATGGCGATCAGTACCAATCACTCTAACAGAGTGCAGGGCTTATCAATCTCGGCAGAGCAAAATGGAAAATAAATCACCCAAGGGCTGCAAACAAATTTTAAGTTACCTGAGTGGCATTACCTTTAAATACCACTCCCCAAGCAACCAGCCTCCCATGCAACACCTCCTGCAGCTGCCGGTGTTGTCGCCCGACGATGCTGCAGGGCACGGAACCGAAGTTCGCATCTGGGGCGCTACGCAGCCAGATGATGCCACGATCTCTGGGGCGCAGGAGGTCGTGGCACTGGGGGTTAATGCAGCCGCAGAAATTCATGGCAATTTCGCGGGCTACGATACTCTCGCTGCGCCTGCTCGCAGAGCCGGTAGCGCCCCATTATCCCTCCCCCCCCCCCCCCCGAGGCACTAACGGGAGGCGAAAGAGAGTCCAATTTCTCCCCCGTGATCTGCTCATTTATCTGATTGCTGTCTGTGGGACCTTGCACTGTGTAAATTGGCTGGTGTGTTTGACTACGTCGCACCAGTAACTAAACTTCAAAAAAAAATCATTGGTTCTGGAACACTTGGGGATGTTTTCAGGACATGAAAGCCCCTATATAAATGCAGCCTCTTCTTTCTTTTGTTCTTGTGGTGATGATCTTATATTGTGGTTGTTGGAGGCCAACCATCTCTGGCCCAGGACATTGCTGCTGGTGTTCCTCAGGGCAGTGTCCCAGGCCCAACTATCTTCAGCTGCTTCATCAATGACCTTGCCTCCATTAAATGGTCTGAAGTGGGCCTGTTGCTGATGATTGCACAGTGATCAGATTGATTCACAATTCCTCAGCTAATGAAAATGTCTATTCCTGCAAACAGCAAGACCTGGACAACATTCAGTGCCGATAAGTTGCAAGTAGCATTCATACCACACAAGTGCCAGGCAACGACCATCTCCAATGAAAGTCTAACCACCTCTCCTTGACATTCAATGGCATTACCATCATCGAATTCTGCCTGTTTTGTGTACCATAACTTGAGCAAATTTAGGTATCAAAAACAAAAACACCAGGAAGTCCCAATATATTGGGTCAAAAATTGCGGTCGGAGGCTTCCCGCGGGTGGACGCTTCCGATCGAAACATTTTTAATGAAAGTACCTGGTGGTCCCGGAGGACCAAACACTTCCTGTTGGAGGCCTAGATGCGCAGCCCAACGCAGAGGCCCACACATCCCAGGAACATAAGTGCATCCTAGGATCACGTGGGCCTGAACCACCAATCACAATGTAATATTCTCATTGATAATAATGGTGAGTTCTGTTTGTACGAGCTCCTATTACGATCAATGAGAATACCCCCCAAAACACAGAAACACAACACAATAAATTAAAAAAAACCTCATATATTTAAAATTAATTGAAATTGAATTTTAAAAATTTTTGAAAATGTTTTAAAAATGGTGTAAAAGGGTTAAAAATAAACTTACCTTAATGGACAGGGTTTTCAATATAAACATTTACCAGGCGTAAGAGCTTTAAGGACAGTCGCTGGGCAAATCTCCACCTGCGAAGGGCCTTCTCCCAGGACGGAAGTGCTGGTTTAGGCACGTGCACACATTGTACACACCGAGAGGCCGGAACTTACGGCCCATTACATTAACACAGTAACTATTGTACTAGACGAATGCGCAGAAGCGAGAGTGAGGACAAATATCACCGACTCCGCCCACCTCCAGCGCAATTCCTACTAACCCTTTTCTGTTGAGGCTCGGCCCCCACTGAGCAGCCGAGCCTCCCACTGTGTCGAGTGGGCCGCGGGCTCCGAGCCTCAGCTGCTTCGAGCCTCCTGCAGTGCGGGGGGAGGGGGGGAGGGGGGGAGAGAGAGAGCGAGCTTGGGGAGGGGGAAAAAAGAGCTTGTGGGGGAGGAGGGGGGGAGAGAGAGCTTGTGGGGGAGGCGGGGGGAGAGAGAGCTTGTGGGGGAGGAGAGGGGGGGAGGAGAGGGGGGGAGAGAGAGCTTGTGGGGGAGGAGAGGGGGGGAGAGAGAGCTTGTGGGGGAGGAGAGGGGGGGAGAGAGAGCTTGTGGGGGAGGAGAGGGGGGGAGAGAGAGCTTGTGGGGGGGGAGAGAGAGCTTGTGGGGGAGGAGATAGGGGGAGAGAGAGCTTGTGGGGGAGGAGAGGGGGGGGAGAGAGAGCTTGTGGGGGAGGAGAGGTGGGGGAGGAGAGGGGGGGGGAGAGAGAGCTTGTGGGGGAGGAGGGGGGAGAGAGAGCTTGTGGGGGAGGAGGGGGGAGAGAGAGCTTGTGGGGGAGGAGGGGGGAGAGAGAGCTTGTGGGGGAGGAGGGGGGAGAGAGAGCTTGTGGGGGAGGAGGGGGGAGAGAGAGCTTGTGGGGGAGGAGGGGGGAGAGAGAGCTTGTGGGGGAGGAGGGGGGAGAGAGAGCTTGTGGGGGAGGAGGGGGGAGAGAGAGCTTGTGGGGGAGGAGGGGGGAGAGAGAGCTTGTGGGGGAGGAGGGGGGAGAGAGAGCTTGTGGGGGAGGAGGGGGGAGAGAGAGCTTGTGGGGGAGGAGGGGGGAGAGAGAGCTTGTGGGGGAGGAGGGGGAGAGAGAGCTTGTGGGGGAGGAGGGGGAGAGAGAGCTTGTGGGGGAGGAGGGGGAGAGAGAGCTTGTGGGGGAGGAGAGGGGGGGGGAGAGAGAGCTTGTGGGGGAGGAGAGGGGGGAGAGAGAGCTTGTGGGGGAGGAGAGGGGGGGAGAGAGAGCTTGTGGGGGAGGAGAGGGGGGGAGAGAGAGCTTGTGGGGGAGGAGAGGGGGGGAGAGAGAGCTTGTGGGGGAGGAGAGGGGGGGAGGAGAGGGGGGGAGAGAGAGCTTGTGGGGGAGGAGAGGGGGGGAGAGAGAGCTTGTGGGGGAGGATAGGGGGGGAGAGAGAGCTTGTGGGGGAGGAGAGGGGGGGAGAGAGAGCTTGTGGGGGAGGAGAGGGGGGGGAGAGAGAGCTTGTGGGGGAGGAGAGGGGGGGAGAGAGAGCTTGTGGGGGAGGAGAGGGGGGGAGAGAGAGCTTGTGGGGGAGGAGAGGGGGGGAGAGAGAGCTTGTGGGGGAGGAGAGGGGGGGAGAGAGAGCTTGTGGGGGAGGAGGGGGAGAGAGAGCTTGTGGGGGAGGGGGGGAGAGAGAGCTTGTGGGGGAGGGGGGGAGAGAGAGCTTGTGGGGGAGGGGGGGAGAGAGAGCTTGTGGGGGAGGGGGGGGAGAGAGAGCTTGTGGGGGAGGAGGGGGGAGAGAGAGCTTGTGGGGGAGGAGGGGGGAGAGAGAGCTTGTGGGGGAGGAGGGGGGAGAGAGAGCTTGTGGGGGAGGAGGGGGGAGAGAGAGCTTGTGGGGGAGGAGGGGGGAGAGAGAGCTTGTGGGGGAGGAGGGGGGAGAGAGAGCTTGTGGGGGAGGAGGGGGAGAGAGAGCTTGTGGGGGAGGAGGGGGAGAGAGAGCTTGTGGGGGAGGAGAGGGGGGAGAGAGAGCTTGTGGGGGAGGAGAGGGGGGGAGAGAGAGCTTGTGGGGGAGGAGAGGGGGGAGAGAGAGCTTGTGGGGGAGGAGAGGGGGGGAGAGAGAGCTTGTGGGGGAGGAGAGGGGGGGAGAGAGAGCTTGTGGGGGAGGAGAGGGGGGGAGAGAGAGCTTGTGGGGGAGGAGAGGGGGGGAGAGAGAGCTTGTGGGGGAGGAGAGGGGGGGAGAGAGAGCTTGTGGGGGAGGAGAGGGGGGGAGAGAGAGCTTGTGGGGGAGGAGAGGGGGGGAGAGAGAGCTTGTGGGGGAGGAGAGGGGGGGAGAGAGAGCTTGTGGGGGAGGAGAGGGGGGGAGAGAGAGCTTGTGGGGGAGGAGAGGGGGGGAGAGAGAGCTTGTGGGGGAGGAGAGGGGGGGAGAGAGAGCTTGTGGGGGAGGAGGGGGAGAGAGAGCTTGTGGGGGAGGGGGGGAGAGAGAGCTTGTGGGGGAGGGGGGGAGAGAGAGCTTGTGGGGGAGGGGGGGAGAGAGAGCTTGTGGGGGAGGGGGGGGAGAGAGAGCTTGTGGGGGAGGGGGGGAGAGAGCTTGTGGGGGAGGGGGAGGAGAGAGCTTGTGGGGGAGGGGGGGAGAGAGAGCTTGTGGGGGAGGGGGGGAGAGAGAGCTTGTGGGGGAGGGGGGGAGAGAGCTTGTGGGGGAGGGGGGGAGAGAGAGCTTGTGGGGGAGGGGGGGAGAGAGAGCTTGTGGGGGAGGGGGGGAGAGAGCTTGTGGGGGAGGGGGGGGAGAGAGAGCTTGTGGGGGAGGGGGGGGGAGAGAGAGTGCGGGGGGAGGGGGGAGAGAGTGCGGGGGGAGGGGGGGAGAGAGTGCGGGGGGAGGGGGGGAGAGAGTGCGGGGGGAGGGGGGGAGAGAGTGCGGGGGGAGGGGGGAGGGGGGGAGAGAGTGCTGGGGGGGGGGAGAGAGAGTGCTTGGGGAGAGAGTGCTTGGGGGGGCAGAGAGAGAGAAAGCTTGGGAGGGGGGGTAAGAGAGCATGGGGGGGGAGAGAGAGACACAGGTGGGGGGGTGGGAAATCGGAGGGGGGAGAGAGAGACACAGGTGGGGGGGTGGGAAATCGGAAGGGAGAGAGGAAACTCAGAGAAGACGGATCACGTTTGTCCTACATCCTAGTGCATGCCAGTTCGGTGCATTTGTTACAAGGGACATCGTTGAGGTGGATGAAATCCAGAAGTCACGACATTGTCACGATTCACTTCATACCCAGTAAACATGTTAACAATCTGCACACCATGCCCCATCTATGGGGGGCGGGGGGGAAGGTCTTGTGCTTGGGTAAGGGTCTTCAGCTGGCGGAGGGATTACCGGGGTAATGGACTTCAGCTGGGGGAGGGAAGCACTTACGCTGGGTTGATGGACTTCAGTTATGGGAGGCAGCACATGTACTGGGGTAAGGGTCTTCAGCTGGTGGAGGGATGCATGGGCTGGGGTAAGGGATTTCGGCTGGAACTTGATGGCTTTTGAGGAGATCTATCCTCTGTGGCTTCTGAATTCAAAATGGATCGAATTACAAATTGGAAGTTCACTCAGTTACACATTCCAGAGGAACTTCAGGGTGTGGCTTATCCTCCAAGAGGACCAATCAGCAACAGGTCTGGAGTGCCAATCAAAGAAATGGTTGCAGTTCAGTTAGTACAAAGAATCGCATCCATATATTAACACATGGTCCAGAGGTGAGTCAATAACTAGAAAGCAAGCATCTACTTTTTAATTCATTCTTAGGATATTGGCATCTGTAACTACTAATAGCCCATAGTTTTCTTCCTGGCTCTTCAACAGTCTTCTGTTTCTCATTGCCAGACAGCATTGGGCATGAACTTCAACACACTCATACTCAAAACATTCTTCTGTCAATAAACTTCTAATTACAGATTTGCTCCTTCAAACTTCTCTCCTTCTACAATCTAAAGCACAAAACTTTCTTTTATATACTTCAACTTATTAAGATAAAAGCCTTACTTCAGATAATTCAACCCATCAATCACTCCTCCACAAAGATGGAGTTTTCACCAGAGCACATTTACAAATAACTTTATCCTTGCCAGGTTCTTTACTCCTGCATTAAATGAAAGTTAGCACTTTGGCATGTTATATTACTAAAACTGCCTCCACTACAATATGATAAATGTCTGGAAGAATCTGTTGTGTATCTGTAAAGCATGCACTCCCATGTTCCGCCACCAGGGAGCGCATCCCCTGAAGTCCCAAGGGATCCCAGCATCTCTTGGGAGCACTGTATATAAGCCGGCCCCTAAGGCCTGTTACCCATTCTGGAGTGTCTTATTAAAGACTGAGGTCACTGTTACTTTAACCTCCCTGTGTACAGTCTCATCTGTATTAGGTATCACAACAACTAACGACGAGTAGAAGAATCCAACACAAAGATGCAGCAAACTGTGGGCATCCTGGAGAAGTTCTCGGAGGGTGAGGACTGGGAAGCCTATGTCGAACGGCTAGACCACTACTTTGTAGCCAACGAGCTGGACGGAGAAGGAAGTGCTGCAAAAAGGAGAGCGGTCCTCCTCACGGTCTGCGGGGCACCGACCTACAGCCTCATGAAGAATCTTCTGGCTCCAGTAAAACCCACAGATAAGTCGTATGAGGAGCTGTGTACACTGGTTCGGGAGCATCTTAACCCGAGGGAGAGCATGCTGATGGCGAGGTATCGGTTCTACACGTGCCAGCGATCTGAAGGTCAGGAAGTGGCGAGCTATGTTGCCGAGCTAAGGCGACTTGCAGGACAATGTGAGTTTGATGGCTACCTGGAGCAAATGCTCAGAGACTTTTTTGTACTGGGCATTGGCCACGAGACAGTCCTACGAAAACGTTTGACTATAGAAACACCGACCCTCAGTAAGGCCATTGCGAAAGCACAGGCGTTTATGTCCACCAGTGATAACACCAAACAAATCTCTCAGCATACAAGTGCTAGCAATGTTATTAATTAACTGGAAATGTGTTTGCGAGCAGAAATGTACAGGGCAGAAACCACGAGTCTGCAACTGCCAGCAGGCCTCCGATGACTCAGAGTCCCCAACAAAGGAAGAATGCAAGGCAATTTTTGGCGTTGTGAAGGCTTCCATTCAGCCTATTCATGCCGCTTCAAAGGGTATGTTTGCAAGAGCTGTGGAACAAGCCAGGAGCTTGTCTAAGGCCGAGAGGGCCGACAGCATGATTGAGAAAGAGGCATTAGCATGTGTGTTCGGGGTAAAGAAAATGCATCAGTACCTGTTTGGCCTCAAATTTGAGCTGGAAACCGATCACAAGCTCCTCATATTCCTGTTCACTGAAAACAAGGGGATAAATACTAATGCCTCAGCCCGCATACAAAGGTGGGCACTCGCGCTATCAGCGTACAATTATACCATCCGCCAAATGCCAGGCACCGAGAATTGTGCGGATGCTCTCAGTCAACTACCATTGCCCACCACGGGGGTGGAAATGGCGCAGCCTGCAAACTTGTTGATGGTGGCGCAGCCCGCAGACTTGTTGATGGTCATGGAAGCGTTTGAAAATGATAAATCACCTGTCACGGCCCGCCAGATTAGGACTTGGACCAGCCAAGATCCTCTGCTGTCCCAAGTAAAAAACTGTACTGCATGGGATCTGGGCCAGCATCCCCATTGAAATGCAAGAGCCAATCAAGCCAATCAGACAGACTGCCTGTTGTGGGGTAACCGCGTAGTGCTACCCCAAAAGGGCAGGGAGACGTTCATCACGGATCTCCACAACACACACCCGGGTATAGTAATGATGAAAGCGATAGCCAGATCCCACGTGTGGTGGCCCGGTATCGACTCTGGCTTAGAGTCCTGTGTACAGCAATGCAGCGTGTGTGCTCAGTTGAGCAACGCGCCCAGAGAGGCACCACTAAGTTTGTGGTCCTGGCCCTCCAGACCATGGTCGAGGATCCATGTCGACTATGCGGGCCCGTTTCTCGGTAAAATATTCCTGGTGGTGGTGGATGCCTTTTCAAAATGGATTGAATGTGAAATAATGTTGGGAAGCACCGCCACCGCCACCATTGAAAGCCTGAGGGCCATGTTTGCCACCCACGGTCTGCCTGACATACTGGTCAGTGACAATGGGCCATGTTTCACCGAATTTAAAGAATTCATGACCCGCAATGGGATCAAACATGTCACCTCGGCCCCGTTTAAACCAGCCTCCAATGGGCAGGCAGAGCAGGCAATACAAACTATCAAACAGAGCCTTAAACGAGTCACAGACGGCTCACTCCAAACCCGCCTGTCCCGAGTACTGCTCAGCTACCGCACAAGACCCCACTCGCTCACAGGGGTGCTCCCGGCTGAGCTACTCATGAAAAGGACACTTAAAACCAGACTCTCGCTGGTTCACCCCAACCTGCATGATCAGGTAGAGAGCGCGCGGCAGCAACAAAATGTAAACGATGGTCGCGCCACTGTGTCACGGGAAATTGATCTGAATGACCCTGTGTATGTGCTAAACTATGGACATGGTCCCAAGTGAATTGCGAGCACTGTGATAGCTAAAGAAGGGAGTAGGGTGTTTGTAGTCAAACTAGACAATGGACAAATTTGCAGAAAACATCTGGACCAAACGAGGCTGCGATTCACAGACTGCCCTGAACAACCCACAGCAGACACCACCTTTTTCGAGCACACAACACACACCCAAAGGATCAACGACACCACCCCAGACCAGGAAATCGAACCCATCATGCTCAACAGTCCAGCAAGGCCAGGCTCACCCAGCAGCCCTGCAGAGCCAACAACACGCCAGCCCAGCGAGGGCACAGCCAACACACCAGAACAGATATTTGTACCGAGGCGGTCCACCAAGGAAAGAAAGGCTCCCGACCACCTCACCTTGCAAATAGTTTTCACTTTGACTTTGGGGGGAGAGTGATATTGTGTATCAGTAAAGCATGCACTCCCATGTTCTGCCACCAGGGAGCGCATTCCCTGAAGTCCAAAAGGATCCCAGCATCCCTTGGAAGCACTGTATATAAGCTGGCCCCTAAGGCCTGTTCTTCACTCTGGAGTGTCTTATTAAAGACTGAGGTCACTGTTACTTTAACCTCCCTGTGTGCAGTCTCATCTGTGTTCGGAACACAACAGAATCTCCTTTTTTTTTTGGAGAGAAAGGAAAAGTATTGGGGGAGGAATAAAAGTGCCAATAATTTCAAATCAATTTAAACAAATAAAGCCAGTATATTATTTGGTGTGAAATATATTAATTTGTTGATTGTGAACAGGCCTCACTTCAAACAAATTCGACTATGATTTTATCACTGGTGAATTGCATAGAAATTATAAGATGGAAATGGGTTGTTCGACCCAACCAGCCTGTGTTTATCATCTGTACTAATCCGTGCGTGCTCTGTTCCCATTTCCCTTTATCCCCCTTTATCTCCCTTTCCTTCAACCATTTTATCTAATTTATTATGACACGGTCTCTGTTTCAAACAGTAATTCAGTAGGACATTCCATATCCTTACAACTATTTTGGTTGTATCTGTAAATCAATAAATCAATAAATCATTAAATCAAGTGCCCCCTGATTAAAGGGGGAGGGGGCATTAAAACCGACAATTAAACAAATTAGACTTTAAACATTTCATAGTCAATTAAAATTTGTACCGCGAGCGTACCGGTGGACAATGCGTGCTCCATCTCCAGGGACACCCTGGCTCGGATGTAACCATGGAAGAGAGGCAGGCAGTTGGGCTGAACGACCCCCTCGACCGCTGCTGCCTGGACCGGTTGATGGCCACCTTGGCCATGCCCAGGAGCAGTCCGACACGGAGGCCTTCTGACCTGCCCGCTCCCTTCCGCACAGGGTGCCCAAAGATCAGGAGTGTGGGACTGAAGTGCAACCAGAATTTGAGGAGCAGCCCCATCAAATACTGGAAGAGGGGCTGCAACCTCACACATTCGACATAAATGTGGAACTCGGACTCCTCCAGATCGCAGAAATTACAGACGGCCTGAGAGCCCGTGAACCGATTTTAAAACTTATTGCACGGGACTGCTTCGTGCAACATCCTCCAGGCCAAGTCCCCAAAAAATAGAGGAAGGACTCCCGCAGAGAGAGCACTGCATTGGGGACCCCTGCCTCCTCCGGATGGCAAGATGGTGCGTCATGGCATGTCCGGGTGGCAGACGAGGATGGCAAACATAAAAACATAGAAAATAGGTGCAGGAGGATGCCATTCAGCCCTTCGAGCCGGCACCAACATTCAATAAGATCATGGCTGATCACTCATCTCAGTACCCCTTTCCTGCTTTCTGTCCATACCCCTTGATCCTTTTAGCCGTAAGGGCCATATCTAACTCCCTCTTGAATATATCTAATGAACTGGCATCAACAACTCTCTGTGGTAGAGAATTCCACGGGTTAACAATTCTCTGAGTGAAGAAGTTTCGCCTCATCTCAGTCCTAAATGGCTTACCCCTTATCCTTAGATTGTGACCCCTGGTTCTGGACTTCCCCAACATCGGGAACATTCTTCCTGCATCTAACCTGTCCAGTCCCGTCAAAATTTTATATGTTTCTATGAGATCCCCTCTCATTCTTCTAAACTCCAGTGAATACAGGCCCAGTTGATCCAGTCTCTCCTCATATGTCAGTCCTGCCATCCTGGGAATCAGTCTGGTGAACCTTCGCTGCACCCCCTCAATAGCAAGAACGTCCTTCCTCAGATTAGGAGACTAAAACTGAACACAATATTCGAGGTGCGGCCTCACCAAGGCCCTGTACAACTGCAGTAAGACCTCCCTGCTCCTATACTCAAATCCCCTAGCTATGAAGGTCAACATGCCATTTGCCTTCTTCACCGCCTACTGTACCTGCATGCCAACTTTCAATGACAGATGTACCATGACACCTAGGTCTCGTTGCATCTCCCCTTTTCCTAAACTGCCGCCATTCAGATAATATTCTGCCTTCATGTTTTTACCACCAAATTGGTTAACCTCACATTTATCCACATTATACTGCATCTGCCATGCATTTTCCCACTCGTCTAACCTGTCCAAGTCATCCTGCAGCCTTCTAGCATGCTCCTCGCAGCTCACACCACCACCCAGCTTAGTGCTATCTGCAAACTTGGAGATATTACACTCAATTCCTTCATCTAAATCATTGATGTATATTGTAAATAGCTGGGGTCCCAGCACTGAGCCCTGCGGCACCCCACTAGACACTGCCTGCCATTCTGAAAAGGACCCGTCTATCACGACTCTCTGCTTCCTGTCTGCCAACCAGTTCTCTATCCACGTCAATACATTACCCCCAATACCATGTGCTTTAATTTTGCACACCAATCTCTTGTGTGGGACCTTGTCAAAAGCCTTTTGAAAGTCAAATACACCACATCCACTGGTTCTCCCTTGTCCACTCTACTGGTTACATCCTCAAAATATTCTAGAAGATTTGTCAAGCATGATTTCCCTTTCATAAATCCATGCTGACTTGCACCAATCCTGTCACTGCTTTCCAAATGCGCTGCTATTTCATCTTTAATAATTGATTCCAACATTTTCCCCACTACCGATGTCAGGCTAACCGGTCTATAATTCCTCGTTTTCTCTCTCCCTTCTTTTTAAAATAGTGGTGTTACATTAGCTACCCTCCAGTCCATAGGAACTGATCCAGAGTCGATAGACTGTTGGAAAATGATCACCAATGCATCCACTATTTCTTGGGCCACTTTCTTAAGTACTCTGGAATGCAGACTATAAGGCCCTGGGGATTTATTGGCTTTCAATCCCATCAATTTCCCTAACACAATTTCCTGACTAATAAGGATTTCCTTCAGTTCCTCCTCCTCGCTAGACCCTCAGTCCCCCAGTATTTCCGGAAGGTTATTTGTGTCTTCCTTAGTGAAGACAGAACCAAAGTATTTGTTGAATTGGTCTGTGATTTCTTTGTTCCCCGTTATAAATTCACCTGATTTTGACTGCAAGGGACCTACGTTTGTCTTCACTAATCTTTTTCTCTTCACATATCTATAGAAGCTTTTGCAGTCAGTTTTTATGTTCCCAGCAAGCTTCCTCTCATGCTCTATTTTCCCCATCCTAATTAAACCCTTTGTCCTCCACTGCTGAATTCTAAATTTCTCCCAGTCCTTAGGTTTGCTGCTTTTTCTGGCCAATTTATATGCCTCTTCCTTGGATTTAACACTATCCCTAATTTCCCTTGTTAGCCACGTTGAGCCACCTTCCCCGTTTTATTTTTACTCCAGACCGAGATGTACAATTGTTGAAGTTCATGCATGTGATCTTTAAATGTCTGCCATTGCCTATCCACCGTCAACCCTTTAAGTATCATTCGTGGAGTGTGCAAGAGCAGCTTGTACAGGAATCCCCTCCGCGCAGAACTGAAAGGCATGTAGGGGATTTCCCGGAGGAGGCTCAAGTTGTGAGGCGCAGGCTCCCGAGGTAGGTTTCGGGGCTTGGCGCCGATGAGGAATTCCGTCCGGACAGGGCTCAGTTTGGACGGGATCGCCCCACGTGCCTGAGCATCCTCGACACACCTAACGGAGTCAGGGCCCAGTGCTGTTTTTAGTGACTCGATTGGATTGGCAGTCCTCACCCTTCAAATATTTTTAGTTGGGTCCGTAAATCAAATGCCCCCTTATTAAAGGGGTAAATTAGATGGCAAATATTAATACAAATATTAAAAGGGCGGGGGTGGAGGGGGGGAGGGGCACTAAAACCGACAAACTTAGACAAATTAAACTTTAGACATGTGGTTCAAATTAAAATTTGGTTGCCGGGGGTGATGATGCACTCTAGTCCATTTGGCGGCCACCTCTCGCGGAAGGCCGCAAGCGTACCGGTGGACAGCGCGTGCTCCATCTCCAGGGACACCCTGGCTCAGATGTAACCACGGAAGAGAGGCAGGCAGTCGGGCTGAACGACCCCTTCAACCGCCCACTACCTGGACCGGGTAATGGCCCCTTTGGCCATGCCCAGGAGCAGTCCTATGAGGAGGCCTTCCGACCTGCCCGCCTCCTTACAGCCCTCTATGTAAAAGTACCTAACAGTTCCCAGCATCATAATTATGGCTCAGAGTCATGGACTATATACAGCAGGCACCTCAAAACACTGGGGAAGTACCACCTACGCTGCCTCCGCAAGATCCTGCAGGATAGGCCACCAACGTCAGTGTCTTCGTTCAGGCCAATATCCCAAGCATCGAAGCATTGACCACGCTCGATCAGCTCCGCTGGACGAGCCTCTTCGCCCGCATGCCTGAACGAGACTCCCAAAACAAGCGCTCTACTCTGAGCTTCGACACGGCAAGCAAGCCCTAGGTAGGCAGAGGAAATGCTTCAAGGACACCCTCAAAGCCTCCTTGAAAAAATGTAACATCCCCATTGACACCTGGGAATCCTTGGCCCAAGTCTGCCCAAAATGGAGGAAAAGCATCCGGGAAGGCGCTGAACACCTCGAGTCTCTTCGCCGAGAACAAGCTGAAGCGAAGCGCCGACAGCGGAAGGAACATGCGGAAACCCAGACGCCCCACCTACCTTTTCCTTCAACCACCGTCTGCCCCACCTGTAGTGCATGTAGGCACCTTTAGTAATGACTCCACGAGGCAGGGTATAATACTTAAACTGTCAAGACCTGTAGTCCTTTATTTGCAGCTCCTGAGTGCCGACAACAAGCTGTGAGTTCCCTTTTATTCTGGGTTACCTGCCGTGTGCAGGCAACCCCTAGGTCTTCAGCAGCAGCACCCTCTGGTGTACCGCTAAGGTGTGTGTAGTATAAGGGTACATTCAATGTGGCATAACAGTGTTACAGACATCACACAGTAAACAGGCATGCATACACAACAATACTCCCCCTGAGCATTTTTTATATCCTTATTGTCATGACCAGGGGAGGTGATCAGTGGTGGGCTATGGAGGTTGTGTGGTTGCCAGGTGTGACCCCTGTGCTTGAGGCTGGCCTCGTATGTTTCCCCTCCCTCATACACAAACCAAGTGGGTGTCACTGTTGTGGGATCCCTTGGAGAGGTAGCCACGGCAGCAGTGGGTGCTGTGTATAAACTGTGATGTGGGGAGTTGTGGGGTGGTGGGCAGGGCCACAAGACTGGGTGGGCTCCTTGTCCACCAATTGGGATGAGGGTCAGATCATCCCAGGGTTTGCCAGGGAAGCTGGAGGGTATTGGCCTTATGCTCCTGGTGTTGGCCCTGGTGGCCAGGGGCTGTAGAGCTGGTCTGGTGCAGGTTGCCATTGGGGTGGCTGGGCTGCCCATTGACCACTGTCCCTGTCGTGGGTCTGCTCCCACTGCCTGTGTGTGTGTCCTGCAAGGGACATCACATTCGTTCCAAAGGTCCAGGCTACATGGTCAGGTAGCCTGCTGGACCTGGGGGGTCTCCCACAGGGGGATTCCATTGGCATCAGCATGGTCCCTGTGGAACCAATGTCCTTTGGCAGTGTCCTACCGGTATACATGACACCTTGGCTCTGAGGATAAGGGGTAAGCCATTTAGGACCGAGATGCAGAGGAACTTCATCACCCAGAGAGTGGTGAACCTGTGGAATTCTCTACCACAGAAAGTTGTTGAGGCCAATTCACTAAATATATTCAAAAAGGAGTTAGATGAGGTCCTTACTACTAGGGGGATCAAGGGGTATGGCGAGAAAGCAGGAATGGGGTACTGAAGTTGTATGTTCAGCCATGAACTCATTGAATGGCGGTGCAGGCTAGAAGGGCCGAATGGCCTACTCCTGCACCTATTTTCTATGTTTCTATGTTTCTATGATCACACATAGTCGAGCCTGCATTATACATTCTAGCATTTGCATCACTTTTGGGTGTCCTGGTTTCAACAGACATGGTTACATTAGGCATTTCACATTCTTTATCATTATTGTTAAGCATAATAAACTTGTTCTTAACCTTACTGACACCTGCATTCATCTCATTAGTCACATGGTTACATTGCATGCATTTTCATACTTGCACCCTTGAATTGCATCTTTAGCTTTAAAGTCCGTGTACTCAAATAGTTGAAACATCCCCTTTAAATTTTTTTGATTACCTCCTTTAAGGGAGCCTTCAAATCCGATTGGCCGCTAGATATCACATGATGCTCCTCCATGTTCACTCACGGCATGGCGGAGGCCATTTTGATTACAGGTTCTGTTGCTTGTGGTGCTGCAGCCATTTTCTGGTCTTGCTGCAGGTAGGCTGTGGTGCTCTTTTCTTCCACAGGTTCGATCCTGGATGTTGGGAATCCATTTCTTTCGCCCATCCTTGTCACCAGTTGTAGTGTATGTAGGCACCTTTAGTAATGACTCCACGAGGCAGGGTATGATACTTAAACTGTCGAGACCTGTAGTCCTTTATTTGCAGCTCCTGAGTGCCGATAACAAGCTGTGAGTTCCCTTTTATACTGGGTTACCTGCTGTGTGCAGGCAACCCCTAGGTCTCCAGCAGCAGCACCCTCTGGTGTACCGGTAAGGTGTATGCAGTATAAGGGTACATTCAATGTGGCATAAGTGTTACAGACATCACACAGTAAACAGACATGCATACACAACACCACCTGTGACAGAGACTGTAGGTCCCACATTAGACTCTTCAGTCACCTGAGAACTCATTTCTAGTGTGAAAGCAAGTCATCCTTGACTCCAAGGGACTGCCTATGATGATGATGAATTATTTTACTTGTTAAACACCCTCACAATATATTCAAGAAGCTGCAATAAGGAAAATGTTGCATTACATGAGGGCAGAGAGCAGAGGAACCAATATCAAAAACAAAATCAGAAAATGCCAGATACACTCAGCAGATCATGGAGTATCTGTGAAGACAATAGACAAGTTAACATTTCAGGTATGGACTCTTCTTCAGAACAAGAAGATATTATAGATGAACAGCATTTTAAAAGGAACAAAATGAGGGAGGAAATATCTGCATTTAAAAGAAATATAATAACCTCTAATTCTGCCCTCTTGAGCACCCCTGATTTGAATTGCTCAACCATTTGTGGCCGTGCCTTCAGCTGCCAAGGCTGTAAGCTCTAGAATTCCCTCCCTAAAACTCTCCGCCTCTCTTTCCTTCTTTAAGACACTCCTTAAAACATACCTCTTTGACTAAGATTTTGGTCATTTGTCCTAATATCTCTTTATGTGGCTCGGTGTTAAATTCTTTGTCTTATAATATTCCTGTGATGCATCTTAGGAAGTTTTACTATGTTTAAAGCGCTATATAAATACAAGTTGTTGTTGAAGTTGTTGTTCTAAGTGCTTATGTGAAAACCAAGTGATGGTTAAAAGGAAAGTATGAAAAAATAGAAGACATATCGAGAAATCAAAAATAAACAACATGCATAATAAACAGAGAGTGCGTGAATCACTAAAGGAGTGGAGATAAGTGGATAAAAAGGGAAGCATGAAAAATTGGCAAAGCAAATCAGGGTTGTTGTGTTCCTAACACAGATGAGGCTGCACACAGGGTGGTGAAAGTAACAGTGACCTCAGTCTTTAATAAGACACTCCAGAGTGAGGAACAGGCCTTAGGGGCCGGCTTATATACAGTGCTCCCAAGGGATGCTGGGATCCCTTGGGACTTCAGGGGATGCACTCCCTGGTGGCAGAACATGGGAGTGCATGCTTTACAGATACACAACATCACTACCCCCCAAAGTCAAAGTGAAAACTATTTACAAGGTGAGGCAGTGGGGAGCCTTTCTTTCCCTGGTAGACCGCCTTGGTACAAATGTCTGTTCTGGTGTGTTGGCTGTGCCCTCGCTGGGCTGGTGTGCTGTTGGCCCTGCAGGGTTGCTGGGTGAGCCTGGCCTTGCTGGGCTGTTGGGCGTGATGGGTTTGGTTTCCTGGTCCGGCGTGGTGTTGTTGATCCTTTGGGTGTGTGTTGTGGGCTCGAAAAAGGTAGTGTCTGCTGTGGGTTGTTCAGGGCAGTCTGTGAACCGCAGCCTCGTTTGGTCCAGGTGCTTTCTGCAAATTTGTTCATTGACTACAAACACCCGACTCCCTTCTTTAGCTATCACCGTGCCCGCGATCCACTTGGGACCATGTCCATAGTTTAGCACATACACAGGGTCATTCAGATCAATTTCCCGTGACACAGTGGCGCGACCATCGTTTACATTTTGTTGTAAGCCGTCTGCTCTCTACCTGATCATGCAGGTTGGGGTGAACCAGCGAGAGTCTGGTTTTAAGTGTCCTTTTCATCAGTAGCTCAGCCAGGGGCACCTCTGTGAGCGAGTGGGGTCTCGTGCGGTAGCTGAGCAGTACTCGGGACAGGCGGGTTTGGAGTGAGCCTTCTGTGACTCGTTTGAGGCTCTGTTTGGTTGTTTGTACTGCCCGCTCTGCCTGCCCATTGGAGGCTGGTTTAAACGGGGCCGAGGCGACATGTTTGATCCCATTGCGGGTCATGAATTCTTTAAATTCGGCACTGGTGAAACATGGCCCATTGTCACTGACCAGTATGTCAGGCAGGCCATGGGTGGCAAACATGGCCCTCAGGCTTTCAAAGGTGGCGGTGGCGGTGCTTCCCGATATAATTTCACATTCAATCCATTTTGAAAAAGCATCCACCAGCACCAGGAACATTTTACCGAGAAACGGGCGCACATAGTCAACATGGATCCTCGACCATGGTCTGGAGGGCCAGGACCACAAACTTAGTGGTACCTCTCTGGGCGCGTTGCTCAACTGAGCACACATGCTGCATTGCCGTACACAGGACTCAAAGTCAGAGTCGATACCGGGCCACCACACGTGGGATCTGGCTATCGCTTTCATCATTACTATACCTGTGTGTGTGATGTGGAGATCCGTGATGACCGTCTCCCTGCCCTTTTTGGGCAGCACTAAGGTTACCCCACAACAGGCAGTCTGCCTGAATGGACAGCTCATCCTTTCGCCGCTGGAAAGGCTTGATTAGCTCTTGTATTTCAACGGGGATGCTGGCCCAGATCCCATGCAGTACACAGTTTTTTTACTAAGAACAGCAGAGGATCTTGGCTGGTCCAAGTCCTAATCTGGCGGGCCGTGACAGGTGATTTATCATTTTCAAACGCTTCCATGACCGTCAACAAGTCTGCGGACTGCGCCACCCATCAACAAGTTTGCAGGCTGCGCCATTTCCACCCCTGTGGTGGGCAATTGTAGCCGGCTGAGAGCATCCGCACAGTTCTCAATGCCTGGTCTGTGGCGGATGGTATAGTTATACGCTGATAGCACGAGTGCCCACCTTTGTATGCGGGCTGAGGCATTAGTATTTATCCCCTTGTTTTCAGCGAACAGGGATGTGAGGGGCTTGTGATCGGTTTCCAGCTCAAATTTGAGGCCAAACAGGTACTGATGCATTTTCTTTACCCCAAACACACACACTAATGCCTCTTTCTCAATAATGCTGTAGGCCCTCTCGGCCTCAGACAAGCTCCTGGAAGCATAGGCGACAGGTTGCAACTTCCCCGCAACGTTAGCTTGTTTTAATACACACCCGACTCCATATGACGACGCATCACATGCTAGCACGAGTCTTTTACACGGGTTATACAATACAAGCAGCTTGTTGGAGCATAAAATGTTTCTGGCTTTCTCAAAAGCAATTACTTGCTTTTTCCCCCATACCCAGTTCTCACCTTTATGCAATAACACATGTAGGGGCTCTAAGAGGGTGCTTAACCCTGGTAGGAAGTTACCAAAATAGTTGAGGAGTCCCAGGAACGACCGCAGCTCCGTGACGTTCTGTGGCCTGGGCGCGTTCCTGATAGCCTCTGTCTTGGCGTCTGTGGGCCGAATGCTGTCTGCCGCGATCTTTCTCCCCAAAAACTCCACTTCTGTTGCCATGAAGATGCAGTTCGACCTCTTCAGCCGCAGCCCTATGCGATCCAGTCGCTGGAGGACCTCCTCCAGGTTTTGTAGTGCTTGACAGTGTCCCGACCCGTGACCAATATGTCATCCTGAAAAACCACCGTGCGTGGTACCGACTTGAATAGGCTCTCCATGTTTCTCTGGAAGATCGCTGCAGCCGACCGAATTCCAAACGGGCATCTGTTGTAGATGAACAGTCCCTTGTGCATGTTGATTCAGGTGAGACCCTTCGAAGACGCCTCCAGCTCCTGCGTCATGTAGGCCGAAGTCAGGTCGAGCTTGGTGAACGTCTTGCCTCCTGCCATTGTCGCAAAAAGGTCGTCTGTCTTAGGTAGCGGGTATTGGTCCTGTAGTGAGAAACGATTAATAGTTACTTTATAATCGCCGCAAATCCTGACCGTCAGATCGCTGGTACATATAGAACCGATACCTCGCCATCAGCACGCTCTCCCTCGGGTTAAGATGCTCCAGAACCAGTGTACGCAGTTCCTCATATGACTTATCTGTGGATTTCACCGGAGCCAAAAGATTCTTCATGAGGCTGTAGGTCGGTGTCCCGTAACCCATGAGGAGGACCGCTCTCCTTTTTGCAGCGCTTCCTTCTCCGTCCAGCTCGTTGGCTACAAAGTACTGGTCTAATCGTTCGACATAGGCTTCCCACTCCTCGCCCTCCGAGAACTTCTCCAGGATGCCCACAGTTTGCTGCATCTTTGCGTTGGATTCATATACTCATCGCCAGTTATTGTGTTCCTCACACAGACGAGACTGCACACAGGGAGGTTAAAGTAACAGTGACCTCAGTCTTTATTAAGACACTCCAGAGTGAGGAACAGGCCTTAGGGGCCGGCTTATATACAGTGCTCCCAAGGGATGCTGGGATCCCTTGGGACTTCAGGGGATGCGCTCCATGGTGGCGGAACATGGGAGTGCATGCTTTACAGATACACAACAAGGGTCTGGGAGCCTGATGGAAGTAAAAAAAAAGGTCAATGGCTAGACCTGCTGAGTGTTTGCAGCATTTTTTCTCAGACAACAGGTAATGAAGGATGGCTGCACCAGGGCCACTGGGAGTGGAGTAGCTGCTTGGGATGGGGATTACCAACTGGTACACAGCCTGCAGGGTGTTCTGCACCCCTGCAGTCTAATCACTGATCTCCACAACTCCAGGGCCACGGGAGCTTTTGCCTCAGCCAGATTTTCCATGCCAATCTGCTGTAACCATTTACAACTCCTCTGACCACATCATTTGTTTCTTTATTTGTCCCATTACCACCCTCGTTTTATAAAAGCAAAATACTGCAGGTGCTGGAATCTGGAATAAAAACAGAAAATGCTGGAAATCTCAGCGGGTCAGGCAGC
This sequence comes from Pristiophorus japonicus, assembly GCF_044704955.1. Classification (NCBI taxonomy): domain Eukaryota; kingdom Metazoa; phylum Chordata; class Chondrichthyes; family Pristiophoridae; genus Pristiophorus; species Pristiophorus japonicus. Next base: position 176,421,771 of record NC_091983.1, on the reverse strand, counting down.
ATCTATGGAGAGAAAGCAAAGTTAACGTTTCAGTTTGGTGACCCTTTGTCAGAACTGGAGAGTGTTCGGAAAGAATGGATTCTTAACAAGCACTGAAAGAGGGAGGGGAAGAAAGAACAAAAGGGAAGGTCTGTGATAGGGTGGAAGACAGGAGAGATTAGAGACAAAAGGGATGATGGCCCAAATTCAAATGGTAATGCCGGGAGTTAGAGAAACATTAGTCACGATAGGGTGTGAATGGCGGGATAATGACCAGCTGTCATTAGAGACAAGGAGAAAAAAAGAAACAGGCTCTGGGAGGGAGGTGGGGGAAGGGAGCCAAAGATTGGCAGCGGTTACACTCTGACATTGTTGAACTCAATGTTGAGTCCAGAAGGATGTAAAGTGCATAAACGAAAGATGAGGTGCTGTTCCTCGAGTTGGTTGAGCTTCATTGGAACAGTGTAGGAGACCGAGGACGGAGAGGTCAGAATGGGAATGGAGTGGAGAATTAAAGTGATATGTGAACGGAAGCTCAGGGTCACACTTGCGGACTGAACGGCGGTGATCCGCAAAGCGGTCACCCAATCTACGCTTTGTCTCCCCAATGTAGAGGAGACCACGTCGTGAGCAGTGAATACAGTGTACTAAATTGAAAGAAGTACAAGTAAATCACTGTTTCACCTGGAAGGAGTATTTGGGGCCCTGGATAGTGGGAAGGATGGAGGTAAAAGGGCAGGTGTTGCATCTCCTGCGCTTGCATGGGAAGGTGTCGTGGGAAGGGATGCCAGGGGTGCTGAGGGTGACTGCAGGGTATCGCGGAGGGAATGGTCCCTTCGGAATGCTGAGAGGGGAGGGGAGAGGAAAATGTGATTGGTGGTAGGGTCACGCTGGAGGTGGCAGAAATGGCGAAGGATGATCCATTGAACGTGGAGGCTGGTGGGGTGAAAGGTGAGGACAAGGGGAACTCTGTCGTGGTTCTGAGAGGGAGGGGAAGGGATGCGAGCAGAGGTGCAGGAAATAGAACGAACAGCCGAGGGCCATGTTAACCACGGCAGAGGGGAATCCTCTGTTGAGGAAAAAGGAAGACATGTCAGAGACACTAGTGTGAAAGGTGGTGTCGTCAGAGCAGATACGACGGAGACAGAGAAACTGGGAGAATGGAATGGAGTCCTTACAGGGTGAGGGGTGGGAGGAAGTGTAGTCCAGGTAGCTGTGGGAGTCAGTGGCTTTATAGTGGATACTGGTCGAAAGCCTATCCCTAGAAATGGAGAGGGAGAAGTCGAGGAAGGAAAGGGAAGAGTTGGAGATGGACCATGTGAAAGTGAGGGAAGGGTGGAAATTGGATGCCTCCTTTTGCCTTGCACCATTATCCCTTTTGTGATTTAATCACTCATGCGTTTCACCCTATCACAGACCTCTTCCCTTTTTTACCTGCCCCTCTTTTACCTTTTTTGTCAGCCATGGCTCAGTGGGTAGCACTCTCAACTCTGAGTCGGAAGGTTGGGGGGTTCAAGTCTCACTCCAGAGACTTGAGCACAAAAATCTAGGCTGACACTGCACTGCAGTACTGAGGGAGCTCTGCATTGTCGGAGGTGCCGTCTTTGGGATGAGGCGTTAAACCGAGGCCCTGTCTGCTCTCACATGTCAACGTAAAAGATCCCATGGCACTATTTCAAAGAAGAGCAGGGGAGTTATCACCAGTGACCTGGCCAATATTTATCCTTGAATCACCATTACTGAAAAACAGATTATCTGGTCATTATCACACTGCTGTTTGTGGGAGCTTGCTGTGCGCAGATTGGCTGTTGCGTTTCCCACATTACAACAATGACTACACTCCAACTTCGTTGGCTGTAAAGCACTTTGGGTCATCCTGAGATCGCGAAAGGCACTATATAGAAATGCAAGTCTTTCTTGATGAAAATTCATCATCGACCTGAAACGTTAATTCTGTTTCTCTGATGGCAGATGCTGCCTGAGGTGCTGAGACTTTTGCAGCATGTTGAGGTTTGCACCAATTCTGCATTTCATTGTTAGCAAGCGCGCGGCGCAGCCATGACGCGCGCCTATGAGCACGCGCGCCTGTCTCCGGGCACAGACCCCCCGGGCGGTGGTTGCCATAGCAGCAAAGCGCCGACTCTCCGCCAGTTTGCGCGCCGGCTGGTAACCATGGAGATAACTCCGGCTCAAGTCTTCGCGGCGCTGTTGACGGATCCGGAGAAGGCCAAAAAGCTGGGTTGGCCCCTGCGCCGTGGAGCCAGGTCGCCTGTGGCGGCGGCGACCCCGCAGGACGAACGGGAGGTGCAGGTCAGCGCCTCGGCCGAGGTGTCGGCGCCGCCCGACCGGGCGCGGGTCTGCGTGCTGGTGGCCAGCAGGAAGGACGTGGCGCTGCAGGCCAAGTGCAGCGTCAGCCGGCGGCTCGACTACATCGTGCAGAGCGTCCGCAGCCACGGAGTGTCGGTGAGTGGGGGCCGGGTGGGTAGGAGTGGGCTGATGGGGGTAGGTAATGATGTCAGTGCGGGTGAGGGGTGGGTAAGTAAGGAGATTGGGTGAGGGGTGGGTAAGTAAGGAGATTGGGTGAAGGGTGCTGGGGATTGGGTGAGGGGTGGGTAAGTAAGGAGATTGGGTGAGGGGTGGGTAAGTAAGGAGATTGGGTGAGGGGTGGGTAAGTAAGGAGATTGGTCGAGGGGTGGGTAAGTAAGGAGATTGGGTGAAGGGTGCTGGGGATTGGGTGAGGGGTGGGTAAGTAAGGAGATTGGGTGAGGGGTGGGTAAGTAAGGAGATTGGGTGAAGGGTGCTGGGGATTGGGTGAGGGGTGGGTAAGTAAGGAGATTGGTCGAGGGGTGGGTAAGTAAGGAGATTGGGTGAAGGGTGCTGGGGATTGGGTGAGGGGTGGGTAAGTAAGGAGATTGGGTGAGGGGTGGGTAAGTAAGGAGATTGGGTGAAGGGTGCTGGGGATTGGGTGAGGGGTGGGTAAGTAAGGAGATTGGTCGAGGGGTGGGTAAGTAAGGAGATTGGGTGAAGGGTGCTGGGGATTGGGTGAGGGGTGGGTAAGTAAGGAGATTGGGTGAGGGGTGGGTAAGTAAGGAGATTGGGTGAAGGGTGCTGGGGATTGGGTGAGGGGTGGGTAAGTAAGGAGATTGGGTGAGGGGTGGGTAAGTAAGGAGATTGGGTGAAGGGTGCTGGGGATTGGGTGAGGGGTGGGTAAGTAAGGAGATTGGGTGAAGGGTGCTGGGGATTGGGTGAGGGTGTTGTTTGGGGGGGTGGCTAAGGGGGATGTGTAGGAAGCCGCTGGGGGGGTGGGGTAAGTGGGGAGCGCTGGGGGATGTGGGTAGAGGCAAGGCCAGCACTGCCAACATTTGTCATTCGTGATGGTGAGGGGGCTGGACTACGAGGAGTGAGCCTCCTGCTCCCAGACCGCATTGAATCATAGAGATTTACAGCACAGAAGGAGGCCCATCGTCCATGCCGAAAAAGAACTATCCAGCCTAATCCCACTTTCCATCTCTTGGTCCCTCCTTGTAGGTTACAACACTTCAGGTGCATATCCAGGTACTTTTTAAATATGATGAGCGCTTCTGCCTCTACTGGCCTTACTGACAGTGAGTTGCAAACCTCCACCAACCTCTGGGTGAAAAATAAATCTCCTCAACTCCCCTCTAATCTTTCTGCCAATTACTTTAAATCTTTAAATCCTCACGCAGCCGCCGCTGCCAGCCAGACAGGCGCTGCATCCTTGACACCAGTTAATGCTCGTGGCGAGGGGCTGTGCTCATTGGAAGCGCTGCCCCCAAATTCCTGCCACACATTGCCAGTAAAGGGGCAAGAGAGAGAGAGAGAGAGAGAGGACTCTGTACCCTTTCGTGCCAGCACTCTCGCCTCTGAGTGAAAAGGTTGTAGGTTTAAGTCCCACTCCAGAGACTTGAACTCAAAAATCTAGGCTGACCCTTCAGTGCAGTCATCATCATCATCATCATAGGCAGTCCCTCGGAATCGAGGAAGACTTGCTTCCACTCCTGAAGTGAATTCTTTGGTAGCTGAACAGTCCAATACGAGAGTCACAGACTCTGCCACAGGTGGGACAGATAGTCGTTGAGGGAAGGAGTGGGTGGGACTGGTTTGTCACACGCTTTTTCCGCTGCCTGCACTTGATTTCTGCATGCTCTCGGCGTTGAGACTCGAGGTGCTCAGCGCCCTCTCAGATGCACTTCCTCCACTTAAGGTGGTCTTGGGCCAGGGACTCCCAGGTGTCAGTGTGGATGCTTTGAGGGTGTCCTTGTGGCGTTTCCACTGCCCACCTTTGGTCCGTTTGCCATGAAGGAGCACCGAGTAGAGCACTTGCTTTGGGAGTCTTGTGTCTGCTGTACATGGTTCATGTCTCTGAGCCATACAGGAGGGCAGGTAAAACAACAGCCCTGTAGGCCATGAGCTTGGTGGCAGTTTTGAGGGCCTGGTCTTCAAACACTCTTTTCCTCAGGCGGCCGAAGGCTTCACTGGCGCACTGGAGGCAGTGTTGGATCTCGTCATCGATACCTGCTCTTGTTGATAGGAGGCTCCCGAGGTATGCGAAGTGGTCCATGGTGTCCAGGGCCGCGCCGTTGATTCTTGATGACTGGGGGCAGTGCTGTGCAGTGAGGACAGGCTGGTGGAGGACCTTTGTCTTACGGATGTTTAGCGTAAGGCCTATGCTTTCGTACGCCTCAGTAAATATGTCGACTATGTCCTGGAGGTCAGCCTCTGTATGTGCGCAGACGCAGGCATCATCCGCTATGACATACAAATATGTCATAGCTCGACGAGAGGTTGGGCTGGTCTTGGATCTGGCCTGGAGACGGCGCAGGTTGAACAGGTTCCCACTGGTTCTGTAGTTTAGTTCCACAAGATGTTTATCCGAGGCCCTGTGTGCCCTCAGATGGACGAAAAAGATCCCATGGCACGAGTTCGAAGAAAAGCAGGGGAGTTAGCCCCGGTGCCCTGGCCAATATTTATCCCTCAAACCAATGTCACTAAAAAAACAGATTATCTGATCAGTATCACATTGTTCCCTCCCTCCTTTACTAATTGTCATGCCTGGGGAAAGTGCTCGGATTCCCATTTTGCAGTTAACACGCAATTGGGTTAAATTAGCACCTTGAGAGTGAGACACATCAACATTGGTCACATTTATACTGATGCATGAAGTGGCAGCGACGCGATGTGGCCTCATCTTTGTGATCGAAAGAGCTGGTGCAGATTCGATTGGCCGAATAGCCGCCTTCTGTGCTGTACTATTCTATGATTCGTTGTCGATACAGGTCATTGTTAGTAGTCACCTAGTTAAAAGTGACATAATAATGAACTGACTATTGACAAGGTAGTCAGCCTGCATCTAGGATATCATTTTTGGTAATCATAAATGTTACTACTGATATCTCTCTGATGTTCAGCAGCTGTGGGTATTATTGCTGCACGGGGAGATATTTGGTAGGGTCACTTGGAAACCCCTATCCAAATTCTTGTGTTATTTGCATTTGAAGAAATTGTCTGCATCAGACAGACTGTAATGTAATGTGGTTACGAATTTAGTTTTTGTTGCCTTTTATCCAGTGATCTCAATGTAATAATATTTTCCCCTCCCAAGTGATTGTCTATTCTGAGTAGGTATTTAGAGTGTGATCCTCAAAATGATGCAGTATATTATTTGCTTGAATAGTGCAAGATGGACTCCACCATATATGTGGACACTTTTATGGCAAAATATAAATTTGCAATGAACAGTTACAAAGCACCAAGCTTCTGTTGGTGACACTGTGGTTTCTAACAGTTCAACAGTGCCATCAGCGGGTACTTGGTATTACCACAACAGTCATAATGTGCAAAAATCTGTAAAATTCTGATCTGTAATAGTAAAAATTTTAAATTACGAATGGTCCAATGTTAATACTGAATCTATATAAGTAACAGTGAAGGGTGAATTGGTGAGAATAAAATGAACAGAGTCTGAGCCATGATGGGAGATTTAGGAGAGGTGCTTAAAAGCATGGTTAAGAAGATGGATTTTAAAAGGGTTTTCTAATTTGGGGAGAGAACTGGTGAGGTTGAGGGGTTCAAGGAAGGAATTCCAGAGTGTGCAGCTGAGTTAGATGATTGTCCCACTAGTTGTAGGGTGCAAGGAATGACTCGGAGGACTGAGGGTGTAGGAGGGGTCAAAGACTGGAATAGGTTCCAGCGGTAGAGTGGTGTAAGGTTGCAGAGGCATTTGATGATGAGGATTTTAAGTCCATGGTATTGGGACAACGGAAACCAATGTATCCCAGCAAGAATGGAGTACTGGGTGAGTGGGGCTTACTTAACGTGGTTAGAAAGATTGATTTTAGGATATAGGTGGCTGAATTTTGAATGCGATGGAGTTTATGGAGGGTAGAAAATGGTAGGGTAGTAAGATGGTATCGGAGAAATTCTATCTTGAAGTGCATACAATGATGGACAGGAAAAGACATGCTGGTCCATTCAGCCTGTGTACTACAATGTATACATACTCCACCCCACCCAAAAACCCAGTGATCTCTTGGAGAGAGGCAAAAAATCAGATAAAAATCCAGGCCAATTTGTGGGGTAGGGAGTGCTAGAATCTGGCTATTCCTCTATAAATAATAAATAGTAATTTCTCTGCCAATGGGGGTGAGGTAAGGAGGAGATGGGCGATATTACGGAGTTCGAAGTAAGCAGTCATGCTGATGCAGAGGAAGTGGAGTTTGAATCTTATTTCTGGGTCAAAAAGGGTGACCAGGTTTCAGCCTCAGTGATTGGCCTGAAAGGGCTATCCAGTGAATGGCAAGGGAGCCGAGCTTCTTATGGTTGTGAATACAATAGCTTCAGTAAGAAAATTTGACTCATTGGCAGCAGTGCCAAATGGGCAGTCTGACAGCATAGAGGTAGATGTGGGATTGAGGGACGTGGTGGAAAATAGAGCTGTGTGTCGTCAGTACACAATAAAGCTGACCCCTTGCCGGGGTAGCATGTTGATGAGGGGGTTAAGGATAAATTGATTATTACTAGAAAGCATAATGGAGTATTGTAAAAGCTTTGCGGCCAATTTCATGTGGGCACTAAGCATCCCATTTAATTAACATTCAGAATGTTAGTTTAAGCTCAATAGTCACATAGATTAATATTTCTGTGAACATTTTAATGCATCTAAAAGAAAATCAACAGTGAATGCTAACCATGCTCAATTTCCCTGAGCTAATTAAACCAATGTTAAACCAATCCAAAGTAAACTTTAAGCATTTAACAGTGTTTGTTTGTTTTGAAACTGAACTTGCTCCCCAGTGGGAAATAATCCTCATAGTGTGGTACTGAGCCATACAGGCCAAGAAGGCCCCAGGCTCAAACCCTGCTTAGTGCTGAGTTAACTGTTCTTAGTTGGAGTAGCAATGGAGCACTGCAGTCAATCTCTGAGGGGAGGGGAATCAACTGTCAAAACAATCGTCGAACCAACTTTTAATGCCCTTGACTCCAATAAAATCTTTACTCTCTCCCATTCTGATCAGTTCCCTCATCTTCACTCCCTTGAGTTCAAAGGGTGTAGGCGTGAGTATATTACAAAGTATTTACAGCACAGAAACATGCCATTCAGCCCAATAGATCCATGCCAGTATGTATGCTCCACACGAGCCTCCTCCCACTCTTTATCTAACCCCATCAACATACCCTTCTATTCCTTTCTCCCTCGTGCTTCTCTAGCTTCCCCTTAAATGCATCTATGCTATTCCCCTCAACTACACCTTGTGTAACAAATTCCACATTTTAAACACTCTCTGGGTAAAGAAGTTCCTCCTGAATTCCCTATTGGATTGATTAGTGAGTATCTTCTATTTATGATCCCTAGTTCTGGTCACCCCTCAGTCTTTTCGTTGCTAGAGAAAAGAGCCCCAGCCTGTTCACTCATTCCTGATAGGTATCATTTTAATAAATCTTGCACCATCCCCAGTGTTTCTATATCCTTTTTGTAATATGTGGACCAGAACTGTTCACAATACTCCCAAGTGTGGTCTAACCAAGGTTCCATACAAGTTTAACATAACTTCTCTGCTTTTCGATTCTATCCCTCTAGAAATGAACTCCAGTGCTTTGTTTGCTTTTTTTTATGGCTTATTAACCTGTAATGCTACTTTTAGTGATTTGTGTATCTATACCCCCATTAGACACTTATTTTCCAAGGAGTATGTGGCTTCCCACCAAAATGTATTCCTTCGCACTTATCTATATTGAACTTCATTTGTCAATTACATGCCCATTATGCAAGTTTATTACTGTCTTCCTGTATTTTATTGCAGTCCTCCTCCTGTATTAACCACGCCCCCCCCAATTTAGTGTCATCTGTAAATGTTGATATTGTACTTCTGATTCCAGAGTCCAAATTGTTTATGTAAATGGTGAACAACAGTGGTCCCAGCACCAATCCTTGTGGAACATCACTTCTCATATCTGACTTAGCCAAACATCACCACATCTGGCTGAACCACATCAAGCACTGGCATCTTCACTCTCCTCTGCCATAACCACCCACTACTCCAGGATCATACTAGATATCAAAAATAACCACTGGCTTGTTTTCCCCACTACCAACTGTCTCCTTAAACCCCTCTCCTGTACAACAAGTGTGAGGAGCTCATGGACTTTTTTGTCATTAAGATTGAGACCATCTGTTTAGTTGTCTCTGCTGGTTTCCCTTTCCCACCAAGTGAAATCTTCCCCCAGGCTCAACCCTGCCATAGCTCTCGCAAAAAACTGAAGTCTTGTCCTCAGGTCAGGATTCCAGGCTCTTGTAGTTGGGGAAAGTGCACACATGGAAAATCCTCGAGTCCTAGGGGTTCATGTCATAGCTCAGTTTCATTTATTAGCAGGAATTGTGGCTTCTGACATAATGAATCCTGTTCATGCTGAATTGAAATAAATGTCTTCTATTACCCAGTGGGAGATACCTTGGGGGTTGGAGACTCCAGACTACTGTCTGCTCACAATAAGGTATTTCATCTGCTCAGTGATGCAATGATTTTATTCTGAGTGTAATCCTACACTACACTTTTAGTACTAATACTTCTTTATTAAATACTTTTTGGTTTCAAATGATTTGTTAATGTTCTAGGAGGACAATATTACAGTGACTAAGGATTTTCGGCGAGTTGAAAGTGCCTATCACATGGAAGCAGAGGTATTACTCGGTTATAACTTTTTATAAACTTGTAAGAAAATACTGCACGTAAACTGTGCCCTCAGCATTAGGTTAATTACATTGGTTAATATGGACGAAGAACTAGTTGTTACCATCAGTTTTGGGTTTCATTGGAAAGGAGATGATGATTGTTGAATGGAATTAATTTAAATCAGTTACAGATGTAATATTGGAAATGCGTAGTCCTGTTAATGTGGGTTTGCCTGAATGCTTTATCTGTATTTGTTTGTGTAAAATTCAGGCCTGTTGCTTGAGGTTGTAGCTTTTATGCTGTTTAGGTGGCTGTCTTTAATTAGTTTACCAAAAAGTTATCAAGGCCGACTTGCTTGCTTCCTCCACCCCCGCCCCCCCCACCCCCACACCTATCTTGCCGAAGAGGCCTGCAGCAGTGGTAACGGCTGCCAGCTTCCAGGCCATCCAGCTGTTTGCCTAAAAACAGCAGCCAGAGGGCGTCCATCTACAATGACCATTCAGCTACTACTTTCTAAAATATCTTTAGGTCTTCAGGACTTCCTAGTCCCCTCTCAGATCCTCTCGTCTGAAGAGGTGTTGGGAGCATGCAGTAAGGCCGACTAATTGTGGGCATCCCCTCTCTGGGAAACCACCACAATTATGTGGACAACAGAAAAAGGCAGAGACCCGAAATCATCTTGCCCTTGTTTCTTCTGCTTTGCACCTGGGAAATAAACGTAACTGGGGCACAAAAAAAAATTGGCCCCATTCTTCTTGGGCAGTCCTTCGGAGTCGAAGATGACTTGCTTCCACACTAATGAGTTCTCCGGTGACTGATGAGATCAATTCGGTATCTACGGTCTCTCACAGGTGGGGCAGACGGTGGTTGAAGGAATGGGTGGGTGGGGTACTTGGGTTGCCGTGCACTCCTTCCGTTGTTTGCGCCTGGCTTCCGTGTGTTCCCAGCGAAGAGGCTCGAGGTGTTCGGTGCCTTCCTGGATGCTTCTCCTCCACTTTGAGCGGTATTGGTCCAGGGATTCCTAGGTGTTGGTGGGGATGTTGCACTTTTTCAAGGAGGCTTTGAGGGTGTCTAAGTGTTTCCTCTGCCCACCTGGGACTCGATTGCTGCGTCGGAGCTCTGAGTAGTGTGCTTGTTTTGGGAGTCTAATATCGGGCATGCAGACTATGTGGCACGCCCATGCATGGTTAATGCTTTGATGCTGGGGATGTTGGCCTAAGCGAGAATACTAACGTTGGTGCGCCTATCCTGATAATGGATTTGCAGAATCTTGCGGAGGCAGCATTAGTGGTACTTCTCCAGTGCTTTGAGGTGCCTGCTGTACATAGTCCAAGTTTCTGCAGCATATAGGAGGGCGGGAATCACTCTAGACCATGAGGTTGGTGCTGGTTTGAGGTCCTAGTCTTCAAATACCCTCTTCCTCAGGTGATCGGCACAGTGAAGGCGGTGTTGGACCTCGTCATCGACGTCTGCCCTTGTTGACAGTAGGCTCCCGAGGTATGGAAAATGGTCCATGTTGTCCAAGGCCTCGTCATGGATCTTAATATTCAGGGGGCATTACTGCGTGGCGGGGGCAGTTGGTAGAGAACCTTTGTCTTACGGATGTTTAATGTAAGACCCATACTCTCATACGCTTCAGTGAAGGTGTTGACGATGGTTTGCAGTTCGACCTCCGAGTGTTCACAAACGCAAGGATGGGACAACCTTGGATCTGGACTGGAGGCGACGGAGGTTGAACAATTTCACATTTGTTCTGTAGATTAGCTCCACTCCAGTGGGGAGCTTATTGAGGATGAGATGGAGCATTGCAGCAAAGAAGATCGTGAAGAGCGTTGGTGTGATGAGACAGCCTTGCTTGACCCTGGTCCGTACGCGAATTGGATCTGTGGTGGATTCGTTGGTCGGGATCACTGCTTGCATGTCGCCGTGAAGCAGGCGGAGGATGGTAACAAACTTTTGAGGGCAGCCGAATTTGAGGAGGACATTCCATAATCCCTCCCGGTTGACAGTGTCGAAGGTCTTTATGAGGTCATTATCTCTTTGCCCACACACCAATCACTAACCAAGAAGAATGGTTAGCAACTTCTGGGCCTCTTGTACTGAATGCTGCTTTCGTACAAGTCACTAAGATAATGCTGAATAGTGACCTGATTGGCAGCCTCTCTGAAATGATTTAAAGAGGGAAGTATCTTCTCCAGAAAATCTAAGTGAGATCAAAAAGCTATTTTTATAGATAATTACAGGGGAGAACCCAGCTCCTACTACTCTGGGACATATTGGTTAGTGAACTAGCAGAGAGGATATTTCCACACATGGGGAAACTATAACTAGAGGACATAGTCTCAGAATAAGGGGTCGCCCCTTTAAAACTGAGATGGGGAAGAATTTCTTCTCTGAGGGCTGTAAATCTGTAGAATTCTCGGCCCCAGAGAGCTGTGGAGGCTGGGTCATTGAATATATTTAAGGCAGAGATAGACAGATTTTTGAGCGATAAGGGAATAAAGGGTTATGGGGAGTGGGCAGGGAAGTGGAGCTGAGTCCATGATTAAATGGCGGAGCAGGCTCGAGGGGCCAAATGGCCTACTACTCCTCCTATTTCTTATGTGACGGTACTACCACTGAACCAAGCTTACTGCCTAGTGTTTGTGTAAAGACGACAGATTTTTTTCCTGCATCTTTCAGATCTCCATGCACCCTGGTTTAAAGAGCAAGCGGGAGCCCTTATCCTAGGTCGCTACTAGTGTTGTTCTGTAACAGGGAGACAGATTTGCATGATAGCAATCTGGATAACTTTGCACAAATTTTTACTCCCTCACAGCAAAGAAACAGTTAGCTTACCCTCAGCGCTCCAGCATCTATGAATGTTGAGAGTTAGCCTTCACCTTGTATTTATGACCGTGTGGGTTTCAGTCCCACCTGTATCTGATTTCAAATATTTGCTAAATCCAAAACCAACCATGAGACAGAATAGGGGATGGGATTATGGATTGAGTTCTGTTATTGCTCTATCAAGAAAATTAGTTGAAAATCTTATGATATTAAGACAGAGAAGTAAGTGGAAAAATATGTTTTATTTTAAAGAGGCTTTTGATGTCCAGTTTACATTTTTAGAAATTTATGGACAACTCAAAAAATGTTGAAGACATCCAAAAGTGACAATGGGAACATGATATATTTTTGCATTACTTATCTGAGCCAATAGGTGGAGCAAAAACAGACATCAACCTGCAGTAAGCACATTTCCTGTTGGCTAAACTAGCAATACTGCTGGCAATTTGCAATTGTGATCTTCAAAAAAAATTGGAAGGTTAATAAGAACTACTTCTGTTGCACAGAATAATATTTCTGGTTAATCAATCAGCCTGGCCAAAGCCCAAAAGTATTCCATACACTGACTATCTTTCACTTCATTATATTTGACCTTAATTAAGCCAGAGACTTGGATCCTATTTTGCAATATTTTTAAAGGACATTTATATCTTTCCCTTCCCCAGGCCTCTATTATATTCGATGACTTTAGCAAGATGGAGAACTTGTGTAACCTGTTAGTGGAGAAACTAGACAGTTCTGTCATTGTTGGTTCACCGCAGTTCTACCACACAACCGAAGCTGTGGAAAACATCAGGTAATGTAGACTACTTTATGCATTTGTTACCGAGGACCAAGACACAGTTAATAGTGTTACAAATTGTTCCAAGGCAAGTGTTTTAGATTGTTTCATGTATTATTCATTCCTGAAACTGTTACTTTTTCCATTTGATTTATCTCCTGCTTTTAGCCTTTTCAATGTTCAGGAAAACTGAAGTTCCTTGTCGATGGAATGATATCACCATTAGTTAAGCCTCAGTAAAACAAATTCACACAACATTTGTGATCTTAATTGCAAGTTACCATAAAAAGGATTATAGTTTGAATTTGTGTATTAATTAGATTCTAAGTATATTTATGGGTGTTTTGGGAGGTGATTATATGGCCCCTCTTCGGCTCGGCATCTGGCCCCGCCTGTGGCCCGCCCCTCTCCCTGCCTCTGGCCCTGCCCCTCTTCGGCTCTGTGCCTGGACCCGCCTCCTCTCCATGTTTGGCCCCGCTCCGATGCTGCCTTGGCCCCGCCCCTCTCCCCGCCTCTGGTCCCCGCCCCTCTCACCGACTCTGGTCCCCGCCGCTGGTCCCAGCCCCTCTCACCGCCTCTGGTCCCCGCCTCTGGTCCCAGCCCCTCTCACCGCCTCTGGTCCCAGCCCCTCTCACGGCCTCTGGTCCCCGCCTCTGGTCCCAGCCCCTCTCACCGCCTCTGGTCCCCGCCCCTCTCACCGCCTCTGGTCCCAGCCCCTCTCACCGCCTCTGGTCCCCGCCCCTCTCCCCGCCTCTGGTCCCTGCCCCTCTCCCAGCCTCTGGACCCGCCCCTCTCCCCGCCTCTGGTCCCTGCCCCTGGTCCCGGCTCTGGCTTTGGACCCGCCCCTCTGGTCCCCGTCCCTTTCCCAGCCTCTGGTCCCCGCCCCTTTCCCAGGCTCTGGTCCCCGCCCCTTTCCCAGCCTCTGGTCCCCGCCCCTTTCCCAGCCTCTGGTCCCCGCCCCTTTCCCAGCCTCTGGTCCCCGCCCCTCTCCCCGCCTCTGGTCCCCGCCCCTTTCCCAGCCTCTGGTCCCCGCCCCTCTCCCCGCCTCTGGTCCCGGCCCCTCTCCCCGCCTCTGGTCCCGGCCCCTCTCCCCGCCTCTGGTCCCGGCCCCTCTCCCCGCCTCTGGTCCCGGCCCCTCTCCCCGCCTCTGGTCCCGGCCCCTCTCCCCGCCTCTGGTCCCGGCCCCTCTCCCCGCCTCTGGTCCCGGCCCCTCTCCCCGCCTCTGGTCCCGGCCCCTCTCCCCGCCTCTGGTCCCGGCCCCTCTCCCCGCCTCTGGTCCCGGCCCCTCTCCCCGCCTCTGGTCCCGGCCCCTCTCCCCGCCTCTGGTCCCGGCCCCTCTCCCCGCCTCTGGTCCCGGCCCCTCTCCCCGCCTCTGGTCCCGGCCCCTCTCCCCGCCTCTGGTCCCGGCCCCTCTCCCCGCCTCTGGTCCCGGCCCCTCTCCCCGCCTCTGGTCCCGGCCCCTCTCCCCGCCTCTGGTCCCGGCCCCTCTCCCCGCCTCTGGTCCCGGCCCCTCTTCCCGCCTCTGGTCCCGGTCCCTCTCCCGGCCTCTGGTCCCCGCCCCTCTCCCCGCCTCTGGTCCCCGCCCCTCTCCCCGCCCCTCTCCCAGCCTCTGGTCCCCGCCCCTCTCCCAGCCTCTGGTCCCCGCCCCTCTCCCAGCCTCTGGTCCCCGCCCCTCTCCCAGCCTCTGGTCCCCGCCCCTGGTCCCACCTCTGTCCCCGCTCCGGCTCTGGCTTTGGACCCGCCCCTCTGGCCCCGTCCCTCCCGGGCCTCTGCTGCTGGACCAGGTACCATTAATTTTTTTAAAATGTGAACAGTATTCCCCCAGCCTCCATGGCTTTGTCCCATACCTGCAGCTCAGCAACTTCTGAGCTTCCTCAAGGCCTTGCCTTGCCTGTTGCATTGCCTCCCATCCTGCATCTACCTGTGGCTTCACGCCGCTCACAGATCTGCCTATAACAGTGGTGCTGTAATTGTCTCACCACGTCTCCTGTTAAACCAGACAGGCCTCGACTCCCTGCGTTCAGCCCCACAGGAGATTGACTCAAAATGTATTTTAAAAATTTCTTCCGTATAATGCATACTTCATGTAGGGGCCACACTTACTTCCTGTAACCCTTTCCTCGCCACACTTTGTCGATAGTACCCCTGTTACAAAACCCTGTATTCGCCGACCCACTGTGAGCAGCGCCACTGGAGGTCTGCTAGCGGCCAGTCAAACCTTTGAGCTGTATAGAAAATGTCGCAGTTTGTATAGGATTGCTTATAGGCTGTTATTCCCCTTATTGGACCTCAACATCATGGGCCACCCCAGCCTGCGTGAGAATATCTCCGCAGGTCAGGGCTACCTGGAGCGGCCACTACAGCTTCTAGCATGAGCTACTCCAGGTGTGCGACGGCTTCGAGGTGGGCAACTGGGTGACGTCATCAGGATCCAGGTTGCTGTTTGGAGCCTGGGCAGGAACATCGGCGGGGCCCAGGTACAGCAGAGGAGCGGGAAGGTCGTGACGGAGGTGCGGCGAGTGATCGAGGTGGAGAACCGTTGAGTGATCATGGCGGAGGATTGGTGAGAGATTATGGCGGAGGTGCGGCCAATGTTTATGGTGGAGGAATGGCAAGAGATCATGATGGAGGTGTGGTAAATGAGAGTACAGGGCCCAGAAGAGCCGAGGGCAGCACAGGCCAGCCCACACTGCGATATGTGTGCACACTGGGTCCGTGCAGGTCTCCAGTCGACCTGGTTAACCCTTGCCACTAGATAAAGGCTAGCTCTGTCAAACCCGTGTGGTGGCTGATGTGCAACAGTCACCACATGTTAAAAGAATCCACGCACAGGCATCTTCCACTCTTCAATATGCAGTTCGGGACCTGGAATATTAGGTCCTTCATTGAAACATCTGTGAACTCGTGTGGAAGCAAGTCATCCTGGTTCGAGGGACCGCCTATGATGATGATATAAGGAAGTACAGTGAAAAAAAGCCGGTCAGTCCTTCAAACTTCTTCAAAATCCACGTGGTTGTTTTTACATGCACATCTTCCTATGTTGATCCATTACTTTAAAGAAAACTAAGTTCTCTCTTGAAAATAAAAATCAAACGCTGCTACCTGTATTAATATCTGTATAGCAGATATTAACATACTGACCCAGTTTCCTTTTTAAAGGTGTTAGTTGATCCCAAATCAACTATCCTCTCTGGGAGCCTGTTGTACGTCTCTGCTATCTGACTGGGTAATGGTTAGCTTTATTGGAGTCAGGATTGGTAATATGATTCTTTTGGGATTGAGTTGGCTTCAAGCTGATGTTGAACAGTTAACTCTCTGTCAGCCTGCACAAGGCTATTAAATTTATTGACATTGAATTCTATCTGCCATTTTTTTTTGCCAATTTCCCATCATATTATCAATATCCCTTTGCAGCTTCCTTTAGTCTTCAGACTTATTTACTCTACCTCCTAGCTTAGTACCCTATATTGTCTATAAATTTGGACAGCACATCCTACAGCCCTAAATCCAAATCATTGATGTACACAGAGAACAAAAGTGATCTCGGAACAGAATCCTATATAACACCGTTGCCCACTTTTAACCAGGACCTGCCCTAATCTCTGTTTCTGCTCCTCTAACCTTTTTTAATCCCATTTGTTACTCTCCCCCAATTCCTGAGATTTGTGTGACTAAAAATGGAATGTTTCAGGAGATGCTGCCTACTATGTTTACTGCATGAGGATAACAGAATAATACTGCATCACAAAGGCAGGAAAAAAATCAATTTTAATATGGGTTTAATTTTTATCATGTATACAGGAATTGTGGAAATATGAAAAATTTTATTGCACAATTTTTAATAGCATGTGAAATTGTTATCAGAAGGAGAATTTATTGATCCAGAAGTCTTGACAGTTGGCAAATAATTAATAAAACTATGGCCATTTATACTGATTCTTTGGAGAATCTGCCGATCTCCCACCATTCCTGCTACTCCAAAGAATAAAAATTATTTTTTTTAACATAAGAAATAGGAGCAGGAGTAGGCCATTCGGCCCCTCGAATCTGCTCTGCCATTCAATATCATGGCTGATCTTCAACCTCAATTCCACTTTCTTGCACGATCCCCATATCCCTTAATATCCATCTTGCCTCGTCTGGCCTATTCCAGCCCTGGCTGTTTCTGGCAGGTTTTGCATGGTGGAGGAGCCACCACTCGCTTGCTCGGGCCTCAGGTTACAGTGCCTCGCTAATAACATCTGAGCCCGACCTGCATATTTGAAGGGGACCCCACTGGCTTGGGGCATGTGGCCTTGACGTCCGCAATTTAAAAAGGTAGTCATCCAGATCAGGGCGGAAAAGGACTGCATAAGTCCCCCGCTCCATTTTAACTAACCCTCTGCCTGATTTCCGCCAGCTATTATGGGGGGAGGGAGTTAAAATCCAAGGCATAAGTGTCACCTGAAATGTCTTTTAACTAAAAAGAAATTCACTGAATAAAATAAAACTACATCAGAGATTCTTTTTTTTGTATAGACGGCAGGCATGTCTTCGAGCTGTTGCTAATTCTCGACGTAAAGCATTTGAAGTGTGCCGACTGCTTGGCCAGTCCCTCGGCAGACCTTTGATCATCCGGGAAGAAGAAACCAAGGAGAATGAGGGACTAGCCTCTGAAGCACCAACACCTGACAACACCAAGCCACTGACTATTCAGCAGCAGATTAGCAACACATCTGTGACTGTTTATTCCAAAGTGTTTGTGACTTTTGAACTTAAATCAAAAGAGAATTTCAAAAGGAATAATTAAGTAAATCCCTTTTGAATTGACAAATTATTGTTATACTTTTAAATAAGGAAACCATCTGCTTGTTTAAAATGGCCATAAAATGCAGATTTAGGGAAGGCAATCCGGTGTCTTTATTTTAGTGTGGATATTTTTGGAGCTATAAATGCTGCACTGTCTACTCTTAATGGTGCTAATTTTTAATATGCTCCTTAATGTAGGTAAAATGGATCCATTGGGCAGGTGCGTAACAGCACCTGCTGTTTCTACTTATTCAGCACGGTTAGCAGTAACCAAGGCAACATGGAACTGGTGGCGATCAACATCAAAAATCTCTGGGAACAAAAAGTTTTTGATGCAGCTTTTGGTAATATACACAACTGTGAGGCTATATGGTGTTTTTGTGCAAGAGAGTCAGTATTACCAATACCTCTTCAGCCATTTCAGTACCCCGACGTCTGAAGGAAACTAAAGTTGATAGTGCAAGTCTGTTTCAGGTTGTGAGTTTGCTGGTGCCGTGGATCTGAAGTAACGCAGGGTGTAATCCTGGCAGTTGCAGCAGGATTGTGCCTGCCAGTGCACTTCAATGTATGGGGCTGGCAGGCAAATGTTTCTCGGGTATCCACCTGCCACCTGAGGGATGGGCTACTGTACCTGCTCCTCCACTCCCCAGACTAGGGTTACCTGGCTCCCCTTATACAGGGGACTGATGCTAGGATTTTAAAAATATATATCTTCTCGTTTCCCCTGGTCTAGAAACCCCCTCCAGTGGAGCCCACTTGTACCTTTCTCAAGGCGGGTTCCCTCATCTCACTGGGCGTTTTGGCCTCCAGACATATGTCAGATCCCATAAAATGAACCAGGAGCTCTCCGTATAAGGAGACCCTGGTCCCACCTCCTCCATTGCAATTGGCCTTGTAAGTGGTGGGCGAAGGCTCCACCCCTTACAAGGCCAAGCAGGGAATCCCAGTTTAAGCTGGGACCTGGCCTATCCATGTCCCAGCCATATTCAAGCCATCTGGAACCTGACAGTTATGGTGGGAGTCTGCTGGAATAACTGAGGAAACTCAATTCCCACCCCCCACGCTAAGGAAGGAGTATAGTTTCTAACCATCTGTAATATCCAGATTCCACGGAGTCAGGAGGATAGTGTGTCA
This sequence comes from Pristiophorus japonicus, assembly GCF_044704955.1. Classification (NCBI taxonomy): domain Eukaryota; kingdom Metazoa; phylum Chordata; class Chondrichthyes; family Pristiophoridae; genus Pristiophorus; species Pristiophorus japonicus. Next base: position 176,403,069 of record NC_091983.1, on the reverse strand, counting down.
GAATACCGTATCTTCCTGGTTCACTGTTGAGAACCGACACAATTTCAGTGACATGACAGAGTTTTATAGTCATAATGGGACTGAGGATTACTTCATTAATAAAAACAATTTTATTTTCATTTTCCAAGAACTCGTGTTTTTTTTTAAATTGAAGCCAAAATGATTAAATATTTTACAGCAAAGCAAATATTGTTGTTTATTCTGGTCACTCTGCTGCAGTGCACCATAATTACACAAGTGCCATTAAAGCTATTTAAGTTTGGACACCTGCTTTTCTAAAGAACATTAGTGAACCAAATGATCCAGTAGTTTCATGGTCACCATTACGGATACTAGCTTTTTATTCCAGATTTATTTAATTAACTGAATTTAAATTCCCCAGCTGCTGTGGTGGGATTTGAACTCATGTCCCTGGATTACTAGTCTAATAACATAACTACTATGCTACCGTTCCCTACATGAAAAATCTCCTGCTTAAGTTACAGTGGAGACCTGATGCAACTCAAGTGGAAAGTCTAGACTCAGGAGTCTGGACGTGGGACCTTCTGGTCTGTATAACACCAGGTGGTTCCTTTACTGACTGGGCCAGTGGTGGGAATTCAGAAAAGGGTTTTTAAGACTCCAACCTTTGTTGCTGCTCACAGAGGCAATGATTTTAGCACTAATTAACAGTGATTAAAGATGTAGCTCAAGGTCTCTGCTCAGTAAAGCAGATCCTTTCCCTTAAGGAATAAAATTTAACCAGCTTTTTAGAGATTTAGGCATAGAACTATAGCCAATGCAAGAGAGCTGAAAACCTTTCCGTGGAGAAATGTGCAAGGCTCATGGAGAAACACCCTCTCCATGCCGTGCCATATTCCACACTTAATGCTTCTCACACAGCTATTCCATTCCCCTAAAGTTCTCATGACAGTGTCAGCTGGAAATCCTACAACCAAAATAATTAGATTAATAAAATATCCCATGGTTATTTCATAATCTAGGAGTAATTTCAGCCTCTCCTTGCCTTCATTTTGTAAAAACCTTTTGCTGCCAAATTGCCTAAATGAGTATTCACAGTCTTTGTGCATTTCACCAAAATAAGGAATGGATTTTAAATTCTTATTTTTAAACTTATGAAAAGAACTAGTAGCATGGTCTACCTCAGTGACAAATTAATTTTATATTTGGATCTAAAATGTTCCACATTTTAAATCAGAGCCCCAGTTTAGGGCAATTTTCAATGTGGCATTGAAATATCATAGGGGAGGGAGGAGTGAAAGGTGAGGAAATCAACATTGTGGGTTTTACTGTTCATTTAAATCAATTCTGCGCAAGGGAGGCTTGGCAAAGCTGGTGCACACCTTTATTCAATGCACATTCATTGTATTCTCATTCTTTATTGTGGAGTTGTTTTCCCAATCCAGTTGATTAGACCTCATTCTAACTTTGCATCGTCAGCTAGACTGTCAGATGTGAAGTAAGCCGAGTATTGGCTGGGAAACAGGGGTCAGATTGCAGGTAGGTGGGAATGTGCAACCACGGCCTGTTCAACCCAACCATGTTCCAAATTGCTGCATTATAATTTAAAATTATATATACAGATTGTTGCTAATATTAATGACCTTATCAATATTAACCTTTCATAATGCTCCTAAATTCAATAAAATATTTTAAAACAAACTTAATAGCTTTTTTGATTGCCATAATTGAACTATGAAGATTTTCTCACAGTGGAAGCATCTGGATATTCCCTTAGTCCTGATTGTTTCTATGGAGGAGAATACAATGTGAGGTATTTACTTTGTACTTCTATATACACAATGAACAACCTAGTAAACTATAAATAAAGTACCTGTTGCACCTTTCTACAAATCATGTAGTGTAATCTTTCAATACCTGCATCATAATGGATTGTACTAACCATAGGCTTACATAATTTCTGTTAATGCAGTCAAACAGGTCTTTGTAATAAGATAGCATTATTAAACATTTTTGGAAATAACTTTAATATATATGTACAAAGAAATGCTTACCTGGGAGACAGTTCAAAAAGCAGTAATCAAGCGCTGGATATTGTACATAATTTCATCAACTACTTACAAACTCCACTGTTGGTTTCTGAACAACCTAATTCGAGCCTGGGCAGCTGAAAGCATGGCCGCCAATGGTGGAATGATGAAGTAGTGAGAATAACAAAAACAGCACAAATTTTAATATTCAAGGTCATAGAGCGTCCAGAATAAACAAGAGTGGACAGGATAAGAGGTGTAGTTGAGAATAGACAAGAGCGAACAGGATAGGAGGTGTAGTCATATATGTCGAGAACACTTGGGAGAGTTGCACCTGATCCTGTGGGAGGGGCGAGATTCAAATTCAGCAACTCGGGCTAGACATCTCCAAATCTAAAAAAATCCAAGCCTACATTGGGGTATGCTACAGATCTTCAGTTCAGCACAAGACGGAAGACAGTTTGCTTCACGAAGCGATAGGAAGGGTCTGAAAACACAAGTTATTTTAATGGGTGACTTCAATCACCCAAATGTAAATTGCGGAAAACCCAAGTGGTTTAGATTCAGAGTTGGTAAATGCAACGTGTGACTGCTTCGTAATCCAGTCCATCATGGAAGCTGTACCAGACAGTGCACACCTTGACTTGGTATCGGTTAGTGACACACAATGTTCGGGAAATATAAGTCATAGCACTATGGGGGAACAATCAATTTCAATATAATCTGGGAGTCAGGTATACACAAGACTGGGTCTAATATACAAGGTTCACTTCAAAGAAATGAAGGAATAACTAAAGCAAATGGATTGGGATGGGTTACTCAATAAGAGTACAGTAGAGGACAAGTGGAATATGGATTAATAAGGCCTTTAAAAAAAGCAAACCAAGCACTGGGGGGGGGGGTCATTCCTAGAGGTATAGAATTGAAAAACAGAATTCATGTTAAACTTGTATAGAACCTTGGTTAGACCACACTTGGAGTACTGTGCACAGTTCTGGTCTCCATGTTATAAAAAGGATATGGAGGCACTGGAGAAGTCCAAAAAGGGATTTGCAAAGATGATACCAGAACTGGCTCAGAGGTAGGAAGCAAAGGGTAATGGTTAATGGATGTTTTGGTGACTAGAAGGCTGTATCCAGTGGGGTTCTGCAAGGTTCAGTGCTGGGTCCCTTGCTTTTTGTGATATATATCAATGACTTGGACTTGAATGTTGGGGGTATGATTAAGAAGTTTGCAGATGACACTAAAGTAGGCTGTGTGGTTGATAATGAAGAAAGCAGTAGACTGCAGAAAGATATCAATGTACTGGTCAGGTGGGCAAAATGGAATTCAATCTGGAGAAGTGTGAAGTAATGCATCTGGGGAAGTCTCACAAGGCAAAGGAATACACAATAATGGTACGATACAGAAAAGTGGAGAGAGTCAAAGGGACCTTGGAGTGCAGGTCCATAGATCCCTGAAGGCAGCAGGCCAGGTAGATAAAATGGTTAAGGCATATACAATACTTGACTTTATTAGTTGAGGCATAGAATACAAGAGGAAGGAGGTTATGCTTGAACTGTATAAAACACTGGTTAGGCCACAGCTGGAGTACTGTGTGCAGTTCTGATCACCACATTACAGGAAAGATGTGATTGCACTGGAAAGGATGCAGAGGAGATTTACAAGAATGTTACCTGGACTGGAGAATTTTGGCTATGAGGAAAGATTGGAGATGCTGGGTTTGTTTTCTTTGGAACGGGAGGCTGAGGTGTATAAAATTATGAGGGGTCTGGATAGAGTGGATAGAAAGGACCCGTTCCCTTGGTGGAGGGGTCAACAACCAGGGGGCATAGATTTAAAGTAATTGGGGGAGGTTTAGAGGAGATATGAGGGGAAATTTCTTCACCCAGAGGGTGGTGGGGGTCTGGAACTCACTGCCTGAAAGGGTGGTAGAAGCAGAAACCCTCACCACATTTTAAAAATACTTGAATATGCACTTGAAGTGTCGTAACCTACAGGGCTACGGACCAAGAGCTGGAAAGTGGGATTAAGCTGGATAGCTCGTGGTTGGCCGTCACAGACACAATGGGCCGAAATGGCCGCCTTCCGTGCTGTAAATTTCTATGATTCTATGAACTGAGAGGTTATATTTATCAGGACAGATTGAATGTGCTGGGGCTCTTTCCTCTAGAAGAATGACTGAGGGGCGACCTGATAGAGGTCTTTAAGATTATGAAGGGGTATGCTAGGGTAGAGATAGAAAAGATATGATTTTGGAGACACCAAAACTAGAAGCCATAAATATGAGATAGTCACTAATAAATTCAGTAAGGAATTCAGGAGAAACTTCTTGACCCAGAGAGTGGTTAGAATGTAGAACTCGCTACCACTAGATGCATTTAAGGGTAAGCTGGATAAACACACAAGGGAGAAAGGGACTGAAGGATATGTTCATAGGGTGAGATGAAGTAAGGTGGGAGGAGGCTCGTGGAGAGCATAAACACCGGCATAGGGCAATTGGGCCGAATAGCCTATTTCTATGATGTACATTCGAGGTAATATCTTTAATTTGATTAGTAATACTGCTGACAAATTTACAGTTGTAGTTTACATCAACAACAAGCTTCCACTGGAATTTTTCATACCACTGCACTTATGTGTTTTATCTGGCACATCACACTATTACATTTTGGACATCACACCTCCATTTATGCATATATTGGCAGCAAAGCAGAAATGAAGAGCTGGAAATTTACAAAACGAAAGTAAGGTAAAACAATGAGAATGAGCAAGCATAAAACTGAGCAATTGTTCTTTTTGTGGATCTAAAATTACTAAACTGATAAGTAGCAAAAAGTGACCAATCAAATTATTAAGATAATTTTGTGAATTTGTTTTGAGTTACTAAATCCATAAAAAAATTGAAACTATTCAGAACAAAATGCATATTCTTATGCAGAGTTGTCTATATCATGTAAGACTATGTTTTCTTGGAGAGGCCTACTTCTAGGGGAGTAGCTTGAAGTTCAATTTGGAGTGCATGCCTCGAAATTCTATTCCTTACTTGGGCTCTCCTGTAGTCAAAGTAGGTCTCATGGGCACATGAGCAGCCTAGAGTCCGATGATGCACACAGGCACCATATTAATGATGCATTGAATGATTCTGGAGCAGCTGTAACCCATTTCTTTGCCCTCTCCAGATCGGAAGACCCTCTCCAGTGCTATCAGAGCCCCTCCCACTCACTCCAGTGCTACTAGACAAGAGGGCCACCCACATATACTTCTAGATAGGGAGATCCTCTCCCTGTTGTGGCACCAGTCCCCACATTTCCTCTTCAGGACCTCAGGGCTTCTTTCAGGGTTCTACCAAATCACAAGCCCACCCTAGGGCGGTGAAACCCTAGGAAAACCTCTGTAGTGCTTCAAAACTTCAAGAACCCGTTCCCCAGTGCTACTAAACATTAGTATTTCTTTTGTAGTGCGATCAAATCCCAGGTCTCCATTAGTTCTCTTGCATTCAGCCCCACGCACTGCGCCAACCATTGCAAATTGATGACAGATCTTGCACTCCAGCCTCCTCCATGAAATGGTTCCATAATGTGCATCAAAGACCCCTTTCACATCACCATGTGTACTCCAGATTCCAACCACCCTCCCTATTTCCTGCCTGGCCCCATTCTAACGCCCCCATTTCAAGCCACATCACCATCTGCATCTCAACCCCAGCCTCCCTACTCAAGCCCAGCCCAACTCTATGGCTCCCATTTTTTCTACCGCCTCCAAGCAATCCCTCCCTGCATGATCCCAATACCTAACTTCAATCTTGTAAATGTTGCTGCATATCTCGGGCTTTAAAAAAAAAGTAATAAAAATTAAGTACATAGCTAAAGCAATGTGTCCAAGAGCCATTAAGACATATTGAGAGAGAGAGAGAGACAAGGAGGCACAACAAGCAAAAGTTAAAAGGGAGAAAAAGAAACGGAGACAGACAGACCAAAATGAGAAATGTCAATGCAATGTAGAGAGAGACTAAAATTGGAAGACAAATAATAAAACAAGAATTGAGTAAGAAAGAACAAGGGATAATTGCAGGAATAGTAAATATTGTTTTTTTTTCATGTGAAATAGCACAGGAGATTAGCTGTATTATATAATACATTGGGGTGGAAATTCGTTCACTTACCGCCCCTGGAGAGTGTCGGAACAGGGGCATTTGCGCCGCTCAACACATTCAGTGTGCCGATGCCGCTGATCAGTACTGCCCGGGAACATCGAGCCAGTGTGCAACGATCATAGTTTCGATTTTTGTAGCATGCTCAAGTGGGACCACCTGAACAACCAGGCGGTCAAAGCTGTCCTGGCAGCGGCGAGGGAAGGAATGAATACATTAGGTAAGTGTGGTTGTTTTTATTTTTGCGATTTATGTTTATGTGGGGTGAGGAAGCTATTGAGTCCACTGGTCGGGGAGACTAGAACTAGGGGGCACAGCCTCAAAATACGAGGGAGCCAATTTAAAACAGAGTTGAGATGGAATTTCTTCTCCCAGAGGGTTGTGAATCTGTGGAATTCTCTGCTCAAGGAAGCAGTTCAGGCTAGCTCATTGAATGTATTCAAATCACAGATAGATAGATTTTTAACCAATAAGGGAATTAAGGGTTATGGGGAGCGGGCGGGTAAGTGGAGCTGAGTCCACGGCCAGATCAGCCATGATCTTGTTGAATGGCGGAGCAGGCTCGAGGGGCTAGATGGCCTACTCCTTTTCCTTATTCTTATGTTCTTATGAATGTTTTTTGAGGATGTAACTAGTAGAGTGGACAAGGGGGAGCCAGTGGCTGTGGTGTATTTAGACTTTCAAAAGGTTTTTGACAAGGCCCCACACAGGGGATTGGTGTGCAAAATTAAAGTACATGGTATTGGGGGTAATGTACTGACGTGGATAGAGAACTGGTTGGCAGACAGGAAGCAAGGAGTAGGAATAAACGGGTCCTTTTCAGAATGGCAGGCAGTGACTAGTGGGGTACCGCAAGGTTCAGTGTTGGGACCCCAGCTATTTACAATATACATTAATGAGCTAGACGAAGGAATTGAATGTAATATCTCCAAGTTTGCAGATGATGCTAAGCTGGGTGGCAGTGTGAGCTGTGAGGGGGATGCTAAGATGCTGCAGGGTGACTTGGACAGGTTAGGTGCGTGGGCAAATACATAGTAAATGCGGTATAATGTCGATAAATGTGAGGTTATCCACTTTGGTGGTAAAAACAGGAAGGCAGATTATTGAATGGTGACAGATTAGTAAAAGTGGAGGTGCAACGAGACCTGGGTGTCATGGTACATCAGTCATTGAAAGTTGGCATGCAGGTACAGCAGGCGGTGAAGAAGGCAAATGGCATGTTGGCATTCATAGCGAGAGGATTTGAGTATAGGAGCAGGGAGGTCTTACTTCAGTTGTACATACAAGGCCTTGGTGAGGCCACGCCTTGAATACTGTGTACAGATTTGGTCTCCTAATCTGAGGATGGACATCCTTGCTATTGAGGGAGTGCAGCGAAGGTTCACCAGACTGATTCCCGGGATGACAGGACTGACATATGAAGGAAGACTGGATCGACTAGGCTTATATTCAATGGAATTTAGAAGAATGAGAAGGGATCTCAAAGAAACATATAAAATTCTGACGGGATTGGACAGGTTGCAGGAAGAATGTTCCCGATGTTGGGGAAGTCCAGAACCAAGAGTCATAGACTAAGTACAAGGGGTAAGCCATTTAGGACTGAGATGAGGAGAAACTTCTTCACTCAGAGTTGTGAGCATGTGGAATTCTCTACCACAGAAAGTTGTTGAGGCCAGTTCGTTAGATATATTCAAAAGGGAGTTAGATGTGGCCCTTACAGCTAAAGGGATCAAGGGATATGGAGAGAAAGCAGGAATGGGGTACTGAAATGCATGATCAGCCATGATCATATTGAATGGTGGTGCAGGCTCAAAAGGCCGAATGGCCTACTCCTGCACCTATTTTCTATGTTTCAGGGATCTGTGGACATGCATTCCAAGGCCCCCTTGTTCCTCTACACTTCTCAGTATTCTACCATTTAATGTGTATTCCCTTTCCTTGTTAACCCTCTCAAAATGCATTACCTCATACTTTTCTGGATTAAATTCCATTTGCCACTGTTCTGCCCATCCGACCAGTTGATTGATATCTTCCTGCAGTCCGCAGCTTTCTTCTTCATTATCAACCACACAGCCGATTTTAGTATCATCTGCAAACTTTTTAATCGTACCCATATATTCAAGTCTAGATCATTGATGTATACCACAAAAAGCTAGGGACCGAGTACTGAGCCCTGTGGAACCCAACTGGAAACATCCTTCCAGTCACAAAAACACCCATCAACCATTACCCTTTGCTTCCTGCTTCTGAGCCAATTTTGTATCCAACTTGTCACTTTGCCCTCGATCCCATGGGCTTTTACTTTTGTGACCAGTCTGCCTTATCAAAAGCTTTGCTAAAATCCATATACACTACATCATTCACTTTGCTTTCATCGAACCTTCTGGTTACCTCCTCCAAAAATTCAATTAAGTTAGTCAGACACGACCTTCCCTTAACAAATCCGTGCCAACTGTCATTGATTAATCCATATCTTTCTAAGTGAAGATTTATCCTGTCCTTCAGGATTTTTTCCAATAATTTTCCCACCACTAAGGTTAGGCTGACTGGCCTGTAATTACTCGCTCTATCCCTTCCTTCTTAAACAAAGGTACCACAGTAACAGTCTTCCAGTCCTCTGGCATCACACCTGAAGCCAGAGAGGATTGGATGATGATTGTCAAAGCCTCTGCTGTTTCCTCTTTTGCTTCACTTAATAGCCTGGAATACATTTCATCTGGGCCTAGGGAATTATCCACTTTCAAAGCTGCTAAACCCCTTAATAGGTTCTCTCTCACTATGTTTATTTCATACTTCTCCTTCTCAATAGTAGTGTCTGCATCGCCCCTCTCTTTTGTGAAAACAGACGCAAAGTATTCATTAAGAACCATACCCAAATCTTCCATGGAAATCATGTTTGACAAATTTGCTGGGGTTTTTTGAGGATGTAACGAGCAGGGTAGACAAAGGGGAACCAGTAGATGTTATGCATTTGAATTTCCAGAAGGCATTCGATGAGGTGTCACATAAAAGGTTACTGCACAAGATAAGAGCTCACGGGGTTGGGGGTAATATATTCGCATGGATAGTGTTATGTATGTGAACCTCACCTGTGTGTAAGACTTGCCACTAGAGGGCACACCTGTGGGAGATCTATAGGTCACCGGTGTACCCTGGTGTAAGCAGGTATAAAAGGCAGGCCACAACTTTGCTGCCTCACTTTAGAGTTATATTAAAGAGACCAAGGTCACAATGGTTTGAGCTTACAACACAGTCTCGTGGAGGTATTCTAAACATAACAACTGACGACGAGTTACAGATCACGAACTTTCACGCGGAAAAGGCTGCCATTGGTATTTTTGAGAGATTTGTTGAGGCTGATGATTGGGAAGCCTTCGTTGAGCGCCTCGACCAGTACTTTGTGGCCAACGAATTGGACACGACTGAAACAGAGATAAAGCGCAGGGCGATTCTCCTCATTGTATGTAGGTCATCGGTATATGACCTCCTTAAAAATTTGCTTTCACCGGTCAAACTAACGGGCAAATCGTACGCAGAGCTGTGCACGCTGGCTAAGAAACACCTCAAGCCAAAGGAGAGCGCTTTTATACGCACCGTCGCTCCCAAGGCCAGAACGTGGCGAGTTTTGTTGCCGACCTAAGACTCCTTGCAGAGCAGTGCGACGTTGCAGGATCCTTGGGGGAAATGTTGCGGGACTTTTTCATGCTTGGAATTAGCCACGAGGGCATCCTTCGCAAACTGCTGTCTGCCAAATCCCTGGATCTGAGCAGGGACATCATGATAGCCCAAGCTTTCACATCCACGAAGGACAACACGAAACAGATATCTTCACAGAATCGAAGCTCACCGGCAAGTACTGTACTTAAAATAATGCCTTCAGCAGGCAGGACTGTACATGGTAGGGCCCACACAGCTACAGAGGCCTGGCCCAGGGTGACTCAGAGGCCGCTGGGGAGTGCTAATGTGAATCCATTAACACCATGTTGGCGCTGCGGGGGCAGTCACACAGCCCATCAATGTCGATTCAAGCACTATGTGTGCAAGGGCTGTGGAATAATGTGTGCAAGCGACCTCGGACTCACCACGTGGCAGTCAGCAGAGAGCGATCAATCCAGCGCGGATAACGCTGAACGAGCAGGAGAGGCAACTCAACCAGAGGATGAGAAGGAAGTGTATGGAATACACAGCTTCACTACCAAAAGCCCTCCGATAATGTTGAAAGTCAAACTTAACGGCATTCCAGTCTCCATGGAATTGGACACGGAAGTGAGTCAATCGATTATGAGCCAGAAGGCCTTTGAGAAATTATGGAGAAACAAGACACAGAGGTCAAAACTGAGCCCGATTCACACTACACTGCACACTTACACCAAAGAACTCAAGACATGTTATCGGTAGTGCGGCAGTGAAAGTATCGTATGAAGAATTGTTATGTATGTAAACCTATAATTACCATGTCTAACCACCAGAGGGCGTATCCCCTGGAGTCCCAAGGGACCCCATAATCCCTTGAAACCTGTATATAAGGAGCCCTCACAGGCTGGAGAGGCACTCTGAGATCTGTAATAAAGGACTATGGTCACACTTACTTTGAGCTTGCAGTACCTAGTCGACTCCTTATCAAAAGAATTAGGAACAGGAGTAGGCCATCTAACCCCTCGAGCCTGTTATCCAAGACATAACAACTGGCGACGAGATATAGATGACGAACCCCAACACAACAATGCAGAGACCTGTGGGCATCCTGGAGAAATTTTCAGAGGGAGATAATTGGAAAACCTTCGTGGAGCGACTTGACCAATACTTCGTGGCCAACGGGCTGGAAGGAACATAAGAACATAAGAATTAAGAACAGGAGTAGGCCATCTAGCCCCTCGAGCCTGCTCCGCCATTCAACAAGATCATGGCTAATCTGGCCGTGGACTCAGCTCCACTTACCCGCCCGCTCCCTGTAACCCTTAATTCCCTTATTGGTTAAAAATCTATCTATCCGTGACTTGAATACATTCAATGAGCTAGCCTCAACTGTTTCCTTGGCCAGAGAATTCCACAGATTCACAACCCTCTGGGAGAAGAAATTCCTTCTCAACTCGGTTTTAAATTGACTCCCCCGTATTTTGAGGCTGCCAAACGAAGGACGATCCTCCTCACCATTTGGGGGGCACCAACATATTGCCTCATGAAAAATCTGCTCGCTCCAGCAAAACCCACAGACAAGGCATACGATGAGTTGTGCACACTGGTCTGAGAGCATCTAAATCCGAAGGAAAGCGTTCTGATGGCGAGTTATCGGTTCTACACGTACAAGAGGTCTGAAGGCCAGGAAGTGGCAAGCTGAGTCACCGAACTAAGGCGCCTTGCAGGACATTGCGAATTTGAAGGACACTTGGAGCATATGCTCAGGGACTTCTTTGTACTTGGCATTGGCCATGAAGTAATACTTCGCAAACTTTTGACTGGAGAGACCCCAACCATGTGCATGCTGCTCGCTGGTTTAAGGTGTTCCCCGATCAACTTACTGAGCTCTTCAAAAGTCTTGTCCGCCGGCTTCTCTGGCGCTAGAAGGTCCTTCATCAGGGAGTACGTTCTGGATCCACAAACCGTCAGGAGATGAGCCCTGCGTTTGTCGGCCGAATCCTGTCCCAGCCATTCCTTAGCGACAAAACTTTGCTGTAGTCTCTCAATAAAATCGTCCCAATCATCACCAACACAGTACCTCTCGTCTGTGCTGTTAGTGGCCATGCTCACGTGGTTTAAATCCCAGTTTCTCGTCGCCAATGATATGAACTTACTATACAGTATAAATGCACACGAGGCCCATACTTGAGATAGCCCAGGCATTTATCTCCACCAGTGACAATACCAAACAAATTTCCCAGCACACTAGTGCTGCTGCAAGTACTGTGAACAAAGTAATATTGTTTTCAAATCAAAATGTACATGGCAGGACTTACACGCCTGTAGCTGCATGTTCGCAGATGACTCAGAGTCTGCCATCAAGGGTGGTGAATACAAAGCAATTGACGCCTTGTTAGCGCTGTAGGGGTGATCATCGTTTCCATTCATGCCGCTTCCAAGGGTACGTTTGTAAGGGCTGTGGAACAATGGGACACCTCCAACGTATGTGCAGGCGAGCTGCAAACCCTGCTAATCCTGCAAACCACCATGTTGCAGAGGAGGACAGATCCACAATGGATCATGACAAACCAGAGCCTCAGACCGAGGAGGCAGAGGTATATGGGGTGAACACAGTTACCACAAAGTGTCCCCCGATAATGCTGACGGTTGAATTAAATGGACTCCCGGTGTCCATGGAGCTGTACACAGGTGCAAGCCAGTCCATAATGAGTAAAAAGACTTTTGATAAGTTGTGGTGAAACAAGGCTTCAAGGCCAGCCCATTCGTACCAAACTGAGAACGTACACAAAGGAACTGATTCCCGTAATTGGCAGTGCTACCATAAAGGTCTCCTACGGTGGAGCGCTGCATGATTTACCACTCTGGGTGGTACCGGGCAATGGCCCGACACTGTTCAGCAGGAGCTGGCTGGGAAAGATAAGCTGGAACTGGGATGACGTCCGAGCACTTTCGTCCGTCGATGACACCTCATGTGCCCAGGTCCTAAGCAACTTCCCCTCGCTGTTCGAACCAGGCATCGGGAAGCTCCAAGGAGCAAAAGTGCAGATCCATTTGATTCCGGGGATGCGACCGATCCATCACAAGGCAAGAGTGGTACCTTACATGATGAGAGAGAGGGTGGAGATCGAGCTGGACAGGCTGCAATGAGAGGGCATCATTTCGCCGATCGAATTCAATGAGTGGGCCAGTCCAATTGTTCCAGTCCTCAAAGGAGACGGCACCGTCAGAATCTGTGATGATTACAAAGTAACCATCAATCGTTTCTCGCTGCAGGATCAATACCCGCTACCAAAGGCAGACGACCTATTTGCGACACTGGCAGGAGGGAAAATGTTCACGAAGCTGGACTTGACCTTGGCCTACATGACGCAGGAACTGGAGGAATCTTCGAGAGGCCTCACCTGCATCAACACGCACAAAGGTCTTTTCGTTTAAACAGATGCCCGTTTGGGATCCGATCAGCTGCGGTGATATTCCAGAGAAACATGGAAAGCTTGCTGAAGTCGGTCCCGTGCACCGAGGTCTTCCAGGACGACATCTTGGTTACAGGTCGGGACACCGTCTAGCATCTGGAGAACCTGGAGGAGGTTCTTAGTCGGCTTAATCATGTGGGGCTCAGGCTAAAAAGCTCAAAGTGCATTTTACTGGAACCAGAAGTGGAGTTCCTGGCAGAAGAATCGCGGTGGATGGCATCAGGCTCACCGATCGAAGACGGAGGCAATAAAAAATGCACCAAGACCACAGAACGTGATGGATCTGCGGTCGTTTCTAGGACTCCTGAACTATTTTGGTAACTTCTTACCAGGTCTTAGCACATTGTTAGAACCCCTGCAGTAAAGGAGATGAATGGGTATGGGGTAAAAGCCAAGAAAATGCCTTTGAGAAAGCTAGGAAGCTGTTATGTTCAAACAAATTGCTTGTGTTGTACGATTCATGTAAACGTTTGGTACTAGCATGTGATGCGTCGTTGTATGGGGGTACTGCAACACGCTAATGAATTGGGAAATTGCAACCGGTTGCTTATGCATCCAGAAGTCTGTCTAATGCTGAGAGGGCCTACAGTATGATCGAAAAAGAAGTATTAGCGTGTGTTTACGGGGTAAAGAAAATGCATAAATATCTGTTCGGGCTCAAATTTGAATTGGAAACCGACCATAAGCTTCTTATATCCCTCTTTTCTGAAAATAATGGGATAATTACTGTTATATATGTGGACTTGTATTTACTCTGTGCAGCCACCAGAGGGCTCATCCCCTGGAGTCCCAAGGGATCCCATAATCCCTTGGGAGCACAGGTATTTAAGGAGGCTTCACAGGTTGGAGAGGCACTCTGGAGACCTGCAATAAAAGACTAAGGTCACACTTTACTTTGAACTCACAGTGTTCAGTCTGACTCTTTCTCCATACACAACAACTGGCAACGAGATACAGATAGCGAATTCAAAGATGCAGAGAACAATGGGCATCCTGGAGAAATTTTTGGTGGGAGATGATTGGGAAACTTTTGTGGAGCGACTCGACCAATACTTTGTGGCCAACGAGCTAGATGGGGAAGAGAGCGCTGCCAAACGAAGGGCGATCCTCCTCACCGTCTGTGGGGCACCAACGTATGATCTCATGAAGAATCTGCTCACTCCAGCGAAACCCATGGAGAAATCGTATGAGGATTTGTGCACACTGGTCCGAGAGCATTTGAACCTGAAGGAAAACATTCTGATGGTGAGGTACCGGTTCTACACCTACAAAAGGTCTGAAGGCCAGGAAGTGGCGAGTTATGTCACCGAGCTAAGACACCTTGCAAGACATTGCGAATTTGAAGGACATTTGGAGCACATGTTCAGAGACTTTTTCGTACTTGGCATTGGCCACGAAACCATACTTTGCAAACTTTTGACTGTAGAGACCCCAACCTTAAGTAAGGCCATAGCGATAGCCCAGGTGTTCATTGCCACCAGTGACAATATGAAGCAAATCTCTCAGCACACAAGTGCTGCTACAAGTACTGTGAACAAAGTGATGTTGTTTTCGAATCGTAATGTACAGGGCAGGTCACACATACCTGCAGCTGCACGTCCGCAGATGACTCAGAGTCCACCATCAAGGGTGATGAATGCAAGGCCATTAACAACTTGTTGGCGCTGCGGGGGTGATCATCGTTTCCATTCATGCTGATTCAAAGAGTATGTTTGCAAGGGCTGTGGAACAATGGGACACCTTCAACAAGTGTGCAGGTGAGCTGCTAGGCCTGCTAAACCTGAAAATTACCATGCTGCAGAGGAGGACAGATCTGCAGTTAATCACGATGAACCAGAGCCTCAGACCGAGGAGGGAGAGGTACATGGGGTGCACATATTCACCACGAATTGTCCCCCGATAATGTTGAATGTTGAACTAAATGGACTCCCGGTGTCAATGGAGCTGGCCATGGGCGCGAGCCAGTCCATCATGGGCAAAAAGACTTTCGAAAGGTTGTGGTGCAACAAGGCCTCAAGGCCAGTCTTAACTCCAGTTCGCACGAAACTAAGAACTTACACTGAAGAACTGATTCCTGTAATTGCCAATGCTACCGTAAAGGTCTCCTATGATGGAGTGGTGCACAAGCTACCACTCTGGGTCGCACCGGGCGATGCTCCCTCGCTGCTCGGCAGGAGCTGGCTGGGAAAGATACGCTGGAACTGGGACGACGTCCGAGCGCTGTCGCCAGCTGATGACACTTCGTGTGCCCAGGTCTTAAACAAATTTTCTTCGCTGTTCGAACCAGGCATCGGGAAATTCCAAGGAGCAAAAGTGCAGATCCACCTAATTCCGGGGACGCGACCCATCCATCACAAGGCGACAGCAGTACCGTACATGATGAGAGAAAGGGTAGAGATCGAGCCAGACTGGCTGCAACGAGGGGGCATCATTTCACCAATCAAGTTCAGTGAGTGGGCCAGTCCTATTGTCCCAATCCTCAAGGGAGACAGCACCATCAGAATCTGTGGCGATTACAAAGTAACTATCAATCGTTTCTCCCTGCAGGACCAATACCCACTACCAAAGGCCGACGACCTCTTTGCAATGCTGGAGGGAGGAAAGACATTCACGAAGCTGGATCTGACTTCAGCCTACATGACGCAGGAACTGGAGGAATCATCGAAGGCCCTCACCTGCATCAACACGCACAAAAGTATTTTTGTTTATAACAGATGCCCGTTTGGAATCCGATCAGCGGCGGCGATATTTCAGAGGAACATGGAAAGTTTCCTGAAGTCGGTCCCGCACACCGTGGTCTTCCATGACAACATCTTGGTCACAGGTCGGAACACAGTCGAGCACCTGCAGAACCTGGAGGAGGTTCTTAGTCGACTCAACCATGTGGGGTTCAGGTTAAAATGCTCGAAGTGCATTTTCCTGGCGCCTGAAGTGGAGTTCTTGGGAAGAAGGATTGTGGTGGACGGCATCAACGTGAAGACGGAGGCAATCGAGAATGCACCAAGGCCGCAGAACGTGATGGAACTGCGGTAATTTCTGGGACTCTTGAACTACTTTGGTAACGTCTTACCGGGTCTCAGCACACTGCTAGAACCATTACATGTCTTACTACGAAAAGGGGGTGAATGGGTTTGGGGCAAATGCCAAGAAAATGCCTTTGTAAAAGCGAGAAAATTGTTATGCTCAAACAAATTGCTTGTGTTGTATGATCCATGTAAACGTTTGGTACTAGCATGTGATGTGTTGTCATATGGCGTCGGGTGTGTATTGCAACATGCTAATGATTTTGGAAAACTGCAATCGGTTGCTTATGCATCCAGGAGTCTGTCTAAGGCCGAGAGAGCCTATGGCATGATTGAAAAAGAAGCGTTAGCGTGTGTCTATGGGGTAAAGAAAATGCATCAATACCTGTTGGGCTAAAATTCGAATTAGAAACTGACCATAAGCCACTCATATTCCTGTTTTCCAAGAGTAAAGATATAAATACCAACGCATCGGCCCACATCCAGAGATGGGCGATCACGTTGTTTGTATACAACTATGCCATCCGCCACAGGCCAGGCACAGAAAACTGCGCCGATGCTCTCAGTAGGCTGCCATTGCCCACCACGGGGGTGGAAATGGCGCAGCCCACAGATCTAGCCATGGTTATGGAAGCATATGAGAATGAGCAATCACCCGTCACTGCCCGGCAGATCAAAACATGGACAAGCCAGGACCCCTTATTATCTCTAGTCAAAAGCTGTGCGCTTCACGGGAGCTGGTCCAGTGTCCCAGTGGAAATGCAGGAAGAGATAAAGCCGTTCCAGCGCCGCAAAGATCAGTAGCAATCGGCACCACGGTTGACCACAAAGCAGAACCCATCATCCACAGCAGCCCAGCAGGGCCCAACACACCAGGCAGCCCAGCAAGGCCAGCTGCACAGCAGCCCAGTGAGGGCCCAACAAATGATTCAACAACACCAGCTTTCACACCGAGACGATCAACCAGGGCAAGAAGGGCCCCAGCTCGACTCACATTGTAAATAGTTGCACTATTGACTTTGGTGGGGGAGTGTTGTTATATATGTGGACTTGTATTTACTCTGTACAGCCACCAGAGGGCTCATCCCCTGGTGCCCCAAGGGATCCCATAATCCCTTGGGAGCACAGGTATTTAAGGAGGCTTCACAGATTGGAGAGGCATTCTGGAGACATGCAATAAAAGACTACGGTCACACTTTACTTTGAGCTCACAGTGTTCAGTCTGACTCTTTCTCCATACACAACAAATACGAATGCATCGGCCTGCATCCAGAGATGAGCCCTCACGTTGTCCGCATACAACTACGCCATTCGCCACAGGCCAGGCACAGAAAACTGCGCCGATGCTCTCAGTAGGTTGCCATTGCCCACCATGGGGGTGGAAATGGCGCAGCCCGCAGATCTAGCCATGGTTATGGAAGCATTTGAGAGTGAGCAATCACCCGTCACTGCCTGGCAGATCAAAACCTGGACAAGCCAGGACCCCTTATTATTGCTAGTGAAAAGCTGTGTGCTCCACGGGAGTTGGTCTAATGTCCCGTTAGAGATGCAGGAAGAAATAAAGCCGTACCAGTGGTACCAAGATGAAATGTCTATACAGCCAGACTGCCTCCTATGGGGTAATTAGGTAATTGTGCCAAAAAAGGGCAGGGTCACTTTCATTCGTGATCTCCACAGTACCCACCCAGGCATTGTAATGATGAAAGCGATAGCCAGATCCCACGTGTGGTAGCCTGATATCAATGCAGACTTCGAGTCCTGTATGCACAGATGTAATACATGTTCCCAGTTAAGCAATGCACCCAGGGAGGCACCACTAAGTTTATGGTATTGGCCCTCTAAACCGTGGTCTAGGGTTCATGTCGACTATGCAGGCCCATTCTTAGGAAAAATGTTTTTAGTGGTTGTAGATGCTTACTCCAAGTGGATTGAATGTGTGATAATGTCAGCAAGCACGTCCGCTGCCACCATTGAAAGCCTCTGGGCCATGTTTGCCACGCACGGTCTGCCTGATGTCCTTGTAAGTGACAATGGGCCGTGCTTTAGCAGTGCCAAATTTAAAGTATTCATGACCCGCAATGGGGTCAAACATGTCACGTCTGCCCCGTTTAAGCCAGTGTCCAACGGTCAGGCAGAACGAGCAGTTCAAACAATCAAGCAGAGCTTGAAAAGGGTAACTGAAGGCTCACTGCAGACTCACTTATCCCGAGTCTTGCTTAGTTACCGCAGAAGACCCCACTCGCTCACTGGGGTCCCTCCTGCTGAACTGCTCATGAAAAGGGCATTTAAGACAAGGCTCTCGTTAGTCCATCCTGATCTACACGAACAGGTAGAGAGCAGGCGGCTTCAACAGAATACATATCATGATTGCGCAACTGTGTCACGCGAAATTGAAGTAAATGATCCTGTATTTGTGTTGAACTATGGACAAGGTCCCAAGTGGGTTGCAGGCACTGTTTTGGGCAAAGAGGGGAGTAGGGTGTTTGTGGTCAAACTCGCAAATGGACTCACCTGCAGAAAACACTTGGACCAAACCAAACTCAGATTTACGGACTATCCAGAACAACCCACAATAGACTCTAGCCTTTTCGACCCGCCAACACACACACAAGTGGCAACTGACCCAGTGGTTGACCACGAAGCAGATCCCATCACCCGCAGCAGCCCAGCAAGATTCACCACCCCCAGCAGTCCAGCAAGGCCAGCTGCACAGCAGCCCAGCGAAGACCCAACAAACGACTCACCAACACCTGCATTTGCACCAACATGATCAACCAGGGAAAGAAAGGCCCCAGATCGACTCACAATGTAAATAGTTACACTACTGACTTTGGCTGTGGGGGTGGGGGGGGGCGGGTGTTATGTATGTAAACCTGTAATTACCATGTATAACCACCAGAGGGCTTATCCCCTGGATTGCCAAGGGATCCCACAATCCCTTGGGAGCACCTGTATGTAAGGAGGCCTAACAGGCTGGAGAGGCACTCTGAGATCTGTAATAAAGGACTATGGTCACAGTTACTTTGAGCTTGCAGTCTCTAGTCTGATTCCTTATCCAAGATATAACAGGAATGGTGCATGATTTATCACTTCGGATTGTACCAGGCGATGGCCTGACGCTGTTCGGCAGGAGCTGGCTTGGCAAGATCCGGTGGAACTAGGACGACATCAAAGCACTGTCCTCGGTGGATGATGGCCCGTGCGCCCAGGTGCTAACCAAATTCCCGGTGCTATTTGATCCAGGCATCGACAACTTCACAGGTGCCAAAGTGCAGATCCACCTTGTTCCTGGGGCACGGCCCGTTCATCACAAGGCCCGAGCAGTCCCATGTATGATGCGAGAGAAAGTCGAAATCGAGCTGGACAGACTTCAACGAGAGGGAATCATATCACCAGTCGAGTTCAATAAGTGGGCCAGTCCAATCATGTCGGTTCTAAAGAGTGATGTAAGGGTCAGAATCTGCCCAGTCTACAAGGTGACGATCAACCGAGTCTCGCTACAGGACCAGTACCCGCTACCCAAAGCGGAGACTTATTCACAACACTAGCAGGGGGAAAGTCGTTCACCAAGCTAGACCTAACCTACGCATTGACACAGGAGCTGGCTGAACCGTCAAAGAAGTTGACGTGCATGATCACGCACAAAGGACCTTTCGTGTATCACAGATGCCCCTTTGGGATTCACTCTGTGGTGGCCAACTTCCAGAGGAACATGGAGAGTCTGCTGAAATTGGTTCCATGTACAGTGGTGTTCCAAGATGACATCTTGATTACTGGTCGAAACACCACCGAACACTTGCACAACCTGGAAGAGGTTCTAAAGCGACTGGAGTGGGACTCAGGCTGAAAGGCTCCAAGTGTGTTTTTCTGTTGCCAGAGGTCGAATTTCTGGGGAGAAAAATTGCAGCGGACGGCATCAGACCCATGGACTCCAAGACGGAGGCCATCAAGAATGCACCCAGACCACAGAATGTGACGGTGCTACATTCGTTCCTGGGACTCCTCAACTACTTTGGCAACTTTCTACCGGGGTTGAGCATTTTGCTGGAACCCTTGCATTTATTGCTACGCAAGGGTGATGATTGGGTTTGGGGTAAATCTCAAGAAACAGCCTTTAACAAGGCCAGAAACCTGCTCTGCTCTAACAAATTACTTGTATTGTATGACCCATGTAAACATTTAGTACTAGCATGTGATGCGTCATCGTACGGGGTCGGTTGTGTGTTACAGCAAGCACATGTGTCAGGCAAACTGCAACCGGTTGCATATGGGTCCAGAAGTTTATTCAAGGCTGAAAGAGCCTACAGTATGGTTGAGAAAGAAGCATTGGCTTGTGTATTCAGGGTTAAGAAGATGCACCAATATCTATTTGGTCTCTGGTTTGAGCTCGAAACCGACCACAAACTGTTTACTTCACTGTTCTCAGAAAGCAAAGGTATCAACACCAATGCTTTGTCCCGCATCCAAAGATGGGCACCAACATTGTCTGCGTATACTATTTAATCCACCGCAGACCAGGCACAGAGAACGACACTGACGCCCTCAGTCGGTTGCCACTGGGGTGAAAATGGCGCAGCCCACAGAATTGCTTCTGGTAATGGATGCTTTCGAGAGCGAGGGGTCCTGTCACGGCTCGCCAGATCAGGCTCTGGACTAGCCAAGTATCACTAGTAAAAAGATGCATCCTCAATGGGAGTTGGTCGGGGGTTCCCGGGGAAATGCAAGAGGAAGTTAAGCCTTTTCACCGACGCAAGGATGAACTGTCAGTCCAGTCGGATTGGGGGAATCACGTGATTTTGCCCAAAAAAGGCAGGGAAACGTTTATACACAACCTACACAGTGCCCACCCAGGCATAGTCATGATGAAGGCTATCGCCAGGTTGCACGTCTGGTGGCCCAGCATTGACTCCGAATTAGAGTCATGCGTACACCAATGCGACACTGGCTCACAGCTGAGCAACACACCCAGGGAGACCTCACTGAGTCTGTGGTCATGGCCCTCCAAACCGTGGTCCAGGGTCCACGTGGATTTTGCTAGCCCCTTTCTGGGGAAGATGTTTCTAGTAGCAGTGGACGCTTACTCAAAATGGATTGAATGTATAATAATGCCATCATGTACGTCCACTACCACCATTGAAAGCCTCAGGGCCATGTTCGCCACCCATGGTTTGCCCGACGTCCTTGTCTGTGACAGTGGATCATGTTTCACCAGCTCGGAATTCAACGAGTTCATGACCCGCAATGGCATCAAGCATGTCAGGTCTGCCCCATTTAAGCCCTCATCCAACGGCCAAGCGGAATGGGCAGTCCAAACCATCAAGCAAAGCTTGAGACGCATAACGGACGGCTCCTTGCAGACCCGATTATTTAGGGTCCTGCTCAGCTACCGGACGCACCTCCACTCGCTCACCGGGGTTCCCCCTGCAGAATTGTTAATGAAGAGAGCACTCAAAACCAGGCTCTCCTTAGTCCACCCGGACCTCAATGATCACGTAGAAACCCGACGGCACAGGCATAACGTGTACCACGATCGCACGGCGGCCTCGCGTGACATTGAAGTCAATGATCCGGTGTTTGTTCTAAATTACGGTCATGGTCCCAAGTGGATTGCTGGCACTGTCTTAGCCAAGGAGGGGAATAAAGTGTTTGTTGTGAAATTGTTGAATGGGCAAACGTGCAGCAAGCACCTGGATCAGACCAAATTGCGATTCACGGACTACCAAGAACAGTTTGAGGAAGATCCCAGCATCTATGATCCACCAATACACACTCAACCAGCAATTGACCTCGCTGTCGACCACAGGAATGAACCCACCTTGTCCGACAGTCCGAGCAGACCAGCCGAGCTGCCGTGCAGCGATGACCCGACCAATTCACTCATGCCAGAATGTCAACTCAGGTGATCAACCAGGGAACGCAGACCGCCAGATCGCCTCAACCTGTAAATAACTTGTACTCAAGACTTTGGGGGGAAGTAATGTTACATATGTGAACCTCACGTGTGTGTAAGACTTGCCACTAGAGGGCACACCTGTGGGAGACCTATGGGTCACCTGTGTGCCCTGGTGCAAGCAGGTATAAAAGGCAGGCCACCACGTTGCTGCCTCACTTTGGAGTTATATTAAAGAGACTAAGGTCACAATGGCTTGAGCTTACAACACGGTCTCGTGGAGTTATTCTGAACTGAACATAGAGGATTGACTAACTAACATAAAACAGAGAGTCCAACACTGCCTTCAGTGTGCCAGTTCAGCCTTCGGTCGCCTGAGGAAGAGGGTGTTTGAAGACCAGGACCTCAAACCCGGCACCAAGCTCATGGTCTACAGAGCAGTAGTGATACCTGCCCTCCTATATGCTTCACAGACATTGACTATGTACAGCAGACATCTCAAAGCACTGGAGAAGTACTACCAACACTTCCTCTGCAAGATCCTGCAAATCCATTGACAGGATAGGCACACCAACATCAGTGTTCTCGCTCAGGCCAACATCCCCAGCATTGACCTCACTCGATCAGCTCCGATAAACGGGCCACATCGTCCGCATGCCCGATACCAGACTCCCAAAACAAGCACTCTACTCAGAACTCCGACACGGCAAGTGAGCCCGTGGTGGGCAGAGGAAACACTTCAAGGCCACCCTCAAAGCCTCTTGAAAAAGTGCAACATCCCCACCAACGCCTGGGAATTCCTGGCTCAAAACCGCTCAAAATGGAGAAGCATTCGGGAAGGGGCCGAACACCTCGAGTGACTTAGCCGGGAGCACGCGGAAGCCAAGTATAAACAGTGGAAGGAGCGCACGGCAACCCAAGCACCCCACCCACCCGTCCCTCCAACCACCGTCTGCCCCACCTGTGACAGAGACTGTCAAAGAGCAACTTATTATTTAAATGGAGAAAGATTGCAAAGTGCCGCAGTACAGCGGGACCTGGGGGTACTTGTGCATGAAACACAAAAGGATAGTATGCAGGTACAGCAAGTGATCAGGAAGGCCAATGGTATCTTGGCCTTTATTGCAAAGGGGATGGAGTACAAAAGCAAGGAAGTCTTGCTACAGCTTTATAAGGTATTGGTGAGGCCACACCTGGAAAACTGCATGCAGTTTTGGTTTCCATATTTACGAAAGGATATACTTGTTTTGGAGGCAGTTCAGGGAAGGTTCACTAGGTTGATTCCGGGGATGGGCAGGTTGACTTATGAGGAAAGGTTGAGTAGGTTGGGCCTCTACTCATTGGAATTCAGAAGAATGAG
This sequence comes from Pristiophorus japonicus, assembly GCF_044704955.1. Classification (NCBI taxonomy): domain Eukaryota; kingdom Metazoa; phylum Chordata; class Chondrichthyes; family Pristiophoridae; genus Pristiophorus; species Pristiophorus japonicus. The sequence continues at coordinate 176,379,540 of NC_091983.1, read as the reverse complement.
AGGTGATCTTATCGAAACGTATAAGATTATGAGGGGGCTTGACAAGGTGGATTCAGAGGGGATGTTTCCACTGAAGGGGGAGACTAGAACTAGAGGGCATGATCTTAGAATAATGGGCCACCCATTCAAAGAGGGTTCTTGACAGATCGCAAGTTCAGGGTTTAGGCGCATGCGCTTCGCATGCCTAAACCCAGAACTTGTATGACCCCTACGGACGCGTGCTAATATGTGATGCCTACAGGAAGTTGGTGTGTTGTCGCCAACCTCTGGGCCTCCCACTCCTCGCCGAACACTGGGCCTCCCGCTGCCAAGTGCGCTACTTCCCTGCGCCCCGCTGATTTCGGATTCGGCTCCAAACTGCATTTCCGACCTCTGTCCGCTCACAGCCATCATCCAGGCAGGTAAGTGATTGGCTGGTTGATTGCTAAGTATCTTTCTCTCTTTTATAACAGATAAGTCTAATTAGAGGGATGGCAGGGCAGCTCAGTCCTGTGGAGTGCATGTCCTGTGGCATGTGGGAGGTCCTGGACGCTTCATGCAGCATGAACAACCGTGTATCAACTACTCAAGCTCCACGTTTCGGAGCTTGAGCTGCGGATGGAGTCACTACGCTGCATCCGCGAGGCTGAGAAATACGTGGATAGCATGTTTCAGGAGGTGATCACCCTGCAGCTTAAAAGCGTGCAGGCAGAGGGGAAGTGGGTGACCACCAGACGGAGGAAGAATGCTAGGCAGGTAGTGCAGGAGTCCCCACGCCCCCAGAGTCCATCTCGCTTTCCAACCGATATTCTCTTCTGAGCACCGGTGAGGGCAATGGGGAGTGCAACCAAAGCTAAGTCCAAGGTACCACGGGTGGCTCAGCTGCACAGGGGGGAGGTACAAAGAATAAAAGAGCTGTAGTGGTAGGGATTCTATAGTTAGAGGTATAGAGAGGCGTTTCTGCGCCAATAGACGTGATTTCAGGATGGTTTTGTGCCTCCCTGGTGCCAGGGTCAAGGATGTCACAGAACGGACGCAGGGCATTCTGGGAGGAGAGGGTGAACAGCCAGAGGTCGTGGTCCATATCGTGACCAATGACATAGGTAGAAGTGGGGATGAGGTCCTGCAGGCAGAATTTAGGGAGCTAGGAAAAAAATTAAAGGATAGGACCTCAGAGGTAGTAATCTCCAGGTCACTACTGGTGCGACATGCTAATCTGTACAAGAATAGAAGGATAGAGAGGATGAACGCGTGGCTGGAGAGCAGGAGGGAGGGCTTTAAATTCTTGAGGCATTGGGACCACTTCTGGGGGAGATGGGACCTGTACAAACTGGACGGGTTACACCTCAACAGCGCCGGGAGCAATATCCTCGCGGGGAGTTTTGCTAGTGCTGTTGGGGAAAGTTTAAACTAGCTTGACAGGGGGATGGGAACCTGAGAACAAATTCAATAGGGAAGGAATTAACCTGAAATTGGAAAGCAAGAATGTAGAGAGTGAATCTGTAAGACAGAGGAAACAAGGGTTAGTAAGTAGTAAAAAAGGTCTTCCTGTGCTAAATGGTATATACTTCAATGCAAGGAATATAGCGAATAAGGCAGATGAGCTGAGAGCACAGATAGACACTTGGGAGTATGACCATTATAGCCATTACAGAGACAGGGCTCAAAGAGGGGCAAGTTTGGCAACTCAATATTTTTGGTTGCAGGATTTTTAGACAGGGCAGAGAGGGGATAAAAAGGTGGTGGTGGGGGGGAGGGGGGGGTGGTGGTATTGATTATAGAAACTATTACAGCTGTAAGGAGGGATGATATGTTAGAGGGATCATCAATTGAGGCCATATGGGTCAAACTGAAAAATAAAAAAGGGGCGATCACACTGCTGGGCGTCTATTATAGAACACTAAACAGTGGGAGGGAGATAGAAGAGCCAATATGTAGGCAAATTTCTGTGAAGTCCTAAAACCATAGGGCAGTAATAGTAGGGGATTTCAACTATCCTAATATTGATTGGGACAAATATAGTGTGAAGAGTATAGAGGGTGTGGAATTCCTAAAATGCATTCAAGAGAACGTTTTGGTCAGTATGCAACAAGCCCAAGACGGAAGCGAGTGGTTCTGGATTTAGTTTTGGGGAATGAAGCTGGGCGTGGAAGGGGCATCAGTGGGAGAGCACTCCCACTGATGCCCCTGAGTGCCAGTGACCATAATTCAGTCGGATTCAAGGTAGTTATGGATAAGGACAAGGATAGACCAGGAATAAAAGTCCCAAATTGGGGAAAAGCTAACTTAGCTAAGTTGAGAAGTGATTTGCCCACAGTGGATTGGAAACAGCTACTTGTAGGTAAATCAGTGTCAGAACAGTGGGAGGCATTCACGGAGGAGATCCGGAGAGCTCAGGCCAAATATGTACCCTTAAAGAAAATGGTTGGGGATAACAATTCTAGAGCCCCCTGGATATCTAGGGACTTACAAGGGAGGAAAAAGAATAAAAGGGAAGCTCATGTCATATATCAATGGCTAAATACTGTAGAATCTCTGGAGGAATATAGAAAGTTCAGAGATTAAATTAAAAAGGATATTAGGAATGCTGAGAGCATGAAAAATTCTTGCCAAGTAAAATCAAGGAAAACCCAAATATGTTCTATAAATATATTAAGAGCAAGAGGAGTAAAGAAAGAAAGTAAAGAAGTAAAGAAAGGGTAGGGCCATTAGAGACCATGAGGGTAATGTGTGTGTGGAGGCAGAAGATGTGGGTGTGGAGGCAGAAGATGTGGGTATGGTTCTTAATGAATACTTTGTGTCTGTTTTCACAAAGGAAAGGGGCAATGCAGATACTGCTATCGAGGAGGTGTGTGAAATTCTGGATGAAATAAACATAGTGAGAGAGGAGGTATTAAGGGGTTCAGCAGCTTTGAAAGTGAATAAGTCCCCAGGCCCGGATGAAATCCATCCCAGGCTGTTGAGCGAAGCAAAAGAGGAAATAGCAGAGGCCTTGACCATCATTTTCCAGTCCTCTTTGGATTCAGGCATAGAAACAAAGAAAATAGGTGCAGGAGTAGGCTATTCGGCCCTTCGAGCCTGCAACACCATTCAATACGATCATGCAACTTGAGTATCCCATTCTTGCTTTCTCTCCATACCCCTTGATCCCTTTAGCCGCAAGGGCCACATCTAACTCCCTTTTGAATATATCTAATGAACTGGCCTCAACAACTTTCTGTGGTAGGGAATTCCACAGGTTCACAATTCTCTGAGTGAAGAAGTTTCTCCTCATCTCGGTCCTAAATGGCTTTCCCCTTATCCTTAGACTGTGACCCCTGGTTCTGGACTTCCCCAACATCAGGAACATTCTTCCTGCATCTAACCTGTCCAATCCTGTCAGAATTTTATATTTCACTATGAGATCACCTCTCATTCTTCTAAATTCCAGTGAATATAAGCCTTGTCGATCCAGTCTTTCTTCATATGTCAGTCCTGCCATCCCGGGAATCAGTCTGGTGAACCTTCGCTGCACACCCTCAACAGCAAGAATGTCCTTCCTCAGATTAGGAGACCAAAACTGTACACAATATTCAAGGTGTGCCCTCACCAAGGCCCTGTACAACTGCAGTAAGACCTCCCTGCTCCTATACTCAAATCCTCTTGCTATGAAGGTAAACATGCCATTTGCCTTCTTCACTGCCTGCTGTACCTGCATGCCAACTTTCAATGACTGATGTACCATGCCACCCAGGTCTTGTTGCACCTCCCCTTTTTCTAATCTGTCACCATTCCGATAATATTCTGCCTTCCTGTTTTTGACACCAAAGTGGATAACCTCACATTTATCTACATTATACTGAATCTGCCATGCATTTGCCCACTCACCTAACCTGTCCAAGTCAACCTGCAGCCTCTTAGCATCCTCCTCACAGCTCACACTGCCACCCAGCTTAGTGTCATCTGCAAACTTGGAGATATTACATTCAATTCCTTCATCTAAATCATCAATGTATATTGTAAATAGCTGGGGTCCCAGCACTGAACCTTGCGATACCCCACTAGTCACTGCCTGCCATTCTAAAAAGGACCTGTTTGCTTCCTCTTTGGCAACCAGTTCCCTATCCAAGTCAATACATTACCCCCAATACCATGTGCTTTAATTTTGCATACTAATCTCTTGTGTGGGACCTTGTCAAAAGCTTTTGAAAGTCCAAATACACCACATCCACTGGTTCTCCCTTATCCACTCTACTAGTTACATCCTCAAAAAATTCTAGAAGATTTATCAAGCATGATTTCCTTTTCATAAATCCATGCTGACTTGGACTGATCCTGTCACTGCTTTCCAAATGCACTGCTATTACATCTTTAATAATTGATTCCAACATTTTCCCCATTTCAGGCTAACCAGTTTATAATTCCCTGTTTTCTCCCTCCCTCCTTTTTTAAAAAGTGGGGTTACATTAGCTACCCTCCAATCCATAGGAACTGATCCAGAATGTTGGAAAATGACCACCAATGCATCCGCTAATTCTAGGGCCACTTCCTTAAGTACTCTGGGATGCAAACTATCAGGCCCCAGGGATTTATCGACCTTCAATCCCATCAATTTCTCTGACACAATTTCCTGACTAATAAGGATTTCCTTCAGTTCCTCCTTCTCGCTAGACCCTCGGTCCCCTAGTATTTCTGGAAGGTTATTTGTGTCTTCCTTAGTGAAGACAGAACCAAAGTATTTGTTCAATTGGTCTGCCATTTCTTTGTTCTCCATTATAAATTCACCTGATTCTGACTGCAAGGAACCTACATTTGTTTTCACTACTCTTTTTCTCTTCACATATCTATAGAAGCTTTTGCGGTCAGTTTTTATGTTCCCTGCAAGCTTACTCTGACTCTTATTTTCCCCCTCCTAATTAAACCCTTTGTCCTCCTCTGCTGAATTCTAAATTTCTCCCAGTCCGCAGGTTTGCTGCTTTTTCTGGCCCATTTATATGCCTCTTCCTTGGATTTAACACTATCCCTAATTTCCCTTGTTAGCTACGGTTGAGGCACCTTCCCTGTTTTATTTTTACTCCAGACAGGGATGTACAATTGTTGAAGTTCATCCATGTGATCCTTAAATGTCTGCCATTGCTTATCCACCGTCAGCCCTTTAAGTATCCTTTGCCAGTCTATTCTAGCCAAATCACGCCTCATACCATCGAAGTTACCTTTCCTTAAGTTCAGGACCCTATCTCTGAATTAACACTGTCACTCTCCATCTTAATAAAGAATTCTACCATATTATGGTCACTCTTCCCCAAGGGGCCTCGCACAACAAGATTGCTAATTAATCCTCTCTCATTACATAACACCCAGTCTAGGATGACCAGCTCTCCAGTAGGTTCCTCGACATATTGGTCTAGAAAACCATCCCTTATACACTCCAGGAAATCCTTCTTCACCATATTGCTACCAGTTTGGTTAGCCCAATCTATATGTAGATAAGTCACCCATGATAACTTCTGTACCTTTATTGCATGCATCCGTAATTTCCTTTTTAATGCCATCCCCAATCTCACTTCTACTGTTTGGTGGTCTGTACACAACTCCCACTAGCGTTTTCTGCCCTTTGGTGTTCCGCAGCTCTACCCATACAGATTCCACATCATCCAAGCTAATGTCCTTCCTTACTATTGCGTTAATCTCCTCTTTAACCAGCAACGCTACCCCACCTCCTTTTCCTTTCTGTCTATCTTTCCTGAAGATTGAATACCCCTGGACATTGAGTTCCCAGCCATGGTCACCCTGGTGCCATGTCTCTGTAATCCCAATTACATCATATCTGTTAACTGCTATCTGCGCAGTTAATTCATCCACCTTATTACGAATGCTCCTCGCATTGAGACACAGAGCCTTCAGGCTTGTTTTTTAACACTCTTTGTCCTTTTAGAATTATGTTGTCATGTGGCCCTTTTTGATTTTTGGCTTTGATTTCTCTGCCCTCCACTTTTCCTTATCTCCTTTCTACCTTTTGCTTCTGCTCCCATTTTACTTCCCTCTGTCTCCCTGTATCGAGTCCCATCCCCCTACCATATTAGTTTAAACCCTCCCCAACAGCACTAACAAACGCTCCCCCTAGGATATTGGTTCCTGTCCTGCCCAGGTGCAGACCGTCCCGTTTGTACTGGTCCCACCTCCCACAGAACAGGTTCCAATGTCCCAGGAATTTGAATCCCTCCCTTTTGCACAATTCCTCAAGCTACGTATTCATCTTAACTATCCTGCTATTTCTACTCTGACTACTGAGATTGCTACCTTTGAGGTCCTACTTTTTAATTTAGCTCAAGCTCCCGAGGTGCCGGAGGATTGGTAATGTGGTACCCTTGTTTAAGAAGGGAGAAAGGGATAGGCTGAGTAATTACAGGCCTGTTTGCCTAATCTCAGTGGTGGGAAAATTATTGGAAAAAATCCTGAAGGACAGGATAAATCTACATTTAGAAAGGCATAGATTAATTAGGGACGGTCAGCACGGATTTGTTAAGGGAAAATCGTGTTTGACTAACCCAATTGAGTTTTTCGAGGAGGTAACCAGGAGGGTCGATGAGGGTAGTGCGTACAATGTAGTGTTTATGGACTTTAGCAAAGCTTTTGATAAAGTCCCACATGGTAGACTGGTCACGAAGGTAAAAGCCTATGGGATCCAGGGCAAAGTGGCAAGTTGGATCCAAAATTGGCTTAGAGGTAGGAAGCAAAGGGTAATGGTTGAGGGTGTTTTTGTGACTGGAAGGATGTTACCTGTGGGTTCCGCAGGGCTCAGTACTGGGTTCCTTGCTTTTTGTGGTATGCATCAATGATCTAGATTTGAATATAGGGGGTATGATTAAGTTTTCAGATTACACTAAAATTGGCTGTGTGGTTGATAATGAAGAGGAAAGTCATGGACTGCAGGAGGATATCAATCTGCTGGTCAGGTGGGCAGAGCAGTGGCAAATGAAATTTAATTCGGAGAAGTGAGAGGTAATGCACTTGGGGATGGCTAATAAAGGATATACACATTAAAAGGCCACTTAGAAGTGTTGATGAACAAAGGGACCTTGGAGTGCTTGTACACAGATCCTTGAAAGTAGCAAGCCAGGTAGATAAGGTGGTTAAGAAGGCATATGGAATGCTTGCCTTTATTGGCCGAGGCATAGAATACAAGAACAGGAGGTTATGCTTAAATTATATAATACACTAGTTAGGCCAAGCTGGAATACTGCGTGCAGTTCTGGTCGCCGCATTATAGGAAGGACGTGATTGCACTGGAGAGAGTGCAGAGGAGATTTACTAGGATGCTGCCTGGAATGGAGAATCTTAGCTATGAGGACAGATTGATTAGGCTGGGTTTGTTCTCCTTGGAACAGAGGAGGCTGAGGGGAGACCTTATTGATGTGTATAAAATTTTGAGGGGTCTGCACATAGTGGATAGTAAGGGCCTATTTCCCTTGGTTGGGGGGAATCAATTATGAGGGGACATAGGTTTAAGGTGGTTGATGGAAGATTTAGAGGGGATTTGAGGGGAAGCTTCTTCACGCAGAGAGTTGTGGGGGTCTGGAACACACTGCCTGGAAAGGTCGTAGAGGCAGAAACCCTCACCACATTTAAAACCTGCAGGGTTATGGACCTAGAGCTGGTAAGTGGGATTAGACTGGATAACCTCTTGTTGGCTGGTGCAGATACGATGGTAAGTACTTCAGGGAATCTAATACAGCCAGAGTGATCTCCTGGACTAGTTTCGATCGCCTGGATGGGTCAGAAAGGAATTTTCCCAGATTTTTTCCCCAATTGCGCTGGGCTTTTAATGTTTTTTTGCATCTCCCAGGAGATCGCATGGCTCCGGGTGGGGTGGAGCGTAAAATGTTGCAATACATGGGGTATCGCAGTTGTGTGGGTGGACTGGTTGGACCGGATGCTCTTTACCTGTCCGCCATTGTTCATAGGTTTATATGTAATCTTCAGGGCTGCTGACCGAGGGCCGTGTGGCTCTTTGTCGGCCAGCATGGACACAATAGGCCGAAATGGCCTCCTTCTGCGCTGTAAATTTATATGTTTCTATGTATGCGTCCATATGGGCCGTGAATTCAGGGCCACTGACATGCGAGCTCCTGATGGTTTACATTAGTGAGCAGAGACTGTTCTGACCTGAAGAAAAACAGCCCAGTAAAACTCAAGACTAATGAAATGGAGTTAAGAATGATTGACATAATAAGAGCAATGACCTCAGGTTTGATTTTATTGCCATCATGAAAGATTACTCGAACGGACCCATCAACATAAAATTTGTCAAATATTCCACCCCCAATATTTTTAACCATCTCATCTTACACAAAGTCCATTGAACATGCAAAACAAATTACATATTAATAGCTAGTTTTGACATTTCCTTTATTCATGAAGGGAATAAAATGTTCTCAGACAATGCTTATTACAATAGTCATCTACACACAGCTTGTGAAACTGTTTTTAATGAGGGGTGATGTAAAAGCAATGGTACAGAATTTATGCAATGTTTAAAAAAATAAACTACAGTACTGTTTCATGTTGAAATCCAAAGGACAAGGGGAAAGATTGCATATTTCTTAACATATCAAGTATTTGGAGCATTAAAGGTACATTTGATTAGTTTACTGACCACAAATGTAGAACAATCATTGCATGTTTTGAGCATACAAGTAGAAACAGCTTAGATTTGGATTTCCTGGTGCCTGGTCCTAGTATGATTGTATCTATTATACATGATACTTGAATTTGTATGTTCAAGTAGGGCCCTGTTAAGCAATGTGGCTAACAATATATCATTTTAAAAAGCTCAAAGGTAGTAATAACGGATGTGGGTTTAATTCCAAAAGTTCACTCATCTCACACTCTCAGGTGCATACTGTTGGTGGTGGTGGTGGTGGTGGTGGTTTTGGGGGGTGGGGAGGTGGGGAGAGTGCAGGATATCAGATGCCGTCGTACAGGGAGGGGAAATATCTGGAAGAGAGCTGATTTACTGGCATTCTTGCACAACTCCTGGCAGCCAGGTCATAGTGATACTAGCAGCAGGTCACCCATCTACTTCCTTGTTCAAAGGGGGTGCTGGGTATTGGGGAACTAGAGGGCAGAAGGCTCTTAAAATAAAGCTTTCCCGATGGCTGGGCAGGTTTACACAGACGAGGTGAGCCATGCAGACCAGGAAGATCCCAAACTCGAACCACACTCTGTGCTGAGTTAGTTGATCTGGGCCAAGACAGCAACAACTTGTATTTATGTTTCAACTTTAAAATAACAAAGCAGTCCAGTGCACTTGGAAATGAGAATAGAATGAAGCAGGAGGCAGGAAAACAGTAAGGGCAGGTGATCAAAGGCATGGTCAGAGAAATAGGTTTTCAGGAGTCTTTTGATATTGAGAAAGATGTGGCAATGGAGAGAGGTTTAGGGAGAGAATTCCGCAGTGGTGAGGCCCAATAAGTGAAGCCGCTGCCAGCACTAGTGGGGTAGAGGGTGACAGGAGATTTGTAGTACAGGTATTCCAGAATCGACAATGGCAACGGATCACTAGCAGGGTGCCACAGAGATCATTGCTGAAACTATTGTTGTTTACAGTTTATATAAATGATTTGGAGTCAGTTACAGAAACAAACTTGCCTTAAATTTGCAAATGACACCAACTGGGAGAAAGGAGGTACACAATAGGGAACAGCCAAACTAAATACAAAGCGATCTGGAAACGTGGACTGATGAGTAGCAAATGACTTTTAATATTGGCAAATGCAAGGTTAGGTGTCTAGATGAAGGGAAATAAACAGCGAATATAAACTAAATGCCTCTAGATTACAGACACAACATCAGAGAAGTATCTGAGAGTACTAAAGAATAGCTAATATCAAAATGATGAAACTAACATTGCAGTGTGTGACAACAGTAAGTAAAGAAAACTGTATCTTGGAATGTATAACCAAAAGAATAGAGCACAAATCCCAGGAGATGACAATGAATTTGTGCAAGTATTGGCACAGCCACACCTAGAACAGAGTGTACAGTTCTGGCCACCTTACCACAGCAACAATATTTAGAAATTGGAAGTCGTGCAAAATTGTATAACAAACTGATATCCAGCGCAAGACATCTGATCTACGAAGAGAAGTTGAAAACACTGGAATTGTTTACACTGAAGAGAAGGCTCGGGGGAGATAATATTCAAGCATCAAGGTTCTTAAGGGAAGAGATCAATTAAACCCTGATAATCTATTTAAGATTTCCAAAAACTTTGAAACGAAGGGACACGGGATCAAGCTTAAAAGAGAGGCGATTTACATTTATTTTGATCTTAACTGCTTTACACAGAGGGTGGTGTCAAATGGACTTTTCAGGGAGGCAGAAAGTATAGAAAAAATGATGGAAAAATGAAATAAATATTTATGCAATGTGTGATTGGGTGTAATTAATTTTTGGTCAGGATGGACTAGAGTCTTTTCTGTTATATTTTTGATGTTCCTATGAAATTAATACACTGGGGTCAGGGTGCCATTGATGAGGATGGGATAATAGGTGACAGGATAGAACTTGAGTAAAGTTTAGGATGAGTTGGGAGATTGTGCCGATGGAGCTCAGGATGCCTGCCAGGAGAGTATTGGTAAGGAAAGACCTGGAAGTGACAAAGGCGTACATGACTTTCAGTAGCAGTAGTAATGAAGTAGAGATAGATAGTGGTGACAATATTACTGAGATAGAAATAGATGGTATTTGTGATGGACTGCATGTGGGGTTTGAAGCTCTTCATGGGGTCAAACAGGTTCCAATGTTTGGCTCAGCCCGAGGCAACAGCCAGGGGGGTAGAGGATGGAATTGAAAGGGCAGAAGGCGCATACCCAGTGATACAAACAGGACAGCCTCAGTCTGATCAAATTACCCTTCATTGGGCCCAAGTTTCGGGTGGAGTTGCTCCTAGTTTTTTGGAGCAACTAGTTTAGTTTGGAGTATGTTAGAAATTGCAATTCTAGGATAATAGTTTGCTCCAGTTCTAGTGAGTTAGTTTAGGTTGGCTTTAGGTAAGGTATTTATTTTTCAAAAGGGGGTATGTCCAGCCACTCAGGCCTTTTTTGCAAGTTTCGGCAGTGAAAACTTACTACAAACTAATTTAGGATGGAGTAATTATCCATTTTTGTAAGTTCTGAAAAACTTTACCTAGAGTTAAGTTTAGTGCAGGCACAGCCAGAGACAAGGGGGGGGGGGGGGGGAAGCATTAAACACACATCAACATCACAACATGGGGGGAGGGAAGTTAGAGGATTTTCCATAAACACCTTCATAACAACATTAAAGAAGCAAAATACATTTAAAGCAGTAAGCACAAAACAAAGCAGTACATTTACGAAGCACAAAAAGTAATAAGCAATTAATTAATAAAAAATAGAAAGAACCCTGCATCTAAAGCTCCAAGACCAAAGTAATAAGCAACCAATCAATAAAAAATAAAAAAAATAGAAGTCCTACCTTTATGTGAAGGGAAGGTGTTTCTGTCAGTATCTCTCTCTCTGTATCTGACAGTGAGGGGTGGGGTGTGTGTGGGGACATTGGGGGGGGGGGGGGGTAAGGTGCGTGTGGGAGGGGGGGTGGTTTGGGGTGGTGTGGGGTGGGGGGGTTGGTGAGGGTTTGTGTGTGTGTGTGTGTGGGGGTGTGTGTGTGGGGGCGTGTGTGTGGGGGCGTGTGTGTGTGGGGGTGTGTGTGTGGGGGTGTGTGTGTGGGGGTGTGTGTGTGGGGGTGTGTGTGTGTGGGGGTGTGTGTGTGGGGGTGTGTGTGTGGGGGTGTGTGTGTGGGGGTGTGTGTGTGGGGGTGTGTGTGTGGGGGTGTGTGTGTGTGGGGGGGATGGGGGTGTGTGTGTGTGTGGGGGGGGGATGGGGTGTGTGTGTGTGTGTGGGGGGTGGGTGGGGGGGTGTTGGGGGAAGTGGGGGGGCGTGTGTGGGGGGGGTGGGGTGTGGTGGCAGGGATGGTGTGAGGTGGTGCGGGTGTGTGGGGGGGTGGCGGGGGGAGGTGTGGCTGAACGCAGGGGGGGCTGTGGGGTGGAATGTGGGGAGCTGAACCCAGGGGGGGGGGGGGTGGAGAAGAGAGAGAGGCTGGATGGAGGCACCCCTGCTCTCTCCTCCGGCCCTTCGATCATTTCGAGTGCCCCCCCCAACCCACACTCCTCCATCCCTTGCCTCGCTCCTCCATCCCTTGCCTCGCTCCTCCATCCCTTCCCATGCTTCTCCAGCCCTCCCCATTTTCTCCCCCACCGATCACCTCCCCATTTTCTCCCCCACCGATCACCTCCCCATTTTCTCCCCCACCGATCACCTCCCCAGTGCCCTCTTTCTACGCTCCTCCATCCCTCTCCAGTACCCACACCATTCTGAAACAGACTGGGGAAAAACACCCCGCTGAGCCATTGCGCAGGTGCGCACGTTGCAACGCGCACGCGCAACGAAGCCGGCAGTCTTCAGACACGCAGGGGCTTAGCCCCGCCCACCTGCAGCTTGCTCCGCCCCAGGAAGACTGCACTGCGCCACGATCCAGGAGGACCGGAGAATTGCAGCAAAATGCACCTGCGAGCCCAGGCAGGTCACGTAAGTCTTGGAGGTGCGCCATTTTCACCTGATGCCGAAACTTGGGCCCATTAATTCTGAACAACACCTCACCAAAACGCCCAGCCTTCACATGTGAGCCTGGAAAGTGAGGGTGGGTCAGGTATTACACCATGGGGGGCTGAGCCTGACTCTGTTCATGCCCAGCTTCTACACATGTGCACTTTCCAGCAATCAACAATGGGAACCCTGGCTGCTATTTCCCCTTCTCAGCCCAGAAGGCCAATTGAAGCACTCCAACTGCTTCTTCTAACTCATCGCAGACCCTACACCAAAACTGGAATTTTTTTGGCATTCAACGGTGCACAATGGAGAAGCTTCTGAACTTTTATTTAAACTAAAGAAACTCCAGAGCTATAACTCAAGGAGATCAAGATGGGTATACCACCACCCCATGGTTTTCAATGTATTACAGCATAAAGTCAAAGTCAATTCCTACCCCCATATAAAAATAATGGAAGCTTCAACTTTATTTTTTCTTATTTAACACCATATTTTTCTTGGTATGGAGATAGTAAAGACATTCTGTAAATTACTACTGCTGAAGTACACATTACCCTGTCCCTTTGATTTTTCTCTCACTCTATAATCTAACTGTCAGTGAATTATTATAATAGTTTGACCTTATCATCTGTCACTGGTAACAGGAATCTTGTGTATTAGGCAGGCTAGAAACTTGCCCAATACACAAGGAAGATATGTTTTGAATAATTTTCTTAAAAAATATGTAGAAAACATACACTTGATTTTTATATAGTGATTGAAGTATTTTGCAATTATTTCACTTTTCAAATATACACAAATATGTGCTGTAATGGTAATATTTTTAAACTTTCTTTAAATGGTTTGGCATGACATTTTAAACACATCATACATTCAGGACCTTCATGGATTTAAAGGCTTTAATTCTCCTTGAGCAAAATATTTTCCGACATCATTTGGCAGTTGACCTCCATTCAATCATGAGGGTAGACTTCTGTCAGCCATGGCATCATTATGTACTGGGCTCCATCAAACATGCTGAAGTAAGATACTAACAGAGGGTGGTACACCTACAAATAACAATGTGCAAAGTTGATCAGCATTCAGTGAACAAATGTAGTTTGGATAAAAAATCTGAAGCCTCAGCTTGGAGAGTGGTACAGGTTTTGCAAATAATCTTAAAAGTTCCTAGGTTAGGGGGGCATACACCTGCCACAGCTTCCACCCTCAATTACTATCCAATAGCCCCTCTGCATATGTGGATGTTGGGTGAAGGCAGGATTGGGCTTCAGTTGCAGCTGTATAGACTAGCAACACACTCTATCAAAGCTCGCCTGTGACAAATGGGTACTTGGGAGAAATACTCTGGAACTGTATCCCAGCAATGGGGGGGGTCAATGCTTCCTGGGAAGGAATAGAAGGAAACAAGTGGGAAGAAGAAAAATCTGAAGGCCATACTAACAGTAGGTTGGAGGAATATGATAATTAGATGTCCTTTTTTCCCCCAAACATTGAAGCCCAGCATTTCAAGATTGCTCAACAGACACCCAGGTATCTCGAATGATGGAAGTTACAAGACTTACCTGCTTCCATCCTGAATTAACTCCATTCACTTGTACTTTAACAAGGTCAGATACCTCCAGATTGGCATCCAGACTGGTACAAAGCAATCACTTCCACAAGTGATGCATATCGTTCAGTTTGCCTTTTTGTGTTGTGCTCAAATTTTTGCCCCGGGGTTTTCCTTCTCCTTTACTGAGACACTAAGATACAGCATTCTACTCGATAGATTACCAGATTTCCTTCCCATATATGTACACAAAGTTTTTTTTCTTATAAATTATCTTCAATATGGGAACACAGTCATTTGATCTAAATCTTGAATGACAGTCGTTTGATCAAACTCACCCCATCCAATCTGAAACATTAAAATAGGCTCTCCAGACCATGACCAAATGGACACTTTAATGTTTAACTACTTCTATACATCATTTTAGGATCAAAGTTTGTAGTAATTGGGGGTTGAACTGTGCCCCAAACGCATTGCAGAAAAAAATGAATCTAAGTCTTCGCCACTTCAGCTTTTATACAGCATCTTGCCCTCAAATCTATTCCCACTCCACACGCAAACACATACCTGTACATCTGTTAATATGACAATGTCTTTCTCTGGAATGTAGGCTGTTGCTGGATTTCTTCCATCAGTTGTGTGAACCAGAACCTTATAATGAGGAGTATATTTCAAATCCTACAGACAAAAATATAACAATCAGTGGTTGTGTAACTAAGCAAACAAAAATAAAGCATTCGGCAGATGCATAATTGAAAAAGTTCTGGCAGAACATAAGCAGAGATTGCTCCTGTGGTTCTCAATGGCCAATTCCAAAGTGGCACAAAGAAACCCCGAAAAAGATGTGGAGAATATTCCTTAAGCTATTATTGCCCTTCCCAAGAAAATCCTAAAGCAAAATATACATCAGAGCTATTTGGCTTGGATTTAAAAAACATCCCTCAATTCTAACAATGCACTGCCAGCAAGGCACTTTCCATTTGTCTATAGAACCATGAATATACTGGGCGTCGATAACAGGCTAGACCAAATTCAACTTTAGGGATAGAATTCAGTGAGTTTGAGATAAAATACATGTAAAGTTAAACCAAAAAAGCTCCTTGCAAGTTTTTGTTTTCGTGCACTGCTTTTCTGCTGCTAACATGTAATGTCTTAGCAACGAGAAATGAACAATACGGTAACAGGTCTCACAAGAGATGCCAGCTAATTCTATAAAGTTTCTTTTGTGCATCACTCTCATACCTGCATGGTTGAAGGATATCGTTCATTAATCCAATCTTCTGGGCCTCTTGCATTCTCATCCCAGCCTACAATCACACCGAGATATCCATCCTGCTTGTGTCTGAAGACCTGTCCTACTCTGTATTTGACAGATAGTGGCCTTGGAGAGCGAGGCTCAAGTGAGCCTAATAAAACAAGTAGAAAATAGCATCTTTAACAAGTATGTACCGGGATTTCATTTGGAGCCTTTGAAAAATTCTCTCAGTGAGAATATCGTTCATTCACCAGCTTACATTTCAAACTGTTACTTCAAATATCTTTCGATGCAATTTTATTAAAGCCTGTAATTTGGGGAGATTGGGTAGCACAGTAGAGTGGAAAGCAGACCTTCCTCCTATCAGTTTGGGCTGGATTCAATTCCTAGCCTCGGAGGTGAAAGAATATTATGGTAACTCGCTATTATTCAGTTCCCCCACCTTCTAAATAGTCTTGTTCTTAGATCAGAGAATCATAGAAATTTACTGCACAGAAGGAGGCCATCATGTCCGCGCTATCCAGTCTAAACCCACTTTCCAGCTCTTGGTCCGTAGCCCTGTAGGTTATGGCATTTTAAGTGCCTCTACCACCCTTTCAGGCAGTGAGTTCCAGACCCCCACAACCCTCTGGGTGAAGAAATGTCCCCTCATATCTCCTCTAAACCTCCCAATTACTTTAAACCTATGCCCCCTGGTTGTAGACTCCTCTGCCCAGAGAAACAGGTCTTTCCTATCCACTCTATCCAGCCCTCTCAATTTTACACACCTCAATCAGGTCTCCCCTTAGCCTCCTCTTTTCCAAAGAAAACAGACCCAGTATTTCCAATCTATCCTCATAGCCAAACTTCTCCAGTTCAGGCAACATTCTTCTAAATCTCCTCTGCACCCTTTCCAGTGCAATCACATCTTTCCTGTAATGTGGTGACCAGAACTGCACACAGTACTCCAGCTGCAGCCTAACAAGTGTTTTATTCAGTTCAAGCATAACCTCCTTGCTCTTGTATTCCATGCCTCGACTAATAAAGTGCAAGTATTCCATATGCCTCCTTAACCAACTTATCTACCTAGCCCGCTATCTTCAGGGATCTGTGGACCTGCATTCCAAGGTCCCTTTGTTCTTCTACGCTTTTTAGTGTCGTACCATTTAATTTGTATTTCTTTTGCCTTGTTAGACCTCCCCAAGTGCATTACCTCACTTATCTGGATTGAATTCCATTTGCCACTGTTCTGCCCACCTGACCAGTACATTGATATCTTCCTGCAGTCCGCAGCTTTCTTCTTCATTATCAACCACACTGCCTATTTTAGTGTCTTCTGCAAATTTCTTAATCATACCCCCAACATTTAAGTCCAAGTCATTGATATATACCACAAAAAGCAAGGGACCCAGCACTGAGCCCTGCGGAACCCCACTGGATATAGCCTTCTAGTCACAAAAACACTCATCAACCATTACCCTTTGCTTCCTGCTTCTGAACCAATTTTGGATCCAACTTGCCACTTTGCCCTGGATCCCATGAGCTATTATTTTCGTGACCAGTCTGCCATGTGGGACCTTATCAAAAGCTTTGCTAAAATCCATATACACTACATCATATGCACTGCCCTCATCGACCCTCCTAGATACCTCTTCAAAAAATGCAATCAAGTTAGTCAGACATGACCTTCTCTTAGCAATTCCATGCTGACTGTCCTTGATTAATTCATGTCTTTTCAAATTAAGATTTATCCTGTCCCTCAGGATTTTTTCCAATAATTTTCCCACCACCGAGGTTAGGCTGACTGGCCTGTAATTACTCGGTCTATCCCTTTCTCCCTTTTTAAACAAAGGTACAACATTAACAGTCCTCCAGTCCTCTGGCACCACACCTGTAGCCAGCGAGGACTGGAAAATAATGGTCAGAGCCTCTGCTATTTCCTCTTTTGCTTTTCTTAACAGCCTGGGATACATTTCATTTGGGCCTGGGGATTTATCCATATTCAAAGCTGCTAAGCCCCTTGATACTTTCTATCACTATGTTTATCCTGTCTAATATTTCACACTCCTCCTCCTTCATTGCAAAGTCTACATTGCCCCTCTCTTTTGTGAACACAGATGCAAAGTATTCACGAAGAATCATATCCACATCTTCCGCCTCCACACACAGATTTCCTTTGTGGTCTCTAATTGGCTCCACTCTTTCTCTAGTTATCCTCTTACTCTTAATGTATCAGGGCTTTCCCTGATTTTAATTGCCAACATTCTTTCAAGCTCTCTCTTTGCTTTCCTGATACCTTTTTTAATTGCATCTCTGCACTTTTTATACTGCTCTCGTGTTTGAGGATATAACGAGCATGGTGGATAGAGGTGTACCGATGGATGTGGTGTATTTAGATTTCCAAAAGGCATTCGATAAGGTGCCACACAAAAGGTTACTGCAGAAGATTAAGGTATACGGAGTCAGAGGAAATGTATTAGCATGGATCGAGAATTGGCTGGCTAACAGAAAGCAGAGAGTCAGGATAAATGGGTCCTTTTCGGGTTGGAAATCGGTGGTTAGTGGTGTGCCACAGGGATCGGTGCTGGGACCACAACTGTTTACAATATACATAGATGACCTGGAAGAGGGGACAGAGTGTAGTGTAACAAAATTTGCAGATGACACAAAGATTAGTGGGAAAGCGGGTTGTGTAGAGGACAGAGAGGCTGCAAAGAGATTTTGATAGGTTAAGCGAATGGGCTGAGGTTTGGCAGATGGAATACAATGTCGGAAAATGCGAGGTCATCCATCTTGGGGGGAATAAAACAGTAAAAGGGAATATTATTTGAATGGGGAGAAATTACAACATGCTGAGATGTAGAGGGACCTGGGGGTCCTTGTGCATGAAACTCTTTTAGAGTCTACCTACAAAACATAAAACATTAAATCGTGCCACCCGACCTGGGTGACACACCAGACATTTACAAGGCCCTTTTTTTCCTTTTTTTTGGTATGAATCCCAAAAAGTTAGTTTGCAGGTGCAGCAGGTAATCAGGAAGGCGAATGGAATGTTAGCCTTCATTGCGAGAGGGATGGAGTACAAAAGCAGGGAGGTCCTTCTGCAACTGTACAGGGTATTGGTGAGGCCGCACCTGGAGTACTGCGTGCAGTTTTGGTCACCTTACCTAAGGAAGGATATACTAGCTTTGGAGGGGGTACAGAGACGATTCACTAGGCTGATTCTGGAGATGAGGGGGTTACCCTATGATGATAGATTGAGTAGACTGGGTCTTTACTCGTTGGTGTTCAGAAGGATGAGGGGTGATCTTATAGAAACATTTAAAATAATGAAAGGGATAGACAAGATCGAGGCAGAGAGATTGTTTCCACTGGTTGGGGAGAATAGAACTAGGGGGCACAGCCTCAAAATACGGGGGAGCCAATTTAAAACTGAGTTGAGAAGGAATTTCTTCTCCCAGAGGGTTGTGAATCTGTGGAATTCTCTGCCCAAGGAAGCAGTTGAGGCTAGCTCATTGAATGTATTCAAATCACAGATAGATAGATTTTTAATCAATAAGGGAATTAAGGGTTACGGGGAGCGGGCGGGTAAGTGGAGCTGAGTCCATGGCCAGATCAGCCATGATCTTGTTGAATGGCGGAGCAGGCTCGAGGGGCTAGATGGCCTACTCCTGTTCCTAATTCTTATGTTCTTATGTTTCTGCAGTATTGAGTCCTCGGTATCTGTCATAAGTTTCCTTTTTTTTAAATCTTACCCTGTATGTCCCTCAACATCCAGGGGGCTCTAGATTTGTTAGTCCCACCCTTTTTTTTTTAAAGGGAACATACTTGCTCTGTACCCTCAGGATCTCTTTCTTGAATGTCTCCCAATGCTCTGACACTGACTTACCATCAAGTAGCCATTTCCAGTCCACTTTGGCCAAATCCCATCTCAGCTCAATAAAATTGGCTTTACCCTAATTAAGAACATTTATTCTTGGTTCACCTTTGTCCGTTTCCATAACTACCCTAAATCTTACTGAATTATGATCACTAGCACCAACATCAAATGTTAATAAAATTGGTATTTTTAGCCAAACAAGATGCACATTGGCTCTTGTTCATTTAAGTGTGAAAACTATCGTTTTCAGCTCAAACGGAGAATTTTCTTAAACACCACAAAGCTGATAATAGAGCAGCACTGAGATAGTACAGCCCAAAGCACCTACCTGTAAATAAGATCTTAAGAGTTTATAGATCTTTGTGTGTTCGCCATACTACACTCTGGCTTTGGAGAAGTTACAGAGAAGGGCTGCTCAATTTATATCATGGATTAGACACCCAAGCTGGAGCAACAAAGAGATTCCAAGAAATCTAATCCTTGGAAATTAGGGTTCACTTTATGTCAAGTTGTTTGTGTGACCAGGAGCCGTGGACTCAAATTCACAACAGTGAGGGTGAACAGATAGTTTAAGTTTAGCTATTGCACACAAAAGTGATGAATAGGTGGGATAGACTGCCCAGTGAGAAGAAGTATCAGTGAATTCAAGAAGGAGCTGTATTTTTATTTTGGCAAAAGTGATTAGGGTGTATAACAGATGAGAGTAAATCATGTATGTTTTGAGCTCTGAGACTAAATATTTGTTCTTTTCTGGTGCTCTACATTCTTATGTCCCCAGGTACCTGCAAAGTATCCTTCCTTCTCTTTCAATAGAAAAACTTCTACTGCTGGGGACTCTCCAAGAGGATCTTCATTCTGGATAGATCTGCAGAACATCAGAGAACAGATGAGATTTCCTGGAAAACTCTTACTCCAATTAATAAAACTACATGCATTGGGAAGAGCTGAAAAATTCCAGTACCCAACTCATAAGGAGGAAGTTACTTCCCAGCTTAGGTGAGAAGAAGCAAAACGATTCAACAGTTACTTGTCCCGCCAACTTGTTAATTTTAGTTGTTTTCTTCTTGAGGTGCATTTTGTTCCATTTCATTTCAGGAGTAACTTTTCTCCAGTTATGGTTTGCAGTTGCATTAATTTAAATGAAGTAACTTGTAAAACATTATGCAAACTAGTGCCCAGTGATAGCATGTGGTTATAGTTAGTTCTCTGCAACAGTAAGGCAGCAGCTATGCACCATATCACCACTGAAAATATTGTTCATCCTCCATAAACTCCAACTTGCTCAAAACTCTGGCACATGACTAGTCCCATACCAAGTCATGTATCACCCTGTCCTCACTAACCTAAATTGGCTCCCTACTACCAAATACATTAAACTTAAAATCCTTGTCCCAATCTTTAAATCCTTGAGTCCCTCCAATAAGCAATTTGGAAGCATAAAATAGAGCAAGTAGAGTGACCAAAGAGACAGTAACCAGAATAAATTACATTTATATTGCACCTGTAACACGAAGAACATCCCAAGATGCTTCAGAGAAGTGCTAGGAAAATGGAGCTTGGGCCAGGAATAGAAGGCTTAAGAGGGGCGACCAAAGGATTGGTCAACGAGATGCGTTTTCAGGTTTTTAAAGGAGAAGAAGTGGAGATGTGGAGAGATTTAGGGAGGGAATTGCAAACAGTAGGACCCAAGTAGCTGAAGGCTGTGCCACCAATGAAGGAATGAATGGGGGTTGGGGAGGGCTGCACAAAAGTCCAGATTCAGATGAATGGAGTGTTTGGGGCAGGAGGAGGGGATATAGAGCTGGAAGAGGTTTCAGAACCAAGATGGGGTGAGGCCATGAATGGATTTAAAGCTGAGAACAAGGATTTAAAATTGAATGTACTGGGGAATAGGGAGCCAGTGAAGGTCAGGGGAACAGTTTGATGCATGACTTATTATGGGACTGGATATATATGCCAGAGATTTGGACAAGTTTGAATTTATGGAGGGTGGAGGAAGAGAGACCAAAAAGGAGATCAATGGAGTATGATAGTCTGGAGGATGATGAAGACACATGAAGTTTCAGTGGCAGAAGTAGGAAATGTTGTGAAGATAGTAGTAAGCAGTCTTTGTGGCCGAGAGGATTATAGGATCCGAAACTGAGCTCAGGAGACTAGAAAATCCCCTGTTTTAGGGATGGAAATCAATCTTTCTGGGAGAAATAGCATGGAACCAGTTTCCACCCGTTTGTGTGTGTCAGAAGAGCAATTGGATCTGGGGCACTTCTTCCAACTCCCATCTTGATGTCACTTTTATGAGCCTGACTGGTGGGATCCTGGGCTGCTCCGGAAATCCCACAGCAGTGCTTCCTGTATGGCCAGTAATAAGTATGCTTGCGTAATGCAGGCTCACTCACTGTAGAGGGCTAAATGTGGGCTTCACTTTGCCGTATTCAAACCGCAATCAATCCCAGAGCGACTTTGCTATTAAGAAATCAAGTCCACCAGCAAGGGAGCATCACAAAAGTAAGTTTATATCCTTTAAACCTCTGGTCAAACTGCTCTGAATTCCTGTCAGATCTGCAAGGCTGGCTCTCAAGCAACCAGAATTTCTAGGCTAGGATCGAAGAGAATGCCGAGGCTGTTAGTGGTCTGCTTGAGCCTGGGACGGTGGCCAAGAAGGGTTTGTGGCAGGGGCTGCAGATGATAAATTCAACATTGGGGAGATCAAAACTAAGAACGTTCCTGCTCATCCAAGGCTGGATGTCGGATAAGCAGTCGCGGGGTCAAGGGAAGTGGTGATGGAGTACAGCTTACATATCGGAGCTGATCCCATGCAGATGATGTCACCAAGGGGCAGCATGTAAATGAAGAGGACAAAGCTATAGATAAGTCTAAGGAGAGATAAGTACACACAACTATCTTCCTGAATGAATTTAGATTATGTGCTGTCAATAATAGTGTTTAGGCGCTCATGCCAGTTGGATTGCTCAATATCATACCTGTCGCTTAAACTCCATTCTTTTAGCCAGTCCTTCCATGCTTGTAAATTTAAGTAAGATCTTCTGAATTGGTTCCAATTATTGAGTAACCTTTTTAAAAAGGAATTAGAAAGATTCAACATATTAAAGGTGTGGGAGAAAAGAGAGAGAGAAATGCAGACGAGCTACATATTTGTGAACAGGCCCTGATACATGAAACTCAAAGTAAATTCTTATGTGTAGTCTTGCAAACGTGTGGTATGCTGGGAAATGACTTTCCATACATCATGTAACAATGCACATCTTAATTTTTATAAATCATTAGGTTCCATAGTAACATAGTGCACACCACGCTATGGCAGAGTGGTAGTATGCCGATTCAGGCCAACAGTTCCCCACACCACAACTAATCTCACCTATGCCCTGGAGTAGTAGTAATTCTCCACAGGAGAAGCAAATTATTCTATCCCACTCCCTCAGCCTTCCTGGCATTTCAACTAAGAAAGGATATGTGACCCCAGAAAACAATAATAATACCATACAGCAAGCACGGACAGCAAATAGCACATTCAAATTGTTCACACACATTTGAATTCTTACATTTTTCAACCAATGGCGGTAGTGAATATATTTACAAGAAACAAAATAAATCCTTTGGACACCGTTGATAGTTATCTCATTCATAATCAGAAATACAATGAATCTAGCGATGGAATGGTTCAATGATTATGATGTTCACTTATAATCTCATAGATTTTCAGCCTATTAGATCGCAACCTGGATGTTAGTACTGTAGTAGATATCTAAACTCTCAGTGACTCTTCTGTGTATTATGCCTGCAAACCAATACAGAACCAGCAACCACATTCAAATTGTTCACACACATTTGAATTCCTACATTTTTCAACCAATGGCGGTTGGGAATACATTTATAAGAAATAAATTAAATAAACCAGTATTTATTACATTTCATGGGAATCTTATTTCAGGAAAAAAAAATGATTAACATGCATTTTGCAGTGCTGTCACTTACACAGCCGGTTTAATTGGGAATTATAAGGGCATATCGCACAAATGCTGACAGAAAATTAGAGCTTCATAAACATGCCTCATTAACATAATTCTGGCAATGGCTAACATTTAAATCTGCTCACAACTTTCCGTTGGATGTCATGTTTCAGCTACACTACACAAAAGAAAAATGTTGCATTTTGCTTTCACAGCTGTCAGCACGACCAAGTTTGCTGTAACAGAACTTGTACACTAACTTTTAAAATTTGGCTATGTTTTTTCTTAAATGCTTACTCAAATATATTTTACTTCCCCAATCACAAAGTGAAGTAGGGCACCAACTTGGCACAATGACAGCATACTGTCGTGTACTTCATGTTGGATACACTAAAGACAAAGGAGCACCTTTCATTTCCTTCTTTATTCATCCATCAGCACGACAAACAAATAGAAACAGTACTTTAGCAGCACAATAGTTTACAGCACAGAAGGCGGCTATTTGGCCCACAAAGGCTGTGCCAGCCATTTGCTAGGCCTACCCAAAACAATCCCACCGCCCCACTCTCTCGCCCTTTTGGAAGAGACCACACCTGGAGTTTTGGAGTTTCTGGAGTATACAGTTTTGGTCTTCTTATCTGAGAATATATTTGTCATAGAGGGCGTGCAACGAAAATTCACCAGACTGATTCCTGGGATGGGGAATTGTCCTATGAGGAGAGATTGAGTAGACTAGGCCTATAGGTCATCCAAAAGTCGGCAGCCCGTGTCCCAACTCACACCAAGTCATGCTCACCCATCACCCCTGTGCTCGCTGACATTGGCTCCCGATTAAGCAATGCCTCAATTTCAAAATTCTCATCCTTGTTTACAAATCCCTCCAAGGCCTCGCCTTTCCCTATCTCTAACCTCTTTCAGCCTCACAACCCTGCGAGTTGTCTGCGCTCCTTAAATTCTGCCCTTGTGAGTATCCCTGATTATAACTGCTCAACCCATTGGTGGCCGTGCCTTCAGCTGCTTGGGCCCGAGGCTCTGGAACTCCCTCTTTGCCTCTCTAACTCCTAATATAGCCTAGGATAGTGATAATGTAAAGGACAAAGAGAGGAAAGAATTCATGAAATGTGTACAAGAGAACTTTCTTGATCTGTGTGTTTCCAGCCCAATGAGGAAGGAAGCAGGGCTGGATCTAGTCCTGGGGAATTAAGTGGGGCAAGTGGAGCATGTTTCAGTAGAAGAGCATTTGGGGAACAGTGACCTTATCATCATCAGGTTTGGAATAGTTATGGGGAAAAGAACAAGGTACAATCAAGCCTAAAAATACTTAATTGGAGGCAGACTAACTTCACAGAGTTGAAAAGGGATCTGGCCCAGGTGGATTTGAATCAAAAATTGGTAGGCAAATCAGTAATTGAACAATGGGAGACCTTCAAAGAGATGGTTTGGATACAAGGTAGACACATTCCCTTGAGGGGAAAGGAAGGACATCCAAAGCTAGAGCTCCCTGAATGACTAAAGATAGAGGTTAAAATGTAACAGAAAAAGGAGGCTTTTGACAATATACGATCCAGAATACAGTAGAGAACCAACCTGAATTACAGAAAGTGCAGAGGAGATCAAAAAAAGGGAATTAGAGGAGCAAAGAGAAAATATGAGAAAAGATTGGTGGCTAAAATAAAAGGGAACCCAAAAGCCGTTCGTAAACACTTTGGGCTGGATTTTCAGTTCGGACTATAGCCTCAGTTAGCGTTCATTTGAGCATTGGAGCTTAGTGACCGGGCCCACAGCTTTTAGCGCCCCAATGGAAAATTCATTAGAGGCTCACTGGGGGTGTAAACCAGTAGCGCCTGGCTGCTGCTGATAACTCCGATCATGACGCAATCTTGGTGCAACATGCATGCTTGCACCCCGGTCGCTAAATTTGGTGCGTGCACCTCATTGAATGCCCGCCAATAACAACGTCTGGAAAAACAGTCGGTACAAGTAGATTCGTTAACTGGTGGCTACTAAAAGGGATGAGGAGGTCACAGTCATTGCAACGTTTACACAGAGCACGGTGCGTGAGCCTGAGTTTGCAGCGGCAGACACACAACAGTTCAGCGCTAGAAAAAGTAATTTGCTAAACTTTGATGGGTGAATTTCTATCCCACCAGCGTTGCATTCTACATGCTCCAGCAAGGCGGCGTCAACAGAGAAGGGCTGTTGGCAATGCCGGCAGCCGCAGGAGGAGAGCCACTAGATTTATTGAGGCCATACCGCTCACGGCTTTCACCGGCGGCAATGCTCATACCTGGACCTATCCGAGGAGCAGTGTGTCAGAAGGCTGTGCTTCCGAAAAGAGGTAGTTACAGCGATATGCCATCCCCTGCAGGCAGACCTGTAACCTCACATCGGCACCAGGACTGCGCTGCCCGTCGCAAGGTCACAGTGGCACTCACCTTCTATACCTCCAGCTCCTTCCAGGCTGCATCAGGGGACATATGCAGCGTCTTTCAATTCGCAACACATTGCTCCATCGGCGAAGTCACACAGGCTCTCTACACACGCAGAATGGACTTCATTATTTTCCAGAGGACCAGGGAGAAGCAGGATGAGCACGCATGTGGGTTTGCCAGGATAGCAGGCTTCCCGAGGATGCAAGGAGCAATTGACTGCTCGTACGTGGTCTTGCGAGCATCATGCCAGAATGCAGAAGTTTTCAGAATTAGAAAGGGATACCATTCCCTAAATGTGCAGCTGGTGTGCGACCACACAGCGCATCCTTGCAGTCAATGCTCGTTATCCTGGAAACAAACATGATGCCTTTATCCTGTGGGAGAACACCGTGCCTTAACGGTTTCAGCCACCCCGGCAAGGCCGAGGCTGACAGTTCGGGGACAAGGGATATGGCCTGGCCACCTGGCTAATGACCCCCCTCTGCAACCCCACCACAGAGCCGGAGGAACGCTACAACGAGAGCCATACTGCCACCCGCAACATTATAGAGCAGACAATAGAGCTGCTGAAGCAGCGATTCCGATACCTGGACCACCCTGGAGGCAGCCTTCAATACTTCTCTCAATAGGTCTCACTTTTGATTGTGGTGTGCTGCAGGCTGCACAACTTGGCCATCATGAGGGCCCATGCCTTGCCTATGAAGATCGCAGGCCCCACTCAGGAGGAGGAGTGGGGGGGAGGAACAGGAGTCTGGTGACACCGCTAATGTCCAGCAACACGACGATGACCAGCAGCAGCCACGGAGGAGGCAACCTGCCAATGTTGGCAGTGCCATGACTATTCGGCGGTGGCTCATTCGCTTAAATGGAGGTAGCTGAGGGGTGCAGCTAATAATGACCGCGCATTGTGCCACAATAATGCCACAGCTCCGTCACAACTGAACAGTTAGACACCAGAGGCTGAAGGAAATGGTTCAACTAACATTTTATTTGGCAAACATGCCTCAAACAACCCCACCAGCCTCCAATAAAATAAAATGGAGCACCCGCCAGTTCAAAAAACACAACAGATGCTAAAACTTCCCAACAGCCCCGCCTGAGAATGGGCGGCACCAGTCTTGGATGGCTGGTGTGCAAAGGTGAAATGGCAGTGGTGGGAGCCAGAATGATGTCCTCCTGATAGAGGTTCCATCTTGACCAACTGGCTGCCACTCCCCCGGGGCAGAGCCTCAGCATCCAGAGCAATCTGTTGGAGCACAGACAGCTGACCTACTTCGGCATCGTTACTTTCCCATTGGATTGATGGGGCCCCAGACACAATGGCAGCAGTCAGTGCTTGCATAGCATCAATTTGACTCTGCATCAGAGCACACAGCGCATTGATGCCACCATGCATGGATGACGTGGCAGAATGCAGGTGTTGCGTGGTCTCGGCCTGCCTTTCAATGGCTACTGCCACGTCAGCCATGGTCCGCGCCAGCATGTCCTGGACCTTATGGTCACTTGTGGCGTCCATCATCCATTGGTATCTACCAAGGATGGGCTTCCCAGACTCAAATGCTAAGGTTGAGGTGGCCTCCACCACACTGAAAGCAAGTGTATTCATGCTTGGCAAGATCCTCGCCAATGCACCCATGAGCTCGCGGTGCATCGACATTGACTCCCTGGTCATAGCCTCCAAGTCCAGATGTTCATCTGCCTGTCTGTGAGCAGGGCTCATGGGCCGACTTACCCTCCAGGGAGCTGACCCCCGAGCTTCCCCTCGTGCTGCTGTAGGCTACTGGGGCCAGGAACCTCAGCTTCATGCAACTCTGGGAAGATGGCCTCTTCCACTGAGGTGGTCTCCCAACTCGCTCCCAATGAGGACATATCGCAATGTGCCGGCACACTGATCTCCACCTCCTCCTCATCTTCCCCGTCGTCTGCAGATGTCAGCTGATGGGCAGGCAGGTGCTTTTCTGGCTCATCATCTGTAAACACAAAGCAACAGAAGTGCGGTTATCAGCTGGGGAGGGGCAGGAAGACAAAAAGTAGAGGCATCGTTATTTTGGTTGCAACATGTTGTAAGCATGTGGCCTCAAGGCTAAGGGGACTCACACAAAATGCCCGTCTCATTCACATACCGTCACTGTCAAGCGGTGGCTCTGCCTCTCCGCCCTCTACTGCCACGACTGCAGCGCCCTTGAGGGCAGACACTCGCTCTTCCACCTCAGCAAGGTCCGGGCTCACCTCCGCCCCTACGATGCAGCTCATGCATATTGTGTAATGACAAAAACAAAAAGTTGTTAGTGGCTGTGTAGGTGCTGGTGTTCTGCGTTTGTCTGCAGTAGGGTACTCGTGAGTAATATGAGGAAGTATACATATCTGCATTTCATCCTGCGTGGCATCACACAGTGGATGAGTGAACAGTGGGTCTGGGGCACAAGCAACTACAAGTATGAGGCTTAGGCTTGTGACCACATATGAAGAGTTGAAAGGTGCTGATAGGTGGGCTCAGACTGAGTCAGGAGCTAGATGATGAGTAGGACATGTCTGGTGAGGCGATAGAGAGGTCTCAGGCTGGCTTCAGCAAGGAGGAGCATGGTCTGGTAGACATAGAGAAGGGGTAAGCACTGCAAAGTCTTTACATTGTGTGAGACAGTGAGGTTCACATGAAGGCATTGGAAGGTGAATGGAAAGGGTACTCACCCAGACGTCGCTAGTAAGGTCGTTGAATTTTTGCTACATTGCGTCGATGTTGTGGCCACCGAATTCCGGGCTGAAACGTGCTGTGCCACCAACCTCCACAGCCTCATCAAAACCCTAGGCAGTGGCCTTCATCCCCCTCCAGGCTGGAGAGCATGCCAGCGACATTCCACTGCCTCCAGCAAGGCATCAAGGGTGGTGGGTGAGAAGCAAGGAGATAGCTGGCGTCTTCTTCCTCCTCCATTTTCACATTCTGAAGACAGTGGAGCTGGAGCTGGTCAGGCACTCTTAGCTTACCACACCTTTATGACTCGGATTTTTCCGGGATCTGAATCGGAGTTCGGTGCCGCAAAAGGTACCAACCAAACTTTCAATATCGTCCCCGCCTCCCCCAGCTCTGGTGTGCAACGGCTGATTTAGCTTCCCTGTCAGCTCTTCGACTGATTCTGACGAATTTCTGGGCAAGAGGCGCAAACTTTTTCAATGCGCTCCACCTGGATTAACGCTGCAACAGAGGCCCGGCCGAATTTCCCCCCCATAAATAGTTAAATAGTCAAAGAAAGGGGTGGGTCAATTAGAGACCAAAACGGAGATCGTCTTGTGGAAGCAGAAGGCATGGCTGAGGTACCAAATGAAAACTTTGCATCTGTCGTCACTAGAGAAGAGGATGCTGCCAATATAGCAGTAAAAGAGGCAGTAGTGATAGAAATAGATAAAGTGGTAGTATTAAAACGATTGGCAGTCTTCAAAGTAGAAAAGTCATCGGGTCCGGATGGGATGCATCCTAGATTACTGTGGGAAGTAAGGATGGAAATTGCGGAGGCTCAGGACACAATCTTCCAATCCTCCTTGTATATGGGAGTGGTACCAGAGGATTGGAGGATTGCAAATGTTACACCACTGTTCGAAAAGGGGGAGGGGGATTAACCCGGCAACCACAGGCCAATCCATCTAACGTCAGTGGTGGGGAAACTATTAGAGACAATTATCAGAGACAAAATTAATTAGCGATTGTTAAAGTATGAGCTAATAAATGAAAGTCAGCACAGATTTGTTAATTACAATATCATGTTTGACTAACTTGATCGAATTCTTTGATAAAGTGAAGGAGCGGGTTGATGAGGCCTCAGCTGGAGTACTGGCCCGGATTTTGCTCTCAGCAGCAAAGGAATGGATTCCGACGTTCACTTTGCGTACCACTGCCCACAGACTTTTCGCGGGCTTGTCAGCGGAGATGTTCCAGTATGCCGCCCCTTGACATGGGATCTGTGGCATTTGTGAACAGGTAAAGCAACAGCGAGGCTCTTCAACCAATCAGATTGAATAATCCTCACAAAGACATGCAGGGGGGCGAAATTGCCCTGGCACAATTTGAACTAAATGTCCTGGAATTGCGGTCTTTGAATCAAAAAAATCTGCGGGGTGGTATCGTAATTTGCCTTAAAGGGGAGGGCCGCTGTGAATTCTGCAGCCACTTTTCAGGCACCCACTGTGCCATCAGGGAGGGTTTCGGCCGAGCTAGTGGCCCGGCACCCAAGAGGGTGTACCAGGCTGAACCAGTTGGTTGCCCGGCTGAACCAGTGGCCGCCATTATCAGGCCGACTGCAGTCGGTTGCAAAAAAAAAGATGGCGGCCGCGACACAAGGCCCTCCCCTTTAAGGGCACATGGGGCACCCCAGCTCTGTGACCCACAAACCTGTCGGTGGCATCGACCCACACCAACCTTGCTCCTGCGGGGCATAAAACAGTCAGCATGCACGGTGATGATGTCATCGCTGAGTGCGCTGCCGCTCGGGCAAAAAAACACTTTCGCCACCGCCATCCCAGGGGCGGTCGTTTCCACCACCTGCCCCCGGCCAAAAAGGCATTATCACCCTGTTCGCACCTAACCGACGGCGGAGGCGCTAATGGGCCTTTTAGAAAGGGGCAATTTGGACCCCACAGAGTCCTAATTAGGAAGCATAAAGCAAGAAATATAAATTAGATTTAAATTATGTACAGAAAGTGATAAAAATTGGAAAATATGGATGGAATTGAGGGGAAAACATAAAAGAGACAAACAGAATTTAAAAAAAAATTATTTTAATTTTGTGTTTTTTTTTTAAAATATGCAAGATTAATTTTCTTCTGAGAATGATACTCCACTCTTGGAAAATTATTTATTCACGGCCAGAAAGGTTGTTCAGCAGTAATTAAAAACTCAAAAACTCACTTGCTCCGAAATGAACCAGCCCTAACTTTTTCAGCCATCTTTAGTGTGGAACTAGTGGGTAATTACCCTAAGTACATGACATCACAGTGATTTCAATGTCAAGTCTATCAGCCATGACTGCAACAACACACTCTATGGAGGAGCAGGACATCTCTGGCAGCAACTTCTGAATTTTCGTATTTAACTTACATAAATAGAGGTATAGAGTACAAAAGTGTGGAAATTATGATGAACCTTTATAAAACACTGGTTTAGCCCCAACTGGAGTAAGAAACATAGAAATTTACAGCGCAGGAGGAGGCCATTTCGGCCCATCGTGTCCATGCCAGACGACACAGAGCCACACGGCCCTTGGTCAGCAGCCCTAAAGGTTACATATAAACCTATGAACAATGACGGAAAGGCAAAGAGCACCCAGCCCAACTCACCACAACTGCGACACCCCTTATAGTAAAACATTCTACACCCCACCCCAACTGGAGCCATGTGATCTCCTGGGAGAGGCAAAAAACAGATAAAAACCCAGGCCAATTTAGGGAGAAAAAATCTGGGAAAATTCCTCTCCGACCCGTCCAGGCGATCGAAATTAGTCCAGGAGATCACCCTGGTCGTATTCTATTCCCTGCAGAGCTTACCATTATATCTGCTCCGTCCAACAAAAGGTCATCCAGTCTAATCCCAAATACCAGCTCTAGGTCCGTAACTCTGCAGGTTATTGCACTTTAAGTGCCCATCCAACCATCTCTTAAAAGTGATTAGGATTTCTGCATCCACCACTCTTCCAGGCAGCGAGTTCCAGATCCCCACAACCCACTGCGTAAAGAAGCTCCCCCCTCAAATCCCCTCTAAACCTTCCACCAACCACTTTAAAACTATGCCCCCTCATAATAGACCCCCTCCACCAATGGAAATAGACCCTTACTATCTACTATGTCCAAGCCCCTCAATATTTTGTACACCTCAGTGAGGTCTCCTCTCGACCTCCTCTGTTCCAATGAGAACAAACCCAGCCTACCAATCTGTCCTTATAACTAAGATTCTCCATTCCAGGCAGCATCCTAGTAAATCTCCTCTGCACCCTCTCAAAGAAACATAGAGAATAGGTGCAGGAATAGGCTATTCGGCCCTTCGAGCCTGCACCACCATTCAATATGATCATGGCTGATCATGCAACTTCAGTACACCATTCCTGCTTTCTCTCCATACCCCTTGATCCCTTTAGCAATAAGGGCCACATCTAACTCCCTTTTGAATATATCTAACGAACTGGCCTCAACAACTTTCTGTGGTAGAGAATTCCACAGGTTCACAACTCTCTGAGTGAAGAAGTTTCTCCTCATCTCGGTCCTAAATGGCTTACCCCTTATTCTTAACCCCTGGTTCTGGACATCCCCAACATCGGGATCATTCTTCCTGCATCTAACCTGTCCAATCCCATCAGAATTTTATATGTTTCTATGAGATCCCCTCTCATTCTTCTAAATTCCAGTGAATATTAGCCTAGTCGATCCAGTCTTTCTTCATATGTCAGTCCTGCCATCCCGTGAATCAGTCTGGTGAACCTTCGCTGCACTCCCTCAATAGCAAGAATGTCCTTCCTCAGATTAGGAGACCAAAACGGTACACAATATTCAATGTGTGGCCTCACCAAGGTCCTGTACAACTGCAGTAAGACCTCCCTGTTCCTATACTCAAATGCCCTAGCTACGAAGGCCAACATGCCATTTGCCTTATTCACCGCCTGCTGTACCTGCATGCCAACTTTAAATGACTGATGTACCATGACACCCAGGTCTCATTGCACCTCCCCTTTTCCTAATCTGTCACCATTCAGATAATATTCTGCCTTCCTGTTTTTGCCACCAAAGTGGAAAAGCTCACATTTATCTATATTATACTGCATCTGCCATGCATTTGCCCAATCACCTAACCTGTCCAAGTCACCCTGCAGCCTCTTAGCATCCTCCTCACAGCTCACAATGTCACCCAGCTTAGTGTCATCTGCAAACTTGAAGATATTACACTCAATTCCTTCATCTAAATCATTAATGTATATTGTAAACAGCTGGGGTCCCAGCACTGAACCTTGTGGTACCCCACTAGTCACTGCCTGCCATTCTGAAAAGGACCCGTTTATTCCTACTCTTTGCTTCCTGTCTGCCAACCAGTTCTCTATCCACGTCAGTACATTACCCCCAATACCATGAGCTTTAATTTTGCACACTAATCTCTTGTGTGGGACCTTGTCAAAAGCCTTTTGAAAGTCCAAATACACCACATCCACTGGTTCTCCCTTGTCCACTCTACTAGTTACATCCTCAAAAAATTCTAGAAGATTTGTCAAGCATGATTTCCCTTTCATAAATCCATGCTGACTTGGACAGATCCTGTCACTGCTTTCCAAATGCGCTGCTATTATATCTTTAATAATTGATTCCAACATTTTCCCCACTACCGATGTCAGGCTAACCAGTTTATAATTCCCTGTTTTCTCCCTCCCTCCTTTTTTAAAAAGTGAGGTTACTTTAGCTACCCTCCAATCCATAGGAACTGATCCAGAATTTTGGAAAATGACCACCAATACATCCGCTAATTCTAGGGCCACTTCCTTAAGTACTCTGGGATGCAGACTATCAGGCCCCAGGGATTTATCGACCTTCAATCCCATCAATTTTTCTGACATAATTTCCTGACTAATAAGAATTTCCTGACTAATAAGGATTTCCTTCAGTTCCTCCTTCTCGCGAGACCCTCGGTCCCCTAGTATTTCTGGAAGGTTATTGGTATCTTCCTTCATGAAGACAGAACCAAAGTATTTGTTCAACTGGTCTGCCATTTCTTTGTTCCCCATTATAAATTCACCTGATTCTGACATTAGTCTTCACTGATCTTTTTCTCTTCACATATCTATAGAAGCTTTTGCAGTCAGTTTTTATGTTCCCTGCATGCTTACTCTCAAACTCTATTTTCCCCCACCAAATTAAACCCTTTGTCCTCCTCTGCTGAATTCTAAATTTCTCCCAGTCCTCAGGTTTGCTGCTTTTTCTGGCCAATTTATATGCCTCTTCCTTGGATTTAACACTATCCCTAATTTCCCTTGTTAGCCATGGTTGAGCCAACTTCCCCGTTTTATTTTTATGCCAGACAGGGACCTACAATTGTTGAAGTTCTTCCATGTGATCTTTAAATTTCTGCCATTGCCTATCCACCGTCAACCCTTTAAGTATCATTCACCAGTCTA
Organism: Pristiophorus japonicus; assembly: GCF_044704955.1. Lineage (NCBI taxonomy): Eukaryota > Metazoa > Chordata > Chondrichthyes > Pristiophoridae > Pristiophorus > Pristiophorus japonicus. Next base: position 176,345,752 of record NC_091983.1, on the reverse strand, counting down.
TCCTAGCCAATTCACGTCTCATACCATCGAAGTTACCTTTCTTTAAGTTCAGGACCCGAATCTCTGAATTAACTGTGTCACTCTCCATCTTAATAAAGGATTCTACTATATTATGGTCACTCTTCCCCAAGGGGCCTTGCACAACAAGATTGCTAATTAATCCTCTCATTACACAACACCCAGTCTAGGATGGCCAGCTCTAGTTGGTTCCTCGACATATTGGTCTAGAAAACCATCTCTTATACACTCTAGGAAATCCTCCTCCACCGTATTGCTACCAGTTTGGTTAGCCCAATCTATATGTAGATTAAAGTCATCCATGATAACTGCTGTACCTTTATTACACGCATCCCTAATTTCCTGTTTGATGTCATCCCCAACCTCACTACTACGGTTTGGTGATCTGTACACAACTCCCACTAGCGTTTTCTGCCCTTTGGTATTCCGCAGCTCTACCCATACAGATTCCACATCATCCAAGCTAATGTCCTTTCTTACTATTGCGAAAATCTACTCTTTAACCAGCAATGCTACCCCACTTTCTTTCCTTTCTGTCTATCCTTCTTGAATATTGAATACCCCTGAATGTTGAGTTCGCAGCCTTGGTCACTTTTGAGCCATGTCTCCGTAATCCCAATTACATCATATCCGTTAACAGCTATCTGCGCAGTTAATTCATCCACCTTATTACGAATTCTCCTCGCATTGAGACACAGAGCCTTCAGGCTTGTTTTTTTTAAACACTCTGGACTCTCTAGTGCAATCACGTCCTTCCTATAATACGGTAACCAGAACTGCATGCAATACTCCAGCTGTGGCCTAACCAAAGTATTATACCAGTTAAGCATAACCTCCCTGCTCTTAAATTCTATGCCTCGGCCAATGCCTTCTTCACCATCTTATCCACCTGGCCTGTTACTTTCAGGAATCTGTGGACAAGCATTCCAAGGTCCCTTTGTTCATCTACACTATTAAGTAGCCAACCGCTTAATGTGTATACCCTCTCCTTATTAGCCCTCCCAAAGTGCATCACCTCACACTTCTCTGAATTAAGTTCCAGTTGCCACTGCTCTGCCTAGTAGATTGATATCCTCCTGCAGCCCATGACTTTTCCCTTTATTATCAACCACACAGCCAATTTTAGTGTTGTCTGCAAACTTCTTAATCATACTCCCTATATTCAAATCTAAATCGTTGATATATACCACAAAAAGCAAGGGACCCAGTACTGAGCCCTGCAGAATCACACTGGAAACATCCTTCCAGTCATAAAAACGTGCATCAATTATTACCCTTTGCTTCCTACCTCCAAGCCAATTTTGGATCCAACTTGACACTTTGCCCTGTATCCCATGGGCTTTAACCTTCATGACCAGTCTACCATGTGGGACCTTATCAAAAGCTTTGCTAAAGTCCATATATACTACATCATACGCACTACCTTCATCGTTACCGCCTCAAAAAATTCAATCAGGTTAGTCAGACAAGATCTTCCCTTAAATCCGTGCTGACTGTCCCTAATTAATCCTTGCCTTTTCAAATGCAGATGTCTTTCAGGATTTTTTCCAATAATTTTCCCATGCTGACAGGCATGTAATTACTCGGCCTATCCCTTTCTCCCTTCTTAAACAAGGATACTACATTAGCAGTCCTCCAATCCTCTGGCACCATGCTCAGATCCAAAGAGGACTGGAAAATGATGGTCAAGGCCTCTGCTATTTCCTCTTTTACTGCGCTCAACAGCCTGGGATGCATTTCATCCGGGCCTGGGGACTTATCTACTTTCAAAGCTGCTAAACCCCTTAACACTTCCTCTCTCACTATATTTATTTCATCCAGAATATCACACTCCTCCTCGATAGCAGTATCTGCATTGCCCCTTTCCTTTTTGAAAACAGATGCAAAGTATTCGTTAAGAACCCAACCAACATCTTCCGCTTCCACACAAAAATTACCCTCATGGTCTCTAATAGGCCTTACCCTTTCTTTAGTTACCCTCTTACTCTTAATATTTATAGAACATCTTAGGGTTGTCCTTAATTTTACTGGCCAAGAATTTCTCGTGCTCTCTCTTAGCATTCCTAATATCCTTTTTAATTTTGCTTCTTAACTTTCTATATTCCTCTAATTGTGGTGCAATTCTGGGCACTACACTTTAGGAAGGATATGAAGGCATTGAGAAGGTGCAGAAAAGATTCACGAGAATGATTCCAGGAATGAGGGACTTCAGTTACTTGGACAGATTGGAAAAGCTGGGGTTGTTCTCCTTGGAGCAGAGAAGATTGAGAGGTGATTTGATAGAGGTGTTCAACATCATGAGGGATCTGGACAGAGTATATAGAGAGAAACTGTTCCCATTGGCAGAAGGGTCGAGAACCAGAGGACACAGATTTAAGGTGATTAGCGAAAGAACCAAAGGCGACGTAAGAAAAAGCTTTTTTACGCAACGAGTGGTTAAGATCTCGAATGCACTGCCTGAAAGGGTGGTGGAGGCAGACTCAATTTCATCTTTCAAAAGGAAGTTGGATAAGTATCTGAAGGAAACAAATTTGCAGGGCTACGGGAAAAGGGCAGGGGAGTGGGACTATCTGAGAGTCGGCACGGGCTCGACAGGCTGAATGGCTTTTTCCCGTGCTTTAACTATTCTATGTGCGGACGCCTGAAGTTGCTATTAGATTTACCCTGTAATAACGGCGAGCATTGATAGCCTCACCATTATCATTGCAGAAAAATCCAGGACAGTGTGTTCAATCCTGGGCACCACACATTAGGAAGAATGTCAAGCCCTTTGAGAGGGTGGAGGAGATTTACTAGGGAAGATATGATCGTGAATAGCACGTTTAGTGAGTTGGTCAGACCGCAGGTAAAGGTTACACAGACAGATAGGGAATAGATGACCAACAGGAAGAGCAATGGAAGGAAGGTAGTGCAGAGGTCCCCTGCGGTCATCCCCCTCCAAAACAGATACACCGTTTTGGGTATTGTTGGGGGGGATAACTCATCGGGGAAGGCAGCAGGAGCCAAGTCCATGAACCGTGGGTGGCTCTGCTGCACAAGAGGGCAGGAAAAAGAGTGGGAGAGCAACAGTGGTAGGGGATTCTATTGTAAGGGGAATAGATAGACGTTTCTGCGGCCACAACCAAGAGTCCAGGATGTTATGTTCTCCCTGGTGCAAGAGTCAAGGCTGTTTCGGAGCGGTTGCAGGACATTTTGGAGCGGGAGAGTGAACACCCAGTTGTCATGGTGCATATAGGTACCAACGATATAGGTAAAAAAACAGGATGAGGTCCTACAAGATGAATTTAGGGAGCTAGGAGTTAAATTAAAAATTGGACCTCAATGGTAGTAATCTCAGGATTGCTACCAGTGCCATGTGCTAGTCAGAGTAGGAATCACAGGATAGCTCAGATGAATACGTGGTTTGAGGAGTGGTGCAGAAGGGAGGGATTCAAATTCCTGGGACATTGGAACCGGTTCTGGGGGAGGTGGGACCAGTACAAACCGGACGGTCTGCACCTGGGCAGGACCGGAACCAATGTCTGAGGGGGAGTGTTTGCTCGTGCTGCTGGGGAGGAGTTAGACTAATATGGCAGGGGGATAGGAACCTATGCAGGGAGACAGAGGGAAGTAGAATGGGGCAGAAGCAAAAGATAGAAAGATAAAAAGTAAAAGTGGAGGGCAGAGAAACCCAAGGCAAAAATCAAAAAGGGCCATGTTACAGCAAAATTCCAAAAGGGCAAAGTGTGTTAAAAAGACAAGCCTGAAGGCTTTGTGCCTCAATGCGAGGAGTATTCGTAATAAGGTGGACGAATTAACTGCACAGGCAGGAATTAGTGAGTATGATATAATTGGCATCACGGAGACATGGCTCCAGGGTGACCAAGGCTGGGAACCCAACATCCAGGGGTATTCAACATTCAGGAAGGATAGACAGAAAGGAAAAGGATGTGGGGTAGCGTTGCTGGTTAAAGAGGAAATTAACGCAATAATAAGGAAGGACATTAGCTTGCATGATGTGGAATCGGTATGGGTGAAGCTGTGGAATACCAAAGGGCAGAAAACTCTAGTGGGAGTTGTGTACAGACCACCAAACAGTAGTAGTGAGGTTGGGGACACCATCAAATAAGAAATTAGGGACACGTGCAAAAAAGGTACAGCAGTTATCATGGGCATATAGATTGGGCTATCCAAACTGGTAGCAATACGGTGGAGGAGGATTTCCTGGAGTGTATTAGGGATGGTTTTCTAGACCAATATGTCGAGGAACCAACTAGAGGGCTGGCCATCCTAGACTGGGTGATGTGTAATGAGAAAGGATTAATTAGCAATCTTGTTGTGCGAGGCCCCTTGGAGAAGAGTGACCATAATATGGTAGAATTCTTTATTAAGATGAGAGTGACACAGTTAATTCCTGAATTTAAGGAAAGGTAACTTCGATGGTATGAGGCATGAATTAGCTAGAATAGACTGGCAAATGATACCTAAAGGGTTGACGGTGGATAGGCAATGGCAAACATTTAAGATCACATGGATGAACTTCAACAATTGTACATCCCTGTCTGGAGTAAAAATAAAACGGGGAAGGTGGCTCAACCGTGGCTAACAAGGGAAATTAGGGATAGTGTTAAATCCAAGGAAGAGGCAAATAAATTGGCCAGAAAAAGCAGCAAACCTGAGGACTGGGAGAAATTTAGAATTCAGCAGAGGAGGACAAAGGGTTTAATTAGAAGGGGGGAAATAAAGTATGAGAGGAAGCTTGCCGGGAACATAAACACTGACTGCAAAAGCTTCTATAGCTATGTGAAGAAAAAAAGATTAGTGAAGACAAACATAGGTCCCTTGCAGTTAAATTCAGGTGAATTTATAATGGGGAACAAAAAAATGGCAGACCAGTTGAACAAATACTTTGGTTCTGTCTTCACGAAGGAAGACACAAATAACCTTCCGGAAGTACTAGGGGACCGAGGGTCTAGTGAGAAGGAGGAGCTGAAGGATATCCTTATTAGGTGGGAAATTGTGTTAGGGAAATTGATGGGATTGAAGGCCGATAAGTCCCCGGGGTCTGATCGTCTGCATCCCAGAGTAATTAAGGAAGTGGCCATAGAAATAGTGGATGCATTGGTGATCATTTTCCAACAGTCTATCGACTCTGGATCAGTTCATATGGACTGGAGGGTAGCTAATGTAACACCACTTTTTAAAAAGGGAGGGAGAGAGAAAGCGGGTAATTATAGACTGGTTAGCCTGACATCAGTAGTGGGGAAAATGTTGGAATCAATTATTAAAGATGAAGTAGCAGCGCATTTGGAAAGCAGTGACAGGATCGCTCCAAGTCAGCATAGATTTATGAAAGGGAAAACATGCTTGATAAATCTTCTGGAATTTTTTGAGAATGTAACTAGTAGAGTGGACAAGGGAGAACCAGTGGATATGGTGTATTTGGACTTTCAAAAGGCTTTTGACAAGGTCCCACACAAGGGATTGGTGTGCAAAATCAAAGCACGTGGTATTGGGGGTAATGTACTGATGTGGATAGAGAACTGGTTGGCAGACAGGAAGCAGAGAGTCGGGATAAACGGGTCCTTTTCAGAATGGCAGGCAGTGACTAGTGGGGGTGCCGCAGGGCTCAGTGCTGGGACCCCAGCTCTTTACAATATACATTAATGATTTAGATGAAGGAATTGAGCCTAATATCTCCAAGTTTGCAGATGACACTAAACTGGGTGGCGCTGTGAGCTGTGAGGAGGATGCTAAGAGACTGCAGGGTGACTTGGACAGGTTAGGTGAGCGGGCAAATACATGGCAGATGCAGTATAATGTGGATAAATGTGAGGTTATCCACATTGGGGGCAAAAACATGAAGGCAGAATATTATCTGAATGGCGGCAGATTAGGAAAAGGGGAGGTGCAATGAGACCTGGGTGTCATGGTTCATCAGTCATTGAACGTTGGCATGCAGGTACAGCAGGCGGTGAAGAAGGCAAATGGTATGTTGGCCTTCATAGCTAGGGGATTTGAGTATAGGAGCAGGGAGGTCTTACTGCAGTTGTACAAGGCCTTGCTGAGGCCTCACCTGGAATATTGTGTTCAGTTTTGGTCTCCTAATCTGAGGAAGGACGTTCTTGCTAATGAGGGAGTGCAGCGAAGAGTCACCAAACTGATTCCAGGGACGGCTGGACTGACATATGAGGAGAGAATGGATCAACTGGGCCTTTATACATTGGAGTTTAGAAGGATGAGAGGAAATCTCATGGAAACATATAAGATTCTGATGGGACTGGACAGGTTAGATGCGGGAAGAATGTTCCCGATGTTGGGGAAGTCCAGAACCAGGGGACACCGTCTTAGGATAAGGGGTAGGCCATTTACGACTGAATTCCCTATCGCAGAGAGTTGTTGATGCCAGTTCATTGGATATATTCAAGAGGGAGCTGGATATGGCCCTTACAGCTGAAGGGATCAAGGGGTATGGAGAGAAAGCAGGAAAGGGGTACTGAGGGAATGATCAGCCATGATCTTATTGAATGGCGGTGCATGGTCGACTGCTGCACCTATTTTGTATGTTTCTATGTGTGTTTGTTATGATACAAGAGATTTACTACAATGTGTCCAGGGATGAGGGCCTTCAGTTATGTGGAGAGACTACAGAAGCTGGGGTTTGTCCTCCTCAGAGCAGAGAAGGTCAAGAGGAGATTTGATAGAGCTGTTCAAAATCATAAATGATTTTGAGAGAGTAAATAAGGAGAAACTGTTTCCAGGGTTAGTAACCAGAGGACACAGATTTAAGGTGATCGGCAAAAGAACCGGAGCCGACATGAGGAAATTGCTTTTTTTAAACACAGAGACTTGTTATGATCTGGAATGTACTGCCTGAAAGGATGGAGGAAGCAGATTCAATTGTAGCATTCAAAAGAAAATTGGATAAATATTTGAAGGGAAAATATTTACAGGGCTATGGGGTAAGAGCAAGAGAATGAGATTAATTGGATCACTCTCCCAAAGAGCTGGCACAGGCAGATGGACCAAATGGCCTCCTGTGCTGTATCATTCTAGGATTCCATGTAAATGTGTCCAGAAAAACAGGCAGTGTTGAATGTGTTCAGTTCCTTTGTGTCCCAGTGGTGAACGACCTTGCTGCTTTTTGTCCTTTAGCCATCCCCACTGGTCACCAAGCACTGACCCATGGTCAAATAATAAAAACCATGCAACACCTGATAAAATTAGCGGATCGTGGGAAGGCAGTAAGTACATCAGAGCACAGCCAGAATTTTCTAAGGCCCAGCAGCAAAGTACATATGTTTTGCTTTTCAAAAGTTACTCTGCTGAATATTGGGGCGGACCAAATCATTTAAGAGCCATTAAATCCAGAGTACCAAGCGTTGCATCAGTTAATAGCAGTGGCAAGGTGAAAGCCTGGCCGCAGCAATTTTGATTGAAAACACATTTTGGAAGCTATAAAATTTGACTGTAGTGTATCCCGAGAACCAACACAGACACAGAGAGTTGGTACATTGCCTTTTCACCTGGTTATGCCTGACTTGGGAGTGTTTGGTGCTGACACTTTCCCAGCAGTGACATATGTTGCTAAAAAAATACCCCAACCATATGAAAATGAATGTGCAACAGTACCTTCTTGATGCTTGGATGCGCTGGGTAGAATTACTGCCAGACCATCGGGATAAAAAATACTGTGCAGGAAGTGCAGATATTAATAAACCAATCTGCAGAGCAGCAGCTACAGTTAGTTGAGGCATCCCAGTGTTAACTTCCTTATCCTTTCATTAACAGTATGGAGGAATTGAAGATAACCAACTGGCACTGCTGTTAATTGAAAACAAAATATTATTGAATACATGGCACATGTTTTTTTGAAATTCACATTATGTAGAGGATACCACAGGTTTCAAGCATGATACTATTTTAAGCAACCGAGTAGACTCAGCCATATAATACCTGGCAATGAGCTCCCATTGGGTGTTCTACTTATACAAAATGGGCATAAACAAGTGTTGTGGAAATGAACAAAATAAATAAATGTTAAAAATTGTCGAGAAATGAAGGGCCTTATATTGAGGTGCATCATAGCGCATTGATAAAGCAGTTGTGTCGTGACTTTTTTTCCAGGTAGCTGGGTGTGACTCAACCTGTGAGTTTTAGTGTTCCCAATGTTAGGGTATTGATATCTGATAGCAACACAGAGCAATACAATTGCGTAAATCAGTTATTGGAGTATGGAAACAACAACAATATATATATTTATATAGCACCTTTAACAGTGAAATGGTGCTTCGCAGGAGTATTAAGAGATAAATATTTGACACTGAGCCACATTAGTAGAAATTAGCACAGGTGACCAAAAGCTTGGTCCAAGTGGTATATTTTAAGGAGCATCTTGAAAGAGGAGAGCTGAAGTTCCAGAGATTGGGGCCTATGCAACAGAAGGCATGGCCACCAATGGTTGGGCGATTATAATCAGGGATGCACAAGAAGACAGAATTAGAGGAGTGCAGGCATCTTGGGGATTGTGGAGCTGGAGATTACAGAGATAGGATGGGCAAGGCCATGGAGGGATTTGAAAACAAGGATGAAAATTTTGAAATCGAGACGTTGCTTCCGGAAGCCAATGTAGGTCAGCGAGCACAGGGGTGATGGCTGAGCGGGACTTGGTGCGAGTTAGGACACGGGCACCCAAGTTTTGGATCACCTCTAGTTTACGTAGGGTAGAATATGGGAGGCCAGCCAGGAATGCGTTGGAATAATCAAGTCTAGAGATAACAAAGGCATGTATGAGGGCTTCAGCAGCGGATGAGCTGAGGAAAGGGTGGAGATGGGCGATGTTACGGTGGTGGAATTAGGCGGTCTTAATTATGCTGCAGATATGTGGTCGAAAGCTCATTTCAGGTCAAATATGACACCAAGGATGCAAACAGTCTGGTTCAGCCTCAGACAGACGCTGGGGAGAGGGATGGAGTCAGTGGCTAGGGAACGGAGTTTGTGGCATGGACCGAAAACAAAGGCTTCGGTCTTCCCAATATTTAATTGGAGAAAATTGCTGCTCATCGGCCAAGTAGTTTTATATTTTGGTAACCATGCAACAAATAACTTTATTCTTCCTCATTCCATCCCAATCTTAAATTTCCACGAGTGTTGGCAGCCCTGTAAAATCTTGCCCAAATAGCCGTACTTCATAAATAAACCTAGACGGTATGTGCCTACAGGTTATTCAACTGTATTAAACATTACAGACAAGTTCAATATAATAACAACTTGCATTTATATGGTGCTTTTAACATAGAAAAAGGACCCGAGGTGCTTCCTCGATCTCAATATAGTCCAAACAGTAATAGGGATGTTGGGGAGGGCATCAAACAGGAAATTAGGGGTGCATGCAATAAAGGTGTAGCAGTTATAATGGGTGACTTTAATATGCACATAGATTGGGCTAGCCAAACTGGAAGCAATACGGTGGAGGAGGATTTCCTGGAGTGCATAAGGGATGGTTTTCTAGACCAATATGTTGAGGAACCAACTAGGGGGGAGGCCATCTTAGACTGGGTGTTGTGTAATGAGAGAGGATTAATTAGCAATCTCATTGTGCGAGGCCCCTTGGGGAAGAGTGACCATAATATGGTGGAATTCTGCATTAGGATGGAGAATGAAACAGTAAATTCAGAGACCATGGTCCAGAACTTAAAGAAGGGTAACTTTGAAGGTATGAGGCGAGATTTGGCTAGGATAGATTGGCGAATGATACTTAGGGGGTTGACTGTGGATGGGCAATGGCAGACATTTAGAGACCGCATGGATGAAGTACAACAATTGTACATTCCTGTCTGGCGTAAAAATAAAAAGGGGAAGGTGGCTCAACCGTGGCTATCTAGGGAAATCAGGGATAGTATTAAAGCCAAGGAAGTGGCATACAAATTGGCCAGAAATAGCAGCGAACCTGGGGACTGGGAGAAATTTAGAACTCAGCAGAGGAGGACAAAGGGTTTGATTAGGACAGGGAAAATGGAGTACGAGAAGAAGCTTGCAGGGAACATTAAGGCGGATTGCAAAAGTTTCTATAGGTATGTAAAGAGAAAAAGGTTGGTGAAGACAAACGTAGGTCCCCTGCAGTCAGAATCAGGGGAAGTCATAACGGGGAACAAAGAAATGGCGGATCAATTGAACAAGTACTTTGGTTCGGTATTCACTAAGGAGGATACAAACAACCTTCCGGATATAAAAGGGGTCAGAGGGTCTAGTAAGGAAGAGGAACTGAGGGAAATCTTTATTAGTCGGGAAATTGTGTTGGGGAAATTGATGGGATTGAAGGCAGATAAATCCCCAGGGCCTGATGGCCTGCATCCTAGAGTACTTAAGGAGGTGGCCTTGGAAATAGCGGATGCATTGACAGTCATTTTCCAACATTCCATTGACTCTGGATCAGTTCCTATGGAGTGGAGGGTAGCCAATGTAACCCCACTTTTTAAAAAAGGAGGGAGAGAGAAAACAGGGAATTATAGACCGGTCAGCCTGACCTCAGTAGTGGGTAAAATGATGGAATCAATTATTAAGGATGTCATAGCAGTGCATCTGGAAAATGGTGACATGATAGGTCCAAGTCAGCATGGATTTGTGAAAGGGAAATCATGCTTGACAAATCTTCTGGAATTTTTTGAGGATGTTTCCAGTAAAGTGGACAAAGGAGAACCAGTTGATGTGGTATATTTGGACTTTCAGAAGGCTTTCGACAAGGTCCCACACAAGAGATTAATGTGCAAAGTTAAAGCACATGGGATTGGGGGTAGTGTGCTGACGTGGATTGAGAACTGGTTGTCAGACAGGAAGCAAAGAGTAGGAGTAAACGGGTACTTTTCAGAATGGCAGGCAGTGACTAGTGGAGTGCCGCAAGGTTCTGTGCTGGGGCCCCAGCTGTTTACATTGTACATTAATGATTTAGACGAGGGGATTAAATGCAGTATCTCCAAATTTGCGGATGATACTAAGTTGGGTGGCAGTGTGAGCTGCGAGGAGGATGCTATTAGGCTGCAGAGTGACTTGGATAGGTTAGGTGAGTGGGCAAATGCATGGCAGATGAAGTATAATGTGGATAAATGTGAGGTTATCCACTTTGGTGGTAAAAACAGAGAGACAGACTATTATCTGAATGGTGACAGATTAGGAAAAGGGAAGGTGCAACGAGACCTGGGTGTCATGGTACATCAGTCATTGAAGGTTGGCATGCAGGTACAGCAGGCGGTTAAGAAAGCAAATGGCATGTTGGCCTTCATAGCGAGGGGATTTGAATACAGGGGCAGGGAGGTGTTGCTACAGTTGTACAGGGCCTTGGTGAGGCCACACCTGGAGTATTGTGTACAGTTTTGGTCTCCTAACTTGAGGAAGGACATTCTTGCTATTGAGGGAGTGCAGCGAAGGTTCACCAGACTGATTCCCGGGATGGCGGGACTGACCTATCAAGAAAGATTGGATCAATTGGGCTTGTATTCACTGGAGTTCAGAAGAATGAGAGGGGACCTCATAGAAACGTTTAAAATTCTGACGGGTTTAGACAGGTTAGATGCAGAAAGAATGTTCCCAATGTTGGGGAAGTCCAGAACCAGGGGTCACAGTCTGAGGATAAGGGGTAAGCCATTTAGGACCGAGATGAGGAGAAACTTCTTCACCCAGAGAGTGGTGAACCTGTGGAATTCTCTACCACAGAAAGTAGTTGAGGCCAATTCACTAAATATATTCAAAAGGGAGTTAGATGAAGTCCTTACTACTCGGGGGATCAAGGGTTATGGCGAGAAAGCAGGAAGGGGGTACTGAAGTTTCATGTTCAGCCATGAACTCATTGAATGGCGGTGCAGGCTAGAAGGGCTGAATGGCCTGCTCCTGCACCTATTTTCTATGTTTCTATGTTTCTATACCAATGTCCACATCTGCATGCTTTTCAGCCAGGACAACTGAATAGCAATTAGGAGCGGAGCCATGCATGATAAGAACAAAAGAAATAGGAGCAGGAGTAGGCCACCCTGCCCTTCGAGCCTGCTCCGTCATTTAATAAGATCATGGCTGATCTGATCATGGACTCAGCTCCACTTCCCTGCCCGCTCCCCATAACCCTTTATTCCCTTATTGCTCAAAAATCTGTCTATCTCCACCTTAAATATATTCAATGACCCAGCCTCCATAGCTCTGGGGCAGAGAATTCCACAGATTTACAACCCTCAGAGAAGAAATTCCTCCTCATCTCAGTTGTAATGGGCGGCCCCTTATTCTGAGACTATGTCCCCTAGTTTTAGTTTCCCCTATGAGTGGAAATATCCTCTCTGCATTCACCTTGTCCACCCTCATTATCTTATATGTTTTGATAAGATCACCTCTCTAGCTCAGTGACACCAAGGCCGACCATACAGTTTCCACCACAGCCCCAGCTAAGATTCACTTGTCCAACTCAGCACTACAGGTAATAGATAGTGATGTCTTCTTGATCTGGGTGTCTCAGCACTACACCAGAATATGCATTTACCCACGGACCCATTAAGAGAGCAGAAATATCATGTTAAAATTAAAAGAGCTTAGCATTTTAATAAAGAAAGAAATAAGAAAGGACTTGCATTTATACAGTGTCTTTCATGTTCTCAGGATATCAAAAAACGCTTTGCAGCCAATGAGGTGCTTTTGAAGTGTAGTCCACCTTCCCACATTTAGATGAGGCACAAGAGTTAAAATCTCATGGGTCTCATGCTGCTGAGTTAAAATCAGTTATTGTGGGTTTAAGGGCAGTTTCTCAGAATGGTTAGAAGTTGGTAGCAGAGTGTCATCAGGCTCTATTTTAGAAACACTTCTGTTGACTGTGTACATCAATGATTTGTATTTGGGGCTAGAAGTGGTATCCAAATTTGCAGACAATACTAAAATAGGAAGCATAAATAATTTGCAGAAAGGAAGCTGCAACTATACTGATAAGGTCTTAGAAATAACAGAAAAATTACAGATGGATTTCAATGTCAGTAAATGTGAGGTGGTATATTTTAGTAAAAAAATAAAAGTAATAATTATACTTTGAATGGAGGAGAGCTGGGTGTTGCGAAAGAGCAGGACATTAAAAGTAGCACTTCAAGTGGATAAGGCAATAAAAAGAATGAATGGATACTGGGTTTTAAATAATCGATTCAAATACTGTATTTAATGAAAACTTTTAAAAGGGCACATAGAAATGTTTGCTCCTTGCTGATATGCAAACTTTAAACTATTGTTTGAATTGTGACTGGTCAGTTTTATGGTCTCTCTTCGTAGTTTGCAACAATTCAGTAATTTGTGTAAACACACACTATTCCCCATATTTTTTTCTCCCAGTCTACTGGTAGGTCTCCACTAGTACTGATAAGAATCAACAGGCAGGTGTAGAAGAGTAATCCAAGAAAAAGGCTCTGTGCCTCAATGCGAGGAGTATTTGTAATAAGGTGGACGAATTAACTGCACAGGCAGCAATTAATGAATAAGATATAATTGGCATCACGGAGACATAGCTCCAGGGTGATCAAGGCTGCGAACTCAACATCCAGGGATATTCAACATTCAGGAAGGATAGACAGAAAGGAAAAGGAGGTGGGGTAGCATTGCTGGTTAAAGAGGAAAGTAACGCAATAGTAAGGAAGGATATTAGATTGGATGATGTGGAATCTGTATGGGTGGAGCTGCGGAATACCAAAGGACAGAAAACGCTTGTGGGAGTTGTATACAGACCACCAAACAGTAGTAGTGAGGTTGGGGACAGCATCAAACAAGAAATTAGGGATGCGTGCAATAAAGGAACAGCAGTTATCATGGGTGACTTTTATCTACATATAGATTGGGCTAACCAAACTGGTAGCAATACGGTGGAGGAGAATTTCCTGGAGTGTATTAGGGATGGTTTTCTCGACCAATATGTCGAGGGACCTACTAGAGGGCTGGCCATCCTAGACTGGGTGATGTGTAATGAGAAAGGACTAATTAGCAATCTTGTTGTGCGAGGCCCCTTGGGCAAGAGTGACCATAATATGGTAGAATTCTTTATTACGATGGAGAATGACACTGTTAATTCAGAAACTAGGGTCCAGAACTTAAGGAAAGGTAACTTCGATGGTATGAGACATGAATTGGCTAGAATAGACTGGCGAGTGATACCTAAAGGGTTGACGGTGGATAAGCAATGGCAAACATTTAAAGATCACATGGATGAACTTCAACTATTTTACATCCCTGTCTGGAGTAAAAATAAAACGGGGAAGGTGGCTCAACCGTGGTTAACAAGGGAAATTAAGGATAGTGTTAAATCCAAGGAAGGGGCATATAAATTGGCCAGAAAAAGCAGCAAACCTAAGGACTGAGAGAAATTTAGAATTCAGCAGAGGAGGACAAAGGGTTTAATTAGGAGGGGGAAAATAGAGTATAAGAGGAAGCTTGCTGGGAACATAAAAACTGACTGCAAAAGCTTCTATAGATATGTGAAGAGAAAAAGATTAGTGAAGACAAACGCAGATCCCTTGCAGTCAGATTCAGGTGAATTTATAATGGGGAACAAAGAAATGGCAGTTGAACAAATACTTTGGTTCTGTCTTCACGAAGGAAGACACAAATAACCTTCCGGAAGTATTAGGGGACCGAGGGCCTAGTCAGAAGGAGTTACTGAAGGAAATCCTTACTGTGAAATAGTGTTAGGAAAATGGATGGGATTGAAGGCTGATAAATCCCCAGGGCCTGATCGTCTGCATCCCTGAGTAGTTAAGGAAGTGGCCCTAGAAATAGTGGATGAACTGGTGATCATTTTCCAACAGTCTATCGACTCTGGATCAGTTCCTATGTACTGGAGGGTAGCTAATGTAACACCACTTTTTAAAAAAAAGGAGGGAGAGAGAAAACGGGTATTTATAGACTGGTTAGCCTGACATCAGTAGTGGGGAAAATGTTGGAATCAATTATTAAAGATGAAATAGCAGCGCATTTGGAAAGCAGTGACAGGATCGGTCCAAGTCAGCATGGATTTATGAAAGGGAAATCATGCTTGACAAATCTTCTGGAATTTTTTGAGGATATAACTAGTAGAGTGGACAAGGGAGAACCAGTGGATGTGGTGTATTTGGACTTTCAAAAGGCTTTTGACAAGGTCCCACACAAGAGTTTGGTGTGCAAAATTAAAGCACATGGTATTGGGGGTAATGTACTGACGTGGATAGAGAACTGGTTGGCAGACAGGAAGCAGAGAGTCAGGGTCCTTTTCAGAATGGCAGGCAGTGACTAGTGGGCTGCCACAGGGCTCAGTGCTGGGATCCCAGCTATTTACAATATACATCAATGATTTAGACAAAGGAATTGAGTGTAATATCTCCATGTTTGCAGATGACACTAAGCTAGGTGGCAGTGTGAGCTGTGAGGAGGACACCAAGAGGCTGCAGGGTGACTTGGACAGGTTAAGTGAGTGGGCAAATGCATGGCAGATGCAGTATAATGTGGATAAATGTGAGGTTATCCACTTTGGGGGCAAAAACACGAAGGCAGAATATTATCTGAATGGCGGCAGGTTAGGAAAAGAGGAGTTGCAATGAGACCTGGGTGTCATTGTTCATCAGTCATTGAAAGTTGGCATGCAGGTACAGCAGGCGGCGAATGGCATGTTGACCTTCATAGCTAAGGGATTTGGGTATAGGAGCAGGGAGGTCTTACTGCAATTGTACAGGGCCTTGGTTGGGCCTCACCTGGAATATTGTGTTCAGTTTTGGTCTCCTAATCTGAGGAAGGACGTTCTTGCTACTAAGGGAGTGCAGTGAAGGTTCACCAGACTGATTCCCGAGATGGCAGGACTGACATATGAGGAGAGACTGGATCGACTGGGCCTGTATTCACTGGAGTTTAGAAGGATGAGAGGGGATCTCATAGAAACATAGAAAATTCTGATGAGACTGGACAGGTTAGATGCAGGAAGAATGTTCATGATGTTGGGGAAGTCCAGAACCAGGGGACACAGTCTAAGGATAAGGGGTAAGCCATTTAGGACTGAGATGAGGAGAAACTTCTTCACTCAGAGAGTTGCTAACCTGTGAAAATCCCTACCGCAGAGAGTTGTTGATGCTAGTTCATTGGATATATTCAAGGGGGACTTAGATACGGCCCTTACAGCTAAAGGGATCAAGGGGTATGGAGAGAAAGCAGGAACGGGGTACTGAGGTGAATGATCAGCCATGATCTTATTGAATGATGGTGCAGGCTCGAAGGGCCGAATGGCCTACTCCTGCACCTATTTTTTGTGTTTCTATAACAAATTATACCCCTCTCCTTTCATGTCGAGAAATGCATACTTATGACTTCCTCAGCACCTCCCCAGAGCAACACGAGAGAGATCAGGAACTCGAGAGAGTGGAAGAAACTAAATATGCGCCCACCCACTCCACGGAGCGGTGTTTTTGAACTTCGACAGTGCATCATTGCACTTTTTCACCCCCACAATTCAATAGAATTGATAACAGAACTGTGACGAGAACCATTTTTTAACACCCATTTATTTTCTAAAACAGCAGCACAACTTCTACTCACATCATCTTCCTTCTTAATAACACTTCCACTGAGATTACTGGCATGGCTCATCCTTCTCTACAATGCACATTTAATATTCAGATGGGAGGCAATCACTCAGATTCAAACACAGCGCAATACACAACTTAGAAATGGGGAGAATCAGACGTAGGATTTTTTTTTAAACCACTGAACATCAATCAGACTGGTCATAACCGAGGAAGGGTTTGTGTAACTCTCTTGTTAGGAGACCCAGTTCGATCATCTCAGTGGGTAGCACTCTCGGCTCCGAGTCAGAAGATTATGGGTTCAAATCGAATATGACCGATAACACACCATTAAGTCTTGAAGTGAAGGATGTGTGTGCCCTAAATACAGTCTCCCTCATCTAATTAACTGCAAGGATTTGTTCCCACTGACTGGTGAAGCAGCGCCAAGAAATGAAGCATTCCATAGCAAGAGAAGCGCTGGATGAGGCAAGTCTGACAATGTCCATCTAAACTCAGCCGACTGGTGCAAGCAACACTGATTGTGGCCATGGAGTGGTTTCCTAATGAACACTGTTCCCTCGCTGTCCTCCTGCTGAATGAGAAATGAGTAGTCTGCCAGTGAAAAAAGCAAAATATGGGGAGGGGCCTTTTTTGGGATGTGGGCAGGTAATAATGCAAACTTTTTATGATTTTCCAGTTTTAAAAGTTCAAATAGCCTAAAAAAGAGAGGGCGAGCTTTTGGAGTTCTCTGTTCCAGGATGATATAATATATTATATAATATTGTGTTATACATTATATAATCCTGTGTTAAAAGTTTAGCATGTTTGCAAGCTGCGACTGGAGGAAGTAAAGTTGTTTCTGAGCGTTCATCATGATGCTTCAGCAATAGACGTGAAGGTGGCTCTTTTACTCGCTTGCTTTAAAAGTTTCATGAGAAAGCCTTTTACTTTCTGGCGCCGGTAAGTGAACCAGCACAACAGCCCGTTCTCCTAAATCGGAGAAAACTCGTTTGCAGCCAAAAGCGGTTAAGCGGTGCTTGGTCCAAACAGCGGGAGCAGTAGCGGGGCCACTGAAACTACTATGTCAACACACACGATGGGATTTATCCCAAAACATGGCCTGCTGTGTGTGAGCTGCGGAGTCACAAGTATGAGGAACTGGGTTCGAACGACCGAGGTTGGGGCTTTATTTGGAATGAAGCATGAACATGGAAAATGTAATATATCTAATAATTGTAAATACAAAATAAACTGGGATACGGATTTCTGGTCTCGGAAGGCAGATCATCACATATATTTTCATTAGAATCCCATCAAATATAAACTTAATTACAGATCACAAGAAACCATAAAAGTAAACATAAGAAAATGTGCCAGAGAAGTTTATCTGAAAAATCTTTCTGAAGTTTATAAAAAACAATCACACTTTATAAAAACTTTAGAACTCCTTTCAAATCAGCCAGCTGCCAACTTTTAAGGCCAGTTACTGTAAACACTGACACTAAAGAGTTGGACCTGGAGCAAAGGGTAAATTGAACAGTGAATATGAAATGAGCCAACTTACCAAACACTGGATATTTTTATTATGTGAATTTTGTTTTTTTTAAAGTCAGTCCAGCCTTTGCAGCACTCTCTTATTTTAAAAAAACTCTCTAAATCCGGCGCACCCCACGGGGCTTGAAGTTCAACAGCGACAGGCGCAGGGCAGTTGTCCCAGGTCAGAGCCGCGAGTGCCACTGCATCACATCACTAACCCACATCTCCCGTCCGCAGCGGAGGCTAAACAGGAACTGAACACTCATGCAAATAAGTGTGTGTGTGTGTGTGTGAGACTCGGATTCAGCGTTGCGCACCGCAGCCGCTCTCCAGCAGCACGACACGTTCCCCAGACTGCAGGTGGCGACCTTGCCGCCCGCCTTTCTCATCCAATGGTTTCGCCCCACGACTGGTTCGGGGGGCCGAGCCACGTCAGAGAGACACGTCTCCAATGCCGCACTCCGAGCCAGACAGCCTCGGTAACCCACTATAAGTGCATTCGGAGTCCGCCCGTCAGGTGAAGTTTACTGATTTCATCGGCCAAATACTGAAATGTACACTCTTATGTTTTATTGATGTTCCTGTTCATTCCTCGCCCCAAGTTAAAACACGAATCTCCAGTTGCAGGGAAATAGCATTCGTTGTAGGATCCCGAGGAGAACTGTTCAAAATTATACAAGGGATTGAAAGAGCAATTAGTAAAATATAATTTCTAATGGCTACTCAACATTAGCATGACGGGGAAGAATAGTTTAAAAAAAGCAGGAAGTGTTAGGAGCATATGAATATTATAAGTTCTATTGAAGCCAAACTAGCCATAACCTTTAAGGGGAATTAGGTAAACACTGGGGAAAAGATATACAATAATATGGGGAAAGAGCAAGGAAATGAGATTATAGATGCTTCAGGTGGGGGAGCTTAGACATGATAGGTCGAATGACCTCTTGCACATTGATATTTCTACAATTTTATGTTCATTGCTCTCTCATGATGTAGATGTTGCTGGCAATGCCGGCATTCATTTGCCCCTCCGTATTTGCCATGAGAAAGTGGTGGTGAACCTTTTTGAACCGCTGAAGATTTTTTGTAGCTGTTTGATACAACTGAGTGGATTGAGTGGCTTGGTGGGCTACTTCAGCCAATCAAATTGTTGTGGGACTGGAGTCACATATAGGCCAGACCGGGTAAGGACAGCAGGTTTTCTTTTCTAGAAGACATTAGTCAACCAGTTGGAGTTTACAACAAACTGACTGCTTCATGATCACTTTCACACAAGCTTTTTATTTTCAGATTCTCAATTCTCATGGTGAGATTTGAAATCTTGTTCTGTGAATTATTAGTTTAAGCCTAGTTGCAAAATACAGCATCCTTTAAGTGCTTGCAGCGATATCAATATTTCAGCTTAATACATAACTTTGTGTGTGTTCAAACCATCTATATAGTTACAGAGAATGGCAATATCTCGTGACAATCAGGTTATTTCAGAATAGAAACCACAAACATTTCTTGCAAAATTAGCAGTTTTTGCTGCAAGAAATGTATTTACAGTTCGATAGCACAAGATAAGATCCTCTGTTTAACTATGAGGTGAAAAATGCAACATTTCAATTCTGCTTCCATAAACTGTACTAAGACCATAAATAGAAAGGTAAAGTGCATAAATTCTAATAAAATTGGGTTTCAGTTCCTTAGTGATTAAATACCACACGTAGACCAGTGAATTGAGGGATTAAAATGCTTACACCATGGTGTAACGTTTTCAATGTCTATAAGTGGAAGGCTCGCAGTCATATCAGCACAAATTCATCCTACCTGTTCTTGAAAGAATGCCAATCCACAGTAGGCAAAATTTTTAAAAAAGCACTTGCATTTAGATAGCACAATTCATGAACTCTGGAGATTCCAATGCACTTCAGTCAATTAAGTGCTTTTTAAATGTAGTAAAGGTTGTAATGTAAGGAAAGTCGGCACCTAATCTATGCAAAGCAAGGTCCCATAAACAGCAATGGAATAACTAGCCATTTTGGGGAGTGTTGGTTGAGAGATAAATGTTGGCCAGAACATCAGGAGAACTTCCCTGCTCTTATTCAAATAGTGTCTTTGGATCTTTTACGTCCACCTGAGAGCAGACGGGGCCTCGGTTTCACTCTCACCCAAAAGATGGCACCCGCGAGAGCACAACATTCCCTCAGTACTGTACTGAAGCGTCAGCCTACATTACGTGCTCAAGTTTCTGCAGCGTGGCTCGAACCTACAACCTTATGGCTTAGGCAAGACTGTTTCAAGACTGAGCCAAATTTGGCACATGCAGAGGTCAGAACCATTTCCATTAGTAGCAGGACTTGGGTGGGAGATGTTCAAGGACTCAGTTCACATAGATGTTTGCCCATTAATGAAGACGCACCGCTCGAGCCCTCAAAACGTTGACCAGCTGCATTTGATAGGGACTGATGGGATTACAAGTTCAAATCTGCCTTAGTCTCTTGGATACAGCAGTTCTGGTCATTTCATAACTGGGTCAAGCATCTTAAGAATCAGGAGTGTGCATGTACTGCCCAATATCTAGTTGTGCAATATCGTAACGGGTGTGATTTGAACGAGATATCCTGTCTTTCACATGTGCCCTCAACGGGCATTTCTCCAATCTTTCTGAAGACAGACTGACAATCTTTAGTAAGATAAGGTTAGATACAAATTGTTAACCATTTTACGGAGCAAGTGAAAATACAAGAGTAATACTTGTAATCAAATCTCACTGAGATATAAACCACATTTTCTTTCGAGAGTCCCAAGAGATCAACTCCTTGAGAACAAGAAAAATATTTTTTAAAAATGGCATACTATTGATATTAATGGGCTTGCTTGTCATTTTCTGACCAGCCATCTGATTATGACTGGTTCTGGGCTTCAGATGAAAGAGTTTCCCCTCATTAGGCCAGACTACCTCCCTCGATCTAATGAGCTGACTGACTGCACCTCTGTTGCTTTTCTTTGCTTTGTGTTTTTCAGCTAGTGGGTCTGTAACGTTTTCCCCGTTTAATGATTCACCATTGAGCCTGTCAGTAATACCAGCCATCTATCCTCCCCCTTAGAGTGTAGGTTTTGTGAAACCATCTCTTGATGTTATCAGAATGCGTAAATGTCATCCTGGCTTAATAGGTGTGGAATGTGACGATTGATTTTCACAGTCAGTTTGAAGTAGACCGTGAGTTATGACATTCCACAAAGTGGCTCACCTTTAATGCACAACTTTAATGCTTGGCTATTAGCAAATATACCCTTTGTTTATTGTCGAAGTAGCTTCAGCCTGTAGTGTTTTAAACCTGTCTGAAATCACTGTTTTGAAACAACACCAACATAACTAATTTCCAAATCCTTTCTGTGAAAACAAAAAAGTAAATAAAAATCACAAAATATGACAGTTGACATGTGACAGAGATGATCAAATTCTATATGGACCAGGATGCCTCCTGAGCTGCTGGAACCATGGACATGTCACACCAAGGAAAGCAATTGGTTCAGGAAAAGTAATGTTAATGGCACGTAAATAAGATGATAAGAAATAATTGCTCTGTAGCACTAATCAATATTTTTATGTGACTTTGACTGATTTGCAATATCTATAGGTATGGGTGATAAACCACACTTTGTTTTTTTATCATATCCAAGTTGAATGTCCACTTGTGAAGTTCTGTATGGGTTCTACTCCTGTTCAATTCTTCTGCTAGTATGTCCTCTAATAAATAACAAATGCGAATACCGCAGGCGTGACTAAGCTCATGCCTGCGACCTTGGCCAAATCTATCTCTGTACCTGCCATTGACTGCTTCTTTTCCTATGAAGCAATGTCACCCAAAAGGTAAGAGAGAGGGGGAGAGAACGAGAATGAAAAGGGAGAAAAGAGAAAAACAGAGAAGCAGAATAGAAGAGACAGAAAAACAGAAAAGAGAAGCAGCCACACAAAGATGCTAGACAGGTAAGAAAGACATCGTAGGTTATGACATCTGATCACAATAGGAGATCCATTAGTATATTCAACAAATATACATTAGATCAACTATATAAATTAACTATACAGACTAAATTATCTGAACTACACCTCAATCCATACTCAAAATACAAGTAGACTCGACACTTAGCATATCCAACCAATGCAGAACAGCATCAACGTAGCCAGTTGAATGTTGAACTACATAACCAAAGCAGATTACAATGTTTAAAAAAATATATGATTAAACGGTACAGTGCTCCAGTCAGATCACACTTTGAGTACTATGTCCAATTCTGGTCCCTGAGACAAAGGATGACATTCAAGCCTTGGAGGCAGAGCAGAGAAGAGCCACAAGGCTATTCCCGAGTGCCAGAGGTCTGAGTTATGAGGAAAGATAAGAACATAAGAAATAGGAGCAGGAGTAGGCCATACGGCCCCTCGAGCCTGCTCCGCCATTCAATAAGATCATGGCTGATCTGATCATGGACTCAGCTCCACTTCCCTGCCCGGTCCCCATAACCCCTTATTCCCTTATCGTTTAAGAAACTATCTATTTCTGTCTTAAATTTATTCAAATGTCCCAGCTTCCACAGCTCTTTGAGGCAGCGAATTCCACAGATTTACAAGCCTCAGAGAAGAAATTTCTCCTCATCTCTGTTTTAAATGGGCGGCCCCTTATTCTAAGATCATGCTCTCTAGTTCTAGTCTCCCCCATCAGTGGAAACACCCTCTCTGCATCCACCTTGTCAAGCCCCCTCATAATCAATAGAGAAACGTGGCTTTTTCAGCCTTGAAAGGAGACATCATAAAACATGTTATAAAGATTTATAAGATAGTAAACATTATGAAAAATGTAGATCCAGAAGTTTCATTTAAAGTAAATTTCTGTGTAGGACAAAGGGATACAAGTTCAAACTAGTGAACGACAAATTTAGGACTGATATCAAACATAGACTTCTGGTATGGTAATGGAGGTGAAAACTGTTGAATCATTTAAGATCCAATTGAATGCTGCAATGGGGGTATATTAGGGTATTTCTGGATAGATGAATTAACATAGGCCTAATGGACTCCCTCATCCATAATTATTTTGCACACTCTGCATTTTGTCTTACAATTTTACCAGCAAATGCACAAAAATCTTAAAAGTACAGATGCATACACCATGCAACTGAGTATTGAGATCACATGGCATTGATTACTTAGTTTTAATTTACTCATCAGAAATGCAATTAGCCACATCTGCATTTCCAATTAACCACATGTAGCTAATGGCTAATGTATTGGACAACACCGTCCGAGCAACTCTGTATTCTATTTTCTCTAAAGCCTCAATCTGTGGATTATAATACTCCACACAGTACACCAACTGAGGTCTTAAGATTTTATTTCGGCTCATCATTACCTCTTAGATTTTATTTTCTATACCTCAAGATAAAACATAAAATTCTATTCGATTTTTTTCACAGCCTTATCAACCTTAGGTACTGCCTTTAATGTTCTGTAAACCTGTACCCCCAAATTATACTGCTCTTCCACAGCACTGGACCTACTTCCATTCAAAGTATAATTACTCCGGCTACTTTTTACATAAATGCATTACCTCATGCCTACTGACATTGAATTCCATCTGCCACTTTTTAGCCATTCTCCTACCTTATCAATATCCCTTTGCAGTTACCTTTGATCTTCCAAATAATTAACTATACCTCCTATTTAAATATTGCCTTCAAATTTAAATACCGGTTCCTCCAGACCTCTACTAAATTATTGATTTAGAAATGAAATGGCCCAAGAACTGAATGCCGTGGGACACCACAACCCACTCTGAAAATCTGACCTTAACTCCTGCTCGGTTTTCTCCCTTCTAAACAATTTATAATCAGTTTTCTATCCTCTCCCTAATTCCATAACCCTCAATCTCTTGTAATCTCCCACGTATTTTGTCAATGGTTTTCCTGAAGTCCATGTGCATTATATAAGTGGTTTGCTCAGGCGTACTGAAACACACCTCCGACTACAAGCTCTGGACGATAGCGATTACTATGGATAGATCTGGCACGGACAACGTTTTTCAGGCTCAACAGTATAGTGTTTAATAAAGTTTAACCGCACCATCATCATCATAGGCAGTCCCTCGGAATCGAAGAAGACTTGCTTCCACTCCTGAAGTGAGTTCTTTGGTGGTTGAACTGTCCAATACGAGAGCCACAGATTCTGTCACAGGTGGGACAGATAGTCATTGAGGGAAGGGGTGGGTGGGACTGGTTTGCCGTACGCTCTTTCTGCTGCCTGCACTTGGTTTCTGCACGCTCTCGGCCTTGAGACTCGAGGTGCACAGCACCCTCCCAGATGCACTTTCTCCACTTAGGGCAGTCAACTGCACCACTAGTAAAACAGTACACAGTGGTGCAATACAGTACAAAAGCACAACCCTGGCTTGTCCAACAAGCCCCTGCCGTGTCACGTTACTATGGCCTAACTATAATATACAGTGCACAAGAAAAGAACCTTCCCAGACTAAACCCCTATGGTTTGGCTAGGACATACAATGCCCTTCAACACAGCTAAGTGGTCTTAAGGATGTGTAGATGTGGACAATGCTCACCCCGATTGCCCACGGACTTGCTTGCAGCTTCTTCCCATATGAAGTGGCTCCTGATTCTGTAACGCTGATGCAGTATTCGAATCCCAGTTTGACTTGCGGTCCGTATTGGAAGAGCAAGGCTCAGCTCTTCATGATGTTCTGTCCTTGCGTCCCGTGATGGAGTGCTCGTTTCTTGGTGAAGGTGATGAGGCGAGTGAAGTAGCAAGAAAGAGAGCTATCCAAAACAGCTTTCTGATATACCCTGTCTGTGTTTTAATGGACTCAGGACATGGTTTCCAGGCTTCCTCCCAGGTGTGGATGGGTCATTCACTCGAATGGTTCGTGGCCTCTTCCTGCCTTCCAGGGCCTGGCATCCATGGTAACAAAAGATGCTTCAGGTTTGATGTCTTCTTGATATGTTTTAATATCCTTAATGGTCACTGGTGGCTTTTGATATCCAAACTGATCTAGTTAACTGGTTTATTTCCATTACAGACCCAATCCACGTCCAGACCGGGGACTGGGAGAAATTTAGAACTCAGCAGATGAGGACAAAGGGTTTGATTAGGGCAGGGAAAATAGAGTACGAGAGGAAGCTTGGAGGGAACATTAAGACAGACTGCAAAAGCTTTGAAAGATATGTAAAGAGAAAAAGGTTAATAAAGACAAAGATAGGTCCCCTGCAGTCAGAATCAGGGGAAGTCATAACAGGGAACAAAGAAATGGCAGACCAATTGAACAAGTACTTTGGTTCGGTATTCACTAAGGAGGACACAAACAACCTTCCGGATATAAAAGAGGTCAGAAGGTCTAGTAAGAAGGAGGAACTGAGGGAAATCCTTATTAGTCAGGAAATTGTGTTGGGGAAATTGATGGGATTGAAGGCCGATAAATCCCCAGGGCCTGATGGACTGCATCCCAAAGTACTTAAGGAGGTGGCCTTGGAAATAGCGGATGCATTGACAGTCATTTTCCAACATTCCATAGACTCTGGATCAGTTCCTATGGAGTGGAGGGTAGCCAATGTAACTCCACTTTTTAAAAAAGGAGGGAGAGAGAAAACGGAATTATAGACTGGTCAGCCTGACATCGGCAGTGGGTAAAATGATGGAATCAATTATTAAGGATATCACAGCAGCGCATTTGGAAAGAGGTGACATGATAGGTCCAAGTCAGCATGGATTTGTGGAGTGGACAAGGGAGAACTCGTTGATGTGGTGTATTTGGACTTTCAGAAAGCTTTCGACAAGGTCCCACACAAGAGATTAATGTGCAAAGTTAAAGCACATGGGATTGGGGGTAGTGTGCTGACATGGATTGAGAACTGGTTGTCAGACAGGAAGCAAAGAGTAGGAGTTAACGGGTACTTTTCAGAATGGCAGGCAGTGACTAGTGGGGTACCGCAAGGTTCTGTGCTGGGGCCCCAGCTGTTTACATTGTACATTAATGATTCAGACGAGGGGATTAAACGTAGTAGCACCAAATTTGCGGATGACACTAAGTTGGGTGGCAGTGTGAGCTGCGAGGAGGATGCTATGAGGCTGCAGAGTGACTTGGATAGGTTAGGTGAGTGGGCAAATGCATGGCAGATGAAGTATAATGTGGATAAATGTGAGGTTATCCACTTTGGTGGTAAAAACAGAGAGACAGACTATTATCTGAATGGTGACAGATTAGGAAAAGGGAAGGTGCAACGAGACCTGGGTGTCATGGTGCATCAGTCATTGAAGGTTGGCATGCAGGTACAGCAGGCGGTTAAGAAAGCAAATGGCATGTTGGCCTTCATAGCGAGGAGATTTGAGTACAGGGGCTGAATGGCCTACTCCTGCACCTATTTTCCATGTTTCTATGTTTCAAACAGGGCTGTCATATCGCTCCAACCCTCTTCTCAATCTTCCTCGCTGCCATGCTCCACCTCACAGTCAACAAGTTCCCCGCTGGATTGGAACTAAACTACAGAACCAGTGAGAACCTGTTCAACCTTTGCCATCTCCAGGCCAGGTCCAAGACCACCCCAATCTCTGTCATCGAGCTATAGTCCACGGACGATGCCTGCATCTGCGCACATACAGACGCTGAACTCCAGGACATAGTCGGCGTATTTACTGAGGCATACGAAAGCATGGGCCTTACGCTAAACATCCGTAAGACAAAGGTCCTCCACCAGCCTGTCCTCACCGCATAGCACTGCCCCCCAGTCATCAAGATCCACGGCGTTGCTCTGGACAACATGAACCATTTCCCATACCTCGTGAGTCTCTTATCAACAAGAGCAGACATTGATGATGAGATTCAACACCGCCTCCCATGCACCAGTGCCGCCTGAGGAGAAGATCAGGCCTTCAAATCTGCCACCAAGTTCATGGTCTACAGGGCTGTAGTAATACCCATCCTCCTGTATGGCTCAGAGACGTGGACCATGTACAGTAGACACCTCAAGTCACTGGAGAAATACCACCAACGATGTCTCCGCAAGATCCTACAAATCAGGGAGGACAGGCGCACCAACATTAGCGTCCTCGACCAGGCCAACATCCCCAGCATTGAAGCACTGACCACGCTTGATCAGCTCTGCTGGGCAGGCCACATTGTCCGCATGCCAGACACGAGACTCCCAAAGCTAGCGCTCTACTCAGAACTCCTTCACGGCAAATGAACCAAAGGTGGGCAGAGGAAACATTACAAGGACACCCTCAAAGCCTCCTTGATAAAGTGCAACATCCCCACCGACAACTGGGAGTCCCTGGCCAAAGACCGCCCTAAGTGGAGGAAATGCATCCGGGAGGGCGCTGAGCACCTCGAGTCTCATCGCCAAGAGCACGCAGAAATCAGGCGCAGGCAGCGAAAAGAGCGTGCAGCAAATCTGTCCCACCCATCCCTTTCCTTGACGACTATCTGTCCCACCTTGACAGGGACTGTGGCTCTCATATTGGACTGTTCAGCCACCAAAGGCCTCATTTTAAGAGTGGAAGCACATCTTCCTTGATTCCGAGGGACTGCCAATGATGATGATGATGATGATTATTATTATTTCCATACAGACAACGGGCCAGCCATCTCTTGCTATTCACCAGCTGGGAGTCGACTTCTCGGGACATTGTTTCCCCAAAGAAGTCTATTTATACAGCAACTCCCCTTGATCGGTTGGGATTTTCTGTCCATCACAATTCACCTGGGCCACTCCCATCTTTACAAACAGGCTGTTGAACATTCAGCAGGGATTTGTCCTCATAGCCAATGTTTGTCATTAAAGTCCATGGGAACTGAGCCGAATGCTACAACTACATCCACTGCCTTTCCTCCGTCTAAAAATACATTTCCCTAGTTGCCCTCCTGAAGGTGGTGCTGAGCCTTCTTGAACCACTGCAGTCCACATGTTAAAGGTACTCCCATAGTGTTGTTAGATCAGGAGTCAGGATTTTGACCCAGCGATAATGAATGTCAATATATGTCCAAGTTAGGATGGTATGTGATGTAGAACATAAGAAATAAGAGCAGGAGTAGGCCATTTGGCCCCTCGAGCCTGCTCCGCCATTTAATAAGATCATGGCTGATCTGATCTTGGCTCATCTCCACTTTCCTACCCGCTCCCCATAACCCTTCACTCCCTTATCGTTCAAAAATCTGTCTTATCTCCACCTTAAATATATTCAATGACCCAGCCTCCACAGCTCTCTGTGGCAGAAAATTCCACAGATTTACGACCCTCAGAGAGGAAATTTCTCCTCATCTGTTTCAAATGGGTGACCCCTTATTCTTAAACTATGTCCTACGAGACGAATTTAAGGAGCTAGGAGCTAAATTTAAAATTAGGACCTCAAAAGTAGTAATCTCGGGATTGCTACCAGTGCCATGTGCTAGTCAGAGTAGGAATCGCAGGATAGCTCTGATGAATACGTGGCTTGAGCAGTGGTGCAGCAAGGAGGGATTCAAATTCCTGGGGCATTGGAACCGGTTCTGGGGGAGGTGGGACCAGTACAAACTGGATGGTCTGCACCTGGGCAGGACCGGAACCAATGTCCTAGAGGGAGTGTTTGCTTGTGCTGTTGGGGAGGAGTTAAACTAATATGGCAGGGGGAGGGGAACCAATGCAGGGAGACAGAGAGAAACAAAATGGAGACAGAAGCAAAAGACAGAAAGGAGATGAGTAAAAGTGGAGGGCAGAGAAACCCAAGGCAAAAAACAAAAAGGGCCACTGTACAGCAAACTTCTAAAGGGTTAAAGTGTAATAAAAAGGCAAGCCTGAAAGCTCGGTGCCTCAATGCGAGGAATATTCGGAACTCAGGAGAGGGCTCTGAGCTAGTTAGAGTGGGTGAGAGCTCAGATGAACAGGACCCCAAGAAAGAATGCAAAAGGCAGGAGGCAACAGAGCAGAGTAGCACTGGGGTAAGTGTAAACCACAAGGTGATAGGAAGGGACAATATGTATGAATATAAAGGGGCTGCAGGAGGGGTCAAAACTAAATATCATGGTTTAAAAGCTAGTATTAAAACACTCGACCTAAGCGCACGCAGCATTCGAAATAAAATAAATGAGTTGACGACACAAATCATTACAAATGTGTATGATTTGGTGGCCATTACAGAAACGTGGTTGCAGGGTGGCCAAGACTGGGAATTAAATATACAGGGGTATCTGACAATTCGGAAAGATAGACAAGAAGAGAAAGGAGGTGGGGTAGCTCTGTTAATAAAGGATGATATCAGGGCAGTTGTGAGAGATGATATTGGCTCTAATGAACAAAATGTTGAATCATTGTGGGTGGAGATTAGAGATAGTAAGGGGAAAAAGTCACTGGTGGGCGTAGCTTATAGGCCCCCAAATAATAACTTCACGGTGAGGCGGACAATAATCAAGGGAATAATGGAGGCATGTGAAAAAGGAACGGCAGTAACCATGGGGGATTTTAACCTAAATATCGATTGGTCAAATCAAATCGCACGGGGTAGCCTGGAGGAGGAATTCATAGAATGCATACGGGATTGCTTCTTAGAACAGTATGTTACAGAACCTACAAGGGAGCAAGTTATCTTAGATCTGGTCCTGTCTAATGAGACAGGAATAATAAATGATCTAGTAAAAGATCTTCTCGGAATGAGTGATCACAGTATGGTTGAATTTGTAATACAGATTGAGGGTGAGGAAGTAGTGTCTCAAATGAGCGTACTATGCTTCAACAAAGGGGACTACAGTGGGATGAGGGCAGAGTTGGCTAAAGTAGACTGGGAACACAAACTAAACGGTGGCACAATTGAGGAACAGTGGAGTACTTTTAAGGAGCTCTTTCATAGTGCTCAACAAAAATATATTCCAGTGAAAAAGAAGGGCGGTAAGAGAAGGGAAAACCAGTCGTGGATAACCAAGGAAATAAAGGAGAGTATCAAATTAAAAACCAAAGCAACGAATGTAACGCCTCTGTTTAAAAAAGGGGGCAGACAAAAGGCAAGTAACTATCGGCCGGTTAGGTTAACATCTGTAGTGGGGAAAATGCTTGAAGCTATCATTAAGGAAGAAATAGCGGGACATCTAGATAGGAATAGTGCAATCAAGCAGACGCAACATGGATTCATGAAGGGGAAATCATGTTTAACTAATTTACTGGAATTCTTTGAGGATATAACGAGCATGGTGGATAGAGGTGTACCGATGGATGTGGTGTATTTAGATTTCCAAAAGGCATTCGATAAGGTACCACACAAAAGGTTACTGTAGAAGATAAAGGTACGCGGGGTCAGAGGAAATGTATTAAGCATGGATCGAGAATTGGCTGGCTAACAGAAAGCAGAGAGTCGGGATAAACGGGTCCTTTCCGGGTTGGAAATCGGTGGTTAGTGGTGTGCCACAGGGATCAGTGCTGGGACCACAACTGTTTACAATATACATAGATGACCTGGAAGAGGAGACAGAGTGTAGTGTAACAAAATTTGCAGATGACACAAAGGTTAGTGGGAAAGCGGGTTGTGTAGAGGACACAGAGATGCTGCAAAGCGATTTAGATAGGTTAAGCGAATGGGCTAAGGTTTGGCAGATGGAATACAATGTTGGAAAATGTGAGGTCATCCACTTTGGGGAAAAAAAACAGTAAAAGGGAATATTATTTGAATGGGGAGAAATTACAACATGCTGCGGTGCAGAGGGACCTGGGGGTCCTTGTGCATGAATCCCAAAAAGTTAGTTTGCAGATGCAACAGGTAATCAGGAAGGCGAATGGAATGTTGGTCTTCATTGCGAGAGGGATGGAGTACAAAAGCAGGGAGATCCTGCTGCAACTATACAGGGTATTGGTGAGGCCGCACCTGGAGTACTGCGTGCAGTTTTGGTCACCTTACTTAAGGAAGGATATACTAGCCTTGGAGGGGGTACAGAGACAATTCACTAGGCTGATTCCGGAGATGAGGGGGTTACCTTATGATGATAGATTGAGTAGACTGGGTCTTTACTCGTTGGAGTTCAGAAGGATGAGTGGTGATCTTATAGAAACATTCAAAATAATGAAAGGGATAGACAAGATAGAGGCAGAGAGGTTGTTTCCACTGGTCGGGGAGACTAGAACTAGGGGGCACAGCCTCAAAATACGGGGGAGTCAATTTAAAACCGAGTTGAGAAGGAATTTCTTCTCCCAGAGGGTTGTGAATCTGTGGAATTCTCTGCCCAAGGAAGCAGTTGAGGCTAGCTCATTGAATGTATTCAAATCACAGATAGATAGATTTTTAACCAATAAGAGAATTGAGGGTTATGGGGAACGGGCGGGTAAGTGGAGCTGAGTCCACGGCCAGATCAGCCATGATCTTTTTGAATGGCGGAGCAGGCTCAAGGGGCTAGATGGCCTACTCCTGGTTCCTAATTCTTATGTTCTTATGTAGTTCTAGATTCCCCCATGAGTGGAAACATCCTTTCTGCAACTACCTTGTCAAGCCTTCTCAATATCTTATATGTTTCAAAAAGATCACCTCTCATTCTTCTAAATTCCAATGAGTATAGGCCCAACCTTTCTTCATAAGTCAACCCCCTCATCTCAGGAATCAACCTAGTGAAGTTTCTCTGAACTGCCTTCAATGCAAGTATATCCCTTCTTAAATAAGGAGACCAAAACTGTACGCAGTACTCCAGGTGTTGCCTTACCAATAACCTGTACAGTTATTACAGGAGTTCTCTGCGTTTATAGTCTATCCCCCTTGCAATAAAGGCCAACATTCTATTTGCCTTCATGATTACTTGCTGTACCTGCACACTAGCTTTTTGTGTTTCATGCACAAGGATCCCTAGGTTCTTATGTATTACAGTATTTTGTAATCTCTCGCTGTTTAAATCATTTTTTTAAATTTTTCCTGCCAACTTGGATAACCTCACACTTTCCCACATTATACTCCATCTGACGTAATGCATTTGGGGAGG
Organism: Pristiophorus japonicus; assembly: GCF_044704955.1. Lineage (NCBI taxonomy): Eukaryota > Metazoa > Chordata > Chondrichthyes > Pristiophoridae > Pristiophorus > Pristiophorus japonicus. The sequence goes on along the minus strand of NC_091983.1, from coordinate 176,313,711 downwards.
TCTAACAAGGCAAGGGAATACACATTAAAAGGTATGAAATGAACAATGTAGAGGAACAAAGGGATCTTGGAGTGCAGGTCCACAGATCCCTGAAGGTAGCAGGCCAGGTAGATAAGTTGGTTAAGAAGGCATATGGAATACTTGCCTTTATTAGTCGAGGCATGAAATACAAGAGCAAGTGAGTTGTGCTTAAACTGTATAAAACACTGGTTAGACCGCATCTGGAGTACTGTGTGCAGTTCTGGTCACCACATTACAGGAAAGATGTGATTGCACTGGAAAGGGTGCAGAGGAGATTTACAAGAATGTTGCCTGGATTGGAGAATTTTGGCTATGAGGAAAGATTGGAGATGCTGGGTCTGCTTTCTTTGGAACAGAGGACGCTGAAGGGAGACCTGATTTAGGTGTATAAAATTAAGAGGGGCCTGGATAGAGTGGATAGGAAGGACCTGTTTCCCTTGGCAGAAGGGTCACAACCAGGGGGCATAGATTTAAAGCAGGGGGAGATATAGAGGAGATGAGGGGAAATTTCTTCACCGAGAGGGTGGTGGGGGCCTGGAACTCACTGCCTGAAAGGGTAGTAGAGGCAGAAAGCCTCACCACAATTAAAAAATACTTGGATGTGCACTTAAAGTTCCGTAACCTACAGACCAAAAGCTGGAAAGTGGGATTAGGTTGGATAGCCTCTTAATCGGCTGGCACAGACATGATGGGCTGAAATGACCTCCTTCCGTGCTGTAAATTTCTATGATCTGACAAATGTTTGCCCACTCACTTAGCCTGTCTATATCCCTTTGCAGATTCTTTGTGTCCTCCTCACAACTTGCTTTCCCACCCATATTTGTATCATCAGCAAACTTGGCTACATTACATTCGGTCCCTGCATCCAAGTTATTAATATGGATTGTAAATAGTTGAGGCCCTAGCACCAATCTCTGTGGTACCCCACTAGTTAGTGTTTGTCAACCAGAAAATGACTCATTTATCCCGGGTCATTTTCCGGTCTTGGGAGGGGAACTTGAAGCTAATGATGTTCCCATGTGCCTGCTGCCCTTGTCCTTCTAGGTGATAGAGGATGTGGGTTTGGAAGATGTTGCTGAAGAGGCCTTGGCGAGTTGCTGCAGTGCATCTTGTACATACTGCAGCCACAGTGTGCCAGTGGTGGACAAAGTGGTCATTTAATATGGTGGATGGGCTGCCAATTAAGCAGACTATTACACCTGTTACTTTCTCAAAGAATTCTATCAGGTTTGTCAAACATGATTGTCCCTTTTGAAATCTGTGCTGGCTACTTCAAAGTATTTTCTCTTCATCAAGATACATGCCCACCACAGTTGTAAAGCTCACTGGCCTGGAACTAACTGGATTAGCACGGACTCCCTTTTTAAAATGGGTAGTACATTGGCCGCACTTAAATCCTCTGGCACACATCCACACTCAATAGAGTCCTGAAATAACGGGCCCAAGTTTCCACATGATTTGCGCCTGATTTTTAGGAGCAACTGGTGGAGAACAGACTATCTTAGAAATCGCAATTCTCCACATTTATGACTGACATATGAGGAGAGACTGGATCAACTGGGCCTTTATACACTGGAGTTTAGAAGGATGAGAGGGGATCTCATAGAAACATATAAGATTCTAACAGGACGGGACAGGTTAGATGCAGGAAGAATGTTCCCAATGTTGGGGAAGTCCAGAACCAGGGGACACAGTCTTAGGATAAGGGGTAGGCCATTTAGGACTGAGATGAGGAGAAACTTCTTCACTCAGAGTGTTGTTAACCTGTGGAATTCCCTGTCGCAGAGAGTTGTTGATGCCAATTCGTTTGATATATTCAAGAGGGAGTTACATATGGCCCTTATGGCTAAGGGGATCAAGGGGTATGGAGAGAAAGCAGGAAAGGGATACTGAGGGAATGATCAGCCATGATCTTATTGAATGGTGATGCAGGCTCGAAGGGCCGAATGGCCTACTCCTGCAACTATTTTCTATGTTTCTATCTGGGGGGTACAGATACACAAATCACTAAAAGTAGTGACGGCAAGTTAATAAGGCCATAAAAATGCAAACAAAGCTCTGGGGTTCATTTCTAGAGGGATAATATTGAAAAGCAGAAAATTTATGTTAATCTTGTATAGAACCTTGGTTAGACCACACTTGGGAGTACTGCTGTGAACAGTTCTGGTCTCCATATTCTAAGAATATAAAAATAGGATCCAGAGAAGGGCATAGTGCCCTCAAGCCTGCTCCACCATTCAATATCATGGCTGGACTTCTACATCGACTCTACTTTTCCACTTGATCCCCATATCCTTTGATTCCTATAGTGTTGAAAAATCGATCAATCTCAGTCAATACAAGATGGTCACTAATAAATCCAATAGGGAATTCATTCGTTCACTGAATTTTTCTCCAGTGCGCTATTTCTTATTCCCATGGTCAGCATCATTTCAAATCACTTATTTCTATGACATCTCTTGGTAAATAACCCAGAAATGATCTTTTTTAATGTAAACAATACCTCTATGACATTCTAATCCAGGTATTGTGTAGAGCTGACGGGAAGTGGTAAACAAAAAGCTTTGAAAAGTCAAACAACATTTTGTACTATTCAAATAAAAACTTTATAAAACACTTCTTTTTGTTTATTCAAAAATACGAATAATGCTTCACTACAATTTGTGGCAGTACTCATTACACATTCAATAATCTAGTCAGACATTTATTAAAAAATGGATACTACGCATAAAAACTCAACAGAAAGTGTTTCCACATCACATCATAAAGGTCACAACACTGTACCAAAACTGCAGGACGCCTTACAGTTTGTAATGGCTGTAAATAAAACTCTCCATGAGGAGAAGGGAGTCTACATGAATGTAACACCAATACACCATTCTGAGAAAATATTGAAGATTTTTAAAAAATACATAATTTCTCTTTAGCATGTACATTCTCATATCCATTTAATATATATATCAATCCCTCAAAATATCCACTATAGAACTCCAGTATTTCCTTTGGACCCTTTTCACATGATAATTTTCCTATTAACTTTGCATGTTCCACAATGGACATTATGCATTACTATTAGTCTATAGAGTGAAACGATGATTTGTTTAAAAACAAATCAGAGACACTTGAGATGGAAAAGAGTAAGGAATGGTGAAATGTCCAGGCTATATCGTAAGTGAAAAATACTTCAGGATGCATGTATGAATATTTTACAAGTGAATTATGTAAAGGTATCAGAAGTAGATAAATGGTTCTCTTCGGGGTATGCAGTTTTTAAAATCAGACATAAAGCAAAATATGATAATTTAAAAAATATTATTTTCTCCATGGGAAACACTATACCTACTCTCCTTCCCCAAACTTTGTCAGAGTGAAATTTTGATGGTATAAACATTTAATTTTAATTCAAAATTTACATTTTCGCAGTTGGTTTAGATCCTCACAAATCTGAAGATTTGGATTTGATTGCTCAAATCTCAACCTTGTTCTCAGTTGAGGTCTGCCAGCTGTAGAAGTAAAAAGCTTGACTACAATTCTTTTGGTGATTTTAATTTATCTTTTACATCACTACTTCTACATGATCTGTGAATAGTCACTCTATGGAACGGTTTTCTTACAAGTCCACACAACGAACATTACCATACAAAACTTAATGGACATTTTAAACTAACATTAGGCCGATGATAGATGTGACATGTGAATTGTTTTAAACATTCGGGCCTGGATTTTGCAAAGGAACGGTCCTTGCCATTCACCTTGCTGACAACAATAACTTGCATTTATATAGAACCTTTAACGTAATAAAATATCCCAAGATGCTTCACAGGAGCGTTATCGTTTGACATTGAGCCACATAAGGAGATATTAGAGTCGACTTGGTCAAACATGTAGGTTTTAAGCAGCACTTTGAAGGAGGAAAAAGAGGTAGACAGGCAGAAAGGTTTAAAGAGAAAATTCAGGTGCTTAGTGCCTCGGCAACTGAAGGCATGGCCGCCAATGGTGCAGTGATTAAAATCGGGGATGCGCAAGAGGCCAGATTTGGAGGAGTGCAGATATTTCGGAGGGTTGTAGGGCTGTAGGAGATTACAAAGATAAGGAGGGGAAAGGCCATGGGTGGATTTGAAAACAAATGAAAATTTTGAAATTGAGGCATTGCTTAACCGGGTGACAATGGAAGTCAGTGAGCACAGGGGTGATAGGTGCAGGGAAGTCGAGAAGGACAAGATGGGTAGTTTACCACAGTCACAATCATAGAATGTAATTCGAAACTTTGATAAGAGACGTTTCTATACTGTGGCAGGGGCGAAAACCTGATTGGAGGGATTCAAACATGGAGTCCCGGGAAAGATGGGCATGGATTTGTGAGGCAACAGCACATTCAAGGACTTGAGAGTAAAGGGAGGTTGGAGACGGGGTGGTGGTTTGCAAGGACAGAGGGGTCGAGGGTTATTTTTTTTTGAGGTTGGGGTGATGACGGCAAATTTGAAGGGAAGGGGGACAGTACCCGAGGAGAGAGAACAATTAACACTATCAGCTAACATGGGGGCCAGGAAGAGAAGTTGGGTAGTCAGCAGTTTAGTGGCAATAGGGTCAAGGGAGCAGGAGGTGAGTCTCATGGACAAGATGAGTTTGGAAAGGCCATGAGGGAAGATAGGAGAGAAACTAGAGAAAGATATGAGTTCAGGGCTACAGCTGGAGGGAACCTTAGAGAAAGTCTGACCCAGTGAGAAAGCTGCACACAAAGATTTGACGGGCTTTAGAGAGGAAACTTCCCGTCATCGGGTGTCTATTCCAGCATGGTGACGTCTACAGTGGACAGCGAGGCTCTTCAACCACAGATTGAAGAATCCTTTGAGTCCAAACCAGGAAGTATAAAGCAGAAAAATAGATTTAAATGATATACAGAAAGCAAAATAAAGATTGTGAAATACAAATGAGATTAAGCGAGAAAGATAAATGAGGCAGACAGAAAAATTAAGATTTAAAAAATCTCAAACACTAATTTTCTTTTCAGGGAATGAGGCTCCACATTTGTAAAATTTATTTTTCAAGGCCAGAGAGGTTTTTCAGCAGTAATTATCATTTATCACATTGTTTAAAAACTCACTTACTCCTGGTTGCACCAACCCTAACATTTTCAGCCATCTTTAGTGCAGAACTAGTGGACAAGTTCAGTTAAGTTCACACCGTTTCAGTCATTTCAATGCCGAGTCTATCAGCGAGGACTGCAACAGTCCATCCTGTGGAGGAGCAGGGTATCTCTGACTGCAACTTCTGGATTTCCACGTTTCGCTGCGCATGTGCAGATGCTAGAAGTTGCTGTCCAATTTACCCCATAATAATGGTGAGCGCTGATAACCTCACCATTATTATTACAAAATCTGGGCCATGGTTTTGCTAAATGTAAGCCTCTTACCTCTTCCCCATAAAAGATAGAGTAATCAGTAGATGCAGCAATAATCATTCTAAAATACTAGATTTCACATCCCACAATTAAGGCAAGATATGCAACCAGGAAAATTAGAGGTGCTCATGTCTTAAGAGATTTTTAAAGATAGAACCACAAAATAATCTTCCTTTACTGCATTATTAAGACTGTCACGAGGATGTGTTGTCTTGCACTCTTTTTGATGAGAGGACTAATATTTTTTTGAATAGATCCACTTGGCTTTAATGTTGAACAAAAGCCATGTAGCTATATAATTAACAGCAATTAACCTTACTGTAAGGAAGGACAGTAAAAAGTCAAACAGCATTAAAAGAAAGACACCGCAAATGCTGGAAATCTAAAATAAAACTGAAAATGCAAGAAATACACAGTAGCACATGTAAAGATGTTAACTAACTTCCTCTAAACTGTTCTGATGAATGGTCCACACCTGAAACTTCTCTGCCGTTGTGTATTTCCAATTTCTTTTCGTATTTACAAAATATTTGGTTTGATAAAAAGTGTAAAACATCTCGAGATGACCAAGCTATGTTTAAATACATTAATCTTGTAATTATAAGAACATAAGAAGTAGGAGCAGGAGTAGGCCAAACAGCCCCTCGAGCCTACTCTGCCATTAATACGAAAATGGCTGATCCCATTATGGACTCAAGACCACTTCCCTGCCGACTCCCCATAACCCCTTATCGTTTAAGAAACTGCCCATTTCTGTCTTAACTTTACCTAAAGCGGGTAGCACTCTCGTCTCTAAGTTTTACCAGAAAAGGAAAGGCATGTTTTGACTAGCAAGGCTTGTAGCTAACTCACTCTAGGAGCAGAGATCCAAGGCCAAGTGCAATGCAGCCGTCCAGGACAGTAGTTTGAATTAAGATGGCCCTTTAGTCCATTTGGCATCATGACTTCAGAACACCAACACAGTCTCTTCCGATTACAGCATTTGCTTCTTTGCAAACCAGCCCTGGCCTCAATGACCCTTTCCAGCTGTTGATCACCTTTCTGTAAAAAAACGATTTCCTCACATCTGTCCTAAACACATCCTTAACATAGAAACATAGAAAATAGGTGCAGGAGTAGGCCATTCAATGAGTTCATGGCTGAACATGCAACTTCAGTACCCCATTCCTGCTTTCTCGCCATACCCCTTGATCCTCCGAGTAGTAAGGACTACATCTAACTCCTTTTTGAATATATTAAAGAATAGTGGAGAATGTAGGCACACAAGCATCCTTCACAAACTTTAATCTTTGCTTTCTTGCCCTGGTGCATTAGCGTATCTGAAAGTACCATTTTGGTTTCACGTTTCTATCCCATTAAGTATCATCCATAACCAAGTTAAATGTCTAATACCTTAGACTCAAATTGGAGCTGTGCGAGCTTGCTTAGTATTAGATTCAGATCATATGCAATGAGCTGAATTTTCTAGATTTAACCCCTTTAATGAACAGCTGATATCACAAATTTCTGTCCACAAATGAAAGGTGGTTAGTCTGATGACAGCATTCCACTTGAGCCTCTGAACCTTAAATTCCAACATCTCTTGTACAGCATGATGAGATGAGTGCTAAATAAGTGCAAGCTGTTGTTAGTGAAAAAGTTGGCATGAGTTTCAAGCGAGCAGAAAAACATACCTAATACTGGTATTTTTACAAAGTGAAAAGGTATTTTTCTTTGTAAGCTTATAAATGTACATAGTTCTTTCTTGCAATAAATACTGGTTAAATATATGTTCGTAATGATTGCAATGTGAAAGTGTGTAGTCATATGCTAAACATATCTCAAAACTTTCCTCTTTAAAGTAATTTTAGTTGTGTTATCAATTTCTATAATAATGGCAATTATTTACTTTTTGTTTTAGTTGGCTTCATTTAGAAGTGAGATTCCTTAAAATAAAAATGTAGCCTACCATGGAAGTTAAAATGTGTTGACATAATGTATGGGATCCCAGCTATTTACAATATACATCAATGATTTGGATGAAGGAAGTGAGTGCAATATCTATCTCCAAGTTTGCAGATGACACTAAACTGGGTGGCGGTGTGAGCTGTGAGGAGGACGCTAAGAGGCTGCAGGGTGACTTGGACAGATGAGGTGAGTGGGCAAGTGCATGGCAGATACAGTATAATGTGGATAAATGTGAGGTTAAAACACGAAGGCAGAATATTATCTGAATGGCGGCAGATTAGGAAAAGGAGAGGTGCAACGAGACCTGGGTGTCATGGTACATCAGTCATTGAAGGTTGGCAAGCAGGTGCAGCAGGTGGTGAAGGCGGCAAATGGCATGTTGGCCTTCATAGCTAGGGGATTTGAATATCGGAGCAGGGAGATCTTGCTGCAGCTGTACAGGGCCTTGGTGAGGCCTCACCTGGAATATTGTGTTCAGTTTTGGTCTCCTAATCTGAGGAAGGACGTTCTTGCTATTGAGGGAGTGCAGCGAAGGTGCACCAGACTGATTCCTGGGATGGCAGGACTGACATGTGAGGAGAGACTGGATCAACTGGGCCTGTATTCACTGGAGTTTAGAAGAATGAGAGGGGATCTCATAGAAACATAAAATTCTGACGGGATTGGACAGGTTAGATGCAGGAAGAATGTTCCCGATGTTGGGGAAGTCCAGAACCAGGAGTCACAGTCTAAGGATAAGGGGTAGGCCATTTGGGACCGAGATGAGGAGAAACTTCTTCACTCAAAGAGTTGTTAACCTGTGGAATTTTCTTCCGCAGAGAGTTATTGCTGTCAGTTCGTTAGACATATTCAAGAGGGAGTTGGATATGGCCCTTACGGCTAAAGGGATCAAGGGGTATGGAGAGAAAGCAGGAAAGGGGTACTGAGGTGAATGATCAGCCATGATCTTATTGAATGGTGGTGCAGACTCAAAGGACCGAATGGCCTACTCCTGCACCTATTTTCTATGTTTCTATGTTTTCACAAATAGGCTGACAAAAAAGGAGGTATTGTCGCTCTAATTGTTCAAAGGGGCAACCATTATTTGGTCAATTAAACACAAGAATATCTGTAGCAGTTGTTTTCCCAGTTTTTACAAAGTACAACCTCAACTGAAACATAGACCTGTTTGTTACTCTAACACCATTGTAAGGTCCTTTCACTCGAGAGTCTTTTTAGAAAATAATGAGGAATATTTTGTCCTGTTTTTTTCTCCATTGTACTTTTAGGATTGTGCATTGTTCTTGCATTTTTGGGACTTGGCTTTGAATCTAGCCCAGAGTAATAGAAAAAGTGTGCCTGGTCAGCCAGCTGAAAGGACTCAACTGACCAAACAGTCTTGATCCAGTGCAACATGCTTATAATTTGGCACAAATTGGCACTAAATCGACCATCACACTTAGATTGACTACGACTTAAGGCCATCATGGGGCAGTTAGAGGTATTGCTTCTGTGATTGGCAATAAAGCACACTTTTGGAAGTTTTTTTTTACTCTGCATCCAACAGATTGGTGGGGATACTAGTGGAAAAGTATTCAATTTCCTATTATTGACATCCTTCACATCAGCACGAAATAATCACCTCATTCCAATTTCTTTCCATTTCTGCCAAAGAAAATTTTCTTGGAAGTGTTTCTACTTTCTGTTCAAAGAAATTTCTGTTCTCTATCATTCAAAATGAGGTTGGGAAAAAGAAAATATAAAAGCACATGCAAATGTTTACCTGTGTTAATATTATTGTAACAGCTGGTGCATTGCAAATCTTCAGGTACTTTTAATTGACCTGAATGAAATGAGGGTAGTAATAAGCACTTTGGTGAATATTAATTACTTTAGTGCTTGAAAATATTATTACTGTGTGAAGCCTTCTCAATTTTGTTTCCATGCTGTCTTGATTTGATATTTTCATCAGCAATATGTGTCATTTAAAATAGTCTTGATGTTGATGAGGTTGTTGGTGTGTAATCTTTGAACTCTTCCAATGTTTGACCTATTAAAGTTTACACATTATGAGTCTGTTGCTGATTGAACTTTGCAATAGGATGTAGACATTTTTACGTACGTATAATATATTCTTAAAAGGCAAAGTCTTCAACCCTATCAATTAAAAAGAACTATTTTTATTTTAAAAAGCACAAAAAATTGAAAGTTTTTTTTTAAATCAGTTAATTATTGTCAGTTCTTTAAGAACAAAGGTGCCACTTTTTTCAATTAGTTGCAACCTTCATCCCCTATTGATAAAGTAGGATTACATAACTGAAAAAAATGAGAGGTACATTTTACATTTCAGGCTGGAACTAAGTAATCTTTTACTAAATCTGTAAGATGGCTCATAATTTTTCTCCATTAGCATCAGTTGCAACCTGAGTTGTTCAAGACTGCACTTATTATTCTGTAACAATATTTTTGAAAGTGTTGATAAATAATGTGCATACAGTTTTAAGACTTTTGCGGTCAAAAGCTGAACAGGGATAAAATACTGCATGTAAAAGCTAAATAATAAGTTGACGTCCATACCTTACAGTGCAGCTCATGCAGCACTCACCTCACCGACACACTCAAAGGTTGTCAGACTCGAGACTTCTCACTTACTTGTGGACAGAAATTTGTTATACTGAAACGCTCAACAGGCCAGGCAGCATCTGTGGAGAGAGGAAAACAAGAAAGCAAAATACTGCAGATGCTGGAAATCTGTGGGTTCTGATGAAAGACTTGAAACGGTAACTCTATCTTTCTCTCTCCACAGGTGCTTCCTGAGCTGCTGAATGTTTCCAGCATATTCTGTTATTATTAAAGTGGACATGCTGCTGCAGGAGGCCATTTCAAGGCTAGTTCCCATATTTGACACTCCAGTGCAATGACTTCAGAGGACAGCAGTACACCAGGTCTGTCTGGATCTGGCAGTCAGGCTCAATGGTCTGAATAATATATTGGCGCCATTTACGACGTTCTGCACTCTTAGGAATCCTGCCACCTGGGAAAAGTTCTGTGTTTTATTGAACTGATGCTACTGTTCCATAGGGAAAATGGTGAATGCATTGTCCCTTGCAAACAACGCCTCTATTTCGATGCTTGATACATCTGTGGCCAGCCACTTGATTGATGTGGTATGCATCACCGGTGGTGGCTCAGAAGGATTCAGTGGTGTAATAGTTGAGTCACTGACCTTCACGGCTGTAAGAGCCACATGTTACAAGCTTTCTGCAGGGGTTGGTCTCCAGAATCCTCATTTGTGGAGGGGAGGAACAGGTGGAGTAGGCCCGAGGGGCCACATGGCCTACTCCTGCTCCCATTTCTTATGTTCTATATCTAGACTGCCTTCCTCTGGCAGCCAGTAAATGTATGTCCTGGGGTAAACACTTATGTGTATCTAATACTTGAGATAGCCACATGTGCCTTTCTTGTCCCTTCAAGAACTGTTGTTGCTCCTCGAAGTCTAAGTACACCATTGGATCCCCCAAAAGGAATTCCCATTCTGCCCACTTTGGAAGATGCAAAAGAAATAGCAGCTGGAAACAAGACAATACTATTTCGATAGTATCATAAATTTTGGACCATTATGATCAGCCATGATCTTATTGAATGGTGGTGCAGGCTCGAAGGGCCGAATGGCCTACTCCTGCACCTATTTTCTATGTTTCTTCCTCTATACAATATTCGCCGTTATTACCCACCACAAATTCCGGGCCGTGATGTTTACAGCATACACATGCCATTGTAATTAGAAGTAAAAGTCTTGCAATGCAAAAAATCAACAAAAGTTAAAATGCAAATAAAGCAATACAAGTAGGAAAAAACTTATCTAACTGACATTTAAAATGTGATACCGTTAAGATTTCTACTCAAAGGTCATCCACACAGTGCTGCATCTGTTTCAAATGGGTGAGCAGGGCCACTGGCAACAAAGCAAAAATCCCCATGGGACCTTTTTACATGCTTTTTTAAGCATTGTTTATGCTGATCACCTGCAAAATCCCAGCATTTTTTCTGGCCATGAAAAGTATATGCTAAGAATTGGGAACAGAAACCTTCATGTCTGATTTTGTAGCCCACACTCACTGCTTAGTGAGGCTCTGCAGCATGAGTGAAAGTTGTGACTTAGGTGTTCCCTCATAGAAAAGTAGGAAAACTCACCTGGTAAACATCCAGTTCCTCTCAATTAACGTCTCATGTGCCATTGGTAGAGATCTGTGAGCAGGTTGCCTAGGTGATTATAGGGAGAGAAAAATTCAACCGCAACATTTGTGAGAATAGTTCAGAAAAACATTGTGGAGTTAAAGCAACTTGCTCTACGATGGAAGGGTTTGTTTTTGTTTAGAATCCTTGCCCAGATGAATCATAGCTGCATGGTACGTACTTTAAAAAAAGCAATTGCACACATTTTTGGGCCTGTAATTTGCGGTCAGCAGCGAAGCGATCTCTGTGGCGACAAGTTTTCTTTTTTCAACGCGCAAGTGATTTCAGTGCAATATAATGGGAAATCCTGACTGCGATCTGCTGCGATGTCAACAAGCTGTCTAAGCAGCCAATCACAATGCAGAATTGTCACAGACAGGGAACCAGGAAATGAGAAGCGGCTTTTATCCTCACTTTTAAAAAATGTTGCAGAGAGCAAGACAAAAATATAATTTAAAAAGTCTTAAAAATTGTAACATTTATCATAATGGAGAAATTTGACACTCCACAGAATTAAATTAGTTTTTTAGGGCCATAACATTCGTTTAGCAGTCAATACACTGTTAAAATCCCAGTTACACCTAATCCAACAAGGCCCAACATTTAATGGGGTATTTAACAGTGATATTACCACGGAAATGCCCAAGTTTTTGTCAGTTTGATTACACAGATTGCCGGCTATGAGGGAGGGGCCTCAGCGTGGCCAGTGCCGGAGCAGTGACCACAACTGCAGGATTTCCACGTTTAGATGCGCTACATGAAGTTGCGGTCAGTTTGAGTAATATTCGCTGTTGTTACCCACTGCAAATTCCGGGCCATGTTTACTGCATACACGTGCATTGATCAATATTGCTGCTAGTTGGGTGATTTTTGCCTAAATACCAATAGTGCACTAGCAATGAAATTAAAGACTTGTGATTTTTTTTTTAAAACAGAATATCTACAGTTGCTGTTGTCACAAAAACATGTAGTATTGCTAGCAACCATCTTGGATGTCATCCAATTAAACCTGGCATAGAGAGGAAGAAAGATTTTAATGGTCCAAAATTTGATACTATTGAAACAGTATTTACTGTAATGATAACATGAAAAGGAAATGTGTGACTGATAAACGCAAACAGCTCTTATCAAATGCTCAGATCTATACAGTACCAACAAGAGCGAATGCCTTAAAACTCATTCACCAAGCCCAATGGCAATCGAGTTTTATAAATTGCTTATTTTTCTTCTCAGAATTACTTGTTTTGCACGTTAGACCTGGCAATCGTTTTACTTAGTGTAATTCTGTTTTTACCCTCGATTTATTTTGAACACTCGACTGCCAAACATAAAGGGTTAAAAATTCAAGTGCGCCAAAACGGGCACGCAGGATCCTTGCACCTGAATGAATAGGGTCGAGGCACATGTAATGGGCATCTCCAGGCAGATCATCAGTGAAGAGCTCTCGAAGATTGGGCTGAAGATGCATTATCCGCAGCTATGTTCTACTGACCGTAGTCCTCCCTCAGTTTGGTCTGTAATCGCGCTGCCCCTAAAGTCGAACAGCTGTAACTTTATACCCTTTTCCTCCCATACAAATGTTGTTAGAGTCTGCAGCTGTCTCAGGCTTACAATAGATCATTCTAACCCTAACCCTCTCACCCTCTATGTGATATGTAGTGCTTCCTTGAGAACTTCTTGAAGGACTGTGTCACAGAATTAATTAATCAGCTTGGATGGACAAAATGTGACTTTTCACTTATTCATAATTACTTTGACGACGCCATTGGGCTTCTCAATGAAGGTCTTTCAGCAAGGTCAAAGAAGAAAGTTTCCATCAGCCTAGACACATTTCAGTCACTTTTATCACAACCAGATTAAACATGACCATCAGCAATAAAGTAAAGCAACATCCACCTAACTTTTTTCCAGCAGTCCCACTCAATGGTCCAGCAGTCGCACCATAGCCGGGATGTGCAGCGCTGCAGCACTCGGAGCCCTTCTCCCTGCCGCCCGACTCACGGCCAGCTCAGACCTGCTTTTTGCGAGCGGTCCTTCTGGCAGGCGGAAGGTCGATCTGAGGTCAGCATCCCTCACCAAAATGGCCGATTTGCAGCATCCGGCATGGGCGGGCGGTATGATGTCACGCCGGCGGTTCCAGAGGAATCGCCCAGAAAACATACATTTCCAGCGGATCCTCTGCAGCTGCAGGCGCAACCTGGACCAAATTCGGCCCCATTAACTCTTAGGCATAAAGTGCATGGTCAACCCCAGATGATTCCTTGATGAGGAGTTAAGACGAACGGTTAAGAATTTGTCCAGTACCTTTGATGAATATTCTTGTCAGAGTATCGATCTCAGTGTTCTTACAAGTCTAAGTGATCTAAAGGAAAAAAGTGCTATCATTGCAGAAAATGATATTTTAAAAATTAACATACAGTGAGAGAGCCAAGAAATATCAGAATATACAGAAATCTGATGACTTTGCAGAATTAGCAGCTATCATCTTTTGGACTCATTTGAAAACATACGTTGTAGACAACAGCATGAAAACATAGGTGGGCAGGAACAAGCAGCTACAATCATAGAAACATAGAAAATAGCTGCAGGAGTAGGCCATTCGGCCCTTCGAGCCTGCACCACCATTCAATAAGATCATGGCTGATCATTCACCTCAGTACCCCTTTCCTGCTTTCTCTCCATACCCCTTGATCCCTTTAGCCGCAAGGGCCATATCTAACTCCCTCTTGAATATATCTAATGAGCTGGCATCAACAACTCTCTGTGGTAAAGAATTCCACAGGTTCACAACTCTGAGTGAAGAAGTTTCTCTTCATCTCGGTCCTAAATGGCTTACTCCTTTTCCTTAGACTGTGACTCCTGGTTCTGGACTCCAACATCAGGAACATTCTTCCTGCATCTAACCTGTCCAGTCCTGTCAGAATTTTATGGTTCTATGAGATTCTCTCTTATTCTTCTAAACTCCAGTGAATACAGGCCCAATCGATCCAGTTTCTCCTCATATGTCAGTCCTGCCATCCCTGGAATCAGTCAGGCGAACCTTCGCTGCACTCCCTCAATAGCAAGAATGTCCTTCCTCAGATTAGGAGACAAGAACTCAACACAACATTCCAGGTGAGGCCTCACCAAGGCCCTGTACAACTGCAGTAACACCTCCCTGCTCCTATACTCAAATCCCCTAGCTATGAAGGCCAGCAAGCCATTTGCCTTCTTCACTGCCCGCTGTATCTGCATGCCTTCAATGACTGACGTACCATGACACCCAGGTCTCGTTGCACCTTCCCTTTTCCTAATCTGCCGCCATTCAGATAATATTCTGCCTTCGTGTTTTTGCCACCAAAGTGGATAACCTCACATTTATCCACATTATACCACATCTGCCATCTCACTTAATCTGTCCAAGTCACCCTGCAGCCTCTTAGCATCCTCCTCACAGCTCACATCGCCACCCAGCTTAGTGTCATCTGCAAACTTGGAGATATTACACTCACTTCCTTCATCTAAATCATTAATGTGTATTGTAAAGAGCTGGGGCCCCAGCACTGAGCCCTGCTGCACCCCACTAGTCACTGCCTGCCATTCTGAAAAGGACCCGTTTATCCCGACTCTCTGCTTCCCGTCTGCCTATCTGCTAAATAAGCAATTTAAAAATAAATCTCCTGGCTTTGAAATCTTTATTGAGGTGAATTTATCTGAAGCTCCTTGATCTATTTGGGCTATGCAGCACCGATAGATGAGAGTGGAAGCCCTGAGCAAGAAATGTGCTTTCAGGCCTTTGTCGATGCTGCTCCTGGATAAGTGCTGGAAGGTGCGTGACAATCTTTCTGATAACTCACCTTTTCATCTTCTCTCCTGGCTTCTGTTCAACAACTCCTTACCACAGCCTGACTAAAATGATGATCTCTAGAGCAAAGGTCTAAAGCTAAGCCCTCTGGCATGAGCTCGACGGACCGAATGGCCTCCTTCTTTGCTGTAACCTTTCTAAGACTCTATGCCCTCTATGCCAAATGATTTTTGAGCTCTACCCTATGCAGGCCCACATCTTGTTATTTTTAAAAATGCAGTCCAGGATCATTTCAGTCAATTTTATTTTTAATGTGCAAAATTTTGATTTTGATGCTGTTTTAAAGATAATACCTCCTGTCATGTATGTATGCTTGGGTTTACTAGCCACCAGGTGGCGCCACTGTCAGAGGTCATTGGGCTGTGCGCAGGTATAAAAGGCTAGCCATCTTGTAATGTAATTACTTTGGGCCCTGATAAAGTAGAGCCAGGTTTGTACCTGTTTGGAGTGTACAATATTCAGTCTATTGAGTTATTGCATACACAACATTTGGCGATGAGGTAACAACCACCTTCACTTGCAAAAATGAACATAATTGGAATTTTGGAGCGATTCGTGGAGGGAGAAGATTGGGCAGACTTTGTAGCCCGCTTGAACCAGTACTTTGTGGCAAACAAAATAGAGAAAGAGGCAGACGCAGTTCGGCGCCGGGCATTCCTCCTCACGGTTTGTGGTCGGAAAATCTATGGATTCAAAGAATCTCCTCTCGCCCTTAAGTCCAACGAACAAGGACTATGAAACATTGTATGCTCTGGTACATGATCATCTCAAACCAGATGAAGGCGTCAGCATCTCAAGATATCGATTCTATACGCACATTCGTTCGGAGGGCCAGGATGTATCGGAATTCGTTGCCGATCCAAGACATCTAGCTGGACCGAGTAAGTTCGAAACTGCATTGGCAGACATGCTGCGGGACTTCTTTGTAATCGTCATCAACCACGAGGTGATCCTGCATAAGCTACTGGCAGCGGAGACGCTGGATTTGAGCAAGGCCATCATGATTGCCCAATCATGCATGACGACGGACAAAAACATAAAGCAGATATTGAAAAATCGGAACTCGGCTAGTACTGTAAACAAGATAGTATCATCCTTTGGCAGAGCTGCATTTGGCAGGGCCTACCCGACTGCGTACGCGAAACCTGTGGCTGCTCAAATTCCGCCAACGGGAATGAATCCGATGTCACCGTGTTGGCGTTGTGGGGGAAATCATCGGCATCATCATTGTCGGTTTAAACAGTATATGGCTGTTCAAGGGTGGAGCATCTCCAGCGCATGTGTCCGCAGCTGAGCAAGTGTGCTGCGACACACCACGTGGAGGATGATGACCAATCTAGCACGGATCCGGATATGTAATCCGAGATACCAGAAGAGGAAGTGTATGGATTGTATTCATTCCTAACAAAGAGCCAACTGATAGTGATTAATGTAAAACTTAATGGTGTGCCGGTATCGATGGAATTGGACACGGGTGCGAGTCAATCAATAATGAGCCAGAAGACATTCGACAGGCTGTGGGATACTAAGGCTGTGAGGCCTAAGCTGAGTCCAGTCAATGCCAAGTTGCGTACGTACACTAAAGAACTCATAACGATGATTGGCAGTGCAGTAGTCAAGGTGTCGTATGATGGTGCAGTTCACGATTTACTGTTATGGATTGTTCCAGGCAATGGTCCAATGCTGTTCGGCAGGAACTGGTTAGAAAAAAATCAAATGAAACTGGAACAAAATCAAAGTGTTGTCGTTGTCGGAGGAGAATACTCCATATGCTCAAGAGCTGAGCAAGTTCCCCTCGCTGTTTGAACCAGGCATCAGCAATTTCACGGGAGCCAAGGTGCAGATCCACGTGGACTCGGATGCAAGACCCGTCCATCATAAAGCTCGGGCAGTTCCGTACATGATGAGGGAGAAGGTCGAAATCGAACTGGATAGACTCCAGCGTGAAGGGATCATGTCACTGGTCGAATTTAACGAACGGGCCAGCCCCATTGTTCCCGTGTTGAAAAGTGATGGAACTGTCAAGATTTGTGGAGACTACAAGGTTACGATCAACCGAGTTTCGAAACAGGATCAATACCCATTACCGAAGGCTGATGACTTGTTTGCAACATTGGATGGGGTGGGGGGGGGGGCTGGAAATCGTTCAAAAAACTGGATCTGACATTGGCCTACATGACACAGGAGGTGATCGACACGTCGAAGAAACTTATGTGTATCAACACTCATAAAGGACTGTTTATCTACAACAGGTGCCCTTTTGGAATTCGTTCGGCTGCAGCCATAGTTCAGAGGAACATGGAGAGTCTACTGAAGTCCGTCCCCAGAACCGTTGTGTTCCAAGATGACATATTGATCACAGGTCGTGAATCCGCCGAACATCTGAACAACCTGGAAGAGATTCTACATCGTCTGGACAAAGTGGGACTCAGACTGAAATGCTCGAAGTGCGTCTTCATGACACCGGAAGTCAAATTCCTGGGGAGAAAAATTGCTGCTAACAGTATCAGACCTACAGACTCGAAAACCAAGGCCATCAAAAATACACCCAAGCCTCAGAATGTGACGGAGCTGCGTTCGTTCCTTGGTCTACTCAACTACTTCGGTAATTTCCTACCTAGATTGAGCATCTTGTTAGAGCCACTGCACATGCTGCTAAGAAAAGGCGACAACTGGGTTTGGGGTGCATCTCAAGATAGAGCTTTTGAGAAAGCTACTAATCTGCTTTGCTCTAACAAGCTGCTGGTACATTATGATCCGTGTAAGCGTCTAGTATTGGCCTGTGATGCTTCATCATATGGAGTTGGTTGCGTGCTCCAACAAGCTAATGGGTCGGGCAAATTACAACCTGTTGCATATGCTTGAAAAAGTTTGTTAAAGGTGGAAAGAGCCTACAGCATGGTAGAGAAAGAAGCACTATCCTGTGTGTATGGAGTTAAAAGATGCATCAGTACCTGTTTGGTCTTTGGTTCGAACCGGAAATAGATCACAAGCCACTCATTTAATTGTTTTCAGAAAACAAAGGTATTAATACCAATGCATCGTCCCGCATCCAAAGATGGGCACTGACATTATCTGCCTATGATTATGTCATTCACCATAGACCTGGCACTGAGAATTGTGCCGATGCATTGAGCTGTCTGCCGTTGCCCACACCGGAGGTGGAAACGCCACAACCGGCAGACCTACTGTTGGTCATGGATGCTTCTGAAAGTGCAGGATCCCCTGTCATGGCCCAACAAGTTAAGACCTGGATCAGCCAGCACCCGATATTATCGGTTGTGAAACGTTGTATCCTTAGTGGTGATTCGTCTGCCATCCCCAAGCAAATGTGTGAGGAGACCAAACCTTACATCCGTCGCAAAGATGAACTATCCATTCAATCAGATTGTATACTGTGGGGTAATTGTGTTGTTATGCCCAAGAAAGGCAGAGAGAAATTTGTGCATGATCTACATCGCACGCATCCCGGTATTGTCATGATGAAAGCCATTGCCAGGTCTCGTGTATGGTGGCCTGGAATTGACTCTGATCTGGAATCATATGTGCATCAGTGCAACACTTGCACGCAGCTTAGTAAAGAACTAGCGGAATCGCTGCTGAGTCTGTGGTCGTGGCCATCTAAACCATGGTCCAGGATCCACATCGACTTTGAAGGTCCCTTCCTGGGATGTTCTTAGTTGTGGTGGATGCTTATTCAGCACAATCATGTCATCCAGCACATCCACAACTACCATCGAGAGCCTTCGTGTCAGGCAGCGGGAGTTTGTGAGTTGAGGAGAGGCAGCGTGGTGAGGCCTATAAAAAGGCCCAGCGTTGGCGAGTCAGTGAGAGGCAGCGGGAGTTCGTGAGTTGAGGAGAGGCCTACCGGTGCAGCTGCAGCAGGGAGAGAAGGCAAAAAAGAAGTAGAAAGAAATCGAAAGGTGACGTCACAGCCAAGGGGGTAAGTGATTGGTAAGTAGCTTTTCTTTTTTCTTTATCAGTAAGTAACCTTTAGTATTGTTGTTGCCAATTTAAGTTTATCTAAGGGTTAAGTCATGGCAGGACAGCTCGGACATGTGTTCTGCTCCTCCTGTACCATGTGGGAAGTCAGGGACGCTTCCGGTGTCCCTGACGACTACGTGTGCAGGAAGTGTATCTGCCTCCAGCTCCTGACGGACCGCATTGCGGAACTGGAGCTGCGGGTGGATTCACTCTGGAACATGCACAATGCTGAGAATGATGTGAATAGCACATTTAGTGAGTTGGTCTTACCGCAGGTAAAGGGTACACAGCCAGATAGGGAATGGAAGACCAACAGGAAGAGCAGTGCAAGGAAGGTAGTGTAGGGATCCCCTGCAGTCATCCCCCTGCAAAACAGATACACCGCTTTGAGTAATGTTGAGGGGGATGACTCATCAGGGGAGAGCAGCAGCTGCAGCCAAGTTCATGGCACCGTGGCTGGCTCTGCTGCACAGGAGGGCAGGAAAAAGAGTGGGAGAGCGATAGTAATAGGGGATTCAATGGTAAGGGGAATAGATAGGCGTTTCTGTGGCCGCAACCGAGACTCCAGGATGGTATGTTGCCTCCCTGGTGCAAGGGTCAAGGATGTCTCCGAGCGGGTGCAGGACATTCTGAAAAGGGAGGGTGAACAGCCAGTTGTCGTGGTGCACATTGGTACCAACGATATAGGTAAAAAAAAGGGATGAGGTCCTACGAGACAAATTTATGGAGCTGAGAGTTAAATTAAAAAGTAGGACCTCAAAAGTAGTAATCTCAGGATTTCTACCAGTGCCACGTGCTAGTCAGAGTAGGAATCGCAGGATAGCTCAGATGAATACGTGGCTTGAGCAGTGGTGCAGAAGGGAGGGATTCAAATTCCTGGGGCATTGGAACGGGTTCTGGGGGAGGTGGGACCAGTACAAACCGGACGGTCTGCGCCTGGGCAGGAGCGGAACCAATGTCCTAGGGGTAGTGTTTGCTAGTGCTGTTGGGGAGGAGTTAAACTAATATGGCAGGGGGATGGGAACCTATGCAGGGAGACAGAGGGAAATAAAATGGAGTCAGAAGCAAAAGATAGAAAGGAGACTAGTAAAAATGGAGGGCGGAGAAACCAAAGGCAAAAACCAAAAAGGGCCACATTACAGCAAAATTCTGAAGGGGCAAAGTATGTTAAAAAGACATGTCTGCAGGTTCTGTGCCTCAATGTGAGGAGTATTCGGAATAAGGTGAACGAATTAACTGCGCAGATAGCAGTTAACGGGTATGATGTAATTGGCATCACAGAGACATGGCTCCAGGGTGACCAAGACTTGGAACTCAACATCCAAAGGTATTCAGCATTTAGGAAGGATAGACAGAAAGGAAAAGGATGCGGGGTGGCGTAGCTGGTTAAAGAGGAAATTCATGCAATAGTAAGGAGGGACATTAGCCTGGATGATGTGGAATCGGTATTGGTGGAGCTGCGGAATTCTAAAGGGCAGAAAACGCTAGTGGGGATTGTGTACAGACCACCAAACAGTAGTAGTGAGGTTGGGGACAGCATCAAACAAGAAATAAGGGATGTGTGCAATAAAGGTACAGCAGTTATCATGGGCGACTTTAATCTACATATTGATTGGGCTAACCAAACTGGTAGCAATGTGGTGGAGGAGGATTTCCTGGAGTGTATTAGGGATGGTTTTCTAGACCAATATGTCGAGGAACCAACTAGAGAGCTGGCCATCCTAGACTGGGTGATGTGTAATGAGAAGGGACTAATTAGCAATCTTGTTGTGCGAGACCCCTTGGGAAAGAGTGACCATAATATGGTAGAATTCTTTATTAAGATGGAGAGTGACATAGTTAATTCGGAAACTAGGGTTCTGAACTTAAGGAAAGGTAACTTCGACGATATGAGGTGTGAATTGGCTAGAATAGACTGGCAAAGGATACTTAAAGGGTTGACAGTGGATAAGCAATGGCAAACATTTAAAGATCACATGGATTAGCTTCAGCAATTGTACATCTTGGTCTGGAGTCAAAATAAAACGGGGAAGGTGGCTCAACCATGGCTAACAAGGGAAATTAAGGATAGTGTTAAAGCCAAGGAAAAGGCATATAATTTGGCTAGAAAAAGCAACAAACCTGAGGACTGGGAGAAATTTAGAATTCAAAAGAGGAAGACTAAGGGTTTAATTAAGAGCGGGAAAATAGAGTACGAGATGAAGCTTGCAGGGAACATAAAAACTGACTTCAAAAGCTTCCATAAATATGTGAAGAGAAAAAGATTAGTGAAGACAAACCTAGGTTCCTTGCAGTCGGATTCAGGTGAATTTTTAATGGGGAACAAAGAAATTGAACAAATACTTCGGTTCTGTCTTCACGAAGGAAGACACAAATAACCTTCCATTTGTACTAGGGGACAGTAGGTCTAGTGAGAAGGAGGAACTGAAGGATATCCTTATTAGGTGGGAAATTGTGTTAGGGAAATTGATGGGATTGAAGGCAGATAAATCCCCGGAGCCTGATAGTCTGCATCCCTGAGTACTTAAGGAAGTGGCCCTAGAAATAGTGGATGCATTGGTGATCATTTTCCAACAGTCTATCGACTCTGGATCAGTTCCTATGGACTGGAGGGTAGCTAATGTACCACTTTAAAAAAGGAGGGAGAGAAAACAGGTAATTTATAGACCGGTTAGCCTGACATCAGTAGTGGGGAAAATGTTGGAATCAATCATTAAGGATGAAATAGCAGCGCGTTTGGAAAGCAGTGACAGGATCGGTCCAAGTCATCATGGATTTATGAAAGGGAAATCATGCTTGACGAATCTTCTGGAATTTTTTGAGGATGTAACTAGTAGAGTGGACAAGGAAAAACCAGTGGATGTGGTGTATTTGGACTTTCAAAAGGCTTTTGACAAGGTCCCGCATAAGATTGGTGTGCAAAATCAAAGCGCATGGTATTGGGGGTAATGTACTGACATGGATAGAGAACTGGTTAGCAGACAGGAAACAGAGAGTCGGGATAAATGGATCCTTTTCAGAATGGCAGGCAGTGACTAGTGGGGTGCAGCAGGGCTCAGTGCTGAGACCCCAGCTCTTTACAATATACATTAACGATTTAGATGAAGGAATTGAGTGTAATATCTCCAAGTTTGCAGATGACACTAAGCTGGGTGGCGGTGTGAGCTGTGAGGAGGATGCTAAGAGGCTGCAGGGTGACTTGGACAGGTTAGTTGAGTGGGCAAATGCACGGCAGATGCAGTATAATGTAGATAAATGTGAGGTTGTCAATTTTGGGGGCAAAAACACTAAAGCAGATTATTATCTGGATGGCGGCAGATTAGGAAAAGGGGAGGTGCAACGAGACCGGGGTGTCATGGTTCATCAGTCACTGAAAGTGGGCATGCAGGTACAGCAGGCGGTGAAGGCGGCAAATGGTATGTTGCCCTTGAAAGCGAGGGGATTTGATAATAGGAGCAGGGAGGTCTTACTGCAGTTGTGCAGGGCCTTGGTGAGGCCTCACCTGGAATATTGTGTACAGTTTTGGACTCCTAATCTGAGGAAGGACGTTCTTGCTATTGAGGGAGTGCAGCGAAGGTTCACCAGACTGGTTCCAGTGATGGCTGGACTCTCATATGAGGAGAGACTGGATCAACTGGGCTTTTATTCACTGGAGTTTAGAATGATGAGAGGGGATCTGATAGAAACATATAAGATTCTGATGGGACTGAACAGGTTCAATGCGGGAAGAATGTTCCCGATGTTGGGGAAGTCCAGAACCAGGGGACATAGTCTTAGGATAAGGGGTAGGCCATTTAGGACTGAGATGAAGAGGAACTTCTTCACTCAGAGAGTTGTTAACCTATGGAATTCCCTGCCGTAGACAGTTGTTGATGCCAGTTCATTGGATATATTCAAGAGGGAGTTAGATATGGCCCTTACAGCTAAGGGGATCAAGGAGTATGGAGAGAAAGCAGGAAAGGGGTAACTAAGGGAATGATCAGCCATGATCTTATTGAATGGCGGTGCAGGCTCGAAGGACCGAATGGCCTACTCCTGCACCTATTTTCTATGTTTGCTACGCATGGTCTGCCTGACATCGTTGTAAGCGACAACGGATCTTGCCTCACCAGTATGGAGTTTCAAGAGTTCATGAAACTCAATGGTCTCAAACATGTGAGGTCAGCACCATTCAAACCAGCATCCAATGGACAAGCAGAACGTGCGGTGCAAACCATCAAGCAGAGTATGAAATGTGTAACTCAAGGTTCACTGCAAACTCGCTTGTCACGCATATTGCTTAGTTACAGGACAAGACCCTATACGCTTACCAGGGTCTCCCTTGCTGAACTATTGATGGAGAGGTCTCAAGACCAGGCTCTCTCTTGTCCAGCCGGACTTGAATGATCATGTTGAATAGACGTCATAGTCAGCAGTGGTATCATGATCGCGCTCCTGTGTCACTCAACATTTCTATCATTGATCCTGTGTATGTACTAAATTATGGCCAAAGTCCCAAATGGATTGCCGGTACTGTTACGGCCAAGGAGGGTAACAGAGTGTTTATTGTTAAGCTGAAGAATGGACAGACATGCAGGAAACATGTTGATCAGATAAAGCTGCGGCACACGGATGAACCGGAACAGTCTGAGGAAATCACAATCAGTGACCAACCAATCAGAGGACTCCGCTGTCATCAATGAATCTGGACTTTCAATCACTGACATGGTCAATGAATCTGGACTTTCAATCCCTGACGTGGTCATTACCACTCCCATCAGATCGGCTACCCAGCCCCCAGTCGTAACAGACTCAGAACGCTCGCCCACGGCTGGAGTTGAACGGAGATGTTCAACTCGGGAATGGAAAGCCCCGGACCGTCTCAATTTGTAAAAAGACCGTTACTAATATCTTAAAGGGGGATATTGTCATGCATGTATGCTTGGTGTTACTAGCCACCAGGTGGCGCCACTGTCGGAGGTCATTGGGCTGTGCGCACGTGTGTGCGACCCAGGTATAAAAGGCCAGCCATTCTGTAATGTAATCACTTTGGGCCCTAATAAAGTAGAGCCAGGTTTGTACCTGTTTGGAGTTTACAGTATTCAGTCTATTGAGTTATTGCATACACAACACACTTGAAGTGCTGTAACCTACATGGCTACGGAACAAGAGCTGGAAAATGGGATTAGGCTGGATAGCTCTTTGTCAGCCGGCGCAGACACGATGGGCAGAAATGGTCTCCTTCTGTACTGTAAATTTCTATGATTCCATGAAATTTATGACCAGGTGGTTAAAAATTGCAGGAGAATCACTCTAATCTGAGGAAGGCATTCTTGCTATTGAGGGAGTGCAGCGAAGGTTCACCAGACTATTTCCCGGGATGGCAGGACTGACATATGAAAAAAGACTGGATCGACAAGGCTTATGTTCACTGGAATTTCGAAGAATGAGAGGGGATCTCATAGAAATATATAAAATTCTGACAGGATTGGACAGGTTCGATGCAGGAAGAATGTTCCCGTTGTTGGGGAAGTCCAGAACCAGGGGTCACAGTCTAAAGATAAGGGGTAAGCCATTTAGGACTGAGATGAGGAGAAACTTCTTCACTCAGAATTGTGAACCTGTGGAATTCTCTACCACAGAAAGTTGTTGAGGCCAGTTCGTTAGATATATTCAAGAGGGAGTTAGATATGGCCCTTACGGCCAAAAGGATCAAGATGTAGGGAGAGAAAGCAGGAATGGGGTACTGAAATTGCATGATCAGCCATGATCATACTGAATGGTGGTGCAGGCTTGAGGGGCTGAATGGCCTACTCCTGCACCTATTTTCTATGTTTCATGTATTAAAAACAGGCATCAATAGATATTGAACAAATTGAGAAAAAAAAACAAACCAGGAACTATCTTTATTTGTTATCTTAGTTAATAGCATCAAAAAAATGATTTTGGCAAATTAGTCTTAAGAGTCTGAATTCTTAAAATATCTGGGGCTAGAAGTGAGTTTGGGAAGAGTTCCTCAGGCCCTAATGTCGGGCGGCCGCTAAATCTAGTGGCATAGAACTTTTAGCGGTGGGAACAGCAACATTCAGTTTCTGCGCCTTGAGAGTGGAGTGAAGCGCTAAGGGAAGCATTCCACACTTCTCTTAGGGTGCTAGGCCGGGTGCACAACTGAATATCCCGTGCTAAAGATCTTGCTTCGTAGCAACCCAAGAGAGGTCTCCCTGCAAAAAAAAATTGGAACAAAAAACACAAAAGACATTACTCACCTCAAATAAAGTTAAAATCGCAATAATAAAAAATATCAATCACACTTACCTCATGCATTCATTCTTTCCCTTAGCGCCTCGGGACAGCTCTACACGCCAGCGTTCTCTGGCTGGTTCACACAGGGCGATACGGGTGCCGCAGTAACAAAATTTTGCTTCCGTGGCCATACCGGTGGCGTTGCACACCAATGCGACGCTTCCGGGCGATACTCCTCAGTGCTGCTGGTATCGGCACACGGAATCAGCCGCGCGGCGCGAATCTCGACGCTCGCGGCTGCAAACCCTTAAGTGCCCCCCATGAGCACCACTCGCCAACCAAATTTCTCCCCCATAAACTTTAATCTACAAAATTCAAATGTGAAGTATAAATTATAAAACTACTGTTATAATTGTACTTTTAAAAATTTGACTCTCCCATTTATGTAAAAAAAATGAACAGTAAAGATCTATGGGCCGAAATTCAGTCACGCCCGAAAGCTGGCGCACCTGTTTTTACCATCGGTTCGGTTTCACGAAATTCAGCTGTGACTTTTTTTTTTGAATGGGCCAGGATGTCGGTCATAAAGGGGGCAGAAGTGCGGCGGTAAGTGCTGGTGAAGGGCGGAAGTGGGGGCAGGACTGATTCTCCACCGCTGTCATTGCATGTCTGTGTCACCATGTATCTCACCTCCGTTAAAGGGGAGAGAACTGGCCATCAGTCGCGATCGGACACTGGACCACCAGGGAGGGTTTCGGCCGGGCCAGCAGCCTGGTACCCAAGAGGGGGTGCCGGGCTGCCTGTTGGCGGCCCAGCCGAAGCTGAACCAGGGGTGCACAACAGTCCAGCCGACTTTAAGAAATAAAATGGCGACTGTGGCATTGGGCCCTTGCCTTTAATGGCCACCGTGCAGCCAGGGCTTACGGAGGGAATCAAAGGTGCACCATCAGAAAAAGCTGTCGGAGGCACCGCTCAGTGGCAATAAGATTTTTATAGCTAAATTTTGCACGAGGTGGGGGGATGCCGGCGGTGTGTGCACTGATGACGCACTCACAACTGCTCAGCAGCGGCGGAGTGGAAGTGGGGACCGCCAGAAACTGCCCCCCCCCCCCTAATTTAGCTTGCGGCGGCCATTATGACCAGAAATCGGCAGCTGCTCGACTCCGCCGCAAATGGGCGGTAACAGGCCTTATTTGGGAGTTGAGTTTCCACCCCCTAGGTTGTATGTGACATTGTCCTATACTACAAAGCATACTCTGGAATTTTCTTTAATTCTGGGGGAGGGGGAAGACAGGTCAGTTTCGGTTGCAAAATTTGTCTTGTGACCATCATTAAACCCAGCATGCAAGTCATACACTTTAGGCACATGTCTGATCCCCCTTAAATAGAGGCCTGCCTTGTAGGATAGATACCGAAATGTTACTGTAATTGCAAATAGACGGGAATGCCAGCATAAACAACAATTAGTACTTTACAGTTTTCATAAAAGTAGGTGTTTTGTGCAATATTTACATACATTTGATTTACTTTTATTTCAGCTATGTAACCAAAATACATAAATTAACACGTTAAGGAACTTAATACATTCTGTTTTTTTTTCTCTTTTCTTTTCTCCAATGGTGGAGGTGGAAGCAGCTTGCATACGTTGGCTGCGTGTTCAAATACAAATAAATCATGAATGCTCAAAGTTAATAAAGACAAAGATCAACCTCTCATGAAATAATTTTCTTGAATTAAGTTTTATTTTAAAAATAGGATCAGAATAAGGATCCTAAGGGAAATGGCAAAATGCTGTTCTGCAGATATGAACAGTATAACAGAAGTATATAATATATACTGTGTATGGAGTTTCCCTGTATTCCGCTGCAAATTATTTTTGATAAACCCATAGGAATGGTGTCAAGGGAATAAACACCTCAAAATGAATACCATTTTGGTTATGCACTGATGTTCCAAAATGCTCAAGAAACCCACAAATTTTCACAAAACAGCAATAACTTCAACTAAAATTCCAAACACAGTATATGTTATATGACAAACATCAGTGAGCGAATTAAAAGGTTAACCTAATCTCGAGATTCTGATAAATTCATGAACTGTTCAGATTTAATTCTGATCAGAATCCCTTAAATAGGATTTGGCCTCAAAACTCACTCATAAGTGTCCATTATTATATTTACACAATGTTTGACAAAGAATTACAAAAGGGAAAGAGACACTTTAATTCAGTTTGTGGGAGCATTACTGTTAAGGACCAGTAAGAATGAAACAAGGTCACATTTAACTTGTACAGAAAATGACAATTATTTCTTGGTTCACTGGCTATTAAAAAAATCTTAACAGAAGCAGATATTTAAACAAAATACAGAATGATGCAGGGGTACATGCCATAGCAACAGTCTCAAACTTGACTGGATATAGCACACTGGTATCTTAATGAGTATGATCCTCCTCTAAATAGCTGTAGTATTTGTAAGTGATTAATTTGGAAAATTGTTTGCTTTTCTTAACAACAGTTAATAAAAAAAAACACATAATAGGGTGACAATCTTACTTAAAAACTAATTTTAATAAAACAACTAATTGTTTTAAAAATCCAATCAAATCAAAACGGTAAACCAAGAAATAAAAGCTGTCACATTACTTCAGAAAAATGAATTGCAAAAGAAAACAAGCGCACCTCAGTGAGAAGATTACAGTCAAATCAAACATCACCCTTAAGTTGCCAAAGGGAAATAAGAACTGGGACAAAATTCTAAGTATCTTAAAGAAATATTCTGCTTCAGAGTGTACGGTTTACATTTGGCAGTTTGGAAGAGAAATGATCTGCAATCATGTATACATTTACTGCATGCAATGCATGGCATCTCAGCACTTTCAAAAGTGATTATCTGTGCTCTCATGTTAAAAACACGGTTTTACTTCTGTTATATACATATAAGTAGGTGGTGTCAAAAGATAGAAAACCTCCGGAGTGTAATAATCTTTGTCCCAGCCCTAACCATTAACAAGAAAAAAAATTGATATATTCAAGGCACAATCACCAAATGCTATTCCTTTTGAGGGAAGATACTGACTTAATGTAGCATAATAGACATAGGCAGAAAGTGCACAAAAACGACACTGTGTAGTAATGTACTATTTGCAAACATCCAATAAAAAGTCATTTGACCACTTAATTACTGATTACAAAAAAGCCAACTTTTCTTTAAAATCAGAAAATAGGGTGCAAGCTCCAGAACAGATTGCTGCATGGAATGAATTTTAAACCATGTTTCTCCCTAGAAAGCCCAGTAAGCATAATTGAGCTAATATTCATATACAATGGGACCTTTAAACTATGACATTTGTTAATTGCGTACCAGTGCCAAGTAAGTTCCCATGAAATCCTGTACTGTTGAAGGGGTGGGGGAAATTCTCACAAACTAAACAAGTCTGGAAATTTCGGCATGATTCACATGCTTGGTAATTCTAAAATCTCATAACCTTTCCCAACCAATAAAGGAATTGGGCATGTTCTCTCAAACCCTTTATAAAGATGGACAGCGTTTATATGCGAGTGTGCTATAAAGCCATTTGAATAGATGGCACATCTCAACCCCATCCCTGTACTATATCTTAAAATATTTTTTTCTACTTACAATATACAATATTTTTTTTGTGGGTGGGTGTGTTTGTGTGTGTGTGAAAAAACATAACTAAAACCAGTTTCCTTTTCAACTACGCCAACAGCTTTTTTCCTGATTGTGTAAGGTAAGCAAGAGACAACCACTCAGTTCCAGTGCAATGCAGTCTTTTTTCTTTTTTGTTTGCCTCTACATTCAATAAATGGGAGAAGCAGCTTACAATTGCTTCACAATTGTGGGAACATGATGGGCCATTTGCGCAATTCTTTGGAAAGCTTGAACTGCAGATGCCCTAATGCACTTGAAGTCAACTGTGGGTTCTCTGCAGCACATTATGACTGACAAATGAGCAAGGACTTGATTGTTAACTTGTGGGGGGAAGGGATACAACCTGAAATGTCTGACAAAATAACTATCTAAATGTATTTTTGATGGCAAAAACACAATTGTGCCTGCACAGTAGTAATGAGCAGATAGTTACACGTAACCGGTAGTGCAAAAACTTGCAAACATTTGCCGATTGATCAAGAGTGTATGAAATGATCAGAAACTGGAAAAGCAAGGCATGCAAATACAAAATTCTTTAAGACAGGTTTTGATGGCATATATTGTGGGATTCAAAATGAGAGTAAATGTCAGCTTTTGACATCCTTACCAACCTAGCATGAAGCTTACAGACTTCAACCTAAAAATATGCTCATTCAAGGGTGGGAGCACATGTGTGGATGTACGAACCAATCCAATGATAAACAACACCGTTCCAACCTTTTCCTTAAAAAATGCAAAGCAGCCGCGTTAAATTTTGTATAGAAGGTAAGTACTATACATATTTAAGGAATAACTGAAGAATTTAGAAAATACTGACCAACATAAATTAAATGACTATCAATGCAGACTTTTGGGGGCAGCAAACATTTCACCTAAATATTACATGTGCTTACAGGGATACTGAAACATAAAAATCAAATTTTGAATGTATTTGATTTTATTATTTTAAATGACTTTCAGAAATGCTTGGCAGGTTAAAATAACGGATTAAAAACAGAATGGAATTCTTAAAATATCGGCACACATAAAAAAAAAAATCAGAAGTTTAAAAGGCATTTTTTTTTAAATAAAAAGAACTTGCCGAATTTAGTAGCAACCAGTTGGCAAATCTATTACGATTAATGATTGATGAGTGCAAATACAAACTGATCCCAACCCTCTAGTCTGCAAGCTTGCCCCCACCACCAAAACAAAGCCAGAATCTGCAGTTCTTCAGAGGACACAAGATGGAAGTAGAAGGTGAAAATGTACATCAGAACGGCAATATTCGAACATGAATTAATGCTGGCAAACATTGAAAATGTGTGCATTGATATAATGTACTAGGCAGTAACTAGTGAATACAAAACAATATCTTAAACTCTCTAGAGATTAAATGGTTATTAGATCAGTCCTTGCTCATTTAGCCTTCTCATCAAACCATACTAAATCACATCTTCAACCAGTCTGCAAGTGAGAATGCAGTGACCTCAAGTGCAACAATCCCTTACCTGTTCTTGTCTAAACAAGAAGCCTCATTGAGTAGACAAAACACTACAGATGTTTACCAACCAATCAGGTTGGCCTTTGCTTTTTCAGTCAGTTTCCGCAGCCTTCCCCTACTGGATGTTCCAAAAGTTAAAGTGGAATCTTCAAACAGTAGCTGCCTTTGCTCCTCCTCCGAATCTTCCTCGTTGTAGCATGTTGTCCGTCTACCTTGATTCCTTGTTTTCATGACAGATTTAGAACCCATGGCCTCCTCAGTCCTTTCATCCTCTTCCACAGGCTCTACAGGCTCAACGGGCTCCATGGGCACCACGGGCTCCACAGACTCTTCATGCTTCCTACTGTTGCTCCTCGTCTGCATCTTGCGTTTAGCAGCAACTGTCAATTTGGATTTAGCTTGTAGACTCTTTCCTTTGGGTTTCCTGCCTCTAGTTGGCTTCTTCTGCAAAAATTCTCTTTGTGTGTTGCTCTCTGTAAAAGAACTACTTTCTGAGGTAGCTTCTTCACCATTCTCATTGGATAAGTCTTTTTTTACTTCTGCTTTCTTCATTTCAATCTCGTGTCCAATACCAAGTAGCTCCTTTTTACTTTTCCTACCTCTTTTCTTACCAGGTCCTTTAAGACTTTTTACCTCCTCCGGTTTTCGACCAGGACCTCTCTTGACCACAGATTCAGAGATACATGCACTGTGTCCATTTATTTGTGGGCTCTTCTGTGCTGAAGATTCAGCTTTGATGACACCTATAGATTAAATGGAAAATCAAATAAGCATGTAAAAAAAGTACATACATACAGGTAATATAAAAAACACAAAGTATACAAGCACAAGCTCTGAATCATTACATTTATTTACATTCTTAATTTTTTTGACTTTTTAAAAAAAAGTTAATGATGCACAAGTTAAAGCTTTGGATCAAAGACACACAATCGTCCATCCTTTCAATATTTAATCATGGCTGGATATTCTCTTAATTTTACTATCTCAGTCAATTTTTCAATTCAAATAAAACGACCAAGCAACTGTGATTCTAATTTGGCAACTCTTATCCTAAACCCTTCTACCTCTGCACCTCTCTCTCCAGCTTTTAGAAATCTACTTAAAAACCCATCTTTTTGGAAAACTCAGTCATTCCTCCTAATCTCTCCCTCCATGGCTTGGCATCCATTCCCCTACCTATCTCCATTGGGAAGCACATTTTGTACATTAATGGCACTATATAAATGCTAGGTGGTATTACAAACTCAGTTAGTCTAATGTCCTTCATGTTGGCTCCGATTTTCTACCTTCATAAATTCCAACTTTACCAAAACTCAGCCATTCATATCCAATCCCACACAGAGGGCTGGATTTTGCGGGGGTTCAGCGAACATGATCAGTGGCAGGTCAGGTAGGAAAGTGGGTCTTTTCCCAGGGGGTCGGGACCTTGCTGCGAACCTACTGCCATGCACCTTTACCAAATGTCAGGTCTGTCAGCGCTGAGCAGACCCCGACATGCAGCGGCAGGGGAGGCAATTATATTTATTAGTGGCTTGTTTACAGCCACTTGTCAATGATTTTTTACCCAGCTTTTTGGATTCAACAGGTCCCCCAATGGATTCCCGCTGTGTCTAGACCTCGTCTGTGAAGCTGAGGGGGGAGGTCAGTGGCCATTGAATCAGCTGATGAGTTGACAGCTTCAAATGTCAAGTCAAAGCTCCCAGCTGATTGAATTATGTTCCCTTAACCATTAGCTTCTCTAAACTGCATGTCTATTACAGATTCAAGATGCTGCAAGCCTTTACACAAGTCTCCATCCAGTCTGACCTCATTACATCTCTCACCATTGACAGATCGCTTCTGTCATCTCTACTTCACTTGCCATCTATTCCATCAGCATCGGTGCCCTTGAAACTCTCTCATTTTGGTCCCCCAACACCAGCATCACCAGTAGCACCAACAACACCAATCTTCTTCGTAATCAACTGATGCTGCACAGGACACAGGGCATCAGTAGCCAACCATATTGCTGCCCGGGAGGCCAAAAATGGCCTCACCACGGCCAGATTTACTTTACTTGATGCTGTACACCCTGGCTGCCACATGATGCGCCAGGTTGGCACCACCCCACACCAGCTACAATGTCCAACCCATTCCTTTCTCACTCACCACCATTGCGGGGTTGGGGGTGGTACCGTTGTGTCTCACCATTCACTGCAACTCACTAAACCACTTCCAAAGGTGCCCACAAATCTGTCCAAGAACACAAAGTGTTGAAAATAAAAGGTTTCAATGTTTGATACTACATTAACAGAAACTTTATCTGAACATTGCACAGAACACCCAAGTGCCTACCCTTGTGTGTTGATAGTTGGTATGATTGGACAAGGATGAGGGTGAGGGGTTGCTAGTGAGATGGGGATGTGATAATATAGAGAGGGATGGGCAGAGGTCCAAGGTAAGTTGGTGTGAGAGTAAGGATGTGCAGGAGTAGGATAGGGAAGGCAGAGTGATGGGGATGTGATGAGAGGCACAGCAGGATGGGTTTGAGTGTGGCTTTGTACTAACATTTTGTGATCCTCAGAGATCATTGAAACATTTACGGCACTGCACCCAGGTCCTCCTGAAAACATGCCCTCCACAGCAATTTGCAACCAGGCTGTGTTGATCTCCTGGGGAGGTCTCTTCCACCATGGGAAGGGAAGGGGATCTCCCTGTATGCGGTGACTCCCACCATATGGAGGAGTCATGGGAGAGCCTGGATGCAGCCCTGCACCTCTGTGCTGGTCAGTTTGCAACACTGGCAGCACAATGGCAAAGTAAATTTTGCCATGGTCCCTTTTAGGAAACCGGCTGATGACGCATCATCAAATGACATCACCAGACCTGTTTCCTCTTATTGGTCGGCAAATGCATTGGGCAGGCTTAACAAGCCCAATCAGGGGAAATTCATTTCAGAGGCTGCCACCGACATCGCCCGCACCAGACCCGCCGAGGTTCATAAAATCGCAGCCCAAGTCTTACTTGTTTAATACTTCTCTACTTATTGACCAACGCTAGGACCCTGTATTCTAATGCATTATATTTCAAATCCTTACCTTCATCTTCAGATCCTTCCATAATCTTCCAGCCTTATACCTACTCCTGTACCATTTTGACCTTCCACTCTAACCTTTTGTATATCCTACCCTCCCTTTGCCCAAACAGTAGCAGCAGAACTTGTAGCCGCCTCTGCCCTACTCTCTGGAAGTCCATCCTACCCCCTCGATGTCTCCAGTTCTAAAAACTTCCATTATCATATCTATTCCATGTATGAAGTGATGTATTTTGTTTTACATTGAAGGTACTGTATAAATGCAAGCTGCTGTTATTGCAAAGGTACCCCGGCACAGAAAGTTTTCAAAACCACTGGTGAACAAGATATAATTATTATGTGATCTGAGGGAATGATGTTTTCTGGTTAATATGGGTTCGCAAAATTACAAACATAGCAGAAAGATTTTCTCTGATTGCAATGCATTAGAAACATTGTAAACATAGCAGGAACATATCCTGATTGCTATGTGTTAGCAATATTGTAAACAAAATGGGAAATTTCTACTGGTTGCTACCTAGTGCTAACATTGTAAACATACGGGGGCTGAATTCGTGGCATCGACGGGCACGTGCGAAGTGCACACGCGCCCATAGAGGCCCCGCAGGTTCCGGGTTTAGGAATACACTGCGTATGCGCCTAAACCCAGAACTTGCGATCTGTCGAGAATCGTCGACAGGTTAGGGCCTCCACGGTTGGAGAGTTGGGCTATTTGCCCAACTTCTGCCCCTTGAAATTCTTACGACTGATACAAGCAGGCGTAAGGACTGCTTTTATCAGCGCAAGACATTTAAAGGACAGAAAAATAAATTTTTGTCAATAATTTAAACATTTAAAAGCTGTTAAATGAGGCAAGTTTATTTTTAGACACTTTAAAATATGTACATTTATTTTTCAAAAAAATTTAATTTGGTTTTAAATAATTAATTAAATTCCATTTTGATTAATTTTAAATGTGATGTTTTAAAAATATTTATATATTTTTAAAGTGTGCTTGGGAGTATTCCCATTCATACGTATATATGGAATCACCACGAATGGGAATACCCCTACTTTGATTGGTTGGGCCAGCCCATGTGATCCCAGGCCTAAGTCCCTGGGAAATGTGGGCCTCTATGCAAGCCTTTGTGCAGAGGCCCAGGACCATAAGTCTCAGAACCAGGTAGATTCGAAGAAATTTTTCAGCTCGGCAAGCCTCAGACTGCAATTTCTGGGCCAATGGGAAAATTTCCTCTGATCACTATTTTTAGTAAAATCATAAACATGTTTTAATAGAACATTTTTATACCAAAAAGTATTGGGAGAACCAAAAGGCCAAGAAGAGTGAGGAACTTAAAGTAATTAATATCAGTAGAGAAAAAGTGCTTGAGAAACAAATGGGACTAAAAGCGGACAAATTCCCACGACCTGAAGCCTACATCCCAGAGTTCTAAAAGAGGTGGCTATAGAGATCGTGGATGCATTGGTTGTAATCTTCCAAAATGCCCTAGATTCTAGAATGGTCCCAGTGGACTGTCGGTAGCAAATGTAACCCCGCTATTCAAGAAAGGAGGAAGAGAAAAAACAGGAAATACAGGCCAGTTAGCCTGACATCTGTCGTCGGGAAAATGCTGGAATCCATTATAAAGGAAATGGTAATGGGGCACTTAGAAAATCATAATATGATTAGGCAGTGTCAACATGGTTTTATGAAAGGGAAATCGAGTTTAACAAATTTATTAGAGTTTTCTTGATGATGTAACTAGCAGGGTCGATAAAGAGGAACCAGTGGATGTAGTATATTTGGATTTCCAAAAGGCATTCGATAATGTGCCACATAAAAGATTGCTGTGCAATATAAGGGTTCATGGGGTTGTGAATAATATATTTGCATGGATAGAGGATCGGTTAACAGCCAGAAAATGGAGAGTCGGAATAAACGGGTCATTTTCAGATTGGCAGGCTGTAACTGGTGGGGTTTCGCAAGGATCAGTGACAGGGCCAGGGCCTCAGCTATTTACAATCTATATTAATGACCTAGATGAAGGGACTGAGTGCAATGTATCCAAGTTTGCTGATGATACAAAGCTAGGTGGGAAAGCAAGTTGTGAGAAGGACAGAAAGAGCGGGCAAAAGGATATAGACAGGTTAAGTGAGTGGGCAATAAGGTGGCAGAGATGGAGCATAATGTGGGAAAATGTGAGGTTATTCACTTTGATAGGAAGAGAAAAACAGAATATTTTTAAAATGGTGACATACTATTAAATGTTAGTGTTCAAGAACAGATCAGCCAAATGGACAACTCCTGCTCCTATTTCTTATAGTCTTATGTTCAGAGAGATTTAAGTGTCCTCGTACAAGAAATACAGAAAGTTAGCATGCAGGGATAACAAGCAATTAGGAAGGCAAATAGCATGTTGGACTTTATTGCAAGGGGGATGGAATACAAGAGTAAGGAAGTCTTGCGACAATTGTACAGGGCCTTGATGAGACCACACCTGGAGTACAGTTTTGGTATCCTATCTGAGAAAGGGCATACATGCCTTTGAGGCGATGCAATGAAGGTTCACTAAATTGATCCGGATGAGAGGTTTGTCCTACGAGGAGAGATTGAGCAGATTGGGCCTATAATCTCTAGAGTTTAGAAGAATGAGAGATGATCTCTTTTAAAATACAAGATTCTGAGGAGGATTCAGAGGGTAAATGCAGGGAGGTTGTTTTCCCTCACTCGAGTGTCTAGAACCCGGGGGCATAGTCTCAGGTTAAGGGGTCGGCCTTTTAAGACTGAGATGAGGAGGAATTTCTTCACTTAGAGGGGTGTGAAACTTTGGAATTCTCTACCCCAAAGGGCCGTGAAAACGAATGTGTTGAGTTTATTCAAGGCTGAGATAGATAGATTTTTGGACTCTAGGGGGAATCAAGGGATATGGGAATCAGGTGGTAAAGTGGAGTTGAGGTCAAAAATCAGCCATGATCTTATTGAATGGAGGAGCAGGCTCGAAGGGTCGAATGGCCTACTCCTGCTCCTAATTCTTATGTTCTTTATGATTTTGTTGGAAATAAGAAATCTTCCGAACTATCTTTATGATGTTATTAACACATATTGACCAGACGAGTTCTTTCTTTGCAGATTCTTATATTACGTTTAACAGAAGACTCCCTTTACTATAATACGAATAATAAGAACAGAACATAAGAACATAAGAAATAGGAGCAGGAGTAGGCCATACGGCCCCTCGTGCCTGCACCACCATTCAATAAGATCATGGCTGACCTGATCATGGACTCAGCTCCACTTCCCTGCCCGCTCCCCATAACCCCCTATCGTTTAAGAAACTGTCTATTTCTATCTTAAATTTATTCAATGTCCCAGCTTCCACAGCTCTCTGAGGCAGTGAATTCCACAGATTTATAACCATCAGAAGAAATTTCTCCTCATCTCAGGTTTAAATGGGTGGCCCCTTATTCTAAGATCATGCCCTCTAATTCTAGTCTCCCCCATCAGTGGAAACATCCTCTCTGCATCCACCTTGTCAAACCCCCTCATAATCTTATACGTTTTGCTAAGATCACTTCTCATTCTTCTGAATTCCCATGAGTAGAGGCCCAACCTATTCAACCTTTGCTCATAAGTCAACCCGCTCATCTCCGGAATCAACCTAGTCAACCTTCTCTAAATTGCCTCCAAAGCAAGTATATCCTTTCGTAAATATGGAAACCAAAAGGTGTGGCCTCACCAATACCCTGCATAGCTGTTGCAAGATTTCCCTGCTTTTATACTTCATCCCCTTTACAATAAAGACAAAAATTCCATTGACCTTCCTGATCACTTGCTGTACCTGTATACTATCCTTTTGTGTTTCATGCACAAGTACACCCAGGTCCCACTGTACTGCAGCACTTTGCAATCTTTCTCCATTTAAATAATAACTTGCTCTTTGATTTTTTTTCTGCCAAAGTGCATGACCTCACACTTTACAACATTATACTCCATCTGCCAAATTTTTGCACACTCACTTAGTCTGTCTATGTCCTTTTGCAGATTTTTTGTGTCCTCCTCACACATTGCTTTTCCTCACATCTTTGTATCGTTAGAAAATTTGGCTGCATTACACTCAGTCCCTTATTCCAAGTCATTAATATAGATTGTAAATAGTTGGGGTCCCAGCACTGATCCCTGCGGCACCCCACTAGTTACTGATTGCCAACCAGAGATTGAACAATTTATCCCGACTCTCTGTTTTCTGTTAGTTAGCCAATCCTCTATCCATGCTAATATATTATCCCCAACCCCGTGAACTTTTATCTTGTGCAGTAACCTTTTATGTGGCACCTTGTCAAATGCCTTCTGGAAATCCAAATAGACCACATCCACTGGTTCCCCTTTATCCACCCTGTTCGTTACATCCTCAAAAATTTCCAGCAAATTTGTCAAACATGACTTCCTTTCATAAATCCATGCTGACTCTGCCTGACCGAATTTTGCTTTTCCAAATGTCCTGCTATTGATTCTTTAATAATGGACTCCAACATTTTCCCAACCAAAGATGTTAGGCTAACTGGTCTATAGTTTCCTGCTTTTTGTCTGCCTCCTTTTTAAAATAGGGGCGTCACATTTGCAGTTTTCCAATCCGCTGGGACCTCCGCAGAATCCAGGGAATTTTGGTAAATTACAACCAATGCATCCACAATCCCTGCCGCTACTTCTCTTAAAACTCTAGGATGCAAGCAATCAGGTTCAGGGGATTTATCTGCCTTTAGTCCCATTATCTTACTGAGTACCACCTCCTTAATGATTGTGATTGTGTTAAGTTTCTCCCGCCCCCTTAGCCCCTTGACTACCCGCTGTTAGAATATTGTTAGTGTCCTCTACTGTAAAGACTGATACAAAATATTTGTTCGGAGTTTCTGCCATCTCCATGTTCCCCATTACTAATTCCCTGTACTCGTCCTCCAAGGGACCAACATTTACTTTAGCCACTCTTTTTCTTTTTATATATCTATAGAAACTCTTGCAATCTGTTTTTATATTTTGTGCTGGTTTACTTTTTAGTCATTCTTTGCTGGCGTTTAAAAGCTTCCCAATCTTCTGTTCTCCCATTAGTTTTGGCTACTCTGTATGCCCTTATTTTTGATTGAATACCATCCTTTATTTCTTTAGTTAGCCATAGATGGCTATCTTTTCTCTTACACCCTTTCCTTCTTACTGGAATATATTTTTCTTGAGAGTTGTGAAATATCTCCTTAAATGTACACCACTGTTCATCAACCGTCCTACACTTGAATCTATTTTCCCAGTCCACTTTACCCAACTCCGCCCTCATACCTTCATAGTCTCCTTTATTTAAGCTTAGTACGCTGGTTAGAGATCCAACTTTCTCACCCTCCATCTGAATTTGAAATTCAATCATGCTATGATCACTCATTCCAAGGGGATTGTTTATTAATCATGTCTCATTACACAGGACCAGATCTAAGATAGCTGCCCCCAGGTTGGTTCCGTTACATACTGCTCAAGGAATCTGTCCCTTATGCACTCTATGAACTCCTCCTCAAGGCTACCCTGACCAATTTGATACGTCCAAATCAATATGGAGGTTAAAATCACCCATGATTATTGCTGTTCCCTTTTTACAAGCCCCCACTATTTCATGGTCCGATCAACAGAGTTGCTACTGCTGGGGTCCTATAGACGATGCCCATCAGTGACTTTTTCCCCTTATTATTCCTTATCTCCACCCAAACTGTTTCAACATCCTGATAATGAACTGGTTAGCTAGGTCAGTGACATGTTCTGGCTGAAACATGTGAACAGGTTACTACACATCCACAGTTTACTCCCCACTAAGTTGTAACCACCAAAACAACCAGTTAGATATTTGACTACAGAAGCAAGCTTTCAGATACTTGCCTTTAGGTTGTTTGTACGGTGTTGATTTATTTCTACGTGTTAACCTCTTTTTCTCAGGCTCTTCATCTGTCAATGAAGTCTGAATATTGGGTTTC
The DNA here is from genome assembly GCF_044704955.1 of Pristiophorus japonicus. Taxonomy (NCBI): domain Eukaryota; kingdom Metazoa; phylum Chordata; class Chondrichthyes; family Pristiophoridae; genus Pristiophorus; species Pristiophorus japonicus. The sequence goes on along the minus strand of NC_091983.1, from coordinate 176,273,862 downwards.
GATTCAGATAGTTTAGGATTACAGAGATTGTTTTGGGCTTTCAATGGCTTAGCGTTACTGTCTGCTAAAATAGATATTGAAAAGAAAAAAAGTCTTAAATACATTGTCTTTCCTTTTACCATTAGAATAATTGCATTTGATATTTCCAATGAAGTGTTATTTTTTGCAGATGCTGTAAAGCACTAGACTGTCATAGCAAGGTTCACATAGTTATAAGTTATTAAACATTCAGTTGTAAATAACAGATACTGATTCTGGATCCGATAACTCAAGTGACAGAGTACTTGGCTCCTGAGAACGATGTTCAAATTTCTCTTTGCATAATGAGGGATTAAAAAACCAGACCACTACATGGATCTTGGTGGTGGAAGAAGTGGATGATTCTCATCTCACAATCCCTTGTGAACCAATCACAGAGTAGCTGACACAGTCCTGTCCTCCAGCTCAGTTGCATTGGGGGCATGAGGGTTGGGAGAATTGAGCAGCATTCAGTGAAAGAGGGAAGTGGAAGTTCAAACTGATGAGGATGGAGGATCTGAGCGTGATCTAGTGAACGGGAGTTCAAATCCCACCATGGCAGTTTGAGAATTTGAACAGTTTAAAAAATCTGGAAATAATAAGCTGTTATCAGTAAGTGTGACCATGAAGCTGTCGTATTGTCAAAAAAGCCCAACTGGTTTATTAGTGTCCTTTCGGGTAGGAAACTTGCCATCTTTATTTAGTCTGGCCTACACTGAATCCAATCTCATACAAACATGGTTATCACCTAACTGCCCTCTGAAGTGCCCTAGTAAGCCTTTCAGTTGTATCAAACCACTACACTACAGTGATTCAAGGAGAAGGCAACTAGAGATGTGCAATAAGGGTCAATAGGGGTCAGAGGGTCTAGTAAGAAGGAGGAACTGAGGGAAATCCTTATTAGTCAGGAAATTGTGTTGGGGAAATTGATGGGATTGAAGGCCGATAAATCCCCAGGGCCTGATGGTCTGCATCCCAGAGTACTTAAGGAGGTGGCCTTGGAAATAGCGGATGCATTGACAGTCATTTTCCAACATTCTATAGACTCTGTACCAATTCCTACGGATGCATTGACAGTCATTTTCCAACATTCTATAGACTCTGTACCAATTCCTATGGAGTGGAGGGTAGCCAATGTAACCCCACTTTTTAAAAAAGGAGGAAGAAAGAAAACAGGGAATGAAAGACCGGTCAGCCTGGCATCGGGAGTGGGTAAAATGATGGAATCAATTATTAAGGATGTCATAGCAGCGCATTTGGAAAGAGGTAACATGATAGGTCCAAGTCAGCATGGATTTGTGAAAGGGAAATCATGCTTGACAAATCTTCTGGAATTTTTTTGAGGATGTTTCCAGTAGAGTGGACAAGGGAGAACCAGTTGATGTGGTGTATTTGGACTTTCAGAAGACTTTCGACAATGTCCCAAACAAAAGAGATTAATGTGCAAAGTTGAAGCACATGGGATTGTGGGTAGTGTGCTAACATGGATTGAGAACTGGTTGTCAGACAGGAAGCAAAGAGGAGTAAATGGGTACTTTTCAGAATGGCAGGCAGTGACTAGTGGGGTACCGCAAGGTTCTGTGCTGGGGCCCCAGCTGTTTACATTGTACATTAATGATTTAGACGAGGGGATTAAATGTAGTAACTCCAAATTTGCGGATGACACTAAGTTGGGTGGCTGTGTGAGCTGCGAGGAGGATGCTATGAGGCTGCAGAGTGACTTGGATAGGTTAGGTGAGTGGGCAAATGCATGGCAGATGAAGTATAATGTGGATAAATGTGGTGTTATCCACTTCGGTGGTAAAAGCAGAGAGAGAGATTATTATCTGAATAGTGACAGATTAGGAAAACGGGAGGTGCAACGAGAACTGGGTGTCATGATACATGTCATTGAAGGTTGGCATGCCGTTACAGCAGGCGGTTAAGAAAGCAAATGGCATGTTGGCCTTCAAAGCGAGGGAATTCGAGTATAGGGGCAGGGCGGTGTTACTACAGTTATACAGGGCCTTGGTGAGGCCACACCTGGAGTATTGTGTACAGTTTTGGTCTCCTAACTTGAGAAAGGACATTCTTGCTATTGAGGGAGTGCAGCGAAGGTTCACCAGACTGATTCCCAGAATGGCGGGACTGACATATCAAGAAAGACTGGATCAACTGGGCTTGTATTCACTGGAGTTCAGAAGAATGAGAGGAGATCTCATAGAAACGATTAAAATTCTGACTGGTTTAGACAGGTTAGATGCAGGAAGAATGTTCCCAAAGTTGGGGAAGTCCTGAACCAGGGGTCACAGTCTAAGGATAAGGGGTAAGCCATTTAGGACCGAGATGAGGAGAAACTTCTTCACCCAGAGAGTGGTGAACCTGTGGAATTCTCTACCACAGAAAGTAGTTGAGGCCAATTCACTAAATATATTCAAAAAGGAGTTAGATGTAGTCCTTACTACTAGGGGGATCAAGGTGTATGGCGAGAAAGCAGGAATGGGGTACTGAAGTTGCATGTTCAGCCATGAACTCATTGAATGGCGGTGCAGGCTCGAAGGGCCGAATGCCTACTCCTGCACCTATTTTCTATGTTTCTATGTAATAATGCCAGCTTTTCCAGCGATGCATACGCCCGAAGAATTATTAAAAGCTTGTTCAAAGAAGTGAGTTTGAAGGAGCATCATAAGGAACTTGGAGGGTTTAGGGAGGGAATTCCACAGAGTTGAGCCATTGTAGATTAAAGTACGGTCGCCTATCCAGGTGATGGGGTGGGGAGGGTATGTGTGTGAAGACAAGAGGGTCAAACAAGTTGCCATGGTTGCAAACAGTCGAGTACAGACTAAAAGAGTGGCTGGGCAGGGGATGAAACTGGTGGCGTGCGTGCTGAGTTTGTGGTGAGTACTGAAGATGTCTTCTATCTCCCCAATGTTTAGCTGGTGCAACTAGTTTAGCAATCACATTAATTAAAAACAGTGGAAACATAATGAAAATCTGCAAAAAAAATAAATGTTTGTCAATTTTCAAGGAGATTTTACAAACTTGAGTTCCCAAGGCACAGCTACATGGTCCAGGAAAGGATATTGGGAATCTGGGTCAGAGTGAGCAGGCCCTGCAGGATTTTCTTCCACTAATCTCAAACTCATAAAAGCTACCCTTTAGTATTCAGAAAGTAAAATACATTACACCTGCTTAAAATGGGGTACAGCAATGTATACTTGCATTTTATTTAAATGTAGTTTTCTTATTCCTTGTCAAGTTGCACATGATTCTATTTGTCATTATACTATGGATTGAGTCCGGTTGTTACTGGTAGCAATACACAGCGGCAGCCTCCTTGGCCACCTGTTTGTAAAACAGCAGCAACACTATTGCATTTTATTTGGCAAGTTGTTTGCGGCACAGTAACATTAGGAATTCTATTGCCAATCCAAAACAAGGCATTCAGCAACAAAATTCTTCCTTACTTGCAATTCCTGTTGATGCGGCAACAGAAGACTTTGAAACTGCTGCCACTGCCCCTAATAACGATGGTGTTTCAGTCCCAGAGGTGATCCCCTGACGTAGCCTTGTGCTTCTGGTACGGACCACAGAAGCAGATTCACCTGCCTTGCCGCTGGCCTGAATAACAGAGGGTTTCATACTTGTTGATCTCACAGGCATAGATAAAGGTGAAGAAATGGGTTGCTCTGTCTTTGCCTGGGCTTTTAAAAACTTTTGTTTCCTTTCAGGGCTGTAATTAAAACACGGACTGTCATTATATATCAACAACTGAAAACTTCACATTAACAGCAGGTTATTTTCAAATTACACAGTCAACTCTTGACTGAAAGATTTTTTTTGTTCACATTATTCAAGGGAAGAGGTAAGAAATGCCATTGTTTACCCTCTTATCTCTTATTACATTCATTCAGCGAAATAAAAGTCAGTCAGAAACTAATTTAAATTCACATCACCACTTGTTTGAAAACATTGAATCAAATAACGATTAAATAGTAAGTCACAAAAATTGTTTATTCCTACGTTGTCCCTTCATCTCTTTTAAAAAAAAACCTGCTCCTTGTTTGTCAATTTTTGTTAATTCAATGTCAGAACATCTGTGCTGTATTTCAACTCCACCAACAATACCAACCCACCTATCCAATTCATCGATTTATAGGCCATTACAGCACAGGATGCCACCATTCAGCCCATCGTGACTGTACTGGCTCTTTGAAAGAGCTATCCAATTAGTCCCACACCCCTGTTCTTATCCCATTGTCCTGCAATTTTATCCCTTTTCAGGAATGTATCCAATTCCCTTTAAAAGTCATTATTGAATCTGTTTCTCCCCCCACTTTCAGGTAGTATATTCCAGATCATCATAACTCGCAAAAAAAAAAAATCCACTTCTCTTTCCTGGTTCTTTTGCCAATGATCTTAAATCGGCCTACGCTGGTTATCGACCCTCAGCAAACTCAGTTTATTTAACATCACGTTCAAGAGAAACTTTTCTACATTCCTGCTGAATTGCTATTAAAAATAAACTCAAACCTCAGGAAGATAATTTTTTTTCCCAATATCTCTATATTCTGGGTCTCAATATTTTTTACATTTGATTTCCTCCTCTTGCTAATTGTGTAAGACATGTATGATTATGCAGCCATGAGGACAGGCATGCAACCAGCAACCAGGCTTCTGCCAGTACTACTCAATTCAACTAGAGTGAAAGGACACTATACTTGCTCGGGGCGACTTACCATTCCAATTTTCCCACCCTCTGCAAATCACTTTACTTCTGCTCTGCACCTTCTACTAAAATCACAGCGGAGATCAAAAAATTGTGAGATGATTCAAATCAGTGTTAAAACATAGAAACATAGAAAATAGGTGCAGGAGCAGGCCATTCAGCCCTTCTAGCCTGCACCGCCATTCAATGAGTTCATGGCTGAACATGAAACTTCAGTATCCCCTTCCTGTTTTCTCGCCATACCCCTTGATCCCCCGAGTAGTAAGGACTTCATCTAACTCCCTTTTGAATATATTTAGTGAATTGGCCTCAACTACTTTCTGTGGTAGAGAATTCCACAGGTTCACCACTCTCTGTGTTCTGGCACACCAACCTCCTGATCTGATTCACTTCACTGTGCAACACGTGATAACACTGACTTTGCCTCAATTAATTTGTGAAAGTTTGACTACTTAGCATCACCAAATTTCCCAACATTGAAAGAGGCCATTCTCCCCATTGCTTGTGAAGCAGATTTTTAAAAGAGCTATCCACTTGGCACCTTTTCCTGCCGTTCAAATATTTATCCATTTCCCTATTAAAAGATATTAGAGTCGGATTTTCGCCCTGGAATGGCAGCAATGAGGTCTTCTGAGCGGGCGGTCAGCCTCCAGCGCCCCGCGGGGGTTTTCAGGGCCGGTTTTGTGGTGGCACGGAGCAGCACCGCCCGCAAGAGCTGTGTTGGTGTGCAACGCCCTTAGTTGCGAAACTGGGGTGATTTTTGACTCCTGCTCGACCCGTATGCCCCACAGCGACCACCTGAGAAATCGGTCGGTGAACCTATACCGACTGCAGAGAGGTAAATAAGCAGTCCTAATGTAGGTGTGATTGTTCTTACTTTTAATTTTTTTTGCGTTTTATATTGTGGTGGCTATGTATTGGGAATGTTCTTGCGGTGGGGTTTTTTCAGTTTTTTTTTGTCCCGAGCTGGATCTTGCAGCGTTCCCGGCCCGGCTCTTTGGGGCAGAGAATTCCATAGATTTACAACCCTCTGAGAGAAGAAATTCCTCCTCATCTCAGTTTTAAATGGGTGGCCCCTTATTCTGAGACGATGTCCCCTAGTTTTAGTTTCCCCTATGAGTGGAAATATCCTCTCTGTATCCACCTTGTCGAGCCCCCTCATTATAAGAATATAAGAATTAGGGACAGGAGTAGGCCAATTAGCCCCTCAAGCCTGCTCCGCCATTCAACAAGATCATGGCTGATCTGGCCGTGGACTCAGCTCCACTTACCCGCCCGCTCCCCATAACCCTTAATTTCCTATTGGTTAAAAATCTATCTATCTGTGATTTGAATACATTCAATGAGCTAGCCTCAACTGCTTCCTTGGGCAGAGAATTGCAGTTTCACAACCCTCTGGGAGAAGAAATTCCTTCTCAACTCGGTTTTAAATTGGCTCCCCCATATTTTGAGGCTGTGCCCCCTAGTTCTAGTCTCCCCGACCAGTGGAAACAACCTCTCTGCCTCTATCTTGTCTATCCCTTTCATCATTTTAAATGTTTCTAAAAGATCACCCCTCATCCTTCTGAATTCCAACGAGTAAAGATCCAGTCTACTCAATCTATCATCATAAGGTAACCCCCTCATCTCCGGAATCAGCCTAGTGAATCGTCTCTGTACCCGCTCCAAAGCTAGTATATCCTTCCTTTAGTAAGGTGACCAAAACTGCACGCAGTACTCCAGGTGCGGCCTCACCAATACCCTATACAGTTGCAGCAGGACCTCCCTGCTTTTGTATTCCATCCCTGTTGCAATGAAGGCCAACATTCTATTCACCTTCCTGATTACCTGCTGCACCTGCAAACTAACTTTTTGGGATTCATGCACAAGGACTTCCAGGTCCCTCTGCACCGCAGCATGTTGTAATTTCTCCCCATTCAAATAATATTCCCTTTTACCGTTTTTTTCCCCAAGGTGAATGACCTCACATTTTCTGACATTGTATTCCATCTGCCAAACCTTAGCCCATTCGCTTAACCTATCTAAATCTCTTTGCAGCCTCTCTGTGTCCTCTACACAACCCGCTTTCCCACTAATCTTTGTGTCATCTGCAAATTTTGTTACACTACACTCTGTCTCCTCTTCCAAGTCATCTATGTATATTGTAAACAGTTGTGGTCTCAGCACCGATCCCTGTGGCACACCACTAACCACCGATTTTCAACCCGAAAAGGACCCATTTATCCCGACTCTCTGCTTTCTGATAGCCAGCCAATTCTCTATCCATGCTAATACATTTCCTCTGACTCTGCGTATCTTTATCTTCTGCAATAATCTTTTGTGTGGCACCTTATCGAATGCCTTTTGGAAATCTAAATACACCACATCCATCAGTATACCTCTATCCATCATCTCATTATATCCTCAAAGAATTCCAGTAAATTAGTTAAACATGACTTCCCCTTCATGAATCCATGTTGCGTCTGCTTGATTGCACTATTCCGATCTAGGTGTCCCGCTATTTCTTCCTTAATGATAGCTTCAAGCATTTTCCTCACTATAGATGTTAAACTAACCGGCCTATAGTTACCTGCCTTTTGTCTGCCCCCTTTTTTTAAACAGAGGCGTTACATTAGCTTCTTTCCAATCCGCTGGTACCTCCCCAGAGTCCAGAGAATTTTGGTAGATTATAACGAATGCATCTGCTATAACTTCCGCCATCTCTTTTAATACCCTGGGATGCATTTCATCAGGACCAGGGGACTTGTCTACCTTAAAATCCCCCATGATTACTGCCGTTCCTTTTTCACATGCCTCTATTATTCCCTTGATTATTGTCCGCCCCACTGTGAAGTTATTATTTGGGGGCCTATAAACTATGCCCACCAGTGACTTTTTCCCCTTACTATCTCTAATCTCCACCCACAATGATTCAACATTTTGTTCATTAGAGCCAATATCATCTCTCACAACTGCCCTGATATCATCCTTTATTAACAGATTTACCCCACCTCCTTTCCCTTCTTGTCTATCTTTCCGAATTGTCAGATACCCCTGTATATTTAATTCCCAGTCTTGGCCACCCTGCAACCACGTTTCTGTAATGGCCACCAAATCATACCCATTTTTAATGATTTGTGCCGTCAACTCATTTATTTTATTTTGAATGCTGCGTGCGTTTAGGTAGAGTGTTTTAATACTAGTTTTTAAAACATGATTTTTAGTTTTGACCCCTCCTGCAGCCCCTTTATATTCATACATATTGTCCCTTCCTATCACCTTGTGGTTTACACTTACCCCAGTGCTACTCTGCTCTGTTGCCTCCTGCCTTTTCCATTCTTTCTTGGGGTCCTGTTCATCTGAGCTCTCACCCATTCTAACTAGCTCAGAGCCCTCTCCTGGGTTCCGAATACTCCTTGCATTGTGGTACCGAGCTTTCATGCTTGCCTTTTTATTACACTTTGACCCTTTAGAATTTTGCTGTACAGTGGCCCTTTTTGTTTTTTACCTTGGGTTTCTCTGCCCTCCACTTTTACTCATCTCCTTTCTGTCTTTTGCTTCTGTCTCCATTTTGTTTCCCTCTGTCTCCCTGCATTGGTTCCCATCCCCCTGCCATATTAGTTTAACTCCTCCCCAACAGCACTAGCAAACACTACCCCGAGGACATTGGTTCCGCTCCTGCCCAGGTGCAGACCGTCCGGTTTGTACTGGTCCCACCTCCCCCAGAACCCGTTCCAATGCCCCAGGAATTTGAATCCCTCCCTGCTGCACCACTGCTCAAGCCACGTATTCATCTGAGCTATCCTGCGATTCCTACTCTGACTAGCACGTGGCACTGGTAGCAATCCCGAGATTACTACTTTTGAGGACCTACTTTTTAATTTAGCTCCGAGCTCCTTAAATTCGTCTCGTAGGACCTCATCCCTTTTTTTAACCTATATCGTTAGTACCAATGTGCACCACGACAACTGGCTGTTCATCCTCCTTTTTCAGAATGTCCTGCACCCGCTCCGAGACATCCTTGACCCTTGCACCAGGGAGGCAACATACCATCCTGGAGTCTCGGTTGCGGCTGCAGAAACGCCTATCTATTCCCCTTAAAATTGAATCCCCTATCACTATCGCTCTCCCACTCTTTTTCCTGCCCTCCTGTGCAGCAGAGCCAGCCACGGTGCCATGAACTTGGCTGCTGCTGCCCTCCCCTGATGAGTCATCCCCCTCAACAGTACTCAAAGCGGTGTATCTATTTTGCAGGGGGATGACCGCAAGGGACCCCTGCACTACCTTTCTTGCACTGCTCTTCCTGCTGGTCTTCCATTCCCTATCTGGCTGTGGACCCTTCACCTGCGGTAAGACCAACTCACTACACGTGCTACTCACGTCATTCTCAGCATCGTGAATGCTCCAGAGTGAATCCACCCTCAGCTCCAATTCCGCAACACTGACCGTCAGGAGCTGGAGGCGGATACACTTCCCGCACACGTCGTCGTCAGGGACACCGGAAGTGTCCCTGAGTTCCCACATGGTACAGGAGGAGCATATCACGTGACCGAGCTCTCCTGCCATGACTTAACCCTTAGATACACTTAAATTAGCAACAATGCTAAAGTTTACTCACTGTTGTAGAAGAGAAAAAAGAAAAACTACTCACCAATCACCAGCCAATCACCTACCCCCTTGGCTGTGACGTCACTTTTCTGTTTCTTTCTATTTCTTTTTTGCTTCTCCCTGTAGCTGCACAAGCCAGGCCTCTCCATGTACCTCCCGACTGCCGGCGCGTTGGGCCTTTTATAGGCCTGTCGCCGACCCCGGACTCACGCCTCCTCCACGCACCTCCCGACTGCATTCGCGTTGGGCCTTTTATAGGCCTGTCGCCGACCCCGGACTCACACCTCCTCCACGCACCTCCCGACTGCCGTCGCGTTGGGCCTTTTATAGGCCTGTCGCCGACCCCGGACTCACGCCTCCTCCACGCACCAGGTTTCGATAAGATCACCTCTCATTCTTCTGAATTCCAATCAATATAGGCCCAACCTACTCAACCTATCTTCATAAGTCAACCCCTTCATCTTCGGAATCAATCTAGTAAACCTTCTCTGCAAGTAAATCTTTCCTTAAGAGACCAAAACTGTACACAGTACTCTAGGTGTGGCCTTACCAATACCTTGTACAGTTGTAGCAGGACTTCTCTGCTTTTATACTCTATCCCCCTTGCAATAAAGGCCAACATTCCATTTGCCTTCCTGATTACTTGCTGTACCTGCATACTAACTTTTTGCGTTTCATGCACAAGGACCCCAGGTGTCTGTACTGCAGCACTTTGCAATTTTTCTCCATTTAAATTATAATTTGCTTTTCTATTTTTTCTGCCAAAGTGGATGACCTCACATTTTCCCACATTATACTCCATCTGCCAAACGTTTGCCCACTTACTTAGCCTGTCTATATCCCTTTGCAGATGTTTTTGTGTCCTCCTCACAATTTGCTTTCCCACCCATCTTTGTATCATCAGCAAACTTGGCTACATTGCACTCATTCCCTTCATCCAAGTCATTAATATAGATTGTAACTAGTTGATCCCCAGCACTGATCCCTGTGGTACCCCACTAGTCACTGTTTGCCAACTGGAAAATGACCCATTTATCCCGACTTTCTGTTTTCTGTTAGTTAGCCAATCCTCTACCCATGTTCTCCCAACAATTCTGCATCAACAATTCTCATAACATCTCCCTTTGTTCTTTTGGTGATGATCTAAATGATCCCCTTTAGGTACTGACTCAATCGCCAGTGGAAATATGTTTTCCCTATTTATCTTATTGAAAGCCTGATAATTTTGAGCACCGTTATCAGATCTCTTCTTAACTTCTCTGTTCTAGCAAAAAGAGCACCAGTTTTCTAGCCTAACTAAAGCACCTTATCCCGGACATTACTTTAATGAATCTATGACCTTTCCATGACTTTCCTAAATTAGGGTGCCCAAAACTGAACACAATGTTCTAACTACAGCCAAACCAATTATTTGTCGAGCTTTAGTATTATTCCTTTGCCATTGTACTCACTAACAACTTAAGATTTGTGTATGATAAACCACAAGTCTATCTGTTCTATTCTTTTACCAGTTTATATATATTTACTCTCCTTATTCTTCATTCCAAAATGTATCACCTCAAATTTCTTTGCATTAAATTTCATCCCAATTTATATGCTGAATCGACTAGCTTTGCTATGTCCTCCTGAACTTATTTACATTTCTCCTCACAGTTAACCATGCTCAATATTTTTCTGTTGTCTACAAATTTTGATATGCCTCCTATACCCATTCAGATCATATATATATCGAGATCAGCATTGGTGCAAACCATTTAACTGTGGGAAGGCATCATTGTTGACATCTCACCAGTCCAAAAAGCATTTATTAAACACTACTTTTGTTTTCTATCCTTTAACCAACTTCCTATCTATGCTGCCACAGCCTCCTTTAATACTTTGCACCTTACTTTTATCAGCAAATCCGCTGTATGAAATGCCTTTGAAAATCCATATACAAAACACCTCCGGCATTTCCTTCATCAGTAAGTTTTGTTATTTCCTCAAAAAATTGTCATATTTTAATACAATACACTGGGTCAGAATTTGCGATCAGTATGACGGCGTACTCTCGGAATATGCCATCATACCACCTTTGAAATGGACAGCAAGTTGCATGCGCTAAATCCCAAACTTGCAATCTGTCAAGTTCCGACATTGAAATCCTAATTGCTGGTGCAGAATTGGGCTAACTGCTCATTATCTGCCCAGCAATTATTCATGAAAATATTATGGCTGGTGCAAGCAGCTTGTTTGCACAGCGGAAGGGTACACCTGTCGATAAAAAAATCTTCGGCTGGTACTTTTTTGTTTAAATATACATGAAAAGGAATGCAAATCCAGATTGGATAGAGGGAGGGCCAGTTCGGGGAATTGAGAGTTTTGTGAATCAAAACAAAAACATTTCCCGTACCCCCCTCACTGCATCTTCAGATCACTTTTCGTGGTACAAAACGCATAAAAAATGCATAAGAACATTAGCTGCTATATTCTCCCAAGAAAATACCACAGTATCTAGTGAGGGAGAATGAGATCTGTGTTTCCTGATTGGAGCACCGCCCCACGTGATCCCGGGTATGCTTACTCACACAGTGCGTCCCTGGAATCCATGGGCCACAACTCTAGTATCTGACAGCAACTTTTTGTTTGGGTCCTCGCAACAGGAAAGTGCGCACTCCGTTCGGACATCGATGTACTCCACAGCTATGCAGCCGACTGCAATTTTTTAAATTTCATTTTATTTTATTTTAAAAAGGAATTACTTCCAAAAAGTTTCTCAGAACTGAGAAGAGTAACAAAGTACTTCTTGCCCAATCAGAACTACAGATTACAGAAAGCATGCCAGGTTTCGGTTTGTCGAAATCCTTTCTAAAATCTAATTGCTGACTCTGATGTTATAATATGCTTATGACTAACTTGTTTATCATTCAACCGAATCACGCAATTTTAAATCTGTATCCAATAGAGATCAGCTCTTGTACACTCCTGTTATCATAGGCAAAGTGATATTCCCCCTTTCTCCTTTAAACCTCAGAAATGGTGCTCCACAATTTTACTGGAGACAATAGGAGCTGGATTTCCGGGACTTCTCTACTCCGTTTTACACCCCGGAGCTGCGGCAATGAGGTGTTTTGGCCAGATGGTTAGCCTCAAGCGACCCGCAGCGATCCTCGGTTTTGTGGTGTTGCGGAGCAGCCCGGAACAGCTGCAGTGGTAGGCAACACCCCTGGTTGCGACACCAGCGCAAGTTTGAACTCCTGCCTGACCCGTCTGCCCGGAAGCACGCCTCGCACTGACCACCTCGGAAATGAGGGCGGTCCAACCATCCCGTCGGCGAAGAGGTAAGTAATGTACTCCTAAGATAAGTGTGATTGTTTTTTTTCTTTTATTTTCTTTTGCAATTTGTGGTGGTGTGGGCAATGTTTTGAGGGTTTTTTTTTAGGCTTCCCCCCTTCACGCAAGATTCTTGGAGCGCTCCCGGCCCAACTCTTTAGCTCGGGAGTTTCCCATCCTCGCACCAAGAGAGGTGTACAATGCCTCCCTTAATGCTGCACCCCCTGATGCAGGGCTCAGCTATCCAAACTTACCACGCCACCATTATCACCCCAAAAACATCAAAGCCAAAAATCCAGCCCTAGGTCTGCTCAGTTATTCGGGTCGGGATTGCAGCGGGACCAGGAGCGGGGGTGGAGGGGGTATTCGACCCAGGATTGCAGCAGGACCGGGGGGGCCAACACCAAAACAAGTAATCTTTAATGTAAAGAGATGAAAAAAGAACGCACTTTAACATGATCGTTATAAACTATCTTTATGAACAAGACTAAACTGCAAAGAAACAGCTCCAATATAGACCAGAGTGCCGATTTTCTGAACTTAAAAAAGGGTTTTTCTGATTGGTACTTAAGGCCACTCTGTGCCATCCTTAAAAAAAAATCGGTGTTGGGGAAAACCGCTGAAATGGACAAAAACGGCGCGGGAATCAGTTTTCACCCAGACCTGTGCCAAAAACATCTGACGTACAAAAAATCCGGTGCTACCAGTCACCGCTGGCATACAAACTTTGTGGAAAGTTGCAAAATCAAGATTGCTCAAAAAAAATCAGCAGACGCCAAAAAACTGCTGCCCACTGGTGCTGAAAATTGAGCCCTAAAGCTTTAAGCGGTCATTATTGCTCTAGACTGGTAGCATTAAGAAAATCTTGCCCAACAGGTGAAAACAATCTAAATAATTTAAGAGCTTTCATTAAGAGGGCTGCTATATGTATCATCAGGAACAGTTAGCTAATACTTTGAGACTCGAGTAGGTTAACAGGTTTGTCAATTTTTGGTTACACAGCTTTGTTCAAATTGTCTTCCATGACAATTTATTGGTTTTAATATTCAGTCTGTTTCCAGAAGACGACAAACTAATATTGTATCTGTACCCTCAAAATAAAACCACTTTCATGTTCTCTATACCTAATGGCGACATAGTTAATAGAAAAGAATGGCACAGTAGTTTATCACCTATCCTTTGACTACACTGAATGAATATACCTTGATGCAGCACTGCTCGAGGGAGAGCTACTTCTTCTTCGCTTCTGCCTTTGGCTGGAAGGCTTCTTTCTTGAACAAAATCGAACTGCTGCCTTATAATCAGAAATGACTGAGCTTATGTGTTCTTCAAACAATGCCGACAGTCGTAAACTCATACTGTAGATCTGGTGAGAATGAACATTTAATTATAAGACTAGACCAATGTATTATGAATGCCTATTTAAGTGTCTAAATAACACAAAAGTAATTTTATCATAGTAAGCCTGATAATGTATTCCAATTTATTATATTATTTTAGGAATTTGTTGAATAGACTATTTCATTACATGAAATTAAGGATGACATCTCCAAGGTGAGGCTTGATGACTGGGTCCTGGCGGCATGGTAAACTGGGCAACTTATTTTTTTTATTACATCACATCATCCACAACTTATGCATTCCTGGTGAATTCTGCAACTCCTTCATAAATGGAGACTTTTTTGGTACTATTCAAAGAACAAGACAGTTCTCCCTGGTGTCCTGGCCAGCATTGATCTCTCATCCAATATGACAAAAACAGATTATCTGGTCATTTACTTCACTGCTGTTTGTGGGACCTTGCTGTGCGCAAATTGACTTGTGTGTGTGTGTCTGCATTATAACAGAGACTGCACTCTTTAAAAAAAAAAAGTACTTCATTGGCTGTGAATTACTTTGGGAAGTCCTGCGATCGTTAAAAGCACTATCTAAATGCAAGCTCTTCTTTCTTTCACCTCAGCACAATGCAACCTGTGACTTGATGCCTCGGACTATAACTTTACAGTATCAACCAGCACTGCTTTGTAGCTAAAGGACAATAATTTACAATGTGCACATCTCCACTGAAAATGACGACTTATTTTGTCAAGAAGTTCAGAGATGTGTTGCACGTGTCAGGGTGGGTGGGTGGTTGGATTGTATTGTCATTTCCCGCTGTTTACAGTAGAAATGAGCAAGTCTATTGGCTATTTTGCTAGCCATTACAGCTCTTATCTTTTTAATGTCAATTCCTTGATTTTTGTCCATATCAACAGGAGAGAGAGATTCAACAGGAGGGAGGTGTCTTTCTAGACACCTTCAGAGAGAGAGCAGCCCCATAATATTTATATTCCTTCTCAAGGGTAATTAGGAATGGGCAATAAATGCTGGCCTTGCCAGCGATGCCCACGAATAAAAAAAAAAGTTTATATCGGACCGAGATAGGAATATTCGAATTTTGGGTTGCAATGCAGTTCACAAAAGTAAATCTACTTACTTTTTTGTCCAGAGCTATGCAGCCACCAGACGGTACAAGATGTACTCAATTTTTCAAAAAAGAAATGTCATTAGGATCGACCAAAAGTCAATAACATGCCCTGTCTTTATTTATTTTGGATAGCTCATATGTTATTTCACCAGTTAGCTTACCCTTGACTTTTTGCTGGGAGTGTAAGCCTTGGAGTTGCTAAAAACAAGGCGCACGTCTTTACACAATTCCAATGGCGTCTCATAATTTCCAGCCTCCAGTGTCTCTCGTACTGTTCCAAAATCCATTGGTGTGTCAACGATATTTCTATAATCCTAAAAGAAATAAAAATTACAAAAAAAGATTCCTATAACCTGTACAGTTGAAATTGAACCTGGTCAGCTAAGTCAAGACCACTAAATTGAGAAATTAAGAGAAAAGGGAGGAATGTGCAAATGATCCAGTGGGCCAACGTAAATGCTTTCCCATGCTGAAATCTGCACCGGGAATTTCCTCAGGTATCTCCCGATTGATCGGCATAACTTTGGCGGAAATCCCCGATACACCGCATCAACGGGGCTTTCGCCAAACCTACGCCAACATTAGAGCAGCCTGATTGGCAGAACCCCCAAGGAAATTTCCAGCGCTGGTCTCTATCACAATGGTGAATACTTCTGTGTGCAAAAAAAAAGTACAAAACGAATAACCTTAAATGTAAGATAGCCAGTGATTCTTGCTGCAGATAGCACTGACTTTTTTCAGGTATAAGAAAAAGATGAAAACAATGGAAGTCCGAAATAAAAACGGAAGTGCATAGATCAGTCAACATCTGAAAAGAAAAAGATAGATTAATGTTTTGGGTGGAATTGCAATTTAATTTACCTTTCTCTTTTAAATGCTGAACATCTTACTGCACATTTCCAACATTTTTTCTAGTAGCTTGTCAGCTGCTTGTATGAATTCCTTGATTCGGTCCTATGATTTGTGCACACAGTTCTGGTTACCAATTTACTTTGGTATCAACATTTCTCAGTATTCTTGTTCAACCACATATGGCCTCATTCAACAAACCCCAAGAATGGCCATATAGATCAAGTCACTTTTTACTCTCTACAGTTTCCTACATCAATTACGGATTTTTTCAATCCCTCCGTACATGCTTTGCATTCAGTTTTTCTTTCACAAACTGTGTGATCTTTCAAAGTCAAAGATTATGATTTCATGCCATAGTTCATCAGCTAGTGCGTTATTTAAAATACTGATCAGTAAGCAGGTGATGATATTAACCCAGTAGAGATATTAGTGTCTCAAATAGATTTTAGGTTTAATTTCTTCAGGATGTAAAGAAGACCGCCTATTTCCACCTCTGTAACATTGCCCGTCTCCACCCTTGCCTCAGTTCACGCGCTGCTGAAGCCCTCATCCATGTCTTTGTTACCTCTAGACTTGACTATTCTAACGCACTCCTTGCTGGCCTCCCACATTCTTCCTTATGTAAAGTTAAGGCCATCCAAAACTTGGCTGCCCATGTCCTAAAATACACCAAGTCTCACTCACCCATCACCCCTATGCTCGCTACATTGGCTCCCGGTTAAGCAACATCTGGATTTTAAAATTCTCATCCTTGTTTTCAAATCCCTCCATGGACTCGCCCCTCCCTATCTCTGTAATCTCTTTTAGTTAGCCATGAACTTTGGACTTGATTAAAGGAATCAATGCACTGCTTCCATACATGGCTGTACTTCCACCACCAACTGCCCCCGCACTCCAACCTCTCCTATCTGGGATGAGCAACAGGTGGACTGACAACTGACAGATTTGGTGCATGTTGCTGGTGGATAGCTTGGAACAATCCAGTAGCATATAGTTTACAGCAAATGGAGCTATGCCTGTAGAAACATAGAAACATAGAAATTGGTGCAGGAGTAGGCCATTCGGCCCTTCGAGCCTGCACCACCATTCAATAAGATCATGGCTGATCATTCACCTCAGTACCCCTTTCCTGTTTTCTCTCCATACCCCTTGATCCCTTTAGACGAAAGGGCCATTTCTAACTCCCTCTTGAATATATCCAATGAACTGGCATCAACAACTCTCTGTGGCAGGGAATTCCACAGGTTAACAACTCTCTGAGTGAAGAAGTTTCTCCTCATCTCAATCCTAAATGGCCTACCCCTTATCCTAAGACTGTGTCCCCTGGTTCTGGACTTCCCCAATATCAGGAACATTCTACCCGCATCTAACCTGTCCCGTCCCATCAGAATCTTCTATGTTTCTATGAGATGCCCTCTCATCCTTCTAAACTCCAGTGTATAAAGGCCCAGTTGATCCAGTCTCTCCTCATGTCAGTCCAGCCATCCCTGGAATCAGTCTGGTGAACCTTCGCTGCACTCCCTCAATAGCAAGAATATCCTTCCTCAGATTAGGAGACTAAAACTGAACACAATATTCCAGGTGAGGCCTCACCAAGGCCCTGTACAATTGCAGTAAGACCTCCCTGCTCCTATACTCAAATCCCCTAGCTATGAAGGCCAACATGCCATTTGCATTCTTCACTGCCTGCTGTACCTGCATGCCAACTTTCAATGACTGATGAACCATGCCACCCAGGTCTCGTTGCACCTCCCCGTTTTCTAATCTGCCACCATTCAGATAATATTCTGCCTTCCTGTTTTTGCCACCAAAGTGGATAACCTCACATTTATTCACATTATACTACATCTGCCATGCATTTGCCCACTCACCTAACCTGTCCAAATCACCCTGCAGCCTCTTAGCATCCTTCTCACAACTCACACCGCCACCCAGTTAAGTGTCATCTGCAAACTTGGAGATATTACACTCAATTCCTTCATCTAAATCATTAATGTATATTGTAAAGAGCTGGGGTCCCAGCACTGAGCCCTGCGGCACTCCACTAGTCACTGCCTGCCATTCTGAAAAGGACCCATTTATCCCGACTCTCTGCATCCTGTCTGTCAACCATTTCTCTATCCATGTCAGTATATTACCCCCAATACCATGTGCTTTGATTTTGCACACCAATCTCTTATGTGGGACCTTGTCAAAGGCCTTTTGAAAATCCAAATACACCACATCCACTGGTTCTCCCTTGTCCACTCTACTAGTTACATCCTCAAAAAATTCTAGAAGATTTGTCAAGCATGATTTCCTTTTCATAAATCCATGCTGACTTGGACCGATCCTGTCACTGCTTTCCAAATGCGCTGCTATTTCATCCTTAATAATTGATTCCAACATTTTCTCCACTACTGATGTCAGGCTTGCCAGTCTATAATTACCCGTTTTCTCTCTCCCTCCTTTTAAAAAAAATGGTGTTACATTAGCTACCCTCCAGTCCATAGGAACTGATCCATAGTCGATAGACTGTTGCAAAATGATCACCAATGCATCCACTATTTCTGTGGCCACTTCCTTAAGTACTCTGGGATGCAGACAATCAGGCTGCGGGGATTTATCGGCCTTCAATCCCATCAATTTCCCCAACACAATTTCCTGCCTAATAAGGATATCCTTCAGTTCCTCCTTCTCAGTAGACCCTCTGTCCCCTAGTACATCCGGAAGGTTATTTGTGTCTTCCTTCGTGAAGACAGAACCAAAGTATTTGTTCAATTGGTCTGCCATTTCTTTGTTCCCCATTATAAATTCACCTGAGTCCGACTGCAAGGGACCTACGTTTGTCTTCACTCATCTTTTTCTCTGCACATATCTATAGAAGCTTTTGCAGTCAGTTTTTATGTTCCCGGCAAGCTTCCTCTCGTACTCTATTTTCCCCCTCCTGTTCCCTTTGTCCTCCTCTGCTGAATTCTTAATTTCTCCCAGTCCTCAGGTTTGCTGCTTTTTCTGGCCAATTTATATGCCTCTTCCTAACACTAACCTTAATTTCCCTTGTTAGCCACGGTTGAGCCACCTTCCCTGTGTTATTTTTACTCCAGACAGGGAAGTACAACTGTTGAAGTTCATCCATGTGATCTATAAATGTTTGCCATTGCCTATCCACCATCAACCCTTTAACTATCATTTGCCAATCTATTCTAGCCAATTCACGCCTCATCGAAGTTAGCTTTCCTTAAGTTCAGGACCCTAGTTTCTGAATTAACTGTGTCACTCTCCATCTTAATAAAGAATTCTACCATATTATGGTCACTCTTCCCCAAGGGGCCTCGCAGAACAAGGTTGCTAATTGGTCCCTTCTCATTACACATCACCCAGTCTAGGATGGCCAGCCCTCTAGTTGGTTCCTCGACATATTGGTCAAGAAAACCATCCCTAATACACTGCAGGAAATCCTCCTCCATGTCATTGCTACCAGTTTGGTTCGCCCAATCTATATGTAAATTAAAGTCGCCCATGATAACTGCGGTACCTTTATTGCACACATCCCTTATTTCTTGTTTGATGTTGTCCCCAACCTCACTACTACTGTTTGGTGGCCTGTACACAACTCCCACCAGCGTTTTCTGCCCTTTGGTATTCCGTAGCTCCACCCATACCGATTCCACATCATCCAAGCCAATGTCCTTCCTTACTATTGCATTAATTTCCTCTTTAACCAGCAACGCCACCCCGCCTCCTTTTCCTTTCTGTCTATCCTTCCTAAATGTTGAATACCCTTGGATGTTGAGTTCCCAGCCTTGGTCACCCTGGAGCCATGTCTCTGTGATGCCAATTACATCATATCCATTAACTGCCATCTGCGCAGTTAATTCGTCCACCCTATTCCAAATACTCCTCACATTGAGGCACAGAGCCTTCAGGCTTGTCTTTTTAACACACTTTGCTCCTTTATAATTTTGCTGTAATGTGGTCCTTTTTGTTTTTTGCCTTGGGTTTCTCTGCCCTCCACTTTTACTATTTTCCTTTCTATCTTTTGCCTCTGTCTCCCTTTTATTTCCTTCTGTCTCCCTGCATAGTTTCCCAACCCCTGCCATATTAGTTTAACTCCTCCCCAACAGCACTAGCAAACACTCCCCCGAGGACATTGGTTCCGGTCCTGCTCAGGTGCAGACCGCCCAGTTTGTACTGGTCCCACCTCCCCCAGAACCGGTTCCAATGCCCCAGGAATTTGAATCCCTCTCTTCTGCATCATTCCTCAAGCCACGTATTCATCTGAGCTATCCTACGATTCCTACTCTGACTAGCACGTGGCACTGGTAGCAATCCTGAGATTACTACTTTTGAGGTCCTACTTTTTAATTTAGCTCCTAGCTCCCTAAATTCGTCTTGTAGGAACTCATCCCGTTTTTTTACCTGTATCGTTGGTACCTATATGCACCACGACAACTGGCTGTTCACCCTCCCTTTTCAGAATGTCCTGCACCCGCTCTGAGACATCCTTGACCCTTGCACCACGGAGGCAACATACCATCCTGGAGTCTCGGTTGCGGCCGCAGAAACACCCTTACAACTGAATCCCCTATCACTATCACCCTCCCACTCTTTTTCCTGCCCTCCTGTGCAGCAGAGCCACCCAGAGTGCCATGAACTTGGCTGCTGCTGCCTTCCCCTGATGAGTCATCCCCCTCATCAGTACCCAAAGCGGTGCATCTGTTTTGCAGGGGGATGACCGCAGGGGACCCCTGCACTACCTTCCTTGCACTGCTCTTCCTGTTGGTCACCCGTTCCCTATCTGGCTGTGTACCCTTTACCTGCGGTGTGACCAACTCGCTAAACGTGCTATTCACGTCATTCTCAGCATTGTGGATGCTCCAGAGTTCATCCACCCGCAGCTCCAGTGCCGCAATATGGTCTGTCAGGATCTACAGTTGGATGCACTTCCCGCACACGTAGTCGTCAGGGACACCGGAAGCGTCCGAGTTCCCACATAGTACAGGACGAGCAGAACACGTGTCCGAGCTGTCCTGCCATTCAGGAGATGACAGCTAGGCCAGCCTTCCTTATGAAGGGGAAGTGCCATATCCAGAAAAAAAATCAGTCTTGGTCAGTAAATCCAGGCACTGGGGTACTGCCCAAGATGTAACTGCACCTGCCTTCACCCCTTTCTGAAGTGATCATCCTCTGAAAATCATGAAGTTCCTTTGGAACCCTCACAACAATTCCCATCCTAAACATTCTGCTTATTGCAAGTAAAATTGCAACTGGAAGCAAGATTGTTGCAAGGAGTGTAAACCAAAAGACTAGCAATTCCAAAAAAAATGCCACATACA
Source organism: Pristiophorus japonicus (assembly GCF_044704955.1). Lineage (NCBI taxonomy): Eukaryota > Metazoa > Chordata > Chondrichthyes > Pristiophoridae > Pristiophorus > Pristiophorus japonicus. The sequence continues at coordinate 176,252,603 of NC_091983.1, read as the reverse complement.
GCAACAGGAAGTAATTCACCAATGAAGTGCTGATAAAATGAAGTAGCAAGCCAAACATGTGGAAGAGGTTGACCAATGTTGCTCTGGCGGACCGCCTCCATTCCGCTCCCAGAAAGCTCTGTCACCCATCTTCCACCTCCAGGTTCGAATTGCAAATCTGTGCAGTTCCTGGCTCGGCCTGCGCAAGTTTGCATTTCCCAGCTCCCAGCTCTGTCCCCTTCCTGCCAGGTTGGTCAAATCTTGAGTTTGATAACCCTCAATCCTCCTCACCACCCCACCTGAGTTGGCCAAACATAAAATATTCCAAACAGCACAGAAAACTTCAAAAGATCTTTAAGGAGTCAGCTCTTAAATGCCAGGCTAGCTAAAGAGTGATATGTCCATTTATACAGTTGAGCTGCACTATAGTCAGCTGTGGCTCAGTGGGTAGTATTCTCATCTGAGTCAGAAGATTGTGGTTTCAAGTCCCACGCCAGAGACTTGAGCACAAAAAATCTAGGCCAACATTCCAGTACAGTGCTGCACTGTTGGAGGTGCCGTCTTTCAGATGAGACGTTAAACAGAGGCCCCATCTGTTTTCTCTGGTGGACGTAAATGATCCCATGGCATTATTTCGAAGAAGAGCAGAGAAGAAGTCCTCAATCAACATAACAAAAACAGATTATCTGGTCATTATCACATTGCTCTTTGTGGGAACTTGCTGCTGCGTTTCCTACCCAAGAACAATGACTACGCTTCAAAAGTGCTTCGTTGGCTGAAAAGCGCTTTGGGACAACCTGAGGTCATGAAAGGCACTATATAAATGCAAGTCTTTATTTTCTTATGGGGAAGAAAATCCGAAAAGGCACAAAATCTGGTGTGTGGCTAATTTCCAATGAATTGGAGATGGAATGAAGTCATGCAGATCAGCAGCCAAGTCTCCAAGATGCTACATAGCAAATCACGGATATGATCTCCATTCCCAATTCTACAACCTGCACTCTCCAAATTGCAAGGCTCCATGCTGGAAGCAGAATCTCCAAAGCTTTCCTTTGTATACCCTTTTTAAGCACTCAGTTAAAGTGCCTTGAAGTTACTTAAAAGAAAAACAATGATATAGACAGCATGTAACCAAATAAAGCAAAGGAGGTATTTACATACTGGATACTGAAATAAATCCACAGGCCGACGGAAAGGCTCCGAGTCTTCACACTGAAAGATTAGGTCCAGCAGCTCCCTACAGCGCACCTTCCAGGCATTAATATCATGTGTTTGAACACGATTACGTTGTGTCCTCCTAGGCTGGTGTTCCTGGATTCCCCAAAACACAAGATTTAAAAGATTATCCCTACAGCATGTATACATATTTTTAATTTCTTCCAGATCCTTCATCACCGTGGAAAAGTATCTAGCCTCCATTCAACATCTATCTCTGACAGCATAGCTAAGAGCAGGTATTAACCGTGCAGGTTATAGCAGGATTGAACCTGTGTCCATGCACTCTGCAAAATATGTTGGAGCATGAATGTCCTGTTATTGCCAAGAAAGTCTACTTTGAATTCACGACCGATATCACACCACATTATGAAAGGAATGTCTTGAGAACACAAAAAAAATCAGAGCTAAGAAAAGGACATTTGGTCCATTGAAGTTCATCTCTGTTAGAGATGCATCAGGGCTAAAATAAATGCTAGTTTCACAACTAAGAGACGGGTTACTTGTTTAAAAAAAATATTTTAACAGTTTATTAAAGTAGCAGATTTTATATGCAATATACAATATATTTTATTTTTCTTCCCCTGCCCGAAAAGCTACCAACAAATAAATAATGATGCACTATGCCAGTTGATTTAGACGTGCATGCATAGGTGCTCTCACTTTTGTGAAACACAGGACTAGGATCAGATTACCTTCTTATTCCTGGTGGAGGTTCCTGGAGCATCAGAATTCTCTGCCTCATCATCCTTATAACCAGAAAATAGAACAGAACAATGTAACACAAACAACATTACAGTTAGAAAGAAATAACAATTAACATGATGTGAATAATTATGGAATGTTACAGTTGGAGTATATCACAAGTTTATTTAATGTTCAAGAATAGTTTTAATACACTGCAAATCTCCATGGATAAGTTTATTATTATACATATTGGTGAGCAAATAATTAGGGCTTTAATCCGATTGCAAATTCAGGGAATTAACAGCAGGTTTAATAGCTTCTTTAGTACCCCACATTGAAATGTACAGATATTAAAGGCCGTTACATTTTACTAACATCGTATGCACTGCTAATAAACGATGTATTTCCCCATCATCTAACAGTTGAGGCAATAATAAAACTCTCATTAAAGGGTCATCCCTCCCTCAAAGGTACTGCCCCTTGTTGGGTACAGTTCCATGGGCACTGGCAGTCCCTCCAGTAAAAAGCCCAAGTCCCCATTCTTCATGTCACCCTAGAAAGACAAGGGCAGCAGGCGCATGGGAACATCATCACCTACAAGTTTCCCTCCAAGTTACTCACTATCCCGATTTGTATATAAATGGCTGTTCCTTCATCGTCGCTAGGTCAAAATCCTGGAACTTCCTCCCAACAGCACTGTGGGAGTACCTTCACCACACGGACTGCAGCGGTTCAAGGGCAATTAGGGATGGACAATAAATGCTGCCCTTGCTAGTGACACCCACATCCCATGAATTAATAAAAAAAAGACAATGATTATTAATGGATAACTCAATCAGAGGGCATCGTAACGGAGTCTGATCTTATCCTTGCTCAAAGTGTAAACACGTGCTCTTTATAGTGGGAGGGGGGTCACTGGACAGCAATCAGCAAATGGAATATTGACTAATTTATTTTGCCCTCTAAAACTAGAGGTGCTGAGATCAATTACAGCTCCCAACTATTACCCCAGATGAGATCAGCTAACTCAGGACAGACTGAGGATCAGACCAAGCAACTCTGGCGTGAATGTACACAGTAGTAATCCAGCTAGTGTTTACTCACGCGCCATCAGTTGAACTCAGTGAATACATTTTTACATCTAAAAGTCTCTATTTTGTCAGATTTCAGCCGTTGCACAATATTCTCTGATAATTTTCCCAGTCTTATTTTACCTCATCTTCCTCATCTGACATCATTTTCTTCTTCAAGTTATTGTAGAATGGCAGGATGTCAGTACAACTCTGGTCTCTGCAGCAATAAATGTGAAAGGTTAAGCCACTGGTTATATTCAAAAGGCATGTCCCTCAACAAAAGGACTACTGGCAGTTCATAGATATCATAGGAAAAGGGATAATAAAAACACTGTAAACCTCCAGTGACGATGTGTCATTTCCATTTTAAACATTAAAATTTGTAAAGTACTATATAAATTTTTTGCAATGTATCACTTTATCCTAAGAATAAAAGTTTAATTATGTTGGATTTAAAAAAAATGTTTGTATTCAATTATTTATAAGAATTGCAATAGTAAAACAAGAAAACATTTTAATATAATGAAGTAAAAAGAGAAGAAATCATGTTAAAAAAAGAAAATTTGCATTGAATGACTTCGAGCAAGTTTTATTTTTAAAGAATTTAATATGCATGAAGTTAGTTCGCTTGAAGCTTCATCACATCTGACCCTAGGAACAGCACTCCGATAAAGTCCGGTATCAAATACTTCTATCTTTACTTTAACTTTTAAAAACATACTATAATTATTTTTTACTTTGTGTGTGAAAATCCTGGGATCAGGAGGCGCAAAAGGAGCATATTTTGTGTGTTGAGGGGCTAGAATGGGTGGGGGGCGGGGGAGGAGAATCTAATTCCGCTGGGATCAAACTTATGGAATTCCAGTCGGAGAGAGCAGAAGAATCATCCACTTTGTGTGAAGGGGAGCTTATCTACAGGTAGTCCTAGGCTATTTTGTGAATTGTGCCCATTATGCCTCTGTAAGGCCCCAATTGAACTCTCATCAGCTCAGAGATAGCATGTATTCCACTGAGACCCCTGAAAAAGGCTCCAAAATGTCGCAGGACTAAGGTAATCAACTAAAAAAATAAATTGAAGAATTATAAATGTCTAAAATTACCTACAAGTTGAAATTGTAAGATTTGAATACATAACATTGTTGCATAGACTGGTACCAGAAAAATGACCATGAAAGCTGCCAGATGTATTCCCTGTTCATCCAAATGGACTTCTGCTACCCCTAACCTTGTCTGGCCTACACGTGACTCCAGTTACACACTGCATGGTTGGCTCTTAATGTCATCAGGGAAATTATGGATGGGCATAAATACTGATCAGTGCCACCCCATACCAGGAATGGATTTAAAAACCATTGTAACATAGAAGTGAAGTTGCACAACAGTGCATTTATATAAAAATTGTTGAAGGTAAAAGCAAAGTCTGAATTACTAGCTATTTTACCAGAACAAATTGCATTTATATAGCACTTTTTTTTTTTATAACCTCAGGAATTCCCAAAGTACTTCACAGCCAATATATTTTATTATGAACTGTATCACCAGGGGCTGAAAATTAGTCAACTTTGGGAACAAAATTTTCTGGTAAGTGTCGATTGTTGTGCAACTTTTAACCGTAAAGAAATATAACCACTTCTATGTGGATGTACTAATGAGCACAAAACAAATTTTATCTGCCAAATAAAACAGCTACTTTTACTCATTTTGAAAGCCAATATTCTTCCAAAAGTTTTACAGTACAAACAAAGCACAAGCTGGCTACAATGGGGTCATCCTTCCTGGAATGCATTAATGAAGCAATGGAATTCCCCGGTTAAGAAAACGTACAGATTTCTCCACTAAATTAAAATATACGATTGTCGCTGAAGCAGTCATAGATTATTGACAACTATGGCTAATGATAATGACTGTATCAGAATCTCAATTAAACTATAACCCCTCCCCTATGAACTAACAAGCACTTCTCCTTTAAGAAAAACCCAACCCAAAGTCAACAAAACTGTGCAGAACAAAGTGATAGTAATGTTCACTGCAACTTTTGAAACTATTTGAGTTTATAAAGTGACCTATGAGAGGACCTCAAAGATACCAATTCATTATAATTTGGGATATGAAAGCCTAAATGCCAAGAAAAATATGATGGTTTCACTTAAAATGTAATTAAATTCAAATCATTTTGTTTATGGTTCTGCTTACCCTCATCATCATAGGTGGTCCCTCGAACGAGGATGACTTGCTTCCACATGAGTTCACAGATGTTTCCATGAAGGACCCGATGTTCCAGTCCTGAACTTCAGGGGTGGAAGACGCCTGTGCGTGGATGGTTTTAACGTGTGGTGACTGTTGCACATCAGCCACCACACGGGCTTGACAGAGCTCGGCTTTATCCAGTGACAAGGGTTAACCAGGACGACTGGAGACCTGCTATGCTGCACGGACCTAGTGCACACACATATCGCAGTGTGGGCAGGCCCGTGCTGCCCCAGGGCCCACGACTCTTCTGGGCCTCGAACCCTCATTTGCTGCACCTCCGTCACGATCTCTCACTGCTCCTCCGCCACAAACATTCGCCGTATCTCCGCCACGATCCCTCACCGCTCCTTCGGCACAAAAACATTCACCGACCTCCGTCACAATCCCTCACCGCTCCTCTACCTTGATCATTCGTCGCAGATCCGCCACGACCTTCCTGCTCCTCTGCTTTACCAGGGCCCCGCCGATGTTCCTGCCCACGCTCCAAATTGCAACCTGGGTCCTGATGATGTCACCCAGTCGCCCACCTCGAAGCCGTCGCACACTTGTGTCAGCTCGCGCTGGAAGCTGCAGTGGCATGTCCCAACGCTTTATACTCCCAACCTGCGGTGGTGTTCCCGCGCAGATCGGGGTGGCCCATGATGTTCCAGGGCCCGGCGCTCCAGCTCTTTATACTCCCGACCTGCGGTGGTGTTCTCTCGCGGATCAGGATGGCCTACCCACCCTCTGACAATATGTCTTTCATGGCATTGCTCCCAGCTACTTGAAGATTTGGAACATGGTGTGATGTTTACCTGTCAGGGTGGATCTATGTTTAAACCTGGCCTATGCTGTCACTGTTCTGATACATCCTGTGGAAATGTGATCTAAGTATGGCCCATTCTGGTGTCAATTTCTGGCTAATTGCTAGCTGTCAGCTCCCTGCTTCTCCCTCTGGAGAGATGTCAGTCTATCAAGATCAAAATAAATCATCTAAAAGTGTCTGCCTTCCGTTCTCTCTTCATGTACATTTTTCCTTAAGTTTGTTCAGTTGTGATTTGTTGAATATGATATTTGAACTAATCAGGTACAAGTATGACACATACTTGTATATGTAACTAATTGTCGCACTTTGAGGTGTGACAGATGTGTACTAGATGCAATACTTTTATATAGCTGGACAAATGCACAATAAAAGAACTTACTTTATAAACTGTAGGAGGACATCGATGACAAATTTGGCAGATTTAACTATAGGGCTTCCAGGCTCATTGAAAGTCCGTGCATTGTGTTCAATATATCGCACCTCCCACATCAGGGATGACATGCGTCTGAAAAATAATCGCATCACTTTGCTTAACCGTGTAATATTTAAATGATTACACAACAACCACTGAAGGGCACCAGCAATGGGCATGTTGGAGATGCAGAAACATCCTACAAACCAGCTCTGGGGTGCTGCACCCAGAGTGGTATCACTCAAATGAGAGCAAAAATAAATTTCTATTGGCATTTGATTCCTGTCATCCTTCGTTTGGTACAAACTAAAATTAAAGCCGAGAGTTAGGATTGGATTAAGACAAGGGATAAAAGACCGACAAAGAATTAATTGAGAAATCATTCATTAAATATTGCCCATTCATTTAGGGAATGCAACAGAATGAGAATAAACACAATGCCAGCGTCTAAAATTTTCATTGTTATTGCTTTATTCGTAAAATAATAGTGTACGGAAAATTTTGCTAATCTCCACACCCAAATTCCCAACATTCACTACTGGAATGCAAAACTTCATGACAGGAGCAGGAATTTGTAAAATGTACAAATCGCTGCATCTTTCATTTTCAACCTGTTGCAAATTTTCGCCTCATTCTCGCTTCAGTACCTACTGAAATATAATATGAAGCAGATTGGAGTGCCAGCCTAGGTCTTATGCTCAAATCTGGAGTGAGACTCGAACCTACAACCTTCTGACTCAGAGATGAGTGCTACCCACTGAGCAATGGCTGACACCGAGTTCTTTCGGAGGGCTGGTACCTTCTTAATGAAGAACCAAAAGTAAACATTAGCAGTGAATTTGTTCATTTCACAAAATGTAAAAATTGAAAGAACTTCTTGAACAACCGCAAATTTATTTTTCACTGTTATATTGACTGTAGCCCATACACTTTTAGTGCTCCTCCCACTGCAATTCTTTCTCCTTCAGTAAAGAGGGCTGAATTGCTAGGCTGTGGGCATTTCCTATCTGCTGTCGTGGTGCTTTTAAGTATTTTCTCCTCCTTGAATCTGTCAATCATTTCTCTAATTGAGTGGAGAGACAGATCTGAGGCAGTGCAGATGATTTTGCCCTTCAACTTTCTCCTCCTTTCATCCCTTCAAGAGCAGCTTAACAACGACTCAGTGCAACTTCCTTCTTCTAAATTGAGATAATAATCTCAATGTGTGAGAAACCGAGGGCACGCTTTTGGCCTATTACTCAATGTTCTAGTACATTAGTACAGCTGCAGTGTTGCCCGAGGTGGTATGCTACTGCGGATCCAGATGCACGTTGTTCTTAACTGCTGAGAAGGGATCTTTCATTACAATATAGTTCTTCATCTGACAGCAAGAAGATCAAAATCTCAGTCAAAAGTGACATTTGAATTCCTCAACCCCGAATTAAATGTTCATGCTCTATCACCACAGGTATTGGCAACACATGCAAGACAAAGTGTAAACCCACCTGTAAAACCTATTCTCCACCCTCTCTCTAATTGTGTCGAGGTCCGTGGGATAAGCCACTACTGTACAATATAAAGGATAAGCCTGGAGGTCCACAGGCGCCACAAATGGAGCAGCAATATCTGAAATGAGAGCGTAAATGTTTGAACAATGTACAATATGAAAAGTTACTGTACCAAAACCATTAAATCTTACATATTGAAAATCCTGCCTCTGTTCAGAATAATATTAACAAACATAAAATTAAAAATGTTTTCAATGCCAAATAAAGTTAACATAATGAATCTCCTCATGGAAGGCACTCCATTCAGATCATATCAATGTTTGAATGAAACCATTCATGAATTAAGTGCATGCGTGGTTCCATATATTACTTTACTCAGCTCACTTAAAGAAGCGGTGCTCTAAAGTATGTTTTTATGTTTTTTAATCCTTAAGCTGTAGTGTGTATAAAAAATAAATATTTGTAACACTTTTAAAATATACGAGATGCTCATAGCAAATCAGAAGCGTGGATTTGAGAGTTCACTATGCCCAGATTTCAGGCATAGACAGGGCAATTAATGTGGAAATCTGGTGAAAACTAGTTTGGCTGGAATGCCACGCAATTTAGGCCCCACTCCATTAAATAGTTGGGGTGGGCTCTGTTCGAAGCAAATGGGAGCTTCATTAGGTTATTCAAAAGGAGGTGGGGAGGGGCACCGCTCCAGATGTGCTGGAGACCAACTTTAGGGCTGAAAGGCCGGAAGAATTTAAAAGTGGGGCCAAAATTGCCCCTTTCTACAAGAGCCATGACCGCCTCAAAGTGGCGGCCACTGGTCGGTAGGGATTCACAGCTCAGCAGGCCCGGAGGGGCTGCCATTATTGTAAATTGCCCTCCTTTATTTTTGAGCGGTGTATGGGCACGCACCAACCCCTTACCGACTGGTGGCGACCCACTTTCCGAACCCCGCAGGAAATTGTCCTGTGTGGAGTTGCCTCGTGGGAGTGCCGCCGCTGGTCGGTGCCACTGACCGCTTTCCCCAGTGGGGAGCTGTTTGTGTCGCACTGCCGGAGACTCCATTTTATGTTTTATTGTCGGACGACTGCCAGGTCGTGCTGACATTTATGCCCAGTGATTTGGCCGGGCTGCACACAGGCAGCTTGGCACCGCCTCTTGGGTGCCTCTGGCCTGGCCGAAACCCTCCCTGGAGTCGCGGTGGACCTAACTAAAAACTTTGCAAAGTTGGCAGCGGCTCTCCCCTTTAACTGAAGGGAGGGATGTTGTGACGCGTCAGCGCGACAAGCTGATAACCTGGAGCGATGGCCGTTCCAACCCGCCACACTTCCGTCCCACTCCAAGAAAAACGGTTGAATTTCGCCAGATCGTCCGCCCTTAAATAACAGCAGGTGTGCCCCATTTGAGGTGGAGGGCAATTTCGGCCCCAGTGTGTTTAGGCTTTTTCTGGACACCTCTTGTTCATTTTTTAAACTGTTGGCACTCAAACTTTCATGGAGGAAAAGGAGAAACTCGGGACAGATGTCTGGCTGGTCAAGCTTCCCAAAAGATGGCTCGTGCCCTCCCGCTTGCAGCAAAACGCTGCATCTTCAGCGAGGTGAAATGGCTTTGCTTTGCAGTCATTCTGCAGTTGCGGAAACAGACCCCCAGTGGCATCACTACGAATACAAATGCCTAAATCACATATATATGCTGGTGGGTTCTTCAGATGCACCCCAATAATAGGATGTTCTACTTTGCACGGTACTGCATGAAAAAAAAAGTATGCTCGGGTGACTGGTTGAAACTGCTAAGAAGTCACCAATCATTTCTGTAGGTCCTGGCACACCAACTGGAAAAAAATATAGGGAGCTGCCTTCTTAGAACCTGAGCCAACATAGAAGCAGAAGCCAAGGTATACCATCGGCTGTGATTTTTTGCAGTAAAACATCTGGTCATACAGGAACAATAATGGTCTGCTGTGGCCTGAAGGGGGGTTGCACCTACTATAATGCTACCCTATGGGGATAGTGCTGTGGAAGGATGTCAAGGCCTTGGAGAGGGTGCAGAAAAGATTTACTAGAATTATACCAGGGATGCTGGACTTCAGTTATGTGGAGAGACTGCAGGCGTGGGATTGTCCTCCTCGAGTAGAGAAGGTTAAGGGGAGAGTTAATAGAGGTGTTCAAAATTATGAAGGATTGTGATAAGGAGAAATAGTTTCCACTGCCAGGAGAGTCAGTAACCAGAGGACACAGATTTAAGGTGATAGATTATTTGAGTAACAGTGATCATAATTTAATTAGGTTCACACTGAAAATAGATGATGAAAGAGGAGTCAAAGATAAAACTGTTGGACTGAAAATTAGTGAATTTCAATGGACCTAGACCAGATTAACGAATGGTAAATTGAAAAGTGGATCAGCAAGAGAGATATTTAAAGTTAAAATGGATAAAATGCATTCCAATTAGGAGTAGAGGGGATGTCAAAGATAGGGGATCCATGGATAAATAAGGAGATTAGAGCAAAAATTATATTGAAAAAATGAGGTATAGGAGGGAATAATAGAAAAAAAAACCCTGAATTATTAAAAGATATAGAAAGGAGGAAAACAAGAGATGTTGGAAAGGCCAAAGGGGACTAAAAAAGACTTTAGGTCAGCATCAAGAAAAATAGTAAAGACTTTAGGGAATTACCCTTTATGCAAGTATATATACTTGTGAAGCATAGTTGGTGAGCTGCAGGTGCAAATAGCCACATGGGAATGTGATGTTGTGGCAATAATGGAGACCTGGCTCAAAAAAGGGCAGGATTGGGTATTACATATTCCTGGGTATAGGGTGTTGAGGAAAGATAGGGAAGTAAAGATAGGAGGTGGTGTGGCAGTATTGGTTAAGGAGAATCTTAATGCAGGAGAGAGAGCATGTCCTGGAGGGGTCAAGGACAGAATCTATTTGGTTAAGAGTTAAAAAAATAATAGAGGTGCCATTACACTACTAGGTGTATTCTATAGGCCACCAACTCGTGGGAAATATATGGAGGTGCAAATTTGCAGAGAAATTATGGAGAGATGCAAGAACTATACAGTAATGATAATGGGGGACTTCAACTATCCTAATATAGACTGGGATAGTAATAGTGTAAAGGGCAGAGAGGGGGAAGAATTTCTGAAGTGTGTTCAGGAGAACTTTCTTGATCAGTATGTTTCCAGCCCAACGAGGAAGAAAGCATTGCTGGATCTGGTTTGGGGGAATGAGGAGGCCAAATGGAGCAAGTGTCAGGAGGTGAACATTTAGGGAACAGTGAACATAGCATAATTAGGTTTAGATTAGCTGTGGAAAAGGACAGGGAGCAATCTAGAGTAAAAATACTTAATTGATGGAAGGGAAATTTCAGAGGGATGAGAATGGATCAGGCCCGGGTAAATTGGAATCAACAATTGGGAGGCAAAACTGTAGTGGAACAATGGGCTGCCTTAAAAGAGGAAATAATTTGGGTACAGGCGAGGTACATTCCCACTAAGGGGAAAGGTAGGGCAATCTGAATGACGAAAGAGATAGAGAGTAAGGTGAAGCAGAAAAAGAGCGCGTATAACAGATGACAGATCGAGAATACATTTGTGAATCAGGCTAAATATAAAAAGTTCAGAGGAGAAGTGAAAAAGAAAATATGGGGCAAAGCAAGGTTATGAGAATAGAATGGCAGCTAACATAAAAGGGAATCCAAAAGTCTTCTACAGGCATATAAATAGTAAACGGGTAGTAAGAGGAGGGGTGGGGCTGATTAGGGACTAAAAAGGAGACCTACGCATGGAGGCCGATGGTATGGCTGAGGTACTAAATGAGTACTTTGCATTTGTCTTTACCAAGGAAGATGCTGCTGCCAAAGTCATAGTGAAAGAAGAGGTAGTTGAGATACTGGATGGGATAAGAATTGATAAAGATGAGGTACTAGAAAGGCCGGCTGTACTTAAAAGTAGATGCGTCACTAGGACCGAATGGCATGCATCCTAGGATGCTTAGGGAAGTGAAAGAAGAAATCACAGAGGTACGGGTAATAATCTTCCAATCCTCCTTAGAAACGGGGGTGGTGCCAGAGGACTGTAGAATTGCAAATATTACACTTTAAACATAAGAACATAATAACTAGGAGCAGAAGTAGGCCATTTGGCCCCTCGAGCCTGCTCCATCATTCAATATCATGGCTGATCTGATCATGGACTCAGCTCCACTTCCCTGTCCACTCCCCATAGCCCTTTACGCTCAAAAATCTGTCGATCTCCGCCTTAAATATATTCAATGACCAAGTCTCCACAGCTCTCTGGGGCAGAGAATTCCACAGATTTTACAACCCTCAGAAGAAATTTCTCCTCATCTCAGTTTTAAATGGGCAGCCCCTTATTCTAAGACTATAGAAACATAGAAAATAGATGCAGGTGTAGGCCATTCGGCCCTTCGAGCCTGCACCACCATTCAATAAGATCATGGCTGATCATTCCCTCAGTACCCCTTTCCTGCTTTCTCTCCATATCCCTTGATCCCTTTAGCCGTAAGGGCCATTTCTAACTCCCTCTTGAATATATCTAACAAACTGGCATCAACAATTCTCTGCGGTAGGGAATTCCACAGGTTAACAACTCTGAGTCCCTAGTTTTAGTTTCCCTTATAAGTGGAAATATACTCTCTGCATCCACCTGGTCGAGCCCCCTCATTATCTTATAAGTTTCAATAAGATCACCTCTCATTCTTCTGAACTCCAATGTGTATAGGCCCAACCTACTCAACCTATCCTCATAAGTCAAACCCCTCATCTCCGGAATCAACCGAGTGAATCTTCTCTGACTAGCCTCCAATGCAAGTATATCCTTCCAACGGCGGCCATGGGCAGCATGGAAGCCCCGGCCTGCGAAGGAACATCAGCAGCAGGTCGGGGCATAAAAAGGAGTGGCGAGCGACGGCTGTGGGCAGCGTGGAAGCCCCGGCCTGCGAGGGAACATCAGCAGCAGGTCGGGGCATAAAAAGGAGTGGCGAGCGACGGCTGTGGGCAGCGTGGAGGCCCCGGCCTGCGAGGGAACATCAGCAGCAGGTCAAGGCCATAAAAAGAGTGGCGGCCAGGGAGCAGCGTTGAGGCCACTGCAAAGTACAGTGCGAGCTGGTGCAGGAGGGCGACGGCTGTGACGTCATCAAGATTCAAGTCAGTGATTGGAGCGTGAGCAGATACAGCAGGAGCAGCGAGGTCGGAGCGAAGGAGCTGCGAGAGACTGTGGAGGGACGTGATCGGTGCCCAGGGGAGGCGCGAGTTCAGGGCCAGGGGCAGCACGGACACACTGCGATATGTGTGCGCACTAAGTCCGTGCAGCAGAGCTGGTCTCCAGTTGTCTTGAGTAATCCTTGCCACTGGACCAAGACCTAGCTGTGTGAAACCCATGTGGTGGTTGGTGTGCAACGGCCACCCCACATTAAAAAAATGCACGCACAATCATCTTCCACCCTTCAGGATGTAGTTCAGGTCCTTCATTGAAACACCTGTGAACTCATCCTTTTTTTGCATGGAAGCAATTCATCCTCATTTTGAGGGACCGCCTATGATGATGATGATCCTTCCTTAAATACAGAGACCAAAACTGTACGCAGTACTCCAGGTGTGGCCTCGCCAATACCCTGTACAGTTGCAGCAGGACTTCTCTGCTTTTATACTCTATCCCCTTTGCAATAAAATCCAACATTCCATTTGCCTTCCTGATTACTTGCTGTACCTGCATACTAACTTTTTGTATTTCATGCACAAGGACCCTCAGGTCTCTGTATTGCAGCACTTTGCAATTTTTCTTCATTTAAATTATAAGTTGCTTTTCTATTATTTCTGCCAAAGTGGATAACCTCACATTTTCCCACATTATATTCCATATGTCAAATTTTTGCCCACTCACTTAGCCTGTCTATATCCCTTTGCAGATTTTTTGTGTCCTCCTCACAATTTGCTTTCCCACCCATCCTTGTATCATCAGCAAACTTGGCTACATTACACTTGGTCCCTTCATCCAAGTCAATAATATAGATTGCAAATAGTTGAGGACCCAGCAACAATCTCTGCAGCACCCCACTAGTCACCGTTTGCCAACCGCAAAATGACCCATTTATCCCGACTCTCTTTTTTCTGTTAGTTAACCAATCCTCGATCCATGCGAATATATTACCCCCAACCCGAGCTCTTATCTTGTGCAGTAACCTCTTATGTGGCATCTTATCCAAAGACTTCTGGAAATCCAAATACACCACATCCACTGGTTCCCCCTTATCCACGCTGCTCGTTACATCCTCAAAGAACTCCAGTAAATTTGTCAAACATGATTTCCCTTTCATAAAACCATGCTGACTCTTCTTGATTGAATCATGCTTTTCCAATTGTCCCGCTACTGTTTCCAGCATTTTCCCAACGACAGATGTTAGGCTAACTGGTCCATAGTTTCCAGCTGTCGATATGCCTCCTTTTTTAAATGGGGCGGTACATTTGTGGTTTTCCAATCTGCTGGGACCGCCCCAGAATCCAAGGAATTTTGGTAGATTACAACCAATGCATCCACTATCTCTGCAGCCACTTCTCTTAAGACCCTAGGATGTAAGGCATCAGGTCCAGGGGACTTGGCTGCCTTTAGTCCCATTATTTTACCTAGTACTTAGTGATAGTGATTGTGTTAAGTTCCTCCCTACATATAGCCCCTTGATTATCCATTATTGGGATGTTTTTAGTTTCTTCTATCGTGAAGACCGATACAAAATATGTGTTCAACATCTCTGCTATTTCCCTGTTCTCCATTATTAATTCCCCACTCTCATCCTCCAGGGAGCCAACATTTACTTTAGCCACTCTTTTCCTTTTTACGAACCTGTAGAAACTCTTACTATCTATTTTTATATTTTCTGCTAGTTTACTTTCATAATCTAGCTTCCCTCTCAATCATTTTTTTTAGTCGTTCTCTGCTGGCTTCTAAAGATTTCCCAATCCTCTGGCCTCCCACTCGTCTTGGCCACTTGTATGCCTTTGTTTTCAATTTGATACCATCCCTTATTTCCTTAGTTAGCCACGGATGGTTATCCCTTCTCTTAGTCTTTCCTTCTCATTGGGATATATTTTTGTTGCGAGTTATGAAATATCTCCTTAAATGTCTGCCACTGCTCATTAACCGTCCCATTCTTTAGTCTATTTTCCCAGTCCACTTTAGCCAGCTCTGCCCTTATACCTTTATTTAAACTTAGGACACTCGTTTGAGACCCAACTTTCTCACCCTCCAACTGAATTTGAAATTCAACCATGTTATGGTCATTCATTCCCAGAGGATTTTTTAGTACAAGATCATGTATTAATCCTGCCTCATTACACAATACTAGATCTCAGATAGCCTGCTCCCTGGTTGGTTCCGCAACATACTGTCCAAGGAAACCATTCCAGATACACTCTATGAACTCCTCCTCAAGGCTACCCTGGCCAATTTGCTTTGTCCAATCAATATGAAGGTTAAAATCACCCATGATTATTGCATTTCCTTAATTACAAGTCTCCATTATTTCTTGTCTAACAGTGTAGCTACTGTTAGGGGGCCTATAGACGATGCCCACCAGCGACTTTTTCCCTTTATTATTCCTTATCTCCACCCAAACTGATTCAACATCTTTATCCTCTGAGCCAATATCGTTTCTCACTAACGCACTGATCTCATCCTTTATTAACAGTGCTACCCCATCTCCTTTGCCTTTCTGTCTGTCCTTCCAAATTGTCAAATACCCCTGAATATTTAGTTCCCAGTCCTGGTCACCTTGCAACCACGTCTCTGTAATGGCTACCAGATCACACTCATTTGTATCTATTTGTGCGGTCAATCATCTATTTTGTTATGAATGCTACGTGCGTTTAGACAAAGAGCTTTTAAATTTGTTTTTTTTAACCTTTTTCCTGCTTGTTTCCTCTTTCCTTCAAACTTTGTTCAAAAAAGGGTGTAAAGTTAAACCCAGCAACTATAGTTTAACCTTAGTAGTGGGGAAACTTTTAGAAACAATAATCAGCGACAAAATTAACAGTCACTTCGACAAGTGTGGATTAATTAAGGAAAGCCAGCACAAATTTGTTAAAAGCAAATGGTGTTTAACCAACTTGATCGAGTTTTTTGATGAGCTAACAGAGAGGGTTGATGAGGGCAATGCAGTTGACGTGATGTACATGGATTTCCAAAAGGCGTTCGACAAAGTGCCACATAATAGGTTTGCCAGCGAAGTTGAAAGGACACTGGCAGCAAGGATACAAAATTGGCTAAGTGACAGGAAACAGAGATTAGTGGTGAACGGTTATTTTTCGGACTGGAGTGAGATATGCAGTGGTGTTCCCCAGGGGTCGGAACTAGGACCATTTTTTCTTAATATGTATTAATGATTTAATGGGTGCACAGAGCACAATTTCAAAATTTGCATTTGACACAAAACTTGCAAGTATAGTGACCAGTGAGGAGGATAGTGATAGATCAAGAAGACATAGACTGGTGGAATGGGTGGACATATGGCAGATGAAATTTAATGCAGAAAATTGCGATGCGATACATTTAGGTAGGAAGAATGAGGAGTGGCAATATAAACCAAAGGGTACAATTCTAAAGTGGGTGCAGGAACAGAGAGACCTGGTGGTATATATGCATAATTCGTTGAAGGTGGCAGGCAGGTTGTGAAAGCGATTAAAAAAAGCATACTGGATCCAGGGCTTAATAAACAGGGGCATAGAGTAAAAAGGCAAGGAAATTAGGATGAACCTTTATAAAACACTGGTTCGGCTTCAACTGGAGTATTGTGTCCAATTCGGGGCACCGTAATTTAGGGGAAGGATGTGAAGGCCTTGGAGAGGGTGCAGAAAAGATTTACGAGAATGATTCCAGGGATGAGGGACTTCAGTTATGTGGATAGACTGGAGAAGCTGGGGCTGTTCCCCTTAAAGCAGAGAAAATTGAGGGGAGATATGATGGAGCTGTTCAAAATCATGACGGGTCTGGACAGTGTAGCTTGACAGAAACTGTTCCCATTGGCAGAAGGGTCGAGAACCAGAGGACACAGATTTAAGGTGATTGGCAAAAGAACCAAAGGCGACATAAGAAAAAACCTTTTTACACAGCGAATGTTCAGGATCTGCATTGTACTGCGTGACCGGGTGGTGGAGGCAGACTCAATCACTGCTTTCAAAAGGGAGTTGGATAAATACCTGAAGGAAAAAAATTTGCAGAGTTGCAGGGAAAGGGCGGGGGAGTGGGACTAGCTGAAATGCTCTTGCAGAGAGCCGGCACGGGCTCAACGGGCCGAATTGCCTTCTTCTGTGCTGTAACCATTCTATGATATGACATCCTTAATAATTGACTCCATCATTTTACCCACTACCGATGTCAGGCTGACCGGTCTA
Source organism: Pristiophorus japonicus (assembly GCF_044704955.1). Lineage (NCBI taxonomy): Eukaryota > Metazoa > Chordata > Chondrichthyes > Pristiophoridae > Pristiophorus > Pristiophorus japonicus. The sequence goes on along the minus strand of NC_091983.1, from coordinate 176,235,289 downwards.
TAATTCCCTGTTTTCTCTCTCCCTCCTTTTTTAAAAAGTGGGGTTACATTGGCTACCCTCCACTCCATAGGAACTGATCCAGAGTCAATGGAATGTTGGAAAATGACTGTCAATGCATCCACTATTTCCAAGGCCACCTCCTTAAGTACTCTGGGATGCAGTCCATCAGGCCCTGGGGATTTATCGGCCTTCAATCCCATCAATTTCCCCATCACAATTTCCCGACTAATAAGGATTTCCCTCAGTTCCTCCTCCTTACTAGACCCTCTGACCCTTCTTATATCCGGAATGTTGTTAGTGTCCTCCTTAGTGAATACCGAACCAAAGTACTTGTTCAATTGGTCCACCATTTCTTTGTTCCCCGTTATGACTTCCCCTGATTCTGACTGCAGGGGACCTACATTTGTCTTTACTAACCTTTTTCTCTTTACATATCTATAGAAACTTTTGCAATCTGTCTTAATGTTCCCTGCAAGCTTCTTCTCGTACTCCATTTTCCCTGCCCTAATCAAACCCTTTGTCCTCCTCTGCTGAGTTCTAAATTTCTCCCAGTCTCCGGGTTCGCTGCTATTTCTGGCCAATTTGTATGCCACTTCCCTGATTTCCCTTGATAGCCACGGTTGAGCCACCTTCCCTTTTGTATTTTTACGCCAGACAGGGATGCACAATTGTTGTAGTTCATCCATGCGGTCTCTAAATGTCTGCCATTGCCCATCCGCAGTCAACCCCTCAAGTATCATTCGCCAATCAATCCTAGCCAATTCACGCCTCATACCTTCAAAGTTACCCTTCTTTAAGTTCTGGACTATGGTCTCTGAATTAACTGTTTCATTCTCCATCCTAATGCAGAATTCCACCATATTATGGTCACTCTTCCCCAACGGGCCTCACACAACGAGATTGCTAATTAATCCTCTCTCATTACACAACACCCAGTCTAAGATGGCCTCTCCCCTAGTTGGTTCCTCGACATATTGGTCTAGAAAACCATCCCTTATGCACTCCAGGAAATCCTCTTCCACCGTATTGCTTCCAGTTTGGTAATGTGCATATTAAAGTCACCCATTATAACTGCTGCACCCTTATTGCATGCACCCATAATTTCCTGTTTGATTCCCTCCCCAACATCACTACTACTGTTTGGAGGTCTGTACACAACTCCCACTAACGTTTTTTGCCCTTTGATGTTTTGCAGCTCTACCCATATAGATTCCACATCATTCAAGCTAATGTCATTCCTAATTATTGTATTAATCTCCTCTTTAACCAGCAGTGCTACCCCACCTCCTTTTCCTTTTATTCTATCCTTCCTGAATGTTGAATACCCCTGGATGTTGAGTTCCCAGCCCTGATCATCCTGGAGCCACGTCTCCGTAATCCCAATCACATCATATTTGTTAACATCTATTTGCACAGTTAATTCATCCACCTTATTGCGGATACTCCTTGCATTAAGACACAAAGCCTTCAGGCTTGTTTTTTTAATACCCTTTGTCCTTTTAGAATTTTGTTGTACAGTGGCCCTTTTTGTTCTTTGTCTTGCGTTTCTCTGCCCTCCAATTTTTCTCATCTCTTTTCTGTTTTTTGCTTTTATCTCCTTTTTGTTTCCCTCTGTCTCCCTCCATTGGTTCCCATCCCCCTGCCATATTAGTTTAACTCCTCCCCAAGGATGTGGTATATTTGGTCTTTCAGAAGGCTTTCGACAAGGTTCCACACAAGAGATTAATGTGCAAAGTTAAAGCACATGGGATTGGGGGTAGTGTGCTGACATGGATTGAGAACTGGTTGTCAGACAGGAAGCAAAGAGTAGGAGTAAATGGGTACTTTTTAGAATGGCAGGCGATGACTAGTGGGGTATCGCAAGGTTCTATGCTGGGGCCCCAGCTGTTTACACTGTATATTAATGATTTAGACGAGGGAATTAAATGTAGTATCTCCAAATTTGCAGATGACACTAAGTTAGGTGATAGTGTGAGCTGCGAGGAGGATGCTATGAGGTTGCAGAGCGACTTGGATAGGTTAGGTGAGTGGGCAAATGCATGGCAGATGAAGTATAATGTGAGGTTGTCCACTTTGGTGGTAAAAACAGAGAGACAGACTATTATCTGAATGGTGACAGATTAGGAAAAGAGGAGGTGCAACGAGACCTGGGTGTCATGGTGCATCAGTCATTGAAGGTTGGCATGCAGGTACAGCAGGCGGTTAAGAAAGCAAATGGCATGTTGGCCTTCATAGCGAGGGGATTTGAGTACAGGGGCAGGGAGGTGTTGCTACAATTGTACAGGGCCTTGGTGAGGCCACACCTGGAGTATTGTGTACAGTTTTGGTCTCCTAACCTGAGGAAGGACATTTTTGTTATTGAGGGAGTGCAGCGAAGGTTCAGCAGACTGATTCCCGGGATGGCGGGACTGACCTATCAAGAAAGACTGGATCAACTGGGCTTGTATTCACTGGAGTTCAGAAGAATGAGAGGGGACCTTATAGAAACGTTTAAAATTCTGATGGGTTTAGACAGGTTAGATGCAGGAAGAATGTTCCCAATGTTGGGGAAGTCCAGAACCAGGGGTCACAGTCTAAGGATAAGGGGTAAGCCATTTAGGACCGAGATGAGGAGAAACCTCTTCACCCAGAGAGTGGTGAACCTGTGGAATTCTCTGCCACAGAAAGTTGTTGAGGCCAATTCACTAAATATATTCAAAAAGGAGTTAGATGTAGTCCTTACTACTAGGGGGATCAAGGGGTATGGCGAGAAAGCAGGAATGGGGTACTGAAGTTGCATGTTCAGCCATGAACTCATTGAATGGCGATGCAGGCTAGAAGGGCCGAATGGCCTACTCCTGCACCTATTTTCTGTGTTTCTATGTTTCTAAACTATAGAAGGTAATCATTTTTAGTTAGTCTTTTCGCTAAAGTGATTATCAACAGTAAGATCAAGGCATGTGTATGCGTAACAATTCACTTAAATAAAAACAGAAAATTTTGGAACTGTGCAGCTCAATCATCTTCTGAAAGATCAGACAGCTTATTATTTCGGGTGCAGTTCTTCATCAGACTTGAACAAAAAATCTTAACATATCTTTACTTTCAGATGCTGGCTGAAAAGAATCATAGAATACTACAGCACAGGAGGCCGCCATTCGGCCCATCGAGTCTGCACCCACTCTTTCGAAGAGCAATCCAATTAGTCCCATTCCCCCATCCTTTCCTCATATCCCTGCAATTTTTTTCTCCTTCAATTATTTATCCAATTCTCTTTTGAAAGCTACTATTGAATCTGTATCCAATACCTCACCAGGCAGTGCATTCCAAATCCTAACCACTCATTGCGTAAAAATATTTTTTCCTTCTGCTGCATGTGGTTCTTTTACCAATCACCATAAATCTGTGCCCTTCTCGTTATCGACCCTTCCGCTATTGCAAACAGCTCCTCTTTTTTTACTCTATCTAAATCCTTCATGATTTTAAACACCTCTATCAAATCTCCGCTCCAAGGAGAACAACCCTGACTCCTCCAGTCCATCCACATAACCAAAGCCCATCAACCCTGGTACCATTCTAGTAATGTCCTTACCATTCTAGTAATCGGCACGGTCCCGGTCTGCAAGACCATCAGCAGGCCGCGGCCATTCGAGGGAGCAGCATGCGGCGGCCCAAGGTCAATGTCGCATGTTTCCTAATTAGTTACAGAGGCACTGACAGAAAGAAGCCTGGACATAAGACAACGGTTTGATTTCATGCGCAGGATCTAACTAGTAGCATGGAGACACCAAAAAAGCACTTGGGGGCAGCGGGTGGAGTATTAAAAAGATAGAGAAAGTGAATTTAACTTAAAAGGACATGTAAGAGTTTTGTCAAAGCTTCACATTCCAACTGCAGGTCTCATTTTAATTTAGTTACCTCAGGTTTTATTGGATAAGAACATACCAAGAGTTATGAGCTGATTGATCCCGCTATGAATTCTTTCACATTCTGCATGTCTCTTCCTGCAGCCCCATTCTCCTTCCTGAGATTTGTACAGCTGTATCTTATGCTCAGCAGCAGTCAAGGGAACACTTGAGCCAGGCTCAGTGGGGAAAACAGCTGAAATACAATAAGTACAGTTAATCCAAAGGAAATAATACATTTCTGACATTTACTTATTAACTGAGAGTCAAATCTAACCGAATCAGATTCAAATAAAGTTTATAACAGGTTTTTTAAAAAGAAATAGAATGACTATGTGTGCATGTATGTACCTGTGCACGTGAGAGTGAGAAAAAAAATGAAGCCCGTTCATAATTTTAAAGACTGCAATCAGATGACATCTCAAACTTCTCTTTTCTAGAGAAATGAGCCCCAGCCTGTTCAGCCTTTCCTGATAGTTGTAGCCTCACAGTTCTGATATCCTCCCTGTAAGTCTTTTTTGCACTTTCGCCAGTGCTTCTATATTCTTTTTGCAATATGGAGACTAGAGCTGTGCACAATACCTTAAGTATGGTCCAAGAAAGGCTCTATATAATTTTAACATAACCTATTTTTGAATTCTATTCTTCTAGAAATGATCCCCAATGATTTGCTTGCACTTTTTATGGCGTTGTTAACCTGTGGGTTAACAGAGTGGGAAGGCAGAGCAGTGAGGGATACAATGGGAGCGAGGGGTTGCGTAAGCACAAGTAATGGGGGAATGGGAGAAGAGTCACTGAAACCATCATATTCTCCACAACTCCAGCCAAAAGTGCAGGTTGCAGCCATCGTTCTATCTCCTTTTTCACGTTGAAGGAAAGGAAAAGGCAGAGGGGGACAGAAAAAAGTAAAAAGAAATTGAAGGAGAGAGAAGCAAGAAAGAGAGAGAGAGAGAGAGAGAGAAGCAGAAGAGGACTGAGCGAGAAATAGCAGCACGAAGACAACAGACACGCAAGAGAGACCAGATGCTAAGAGGTTAGGTGAGTGGGCAAATGCAGTATAATATAGATAAATGTGAGGTTATCCATTTTGGTGGCAAAATTCGGAAGGCAGACTATTATCTGAATGGTGACAGATTAGGAAAAGGGGAGGTGCAAAGAGATCTGGGTGTCATGGTACATCAGTCATTGAAAGTTGGCATGCAGGTACAGCAAGCGGTGAAGGCAGCAAATGGCATGTTGGCCTTCATAGCAAGAGGATTTGAGTATAGGAGCAGGGAGGTCTTACTGCAGTTGTACAGGGCTTTGGTGAGGCCACAGCTTGAATATGGTGTACAGTTTTGGTCTATTCTGAGGAAGGACATTCTTGCTATTGAGGGAGTGCAGCGAAGGTTCACCAGATTGATTCCCGGGGTGGCAGGACTGACATATGAAGAAAGACTGGATCGACTAGGCTTATATTCACTGGAATTTAGAAGAATGAAAGGGGATCTCTTAGAAACATATAAAATTCTGACGAAATTGGACAGGTTAGATGCAGGAAGAATGTTCCCGATATTGGGGAAGTCCAGAACCAGGGGTCACAGTCTAAGGATAAGGGGTAAGCCATTTAGGACTGAGATGAGGAGAAACTTCTTCACTCAGAGAATTGTGAACCTGTGGAATTCTCTACCACAGAAAGTTGTTGAGGCCAGTTCATCAGATATATTCAAAAGGAAGTTAGATGTGGCCCTTGCAGCTAAAGGGATCAAGGGGTATGGAGAGAAAGCAGGAATGGGGTACTAAAGTTGCATGATCAGCCATGATCATATTGAATGGTGGTGCAGGCTCGAAGGGCTGAATCGCCTTCTCCTGCACCTATTTTCTATGTTTCTATGTTTCCAACTTGCCATGAGCAGTGCCACAGGAGATCTACTAATTATCTAATACATTTCCATCATATTGCAAAATAATGTTTTGTTATAACTGAAAGCTTTGTTGTTGGGCTAGGACATATCAGTGAAATCTTATTTAAAGGAATTACTGGACCTGCTTTTGAATATTTGTACAGCATCAAATAATTTTGAAAAATAATTGAACAGAAACTACCAAAACGTTGAGAAAAATATTCTAACTGTTAGTTGACTGAACAGTCCTTGGAAACTACACAGCATCAAGTCCAAGCCCAGCATTTTCAGAGAAGCTGAGATCTTCAAGTAAGAACTTTCATGGGGGCACAAAAGACAATTCATTGAATAAATTTAATCATTATTTTGAATCATGTACTCTTCAGAATTTCTAATTTTGTTTAAAACCCTGTTAGAAATTTCACTTTTTGGGGAAAAAATGGTGGATGAATCTTTTTTCCAGCAAGCTTTGAGTGATTTGTGGAAAAAAGATAGTTACGATCCTGATAAATGAGATATGACTGGCAAGGTGCGACTTCTCAACTCAGGTCCTCAATGCTTCTCAACAATGGGGGAATGCTGCCCTCCCCAGCAAAGTGGGCATTTTAAATGTAATTTTCCACTGGAAATATTTGACATATTGTGCTGGAAATTCCCCAACCTTGCGCCCGGTTTTTCGGTGATAGGAGGATGCAAAGACGCTGCAAGTGATTTAGATAGGTTGACTGAGTGGGCAAACACATGGCAGATGCAGGACAACGTGGATAAATGTGAAGTTAGCCACTTTGGTACGAAAAACATAAGGACTAAGCATTATTTAAATGGTGATGGCTTGGGAAGTGTCGACGTACAGAGGGACCTGGGTGTGTTCTTGTACACCAGTCATTGAAAGCGAACATGCAGGTGCAGCAAGCAGTTAGGAAGGCAAATGATATGTTGGCCTTCATTGCAAGAGGATTTGAGTACAGGGGCAAGGATGTCTTACTACAGTCATACAGAGTCTTGGTGAGATTGCACCTGGAGTATTGTGTGCAGTTTTGGTCTCCTTACCTAAGAAAGGATATACTTGCCATAGAGGGAGTGCAGTGAAGGTTCACCAGATTGATTCCTGAGATGGCAGGACTGTCATATGAGGAGAGATTGGGTTGATTAGGCCTGTATTCACTAGAGTTTAGAAGAATGAGAGGGGATCTCATTGAAACGTATAAAATTCTGACTGGGTTGGATAGACTGGATGTGGGAAGGATGTTTCCCCTGCCTGGGAAGTCTAGAGCAAAGGGTCACAGTCTCAGGATACGGGGTAGGAAATTTAGGACCGAGATGAGGAGAATTTTTTTCACACAGAGCGAGGTGAACCTGTGGGATTCTTTACCACTGAAGGCTGTGGAGGCAAAGTCACTGAATATATTAAAGAGGAAGATAGATAGATTTCTAGAAACAAAAGGCATCAAGGGGTATAGGGAAAAAGCAGGAATATAGTGTTGAGATAGAGGATCAGCCATGATCCTGTTGAATGGTGGTGCAGACTCGAAGGGCCGAATGGCGTACTACTGCTCCTATTTTCTATGTTTCTGGCGAAAAATGGTGAACCGGGAAATTCGGAGAAGTCTTGCGCCAGCAGTTTTTAAGTACCGCTGGGGAGCGGATTGCCGGCGTGCAAGACTTGAAGTCGCACTTTCGCCAAAAATTTGGCTCGCAGCGCATCTGCAAATAAAGACGAAAAAAAAACGCCCAGGAAAAACCTGCGTTGCAGCCCTTGGAACAGCGGTAGGTATGAAGACCTGCAAAAAAAGGTAAGTTAAAGTTTTGATTTTCCAATTCTTTTGCAGCGATTCAATAGTTAAGTGTCTTTTGAATGTTTTATGAGTTTTTGGAATTTTTTGGGGGATATTTCCCCCCCACCTCCCGTTGCCCAACTCGCAGCGGTATCGGCCTCGGAGAAAAGTTACAGAAAATTCACAGTTTGCACCACGAATCCTTGTGCAATGCCGATTTTTACCAGTAGGCGCATTGTTTCCCCAAATGTTAAGGCCCCGTAGCGGTAGCGGAGTCATAGCGGTATTTTTGACGGGAAAATACCGCTATGACCAAAAATGGAATTTCTATTATATTTAATATAACAAATAGATACATATATGTACCTTATTTTGTAACATGCTAGACATTAAAACAGGCCACCAAGTTAACATTCAAACAGAATTATTTATTACATTCTGACAACTAATAGACCCCTTGGTGTTCAAAACTTATCAGTAAAATTTTAGTGCCAAATTTATGTTGCTGTTCGACTGCCAACTGAATTGCTCTTCTTGTAGGGGGAGGGGGCTGATATATGACCTGCTCTATTGAACAGATTGCTGAGGAGCAGAAATGAAACAGTCATGCTGGTGATTCACAAATCACATCAGCACAGCAGCAAACTTCACCAAAAGCCAACATCTATCACTCCCCACAAAAACAACTACAGCTCAACTACTATAGCATTTTTACTGCAATCCTCCTCATGTGCATCTGTACTCCCTCTTCAAACCTTGCTCACGATCCACCCAAACACATTATAAAACACATTTGAAAATAATATGTAAAGGCTACTGTATCTGCCTTCAGAACTACTTGGTGTGACTTGAAATCTTCCTTTCCACTTTTGAAAGCTGTTAAAGATGACCTCACAAGAACACATACTTTCTGACCAGTAGTTTTACAGGGCTCAAGTTTAGGCCTGAGTTGCTCCTATTTTTTTGGAGCAACTAGTTTAAACTGGAGCATCTTAGAAATTGCAATTCTCGGCATTTAGTTTGCTCCAATTCTAGTGAGTTAGAATAGTTTCATTTAGAACAGATTTTTTTTTCAAACGGGGGCGTGTCCAGCCACTTACGCCTGTTTTTCAAGTTTAGGCAGCGAAAACTTACTCCATTCTAAGTTAGTTTGGAGTAAGTGTAGATTTTTGTACGCTCAGAAAAACCTTGCCTACACATAAATCAGGCATAGGGAATGAGAGATGGGGGGGGTGTTTACAAACATTAAATACTTCACTTTTACAAATAAAGAGCCATCATCAATAATAAATGATAAATAAATCAATAAATCAATCAAAAAAAATTATAAAATTAAAAATTTTAATTCAAAATGAAAAAAAATCAATCAATAAAAAATTAAGTTTCTACTCACCTACTCCAGCACCCGGACCCCTCCAACAGCGTGCTGGGACGGGGCCCCCCCAGTGTCTCTCTCTCTGTCTCTGTCAGTGTCTCTGTGTTTCTGACAGCGAGGGGTGGGGGGAGAGAGTGGGGAAGGAGGGAGAAGAGGGGGGGAGGGAGGGAGAGGAGGGGGGAGGAAGGGAGAGGAGGGGGGAGGGAGGGAGAGGAGGGGGGAGGGAGGGAGAGGAGGGGGGAGGGAGGGAGAGGAGGGGGGAGGGAGGGAGAGGAAGGGGGAGGGAGAGGAAGGGGGAGGGAGGGAGAGGAAGGGGGAGGGAGGGAGAGGAAGGGGGAGGGAGGGAGAGGAAGGGGGAGGGAGGGAGAGGAAGGGGGACGGAGGGAGAGGAAGGGGGAGGGAGGGAGAGGAAGGGGGAGGGAGGGAGAGGAAGGGGGAGGGAGGGAGAGGAAGGGGGAGGGAGGGAGAGGAAGGGGGACGGAGAGAGGAGGGGGACGGAGAGAGGAGGGGGGAAGAAAGGAGAGAGAAGTGGGGCAGAGAGGAGGGGGTGGAGAGAGGAAGGGGGAGGAAGAGAGGAGGGGGGAGGAAGAGAGGAGGGGGGAGGAAGAGAGGAGGGGGGAGGAAGAGAGGAGGGGGGAGGAAGAGAGGAGGGGGGAGGAAGAGAGGAGGGGGGAGGAGGGGGGAGGAAGAGAGGAGGGGGAGAGAGAGGGGGGGGAGGGGGAGAGAGGAGGAAGGGGGGTGGGGGGAAGAGAGGTTGAACGGGCCGGGCCACTGGCGACAGTTTGGGCGGGGCCCACCCCCAGCGAGATGTCAGTTGGGTGGGTCCCGCCACCGCCGGGGAGCGGGGGACAAGAGGGAGGGGGTTAGAATTGAGGGGGGGAGAGGCTGAACGGGAGGGAGGTCCGAGTCCCGATCTTCGCCCGGGGAGCCCATTCGGCCAGGGCTAGGGTCGGGCCCCTCCCACGCAGCCTTGGGGGCGAGGAGTTACTGCACATGTGCGCACACTCTAGCGCGCATATGCAGAGGTCCTGGCACTATTTTCAGTGCCGGGACCTGGCTCCGCCCCCGACCCCTTGTGCTGCGCCACACCGAGCACGAAGACGTCCTGAGGAGACCGGAGAATCACAAGGTAAGATTTTGGCACCCTTTTTAATCCAGAAAGTCGGCGCACCTTATGGGGATGCATCGTTTTTCCAGAGGGCGGAAACTTGAGCCCACAATGCCTACTCCATGATCAATCCACTGAAGGCAATTTGAAGGCAACACAGGAATGTACCCTCAAAAAATAAATTTTGTGCATGGTACGTTTAGATTTGCACACACGGTAGCTAAAGGGAACAGCTTGTGAGTGGCCTGAGTGGCACCTTCTCGACTGCTGTGCAAACGCGCAGCTTAGAGGGAACATTGCAACCCAATGCTAGTTCTTCCCATCATCTCACCTAGTGGCCTGGAAGACCAGTCTCAAACTCATTCCTCACCACAGCAGTAAGCTCAACACACAAAAACAGTAACTTTATGATTGGGATGATCAGACTTTAAGTGCTAAACTTATAATATTCACTGTCTACATTTCACATTCTGACAGCTGATGATCAGATATTCAGAACATATTATACAACAATTTCTGTTACACCAGCTATTTTTACCCAGGAGTAGCATTTCAGTTTCACTTCCTTAGTCATCAATCTTCTGAAAATTGCAACAACATTTTCAAATCATAATAAAAAGACCACTATCTTTCATAAGAAATTCAGGGATGTTATTCCTCATTTTCACAATAATTGGAAAACATTTAAAATCATAAAATTCAATGTATAAGTACAAATGTGAATAACCGTTTCTATAATTGCCATTTTAGCAAAAATAGTCAGGTACTTTGCAAATAAAAAACCCCAAAAGATATAGAACGTATGACTTGTACACAAGATTGTACAATACATATGGTTATGGACAATGGTTCTTTATATGATTCATTTAGCATAAAATACCTGTCACTTATACATTTTGTAGCTCTGAAAACAAAATGGTTTCCCGGACACAAAAATAGCACCTCATGAAAGAGAACAAAGATTACATTCACCTAACACCAAAAAGATTTAAGACTTGTATGACTATTTCGTTAACATCTGGTCACAAACAAATTCTGTTTACCAGTCATCTCTATTATACGCACATCTGATATCTAATGTTTGATAGACTAGAAGCGGAAGTACACTTGGATGCTTTTGAGTTTTCTCTGTACATACCATCAGTTGGTATCACTTCCATATCCCAAGGGCTCATCTTCTCAGTGTCTCCATTATCCCAGCTGGAAGTAGAAAGGCAAAGGATAAGCCTCTAAAGCCTATAATAATATTCACAGATCAAACCCTGTGAATTTCAATTATTTTAGATTTTTTTTAAAACTGAAATATACAGTTTTTAGGTTGTACAGGTACAACGTCCCGAATCCGGAATTCCGAACACTGGAATTGTCCAAAAACCGGACATTTTTGAGGTGGCCAAAATGGCGACATCGGGCAGCAAGGGACGAGGAAACTGGTAAAAAAAAACACAGCACTGGGGGGCCGCGGGAATCGTTGAGGAGCAGTGGGAATCAGCCAGCGGTAAGAAGCGGAGGATCAGCGAGTGGAGGAGCGGCAGGAATCAGCAAGGTCCGAAATCCAGCACGGTTTCAGTCCCGAGGAGTCAGGATTTCAGACTGCTGATTTTCTTATCCGAAATCCAGCAAAACCCAGCAACCGGCACGGACTCAGTCCCGAAGATTACGGATTTCAGACATTGTACCTGTACACTGTAAGCTCTAATGTGCCATGTTGGGATGTGGGCTCATGTCTACAATTCCCCACAGTGAATTTTTGATGTCAAATGTGCCATCATGAGAAGGCACCCTTAAGGGCCAAATCAAGTCTCCGTTCTCTTACTTCCAAGTTTCGTGACATCTGCAAATTTTGAAATTGTGCCCTGTACCCCCAAATGTATGCCCCTTGTTACCAATTTGTGACCCAGTGGTGAATTAATTCTTGGAATGCCCTTCTGGGTAGGGCAGTGAAGGCAAAAGCTTGGGAATCATTCAAGAGGCAGTTAGATGCTGTGATGAAGGAAATGTAAGTTTCTATGGAAGAAAGAGAAGTAGATGGGCCAAATGGCCTCCTTCACCTTTATATAACTTTATGACTATACTACTTAATTTAAGTCAAAATCAATTTATGTTCAATTTTCAAGTACACTTCAGTACCTACCAGACATTGTAGCACTGGAATAGACTATCAGGATAGTCTGGCTGTAGGGGTTCCTGGCTTTCAATTGTCCCAAACCACCATGCATCATCAATCACTGACCGAAAGCGATCACCTAAAGTGCAGTAGGAAAAAAGAACATTGGTAGTCATATTACAATAAAAAGCCTCTGCATGTCAACCGCACCAAAATAATTATAATGTAAACTTAAATAGATTGGGGGAGAAATTCATGTTAGCCAGTAAAGCTGCCAGTGTCACCAGCGATTGGAGTTAACAGCCACTGAAAATGGCTGCAATGCTAACAGAGCAAAATGCTTCTGGAGGGGACGGAGATTGATGGCACAGTACTTACCTGATGTGCAACACCGTCCCGGTGGCAATGCTGGAGGCATCCGACCCGAAGTTTGTGTGCAGGTGCGGCGTGCGAACTTCGCGCAGCCTCTGAAAGCGAGGCTGCAGAGCTCGCAAGGAATTGTGGGCAATGAAAAGGCTTGAGAATTAAAGGGGCCATGCACATTGAAGCAATACAAATTAAAATGGAGTGAAACAATGCACTTTTCAGCCTTTTCAAAAATATTTAACTTTAAAACGTACAAATGTGAATATGCAGATCTTCAAACTGAATTCCTTTGCTAACCTCGAAAATGGGAAAAATGCCTCAGAACAAACACAAAGAGGGGCAGTCAGGGTCTCACATGCAGCACTCTAAGCTTTGTGCAACAGGGTCAACATTGCAAGTCAGGCCCCCTACCCACAGGGACCAGGAGGCCCTCCAGAAATAACAATGTGGGAGTACATCACTAAAGCTATCACAGCCAGCAGTTTCACCGCCATCGCCTAAAGAACCTTCATGGTCAAGATCAGTGAATGCATCTTCAAAAGCTGTCTCCTACCAACTGCACCACTAGCCTCACACACTGCTCATTGCACAACCCGCAATCACTAATCTACCAATAATCTGCACCAATGATGAGGCACATCTCATTCCTAGCCTCACCTCACCTCCTTGGAGGAGACGGTGCAGGCCATTCTTGGCAGGAACGTGGTTGAGTTCTTGACTGAAAGCATACAAGATGCTGGTATTGTCATACCTTATCCTCCTTCTGGCATGCACCTTATGCTTTCCTGCCCTCCCATCACCACAACTCCACCCTTGTGCCTTCCTCATTCCACACACCCAAGAAATGCAGCTTGCCCAGCCAGTGGGCGACCAAGAAGAGGGAGAGGAGAGTAAAAAAGACTGATTTGACACTCCCAGCCACCAGCTCCTCATGGTCAACCAGCAAGGCCATTTGCAATGTTCCCCACTGAAAGTCAGCAGCTTTCCACGAGCCATGCTGCAGCCATTGGGGTAGCACTGCGTGACATCATTTGGATAGGTAAAGGCACATACAAGACAGTCACTAAGAGAATGCATACAGGTGATGAGTTGATTTCTTGATATCACGTTGGATGGATAGACGTACATAGGTGGATTGGAAAGTTTGCTTGGTGGTATCTTTTATTTCAGCATTGTAGCTAAAAGAACATTGTGATGGTCAGGATGAAAGGTAAGGTATCGGACTAATGTTGAAAGGGGAATTGGGGATGCGGTCATTGGGACCGCAGGCGGATGATTTCATCTCAGATATGCCAGCCACAAAGGGGCTGTCTGGGTTGCATCCTTCTGTCTGATTCCTTCTCTTCTGTGGCTTCCTCTTCCCTCTGCAAGTGGATGCTGTGATTATGAAATGACAGCATAAAATGCTGGAAATACTCAGCTGGTCAGGCAGCATCTCGACCTGAGACGTAAACTCTTGTTTTTCTCTCCATGGATGGTGCCTGATCTGCTGAGCAATTGCAGCATGTTCTGTCTTCTCAAAAATCTTAATTTACCATCTGAGCCCTTGCAAGCATTCAGCAGTACTCCCTGCACATTTAAAAACCTTTTCATATCTCTTGCAGCAAGCCACCACTTCAATAAAATCAAAAAACCCAAACTTAAATCCAAACTTACCTGAATGATGTTACTTTTAAGAGGCACAGACATTGCCACAAGGTTTACCTGGCGTGCTCAGGACCCAGTGCTGAATTCAGAGCTAGGGTTGAAGTTCGCGCTTGTGATGTCAGTCAGCATTGCACATCGATTTACGTCACAACACCACCAGTTTGTTGGAGATGGCATCGCCAGTTACTGGCAGCACAAAGGTAGGGACCAAAACGGCGGCCGCCGTGGGACCCACCAGCAGCTGGCAAGAGAACAGCAGCCGCCATTTTAGCGACATTTAATGGTGCCACGGGGGCGCACTAAGGCCACTAATTTTTCACCCGTTACAGTAAAATAAACTAGTGTGCCAACAAAAGAATAGTTTTGTAATCCCATGCAAGATCCTCTATTTCTGATACAGTAGAATTACTTGTTCAATCTTACAAAATATGGCTGGTCTTATTGGCTCTATAATGTCCTATTTAAATTTCAATAACAATTTTATGTCCAACTGTGGCTGTTCCAGTGCAAACATTTTATTTCAAAAAAAAATTGCAGAAATGGTGAATATCCAATTGCATTACTCAGTGAGCCAAAGAATGCACTGTATTATAATGAGAGTATGATATTATATAATGTACAAAGTGCTAACAATGCAAGTGCCCCACCCACCACATTCCTAACATCATTCCATACATAGCGATATTCAATGGGAAATTTGTAATGAATACGGTCGACGTGAATTTTCAAAGTCACTTTTACCGGTGAATAAAATAGGGGACAAGATGATGGTAGGCAGCCCTCAATCTGCAAAATTGGGCATTAAAGTCAGAAGCTTACTATGCACCCAAGGTGCTTAGTGCACCCCAGTGTGGCCAACAAGCACAAAGGGCTGGAATCCAATGCAAAACTTGTACACTAGATCCCAAGAATTACTTATGGCACTCTCACCCCATATCTGCCTGGAGCAACTGAAGTCCCATTTGGGGAGACAGCAATGATTAACACAAAATTCAGACACTTCTGCTTTGTGCCTTTGGCATCGATGCCCTCCTTGCCCAGTAACCCTGCTCCCGGTGAGGAAAGTGCATGGTGCAGAATGGGCAACCAGGAGCACTTCAATGGCTGTTGTTGCCCAACAATGCAGCCCTGGCAGCTCATTGAGACATGCAGTTGGAAAACCACTAAAATATACAAATGAGCTGCCTTTATTTTATGGGCCAAGGTCAAACCAGTGTTGCACAGGCAGGGGGCACAGTGTTTGTGGCACATTAACACCACGCCATGCTCATGTTTAAATCACAACTTGCTGCTATGTATTCTTGTTGAAAAAATTCTACAGGTACAACCTCCGAAATCCAGAAACCTCGGGACCAAGGCCACTTTGTTTTTTCCCGGATTTCGGAACAGAAATCCGACGTCCCGAATCTGGAAAACCCTGGGCCGAGCTTCGGGTTTTTCTGGATTTCAGAGACGAAATCTGATGTCCCAAATCCGCTGCATGAAGGAATCAACAAAAATGGCAATATAACTTGAAATTGCTGAAGATAATGTTTGGAGATCGAGGCATTCAATATTGAGGCAACTGAGATGTGACCTTAAGAGGCATACAAAATGGGAAATAATGTCAAAGCGGTCGCCGTTTAAAAAAAAAGTCCGGTTTTCGGAACATATTTCCGGATTACAATCGTCGACTTGTGTGATCTGCACAATGTCCGGTTTTCGGAACATTCCGGTTTTTAGAACTCCGAATTTTGGATGCTCTACCTGCATATACATTTTGGTTATAAAGTTACTTTCCTCAATATTACAAAAGTTAATCACAATTCTGGAAGACAGCTACTCGCCGTGTCTATTAACCAGAGGTGACACCTAATAGCCTTCCTGCTATTATAGTCACTATAGAAGTAAGGGGCCCAATTTTGACCAACCCAGTCTTTTGGCGTACTTATCCTTTATGTGCCGTTTTTGTGCACTGGAAACGGCGCCGGAAAAAAATGGCCCCATCCTGGCCGTTCTGAAGAGTCTGGAGTGCCCTGGCACAGCACAGATTAAACAGTGGGGGGCGGAGCTATTTGTATGCGTTTGTATGCAAATTAAGATGCCGCATTCGGTCGGTTCCCCCCCCCCCCCCCTGCCATGATATGAAGGCCAGCCAGCAGCTCTCTCTCCCCCCCCCTCCACCACCGATGCCGCGTTTGGTCGCCCCCCCCCCACCGATATGAAGGTCAGCCAGCAGCTCTCTCTCTCTCTCTCTCTCTCTCCCCTCCTCACCCCCCTTCCCCCGTCACCGAGTGTATAGCATAGGTGATCAATCTGTAAAATTCACAGGATAGCAATTCGGATTTCTCTCACCTCTGCTACCTGATTTAGCCTTGCAACATCACCATGTTTACCAGAGGTTGATCAAGACTATCATAATTCTGCCCATCTTCCATTAGATTCTTTGTTGACTTGCTCACCATATTATTTCTGTTCTAGTTAAATGCATATTTTCTGCAATTGTCGTGTGGTTTTCCTTTTGGATAGCTAAGCTTGTCATTTGGAAGTTAGAACAGGGTGCCCCTGAAGAGTTAATACTTTCAATAGTTGTGCTACACAGAGAACCATTCCTGTGGACTTTTAAGTCTAAAAAAAAGAACTTGCATTTATATAGCGCCTTTCTCAACCTCAGGATGTCCTAAAGTGCTTTACAGCTAATTAAATACTTTTGAAGAGTAGCCACTGTTGTAATGTTGGAAATGCGGCAGCCAATTTGTGTAAAGCAATGTGATAATGACCATAGAATCTGTTTTGGTGATGTCGTGGCTCGGAGATTTCTCCTGCTGCAGTGGGATGGGTGTCGTGGGCCGAGGAAGCCAGTGACTGATTACCCTACAGTATCTGAGGTGCACAGATCAGCCCTGCTGCTGGCTGCGAGGGGTTGGGTTGGGGGCGGGGGGGAGGAAAGAGTGGTGTTGGGGGTGTCGGAGTGAGGAGGGACACACGGAGCGAAGGGTTGGGGGTGGGGGCGGAAGTCTGCTGTTGGGGGTGAGGAAGACAGGGTGGGTTAGACCGGGTTACACCACATTACTCTAACAGTCAGTCCCTGAAAGAGGCATGGTAATGCCAAACATTTCTTACAAATGAGAGATAATCTAGTCCAAGGTGAGTTATTCACATAATAGGTTGGATAATGGGGTATGATGTTTTGCAAAGGATCAACTTAGCCACAATTAGGTGTTGATGTGTCTCCCTCAGCCGGGAGCCTACACTTGCTTATTTATAAAAAGAGAAACAACTGTCCTCACTCAGCAGATATAAGGCAATATATCATTGCAAGAGGTTTTAGGCCATTTTAAGTGATGTGTTTAATGCTTTAGTCCTTTGTGTTTAATGCTTCCCACCCCCTGTCTCTGGCTGTGCCTGCACTGAACTTAACTCTAGGTAAGGTTTTTCAGAACTTAGAAAAGTGGACACTTACGACATTCTAAGTTAGCTTGGAGTAAGTTTTCGCAGCCTAAACTTGCAAAACAGGCCTAAGTGGCTGGACACACCCACTTTTGAAAAAAAAAACTGAACTAAAACGAAACTAAACTAACTCACTAGAACTGGAGCAAACTAAATGCCGAGAATTGCGATTTCTAAGATACTCCAAACTAAACTAGTTGCTCCAAAAAACTCCACCCGAGACTTGGGCCCAAGTGAGCCTTGGAATCTTTGACCAATGCCAACTAGAACACTCAAAGAAAAGTATATCCATTTGATTCGCCTTTACGTACCAATCTTCCATCGTCGAGTTTTTGTCTCATCAAACTGCTGTCGAAGCACTAGAAAATCAATAACATCTGGCATATCATGGTACCTAGTCAAGATAAAAACAAATACAAAAAAATCCATCTATATTCTTTACAGACGATAGAGAGAACATTCAAGCACTTTTTCTTTTCAAAAGAGTCGAAATGGCAGGAATACAGATGGACAGGGCCAACACGGTGTGAAAATATCTAGAATTAACAACAGGTTATTGTAGATTTTTAAACATTTTGTCTAGTACCTACATATGATGAGACATTTAGAAATTATATAGAAAATGTACATGTAGAAATAATCGAATCATAAGTGAGCAATGACTGACTTCATTGTGAGTGCAGTTACCTAGTTACACCACTGAGAACATTGGGGTAAATCTGGACTTTGCCCAATACTGTAAGACTGGTGATAGCGAGTCGGCAGCCCGATACACACCTCTCCCAATTTTATATTTCCATTGACTTCACATTAAGATCTACCCCATTGTGTGGTCTGTTTATACAAATATGAAAATAATAATGATTTCAAATTTATTTTCAATTTACTTTAGTGGCAATTACTAAATACCGAGAACATGGTTTCATATTTTAAATTTACATCTTGCCGGTTGCCTCTCACCATCAAGACAGGAGTGAGCACCACGCTGAAAATTCCTCCAATTGACACAAAATTCATACGGTCCAATTTTAACCCTGCCTGCTCGATGGGAATGGGGAAAGTAGGTGGTTAGAATGACAGTCGGGCATTTTAGACTCCCTTACTGACACACTTCTGCTCATCGCCATTTTAACTATTGGATTTTTGGCAGCGTCAGGGGCAGCCGCTGAATACAAGTAAGGGCCTCATTGATATAAATGTCGGGGACCTATAATGCAATTTGGACTGCGAAGCGATGTTAACTGCTGATGCACAGTGCCAGAGGCACCAGTGAAATTTGACAGCAAGCAGGAGCTGGGTCAGAAGCAGCCCAGAACAGCCAGTAACATTCATTGTTTTTTTTTGTTTCCTTATGGGGCGAGTGGAGCAGGAGTGCTCTCTGGGCCCCATAGGATATCTTGGGTCATCCCCGCCCCCAGGTTTTCCTCCACCTCCCCTGACCGTGTTCGCCTCCAGACCGTCCACCCCTCCCCCTCACTACTTACCTTATGCTAGGGACTGTTCTCAGGGTCCCCTGCCAGATGGTCACCGGTCAGTGAAATCTCACTCTAGCCCACCAGCCAGGTAGCAATTCCCACCGGATTTGGGTGGGAATCTATCTTGGAACACTGATATGTGGCCTGGGAGTTCAAATAGCCTAGACCTCATTTCAATGCCGTCT
The DNA here is from genome assembly GCF_044704955.1 of Pristiophorus japonicus. Lineage (NCBI taxonomy): Eukaryota > Metazoa > Chordata > Chondrichthyes > Pristiophoridae > Pristiophorus > Pristiophorus japonicus. The sequence goes on along the minus strand of NC_091983.1, from coordinate 176,216,055 downwards.
TGGGCATTTCCTACCCACCTGGGTCCCCGCATTCATGCCCCGAGTTAAAATCAGGGCTATAGTGTCACTTGGGCCACAACAATGCTCGTTTTCACCAGTATGATCTTCAAGCACACAAAACTAAAAGCAGATTTTTCCAAATTCATCATCAAGTCATGAGTGTTGTGCTGGTAGTATCAAAAGCATAAATCTGGCCAAGTGGCAGGGAAGCATCCATTTATTGAAGTCTAATTATTACTTTCTACAAAAAACAAACAGCTCTTACTTCATAGAAAATGAGCCTCCTGTCAGTTTTCCCGTGTCTGGGTCGATGAAAGCCAGTTTGAGACAGCACAGAGTTGGAGGTCCCACTTCGTATTTGATCCCAACTATTTTCACCAGCTCTTGCTCCTGATTAAAAAATATATTCCATGTTGTACTTTTCATGACTGTGGCTGTGTCTACATCTTGGATGAGTACAGATAACTTTAGCATGAAGATTGCAATAGCAGATTTACACACATAGCGTTGGGGAAGCACGTCAATAAAATGTTTCTCCCATCTGTTACAGAAAAATACACCTTTTCCATTTAATTATATAAAGAGCAATCCAGTGGCAGATTTCTGTTTTTTTTATTGTGTCCTCTAAGAGATTTCAAGCAAAAGGAAAATGCTCAGTAACACAGCGTTTTTCTTTTTGTCACCCTGGCGTCTGGCATGGACAAAGGTCCATTACCATGTTTAGGAGTCCCCAAAGCAAGTCCAATGAGAAATACAAAAAGATAAAGCATCTTTTTATGCTATGGCATGCGCACTCTACCCTTAACCCTTCCCCACAACGCTAGTTGTGTATAAGGCCCTAGCAGTGGCTGGAAAGGGGCGTGGGGGGTGATCTGGTAAATTTACCCTTCGATCTGCAGCCGAGTCCACCTACAACATACAATACCTGCAAAAATGAGCATTACAATCCTTTAAGAAATGCCCAGAGCAACACGTCCTGGATAAAATCCAGGATTCTGCCTTGTCTTCTCATAGCTTCCTGCTACCTCATTGCCACATGAGCCACTAGGTTCATTGGGCCCAAATTTCCCCAACCATTTTTCCGGTGCACTAACCCAAGATGCAGCAACTTAGTGCGCTCAAAACGGCGCCAAAAAACGTACTCACGATTCTGGCCGCTCTGCTGTGTGTCTCGGACCCTGACACGGCGTATATAGTGCAGTGGGGGGGGGGGGGGGGCAGAGCTACAGCCCTGCGCCGAAAACAGTGCCGGCAGCTGTCAGCATGCGGGGGGAGGGCAGAGCTACAGCCCTGCGCCGAAAACAGTGCCGGCAGCTGTCAGCATGCGGGGGTGGGGGGGGGGTTGCGGGGGAGGAGAGTTTCTTTAAATGATTTAGAAAAAGTCTCTGTCAATGGCACAATGCAACTGGCTGTTGAGGTGACAATGACCAGAGAAAACTTTCCTTAGGTTTGGTCTCTCAGTACCAGCAAATATCTGGTCGTGGCTTTTGTTTTGGTAGTAATCATGACTTAGGTCAATTTTTTTTAAATCCCACCAATTCTTAGTGAACATTTGCATGGATGCCCATAGATATCCCGTTGGGAACATTCCATCAGCACCCACGGGTGCCTTATTGGGGAGTAACTGTATGGGCACCTTGCGCAAATGACCATCGTTCATAGCCCTGCTTGAAAAATATTTGATTCATAAATGGTTTTATGAAACCTTTTGTCTTCTGATATAAATATTAAAAAGTGCATATTTTATGAAGCTTTATATTATGAAACTTTGTGAGGGACTGGGGGAGGGGTGGGGGGTGGTGGAGAGGTGGAGAGGTGATAAAATTGGAGATACAATCAACCAAGAGGCATTCCCACTGACCCAACAGCAAGAGATCAAGCACAGTATGGTCAGGGGCCTGGGAGTAGCCAGTTTCCATGCATGTTTAGCTAGGACAGTGAATTGTAACACCTAATTACCACCTTAAGACATTTCACAAAAGAATCATTCTCTTCAGGACTCTAAACTATAGTTTCTGCTACACGTTACCTGCTGGCTAACAAAACATGACAATGCAAATTATCTTAGAAAAACTACCAACATGTCTTCAAAGATACTTTACCCGTAAATCCATCTTGTGCCATGCCTGCTTTTTAGCATTTATGCGAAAAAGTTTTAGCTTCTTAGCCATTTCAACATAAGCTTCGTGACCCTGTCGAAAATAGTAAACCTAGAATTCAAACATGAAAAAAATTTGTAGCTAGTTTGCTATTTCCAAAGCAGCATGCGAGTATAAATGTTCACATTATGTTACAAAACAATGGTTTAGTACAGACAGTAATGAAAAATTCCTGAACCAATGAATAATAAGTCAACCATAGCCAATCAATATGACTCAATTTGTCAGGTGGGATATACAATATTACAAGCATAATTGTTATATGAATTTATTCTATGTTGGTGCCTACATTACTGAAATTAGATGTGAGAAAACATTGCTATCTTTAGCACAGATGTGTGGAAAGGATGACAATACACAAAATCATTCTTTCCGTGAGCACCAGTGCAAAAAAGGATTCTTTAATTCTTGTTACCAGAAGAAATTATGCTTTCACATCATCAGAACATCAGAATTAGGAACAGGAGTAGGCCATCTAGCCCCTCTAGCCTGCTCTGCCATTCAACAAGATCATGGCTGATCTGGCCGTGGACTCAGCTCCACATACCCGCCCGCTCCCCGTAACCCTTAATTCTCTTATTGGTTAAAAATCTATCTATCTGTGATTTGAATACATTCAATGAGCTAGCCTCAACTGCTTCCTTGGGCAGAGAATTCCACAGATTCACAACCCTCTGGGAGAAGAAATTCCTTCTCAACTCAGTTTTAAATTGGCTCCCCCGTATTTTGAGGCTGTGCCCCCTAGTTCTATTCTCCCCAACCAGTGGAAACAATCTCTCTGCCTCTATCTTGTCTATCCCTTTCATTATTTAAAATGTTTCTATAAGATCACCCCTCATCCTTCTGAACTCCAACGAGTAAAGACCCAGTCTACTCAATCTATCATCATAAGGCAACCCCCTCATCTCCGGAATCAGCCTCGTCTCTGTACCCCTCCAAAGCTAGTATATCCTTCCTTAAGTAAGGTGACCAAAACTGCACGCAGTACTCCAGGTGCGGCCTCACCAATACCCTATACAGTTGCAGAAGGACCTCCCTGCTTTTGTACTCCATCCCTCTCGCAATGAAGGCCAACATTCCATTCGCCTTCCTGATTACCTGCTGCACCAGCAAACTAACGTTTTGGGATTCATGCACAAGGACCCCAAGGTCCCTCTGCACCGCAACATGTTGTAATTTCTCTCCATTCAAATAATATTCCCTTTTACTGTTTTTTTTCCCCCAAGGTGGATGACCTCATACTTTCCGACATTGTATTCCATCTGCCAAACCTTAGCCCATTCACTTAACCTATCCAAATCTCTTTGCAGCCTTTCTGTGTCCTCTACACAACCCGCTTTCCCACTAATCTTTGTGTCATCTGCAAATTTTGTTACACTACACTCTGTCCCCTCTTCCAGGTCATCTATGTATATTGTAAACAGTTGTGGTCCCAGCACCGATCCCTGTGGCACACTACTAACCACTGATTTCCAACCCGAAAAAGGACCCATTTATCCCGACTCTCTGCTTTCTGTTAGCCAGCCAATTCTCGATCCATGCTAATACATTTCCTCTGACTCCGCGTACCTTTATCTTCTGCAGTAACCTTTTGTGTGGCACCTTATCGAATGCCTTTTGGAAATCTAAATACACCACATCCATCGATACACCTCTATCCACCATGCTCGTTATATCCTCAAAGAATTCCAGTAAATGAGTTAAACATGATTTCCCCTTCATGAATCCATGTTGCGTCTGCTTGATTGCACTATTCCTATCTAGATGTCCACCTATTTCTTCCTTAATGATAGCTTCAAGCATTTTCCCCACTACAGATGTTAAACTAACCGGCCTATAGTTACCTGCCTTTTATCTGCCCCCTTTTTTAAACAGAGGCATTACATTAGCTGCTTTCCAATCTGCTGGTACCTCCCCAGAGTCCAGAGAATTCACACACATTATAAATCAACTTAAAGAGAGTCACTCATGCATAATTCACAGAAATGTAGTTTGAGTCATGTAATCAATATAACAGGGTAATTAGTAGAGTAAGGATCTGGCAGAGTTTAATTTTTGAGGGGTGGAAAGTATTGTGTTCACCAAATGAGCAGTTTCCCAATTAAGGCATGCAGTATCAATATCAAACAATCCCCAATCAAGTACAGCACAATAAACAGTCCTTTCACCACACCAACCATCCTTATGGCCTCTCTGATTAATACTGTCAATTTAGTATGAAATTAGGAGTAGTTTATGGTACGGACCGTTAACATTCAACTGTTAGTCAACCTCCTTTCTTCTATGGTTCACAACGACATGCTTCGAGTAAGCAGGAGACACTTGATGGTAGAGTATATGGAACAGACTTTATTCATAGACAGCACATCTATACTCAACAGAAGGCGGCTTTCGGTTTCTAGTTTTATCTTTCGAGCCCTCCGAAGAACTGTAGAAAACCATGCTTCTTTATTCAACTTATTTTGCCTGCATCAAAGGTACATGTTACAGATAAGGGGGCCGAAATTGCCCCTTCCGATAAGGTCACTGATCGCCGGAAAGCAGCGGCCACAGCGCGGCGTGGAATGACCGCCGACTCTCCGTGGAGAGGACGCCATTTTAGAAATTGTCCTTCCTCAGGAGCAGAGCGGTGTTCAGGACCACTCCGACGTTTTCCCGCCGCGGTGTGCACGCGCAAACCCCTTACCATCTGGCGGGGTTCCCCAAGTGAAATTGCCCCTTACCCAAAATTGCTCCGCGGCGTGGCCCTGCCACTGACCGGTGCCCCCGACAGCTTTTGTTGTCGGTGCACTCTGTGAAATGGCGGTACAGCCGCCCTTAAAGGGGAGGGCGCACTGCTGCGGCCGCCATGTTTTTTTTTGTCAGCCGACTGGTAGGTTGGCCTGAAAATTATGCCCCGGGGTTTGGCTGGGCCACAACCGGCATCCTGGCATGCTCTAACATGGATAGAGGATTGGCTAACTAACAGAAAACAGAGTTGGGATAAATGGTTAATTCTTGGGTTGGCAATCTGTAACCAGTGGGGTGCCGCAGAGATCAGTGCTGGGACCCCAAATATTTACAATCTATATTAACGACTTGGAGAAAGGGACAGAGTGTAACGTAGCCAAGTTTGCCGATGATACAAAGATGGGTGGAAAAGCAATGTGTGAGGAGAACACAAAAAATCTGCAAAAGGACATAGACAGGCTAAGTGAGTGGGCAAAAATTTGGCAGATGGAGTATAATGTTGTAAAGTGTGAGGTCATGCACTTTGGCAGAAAAAAATCAAAGAGCAAGTTATTATTTAAATGAAGAAAGATTGCAAACTGCTGCAGTACAGCGGGACCTGGGTGTATTGTGCATGAAACACAAAAGGTTAGTATGCAGGTACAGCAAGTGATCAGAAGACAAATGGAATATTGGCGTTTATTGCAAATGGGATGGAGTATAAAAGCAGGGAGGTCTTGCTACAATTGTGCAGGGTATTGGTGAGGCCACACCTGGAATATTGCGTGCAGTTTTGGTTTCCATATTTACGAAAGGATATGCTTGCTTTGGAGGCAGTTCAGAGAAGGTTCACTAGGTTGATTCCAGAGATGAGGGGGTTGACTGAAGAAAGGTTGAGTAGGTTGGGCCTCTACTCATTGGAATTCAGAACCATGAGAAGTGATCTTATCGAAACGTATAAGGTTATGAGGGGGCTTGACAAGGTGGATGCAGAGAGGATGTTTCCACTGAAGGGGGAGACTAGAACTAGAGGGCATGATCTTGGAATAAGGGGCCACCCATTTAAAACTGAGATGAGGAGAAATTTCTTCTCTCAAAGGGTTGTAAATCTGTGGAATTCGCTACCTCAGAGAGCTGTGGAAGGTGTGACATTGAATAAATTTAAGACAGAAATGGAGAGTTTCTTAAACGATAAGAGGATAAGGAGTTATGGAGAGCGGGCGGGGAAGTGGAGCTGAGTCCATGATCGGATCAGCCATGATCGTATTAAATGGCAGAGCAGGCTCGAGGGGCCATATGGCCTACTCCTGCTCCTATTTCTTATGTTCCTATGTAAACCCTCGCTGGTGACCCAGTAGACCTAACTAAAATGAATGCAGAGTTTGCAGCGGTTCTCCCCTTTAACTGAAGGGGAGAGACGTTGTGATGTGTCAGCGTGATGACTGACAGCTGTGGACATTACGTCGCACCCCCGCATCTGCCCCGCTACTAACGACCACTGTGCTCCACTCTCACTTCCGCCCCGCTGGGGGAAAAATCCTGAAGAGCTAAATTTCGCCGGATAGGCCTCCGTATCCATTGCATAAGAACATAAGAATTAGGAACAGGAGTAGGCCATCTAGCCCCTCGAGCCTGCTCCGCCATTCAACAAGATCATGGCTGATCTGGCCGTGGACTCAGCTCCACTTACCCGCCCGCTCCCCATAACCCTTAATTCCCTTATTGGTTAAAAATCTATCTATCTGTGATTTGAATACATTCAATGAGCTAGCCTCAACTGCTTCCTTGGGCAGAGAATTCCACAGATTCACAACCCTCTGGGAGAAGAAATTCCTTCTCAACTCGGTTTTAAATTGGCTCCCCCGTATTTTGAGGCTGTGCCCCCTAGTTCTAGTCTCCCCGACCAGTGGAAACAACCTCTCTGCCTCTATCTTGTCTATCCCTTTCATTATTTTAAATGTTTCTATAAGTTCACCACTCATCCTTTTGAACTCCAACGAGTAAAGACCCAGTCTACTCAATCTATCATCATAAGGTAACCTCCTCATCTCTGGAATCAGCCTAGTGAATTGTCTCTGTACCCCCTCCAGTATATCCTTCCTTAAGTAAGGTGACCAAAACTGCACACAGTACTCCAGGTGCGGCCTCACCAATACCCTGTACAGTTGCAGCAGGACCTCCCTGCTTTTGTACTCCATCCCTCTCGCAATGAAGGCCAACATTCCATTCGCCTTCCTGATTACCTGCTGCACCTGCAAACTAACTTTTTGAGATTCATGCACAAGGACCCCCAGGTCCCTCTGCACCGCAGCATGTTGTAATTTCTCCCCATTCAAATAATATTCCCTTTTACTGTTTTTTTCCCCCAAGGTGGATGACCTCACACTTTCCGACATTGTATTCCATTCGCTTAACCTATCTAAATCTCTTTGCAGCCTCTCTGTGTCCTCTACACAACCCGCTTTCCCACTAATCTTTGTGTCATCTGCAAATTTTGTTACACTACACTCTGTCCCCTCTTCCAGGTCATCTATGTATATTGTAAACAGTTGTGGTCCCAGCACCGATCCCTGTGGCACACCACTAACCACCGATTTCCAACCCGAAAAGGACCCATTTATCCCAACTCTCTGCTTTGTTAGCCAGCCAATTCTCGATCCATGCTAATACATTTCCTCTGACTCCGCATACCTTTATCTTCTGCAGTAACCTTTTGTGTGGCACCTTATATAATGGCTTTTGGAAATCTAAATACACCACATCCATCGGTACATCTCTATCCACCATGCTCGTTATATCCTCAAAGAATTCCAGTAAATTAGTTACACATGATTTCCCCTTCATGAATCCATGTTGCGTCTGCTTGATTGCACTATTCCTATCTAGATGTCCACCTATTTCTTCCTTAATGATAGCTTCAAGCATTTTCCCCACTACAGATGTTAAACTAACCGGCCTATAGTTACCTGCCTTTTGTGTGCCCCTTTTTTAAACAGAGGCGTTACATTAGCTGCTTTCCAATCCGCTGGTACCTCCCCAGAGTCCAGAGAATTTTGGTAGATTCTAACAAATGCATCTGCTATAACTTCCGCCATCTCTTTTAATACCCTGGGATGCATTTCATCAGGACCAGGGGACTTGTCTACCTTGAGTCCCATTAGCTTGTCCAGCACTACCCCCCTAGTGATAGTGATTATCTCAAGGTCCTCCCTTCCCACATTCCCGTGACCAGCAATTTCTGGTATGGTTTTTGTGTCTTCCACTGTGAAGACCGAAGCAAAATAATTGTTTACGGTCTCAGCCATTTCCACATTTCCCATTATTAAATCCCCCTTCTCATCTTCTAAGGGACCAACATTTACTTTAGTCACTCTTTTCCGTTTTATATATCAATAAAAGTTTTTACTGTTTTTATGTTTTGCGCAAGTTTACTTTCGTAATCTATCTTTCCTTTCTTTATTGCTTTCTTAGTCATTCTTTGCTGTTGTTTAAAATTTTCCCAATCTTCTAGTTTCCCACTAACCTTGGCCACCTTGCAGCGGCCAGAACAGTTCAAAAACGGCAGGTGCGCCCCGTTTCCGGTGGAGGGCAATTTCTACCCCAAGATCTCATGACATATCTGTTCCTGAAACCTTTGAAACAATCTATTCACGTAAACAGTCGTAGTTTACTTCAAAGATACTTCGCTCAAACAAGTCTTCCTGACTCAACTGTTCTTGAATTCTTTGAGAAACAGGTTTGTTAACCGCTCAGCTTTCTATATTAGACTTAATGGATCCATCTGCCTATGTTTATTATACTAGACATCAAAGTTATGCTTTAATTGCTCATGCTTCATGTTTTCCCAATCACTTATTGCCTTGCACAAGCATTTCTCGTCGACAATAATCAGACATCAAAAGCAGAAGACAAGCCATGCTTTCTTCTCATGGCACCCCAAAGCTATCTTTTTTCTATTGGAAATCCTGTTATTCCAAGATACAAGCAAGTTCGATTATTAACCTTTAATTCTCCAAGATGTTCAACATACAATTCTCCATGATGTTCAACTTGGACCAATACTTATAGTAAGAGACAAGACCAATCTAATTTCATATAGAAGCCAATAGAGAGAGACCACTTTCATTCTATCAGTCCAGTCTGATCAAATCTAAAGCCAGTATCCTAGCTCAATATATCACTGACGTTCACTCTCTCTCCCGCATTCACTTCGGGAGTCACTCAAAGATCTATCCTCAACAAATATATCTAATTTGCTTTTGAATGCGTAATTTCCAGCTGATTAACTTAAAATATTTCCATGCTTGGAGGGAGAGAGAGGATGTGGGAAGGAGTGGAAGAAGGTGAGAAGAAACAATTTATTTGTACTGAGCAATAAAACATGCAGTGAATGACACTGAAACAGCACATCCGCTCATGGACAGAAAATCCGGCTCAGGTCCCAGTGATGAAACACTTGTAGCAGGCAATGGATATTCCGAATTGGACAGGAGAACACTCCAATTTATTCCATCACCTTATTAGCCTAGTGGTTAAGTTCCCTAAGCAGGGAAACTGTTTCTGCATATGGAGAGTTACGGTACAAGAGAGTCCCTTCTTGTATCACTCAAATGTAGCAATACGGACAGGCTGTGTAGAGATGATCACAGATTGCACCATCATCATTTCTCTAAAGCCAAAAAGATGGATGGATTCAAGGCAAATTTAGAGGGTGGACAACAAGAACACAGGAAAAAGACTATTAAAAAAAAAGTTATGTTGTAATTGTGATAATTTAGTTCAGCATTAAGTTCAGTTCAGAGTGATTATTGCCTGTGGTTAAAGTGGAATGTGTTAAGGAGCACCCCTCCCTCTCCTCCACTCCTAGTTAATCTCAACTTTTGACCCCATTCTTTACCTTTTATATTGCCTTGAATATTACAACTTGAGCTAAGTATCTTATATCTGCGTCCTCTGGTTACTGACTCCTCGTTCAGCTTCACGTTTAGCTATTTCAACACCATTCAGAAAGTGGCAACTATTTTTTCTTTCCTATGTATAGCTCTTTACACTTTTCTGCATTAAATTTCATCTGCCACTGTTCTGCTAACTTGCATATTTTGAGCTGCCTCCTCCAATTCCACTGCCCCTCCTAGTTCGGTAACATCTCCAAATTGTTGCACTTTGCATTAGTTTTGATTCCAGGTCATTTATGTAAATTAGAAGCATTAGTGGCAAGTTCTGGGGCATTCTGACATAACTCATCTACTGTTGTTGTTTCCAACCCTTTGGTCAGTGTCGTATTCATTTCTAGAATTTACCCCGAATTCCCAATGGATATCCAGTGAAACTGAACGTTTTACTATGAAATCTGATTGGAACAAGCACAGCATTGTATATTTAATCATTAGAATGCACTGTATATTTGACATAAAATGCAAACATTTTTGAGGTCCAAAAGTAGCAATTACTGTGCCTCACTATGCAAGTACCTATGTGCACACCTCTCTCCAATAATAGTGAAAACCTCTCCCCCATCATGGACTCGACCCACCCATTTAATCTCCTCCCACAGCCCATAGAAACATAGACATAGAAAATAGGTGCAGGAGGCCATTCAGCCCTTCGAGCCTGCACCACTATTCAATATGATCATGGCTGATCATGCACTTCAGTACCCCACTCCTGCCTTCTCTCCATATCCCTTGATCTCTTTAGCCGTAAGGACCACATCTAACTCCCTTTTGAATATATGGAGATTAAATAGGTGGGTAGAGTCCTTGATAGGGGAGAGGGTTTCACTATTATTGGAGAGAGGTGTGCACATATGTATGTACTAATGAACTGGCCTCAACATCTTTCTATGGTAGAGAATTCCAGATGCTCACAACTCTGAGTGAAGAAGTTTCTCCTCAGTTCGGTCCTAAATGGCTTACCCCTTATCCTTAAGACTGTGACCCCTGCTTCTGGACTTCCCCAACATCGGGAACATTCTTCCTGCATCTAACCTGTCCAATCCCGTCAGAATTTTATATGTTTCTATGAGATCCCCTCTCATTCTTCTAAATTCCAGTGAATATAAACCTAGTTGATCCAGTCTTTCTTCACATGTCAGTCCTGTCATCCCGGGAATTAGTTTGGTGAACCTTCGCTGCACTCCTTCAACAGCAAGAATGTCCTTCCTCAGACTAGGAGACCAAAACTGTACACAATATTCAAGGTGTGGCCTTACCAAGGCCCTGTACAACTGCAGTAAGACCTCCCTGCTCCTATACTCAAATCCGCTCGCTATGAAGGCCAACATGCCATTTGCCTTCCTCACCACCTGCTGTACCTGCATTCCAACTTTCAATGACTGATGTACCATGACACCCAGATCTCTTTGCACCTCACCTTTTTCTAATCTACCGCCATCCAGATAATATTCTGCTTTCGTGTTTTTGCCCCCAAAATTGACAACCTCACATTTATCCACATTATACTGCATGATTTCCCTTTCATAAATCCATGCTGACTTGGATATCAGTGCTTTCCAAATGTGCTTCTATTACATCTTTAATAATTGATTAACCATTTTCCCCACCATCGATGTCAGGCTGACCGGTCTATAATTCCCTGTTTTCTCTGTCCCTCCTTTTTTCTCTCCCTCCTTTTTTTAAAAAGTGGGGTTACATTAGCTACCCACCAGTCCATAACAACTGATCCAGAATCTATAGAATGTTGGAAAATTACCAACAATGCATCTACTATTTCTAGGGCCACTTCCTTAAGTACTCTGGGATGCAGACTATCAGGCCCCGGGGATTTATCGGCCTTCAATCCCATCAATTTCCCCAACACAATTTTCTGACTAATAAGGATTTCCTTTAGTTCCTCCTTCTCGCTAGACCCTCAGTCCCTTATTATTTCCAGAAGGTTATTTGTGTCTTCCTTAGTGAAGACAGAACCAAAGTATTTGTTCAATTGGTCTGCCATTTCTTTGTTCCCCATTATAAATTCACCTAATTCTGACTGTAAGGTACCTACATTTGTCTTCACTACTCTTTTTCTCTTCACATATCTGTGGTAGCTTTTGCAGTCAGCTTTTATGTTCCCTGCGAGCTTAGTCTCATATTCTATTTCCCCCTCCTAATTAAACCCTTAGTCCTCCTCTGCTGAATTCTAAATTTCTCCCAGTCCTCAGCTGCTTTTTTTGGCCAATTTATATGCCTCTTCCTTGGACTTAACACTATCCCTAATTTCCCTGTTGAGCCATCTTATTGACATAGATGTAACTTAATAAAACCATTTTCCTTGCACTGTCCAGTGCTGGCCAGCAGCAGCACGCCTATGCTCATCGATGCCCAGAGAACCTAAATTGCTTTACCCGTGCCATTAATATGGTCCAGGGCTCCTGCAGCACAGGCCTGCTCCCGGGCTGGTTTTAGTGCTAGAAACAGGGCAGGAAACAGAAGCATGGCCCTCAGAGGCCTATAGGTGCATAACATAAGAAATAGGAGCAGGAGTAAGCCATATGGTCCCTCGGGTCTGCTTAGCCATTCAATAAGATCATGGCTGAACTTCTACCTCAACTCCACTTTCCCGCCCGATCCCCATATCCCTTGACTGATGCAGTGCCCAAAAATCTATCGATCTCAGTCTTGAATATATTCATCGACTGAGCATCCACAGCTCTCTGGGGTAGAGAATTCTGAAGATCCATAACCCTCTGAGTGAAGAAATTTCTCCTCATCTCAGTACTAAATGGTTGGCCCCTTAACCTGAGACTGTGACCCCTAGTTCTAGACTCTCCAGCCAGGGGAAACATCCTCCCAGCATCAACCCTGTCAAAACCTCTAAGAATTTTATATATTTCAATGAGATCACCACTTATTCTTCTAAACTCCAGAGAATATAGACCCATTGTACTCCATATGGGACAGCCATCTCATCCCAGGAATCAATCTAGTTCCGTTGGGCCTTTTGGAATGCAGCAGCCAGACATCCCCAAGACCAGAAGATGTGCTGGGAAAGTTTGAAATTTTTGGCTGCCTTTTTGGGTCCCCGGATCATTTAATTTGAGGCGGGTTCTAGTGCAAGCTTCCTGAAGGACCAGGAATGTCCCGCTCTCACCGCAGTAGCATATCAATACTGGGCTTGCACCTACTGCAGACACAAGCACTGCTCAACTGTTCTGCCCTCCAGCCCCCACCCTCTTTCCAAAGAAGCCTGAAAACTTCTGGGACAATGTATTACAGGAAATATGTGATTGCACGAGAGAGGGTACAGAGGAGATTTACAAGAATGTTGCCAGGATTGGAGAATTTTAACTATGAGGAAAGATTGAATCGGCTGGGGTTGTTTTCTTTGGAATAGAGGCTGAGTGGAGACTTAATTGAGGTGTATTAAATTATTAGGGCCTAGATAGAATGGATAGAAAGGAATTATTTCCCCTAGCAGAGGTCAATAACAAGGGGGCATAGATTTAAAGTAATTGGTAAGAGTTTTAGAGGGAATTTGAGGAGAACCTTTTTCACCCAGGTGGCGACTGGAACTTACTACCTGAAAGGGTGATAGAGGGAGAAACCCTCATCGCATTTAAAAAGTACTTGATATGTATTTGAAATGCCGTAACCTGCAGGGTGACAGACCAAAGGCTAGAAAGTGGGATTTGGCTGGATTACTCTTGTTTGGCCGGCACAAGACACGATGGGCCAAATGGCCTCCTTCTGTGCTGTAAATTTCTCTGATTCTATGTAAATGGACAGAGACCCAGCAAAATAAGCACTGTTCCTTTTTATTATCCTAACCTGAGGAACTCATCCATTTGATGGTTACAAAAATATGCTCATCAGTACTAAACGCTTTTCTTCTTTATCTAAAACAAAAGTGAATTTTGTGCACAAAGTACTGTGGAATTAACCATTTTTCTATATTTTAATATGAAGGTGTTAGTATAAACATCGCCACCACCACACACGCTCCCCCCCCCCTCCCCACCTCCTCATTGTCTGGTCTGGTCCCATCTGATAGCATGTGATCATGGAGCAGAACTCTTCATAATGACAGTGCCAACTTCTTGTCAGATCAATGTAAACGTTGCATTTATTTTGGCACAAACATATTGTGCGCCTCCCATCAACCATCACTGGTGGGGGCCTGGGAGTAAGTCTGCAGCACATTTTCCTGACCAGCAGAGGTGCTTAGTATTGGGAGATTACAGGAGGAGTAAAGGAAAGAAAAAAAAAAAGATATAGTTTCAGCTATCAATACATTAGTACATTTTCTTTTTGAGTGTGACCAACTAGCAGTACACTAAATTTCTCAGAACACTGCACAAGTGTTACAAAACACAAAGATGAAAGAGATTAATGATACTCGAGGAGATGTTCCAACTTACGACAGTGAGGTAAATCCAAACCAACCCAACCAAATGCATCCCATGTTGAAGAAAGAATAGGCAGCCAAGAGTGCGTAAAAGTGTAAAATTATAATACCTCATCACCCATTTGTGGTACAAAAGGGCAGCGTCTGGGCATAGTGTCTGTAATCCACACTGGTGGCAGCCATTCTTCCAGAGTCTCTCCCTGCTTTGGTACGACTCCAGCTGGTGGTCTCTGTAAAATCACAATATGTTCTATCAATTCAACATCCCTAGTGCCACCATTTATAACTGGCCTCTGCAATCACAAATAAGTTTCAAAAGGGCCATTCTCTCACTGACTGATTCTCCGCCATTTCTGCTTTGTTCTACAGAGAGCATCGAAAAATCTTTCAATGAAATAAGCCATCACCTTTATTCGTTTCTCCCTCGGTTTTTTCCTTATCTTTGGCGTTGCTGAGCCAGTTGCTGAACCATCTTTGTCTTCTTTATGTTTCTTCCTTTCCTTCTTGTTCTCTTTTTCTTTCCCTTTCTCTTTTTCTCCTTCATCTTTTTCTCCTTCATCTTTTTCTCCTTCATCTTCTGAACTGCTAATAGCTTTCTTTGCTTGTTGCCGTGAAGATTTCTTTGGTGGCTGGAGGTTAATGCCGGCATCCGCTGTCCAGTCAGAATAGTCACTTGAATAATCACTAGAAACAGAGAATTACAGTAAGTTGCACAAACTACAATTCTGACTGAAGGTCATCGACACGAAATGTTAACTCTGTTTCTGTCCCTAGAGATGCTGCCTGACCTGAGTGTTTATAGTATTTTTGTTATTTTACTGCACAAATTATATTTTGGGTGTGTTGCTTCTGAAAAGAAAACAAGCTTGTCTGCACACAACAGCCTAAATGTTATATTCCACGAGTAGTTTAAACTGGGGTGTTTACTGGTAAGTTTTAGACAAATGAAGAGTGCTGTCTGGACCCAATTTTCCAAGGATGGCTCACCTACACAGCTCCAGATGGATAGTTGCTGGCAGCACAATAGGGGGGTAATTTCAGCTTTTGGTGATATTACAAAATGACCCATATCAAATTAACTGACCATGATACAACGCTCCCCATTTTTGGTTCCATCAAAATTATTGCAAATAAAAGTTGGAAGGTGTAGGATGTCAGCCAATTTGATACCTTTTTTAC